>NC_088885.1:110126705-112661705 GCF_037157495.1 Lathamus discolor
TTTATCTTTGACTGAAATAAAAATGATCTTACGTTCGCAAAGTCCAAAAGCAGTAGGAAAAAAACTCCTTTAATGAAGAAAATAAATGAACATTCAGAAATTTGAAATAGACTTTTTTAACAATATGTTTCTTATTGTCAAGGTTTCAGAAAACATTTATTTTTCATCATAAAATTCAGCCAAAAATAAAAAATGCCACATATGCATTGGAACAAGAAAAGGCTGAGTTAACTGTCCTGCAGTTTTAGAGGAAATTAAGGCTGCACTACAAAAAGTACCTGTAGAAAGCTGAAAGTGAAAAAGACTTCTTTCTCGTCTTTTTGTCGGAGTTGGGTTTGTTTAACAACACAGGAAGGAATCCACAAGACACACAAAGTGTCCTCTAGAGTTCTTTGCTCACATTCCTGCAGACGAAATCATTTGAAACTGAGATATATGGTTTTTAATATGTATTTTTTCAATGGAATTGGTTTTACACTGTTACCATTATTCATGCAGCATTATTGCCGTTAGCCATTTAGCTATTAGAGAAACTGCAGCCATCTACATACATTGTTTTGCAGTTTCCAAGCTGTGCTGTCCCCTGGAGGACTCTTCCTGTGGAGGTATTGTACTTCTGGCCACCTGTCCGCTTGGACTGCAGCTGTGTGGGGCCTTTGGTTTGCGACATGCCAGGTAGTCTAAGAGTGGACATCCCCTTGTGAGCCACAGGCTAGAGTTTATTGAAGTAAATAGATTCAAAACAAGACACATTTGGAGCCAACGTGATGTTTCCACATATGACGCTATTTAAGCTTTGTGTTATGATGTTTTGATGTTGTATCTTTTGGGAAGACCCTCTGCTGTCCTCATCTATCTTTCTTTACCAGTTCAGATGTTGCCACAGTACCTCTTATGGCAAAGCCCAAGGGTTTGGTACTATGTAATCCTGTGGGTCGCAATGCCGCCACAGTATAAGTAGTTGGTACTATAGCAGCTTCAAGTGCGGCTTATTGTATGAGGTTTGCACCAAGTCTTCTCAAATATATTTAACTGTATTTTGAAAGTGTAAATAAACACAAAGCGGCATTGCCAGTATAAGTAGTTGTTTCTGCACATGTACAGGTATTGTAAATGCCACTGGAAATGAGTTGTTCACAACTACTTTTATGGTTCACACACATCATACCCATTCACTTAAGCTGTGGTAGCTGAGGTACAGGGATCAGATTGGACTTGCACTATCTCACTCCAGACTTTGCTGTGCTGCGGTGGGGCTGCCTTTCCCTGCTTAGGGTGCATGGAGCTTCCTTATACATCATTTTAACATCCCACTGGTACACCACTTGCTGAGGTCTGTAGCTGGCACATCTTTGCTGCTCCACTTGTGCCTTTGTGACTCTCAGTCTGCGCTGTTATTAATTTCTGAACATCTATTTTTTAACTTGGGAAATCAATCTGAGCAAGTTTACATAGCAGAAAAAATGGCTCTGTATTGCCCAAATATTAATATAGTTTCCTATTTGGTTTAAGAGGCAGATCTGTTTGAACGGTCTAATGAAATGTAGTTAGAAGGAGGCTTGAATGCAAAATTGAAAGGAAAGAAAAAGAAGGAAATCTCAGTGCAGGAGGGAAAGGTTTTAAAAGAACTGCTTAGGCCAGGTCATTTGATACCAGGGCTAATAGAGTGCAAGAAACAAACTTATGCAGTATACTATTTTAAATGACAGTTCTCAAAGAAGACTGACAGAATTTCGGCTATACCATGACCAGGCTTATTATCTCTTTCTTTTTATTCTTAAAACATAAAAATAAAAACATATACTTCTTTTCCAGCCTTCTTCATGCCCAGGTCTGGTCCTGGAAACTTGTGTCTGAAATCCTATTTCCTTTCTGAAGCTTCAGTCTTCTTTGTTTTTCACACAGTATTTCTAAGGAAGGTCTAGGGCGGGTTCTTTTGTCAAGCCAGTATTTGCAGCCATAGCATGGAGAAACTATAGCCACTGTGTCTAGCATTAAGAGATTTGCACAGGGCATCTATTGGACTAATGTATCTCTGCCTGGTGTTGCTTGTTTAAAGTCAGGAATTAGTACATGGGAAATGAAGAGACAAAGTCTCTGCCTTCTGTTGTAACCTTTCCTGGTTATTGTTTAGTGGAGCTCCTAGAGCTCGTATGCAAATGGAACAACATATACCCTGGGGCCCCCAACTAATTTTTACTTCCTTTGTTATCCGTTATTTCCACTTTCAAGATAGAGATGCAAACTTTAGGATGAAAAGCCAACGTACCCCTCAATTGATTTTTTTCTTTTTTAACTTGAGATGACCCCTTTAATCTCATGAATTTGCAGACAGTTTTCCTTTTGATTTTGTCAGAGATTTTGACCACTTCTGTGAGTTCAATAATTACTGTGTGTTTTACTAAAGGCTTGATTAGAATATATGTAGGAAGAGTGAAGGAGCTATAAGTTTGTGAGTTTTTGCATAATCTAAGTTTGTTTTTTCTTCCAAGGACTTGCAGCAAATTTTTGTATAACCTGCTGAAAGACTGTTAATGTTCTAGAACACAGTGAATGGAAACATGTTTAATTACGGAATGGGAGACACCAGTGAAACCAGTTTTCCTGTTACTTTTTTGTAGTGCAATTATGAAACAGTGCTGAGAGACAAGTTGATACAGCTGAATTTTGGGCCTAATTGATGCAAGTTTTTACGTGCAGCATTACAAATTATCTGCGAAATTATACCTTGTTGATTTCCATGTTTCTATTTCAAGCATCTTGACATCCTGCAGCATTTTTGTTCATAAATTAAACACCAGACTGGTGTTTGTTTAGCAACTGAAACACTATCAAGAGTAAACAATTGTTTTGGATGGCTAAGCATTCAGAGAAAAGAGAATAGACAGCTTCAGGCATAGCTATAATCAAAAACCTGATTGTCTAGAAATGAGATCATTTCAAATGAAGCTCAGTTATCTGTGCTTATTGTGAATTATGTTACTCACAACATCCCACTTTCTACTACTTTATAAGGCAATAGATAGCATTGCTGAATTAAGTGTTGTGAAAGGCAAGCTGAAAACTTTATTGGCTCATATTTCTTTGACAATATTGACTTTCAGCTAGAGGGATTTGGTCATGATGTGGGCTGAGAGGAAAGCTTGTGGATCCCTGTTGTGTCCTGCCTTGAGAAGCCACATGTGGCTGGGCAGCCTGCGTGGAAATTGCTGCTTATTGGGCACAATTCTCCTCCCCATCCTGCCAGGGGAGCGGAGGGTGGAATGGGAGGGAAGTGAGCAAACGACTGCATAGGATTTTGTTACTGTCTGGGTTTAAACCATGACACCATCCAAGTCCAAAGAAATTATATTAGCTCCACTCTGGCCCAAATGGGCTAAAACCAGCAAGGAACTGAACTCATCAGCTGCAGGTGATGAAGCTCCTCTGTATTGCATAGGATAAATGATGTATTTTAAAAAGTGTTTTGTCTCAAAGGGAACCTGTGTTTTATAGGTAGAGAAGTCTGTTCTCTGCTGCTGAAAAAGCTATCTGAAGAAATAGGTGTTATTTTAATATATTATACTAACAAACATGTAGAGGTGGGGAGCCATCAGAAATTTTCAAGCTGGCATTGATGACTCCATGGTTATGAACATACATTATGTCACAGCATGATGTGGAAGGTACTGCAACATCCCTGTGCCAAAGCAGAGGTGTTGGAAAGCTGAAGTTTAGAAGAGCTGTCTCTGTCATCCTCCTGTGTTTTTAAATCCAGCAGTGACATCAAATCCCCACTGGTCTGGTTTCTTTGACAGCCTCAGTGTAGGATGATTTGCCTAGGTCTGGATATCCAGACAGGAATTTTGGGCTGCTTTATTCCCTTTTTCATGTAATATATGTGTGGCTCTGCTGCTAAGAGACTAATGGCTGTTGCAGTGGTCCTTGTTGAACAACAGAAAGTTTTTTCACCACATCAAGCAGCTGTAGGAATATGGCATTAAAGTAAGAGAGAAAACTATGACCATTAAAGCACAAGTTGATAGTGGTAGCCTTCATTACCCCTTCAGATACTAATGGCAATTTTTTTTAACAGCATCTTCAGTTGGCTTATTGCTTGAATAAAAGCAACTATGAGCTAGGTAACATTCATTGCACAAACAAAAATCTCAGAAACTACCCCCCAGAAATGGTGTGTTTACTGGTTTTCAGCATCTTTACAGAACATGTCAATATTCTCACTAGAGCTGAAAGATGTAGAACTAAAACCAGAGTCAGGGAGAAAACAAGTTCACAGTGTTCTGAATACACTTGTTGTCACAGGAAAAATAGCCAAGCTAATTCTAATTTTTAGGCATCTGTGCAAGGCTTGTGGTTGGCAAGAAAAAAAATAAATAATCAAGTATTGTGCACACCTAAAAATCACCAACAAGAAGAATGTTGTGTAGATATGAAAACAAAGCTCCTGATGTCCCACTTTAATTCAGAGTAAACAAGATCTAAAAATCAAAACCAGGAACAGATCTGAACTGCAGTTGTACCCTTGTGATTAATGAGAATGCTGATATTCAGCAGTGGTTTAAAGTTCTGTGCACTGAACTGACCTATGAGTACTCACATGTCAGCATGCAGGAATAGCTTCCAGGAGGAGCTGCAACCAGCAGCACGAGATGTTAAGTGGTTGAACCTCATTCACAAGAGCAGGTCTCTTTGGAGAGCCTGTTTTATCCATGTGTGCTGGCAGCAGGCAGTGCTAATTTACTGCCATCACATAGGCCCTGTTTTCCTTTTGGCCCATCCTGTGTCCATCCAATACACATCAATTTTAAGCTGTCTGAGAGCTAGCTTGTTTGATCACATTAGTGATAGATCAGTGCCTGTCATTTTAGAGTGATCATTTTTAAGCTGCCACCAGATATGGACGGCATAAACTCCAGTGATGATAATATGGACAATGGGTTTTGCAGCAATTGAGCTGAGAGAGGCTCTAAAAGAAAACAGCTTTGAAAGTGAGCAGGGGGAAGTCCAGACTTAGGGTTAGTTTGACCATGGAGGAAAACAAGCTTCTCCCTAGCTTCTGGAATTAAAAGAGTAATTAAACTTGGAATAAGCCACACTTGAAATTCTGATTTAAATGCAAAGGATTATTTATTTTGTGAAGGTTGACCTACATCAGACTGTGTGGCTGTCTTAGTGACCAAGGAAATGGTCATTACATGAGCTAATACTAGCAGAAATGGCAAGGGAATCAAATGTCATATTTCCTTTCAAAATATACTGGGAATAATATGTTCGTGAGTTTTATGTTAGTACCAAGTAAATAAGGAGAAATGATAATTAAGAATAAAACAGCTAAACAGCATGATATCTTGAAGGATATTGGTAGGATTTACAGGGTAGAAATTTATGCCTGGTTGACCTCTTGTAATACTTTGAACTGTCTAACAAAATAATGAAGAATGGAGAATTAAGCTTTCAAAAATCCTTGTGCAAAGGCTTTCTCAAGAGTTCATTAAAGACACTAATTATGTGTAAAGGTGAGATGTAAATTTTTCCTGCTGGATTAAGTAACTCCACTGAGTTTTTGAAATTTAAGGGAACTTTTGAGGAAAAACTAAAGCAATCATTATCCAGTCAGTGCTAACCAGAAGAGATTTGTATCAACAACTTGTATCACCTAAAGGAGCTTTCTCCCTTCCTCTGGTGTAATTGCATGGCACCCCTGTTACATTGGGGAAATTTATTACACCTTTACTGTAATTACTTGCAATACTTGCAATTATCCCACTTTCAACTATCAAACTGTAGAGCTGTTTTTATCTTAGCTAAGCTCTTCCTGTCTGAACAGAATTTCTTCATGCTGGTTGTGTACCTAAGATAACATCATTCTAGAAATTTTGAACAGTAACTTTTTTTTTTTTTTCTGAAAAAAGAGAGAAAAAAACCATTTTCACTCTAATTTTTAGCATCCTCTTTCCTACAAAGTTCTGGAAGCCCTGTGCTTTGGCATCAGTAGTTATAATATGTCTTGGCTTGGGGTTCTTGTTGGTCCAGCTTAATTTTGAACAAATTATAGCTCTCTGAAGGTAAGGATGTGAATACTAATCATCGCAGAGACAAGACTGCCTGCTTTTCTCATGATCTGGCTCTTCTGCTCCCTTGGACCGTGTAGAGGGAGCTGCCTGTGCTGGGATCGAAGTGTAGATAGGGCTACTTTGGAGTGATTAACCAAAATAATTCTGTAAGATTGCAGTGCTGCTGTGACAACTCTACTTTCATTTTTCTGAAGCACTGTAAATATGTTAAACAAAACCAGTATTAATACAAAATTCTCAGACACTCTGCTTTTCTTATGGTGAGTTGTCTGTTTTGTCTTATGGTTTCATTTTTTGCCAGGTGACCAAATACTAAACCAATTCCAATGAGTATTGATATTTCTTTTCTTTTTGACGTTCAGTTTTGTGTACTTCTTCCCTTAAAACAGAAACAAAGCCCAAACTAAACCTCACTGAACCCCTACTGCAAAAAGTTTAGCTGTTGGTTTTCTTTGGGTTGCTTGATTTGTAAGTTTGGGGTGGATCTTTTTTATTTTAAGGAAGCTTCTTTCACAAGTTCTTGGAAAAACTAATAAACCTTCTGCAGTGGATTTCTAGACATTCATTAACCAGAGATTTGTTGCCGTGGATACTGAGACAGGTAGGTTGCTTACTTAAAAAAAAAAGAAAAGAAAAAAGGAATAAACAAAGAAGAAAATAGCCACACACAAACCTAAAATCAAACAACTCAAACCACATTGACCTCCGCTCAAAGTAAGAAGAAGCAAAATTTGCCTCTCGTAAAGCAGATGTTGTTACAGAGGAGGTGAAGAAATAAGGGCTATAACGTAATGCTCACTGAAAAAAGAAAAAAAAAAAAGAGGCTTTAAGTGAAGTAATTTTTAAGTAATGAATCAATCCTGAGATTTTGTGTTTGTCATTGTTGTGGGCAAATGCCCTCATTGATGCTGTGTCACACAAATTTAAACGTCAATCTGACAACTTAAGGCGTTTACCTTTATTTTTTTGCTTTCGTGTCTTAGGTGTTTTTCCGCTGGGTTTTTTTCAAGCCACCATCAGCACGAAAATGCAGAGCAATACACAAGAAAAAAAAAGACCTGGGGCAACCAATTTCAGTGACAAATACACACAGATTGCAGGTGGCATCTGAGCTCTGCATCAAGGCTCAGCTTCCCCGGTTGGTGGGACCTGTGCTGACAGTAGTGATAGCCCAAGTCATTTGTCACTGCCTGTGGAGGTGGGCTGGAGAGAGGGGGGCAGCATGTCAACTTTAGGCTGGCTGGCATGAGTAAGGGCTCTTTCACATCACCACAGAAAGCCATACCCTGGAAGTGGGGTCAGCATTCACCTGCCAGAAGGATGAAGGGAAACCAGGAGAAGTATTTTTAACCCTCTGGCATCCTCTAACCGGGGGTGGGCCATTAGTGAGTCGTGAGGGGACGGTCTGCTTCCCTCACAGTGGGGACAGGCAGGTTTCCTCTGTGTATTGTTGTAGGCTTCTATACAAGCCTTTTCCATTTCCAGTGCTCACCTGAAGAGTTAATTAGGGAGAAACCATGTTTCTGCCTCCGGTAGCACTTAATCCTCAAAGCACAAATAAAAGACAAAGCTGCAGCTCTTTAAAATATTCGTGCTGCTACGTTATTAAGGACAAGGGGACAAACATAAGGGCATGAACCTTCTAATTAAGAGCAGGTTTGTATGGCTTACCAACTCAAGTATCAATATTGTACTCAGTACTGGCTTAATTTACCCCTGCCCATGAGGTCGAGCTTATGCTGGAATATTTCATACATCTATGCTCTTTAAATCAAACAGGGTGCAAAATATTTCTGATGTAAAGGTTTTAAGGCTGACATAAAACTGTGTTTCTTGGAAAATACCACATGGTACCATAGACTCAAGAAAGTCTGTGAGTGAGAGATACTGTCTGGGACTGAAGACACACAGAGTCAACTTACTGTCTACTCTGTATATCATGTGGAACAAAGAAACAGACTAGGAAAGAAAGCATTTTTTGTTTTTGAACACAGGTCTTTTTCAAATGTCTTTGTATTACCTACTAGATAATGAAAATAACATGGCTAGTGCCCTGGGAAAGAGGTATAGTAATCCTGTTTAAAGAAAAGAAATGGAAATGGAGAGAGCTGAAGTGGTACAGGAACTTGCTTGCATGCGTTTGTGTTATCAGAAAACAAATACTATAAATCCCATGTTTTCTACCATATTCGTCTTTCTGCTCACATAAAATATACATAACTTTGCTAACAGTGAAATAATATCAATTCAGTTAGCCCAGGCAAGAAAGTAGAGGAAGGAAGATTTTGCCTTTAGACAATTCACGTATGAAGGCCTGGAGAAAAGGATGCTGTGTTTCATCTTCCTAAGGCTAGTCTGTACTATAACATGAAAGTGTCATTTCCTGTGACACTCCAGGTTAGCCAGGGAGAGCTGTGCCTTAAAAGACTCAACTCCCAAAAGACAACAGCAAAAGATGAATTTTGCTGAGGAGCGAGGTGCTGGGGAATGGTGGCTCCTCTCCAGGGGCCACTTGGCTGGTCTGTCCTTTGATACTGTTTATTTCCATTGCAAGAGAAGCTCCTCGTCCTGCTGGGATTTATACTGTCAGTTTGGTATCCTTTCAAGGCTTCAGTGTCATGACAAGGGTAGTGTCCTTGCATTTCTTTTTTATTGTGTATAACAGGAGCCTCATTTTGCCCATGACCCCAAGTGGCGCAGCTGATACAGGTGGTGTGTGCTATGGTCATTATGCATGTGTTTCATGTTGTTCTGGGTCACAGGTATGACAACATGCTGGGTTTGCTGTCCAGGAAAGTGGCATCTACCTGTCAATATGGCTAAATGTTGACAGCTTTCTGATGAAACTTGTATTTACATAATGAAAAAGGCTGACAGCCACTTTTCTGCACAGCTTTCTGTGCCCTTCCTGCGAGCGCTCCAAAGTGTTGGAATAAGAAATGAGTATGTTTTGGCAATGTTATACCAATGTTGTAGAAACCTTTATTAAAAACAACAGTTCCATGATACTTTCACCTGCTGGTTAAGGCAATTTCAGGAAGGCAGCTCTTGGATGGGTTTGTACGACAGCTGGAAGCAGGTTCCAGCAGTCACTGGGCATGGCTTGGACACACAATGACAGCGGCTGTCCAGGACAGCACTACCCTCTTCACCCAGGTGCAGTGCCCCATGACACAGTGCACCAACCCATAGAAATGCTGGCTTGTACCTAAGCATGTTGCAGTCATGCTGATGGGGTTCTTTGAGCAGGGCTTTTGTCTGGGACATCATGATGCATGACTGTGGCAAAGTCATTTGGGCTGCTGCAGTCTTTTCACCTTTCTGTCCCAAGTCCTGTTGCACAGGGTGGAGGCATCTGTCAGCCCTCCCAGAAACATCTATCTGTGAATCAGAACACATTACAGGAGATAACTAAAATCACTGTTGCTGACTTCTGAATAACAAATTCCTAACAGCAAAATCTCTGAGCAAAAGTCACAGCGAGTCATAGAGAGGCCATTAAAAGGACGCAACATGCTAGCATAAAAAGCCACTCCATAATATGAAGTAAAAAATGAAATTATAGATCCATCTAAACTCTGAAGAAAAAGAATTAAAGTGGTCTTGTGTTATTCTCTGGAAGTTGTTTCGTCCTTATTCTGCTTTCATTCAAAACTACTTTCATGTACTCTTTAATGTATTTTTGTGGGTGGTGTAAGACTGAATTTTTAGTATAGAGAAGTAAAACAAAGAAAAATTCATCACATGGTCACCTGACATACAGAAATGGAGGAAAAAGCTACTCTGGAGCTTTGTTTCATTGCTGGGCTGTTAATTCAAAGCCAGTCCAAGCTGTAATTACTCTTCTTGTCAAGTCCCAAAGCCTGCTGAAATCCATGACAAGGCAGGGGTTGAGCTCTGACAAGGCTGATGAGCAGTTTGATGGCTTGTCTGGAATTCATTTGATAGTCTTAATCAAAGTTTTGGGTGACAAGCCTTCACACTGCAGTGTGCACTCATATCCTGTGTTGTTTACCAGACCTGTACATGGGCTGTGCAGATACTGACCCAGGAGGCATTGCAGTGGGGGGCACATGGTCTCCCCTCTGAGGCTTCTTGATGAGATCTAGTCTGGGATCTTTACCCCTTCTTGAAACGCTGTAGAAGCCATGGAAGCGCAGGGATATATTTTGTTCTATACTGTGCCTGATCTCCCATACCTGACATGCATTAGCTGCAGTTCCTTGATAGGTATCAGGCCTCTGCCATTTTAGGCTGTCTGTTTACAGCAGCAGAGAGCTGTGAGGACTGAAGGAGATGGGTGGATGCAGCTTCTACCTGTTTAGGAACCACTGTGCTGTGTGCTTCAAGTTGAAGGCAGAAGGCACAGGAGACTTTTCTGCGTCATTCAGGGATTTTGCCATGCCTGGAAACATCCTTGTTGTTAGATGCTGTTGCAGTGGGTCCAGCAATTTCCATGGTCTGGTGACTTTGCTTTATGGTCTTGCTTTCTGTCCATGCCTTTGCTCTGCTAATTTAGCTCTGAGTTCAAGCACGCTAGGAGGCTGCAGTGAATTTCTGTAATTGCTTTGTGGGGATGAGGGTTACCCTTTTTGTTGAGAAGAGTGATGTGGTGGGAAATCTGAATTTAGCTCACAAGGCAGGACAGCCATTACCTCAGCACTGCTGATGTCAAAGTGAGGCCGAGGCCAGGCAGGAATTGATGGCTGCCCCAGTCTTGTCTTCAGCAAAGTCCAGAAGGAAACACTGCTAAAAAGCCTTTAGACAGGAAGGGGTAACAAGAGTCACTATAAAATATCATTACACAAGCTGATAAAATATGTCTGGTGTTGCCTGAACCTGAAATCCGTGACCTTGCTGCATCTGAGTCTTTACTCAGTGGCAGACTCTCCCGCAGTCTGAGCCGATGAAGCTGCTCAGTCATATCAAGTGTACAACCAGCCTTACCTGTGAGGCAGGATTTGGTGTTGTAGCAGACCTTTCCCTTTCCTACCCTCACTCAAGAAGACCTGTAGTACAAGCAGTTTGTCTGTGAACCTGAAAGCATCTCCATTGCAGGTTGTGTACTGGTTGACTTCAGGCAGTGCTTGCTATGGGGAGGATGGGGCTGCTGAAGACTGAGAGTGAAAGAAGCTAATAAAGAACAAGAACCCTTACATAGTGCCATTATCCCCTCCATCAAAATGCATCTCACGGGCATTAATGAATCAGGCTATAACATTTTACAGGCAGACAAAGTCTTCAGCAGGCTAAATAAGGAAACTTTGAAGGATCAGACTTGAAGAGGCCAGTCTGGGCACTTACGTAAGACAAGAAGATAATGAATATGTGACTGCTGAGAGATCGCTCTGAGTCCTAGGTTTGTTCCAGACTGTGACTTTAATGACCAATGCCTAAGTGGCATTTCTGAATATTTTCTACACATCAGTCCTGCTGTAAGGGATGAAGCTCAATGGCTTTTCTCATGGAGGAAGGAAATACAAATGTGTCACAGCTGATACAGCAGTTACTCAAAGAATCTATTTTACTCCTGCTTTTGTAATTCTGGCACAGCCTTCTGCCAGCTGATTCTCCCCGGAGGCTTAAAACACAGAAATTTCTAAATAGGAGTGGACTTTAAAAACTGTGTAGTTTCTCAAGATGCGTGAACAGAAGTTGCATATGTGAGCAAGGTTTCTGCTGAATCTGGTTGCCAGCTCCAGTCGGCAGAGCATACCAGACTGCATCCAGGATCACTCTGGAAGACTTCTCACCATTTTTGTCCCCACTGGAGCACGGGTGACAGACAGATACACTACCTGTTCCCCACACTGGGTGTCAGGGAGGAGGAGCCTATGTGGGGCAGCAGAGGGTGAGCACACTGTCCAGCTCCTGCTCCCATGCCAGGAGTGTCATGGCTCTTCTCCGGCTTGTAGAGAGCTCACTTGGCTCACAGACTGGATGCCTTGAGAGTATTTACTTCTTCTGTGAGGTAGGAAGGTAGAGACTTGTGCATGCACAAGCATGGCAAGGTCACTGTCACTTCCTGAGATGCTGGTGCTGCTCCTTGCAATATGTTGAATAGAGGCAGAATCTGCTTGATTCTTTAATCTGCTTGGAGCTGCTTGGTTTGACTCTGCTTGGCACATACATATCCTGAGCCCCAGTTCCTCAGGGTGTCATACTGAACTGTGGCAGCCTCAGAAACCTTCCTCTGAAGCAGCAGAGGAACAAAACCTCAGGGGCACTTCTTTCATGGAAGGTCTTTGTGTCTGTAGGGGTACTGTCTGGAAAGTGAGCTAAAGATCCTATTGACGAGAAATGAATCATGACGTCCCGACTGCACAGTGTAGGCACAATTAACTTATGTTTTGGGTACAACATCAGCACATCCTCTCAACATGTGGTACAAATCCTGCGAAATTCTGCTGCAGATCCTGATATCATGCTCCCAGCACCCTGTACAGATCCCTCTGTAAACCTTGTGACACTCTGAAGGCACTTGTATCAGCTGGGAAGACGTCAGCAGTGGTGAATGAAAGTCCACTGATATCTTAAAATGTAAAAATCACGAGATCATCTGACACAACGTTTTTATTTTGGGAAAAAACCTCTCTGATAAAGCAGCTGATTCAGGCCAGCCACTTGAACCAGCTTCATGTAAGACGTCATTAGTGAGATCCCTAAGTCAACAAACTTATCTGCTTTATTTGTATTTTTCCTTTTTTTTCTTTTAAAATTTTTTTAATCTTTCCCTAAACAAATCAAAACCAAACAGAAAACCCTCCCCAAAACCCCAGCTCATGTTTTCATAATGGTTTTCCAGTCACTGAGAAATGGCTATCAAAAACTAAATAGTAGAATAGGAATAACAGGATGGTAATTTAAAACACACACTTTCTGCATTGTATTTTAATTAATTACAGGTGCACCAGAAGAAGAACCATTTACACTTGTGTGCACTTCTTTCCTTTTTGACAACAAAGTGAATATGATAATATTTTCTGAGATAAATAAGATTAACATTTTTCAGCCTATTTTTGTATACATATATATTCATCAATACTTTCTCATTATAGCCACTGAAGGTCTATTAAAGGTGAAGGAAGTAGAAAGAAGTATGTCTCAAACACTTCTCAAGCTAATGGACATGTCTGTGAAGGTTACATAGACACTCATTCCTTAGCAAAAAAGGGTGCCCCAGAAACACAAAATTTCTCACAGTCATCTTGGGTAATATTGTCATATAATTTCTCTACTAAATGGAAACAATTTTTATCCTCAAAATTCTGTGTAAAGTCTCATTTTCCTCTTCCTAACATGCTCTGTGTCTGGAGAGACAGGTGTATTGAATTACTATTTATTTTTAGTGTTCCATCTCACTCTTGTTGGTGAAGGAGAAAGACCCTTGAAGTTTGGGGTTTCACCACATTGTCCCCTTGATTGCAAAGGAGCTGACTTTATAGCTGGGATAGTAATGAGGATCATTAAAGAGGCACAGCAATGCAGTGCACAGTGACATTTAGTCTGTGTACAATTTCCTTATTCAGTTTAGACTAAAGATCAGATTAGAGAAAATGCTCAAAAACCTTTGTATTAGCACATTAGAACTATAATCTTGCATCAAATTCCCTGAAGTAAATACATATGTTTGCAATGATTTCATTTGAGCCTTGCTGAGTTACACTAAGGAGAGCTCTGAATTCTTTTATTATGATGGTTATTATTTTTCATAAGACCATTAGGTCCACTGAAATAACTTGGGGCATCAGAACTGTATAGACCTAACCATGCTTTCACAGCCACTGGTACAAATGAGGTACATCAATCAGTTATAAAAGGAGTCACAGTGAAAGTGGGTGAAAATCAGTTTGGTGTGCTCACTGATAGCTCTGCACATTTTCAAGGAAAAGAAAGCATAATTCTGCTTTTCAATAACTGTGATTACTTGCAGACTGATGAGCTTTTTTCCATAGGGAAGTCAGAGAAAGAATACAGAAAACACTGAAAAAAGGCGAGGGGTCTTTTCTGAATCCTTCAGCTGCTCAGCTGAACTCCAACATGACCTGTTTCTTTCCTCTTCTGGCCCTGTGGCACTTTCTTAGTCCTAAACTGCCACTAGTGCCTAAATTAAAACACCCATGTTGAAGGGAGTGCAGGCTCTGAATCTTAGACAAAGCTGCTGCTTTCAAAGGCTCTCTCCTGCACACAAACATAAATATTCACACTGCCTTTGGTGTGACTGGGTTAAAAATTACAATTCTGTCATTATTCAGTCAAAGGGTCTTTCTAGGCCACTTGCACCCATTCTTCATTGACAAGAGTTATTTATTTTCCTCACACGAATGCTATTCTTCCATCCAAAGACCAGTTTTTCACAAACGCAGCAAATGACAAGAGCCAAATTCACAAGGCTTCCCCTCAAACTCCCTCTCCATTGCTAAATACACTTGCTTAGCCCAATTTTATCTGCCCAGGGCCTTTCTCTCCAAGTTATGCCATTACAAGGCTGCCAGGCTTCTTGTTACTATATTATTTCCTGCTTTCAGTTTCCTGTCTTCCTCAGCTGTGGAATTGGTTGCCATCTGTCAAGTACTAAAATGTGTATGTTCTCAGCAGTAATATAAATAAATTAAAAATCAACAAGCAAGGAAAAAATAAACATCACCTTGAAATATCAGTTCTTTTTGTCTTGCTTGTAGAAGATCCTTAAACATTTCTCCCAGGTACTTTTAAAAGTAAGTAAATTAAACTGGCTAGTGTGCAGCTAATGCCTGTGATGCTAGAAATGTGTGGATAAAAATGCTGCAGGCACAGGAATTTTACAGGAATAAAACCTACAAAATTTAGCCCCTCTGTAATATTAGTGTAATAAGGATGTTTAATGTCCTAGCCAACATGTAAGCAATACCATTTCACAGATGATAAAACAGAGTTGCTGCTCCCTTGGCTGACCCATGCAGATGTGGGAATTTCAAACCATATCACAGCTATTTATTAATTTCAATTAGGAACATTTAGATCTGTGATTACTTGCAACCTCCTAAGAACTTTCAGGCAGCAGCACAGCAAGTGTAAACCTCTTGCAGTGGGTAACTTCCGAGGTCCCTCAGAAGCAGTATGTGGACCCCGGATTCCACCTACCATAAGCTGAAAAGCACAAAGTAAGACAGAAATGCTATTAACAGTGATGAACGGATTGACAAGAAATACATAAAAAGGAAGCTATCAGCAACATAGGAAACACCAGCCTGATGCAAGTGAGTGGTCTTTAACAAAGTGGCTTCCTACCTGCTCTGACTGCCAAGATTTTCAGAAGACAATATGAAATGAACCATAAGGGAATGTTGTTCAGGGCAGCTTTCATGAAAGTCCTTATTTTATGCACTGAAAATAAAAATGTTTCTCTCCATTATATTATTTGTTATTCTTTCACTGTAACAACATGGGTATACATCACCAAAATAGGCTGAGACTTCTAAATCTTTTAGAAGGTTGCTGTATCTGAGCTAAGTAAGATTTTGCAGTAAACGATTTTGGCAGTCCAGTCACCCATTTTAACAGGAGTGTTTCTTTGTGATATATATACATTTATTACCTTTCACTTTAGGGAATGGTTTCACACTGTTAAGTTGTGAGAGAGGAAAAAAATCTCAGTGGACATTCAGTTTCAGTTTGCACCAGATGTCAAGTTATGTATAAGACATATTTTGAAATGCTACATTACATGCTTTCCATGTTTCACCTGTAGCTCAGGGATTGCAAAAGTCTGACTGAGAAGAGATTTAGCCAGGATTCTGCTCTTCCAATTTCCATTCAAATCAGAAGTTAGTCTTTCTGTTGATTTCCTTATTTTGTTTTTTCCCCCAAATATTCAAGGAAAACCACAACAGGTATAACAAAATAAAAGGAAAGATGTGTTTCTGTGCATTGCCTGTGCCTCAAACAAGCAGATACTTGGAAATGGGCAAATAAGATTTGCAGCTACAGTAAAGTTAAGCAAATATGATTTACAGCTGAAGTTAGAGTACAGTTAGTTTTTTTAATAGCTCAGATTCTGAGCAAGAAAAGTGGATGATACTTTATATATTTCATCTGTTCATGTTCTATATCCTACAGAAGCTCACGGTGGGAGTTAAATCAAAGAGGGGCCTACTGGTTTGGATACCTGAATGAGGGATACATGTCTTTTTAGGTTTGTTAAATGCTAATTTCCATGGGAGCAGACAATCTGCTAGAATAGATAATTCCTTTTGTAGCAGTATTTTTGGCATTAAAACTAAACCTGAAAACACTAACAAATTCCAAGGTGAGAGATGGTCAGGAATTGCACTAGAAAGTACCGATTCAACAAAAAGGGAGTGTTTCAAGTAAGTCTACCTGTTTTGACAAACCTGGTGAGAACTGTGGTTTTTGCCCCAGGCCTGTCCAGGATTCCCATGTCCATGGCTCTGAGGTTGTTTTGTCAACATGATGGGCCCAGGTCTGGCAAGTCGGGAGTTTCCAGGGGTCTGGAGTGTCTCTGCAATCCAGATTCAGCTGCTCTTCAGTGCTTGTCCTGGTAACAAGGAACCTGCAGAGTACTTGCATATCTAATGCTATAGCATCTTATAAGTAAGAGTTATAAATATATCTACCTCTGTTCCAGTATGCTGCTAGAAAAAGTCTGTGAAGAGGTTACAGAGAAATCAGTAACCAGGAGACTGCAAAAGATTTATCCAGTTTTCAGTTAATAAGACCCCTCAATTCAGTTCAGTAGTGAATAGAATTTTGTCTTTCGCATCAACCAGGGTTGAATATGATCCACAGTGAACCAGAAGCCAAGACAAGAAGGAATAAGTACGGGTATGCTCTCAGCCTTAAATCAGAAAGCACTCTGGTTTTCATTCCAGTAAGTCACCCCTTGAAAGAGATAGGACTAACTGTGAAGGAATGGTAGTATTAGCTCCCCTGGATTGCCTGGGGTCTTTAAGCTTTGCTTGTCAGTGCTTTTCTGAGATACCTGAATATTCACATAGAAATCTTTGCACTGGCAAAACTTTGAACATTTTCTTTAACAACCATAACTACTAGGGCTATACACTGAAAAAAAACCCCAACCAAAACCCCAACCAAAACCCAAAACCCAACAAACAGAAATAGAAAAAAATATCAAAAGCTGAGAAATAAGAGTACAAGATAACAGCTTGAGAGAGGTGCTGGTTTGTTATGCTGCCACAAAACAGATCAATCCATGCCTTGAAGTGAACACTTGTGTGTACATCCTTTCAGCTGAGGTGTCTGCAAAACTTAAATAGATCTTCTTCTGCCACATTCTGCTATCATGAATCTCTAGCTTCTCTCTAGCTGCTTGTGATCATATTAGAAATATTTTTCAGGTCCTAGTTTAATTGCCTACAGAGCTAGCAGACAGTTGACAAACACATGTTGTTCAACAGTTATAAAAGTAGGGCTGGAGTGCTAACTGGTAAAAATAGATGTCAGGACTTCCAAAAGCTGAGATATAGCTCCTGCTGAAAATGCAATGTACACTCTGTCAACGAAAGTCATGAGACTTATAACCTCCCAGTGCTCTTGTGGTCCTGCTATACTGATGTCATATACACAGTGAGCATGTAAGAGGAAAGAATATACATTCACAGTCTGTTAGTTGAACTGAGAGGTGAACTGTTGATGAATGTGATATCCAGTAGAGTACTATTCTGAGAACAGGCTTGATAGGAAAGTCTCCATCTTAGCGCTGCAATTAATACTGCGATTTGTCTTATTTATAAAGCTTGTCACCTACCCCTCTAAGCAGTGGAAATCTACCAGATTTCCTGATACCCAACAATTAGACCTCTGGTAGCAACATGATACATCCTGCCTTGGGCCTTTTATCTTGAATCCTCTGCTTTTGCACATGCCATTTTTGGTGAGTCTGAAGCACAACCTAATGACTTCCTTCAAAAGATGAATAAAGTGGGATTTTGGACTTTTGTGTTACTGAGTGGCAGATCTGTTTTCTGAGTGCTATCTGTTTTTTTTTCTGCATGATTCCTAAAGTGTGAAATTAACTCAGTTTTCCAGTAAGAGCTGCAGGAATTTCATATGCATTAGTTAGTGTTTATGTAATCTCTAACTGTGTTTTATATTCCAGTCCTTATTGAATTCACTCTTTTAACCAAAGAGTCTTCCTGGGGGTTTCTTGCACCTGAGTATTGGCTTTATAATCCCCCAAAATTCCTCAGAGGTGCAAGCTGAAACTGAAGAGCTGGAGGGACTGGGAGAAGCTGGAGCTGTCCTCCCAGCTTGCTCTACTTTGCAGCTAGAGGTAAAGCAAGGCATCCTAATGTGACAGCATCTTGATATGTGTAGAACCCTGGGAATTTCTAAGACTATTTGATGTGTCAGGCAGGAGATATCCATCTCCTGATTTTTATACAGCTTCAATTACTTAATAATATCCATGATAATCCTAGTAATGTCTAAGAAGTAAACTTCCAAGGTTGGTATTTTCGAGACACCTCCTCTGAGTTCTCCTGCTGTATTTCAGTGTAGTACTTCTGCAATAGCAAAACCAAAGTTCAGTTTTGACTTGCAGGCAAAAAGAAAGACATCTTTAATATAGATTATGCTGCTTATGCTAAGTTAGAGTACTGGAAAGAAGGTATCTCAAGGATCTGTCTCTACTTGCTACATATGACTGAAATCCCATTGAAGAAACCTTACTCATCATAAGGGACTCTAGTGATAAGAAAAGGTATAATCAGTTCAAACTTAAACAGCGAAAGTTCAGGTTAGATATAGGAAGAAGTTCTTTACTGTGAGGGTGGTGAGGCACTGGAATAGGTTGCCCAAGGAAGTTGTGAACGCTCCATCCCTGGCAGGTTGGACAGAGTCTTGGGTGACATGGTCTGGCGTGAGGTGTCCCTGCCCATGGCAGGGGGGTTGGAACTAGATGATCTTAAGGTCTTTTCCAACACTAACTATTCTATGGTTCTGTGATTCTGTGATTCTTCTGTATCAAACAACCTAGGTTCTCCTGGAGGTAACCAAATTCATTGTGATGGTTAGTCAATATTCCTAAATATTTTCTTTTAAGCTTTTTTAAATTAAAAGTATAAACTAGTAAAAAGAAGATGTTACCATTTTGATAATAGTGCAAAATTTTCAAAGGGTTGCTGTCAAGGTTGATGCTGGGAGCAGTGAAAGATTATTTTAGGGAAATTTCCTAGTTTTCTTCTGTTCAGAAGGGAAGAAAAGTGTTTGCCTTACAAGGTTGCCCGTGTTTTCTCCTAATCTTCTTTGAATTTATGTCTTTAAACAATATGTAGTTCTAGTGAGTCAGTGCTACTGTTGATATGTGGTCTGTGTATTTTATGTAAAATATAATTTTATGCTTCAGATAAGTTTCTGGTTCTGTTTAGAGCCACAGAATCTTTTTGCTTCTGTGAAGATTTTCCCTGGAGTGTTTTCTTAAAATTTTGAAAAAGTAAAAGACTCTCAATGATGACAGAAATGCCTATTCTGTGGGGAGAGCAAGATACATATTTAAATCTCAGTCTTTGTATTTCTTTGCACATGCACAGACACACATGATTTAGACATTTCAAATATGAAAAAGAAGGGCTAGTCCCTCTACCAGAACACAGAATACAGTTATAATGGCATTTGTTCCCCCTATACCAGCTTATTTCATGATCTGATGAGGTCCTCATGACAGCAAATATCAGGCTGGGCTCCTCTTGAGCAACTTTGTTTCACAATATTTGAACCAGTACCATGAGGAAGCAGAAATGGCATTTATAATAAAAACTATAACTGAGAAAAATCTTTGAGAGTACAAAGCTCAGAGGAATAATGACTGCTCCTCTCAGAAGTCTAAAAATGTCACCTTTTACAGCTGTTGTAAAATAAGGTACAGGCAAGCTGGCTTTGATTCTGTAACAAGGGTGAAAAGGAACTCATTGAAACTGGCATGAAATAAATTCTTTAATGGTTTGACTGGGATTTAATGTTTTCCAAGAAATCTGTGATGTAACCATTGAAAATCCATTAAGAGTCTGTTATAATTTATAAAATAAAAACAAGGAGGGGGATTGGGAGACCTAATTAGAGCACAGCAAATTAGTGATAGCAAAACACTTTGGCTAACATCCTGTAATTGATGTTGACACTGCAATTAATGCTTCAGACATCGTATACTACTCAAAGAGAGAATTTCAGTCTTCTAAGATAGGGATGTGCGGAAAGAAAATTAGGAGCTCTGTCCACAGCTGATTATAAACCACTTAAAAACTCTGTACACTGTTTGATAATGTTTTTATGTGCCATAAATTTAGTTACTTTTAATCTTAAACTTGTTTCTTTGCTCATGAAGCATGCTTAAAGGCATTAATGGCATAAATACAAAACATATAAGTATGTGATTAGAGCTCTTACTGAATGAGTCTTCTTACACATTAATTTGTATACATGCTTAAATCCTTTGCTGGCTTCAAGCCACGGGCTAGTTAATGTGGTCAGGAAACCAATCTATTCAAACTATTGGACCTGACGATTATTCTTTTATGCAGAAAAATGTTAGCAGCTGATACCGAATTCACTCCAGCCTCTTCAGGATGCAGAGGCTGCTAAAGGAAACAATACACATTTTCAGAAATTAGTTTGACATGGTAAAAGTTCACCTTGACAAACTGGGAGCCAATTAGACATTTGGCAGTAGACAGCTACATGAAGAAACAGACCAAACTGGGCACTTCCGAAAAGAGCAAGTTTGATGCGTAGAATCTAAAAATGCTGATTTTTGTGGTGGTACTACAACCAAGAAAAACACATCCTCACAAAACACATTTTGGTTCAAAAGCAAGTACATGAAAACTCGGAAAGAACTGTCGAATTCTGGTCAAAAAGCTGGTCAAAGTGTGGCAACTTTTTCCATAAAGCTGAATTACAAGGTAAAACAGAAGGAGAACAATAAATGAAATAATCACTTATATTAAAGCTGGTAGCATATGCTATCAGAATTCAAATAATACCAGCAGTAAATCAGGTTCCTAACAATACAAAAAACAATGTATGAGTCCAGTCACAAAATGACAGCACAGCTTTCTGAGGTTCTGTTGGCTTGCTAGTTCCCTCAGGATTGAAGCTCTGCACTTTGGGGTGTCAGCTACTTCCTCTCATTAAGGAGAGCATTTTCTGGGACCTCCTTTCTGTCTCATCATACACATCAACATTGAATATATTGAACAACACTGTGCCTAGTTTTGCTGTCTGAAGTAGATTGCTTGTCACCAGCCATCAAATGGATGTTGCCTGCTTTGTACTTGATGGTCCAGCCAACTTGCAGCCTATGTAGCAGTCTGCACAGTCCAAGATTACTCAGCTTCCTGCACCACTCTCTCTGTGCCCACAGAGCCATCCATTTCACTGTATAAGGCAATCAGTCTGACCAACCATGATCTGCGTTTGGTAAACCCACCCTGGCTACTTCTGATTACCTCTTTGTTCTCTATGTGTTTGTGGAGCTGGGTGTAAAGCTCAGCAGTCTATAGTTTTCTGGATTCTCATTTTTCTTAAAGAGGGGCTTATTATTACCTTTTTCTAGTCATCAGTAACCTCCCAACACCCATTTTATTCAGGGATGGTGAACAGTGTACCAATCATCTCTTTTAGCCCCCTCAGTTGATCCCACTTGGCCCCATGGATTTTAATACATCTAATTTCCTTACACTGCCACTAGCCGTGTTGCTCTTCGCTACCAGCTGCCCTTCTGCTTCCCAGAATGGACTGGTATATGAGGTGTTTGGCAGCAGGCTTCAGCTGTGAACACTTATATAAAAAAGGCATTAAATGTCTCAGTCATTTCTGTATCAGCAGTCATGAGGCTATTTTTTCCTGTTTGTCTGTGGACCAATATCTTCTCCAAACTTTTGTTATGAGCACTCCAGTGGAATCTCTTCATGTTATGCAATATGTCCTTACCTATTCTTAGCTTCATCTCAGCACTGGCCTTTCTGATGTTGTCCTTAAGTGCTGAAACAATGCTTTTACATTCTTCTTTATTACTTCTCCTCGTTTCCACTTCTTAAGTCTTCTTTTTTTTTTACATCTTGATTTGCTGAGGGGCTCTGTACTCAGACCAGTGGACCTTTCACTGAAATTCCTGTCCAACAATATATCTGTCCAACACGATAGTCTCTTCCTGAGCTCTCTGGAAGTTTTCTTTATAAAACCAACCCCACTCCTCAAGGCACCTATGTCCTTCATGGCTACTTTCCAGGGAATTCTGCTTAGAAATTTTCTAATGAATTCAAAGTTTGCAAGCTCAGACTTCGAACTCTGCAGCTCCCCTTCCCAGGATCCTCTGAAACCTGAAGTCAATAATTTCATGGTCACTGCAACCCAAACTGTTGTCAGTAGCCAAATTTGCCATTCCTTGTCTGTGATCAGCAGGTCAAGTACAGCTTTAGTACTGCTGGCTCTGCTGGCATTTGTATTAGAAAATTATTGCTGATGTCCTTTAGGAACTTCATGGATAAAAAGTTTCAAGTCTTTTCTCCTTATATTTAGCTGTGATTTGCCTTCCAAAATGATACCTTTTGTCTTTCCTCATAGTCTTTAATTTTATTATTGTTTTATTAACATATGACACCTGTGATATATTGGAGGCGCAAACAACAAAAGCAGCAAAACTTGATTGTAACTTTTTTTGTTTGCTTGAAAATGTCATTCCAGTCTTGGCATATCTGAAGTCAACAACAAAATCCTGGGAGCCAGTGAGCTTGATGATATTTCAAAATTCCTGCTGTCTCTGTTTACAGACTTGTTACTATATATTGTTAATCTTGGGTGAGATATTCATGACTGCATTCAACATGAGTAAAGACATCTCTTGCCCTGGGGAGAATTAATCATAAAACCCCCCACACAGATAAAATAAGATGCCCTGGGAAAGCCTGAGGAAGGAATACATACAGAGGTTTCTGTAGCTGTATCTTCTTCTTTCTCTGTTTTCCACCTTTTAATCCCAGCATAGAAAGAAAGCATACAGATGCTCAGGCATGGTTTGAGATCATTCCACTTAGTTATGGAAAACAGTGAGTTTTAGGAGGTATCTGAATAAAAAGATTGTTCTGTCTTTGTGAAAATGAAATCAAGACAGGTAACAGAAAAAAACTTGGACAAGGAAGTGAAAGAAGGAAATTAATGCACTAGGAATATGAGTATAGCTGAAGATGATCTTCCTGGAG
This sequence comes from Lathamus discolor, assembly GCF_037157495.1. Taxonomy (NCBI): domain Eukaryota; kingdom Metazoa; phylum Chordata; class Aves; order Psittaciformes; family Psittacidae; genus Lathamus; species Lathamus discolor. Next base: position 110,149,996 of record NC_088885.1, read on the forward strand.
GGTAATCAGATGGCTTTTTGGATGCCAGATAAAAAAGTGCCAGAAAACAAGAGTATGCTTTGCAGGTCTGAGTGGTGCAGGGGAACAACAGCAGCAGAGGTTTACACCTCTGGGTGAACTTCTTCAGCTGTCTGGCATGGCCAACAAGCCCATGGGCCAGTCTGGTGCTTTACCATTTTAACTAACCCTATTTTCAAGCTAACCAACCCAGTCTGAGGATTCTGCTCTCGTGGCCTTAATTCTTACATGCTTCTGAATTGTCATGAGCTGTGCCTACCAACTGGTGTGCTGTACACTGCAGGTTTCTCATGGGAGGTTTGGGTTAGAAACACTTCTGAGGGTGTGGGTTTCTGCTGGAGAGCGTGCTTCAGGAAACAGATCAATTTGAGAAGAGCATAACAGTTTTGTCTGTTAGTGACAGGGAATTATCAAACAATTCTGACATTTCATTTCAACACAGTCAGAATGTCTGAACTGGCAATGCCCCAAAACATTGTTTTTGTTCTTTCTGCATTTCTACTTTTTCTGTTAATGCTTATGTCATGGTAATCAAGCATCTCCGAGTATTTTTGAGAAATTCTGGACAATAAGTAAGAATTTTATCAACTAAATTTCTTTTGACAAGCTTGCGCTGAAATATTTCAGAAATCAGGCTTCACAGTAGTGTTTGTATTTTTATTCTAAATTGACATGGAGGGGGGATTTTCAAGTATTGGCATCTCATGAAATGTCACATCTATTTCTCCATTATGTCTTATTCTGACCTTATCCAAGAAGAGAAGGTGTGTGACACTAGACTGAAAGAGTCCCAGCTATTTTCTATGAATCTTCTTCCGAAATGAAGAAAACCATTTTCTGTCAACTCTGCCCTTTCTCCAGTGAACATAGCCCTCTAGATACTAGCATAAGCAGATGGCACAGGTAGAGTAAATTCTACAGAGTTCTTGTGTAAATGGTGTGCAGCTTGCAGGGCTTGTCAGGTTTCTCTTTTGTTTTTCACTTTTAAAGGTCATTGTTACATACAAAAAAATTTATGGTGCTATTGGAGAGGGTTCATCTGTGTGTACCTGCTTAGAAAGAAGATGGTGCAACTCATAATTAATACAGAAGAAATACTATATTGATTTCTACCAAAGTTTAATTCAGAAACAGGGCAGATGTGGCCCTCATTGTAAGCATTTTTTGTAATCTAAGTTACCATTTTTGTCCCTCGGATTGGAAAGCTGTTACAGTGTCCACTCAAAACAGTTTATTAGGGACTTGCAGTTACTTCCAGGCAACTTTCATGTACTCTGCAGATGAAGCTGTAGCCCTCTGAAATCATTAACCGACATCATATAGTACAAAGGACTACGGAGTATAGAGAGGTGGTACCACCTTCAGACAGGAAAAACTGACTTTAAAGCTTTTCTTTTGACTTTCCACTGGCAAAGGTGGTCTTGCTCTGTTATCTTGTTGATGCATTGCAAGCTAACACCAGCTCAAGATTTACCCCTAACCAAACATTTCAATGCTGTCAAGTATTTCTCAACAGTTGCTTTCTGCATTAGCCATTCCTCTGAATAAATGAAAATAGCTAAACCAAATGAATTTTATCATCTGCCAATGGAAGCATGAGAAAAAGAAATACCCATGCATCTCAGTGTTTAGTAGCTCCGCTTTTCTCAGGAAGCTAAAATAGTTAGTGGCCTTCTTGGCTTATTTTATTCCTAGTCTTGAACAAACTGTCTGACAGGGTAAGAAGAGTACAATATCAAACCAAAAGAGAAAGGCCAGAGAGTATTTGTTTATATATAGGGAATAACAATCTCTTTTTCCTAAAGGAAACAGGGCTAAACACAGGAAATGTAACAAAGCACTCCTGCTTATCTGAAAGAGTTTCATACAGGGTTATTTCCAATCTCTTTTGCATATTCTACCCTTTTAAAGGCACATGAATGTCCCAGCAAAAGAATAAAAAATGTGGAGGGCAAGGAAGGCAGGAAAAAGGACACTGTTCCTATTTTTGACTTGAGCAAAATTATTTATACTGATGTTATACATCCCCAAAGAGGTCATGTTCTGCAGCTGAAGCCAGGGAAAGATTATTGAAAATGAAAATCACCAATAACAACTTCCTCCAAATCGCAGCTAGCCAGTGTTCCATATGCCATTCTAGGAGGCACCAAAACCACAGCTAGCACAATACTTAACTAGCAATTACTTTCATTCTTCTCCCCTTATTTACTCTTGTAAAGGACTCATTAAGCCGAGGAATGACAGCATTTCCGTACTCGGCCTTTTTGATTACTTTCCTTCCGAACCTGAATTTATTTCTCATGACCTTTAGAACTATCAATTTAGATTTTTCCCTTCAGTCATCTGGGCTTGTGCTTGATTGAAGCATCCTTCTAGCTGTGAACGTGTTAGTGTAGTGACCTGGTGTGGCCCCTGCATTGGCAGATACCATTTCAGAAATCTGACACAGTAGAACTGTCTAATCCAAAATCCAAAGTGGAATTTTAATTCCATGGGATATTTATTAGCTTAGTTTGCTAAGTAGGAGGTTTAATAAAGTGCTTTTCCACTTTTACATTATAGTGCTTTTATTACCCTTAGTGGGCTATTTGAAGAAAGGGTAGATCCTTCAAATGAGTGTAACAGGGAGAATATATAAAAAGCTTGTCAGGCTCCAGTATGAAAACCTAGGCTTGTTGATTTGAAGGTAAAATGTCAGTGCCTTGTCAATTATAGATTGTAGGAAATGTCTACCTTTTTAATCTGGATGTGTCTCTGGGTGATAGAGCTCATGAATATTTTCATTGCATCTCTTTCCCTTTCCCCACCTTAAAGAAAATGAGTATACCATTATGTTGAAGACCTGTTCCAGAATTCAAAATAGTAAATAGATCACTCCTGGGCATCGATTTTGGGCTTCCTTCCGTTTGGCTTGGTTGTTTATACTTTTGTCTTCACACAACATTGTATTCCTCCACTTTCGTACTTTGTAAAAATGAACCTGTAGCAAAACTAAAAAGTGTGAAGATGAATTAGTGATGCCAGTACTCAGTGGTAATGTTCCTGTAACAGCTTCTGACAATGTTGATCAATGGTGACCTCTTCTTATTGCTGTATAGGCACTATTTTTTTGAAGAAAGTGCATTGTTCCAAAATGTGGATGCTTAAAATCTATAGATCATTTTTCTTTCACTGATAATTTTTCAGGGTGATCTTTTGCCTAGAAAAGGTTATATTTATCACTTTTGTATTTTATCAGCATGAAAGATGTATAATTGCTTTTTTTCCCCCCTCAGAATCTGTTATTATGTTGATGTGGCCTTACCAAAAGAATTGATATCTTTGAACTGGTAAACATATTACACTATTTTAAGAATGTTCTGAAAGTCTAAATTTGATAGTTTGCCTAATATCTGGAAATGTCATGGGACCTAATCCTATTTGAGGCCTGAACAGTAGACAGATCAATAAATACATAGTCACATATCTTTGACATTTCATTGTACTTGGTACCACAATAAATTGCACTACACCATAAAACCAACTTTAAATGTAATACACAAATTCAATGAAAGGCAGTTTGAATTTAAGCAAAACAAGACTGTTTACATTCTTAGGCAAAAAGCTAATGTGATATTCAGAAAGAAACAGTTTTAGCTGCTGCATCCCCCATGTGCTTATAAAAAGGTACAAAGACAAGCATCGATCTGAATATTGCTTATTTACTATGTATCTGAGAACAAGGCTATCTGAGAGTAGAGACCCCAGAAAATAATTACAGTGATAATTTTAGCTCCAAGGAATGTGTTTCCTAAATTTCCATGCCCTTGGGTTGCTTAGGTTGCCTGTGGCTCTTGACTGCTGCATTCTAGCTGTAGTGGCAGCTTTCTTTACACAAGTTACTGCCCCTATAATTTTCTTCCAAGCTGAATTCACAAGCTAACTCTACGTGGTTGTTTCATGCTCCATTTTGTTCACTTTTAAAGCAGCTGATTGAATTCCACACTTCACAGTGCTCGGTGGGACATCTTAATTAAACAAAGGCATTTTCGAATAATACCATACACTGGAACATCTTTTTTTCTCCCCCAGTATTCTGAAATTGGTGCAGAAATCCACATTCATTAAAGTCAAGAGCTTTCTCTTTTTTTACTGGCCTACAGAGAATTCAGAATTTTATCCACTCTATTTAGTGCTCTTTGCTGCTGTGAGCTTCATACCTTATTACCCACACACGGTTTGTTCTGAAAAATAGTCATGTCCCAGCACAAATCACAGATGAAACTGTATAGTATGATCAGCACCTACTTTCTTGGGTTGCTTTCCAAAGCAGATGAAGAAACTTGCTAGTGACTGGCTGATAAATGAGATCCTTTGTCCCTCCTGAGGCATGGATTCATGGATTTGCTTCTGCAGTAAATGCTGCTCCCTGGAAAGAAGATGGCGCACACCTAAGTCCAGAGATGTAGGATACAAAGCAATTCTGTAATGCACTTGACAAGATGAACTTGCTGGTGCACTGATATTTTTTTCCATCACTCTTTATGCATTTTGCACTAAGGATTCCTTGCACTATAATGAAGAAAATCCTGGGAGCAAGCACCCAATTCCAGTTCTGAGCATAGTGTCCGAACTTACAGCGGCCTCCTCTCCCGCTCTCTAAACTGAGACCCACCGATTTTGCAGGATGAGCTATCTTTTAACAGCAAGTCCTCCCAGCCTGCACAGTCGGGGCTAGTAGTTATGACATACAAGACAGGCTCACACAGCTCTCATGTGAAAGCATGAAGGAGGGCATACAGACATGGCCAAACCAGTAGCAGCTAATTAAAACACAGCAGTTTGATGAAAGCAGGTCAATGTGTTTTTCAGGAAAATAGTCTTTAACAAACCTGTAACTGCAGTTATTTTTTAGTTAAAATTGCAAGTTCTATTCTCAAAATAAGTATGTTTTTATCACAGATTCTTGCAAGGGGTGCAGTAAGATTCAAAATTATTTTTGAAAGGAAATGTAAGAAGTTATGATATGAGTGTGCAACAATAAGAATTAGGGAAGTAGTGCTTAGTTTACTTTATTTCTCTTTTTACATAGAGCTATTTACTCTTTCCCTTACTCAGCAACATAATTACATGCTTACTCACACAATACTTTGCCTTTTAGAAGGAATTTTCTAATACAGTAGTACTAACTTGTACAAAAATTTTCTAACATTGCCTGTGTATTTCTTACTGGACCAGATGGGCATCAGTAGTTATTCCTGTTTCAACCACAGTCATTGTTTGTTCCTTAAACACCTCACTAATGATATTTTTTCTTTCTAACCTGTTCTGCTGTTTTGTTTTGGCTGGTGCTTTATTCACTTGAGCATTCCTCTTGTCAAAAAGACAAGTATTCATGATAAATGTGCTTCCAAAGCATCAAATCTTGCACTACATATGCTATCTTTGTTTCTTCATGTGTAAGACCTGTAGATGAAATATTCTTCACTCAGCTCAGCCATGCAAACATTGGCAGTCTGCTAACAAGGAAGACTTGATTTTGTGAAAGACACTGCACTATTGTCACCTACAGTCTATTGAAATGCTACTTGCAGGCATCCATGAGAGACAGAAATCCATGGAAACATGGTCTGGAGGAATCATGCATTTTTATTGCCTTTCCGAGCTGTTACTTTAACACAGGTAGGCTGTGTATTACAAGCATGCTTCAGACCTGAGAAACAACAAAATGCCAGTGGTGTGGTTTCAATTTCAACAGCTCTGTGAAATACTAGGTATGTCAGTGGAAAACATAATATCTACTCAAAAAGACCTAGCAGCTATCTGTAAATGCATGCTGATACTAAAAAAGAAGATTGAGAAGGCTAATAGCCCTCAGTTGTCTCTTTTTGTTGTGTCCTGTTGAAAGCCAGCACACCAGAGAGCGGCAACTGTATGAGAGGCCAGGACTAGCTGTTCTGGTTGAAACTACTGCTTTCAGCTCTGATGATACAGCTGAAAGTCTTGTGCCATCTCGGACACTGTCAGGTCTCATTATCACACTACAGGGGACACATTGAGCTGGCGGAGTTATATTATGGGAAATTGAATTACCCACAATGCAGAGGTCCTGAAGCACTCTGCAAATTACTGCTGCGTGCTCAGTAAGGAGCCTCAACCTAAGCAGGCTTTCCAATGGGGGCAGTCTTTGTTGGGGATCTATGGTCTTCTTCGTCATCATCACCATCACCATTAACACACACATACACACATGTACATGCATTTCCCTGCATTTACAGCTGTGGAGGGAGGAGCTGCGTGCTCAGCCAAAATAACTTTCACAGGCAGATATGGAGAAGGCCTTTATCAACATTTCTTGACAGTCAACTTGTAGTGTGTAGAGGGCAAGAAGGGATTGACATTCTTGTGAAAATGGCTCAAAGTCAGTCTTTTGATCTCAAGATGTCTAAAATCTGAAAAATTTCTATAACTATCTGCTCTTATCAGCTCTGCACCTGTGTTCTACCTTCACGGTCTCAAGAGGCAGAGGAGAGAATTGCTTTTGCTTGCAGCTGCTTCTTGAAATATTCAAAAAATAGCATCCAACAAACACTAGGTTCATAAAAAATTAGTCTAGGACAATCTCAATATTGCCTTTTCCCTGGGAGCACTGGGTTCAGAAGTGTTGTGTCAGTCTTGTGCTAGACCTCTGCAGTGGGGGCACATTACTATGATTATCCTGTTTATGAGCCTTATTCTGTAGAGCATTATGATGTGCTGTTTGTTATTATAAGCACCTGACAAATGCATAGTCCTGTCAAAGAACTGAAACTTGTTATAAACACACTGCAAAGCTTAGGCAAAACCAAAGCACCTCTCATCTTACACTTTTTCAGAGGTTTCCTGGAAACAAATTAACTTGCACTTGGAAGAGTCAATGTCCATTTTAGTAAGTGCTTTCTTCATGCCTGCTTTCAGCCAGCCTGTGTTTGGCTGTGAAACTAAACAAAAAGGACTGCAAAATACTGTTATAATGAGGGAAAAAGTTGGATGAATTAATGATTCTCATATCATATTTCATATGACTTAATTGTTTTGAATCCTTTAAAAAGCAGGAAAAGAGCAGGATTGTAGAGGTTATCTATGAGGAGAACTGGAATTTCCATAATCTATATGTATCCATTCTAGGCAAACTTTCTTAAAACTGTCCTTGCTGCTTCGGTAGTATTAAACAAAAATAATCTTGCTGAAGACTGTGTTAACTTTGACACAATATTTGACTTCTGCTGATTTGGTGAAGAAAGCAAAAGTAAAGCAGCTTTACTAAAATTAGTTACCATAGCAATGAATATGAATGTATCTTTCATGTCCTTCGGTTCCTAAAAAAAAAAAATCCAACTACTTTTACTTGCTGCACGGTACCAATGAGAACTCTTTTGTTATCTTTCATTGCTCGTCTTTCTGTGGGAACAGAGTTTATTCACCTGGAGACTTTATTATAGAGTTGTTTCTAGATAATCAACAGAAAGCAGTAGATGAAGATTTGAGGAGCTTCTATCATGTGAATGTTACAAATAACAACATGTACAGGGTGGTTTAGTGTTTGGTTTTGTTTTTTTTTTGTTTTTTGTTTTTTTCCCCTAGCAGCAGTTAAACCCCAAAACAACAGAAAGAATTATAACACATAGTCACTAAATTATCATATGGTCTCTTTAATTGCAACATTGATAACAGAGTGTGCCCTACAACACAGCAGTGAAACAGACTTCAGATTACTCATGTGCGTCAGGTACAGTTACTGCACAAAGAAAAGAGTAGAACAGAATATCCTAGAAAATAGATTCGTTGCAGGGGCATGTATTGTAAAGGTAATGTCCTACACAGTAAAATGCACAACAGTTTCATGGCAATATAATAACTTGCTCCTTGACTCTTTTTTTAATCAGTCCACTATATTCCTAGGCAACATGGGCTCTCTTGAGAGCTATAAATCTAAAGGATAAGAAAGGATATTTTACTGAGCTGTTTTGCCTTCAAGGTTTGCTTTTGATTAATGACATAATTGCATTTCTTCAAAGGATGCTATGTAAATAAGATTTGCCTTTTGACATGATGGAGTGGGAAAGGATTTAAATAATTTAAAAAATCTCTGTCACTGCTGACTTTTCACTGCTTTGGCATTGTGGAAAATGTCCAGTTAAAATCTTAGGAAGTACCTGAAGTGATCAATAGCAGCCAGGGACCTTGAAAAGTAATGAAGAAACCAACAAAATATCTAGCTTTGAAATACTTAGAAAATTGATTGGACACACTCATGGGATTGGAGTCATTAATAAGGCACAGAGTCTTTCATCAGTCAGTCAGTGAGTCATTATGTTCCTATAGAAGTTTAATGTGCTATTTGAACCAGTATACATGTAGCTAAAATACTTGAGGTTAGCTCTGCTGACTTTTAAAATTAAAGTAACACTTGTTTAAATGGTGTTGGGTAAAAATTAGCTGTAACGACATTAATTTATTGAAAATTTGGTTATTCAGTTATGGTCAATTTTTTTATTATATGAAAAAATTTTCTCATGCAAGTTGTCCAAATAGAATTCTTCCTCTCAGAGAACTGGGAGGAAAAAATGTTTCATATCTTGTCAACCTGATTTTCCAAATTACTTTTTAATGTTTTTAATAAATTTAAACTTACCTATGTTTAAAAATTTGAATTCAATTCCAGTCAGAAAAATTCTTTATTTTCAGCCTATTCCTCCTTCATTTGATTCCACATCAATGGGCAAAAGAAAGAAGGAAGCCAAATTCTTCTTGTAATTTAAAAATACAATTTTATTTTCTGAGAAAAAGCATTTTGCTTCATAGTTTTAGACCATTTTATTGGTTGGTGGCAAAACTGGGTTTTAGCCTTTGTGCAAGGTTTTTTATCAACAAGTTTAAATCCAACATTTCAGTTGAGTACATCCAGATCATTTGTACTCCAAAAGGTATGGCTGTTGCACTGTCAATTTTCAATCATATGTAATGGAAACTTTCAGAATTTGCTTAAAATCAGGAGAAATGTGCTATTTAATGTAGCTGTATTGTCACTGACTCAGGACACTTCCTCTGAGCCTCCCTGTTCCCTCACTGGTAGCGAACAATATTCCAAATGTAACAGAGAGGTTTGCCATTGATCCAGATATTTGTTTTTTTAAAGTATTGTTAATGCTGTAGACTTTCTTGGTTTTAGACTGTAAAGAACACAGGTACACATAAAGGGGCCCAATTCCTCTTGATCCTATGTGCAAATACGGAGTTTCACTTCATTCAATTTTTCTCTAAACCATAGATATAACTCTTGGTTTGCATTAAATTAGCGAGATCTATGTTACAAACACATTGCTAACTTTCTGATATTATATTTGCTATTAGAACAGGGGAAAAAGTATGTTTTTTAACTGTAACACAGTTACTGTACCTCCAAAAGCTCTGACTGAAACTGTTTTGGTTCTCAACGCTGTTGACTTGGTTAGATTAACATGAAATGCTACTTTTTTTCTACAGTGTGAGCTAAACAAAGAGACTAGAAGTGAACAAGCCACATATTCTTCAGATGAAGTTAAGCACAGTATTGATTGTTTTCTTTTTCTATATGTCAGTGCTGGGATTCCACTTATCTCTCTTAAATCCCAGATGTTCAGGAACAAACACGAATAAGAAAAGCCAGCAGTTAAATTCTCAGAGCCTTGTCTCCCACAGCATATATTGACAGAACACGATTTTCCGCTGTCATATACGTCTGAGTGAGCATTGATTTTGATGCCTTACCTCCTGGTGGGTTCCTCTAGGCCACTGAGCAGAAGCTCTTGCTTTTACCAGCAGGATTCTGTCCTCTAATTACTGTGCTAATGAGGAATGGCAGAAGAAGGAGCACAACTTAGAGGACACACTCTTGTGGAGGCAAACCTCCTGGGCTCTATTTCTAAGGACAAATGTTGCCCCTTTCTTTCCTGTATTTTTTTGCTTTCTGCTTTCTAGAGCTTAGGCCAAAGACTGCAGGGCAGGAGATTTGAGGTGGCTTTAGTGAAGCTAATTAAGTTAGTTAGGTTTGCATTGGCTTCACAACAGCTCCTCTCTTGTTCCCAAGCTGGACTGATAAGCTTGGAGGGATTCTGTGCGGGAAATGAGGAAAGGCATCAGAAGCTGAGGTGGTGACACTGGCATTTGGGTTTCCTGAATGTCAACACTCAGATGAGCAAACCATGCAAAAAAACCAGAAATGTGTTGTTCAGTGATGCCACTGGAGGTGACAGCTGTTGTGAAATCTTGTTGGTATCATTGGCATAACAGAGGTATCAGAGGAATTGCAGAGGGATGGCAGAGAGGTCAGACAGGGAAGGTCATGGAGTTTGAAGGAATTCCATATTAGTTATAAGCGAAGAAGTCCCACGTTCATGGGTGGCAAGCTGGGCATACAATCTCAACCTCTGTGGAAAGGCAGTGCCACAGCTCCCAGAAATGACTGTGCCAGCTGGCTTGTGGCAGTGACTAAAATGTGCAGGAACTTTGACTTTTCTTTAATGACTGAGAAGCATCCTAAAAGTGGTTACAACTTTGAATTACAGCCCTTTACTCTCGACACACCAGAAAATAACTTGCTTGTAAGAATGAAAACCACCTGACCTCAATACCTAATTTGATCCATTTAGTTTGATAATACTGAAGTTAATAATCTATAGGTATAGTAATCCATAGAAATATTAATCCATTAGATAGAAACAAGCTAGTAGTCTATACATAGCAAAGTAAAGTAATTGCTAAAGAAGTAAGTGAGGGAGATTAAATGGGATCATGAAATATACGCTGTAAAAGGCAGAAAGGAAAAGAAAAGCTTCAATTTTCTCACTAGAAAAAGACAAACTAACAAAAGGTGGTTTTGTAAGATAAAAATCCTTCAGGTTCATAAAAGAGGGAAGAACAGGTTTGCGGATCTGAGAGTTGATGGTATTTCGGAGCGCTGAATGAAAAAAATGCTGTTTCTTGACTTTTATTTTAGGATGCTCCAGCACAGCTGTCTGCAGAGACCCCATACAGTCTTAATGAGTTAGTGAGAACAATGATAAAAGCCTGTTCAAGATGTCAGTGCTTTCTGTCTAGACCTGGGAAATTGTACAGACCAGCATATGAATCTGCTTGTTTCCAGGCATTAATAAATTACCAGAGCCCTTCTAACTACAAAACTGCTATCAGCATCTCCGAGTGTCCAAATGGCTGAATCTAGGTGGTGGCCAAGTAAGGGTGTAGCTCAAAAAAATAAAGAAAAAATACCTTCAAGGACCTTATATAAGAAAAATATTAATCTTGCTGTCGTAAAGATTTCTGATTGTTTTGAGGTCATTTGTGGCACAATTGGTTGCATAACTAAATCACTTGATCTAATTGATAAAATGGGGTGTTGTGGTTTAACCCCAGTTGACAACTAAGCATCCACCCCTTATTCTATACCATTTACATCATGCCCAGGTCCCATACTTTCCGATAGACCATCACCTTTCCTGTGTTTCAATGTATACACACAGATATCATTCCCTTAGTCTATGGACCATTCCCTATAAAAGTCTGTTGAGTCAATTTAGTCTATGACTTTGGGTTCTATCAGTTATAACAATCTTTCAGGGCAGGAAAGGTAGTATATGGTGTTGGATTATTGCAGGCCGAAGCCAATTCTGATTCCATCACCTCTGCACTTGTGTGGTTTCATCAAAATTCATTCTTCATTAATCTGGGTGAATTTTACTGGAATACCCTTGATATGACGATTGAAAAGGAGCTGGGTTCAGATCCTCAAATCCAGAGTGGCAGACATGGACATCATGAGGTGCCCAGTGTGGCTGTGGTCATATAGCCACCATAGAAGTGATAATATGTAGTATTACGTAGTGATTTACACCATACAGTGTAATTCATTGGCTATTCTCACTCAAAATCAAGCCCTCTTGAGGTACACATTGGACTTCCCTATCTTCCCACATTACCTACCAAGTGCACCTAAGTCCTTGAGAAAAAGCAGTCCCACAAAACGATTTGCCTTTTCTGAGGCAGGAATAACCCAGACTGTTTTCCCTAGCATATTTTTAATGTGCACTACAGGAAATTTATCCCCTTCTACAGCATGTAAAGTTTTGAAGGGAAGTCTCATGGGAAAGTGTACTAGGCGGTAAAGGGGCTCAAGATAGTTGGTTAGCATTCAAGGACAGCTTCTTCCAAGCTCAGGATCGGAGCGTCCCAATGAGTAGGAAGTCAAGTAAGGGATCTAGGAGACCGGCATGGTTAAACAAGGAGCTGCTGGGCAAACTCAAGTGGAAAAGGAGAATCTATGGATTATGGAAGGAGGGGCTGGCCGCTTGGGAGGAATATAGGACAGTTGTTAGAGGATGTAGGGAGGCAATTAGGACAGCTAAGGCCTCCTTGGAACTCAATCTTGCTAGTCGGGTTAAAGACAATAGAAAGGGCTTCTTCAAATACATAGCAAATAAAACTAACACAAGAGGCAATATAGGCCCACTGCTGAACGAAGTGGGTACCCTGGAGACAGAGGATATAAAGAAGGCAGAGGTGCTGAATGCCTTCTTTGCCTCTGTCTTTACTCCTGCAGACTCTCCCCGAGGGCCCCGGATTTCTATAGCCCCAGAAGGAGTCAGGACAAAGGAGGAGTTTGCTTTGGTAGATGAGGATTGGGTTAGGGATCAGCTATGCAAACTGGACATCTGTAAATCGATGGGTCCGGATGGAATGCACCCACGGGTGCTGAGGGAGCTGGCGGAGGTCATTGCTAGGTCACTTTCCATCATCTTTGGTAAGTCGTGGGAAACGGGCGAGGTGCCTGAGGATTGGCGGATGGCAAAGGTCACACCAATCTATAAGAAGGGCAAGAAGGAGGACCCGGGTAATTATAGACCGGTCAGCCTTACCTCCATCCCTGGAAAGATGATGGAACAACTTATTCTTGACTCCATCACTAGGCATATCAAGGATGAGGGGGTCATTAAGAACAGCCAACATGGTTTTATGAGGGGGAAGTCATGTATGACCAACCTTATAGCCTTCTATGAGGAAGTGACTAGGTGGAGGGATGATGGTAGAGCGGTAGATGTAGTTTTTCTTGATTTCAGTAAGGCATTTGATACTGTCTCCCACAGCATCCTCATAGATAAGCTAAAGAAGTGTGGGCTTGACGATCAAGTAGTGAGGTGGATCGAGAACTGGTTGAAAGGAAGAAGGCAGAGAGTTGTGGTCAATGGCGCAGAATCTAGCTGGAGGTCTGTGACTAGTGGAGTTCCTCAGGGGTCGGTGCTGGGACCGGTGCTGTTTAATATTTTCATCAATGACCTGGATGAGGGAACTGAGTGCACCCTCAGCAAGTTTGCTGATGACACAAAACTGGGAGGAGTGGCTGACACACCAGAGGACTGTGCTGCCATTCAGCGAGACCTGGACAAGCTGGAGAGCTGGGCGGGGAGAAACTTAATGAAATTTAACAAGGGCAAGTGTAGAGTCTTGCATCTGGGGAAGAACAACCCCATGTACCAGTACAGGTTGGGGGTTGACCTGCTGGAAAGTAGTGAAGGGGAAAGGGACCTGGGGGTCCTGGTGGATAGGAGGATGACCATGAGCCAGCAATGTGCTCTTGTGGCCAAGAAGGCAAATGGCATCTTAGGGTGCATTAGAAAGGGAGTGGTTAGTAGGTCAAGAGAGGTTCTCCTCCCCCTCTACTCAGCCTTGGTGAGGCCGCATCTGGAATATTGCGTCCAGTTCTGGGCCCCTCTGTTCAAGAAGGACAGGGAATTGCTTGAAGGAGTCCAGCGCAGAGCCACAAAGATGATTAAGGGAGTGGAACATCTCCCTTATGAGGAGAGGCTGAGGGAGCTGGGTCTCCTTAGCTTGGAGAAGAGGAGACTGAGGGGTGACCTCATCAATGTTTACAAATATGTAAAGGGTAGGTGTCAGGATGATGGAGCTAGGCTTTTTTCAGTGATATCCAGTGATAGGACAAGGGGCAATGGGTGTAAACTAGAGCATAGGAAGTTCCACGTTAACATCAGGAAGAGCTTCTTTACTGTAAGAGTGACAGAGCACTGGAACAGGTTGCCCAGGGGGGTTGTGGAGTCTCCTACACTGGAGATATTCAAGGCCCGCCTGGACAAGTTCCTGTGTGATGTACTGTAGGTTACCCTGCTCTTGCAGGGGGGTTGGACTAGATGATCTTTTTAGGTCCCTTCCAACCCTTGGGATTCTGTGATTCTGTGATTCTGTGATTGGGCAGGGCCAACCCAATTGGTAGATCCTCTAGCACTAACTAACCAGGTGCCTTTTTCTAAGTATGTATCCCAATGATTGAAGGTCCCACCACCTATCGCTCTTAGTGTAGTCTGTAATAGTCCACCGTATTGTTCATTTTTCCTGGAAGTTGGTGCATGATAGGGGATGTGCTATACCCACTTGATGCCATGCTCTTTGGCCCAAGTGTCTATGAGGTTGTTCCAGAAATGAGTCTCATTGTACGACTCAGTTATTTCTGGGGTACTGTGTCACCATAAGACTTGCTTTTCAAGACCCAGGATAGTTCTCCGGGAAGTGACAAGAGGCACAGCGTGTTTCCAGCCATCTGGTGGCTGCTTCCACCATTGTAAGCACATGGCGCTTGCCTTGGCAGGTTTGTGGGAGTGTGATGCAATCTGCCAGGCCTCCCCATATTTGTACTTTGGTCATTGTCCTCCATAACAGAGAGGCTTTAACCTCTTGGTTTGCTTAATTGCAGTCCATATTGTACATTCATGAATAACCTTGGCAATGGTGTCCATTGTTAAGTCCACCCCTAGATCATGAGCCCATCTATATATCGCGCCTCTGCCTTGATGGCCTGAGGTGTCATGGACCCACTGGGCTAAAATTAAATCACCCTTATGTCCATCTGAGCCACTTCAATCTTAGCAGCTTTACCCACTTGTTGGTTGTTCTGGTGTTCCTCAGTGGCCCATCTCTTGGGTACATGAGCATCAACATGGTGTACCTTCACCAGCAGGTTCTGCGCCCAGGCAACGATATCTTGCTGCAATGCAGCAGCCCAGACAGGTTTTCCCTCTGTGCTGCCAGTTTAAACTGTTTCCATTGCTGCAACCACCCCCACAGGGTGTTTGCCACTAACAGTGAGTCACTATAGTACAGAGACCATCACCATGCCCTGGTGATTGCAGACATACTGCTCTCACACCAGTGAAGAGAGAACAGCAGGCAGCTAATCAAAATATACCAATAGGCTGAGTGTCCTCAATAGGTGACCAAATGAGTTAAACTACCAGTGCCTCTTGGAAGGGTAGGTATGTCAGATATGGTTATCATTTCCCCTAAGAATGTGTGAAAAGAAGAATTTGTCTCATTATGCCTTTTTACATTTTTATTGTTTTCATTAACAGGCAATAGTAGAAAATTTGCCCATTCTATCAAAAAAGAAGTTTAAGGTTAGCATATTATTCTGTTCTACACATGGAGAATGTCACAAGCATTATTGTATTACTTGGAAATGCTTATTTCTTGGTTCTGTGCTGGAACATATTTGCTATATATGTATAAATAATAAATACGAAAGCAGCTATACTCTCTAAAAACGCTGTTTCTGTAACAAACCAGAACCAATACACTTTTTTTTTTTTTCCCCAGGATAAACAATGACTGATGAATTTTTATTAGGTATCTTGGGTTTTCTCAAGAATATGTGCACCAACAACAGCAGGTTTTGGTCTTGGTTCTTGTTTTAGTAAGCATTACTTTGCATGTGGTTTGTCTTTACAAATAAGTTTAAACACTGCTGCTAATTTTTAATTGCTGGAATTTGTCTTCCCCTCACCCGTCCCGCGCTCCACTCTTTCTATAGCTTAATTTTGCTTGCTTTTTATATTGTATGTTTTCATTCCTTTGGTAGACACTCTGTTCCTTCCAATACTGGTAAAATATAATTTCAGACATTGCTTGACCTCTGCCTCACATCCACACATTCCCAGCATAAATGTTTTTCCAGTGCTTTATTTAAAGTTTAGCTCACTGTATTCCAGCTTTCCTCTTTGAGTTTTTCTCATTCTATCTTTTCACTTTCTTACTGTAACTTCGAGTATACAGTCATCTGGTCCATGCCCAGCTGATAATTAGTAAATGCCTCAGTGTCCAGCTGGCTGTTGCACTGTCTGGATATAATTTGATGTTTTTTCTTGACACAGGAGTTGCTAAAATTCTTTTTCAGCACTGCTGCCGCAGTGTTATGTAGAGAACAGTATAAAAGCTTTGCTGCTTTACAGGTTTATTAACTTTTCATCCATCTTTCTTTTCATGAAACCATTTTGTTTCCTGAAAATACAGCAGAAAACAAAGGCTAAATTCTGCTAATTTCTCAGTTTATTTCCAGGCCATATGCCTGGGGCAAAGGCATGCCATTTGCCTTTTGTAGACTTAGCTTTGGAAGTAACACTTCTGTTTTACATTTTGTCTCTCTTTCACTACCTCTGTTTACTGCAGCATTAGATGATGTGTTTGAACTGCGTCCCATCAAAGTTTTAAATATGGTCCCATCAAAGGTTTAAAGCAGTTATGCTTTGCAGACTGGAAAGTGTTCATTGTTTTTAATATTAATTTTTTGTTTTCCAAGGGTCTATAGGACTTGCAGGAAAGCAGCACATTGCTTTCTCTGCTGTTATTTGACCTGCTCCCTCTTGTGTTAGCATGTCTCTGCTTGTGTAATGTGACCATTAGGCTTTTGTGACGTTTGCTGAAGAGATTTACAGCAGATGATTACTTTAGGAATAATTTTTCATAGAAATGGATTGGCACTGCAGATGATTAATGCTAGACAACCTGCAGGTATTAAAAAAAAATTGCTTTAATTATTTGCAATAGACATTCAGGACGCCCATTCACCACCTGCTTTAACGGGCTCAGAAGACTTCACTAGGTTGACAGACAGCAGGGAACTATTTCACAGGACCATAAACCAGCCATTTGTTGGGAAAATATGCATAATTAATATCTTTCTCCCAAGCCTCTTGGGTATAATCAGATTTTCCTACTAAAAGATAAAATGTAATTTTCACTAGATAGCAAAACCATTCCATACCAGACACCCTTTGTCCCTATTGAGCAACTATCCTAGACAGAAAACCAACACTTGAACTAATCAAAATCTCTAGTCTCCTATAGCATACATTTGTCTGAATACAGCAGACCAGCAGGTTCAAAGCGTTATTTTCTTCCAGGCCTTTTTGGTTCATGTCATTTTCTGTTGGTGAAATATGCAGACATATTTACACTGCGTTTGGGTGCTCTCCATCAAGTAATTTTTACCCACAGTTTTGGTTCCTCACCTGTTCTTGGGCCTCAGAAGAGTTATACCGACTTATATGGGTTGAAGATACCCTTGTGGTTTGACAGGATTTTGGTTATGAATCCTGGCTGTTACTTTAAAATTAAACTCTAAGACGTCACAGGACTGGGGATAGTGTGACTACTGCAGCCAAATGAGCACCCTTTGTCTCTACTCATGAACCAGCACGTGCTGGATGAGGCAATGTTCTGCTTCTTAGATACTGGCATAAGCACTGCCACATCGTTTTCCTCTATATATGTTCTAATTTTCTGCTTAAATGTAGGTTACTTTATTCTATTCTGCATTCTTCATTACCTATAAACTCATGTCTAACCTTTTCCCAAGGCACTTCCTTGCACTTGCATCTGCTTTTACCAAGGGGTACAGGCTGCTGTGAATTCATGGGGCACTGATGCATGCTCTGACACCTGAAAAACCTGCATAGGAGAGAGCACAAGGAGAAACTCGCATTCACCCTTCATGTGGTTTCCCATTTGGGGAGGCATGGGATGCTTTGGCCTGGGGATGGTTCAGTGGTTGAGCACTGTGGCAGATGCCAAGCTGTGAGAGCCACAATCCTGGAGATAGTCAAAGCTCAGCGGCACAAGGCCAAGAGCAACCTGGTCTGGTTTTGCAGTTGGCCCTGCTTTCAGTAGGAGACTACTTTATATGTCACCAGAAGCCCATTCCAGCCTCCTTCTCCTTCCCCTTATCCCTTCCTCTCCCCCTTTCTCTTGCTCCCTGTTTCTTTCTTCTCAAAGGAAACAAACCCTGTCATTTTTCCCCAAGATGCTAAAAAATTAATTAATGCGCAAACCTGACATTTAATAAAGTCAGCAGTCAAAGGTGCTGACTAAGTACAGCAGGACTGAACCCCACCTGCTCCTGAGGAGTTTTGAATAATAAACTAGTTCATTGGCAAAAGATAGGTGAAGTTTGATCTGGTTTTTGCATCCAAAGTCACACTTGTGACACTGTAATTCACATTAATGAGAAAGCGGTGTTTTGGTACTGATGTGTAATTGGAAAAGGACAGCTGGTATAATTAAACCATGAGAAAGACATAAAAACATAGCCAAAGGACATTATTTATAGGTCATTCCTCATTTGTAAAAAAGGTTATTTTCAAGCAGAGATGCAGAAAGACAAAAATCCAATCATCCTACCAATAAATCTTTGCCTTGAAAGCTTTCCATTTGTGAACCTGCATTTCATCTTTTAGGTCCAAACTACAGTTGTTTTATTTTTTTCCCAGAGTCAGCCTGTTAGCTTGAATTCTGAACAATTTACTTCATGAATTTTGATTGCTGTTTCTGAGATAGCTTTGGTGCTAGCCCTCAATGACTTGGTCATTTTATATGGGAAAGTGTTGGAGTATTTTTTTCTTTTATTTCAACAAACATATTCAGCACACACCTAGCCAAGTCTTAGAATATTTTTCGCACAGGTTGCATGCAGTTTTCCCCTAGAGGAAATATAGCAGGTGACTTTATTATATCAATTTGTGATTTAATAACACCTAGACTCATTTTTTAAAAATAAGACTAATAATTCCTTGGGAAGTTGTACTGCCTCAGGTAAATTCATTAAGTGGCCCTAGACAAGCTTTCATTTCTCAAAAGCCTCAAACTTTATTTTCTTTAGTACTTTAATAAAAAGAAAGATGTATTCTGAAGCAGTTTCATAGCAGACTAACAATTATTAAATACAATTTAACAGGAAAAATGCACCCTGACTTGTCTGGTGATTATTTCTAAAGCAATTTAAAAATATTCATTTTAAGTAAATAACCAAGGAAAGCTGGTTGGTGCTTGTAGGTGTAGAACAGTTATTTCCTTTGACAAACGTGTTAATGATGATTCAATTTGAGCATACCTCTTCATTTTAAAGATGGTGACTTTGCATGTTGGATACTAAGTAATACATACTTTTAACAGACAATTCATGAAAATAAAGCTCAGTGTCTGAGGAGAAATGCCATGAGAAAAGTCTGTGGTGTTGTTCCTGGCCATAGGAGTACAAATAGATTCACCTTTTATTGGAAAGTGGTTGGAATCAAATTAACCTCTCCTGTTGTGGAAAGCAAGCCTAAGTGCATCCGCCTGTCAGATGTTCTGAGGTGCCATTTCCTAGCAACTAGAAAATGCTAATTTATGATGTTGATTAAATTGTCTGGGCTAGGCCAGACCTCAAAACTGCCTTTTTGTGCTTTGGAGTTATTTCTCTATTAAGATGCAAAGGAAGTAGGTTATTGCTGCAGTTCATATGTAAAAACAATGTGGATCGTAGTGGAAGTGGAATATAAGGAGGAAGAAGAGGATGCAAATATGCTGACAGCTGGATGAAAACATAATGGTGAAAAGGATGTTGGTGGTAGAATTCTTGAAGAATTTGTGTTTTATAATACAAGACAACTCATAAATCTTGAGTGCACTTATTTTTCTAAAAGTATTAAGGTGCAAGAAGCACCTTTCTGAACATACTAAACACATAAAGCAATCAAAATCATGAAGTTTCACTAAAAATGTAAGTATATTAAATATTCAGTTTACTAGCTGTAACCACAACATATGCTGCGTGAAAAGCCCCTCCAAAACCAGCCGTATGTCTCCACTGTTGTTCCAAGTAGTCTGGTTTATAGCAACCTATTTCAGATGTTGGCATGTCACTCATTGGGGCAGCTCTACATTCTCATCTCTGGGTCATAGCCTGAGTCCCCTTGTGCTGGGGCAGATGGGAAGGTCCAAGAGGGATGACAATGGTGGGAAAGGACTCGCAGGATTCAACATGATGGTGGGGGTTGAAATGTTAATACACACAGCCTTTCAGATGTTATTGTATAAAGCACCGATGAAGCTACATGTTGCAGTGAGGTCAACTTTTCAACATTATACCAGGAACTGAAGGCCATCAATATGAAAATATGTCTTGTTTCAAAGGGTAGCTTCCCTCCTGCTGCTTCTTCTGTCAGTGAAGTAATTATTTGCTGTTGACATTAAAATAACTTAGTTGTAGCTATGCGTTCTGACTGTAACCATGAGCTGGAGGTTACAGAGAAAGCATGAGTGTCAAGTACCAGCAGATAATCTCTCAAGAAACTAAGACTGTGTTTACACTCAAGTGTCTCTGATGATAACAGATTTTAAAAAAGAAGGGGAGTATTTCTCCCTCTCAGCAATTATGACACTGGCAAAAGAGAAATATTTCCACAAGGCTTTGATGGGCTTTCATGGCTGTATTCTCTGGTGGGTGCAGCTGCTTTCATTAACAATAAAGGAAATTACACAGTTGCAGGGTGGGGGGGGGGAGAAAGGGGCAAAAAAGGGGAGATATGGAGAAGGTGGAAAACTATGTTCTACGAGGAAATATAGGATTTGTTCCCTTCAGCCATCTTTTGAAATGTTCTTAGCTTTGAAATTGTGTACATATCAGAGGTTGTTAGGTACACAAAAATAAATCAATGAGTGTTTTCTGAAATAAAAACCTGGGTCAGCGACTTGGCAGACTTCAAGTATTGTTTTCCCTCAATGTGGGTTATGGAATCAGGAGGGTCTTTTTTCAATTTAAAGCACTTAGGGATTTCAGTCTTAAGATGCTGATTAATGATTTAAATAATGCATAATTTTTAGCAGAAATAATTATTCTACTTCATTTACATTCTAGCCGATCAGTCAATGGCTTAGTACTGCAGCAAATTCATACTAAAGTCCTCCAGGGACTAGTTTCCTTTGGCTGGAGTCTGTCAGCATGCAGAGTGCCTCCTTTTCCTGGGAAATCCTGAGCAAGTTTGAACAGTGTAATGTGTAAAGCCACATGAGGATTTCTTACACTGCTATAAATATGTGGTTTTATATATTTATATGTATGTGGTTACTTGGAGGGAAAATGAATCTGGTTATTTATCAGCACACATGTAATCAATTGCCAAGTGTACAGAGATTTTTTTTATGGCTGATTTTATTTTGGTAGAAGAGTGAAAGATGATAGAAAAAAATTACAATGAATATGGCAAAGATGCTTAATGTTTAGGGGCTTTGTTGTACCTGAATTCCTTTAGGATTACAGTACTCTTATAAACTGAAAATCCTTATTCTGCCAGAAGTGAATATCTTAAATCATGAAGTAGTCTGAAACAAACACAAAACATTAAATTTGTAGTGAGTTTACTTCCGTGAGGCTTCTCAACTAGCAGTAGATAGACACAATCTCTGTTGGGGGAAGCATTAAAAAAGATGAGTGTGTAAAAATTAGCAAGATATCAATAATGTAAATAAAATAAGCATAACACTGCACTGAAGTACCAAAGGAATTTCAAACAGGTAATATATGAACATGAGTATTCAGCAACAGAAAATAAGACAACTGCAAACTAAATTATATGGTCTTACACTCCTTTTTCTGCACTTCACTCTTTTCATCACCTTGAACCTTATTCTCTTCGCCCTTGACCCTCACTTGCATTTTGGTTTTGATCTCTTACTAGACCGAATTTGACTTTTGGAAGCCTTGCACACAAATGTGCCAGTGCCCATTTTCTCACTTGCCTGTAAATAAGAGAAATGTGCAACTTTGGCTTCAGTGAAGCTTTGTCAATGTATAGCTCTTGTCTGAACGTGAAACAGAATGCTGCCACACAGTGAACTTTATTTTTCTGTACTTGTTTAACATCATTACTTGGGAGTCTGCTTAATCCCTGCATTATTTTTTTTGTCCACATACCATGGAATCACAGAATGGTTGAAGTTGGAAAATACCTCTGGAAACTGACTTACCTGCTCAAAGCAGGGTCATTTAGAGCAGGTTGCCTGGGACTGCGCCCAGCTGGGTATCCCAAATAATTAGACTCCATAAACTCAGGAAAATCTGAGCCAATGCTCAGTTACTCTTACAATAAAAGAAGTTTTTTCTTATGCTTGAATAGTTTTTCCTGCATTTCAGTTCATTGCCATTATCTCTTGTCCTGTTTCTGGGTACTGCTGTGAAGAGTCTCGCTCCATTTTCTTTACCACCCCATTAGGTACCGATACATATAGATAAGATTTTGTTGAGCCATCCCATCTTCAGGCTGAACAGTCCTAGCTATTCCTCATACGTAAGTCCTAGCCTTTCCTCATATGTAAGATGCTCCAGTCCTTCAATCACCTTTGTAGCCCTTCACTGGACTCACAACAGTAAGTCCATGTCCCTTGTACTGGGGAGCCCAGAACTGGACCTAGCAGTGTAGATGTGTCTCACCAGCACTGGATAGAGAGGAAGGACCACCTCTCTCAACCTGCTGACACCAGCTCCTCCTAATGAAGCACAGAATGACACTGGCCTTCCTTGCCACAAGAGCATGTTGTTGGCTTATGCTGTCCATCAAGACCCTCAGGTCCTTTGCTGCAGAGTTGCTTTCCAGGTGGTTGACTCTCAGCCTATGCTGGTACCTGGGCTTATTTCTCCACAGGGGAAGAACTCGGTATTTCCTTTTGTTAAACTTCACCAGTTTCTTGTTTGTCCATTTTTCCATCTTGTTGAGGTCCTTCTGAATGACAGCACAACCACCTGGTGTATCAACAGCAACTTTCAATCTTATATTGTCTACAAGTTTGCTGAGGGTGCACCCCCATCCCATTATGTAGGTCATTAATGAAGTGTTAGAACAGTACTGGCTCCAGTATTGAGCACTGGGATACACCACTAATGACTGGCCTCCAGCTAGACTTCATGCTGCTGATCACAACACTCCGAGCCCAGCAGTTCAGCCAGTTCTCACCTCACTCTCTTGCTATCTAATCCATACTTCATCACTTTCTCTAGGAGCATGTTATTGGAGACAATGTCAAAAGCCTTACCTATAGTCAAGATAAACAACATCCACTACTCCCCCCTAATGTACCCACCAATCATCTTCTCATAGAAGGATATGAGGCTGGTCAGGTATGATCTCTCCTTTGTAAATCTACGCTGATTACTCCAAATAGCATTCTTGTCCTTCATATGTTTGGCAATGGCCTTCAGGATTATTTCTCAAAGGCTGAGGTAAAGCTAACCAGCCTGTAGAGCCTTGGGTTTTCCCTTACCCTTGAAAACAGTACTGACATTATTTTCTTCTAGTCCTCAAGGGCCTGACTTGATCACCGTGATCTTCCAAAGACAGTAGAGAATAGCCTCACAATAACATCAGTCAGCTCCCCCAGCTGTCATGCTGCAGCTCATCTAATGTACTTGTGTATGTCCAGGTTGCTTAAGTGTTCTGTAAGCTGATCCTCTTCCACTGAGGTTAAGTCAACCTCACTTTGGATTTTTCCACTAGTCTCAGGAGCCTGGGATTCCTATAAGACAGTCTTACTAATGAAGAGCAAGGAGAAAGACATTGAGTTCCTTGGCCTTGGTCCATTTTTTCCAGGTCCCTACACCATTCAGCAGCAAACCCGTATTTTCTGTAGTCTTCTATTTCCTGGTGATATACCTGTAGAAGCCATTCTTGTTGCCCTTCACAGTCCCACCAGATTTTGCTCCAGAAGGACTTTGGCTTTCCTTAACAGGTTTAAATCAGCTTCAACCATTTTTCATTGTGGGCTCAAGCTTACCTTAAGCCTTGCTTTTGTTTTAGTGCTTTCAATGTTATTGTCATAATTAAAGATTTAAAAGGTAGTTACTTTAATTCACTTCACACTGCTGTTTGGCTTAAAGAAATAAACTGCATACGGTATTTCAAGGTGTGCTCTTACTGAACTCCCCTGAATGTGGATTCTCTTCCAAGTCATGACTATTTTATAACCGATAATGTTGGTATCTGAACCATGGGAAAACACCAGAGGCTTCACTGTGCCTGTGAGCACTCTAAGCTCTAGCCTGTGTTCCCTATGGTCTGAGCAGTGTGCTTCTTTTATCACTGTAAAATGCCACCAAAACAATCCTGACTTTTCTTTCAGTTCTGTTACAAGATGATTTTATGTGACACATTCCATTTTCACTTTACATTAAACCTGAGTTCTTGATACATGGGGGCATACTAATTCCACAGGGAACTGAATGCATGCATACAATGATCTAGTGCCTTGTCCAATGGAGGCAGTTAATATTAGCTTGGATTGCTGCTGAAAGAGGAGAGACATGACCCTTTTCCTTCTTTTTCTCTGTCTTAAGGTATAGATTTTCTGCTTAAATGTGAACTGTTGCAGGTAGAACAGCCAAATGGCATTATAATGGGGACTGCAGAATGCAGAATGCATATGGTAGAGCACTTGAATGTTCTGCTCACTTCTATGTGAAGCTGGAGGAGATTATAAACCTTATGGAAAAAAATAAACATGCATTCAGGGCTTCTCGTGGAATATAGTGTGTACAGATTTGTTCATTTGAACTCTGAATGTGGCAGATTTTGCCACTCCTGATCATGATGAGTCCTACTTGCTCTTAGGTGAGTAGGACCATTTATTTCAAATAGCTGCTCTCTGTGCATGCACTTCTCATCAGAGGAAAACATGCACAATAGTGCTCATCTTTTTACCTTGAGAGGGAAGCTTTATGTGGAAATTAGGGACAAGCCAAATTTACTTCACAAAAAGTTTAAAAGCTATTATACAGTGAGAAGCTCTACAATTCTTTGGGAGTGGGAGCTGCATACAGAATACCCTTAAAAGCTGGCCAGAAATCTAGCCACCCCTGCCGGTGCTCCATAAATGATTTTTTCCTGTCTTAGCAGATCATGTGAGACTAGAGACTAGCAGATGGAGATAAAGAAGACAGATCTGCTGCTGCAAAACTAGGTTACCTTTGCAAAAGTAGGATTTTTATTCTCTGAGCAGACAGCAGGTTTGAGTATCCAGGGGTAAGTAAATTGTCCTTATTTCTGCCTCCTTCTCTGTGCAGCAGTGCAAGTAACTATCTCATCTCAAGCTTAAGTGGAAAGTGGTGTGTGAGGGCCAAGGGAACCCAGAGCAACATTCATTCACCATTTTCAGGTGATGGAAGAGACGAGCAGGGCTGGTCCATGGCAGTGGTAGCAGCTGTTCTCAGGAGATGGTGGAGGTGTTGTTTGAATTTTAAGCCTCTTTTTTGTTTAACCACGCACAAACTGTCTGAAAAGCTTGCACATGTGGCCAGAACTTCTGAAGAATGTTAGAAGGGCAAGCTGCAGTTTCGGATTCTGGCTCTGCATATCCCCAGCAGTTACAAGATGGGTGACTTTTTTTCATATGTATCAAGGCACATTTTCAAACCCCATCTCCATGGCAGCAGCGTTTGTAAATGGGATAGAGCTGTGGGGAAGTTACACAAAGAAAGCTACAGGTTTTCTAGAGTATCACCTTGAAAGCATGTGCAGGTAGAAGCAATACAGGTGAAAAGATATGAAGCTATGGGGTTGAAAGGGTACTTCAGCCTCATGTCTTCTGTGAAGGAAGTTCACTTTTTAAGTGAAGAAAAGAAACTGAAGTTTTCTTCACCCTTCTTCTCTTCCAGATACCAGACTATTTCCCCAAAACAAGTTCAGGGTGAAGATTTTCCTTTAAGGCATGAACAATTAGCAGAGTATTCACATACTGCCAGACTTTATAGCTCATTATATTCTGTGTTTAACTCCGTATTCTGTTACTGCTCTTTTTAGTTCATGCATTTCTGGTGAATTTCTGAATACCTCTAGGATTCTAAAATTTACCATTTCTAAAATACCATGTAGGAACCTACTGAAGTTCTGTGATACTGGGTAAGAGTGGAACTCAGTAAAAGCATGAAGCATTGGAAATGGTGGAAGGCAGTTTAATGAGACTCACTGGCACTGTCATCAAGATTAAAGCTTTGTAGCAGTGATGGCTCGCATAATCAATCTCTAAATTCATTTTAATGCCAAACCTCTCCAACCTCACTATGAATCTTAACAAATAAATCTGTATTTTTAGAATAATTCTCAGAGGACATAGAATCACTTACTTAAAATTCAGTGCAGCTACAAACTACTTATATTTGTTAGTCCCATAACTAATCCGGTTTATATTAAAATCTCAAAAAACAATTCACTCTCTGGATATTTCCTGTTTGGGTTTTTTTTTTTCCTTTATATTGCACAAAACTAGACCTGCATAAACCAAACAAAATAGCAATGATTTTTATTTGTATCTGAAATGAACATTAGAAAGTTAGAAAATCCAGGGGATTTTAAAGCTCTATGAGCCTCACAAGTACTTGTCAACTCTGCAAGACACCTGGAGCCTCATGATATTTTATTTCATAAGGGCCAGCCCAGTGTCAGCTCATGTCTGTTCCCAAGGAGGTGCCTGATGCCTAGGGCTGGGGCTGCACCAATGCTCCCTGGCTGCCCACCCCCTGGCTGGGGCACTGGGATGGATCCTAGCTCTCAGGCTCAGTCCTGATGGACCTAGAAACTCCTTAAAACTCTCAGGTCACAGGGAGCCATGGGATCCTGCAGTGGCTAGGCAAGATTTGGGACTCAACTTGAAGGTACAGCTCTCCTAATTAGCTAATAGAGGGACTAGATGGACAAAGTCCCAAATAAGAGTTTGAGTTAATACTTCCATATATGTACTCCAAACATTACTGGTGGTTTAGCTGTTATGAGAGACCTGATGTATAGCATGATGAGGACGGGAGTAAGCAAGCCCTTATATACTCCTTATAAATGCTGGTATATGCAACTGTCAACCTTAAAACAAGAACCTTTTTTATTCTACAAAACAATCTCTCCTACACAGAAGGCATGAGTGTCTAAGTTATTAGGATGAGCCAGGATCATCAAGAATGTCCAGCACCACGTTGCCATACTACTCTACTCCTCACCTTCAGGGTGAAGCTAGTGAGAATACAAAACAATGTTAAAAAAGAAGGCACAAATCTGCCTTGTGAACTACCTTTGTAGGTGCATGGGCCAGAATTCATCCAGCCTCCTTATACCAGCTAGAGATGGCCACCTAAAGGCTGCTGTGGGTTTCTTGAGGTGTAAGTTAAAAGGGTTTTTCTGCTCCTCTTTTTTTTCATCACGTGATGCCAGCAACAAGGATAGAAACTGCCAAATAAGCTATAAAAGTGACCCTAAAGGAGCTCTCTGAAGTAGAACAAACCCAGGAGACAACCTGCAACAAGCTGAGATTTCCCTTATATTAGCAGTGATGCTCAAAATGCAGTACTTTCAGAAAGATTTCCCTTGCATGTATAACTAATTCCTGGAGGCTCATTTTTGCAAATGGCATATGTTCTGCCATCTTTGATTGCAAACTTATTTACTGGTCAGCCATGGAATTTCCTTGAATTACTTCCACTCTGAATAAAATATCACTTCTGGGCACCTTAGCAGTGCAAAGCAAGGCAAAGGATACACTGGCAAATTCAAGACAACAGGATCTTTCTCTCCTCTCTCTTTACCTAATGAAAAAATAAAAGGTTGTATCTGGGAGATATTGACTAAAAAGAGAAGCACTGTGACAAGAACTGCAAATCAAGCCTATGGCTCAATTGGCATTGAAGTTACCTAAGGAAGATTTCTCCGAAGGCTGATGGCTGTGAAGTCCTGAGTCATAGAACTACTGCTACTCCCACTGCTGGGAAACACTTGCTGGGAGCAAAGCAGCAATTGTTAGAACAGCTGCTCCTTATGCTTTGTTAATGGAGCAGAAAAAAGTCTGCTATACCAGTTGCTTTTTTGTCTTTCCTGCACTCCTGAAATGCCTTATCATGTTATGGCATATGGGCCAATTTCACTTACAATGATACCTGCGTATTTCTAACTGTGATTGCTGAGGAAGTCCATTCAACAGGGTGCAGAGAAGAAAATTTGACCATCTGTTGATTACGAAGTCCCAAGGGACCTTGAATATCTCCAGGGTTATTTAGGACAAGAGAAGCTTAATGTGCCAGTCTGAGCCTCTTTTGAAGTCTTTCAGCACCCTGATCAAGCAGTCATTTTCTAAGAGTGGCATATTCCTGGAGTTGTATTTCTTCATCTCCATTTAACTGATCACAGAATTCTTTGGGAAACACCAGAGAATAGGTATATATCTTCTGTCTGGTTACTCTTTTACATATATCAGGGCTTCCCTGAATATATCAAGAGCAGCACCCTTGACTGTTGGGCTCTCTGACCGGATAACCCTGAGCTGGGATGAGCTTATGACATGGCTTTCTTAGTGAGAAGCTGTTTCCAGTGAGGTGGCACACTTCATGAGTCACTGCAAGCAAGAAAATGAAAACTACACAAACAAAAAATGTTTTTGACATAAAAAAGTACATTGTTACTCCTGATTAAACACCTGTTGTGCAGCCAAGCTGGAGGTTAAAGACGGAGCTGACTAGCTGACAGGCTCATGGCAAAATATCCTTCCAAATTGATCTGAAAGAGCAGTTCTTCCACAAGAGAGATTTTTTTAAATGTGGGAAAGCAGCTTCCCCCACCATATTTTATTACTTTCTAGCTTTTTCCAGCTAGCAAACACATTTCACAACAATAGAGAAAATCTCTCTTACTACTACTGGTCACAAAGCTACTTTGTCATGAATACTTCTTGACTGCATAAATGGAAATTGCCCAGTTGTCTGGTTCTCATTTTGTTTGGAGGATTGCTTGAATGTGTTTGGAAACTGGATCTTCTGCTGGTGTTAGATCTAACTGCATTTTGTGCTTAACATACACACAGAAGAAGAATATTTAATCCCAGCTGACTGTGGCAGAGAAAAAGCTTCTCCAGGCTAGTTGTAGAATGTTGTGTAAGCCCATACATAAACTGGAAAATATCGCTGCCAAGATGTATTCCAGGATTTTGGCTCTTACCTATATCCTCATCCCACGTGATTGTGTTTGACAATCAGTGAATCAAATGAAAACAACATGGAAAAAATAAAAATTAGCAAAAAACCAAAAGCAAAACCCCTGAGGCAGAGTAGGCTTGTTTTCTTCTACCTGTACTTATAAGGCAAATGTGAGAGTAATTTATCTGAACTGGAGACAGTGGTTTGGCTGACATGCTTTTTCTTTTTCTTCAGTTTCCCTGAAAAAATGCTGACTCACTTAAAGGAATATTTTGGGTTCTCAAAATGCTTATTTACCTCAATATGCATCAGAATACTGTGGTGATGTTCTTTTAAATGCTGTTTGTAGTGAAGTGACTTTTTAATGTGTTGCAGTTTAAATTCTGCTGATGGACCTTATTATATTACTAATAGATGCTTAGAAAATACAATCACAACTTTACAGCTTGATTCCTCTATCCTTGACTACTTGAAATGGGGCCACGTTTGAATGGGGAAGTCTGTTTTCACTTACTGAAGGTGTCAGAGTAGATCAAGTGTAGAGTGCGGTCTTTTCTATGTCAACTTACATGGTTGCAGCTCATTGCAATATGCTGTGGTACAAGTGCTATAATTTCTGAAGCTGCATATGGTATCTGTTTCTGTATAAGCCCTGCTCCCACCATCTGAGGAGGTTTATGAATTCTCTTCTGCAGGAAAGGCTTTAGAGAAATCTTGAATTAGACTGTAAACCCTTTAGATGATTGAGCAAGCTGTGCCATTAAAGCTAAGAATGCTACGTACATCCAGAACTCATCCAAACTGAGTCCAGTATGTGAATGAAGTATTTGTAGAAGAGTAAGTGATGTCTGGAGGCATTTTGCTCATTTCTGCTTTCTCAGAGTAGAAATTATTAGTAGATTCACACACATCATAATTTCTTTTTAGTTTTTGAAGGATCAGATAAGCGGTGCACCACTTAGGAAGCTGTTATCTGGGAAATCATCTCTGGAGCAATTTGTAAGCAATTGTATGCAAGTGTGATTAGATGGTATTGATCATGCTTGTATTCTAAGTACAAGCAGAAGAGAAAAAGTGAAAGTCTATATTAACTGGGCTGGAGATGCAAAAGTGTCAAAAAATGTTCAAAAAGATGCAGTCTTGCAGAACTGTCTGTAGGGTAAACCTTGTGTGGCTCTTTTCACGTTGACTGAGGAAACATCATCGTGGTAGAACATGCAGCATAACATTATCCTAGATCATAAACTTTCCTCAAAACACAGGACTTAGATCTTGCAGAGTGGGGCATACCTAGTTACACCCTAAAAAGTAGGTTTTTTCCTGCTTGGTTTACACACACTGAGCCTTAAAATCCTATCCAGCTATATTTTCCTTCTGGTTGTGACTTTCTGTGCAAACTGCTCTATCACTGGTTCTGAATCATATTTCAGTAGTCTGACATTTATTGCTACTGTCTTAAGCAAGAGGAATAAACACCATCCAAACATTACTTTTATTGGTAACCTGTGCCTGTGGGCACTGAAGGACTGACATTGTGTTTGACAGAAGCATTAGGCTATGGTCTTCCTCAGCTAGCTCTTTGTTTTGAAATGGAGGCTGAGATTGCTGTAGTGGGTTTCCTCAACTTCATGCTTGGTTTTCTGATATTGCTTGGAGCATGTCCAGTCTTCCTACCCTGCAATATGTTGCCACCCACCTGTTTTCCTATAGCACAAGTGATCCTTGGAATAAATATCACACATTGAGTAGACCCATGTAACTTTAAATTT
The DNA here is from genome assembly GCF_037157495.1 of Lathamus discolor. Lineage (NCBI taxonomy): Eukaryota > Metazoa > Chordata > Aves > Psittaciformes > Psittacidae > Lathamus > Lathamus discolor. The sequence goes on from NC_088885.1 coordinate 110,180,875, forward strand.
GCTCATGGGCATAGTTGTTTGCATTCTTCTAGCCTCTCATGTTCCACCTGTTTCTGATCGCTTGCAGGCTTTGACTCCATGTAGCCAAAGGTTTCTCAAGTTTTACTTGTGGCCTTCCATCAGGTTGTGCTGCCTAGCTGTATCCTGTTGACAATTTAAAAGGCTCTTAGGTTCGTCTGCTTCTAATAGGCGCTATCCAAATGTTACCTTTAGTGGTAAACTGTGCCTGTGAGCACTGATGTTATCATTATGTAAATATAATGTTATGTAAATATAAAATGATTGTTATTTACTAGCGAGATGCCAATCAGCCTCCCCTTGGTAGACCACAAATCTCGGTCTCAAGGGTGCAGACGCACACAGGCATGGGGACATCATCAGAGCAGATAGTTTCAAGGAGCAAGAGGAGCCTAGGCTCAGACCCCTTGTGAAACATTTCTGGTTTTATAGTCTTTATAATTAGCTGAGATATCTCTTCACGGGAATAACACATATGCGTATTTGTAGTCCTACTATTGCCCTGAGCTAAGTAAAGATAGATGAAAGAGGAAAGAAAAGTTTCCTGTGACCTTAATGGTGCAGATAGGAAAATACTGTCTCTGCAGCATTTTCTTGACAAAATGCAGCTTCAGAAACAAAACAGGAAGAAAAGACTGGTGACAAGTATCTGATACTGAACAGATTTGATTTGTTTCTAGTGGGAGGATTGTTCAGTTAAATCACCTCTTGTGTTTATTAGGATTCACTGAGGAAAAACTCTGTCCACCAATAGCCTTGTGTTTTGAATAGTGGTCTTCACGTTCAAAATTTGTGTGATAAAATACACAAATAATCAAATACATCTAAATACTGTCCTAAAAAAGAAAGATCATATGTGGCTAGAGCCAGGTCAGTAATTCGATGTCCAATGAAAAAATCCATACGTTTTCCTAAAATACAGAATTTAGAGAAACATGCAGAAATTTCTCTTTTGGCACACATACCAAAAGATAACATAAAATGAAGAGGAATTTGCCAAGCTAGTGGCAAAGTTTTTAATCATTATGTAAATTTATGAGAAAGAAAAGAAATTCTGTACTGATTAACAAAAGGATATGCTGACTTAAATTCAGAAGACACTGCAAATATAGAGATATAGCCAGAATGCAGAAGAATCTTGTACATCTATGAACACCTAACTCACCACTTTCCTCCCCACTGAGTCTAGGGCATAAGCACATCTCAGAAATCAGAGCTGTGAGCTAGCTGTAACTGAAATAATTCTTATTTTATCGAAGACTGCAGGTCTTTAAGCCTGAGACCTTTCTCTCTCCTAGAACTGGTATTCTGTGGAGTGATATTTAGGATAAACTAACAAGTTCTTCTTTAGTGTGTGATTAAAAAGAAAAACACCTAATGCTTTCTAAGGTGATATATTTCAGATGTAATGATCACCTGGACTCTTTGTGATTTTTTTCTATTTTTTGAAATTTCTTCTGTCCTCAGATTCTACTCAAGACCCTTTACCTCTAATTAAGCATTTTCTGTCATCAATAGCACATTATTATTTGTGAACCTGGTTATTTTTCCATCTTATTTTCTCTCTTTTCCAAAGCTGTGAGAACTAAATCCCAAGTTAAGCTTTTTTCCTCTGACAATAGGCATGCACTTTTGAGGGGATCATTAATTTTGCTGAACTATGATTATGTTCAGTCTCAGCACACTCAGGTTCTTCAAAGAACCTGTCAGACTCAATCTTCTTTGAGATTTCTATTTTATTCTGCTGTGCTTTGGACCTTTTTGTGGCCTTTTTTCCATGTTTCTGTTCAGATTTACTTTGCCTTTCTCTAGAAAAAGTCCCAACCTTAAAACAATAAGCTGAGATAGCTGCCTGTAAGGAATTTCCTAACACTCTTGCTGCATGATATTTTATTGTTAACATAACAGTTTTACTGTCATAATAAAACTTTTATTTTATTTTATGGGTTCTTTTTTTCTTGAGAACCAAAAAATTGCACAGATGATAGATGAGTACTTTATCAGAGCCTGTCAGTCATGATTATCTTTAGTAGTCTTATATGTTTTGGGAATTCTTTGAGTTTCAAAGTTTTAATATTTTGAAATCAATATTTCTTCTAATATTGATTGACAGTGAAGTAGGCTTCCTCAGCATATCTGTAACATCTTTCTCTGTTGCTTCTGAGCCTTCTGCTTACAACTTTCCTTGACTTTATCTCCAAATCTTTATGAATTTGCTAGGTTGCTTGAGTATTCATCAACAGCTGCTCAGTTACGAAATTGGTATTTAACTTGCTGTTCATTATACTTAGGAAGAATAGAGTGTCTGAATTGTAAACTCAATAAGTGTTACATTTGAAAAGAGAAAGGCAATTGATCACTATGGTAAAGAAGACAGAAGTTAATTTAAATTTTACAGATGCTTGTCTATATTGTGATACTGGTTATTTACTCTAAGAATAGTGTAATACGATGTATTCCTTTCAGAATAATACATAAATAATTAAGAGAGTCTTGAACAATGTTGCAAAATTAGTAAAAAAATTACCTAAAATAATCTAGGATATCCTATGAAATTCCCTGTGATCCACTGAGCACTTAACTTTTCTGTTTCTTTACTCTGTATGTTTTACTCTTGACTGCATTTTGGAAATGTAATGAGATAAAAAATGGTTATATAATCTGCATAACACTATGTGGTAGTCAAACTGTCTTTTATTTCCTATACTATTTTATAATCAGTTCAGAAAAATATTTGCTATGTTTATTACTTAGTAAGAACAAAACCTACTGGCTAGTTGCTGGGATTAACCGTCTGTATGGCAAATCCATGATCTCCCAAAGATTCATCATTCTAGACTCTAATCCTGCACTATTACAGCTCAACAGAAGCTTTGTGACAACAGGATGAAGGCCTGTGTGTACAAGGTAAAACAACATGAGACCTTCCCACAGCTACTTTCAAGTATCCAAAAATGTATTACATCCTTCATATCATTGAAAGGCAGCAGACGGATTATTCAGTTAACAGTCTACTGGAAAACCGTGTGAGGAAAATTCAATATAATTTTATTCCAAAAGATTTCTTCTTTTCCCTTGCACAGTCATTCTCAAACAATGGCTTAGACATGTAATTAGTTGAACTATTGACCCCAAGCAGCTAAAAAAAAGAAGCAAAGTAAATCATGTCTTTTTTAAAAGAGAAACCCATCTTTGAGTTCCCACATTATTCCTTATGGCAGATATGTATAGGAACCTGCATGTAAGTAAAAATTAAAGTTTTAGCAATGGCAGCTCTGATGTAAAAACTTCCACTTTTTATTATTGTTTGGAAATGTTTCTTTAAATAATTTTTTTCTTTTAAACCATGTCTTCCAACGTGGACTTTATTTAGATGTGACTTTGAAAATCTCCAAGCATTCTGAATGTCAAACACCAGTTACTGTTCTGTGCCTAAACTCCTATCAGGATAAGGATGATTAAAAACACCTACATGGCCTACTGACTGACATAATAAATGAGCCCAGTGTCACTTGACACTGATTTCTTAGTGGAACAAGGCTTCTAATTATGTGATTTGTACCTCTGTCAAACCAAGGTGATGGGATTAAAAGAAACAAACATATCAAAGTCAGTTAGTATTAAAAGTTTCATCCACTCCAAACTGCTAATCAAAATGTCTTGAGAGCCTAATGGCTACTCTAACTCCAGTCTAGATGCTTCAGCCATTTTAGATACTATTCCATTAGGTCATCTCACTGGCAATTATTTCAATGTTTAAGTCTCTACGAGTTTCATAGCCATTCCTTTACGATGCAGTCACTAAGGATGATGTCGATGTTAATAACTAGACTAGGCACTAGGTTTTGCAGTGAACACTTTATGTGCAGAATTACCTTCTGTTTTCATCAGCTTTATACACCTACATTTCAGTACTTTGTAATTCGGGCTCTTTCTTTACATTATTCCAAAATCTGTCTGAGTTATTTTCAGGTTTTAAATTGTTCACTATGGTTGGAGAAGCATTATCACTTTGACTATTCATTATTCCTCATTTGCTGCTTGTATTGGACAGTTGGTCACTTAAATGCTTTTCTGTTGTTAGCTTCACTTGACTGGATGACTCCAAGCCTACAGATGAATTTTAAAATAGGCAGTTAAACAATTCTAGCACAAATCAAGATTTACATTGATTTCTCAGCCAGTAATTCTCTTAACCCACTTATGAAAAACAGATGTAAGGAAAAACAAACAACATGGGTGATGTCACCCTTTTTACTCATGTCTAATGTCCAACAGTATCTTACAGAAACTAGATGGGCTATGGTATTACCAGTACTGAGACAAGTCTGCTTTTACATTTTAACTTACAGCTTATAGCTTTTTCCAGTCATCATAACTTCCATCAGATATAAAGATGTGCAAGAAATGTTTTAATATGTTATGGCCATACTATTAAGCTTATTCCCTTTTGCTTATTATAAGAACATTTCTCATATTGAAGGCATTTTATTAGCTTACAAACTAATGGATTTCTCACAGTCTTCAGCAGAGCCATACAGGTATATTTTTATATCACTTGAAGATCTTTTCCTAAAATGATCTTTCCAGACAAAATATGCACTCTTCTTCTAATGGGCATGTGGGAGAGCTGAGAAATCTCGCAGGTCCAAAGAAAGCCTCAAATCAAAATCAAACTAAGACCTATCTCCATTAACCTAGCTATGAATGGGGGTGGACAAGTTCTTAGGTCTTGGGAGCATCCATGGCCAAATGCTGGAAATTCGTCACACACCTTTGCCTACAGAAATGAGGCTCTTCAGTGATTCCAGCCTGGCAGGCCAAGAAAGCTTAATTGAATCTTGTGGTTTTATTATGGTTCTCACTCTTCAATATTGTCTTCCGCTCTGAGATTCTTAAAATAGCTATCTTAACATGGGTAATAAGAAAAATTTGTGCAAGCAAGAAGTGTAGATTTTAAAAATAGATTTTTTTTTAATTTGAAATGATTTTTACATAACAATGTCTATCCGTATTACCTACTCTGGGGCATTTTTGTTTTCTACTCCTTAGCACATAAAAGGGCTTGTAAGGTACTGCCATGCTTTTAAAAAGGAAATGGGTAATTGTAATTAAATTTATAATTTAACCGGGCTCTATTTTCAGTGCTGTGATTAATATAAGAATTTGACTGATTAAATATTCTCTGACTTAGGCTGTTTACTGTAAAATGATAACACAAAATATTTCTAATTTGAACTGACCAAAGAATATTATTGCCTTGGTACTACATGGAAGACGAGATAAATGAGTAAAATTTGGGATTTTTGGCCCATAATTTTCTCACATAACTTCGTATGCCATTTTTTTTTTTTTTTTTTTTTTCAAATGAGAAAGCAGAACTAGATATTCTGAAGTAGCTTATTCCTTGTGTCATATATTGGGAATAACTTTTACTGAAGCAGGCAGATTTAGAATGAAGCAGCTGTGTCCATATTGAAGGTGATTTCACCACTTCATCTGTATTGGCATGGTTAATAATGTAGGATTTAACAATATGCTATAAAATATGTAATGCTGCCTGTGGACAGGTATAGACAAGATCTCTGTCTACACAGCCCATGATCACTATTTGGGATTTTCTACTCACATAATGAAGCCCTTGAACATTTCACATATTTAAAGTGTTAGGAAATCTGTCTTTTTCTTCAAGTAACAAGTTTTGAGAACTCCTCATTAAAATATCCAGCCTATTTATGACTCACCATCATGGTCTTCACTGCTTATTTTACTGAATGGTTATTTCTTTTTTTTTTCTTTTTTTCTTTTAGCTAAAATAAGAGCAGCAGAAATCATGAAAAAGTTGGATAATTTTTTTTTTTTTGTCATTTTGCTGATCTCGGTAATAACTTCAGCAAGTTGAAAGAACAGAGTTAATGAAAAGTGATACATAAGTTCATGGATGCTTTGCAGTTCTTGGGAAGCTGAGAGAAGAGTGACCGTTACTAACATCTGTGGAGAAAGCTCAAAAAATCCTTATGCTGTTTTTACCTATTTGACAGCATTGAAGGCTGATGTGATTTTTGAAATAATGCAGTGGCATTCAAAAATTCTGTTACGAAAGCAATAGTAATTATAACAAAATCAAGTATCTAGTAAAATACTAATGACATTATAGAAAACCCATGATGTTCAGGGAAAAGTGCTGTGAACACTGACTTTCTGCTCTGCTTTCCTCACTTTCTCATTATTTCTGAGAATTCAGCTGTAGACTGGAAGCCTGAAGGCAAGCACACCTTGGAAATGACACCTTAGCAAGAATTCTAACTTGAACATGCACTCCCACTCACCACCTGTGTAATTCATTGCAAGGAGTGTTTAAGGTATTAATAGATTGCGGGTGATGCAGAAGCAGAGATCCCTGCCCAGACAGTACAGAATGCAGATCTGCGTGCACTGGTAAATGATCCTGCCAAAGCCGCAGGGGATGCTGCTACAGTCGCTGGGGTAACCCTTTGCTGGTTTCAGTGGTGCACATCTGCTTTCAGGTCTTCAGCCTCCACAGTCTCTGTCTGTAACCCTGTTGTAAAAGCATTGAAATGCCCCAAAGGCTTTAGCTGCCTGATGACCAGGAGTCCAGGATCCAGCTATGACATGGTACAAGTGTGTAACCTTCACCCAGATTGCTGAGAAAGAACATCCAAAAAGAGCTATGAAGAAGTCTGTATAGAAAAAAGGAAGGTAAAAATCAGGATTACAGGATGGAATAGTTAGCAACTCAAGGATTCAAAAGGGATAGCATTGATAAGGTATGAAATCTTAAAGAGAAAAGAAAAAGGTGAATAATCAGGCTGTCAAGCCATTGGTGCGATCTGCATCAATGGATCTGGTGAAGACAGTAACTCAGCAATGCTGAGAATCTTTCTCTGGGGGCTGTGGTGGCTGCCCCTTCCCCTCCTGCCTGCCTAGCAAATGCTCCAGTGACTTGTCAGGGATGGTGACAGCTCTAAGGGCCAGCTCAATAGCTTGGAGAATACTAGCTGTATTTTATGTAACCTAACCTGTGGATAATTGGTTTCTACTTTGAAGTTGCATATGTTCCCGGCTAAAGATGCTGTAGCAAGTCGAACCCAGAAAGGGTTTATAATATCTCCTACAGTCTACTTCATCAAATTAATCTTTTCCAGCACAGCTATTAAGCCAGGGCACTGATAATGCCAACTATTCCTGAACTTTCAGACTGGTCTGGTGGCTGTCCCTGGGGCTTACTGAGCAGTGCCTTGAGTGGTGTTCTGCCTGAGCAGAGGGGATACTGGGGAATATGTCTACCCCAGAGTTAAAGGTACCAAGGTATCACTGGAAGCATGGACCCCACAGATGCCTAGCAGCCTCCAAATCTACCTGCTTTTTTGGGTAGGCTTTCTAGACTTCACTTTGCTCCATGTAACTCTATTTATACCAGGAGAGTTTGAAACAAGCCTAGGCATTTTAACTGAGCAGGACATATGAGGTAACAGGAATGTTTGCAGACCCTGTGTGAACAACCTACTACAAGGAAAGCTTAATTTATTTAGGGCAAAAGCCTGTAAGAAGAAAGGATGCAATAAGTTGACAGTAATTACGTCAAGGCTCTATAGTGTATGTCTGTCTTCCCACTTTCTCAGTGTCCTAAAGCACTTGCACAGCAGCTGGGATGCAGGCGGCAGTCTCATAGTCACCAGCCCTTTTTGTCTTGCCTGGTGTCAAGGAAAAGGTCCGTCATCTGTGCAGGAGCATCTTTTTATCATCTTGCCACCCCTTCAGGAACACGAGTCACTTCTGAGCTCTTTAGTGACACAAGCACTATTCTCTGCAGCGGCAAAACATCTGTGTCACAGCTTGGAAGTAGGATGCTCTGATGCAAGTACTCTCTCTTCTTGTTTGTTTCAAGGTCATTTATGCTATTGTCAAAACTAAAGGAGTTATCCTCACTAATTTAAGCAACCTGGTGTAGTGGAAGCTGTTGCTGCCCATGGCCAGGGGGTTGGAACCAGATGATCTTTAAGGTTGCTACCAACCCAAATCATTCTGTGATTCCATGATTCTATGATTTTTTTTCTTGTTTTCCCCTATTTCAGTAGTCCATTTCACAGGAAAGACTAATAACTTCTTGTGCAGTAACGTCACTTCCCTGACTAGATTGTGTTTGCTAGTCATAAAATCATCACATACCAATGTTATTTAATTATCAAACAGCAGCTTTTTGTTCACCACCAACACATATCCAGAGGAAAGACTCTACCTGCGTATATTGAAACAAATTCCTTCCTGTGAAATCTCACCGGCTGTGCTTCATAATCCTAGACTGCCTGACATTTGTAAATCAAAAGGGGCAAAGAGGTCAAAGCACACTGCAAAACACTCTAGATGCCTGCTCCATTTTCTGACAGAATCACAATTCCGTTGCCTGGTGGGTCACAAGAAAACAAAGGACATGCTTTTTTATCACCTTGTCAGAATCTATCCTTCAGCTGGAATTCAGGACTGAGCCTTTTGTGTTGTTCTGTCCTACAAAATAAGTATGAAAGAGCAAATATGAGCTGCAGTAAAACATTTTTAGTCAGGACAGCACAGCAGTATACATGGAGAGCTGTTAAATTTTGGTTGCATGTTCCAAAATAGGTTTAATTTAATGACAAAATGGCTGAAGCAAATTCAGGATCTTCTGAGGTAAGGGAAGAAAGTGGGGAGTGAGAATGGCTCTGAGTCATAGATGAGTCCTAATCTTGGAGGATGTGCACAAGCAACACTTTCATTGATCTCAGTGGAGATCATTGCTTGCATAAGCACTTCCGGATCAGGCCCATTCTGAGTGCTGAGTTGGCCTAAGCCTCTTGAATTTATTTATTTTATCAAGCAGTTAATTTGGTAAGTGTGGGAAGATATTTTAATTGCTTGTAAGCTGTGGCTCCCCCAGCCTGATGCTTAAAGAGTCATAACTTGAAAAAGTAAAATGTTTTTTATGGGAAATTAAGGTAGAAGAGGATGATAATTCACTTTATTCCATTTCTCAGTGTTTGCAGAGAATCAAAAGCCTCCTGGCATTACAGGGGTTCTGATATTCCAAATAATATTTTATGACAAGAGTCACTTGCAAGTATTACCTGATCTTCTTTGCACTGGTAAATATTTTCAGCTTAAAATCTAAAAGGACATGTATTTGTCTAAGAAAAGAGAATGCTGTTGGCAGTAATGTATATCTCAGTATATACCCTTTCTTGACGAAATCCTGAGATTGAGTAATACCTTAAGGTTCTTATAGGTCTTTCCCTATAAGAGTATCTCCTACAGCATTTTGACACTTAGGGACCTGCATTATTTCTGTACATATATGCTGTCCTTGATCCTTTATCCAGAAATCACCACATACTTCAGAGTTCACAGCTGGCAGAGATTCACATCTGTGGATATTTGTGTCTCCTATGGCTTGTATCCTACAGAGGAGTCCACCTGAAAGGCTGCTGTAAAGAATAGGTATGTTTAGCATTAATATGTTTGTGATTTATATATATAAAAGGAATGATGTTGCTATTTTCTTTAATGGTGAATAAATGCTGCAGTTTAGAATAAGTGCTTCACAGTGCAGAAGCTTTTGTAATACTCTAATAAGAATCTGCACGTGATCAATCAGTGAAAGCAGTTGGTTCTTTTACATCCATTAGAAAGAAGGGGAGTTCATATTCTCCAAGATTACTTCATGAATATTTAACAACAGATTAAATCATTAGGGTTTGTGACTTGCAAGCCATTGATCTGAATCGGATTTGCAACTGTGATACAACGTTAAATTTAGAAAGGGCTGAAACAGACAGTTTTGTCCTAAAGGAGAAAAGCAGAGAAAAAAAATGGTTGAAGGCTGAATAGTGATTAGAGGATTTAAAATGCATGACAGGAATAATGCCAGTTTAAGAACAGTTTTTTTATGGAAGATCATCCCCATAAACAAGAGATGGAAATGACGGATAAAGTCATGCTTACTATGTGAAATCAGCTGTCCAGTACACATAAAACATTTACAAAATCTTTATGGTTGGATCCTGCTAAAGCCTTCACCCCGTTCCAAAGGTTTCAATCACTGTCAAATTACTCTATTATTTGTTTCTGATTTGCCTTATTTTTCAGAATGGTTACAAACTGGTTCCATGGAGAGCGCATAACAACTGTTCAACGTGCTAGAGCATAGAGATGGACAGGAACATAACATTTGTAGAGCATCAGTTTTCCTTTGGTTTTTTAAAATATGATCTTTAAGACTGTAGTATATTTGTAATCGTGTTATGTTTGCCACTGGGAAACCATGAGAGGTCCTGCAATTTACTAAAATCACCTGTCTCCAGAACTGCTTATATCTCAGGCTGCACACATTCTACCCGTAAGTCTGACCTAAGTTCACACATCTTGCATGCATTTGCACTCATTTTTTTTTTTGTCCAGATTGGTATAACTTTGAGTGAGTAGCACTCAGATTAGCTAGCTGCTCAAAGGCCAAAGACTTCTGCCACCCATTTTGCATGGGTACAATTCTCACGTGGACACTTCATTATTTATGTTAAAGGTGTTTTTTGGAAGTCCAATGAAATACATGAAGAATGATTTTAAATGATGGAAATGTACCTAAGATACGTTCTTGACAAGCCTGTAAGCACATTTTCTGAAAGAATGGACCAATACAATGTGAATAGAAAGAGACCTCTACTGAAATAAGTCTCACTCAGCAATGAAACCCACAGAACAATTATCATGAACTTTACAAACGAGCAGTGAGTGATCACACAGATAAAATCCTTTTTTTTTTTTTTTTAAAGAAAGAGAAACAAAATCGGTATTTTACCAGTCTTAAGTGAAGTTCTTAGGAAGATGGAAGACTCTTTTTCTCTGAGCTGCTTTTATAAAAGACTGCGGTGTTGACATGTTTCCCCGTTTGTAGACCATAAGATTGACACTAGCATGAAGGACTCTTCTGGTGCCAGATGAAATTCTCATATACAACACTTGCTTTGAAGTTCTAGGAGGTACCACCATTTTGGGGAGAGATGTTTTTGTTTCCCCTGGTATGGGAAGGACTTCTTCAGCTAACAGGTTCTCTGCTGTTCTGGAGCTTCCACATAGGCTTCCAGACAAACAGGATCCTCCCTACAGCAGTTTTCCTTAAGCATCCAGGCTCTTCAGAAATGTTATATGAGCTAAAATTACCTGGTTTTATATAAAATTTAGCAGATGTTGTCCAATGGCTTATTAAGGTACTACCTGAAGATTTATTTCTCATTCCCTGCATTGACACAGTCACTATGGGAACAAACTTTAGATAAATGCCCTCACCACCTCATCATTCTGGGAGCTGTTTGTATTTCCCTGAGTGTCATTTGAAAGGCAAATCTGGCCTTATGAACCTATGGCTGGCTTGTGATGAATCCTTAAATATATGAAGGGCTTTAATACAACTTTTTTTCTAATCTTTTAAGTCCAATAATGTGGGGGGGGTTTTTTCATAGTTTTAGTAGTGTCCTGAGCGTTTGACAGGTATTTCCTTCAAAACATTTAAAGAGCTGATGAAGAGGTAAAGTAGAGAAAATAGAGCATGTGTTCAGATATTCCCAGCTCTTCAAAGATGAGAAACTGTCCAGGGGAAGGAAGAAATGCTCTAAAGGAGCACAAGTACCAACAGCTTCATTGGAAGGAACACCACATAAATTACTGATGGAAAACAAGTAAACATGATAGCAGTAGTTCAGGAGCAAATTGTTTTGCTATGTGGATATTTCTAAGTTGTTTGCCAGGTTCTGTGGCAAGATACCATGTTATAATACCTCTCCAGTAGAAAACAGTTGATAGGACTTGCAAACCCAGATTTTTGTTTTTCCTTATGACTAGTCAGTGCCATTCCATCTTACAAAAAAATCATTATTTGTTGTTTACTTTGTCTTGCAAAGCAGGCATGCACCTCCCAAATCAAACTACTTACCTAAGATTCAAAAAAGGGCACGAGCAACTCATTTAAAACTCATACTGAAGCCAAGTGCAGTTTACTCATGAGCTGACACAAAGCAGCACACTCTGACAATAGTGCAGTCACAGTGTGCTAACGGCTTGCCTTAGTCATACAGCACCAATGTGGTTTTCTGTAATTACCACTAAGTCTGCTGCTACAAAACCAGCATCATACTGCTCCATTCTAGCTCCTTGACTGCAATAATTCTCTTTTTATTTCACAAATAATTAAAGTGCAGCAAGTGACAACACAATTAATACTGGTTTACTGACATCCAGCCTATTCATGCTGCACAATCTGTGTCTCCTAAATCTTCCAGCAGTCACCCTGCAACTACTCAGACGACAGATAAATCTTTCTTGGTGCCTTGTGAGAATTCATGTGCACAGAAGCAAATGTGACCCCTTATGGGTCACACTTGCCACTGCAATTCACTCTTGGTGCTATGTTTTAGAAGTTCTGCAGTCCTGAAGATGCAAGCAATGCACATCATCCCTGAATTGCCAAGGAAGAGGGTCTGTAAGAATGTTACTGCTGTGGTTTCACAGGGATTACTGGTTGGTGTTCCTGCCCCTCCTTCCTACACCAAAATACCATCCAGGTCCTTGCTCCCACAGGAAGCAGCCATACAGTCAAAACATTTGAGGACAGCTACACTAGTCTACATTCTTGCAGGCAGGCTAAGGCACTTCCAGCACACTCTGAGGGTTTGAAGAATGGGTGAGTTCAGAATACCCTCTGAAAACTTGTAGACAGCAGAGGTCAATATTAGCTTCACTTCTGCTAGTAACTGAAAGGGTTGGAGTTGTTCTCTGCCCCTAAGGTCAGATAGCATGCAAAAACATCCATTTGCATGAATAAACCCTCCCCAGTGAGTCAAAGATGAGGAAGCTTGGTTCATTTTGTCTGCAGTGCCAGCCCTGAGAGTCCATGAGGAGATCCCAGTAGAACAGCAGGGCTGGTAGGCTGGCAGAGTTTATTTTGATACACCTTTGCAAGAAAGACACAGCTGGGCATGGATTTTGATGTCAGAATTGTTAAACTCCTTGTTGGTGATTCTGCTTCAAGAGCTTGGGAAGCTACAGGGTCAGTCAAGAAAGATAAAAATTATTTTGTCATCTTTGACTGCATTTCATGTGAACACAGAATCTCAATGGACAAATGAAGAGTGTCTACTCTTCTCTGGCTATCATGTGAAAGATGAATTGCTTTAAAAATACCACCTCCTCCTTCACAACAGGATAAAACACACTGTAACAAGCTACAACTTTGTAAAAGGCCCAGAAGGCCAAAGCTATGATGCACCACAGAAAGGTGGGAGAGTGTCTATCACTGCCAATGTCATAGGTCCCTGCAAGTGAAAGAGATTTATTTATAAGGTGGAATTCCCAGGTATAGAGAGAAAAATGGATATTGCCATTTGCTGTCAGGGAAGGTAAGAAAATGCTAGCTGTTTCTATTATTCTGATAATGCTGCTCCCAAATCTGACAATCAGCTTAACCCTGTCTATGTAGACCACCCAGGCATCTGTCAGAGGTAATGTCATTAGAAACAGGGGTTAGCATAATGAAGCTCACCATGATGAATAGTGGCCCATGTGGTGTTTATGAGCACCCTAGAAACATTGACAGAACTCCACTGGAAAATATTATCTGTGGATCACACAGAGTATTTATTTTCCCTGCCCTACTTCTTAGAACTCTGATTTATCTTATCTGCATGCAAATAATATAATGATGTGATGACAACTCTATAAAAGATTTCAATGTCTCTTATTTAGCATCTGGAAAATTTCATGTTTCTCTGCCACCTCTAAGCTATTACTTTTCTAGAAATGAGTTAATGCATGATTCCTAAAAGAGGAGAGATACTATTTATTTCTATGTAGACTCTGCAGCTCTTATATTCCAAATAAAACCATCTTGGCTCTCACTCTGCAGTTGTTATACTCCAAATAAAACTCTCTTGGCTTTCACAGTTTTACCTCAAAATCTCTGCAGGACTTGAAACCCAGGTTAATTAAACATTATTTTGATGCAGCATCTGTCTTTAGCGGTCCGCTTTCATTTGCCTCGAATGGATTAACTGAATTCATTATTTTCAGCTAACATGCAGTGGCCCTCCTTGATTTCTCCACTTAAAATAAAAAGTCACGGAATTCTTGATGGAAATGAGTTTGGGGTCACTGTTTGAAATAAACACATCAATATTTAGTTATGGGGCAATAAAAGTCAAATGGGGAGCAGAAAAGTCCTAACTGTCAGTGTTGAATGGTGAGATGGTGATTTCTATCAAAATACTTGCTTGCCTTTCAGCTCGTAGGAGGCTTACTAATAAAGTTGCTCACCCACAGTTTATTCACTGTTGTTTGTTTCCACCCTTTGCAGATCACCATGTCTGTAAATCACACTCCTGAGTCTCTCTGCCAGCTGCCTTTGAAGGGCAGCTCTACCTCCCTGCCTGCCTCCAGCCCCCCCCCCCCTTTCCCCTGTGGTGGCACAAACAATCCTGTGGTTGGACAGCCAGCTAGCTCAGTTCATTGATAAAATAATGTAGGGGTTTTACTTTTTTTTCTTTTTCATCGGATGTATTTTCAGTCTGAGGAACATTTGCAAAATGCCCAATAACAATTCACAGCCAATTTTCTCTTTTGCTATTCATTATCTACATGTTGTCCAAAAGCTGAGCTCAGCTCTGCAAATGTTATATGCAAAGATCCCAGGGCCTTAGGCACAGCTCCGAGGCTCCTTCTCACCATCCTGGCTGTTAGCCTCTTCCTCTCCTGAAGCTTACATTCATGACTACCCTAAGGCTGCTTTACTCCAGGATTTTAACACAGGTAAAATTCAAGCCCACAGCCTCATGCCTCAAGGACTTGTGCACTTTACTGTAGGTGTGCTTATGCTGCACAGCACTGCACCATGCAAAGACACTTACAAAAATCTTGAATAAGCTAGCTCCAGTCTTGACAGTAATGGTCAGTCTTGTACTTCCCCTGGACTAATTAGTTCCACTACAAAGCAAGATTAAAATTGCCTCTGGCACAGTGCCAGGCTGAAGCAGTTGTAACACTTCGGTGTCCTGAGCTAATTTGCCAGTATGACACAGCACCATCTAGCCACAGCAGCCTGGACAGAGCTAGTTCTGATGCACCCACATGATATAAACACAGTCTCTGTTAGCCAAAATATACATTTTCCAGTATTTCATTTCCAGTGCAGTAAGCTGGCCACACAAGAAGTCCAGCTTACTTCTGTATTAGCTGTTTCCAGAAATGCACATCCTTTCCCACCATAGATGTGATGACTCATGTTCCCTTGTGGCTATTTTTCCCAGGTATAGCTAAAAGACCCCAGAATGAGAGGTCAAATTTGGGAAAAAGCATTATGAAACCTTCCATTTCCTTCTTTTTTTTTTTTTTTTTTTTTTTTTCCTACTACAGCTTAAACTAAATGCAAAGGAAATGAATGCCTAATTGTGGCCAGAGTTCCACAACAGAAAAATCACTGACACCATTTGTTCACAGATGGAACTAGTTGAGACTATTCCTGAATACTGACTTTGTGAAACAACAGCTCAAGCACAGTAAGTAAAGAGAAAAACCACAGAATGGTACATCTGCAACACCTACAATACCTTTCTGACACCCTGAACTGTTGAGTAACATCATGACAGCTGAAGAGTTTTCTTTCCTTCCTGTGGTTCAGGGTCTGCCTAGCTACCATGACTCCATTCACACAATGGAAGAATGGGAGAAGACAATTCACAGAAGGTTTCCGTATACATTGACAATATAGAAGAGTGAAAAATCTGAGTATGGTCAGGATCTGAGCATCTGAGAATGGTCATCAATAATTCCTTCATCCTTTCTCTATGCACTTTAAACCAGGCTTCTTTCCACAGCCTCCGCCAGCCAGCCCTGAGATATATATTGACATATACTGTTCTGTGCAATAAGAAGCCTATAATTTGGGTCAGAGGCCCCAAGTGAGATCAATCTGCTGCGTTCACAAGAAGGCTTACAGACTTGCACTGTCAGTGGTGGCTTTCAGGCTCACCTTCTGCATCCCTTGGCGGCCAACCCTGGAGTTCAGCTTTTATGCTCAACTCCAGAAAGTATGGGAACAACTCCTCAACAGCACAGGAATGATCTTCCTCTTATTTCTGCATTAGACAGCACAGCTACCCATTTCAGTTTTGTGTTTATTACTTCTGGAATGAGTTTACTTCTCATTTTAGGCAACAGTGCTAAAATCTAGCCAATCTGAGAATATCTGGTTGGGGGGCAAACAAAATTCTTCCTCAACATAATTTCTGTGGAAAAAGTGGTCTTTTCCATTTTAAACAAGCCGTTTTATTGAAATTTACTCACCTGTAATTTTCATGACTGATCACTCTCAATATACTGTGAACTTCTGTCAAGTGATCAAATATTTGTGTACCTACTTAACAGACACCAGATTAAACTCTCACTTCTAAGACAGCTTTTGAAAATATGATAGTGGTTTGTGTCATACATCTTGAACTCCTCTCAGGTCCCAAGTGCTGGAACCATGACATTCAAAGGAAGTTTTTCTGATGAAATGTGTTAATACTTTACCATATGTAGCCACTTGTGATTAATTACTTTGGCATTCACTGTAAGAACATTAACCAAGATGAACCCATTTGGTGTTAATGTCAGTGTAACATATAGCTCCCTGGATAACCCCTTGGAGTTTAACATTCATTTAGAAAACACTTTTTCAAAAGAGTTTTATACTATGACTTGATGTTTTAAAATTAGCAGGCAAGCCCTTTTGGGTTATGTTTTTCAGTTCTGCCTAAATTCTGTGTTCACTGACTAACCTGCTTTTCAGGACTGAAATCTCTGTTCCTGAGAGAAAGCATAAATGGCAGTCCTACAACAAGCTGTAAAATCACATGTATAGAAGGGAGTAATATAGTTTCTGTTAAATGGTCATTGAACTGTTACATACTTCACCTGTTTAATGCATCCAAAGGGTTTTCTTACAAATTACTTATACCTTTGCTTGTAGTACTGTCTTCTAAAATGGATCATATATACCCAAGCAACAAGCAGATGTTTATTCCTTTCTTGAGTACTGTCTGGTCTATGTGTCAGCCCTTTTCTTTGGTCAGGTGAAACAGTGTTATGTTTTATTTAATCTATCATTTGTAATGCACTTCTGCAAATGGTGGAAAAATAACTCTCTGTGCTCCCCCCTTCCTGGTACACACTGCTAGGACATGTTCTAGTGCACTGTGTGTGGTGCATGGTCCCGCCTGTGGACTAGGCACACACAAAAGGTACACACACAAATTGCTCTGTGCCTGTGTACCAGGAGTACTGTGAGGAGAGACTGTGGAGTTTCATCTGTGATAGTCAGGTAGTGAAGGAACAAAATTTCTATGCCATATCATACTTAGATTAGGTGAAACCTTTTTAGACTCTGACAGTAACACAGCCATTGAGGGATAATTGTTTGCTCATAAAGATGCTTTGTGACTGAGCAGTTAGATATATTTTAATCCATTCAAGGTATTCCATTCCCTATCAAACGTCAGGTCGTGCTAGGTCAACTACTTAATTTCATTTTAAAAAGGTGAAGTTAATATGACAAGATTTATTTTCCATAAGCCATGCTGGCTGATATTAATTATGTTACCATCCATTAACTCTCCTCAATCAGTTGTTGCATTATTTAGTTGGTGGTCAACATTGGAATAGATCATCCCATTTGTCCTTTTAAAAGTAATGTCATTGTTTTTTTTCTTGCAGTTTTCAAAGATGTCCACTGAGATCCAACATTCCTTGAAAACGGACTTTCCTGGCCTAGAAAGCTTGATCGGCATTTTAGAGAGAGGATTTCAATTTAACCATGCATACATATTAAAAAAACCTCTTCAGAATATCACAGTTTTACTATGTGTTGAACATTTTAATGTGTTACTGTTGAAAAGGAATTTACTTCATCATCACTATCTGGGACATTAAAGTCATCACCTTTGCCCCTCATACATACAGAAGAGAAATATTTGCTGAACATTCCTGTCCTTTGCGCATGATTATTGATTGCTTTCGTAATTTTCTCCTATTACTGGACCTGTACTGTCTCCCAGGGGCAATTAGTTCAGCTGCACAAAGAACTGCAATCCTAGAGGTTTTTCTTTTTCAAATATATTTGAAAGATCAAGAAAAAAACTCCTAACAAGCGTACCAAGTGTCGAAGATCTCCTTTAACTGGTTTAATTCTGAGAGTTAGATATATCTCCATGCACTCCTTGGTTTCTCCTATTAATTTTCTAGCTTCTAAATTACAATATTATTGAAACCTTTGCCTTTGGTTCCACATGCTATATATATTTTTATAGTTGCTTTTCACTTTTTCTCTAAAATAGGATTTTATTTTTGTTTCTGTTTTCAACCAGTGTAACACTGCCTCCGCACACGTGGTGTAGATCATGGATAGACTTTTTTGACCATTAAATGAAACATTTTTCAGCTTTTCCTGACACATTTCTTTTCTTATTGCTGTTTACTTGCATTATTTATCCCAGCTGATTAGGCTTAAAACCATTTCTAGCTTTCTGAGCCCCATTCTTAAAGAACTAAGCATATATTTTGCTGAATGACATTCTATTCTGTTTGTGATATAATAAATGTAACCACTAATTTAATGAGATCTCTAATGAATTCTTTTTTCTCTGTCATAACAAAGTCCAAAAGGTTGAATACAACTTCTAAAGCTGAAAGTTCTCGTCTAGAATCTTTAAGAAACCCAGGCAAAGTTTTAGTACTGTCAATGTGAAACCCTCAGCCATATATCACATGGTAATTGTCCAAAAGAACATTTTCTTTTTGTTTAAGTAGTGTTTGACAAGGGGACCAATGCAAGACAGAGCAACATATCTGTCACGGTACTCCTAGGAAACAGCTACCCAACAAACAACTTACAAGCTTACCTAAAGAAAGGTGAGGCACAATGTTTCTGCACCTGCAGAGGATGACAGAGTCACTGTTATGCATGAAGAGAAATTCTACTTCCTTTTAGTATTTTAAAATAAATTTCCTTTGATGGATGAAGTTTCATTTAACCTAAGACCTATTTTTGCCAGTTTCTCTTGAACAGTAATAGAGATTCCAAGTGTGGAATTAAGCAAATAGTGTAAACACACTATAATATATTTTCACAAATCTTTTGCGTTTATTTTCCTCCTAACTTCGAGCAGAAATTTAAAAACAACTGTTAAAATATTCAAAAGGAAACATGAAACTGGAAGATTTGTCATTCTGTTGCCTGGGACACATAAAAAATACAACTGAATCAATGACTACGACATCATGAATAGGACAATTTCCAAATAGAACACTTCAAAAGAAATCCAAGAACACAAATTAGTTAAAACGTAAACTCAGCAATAATTTTCAGAACTAAGACATCCAATAATTTGGTGCACTACCAAAAGATCAAATAAAGGAAAAAATCCCACTACTCTTCCAGATTCATTAGTTCTCAGCTATAACCATAAAGAAAAAAGAAGAAAACTGGAAGGCAAACATATACTATCTTCTCTCATTTTCTAAAGAATGCTTCAATGTAAGCCCATGTATGAAGATTGTAATTAAGCCTACAGAGGAAAAGATAAAAGGATCCCAAAAGTAACATTCTTTATCTTCTTGGAGGTTATCAGCGAGAAAAACAGTTGCCTTCTTGTTACATATAAGGCAACTTCCTCTGTGTGATTAGTTCACAATAGCATACAAATCCAAATTCATGAAAACACAGAATGGCTTGGGTTGGAAGGGACCATAAAGATTATGGTCACTCATCCACCATGGGCAGGGACACCTTCTGCTAGACCAGATTGCTCAAATAACTGTGAATAACCCCTTTCTCCTGTTGACTGTCACCAATCACCTTATTTAATATGTGCCTTTGGTTAGCTTCTAGGAGGATTTGTTCCTTGATCTTGTTGGGCACAGAGGTGAGATTGATCAACCTGTAGTTCCTTTGGTCTTTCATTTTTCCTGTTTAAAAGTGGAGTTATATTTCCACTTTTCCAATTAGTGGGAGCTTCACTGGTGTGCCATGACTTCTTGAGTATGATGGATAGTGGTTTAGCTATTTCATTTGCTAGTTCCCTCAGGACCTTTAGATGCATCTCATCAGGTCCCATGGACTTGTGTACCTGCAGGTTCTTTAGATGGCTTCAAACCCAATTTTTTCCTACAGCAGGTGGCTCTTCATTCCCCCTGTCCCTGCCTTTGCCTTCTGTGACTTGAAAGGTGAGGCAGGAGCACTCACTGGTGAAGACTGAGGCAAAAAAGTCATTGAGCACCTAAACCTTCTCCATATCTTAGGTTACCAGGTCTCCCAATTTCTTCTGGAGAGGGCCCACATTTTCTTTGGCTTTCCTTTTATCACTTGTGTACTTATAGAAGCTTTTCTTGTTGCCCTTAATGTCCCTGGCCAGATTTAATTTTATTAGGGCTTTAGATTTCCTGACCTGATCGCTGGCTTCTGGGACAATTTATCTGTATTTCTCCCAGGCTCCCTGTCCTTGCTTACACCCCCCTGCAGGCTTCCTTCTTGCATCTGAGTTTGTCCAGGAGGAACTTGTTCACCCATACAGGTCTCCTGGCACGTTCGCCTGACTTCTTCTTTGTCAAGATGCATCATTCTTAAGCTTGGCGAAGGTGATCCTTGAATATTAACCAGCTTTCTTGGGTTCCTCTTCCGTCCAGGGCTCTATCCCATGGTACTCTACCAAGCAGATCCCTGACAAGGTTCAAGTCTACTTTCCTGAAGACCAGGTAGTGAGCTTGCTGTGCACCCTTAATTGAGCTTGCTGTGCACTCTTCTCACTGCAGCCAAGGCTACCCTTGAACTTCACATTCTCCACCAGCTCCTACTTGTGTTGAAAACAAGGTCCAGCATAACACCTCTTCTTGTTGGCTCCTCTACCACTTGAAGAGGAAATTATTATCAATGCATTCCAGGAACCTGCTGGATTGCATATGTCCTGCTGTATTGTCTCCCAAACAGGTATTGGGGTGAAGTTAACAGGTATATGGGTTGAAGTCCCACATGAGGACCAGGGCTCATGAACTTGAGGCTGCTCTTTTCTGTCTACAGAGGGAGTCACCTGCTCAGTCTTTCTGTTTGGGTGGCCTGCAGCAGACCCCCACTGCAACATCACCTGTCCCTGCCCTCCTTTTAATCTTGATCCATAAACTCTCAGCTCCTCATCCATCCCCAGGAGCTACATGCACTCCAGTTGGCCATTGACATAGAGAGCAACATCTCCTCCTCATCTCCCTTGCCTGTATTCTTCCATTCCAATACTCCAGCCCTAGGAGCCATCCCACCACATGATGCCAACTTTAACTAAATTTAACTAAATTACTGTTGGGTAGAACAAATTTTTCAGATGTGTTGTCATTCAGAAATGATGTTCCATATGAAGACTGTAACTAGTGTAACGATCCCAACAGAGAAATGGGAGGCTTACTTGGGATGACTTAGGAAGTCTTCCCTTCGAAGCTTCATTCTTTCACCCTTCTTCACCTCAGATATTCTCTAAGAACCACAACAGATGCCAACAATTGACAATAAAGCGCATGTGCCATGGGCCCTCCCTTTTCTCATGGCAAAAGTACAGTGCATATGCAGCAAATTTAATACTACACAGATGAAGAAAGTCCACACTGCATGTACAGACCCATGTCAAAGGTGAAAGTAAAGGGAGAGAGATTAAGTAAAGAGGTACCCAAGGTTATAATCTGAAAGAAGGAATGACTCCAACAGCTCTAGGTCAAAATGCTTATCTATTATTTTAGTTAACTATTGTGCATAACATTATTTTATGAAAGGAAGTCACTATTACAACTTTGCTACAACAAAGCTGGTGCTCTGTGTGTCAAAATATACTGCTGTGTACCTCGGGACCCTGGGCCATGCAGGAACAAAGCAATAGGATGCTGCCACAGCAGCCACAACAACATCATGAGTAATAATGTTGGAAGACTGTAGGAGACACTCAGACCTTTTGGAAACTGATTCAGCAGTAGGTAGATTGTGTGAATGCTGGATCCACAGATACCACAGAAGTTGTAGCAGTTGTATCAACTTTACAACAAAGGTGTCATATCAGTCATATGAAACAAGAATATGCCAGAATTTAAAGTCTTTCTGAGACTATTTGAATGTGAAGATGACACTTTTCTACCTTTGAAAACTGCCTTTTGCTTTGTGAAAGCTGGAAATCATTTGCACCTTCTAAACCTGTGATGTGACTGTTTTTTCATTTTTTGATGCAGCGGTAAATGTTTTTGTACAGCTCTGCACATGATTGTGTTTGTAAGCCAGCATGGGATGGGATGACTGTTAAACTGGATGAATTTGTGGCTACGGATTTGGAGAACATCTATGAAAAACATATGTAGGCTGCATTCCAGGGTGAGAAAAGCCACAAAACCTGATCTCATATTTGTATTAAAATAAAACTGCCTTTCTTACTGCACGCTGTCAGAAATGCTGAGACAATCTACAGGGATGAATAACTTGATAAGCCATGACTGGCTGTCAGTGAAAGGTATTTGCCTGTTGAGTTTCAAAGAGTTGCTTTACCTCGAAGTCTTGGTCACAGGTATTACTCTGGGAAGCCTACACTGTAGCAGTGAACAAATACGTCCTTTTTTTCTTTGCCTCATGGGACCTGAACTGGTGCAGCCGTCTGACTACTACCCACTGCTGGTTTTTCAGGTTGGCAGTGACGAAATTATTACGAGGAACGTAAGGGCGATGAAGAGAGACTACAGGGCCCTGGGACGGCTGGTTAAAGGGTCTGGAGCGCAAGTGGTGTTTGCCTCCATACCTGTTGCAAGCGAGGGTGAAGGGATATATAAGAAGACTCTGCAGGTTAATGTATGGCTACGTGACTGGTGCCAAAGGCAGGGGTTTGGGTTTTTCAGTCACGGGCTGCTGTATGTGACACCTGGTTTGCTGGTGACAGGCGGGATACACCAGTCCCAGAGAAGAAAAAGGGTTTTGGGGCAGGAGTTAGCAGGGCTTATTGACAGGGCTTTAAACTAGTTATGAAGGGGGGAGGGGATTTAACTGGGCCTGTTGGGGACAAGCCCAAGAGGAACATGCTAGGGATTGAAGGATGGCGGGCTAAGGAGGACTATCAATCTCTTGTTTCACTTGTGGGAAAGGATAGCTTTTTAGACCCTGTCCCGCAGGGGAAAAAGGGTACTAGGACTGGCTCCCTGAAATGCCTGTACACCAATGCACGCAGCATGGGGAATAAACAGGAGGAGTTAGAAGTCTGTGTGCGGGCTAAAGGTTATGAGCTAGTGGCAATTACAGAGACATGGTGGGACAGTTCACATGACTGGAATGTGGTCATGGATGGCTATGTCCTTTTTAGGAAAGATAGGTCGGCAAAGCGAGGTGGTGGAGTTGCTCTTTATGTGAGAGAGCAACTAGAATGTATTGAGTTCTGTCCGGGGTCGGATGAGGAGCAAGTGGAATGTCTGTGGGTACGAATCAAGGGGCTGACTGGCATGGGTGATACAGTTGTGGGGGTCTATTACAGACCTCCTGATCAGGACGAAGGAGTTGATGAGGCTTTCTACAGGCAACTGGAAGTAGCCTCGCGACTACATGCCTTAGTCGTCGTGGGGGACTTTAACTACCCCGATATTTGCTGGAAGACTCACACAGCCAGTCATTCACAGTCTAGGAGGTTCCTCGAGTGCATTGATGATAATTTCTTAATGCAAATGGTGGACGTACCAACTAGGGGAGCAGCGCTGCTAGATTTAGTACTCGCCAACAAGGAGGGTTTGGTCGAAGTGGTGACGGTCAATGGCAGCCTTGGCTGCAGTGACCATGAGATGGTGGAGTTTAGGATGATGTGTGGGAGGAATAGAATACCTAGCAAAGCCACAGTTCTGGATTTCCGAAGGGCCAACTTTGGCCTCTTCAGTCAACTGCTAAGGGAAGTCTCATGGGAAAGTGTACTAGGCGGTAAAGGGGCTCAAGATAGTTGGTTAGCATTCAAGGACCGCTTCTTCCAAGCTCAGGATCGGAGCGTCCCAATGAGTAGGAAGTCAAGTAAGGGATCTAGGAGACCGGCATGGTTAAACAAGGAGCTGCTGGGCAAACTCAAGTGGAAAAGGAGAATCTATGGATTATGGAAGGAGGGGCTGGCCGCTTGGGAGGAATATAGGACAGTTGTTAGAGGATGTAGGGAGGCAATTAGGACAGCTAAGGCCTCCTTGGAACTCAATCTTGCTAGTCGGGTTAAAGACAATAGAAAGGGCTTCTTCAAATACATAGCAAATAAAACTAACACAAGAGGCAATATAGGCCCACTGCTGAACGAAGTGGGTACCCTGGAGACAGAGGATATAAAGAAGGCAGAGGTTCTGAATGCCTTCTTTGCCTCTGTCTTTACTCCTGCAGACTCTCCCCGAGGGCCCTTGATTTCTATAGCCCCAGAAGGAGTCAGGACAAAGGAGGAGTTTGCTTTGGTAGATGAGGATTGGGTTAGGGATCAGCTATGCAAACTGGACATCTGTAAATCGATGGGTCCGGATGGAATGCACCCACGGGTGCTGAGGGAGCTGGCGGAGGTCATTGCTAGGCCACTTTCCATCATCTTTGGTAAGTCGTGGGAAACGGGCGAGGTGCCTGAGGATTGGCGGATGGCAAAGGTCACACCAATCTATAAGAAGGGCAAGAAGGAGGACCCGGGTAATTATAGACCGGTCAGCCTTACCTCCATCCCTGGAAAGGTGATGGAACAACTTATTCTTGACTCCATCACTAGGCATATCAAGGATGAGGGGGTCATTAAGAACAGCCAACATGGTTTTATGAGGGGGAAGTCATGTATGACCAACCTTATAGCCTTCTATGAGGAAGTGACTAGGTGGAGGGATGATGGTAGAGCGGTAGATGTAGTTTTTCTTGATTTCAGTAAGGCATTTGATACTGTCTCCCACAGCATCCTCATAGATAAGCTAAGGAAGTGTGGGCTTGACGATCAAGTAGTGAGGTGGTTCGAGAACTGGTTGAAAGGAAGAAGGCAGAGAGTTGTGGTCAATGGCGCAGAATCTAGCTGGAGGTCTGTGACTAGTGGAGTTCCTCAGGGGTCGGTGCTGGGACCGGTGCTGTTTAATATTTTCATCAATGACCTGGATAAGGGAACTGAGTGCACCCTCAGCAAGTTTGCTGATGACACAAAACTGGGAGGAGTGGCTGACACACCAGAGGACTGTGCTGCCATTCAGCGAGACCTGGACAGGCTGGAGAGTTGGGCGGGGAGAAACTTGATGAAATTTAACAAGGGCAAGTGTAGAGTCTTGCATCTGGGGAAGAACAACCCCATGTACCAGTACAGGTTGGGGGTTGACCTGCTGGAAAGTAGTGAAGGGGAAAGGGACCTGGGGGTCCTGGTGGATAGGAGGATGACCATGAGCCAGCAATGTGCTCTTGTGGCCAAGAAGGCAAATGGCATCTTAGGGTGCATTAGAAAGGGAGTGGTTAGTAGGTCAAGAGAGGTTCTCCTCCCCCTCTACTCAGCCTTGGTGAGGCCGCATCTGGAATATTGCGTCCAGTTCTGGGCCCCTCTGTTCAAGAAGGACAGGGAATTGCTTGAAGGAGTCCAGCGCAGAGCCACAAAGATGATTAAGGGAGTGGAACATCTCCCTTATGAGGAGAGGCTGAGGGAGCTGGGTCTCTTTGGCTTGTAAAAGAGGAGACTGAGGGGTGACCTCATCAATGTTTACAAATATGTAAAGGGTGGGTGTCAGGATGATGGAGCTAGGCTTTTTTCAGTGATATCCAGTGATAGGACAAGGGGCAATGGGTGTAAACTGGAGCATAGGAAGTTCCACGTTAACATCAGGAAGAACTTCTTTGCTGTAAGAGTGACAGAGCACTGGAACAGGTTGCCCAGGGGGGTTGTGGAGTCTCCTACACTGGAGATATTCAAGGCCCGCCTGGACAAGTTCCTGTGTGATGTACTGTAGGTTACCCTGCTCTTGCAGGGGGGTTGGACTAGATGATCTTTTGAGGTCCTTTCCAACCCTTGGGATTCTGTGATTCTGTGAATTAGATACTGACCTTATTCTTTTATTTTTCCCTTTTGCTTCTCCACTTATCTACAATACTGTAGTTCATTTCAGATGGCAATGCAAAACACAGTGTCTTGTGTCATGTGGCCACAAGAAGGTATTTTATTCCGTGTTGCCTTCCAGGTTCCTGTGCTCCGTGTTCACTTGAACCAAACTTCTGCAGGAAGAACTGACTCCAGAACTGACTTTTTATGCATCTCTTTATGTGATAGAATCCATATAAAAAACCAACCCAAAACTCCCCCAAAAACCCCCAAACCAAAAAACCAAAACCCAAAACCTAAGCAACCTGACTCAGTAAATATGAAGATTTTTCAAGACTGATTTTTAGTGCCTGTGGTCTGATACATGTCTCCTGACTAACGTGAAAATGACCCATTAAGTATTCAGGCAACGGCAAACACAAAACATAACTTTGATCTAGGCTTTTAAAAATTTGTACTTAGAAAATAGGAACTAAGCAATTTTTGAGCAAAAACATTTTACAAGACATAACTGATTCTGATTTTTTTCTTAAACTTTAATTATAACCTTGACAGACTATATTTTAACAGAAAATTATTTTTTTTTTTACCTTTTGCAAAGTTGCATATAGAATTATTTCTACATAGTCTACCCTGTTGAATGAAATGTTTTTGTAATGTCAGATAACAGAAAACCAAACACCAGAGAAAAGGAGAGAGTGAGAAAAGGTGAAAGGAAAGAGAAAGATACAGTGGATAAAGCAGAAAAAAAGGCAAGAGATGCAAAAAAGGTAATTGGGACAGGGAATGTTGCAGACAAAAGGGAGGTATGAAGGTACAGATAAATTAAGGAATGAGAAGGTAGGGGGTTGTAGCAGTGAGACATGTGACTTTGTAGCATACCTAGGAAAGTGAGAAACAAGTGCAAACCAGACAAATTACAGCCAATTTAGTGTTCCTCCCTGTGGTGTAATCATACCTCCTGACTACACTGTGGGTATTCTAAAGAGGGGAAGTATTAAGACCCTTGGTCATTCATGGATTGCAAAGATGGGGTCTTTGTCCCTTAAGTGCATAGAATGTTTTCCTTTCTGGAAAGAAAGAAGAAGGGAAAAGTACACAACCTGGTAAAGTTTCACAGGTTTTTACTCTCAGGGATGTGTTTTCCTTCTTTCCTAAAGGCTGTAATTAATACTGTGCACTTCTTACATTGCTGTTAAACATAAACAGTTCAGGGATTACTGCTTGTATTTATTCAACTAATTGTTTAGTTCTACTGTATTGCAGAAATGTCTGTAATTTAAGGCCTATCTGACATCTATTCAAACAAAAAAGAGAGGGAAATCCTGAGGTGATTCAAGTATCAACTTAAAGCAATTGTTTTGCATGCAGTCAATACTGACCTTTTCCATCTGAAGAACTTCAAGTGGAAAAGAATAGCTGTTTCTTCAGTTGTAGTTTAAGTACTCAATGAGCAGTTTTAGTGACAAAAAAGGGAACAGCGTTATTTTGTCCTTGCAACATTTAGAAGCTATAAGATTAAATTTCATGTCCGCTCCTTTTTCATGCCCAACTGCTTGGTCCTTGTAGCGTAGTTTGTATACACTTGATGTCCATATTCTATGGTGATTATAAATCATCCTATTGCAAAAACCTGTGTTAGATTGGATATTATTGTGCCACACAACGGCAAGTTTGGTACCTGAAAATACATTTAACAGGAACATTTTGCCTCCCAAAGAGTTTTTTAAATTTAGGCTACCAAGATTCCGCAAGTGAGTTCAATGCCCTTATTTGCTTCCTTCCTGTCAGGCATGCTTAAGCATAGAATCATAGAATAGTTAGGGTTGGAAAGCACCTTAAGATCACCAAGTTCCAACCCCCCTGCCATGGGCACAGGCACCTCACACTAAACCATGTCACCCAAGGCTCTGTCCAGCCAGGCCTTGAACACTGCCAAGGACGGAGCATTCACAACTTCCCTGGGCAACCCATTCCAGTGCCATCAAAGTTTAGGGGCAGCTGTCACAACAGACAGTTATCACAAGGTACAGAGATGCCAGGTAGATAAAAAGACCTCTTTGTTGGTTACCTTCAACCCATTCATGACCATTCAAAATTTCCTGAACTGTGATAAGGCAGCCTAGCAGGCTGAAGAAGCCATGCTGAAGTATTTAGATGATTATAATATATGGCATGCTGCTCTCCAAATTCATGCTTAACTCTGAAAATAACTGCAGTAACAGTTCGAAGAGGATCCAGTGATTGACTGATCTGACATGGAAAGAACTAGCTTTTATTTCTACCTCAAGCGTTTTTGGGTAATGGATCAAATTATTCAGATGTATAAAATATTCATTTTTCCAGTTTTGCATTTGCTTTTAAAAATAATTTTTATTATGAAGATTCTGTTTGGAAATTCTAATTTTGCATTTCAAAAACACTTTGGTTCATGCTGTCTCACTCTAAACACTTCCGTAGATAAAGTGCAGTCTGCTGACCTTAAATACATGAAAAGATGTATCCTAAAAACATTCTCATATAGCAGCAAGTTAAAAATAAGCATTTCCAGAATTACATGTCATAGCTACAACTATCATTTTCATTGTTAGTCTGCATGCAGTATCACCTCGAATATATTCACTTAGTTATAATGCCGTCAGTTGAATATCAGGATTTAAATAAAGGTTTATCTACTGGGCTATATTTAATGCTTTCTGAATGTTTGAGGTGCATCAGAGCATGAAACCACCATTTTTTATTTCCAGAGCAAAGCAGAGAGTTAAATATATTCAGGGAAAGGAAAGGGGAAGAAAGAAAGGAAGAAAGACAAAAAAAGAAAGAAAGAAAGAATGATCAGCTGGCTAGAACCAGGGGACTTTCAAAATAAAGAGTTAATGAAGAAATGTGTAACTCAGTGAAAATGGCAAAGCTAAATCAGTGCGCACGGTAGAGGTAAAACGAAGCAATGCTGTCTGTTTCCATCAGCAACATTCATAGTATCCAAAACCTACAGTTTTTGAAGACAGAAATTAGCCAGGTCTAGCCCTTCTGTAACATGGAATAGTAGGACAGATAAACTATCCAGCATTCCAGTAGTCATGTGTCTTGAGTGAAAGGTGCTGATAATAACTGCACCTCTGAGCTGGGTCAGTGACTTTTAATGGACTAAAGGCTAATTCACTCCTTTGCATTAAAGGCATGGATTTATCCTGTCTTGGCACTTGTAGAAGGACACTGCATCTTCCTGTGATGCTCAGATACAACTTTCAAGGAAGTACATTTGCAAAACTGCTGCTCATGACTACTGCAAGAGTAATATGCCAGCAGTACATTTTTCTATTTCTGTTTCCTGTAATACCTATTTTACTATATTAAAACTGGCCTGAGACAGGGGAGAGGGAGACTGCAGACCACAGTACAGAGTGCATAACATAGCCTTTGGGCAGACCTGGCACTACCTCTTAACTGCTAATGATATTGGTATTACTGAATAAAATCAACATCTCTGAAAAAAATACAGGTTTTTGAGGACAGTATCTAAATCAAATCAAACACTCAAGTAGGAATACCTGATCATGGATATTACACATTAATATAGAAGGTATCATAGGAAGCTGCTTACACGAAGGAAGAGAACACTGAATGTTGAGGCAGAATATTTCATTATTCGCCAAAAAAAGAATTTTTTTCAAGACACAAAGGAATAAAAATAATAGCAACAGTGTTAGCCCTTCATTTTTTATTTCTTATGTTTCAAAGTAGTATTGACAGCTAAAAAATAATTTCAAAACTTACACAGAACTTTCAACAAACGGAAGAAACTAGAAAAAAAAAAGCAAGCTAGACTCAGTGATAATCCTCACTAAGAATACACTTTACAAGCACAAAAGGGCAGACAAGTAAGCTTGTTTTAATTATTTGTTTGTGTACCAAAGTAAGAAGCCAGGTGATTAGCAAGATTTGCAAATGCGAAGTGAGAAATGAGTAATGAAAGAGAGATCGCTGTTGACTGAAGCTGGCTTAGAGCTTATGCAAGAAGAATTAAAAATTTAATTTCTATTCCTTGTTCACAAAGCAGAATGGTAGAAATTTGGATGGATTTTTTTTCTTTTATCTCGTAATGTTTCGGTTCCAGAGTCCTGAATGATTCAGGATCACAAGTCCTCAAAAATTTTGTGAATTAACATTTTAATCAATGAAACCGAATAGGCTTAAAGGGCATCAGTTACTGACTTTCTGACCCCTCAACAGAGGTAAGTGACCATGTGTAATGTTTAAGAAAAAAGAACTTTGTTTCACAAACAGCAACCTACAGGGCATCTGTTGTGATTACAAGCCACACTTAAACAGTAATTTTCTAATATAGAGTGTTCTGTAGGCTGTAAGAGGTAACCAATTGGCAGATATTATTTCTGGTAGGAAAAGAATTAATCACTCACCTAAACAGCAGTTGTCTAAGTGCCAGTCATAATGATCATGCAGTTATATTTATTTTATGCAAATAAGTTGTAGTGCCCTTCCACTTAGAAAGGAGGCAATACAAAATACAGCTAGTAGTCACTGGCTGGGAAATCAAAGGTGTTCCAAAGGTCCCCTGGGAAGTGGCCAGTGTCACTGCGAGGCTTCTCTCTGTCACTTGTGAAAGGTCACAGCAAAAGCATCTCTTCATGAAGAAAAGCACGAAGGACTTGGGAATTACAAGCTGTTCAGCCTAATCTCAGTCTCTGGGAATTCTATAGAGCAAATCCCCCTGGAAATCATATCCAGGCATATGAAGAAGACTTGGAACAAGTAGGTAATTTGGAACAGCCAACATTGATTTACCTTGGGAAATGCATGCCTAGCCTGATTTATGCCTAAACCTGATTACATTGAGGTGGCTGCCTTGGTGGGTAAGGGAATGTTGTAGGTGTTACTGTCTTTGATTTTAGTAAAGCTATAGTCAGATTGGAGAAATATAGACTGGATGGATGAACTGCACAAGGCAAGCAATAACAGCTGGCTGACAGACTCAAAGGGCTGTGATTAACAGTACCAACTCCAACTGGCAGCCAGTCACTAACAGCATTTTTCAGAGGCTGGTATTGTTTAACATCTTCATGAACAAGTTGGAGGGTATGACAGCATGCATCCTCAGCAAGCTTGCAAGCTTCCCTAAATCTGGGGTGTATGATGGAGGGAAGGGCTGTTATTCAAAGCAACTTTGACAGATTGGAGAAATGGACTGCTAGAAGTTCAGCAAAATCTTCCACTAAGGGTGGAATAACTTCATGCAACAGGACAAGTCAGGGGCAGAATGGCTAGAAAGTCTGGGAGACCTAATGCGCAACAGGCTGGATTATGAATCAGAAGTGTGTCCTTGCAGTGATAAAGGTAACTACATATCAACATGAATTAGTGGGAGCTGTCACATGGAAGCAAATTATTATCTCCCTCTGTTCAGCACCCATGAGACCTCCTCTAGAGTACTGTAGCCGTTTTGGGGTACCCTGGCAGGAAAGACACTGATATATTAAAACAAGTCCAATGGAGGGCCACCAGGGTGATAAGGGGACTGACAGTGGCTATAGGCAGCCTGTGGGAAAGCAGTTCCATCCTGTTCTGGATTTTATTGCCCTCCTCCTCCAGATCATTGCTCCACAGTCTTTTCTGAATGACATGCACCGTGCACCTCTTTTGTTATCTAACCAAAATAATTTGGGACCTCTTTTGACCCATCAGGGCAAGGTACTCTGATGGGCCAAGCCCCATTTTGCCACAATAGTGTGGAACATTTAAGTTATCATTACGAAGAGCTCTCAGAGAAGTGTGGGTATGGAGTGTTTATGGTGTATGCTCCACTGATGCCTGTCCTTTCTTTATGTCTTTTTACCTATATCCAAGGCTGTGGGGAAGTCTTGAAACCTCTTGCTCCTCATCTGCCTGGCCGTACTGAAGCTAGCTGTTCACAGCCACTGCAGAAGCAAGCTTTGCAGAGGGGCTTTTCCAGTGACAGCTTTTTCCAGCCCTTCATATATTCACATCTGAGGGCAAAGTATCACTTAGCAGAGCCTACCAGCTCTGTGCATACTTTTGATCCTTTCGATCCTCATCTATTCTTTGTTTCTGGAGCAAGTTTACACCCTATCCTAAGGGAATTTTGTATTTTATTTGCATTTTTTCTCCAAAATGTGTCTCTTTTTGTCCATCGTTTCTGAAAAGTCTGATAAGAAGAGGGATCAAAAGCAGAGGAGTAGGGAAGGCAATGAGAAAAGAAGTAGTTGTGCAGATATACCTACCAAAGAAAAACTTCATACTCTGGGCTTAGGGCTCCCTGAGGTGAAGATTATGTGCTTCTATCTATTTCTACCTTACTATCAAACAATAAGAGATTTAATTTCTACTGATGTGACCTATCCGTAAAACCTGGGAATTAGATCATTCTAGCAGTGTCTGTAAGCCCAGAATACAGCAAGATGCTCCTTTAAGCTGTGTAGGGCAGTTTAAAACCTGGTATACCAGGATGATTTATGAGACAGTTGTGCTTACTATTGCCCACCATTAACCAAAAGCATGTGATGCTATACAGGGTAGAGAGTAGAGTGCCCCACACCCTTGTTTCTCCAGGAGAATTTGTAATGGACAACCAATCCATCAATGCCAACCAAAGCCCAAGAAGTGACAGCAAATATCTGTAGAGATTTTAAAAATCATAGATTATGAAATATCTGAAGCTGGAAGGGACTCATAATGATCATCAAATCCGAAAATGTCCTTTGTCATGACTTTCACAGTGGAAACTGAGCAACGTGGTGGTTCAGAGCTTCTCACCACGCACTCTGCGAGAAAAGTCCATTTCACACTGACCTCTCAAATCCCCTTCCTTCTGTGATGTTGAGTTAGCATTACATTTTACGATACATCAGCTTAAAGGGTGGTGCATCAAAGGCAAAAGACATTAGCAAAGAAAACTTCACAGAGTAAATCTTTAAGGGTACCTCAGAGCTTGCTGTATTCTTTATACCTATTAATAAAACTTCAAAATAGGAAGAAAAACAATAACACTGACATTATGCGGAATTACTTTTTGCTAATATTAAGATTATACTGATATGAGCTGATGTGCTATCTCTGTATGTTAACCTAGCAACATTTTTCACACGTAATCCAAGATGGATAAATCAAATTGAGTAAAAGAAACTTTTCATCACTGCTTTTTTCTTTGTGTTATTTTCAATGACCAGTATAATTTCATTTCTTAGACTTGGAAGTTATCATGAACAGGATAGTTATGAACAGGATAATGTGTGGAGAAGTATTCGCATTTATTGCATAGGATTTTTTAACTGCAAGGACCCTATTATAACTGACAAGAAGAGTGAAGCTTAAACCCTGTTGATTGGAGAATACACTATTCTCAGTGGTTTTCAAGTATATCACACAGTCATGTAAGAGGTTTCTATTATCTTATAGAGTGCCAACAAGGGATTAAAGCCTGACACTGAAAGCCCTCAGGGAAATGGCTTCTTCTGCAATATAATGAATCTACTCATACCTGAATGCCTCCTGTCTTCATAGTGAAAAAGCACAGGATGAATGATCTTCAGCCCACTACTTAGAGTCAAATGATTGCTCCCTTCCCAGTGCCAACCTGACCAATGCTTTGAGTGTAATAAAAAAGAAACCAAGCTACTGATGTAATATACCTTGCTGTATCAGAGGATGCCAGGGAATGTGTTTTAGGAGCATAGGCCCATACGGGCAGGCCAGGGCTTGTTTGATGTTCTGTGTTCATTGACACAAGCAGTTTTAAGACATTTGCCACCTATTGCACAAGCAAGATGGCTTGTCCCTGTTGCTGTCCCTGCAGAGCAAGCGTGAGAAAGCTCTGC
The DNA here is from genome assembly GCF_037157495.1 of Lathamus discolor. Lineage (NCBI taxonomy): Eukaryota > Metazoa > Chordata > Aves > Psittaciformes > Psittacidae > Lathamus > Lathamus discolor. The sequence goes on from NC_088885.1 coordinate 110,214,890, forward strand.
AGAGTGCTGGGACTGCTGCTCTCAGGAGGATGAGGTAATATGATAACTATTTTAATGACTGTTTGTAAAGGATTTACTGTACCATTTATCACGTGCAGTAGTTAACACTAAATACCATCCAGTACATCCTTTCCAGTCTGCGAATAACTGGTAGTCCCACAATATGAGTATGGTGTATAATAAAATCCTGTGAAAATAGAGTCAAGTTCATCAAAGGTTCAGTAGGAACAGTGGTGTCAAATGCAGGAGCATCTTTCTTCTTTTTCTACTTTGCCCTATAGACCCTAGAAAGTAGTTCAGGTCTGTGAGTGCCAACTAACCAAACAGAAACAGGTTAAGTGCAAGCAACCCACCCATCACTTTCAAAGATCAGGAAACCTGGGACCATCAGCAGAGACTGAAGTAAGGATGAGACAAAAGTGCCATGGGACATGTACCCCTCAGTCAAGCTATCCCTCTGATACCAATTAACCTGGACATTAGAGTTGGCCCTTTACAGATTCCGTCATTTCTCTAACTCTTTTCTGTCCTCAGACACAAAATCAGTGCTCTCCTATTGCTAGAGCTCTGAGACTGCTGTGGCCTCATCAGCCAGACAGCCTGCCAGAAAAGTGCTCTTGACCAAGTGTTTTCAGAAGGTAAACAGCAAGACAATCAAATCTAAATCTAGTTGGGGTGTTGGATGTGATGAATGTAGTTAAAGTATTGACATACATTTGGAAGGCCTATGTCTGAACTCCAGACTTTACATTACATCATCACTTTTAGCTAACTGTAGGAGAGCAGAATAGAGAAAGCATGAGCATAAGTAAAAATCTGAGACTTGCAGGAAAAAAACCCAAACCAGATGCATGATCCTTTAGAGTCAGACTAGTGATTGAAATAGAGACAGGCAAGCAATTCCATACTTGTAGCAGTAAATTTCACCTGGGGAAAAAAGACATAAGACAGGTAGTTTTACTTAAAAACAACTGTACACCGGTCATAAGAGACATAGCAGTGATCACACAACAATGACATATGTAATTCTGGCTACACAGAAACTCTGTCATCTGCCATCAAAGCCAAAAATCTGGTTAAAATACAGAAAAAAAAAACAGGTGATAAAGCTGTAAGGGAAAACACATAGAGACAAAAAATGAAAGGGCAGCAAAATTAAAAAGAAGAATGTTAATTTTACAGGCCTGTCTTATTGTGCATAATAGATAAAGGTAACTCTTTGCTACAAATTTTATTTGTATACTCCCAGGTCAATGGACCTTCTGCACACTGCTGTAATAGATAGAATAAAGACTTATGTTACCACCCCCCCCAAAAAAAGTATCTTGGGCAAGTCCAAGAATATAAAACTTAGGAAATGTCAAATGAAGATGTCCCCTGCCACCTAGACTTGGCCTTTTAGGTGAATGAATTAATATATAGTTTATACAATAGCACGTAACGATTCTTAGCCTCAAACCTCCTGAGTACCAGCTTAACAAGCCTACCTGCAGTCCTTCCTTTCTTCTTCAATGTTCATTTAGAGCACTGCATGAGGCAAATGATTATATAATTAAAGACTGTATCAGAATACACATGCACAAGGCTGTAGATTAATGCTGTACAGACAGCATTAAATCTGACATTTCCTATCGCTGGAGTCCTTGTCTTTGAAACCCTAGCTTTCTTCTCACATTGATTAAGCTAGAGACTTAAATATAAAAGTCTAAGTGGGAAAAAAAGTTTTAGCATTTGAAACTAATTTTAATATTTAGGGTCAGAACACAGGTTTCGTACCAGTTTTATGCAATTAAGGTAGTAAATATTAGCAGTAGAAAGCAGAAACTGCCCTGTGTCAGTGCATAAAGATTAGTACTGTGTGCTTCCTGAAGGCTTCTGGCTATCCAGACTAGGGATGTGAGTGAACTGGGGACATGATCCTTGCCTTTCTACAGAAACCAGGATGTAGAATGGGGGAAAGTATGTGTCTAGATCCTGGTATTTTTGTAACATGGGTTCAGGATACTGCCAAACACAGGAGACTGAGGGCACTCTAATACCTAGCATATTAGATACTGTCTCCGTGAACTGTTTGCTGAGGAGGTGCATGAACACATTTGCCAGTTTATAGCCTTACTAGCTGCAGATTAGAATTACGAATTCCCAAGCTCCACTGACTCTGGCGAGGGGGGAAGACCTAAGGGTTAGGAACTATGTTGTCAAGCTCATTTGGCACAGGCAATCTGAAAGATGGTGGCTTTGCATATGGTACTTGCTCTAATAATATCAGAGGTAATTATATTCACAGTTCTACCTAAGCAGATTTGTGAAACTCCCAGTTACTCTATTTGTAAAAGAAAAGGACTATTACTTCTCTGCTTTCTAGCATAAGGCCATCAGAACAGACTCTTCATAAAAGGCTGGGTGATTCATTGCATGATCCATGCCACTGGAAGTTATAAGGTTATAACCCATGAAATCCTGCTTCTTACGAAATCTTTGAATGGAGGAATGAAAGGATAAAAGTTAGCAGTAGTTTCTCTACAAAATGAGTAAATTTGACTCCATTCCTACCAGAGGAAGGAAAGGGGAAAGGGGAAGAAGATAAGGCTGGAATAGACCCAGCTCTAATGCTCCTGGAAGATGCTCTGCCTCACCTCATCCTCATTCAGAAACATTTGACACCTGGCTTATATTTCTTTGATATAGACAAATTGCAGCCAGTTAGGGTTTTTCTCAGCCCTGACAGGTTACTGTCTATGACAGCCACTTTCTTGGGCCTAAGACTGTCTGTGAAGAAAGAACAACACATAAAAGACAACATTTTAAACTCAATTTAATTTCTATTTCATCACTCAAATATAATATTAAAACCAGTTAACTTACACTTGTTCAAAGTGGTTCTTATGGTCAGGTTCCATACATTTCAATATACTGTTTTTAACTCAGCATATAGAGCTCCTGAAATGTACAACTGGAAATGTTTTTAACTTGGGTTTCAGCCTTATCAGAACCAATAATTAACACATTCCTGCAAAACTGTTGAGGTGCCCTGTAATAACACAGAAAGCATTACTTTTAGTGCTGTTTTGGAAGAAAGACAGGACATTGATTTTCAAAAATAGAAGACAGAGAAAACTAGGACTTGAAAGCAAAGCATTAAATCATTCTTTTTACCAAACTTCTTAAATTTATGTCTGTTTAGTCACTGCTCAATCTGTCATTCCCCAACCGCAATATTGTGCAGCCTGTATTCAGATTTTTTCTTAAATTCCCATCTCTAGAAAAGAATTCCTGAAAAGTTTTCTGTCTCTCTCCTTTTTTTTTTTTTTTTTTAATCAGGATGTGATCAGGCTAAAATATTTTTATTTGCTGAACTTAGGTGTCTGAGAACCAAAGCACACCACACACTGACATTGCCATTTGTTCTGCTTAGTCAAGGTGTGCTTACAGATAAGAGTTATATTTATGACTAAATGATTTGTCATCAATTCTTTGTTGTAGCTTATCCATCAGTGAATGCTTTATGTCGTACACGTCACTGCATATAAAATGAGTTGCTATTTTAAAGCTCTGTCATAAATGTCTCAGTGTGCTGTGAAATAGATACAGTATTCAGTCACTGAAAAGTGGTTGTCTTCATCATTTTCAGCTTTAAACTTTTCATCTAGGTAGTCCATTCAATAATGCACAAAGGATCTGTTAATAGTTGAAAAGTGCTCAAAGATTCCTTCTGGGACAGCCTGGGCAGTATGGTTGTGTAGGATATGTATATCAGCATTCCCATCTGTTTGAAGCTGACAAAAAAGTGAAATATCCCCTGTAATCCTGAAATAAATGAAGAAAAGGTTTGAAAACTTTCTTATTGCAGTCTTTGAAATAAGATGATAACTTTTATGATGTATTGCTACATTGTGAAGAATATGAATTTGCTAACTAATAAAGCAGATTTCTATGTAGATATTGTACTATTTACTTGTGTTAATGTTATTGCTGCCAGCAGGGAATGGCAACAGGCTCTCAAAGTTCAAACAGTTTCACTGTAACTTGTTTTGAATATTTCTAAAGCAACTTCATTGCTTTCTTGAAAATTATCAAGGACATGACAGATTATTCCCTCTCCAGCTGCACAGAGGCTAACAACTGTGAGAAATATTTTGCTGTTTGCATGGCTTGAAAAAATCCCCATTTCAAACAAGCCTTTAATTGTTTTCTCAGCTGGAAGAAGTTCTAGTATGCTTTTGGCAATACAAGATTCTTTTATCCTATCAAGACATATCATTTTAGCTATGGGGAAATGTTGGAAAACAATAGTATTTAATTTGCTATCATAAACAAGTCTTTATATGAATGGCTTTGGATAACACTGTAGTATAATTCTGCTGCTTTAGAGGCAGCTATATATAATTTTCCATATTTTCACAGTGCCATATCAACAAAGGTTTCAAGTGTTTCAGTTTTAGCAGCCAGAGTAGAATTCTTTTAGTGAATTTCCCGGTTTCCATTCTGCTGTACATCTGATGTTCAACCATGAGTAACTTAGAAAACGATAGTAAGCTTCGAGCAATTATTGTTTCTTTACTGATCTATGCTAATTGCATTCTGGAAAGCACAACAATTCTTTTTGTTTCAGGGTATGTTGTAACTTAACAGAACATTTTTAGCACATCTGCAGCCATGATTCTCATGGAAACCAATCTCAGCCAGCTAAAATGCACAAAAATTGCGCCTGAAATTCGATCATGAACAGACTCTGTTCTTTCTGCTTCCTGTAACTTACAGAGCCAGCAATTAATCATGACAAGTATAAGAAATGTATAATTTTCTGATAACCAAAATCTGAATATTTAGGATAATACCAGATATGGACCTCTGGATAGGGTAGAGTATTTCTTGAAATGCATTTCACCTCAGGATACTTTTAATTTCCCAAGTGCAGAAAAAAAGAATCAAATGTTGTTTTAAAGGACTATCAAAACACTAAGGAATTATGAAAAAAATTATTTCAGTACTGTTGAGCATTTGTTGTTGACCTCTTGCTTTTCCATAAATTACACATCTACTCACGATAACAGTAGAAATCTGATTAAAAGCATCAGCACACGTGTCTCAGAGATCTGATGATTATTTTCTGCTCTATGCTCAGGCTTTCTGACTGAATTGTATGTTTTGTGCTGTTCTATTATAGCCTGTGCAGATTAAAAGCTATGATGTGTTAGGTGAGCTATCTCCCTAAATAGAGACTGGCCACAAACAGAGGTGGTAATGAATTCTTCTAAGGTTTTATTCTGGGAAAGAAAAACAGTTCAGTATATTATAAAACTTAATTTCAAATAGTTTGAATTAAATTCAACAAATGTAACATTGAAATTCTTAAAAGAATAGAAACAAAACCAGCTAAATATTGATCTTTCTAAATTGTTTCCCAGCAGAATGCCAAGGAGAAGTAAAATCAGAATTTTCTATAAATATCCGTACTTTTGCTCAAAAAGTTGTTGGATCGAAAAATCCCAATCAGCTCTAGTTAAGGGTTTGATAATATCACACTGCAACATCCTAGAAACTGTCATTTTATTGAAAAACAGGTGAACCTGACAGCTTTGTCCTGCCTTAAAACTCCCCAATTTGTTCTAAGGGTCCATTTGATCTGGTGGTGGCAGTGTGTGCCTGTGGCTGAGAGGAAGCAGGGAGGAATATTGTGAATTACAGAGGGAGAACCGTACATTGGAAAGGATTTCTGTTAACCCCCAGGAAAAGGTTACGAACAAATCCACTGGTCACTAACGTGGCAGGAGCAAATTTCACATGTTAAGCTAGAACGAGACGGGAAGGGAAAACGTCTCCTTTGGCAGCAAATTCACTGTCCCTCCTCACCTAGTGCTCCTCATCCCATGCTCATCAAGCTGCCTTGCAGCAGCCTGTTTCTTTAAGTGATGAAAACCAGGATAATGAACTCTGCCTGAGGAAAACACCGAAGGAGAGTTAATGAGGTTATCTGGCTTCACCCAGGATTAATAAGCACAGTCGGCTGTGGTCAGAGGGTGCTGGGTCGCTGGGCTGCTGCGCAGGGTTGGGTGTGAGCACAGACCTACTGCTTAAATTAGTTGAAAGGAAATTTCTGTCTGTGTGTTTCTGTGGAGTTTGCTTATCTCTGAAGTCACTTGCCTCGCGTGTCTCTGAGCCTGAGTGGGCAGCCCTAAAAGGCAAGGGGCTGCTAAAACCCACAAGAAGGTTTTTCTTCCCTAACTCTGAAAGGCAAGTGTGTTTTCTATTCTCAGCCTTTGAGATATCAAACAGAAGCAAAACCATAAGGCACTCACAAAACTCTATTGTGTACATGAAAAAGGAGCAGTGATAGTTGTTAGGGAGGAGCAAGCATTGCTGAACCCCTGAATTCTCTCTTTTTACCCTGTCAGACCCTGCAACGTCTGCTTGATGTCAGCCCATGCCCCCGCAGAGTTCTGCATTCCCCTGGATGCCATGCAGGGACTATCCCAGGAAGGGAAGGCAGCAGCCCTGGCCAAGGCTCAGAGAAGTTCACAGTGCTTTTCCACCGGCTTGGTGACATCATGTGTAGACGTCATGTGCTTTCAGACACCACAGCTTGAGATCACTTTCAAAAATGACAGAAAAATACAAACTCCCAGCGTCATCAGCTCCTAGTTTTCAGAAGTCATGATTCAAGCCAGCAAAAGCAATGAGATTTACATGAGTCAGAAATTGGTTTGAACTTGTCTCTTCTTTCTTAGTTTAAAGTTTTACCTCTACCACTGCCACTACCTCTCCCATCATTTTCTGGTTTCCAGGACTGTAAATTGGTTTGGTTCTGGGTTTTGTTTCTTTGGTTTTTTTTTTTTTTTGTGGTTTTTTTTTTTCCTTTTCTGAGATACAAGATGAAGTTTTCATATAATCAAATAATTCAAGGAGTCTGGGTTTTAAGAAAACACCAAATAGTGTGAGCTGCAATATCACAAGAGCAGTCACAGCATGTGCTAGGGTTATTTTTTGATCTCTCCAAGCATGTGCCAGGGGAAACATGTCTGGAAGGCTATATGAACATACCACAGGATCTCACCTGTTTTACATCTGTATTTGGGTGCTACTATTCACCCTGCAGTTGTATTACAGTCCTACTTGTAGCTCTGTAAAACCCTCTATTTCTCCAGAGGTAGGTATGCCAAATGGTCTATGGCATATGATATTTCTGTGTAAAAAGCAGTCTGGCTGAGCGACTTAGATCTGCTTGAAACATAGCGTATGGTATGATTCAAAAGCTGATACAAATTCTAAAACCAGCTTTTCCTTATTATCTAGTAAGTGATATCATAGTGCTGGATCCTAAGCAGGCACATAAGCCCCTGACTCTGGTATGAAAGCATTTGTGCCATATTAAGAGATAGATAGTGATTCTCCAACCTTGCCCTTAGGAAGCCTCCAAAATCTAGTTACATGTTTTGTCTAAATTTACATTGATAATGTGAAATTTATATGCACAACAAACGTATTTTTCCACATTGATTTTTGCAAGTTCAGATACAGCAAGATCTGAGTGGAGAACATCCCTCAGTGCCTCTTCTGTTTTCTGCTTCATGTTAAAAACAATGCTTTCATCCCTTCCCCGTCCCTGGTATTTATTCGCCTAATTGGATTCAAGAACTGGAGACCCACACAACGTGTGCAGATTTGGAAATGCTAATCTGATGAAATGCTCACTGTGTACTTTGGAGAGTTTTGTCTTATTCTCGTTCACAGTACTAAAACCAGCTCTGGATAGTCCAATTTGATATGTGCAGAACAAATCAGCTGCCTGGAACTTATGGAAAATTACTTATTACACAGAAGTAGATCAGTGAGGATTTGAATATCCTGGCTACCAGAGCACATTTCCTCTTACAGCAGTCACCACAAAAATTGTTCAGTGTTGTTGAAGGGGCACAGAGGGTGAGTGTGTGTATGCAAAGATGAAGAAAGTGTTGAAGATAGAAAGCCCCCAAATACAGGTCTTAAAAGTAGTCTGCAGCAGAGGTAAAATGAAAACAGAACTTCTTGATCTAAGCAACAGGGGAAACCATGTACTGCTGCAGCTTCCCAAAGGGTCTGCAGTCATTCCTGGGTTACTTATCTGTAATCAGGGCAACATCAGATCAAATGCATGTAAAGGTATGTAAATCTGGAGGACCTATGAAATCCTAGAGTAAGCCCAAGTTCATGTTCATGTTCAAACTCAAGTTTGTGTAACTCTTGGAACCTAGTAAAACTGTCTCCTTGCAAAAATATGTTAATTCAATGAGTAAGTATGCACTGGTTATAAGTATATTTCAAATAATGTTAGGCTATATATTAGGTCTCTCAGAACGACTGGCAAATTTAAGAGTTTAAATATCCTGAAATCTTTATATTTTTATAATGGGCTGCTAGGTATATTCTTTGCCATGCTCTACTAACAAGCAAGCTAATCAGAGATTGACTTTCAGGTAATTACATTATGTTTCTTGTTTTTAGAATCAAAATTACTTGAAAAGCAAGTAAACAAAAAGTAATTTTCCTTCCATTTGATTTTACTTTACTCTCACTTGTACCTCTCGAGTTATCCAGGTATTCCTGAGCCCATGCATAGATATTCTTAAGGGAGATTCAGCAACAGCAACTGTATTTTTAGTTCATACTTTGCCTTAATAGAAATTACCTTTTGCATGTAAACAAATGTGAAGAAATACAGTACTAAAATTAGGTAATATTACTATATTCATTGCCTTACCCATCAGATCATAAATCTGTTTGGTCTGAAGGAAAGGAAGCTCATTTCCACTATGATTCATACAGTGTTTCTTATTTACTGTTCTTCATTATCTGAAGTTCAACACAAACCCTCAGATTCACCTGAAGACAAAGATTGTCTCCAGGTAAGAGCACCTAGATTTACAGTTGACCATTTTATCATGTGAGTGCAGATTCACTGTCTGTCTGGGGCAGGTTCAATACCTGGCAATACTTTGCTACCCATGCCAAGGCTTCTTCCAAGTTTAGCATGTCTTCTTCTTTGCTTAGGATTGCCAGCCATCAGCCCTAGCATTCTTGTTTTCTCCAGCAGCCACCATCTCTGACTCATCCTGGAACAATGGACTTGTATCGCTTCTCTCCAGATAGCAAGAACAGTTGGCAGGACTTGGGTCTACTGCTAGGAGGTTTGGAGCAGGTCCATTTCTCCTGAGGGGCAGGAGAAAAATGTTCAAAACTGGCATGATCTGAGGAGTCAGATACCTTTTCCTCTTGAAGGTCACAGTGGAACAATTCAGGTGTTTTATTACGAATTCAGAAGTGGAAGTCTAAACCTGACTCTGAACATGAACCCAGAAGTTCTCTAGGCAACATATCTATGGATGATTTTTATCAGGCTAAGGAATCAAAAGAATATGAATCTAATGCTGGTAACAGTACTAGTTTTAACTATGCTTGTGTCATAAACTTCCTAGCTTGAGAAAGGATTGGAGGAAAGAATATTCAGATGCTTTTCCAGGCTGCACAGATGTCTTAAATGAGCGAGAAACCTTGGCTGGCATGCCTGCTAAATCTGGCTTCAACATAGGCCAGGATAGCAGGGCATCTGGCTGCATCAGAGTTCAGACTGGCACAGAAAATGTCCAATCCTTACTCTAAGAGAAAGCTTTACTCACTCTTTACTCACTTTCTAACGTCTTTACTCACTCTTTACTCACTTTCTAACGTATCACCATTATCCATTTACAGTGACCACTGCAGATATGTATGTAAAAAATGAAAATTTTTCTTCTCAGCAATAATAATTTATGGGCATATAGAGGCTCAGATTCTTTTATTTGTAACTATGTTGACTGCAGCGAAGTTACTCCAGCTTTGAAGTGGTGTAAAAAGAAGAGAAGCCAAATATATATAAACCTCTACATTATTTATTAGCACATCATCTGGAGTTATTGCTTTAGCTTGCTTCATGTCAATAACAATATTATTTTGCAACTTGGAAAAGTAATTGTCTTTTTTTTGCTTTCATTTCCTTTGACAGGAAAAGCAGAATTATTTTAGTGCCTTTTCATATGACTAACACTTTCAGAAACACAACGCAACATAATAATCATTTGGGATGAGGGGGTAATGCGGAAGAGAAAACATATATTCCACAGATAGATGTGATACGTAGCTTATATGCACAGAGAATAAGAAAGAAAAGAAAGAAATGAAAAAAAAAAAAAAGCCCCTAACAATAGTGTTTCTGCGTAATACTCTCCCAAATTAAATTGCTTTGATCTGGTGTCTCTCATGAATCATTGTATCAGAAACTGCCACAGCTAAAACAAGATTCCTCTGCTATCTTCAGCGTGAATTAAAAGAATAGCTTGGCCTTTTGTTCCTCAGCTTTACCATCAGCATCTGTCAAAGAGGAATAAAGATTTAAACATGAGAAGACATCCTCGTGATTTTAAAAATGGTATTTAAATTTTGCCTTGGACAAATTCAATACAGAATATTGAAAATGTGTTCTATGAAAGTACTGCTTCCAATCCATTTTATCTGAAAAAAAAAAAAAAATCATTGAGTTTAACATGATAACAGTTAGAAATTGAAATGTTGACTGTTATCTAGTTACATATTCAAAATCAGACTCTGAAATTCTTTTTTTCCAGCTTAGGCTGAACTGTGTGTCTTGCATATACATGCTCTGTAGAACGTAGGTATAGAGCTTACTGGAACATGTCCTTCATCCTGTTATTTCTATTGCTGCCTGGTCTCAGAAATTCACCATGAGTGACATTTCATGGCATTAAGACAATCTACACATGTAAAATAAAACCATTAAAACCACAGCATAGAATATATTTCACCAAATAATTAGTGTCAGCTTTTCGTCTTCATAAAGCATAAAGATGTTGAAACAATCAGAAATACTCTTGGCGGAAATGCTTCAGTAAGAGAAAGCACACAGAAAGAGTTCAGTTCTTTCCTTTGGTTTCAAATTTTGAAGCGCATTACTAAAATTTTGTATTTTCAGTGCATATTAAAATGAGCTAATTGAATTTATACTGCCTTGCCTTACTTTGTATCTATGCCCCTTCAGAGCATCTTGCAGTTCACAAGCTTGATTGTCAGTGAGCTGAAAGTGCTGGAAAGCCTCTGTTTTTCTAAAGGTATTTGGTCTGGGCTCTGTGTTCCTGGTGGATCAGGGTTTGGAAGCTTCCCCCTTAACCCAGGGGTAACTCAGCAAAGTTTTCACCTCCAGTTTCTGCCCGGAGTCAGAAAATTTATCAAGTAAGACTCCTGTATGGAATGAATCTTTGTTCCTTTTCAGAGATAAGTGATAAAGCAGGCAGGCAGCAGGCAGAGTTGGATGCTGCACTGATAGACAAATATTCATCTCTCTTCAATTAGACTATGCATGTGTTAATTAAGCAACAAATATAAATGACTAGAAAAACTTGCGGTATTGGATTAACATATTGAATGACATGTTTTTCAACTGCCATGAAATTTGGTTGCCAGTTTACAGCTGTCATTTTTCTCAAACAGATCTGATGAAAGAAAGGGACAGAAAACAGTTTCAGCACACCTCACATCAGCACAGAAGGCACAGTCAGAGGCTGATCCCACACAGTGAAAATAACCAAAGAGATAGAAAAGCCACAGTAATTTAAAATTGTGGAATGTGAAAGTTTCTTGCTGCTCTTCCAGTAGAGGCAACAGGCTAAACAGGTACAGCTGTCAGATGTAAAAAAGGTAAATTTTTTTCACTGTGTGGCAACCAACATAGAACACTGAACAACTTAACTGTTAAGCTGAAATCCTCTTGATTTACCAATATGCATACAAATTGCTTTGTTTTGGCTGTCAGCCTATTAGTGAAAAAGAATGTAACGTGGTAACTGAGCAAAGGCCGACCAGATCTTTATGTGACCGCTAAGCAGCTGTATTCTCAAAACAGATCCAGCCTAAAAATATTTAACTTTTTTTTCCCCAGCTAAACAGTTTGGAAAGACACTTAAAAGACCCCGAAAACCAAAAAACAACCAAACCAAAACAAAACTAAAAGTTTCAACTGTGTCCAACATTTACGCTGTGAAAACAGCCAGTCTCCCTTCTGGGTATAGCTCTCAGTGTTTGGGAGCTGGGCAGAAAGACTTACCAGAGCGCAGCTCAGACAGCTCAGCTTACATCTCTTTAAACAGATCTGAAGCAGCTGCCTCTAACGGGAGTGCAGGAGATCACTGCACCAGTTTTTATCCAGCTGTAATACTGGTCTGTGTCTCTAAAGAGCTATGTGGTATCTTTGGTAGTACTACATCATTCTCCATGATGTCATGAAAGAAATGTTGAATGACCAGCCTCTGTTTGATGAATGTCAAATTCTGTCAAGCTTTTGTTTCTTTTATTCCTCTCAGAGGAGAGGAAACAGCAATTCAGGCAGCCTGTTCTGCCTTCAGTAAAATGCCCTCTCTTCTTGCTTGAACATGGCTTAGCTAAGATGCTGCTGTCATGTCCCTGTGGGGATAGGTATGGGGCTGCAGGCACTATTCCTTATGAACACAAGGAAATCTAAGGAAATCCAAACTGGTCTCTGTCCCCAGTAGCTGTGGAGCTCAGACTACTTTGAATTGTGGCCTTTAATAATGGAAGTATGATACATTATCTCCTCTACTCTACAGAGTGAAGAGAAGCATTATATTTAAAAGTGCTATGTGACACCTGTGGGATTTTTTCTTTTATTTTCTTTTTTCTTTTTTAATAAGAATTGAAGGGGATTTGCCCTTAGTTTGCTTTGCTTTTGTTTGGTTTGGAAGAAAACCAAGTGAAATAATTTGTTGTGCAAAGGGATCTTTACTTACCAAAGGCACAAAAGTCTTCAATGAAACTTCTGGTGGGTTTGCAAAGCAGTGAATAAAAGGGAAAAAAAAATGCCATTCATAATTTATATTTTGTTGTTGGCAACAGATGGGATGAGAGCACTGAGATGACTGTGTGGTTTTAAAATTAGCATTAGTCTCAAATAAGGTGCTTATTTCTGTTAGTCAATGTGCTTGCATTCATACCAAATATATAACTTGCTATTGTCAATCAACACTCATTTTGGTATACAACTGTCTTACCTATGATATATGATATTCCAACACATTTTATATGAGCCGTAATACGTTCTTAATCGCAACATTTGATTAGCAAATCTGTTAGAATCAAGACTCTTTCTTTTGAACCATTTATTACTGTCATTTCCTAGTAACATGCTTCCAGGAGCTGAAAATGCCACGTCCAGCACAGAGGTATGTTAAAGATTTCAGGGGTGGGTAATCAAATTTTTTTGCTTAAAAGTGTGTGCTTGTGGTGGATCACCTGTCTGTGGCCATAACATCCTTTTCCAGAAGTGGAATCCAGTCGAGTGGCTTTTAATTTTGAGGATTGTTAACAGCAGTTTCAAGACTACTTTGAAAAAAGAAACTGAAACTTCTAATGAGTAATGAGATGAGAATGTCCTTTACAAGCTCAAAGCCTGGCTGCTTTCGTAAAACAGCATTTGCATTCCCCTTGGCTCCTGAAGCTTGGTAGTGTTATATCCCTTTATGACTCCATGGGATTTAGCTATGATACTTGAAGTTTTCAACCCTTCCAATCCCACCAATATTCTGTGTATCCTGGTGACATGGAGAAGCTTACCTCCAGATATTACTTATTGAATAAAACCCCATGCACTTGCAATCTTAAAGGGGGGGATGCCAAGAAATACTGTGAAATTTCAGTTTAAAACTCCACTTTAGACTATATAAACGAATCACTGTAAAAAATTACTTAGCAGCGGCAACAGCAAGATGCTCAGTGAAAATCCCTGCAGCACTTGTTTTTGTTTCATAGCATCAAATTTTCTCTTTTATCCTCCCTGTTGCTGTGATCAACAGAGGGCAGTTGGGCTCCTTTCTATTTTCAGTTTCAATTAAAATTTCAAAACTGTTTTTGATTGAACTGTTGAACACACTGAAATGTGAAAGCGCCCCCGCTGTCACTAAAATGGTCTGGAATGTGGTTCCTGGGCATGAGCATTTCAAAGAGAAGATGCTGGTTGCAAATGGCTCCACCTCCACTTTCTGCTCCAACATGCTTGTTAAAGTCTCAGGAGAGCCCATTTCTTTAATTTTTTGTTCTCCTAGGTAAAATGGTAAAATCCAAATGGAGCTCTTTAATGTAACATCACTGACTTAAAAAAAAAAAAAAAAAAAGGAAAAGAAAATGAGAGAAAAAAAATTAAAAATAGATCTCAACCAAAACAAACTAACCAACAATTTAGCTAAAAGCTATTGAACACAGGAAAACCAATGATCCCCAAAAGCTGTGAGAGCACAGGGCTTCAAAGGGAGAAAGCTCAGCACAGACTCAATAGTCTGACTGGAAGGAGGGGTGTTTTGAAGATGTTATGAAACACATGTAAGTTCAAGCACCTTCCCGGCAGCTCTGTGTTGGGGATATGTAGAGAGGGTTCTTGGGAATTTGACATTTCTCTCAAGCTTACAGTGATGGTATTTTTACAGGGAAGATTTCGGACCTCTACTTTAGTACAGCTGGGGCTATCACGTGTGGCTTTCAGCGTGCTGAGTTAGGTCTTTCTTCCTCATTAAGGCAATGCATGGACATATATACATGATATTGCCTGAGAATACAAACATCCTATCTGTATTTTGCATTACTGTGAAATTGTCTCTATGGACAATAGTATAAATTCCTTCATAATATTCTGTGGATGTGAAAAAAGAAATAGAGGAACAATTATCTCATGAGTGTTGGTCACAGCCTAATTGGACCATCATGTTATGATGCCAAGCAGAAAAATTATCACATCTTTGGGTGACTCCTGAAAATCCTAATATTTCACTACATATCACTGCTTCTTATGTATGATTACAGGAGAGCAAACTGTTCAAATGTTTCTTGTTGATCTGGGACCTGAATGTGCATGAGAAATGCTACAACAAACTTGTACGAACTGAGATGCAACATAGCAGGAAAAGACTATTTTACTATTTTCATAATAAACTAGACAGAAACTAGTTAAACAGCAGAAACACGGTTGTAAAGATAGGATTTGAAACTTCCTGAAGATGACTAATACCTACAGCTCCTGATGATGTTTAATACCTATAGGACCTATCTGGATGGGAGTATGATTTTAGCACATCTGAAGGGTGCCATTAAATTAAGAATTTTATATAAAACTAAGATTGTCATAGTGACAAAAAATAATTGGGTAGCAACAGTGAGGCAGTTATTACAACTGATGAAATAAAGCAATGAAGAGGTCTGCCTAAAAGGCAGGCTGGTAATGACAAAACCAGCTTACAACTGAGAATCCCCGAGGGCAAGAAAGAACACCATGTTATTCCCTACTTAAGGAGCAGAAAACTGTCTTTTACCAGATTAAAAAAAAATAAATAATAAAATAAAAACCAGACTAACATTTGCAATTTATCACTTTTTTTGATGTGGCCTCTGCTGTTACAATGACAAGACATCGCCTGCAGGTGTGAGACAGATACCTTTACACCTTGGCATTTGCACACTGCTAACGATAGAGGCACTTGAACATCATCTTACAGACAATGCAGTAGGGCTCAAAATGTAAAGAAATGGAGGCAGCTGGTATCTTAAGGAAAGCAAGAGAAGCCAGAGGATTATGAAGGGCTAGTAAAAGCTCAGGCAGTCCTGAAATAAGAGTGAGGTGATACCTGCAAAGCTTACCAAGAGACTCCAAAAACATGAATTGATGGCAGGAATATCAGAGTCATCTCTAAATTGTTGACTTTAGCGTGTTTCCAAAGGGCCCCAAAGAGAAAACACTTCTATGGCAGTGAAATGTCATGAGTGTTTCCCTTTCAGCAACAAGGGTACTGAGGGTTTGCTTTGCTTAGTATTTTTTTTTAATAATGATTTTTATTTTTGGGGGTTATTTTCCCCCCAAGTGATCCCGCAGAGATTCAGAGCACGAGACGCTTAAACAACCTGAGTGTGTGTTGCTGGGAAAAAACACACCACATATCATTGCAGGTAGACTGGCAGATACGGACCTACAGAGCAAAAACTTGAACCTGAATTGCCAGCAATAAAGTGCAAAATTTCTCCACTCTGCCAAACGCATGGGCTGTCACATATATAGAATTGCTACAGGATTTATTTTAAAACATGTGTTTTATGATAAGTGCATCATACAAATTAATTCCCCAGGAAGCAACAAAACTATGCTTTTACAGCATGTTTAGCTGTAGAACTCAAACTGTGAATATTTGCAGTCATTCTATAAGCAAAAAGAAAATAATGCTAAAGGGGTAGTAAAAAGGTTGAAGGAATGAGGTGCAGAGGACATTCACATAAATTTTAAGCTCAGCATTTTAGGTTCACTAAACTAATAGCGTGTGCACAGAGCTGTTAGCTGTTTTGTTAAAGGTATACTTTATTGAGAGAAGACTGTCCTGATGGCATCTTATTTAAATAGACATATGGGTTCTGAATTCAGGATATGACTCTCAATAACTTAATGGTTAAAGCCACTCTTTTACTCTCATTTTGTTCTACACAGCTTGCCCTGTATAATGTGCTTTCTGAATTTTATCACCCCAAAGGCCTTGCTTGGTGTTCTCAGATGGAGCATTAGCTGTTACACTCAGAGATCTTTTTCTTCTGAGTTTATTCAAACAGAAAATTCTGGATCCTGTTGCCTTCCACCAAGTGAATTGGTAATTCAAAGTCAGACTTTAAAAAATAAATGGTCAGCCCATTACTGGGACTCCAAGAAAAGCTAGCATGGGGAACAGATACTTGCATTTACCCCATGGTCTGCACAGATTATGATTTAGTTCATCCTGGTGCAAGCATTTCTGTTTTTGTTGAGTGCAGGGCTGGAATAGACTACCTGCAGCTTACCCCGTGACTGACATTTCCACAACATAAACACATCATCTGGAAGGGTCTATAAAACATTCAGTCAGCTCATCTTTGCACAACAGAAATTACAAATATTTCCTAATGGGTTTAAGCTAGGTGCCTGTATTTGCATGTGTATATTGAATCACTCCTTGACTGAATGTTTGCTTTGATGTATCAATAAGTGTGTCAAGAGTTCAAAAATAATGTAAAACGACAAAAAAGAAAAGTTTTCTTTGCACAAAGAGGTGCCTGGTTTCCCGGTTATCAGATGCTGCAAAGAAATTCAGAGAAAACATGCAAGAAAAAAAGAATACAGCAATTCCTCATAGAAGTTTCAAATCTGCACCTTTGATTTGCAGTTTCTGCATTATATTACGAAGACCTATGACACCCTCAATTCAAGAATTCTCTTTGAGAACCAAAATTAATGAGCAGAATTGCTAATCTGAACCTAGAAATACAAAAACAAAATGTTAATTTAAATTTAACCAATGTAAAAAAAGAAAAAAATATCCAGAGAACCAAATGTGGTTGAATTTTATAGTGTTTACCACAGCTTTGCCTTTGCTGTTGAAAACATGGAATAAATCTCTTCGTTCACATTCAGTGCTGATGACAATCTGGAATGAGACCAGAAGCACTTGCCCCTAAATGGCTCCTGTTCAATGACAGAGCCGACATGGTTTAAAGTCATTGATATTCACCATATCTTCTTTCAGGAAAAAGTAAATCCAAAAGCATGTCCCTGATTTGCCACTTACGACAACTTAGGCTCTCACAAGAGCAGCTACTGCTGTTATGCTTAATACTAGTTAATAATTTAAATACATTTTTAAATATTTTAATAAACATGCTAATTGGGATGGTTTCTGACCTGCAGTTCGATGTCTGGTTCAGATTTCAATATATTTCACAATTAGAGAGCAGATCTTTCTGCTCCCACCGAGTGCTTTGGTCACATGTGGGGTTTTATTCCTAATGAGCTGTCAACAAGCTGTCAAATGCTGATACAAATTAGAGAGGGTAGACAGTGAAGGGCTGCTATACAGCACTAGAATCAGCCCTGTAAAACGGACTCTTTATCACAGCTCACACGTATGCAGCTGTCATCCTCAGGGTATAATTCTGCTGCGGTTACCCCTGTCAGTCCTCCAGGCAGGACCTGTTCACATAAATAGGGGTTCAAGGGATTTGGCATGTCAAAAAGCCCTCGCTTTTCTGTGTGTCCATCTTCCAAGTCTGTAACATTTCAACATTTAAATGTTTTACTGAAAATATTTGTGCTTCTAATAGAGATGGGACAGGAAGATAACATAGTGTTGGCTACTCCCCAGCAGCACTCACATGGTGCTCCAGCAAGGTTCCTGCTTCGAAATGTGTTCTTCACAACAGATAAACTGGTTTAAGTAGCAACATTCATATTTACCAGCAAAAGATTAGACCTAATGTCAAAAACTACACTAGGTTTTTCTGAGCAGCATCTGACCTCCCTTGTGCCAGCCACCCAGGCTCCATAGTGCATGTCAAGCCCTTATTAGAGACCTGACACTCATAACTAGATTGACAGTCAGCAAGCAGAGCAGCTTGGCCTGGATCCTCATGGACTACTGACTTAATACAGAAAAATATTTATTTCTGTGAATCCTAAAGACACTGACAGCTGTCATCTGCCTTTCCTCTGGGGCTACGACAACCCAGAGGCTGAGAAATTCAGCGTTCATATGATACAGCCTACTGTCAACACTTTACAACCTTGTTCTTGCTCTGCACTCAAGTTTCAGAGCAAATGATTTCTTGCTTCTGGCACTGAGACCAGAAAGTACCTCTACCCATCTATTTACACCGACTTAAGCACCTGGTCTGAATCCTCTTTCTTAGGGGAAAAAGCCCCCAAACCAAACCAGCCCATGGAACAGATCCTACCTGTAGTATGAAGTAATTTGGTATTACTGGAAGGCATAGCAGCCTTCCAGTATATGAAGGGGGCCTACAAGGATGCCGGAGAGGGATTCATCAGAGACTGTAGTGATAGGACAAGAGGTAATGGCTTCAGACTTAAATGGGGGAGATTTAGGTTGTGTATAAAGAAGAAATTCCTTACTGTGAGGAGTGGTAAGGCACTAGAGGAGGTTTCCCAGAGAAGTGGCTGCCCCATCTCTGGAAGGCCAGGTTGAATGGGGCTTTGAGCAAATTGGTTTAGTGGAAAGTGTCCCTGCCCATGGCAGGGGGTTGGAACTCAGTGATCTTTAAGGTCCTTTCCAACCCTAACCATTCTATGATTCTATGAATATTCACTTGAGAGTAACATAAAGTTTTAACACTGTACAATTGTTCTCTTTTCCAGTACCATGTAGCTTCATGTTTATGTTTTTTCGCTTTCATAAAGCTGTAATCCTAGAAGAATCAACTTGTTACAACTTTTCATTTCGGTTTCTAATGAGTAACTCTGACCTTTATTACAAACCGCCACCCCCTAACTCCATGTTAATAAAGAGCCAATGTGAATTTGAAAAGGGATCCAATTCCCCAAAGGTGGTTAAATAGCATGTTCTATCACTCACTGACTGATCTCTACAGGATAATTAATTCACAGATGAGAAATGTGTCTGGAGTTCATTTTTGGTGGACTGGGATAAAACAAACGCATTACAACTAACCTTCAAGACAGTCAGTTTTGTGGAATGATTCAAAGAAGAAAAACTTTGTTCTAACTGAAACTAACTAACTAACTAACTAACTAACAAACAATATCCCCAGTGTGTGACCGAGTATTTTAATCAGTGTCTGGTTTCAAATCGCTCTGTCACACTCTGCTGATGACTCATTACAAGTGTTCAGGACTGATCTACTGGACTGAAACAACGCATGTCCTTTGCAATTGGCAGAGGATCTAGTGACATCAAACGAGGTACATTGTTGCTAAACAACATTGAAAGTTGTTTAGCAACTTTCTACAGTGCAGTTTGAAGAAGGATGCATTCTTGTACATGCAGTTGATTCAAGTACTGGTATTGTGCTGATACGATAGCATGTGCTGATACGATAGCAGATGTAGGATGGGAGTTTCATTTTACAGTGGCTTCTACTTCTAAAAGGTGAGCTCTCAATGAAACAAAGATGTCACAAGAAGCTAAAGTTGGTGCTTTATTCACAAGTGATGGAATAATAATCGTGACATGCAGACTATGCCATATAATATATGAAAGCACTTCTCTCTCTCTTACATGCCAGGACAAAAGCAACACATTAGAGCAGGTCATGTCTATAATACATTCTACAAAATCCTGTATCACCTCCATGTTCTGAAGTGCTTTTTTATTAAATCTTGATATGGTCTACAGCTGAGTTACTCTAGAAACTTCTTGTTTATAGTTATTTTTAACCTTATTTTGGCAGAATAGAAAATGATGAATTAATACAATGTATTTCTTCTTGTATAGGCTGAACATTTCCCTTTGGTATGCACTCACTGTACCAGTAACTTCGAGAGAAATAGCTTATAAGCCTTCTGAAAGATTGGAGACCAATGTGAAGGAACTGAATTCCAGATAGTGCAATATTTTTTTTTAAATTTATCAAGTTTGAAGCATCACCACATGGCTACAGAACTGACTGCATCATTTTTATCTAATATACTCCTCCCAACCAACCCAAACAAACAAACAAAAAAAGATCTGAGACAGTAATATTCTGCTACTCTGACTTCAACATTATTAATCTCCAGCGTTTCACCTGGCTTTTAAATACATATAAAAATAAATAATTATAGAATAAATTGAGGGGAAAAAAATAATAAAGCTAACAAAGATAAATTGTAATTGTACATTAATAAAAAATTTACTAAAACGCTGACTTTCCAGACATAAGAAAGTGGGTGTCTTATTTATCTGAAATTCAGTAAAACAGCTGATGTGATATTATGTGAAAAATTATTAGTGAAGACTTTAGTTGTCTAAGAAGAGGTCCCAAGGGGAAGAGACAACAGGTAGAATGTAGATATGATGCAACAGAGCTACAGGAGCTCCTCTTCTATTCATTACTGCCTTTCACAAGAACAGGGGAATGCGGTCATGCAATTTGCAGGTGCCATGCTTGAAAAGCACTAGCAAAAAGAAAGGAAAAGCAGTATGTCATATGAAAGGTCTAAGTGGATTGGAAGACTGGAATAAAGAAAATACAACTGTATAAAAAGCAAGGTGAAGCGCTGAAGATCTGTTAAGAGCTGCAGGCTCCTCCATAGAAACAAACTGGACCACAGAGGATGCGTTTGTGTTTCAGCACAATGAGGCTGTGGGAAGCTGCTATGAGAAAGGAAAGCATCCCTAACATGGAAGATTTCTAGCAGAGAAAGTCAGTACCATTATCATTCTTTAGGGTATCTGTTAGATATTGTCTAGAATACTGTTTGCATCCCTGCTTACCCCATTCAAGAAACAGGAACTCACAGTGTAAAAGAAGACTAGAAAATGCGTCCAAGTCAAGAACTAGTGTATTTTATGAGAGATTTGAAAAAAAAACAAGTTTCATTCTAGCAAAACAAAAGCTGAAAGAGAATGTGATTGCTTTCTATAAATTCATGGGGAGGGTAAACACTAGGGAAGAGCTGTTTAAACTAAAAGGCAATGTTGGCACAAGAACAAATGGATATGAGCTGGCCATGAATACATTTAAGATGGAAATTAGAGGAAGTTTCATAACCAAGAGAACATTGAAGTTCTCAAACAACTTCTCAGTCTGGCTAGGAAAAATGCTAACTTACTTTGAGATAGTGTTCAACAAATTTATGAAAAGAGATATGCAACATGGAGAGGGGACCTCAGTGAACTAGGAAATCCCTTATGTACCACATTTCTACGTCCATAGGGACCTGCAAGTGAAAAAGGAGACATCTTTTTCTTTAGCTTTTACCATGATCTCTAAAATACTGGTTTAAATAACAGCAAAGTAAACACCTGGACAGAGCATGGCATGAAGCTGAGAAGCCCAAGACACATATCCACAGGGCTGGCAAGAAAATGCCATTGGTTTCTGTTGTGCACATATGTGTTGCTGGTAGAACCCTCCTTTTGCACCCGCAAGAGGAGACACCATTGCTGTATTTCCTATTTCTTCTTACCCTACCAGGAATATGCTCTCATACAGATGGCTCTGAGTTCAGGGGCTGAAAATGTGGCAGGTCTTTAGCAGTCTTTTCGTAATGGTCATGCTGGAGGTCAGAAGCATAGGCAGAAATGCTATTTACCACACTACTACCAGTTCATCTTGTGGGTGGAGGTGTCTAAGACTGTGCCATTATGTCTAGTTAGGGTTCTCACTAATAACTGTGGATAAATCAAATAGGTATTAGTATTCAAAATTACTTTTACCCTTAGAAATATTTACTTCCAAAATAGAGGACTACTGTAACAGCTGATCTCTAAATGGAACTATGAATGTACTAAGTAAGCTATTGAGTCAAAATTAGATGAATGGAATTGCAGAGTACTGTTTTCTAGAAAAATCTCTTCTGGTTGTTGCTGAATCATTAGAACACACAGAAAGTAAATATGACTTTCTTTAGGGGTCAGTGTTGTGCACATGTCATTTTAGATTTACCAGGAATATGTATCTATGCAAAAATGGTTTTACACTGTAGACTTGGAAAACAGAAGAGGCAGCCCTTGCAGTAGCCTCATTCTTAGCTAACAGCTTGTATACCTTTACTGCATGGAAAGCAATACAACATTTTAATTAAATTTCTTAAGGTCAGTGAAATGCCATTGTTTTGACAATCAGCTGTGATCACATAAACCTTGGGGTCCAGATGGCTGGTTGTTTAATGGCAACACTGCATTGACAAATTCACCAATTAAATAGACATTAATATTACATCCTTTCAGATTCTGAGCGCAGCCTGACCTCGCTGAAGTGGGCTTGTGTCTTGCTTAATCCCTTGTGCATGCTCGCAGAATGTTATCGTGCTGTTGTAGTGGGTTCATCCATCAAACCCGCCCTGGCTTCTCAGCATGCAGAACATTATTGAGTTTGTAAAAACAGATGTCATAACACACTGCAACTCTCGAGGGACAGTGAAGGAAACCACCCTCTCCACATGCACGCATTCACAGACACACACTGGGGGCACTGGAGTATTGCGCAAATCCTCCCCTTGCTACTCTGGACCTGACAGGGAAGGGAAGATCCCTGATTTATAAGTGTTCAGAAGCCTCTAGGGAATCACAGTAGTTAGGGAGATGCAGAATGCCTCAGTGCAGATAACTGCCCTCCTTGCCCATGGCACTGTATTCCTTACATCAAATTTGCTCTTATTACTTTAGAAGCTCAAGAAACACCACGTTGAGAATACAGAATTACAACCCACATTAAATAACCGTGGTGCTGTCTTTCATGGAGCAATTCTTCTGCATGACAATGACTTCCCAGGGAAAGAACATGCTTCCCACTGGTTCTAAGGCTAGCTGTGCCTCCAGAAATGTCAGGATCCTAAGATCTGAGGGTTTGAAACAGAGAAAGGGGCAATGAGACCTGCTGATGCTCACTTGTTTTAAAATCCCTGCCTTTCTCCCTTTTTTTATTTAAGAGAAAAAAGATCTTTGGTTTTATACAGTTTTCATTACTCTCCACCCTCTTTCCCTGGGCAGTAGTGACAACAGTAATACGTACTTACAGCAACACTTAAGGCATTTCTTGTACCAGAGCAACCTCAAACAAGAAACAGCAGTTACCCTAATGTGTCTTTCCACGAGGCCAGCTCTCTTTCTTGTGCGTCTCCTGTGGAACAACCTTTTCCTGTTTCCCACTTGGAATACCTCTCCTGGGTAGAAGAATATTCTCCATACTGACAATAAGAAAGTGTCACAGAGCATATACTATTATCTTCTCAAGTACATGGTGGTTACTCTTTGAGAATGTTGCCTTTAAGAATGCTCTGTCCTATCATCTGCAGTTACAGTGAGGGATGCCACTGGATTTGGTAGTTTCTCAGAGCAAAGTTTCATGAGTTTCTCAGAACATGACATTAAGAGTCCCAGCATTTGCATTTTTTTAATAACTTTGAATTATCAGAAGGCAGGAGTGCCAGGCTTAAGGATGACCAAAAATACTTGGTCTATTAAACGACCAGAGCATCATGAGAAAGAATAATCCACTGATACTGTAAACACTGCAAATTAGCATCCCTCGTTTGTGATGAAAATGTGCACCCCAAGAATTTACATTTTAACAGAATAACAATTCTACAAACAGCATGAACTCTCAGGTATATATTCAGCCTTTTCTCCTCTTCTTATCACCCAAGACTGTCTTGAACTGGTTTCTGACTGTGATGGTCAGATTACTCTCTGGTGGATTGTCTGATATCAATGTCTGTGGGAAGAAAGACATTTTTTCATTGAAAAAAATGAAAGGCATTCTCAGAAAAGACTTCTCAGCCATAATTTCTAAGATGTGACTTTGTATTCTGTTGGCAACCTGAGAGGAAATACAGATATTAAATATCACGTTCACAGCAGTGGAATTTTCCTACAGAGGAGTAAAATTTGACTAATCCAAGTGTGAATTTAAATTCTACAGTAAATGTGAATTTAAATTATTACTTACACATCTTTGGTAAATATGCACTTATGTATCCATGCTTATTTATTTAAAAAGAGAGACAGGCAACTCATTAAATAGGCTGTTTTGCTAATACAGTCCCATTTTCTGCAGTAGCAATTGTCCCTTTCTTGCTAGTCCCCAAAATATTTTCAGATCTTGAAATGCTTGTAATTATTCCTCTGATAATTTGTACCAGGAATGGGCTCTTCACTTAGCTTATCATGATTTAAATGAACACTTAGAGCAAATGAGCCAAGTGAACAATGTGAGAAAAACTTCAATTTCCAGAAAGTATTCAGCAATTACTTTGATAAAGCACTGACTCATAGCTGGATTTGAAAAAGAAAAGAAAAGAAAAGAAAAGGAAAGAAAAGAAAAGAAAAGAAAAGAAAAGAAAAGAAAAGAAAAGAAAAGAAAAGAAAAGAAAAGAAAAGAAAAGAAAAGAAAAGAAAAGAAAAGAAAAGAAAAGAAAAGAAAAGAAAAGAAAAGAAAAGAAAGTGCTTAGATTCCTTCAAAATTAATGAAATTAGTGTGATGCATTTTCAGAAAGTCTTTTATGCTTTTACAGTCCAGAAACTGTTTTTTTTTCCTGATATACACTTAAAACATGTTTTATGGTGTAACTTTAGTATTTAAATGTCTGAAAGTAGCAAAACGTCTCCACAAGGTAAGGCTAAGTACGTGCTTGTGCTTTGGAGTAGAAATAGTAGAATGAGCTCTGTATATATTACAGCAGGAAAGTGTTATTTAACATGAGAACATTGTTTAATGATAGATAACAATTGTACTACAATAGTCTTGTATATCAAGAAGAATTCAAAATCATAAAGTTAGTCCTGTGAATTTTTAATGTTTATAGAAAATTTCAAGGGAATTATGAGAAATCTGTAACTCTGTTAATTTTTAAAGCTTTTGAGATGATTACATAATTTTATGTTTCACTTTATTTCTTGCATGTAGCAGGCTTAATCCTGCGTGGGGTCATAAAGTACATAAAGAGAAAGATTTACGGTGGAGTAGATGCATGATTAAATTACTCATGACTTGAGGCTTCCAATGAGTTTGCAGACAAAAGAGAATACAAAACCCCTGTTTTCTTCTGCAAACAGAAAGAACAAAATTCACACTGTTTTAGATGTACACACAAGTTCTGTCTAAAAAAAAAAAGGGTTAGTCTTTTAAGCATGATCCCTCCCATTCAGCATCTGCCATAGCCAACAGCAAGATACCTGGGTGCCTGGATGAACCTTTTTGGTGATGGAGTCAGTGGTGAATTTGGACATACATGCAGTTTCCCACCATGCCCTGCAGTTTAATAGGCAGAAGTTATTACTCTGTGTTTAGACATGTCACGTTGACCTCATAGGCAATGAATCCTGACGTCATCTAAAACCAGTATTTCTTAAACCTGTTTGGGCCAACAATCTGAGCAGCATGATGCATGGTTTTAGTTCTACACTTTCTGTTTTTTAAGTATAGCTTCACATGCCAGTTACCACAAACTACGGGCATAGATTGCAGCAATACCAAGACTAAACAGGCTTAAAAGGCTTACTCCAAGACTGTGAATTTCTCATATACACTCTTGCCTTTCCAAACTACAAGTCATTACTTAGACTGACATCAAGGAAGATACCATATATGTTTTTTTGTTTTTAAGATGAAGAATGCAGATATCCCAGTCATACCTCTCCAAGTGATACCTTGTCAGGTTAGAAATACCCCTATTTGTAAAGAAGCAGCCAATGGAAAATTTTATATGAGTGGCATAAAGAGAGAAATACTGTCTTCGTGTAGGATAGCTCAGCATAAGAAAACAGACAGACCCACCTCATTCAGACCTGTCTCTTCTATCAAACTCCTGGAGCTGCAGCTCCTCCGTAGGAAAGGAGGGAAGAAAGAAGCAGGTAGCAGGATCTGAACAAAAGAGATATTTATTCACTCACTGGGCAGTGAAACCAGGAAATTTACTGTTACAAGGATGTTGTGCAGGCAGTCTGAAAGCAGTTCGTCAAATTAATGGAAGAGAAATGCATCAGTGGTTATAAAAACACAAGTTCAAACCCTTTCTCATTAAAACATGGATTAGTGGAAAATGAAATAATACCTTAGGGGAAATGTCAGTATGCACTTGTCATGGTTACATATTCTTCATAAGGCATGTGCGGCAGGTGATGGGAAGCCGGAAGGAACTCTGGTCTGACGCCATGTGGTCACTCTCACATTTTTAAGCGGACTGTCACAGAGTTCATGAAAGAAATGTGAATTCTGGGATATGTACAAGAGGGACAAGACAAGAAGAAATCTTTCTTCTCACTCTGAGTAATTCACTCATTTTGGATATCTTGCATCTCAACTCTGACCATACAAAAAACTCAGATCGCGTCACTGAATCCATCATGCTGTTTCTGATTCTGGGTTTTGACCATGAAGTAAGTTACAAACTAGAAAAAGTTTTTTATCTGTTAAGGAGGTGAAACCTTGAAACAGGCTCCCTGAAGAAGATGCCAAACCTTCTGCCCTGGGAATTCTAAAGCAGGTCAGGAAAATTTCTCTCAGGGAGGAAGAGAGTACATTTTGTCCTGGAATGCAGGACTGGGTGGCCTCCTTCATTTCACTGTACTTGCTTTGCCCCAGAGCCCCTGTCTCTTTTTAAGTCCACTTTGGTTTTTTTAGGCTAAAAGATGTCCCCTCTCTTTTTCTGCTCAGCCTTAGGTCTTCACACTTGACAAGGCTGGGGGAAACTGAAGACACTGACACAATTCCTAGCCTCAACTCCGCCCCATTTTATACACAGCGTAAAGGAGATGCAGTTCACTATTATTTATTCTTAGATTTCAACATATTGTTGTCCCTTTATTTCATATACAAGTATATACAAGAAAGACAATTAATTTAGCTAGATCCAGTTATAAATCCTTGGAGTTTCTGAGATTAATTTTGACAAGGGTAGGTAAAAATGCATCACATTATGCTTTGCTCCTTTCAGCTTACTTAGAGTGTTACCCACTTTTGTGAGGTCCATCACCTCATAGGTACTCCATCAGAGAAGAGAAAGTCTGTTTTGCCTTCAGCCATCACACAAACAAGCACTTGGTGCTTTGTCTGCCTGCTGTCAGGCAGGGGGCTTTGGTCTCCTTGAAGAACAGTTTCAAAAGCCAAATCACTTTGTTACTTTGCTGGAGTTTATAGCTGAAGTCAAGGCAAACAGATGTTACATGTCCATGATTTGGGGGCTAAGTGAAGTTCTGCAAATGAAGGACCGTGTTTTCAGTTACACAACTAAGAGCAAGTAGGTAAATAAACACAGCCCCACCACCTAACAGCTCACATAAAGGTCAAGCTGTTCTTGGCTGTTCTCTCGATTCTGGAAGGGGAGTCTATTGCTATTTCAAGGTGTGATGATATTCTTCTTGGAAAATATCCTGTCTCCCTGGGAAACAAGTTCAGATGTAGTCCTTGGCACTGCTGATGCAAATACCTCACTGCTATCAAAGTTACTTTCTCAAAACACATTTTTGCCTATATACAAAGTCCTTTCCCCCCATCAGGTCCTTAAAGAACAGAAGCCCATCACATCACTAATTTCATTGCCCAAAATTCAGCCATATTAAATGTATCTCTCACAACTGTTTGTACAAATAATGTTCTACTCCTTCAGTGGATATGTCATGCTCTCTCATTTTTTTTCTGACTCCCTATATGGACAACACTTTCTATGTATTTCATTAATGTTGCTAGTGTATTGTAGAAAATAAGTATCATAAAACTGACAGGTAATTTACCACAGTTTTTCGCTATTCCTCATATCCATCATCCTGATACATTGTAGTATGCAGTAATGTTCTTTCAAAAAGCAATGTTTCTGGATCTAAAGACAGATTGTCTTTCTTTTGTTTGTGGTTGTAACCTTTTCTGTGCATCTTTCAGTCTGCATCTTTCCTGAGCACAATACTGACTTTCCCCTTGAAAATCAGATATTGGTCATATCAGAGCTGGAACATTTACCTAAATGAAAAAATTATTAGTCCCATGGTGAACATTATGATTTTCTGTGTCACTCAATATCTAGTGATTCAGAAGGAGCCTCATTATTAGTTTATAGAATAAAATTAAAGAGGATTCTATTCTGCTAATCAAGCAAAATAACTGCCAGGAAAATAGTCAGTCTTGTGTACTCAGGTTACAATATGTACTCAGGTTACAAAATAGTCGGTCTTGTGTACTCAGGCCTTTTATAGGTTTTAAAAATAAACAGGAACTGCTACAATTATATAGATGTTAGCCACATACAGACTGCATGGGTTTCTCTGCTACTGCTTGTGAAGGAATATTTGTCTGCCTTCTGCAAGTTGCAGTAAGATCCAATCTTGGTTTATGGACTGAGGGTGCCAACTAATTTTCTGTCTTCACTGCACTGCTCCTGGCTCAAAGGAAGGGAAGACCATGGCTGCACCTGGGGATCCAAACTAAATGAGTATGCAACTGTGCTTCACAAAGATCATTCTCTGGCACGCACTGTTTTGCATAGAGATTGTAGCTGCCCTGTACCCACAGACTCCCAAGGGTACTCTCTTGCAAGAAATAGAGCAGAAAGACACTGAAGAAGGAACAAATATTTCCCTATTTATTTTGCTCATAGATATTGTCCTGAAGTTTATTTCATCATGTTCTACTCCCACAGGGTGTGGGAGGCAGAGCTCACCACCTTTATCTAGCAAATCTTTTAGGTGCTGGAGGATCCTTATTTTCCTTAGAGTCTTCTCTTTTCTGGTCTAAGCAAAACCATATCTTGAAGCTTTTTGCCACAGGCTGCAGGAGAGTCTATTTCAGACTTTTTTTTTTTTTTTTTTTTTTTGTGGCTGGAATTTGTTCTGTGACTTTGATGCTGTGAGTTTGATTGTGCTTACTTTAAGATAGTAGTACCCTGACTGTCACAAGGACGTGATCAAACACGTCTATACGTGAAAGCTTGCTCTGCCCTCGTGTCCTTTCTCAAACTCTGCATTGCGACTGGGACAGCAGTGGTGTTTTTCACAAGAACAGGTGTGCAGATTAGCCCAAAGGAGCTATATGTAGCCTACTTTTCTGCCCTCCAGGATGTTCAATACCAAGAAATCAGTTTGGAGGACTTCCTAAAGCAGAAGTTATACATTTCTGTTTAATAGTCTCTCAAATATTTTTCTTTCATGAATTTGTTTAGTTGCTATTTGAAACTGGATGAATGTGGCCACTGCACATACTTGGTAGCAGTGAGTTCAAGAGTGTAATAACATGATCCATCAGTGAGGATCTCCTTTTATTCTGAAGTTGCCTCAAGAACATTTCTTTCAAACCTCTCCAGACTGGTGTTTTTAAGGTGTTATTGACACAGTGGACAACTGTTCTGAATTTGCTCCCATCATGTCTGGTGTAATTTCATAGGCTTTTTTCCAGACATTACATCCTGACTGAGGAATCACTGTTTAATTCTTTCCTGCACCTAAACCTTCCTGCCTTATTACCGTTCTTGTGTAAATGTTCTCAGTACTGTACTTGATTGTATGTATCTCTTTTTGAGGCTAAGCAGGAGGGAATGTGACTCTATCCTGGCACTCCGCCAGAAAACAGGTAGCCTGCTGATGAGACTATTTCTGTACTTCACCTGCTGATTATTTAATAGAAAACATGTTATAGGAACTATCACATACTGAATTTTGCCTGGTCAGAATTGCAAGTGCATATTACAAGGTCCAGGGCAGAGATGGCTAGTACACCTTGTACTTACCATAAAGCCTAATATCCCAGGAAGAGCAATAATCAAGTTCCCAAATGGTAATAATCTCCTGAGCATAATTAGCATACAATTAGCACCAACAGACTCTCCTTTAAATGCAACATTTAAATGTTTGGTCTATATGCAGTGATTAATTTAGAGAAGTGTGCACTTCAGTGCACTGGAGACAGTTGCGAAAACTGAGGAGCAGTATGCACCATCAAGGAAACCAAACATCATACAAAGAATATAAAGCCCATTCCCCATTAGAAAGAATGACAGGCTCTGAGTATAAAGGCCAAATGGTTACAGACACAGTAATGAAATAGCTAAACTGAACATAAAGTTTCACAATGCTCCCCCAAAAATAATTAGAATCTCTTGATGGAAATAAAATGCAACAGCACAAGGTGGGACTTTGTACATCACCTGTGGCACCAGCAGAGCAAAATGATGACAGGGCTGTGATGTGGTGGCAGAGATCAGTTCAGAGGGGACAGTGAGGGTGGAGTGAAAAGGCATGGTGGCTGCAAGAGATGGCAGAAAGACTGTGTAATACCTTCACATGTACCAGCGAGGCTTGGCTCCCGGCTCTGCTAGATTCAGCATCCCTGGATGGTGTGAGACAAACTGGATGGCACAGTGGGTTACTAGTGACACCATGTCACACTGGTGGCAGAGTCTCTTGGTGCTTGGACACAGCAAGGATATTTTGGTCCCCTAGAAGTCCTGGGGAAGGCATAACCTAGATCATCTTTTAGGTAGATTTATTAAAAAGAAGAGTCAGAGCTAGGTGCCATTGTAGCACATGGCTTTCTTGTCTTCTTGTCTTTTGAAAAAGAAAAACATGTTTTCAGATTGCCTTTTCCTTAATTAGGATTTGAGTTTGAGTTTTTGTCTGCATTTTAATCTGGTGAGGTTTCATGTTACTCTTTACAGCAAGGCCTGCTTATTTAGTGGGTTTTGGGGGAGAGAGTGAGATGAAGATGACAGATATTTATACCAGGAATGGAGTATTGCTTTGCTTAATTTTTAATATACTCATTACTGTTCAGTGGGGAGCAGCTGCTGGTTTTCTTTTTATTTTATTGCGTTTTTAAGTTTGGGAAGGGAACCTTATGTTAGGTTGGGCTTCACTTGATTAGAAATCTGAAAAAAAAATCACAGCACAGAAGTAAATATTAATTGCTATGACCATTTTGTTAATCACTGACAATTAATTCATCAATCATTCGTTCATTCATGTGGACCTTAAACTGGATGATGTGAATAAGGGATATGGTCTATGTCTATTAATTCTCACAGGAAGTGTGGTGAAGAAAGATGGGTCATAAGGATCTATGTCCTATTCTCGGCACCTGCTAGCGTGCCTCCCCACCACATCAGATGGCTGAAAAGTTTTGCTAGGACTTGTCAGACTAAATCTTATTTGCTTATATTTGTCTCCGTGAACATAGCAGAAAGAGTAATGATATTTTTTTTCTGAATTAGAACCATGAGAAAACAACTGAATTTTTGAATTATTATTATTGTATTTTGCAACAGGTTTCAATTTTTAAAGTCTGAGTTGAGCTTTTAGTATTCTTTTGTATAGGTTATAAACATAAAGAGTTTGTAAAAGTAATATGCTAATTATGCTAAAGATTAAATAAGATCTGAACTTTGCCCTCTTCACCTAATGCACACATTACTTACACAACAGCAGACTTACTGATTTCAGTAGGTTGCTATGAGATTATGATATTAATAGAAAATTAATTTTTACAAACATACCTTACCACTGGGTCCTCCTTTCCTTTTTTAATTTTTTTGTCCCCAACAGGTTTATGAATATTTCAGATTCCTTTAACAAAATTGGGATTTAGCCTATAAATTGTTTGCTCGTATGAATTATTATTATTACATATTGAGTGTATAGCTTGGGCAGTATATTTGCACTTACAGACTCTGTCTTTCAGCTATACCTGTTTATACACCCTTGTATATAGCTATAAACATGCACAGAATGAGTATGCACACATGTATGTATGCCTACTGGTAGCTGAAGTACAAAGGGAAAAAACTTAGAGCTAATGCAGGCAAAAAAATAGTAGTGAAGGTGAAAAGAAACATTCAGAGTGAAAGCTTGAAGAGAAGAAAACATCTGAATGGCTGCAAGAGGAGCAAACTTGTTAGGAAAGTGTGGAAATCTGCTGTCTGGAGGACTTGGAGTGGGGGCTGTGATGGCTGGAAGTCTACACAGTGAGTGGGTTGTGACACAGACCTCTGCAGCAGCAAAGGGCTGGTAGGGATGAGGAAAAAGACTCTCACTCAAATAACTATTCTTGTCTGCCTCTCTTAAGACTGCCAGAAATGCTTTTTAAAGCCTGGCTCATAATTTTAGCATTTCTGTAGATGAGATGCCTAGTAATAAATCCTAATTTATAAGACAAAAACCAAGGAGAAAATTATATCAGGTAAAAAAGGCTTAAGAGATTTTCTTTTCTGGCAACATAATCTGGCAATACAGAAAGGTATTCCCAGCAGGCAGTAGCAGATGAAGATACAGTTTATTGAACAACATTGTTTTTCTTTTCTCCTTATCGTTTTTAAAGGCTTTATCTTAAGCAGGTGAGATTTTCCAGGCAATAATGAGAGAGCTAAACCTGAGAATTAAGTATCATTGTATCAGTTTACCTCAGCTTTGTGCAGAGTAGTATTCATCCATGCTTTCAGATTTAGGCTGCTGTCTTGCATGGTCATAAATAAACACTCTGAAGGACTTTGGGATGGTAAAACTGTTGTCTTCTATTCCCTGTATACCTCACATAACATTTGTTCATGCAAATGCATTGAGCTTAAATTTTCTTTATGCATTTTGTACTCATTATTTCAGAGATCATTTTCTTCATGGTGACTGAGGTCAAAAGGGTGATTTCTGTCTCTCACTAACAAGAGCATCCTTCTCTGGACAAATCCCAGACAGAACTATCAAGCATGGTGGCCCCTGTCCTCAGGATGCTTTTTTTGTAGAGCGTTTTTAGACGTTGAAAATAACTTTCTTCTATGCATAATAGAATATAATAATCAATATTTTATAGTGACATTCATTGCAAAAGATTCCAATGAGTTGGCTTAAAACAGGCTATCAAATATATCAAGTGAAATCATCCATAAAGAGAAATCATCCGTCATAGGAAGACACCAGATCCTTTGCCCTGTTGTGTTTTGTGAGTGCCATTTACAGATGACATTTTATTGAAAAAAGCATTTGATAGAAATCCTTGCCAAAAGTTTATTTAAAAAAAAAAAAATCCTTTACTAGAAGAGGCCTTTCCTTATATATATTATTCACAAAACCACAGTTTTTGGTTAACAGAAGCAGTCAAGAAAAATTGATTATTATTTCAGCAATTTCTGGGTACTGAATTAGATTTAAATTTTCATGTTTTTTTTTAATTAGAAAATAATAATCTTGGAATCTGCTAGAGAGAAACAATAGTTATTTCCATACATTATCCTTGCCACTTCCTTAATTTGATTACAAAGAGAGTGACCGTATTAGGGAAGAAGGAAAAACTGACTGTTAAACCTGTTGACCCAGGCTGATTATGGAGCAGAAAGATATCTTAAGCATTTATAGAATAATTTTCTCCTCATCATAACATGAACTTTTTTTCTCCTAAGGGAGATGCTTGGAGGCAACTGAATTATGAATTTTGTGCTCAAATGTTACAAGGGGCTAATTTAATTTTGTTTCAGAAGACATACTGAAGACTTTGTTTTGTTTTTACTTATTTGTAAGTTAGTGTTGTAGTTTAGTTTAATAAGCTGTTTGCAGCAGTACTGAGTATGAGACAGAATTATATCTATGCCAGTGAAACAAGATTTTTCATGAAAGTAAAATGAATTTGTTGACCACTTCCTCCTGGTGAAATCCATCTCACCTCGGTGAATTGTTTTCGAAGCAGTTAGGATATTATGTGATAAGACATAGAATCATAGAACCATAGACTAGTTAGGGTTGGAAAGGACCTCAATATCATCTAGTTCCAGCCCACCTGCCATGGGTAGGGACACCTCACACTAAACCATCTCACCTAAGGCTCTGTCCAACCTGGCCTTGAACACCGTGAGGGATGGAGCATTCACAACTCCCCTGGGCAACCCATTCCAGTGCCTCACCACCCTTACAGTAAAGAACTTCTTCCTTATATCCAATCTAACCTTTTGTTTAAGTTTTAACCCATTACCTCTTGTCCTGTCACTACAGTCCCTAATGAAGAGTCCCTCCCCAGCGTCTTAATAAGCCCCCTTCAGATACTGGAAGGCTGCTGTGAGGTCTCCACGGAAGCTTCTCTTCTCCAGGCTGAGCAGCCCCAACTTTCTCAGCTTATCTTTATACAGGGGGTGCTCCAGTCCCCTGATCATCCTCGTGGCCCTCCTCTGGACTTGTTCCAACAGTTCCATGTCCTTTTTATGTTGAGGACACCAGAATTGCACATGATACTCCAGGTGAGGTCTCACAAGAGCAGAGTAGAGGGGCAGGATCACCTCCTTCGACCTGTTGGTCATGCTCCTTTTGATGCAGCCCAGGATACAGTTGGCTTTCTGGGCTGCGAGCGCAGACTGCCGGCCCATGTTCGTTTTCTCATTGACCAGCACCCCCAAGTCCTTCTCTGCAGGGCTGCTCTGAATCTCTTCTCTGCCTAACCTGTAGCTGTGCCTGGGATTGCTCAGACCCAGGTGTAGGACCCTGCACTTGTCATGGTTGAACTTCATAAGGTTGGCATCAGCCCACCTCACAAGTGTGTCGAGGTCCTTCTGGATGGCATCCCTTCCCTCCAGCGTATTAACCGAACCACACAGCTTGGTGTCATCGGCAAACTTGCTGAGGGCGCACTCAATCCCACTGTCCATGTCAGCGATGAAGATGTTGAACGAGACCGGTCCCAACACCGATTCCTGAGGGACACCACTCGTTACTGGTCTCCAGCCGGACATCGAGCCGTTGACCACAACTCTTTGTGTGCGGCCATCCAGCCAGTTCTTTATCCACCGAGTTGTCAATCCATCAAATTGATGTCTCTCCAATTTAGAGACAAGGATGTCGTGTGGGACAGTGTCGAACAGTTTGCACAAGTCCAGGTAGATGACATCAACTGCTCTACCTCTGTCCATCAGTTCAGTAGTCCCATCATAGAAGGCCACCAAATTGGTCAGGCAGGATTTCCCCTTAGTGAAGCCATGCTGGCTGTCACCAAGCACCTTGCTGTTTTTCATGTGCCTTAGCATGCCATCCAGGAGAATGTGCTCCAAGATTTTGTCAGGCACAGAGGTGAGACTGACTGGTCTGTAATTCCCCGGGTCTTCCATTTTCCCCTTCTTGAAAATGGGGGTTATATTTCCCTTTTTCCAGTCACTGGGAATCACCTGACTGCCATGATTTTTCAAATATGATGGCCAGTGGCTTAGCAGCTTCATTTGCCAGCTCCTTCAGGACCTGCAGATGGATTTCATCAGCTCCCATGGACTTGTGTATGTTCAGGCTCTTAAGATGGTCTTGAACCAGATCCTCTCCTACAGTGGTCCCAAGGTCTTCATTCTCACAGTCCTTGTGTCTGCCTTCCAAGGCTTGGGTGGTGTGGTCAGAGCATTTGCCAGTGAAGACTGAGGCAAAGAAGTCATTCAGAACCTCAGTCTTCTCCAAATCCTGTGTAGCCAGTTCTCCCGAGAGCTTCCGGAGAGGACCCACATTATCCCTAGTCTGTCTTTTATTAGCTATGTACCTATAGAATCCTTTCCTCTTATCTTTCACATCCCTAGCCAAGTTTAATTCTAACTGGGCCTCAGCTTTCCTAACCTGGTCCCTAGCTTCCCGGGCAACATCCCTGTACTCTTCCGAGGCCGCCTGTCCTTGCTTCCACCTTTTATAAGCCTCTTGTATTCCCTCAAAGTTTCCTCGGCAACTACTTATCCCCCATGGAGGTGTCCTGGCCCTCCTGCTGCACTTCCTTCTAGTTGGGATGCAGCACTGCTGAGCTTGTAGCAGGTGATCCTTGAATATCAACCAAGAGTCTTGGGCCCCCCTGCCCTCCAGGGCTATATCCATGGAACCTTACTAAGCAGGTTCCTGAAGAGGCCAAAGTCTGCTCTCTTGAATTCCAAGTCAGTGAGCTTGCTGCATGCTCTTCTGTGTCCCGAGGATCTTGAACTCTGCCATCTCACGGTCGCTGCATCCAAGGCTGCCCTGGAGCATCATATTTCCAATGAGCCCTTCCCTGTTGGTGAGCACGAGGTCAAGCATGGCACCTCTCCTTGTCAGCCCCTCTATTACTTGCAGAAGGAAGTTGTCTTCCACACAACTGAGGAACCTCCTGGATTGCTTGTGCCGTGCAGTGCCATCGTTCCAACAGATGTCAGGGTGGTTGAAGTCCCCCACGAGGACAAGGGCCTGCAAGCGTGAGGCTTTTTTCTATCTGTCTATGGAGCGCTTCATCCACAGAGTCCTCTTGTTCAGGTGGCCTGTAGCAGATCCCTACATTAATGTCCGCCATGGCTGTTCTCCCTTTGACCCTGACCCACAAACTCTCTGTAAACTGCTCACCTGCCCCCAGACAGAGTTCCATACTCTCCAGCCTATCCCTAACATAAACAACAACTCCCCCTCCCAGTCTGCCAGGCCTGTCTTTTCTAAAGAGCCTGTAGCCTTCCATTCCAACACTCCCATCACAGGAGCCATCCTACCATGTTTCTGTGATACAGAAATTGAAATTGTACTAATTAATTGCTTCTCCAGAAGAATTTTACAAAGGCAATCAGCAAGATTATGAAGTGTTGAACAACTTTTTCTGCACTAAATCCTAGTAAACATCACTTCCCAATTCTTTAATACTTAATTTTTCAATTTTAAGATATTCTTTGCTAAGTTTTCTAACCCATTAAAAGGGAAATCTTTTCGTATCTTTCATGTATTATTTTTACATTAAAACACAAACCAGTCTTTTTAAATTTTAAATTTGAACAGATAACTGTCTATAAAAAAACATTCTATTCAAAATAAATATTAAAACTCACATAATTTAACAGTTATTGCAATATGCAACCCAAGAGAATAATTTAGCTTCTTACCTCTGTTCTCCGCTATAACTCAGCACATACATCAAATGTCATGGTACATTTTCTTTTGTTGCCAATATTTCTGGCTGCTGCGTATCTTCCCAGCTTTTTACAATTATACTAAAATGCCATAGTTAGTTAGAAATGATTTTTTTCTGCATGGGAAATTTTGAGTTTTCCATTAAAAAGTAAAAGGAAAGTAAAAAAAATTAAAAAAGTAAAATCAACATGGTAAAATGCTGGCAAAGTCTTTCTGTTTAACTTTTCTAGCATGGCTGCATCATGTTCCTTTGGTTTTGTTGGTTTTTTGATTTTTTTGATGTATGCATATATGTGTCTGCGTAGATCTATCTTGCAAGATGAACAACATCTCTTCTACAGCACCTCCATCTTCAAAAAGTATGATGTGAACCCATTCAAGCTGTCTTGGAAATGTAGTGCAGTGAAAGATTGGGAAGAACAAGTGTGTACAAAGGAGCACAAAAGCCTTTGAATATTAATTTTCTGGAGGTGCTGATGCAGCTGTTATGAACAGTCCTAAGTAGTTTTACTTTTGAGACACAACAACACAGTTTCATACAACACTTTATAGACCTGGAGGGGGAAGGAGAATCATAAACCCCCAAAGCCCTACTGTTTTGTCTTGAAGAACTTTTCAGTTGATGGAATTTCAAAGTCTAATTATACAAGAAGCGTGATGACAATAGGCACATACAGACCATAAATAAACATCAAGGAATGTGAAATAGAGCTAAACCATAGATAAAGGGTTTCTGAGCGTCCCACCAATGCATTTATCTCCCTCATCTCTCAGGTGAATTTTCTTAGGCAAATGCACCAAGTACCAGGTGTGCTGAGATCTCTTCTGCCAGTGAATCCTTTTACTGAACAGCTAGAATAGGGAAAAGCTGGCTTTGAGCAGGGCATACTGAAAGGTTTTTTTTTTTTTTTCTTTCCTGACAAAAACAACAAAAGGCTCTGATGAAAGCAGAAACAAAACAGATGTGGGACAAAGTAGCTGGGTCCCTCATTGCTCCAAGGAACTTAGCTATCTAGTGGTCCTGAAAATTAAGTGTTCAGCTTTGGTTTTCAACTGTGGTGCCCTGATCATGCTGCTGAAACTTTTTCCTCTACGTCTTTCTACTATGGTCTCTATATCCTGTCTTCCCCATGTTATTCCCTTGTTTCAACAATACCAGACCTACTTGCTTTCAGAAGGTGGGTGCTAGTGATACATATGTATTAAGTCCTGTTGTCTTCCTGTTGTCGTCTGTAAGATGGTAGCAGACATATTGTAGAAAACATACACTTTATATGAAGATGCAAACCCTTACTGTCAGACCTATGCATGGATTAGGGGTTCAAGAAAAAGAAAAAATCTGAACACGCACAAGTCCGTGGGACCTGATGGAATCCATCCGCGGGTCCTGAAGGAGCTGGCGAATGAAGTTGTTAAGCCACTGGCCATCATATTTGAAAAATCATGGCAGTCAGGTGAAGTTCCCGACGACTGGAAAAAGGGAAATATAACCCCCATTTTCAAGAAGGGGAAAATGGAAGACCCGGGGAATTACAGACCAGTCAGTCTCACCTCTGTGCCTGACAAAATCTTGGAGCACATTCTCCTGGATGGCATGCTAAGGCACATGAAAAACAACAAGGTGCTTGGTGACAGCCAGCATGGCTTCACTAAGGGGAAATCCTGCCTGACCAATTTGGTGGCCTTCTATGATGGGGCTACAGAATTGATGGATAAGGGTAAAGCAGTTGATGTCATCTACCTGGACTTGTGCAAACTGTTTGACACTGTCCCACACGACATCCTTGTCTCTAAATTGGAGAGACATCAATTTGATGGATGGACCACTCGGTGGATAAAGAACTGGCTGGATGGCCACACACAAAGAGTTGTGGTCAATGGCTCGACGTCCGGCTGGAGACCAGTAACGAGTGGTGTCCCTCAGGGATCGGTGTTGGGACAGGTCTTGTTTAACATCTTCATCGCTGACATGGACAGTGGGATTGAGTGCGCCCTCAGCAAGTTTGCTGATGACACCAAGCTGTATAGTTCGGTTAATACTCTGGAAGGAAGGGATGCCATCCAGAGGGACCTTGACACGCTTGTGAGGTGGGCTGATGCCAACCTTATGAAGTTCAACCATGACAAGTGCAAGGTCCTACACCTGGGTCTGAGCAATCCCAGGCACAGCTACAGGTTGGGCAGAGAAGAGATTCAGAGCAGCCCTGTGGAGAAGGACTTGGGGGTACTGGTCGATGAGAAAATGAACATGAGCCGGCAGTGTGCGCTCGCAGCCCAGAAACCCAACCGTATCCTGGGCTGCATCAAAAGGAGCGTGACCAGCAGGTCGAAGGAGGTGATCCTGCCCCTCTACTCTACTCTTGTGAGACCTCACCTGGAGTATTGTGTGCAGTTCTGGTGTCCTCAACGTAAAAAGGACATGGAACTGCTGGAACAAGTCCAGAGGAGGGCCACGAGGATGATCAGGGGACTGGAGCACCTCCTGTATGAAGACAGGCTGAGGAAGTTGGTGCTGTTCAAGCCTGGAGAAGAGAAGGCTGCGTGGGGACCTAATAGCAGCCTTCCAGTACCTGAAGAGGGCCTATAGGGATGCTGGGGAGGGACTCTTTGTCAGGGACTGTAGTGACAGGACAAGGGGTAATGGGTTAAAACTTAAACAGGGGAAGTTTGGATTGGATATAAGGAGGAATTCTTTCCTGTTAGGGTGGTGAGACACTGGAATTGGTTGCCCAGGGAGGTTGTGAGTGCTCCATCCCTGGCGGTGTTCAAGGCCAGGTTGGATGAAG
This sequence comes from Lathamus discolor, assembly GCF_037157495.1. Lineage (NCBI taxonomy): Eukaryota > Metazoa > Chordata > Aves > Psittaciformes > Psittacidae > Lathamus > Lathamus discolor. The sequence goes on from NC_088885.1 coordinate 110,255,070, forward strand.
CCTTGTGTGGGATGGTTTAGTGTGAGGTGTCCCTGCCTGTGGCAGGGGGGTTGGAACTAGATGATCTTGAGGTCCTTTCCAGCCCTAACTATTCTATGATTCTATGATTCTCTGATTCCAAGAATGGCACATAGGTCCAAAATGTCGATCCTTGAGATCTGAATCCCAACCAAGCAATATCCTGCCCTCCACCACCTGACACAAGGGCTAAATTGCGTTCTTCTTTGTAAGATTTTACTCTTGAGTGCCTTAAAATGGTCCCTGCTAATACCCAGGCTCCCTTGGAGCCCTGAGATACAATGTTGCACCGCTCTCTTTGTTGCTCTGTACTTGAATAAGGCACCAAAAGAGGCTACGTTCACATCATATGTCAAGCCCAAGTCAATACTGCTCTCTTTTCTTCTGTTAGCTCCTTCCAGAGGAAGAGAACCTATGTAAGCAGGACAGAGACAGAGACTGAAATTCCCTGCAGCTCAGTAGTATTACTGCCACAGCATTTATCAGCAGGTTCCGTTATGCATGATCATAAAGCTTTCTGCAATGCATCTGCACTCTGGAGACACTTCCCCTAAAAATGTCTCCATCAATGCATAGGAAAAATTCGTTTCACTGCAGCAGTGGCTACAACACACTAGGAGGAATCGTACTGTGAAGAGAATATCTCTGTCAGTAACTGCCTGTGGAGTATGTTCTGTATGGAAACGAGAATAAATACGTAGAAAAGATGACTGCTCATTTAGCTAGAACCAGGATACTGGAACTCAGAAAGCAAAATACATTAAAAATGAGTATTTAAAAAGACCCCTCTTGACAAGTAACTGTAAACTGGTATTTTATATATATTATACATGGCTATATACGGACATTTGCTTGATCTACTGGGCTAAATTTAGGACTATGTTTAGTTCCTAAAATGTATCACAGGTGTTGTAAGCGCAGATCTTAATGTAAGTTTAAGTGAGGTATCATATACTTGTTTTAAATGGGCTGCCATACATTTTAAGTTTTGAATGCTGTTTATGGAAAAGGCATTGCCCTATTGTAGCATCAGGAGTGGTTAAATTATTGCTGGATTATGCTACAATGCAGATCACTCTTTAGATATTGCATTTATGGTTTTGCTTTATTGATTTTTCTCATTGTTACCACTAGAGCTTGCTGCAATGCTCTCAGACTCTAATATATTAATTTAAAATCACTGAGCAATATAGATATCAAGTTTCCAATCCTCTACCTTTTAATCCCCAAATTAAAAGAAGGATTTTAATGTGTATGGAAGGTAAATTTCAAAGTAGCCATCAGATAATTATTAGGGCTGTTAGGCATTTCTCAGTATCTGCTTTGAGAATCCTATTAGTCTGGATTTATGAGACAAGCTGAGAGAGACTTAGATAGAATCATACTCCATCATATTATGTCATTCTGTTGAAATCCAATCATTTCATGAAGTAAGGTATTTTTGGCCGGGTTTTAATTTTAAAAGAGCAGGTAAAAAGTTTCAACAATAATTCCTTTTTATACTTTTGATGAAAACTTTTCAGTTTTTGCTTAGCAAAAGAGTTTTGATTTTCAAATTCTCTTTTGTTTTACATCAAGTTTTGAATATATTATATTTTGAAGTTGAACAGTGAAATAAATTATTTTAATTACTCAAAAAATATCTTTTTCTCTCCCACATCCCCTGAACCGGTTTATTTGTATTTTTTATTTTTGTGGGGGGTTTGTTTTGTGGTTCTTTTTGGAGATGTAAATGTGAAAAGATTCCTTTCCAACTGGAACCAAGCCATATTTTGAAATCTATAAATTATTGGCAAACTGAAGCCCTCTATCATTCACACAGTTCCTCCTGTGATAAAATTTGTTAATTCATTAAATAATGGCAAAAAATGAGATTATTTTCCCAGCAACACTGAAGATTTGCATTCTGAATCTGAATGCAATGGCTTATTGAAGTTACACACCACTTCATATTGGAAGGATAAACACCAGCGAAATCAAAGATGGAAATAAATTATTATAACAGTCTCCTTCTGTGAATGCAGCCTGTTTTTGAGAACCCCACCTTCCATTGATTCATTCACTCTTGTTTTCAGTGGTTGAAACTATGGAACATTCAGTTACATGGTTATTCCAGATCCTAATACAGCTTACTAACTGAAGCCAGATAGTTCTCTGTGTTCTTCCCTTGTAGAAGTGAAAACACACACCCAGCACCCATCCTTTTGAGCGGATTTTGAACAAATATTATGTGTAAAGGAAAAGTTAAAATAGAAGCTTGTTCCAGGTGAGAACATGGTAGAATCATTAATTTTTGCTCCTTTTTTTAAGACAGCAGCACCAGCAGGTGAAAAAAGGTGAAAGATACAAAAATGAGAGTGTAACAGGGGGATATTTTTAATTCATTGAGTGAACTGCTGTACAGGAAGAGAAACTGACCTTAAGAGTCAAAACCAGGAGAAAATAAGATTGCAAAAGCTCTACACATAAAGGAGGAGTCTGTCCAGGGATGTTAAGAAATAGGAGGACTTACTGCAGGGGACTACTTTCTCCTGCTTTCTTTTATATGTGCTCTTCCCAGCCTCCATTGCCATACTCAATTCAGCATGATAGACGGGCATAATGTTACTTGTAACTCACAACGCTGTGGTGTCTCCTGTGCATCCTGGTTTTGTTTGCCAATGTTTCTGTGGTGTTCTGCAGCCATTGTGAGCTCCCATAGTGCTTCAAGCAGGCATCGTGGCAGCAGGGTTTTCACCGTGTAGTCCACAATTATGCTGGCCTTCATTGCATTGTCCTGCTAAAGTTCTTCTGTTCCCAAGACATTTTTTTCAGTCTTAAAGTTTTCTAAATATCTCCTTAGCACTGAAATGTTACATCAAAATCAATTAAATCTTTTTTTCTTAGATTCCACTAGGTCTGTGATGACTTTCTTTTCAATTAAGAGCTTCTACTGTAAGAAAATGGCTGGTTTTACTCTTTTAATACTATTAGTTCAGCCTTTCTACATTCTTTCTTACTGCTTCTCTTTCTTCTCTGGTCATTGACCATCGTGCAGTATTGACTTGAGGTTCTAGTGTTATGTTTGTTTTTTTTTATTCTTGGTTGAGAACATAGTATAAAATGGACCAGGTGGCCCATACACTGCTCCACAGAGAGCACAGTTAAGTACCCTGCATTATTCTGCCTGTTTCATGAACTTGCTTAGAATAATTGTATTATCATTTAAAGAGGAATATAATTAACCTCACAGAATGTTAGTTGGAAGGATGTGCTGTCTGATAGCAACAGGAAGGAAAATCTTTAGCTTCCAAAAATCCAAAATCCTGTTGGATCTCCCAACATTTATGCGTGTATGTCCTTTGCTACTCTAAGGAAATACATCCTAAAACACGTCAACAAGTGCGATGTTAGATGTGTACATTGGCAGTGCAGTATTTTTTTTACAGTCATCTTTTTCAAGCATCTTCTGCATCACTTGCTCAGTGTGCTATTTGTGATCTACCAAGGATGTACATAAAAAGAGAGTTGTCAATGAATGTATTTAGCATTAGTTAAAAATAACTGCTTCCTCTGCATGCTCTTTATTTATATGATTTACAGGCTTATAAAGGAAGTAGGGCTGGAAAAATAAGATATATGCGTGAAAGAATCACTTTCCTGATTTGGATAATGTAGGATGATGAAAATACTGGACTATATCTAGAAGATTTCTTCACTTGGATTGTACAAAATAGTCCACAGTCCTCGTGAATATGTCATCCTAACTCTGTACATGCAAAGCTGAACATAAGCAGAACTGAATGTATCATCTCATATGATAATTTTTTTTTACCATACTTGTTGTATAGGATAGCATATGACATTGTCTTAGCTTTTGAAGAAGTTTAGACAGATGCTCTTTGCAACACACTTTGAAACCCATTTTTAATTATTTCTATGAAAGAAAAGACCATTTTGAGCAGTGGCCATTGGATTTGAGAGCACTATATATTAAATGAAAGACTCACAAAATATTTTTTCTGAGGCTGAAATGCATTAATCGATCAATTTTTCCTTTGATCACTAAAAATCAATGGCACCACTGCTTTGTGTTTTCTGTATAAGCATTCTGGCTTGTCTGATTTTATCAATTTCGTTAATATAGACGGTTCTTTTCTGTGATGTTTAAGTATTTCTGAGATTCAGCTTGTATTTTTTGGTGTGCTTATAATGAATTTTATGCTGTAGAGTGTTGTCAATGGAAATGGACTACGACGTTGTCACATGGCAGGATCTTTCCTGATCCTTATGGCATGGTTTCCATTCTCTACTGAAAGAGAAGAGTTAACACTCTGCTTTCTGGCCTTCACAGAGCATCTTTCTATTTCACTGTGCCATCTATGCAGGTAACTGGTTATGCAAGGGTGCTCCCCTAGGAAAATCTGGGACCTCTGCAGCATGGTATAGGATGCAATCATATCTGTAAACAAGCCATGGCTGATTCATATAATTTCCTTTATATGTGAAACCAAACTCTTAGGAGGCAGATGAGAGCTATATTTAAATTATGATATTTCAATGTCTTCTCAGGATTTTTTATTTATTTCTAATGGTATTTTGGTTCTACATTATTTATTTTTAGAAATGAAAAAATCATTGTATTATTGCAATGAAATTGTTCAACTGATCCAGCACAATTTTTTCCAGATTTTCGTTTTATGAAAATTTTCAAACCTTTGATTTTTTGTTCCTTCTCAGCATGAATTCTCTTTGAAATTTCAAAATGTCCCATTAGGCTGAAAACTATTTTGATATGAGTTCCAGCATCAAATATATGCTATGGACGTCATCCATTATTCATATTTATTTTTTGGTATTCCCTAATGCCTTTATTTTTTTAAAATTTAATTATAAAAAAGTACAGGGTTTTTTTTTTCATTATTTCCTCTTGAATTTCATGAAAACAAAGTTGGTTGTTTTTTTTCTAAAGATCTACCAGTGGACTGTTCTATGATTCTATGATGATGCTTTAGTCTACCTTCTGGTTGTTTCTATCTATGGCCTCCATCACCTTCCTCTTTGCAGTACAAAGCCTGCTAATGAAATGCCAAATTTACTCCCCTTTGCTAATAACATGGAGTAAATGCAGAGAGACTTCTGATGTTTTGGGACAAACTTCACTTCATCTGGTGTTTCCAGATTGCTTCTTTTATTTCTGGTAACTGAGAACACGATGCAATTTTTCTTACAAATTTAAAGGAAGACCATAACAGTAGGCTAACTTTTCAGCTTGGTATGCAGTATGAATGGCATGAAATTGCTACATCCTGGAAGCCACTACAGTAAGGGAGTGTCTTAATTCATCCCACATAATTTTCCTCTGAAAAAGAGTAAGTCATTTCAGCCATTTAACAATGCAGCTCAGTATCCTTTATTAAAGGACTTATACAAGTGACAGTTTCTTACCCATGCCCTTTTTTCCCTTTTTCTTTTTTCTTTTTTTTTTTTTTTTCCCCCCATGAAAATAGGATGTTCCTGAAAGGGAAGGACCAACAGCTTTAATTCACACGAAATACATACAAGGATATCTGCAAACTTTCACAACACTGCTTCACTGTGCTGTCTTCTGTCCTTACAGAATTTCTGTTCTAATTGTGTCTAATTCTGGCATAATATTTTGCAGTATTAGGACATAGCGTGACACACATGCATTCTCTGTGGGCTTATTGATGTCCATCTTCAACATTTCCTAACATAATGTCTCTTGGCTGCAGAACAGTCTCACAGATTCTGAATAAAAATAACCATCCCCAACCCTGAGAAGCATTGCTGTAACAGCATGATTTCCTATGACATTTCTTTGATTTTTGTAGGCTTCTATAATCTTTCCTGAGCAACATTATATAAGTCTGATACCTTCCCATGTAGAATGGACTGCATAAATGCTGAGGGATTAAAAAAAAAAAAGAGGAAAAGATCCCATGTTGATGCAGGCAATCTTAATAACTTTGTGCACAGCTTCTAGTCTTTTTTTCAGTTTTGCAAGGCATAAAGTATGTAATGAAATCTGGGTTCATAAAGTTGGACATACTCCCACAAATTATTTTAGGAAAAAAATACAATTATTTAAAGGTTCTGGAGACAGACAAATAGAAAAATGAGGGTAGGGAAAGGAGAGAAGCAATTGAAGTTTTTTGTTACAATACCTTTTCAGACCCTTGTAGTCATATGAATATTGTTGCTGAATATTGTTGCTGAAAAATGCCTTCAAATATAGATAAGATATTACTTATTTCTCAAAAAAATACCAGAACTTTTACTATATATTCAGCTATGCTGTCCCAGTTTATGTCTTAAAGGGGTTGCTGCTGACATAATGCTGAGTATTAAGTTCCCTAAAAAATCACAATTGTCTACTTTTAGACAGGTTTTCTTAAGTATTCAAAACTTTGCATCTCTTAGAAGAATGATGCAACAGTTTACTATGTGGTTTGATACAGTGCCATTTAGGGCAACTTCTCCATCTGTTGCAATCTTTTTGCTGCCTTTTCCAGGACACTAGCCCTGCAGCCAGAGGAGCATCCTTTGTGATGGAGCTGCTACACTTTGAAGGAGTTGCCCTCCTCCTGCTGCCATTTCACAGTCTTCTCCTTTGTTCTGCAGCCTGGGGACCCAGCTAAGTGTTTTATACCGGATGTTAATTAGGCTTCACTATGTTTAAGTTAATTTCTCTTTGCTTTACTTGATTTTTTTGTGCCTTTATTTACCTTCTCTAATCTCTGCACGAGACACCCACTCACTGTATATGCAACAAGTAACCATTCACTTCCAAACTGACCGCAAAATAACTTATTTTACTCAAAATTACAAAACTCTTCTCATTGTCTATACCATCTGCTTTTAGATTTGCGTGTGCTTCCTAGTGATTTCCTTTAAATCTGTTGATATTAGATTGTACGCTCACTAAAGCAGGGCTTTGGTTTCCCTGACTGATTTTTATTTGAATATGATAGTAGGAAATCACAGATAGTTTAACCTGAGGACATTTTGATCCTCTGTCTGAAGTTTCAGGTTCTTTTCTCCTAGAGGTCTTTTGTAAAAGTATGGGGAACAGAATCTTGAGACTGTCCTAGCAGACCAACTCAGGATACAAGAATAAGCTTAGCATGAACCCAGAATCCTAAATCAGGAACTGGGTACAACATTCTCACCCTGAACAACTTGGGTAGCACAATATGATACAGGAGTTATATTTTAAATAAGATTTTGGTATTAATCATCTTCCACAAAAGATATTATTTTCTTTTATTCCTTTTGGAAAGGAGAAAAATGACAGCATTAGTCAGATTTTGCAGACTATAATATTCAAAACTCACTTTAATTTGGGGAAGGCAAAGACTTGTGAATGATTTTTGATTAGCCTCATTTACAACTTTTGCATCAGAACTGGCTTCAGAATGTAACAATCCAACACCACACACCATCTGAAACTTCCCTGAAAGACTGTTGCAACAGATGGAGCCTGAAGTCATGGACTAAATGAACTCAACGGAGTTTTATAGGGAAGGTCCATAGACTAAGGGAACTATATCTATGTGTATATATAAAAAAACAGGAAAGCTGATGGTGTGTTGGTAAGTGTGGGACCTGGCATGATGTGAATGGTACGGAATAGGGGTGGATACTTTCCTGGTTTCAGCTGGGATAATTTTCTTCCTAGTAGCTGGTGCAGTGCTGTGTTTTGGATATACTCTGAGAATAATGTGGGTAACACATAGATGTTTTTGTTTGCTGCTAAGTAGTGCTTACTCTAAGTCAAGGACTTTTCAGTTTCCCATGCTTTGCCAGTGAGCAGTGCACAAGAAGCCAGGAGGGAACACAGCCAAGACAGCTGACCCAAACTGGCCAAAGGCATATTTCATACCACAGCACGACGTGGTTAGTATATAAACTGGTGGGAGTTGACTGGAAGCTGCCAATTGCTGTTTGGAAATGGGCTGGGCATTGGTCAGCACGTGGTGAGCAATTGTATTGTGCATCACTTGTGCTTCAGTTTTATTCCTCTCTCTTTTTCAGTATTATATTTTGCTTTAATTTAGTTATTAAACTTTTGTTATCTCAACTCGTGGGGTTTACCTTTGTTTTTCCTATTCTCTGCCCCTCAGGGTGGGGAGGGGGAGGAGGGCATAAGCGTGCAGCTGGAAGTGAGATTGCTTCATATCTCATTTTTAACTCTATTTCAGCGAGCATTTTAACTGAATGCTAACTGAAGGTATTCAGGTGTATATTCAGGCAGGAATATCTAGGTTCTGTTTTTATTCCCATTAGTTTCTGTTTTTATTCCCACTAGTATTTGCCTCATATTTAGTGTCCAGTATATCTTTAAGGAGTGCTTGGAGGTTAGCTTGGGAGGCTCTGCTTACTAGGGCCAGAAGGATACCTGCAAAGTCATGTGAAACCAAAGTCTTAGAAATAGCAGTCTGACTCCTTGACACATTTTAAAACTTCTTCAGTAGGAGAATAGATTTTTGCACTGTTAAAAGAAACTAGTAGTAACTTTCTGAGGCTCTCTATAGTGTACAAGAAGGGGGGATAACTAAGACAACTTTGATTACTCAGGTTCCTTTTTAAAACATATGACATTTTCTCAGCACACAAGTGCCCCCAGGGAAAGAAGTAACTGACCAGTGTGTATTTTACATTACAATAATAGATAAATATTGGTGATTAAGATAAACTTGTGTTATAAACAAGTCTTTTATGGACTGGGCTGCTGGATTTAAGCTACAGTCCATGACAGCTGTCAGTTCCTCTAAATTAACTTTGTGGAGGCTACGGAGATCAGCCATGCTTTTTCCTAGGAAGTATCCTGGGTATCAGGTATTGATCCTATATATAAAGTCTGAGCCTATTCCAGACCCATATGAGACATTAAATCTTCAAAGACATGGGTTGTGGTTCCTGAGCAAATCTAGTAAAGGGAATAGACAGCCAAAGGAAATACTAGACTCCTGGAATAAGGACTTCTGAGCTGTCCTTGGCTGAAAAGGGTTTCACATGAGACTGTCGTACATTAGTTTACCCCTTGGATTAATACAGTGTTGTGTGGCTGTTTCAGCAATGGTATGGGGACTGGTTAGCAGCACCAGAAACCCTGTGGAAAACAGTGGAAACTCTTTTTTCCTGAAGCAGATCAGGCCATATCAAATAGACTGACCTCAAGTTCTCTGGAGCAAAGCTCTATACACTTCATTGTCCTTCCAGCATGTCAGGGAGCCCTGTAGCCCACTGACACAGTCACTTGAAAGGCAGCTATCTCATTCCTACTGTGGGCAATTAGCTAGGAAAGAGGACATGGAAGGACAAGATGCAATAACTTTAAAGAATACTTTATCAGACAGAAAGGTTCTCAGGCCAGAAGTGATCATTATAGTAATCTATTCTGAACTTTTGTAAAGTACAGAATACAGTATTTTATTCAGAGAATCCTACAATAAGACCTACACCTAACAACAGCTTCAACGAAATGTCAAAACTTAGACTTTCTTAAGGATATTCAATCCTCTAAGTTCTGAATAAGCACACATAAGCTCTTTAAAGTGTGCTGTTATATTTTAGCAACAGATTTTCCTTTTATGTTCTAATTGAAACTGGCATATGCCACTGGCACTTTGAATAGCATTGCCTTCCATATCATTCAATCCTGGCATAGAAAAATTATCTTCCTTCTTATTTCAGTCAGGTTTTAGAACCTTTTTATCTTCAATAGGTAATAAGAAGAATTATGTCCCCAACAGGTGCAGATAATAGATAATTAAAACAGTCCTCTTGCTGTTCTCAGTAGTCAGGTCAGTACTCACCAGTGTGAGATCTGGAAGAAAGTAGAGGTAGACATTCATATTTCTGACAGGGAGTTAGCATACCTTCTTAACCTAAAGTCTGTACAAAATAAAAATATAATAGATGCTATTTACATGCTTTTTATAATAGTGACTTTTAAAAACATAAGTTTCATTGATAATTCTTTTGTTTCATTCAAGAGACATGTATCATATCTCTCATTTGAGAAATAAGATTCTTTGTCATAGTTTGAATCTTTCCATTCTCTGAGTCATGACTTCCTTCAATTTCTGGAAGAATTATTTCAAATTAAAATTGAAAGTGAAGTCATTTGTCTTTACAAATATGAAAGTCCCTTCCTTACTCTTACATCGAGTATCTGCCCAGAGAGCATTTGCCATTTGGGTTTTGTGGGTAAGATACAACATGTGTGCAATTAATTGGCTGCTTTTGTCAAAAGAAGAATATCTAATCATAAAGGCAAAAGGCTTTTGTTCTCTGTAGAGAGCAAGTTGTGCTAAATGAAGCTGCCTCTTCCCTTACCACATCACATAGCAGCTTAAGATATGTCTTCCTTTATTAATAGAATAGTAATTAAGGTGAGAAACTGTAAGGTTTAGAATTAACCAAGAAAGGATAACGATCCCAACAATACTGTACTGCATTATATTACATTTGCTCTACTTTACATATGCCATTCTCATTCTTATCTGGTCTTTATTATGATTTGTCCCTCACCAGATTTCTCAAATGATGACTTTAATGGGTTATGTTCTGTTAACCTCTCTGTTCTCATTACAAGTCCAATCCTAAATCTGCCCATACAAGTAGATATATTCTGCTGACTCAAAGCACTCTGTACTGCCTTTTCAACACCTAGCCTTCTTTATTTGCTACCCTTGTTGGCCTTGATCATTCTACTTCTTCACCTTGACCTTATGACCTTATGGTCTTTAAAATCTTTCTCTTTTTATTTCCCCCATTTTGTATTTTAAGTTTTTGGTTCCTTCTGGAAATGTAATGTTCAGTTTTTATTGGTGATATTTTTGTAAACATAGTTTTTTATTTTGCACATTTTTATTGCTGGGCTGGGTCATCATATTTCCATTATATGACAAACTAGACTCTTAAAACAGGTGCCTAAATGCTTACTCCTCAGAAAACCATGAACCTAAATAGCACAATCTCATGTTCAGAAATACTAAGTTATCTGCAACTTACTCTGCTTTCAGTGACTGTACTGGGCTTCAAATATTGGGCTTTGGTGCTTGTATATGGAAAATAAGATTTATCTCATCAACATTCAGCTAAAAGTCATGTGTTCAGATTAAGCCAGTCGTCTAACCTCCATCTGCAGTCATTAAAGGAAGAAGACGATTACTTCATCCTAAAATAGATGGCAACGAAGGCACATTGTGCCTTTTTTCCTCAAGTGATAACAACGGCAAGACATGGGTGTTTAGTTAAAATGAGATGTTTACTTTCTAGTTAGCAAAACTAGGTGAAAGGAATCCCATTGCTGGTGCAGGAAAAAAAACCAACAAACTTATTTATTATTAACCTAAGATGATTTGTACACTTTAGTCTTTTTCAGAATTTCTTCCAGTGTACCAGGGTATATCCAAATCAATATTAATGTCCATACTTCAGATAACATATATTACCTTCTCTATACAAAGCAAATATTCTTACTAAATGAACAGAACAATTTTACAACGTATATCTCAAATGTTTTTTTATGCTCCATCAATCTTATATGCAGTTAGCAATGCAAGTTCAAGAGCAAATCATCATAAAAAAAGTACCCTTGGCATTCCCTCTTGCCTCATGCGAGAGTCCCATCCTTTTTCCTACAGGTTGAGCATTCTTGCATAGTTGTAAATAAATCCTCTGTGTAAAAATCCATGATACACCTTGCAAAGCAGCATGTGCTCATGAAAGTGGGCCCTGTTTATTTCTCATAATTAGTATAATTATTGAAATCTTATTCAGCTTACATGGTTTTGTCCATTTTTGCAGAGCAAAATGCCTACAGGTTTTTCTGTTATATGTTACTGAAGAATATTGTGTGAATATTTGTAAAATGAGAGTGAGTATACCACAGATAATTAGAAGATGAGGAACTGTTAGTGAAACCTGATTGTCAAGGTTTAAATTCAAGGGCACTCTGTATTGTTTTCTACAAGTGACCCTTGTAAAATTGTGACTTTGATGCTTAGAAGGCTGCATTTAAAATGCATGGCAGACAGTTGTAATACCTCCCATACTATAGGCAATCCTCATAAACAGGCTTCTCATTCTGATAGATAAATAGATGGAAAAGGAAACTCACGTGATAAATTTTGTCCATATTAGCTTCTTTTTATCTAAAAAAACACACTTACAATATTTGATACTCATCATGAGTTTATAATGGAAATGTGAGACTAGAACTAAAACGAAAAGGGGAGACAATATACTCAAAGACATGCTGCCAAAGATAAACAATCTTTAAAGATTAACAGCATTTTGCGGAATAAAAACTGTTTTTTAACTCTTTGATTGCTAGAAACAATGCAGAGCAAGTTGTACTTTTATTCACGCTGGCTAGAAGTATTTCATATTTAGAAATTGGGAGGCCAGAGGTAGGGACACTGGGAGGATTAAAATCAAAATCATAGGGTCATAGAATGGTTTGAGTTGTAAGGGACCTTAAAGATCATCTGGTTTCAACCCCCTTGAAATGGTTAGGGATGGGGCACCCACAACTTCTTTGGGCAAGTTGTTTCACTGGTTAACCCCCCTCATAGTAAATGAGGGTAATAAATCCATAGTAAAATCCTGTAGTCGCCTTCATTAACAATGACTAATGTTATGCATACCCTAGTATACTATGGGAGTCAGGCAATGCTTGTGCCTAGACTTCCATCAAGTGTACAGCTGCGCCCAGTTTTGAATGGCAAAAGTTATAGCTACCTGTAGCCCATCACTGAATTGAGCTCTCAGGTTGTGTAAGAAAGCTGTGTTCAGAACTTGTCTTAGGGGCTAGAGGTGCAGTTGGCAAGATGATGGAAGCCTGTGTTAAACACCTCAGTCTGGCAATACCAAAAACTCTGCACAGAAAAATAAATAAACCCCATTTTACCCAACAATGTGTGACTCCACTGATGTAGCTGAAACAAATGGGTGGAAGGGGTAAGCTGAAAGGCGGGCTTTGGTTAAATATATTTAAGAAAGACTAGAAAGGTAGGTGGAAAAAAATGGGTCATGTTGTATATACAGCAGTACCAAGCTGGTTTGCCTTTGTCTGAAACAATACGAACTCTAGGACTGGATTTTTGAGGTTTTCAACTTTAAGGGAAACAAAACACTTTGAGTAGAGAAATAGTTGGTTTGATAGGAAATGCTCTGCAATATTCAGTGGAATACCTATTTTGGCCAACAGCCTCAACTTTGAATATTAAATAAGGCTCATCATCTCTCCCGAGTGATTTGACAATTTATCTTAGTTAATTGGGCTTCAGTTAAGGTTGAGGGATTTAGCTTGGCCTACCGCCCATCTAGATTGGAGAAGCCAACAAATATCATTTAAAAATGAATGTGCAGACTCCAGTGTAGCTCTTGCGGAGGTCACACATGATTTGTTCTGACTTAGCTTTAGTTTCTCATAATTTTGCTCTAAAATATGATGTAACAATAACATTCAAATGTTCAGAGAGAAATTTTTAAAAGAGACACCTAGACATTCTCTGTTAATTTTGGAGGATGACTGAATGTACAGGAATACTTTATATAAATAAACCAACATTTGTTCCAAAGGTGTTTCAAAGGGAATTTTATATGTTTGAAAATTTGTTTTTATTTTGCCTACATTAATATATCCTTAAACATATACTTTAATCCAAAATCTCCTTCCTTCCCTCCTCTTTCCATTGCTCCTCCCAGTGTCTCAAAACATAAACAATAACATCAAAAGTGAAAATTAATTTCCTCTTCCACTCCATTTCTTTCAATGGCGATGCTTAAAACCTGTGAGCAAATTAAGAAACCCTTATGAAGACTAGTGCTCCCCAAGAAAATCTGAAGAATCTTACTGATTACAGAGGATTTCCAGCTAAGAATTTGATGATAGAGGTAAATGATGATCTGCATTTTTGAGCAATGACAGTGGTTATGACTAAGAAATTTGGTAAGGACTGTTTGGAAAAAATATGTGTAGCTTAATGACTGTCTGATTTTTGTCTATCGAACTTATTTGCAATACAAAATGGGTTTTTGAAATTACCTGCATGTGTACTTACTGCAGGAAATGACAGCTTTGCCCTATGGATCTTGTGCTGTGGTTTTGCAGCCTTGTGCAGACTCCTCTGCCAGGCTTCATATCCTCTTCAGGTATTAGCAGGTTCCACCTTATTGCCAAAGCAGTGCTGCACCAGAGGTACTATGGCCAAAAGATTAATCATAATTTCCCAGTAAAGAACTCTTAAAACTCAGGATTAGAGTGCCCTTTTGTAATGCTAATCTCAAACACCTTTGTCCTTCTGCTGAGGAAAGCTGAGTGCCCATGAATTACAGCAAGTCCAGCTGGACCACTGGGTGCTCAGAAGCTCTGAAAAGCCCAGCTCTTCCAGATATGACCTGTAGAAAAACAGGAGCTTAAGTTAAGCTAGCTTAAAGCTAAAAGTACTTAAAATATTCTTATCATTGACTTTCGAACATTGCATTGACTTTCAAATTTGTATTTAGGTACTGAAATCAATGGTTTGACTTTCAGAGCTCATTCTTTGACCTGTATTGCAGCTGCTTATTGCTCAGCCCCTTTGAAAAATGATTTTTTTTATTTAGATCCTATGGGTAGGTTTAAAACCCTAGCTTAATTCAGCGATTATATTAATTGTAAGCTATAGGGCTGAAATGGCATAGCACAACTTTGGAAAAAGGGGGAAAGTGCTATTTTCAGAGGGAGTTTGGATAATTTTTAAAGATTCCTTGTGAGTGATTATATTGTAAGGTCATGCATTCAGATAGGCAGTTTTCTGTATATCCATCAGAGGAAGAAGTCAAATATACAAATTGAAAAAGCAAATGTGCTTTCTCTGAGGAATTTAGAGATTTAGAGAAAGCAGCATGATGGATCCAGATTTTCCTGCTGCAGCTGAAATCCTCACTGTCTTGGCTTCCTAGCAACAGTGCCTTCCTAACTCATGACTGGAGACAGTACAGACATAAATCAGTCTGCCATTTGTCATATAATAGATCAATCTAGTGGCACTGCTTATAAGAACTGATCCATATCTTTTAGCAAAGATATACAATGTCAGCAGTGAATATCAACATCATGCAAACGATATAGAAAATGACATTTTTGGTTGCGATTGGTCTATCCTGTCCTGTTCTCTCTATCCTGTCTTGTTCTCTTTCTCTCTCTCTCCCTCCTGCGGAATATCTTGATGGTTCAGAGTCTATGGAAATCATCTAGCAAGTCAAAAAGCATCCCTCATCTGAAAGACAAAATGCGAAAGGAGAAGCCCTACTTCCAGTACACTGCTGCCCTTTTTGCCTTCTTAGGACATTTCATTGCTATCACCCTGCTATTAACGAAGGACTATGTGCTCTTACCCTCACATACAGTACCTTAGAATTCCCGCTCACCTCCCGGTCTTATTGACTAACACCCTTTCTCTCCTTTCAAATCATCCCAGCCAGACTAGCAGTTATTTTTGGCTAGGTTTCCAGAATAATTATTCAGGTGCAGATTTACTGGGAGGAAACTGTATTTCTCCTACACCTACTTCAGTTTCCCTTTCACTTTACTAATGCAATACCAAATACTCCTATGACCCCAGATATCTTGGATATTAGCTTCTCTCTGATTTTTAAGTACAGAAAGGTGATTAGAGCTGTCGTCTTCTCTGTGTCATCACCTTCACAATTGCACTCTCCACTGCCTCTCTAGTCTGATTAGGGGGAATCAAAAATCCAATTAATTTTTAAGGTGCAATTGGATTAGTTCATTGAGATGGATCTTATGAGGAAGCAATCTAATATATTAGACTGACGAACTGATGATGAAGTTGATCACAGAGATGCTTTCCTAAATTATATGCTTGTACAAACTTGGGCTGGCCATTGCTACATCACTGAGTCTGTTTTTTTAAATGAAAGCAAAAAGTTATTATTGTTAAACGCACATTACTTTCCACTGATCAAATTCTATGTCAGACTAACCTTGCATTCAGCTTTATTGTCCACCCCTGTCTGCCCTTGAGAGTTCTTATCACTCATGTGTTCTTTCTTCAGAATGTAAGATCTTTAGGTCAAGGACCTTGTCCTTGTATGTTTTTGCTTTCAAAGTGTTCACATTTATACAGAATAATCTCTATTGCCTTTCAGATATATGCAGAATTAAGAAAGCTGCACAAAGCTGCACAAAAGAAAAAAAGATATGGGGATAAGGCAGATGTTTTCATCCTTGTGGACATTTTAGCAGTTACTAGCATACGGCTTAGTTTGCAAAAGCCTCTTCTAACTGAGAAGTGGTAAATCCCCTGGCTGATGTAAGGGATAAAGATAAATATGAAAGTGACTGAGTGAAGAATAACATACAGTGTGGCTTGATGTCTTCTCAGGGATGTGGATTTAGAATATCAGTTCTGCAAATGACTTTACATTCTCTGTTGTTCTCTGTTCCATTCTCATGACCAAGAGATGAAAGAGGATTTCCACTTTTGGGCATTTATTAAACTCCATGCTAATCAATCACTTTAAGATCAATACATCAGGCAATACAGGAGTGAATCTTATCCATGGTTAGGCATTTGATAGCATATTTGTGAAACATTAATACTTTTAGGTTTGCTTAGCACTGGTACAGATCATAGAATAGTTAGGGTTGGAAAGGACCTCAAGATCATCTAGTTCCAACCCCCCTGCCACAGGCAGGGACACCTCACACTAAACCATCCCACACAAGGCTTTGTCCAACCTGGCCTTGAACACTGCCAGGGATGGAGTACTCACAACCTCCCTGGGCAACCCATTCCAGTGCCTCACCACCCTAACAGTAAAGAACTTCCTCCTTATATCCAATCTAAATTTCCTCTGTTTAAGTTTTAACCCGTTCCCCCTTGTCCTGTCACTACAGTCCCTGATGAAGAGTCCCTCCCCAACATCCCTATAGGCCCCCTTCAGATACTGGAAGGCTGCTATGAGGTCTCCATGCTGCCTTCTCTTCTCCAGGCTGAACAGCCCCAACTTCCTCAGCCTATTTTCACACGGGTGGTGCTCCAGTCCCCCGATCATCCTCGTGGTCCTCCTCTGGACTTGTTCCAATGGTTCCATAACTCCCTGTTTTTTTGTAGAGCTATTTGCAGGATGACTTCACAGTTATGACAATTTGTTATATATGTTCAATGCTCATGGCTCAGTTTGTGCACTTTAAGTATTTTGTCTTCAAGCAGAGGACACAGTTCAACTGCATATGTGTAGTCCTTGTAGATAGAAATCTCATTCGAATATCTCTTGGAAAAAACTTCTATATGTTGGGTTGTTTGGGGAAGGTCTAGAAGATAGGTATCACCATTTCATCTACAAACACCTAGGAAACAGGGTTTAAAGCTGAGTGGCAGGAGTGGCTGTTCGACTGCAGAGTGACCCAGAGTCCAGCTTGGAGGGAAATTCATGTGAGCTATGTCATTGACTTATGACATGATTTAAACTATAGTAACCTGACTGACTGTTTCTATGAGATATGATTTTTGGCTTTCATGATATTGTGTTCATGAGATTTCATTACTTTTAAAAAAGATTATTTTTGATGAGTCATAATTCAAAAAAGATGAAAGTCAACTATGCAAGTAGGGTTTTACTGAAGAGTTGCTGGTTGGAAGGCACCTTAAAGATCATCCAGTTCTAAACCCTCTGCCATGGGCAGGAACACCTTCCCACTAGACCAGGCTGCGCAAAGCCCCATCCAGCCTGGCCTTGATGTGGCTTTCATGCTAGGAGTCTAATGGAAGTTTAACCTTTTTCTTTAGAAAACAGAATCATGTTGGTATGAGTGGGGGTCCAGAATCATTCATTACTTTTGCTTTTATTGATTTTAGAGAGATTTATGACCTAAGGTTTGGTTTTTTTTCTTTTTCCTTTTTTTTTTCCTTTTTTCCGAGTGAAAAAGCTATATGTATAAAAAAGAACTCAAAATGCCATAAAAGTTTTGTCAAGCCATCACTCAGAGAAAATGTCCAGCAAAATCAATTTGTTACAATGCAGCAATGTCAAAACAGAAGTTTATTCACAATTTAAATACGTTATATGAATTTAGAGTTCCAACTAGTAAATAAAATAATAGCTGTTTTCGTTAAAGTAGCAGTGCATAAAGTCCAAAGATTTGACTCCAAATCTGCATGTCATGTGGTGCTTTACAGAGAGATGAAAACAATCCAGCTATCTTCAAAGATTAGTATCTATTGCAGAAATGACCTCTAAAAAGATGGGAAAAATATGAAACAAGATGAAGACAAAAAAACCATCAACATTTCAAATCATGTGTCATGGTTTAAACCCAACCACAAACCTCTTTTGCTCACTCCCCCCCTTCTTGCCCTCCCCCTGTTTCTGGAGGGACGGAGAGGAGAATAGAAAAGAATGCAACTCCTACGGGTTGAGATAAGAACAGCCCAGTAACTAAGGTATAACACAAATCACTGCTGCTACCACTAATAATAATAGTGCTAAAGGAAATAACAAGAGGAAAGAATACAACACCTCAACACCAGCTGACCGATAACTCGCCCCACTCCCCCCAGCCAAGCACTGACCGATACCTCCTCCAACCCTGCAGTCCCCAACCCTTCCGGGTAACTCCCCATTACCTCCTGGGCATGACATGCTGTGGTATGGAATACCTCTTTGGCTAGCTTGGGTCAGGTGTCCTGTCTCTGCTTCCTCCCGGCCTCCCCTCCTCCCTGGCAGAGCATGAGGCTCAGAAAGTCCCTGGTCAGACCAAACATTCGAGCAGCAACTGAAAACATCGGCGTTATCAGCACTGTTCCCAGGCCAAAAAATCAAAACACAGCACTGTACTAGCTCCTAAGGAGAAAAATGACTGCTGCTGCTCAACCCAGGACATCATGACACCTCTGGAACTTTTGTTGACTCCTGAACAATATTTTGAAGGTTTTTTAAAATGCCTTTTAAGGTTTCTACTCTGTTTTTGATACTACTATGGTAGTTTCTTGATCAAAGCAGTATTCTAAGATAAATGTAGTAATTGACTGCAATTGTAGGAGCTGTTTGCAGCAATAACTAGTAATGGTGTTGTAATCAGACAAGGAAACAGCATAAGCTTCCCTCATTCCCTTCTGCTTTTTACTTCGTGCCTGAAATTTCTCACATTTCCAGATTTTTGTTCTTCCAAGTCTTCTTCAGGTCTTCTGTTATCTCTACCTTTTCCGCACTCTGCTTTGCCCAGAATAACGGTTAAAAAGTTGATCACAGCTAGGAAATGGCATCTTTACAGGAAACATTTAAATGGAATAGAGCTCTTCAGCCTAGATGACAGATGTCTGAGGGAAGATACTACAAGTTTACACACTCCTCTGAGCTTTTAATGTGCAAGGTGAGAAGGGATGTCCAAAATAACCAAAGGAAGGTTCCTACCACGGTGTGTAACTGATTTGTGGTGTTCCTTACTGAAACGTATTGCATACGCTAGAATTTTGAATGAATTCAACAACCATACGGAAGGAAAAAAAAAAAAAAAGAGTCAAACAAGCAAAAAATAAACAACCATTAAGGGTTATTCAATACAAAACTGGTAACTCTGCCTTAGAGTTTGTGAATCGCAAATTGTTGGAGCCTGAGAGATTCTTATTTCCAAGACATCCATTTGTGAAACAAGTTAAGAACCTTTGATATGATGTGGTAAGGCAATCTTGTGCTCCTCCGTGTGTCTGCTCTCTTTGAGCTGTGTCTGTCTTCCACTTGGATCTTTGACTTCCCTTTGAGGCCATGTTTATAATCTTTTCCTTCATTATTTTTGACTAGTTATTTGGGGATAAGTTTGCAGTCATTTCTGCGGCTGAAGTCTGACATTCAAGTCACTGAAGTTAAAAGAGATTCCCATAAAAGCTGACAAAATGAGTTGCTTGGTAGGCATCAGAACAGCTAAGAAAAATCTGTGATACTATATGCTTGCTGGAAGAAGACAGAGGGGATACATTGCTTGCAGCACAATTTTACTTCAGTCCTGCTTGTCCTTCTCCCTCAAAATTTCAGCTGAACCCTTCCTATCATGGGGACTTTCAGACATGGATATGTGAAAGCCAGGAGCAAAATGTTATGGAGCACCAGTTTACAGTTGCTAACTGGGACAGTTTAAGGAAGAATGACAGCAATCGCTATGTCTGACTAGGATCATGCTGGCCAGTGAATTCTACCAAATAATCTTTTCTCTGAACTGAGCGACTAAGTCCAGAGAACCCTAGACAGCTTTAGAAGTAAAACAGAGGCCACAGATTTTGGAAGAGGTGTCCAGACTTTGGAAAATAAGTAGAAGATTTTATCCTTATTCAGATTCAGACTGGAATATGAATGTGGGTGCTCAGTTTCTGAATCCAGGTCAGTCTGTGAATGCCTCTTCTTTAGCCTTTCTACTCTACATTATCCTTCTTCAGCCAGCGTGAAATGACAGTAGATCTTCAGCAAATTGTATACAGGGCTTGTAATTAGAAGAAAACTTCTGAACTCAGGATTGCTTCAAACCTCTCAAGCATTTTATGAGGTACTTAAAATGAGATTAAAGTAATCATCATCAATATGCTATTTTAATATCTACGAAAAATGATCAAGTTGTCAGTTTGATAACTGTTCCAGTTGTTCAAGACTGCTCCGATTTAAATATATCCTTAGGAGCCACAAGCTCTTGCTTGAAGACATTTTGATACAGGTCTTCTTTGCCAAAGAAGCATCATTATTGTCACAATAAAACATTGATGGCCATTTGCAATATGTTTTATCCTCAAGTATAAGAGTAATAACAGCACAATTTTCTTACTGATGAGCAACAAAGAGCTGTACAGGAAATTTTAATTTGATGGAGACTAAAGTTTTGTGAGAGAAATAATGCCCCATTCAGTTTCAAACTGAAAAATGCGGGTAGATCTGTGGACTTAGATATCTATACTATTTCCCACCCTTCATTTAATCTGTACCTTTTCAAATTATTCCCATTATGTATTACTGATGGTATTGTATTGCACAGATGTTCCAAACAAGACTGGAAGATGATCATGCTAGGGATTATATTAACACACAGGAAAGTTGGTTACTGCCACAGAAATATGTCAGCTATATCCTAGAAAAAATCCTGGGTTCAACAGTCAGTACTCAAATGTGGTTCCATGGCTTGGATTTTGCAGCATGGCAATAACACTAGCTTCTGCTGCTGAGTCTGGCTTCTCTGAAGTGAAGACTTATACCTTAAGGACAGATAGTAGGTAAGGCTATGAAACTAATAAGTGCTATATATATGTGTCCGAGCTGGTAGATAAAAAGAAGAACGTCTTGAATGACACAGTTAGTACCTTATGAAAAGGTGTAAGCCTAAACAGATCTAGTAATAAAACATCATCCATGGACCATGAACATTTCAGATAAGCTTTCACAGGACAATTTCTGATAACTCTGTGTAAAGGATGCTTGAAACACTACAATTACAGTCTCATTCCCTGCCTTACCTTTACTGAAGGGTGGGAAAGCTCTATGTTTCCTTTAGCTGGCAAGAGTCAGATGTGACTTGCATTCATAGAATCATAGAGTAGTTAGGGTTGGAAAGGACCTTAAGATAATCTAGTTCCAACCCACCTGCTATGGGCAAGGACACCTCACACTAAACCATGTCACTCAAGGCTCTCTCCAACCTGGCCTTGAACACTGCCAGGGAAGGAACATTCACAACTTCCCTGGGCAACCTATTCCAGTGCCTCACCATCCTCACAGTAAGAATCCCTTCCTGTTATTTTTCACATCCCTAGCCAAGTTTAATTCTAACTGGGCCTCAGCTTTCCTATCCTGATCCCTAGCTTCCCTGACAGCATCCCTGTATTCTTCCCGGGCCACCTGTCCATGCTTCCACCTTTTACAAGCCTCTTTTTTCCTTTGAAGTTTCCTCAGCAGCTCCTTAACTATCCATGAAGGTCTCCTGGCCCTCCTGCTGCACTTCCTTCTAGTTGGGATGCAACATTCTTGAACTTATAGCAAGTGATCCCTGAATATCAACCAACATTTCATTTGATTTATCAAACTTGAAATGAGATGTTCGTTTGGAACAGCATCCAGACTGCACATCAGCAAGCACCTATCCCAGTTCCTCCACAACAGTCCTGGTGGGTTGCCTTATATTCAAGGCATTCTTTGCTTTGTCAGAGAATTTCAAACTGTCTTACATTACAAATCAGAAATGCCACAAGATACTGAAATCCTTTATGAGTCTACCATTCTCCATCCAAAGCTGCTTTCTGCTCTATATACACTGGCTGTCAGCCAACAAGAGATTTCCTTAGACTGAAAAATCTTGTGCCAGCTGAATTTATCAGGTCTATGGCCTACTTGTACTATTAGAGTGGCACAGCAGGCCTCTGAGGCTGGTGAGAATATGACCTTGAATCTTTGAGCAAAAGAGCAGAGAACTTCTCTGCAGGATATGTTTTTAGCCAATGGTAATAAAAGTCAGCTCTTGCCAATTGACAATCATTGCCATTTATTTTTATCAGAAAGGAAAGACCAGAAAATTTTAGAAAAAACTGATCTCAAAACAGCTGTAAAAGTAACTCAGGTCATGGTATCAGAGAAGAAATGGTAGCCAAGGATACCAAGCTCTTAGCATAGGACTATGAAAAGTTGAATCATCTTATGGTCCAAGTGAGTGGCTGTATGACTAGGCCTGCTACCACACTTCCAATGCCATAGCTGTATGATCTCCCATCCCTCATGCTAATTGTTTATCTATTCCTCAGGCTCCATTGTAGAAAGATTTTAAATGAGCACACCAAACACTTCAGTTAACACTGTCTGTCAAGAAGAATGCATTTTGCAAGTGATTTCCCACAAGTGTCATTGTCACATTGTACATTAGTGATCCATACAAACACTTCTGTCACAGGACACATGCCAAGTCTCAAAACTGGACCTTTTCCATCAGTAGCTTGAGGGATCAGCATGTTCAAAAAACTAACTAAAATTCTGAAGTCTGGAATATGTGGCTATCCTATCATTCCCAAGGTTTTTATTTTGTTCACTCACATACAAATTCTGACTAGAACCAAATTCTGACTAGAACCAAAAGCACACTGAAATTGTGAGAGAGAAAAGCTGATCTGGACAGGCTAGATCAATAGGCTGTGTTTCAACCTCAATGGTATGAGGTTTAACAAGGTTCAAAAAGGCTATGTGCTGTGTCCGTCATTTGGGCCAAAACAACCCCATGCAATGACACAGGCAGGCCTGGGGAAGAATGGCTGGGAAGCTGGGAGGCAGAAAAGGACCTGGGGATGCTGGCTGACGATGAGCTGAACATAAGCCAGCTTGTGCCCAGGCAGCCAAGAAGGACATCATCATCCTGGCTTGTATCAGAAGTAGTGTAGGCAGCCTGGCTGGGCAAGTTATCATCTCCGTGTACTTGGCACTGGTGAGGCTGCACCTTGAATCCTGTTCAGTTCTGGGCCCCTCATTACAAGAGAGACATCGAAGTGCTGAAGCGGGTCCAGAGAAGGGCAATGGAGCTGGTGAAGGGTCTGGAGAACAAGTGTGATGAGGAACATCTGGGGGACCTGGGGTTATTTGGTCTGGAGAAAAAAAGACTCAAGGGGGACCTTATCGCTTTCTGCAACTACCTGAAAGGAGGTTGTGGTGAGGTGGGGGTAGGTCTCTTCTTCCAAGTTACAAGTGATAGGACAAGAGGAAACAACCTCAAGCTTCACCAGGGGAGGTTTAGATTGGATATTAGAAAATTGGAAAAATTTCTTCACAGAGAGGGCAATCAGGCATTGAAACAGGCTTCCCAGGGCAGTGGTAGAATCACTGTACTCAGAAGTGTTCAAAAAACCACATAGATGGTTTAACCTCAGTGACATGGTTTAGTGATGGTCTTGGTAGTCCTGGGGTAATTGTTGGACTTGATGTTGAAGATCTTTTCCAACCTAGTTGATTCTATGGTTCTATGAAAACACCAGGGAAATAGAGAAGACTCTACAGAAAGGAAGAAAAGGAAAGTCTACGCACAGTAGTATGACTCCATTTGAAGCCTGTAGACTCCAAAGAGTGGAATTCAAGAGTCTTTGGAACCAACACTTTTGGAAAATTCTTAATCTCTAGCCAGGTATTGAAAGTTTGAATACCAAAGAAGAAAGGCATATACTCAGCAGCACTCTGTAGGTTATTTTGAATTCTTCGGGAGGCAACCTAAGGTATCTAACAGGTATTAATCTAAATAAAAATCAATGAGAAAAAGAAACCTATGTGTTAGATACACACAGAGTTATCTTGGATAGCCAGTCTTCCTGTACAACATGAATCAATTATAATGGCAATGTGCATGAAATCAATCCGTGTGGTAGGAATTGGCCAAGGACATTGTCCTTTTCTGGTCTGACAAGAAGGCAGGAAAGTTGTTTTGCCCAAATAGTTTTATCAGCCAAATTCCATTTAACACACTTTCTTCTGTCCATTATTGTCATCACTGGGAACGCCTAAAGGGGCACGAAGGAGTTGGGGAGCCCATATGGTGGCTCTTTTCCTGGGATTACTTTCCTGGTCCCTAGTAGCTTGTGTCTGAAAGACTTCTGAGCTAGAGGTAGTATCTTTTTGTCCAAGCTAGAGGTAATGCCTCTTCTGTCCTGCACCCTTCCTTGGTAAGTGTATCATTACATACACACTGGCTCTGTGTCCTAAACATAAGCTTTGATGTCGTTTGGTGTTCTGAAAAAACCCACATAATTAGACTAAACTTAGAAATTTTCCTTGCTTTTCATAATTGAAGTCTGAACTGGTGTCTATCCCCCAAGGGGTCTATTTTGAGAGGTGAATGAAAAAGGTCTGTTTCTAGGAGAAAAAAAATAAATCATGTTCTGAAAGACTCCAGTACACTGGTTTCACCTGGGAATGGGGTGGGGATTGTAGCAGATCTGAGAGAGCATTCTGCCGTTTTCTATTTCTGTTCTTGTCTTTCAACACTGCAAAATGTTCATATCATTATTCCATGGAAGATGACTGGATTGAATAGGGGGTAGAGACCTATATCATATTTGAAGAAGCATTCTGGCATTTTCTGTTTCTGTCCTTGCCTTTCAATGCTGCAATATGTTCTTTTAATGTTATCCCTCTGTGGAGGACATGATCAAACCTTGCTGGAGGAGGATTATTCAATTTTCACTATTCTATTGAGCCCACTGTGATAGAAGGAACCTTGTGCTGCTTCCCTTGCTCTTTTACAAGAGCACAGGCTCTTATTTTTACTGTTGATGGACTTTTAAAGCATAATTGTCTTGTTTGCCCAAAACATGGACATGTTGCTCGATATGGCTAGTGCCCACAACTAGATTTTGTCAAAAACTTGTTCCTTCTTATTTAGTTTTGCTTTTTCTCTGTTTTCCCTAATTCTGTTTACACAATGAGGTCCTCTATGGGCTAGCTGATCACTGACACTGATTTAAACAAGTAGTTTCAATCATGCAGAGCATCTCGTAGTAGAACTTGAAACACAGAGAAACTGCTTTTTTGATACATGCAGAGCCTCTGCTACATCAGATTCTCTGGTCAAGCTTATGAGAAAATGAAAGTTTTGTTATGATTTTAAGGAGTAATTTTTTTAAAGTTCGGCTTTGGTAAATCATAGTATATAATGGCAATGTTCAATGGCTATCACTATTTCTTTAAAAAGACGCATAACATAAAAAAAGGTTGAAAGCTCTGAACAGAAACCTGATTGGCTTCCACTGAGTTATTTCAGAGTCAGAAGTGAAGAAAAAACAAAGAAATGTACATAATTTTTCTTCTACTTACTGTTATTTATTTAACAGCTATACAGCAAGACTGAAAATATAATCAGCCTCACAATGTATATTTCAGAAGATTTCTTGTGCACCTTGGCACAGAAGTCCAATGTAGAGAAATCTGCTCTATTCTCTTTTATTGAATTCAACTCCAGGTGTTCTCATATAATTAAATAGGAAATATTGCAACACTTACAGCATATTCTGTCTTGAGTCTTACTGTTTCAAAGCTCTCAGAGCTAGTCTTGTTAGGCCTTGCTTTCACAACTTATTAGTGTCATTCAAAAATAATGAGCATATTGAATTTATGTTATAAAATCTGAATAAAGTAGCAATGGGCAGGAGTTCTAATACCAGTGCAACTCCTTTGTCACCATATACATTGCTGTGTTCTCTTTTCACGGGATACATCAGTGATTTATAAAACAATACAATAATTATAGAAGAAGAACTGTACATCTTAGATACCTCCAGTCCTCATTGTTTTATATAGCCATCATCTCTAAATTCTGCAAGAAAATGCAAGTACTCTCTTGTGCAAAGGTGTTTACAGAACATCCATGATAAAGGTACGTAGATATGGAAACTGAAGAAGAAAATAATTATCAGACTGTTTCTCAAAATGACATTCAGATATTAGCTATTTCTTCATGCTATTTAACAGTATAGCTCTGAGACATCAGAAAACTAAACTGAGCAATATCATCCCTAACAGGAAACAAGCAGACTTCTTTTACAGAAGCATATGTGAAACAGAACTTCAGAATAAGAAATAAACAAAGTCATCTTTGATCTTGAAAGTCATGTAAAGTCAATCAACCTATAGCAGGAATAGATCCCAATTAATAAGGACTGTAATAATGCACATTTGCATATTAGAATGGAATATCCTGGAAAGCAAATCTGTGAAGAAGGATGTGGTAGTCTTAGTGTACAAAAAGTTAGCCATGAGCCAGCAATGTGTTCTTGTAGCCAAGGCAAATGGTGCCCTGGAATAAATTAGGAAGAGTGTGGCTTAGCAGGTCAAGGAAGACTATCCTCCCGGTCTACTCTGCTCTGGTGATGTCACATCTGGAGTACTGTGTCTAGTTCTGGGCTCCCCAGTTCAAGAAAGACAAGGAACTACTGGAGAGGGTCAAGTGGAGGGCTGTGAGGATGATTAGGGGACAGGAGTATCTCTTTTGTGAGGAAAGGCTGAGAGAGCTGGGCATCTTTAGCCAGGAGAAGAAACTGAGAGAGGATCTTATCCATGCATACAAATATCTTAAGGGCGGGTGTCAAGTGAATCGCAACCAGACTCTTTTGATTGGTGCCCAGTGACATGATAAGATGCAAGAGGCACAAACTGAAACATAGGAAGTTCCACCTGAATAGGAGGAAAGACCTTACCTTGAGGATGACAGAGCACTAGACTAGGCTGCCAGGGAGGTTGTGGAGTCTCCTTCTCTAGAGATATTCAAAACCCTTTTGGATGTGATCCCGTGCAAACTGCTCTAGGGGAACCTGCTTTAACAGAGGTCCCTTCCAAACCCAGCCATTCTGTGATTCCTCCACTTTGTGAAAAGAACAGGGAAAAATAACATACTTTATGGAAGCTGAATCAGTTTATCATGATCCACTGAAAAATTAGAGGAGGAGAATAGAATTAGTGCTCAAATGCATCAGGTGTGACAAATCAGTAGAATTTACAGAAGTTTCTCACCTGCAAGCACCAACCTAGATGGTGGGTTCTTCAGATAGTAAGTTCTGTTCTTGTCTGGCTTCAGCCTGGCCACTGACATGGTCAGAGGCAAGACAGAGCCTACAATGATTCCAAGTCAGGAGGATATTTCCTTGGCAGGCTAGCTAATTCCACAACAGCCCTGATACTTTCCACTCCGGTCTTTATGTTGCAAAAATAGAGCACAAGAGTGAATGAGGAAAAGGGAAAAGAACGAATCCTCCCACGGAGACTCCAGCATTTGTACCTTTAGGATGTGTTTAATATTTTTATTCTTCGCTTCACTGCAAACTATTAGCTGTTAACTTTATAAGGTTACTGTAATGCAGAGGCAAAGTGGGAGGATGCCAGGCTGACCATTATGTCTGCATCTTTGATATATATTAGCTTCATTTCATTCTGCTTTTTACTGTTCCCTGGGGTTGATTCTTTGCCTATTTACTTACAGTCTGTCTTTTCTTCTTTCCTTTTTCTGTTTCTCCCTTCTCTTAGCATTCCTTTCTCATTCCAGTTATCTCCCCTATAGCTCTTACTCTTTTTGCTCATTTATTTCACTCTTCAGCAATCCCCACTCTCCAGCCTCTCCAATACTGAATTCCAACTGCTACCCCTTTCTACCTTATGTAAAAGGGAAACACCACCACCACAGGCTTTGTAGAGAAATCATGGAAATGAACTGCACTTAGGCAAAAACAGATCTGATCTAACAGTAACTTATATGTACTTCAGCAACTAACTTACAATAACATGACTCAGAAGAGAAAATTATGTGGTAAAACATTACATTGAATGGGAAATGATTCAGTGAAAAACATTATTCAGAGTAGGCAATTACTGAGTGAAGATATTATCCGCAGCAGACAATTACTCAGTAAAAATATTATACAGTGCAGGCAAATATTCAAGCAAACATTTGACAAGGACAGCAATTATTCAATAAGCAATCATAATTGCACCCAATGGAGCACGCTTGCCATAAACAGTACAAACAATTAGCAGACTCAAAGGATGTTACTGTGACTGCCTGAATTTTAGCTAATTTATGCGGTAGCTCAGCTCTACAGGACAATCAGAATATGTCAGTAAGGGACAGCTTGTTTTTTCTTTTGTCTCTTCAGATCTAGGAAGTAATATTAAGGTTCTATCAATTTTAATAAAGAAGCAAATGTAGCTTCATCAGTTTTCTGGAGTCAGTTATCTGTTTCCAGGAATGTGTTGCTTACATGATTCTTTAATTTCTTCTTCTATCACACTTTTAATCCTTTGCAATCCACTTCACATTCTCAGTAGCTCTCAGAACTTTCTTTTTTTTCTCAAATTTCCACAGTTTTCTTTTTTCAAAGCACAAATTAATTTATTTTTCTCGTTGCATAAAGTCTTCGTTTCCATTTGTAGTAAAGTTCCCACTCATGCTTTCTTTCAGTCTATCAGCAGGAGACATCTCTCATTCTCCTTTAGTCTAGAAGTACCACTTCTCCTTTTGCTTTGCTAACTAGATTAATTATTTTTCTCATGTCTTTCGTTTCCTCTTTCACACACTCTCAAACTCCAATCTCCACTGTTTTGACTTAATCCAGGCACTATTTGCTTTCATCAGTATCCATTGTAGCTTCAGAGAATATTTTTTTATTTGAAAGTCTTGCTTTCTTTATGATTGGCTGTGTGAATGCATAGTTTTGTATCTTTCATCTTGCTTTATTGCTTAATGACAAGTGTTTAAGCAATCCATCTGATCAAATTATAGATTATTCTGTTGTTGAATTATTTTTGTCCATGAAGATGCTAATTTCTTTCAGCAAAATTTGGTTTCTAAGCATTTCTATTTAGACATGTAAATAAAAAATGGCTTTTGCAAAAAAAATGTAATAGGACAGTAGTTGGGATCCTGTAGCTAGAGTAGCCACATTGGTATAATTACACTGATTTTTGTGTTGCAGATTAAGATAAATGATACCAGAATCAAGGTTTCCCAGTTTAACTGCATCACAAAACAAATATAAGTATTTTGGTCTTATTTTTAATAAGAAATTGGCAGCAGTGTTCCAAAGGTATTAATTGTATAATTATAACTGTATTGCAACAGCAAGTCTAGCAGAATTTCAGTATAATTTGGTAAAGTAGCAAACTATACTCAAAAAGACACTTTTATTTGTGCAGAAAGTGCTTGCATAAGTATTTACATCACCATAGTTATGTGATATACTTTTCCCACTAGAGTTCTGCTGGCCAATTTCGCTGTGAAGACAGTCTTTAAATGATATAACATCAGTGCCATGGGAGCGGTCCTCAAAGTGATAAAAGACTCTTCCATCATTAAAATTTTAAACTACTAAAGTCTCAGTGAATTCTGTGCATTGGAAATGGACATTTTTCATTTGAATACACCAAATAGTTTCTACCTGTAACACTCTGAGCTAGAAGTCACCAAAGCTGAGCTAAGCAAAGGAATAAAATAATCTTTTTGAATTGTATATTGATTATAATTAGAAATCAAACTATTTTTAATCAAGTAAGTTTATTGTTTTATGAATTACTTTACATACATTTCCAGTCTTAAAATGACATCCAAAGTCTTCCTACATATGCCTTACTTCTTCTACCATCCTTCTTCCAGCCCAGCTTTCCTAAACACTTGCTTGAATCCTGTTACTAGAGCAACTTCAAAAAGCGGGAAAATTTTAGGAGCCTGATTTCTTATTATAGCTGGAAATCAGGACCAAATTAATGCAAGGGAAAGAAAACACATAGAGAAAATGAAGAGACAGCTTAAACGAAAAGAAAGTAAAATGAAAAAATACGTATTTTCTTCATTTTACACACTTGCTCCAAACACAGGCTTTAAGAAATGAAACAAATTAATTGCCTAAAACATCCTTCTTTCTCTCCTTTAATTAAAAAAGAAAAATACTATTTTGTTCTTTACTTCTTGGAACTGCTAACATTTCTACTTCCCTGGGATCTTTGTGAGCTGATTTGTTACAGGTCTTTACTCACACAACTCAGTAGACTTTAATGTGTTTACGCTGCTGTGAAGTTAGAATCAGTCCAAAAAAATATTTACAGATGCTACTTCTGGTGATTTCCGTACTCTTCTCTAGCTGTGAGGAACAAAGGAAAATTTGTTAAGAAACTTCACTTGTTTCAGTGTCAAGTAAACCAGAAGCCTGCTCTGAGTCACTTCTTCCAATGAGAATCATTCACACCCTATTAGACAGCTACTGGTTGTAGCCTTTGAATCTGACCCCT
Source organism: Lathamus discolor (assembly GCF_037157495.1). Taxonomy (NCBI): domain Eukaryota; kingdom Metazoa; phylum Chordata; class Aves; order Psittaciformes; family Psittacidae; genus Lathamus; species Lathamus discolor. The sequence goes on from NC_088885.1 coordinate 110,285,883, forward strand.
GATTCACACATCCCATTCACTGGCAAGTGATGTCTCTTCTTGTTCCTTTGGGAAAGGGACATCATTTTAAACCTTCAGGAAACTGGAATCATGTGGAAATGGCAATAAAATATAGTTCTTCAGTCTTATATTACTTCTCTGCTGATGACTCAAAATATCTCAAAATGTAAGTCAGAAGAGGAATGGCTTGTACTATTCTACAAGCTAAGTTTCCATTAAACTGCTTACGAGTGCTGATCTCACTCAGAAAGTATAGATTGTAGACAGCATGAGATTGTTCTTCAGAGTTCAAGCACTTGCTGCTTGCCTGATTACATTCTCCCTCATGTTTTGGTGCCCATGACTTACCATAAGTACCGGTGAATACTTTTTGGGCATAGTGGGATCACAGCAGTTCATTTGGAGTAAAACTACCTGATTGAAGCACTAGACAGATAAAAGAGCCAGTTGTTACAGCCTCAGTTTAATGAAAAGTTTTCCTTTGACAATCTGCAGACCATCATATTCAGAAAAAAATGAGTTCAAATGGGAATAAGAAGAGACCCTCAGGGTCTCTTATAGTCAGTCTTATGAGAAAAGACTAAAAAGAGGTTGGCCTATTTAGCTAGGTAAAGGAAAGACAATGTGGGATCATTACCTGTGTACATATACACAGTAATGTGTACATATACACAGGTATACACAGAGCTGAGGGGAGGAGCAATTAGAAAAGAAAGAAGGAAAGCTATTTATGCTAAAGGGTAAATTTAGTGCTAGACCAATGGATCTAAAATAATAATGTCTACAGTTAAGCTACCAGTAGGTCACAAACACTCACAGGAGAAAGGTTGCTTTGTATTAGGAGTCGTGTATGGAAAAATCCCCAAAACATGGTAAAATTATGGTTACTTGTGGCAGTCCAGATCAGGACTTGATCGTGCTGAGCCTCATCTATGTTAGTATGTTTAAATATAAACAAAGATACACACATAAATGTTACTCTATCCTCTTTCACAGTATCCTGTTTTTGTCTAAACTAAAGGGTAGCAGCAAGAATTGGTCAACTTTCTTATTTATAGTTTCCTGTTTCTGCCTCTAAGCTCCCCTAATTTCTCTCTGCCCTGCCAATCTTTTTTGCTTTTTCTTTGCTCTTATTTGCATGGATGACAGTTGTCATTTACAGCTGTTATAGTTCTTTCAGTGCCTCTGCCCTGTCCTTGTGATAGTCTCACTTTGTCTCTGTTTCTGTCATGTTCTGATTTGCATTCTTTCCCCTTAAATTGCAAATGCCCACAGTGCTCAAATTGCATCCCTGACCTTCCCTTCTGTTACAAAACCCTGTTATTTAAGAAATCTAAGAATATATTCAACAGAAAAAACAAGAATATGGAGTAAGAATGTGTGCTGACATTTCAACTCCTTTGAGCTTTCCTGGAAGCTGAGAGTGACAATAAACACCTGCAGCTACCCTGCATGCTGATCTTTTTCCTCACTTCTTTGGCAACTGGGGAATGCTTTTGGCACCCGTGGGCTGACACTCCCTGCAATCTTGATTTATCTTTGCTATCTTGAGCAGAGCCCTGCTAAAGCAGCCATAAGTCCAGACCAGCACCTTAAAACTGCAGTCAGAACCTAAGAGAAAGGCAATATCCAAACCGGCTTTAGAGCCTGTTGGAGACAGTTCGTCCTCAAAACGGAGAATTTGACTGTGACAGTCTCATGCTATGGTCCCCTCTCTGATGAATGGACCATGGTGTAGTCATCATACTGCCCCAGTCTTTCCTCTCTTTGTCAGTCACAAATGCAGAGCAGCTTCAGGATCACAGTGAACCTAGCTAGTGAGGGACTAAGATACCACTTATAATTGGGATGGAGAGATTTGGCCCATTACACCTAATTTGAACCTATTTAAATCTGTTATTTAATTACTTCTGAAACACCCTTTAAAATGTCCTCTCACTGTCTGTGATAAACATCAGCTCCTCCCTCATAATGGAAGTGATTTGCATCCACAACCCCAGATTAGACCACCTTCTTTATGAAAAAGGAGCACAGGGTTTTTTTAGTTCTGTTCCAAACCCCCACATCTTATTAAAGCAAAACCCACATAAGGATGCAGCAAGCCCAGTTCTGTTGTTTCCTAATTATCATTGCCTGGCCTTTTCATCCGTTGGTTGACAGTGACAGCTCTACAGATTTCAAAAGTCCTTTCTGAGATGGTCTAAATGATACAGATGTAATTATGATCTTCTGTTTTCAAGAGTATTTAGGTTTGAAGGCTGCGGCTTCTAGTTGAGACCCGATCAAATTTTTGTGGGTCTAAAATCTCTTTTTTTTCCCAAGTATGTTAGTGAGTTTAATAAAAAATACTCTAATTTTTCAAAACCTTACATCTGCAAATTGTATACCTCAAACCAGGAGAGACAGTACAGAAATGAATATAAAGTACTGTATTTGAGAACAGCTCTTTTAACCTATTAAATCCTCTTAGTTGCTCCAAAACCTGAACTGTATATAAGCAAGCTAGAATAATCCCATAATCCTCAACCAGCAGTTTTACATTGCTATATCCTACAATTTATGTTCTGCTTTACAATTTTGGGGTAGAAAGGAGCATCAGGAGGTCTCTATTGCCAGAATTGGAACCTTAGCAAAGCCCTCTCTGATACTGTAGATTATGCTACTCAGTACAAGTCAGTAAACTGTTGTCCACATTATGTGACTGTGAGGCTAGAGGAGAAGCATTACATGCCAGCAGCTCAAGATCTTTTTCCTTTCTAATTGTTTCCTGTAAAATCCAAACATTTTACCATGTCTAGGTGGGAAAGCCATTTCAGGTTGCACTTTAGGTTGCTGGTCAAAATGACCTTCTTGCTTCCTTAAAAAAAGAGGCAGACAAATCCACAAAGTGTGGCATTTCATTTTATCCAGGATAATGGGGAAGTAAAGGAGTCTATAACGGAAACTTAGAGGTAAGTCATTCTAAATCTGTTTATTTCACACAACCTTTTTTTGGACAAATGTGCTTAATATCTTTATGTGGAATACCTACAATTTATTAAAATATTATAACTCCTTCTCTCAGAGCAAGAGAATCTTGGCAATGCTCTGGAAATGGGATTAGGAGAGAGGCTTGAAAGGTTTAAAAATCTTTTTCACAGAAAGCAGTGTAAAGCTGTCATCAGAGTAAATTTATTTAGAGAAATTTCTCTACATTTTCACTGCTGTAAATAAAGCAATGAAAAGTATAGCCCAACAAATGAGAGCACGGGGTCTGGTTTGCTCTGGGTAATCTATAATCTTTCAGAAGCTGGCAAATGTGAACTGTTCTCAGTAAGTGTTTTCACAATTGAGAAGATGCATGTGTCATAGGAGATATTTCTTCACAAGAACAAGAAGACTTTTATTGCTCATTTCCATCTTATTTGCACAAAATGTTTCCAAAACATCTTGCTAGAAAATGGAAATATGTGAAAACAGAGAGTTTAAATATTGTCTGCTAGTTTTGTCTTAACTTTAGTATTTGGTGAGCCATTTGCTGGTAGCACAGCTGATAGCATGTATATTATTTTTTTTTAAAAAGCAAATATGAAGTGGCAAACATCTCTGTAATTGTTTGTGATAATGCAAATAAGACTCAAATTTTGTACATGGCAGTTTATGCAAACAGAGTTGAGTCATGTAGGATTCTGTTCAGCTGAAGAACATACTCCCACTTCTCTTGAACAAAAAAGCTTTCAGAGGTTCAAAACGCAGTTTCACTTTGGTGAGCTTTTCATTAAAAAGAAAGAAAAAACAGAAAAAAAGAGAAAACCCATAGAAAATTCGTTGCAAAACATCATTTTAGTCTCCTGTACATGACTGAGCCCAGTTTAACAATGTCAAACCCCCCTCACAGTAAACTCTTTCTTAGCTCTTTGGGTAGCTGTGCTGATTAAAGCAAAAAAACCTCTACACTAGTGTTGGAACAATACAGTACCCCAACAAAAGATGGGTTACAGCAGTTAATTTTTATGTTGAACACTGATTTTCCCAAGGACATGTTGTACGTCAACAGCTGATACTTGGTGATCTGAGTTTATTTCTTTTCATTGTGACACAGAAGTCTGTCATATGCCCAGAAGCTAGCATCATGACCCTTAAGAGTGGCTTTGCTGCTGAAAAAGTCAATGTTATGAGAGGCTGAGGAAAATTCACTTAGTACGAATGGTTTCACAAGCAAACTTTGTTCATTCTGCAGATAGTTATTTGCAGCTGCAGCTGTGAATGCCAGTCTTCTTCACGTTAAGCTATATCTCTTTGGCATGACAAAAATCTTCATTGCTCTGTAGCATTCCCTCTGGTACTACCTTCACCTGTTTACTGTGTTGGCTTCTCTGGGTTGTAAGATTCATTGGGGATGAGACTCATATTCTTGTGTCTTTTATTCAGTATAATATCCTGCTAATATTGATACACAGAATTGTATTTTCATAGTTAGGAGCATGAATCAAATTAACATGGTTGGAGGTGAAGCTAATAAGTAAGAATACTTATGACATCAAGAATACATTGTATGATCTGTATATACTGCCAACTTTTTGGGTGGGAACTGGTCTCACCTCTGTCCTGTAATGAGACAAGGGGGGGGCACAAAATTACAAAATGGAATATATAAACCTTTAGAATCAGCTTTAAGTAATGTTAAGTTTGATGGCTTTGTAACAGTAGCAATGGAAAATTACTGAGGGGCATGATACACAGAAAAAAAAAGTAGAGTACAGCTAGAGAACATACTGAGAATTCTTGTATAAGATAAACTGTTATAGTGGCGTAGTTTTAGGCACCATGACCTTAGTACAAAATGAATGTAAGAAAAACAGGCTAGAAGAACAGGACACAAGGAAAAGCAGTATCTGGGAATGGCAGGAGTCCAGGATGGGCTGCGGTTAAACCAACTGATAAGTAGAAGGACAGGAGGATTATTATGTCTCGGGTGCTTACGAACCAATCAAGCTGGCATAAGCATTTACTGCACGTGTTTCAAAGGCTGCCAGAAGTGATGGAGATTGTTGGAAGAAGTAAATGACCCTCAGAGACCACCACCACCACAATTTTGTATGCATGCGGGGAACTTTATGGAAAATGATGTAATCCATATGTAACCTCGTGAATATGTGTGTATGCCCAGGGCCTATATAATGATGGCTTGTGTAGCAATACGGTGACACACGTTAGGAGGAGCTATCCCCCATGTCTCCCAGCACTGCAATAAAGAATACCTGCTTGTCAACTTGAAAACTTTGGTGCCAAGTTTGTTCCTGGAGTTTTTTCCGAATCAGTGATACACAGCTTGATTGTGCGTTGTAGTACAGATAGTCTATAATGGTTTGTGGATGCTGACTTCACAAAGATACTGACCATACTGGAGCAATGTAAGAAACCTGTCAAGCATGTCTATAACTATCCACAGAGCAAGGAAGCTAACCTGGTGTTCAAAGCCCAAATTAATTTAAATCCCCATAGAATCATAGAATAGTTAGGGTTGGAAAGGACCTCAAGATGATCTAGTTCCAACCCCCCTGCCATAGGCAGGGACACCTCATACTAAACCATCTCACACAAGGCTTCATCCAACCTGGCCTTGAACACTGCAAGGGATGGAGCACTCACAACCCCCTGGGCAACCCATTCCAGTGCCTCACCACCCTAACAGGAAAGAATTTCCTCCTTATATCCAGTCTAAACTTCCCCTGTTTAAGTTTTAACCCATTACTCCTTGTCCTGTTACTGCAGTCCCTGACAAAGAGACCCTCCCCAGCATCCCTATAGGCCCCCTTCAGGTACTGGAAGGCTGCTATGAGGTCTCCACGCAGCCTTCTCTTCTCCAGGCTGAACAGCCCCAACTTCCTCAGCCTATCTTCATACGGGAGGTGCTCCAGTCCCCTGATCATCCTCGTGGCCCTCCTCTGGACTTGTTCCATCAGTTCCATGTCATGCCCAAACTCTCCTCCATACTCTGAAGGATTGTGTTGGTAGTCATTGTTTTACTATGCATGTTTTACCGTGCATCGCTTCACATAAGAATTACTTGACTCTTAGAAAGGCAACTTCTTGGGCTTCAGCCATCTGAGAAGTTAATCAGTTGTAAAAGTCATCCAAGATTCTAGCAAAACAGGTAAACTACTACTTGACTTGAGAAAGGTTAATATGACATTGGCTGACAAATTTTATTTCTAGGAGTAGTACCAGGAATAATTCAGAATGAAAAGCTAATGAGTAAAAAGACCCATGAGTAAATAGAAATATACCTTTTTGAGACCAGCTGCTTAAAATTTCAGTTGATATATAAAAGCTACATATATTCTGTTTCTAAAGTACAACCCCTACCCCCACAAAAAAACACAAAACCAAATCTCCCCTATAAACTTCCCATAGCAAACAAATGGTTTACAAGCAGGTTTTCAATCTTTTTCAAATCAGTTTGAAATCAGTCATACTTCAACATTACCTAGGAAAGCTGATGGTATTCGCAACTCTACCCTACATAATTGTCAAAGAAGTTTTATTTTGCTAGATAACTACCACAGTCTCTATACTTGGTGAAAGTGAAACGCAGATTCTTTTGATTGAATCTGATTAATCATAACTTTAGGATAAATAGAATTTTATTAAAAGGGATATCTAGAATAATACACATTCTGCTATCAAAATTCCTACAGTGACAAGTACACCAATGTAGCGCGTCAACTAAAATGCACAATAAAGTTGATTATTTTCAATAAATTCCATTTCCAAGTTTTTTATTGCTAAGAAAAGTGACATTTATGTGATTGTAGTAAATTAGGAGGTTGAGAAAAATATTTGTTTGATTTTTTCGTTAATTTCTACATAAAGTTATCATGAAGAAATTTCCTGAGATGATGTAAGTGATCTTGTTGTAAAACATTATTTAAAACCTTATCAGCTTCCTGTACAGTAATTGTCATTGAACGAAAACTCCTCATAAGCTTTCACTGCGATACGCATTAGAACATCTTAAAATTAGCCTAGCTTGTCAGCTGTTATGCACAAGAGCAGCATTCTCATTAAACAAAGTAAAACATTATTTTTAGGGGAATAAATTTGCTTCTGACATAGAAAGATACAGATACGTCTCAATTTATGTCAATATGGATTTAATCAAAAGATAAAAATTAGCTAATTCAAAACATTTATATCTAATAAATACTTTGTGTAAAGGAATTAAACCTTCCTTTTTGTTTTCTTCTTTAACATTCCTAGTTTATCACTGTCTTCTGTGGCACAGAGGTGCAGAGTTATTCACACAGTTTTCTCAGCCCAGAACACCAAGGAGTTTAAAGGATATCAGTGTGATTAGCCTTGCAATGTCCCTGAGTACAGATCTTTAGCACTGCTCTAAGGATTCTCTACTTTCTATCAGAATGTTGTCCAATATAGACTTTTATTCATGTGAACTCTGGGATATAGAGATTGAAGCTAGATGTAAAAGAGAAACCTATGATTTTCAGGAATTCTTTTTTGCATGGCATTGTAGCAAGCTTCGTGGAAGAATAGACCAAATGACCAAATAGATGGAAACTGAGAGCACAGAGTACATGAATGGAGTTTTGTTTATTCCTAGCACCAAGTATTTAGCACAATTTAAGAAACTGCAAAGTTGCGTAAGACAGTAGCTGGGAGACCCAGCTGACAAACAGCAGTGGGAAAAGAAAGGTTACTACTGGAAATCTTGTAAAGTAGTGGTAGAACTACCCAGTTTATCCTTGCCTGTAACTACCACAAGTCCACTGAGATGAAGCTGAGTTTATAATCTTCTTTTTCTAAAGTACAACATTTACTGATTTCTGTATTTATGTATAACATACTGTTGGGTTTTTCAGTATACTGCCTCTATATTTTTCCATTTAGTGTTTCCAAGAGCAAAACTGAAAGATGAAGTACCAAAAAAAAAAAAAAAAAAGAATTTCTTAATCTTTTCAGTTCACCTCCACCAGAGACCGAAATGTCTAAGAGCTGGTTCTTCCATATGAATTCACAGCAAGACTCTGAAGATCTAGCAATACCTCTGAAAGCAACAGAATGATATTTTGAAGCAAGAGCTCTGTTTCAGGGAGCCTGTGAGAACAGCAAAACCGTGTAGGGAACCTTAGCTCTCTGATTATATTAAATCTTACTACAACTACATTTCATACAAATGTTCAACCTTGCTTCCAAAAGTTTCTTCAACTTATTTTTTTTCTGAGCCAAACTACAGGAAAAAACACTAATCCCTCTTCTGCCCCCATTAGCTTGAGTGTCTTCAGAGAGTCCATCTCCTTCCCTCTTCCCCTCAGTCACAAACTGAACCTGATTCTTCCTTCACCTTCTTCAAGCATACCCTGTAAAGAACCAGGAAATTAACTACTTCAGCACACCCGAACCTAGACACACTTTTTTCACAAATTTCCTTCTACTCCTTACCCTGTGCTCTTGATTTTTATGTATCTTGGAGGGGAGAGTGACCCACCTGCTGGTTAATCCCTTAATGGATTTTTCACAACCTATTACAAGGCTGGATTACAGTATGTCTGAGGAATGAAAATCATATGGCATCATACAAATGATGATGGACTTAGAATATATATTACTTAATCTAAGAAAAGATGTGATCTCATTAAAGCTGCCACAGTAAGAGATACTGAATATCAACATATCATGCAATTCCTTAACGAAAGACTTCTTGGAAAAATATTAATAGCAGAATTTTGTGAAAAAGCAGTATTGAGAAATACCTGTAGATTTAAAAAATACATTAACTGAAGTAAAATTAGATGGAATGGGATTGATATGAGAACTAATACTGCAGATTGCAGCACCAGTGCTTTGGAGATATTTAGGAGCTGGGAGTAAGCTTTATTCACATATTCAGGTTTCCTTTAGATTCCTTAGAGTATGTGGTGTTTTGAGACAGCCTGAATTCTGTGTGCCAGCTGCCGTTTTCAAGATCCTATAGTGGCAACAGTCTTTTTCTGATGTTGAAAAGCTTTCTGGGATCTAGAAGACTGCTCTGAAGGCTTGTTTACAGCTTTTTTTTTCCCTTCAGGAGTGGTGCTTTGCAGTGGCTTTTAGCTGACTGTCCCCACTTACTGTGCTGTAGTTCAGGACATGGCGATGCCTGAGACATTATGAACTGAGTTAATTTCAGATGAAACTAGAGTGGAAGATGCTTTCTAGGAGCACTCCGGGCAAGTATAGTCATTCTTTCTCTTAGACAAGACTAGAACCTGCCTAATGTTGAAAAACACCCAAGCAAACCCTTCCACGTTTGCATTCTGATATCAGCACTGCTTTCTGTTGTAATATAATCTAACTCTCCAGTGTAATGGGGTAGCCAAAACTAACCTCAGAAAAGATGAAAGTGCTATGTATACTGGATGCAACTTTAAATTAAGCACATGAGGCATTTTCAGGTGCTGAAATGGTTGGTAGTAGACTACACATACCTCAGGACAGTAAATGAGAAGGGGACATCATCCTCTTTCTCTCCTCTTCCCACTGATTCGGTTTCTGAGCTTTCATTACTTATATAATTGAGGATTTTGGCCAATGAGAAAGTGAACATGAGCCAGCAGTGTGCGCTCGCAGCCCAGAAAGCCAACTGTATCCTGGGCTGCATCAAAAGGAGTGTGACCAGCAGGTTGAAGGAGGTGATCCTGCCCCTCTACTCTGCTCTTGTGAGACCTCATCTGGAGTATTGTGTCCAGTTCTGGTGTCCTCAACATAAAAAGGACATGGAACTGTTGGAACAAGTCCAGAGGAGGGTCACGAGGATGATCTGGGGGCTGGAGCACCTCTGGTGTGAAGACAGGCTGAGAAAGTTGGGGCTGTTCAGCCTGGAGAAGAGAAGGCTGCGTGGAGACTTCATAGCAGCCTTCCAGTATCTGAAGGGGGCCTACAAGGGTGCTGGAAAGGGGCTGTTCATTCAGGATTGTAGGAATAGGACAAGGGGTAATGGGTTTAAACTAAAACAGGGAAGCATATAAGGAAGCATATATGCTTCAGGAAGCATATAAGGAAGATGATCGTAAGGTCTTTTCCAACCCTAGCTAGATCGTAAGGTCTTTTCCAACCCTAGCTATTCTATGAAGAAGTTCTTTACTGTGAGGGTCATGAGGCACAGGAATAAGTTGCTCAAAGAACTGGTAAATGCTGCATCCCTGGTAGTGTTCAAGGCCAGGTTGGACAGAGCTTTGGGTGACATCTTTTAGTGTGAGGTGTCCCTGCCCATGGCAAGAGGACTGGAACTAGGTAATCTTAAGGTCCTTTCCAACCCTAACCATTCTATAACTCTATAACGTCATTTGACAAGGTCAGGCCCATAATTTAGAACCTGGTTTATCAGTACAAACTTTCAAAGCCTTCTATGATGGGGCTACAGAACTGATGGACAAGGGTAAAGAAGTTGAAGTCATCTACCTGGACTTGTGCAAAGTGTTTGTCCCACACGACATCCTTCTCTATAAATTGGAGAGATATCAATTTGATGGATGGACCACTTGGTGGATAAAGAACTGGCTGGATGGCCGCACACAAAGAGTTGTGGTCAATGGCTCAATGTCCGGCTGGAGACCGGTAACAAGTGGTGTCCCTCAGGGATCGGTGTTGGTACCGGTCTTGTTCAACATCTTTGTCACTGACATGGACAGTGGGATTGAGTGCGCCCTCAGCAAGTTTGCCGATGACACCAAGCTGTGTGGTCCGGTTGATATGCTGGAGGGAAGGGATGCCATCCAGAGGGACCTTGATACAATTGTGAGGTGGGCTGATGCCAACCTTATGAAGTTCAACCACGACAAGTGCAAGGTCCTACACCTGGGTTGGAGCAATCCCAGGCACAGCTACAGATTGGGCAAAGAAGAGATTCAGAGCAGCCCTGTGGAGAAGGATTTGGGGGTGCTGGTTGATGAGAAAATGAGCATGGGCTGGCTTCAGTGTGCACTTGCAGCCCAGAAAGCCAGCCGTATCCTGGGCTGCATCAAAAGGAGCGTGACCAGCAGGTCGAAAGAGGCGATCCTGCCCCTCTACTCTGCTCTTGTGAGACCTCACCTGGAGTATTGTGTGCAGTTCTGGTGTCCTCAACGTAAAAAGGACATGGAACTGTTGGAACAAGTCCAGAGGAGGGCCACGAGGATGATCAGGGGACTGGAGCACCTCCCGTATGAAGACAGGCTGAGAAAGTTGAGTCTGTTCAGCCTGGAGAAGAGAAGACTGCGTGGAGACCTCATAGCAGCCTTCCAGTACCTGAAGGGGGCCTATAGGGATGCTAGGGAGGGACTCTTCATCAGGGACTGTAGTGACAGGACAAGGGGTAATGGGTTAAAACTTAAACAGGGGAAATTTAAATTGGATATAAGGAGGAATTCTTTCCTGTTATGGTGGTGAGACACTGGAATGGGTTGCTCAGGGAGGTTGTGAGTGCTCCATCCCTTGCAGTGTTCAAGGCCAGGTTGGATGAAGCCTTGTGTGGGATGGTTTAGTGTGAGGTGTCCCTGCCTATGGCAGGGGGGTTAGAACTAGATGATCTTGAGGTCCCTTCCAACCCTGACTGTTCTGTGATTCTGTGATTCTGTGAATCACAAAAAACCTCTTATTTTTACTGTTGCTTTTATGGGCATCAAGCTTTGCATGAACATACCTGGCTGCAGGACTTTGTGACTGACGACAATGTACAAACAAATATCAATCTTGTTACCTGTTCTCCACAGTTGTTGTATTTTCCAGTTACAGTTCTGGTAAGATGGCTGTAGGTATGTTTGTTTATTCTGTCCCTTAGAACTTTGTATTTAGTTGCAAAGGTGTTATTATCTAAAGTAAAATCCACGCTGTCTGATCCACTATGCTTGATCAGTGTAACAATCCCACATCTGTTCATATTTACCTTTCAGAACAATGCTCCTGAAGGGTCCTTTCCTCACAGGAAGATTATAATAGATCATAAAACATCTTTGTCAGGTTCCGGGTTGTTGTATAGTCACTTGATATCTCTTCTCTCCCACATAGACCTGCCATATTAATTAATATTGTGCGTCCACAAGGTGGTAGAAGTGGGTAATTAATTCCGCAGCATGTAACCTTCATAGTTTTATTGCTTTCCTTTTCACTCTGATAATGAAGAGATACCTTAATTGCTTATTTTCTAGAATTTTTAAAAAATGCTCAATTTTCTTACAAAACTCTTGGCAATGACCAGCATTTCATTTATCTTTCTTGTCACATTTTGTTGTAAAGAGTTTTTAATTTTATTAATCTCATCATTGTTTAGTTTCACTTCCTTTAATGTTGACTTTTCTAGGATACTTTTATTTGTTGTTCAGTTGTGCTGGTAAAGCATGATACTTAGCAGCTTGAAGCCAAATTCGAGTAGCTTGGAATGAAAGAATCAAACTGTTTACGGATAGATCTTAAAGGAAATACAAAGTGGTGAAGTCATGAAAAGGGAGAGCAGGCCAAAATTTTCAATGGGAATGATTAGTTCTATAATGTACACTTCAAAATATTCCATGATGTTGCAAACCATCAGAGTAAAATAGCAGAAGAAAAACACTTGTTTTCTCTGTGTTGCTGAGATTGAAATGGGCATCTGAATTCTGTTTAGTGGGAGGACATCTTTCACTCCATGTGTTCCAGCTTCCTTACTTATAAGCTTTTATTATTACTCTCCACAAATGTGTAGACTATATTTTGTAATCTATTACTGTGTATTTGCAGTCTCTTGAGATAAACTTTTTATATCCATGCAGAGAAGGGATCACTACAGAAAGATATAATTAAATTAAAAGAAAATACTTATATAGGAAGTGTTGCATCTATAATTTCAAGGTTTTTCTCATCAGTTTTATTCTATTTTAACTCTTATTTTCTCTGGCTTCTGATTTGAAAGTGTTAGAAGTGTAGAACACAGTATTTTTTTACATATGAAATATACATTTTTTGGCTTCATATCAAAGCTGGATATTTAAAAGTTATCCATGGATCACCATCAAGATCAGATTTTTTATTACATAGCTTCTAAAGTTATTTTTGTTATCTATCTAAAGGTTTTAAATAAATAGGGCTGAATTAAGACTGTCAATTTACAGTTGTGGAAAATTCAAGTCATTGTGCGCTTGTCCAAAGTAATGTGAATCCAGATTGCCAGTACTCTTGAAGGCTAGCCTATGCTCAAATACCAATCTTGCCCACTCTGTCTACTTTATCTTTTGAAACAATTAATTCATGAATATAAAGAAGGTATTCTAAGTACTGCTGAACATAAATAGAGTTGCTAAGATGAAGATAATCTTTCATTTTTTGCAATAACCTTCATGTGACATTCAACATAACCAGCATAATCAGTCAAACATATTTACCTCTTCTGAAGTTTGAAAAAACCTGATGGTTTGGAAATATCCATCACATATTTCATGAAAAATGCACAATGTAGAACTTTAAATAATGTACATCTCACTGCTGTTATCAGCATTTAATGTCTAAAAAATCTGAAAGAACTATTCATATTTGATCTTAATATTCAAATTACTAATATCTTTATATAAGGCATAATGATGGCATTTACTGTGTTAAAAGTTGCAGACTTCAAGACCTAACACTATTTAGTGTCAGAGGTCATTTGATGATTCCCTTTGGTTCTACTAGCAATCTGGATACAGAATTTCTATTGACTTCCAGAGAAATGTCATGGGAACAGTCTTTGAATTTTCAAGTAAAATTAGAGCTTCATTCTTTGCAGAGCCACAGAATATTACCTTCAAGGAAATAAAAATAAAAAAATACATATTTTGTTTCCCTTTCCGTTCAGGTACTTGCAAACACAGGTTGAAAGTAAATACAGCTTTGTGAAATAGCAGCTGGGAATGAAAAGAGTTTAGCATGTCTGCCAGATTCTAAGTACTGCCTAGGATGTTTTTAATGTAAACTGTTTCAGAAATCTTCAATGACAAATATTGTCTAACTGGGGAAAAAAAATCAATTAAAAGGAATAATTGTGCATGCTTTTTAGCTCCTGTTCAAATGGAAAATAAAACCAATGAAGCTGGAAGAATACATTTTTGTAATGAGGATGCTGGTAGAATAAATGAGCTTTCAAATAATAAGCAAGTTCTATATAAATTTTTAAAACACTATTCCTAAATGTTCAGCCTCTTGCAGAAGATCCTGTTGAGTGATGTTACTGGTCCTGTGTGGGCCACAGATTCTCATTTATCTATCATCTATCTGGTCTATGTCTTAATATATGAGTTCAGGAAATGGGAATGGAAACTTTTGCAAATTCTCCTGCTCTTTCAGCCATATTAAGTGGCTGAGTTACTCTGCTTGATATTTTAAACTTTGTCAGAGATTTGTGCATGTTTGGTCAATTTTTCGGACATAAAGCATCTATCTTAATCAGGGCTCTAAGCCTTATCCCAATAAAAGTACAGATAAATGCAAAGTTATCCCATAGGCACATTAAACATTATTAAAAAATCAGTCTAAACTCCAGGTGAGTAATGCCACCTTGACTCATAACGACCAAAACATAACTTCTTGGAGCCTGTAAAGAAAGCAAGATCCCAGGCTGCCTGGGTATAAATAGCAGGAAAGAATTAGAAGCATCTATCTTGACTACTGCAGATGTAGACTCCTAACAGTAACATTTGCAAAGACAATGAAACACTGTTCATTTGCAGCAAGGGATTTAGTTAGTATTTCTTATCATGATTGGAGAAGTGGTTTGTCCAGTTCAGTGAACTTGTTTTACCTTTTAGAAAACTTACAAAGTGAATAATGAGGGGATTGTAGATAAACATAATTAATTTAATCCCACAGAGATGTTTTTTAAGTTACTGTGTGGGCAACAGTAGGAATGAAACTGGTCTTTTTGGAAGCTGATGGAATAAAGTAACTATTTCATAATGACAGAGACATGACAAATTTGTGGTAGTATGTAAAAACTCAGATTCAACTATATCTCTGTTGTATGCTTCCTCTACTGGTTTTGGCCTTGAATAGTGTATATAAATTTCCATAGTCTACATCAGTCCCACAGTCTGAAACATTTCAGTCACAGTGCCCCTGTAAAATGTTTTGTAAAAAAAGTACACCCAGTTTGGATAGATTAGGTAGGGTAACAGTTCTGAAAAATGTTTGCTCTTGTGGAAGAGAAATGTCCTTAACTTTCAGCTGTATTCTCATGGCATGTTTAGTAGCTTTTTATCTCAGTCATATTAAACCATGGTCAATTTTCCTTCTCAAGTTCTATCACTGAACAAAATCCACTGATTACTAAAAGCAGTTTGGGTGAGCTTTTATGAGCTATAGACATGAACCTTCTCTGTCAGTGTCATACCTATGCATTCGTTTGCACACTGCTGTGAAGGCAGTGTATTTTTTGAAGTCAGAAACTGTAAGAATGAGAAAAATGCTATTTAATTTCTTCTAGAAAAAAAACAGCATAAAACAACCTTCTTTTCAGTGATTGTTCAATGCACTCAGGGTTTTGCAGAGATGTGCAGATATATTTTGCAGAGGGTTGTTTGTGAGCTTTTGCTCATTGCACATATCCTGAGATTCCTCCCAGTCTGAACATGGGCAGTCCTGTAGTATGCTTTGTATATAATGAGGAAGAAGCTGACTGCCAGGGAATTCAATTTATCTTCATTAACCTTATAGTTATAGTGTCTGCCATAAAGATGTTTACTCACCAGAATAGAGTTGGAGAAGATAAATGAATAAGCAAAATGACTGAGTGTCTCTCACCTGTGCGACCAAGCTGGCCTTCAAAGAAAATAGTGTTAGCACCAGTGAAGATCTGAGAATGCAGCACTTTCTTCATGGAACCAGCAATTCCTTGAAGTGCAGAATTATCATCAGTTCTCAGAGGCTGAAAGTAGTTTCATGGGAACAAGCAGGACTTTAGTTACAGAGTATTCATTTATTTGCTAATGAACTTTAAAAAGATGTGTTTTTTTTCCCCCAAACAGAATTGTCACCTGCTACCACGGGTGCCCTTGCTGAAGGCCATTAGGAAGTAGCATTAATTATTAGCCAAAGTGAATCATCAGCCTGCTTTTAAGAATATTCTCTTCAGTGGTTCAACAAAGAAACTGAATAATTCACAGGTACTGTATGTGAAGATATTGTTACATTGAAATGGCACCTGATAGTTTGAATACAGCATGACAACATTTTGTTTACTACAATGGATCAAAGCTTTTGTCAATAGTAAATTGATCAGTCTTACAGAGGGAGATTTTCACATTTTAAACTAAGTTATAGTGAACGTATGGCAAATCTATGAATTCACCACTATGCGAAGGAATCATACAGAAAGTTTCACCATTTTGTTATCAGATTGTCTCTATTTTGAGTCTCTTAAAATCTAGGCAGAGACACACTAGAAGCTATATGGTAGCTGAATGCAATGAATTATTTGTTTCTACAATACCATGAGCCTGGGAAAAAGCACCTGAGAAATCTAATTGGAATTGTCACTCTTATTGAAGAGCAAAGATCTGGTTTTCTGCTGTCTAATAACGGAGACTCTGAAGTTACAATAAAGTGTGAGCTTCAGAGAAGAATTCAAATGAGGATTTGAGGAAGTTCTGGAGCCAAACCTGATTAACAATTCTTTAAGTATGTGCTTGCAGTTCATGGGGCAAAATGTCTTTTGCATTTAAACTGATTAAAACAGTGGGCTTTTTCAGGTTTTTCCTCTTCCAAAACTTTAATTTGGCTACTCACTGACAGTATTTCTTTAGCTTTGCTCTAACATGCTAGTGTTTCTATGTAGTTCAAATGTTTTTGTTTGAGGTTTCTGGTATCTGTATATGATGCTTTGTATTTTGCACGCAGCAAGAGGGTCTTGATGAAATTTGAGGCAATCATTGGGATTTTGAAACACAGATATTGGGGATGAGAAGCTAGACGCATAGGCCATAGAGAATGAGGTCTACAGCACTTGTCCTGGAGTTCAAGAAGCATCTGACATATTAGGAACAGAATAACCTCCTAAGTTAGTGTCCCAGTTGCCAGTAATACACTGGATGCCCATAGCAACTCCTGGATGGCAGCCAGTGCTGCTTGGAGATGGATGAATCAATGGAAAAAACTCACATGGAAATATTTGGGTAACCCATCTGGACCACCAAGGTCAAAAAAGACATCATGACACACCAAATCTGTTTAGTTGTGCTTAGAGGACTGCTACATGCTACAAATAGTGCCAGCATATGCCATCTACCCACAAACACTTCTGCTACCATGACTCTCACAACAGACTGCTGGAAAATGAATGGTGGAGAGATTTGCAGTAGGACAGGAGTATAATATGTGTACTATGGGCAAGGCACTGGATGGCAAGCAGCTTCTTCCACAAAATATTACATCTTGAAGCTAATAAACAACAGCACTGAGAATAGTAAGAGTGGCATGCAGAATTGGACAATTGAATATTTGAATTGTGACACATTTGTAATTAGTAATTTTTATTAGAAAAATTTTGGTATTAGCTCATATACTAAGATCAGGATAATGTCTCAATGTGTATATGTAATCTCACAAATGCCAATGAATGGAACTAATCTGCATGGACATTTACAGGAATGTCTTTGTAATAAGGGACAGACTATGTAGCAGACAGCATAAGTTAGATTTAGTTGACAATACTATTACCGTATGGACTTTAGTTAACTCCATGGGACAACCAGATTGTGAGCAGTAAGCAATGGTTACAGGCAGCCATTGGGCACTGTGTGAATTTCAGTGAGACAACCAAGAATCTGATTTTCTCTACCAAATCCTATAACTGTTGATGCCCAGGTTATCATGAGGTCATTTGTCAGGAGAGGATCCAAAGCCCTGACTATGGTCTATATGTGACGTGTTTGTTTTCTGTTAGATTTTTCTCACCCGATATTTCTCTCTTTTCTTTTTTTTTTTTTTTTTTTTGACTTATTATGACAAGGCATCCTCCACTCAGTGCCAAACCCCTTCCCTTCTAAGCCCTCAGTTATCTTTGAGAGTTCAAACTCTCATACTCCAAAGCTCCATTGTGGCCCTGCTTTGTCATGGTCCCTGTCTGGATATTCTTGTTCAGCCTGTCCAAAAATCCCTGCTGTCAGTCTTTGCTGTTCTCCCAGGTTGATTACCTATCTCTTTTGCTTGGCTGCTGCAGCTTACTGAAACTCTAAATCATTTTGACTCTTCCCATAGGCTCTAACAATGGATCCAGAGCTGACTGCTATTTAAGACACTAAATGCATGTACCACTTAATCCAAATCTATCACGTAGAATCACTGAATAGTTAGGGTTGGAAAGGACCTTAAGATCATCAAGTTCCAACCCCCCTGCCATGGGCAGGGACACCTCACACTAAACAATCTCACCCAAGGCTGAAAAGACGACTTTGCTGAAGAAGAAATAAACACACAAAAAGGAAAAGCAAGTCAAACGAGATATATAGTAGCCCTGTATTCTCACAAGAGCTATTGAAACATTACTTTGTTTTCTGGCTTAAAAAAAAAAAACATAGAGCTTAAGAAATTATTATGCTGTGGTAAGCCTTCTTTGGAGGAAAAGGACAAGAACAAACCTATACTGTCGTAGTTTAAACCAATCCACACAGGTTGTCCACTCACCCCCCCCCCCCGACCCTCCCCACTCCCGGAGGGATGGGGAGGAAAATCAGGAGAATGTAACTCCCACGGGTTGAGATAAGAACAGCCCAGTAACTAAGGTATAACACAAATCACTGCTGCTACCACCAATGATAATATGGATAAGAGAAAATAACAAGAGAATACGATACCACCGCCGAACGAGTTCGACCCCCCCAAAGAGCGAGAGCCTGCCCCTTCCGGGTAACTTCCAGTTCCCCCTCCGGGCATGACGTGCTATGGTATGGAATACCTCCTTGGCTAGTTTGGGTCAGGTGTCCTGTCCCCGCTTCCTCCCGGCCTCCCTTGTCCACAGCAGAGCATGAGACTCACAGAGTCCTTGGCCAGAATAAACACCACTTAGCAACAACCAAAAACAATCGGTATTATCAGCTCTCTGCCCAGGCTGGAAGTCAAAACACAGAGCTTGCACCAGTTACTAAGAAGGAGCAAAACGGCTCCTGGTAAACCCAGGACATATACCCACACAAAAGCTTGGCTAGCTCAATTCAAGACTTCATTTTACTAGACGGCACTAAGGAATGGCACAAGTTCATTTTTTGACTGTGAATTCTTCAGGTTTAAGGTTCCAGTTTGCATATGCTCAAACTGGGGAAAGAAAGATCACTAACAGAGTTTCTTTGGCCTCCTCTCCCTCAAAGGATAAAGGAAATGAACAAAATGAAAAGCTGGTCTTTGAAAAAGCTGTATCTCATTCAGAAGAACTAAAAAATTTTGGCCTGCTTTTTATCAGTGATACGTGCTCTGGAATAAAGAGAATTGATCTTTTAACTCAAAGTCTTTCTAAAAAGGGAACCTGAAATGGAGAATGCTAAGTAAGACCCCATCAAGCTGCTTTTATTAACTATAACTAAAAATATCAATTTTTGGGTTTGGCTGGAAATACCTGCTTTAAGAATGAGTATCACTTACTCAGTGACACTCAGAAGTACAAGTAGATTTGTCAAAGCAGTATCTTATTCCAGGACAATTGAGTCATCCACCACATAGCCAATATATTTTCTAAGAATTACACAAGTGGCCTTGAAGGAAAAGAACAAGAAAGGAATATCTATGTCTTATGCATCTAAATGAAGGAAGCAGATTGTCATAACAACTTTGAAAATGCCATTCTTTCAGTCACAATTAATTTCAGCCCTGCCCAGGCACTTCACATAACTGAAAACCAAAATTCAACAATAACACTGAGGGAGATTGCTAAAGGGTGCAGGTTAGGGACTCTTTCTATCTCTAAGCTTACAAATACATGCTGCAGCAGTCCACATTCTGGTAATGTAAGAAGAAATGCCAGAGAAGACAGGGAAATTAAGCCCATGAAAATGTCTTATTCATTGTATATTGTGGTGAATTTGAATAGTGTGTCTTCAAAGTTAAGCTGTCAATGTTACAAGGAGGGTCTCCACTAATTAATGACAGTTAATGGACCTGAAGGACATACTCAAGTGTTTTGCTGAATTTAAGCCTAAATGGAGGTAATAAAATAATATGTGTAGGAAATAGGATTTTTTTTGAGTGAACAGTTTCTTCAGTATCATTCAGAGACTTCTTTTTACCACAGTACGTGATGCTTAAAATGTGTGTGGCTCTCCCTTAGCAGCTAGGGCAGAGACCATTCTATAACCTAAAGACTTTACAGAGCAGCACTTACTCCACTTTCAAAAATGGACAAGTATGAAGAACTTTTCTGGTAAAGGGCAGATCCGTATTGGTTCTACATTTGCTTAGAAAGCTAATTTATATATACGTATACGTGTTACATACAAGAAAGGCAATTGCACAAATACAAACATATAAGTAATACTGAAATCCCTTTAGACTTTTATTTTTATTTTTATTTTTGCTTCTCCTTTTCTCTCTTTATCCTCTACTGTTTCATTGTCTTTCCCTTACCCATATCATCTCAGCCTAAAGCCCAGTAATGTGCCTTAAGGAGAAATAAGAGATTCTGCCAGGAATTTCTCTATGTAAAATCCCCTCTCTGTAATGGCAAGACTCTCAGCAAATCAGTTTTTCTCAGTTGGAGTGTTATCTGCTTTGGCTGAGAAGTGAGCTTTGAAAAAAGAAAGGTGTGAAAAAATGCCATTCTCTGTTTCATCCAGGCTGGTATCATCTGTCATATGTATTGCTACTATTTATTTAGCTGGAGCCAGGAGCACTTGCAGTTTGTTTCTATTTGATCTCTTTGACTTTTCACTTTGTTTCCACAGGAGTCCTTTCACCTCCCCCTTCATCCTGCTTTGTCCTTTGTGAATGGCCTTTCAGCATCTGTGAATACTATGGTCTCCCCTGGTTTCTGTTTTGTTTCTCCCAGGCTCAAAAAGGCAAGGTAAAACAGGGGAGAGGAAAAACACTCTGTTCCTGACTCGGGGAAAGACTTCTTAAAAGTCTTTTCAAGAATATTGCTAGATTGAAAGAATATTATTCTTTCCAAGTAATAAACGCTCTGCTTATTACAAAATATATTTCATCACAAGATCACAGAATACCTTTCAAACTAAATTAACATCATTACTTTATTTTCTTGAAACCCTGATTATTGGAGGGATTTATCTGCAGTGATTCAGCAGGTATGAGGAACTGTTAGTCAGACTGGGATATTTTTGAAAGAGGAGTCTGACCACTGTAGCTAAGAATATTAATTCTTTAAGAGGTGTTTCAAATGCTTTTAGTTTTGGAACTTTTTTCTCAGTTTTATATTTTCTTGTTGTCTCTGACAGATCTTCACAGTCAGAGTGAAAGGTAACGTAGACTTACTGTAACATGGGCAAGCCCACCATGGACCAGAGTGAATATAGACTCTGTGGAAGGATGGTGGTGGCTATAGTAAAGGGAGTGTGGGTAAGATTCCCTTTACTGTATACGGTCTAGTATTCTTCAAATGGGTTTTCTGTCACTGTGAGGTGGTTTCACAATGATGTGCAGTTCTTCTGTTTGATTGTATCACAAATGGAATTCAGGTGCTGTTTGCCACCCCACTTACGTGCACTTTGTGCACTTATATCACATGTGTGCTTTTAGCTGAAACATTCCTGCATCATGACAGTTAATCTTGATGTTAAAGTATATTTTTTGTCATGAAAATAAGTTATTTTGTAGCAACTCTTTGCTCATAATTCATACTCACATTGATGTCATTTACTTGCTTTAAGCTAGCCAGAATGAAATGCTTAACTAACTCATAATAAAAAATAAGCAACAAATGGGGAAAGTTGATAATCCAGTAATTTGCTCCCATTTGTACCTGTATCTACTAATTCACGGTGCTGACAACTGGCTTCACAAGCAAACAGTATCTTACGTAGGTAAACAGTAATATTTTGCACACAGTCTTTTTGCAGCACTGCAATTAATAGTTACACAAGGCGAGTACTTTTGCGTAAGTGGACATCAGGGTCTTTACATCTGCAACAAGGACTTAGAGGCTTAAGTCCTTTGGTGTAGCAAATGGATCAGTTGATTATGAGACCCTGTGAAACAGAGCAAGTAAAAAGTTATTGGCCTTCACCCAGTTCTACTCAAAGCACAAGTTTAATTCAATGTATAAATATGTGATTTTCTGTTAATAGGCAGTTGAAGGCAATCAGGAACAGGCTTTGTCTAAGCTGCCCTAGAATCTTAAGGAAACAGTTGCTGTCCCACTACTGAGATGCAGTGCTCTCATATTCCCAGACAACACTTGCAAAGTTACCAAATAAGATGTGCTGTTGTATTCTAAATTAGTTCCTTGAAACTAGAATATGAAGCGTGTCTCTAAGGAATTACTTTGCAGTATAATGCTTTATTCCATCTGCCTAGTAAAGTTGTTTTATTTTAATGCTGAATGTCTATGGAAACTATTCTTCCAGCTGTGGCATACTGAAATGTCTGTGTCGCAGAGGCTTGCTCTGAGACCTCTACTGGTAACACTTTGCACAAATGCATTAATTTCAGCAGAATATGACAAAATATTGGTATTAATTTTTTAGACTGTCTTTGATAACAGTCAGCAAGTTATAGTCATGAAAGTTTTCCCATGAAAACCTAAAGGTACATGCACTATACATATGTCTGTGCATACATTACTCTGCGTATGCATATGTTGAAAAAATACAGACTGCAGTTGCTGGAGACCTGCCATTGGCTTGTACATAATAATAAACATTTTTGACTCCTGTGAAGTGTAACCCTAAAGAGTTTCCTGTCTGTCTGGACATAACACCAGAGTTTGGGGGGTTGGTTTTCTCGGAATGAAGCCTATCAATCCTTTAGGGTATAAAAATCTTGGATAAAATGTGGTTGCTACATAAGTTGCATTGCTCAAAGATAAGCACAATGGAATTGTTAAACATGTATGCAGTGTTGATTCCTTCATAACGATTAAAAAAGCCATCAAATTTAGAAGCAAAAAATATTCAGAGAAAGTGTTACTGAATTTCAAGTACATCTTTATGTGTGGAATATGAGTACAGCAGTCTGTCTTGCTTTATGAGGATTTCCCAAATCTCATGAAATGTCTCACTGTCCTTCTGTCTATGCTAAAACAACAATAAAACAGTGATCAGGTCAAACCACAGAGGTAAAATACAAAGAAGAGTCTAGAAAGCTTAATGCAGAAAATGTGTTCCCATATGCCACAGGCTGTCTTGCATCAATGAAATCAAGTTAAAGGAAGAATTGTAGATTCCTCTGAGTTCCATAGCAACAGAAGACCAGACATGCTAAGCTCTGCCATCAACCATATATTCAATTTTGTAAGTCACTTAAAAACTCTTCCTCTGTTAACTTCTTTAAGAAACTTTTAAGCTAACTTCCTTGAGAAAGTCAGTGCTGGATGGTCTCAAATGCTTGAAAATTCTTTCCATGAAGAAGAAATTGTTTCTGTTCCTTGTTGGAATTCGTGGCCAAAAAATAAATGAGATTTCATCTCATAACCATAACAGTTTGAAAAATGCTGATGGAATGGGGTGAGACCCAATCTCTTGTTGCTACATGCGGGTAACAGCTATTGATGGGAAAGACTGTTTTGCATGCAGATGGAAGGGAAAATAAACAAGGGACATGTAACTGGCATGACTGCAAAAAAATAGGTATTGATATCAAGCTGGAAGTTCAAAGGGAGATCTTTATACAGGTATAAGCAATTTGTGTTCCTACAGAGCTGAAATAAAAATGGCTCCTTATAAAATAAAAAAGATAACTTCCTACCTAACTCTTGGAAGAAGGGTTACCTTACCTAACCTTGGAAGAAGTGGATTTTTTTCTTTTCTTGCAGAAGCACAGTTAAAATTCAAGGTCGTTTCATAGCTAATGTGCTTAGAAATGCTTCAGAAATGTTTGAAACACATCAAATACATCGAAACATTGGTTACTATGAGATTGTGTTTCTACACAGGGATATGAATGGCTCTGCATTCTGTGTTATTGTGCGTGGATGAAATCAGCAAGAGTCTCTACCCTGAACAAAATTACTTTGCACTGCGGTCACTCTGATTCCTTTTGCCTTGATAAAAATCCCTGTGTGTGTGGATATGAAACCATAACAAAAACACATAGGGTTGAAAAGCTATTAGAAAGAGAGCATGAACTCAGTCAGCTATCAGCCTTGAAATGATGGGGCTATTATAAATCATATACTTGAAATACCAAGGAGAAGGGAGAAACATTGCATGTCCTTACACCTGCACTCCCTCAATTTTGCTTAGACAGTGTCTTGTTCACATGCAGAAGAGGGCTGGTTAAGAAATGTTGCTCTCAGCTCTTGTTCCACAGGCCTTACACACGCACACACACACACAAAAGAACAAGCATAAAGAATACCTTGTTTGGAAGTGAAATGTTTTCAAGAGGGCTTAGGAACATTAAAGCCTTTAGGGGCATCAGGTAGCTTCTAGAGTCTCTGTGGCATCTCAGCATCTCTAGTGACATCTTGGAGTTTTAGATTTACTTTATATGTGTCAGAGGCATGGGTTTTTTTTATTTTTTATATAAGATAAAAAGCTTTTGCTTTTCTATTGCCTTTTATTTCTACCCATTTCCATATGTAAATTTCTTTTCCAATTGCAAAACCTCAGGACTTCATAGATTGTTACCTTGGTAGTCTGGACTGGAATTTATTTGGAACTCAGGAATTACGTTTCTTGGTGGGGTGGTAAAATTAGCCAGCAAAGCATTGCTGTTGCACTCTACTGAATGATGGTGCCATGATAGCCTTTACTAAGTCAGCATTGATATTCATCCCTTCTTCACAGGGAATTTTTTCTATGCTCTCTAAGCTCTATGGTCAGAGGAGCTCACACTTTCCTCCTATAAGACTTTCCAATATTCAAGTGCATTAAACAATTCTCTGCCTTTCTATAAAATTTCCCATGTTACAGTCTCTAGGTCTACTTCATGTACTATGTATCTCTTTAAAAGATCTTTTAGAGTGTATCTATCTATCTGGGCACAGTACTTTTGGACTTGCAAACACTTCTGATATCATCTAGGGAAATCTCACGGTTTAGTACCACACATACTTTCTTACTATCAGGTCCTTTAATCACAGCAACAGAGCCTTATGTCAATTCTGTTTTTTTCTAGACAGAACTCAGATGAGTTCCAGAATTTCTATTCACAAAATTTGACAATTTAGAAAAAAGTTGAACCCTGAAGGATGTACACTTCAACAAATAGTTCTGCCATTGTCTTTTAGTTTAGATTTATATTATTTTCTCAAAATAGTGAGACTCC
The DNA here is from genome assembly GCF_037157495.1 of Lathamus discolor. NCBI lineage: Eukaryota > Metazoa > Chordata > Aves > Psittaciformes > Psittacidae > Lathamus > Lathamus discolor. The sequence goes on from NC_088885.1 coordinate 110,311,269, forward strand.
AGAAATAGTGCAACTGCAAAACATAATGGTGTGAATAAAGCCATTGATTATGAATTTCACAGTTTTGGAGGAGAGTATTATCTTACAAGAAAATGTTATTCCAAAGAAAGAGACTGTAACTACAAAATGTCATGATAATGTGTGTTTTTAATTATATCAGCAATGTTGATAGATTCACAGATAATGAACAAAGATATCAAAGACATCAATATTACTTCAAACACAGGCTGAATATTTAATGTATATATTGAAAAATAGATGTAAAAGTAAAATCCCCTAAGCTAAAGACAAGCAAAGCGTGTTAAATAGATCTGAATGACAGAGATTGGTTAACTCTGTAATTGGAAAAACACACAAGTGAAACTAACCACATAAGTCAGAGAATAAATGAAGAAAAGCTTGTCACAGAGATTAAAGATTTATACAGCTGTTTCATCCATCTGGTGTTTAGCCAAGCAAAGGTTGGTGGAATGCACATGACTTAGATGCCTGTATTGCAGGATAACTGACTGATTAAATGAGTTTATACATCTGTCAAAGATTAGAAGACTTAAAATTAGACTTACCCAAAAAAGCCACACAAAATGCTTAGACTACACAGAGTACAAGAGTAAGCACTGGCTTCCAAGGAAGTTTTGGGTGGCCATGAAACAAGAGATACCAAGATGGGTTTTGTAGCTGCAATAAGTGTTAAGTGCCTTATTGCTGAGATCTCAAATTTGTAATGCATTGCTTGAAAACATTGCATGTAAATAAAATGGATCACTTTTGAAATGTAAAATTTAAGCATACAGTGGTGAGTTATATTTATAAATATAAAAGCACAGATAAAATTTCTTTCCTCACTGAATTTGAACAGGTTATACATAAAATTTCCGATTAATTTTGTTCAAATGAAGAAAAAATAAACTGATGTTAACACTGCCATTTGTCAAATCAGTTTTTCAACTGTTAACCTGTAAACTGCTTAACCATACACCCTAAATCTAAAGAAAAGTTGCTGACTTAATTTATATGCTTTTCTTATGCCCAAAAGACCATGATGTGCTGGTTACTGAGAAGATCAGTTTTTCACTTCTAAACTTTTCACTGAAAAGCCCTGGTGACATGCAGAGTGGTAATCAGTAGCTCTTCATTTTGAGGTTGGTATTTTTGCTTTAAGCTTATCTCACCCCTAGCAGAATGAACAAAACCTGGAAACAGGAACATTGAGTCCAGCTTCACACAGTAGTCAAAATATTTTTTGTTAAATGCCCTTGAATTTGCTAATGACAAGCTCAAGGAATAATATGAATTTAGGCTTATAATATTTCAAAGATCAAATAAGGAAGTGAATTTGCAAGTGAGAAAAATTAAACTATATGGATTAGACTGGTTATAAAGCTTTGGAAATTAATAGTTTTACTTGCATTACTTCTGTGTATACTCATTTCTACTATCTTGTTTTGTCTCAAAAGGCAAATAACAGTATATACCATTGGTATGATCCACTTCAGACATCTGTGGAAGAGTTAGAAAACACCTTTTTTTTCCCTGAGAAGTGTATTATATGGGATAACAGCCTTTCGGCAGAATTTATCCAAACCACTCTATACAGATTAATTACATATAAAGTAAACAGGAAAAGATATTAAGAGCATGGGGTACAAAGGATACAATTGTACATACACATACATATAAAAATAATTCTTTATTTCTCAAAACAGTGAAGGGAAGCTGCTTTAAAGAGTTATTTGTTTTGTAATAAGTAGAGGTAAACCATAGAAGGCATGGTTTAATTAGGTCAGCTTTTAATCAGGTTTGGAATTTATTTCCTAATAAATGCAAATAAAATTGTGAGTGTGTGTGAGGGGACCCTTTTGTTCTTCCTTATGGCTGATAAGAAGGCAGTAAGTCACACTTCAATGATCTGGACTTAGAATTCCTGAAGTGGAAGTATTGACAACATTATAGTAGAAATGAGCAGTCCAAGTGAAGTGGAAACTATAGTAGAAGAGCATGTGAAGAGCATTGCAGGAGTGATTCTAAGCAGATCTGTCTTTACTTCCTGAAGAAACCTTTGGGACACAACACTTCTTGCATTACTCTTTTAGTATTTTTGAGGATGTACTGCTATGAGCAAAACTCTCAGCAGGATCAAATGTTACCAAGTGAAGGATTTCATGGCACTGCTGACCAGTCCCACCAGAGACCAACATCTCACATTCAGCAGCTGAAATTGGTAAATTTCAAAAAGCTTCCCTCCTAATATCAGTGTGGCTTTGCTCCCATGGAAGGAATGCAAAATGAGGGTACCCAGGAAAACTGGCTTTTTCCTTCTATACCGTTAAAAGTTAGAACTAATCAAGGAAGGAAGTTCTTTCTCTTTCTCATTGGGTTCAGACAGTGAGAAGAAAATTAAAAAAAAAGGAGGAAGATGATGAATCAGACTCAGAATATGAATAATTCAGGGACCAAGGAGCTCTACACAAAAGAAAACACAGTTCTCATTTCCACGGTTCATCTTTCATTTTCGAATATCCATCATCATCTACTGCCAAGATGCAAAGATTAAAATCTGGTTCTCCATTTGTCTTGTATTTCAGTGAGTTCAAAGGGAGCACTGGTCCCAGACTGAAAATATGTTACTTTCAGAGCACGCAAAACAACCTGAGAATTTGCAAGGAAGATCAGCACAAAGGCATTCATGAAATCCCATTTTTTTTCTGACAGTAAAGGGCAAGGAAGTAGGGAAATGGTATCCTTTCCTCAGAATATTTTGAAGTGTCTTCTTCCTGTTATATTTATTCTGGAATCCTTGTTTCTTTCTCAGTTTCACGCTTCCTTTTTTTTTGCACCTCGCCAGGATGTTGGTGTGACATTAAACAGTACTGGGGGAGTCAGAATCTGGTTCCATTTTCTATCACATTTCATGTATGATCTCTCACATCCCATAGGCCACCCATGTCTTGGTTGTACACTTGTGATAAAGCTATCTTGTTTATTGAATTTGCAAGCTCTCTGTAGCCAAGACCACCCAGTCACTTCGTGTCATTACCGACGTCATGGAGATCCAGGCTCCCACAGCACCCCAGTTCTCTTGAGTTGAGCATCAAGATATATTTGTATTCTGTGCTGTATCAATGGTACTACCTTTCTTCTAGAAGATCTCAGGAAATATTGACCCCATATATGATATCTACATAGAGAAACCCCTGTGGGACTTATTACCTAAATATCAATGCCCTAGCACCATAAGAAGCAGATACTTTCATACTCAACTGGCATAGCAGCACATATCTATTTCATGTGGACTGGTGAGAGGCATTGAAGCAGAAGGAGAAAGGTAAGTAGAGCATTGGTGGCTGTATGTGGGGTATGATGTCAGTCCCTGAACACCCCAGTGTGAGGAACCAGAGGAACTAGGAAAATAAGAGCTACCTCCAGTTTCTTTGGCCTGGTCTACCAACCTCATCTCCAGTGTCTTTTCCCCGTACTTGACCAACTGGTTCTAACATCTCTCAGTCCTGGTGGTGAACAATTTTGGACAGATGAATCCAGGCCTCTTTAATTGCAGCTCCAGCAAGTTCCTGGAGTTTTCTCATCAGTTTGTGAAGTATGGTATCTGTCTGTCTAGATTCCCCTTACCCTGTCACTGACATGACACCGAATGCACGGATTTGGGTGCATGCCCCACCTACTGAGGCAGTCACTGTAAAGCCACATTTATCACGTGTGTGATGTGTGGACTCTTCAGTGGATGAGGAATTGCCTGGACGGTTGCATCTAGAGGGCAGGGGTCAATGCTTCAATGGCTGTATTATCACCAGTAACAAGTGGCATCCCTTACAGGGTCTGTACTGGAAACATTACTGTTTAATATCAACAGCATAGACAGTGGGATTGACTTGGACAAACTTGAGAAGTTGGCCCATGTGAACCTCACAAGGTTCAAGAAGGCCAAGTGCAAGGTCCTGCACCTGGGTCAAGGCAACCCATGGTATCAGTACAGGCTGGGTGATGAGGCTATTGGGAGTACCCTGGAGGAGAAGGACTCTGTGGATGAAAGACTGGACAGCAGCTGGCAATGTATGCTTGCAGGCCAGAAGGCCAACTGTACCTTGAGCTGCATTCAGTAGTTCAAAGGAGGTGTTTCTGCCCCTCTATTCTGCTCTGGTGAGACCCCACCTGCATTCAGCTCTGGAGTCCTCAGCACAGGAAAGACATGGACCTATTGGAGAGGGTCCAGAGGAGGACCACAAAAATTATAAGAAGGGTGGAACATCTCCCATACAAGGAAGGATTTGTTCAGCCTGGAGAAGAGAAGGCTTTTAGGGAAATATTACTGAGGCTTTTAAGTACGTAAAGAGGTCTTTAAGAAGGATGGGAAGAGACTTTTTAGCAGAGCCTGTTGTGATAGCACGAGAGGTAATGTTTAAACTAAAAGAGGGGAGATGCAGGCTAGAAGTGAGGAAGGCATTTTTTCAATGAGGATGGTGAAACACCGGCACAGGTTTCCCAGGGAGGTGGTGGATACGCCATCCCTGGAGACACTCAAGGCCAAGATGGATGTGGTTCTGGGTAGCCTGATCTAGTTGAAGGTTTCCCCGCTCATTGCAAGGGGGTTGGACTAGATGACCTTTCCAACCCAAACTATTCCACGATTCTATGACTCTATGATCACTACTAAATGATTGCTGACAATGTACAGCCTGTTTAATGATAAACTTATGCCCTGAAATAGTAAGGCTTGACAAATTAGCCTAGTGGTGAGGCTTTATAGAAAGGGTGTGTGCATCTTAGAATCATTGAATCATTAGGGTTGGAAAGGACCTTAGGATCATCTAGTTCCAACCCCCCTGCCATGGGCAGGAACACCTCCTGCTAAAGGTTGGAAAGGACCTTAGGATCATCTAGTTCCAACCCCCCTGCCATGGGCAGGAACACCTCCTGCTAAACTGTGCCACCCAAGGCTCTGTCCAACCTGGCCTTGAACATCCCCAGGGATGGCGAATTCACAGTTTCCTTGGGCTACCCATTGCAGTGCCTCACCACCCTTAAATTATACTAAAAGCTACAATGCTTATTGTCTTTTTCAGTACCATTTAAACTCAAATATGGCTTTCCTCTATTGCATCTTGGTTGGAGGTATCATTACATAAACATACTTGTATGTTTTCAGGGCAGATTCTAAGTATAAATGCAGAAGTGCAAACGTATGGTATAAATGTATAAGTATAAATGTAGGTGAGCATGTAGATTAACTTTATCCTAAAATACTGCAGATGTACATGTATGTTCACATATGCGCATATTTTTATGTGCACTATACAAAGTAGAATCATATCTAGTCAGATGATAGTACCTAACTATTGATATGTGCATAGTCATAACAAAAATACCTACAAAGTAAAATTCCAATGACTTTCAGACTAATGGAATTGCTGCTAGAAATGCTTATAATCCTGTAACATTACTTTTGATTTATTGTTCTCCTATGCCTGTACAAAAGAAAATGAAAAGGGTGAATTTTATTACATATAACAAATTTAAGCCTGTAAACAAAGATACCCATCAAGTTTCCTGTAGCTCGGTGTTGTGAAAAATGCCAGTATTTTATTTCTATTTCAAAAGATACCAATTGTTATTATGTAAAATACATTAAAAAAAGAAGAGCCATTTCTCCTTATTTATTTTGTTTTTCTTTAAAAAGCTGCTTTCCAGTCTGGAAAGCATTCTAACAATAAAAGTATGAATAAAATACAAATAATTTCAAAATGAGCTGGAACTCTGGGGAACAGAAAAAGAATGTGTATAATTAAAGACTATATCATAATGCCTCCAAAAAGAACTGATTGAAACATTTTTCATATGATTTTATTGCGCTGAGGCCAAAACATTTCACAGAAGTTGAAAACAATGTTTTTAACAGGAATTTTTTTAGACCAGATTCTCTACTCAGAAATGACCCGAGTGAGACTAGCTCACCTTTTTAACACTAAAATCATTCCACGTTGAGGCTTTAGTTTTGCTGTCTGTTTCAGAAAGAACAATCAGGAGATGCTCAGCCCTGAAGCAAGAAGTCAAGGGCTCCAGCCAGGATCCTCACAATTTAGTTGTCATCCTAATCACTTTGAAAACTCCCAAGAGAGAAGGATCTCTAACTTCATAAACTTTTCCCTAATGTTTTTTAAAGCACAGCCTTGGATGTCAGGGTAGTCCAGCACCATAAAAGCACTACAGAAGTTAAACATTAGAATGGAAAGAGGATTTGGAAAATCCAATGTTGTCATGAAATGAAACTGTTGCCTTTATTCAGCTTTGGAACCGAAAGAAAGCCATTCTCATCTTAAATTTTCAAGGAAATTTGAAACCCCAACTTTCTTATAATGGAGCATATTCTTTCCCTCTCTCCATATATTTATGTATCAATAAATATTCTGCTGAAATCTGTATATACATGCTCAAGTTTTGATAGAGCTTGCTGACTTTTCCTGAAATTCAATGTCATTATTTTCAGACATTTTTTCCTGATTTACTATATGGAAGGAATGAATCAGGAATTCTTGATTCATATAAAGGATGTGTATTGTGCTTCTGAAGCATTTAATCAGCATTGTCTAGGAAACTTTGCAACTCTGTTCTTTGAAGTTGTCACGGGGTACCTTGAGTGCATTCATAATAAGAGAATCAGAGCTATGAACTCAAGTTTGAACCCTCTCTGCACCCTTCCTCACAGTCCTGCCTTTCTAATTGTGGTACAGCACCATGCAGAGAAATTACCTTCATCCCACACTGTACAGCCCTGGTTATGTGACACTGGTACCTTTAGCTTACTAGGTCTCAGGAGAGATTGGGCTAAGTGCCATGATGACATAAGGTCGTTTGCCTTTTGAACTACAGCTAGATAAGTTAGAAGCAGGTTTACATATGGCCAGTGCTCATTTATTGCCTCAAAACATCTTCATAGAAGAGCAGCAGCTCCAAATGTGCATGGTTGTATTGTTCATATTAGAAAACAGGCAGGAAAAAGAGGCCCTTGATTCCTAGCCAAGAATCCCAATGGGGTTTCCCAGGGTAGGAAGGGCATCTCAAAGCAATATGGGGATTTCTAGGAGCAACAGCCATGACATGGCAAGACAGGTACTGCACCATGATATGAGAAGAACTTGCACTCTTGAGCAACCTCAACTAGAGACTGTTACCAACAAACAAACAAATAAATAAATGGTCCACAGAACTGACAATATAAATGAATAACAGGAGGAAAAACCTTTCTTTTGTTACCTGTCCATAAGTTACATAAAAAAGAAAAGATCCTGGAGGAATAACTAAATGTACAAAGACTAACTTCAAGCCCCTGTCATAAACCGAAGAACAAAATTCATCTCCTATTTGTCTCAGTCCAGAACTCCAAGGACTGCAAGAGCTGCTTTGGAGGAAATATCCTACATTAAAAAAGTGGAATTTACACAAGGAAAACAAACATTTCCTCTTGGGTTGAACCAGATATTCACTCAGGGCCTTGTGATAAAACAGAAAACAATCTCACACAGTGCAGATGTGGACTCATTTACTATAGCATTTCAGACACATCTTTACTTACAGCGGAGATTTTTTAAACATGTATACCTAGGGAAAAACAACTGAATTACAGGATGGCAGGAAGAGATACATGACCTAGCAATGTACCAAGGGCAAGGGGCTTTTGCTGCAAAATATGAGAATGGCACACCATGGACTCATTGGACAGACTAAGTAGGATTGTCTGTGTGCTGATGTTCAACAACTTCAATCCAGCATGCAGCTGAGGAAGCAACACAGTAATAACATCCACCTTGGACAGGTCGTTACTGCTTTGTGTTCAGCTGAAGCATTAGAAGAAGATGGAATATCTTGAACACAGCAAGTGGGCAGAATAATGCCTCTAGGGATCACAAAGCCAAATCACATTTCAGCTGATATTGATCTGGGGGAGATGACCCTGTTAGAAGAGGACATCAGTGGAAATTAAAGAAATTGCTTTGCAGACAAACTTGACAGGTAGCCCAATTTTTTAGGATTAAATGTTGGGTTATTACTAGTGATTCATCAAATACTGTTCCAAGGTAGCAGCACTACTTTTCATATTAACTGTCATAATATCAAAGAAAGAAGGGACAGGGGTCAGAAAAGCCTACACCAGCCATTTCTCTGGACATGGAATACCAAGAAGCTTCCTGAGAGCTAAAACAAAGCCCCTCCACAGCTGACATCTGAAAATCAGAGTGGGTATGCATGTAGACAAAAGCAATGTCCACAAGCAGGAGAGTAAAAATGCAATTGCCTATTCTTTCAACAGCTTCCAGGTATGGAAAGTGGATCCCATCTGGGACTTCTGGTTTTTAATGGGTGGAAACAGAGACCGAAGGAGAGGGATTTCTTTGACTGGCATCACGCCATATTCAAAGAAGGAGCTGGCTCAAGAGCAAGCATTGCTAGAGCAGGGGTGAGGACAAGACAGGTACAGAAGCCAACCTGGTCATTCAGAAAAGCATGTTTAAGCATGACAACAGCTTGTTTGCCAGAAGAAAGATAAACATATCCTCATATCCAGAGGTCCTACTCAGCACTTTGTTTACACTTTACCAGACATTTACCTAGCACAATTAAATAACAGTGAATATGTGCTGGTTTGTAGCTCAGGCACATCTTTTATCTTTTCTTGTCTAATGTATGTAGGTATGTCTGATCTGTCTGTCTTGGTAGTGAATTCATACTAAGAGAAATACAACACTGCACAATGGGACTTCGCACTTACCCATTTAACGATATATTTTTTTCTTTCTCTCTCCCTCCTTTCCTCCACTGCCATTTTTCCTCTTCTTTCCTCAGTTTTCTCACTCATCAAAGTGCCATTTTATTACTGCAAAGACATTTGCAAACATATGGCCACTAAATGGTAACAACGTTAGAAGAGACCTGCAAGAGTCCTGCAAGAGCAGGAGAGTCTTCAGTCACAAAAAGTTGCTCTCTCTGGGCTTCATTTTGGTCTCCCAAGACCTCTCCTCTTGGCTCTGTCAGTGTCATTATCTCTTTGGCGCAATTCCTCTCTGACAGATCTTTTAGGCAAGGGCCAGCGTTTTTAATTGCATTCTGAAATGAAGGATGCAGACCTACATTGTATCTGTCTCTTTGTTTAACAGCAGGCAGCTACATGCTGGTTTTTTTCTGTGCAGCTTTCATGCCCTTTGCAGACCTTTCCTGAAGAAAAACTTAACAGCAGACTTTGCTTGATCTTGAGGATTCACAGGCACTTTTCTGCAGATTTTATACTATTTGTAATTTCCTTATTTGGTTGGGAAAGCATGAATTAAATGTCTATACTAATTACTGTAAGGCAGCTGCAGCAGCTGATTTGTCAAACCTATGTGTGTAAAAATCATGCTTTGAAATGAAATTTGCAAATACTGTAGCCTGGTAAAAATTAAATGTGTCTGAAAGTCATTTAATTTAGAGAGACAAAGATGCATGAAATTTTTAATTATTTCCTTTTAACCATTAATGTCAATCATATTGGTATTAGAGCCAGATCGCTATTTAGAGGGGGTGAAGGGTATTTTTAATGTATTTCTTTAGCTTCCTAATAAATTGAAGGGCTTTCTGCAAGATTTTGCTGCACAGTATGCTGGCTGCAGTACTAATTAAAAGCTGATAGTTTCTAAATTAACTTGTGAGTACCTACAGTGAGGGAAATTGCCTCCTTAACAATTTTATTTACTGACAAAGCAGGTGATGACCTGCTTGTATCTCCAGAACAAGTTCATTAGTTTGTCCTAATGGCTACTGCAGATAAACAGTCTGATATTTCATTATCGTATTGTGTACAAAAGAATAAGCTAATAAAAAAGAGGGGAAAAATATAAATAAAAATAAGAAAATAAAAGCCCCAGCCCTCCAGTTAGCTGGGGCTTCTAGTACAGCCAGTGTGATTCATTCGTGGTCAATAGATGCATAGCTGACAGCTGCCATTAATAACTATTAGAGCACTGTTTGAACTCCAGGGTGAGACATGCTTCGATGTTCTAAAAATAAGATATCATCATCCTGTAAGAGTAACAGTTTAGGCAGAAGTGGTTTCAGCCCTCTTGGTCTGACTCTCTAAACTGACATCATTTAATCTAAATGTTCTGTCCTGCCAGGTCTCCTTTTGGGTACGCAGTATGATGAAAGAGCTCAGAAGTCATTAATACAAAGGTTTCTATAGAAAGTATTGGTCAGGTACATCTAGAAGTGACTGTCTCATACATTACCTGCTGGGAAGACAAACATAAATCCTAGGCCAGCAAACTCATCAACACACCTCATGATACCAAAAGACTGGATGACAATACCGGTTCACTGGAAAACAAAGCTTTACTGCTAAATTGAAAGGAGATGAATTTGCCTCTTTCTGAATGCTGCCGTATTCCCTGGTAAACAGAAAGGACTTCAGAGAAATTTCAAAACCATTTTTGAGAATTGTCTTCACCTTTATTTTGTGATTTACTGAAATTTACAAATATAGATTGATGACTGAAGCTCTCTGGAAGACCTTCCCATATCGTGTTCTTGGTTTGGTTTATATAAGCTGATGACAGGTACTGCTTCTTTATAACTGATTTAATTTTAGGGACAGCCAAACTTCCATTCACCCATCAGTTCTAATAGTGTGTGGTCCATTTATATGTACAGATAGTTTGGCTTAGAACCTTTCTGGTCTAATGCACTTAGGACACATTTGTTTGCCAAAAGATATTGACTCTTTCCATGATCCTGTTTAAAAGCAAGACTGTGCATTAGATGGGAGGAAGACTAGAAGGATTCACAATTTTCCTCTCTTTCTTTAATATCAGCATCTTTCCCAGATATTGGGTTCTTGACTATTTCCAGAAAGAGCTTTTTGTATCAATCACCATGTTCAAATATTTGAAGAATGAGCAGTGAATACTGCACAAAATTAGGCTGGTTCACACCATTTCCAATCATGATCAAAAGCATTTATTACTGAATTAAAATGAAGGGAGATGCGAACAAGCATTTTGTATAAGGTACCTTCATGAATAACCCCTCTAGTGAGGTTTTGAAGGATCAACTAGCAAAACTGATTTCAAAGCCATGGACCTAAGTAATTTAATTTGCTGCTGATTACATAATTCGAAAAAAAATGTATGACTTCTTGGCATCATACTGAGACAAGGTGGGTGGGGTGCACAAAATTACAAAATGGAATATATAAACCTTTAGAATCAGCTTTAAGTAATGTTAAGTTTGATGGTTTTGTAACAGTAGCAATGGAAAATTACTGAGGTGCATGATACACAGAAAAAACTAGAGTACAGCTAGAGAACATACTGAGAGTCCTTGTACAACATAAACCGTTACAGTTGACATAGTTTTAAGAAAAACAGTCTAGAAGAACAGGACACAGGAATAAGGAGTATCTGGGAATGGCAGGAGTCCAGGATGGGCTACAGTTAAACCAACTGATAAGTAGAAGGACAGGAGGATTATTATGTCTCTGATGCTAACAAACCAATTAAGCTGGTATAAGCATCTACTGTGCATGCTTCAAAGGCTGCCAGAAGTGATGGAGATTGTTGGAAGAAGTAAATGACCCTCAGAGACCACCACCACAATCCCGTACACATGCGGGTAACTTTCTGGAAAATGATGCAATCCTTATGTAGCCTCATGAATATGTATGTATGCCCAGGGCCTATATAATGATGGCTTGTGTAGCAATACGGGGACACACGTTGGGAGGAGCTATCCCCCATGTCTCCCGGCGCCACAATAAAGAATACTTGCTTGCCAGCTTGAAAACTTTGGTGGCAAGTTTGTTCCTGGAGTTTTCTCCGAATCAGTACTACCTCAGAAACCAGATTATTCCCCTCTGTTTGGCTCACTTCCTCTTTCTCTTGCTTCCAGTTTGGTGCTTAACAGTTGCCTATGAAGCACTCTGCGATCCTGTGTCACCGTATCTGATGGAGATCGGCTCTGCATGCACAGGATTCTCCAGGGTCATGTGAATTGCTTCTAAACCGTTGGAAAGAGGATCTGATAAGGAATTTTAACTTCTTCCGCTTCCTTCTTCTCAATGTCTTCCACTTGGTTGCTCATCACAGCCTTTCCAGTACTCTCCAGACCACAAGTTTAGAAACTCTGGGGCTTGACGTCTTAGGGTACATTTAAAACAAAATACAGTCAGCTGTACATTGAGGTGCTCCATGGAGATTCAGCTACCCAAGTATCTAGATCAGTGAATTGGTCTTGCAGTGTCAAGGCTTCTTTCTAACTTGTTTGCTGGTCTCTTATTCCCATTACTGAGAGCAAACAGGGGTGTTACATGCCACGCACTGGAATCTGATCCCAACGTAGCTAGACCCAATGTGCCTGTCTTAACTCAGGGTGTTAGAATAACTCTTGAGACACCTCAGGTCATGTTTACTCTTATTGTGTTTGCTTCATTTTAGTAGGATGAATAAAAGCTTACATACTGTGCAGTAAACGTCCATAGTGAAAACAGTAGACTGCCAGTCTACCATGTGTGTTCATCCACAATTCAGAAATCTACATCTTTAAGAACTTTCAGCAGGTTGGGTGGTTTTGGTTTAGTTTTGTTGTTGTTTGTTTGAGTTTACTTTGTTTGCTTTGTTTATTTTGATTTTTTTTCTTCTTGGTTTTTTGGTTGATTGGATTTGGTTTCGGTTTTTTTATTTTAAATTTTAGCCATGCACTTTTTCTGCTGAAATAAACATGACGTCCTTCCAAGACAAGCTATTTAGAATTGATGATCAGAGATCTTTGTTTTGCTGCTGAGGCCAGATTTTCAGCTGGGTCTGTGCCACAATTTGCAACGAAGCATTTGCCCTCCATAGTCAGAGAATCCTGGGGAGAATCCATAGAGAAAAAATATCCCCAGCATTTCTCTATATACAGTACTGTTCTAAGGGAATTATGTAAGTTATGGTTTTATTATTTTCTGTGGTTTAACATGACTTGAGACCAAAGGTGAACTGTTCTTGTCCCGTGTGTGCAGGATGATATTGCTGTCTTTATTACTTTGGAACTTTGGGGATTAAAGCTTTTTGGAATGTAAGAAGAAGCAACAAGTGACTCTTTAATTAATCCCCCGTTATCAAAACAGCTGATAGAAATGGGAATAACATTATGTTCTCACACAGGAAAACAGAACAAAAAATCTTTTATCTTCATAGTTTCCTGCTTACCTTGGAGACTAAAGAAGAGTTAAAACCACTGTGAAATGACTGCAATGAAAGAAAGCTCTGACAGTCTCCAATGCTGATTTACAGCCTTTGCAAGACTCTAATCAAGACTGAAATAAACAGGGTAAAAATAAGACGATGTTCTTTGTATTTTTTAACTAATCTCTTCAAAAGCCTTCTGAAAGATTCCTATTGCCTGCTCACTAGGGTGTATGTTATCTGCAAGGGAAAAAGGACAGAAAACAGTGCTCAGCTATTTAGGCCACATAGATGACAGACAACAGTTCAACAAGGTCTAATTAGAGAGAAACTTGTTTTTTCCACCTTTGCCTTTGCAAGATTAGAACTACCGAGGAAGTACACTGAAGAAACAGCTTTGGTTCTGGATCTGAGTTTCTAATACATCACATTAAAATTCTGAGATAAAATGAATAGCTCACATGTATGAGATTTATGAGTTAAAGTATATATGATTTGAAATAGATGTAGGTACATTCCTTTGAACTTTTTTGTATTAGATTGCTCATATTCATGCTTGCTCATTTGTATGTTTGCTTCTTACACATACAGATCCACCTCAGACTTACGTTTAATCTGAAGAAACATTGTTTTCATTGTACGGAAGGAAATTAAACAAAGGCTATATAACACTGTTCTCCTTATAGCTGTAATCCCCTCTATCCCACTAAATAGCTCCTCAATAGCAAAATATATTATACAAGATTTCCAAGCTCTGATTGTCACAGAAGGTGACAAAGTGACAATAGCAGAGCTCAGGGGGCTGGCAAGGAGCAGAAGGAAGAGAGGGATTTATTTGGAGAACAATACTCTAAGACAGAGCAGACATGGAGACAGTAGCATCCCAAGCTTTTGTGGTTTTAACAAGCTCAGCTTTCAATTGTGTCCAGGAGAAAGAAGTGTAAGCATTTTTCTCCCACTAAAACCCAAAGAGAGCAATTTGAAAGTGGAAACATTGTACTGGACAATATTACTTAAATACATTTTTTTAAAGTCTCAGTCCTGCTACATTCATGATGCAATGATGAAGTTAGCTTCTCCATTAAAAAAAAACCAAGCAAACAAACAAAAAAACCCAACTCCATTCTCATAGAAAAGATGATGAATACTAAGAAAAGTTAAAACAATGATCAGAAATAGAAAGGCTATTTCTCAGGACCACTATTAGTATAGATAAATAAAGTGGGGGATAGCAGTATTTCTGTTGTTGTCAACTTTGTGAACTTTGTTTAATAACAAAAACCTTAGCAGTTTGAACAGGAATATTTAGTTCCAGCTGTAACTGACTGTATTATGTTCTATTTCAGGACACTGTTGGGTAAATAGCACAAAGGAAGGAGAAGCAATTTAAAATTGATTTTTTTTAATGGACTGAAAACCCAGGCTTGTGAAGTTTTTGTGAATCTCTCTAATTCTATCATCAGTAAAGTTAAACAGACTGTTGCTTCCAGAACAGTGTCCCACCACAAAACAGAATAGTGAGGCGCAGTTTGGTTCTCTTTTTTTTTTTTTTAATGTGTGGGTTCCATTTTGACATATCTGGAAATCCAGATCTATTCTCAGCCTTTTCCCCATGAATTCCAGTATTTTCACCACGCAGAATAAAACCTCCAAAATTCAGAAGGGAAAAAATAATATCATTTTGAAAAATCTTTAAACAGAAGAAGTGTCTTCTTTAGTTTAAAACATTCATTTACTTTAAGAAGTAACTATATAACTATTTCTGTCAGTCTGTCTTGCTCTTACATCTGCCTTCTATGTTTCTAACCCTTTGGCTGGTTTCAGACACACTTGGCAGAATGAAAGAACTATAGAAAACTATCTTGCTGAAAGTAAGGTGATCTGATGCCTTGATGAGGTCTCTGCTATGCTGGTATTACAGTATGATCTCTGACTTCTTTAGACACCAACAGTCCATACAAAACAAAACTCTTTATGAATGTCTTGAATACTGAAAAAGGGTTTGTGTAAGGCTTGTGAACTTACAGGTTAAGGCTGTGAAGACAGGCTGTCTCTACACTGTTGAATATGGGAGCACAGGTGACTTGCAAGTTGCTGAGCTATGCCATGGTGTGGGGGGAAGTGGTGAGCATGACAATATCTGCTGTGCCATTAGCTTGTACATGGAGACAATTATAGATGAGGCTGCTGCCTGAGAAAGATTCTCCAAGAATCTTCAGGAAAGATTTCTCCAAGACTTGTGGGACTGCTTCTTGAGGCACATCCTTTTGCTTCTATTCTCTTTTTCAGTTTTTTAGAACAGCAGTTTCTCTGTAAACCAAAATGGAGTGAATAGATTCCAGACAAGGGTAATATGCTTGGGAGGTACATCATGCAACAAAGACCAAGTAATATTTGCATCACATGTCTATTAACCCTTCATCATCAGTGGGAATCGAGATTACTTATCGCCTTGATGTCTGCACTTGCATAGTTCTTTAGTCCTGGTGTCTTACGGAAGTCAGGCAGGTTTGCATATTTAGTAGAATATTGACTACTTTTCCTAACAGGAAAGAGTATGAATTTTCAGACGTCACACTCTGCCCAACCAAACAACCCAGATCCTGTTAGGACAGGTGGAAGTAGTTCTCTTGTATGGTGATAGAGAGATGTCTCAAGTATGTCTAACAACAGCAGCAACTGTTTTGGCACTTGTTTGTTTTGTGTTAACTCAAAAATAAAGAAAGCATTGTTGCATATAAGGTACATGCAACCTTTTCAAACGAGCAGTCTTATTCTTGAACTTTAAAAATTAAGTAGAAAACCTTCAAGTTGCCATGAAGACTGAGTCATACTGCATACAAACAGGAAACAACAGGAGGCTGGTCCCTAAGAAACTGTCTCAAAATGTCAGTTCAAATAAACAGACAGACTAGGCAGTGGTATCTAAAATTCTCATTATGCAATTCTATTTTTCAACAATTTAAAGCAATAAAGATATGGGCTAAACTCTGGGTCATTACCTTAGTGAAAATTTAACTTCTGATATTTGCAAAATCTGGTGCCTGAAAAATGTTCACCTTTTTTGGTTCCAGAATGTTTTAGAAAAGTTCTAAAGATAATCTGACATTTACTTTCGTGTTTGCATCTGACAGCAATTGGATTTTGAAATCTATTATAGTAAGAACCATATTGAGAGTTAAAGTATCTACCAAGAAAATCTTGCTCTTGGGTTTGTTTTTTGTCCTTGTCAGATTCGGTTTTTTTTTGTGTGTGTGTTTTGGTTTTTTGTTTTGAGGTTTTTTTTTTTGTTTGTTTGTTTTGGGGTTGTTTTTTTTTTTCCCCAGATCCTGAGTAGATCACACCACGATATAAAAAACTTGAAGACTTAATTTTCAGTCTTTTTATTTACATCAATATATCTCCACCAAGTGAACTCTGACATGAATATCACTAACTGGGTGTTATTCCAAGCCAAACAATTCACAGTACTTGCTCATAACATACCTTCTTTCATTTATCCCTCACCAAAGAAGTGACATATTCCATCAGAGAGTACTTAACAGTGAAATTCAGTCATAATAGAGACCACACGACACCTAGAAAATGTATGCTAGCTTACACAGAATATTCCTCTGATACAAAAATACAGTGCATGAAGATTTGCAAGTGAACAATTAAGGGACCAAGTAATTTCATTCATGTCATATTTTTCTTCTACCCTGGCAAGCAAATTACCATGAGATTATTGGCAAAGTATCCCTTGAATAAGAAATTGATTTTATAGTCTTGTAATTTGTTATCTTGACCTTTACATGTATTTTTGTAAATTTTATTGGAGGCAGAATTAAGGTTCAGCAGTTTATGTAAATTATACTGGGGTTAATGAGGCATGAAGGGTTATATGACAGTGAAGAGTTGGATGGATCCTTCAGCCATTCATCTCTAGACTTATTGTTGTAATAACAAAAAGACACATTTCAGGGAAGGTTTAAATAAATTTAATGAGGGTTCCGATATATTGACTATTTTTTAATATTTAGGTTTTTTTGAAAACTTCTTTAAATGAATAGCAAATTATATTTCTAATGAGGACAAAATAATCAATTGATGCGAATAAGTATTTCTCAATTGATCTAAGATCAGAGAGGTTTTCCTTGCTGTCTTACATCTTTCCTTCCACACATTACGAATTTTCTGAGCTACTACTTCAGTTGCAAAATTCTTACATGAATGCAGTGTTTTAAGTTAAAGCTTTATACAAATGCAATTTCTGTCTCTAGTATATGACCACATGTGCTCCTGCTTCCTTTGTTTTGTAATGTTGCCTTTATTTCTCCCCCTTCTTTTCAAGTTTTCTTTTTCTAACATTCCCACAAAAAAACCCTGAAATAAAAAAACAAAACCAAAACAAAACAGACCTCTCCAAGATCCAGTGCTATCCAATGCTAAATCTGATCACCTGGATTTCAAAGAAAATTAACGTATAAAGATTTATCTAGAGCAGACATTGGACTAAGTCATTCACTGGAATCAAGGGAGCCAGGCTGAGTTATCCCAGTGACTGACTCATTCTTATTTTGATTTTTCTAATTCCCCTATAAAATTTCAACACTAGCAGAAGTTGAGACAGACTCTCTAGAAAACTGCCTCCTTGTGAGTGTGAATATTCAGTGTTCAGTGTAAGACAAACTTAATTCTTAACTGTAAACAAATTATCACAACCACATAATAAAAACAGAAACACAACTAATTATGAAATTAAAAGCATTTCAATTGTGCCAGTATTCATACAATGTCAAAGTGACAAAGAATAATAAATACATATGTTGTTGCATAAAAAACAAGTGAAAAAGGGTGTCTACTTTTAGTGAAAGAATTTGGGTGTTAAACCTAATGACATATTTAAGTTCCTAGAAAAAATAATGCCAAGTTTTCTCTGGGTCTCCACTTAAGTAGATTTGTTATTCAGCCTGGAAAAAATCCTCTTTTTACTTTTTTTAATGCTGCACATTTTTTTCACTGAAATTCTTTAGATTAGAGGTTACGTTATTGCTGATATTGTTCATAAAATGGTTGCTTATATTGCAATTTGGCTTTTACAGTAGTTGGAATAGATTCTTTTGAATTGACCATCATTACCTTGTAATATGATTTATCATTAACAATTACACATGCTTTATTTTCACCATGAAAGCTGACTTCCATAAGAGATGTTACCAAACACAGACTTGAGCCTGTAGTCAGCACCAGCTTCTCCTAATGTCTCCATGTCCTGGGTTTAGCAGTATCAGTCAGTTTTTCTCCTTCTTAGTAGCTGGTGCAGCGCTGTGTTTTGACTTTCAGTCTGGGAACAGGGCTGACAACACCGATTGTTTTTAGTTGTTGCTAAGTAATGTTTATTCTGGCTAAGGACTTTGTGAGTCTCATGTTCTGCCAGGGACGAGGGCAGGCCGGGAGGAAGCAGAGACAGGACACCTGACCCAAACTAGCCAAAGAGGTATTCCATACCACAGCACGTCATGCCCAGGGAGGTAACTGGGAGTTACCTGGGAGGGCACAGGCTCTCTTCGGGGGGGGTGGATCGAACTCGTTCGGCGGTGGTATTGTATTCTCTTCCCTTGTTATTTTCTCTTATCATTATTATCATTGGTGGTAGCAGTAGTAATTTGTGTTATACCTTAGTTACTGGGTTTTTCTTATCTCAACCTGTGGGAGTTACATTCTCTCGATTATCCTCCCCATCCCTCCAGGAGTGGGGAGGGTGGGGGGTGGTGGGAAGGAAAGAAACAGGGAGAAAGGCAGTGGGGAGAGAGTGAACGAGCTGTGTGGATAGGTTTAAACCACAACACTCCATTACCTGCATCCCAACACATGTGCAGTGGCAACCTGCCACTGAGCTCTGAAGCATCCTTACAGGAAAAGGACAAACATACCTGGCAGACCAGCATAGACCTTTCTACCACCCAGACAGTGAGATCTGTCCAGGAGTGTGATATCTACAGGCCAGGGCTCAGATGATGTAGGCTGGGCTCCTTGGAGATGCTGTGTCGATGGTTTGGCTCTGAGCTACAGAATACTGAAAGAAGAGTATAGACCATGGTATTTATCATGAGAGAACAGATGCATTGACCCATACTTCATCTAATACAAGAGACTTTGCCAGCAGGATGAGCACATGTATTTGCTATAATGACCATAAGTGTGGTCAGTAGTTACAAATTTAACGCACTGAGAAGCCTGAGGAATGCATTAGAGCAGTGGTTTAATGCAATGAGTCCTAACAGCACAGGCACTATTTCTTAAATTGATTAGCAAGATTGACTGCCATTGCGAATATAGATTCAATTGAAGTTTTGCTTTAAAGGATGTTAGATCATTCCTTTGAAAGTATATATGATGTCTGTTTTTCCAGGTAAAGTAAGTGGTATAGGAAGTTAGAAGAAAATTAGTTGAAAAAAGTTATTGGGACTCTAAAGCACTAGACACTGTTTGGGCAATTATATACTCATATGGTGACAGGCAAAGTTCTCTCCAGAGAGGAAAATATGAGGGTGGTATGCAAAGATACCTGGCTTCCCATGTATCAGCAAGTGACACTGTGATGGGTGTGCTATTGACTAGGAAAAATGGATAGCCAGAAAGAAGTCAGCTTTTCTTGAAGTTATTTACAGCCAAAATCATTAGGATTTTGAAGAAGAATGAAATGACCCAACAAACTAGATAATTTGGCAAGCATGACAACAGATTAAATTGACTGGGTAAAAAGATGGTAATGTGCACTGGGCCTAGTAATTTTCAGTGGTTATATTTGTCAACACTGTCTAAATTAACTGGGACTATACAGAACAAAGGCTTAGGCATGACTATGGACAGCTTAGTGAAATTGTCTGCTACAAATTAACGGACCTCTTGGTCTCTTTCAGGGAAAGGTACAAGATTGTATGAGCTCTTTATGGAACAGTTACTTAAGTCTACTTTGTGTATTGGGTTATTGCTGGTTTAATCACCTCAGATTTTCATCTGACGCATGGTGTAGGTGTTTGAGAAAATGTGTGGAGGGAGAGGGTGTTCAGGGTATAGCTGTCTGCATTCAGTCATAGCTTTTACCAGCTTGCTGTTTCCCACTGGCAGTTCCAGATCCCACAGCTAGACTATGTCTTTCACAGTGTCATCACACTGATAGCGTCCATGAGAATTTTTGACCTTATTGAAAGAATCATGCTAGCTTCCTGTGATTGCAAATCTTGACATCTGGAGGAAATATTGGTGGATAAAGACAGAAGCATAGCTACAGCAACATCTGCAACAAATGATGAGTCACAATTCTCTTGCAATATTACCAATATAGCATGAAATAATAAAACCCAATGTTGTTTGTGCTGTCACTCAAACAAGTTTCCTTAACACCTTCTGTCTACTTCTGCAGACAAGTTGTTTTTCACTATCAGGAGACTCTTGTATGAAGGTCTAAAGAGCAGAGGTGAAAATCTGATGTCTTTTAGCTGTTCAGTGACACCCTTTTGCTCAAATTTCCCCTTCACAACACACACCTGTTATCATTTTGGGAACTCACTATCATGACCTATCACACAATCACAAAAAAGGAAGACATTTTTTCAGAAGATTTACTTGGATCCAGCAGACAA
The DNA here is from genome assembly GCF_037157495.1 of Lathamus discolor. Taxonomy (NCBI): domain Eukaryota; kingdom Metazoa; phylum Chordata; class Aves; order Psittaciformes; family Psittacidae; genus Lathamus; species Lathamus discolor. The sequence goes on from NC_088885.1 coordinate 110,332,102, forward strand.
AGGGCCTGACAAAGACCTAACAGCAGTCTTTGATTCTACTCTGATCTGTGCAAGTGGAAACCAAACTCTGGTAGCCTTTAAGTATGTTGAGAATAGGGCTGCAATTAAATTCTGGTATCTTTTACCAGAAATTTCGTGAACAGTGACTATTTTACAGGGGGTGAGAACAGAGGAGGTGCACTCTTCAAAATTTATGCTCCTCTGAGCTTCTGCCTTTACAGAGGGAATCCTTTGTGTGTGCACAGAAGTTTAGTTAAAGTTCATTAAATCAGAACAAGCACTTGCTTTGACTGTGGGATCTGTCTATGAAAACTCCCAACAGTGTAAACCAAAGTACAACATTTCAGTAACTGTTGTGTTGCTTGCCACCTTCATTATTCTCAGTTATACCACACAGGTAACCTTTTGTTTAGGTTAGTTATAAATTTTTGTAATTACAAGGATGTAGTTGAATTACTTTTAATTTCTGCAAACTGCAAAACAAGATCTAATTATAATCATAACTTAGTAAAATGATTCTACTTTGCCATGCTCCAGTGACTTAACTTACCAAGTTAAATTTGTTTGTACATTTGTTAAAGCACCAATAAACTCGAACCTGAGTAAAGTTATTCAAAAACCACGATAGCAGATTATTCAAATAAAACCCCCAACAATTTAGCAGTTAAGACGAATTGAATAGAAATAAATAGCTTTGCAGTCTCCCTCCCCACTTTCATTTTTCCCATATTACAGAAGGTGTTGAAAAGGAATGTTCTAAATTGTCTAAACTTGTTTATATTTACCTTCCAGATAGCTAAGATATTTTGATTTATTTTGTTTTTAGAAAAATATACCTACTTCCATAAATCTTGTTTTTTGTTAATGAAATAGTATATTAGCTAATATTGCAATATAGATAATATTAGAGCTCCCAGAACTTGGACTCAGTCAGCAAGGCACATAGCTGCAGCAACATTGAGTCTTGTGGTTAGGCACTGGATTGAGATACACAAGGGGTTTACCGGAGCCAGGAGAATCCAGGAAAGATCAGGGACCCGTGCCAGGAGCTGGTAGCTCTTGTGAGAAGTACCTGCACAAGTTGAAGGTCTGTTATGTCAGGCGGCCAATTTGCAGGAAATAGTTAAAATGCTGTTCAGTATTAGAATGACTGAGATGAAGATAGGTGGTTTTAGAGCTATGCTTCTGTGGTGGACACTACAGAGAATGAGGTATCTTGGACCCTGGTAACCTACAAAAGCATTACTCTTCTTCAGTTCTCACCCTCTAGCATTACAACCAAATCCAAAAATGAAGCTTTAATAGCTGTAGACACCCATGAGCAAGGTCTGAAAGGAGAGACTCTACCAGCAGCACACAGTGGACACCACTAAAAGAAACGACAAGTTCTTGTAGTTGATTACTCTCTTCTAAAGGGCACTGAGGTGCCCATCTGATGACCTGACAAGGTCTAATGAGAGGTATGCTGTCTTCTATGAGCTACAGTACGAGAAGCTAGCAAGAGTATGCCACAAATTGTCAGAAGCACATACTACTATCCATTGATGCTCCTTCATGTGGCATGAATGACACTACAAGCCAGAAACTGGACCGAATCCAAAGAAGCCTACAAGCCCTGGGAGTGCAAGCAAAAAGTTTTGGTGCTCAAGTCATAATTTCTTCCATTTTACCAGTTAGAGGAAAGGGTGCAGCCAGAAATAGAATATAATGCAAATAAATTTCTGACTTCATGGCTGATGTCAATGTGAAGGTTTCGTCTTTTATGACAAGATGTTTTTTGATTAATATAGCCTGTTAAGGAGGGATGGTATCCATCTGTCTAGAATATGCATGGGAATCTTTGGACCCCACCCCTCAAGTCCTTTGGTTTAAAACCCACTTTACCAAGTTGACTAATCTGCTGCCAAAGTGGCAATGCTCACACCATTGAAACCTACTGGGGAATAAGACAGGCCAACCAGAATAGTGACAAATATTCCTTAGGTGCCTCCGATGACAACCAGAAGACCGACCACCTCTAGTATATGTATACCAATGTATGAAGGCCACAGGGAGGGTCTCCCTTCTCCATGAAGTTAGATGAGATACATGCACCTTTGATTTGTTCACTTATTTCAGACTGAGAAAATAAGTACAACAAGAGTAAAGCTTATAGGCATTAGATGGATGCTGCATATGAAAATACAGATTGTTCTGGATATTGTTCAATTCATAACTCATATGCTGTTAAACAGAAATTGTTGAAAAAGATTCTACGCTGGTCTCCTGCTACATGCCAAATGTCTGGGGGTAAGAGACACTTTTCAATCACTATGCTGATACCAGATTTTTGGTTTTTAATTGTTGGCACATTCAAGACACAGGAAGATCTAGAAAAAGAGGAACTCGTGGGAGTCTGCCAAATATATTACTGTGTTTGATTCCTCCTGATTATGATTAGGAATTGAAATTAATATTCATGCTGTATTTGTTGCTCTACCTTTTAATTTCTAATGCATTTAAAATCAGCTATGCTGGCATCTTCTGTGTGAAATAGTTACATAAATGGTCAGGATTCTTCAGTCAGTTTAGTCATGCAAATGCCATAATCTCTTTGGAGAGGAGCTAAACAATGTTTTTCCCTTCCATTGGCAGAGCAAGTTTCTCCATCTCTTCTGGGAGATGAATGTGATTTGCATTGGAATGTGGCAGTTAATTTTAAACTGCTTCATTCTAAAAATCAAAGACATTGAGACTTCTTATTTTTTGCATTGCTCAGATGGCTTACAAGCAGCACATTGTTAATGACATTGAAAAACTAAACTGCTTGAGATGACTTGTCAGAACTTTTAATGCAAGTTAAAGGTAAGTCATAAATTAATGCAAAACATTTTTTAAAATCCCAGAATCATTCTGGTTGGAAGGGAAATCTTGAGATCATCTGGTGCGACCTCCCAGCTCAAGCAGGGCTAGAGCTGGCTGCCCAGGGCTTGTTGCCCAGGTTGACCATCTCCATACAGCTTTTGAATATCTCCAAAGATGGAAACTCTGCAACCTCTGTGGGCAACCTCTTTCAGTGTTTGATCACTGTCTTAGTAAAAAACAGTGTCTTCTCGAGTTCGGATTTCTTATTTCGAGTTCAGTTTCTTATGCTATCAGTTACCTAGCCTAAGATTTTGACATCTCTCTTGGACAAAAACCACTCTGTTTTTCTTCTACTAGTATTTTGAAGGTGTAATGTTCAATGTTTTGAAATGACAAACCAGAAATCATGCGATAGTTGGTAATACTGCTGTAATTTTTCTTAGATAGCAAAGACAGTGCTCATAGTTTGAAGACACTGTCTTTAGGACATAAAAGAACGGAACTGACAGAAGGATAATATCTTTTTAACTCTTCCTTTGATATTCCTTCTTTGTGAGATTAAACACTTGGGGCTTTTGTTGAGAAATCAGTAACTGAGGCCTGCAACTGAACTCCTTTGTAATTTTGCCTTTGTTTTGTTTCATAGGGAAAGCTAGTGAAGCCCACATGAGCACCTGAAATAATCTAATGAAGGCTGCAACACATGTAGCAGGATAAATCCTCTGAATATGTGGCTTGGAAATGTGTAACATATAAGAATTATCTTTACAGATCAATATTCCTCAGAGTGTAGATATACTCAGTAACCTCAAAACTTCTCCTGTGTCTTGTTCAGGCCTCTGATCCAGAAGTACCTGTGATAGCCCCCCATTTCTTCACTGTGAGCCACGTTACAGTACTCAAACCAAAGGCAAATGGCACAGTTATATGAAGGTGCTTGAACTTGGGAGGGCATTGGCACAACGGTGTCATTAACTGGGACAAACAGCTTTAAAGTTATGATGTTGGCATCTCTGACATTTCTCACTGATAATTTGGGAAATTTCTTAATTAATCTGAAGATATAAAATCAGGGAGATAACAGCATTTACACTCCAATTATGCACGCGGTTTCTCTTCCCAAGTGTGAGAATGATATAAATTATGTGTGCATCAGGATCCCAAGTAAAATGTGAAGCTAAGAACAAATTTGACTTGTTAGAACTTTGCCAAGCAAATATTTTTGTTGTCTTCAAGTTCACTAGTTGAAAATCTTGTACCAGTGTGAGACTGGGAAAATGCTTGAATACTCCAGTCTTAAACCCACATGAAAAAAATTTCTGGTCACCTTTTCCTCTGCTTCTCAGCTTTTTAATAGTAAGGGTCCAAGAAACAACATCAATTCATTACTCTTCATGAATCAACATCAAAATAGGACAATTAGTTCTCTTTGTTCATTGTTTGTCTTGTTGGCCTTTAATAAGCCTCTTTTCCCCCTCAAAGTTTCCTCAACAACTCCTTATTCGTCCATGGAGGTGTCCTGGCCCTCCTGCTGCACTTCCTTCTAGTTGGGATGCGACACTCCTGAGCTTGTAGAAGGTGATCCTTGAATATCAAACAACAGTCTTGGGCCCCTCTACCCTCTAGGGCTATATCCTATGGAACTTTACTAAGCAGGTTCCTGAAGAGGCCAAAGTCTGCTCTCTTGAAATCAAGGGCAGTGAGCTTGCTGCATGCTCTTTTCACTGTCCTGAGGATCTCAAACTCGACCATCTCATGATCGCTGCAACCAAGGCTACCCTGGAGCGTCACATTTCCAACGAGCCCTTCCGTGTTGGTGAGCACGAGGTCAAGCATGGCACCTCTATCTAGGCTTTCAATTTATACACAGGAAATATTTCTAGAGAAAGAAAAAGGAGTGGAAACAATAAAAGAAGAAAGAAAGAAAATTATAAATACGGACAAATTGGGGCTCCACCTAGACTTTAGTGATGGTATAACAGACACTATAGTATTTCAGCCATGGAGTAGACTTACCAGTCATATCTATCACTTCAGAAAACATTTCTACCAGCTGGGAAACATTAGCAGAATTTCATTACTTTCAGATGGTGTCTTATTAAAGTTCACTGTCAGACTGCTTTTACCTCAGTAATGAGATTTCTTGCACTACTTTGAGGAGGGACTATGAAAGTGTGTGCAATATTCCCCAAAGTAGCTTTGCTCTCAAATAAGTAGTCTTCAATGCAGATCAGAAAACTGCAATCAAGAGTTGTCTTTACAGTCATAAGAAGTAAACCTGGAGACAGTAGAATACTTTGCACTGTTATATATGACTTCAGCGTCAACAGATTCATTGTTCCCAGAATACTTTCTGACTTGTAATATAACATCCCTGGTTAGTAAGGTAATTGAGAACATTCAGCACAGATTATTTATTGCTATGATGTCTCCTACTAAATATCCTATTATGACAGCAGACTTTTTCAGAAAAAAATCAAACCAACAGCTAAATCGCATGATATTGAAAAGGAAAAATGTTCCCTCTTTTTTTTTTTTCTTTTCCCTGATTTCTTTGGTTTCCTAATGATACTTGTATAAAGTTATGAGTAAAGGTTACCAAGCAGACGACAATTCTTGCACATTTCACAGTTAACAACCTGATCCAGAACCTATAATTTTCATCTTTCTTGCTTTCTTGTTATCTTTGCATGATGGTGACATTATCCTGAATGGTTAGTGCTCTGAGCATGCTATAATCGAAGTAGGATGCGTGGAGAAGCAGGGTGTGAAGCTTGTCCTAACATACAGTGGAGTTCAAATAGCTAATGCAAAGAATAACTTAAATTTGCTACAAAGAAAGACACATTAAAAGCCAGGAGATGCTTGTTTTTTAATAAACCAGTTCACAGCAACTGACACCACCAGAAGTGTCCCTAAACTAGCTGAACGATCTGGTGCAACTATATGGAGGAAGTAGCACTGTACAGAGATACTAGTTTAGAGCTAATGTAGAAGGGTTGTGGTAGTGTGGCAGAGAGTCCAGGGGCTTAGTAACTTGTGTCTCTACATCTATCTATGCCTAATGTTAGCTTAGGCATTTTAGTACACAGGACAATGTGTGTTTATTCTTCAGGGACTTTCTGCTCTGCTGGGGGTACCTGTATGACTCAGACATTTCTGTCTAGTAAAACTGGGCTGGCAAGAAGCTGCAGAAAATTGCAAGTAAGGTTTTCATAGTCTGGTCCAATCGTTTTATTTTCAAAATATTTTTCCTAAGGCATATAGCTCTGTATTGCCTGCTGAGATCTTATTCTTGGTCCCTGAGTATTCCATTGAAATATCATGACTTCAGTCTGATGCCCACTTGTGAGACAAACATTAACAAGACTTTAATGAACACTTGCCCATGCACTTAGAACAAAGCCCTACTAAAGAAAAGGAGGAAAGTTTTGCTTTTGATCTAACTGGCTTTATTTAGATCAAGCCTTTAGCATTGTCAAAGGCTGTGAGATGCTTCACTTGAAAAAAATGTTTTGGAAATATGTTAGACACAGTCAATAAACATACCGATCATGCAATAAATAAAAATTGGCTTGTATGAAACAATACTGGGATTCAAACAGCTAAACTTTATGAAAGCAGTATAACTGTGAATGAATCTTCACTGACAAGTGTAATTTGAGACAACAAAAATTATTGTAGATTTTCTTTCATCTCAAAGGAATGGATATTACCTTCATCAGTACTATATTTTATATCATAAATTGCCTTTAAAATGGTATACCGTCATATATTTATAATTCTGTAAGTCAATAGATTATGCATAGAGTAAGATATCACTCAGTGGCAGCATGTGTGGTAGAAGCTGGCTGTCCTGAGCTCTGGCTTGTGCTGTCTATTAACTAAATACTTAATTTGCTTTCTAACCTGGGAAGAATAAATTATATTTTAAAAAAGAAGCATAGCCTCAAAAATACTTGTGATAAAGAGCCAGCAGAAAAATTCCCATATACTTCTAGCTGCTATTATTTTGAACATATATTATCTGTAGACTGTGACTTGGACACAGTCACAGAGTATGCAATCATGACTGTAAAGGGAAGCAAAAATTCTCACACCTCCTTTGCGGCCATCTGGATATAAACAGGGTGCTAAAGGGGAAGCAGATTTTATGGATCTCTAAAATGCACTCCCTACACCCCAAAACCCACAAACCAGCAGGTAGGAGGGATGCTGGTGGAGAGTGGATGTGGAAAGTGGGGTGACCCTGGACTTTGCCTCTCACAAAGTCAGTGTCCCAGGCAGCTGGGTTAGTTCAAGGGATTTGTAATTCGCTTTTTGGATAGACTAGTCAAACTTCTATATTCTTCTTACAGACAAGGAAAGACATCTGCTGCAAAGGTTTCTGGCTGGAGCGTGTAGCACTCCTGGCTGGAGCATGTTGCACTCTATCCCATGATCAGGGCTAAGTCTGTACAAACACCTACACAGAAATTATTAGAGTTACTATCAGCCAATTTGTACCACTGTAACACCATTGATTTTCATTGGACGTATATGGCTATACAACAGCTGAAAAACTGGCTTGCAAATCCAGTTTCTTTGCTGAGGCTATAACTATTCAGGGACAGGCTTCAGGAGAACACATGTGCAGAAGCAACATATAAGTAAATTTTGATAAGGGGTTTATAACTCTTGAGACTGAAAGACACTACTATAAGGAACAATTTTACAAAGGCCAATGATGTCCACAGAGAATCCAGCTCTGAACATCAGGTAATAAATTCCTTTTTTTCTTTCAAAATTTATAAACTGGCATATTATATGCTTGGAAATTATGTGACCCTAATGAGCTCAAATAACAAATGTTTAGCCTCTGAAACAGTAAAGAGCTTAGGGGGGGTGGGAATCTCATATCAAGCTACCCCAGAAGATCTGTTGGACTATAGCAACTTGTTGTATGCATTCTCTCAGTGTATATGAGTGTACTTTATAGGGACATCTAGGAAACACTTTTGCCATACAAAAGATCAACTGACACCAAATAAACTTTGTACTAAAACATGATCATTTTTTTTTATTACTGCTTGCCCTGGGACAGAATCCGGTTTTATCAAGATACATAGGAAGGATCCCACTGATATTGGTGGCCTTTGAATCAGATCTATTTGGCTGGCTCAATCTCAATTGCCATTTTTTTCTCCATTGTACTCATGAAGTTTTGTTCCAGCAAATCCAGTGTCTGCTTGAGCACTTTGGCCCTTGCCTCTGAGGACTCGGTTCATCCCTCCAACAGTGTGCCTTTTTAATACAAGCTTTTTTCAGGTTCAGTTTTCTCTTGAGTGCCACAGATGGAATAGAGTACCACAGCTAGATGACGTATGGAGTCCCTGCTGATTCAAGATTGCTTACAGATTTCTGCTAGGTCCTGTGGTTTGCTTCATGAATCATGCCAGTCTAATCTTTGGTGCTATAAAGGAGCTCTGTTCCCTAGTGATGACTTATGAATAAAAGCAAAAGCACGATCTAGTGAATGGGCTGGATACGGCAGAAGAGTGTGGCCTGCAGGTAAGGTAAAATATAGAGATAATCCAGAATCAATCCATTGTAAGAAAGGATTTTTGTTGGTTTCAATGAATGATGAATCATATCCCTGAGTAACTTTAATAGAAAGTCTAATACAGTTTCCTGCAGGCATTCTGAAACCAATTTGCAAAGTGAACATTTCCTAGGACCTATGAAACTTTCCTTGTAGGGAAACAGGAAGGCAAAGCATAGTATTCTTGGGGTTTCTCCTCACAGCAGTGTATTGTGGGATAACATTTTCCTGATATGTTCAGATGGATTTTTCTGCAGCAAAGACAAAATAGAAAAGGATAAGGGAGCAATAGGAAAGCATGCCTAAACGTAAGAGTGGATATCTTAGATCAGCCTTAGACTAATCTAGACTAGAAGTTGGTAGGGGAGGAATTCAAGAATAGCAAACGTATGATTTTGCTTTTCTTTGTGTAACATTTCCAGCTCCTTGTATTTGTTGGTTGAGATGCCAGAGCTTGTTTTTGTATCTTTGCATTCATTGGAAAAAAAGGAAGGTGTTATGGAGAGTCACACAATAGCAAATGTATTGCAGGAATAATGGCCTGACAATTCAGATGATCCTCATGAAATAAAGAGTTATTGGCTGCAGAAGCAGCAATGACATGCTCACAAGTAGTTGAAGGTAAATGTAACACAAACATGCTAATTAGCAAGCCATAGGGAGCAAAGGGAATAATACAATTCTCTACAAGACCATGTGTGGTGGGTTGACCTTGGCTAGCAGCCAGACACACACCTAACTGTTCATTCACTCTCCTCAGCAGGATATGAGGAGGCACTACAACGAAAAAGCTTATGGTCAAGATAAGGACCATAAGCTAAGGAGACTATTTATCAATTTCTGTCATAGGCAAAACAGACTTGGCTTAGGGAAAATTAATTTAATACTGCCAATTGAAATAGATTTCTCATTGGGTAATGAGAAACAAAAGACAAAAATTAAAACAACACCTTCCACCTTCACTGTCTTCTCAGGTGCAACTTAAATCCTTCACTCCCAAGTTCTCTACAAGGGATGGGAAATGAGAGGTTGTGGTCAATCCATAATAGCTCCTCTCTGCCTGCACCAGTGCACACACTCCATGGGCTGTTTTTCCTTCAGAAGATATCCCCCTGTTCTAGCATAGGGTCCTCCGTGAGCTGCAATGTGGATCTCTGCTCTAGCACGGCCCTCCATGGACTTCAGAATGGCAACCGGCTCCATCATGGTCCTCTCGGCGGGCTGCAGGATAATCTCTGTTGTGGCACCTGAAGCCCCTCCTTCTTGTTTCACTTTGGTGAGATACTGTTGATTTTCATATTTTATTTTATTTTTTTCCGTGGTCTTCTGCTTGTGCAACAGTTTGCTCTTTCTTGCTTACTTTCTTGCTTACTTTCTCAGAAACACCACCAGCCTGACTGAGGGGGCTCAGCTGTGTCCTACACTCACAGCGTGTCCTCGGTTCACTAGTAGCCGTTTTTCTCCTTCTTAGTAGCTGGTGCAGCGCTGTGTTTTGACTTTCAGTCTGGGAACAGTGCTGATAACACCGGTTGTTTTTAGTTGTTGCTAAGTAATGTTTATTCTGGCTAAGGACTTAGTGAGTCTCATGTTCTGCCAGGGACGAGGGCAGGCCGGGAGGAAGCAGAGACAAGACACCTGACCCAAACTAGCCAAAGAGGTATTCCATACCACAGCACGTCATGCCCAAGGAGGGAACTGGGAGTTACCTGGGAGGGCACAGGCTCTCTTCAAGGGGGGGGGGGGGGGGGGGGGAGAGGGGGATCGAACTCATTTGGCAGTGGTATTGTATTCTCTTCCCTTGTTATTTTCTCTTACCATTATTATCATTGGTGGTAGCAGTAGTAATTTGTGTTAAACCTTAGTTACTGGGCTGTTCTTAACTCAGCCATGGGAGTTACATTCTCTCGATTCTCCTCCCCATCCCTCCGGGAGAGGGGTGTGGGGGGAAGGAAAGGAAGAGGGAGAAAAAAAGGGGGGGAGTGAGTGAAAGAGCTGTGTGGCTCGGTTTAAACCACAACACAGAGGTCACTCCTGCAGTCTCTGTCTGCCAACATCTTGCCACCGACTCCCTGTACACCATGAGACATCCCAGGATTATTAACTAATGTTGTCTATAGCTTCTGTATAAATTATATTTCTATATAACAATCTTTTGAAGAGGACATGAAGACAAACAGCACAGAGGAGGTCTTCATGGTTATGATGTCCTAGCTTACCCTCAAGTTACACCCCAGCCTCAGAGGGATAAAGGGGGGACCTTAGCCGTGGGGCTTCACATTGCACAGTAAGTGCTTTCTCTGGAGTGCTGCTCTAACTACATGATACCCCTCCAACAACTGAAACATACAGAAGCAACCCTATAGGTAGACATGTGGTAGTGACAACTCTACACAGAGCTGTATGCTTTGTCCGTGCTATGGAATAGCTTGGACCTGAACTTTCTCCCCTTTGAGGTTCTTGAAGCCCATCCGGATCTGTACCTTGCCTCAGTGTATAGTGTGGACATGTGGCAGCTTCCAGCGCAAGCATTGTGCAGATGGCTTGCATTTGCCCAGAAAATGGTCACACAGAGAGACTGAATGCATGAGTGTGGCTACAAGCTTTTGTGCAGGGGTGGGTTTTGTCTTGTGCTTCTATTGCAGCATTAAGCCTCTTTGTTACATTCTAAGCAAAGACTGAATTTTATCTTGACTGTGCTAAAATCACATTTTAAATATAAAGCTACACACTGTAGAGTTTCATTGAAATACATGCCAAAACGCAATTTCTAAGGGAACAACACAGTTCTCCTCCAAAACATGAAGCAGGATTTACACTTAGTCAGAACTACACAAAGAAAATTATTATTTATCCTTAAAAATTCACCTTTTGCTAAGGAAAAGCACTTGCGAAGCCCTCATTCCTATAAAAAAGGGTAGCCAACACTTGTATTTCCAGGAAGACAACACTTACTTGAGAATCATCAGGTAATCAGCAGCTTACAGCTTGCTTTGGAATTTGACACAGATGAGAAAATCACCATATTATAAAAAACCTGAATAAAATAGCTTTTTTATGACTGCATATTATTGCAAACAGAACTTTGACTTCCATCTATGTCATTTGTACATTAAGAAAAAAAAATCCACAACAGAAGATCAGCTAATTTTTATGTATTTATATGATAGCTTTGCAACAAGCAGATCACACTATGAAAGCCGTGTTACGAGCATGGATTGAAAAGAAGTAGCACAGAAGGGTGACATTTATTAATTTACAGATGGTATTACTCTAGATGCCTGAAACCATAGTGATCTGGTAACAGACACGGAACTCTAAATGCCTGAAGCAACCCCAGATGTCACTGCATACACTCCAGGGAATATAATTTAATAATAATTTATATGGCAAGTATAACACTTGTGAAATATGCCATTCAGCACCATCACTGTGCACACTCCCTGGTGGGTAATTTAAGAACATATAATATTTCAGAGCTTTGGATCAGGAAAGAGATGATAATTAGATTCTCACTTTAAATCAGGTATATGAAGGGGAAAGTTAATCAACCAAAAAAGATAATTTAGCAGATTTGGATTCTCTAATGACATTTCTAATTAGAATTAGGGCATAATTTGGGACACATAGAAAGTTGCTAATTGTTATCAAAATATTTTCAAACATGCTGCAGCCTCAAAGGTGAAAAAGGATTGTGCAAATTTTGAGAATAAAACCTATACCTATAATACCTATTTATACCAACCTTATAGCTTGGTATAAATATCTGTCCTGTGCAGCTACGGGCTTGCTGTTTAAAACTCTGGAAAGTTTTCATTTGGGGCACCTGCTCCTGAGCTGAATAGCTATAGGTACTGGAGAGACCTATGGTATTTTCTGAGAAAGGATCCACTGTCTTTCTAATTGTGTCATTCTGGTTCTGGTGCCTATAGTTTGGTAATCGTGATTCACAGTCCTTTCCTTAGTAATTAGACTGAGGCAGATATGTCTTCTGTTTCTATCACTGTTTAGGGTACTCTATGTCAGCGGGTTAATTAACATTCAGATTCCATAGGAAAGAACTGTATGACTGCAGCAAAGCTTAGAAAGCACTTTGAAACTCATCCAGAAGAAAAATAAATACATTAAAGTTAACTCTTAAAGGAGGAGTGTATTTGCAAAGTGAATATTCTAACCACTAGGTTAAAAGTCATGCATGTTACAGTGCATGTCTCAGCTCACTTCTCCCAAGGAAGTAAGTTTGTTTTGTGAGTAATAATAAATGGAGGAAGATGCCTCAACATTGAGAAAAAGGGCTTGATATAAACTTGGGAAAGAGAAGACTAAATAAAAAATTAAGTAAGCTGTGCCCATGTTAATCTTGAAGGCTGCTGTCCACTGTAGTAACTAGTGAAACGAGTCATATCAATTTTTTTCTGGACTGACCTGGTCCTATTAACCAGGGCTGTGGGAGTAGCTTTGAATCGTGCTTCCATCTCTAGAAGGTATTCAGGCTACCAGATTCCTCGCTGAGACAGTATAGCATTAATAACTTGTGTATTTTTTCTAGCACATGTGAAGGGCCTGCTTCTGCTGCCTTTGAAACGCTTTGAATATCCCTGACCTCAGATCTGTCACACTTTATTTTAGTCATTTAAAAGTTAAATCAACTAAGCTATCTTCTAGGCTTCCTCTGAAGTCAATAGAGAGAGCTGAGGATCTTCAGGGGACAATTTATCTTACTTTTTCTAGACACTTAGGACAAAATGAGTCACACTTCTAAAGATGCCCGCCTTTCACCATTGACTACAGCGAAAGTCAAGATGTTTAACTTTTAGTCCATTAGTGAGATAAATTCCACCCACAGACTCTACATAAGGCATTTTTCATTTAAAGAAAACTTATTCAATGTGTGATCTTTGCATAGTCTTGCTCTAAGTACGAAAGAGTTTTTTAACATACATCATTAAATCTCACCTGCACATTCTTCTTTTATATCTAAGAAGAAAGGAAGGTATTTAACAAAATAGTAAGCTGAAATGTGCATCTTTGCCAAGCATACAGCAGTAGTTTTTCAAGGGCATTGTTATAAAACAGAAAGTTTGTACCATCATTCAGTGATGTACTGGTGGCAAAGCTCAATGCCATCCTTTTCCCATGAGTTTTATGTTCATGAATCAGTGTTCAAGCTAAGGGTCAAGATGGTCTCCTCACTCTTTGAAAATTTACATTACTGACGAGTACCAGAAGAGTGTCCCATTGTATAGCAAGCGAGCTAGAGAGAAGCCAGGATTGTATTCATTCCAAGGTAGTTTCACATACAGACTTCCTTGCAATAATCTCCTATACACTTTAAAAGCCACTAAACTGAGTAACTACCAGGAAGATAAACTTCCAGCAAAACAGACAAGGAACCAAGCCAAAATCTCCAGAAACACAAGGTTACCTCAGGCAGGTATCTCTTGAATAAAATCTGTTATCTTAACCTTGATTATGTAGAAATGCCAGTGTACCATCCTTATGCTGAGTATCAAATGGATGTATTGCTGAATGAGAGTTTTATAGTTTGCTTCATGTACACTAGGGCTACAGACTATGGACATCCTTTAATAAACATACTGTTTTGCAAGCACTTATTCTGTGTTGAGCTATAGCTTAGCTTTGTTCTTTTACCCAGCTTGTGGGTTCAGAGCCAATCCTCCCATACTTACAGTTGGTTTTGAGAAACAGAAAAACCTCTGCTGGTGCAGCCTTGGAAAGGATTGAACACCCCCCCACCTCCAACTGCACTACTTATAAAATGAGACATAGCTTGGCCATGGCTGTTGCTATTCTGACGTGCCCTTATGTGGACAAAAGAAATAGACAAGTAAGTCAGAGATATTCAGTACACCAGGAAAATCTCTGCCAGTTGTATAAACCAATTTTGTATCTGCAAAGTGCAAATAATAAGCATCTGATCAGTGAATGAAAACCTAAACCTAAAGTTTGGCCATGCAACTGTTTTAATGATTAGATTAGGTAGGGGAGAGGGTAAAATACAGCTTGAATAAATGTCAGTAGAGAAATAGGTTAATTCATGGTCAAACATGACCATTTCTGTGAGGTTCTGGAGATAAATCACTTACAGAGGAGTGGAGGAGTCTAGACTGAGCTATTCAGTCTTTTAATTTGGATATTCTAAGGACATTTTATGCTTATTGTGGTTTGCCTTATAATGATATACTGCTTTGCTTTAGGGTTATGTTTTCTATGAGCCAGTGTCTGATATTTTCATAACTCCTAAAGATGGGAGCCCATATGTACTTGCCAGTATTTAGTTCTGTTATTTCTTTTCATCTGAGTGCTGAAGATAATGGTGGTTTGTCTGAGGGAGGCAAACCACAAGGATATTTACATAAGAATGAAAAACATTAAAAATAAAAATCATTAGAGTTTAATTTGACAATTTTAAAGTTTTAATACTATTTACTTCTTCCTAATTACATACTAATGATAATTTAATAGAATAATGTATATTGTTAATTTTCTTTCTTATCTTTTTAAACTTCTTTTGTGTTAAATTTTCAAATCCTAATAGCATACATATATTGCATCATAGCCAATTAACTTTCCAACACCAGAGTTTAGAGACAATTTCTTCATGATTATTTACACAATCATTACAAAAATTAACATAGTGTTAGTTTCAATATCAATTTTGCAAGACAAACCACAAAGCAGAAATTTTGTTGAGACAAAAAAATATTTCTTGTTATGAATTCTAATCACTATAATAATCTTCAAGATGACTTGCTAATATTTCCTTACAACCTCAAGTCTCTGAAATGAAAAATAATTTGTTACTTAAATGTTTTATGCTTTTAGCTGAAATGCAGGCTTATTTTGCTTTCATGCATTTAATTTGAAGAATCAGAACCATACTAAAACAATAACTCATCACAAGTATATTTTATATATTTATGTATGCAGTATAAATATATACGCATGTCAGGACATTGCATTATCTAAAATATTATTTTTTTATCATGTCTTTAGATAAAATATGACCCAAATACCAATTTTCCCCATGAACCAGATCTAAAACCAAGCTGTTATTCTGCAGTCTTCAAACACAACCAAAACCCCCAACTTTGGTGTTTTCCTGTACAAGACAACTGTTTAACTGCAGCATTTCAAGGAGTTATTTCAAACCAGCTCTCAGTTTACTTTTATCTGCTTTTTTTATTATTATTTTTGTTTACTTTTATTTGAAAGGCAGCTCATGTTTATGCTCTGAGACTGCTCAGCACTGTGAACCAAAAGCCATCAAGGGGAGGGAGATTCACGCCCAGGGCTGCACTTCTGACTGAATGCAGGACCCAGTTGTGGATGATAATGTGGGTAGCCTCTATATGCCTAGTCTAAACTTCTTGAACTTACACATAATGTTTGATTTTTGGCTGGAGTTTTAGGCTGGTATTGGAGATCTGAAGAAACCAAGGGTACTCTACAGTCTCATTTTTTTCTTTCTCCCCAGGAAGACCACCAGCGTCTCTAGTTTTTAAGGTCTAGTGCAAAACCAAAGCCTTCCACCAGTTTCCCTGTTACAGATACTAGCATTAAATAGTGGTACTCTCTAAAAAAACAGTGGGGTTTCAGCATCAGACTAGAAAATTGTTTAAATATCCTTCTTTGCAGAAGACCATGTCTCCTTTCTGCCTCCACTCCATAATCACTTCTAATACAATATTTCATCACAGTCACAAGATGTATCTTAATAGGAAATTAAGCCAAAGCTTGTTCTTTGTTTAACTCTTACTGTAAAATGTCTTTTAGCCCACAGGTCTTGTTGGTGGTTTTTTTTTTTTTTGTTTTGTTTTTTTTTTTTCCTCTGGATGCTATTTTATTAAATCATACATAACCTTCTTGCCTCCTGATTCTGTTACAGATGGCTGTTTTACTTTGTGTGACAAACAGATTTCCCTCAGCACTGATTTCTGAGCTTTATTCTACTGAAGAATCTCTTTCTTGTCAAAAGGCAGACCCATAAATTCATGAGATATGAGTGCAGTTAGTTTCATTAACTGCTGCTTTAGCCAGTGATCTTTATTAGGAGCATATCGGCTGCTGGATACTCATTGGATGAAAGGAATCTGGTAGCTGAACACTGATCTTCTGCTGCTTCCATCAGAAGGATTTTGTGTTTGGTTTGTAGTTCTGGTTTCATTTGTTTTACATCTAAATACTCACATTCAGGGAAAGCAAAAAAATCCCCCAAACACTCAAGAATAAGCCTGCAAAATGTTTGCTTGCACTTACAAATTCTCAGTTTACAGGATCAAAAGTTTTCATTTATCTACCAGTATTTAGTTCCAAAAATTTTTTGGTGCAGTGGGTTTTCTTAAACACTGGATAGCCACAAGCTGCAGTCTGAGTTTTGCTCCTTTTGCAAAACATTTTAAGAGTATTTATTCCTGTACTGGAGGAGAAAATCTGCATCATATATCTACGTTGAAAAATGCAGTAGTAAAGAGGGCTATGTTCATGTCTAATGTTTAGAATTGCACCTCAGGCACCACGCCATTCCTGGACATGAGGTCACAAAGAAATCAATGATAAATACCAGATGAGTAAACCCTGGTTTGTTTCTTACTGTTAAGTGAGTCTTGGTTCCAGCCATTTAGACCACAATAAGTTTTCACTAGCAGTTTCCTTCTTTCACTGTGAGAAAATGTTATGTTAAGGTACTTGTGCAATAGTCTTTAAAAAAAACAAAAAAGACTAGTACATTTGGGATATCTTCCTAATTGCTTTTCCCTAAAGACATTTGCATTGCTTTGCCTTCACAGCACTAAGATCAGTGGTGAAATTAAGAAGAGGAAACACATGCAATTTTTCTCTGTGTTCCTTGCTTAGGCTTTTAATGAGACCTATTAATGAGTACTGAAACTGAACTTCCACCAAAATTAGGGGACTAATATGCGATGAAACTGCAAGCTCTTCATTAAGCAGTTGTTGTTACTAAAGGTGTAAACCTGAGTGGTGAGCAACCATAACTGCTAGCAGTCTGCTTTGTAACAGCTGGGTAATAGAGTCCAAAGCAGCAGAAAAAGGAGCCACAGGAAGAAGTCCTTACACATGCACAGGCCATCCTTAAGCACTGAACTGAATCCAGGGCATGCTTCAGCATTTATTTGTAGAGGAGGAGGTTCTCAAGTTCAAAGCTGACCCTCCAGCTTAAAGTGACCTTCACTCACTTAAATGTGCAGAAAAATTGAATCATACTACTGTTTTCTTATGTACTCATGGGCATTTTCAAAGATTCAGAAGTTTTAGGCCAGATGAACACGACTCACCGCTTTGAGTGAGCCCTCTTTAGCATTTTTCTGTCACTTCAGCACTATCACACAGATCAACATTTTATAGTTAACCACTGTGAAGTCCTGGAGAAATACATATATATTATTCACTGGAAACATTTGTAATATGGAAATATTTATTTCTTTATGTGGTTTACTTCAATTCATATTAAAATGTTGCAGATGTGTCTGGAAAATATTAGCAGCATTTCCCCCTTACGCATCTCTTTGACGACAGCTGAGTCAACTGTCATATGATTTGTTAAGTCACAAACTAACTGTTATGGTTTCTCCATGACATTTATTTTAGCTTTAAAAGCCTGTTTCTTCAGAAAGTTAAAATTGTCCCCTCCAGACTTGCCAGCACACCCCAGAAGGCTTCTACATGGAGCTAAGCAATCTAAGTGCTTCTGAAATATTGAGGGACTTTTATGCCGCAACTTCGTCATAGACAGAGTCAACTCTTGTTTAAACATAAACCCCTTGCTTGTAAAACTGAAAAAAAAAAAAAGAAAAGAAAAAGCCAGAAGCTCCTCCTTTCTCGTTGGAATAATTCATTCATTCATTTAACTTAACAGTTCACAACACAAAAACTTTTGGGCAAAGCAAAGTAACAATCATGAAAGTGAATATATTTCTGACTGGCTATGTATGACTTAGAACTAAACATCTAAATTTCCCCATAAAAGCTATATAATCAGAGACAATGGCGTAAGAAATGTCCAAGATTATCTTCTGAGATGGTGAATAGTGAATTGTAGCGCTGCAAAGAACCTTCCGACGTTATAAAATCCATTCAAAGGAACTCTCTGTTATCTGATAAATAGTTAGTACTAAACCCCCTTACTATGTGGAAGACTTGCCTTAATGTATTTCAGGGCTTAACTGTCCTTTAAGAAAGAAATGTACATTATTTTACTTAAGCCCATTGCTTTTTATTTTGTTCCCCATGGATAATGGAGAACAGCTTATTTCCCTTTTTGCAGCAGCCATTTATATATTTCAAGACTTCTATGTGTTCTATCTTAGTGCAATTCTAAACTGTACAAGATTTTGAGTCTTTTTCTTTAGAAACTCATACACTTTAGGTAATTTTTTTTTAAAGTAGCTGCAATATATCACAATTATCTTGAACGACAGTGCTGAAAATCAAACAAGGCTACAACTGGTATTACCTTTATGCAAGAATTCAAATATCCATGTGGCACTTCTGTTTACACGTCATGAGGCATTTATGCTTTTAATTCAAGAATCTTTTGGGCTCCCTTTCTTCTTCTCTGCCATCCTCTTTTCCCTTAGGCTCTGGCTAAGGCTCCTGGAGCTCCTACAGGTTGTTGCAGTAGACCCACAGTAGGTGTTACCACAAAATAGAGTCTGCTCAAACATAGCAGGCAATCTTTTTGGATCCTCACCAAAGAGGCCTTGGAGGTCATTGCTACACACTTACAGTGAAGTTTCTCCTTCTGAAGATATATATAATCATTAGGTTTTTAATAGAGATTTTTTAGAGGCTTTCTTTTTTTGTATTACCATAATGATGTAAAAGAGCTGAAGATACTGCAAAATTAAATCACCCTATACCATCCTCTGCCACAAACCTATCCATGAACATGAATCGTAACGTGCCATCTTAAATAATTTTTCACGGGTTCTATTAAGTTGTTAGAAAATTTTCAGAAAATAGTTAAAACCGACATCATTATGGGTATCCACTTTTTGGAACGCAGTTTAACTTTTAACTTTTCCCCTGTTGAGTCTCTGAGTCACTATTTTTGTTAAGCACCTGCAGACATTTCACCTTGTATTAAACATTACTTTCTGCAGTTAAACAGAGAACTTTAGTTTCTTCATGTGCTTCTATAATTGGGTTAAATTTGGATGATTCATTATGTTAAATGACCCTCAAGGCCATGCTTCCAAGTTCTTCAGTAATATCTCATTAAGAGCAACCCAATAAAATGCAACAGCTGTATGCATAAACTATAATCCTAAAGTCTTCTGATGCTTTGTTCTGCACATCTCAGCACAGCACTGGACTGGCAAGACCACTGTAACCCCTCAGTTTATATGTAACACACCAAAAGAAATTCTTTACCTGTGAATAAAAAAATCAAGAGCGCACATGGGACAGCAAAGTGAAAACACACACACACGCAGCCAAACAGCCATAAAGGAGAATTAAGTTACATAAAAGTGGATTTGCATCCTCCACTCTTGCATAAAGCATTAGGCTGGGATCCTGGCTATATTACCTGCCTGTGTACAAGATCCTATAAAAAATAAATGTGAGGATTTGTGTTTGAAGTCATGTGATATAGTCATGAGCAACCAAGCTGACTTTTTAGACACTTGCAAAGATATATTATAGAGCTTGATAACCTGTAGGAACTCCAGGAAGGCATTACCATCCACTGCTGCAAGGACAAAGAAGTACTTTAACACTACTGTATCCTCAGGCATACTGCAAAGCTGTGATGAAGTGCAACATATCAGAAGCTGGCAGTGCTGTAGCAGTGGGGGCGTCCAGGCTGCTTTTAAGAGTATGTGACCAGAAGGATGAAAAAAAGTTCTGTGCTCCAGAACTCTCCTTTAGTATTGCTGTCTACTCAGTTTTCATTAAGGTGGTTGGGGGCTCAGGTTAACACAGCTGAAAAACTATAGAAGTGAGCCTTCAGCATCCCTTTCGTCATCTGGTAGTGACATGCCAAAGTAAAATGGGGAACAGGGGCTGTTTGACCACACCTCTGCGAACAAAACTTCCACTGCTGCACCTGCCTCACGACTGTAGTTCTTTCCACAGTATAGAATGCAAAAGAGTGTTAATCCTCATGGCCATGCCCCACTTTCACCTAAGTCCAGTTTTGCCTCATTTAAAAATGTGCAGGTCTGCATGCATTCTAGTACTTCTTATCATGTCTGTAATCTGATGGCAGTAATTAGAAACATACATTTTTACTCATCGTTTCACAGCTGGAGCAATCCTGGTTTGTCCTGAGGATGGACTTATTTTGAAGCAGCCCATTAATAAGTATATTATAATCACTATGTACAGGCGCCTATCTGTGCTCTATCCTGTGAATGCAGAAGAATCATGAACCAACCAGACTTTGACTTTCTTTCTACCTTCCTGGTAAGTTGCTTCTTATGATGTGGAACAGCTGTGGGGAAGCTCCTGGACTTGTCAAGGCTTTCGGAGACTGTTATAGAGGATGCTATATTCTCCATCTCTTTCCACAGATGCAATCTGCATCCTCCAGATGCAACTGGAGCACAAACAGCTTTATATATATATTGTTTTTTATTGTAATGTGTTACACTACTCAAAAGGAAAAAAATGAAAGTTTTCTTTCAAGATACCCACTTGCCTAATATCAGATGGTCTTTCACTTATCCTTTCATTGCTAAGCAGATGGCTCGAATTGCAGATGTAGTAGAATTCCCTCTCTTGGCTTTGAAAAGATAAGAAAGCAGATTCAGAAAATACCAGTGGCAGAATATTATCTTGATTTTATTTTGATTCCTTTAGCCCAATATGGAGATACAAATTTTCCCCTCACAGTAGCTGAATCCAATGCAATGTGTCATATAAAGCAAATGCAAGGAAATACTTGGGTAATCTGCACATGCTGATCACTGTGCTACCATGACAGGTTATTATTTGCACTTCAGTGAGCTGTTTGCAGTGTAGCTGGTTTAACCTGTAATGTACCTTTCCAATAAACTAAATTGCATTGCCCTACTAGTGATTGCAACTTATTTCTAGCCTGAAATATACTCTTTTCTAGCCATCCACACAACTGAAATTTGTATGCACTCTGCCAGCTCACTTTCCAATTACGGAAATCTACTTTTCTTGCCTTCATAAATGTAATCTGATCTTGTTGTTATCCACTTAGAACATGGCTGGAAATGGCACCTTCACAATCCACTTCTTTGGACATGCTTTCTCCTACTTTTCCTTTTTCCTACTTGTTACAAATATTTCCTTCTTGCTCCCATTGCTATGTGGAGTCTGTCACCTAAAAGCACCCAATGCAGAACAGGAAATAGAGTGTCTTTTATGTCAGTTAGCAACAAACGCTGTCAGCTATTGTTATGCATTCCTCAACCTGCTGTCTGAATCTCACATATGATTGCTTTTCCAGGTAAGACTACTCCCTTTATGCCATGTTTGCACAGACATCTGTGCCACAGCTTACACCTCTGTGATGGTGTTCCTATACATTATGGAAAACTCTGCTCCCTACAAGACAGCTGTGATTACCAGCCAACGGTGACACGTAAGGAAACAAAGGCCACCACAGAGAAAGGCAGAAAAACTCTCTTAGGGTTTGTATGCTTGATTCACTGGTGATGTGTCAGCATTTCCATGATTACTTCTAAAAGGTTATATGATTAATTCAGAAACTCAGAAATTTTTTAATGGGGACATGTGGTTCTAGCCAGGGAGTGATTTTTTTTTTTCCCCAACCAAGCTTTTCTTTAAGTATTTTAAGTGGCATAAAAACATGATCAACTACTATACTGTGAGGGCTTTGGGCACATTTTTCAAATTTCTAATGGCTTTAAACTAAAATTCTGTCTTTGACAAGTGATAAATCAATTATATTTGAAAATTAAATCTGTCAAGATAATAAAGTTAAAAATTAACTTCTGAACATCAACAATAATTTTGTATGCAATTTTCATAATTTTTAAAACAGGGCTTCTATCATGTGTAACAGTGACTTGGGAAGACAAATTACATCACTCCAAATGTCACTCCCTTCCTCGCTCTTTCCCCTAGCTTTTATTGCTGAGTATAATATCATATTACATGGGATACCTCTCAGTCAGTTTGGGTCAGCTGTCCCAGCTGTGTCACATCCCAACTTTTTGTGTACCCCCAGCCTGCTCACTGGTAGGGCAGGGTGAGAAACAGTGTTGTGCTGTTCAGCCACAGCTAAAACATCAACACTGCTTTGGCCACAAATCCAAATGGAGCACTGTACCTGAGCTACTATGAAGAAAATTGACTCTATCCCAGCCAAAACCAACAGAAACATGGACAGTTTTTATAAAAGCTGAATAAAGTTTTTTCTTCTTTTTAAGGATATTTCCTAGTGTCTTCCATTGCTATGTGGAATCTATGACCTAAAAGCACTTGTATGCAGAAAAGCCTCTTTGATGCCTAGCAATAGAAAGCAAGTCGATTGTGATTTGTGTGTGCATATCTCCACCCCCATATTAAAGCAGAACAGAGGAGGCAATTAACAAAAACCTTATAGGTGACTTGTGTGCACCAGCTACCATAATGGATGACGAGTCTAACTGAATACACCCTGGCGTAAAAAATGGACAAGATATTTTTCATGAAAGTGTTTTTAATCCTTGGATTAATTTTAACTTGTTCTCTTTTTTTTCTACAGCTTAAAAAATGGAAATACATATTTCCTAGTGGATTTTACTCTGGCTTCTCCTGGTACAAGATGTCTAACTTATAGATGTACCACAGTTTTATTGATTTACATACTGATCATGCTATTATCAGTCTTACCCATAAAAAGTGACAGAATCCAATGAATGAAGAGTAGTACATCTGGATACTGTTGGATGACTATGCACCTTAGAAAGGGATAGTTAAAGAGCAAATAGTCCCCGTTTCTCACTGTTTACTGGGTAAATTGGGATGAGCACCTCAGATGCAGACACCTTCATTTCAGAAATTCAAATTGGGTCATGAGAATTAGAAGAGTTTAATAAAACTTGATGTTAATCTGATTTGAATGTCTCCTACCTAGACAGAAAGAGGAAGTAAGGGTCAATTATCTCAGAACTCCTTTAAGATTATTATTTTGATGTGGGACAAGAAAATCTGGCAATCTTTTTCTTACATTCAGCCTCAGGAAACCACAAACAGAGGAACATATTTCCTTAGCTTGTTATGAGTGACAAGGAGAAGCCATTTATTTCTAAACAGTCTCTACAGAGATCAAGGATGGACTCATTATCTTTAGCTTCATCTACAAATCACAGGGACAATCAGTATCCCACAGACAAACACTTCCCCACTGCAGCAGCAAACTGGTAAATAATCACCCCTCCAGCCTCCTTTCATCTTGCAACTTTCTTCTCTATTTTTGGTTAGGGATGAAGATAACCTGACTGCTTCCCAGCAGAAAAGGGATGTATTAGTAAGAACTGATCACAGAATCACAGAATCCCAAGGGTTGGAAGGGACCTCAAAAGATCATCTAGTCCAACCCCCCTGCAAGAGCAGGGTAACCTACAGTACATCACACAGGAACTTGTCCAGGCGGGCCTTGAATATCTCCAGTGTAGGAGACTCCACAACCCCCCTGGGCAACCTGTTCCAGTGCTCTGTCACTCTTACAGTAAAGAAGTTCTTCCTGATGTTAACGTGGAACTTCCTATGCTCCAGTTTACACCCATTGCCCCTTGTCCTATCACTGGATATCACTGAAAAAAGCCTAGCTCCATCATCCTGACACCCACCCTTTACATATTTGTAAACATTGATGAGGTCACCCCTCAGTCTCCTCTTCTCCAAGCTAAAGAGACCCAGCTCCCTCAGCCTCTCCTCATAAGGGAGATGTTCCACTCCCTTAATCATCTTTGTGGCTCTGCGCTGGAGGTCTGTGACTAGTGGAGTTCCTCAGGGGTCGGTGCTGGGACCGGTGCTGTTTAATATTTTCATCAATGACCTGGATGAGGGAACTGAGTGCACCCTCAGCAAGTTTGCTGATGACACAAAACTGGGAGGAGTGGCTGACACACCAGAGGACTGTGCTGCCATTCAGCGAGACCTGGACAGGCTGGAGAGCTGGGCGGGGAGAAACTTGATGAAATTTAACAAGGGCAAGTGTAGAGTCTTGCATCTGGGGAAGAACAACCCCATGTACCAGTACAGGTTGGGGGTTGACCTGCTGGAAAGTAGCGAAGGGGAAAGGGACCTGGGGGTCCTGGTGGATAGGAGGATGACCATGAGCCAGCAATGTGCTCTTGTGGCCAAGAAGGCAAATGGCATCTTAGGGTGCATTAGAAAGGGTGTGGTTAGTAGGTCAAGAGAGGTTCTCCTCCCCCTCTACTCAGCCTTGGTGAGGCCGCATCCGGAATATTGCGTCCAGTTCTGGGCCCCTGATGGGGAGGACCATAGTCTTGGATACATAAGGAAGAAATTTTGCTCTCTACCAAGATATTTGAAAAGACCCTTTTTGTCTGTCTGGATAGTTACTCCAGTTCATGATGTAATCAAGAGTACCAGCATAAGGGTGACTAACTGATGATGTTTTTCAATGTGAGTTACAGAAACAATGCAGCACTGCTTCTTTACCTTTAAAATGAAAATCCGTCTCTTGTTAAAGTCAGCGGAAGTCAAACACTTCTCATTCTGCTCAGAAAACTTGTTTCTCTGAGTCATCTAGTAAGATTACTAAGCATTTCACATTATGAATTCTCTTTTCAAAAAGAAAACATACACTTGACAAGTATATGTTTCAATATATTTTATTGATAAATATTTATAGACATTAAAAAAGTGTACTTTAGCTGCCATATTTTTCAACATATTTAAGAGAATATGTATCTTACTATATTGCAAATACATTACCATATGTTTTATTTCTTCAAGTATCCAGATGCTCTCTTCCTGCAGAATGGCAAGTAGAATCATTAGAGAATTCTTCTTAATAATAACTCCGATTCTTTTTCTTTCAGTCATCTTATTCTTTACACCCGCCATCCTCCCATATTACTGATTGACTTGATATGACAATTAAAGCTTTGAAAAACGGTTAAATTTGGAAGTGTGTGCAACCTTTTTTGAATATTAAAAATGTGTTTCTCTTTGCAGAACCTTCATGGCAAACACCTTATACCACCCATTATATACAGTGGAGTATGAAACAAGGTCATTATTATAATAGCAGACACATCTGCAATAAATGATGCAGAAAATGTTATACATCAGGTTCCATTTTGGTTCTCAGGCTCATGCACTCAAACCACTAGAAAAATGCCTGTCTTTGGATGGGACCCAAACGTGTGACATCTGTTCATAAAACTTGTTTTAACAAGATTCCACTGTTACGATTCAAATGTGCTCTAGATAGGTCCAGACTCTCTGTTCTTCGGTATTCAAGATGCATCCTAATGAAATATTCTTCTCTTACTGGACCGGAAGTTAGGAAGATTATGTCAGACATCCTCTGGCAACTGTAAAAGAACCCCACAATAATAGTAATAATTATAAAAAAACCCAAAGGGAGTTTTACTTTCATCCTACTATAAATACAGTTTTCAATACTTTGTATAGTTGAAATTAATAATACCATCTACTAGCTAAAGTGTTACAAGTGTTCAGAGTAGTCTGGGTACCATACAATTGTCATTTTACCTGTGTACCCCAAAGTTGCAGTAGAACCCAGCATGTTCGTCCTGTATTCCTAAATCTAAACAATCTTTGCTCCACAGTATTTCAGAGGTGACTTCAGTTATATTGCAAAGTATTTATTTTTCCTCCAGTTTTAGTTTCCCATGATCAGTAACTTCTGAATAGGTTATTAATGTAGCTTATGTTCTCAAAACATCTATAGTACAGAATCATAAATGACAACATGCAGGAAAACAAGAACGAGACTTCAGGAATCCATCTAAAGAGATGAGTGATGACATCACTAGTGTTGATGTTAAGAAGAGAAATCTCCCTGAAATATTTAATTTTTTCACTCAGGCACGTAAGTGAACTTTTGCCATGCAATGAATCCACTGACAGTCAGAGTACGAATCATCCTGGTGACGAATCCAGCTCTCCCTGCTACGAGGAAGAATGGACAGATGAAGCATTACAGTGAAGTTTCAAATCCCTCAGATGTTACAGGGACATTTCTCTAATGAGCCTTGCAAGGGTTTACCCACCACCTGCCTCAGAAGAACTTCTGGACCCCATGGGGTCACTCATACCTCACCAGCTAATGGCCAGAGGAAATAGAGACAATGATTATCATCTACCCCTCATACTCACATGTGTCCTTACGAAGGGGGTGAGAAGTATTTGGAATCAAGGGACAGCCTCCTCCCCTCTTCAAAACTAAGCAATGTTGTGTTCTTGTTCCTTTATTGATACAATCACTGCCTTCACTCTCCTTTCATAAAGGATCTAATCTACTCTGTTTCTAAAGTGAATTTCTTAGTCATGCCCAGTCAGTGGTCTATTGAGGCAGACCACTCCAAGAAGCAATGTTGTTTTGTTTAAAGTAGAAGCAACATTTTCTCCTGGTTGTAAGGATCCATTAAAAAGGTGGATGGTGACACTTTTTAATTAGCTTTCAATTGATCTTTGAATAAATAATGATTTTAAAGATGTAAAATCTTAAGTGTCTGGACAAAATATGTGACTTGTCTCACAGTTACCAAGGGAGGGAAAAATTGATCAGTTCAGATTAGACCAAGGGAAGCACATATGCATGTTAGGTTCAAAGAGAAGTGGCAACAAAAAGAAAGACTGTTGTCTTCTATTGTGTATTAGGCACAGGCATATCAGGTTAAAATACCTCTTACCTATGTCTTATCGTGATGAGGATGTATGTTAATGATTTCAAAGATTAGATCCTTTGTGTGACAGTTTTTACATAACAAACTACACTTTCACTTGTTTTGATTCAGAGATATACACAAAGCATTCCCATTTGTTGTCCTAGGTGTCTTTTGACTAATTCTAAGTATGCAAGCGTACAGCCAATAATTCCTTTCAGATAGTAATCAGTAAGCAGTTTACCTATACTCAGAAGAAGTGATAACTTGGCAGGAAAATATGTTTTCCCATCAAAATGCTTTTCATTTCATCACTGTTAAGGGGAATAAAAAAGGTCGTGCAAAGAGCCCGCATGTCAACAACTTTCAGTGAGGATATTTATAGTATAATATTAGGTGCCTCTTCTTCTATATCAGGTGGGTTATAGGTCAAGCAGTCTTCCTTTCCTAATAGTGTGTAGGTCTAGAGTATGATTGCAGGTATTGTTTCAATTGGGTAACCTAGCAATTACCAGTACACAATCTAATTATCTGTAAAGTAATCTATCAAAATTATGCACATCTTTGGTACTTTTTTTCATATTCTGAACCTGACCATTGTGTCAAAACCCTTTACAAATTGCTTGTGTCACCCTGAGGGTACTTGCAAAGGATTATATTTATCCAGAATGTTCTTTCTTGAGATCTATCTGTATTATCTACTATAATGATAGATACATTATATATATAGGTATTACTACCTATGCTACATATATTAATAAATAATAATGTAATATACCATCCGGTGCCTTGCTAGTTTGGAAGCTGTCCAATAAACTTCTGTTTTCACCCTTTCTGGACCAGCAGTTGGACACACTCTGTGATACCATGCTTTTCAGCTATCGGACAGGATCCTCTTCAAAAAGCTTATTTCTGTCAACATTCATTTCCATGTTAATATGAGATTCAAAATTGTTTGAAAGAGTCCCTATGATAATTAGAAGGGAAATTCAATAACTTTGTACAGGATTATAGAATGAAGACGTGACAGCAGAAAACAGTGGTTATGTTCCTTCTGAGTACTACCAGTCAAACATGAACCAGAGCTACATTTTAAATGTATTAGTACTAAAGAAATGAACATTGAAACACCCCCTTTCTTTTAAACTCTTGATATCATCACCTCATTCTTTCCTTTTATTCCCATCCCACTTGTCGGTTTACCTTTCATGCTACCTGGCAGATGGATAGTAAGAACCTTGAGGAAGGGACAGGGGGAGTTTTATTGTATTTCTGAAAAGCTGCCTGTGTACTTCAGTTCGGAGTTGATATTCTTAGGCACTATCATAGCACATAATAATGGCAACATTTATCAATGAATTGATGCAAAGGTGACCTATTTCAAAATAAATATTTCTCTAGCACATATTCACTCTGGGGATTTTTCCCTTTGTGTCTCTTTGCTATTTCTTTAGCCTAATTTCCATGTACTATGTGTTATCTTTTGACAATTGAAGCACAAAAGATTAAGGAAAAACAATTCCACTATATGATTTGGCATTTTTCCTACAAAATTTATGTTTATACAAATCCACACAAGAGATTACAATGTTTATTTAGCTAGGAATAGAGCTGGGCACATAAATATTTTTTTCTATCCTATGTGACTAATGTTCTAGTAGCCTGTTATGCATGATCATTTTGTTTTAGTCATAATTTTCATGTTTAGTTTATCAATGCAGTCTTTCGTATTTCCAAGCTTTTTTAGAATCCATCTTGCAGTGGACTTGGCAACGTTAGGTTTACATTTGGACTCAGTGATCTTAAAGGTCTTTTCCAACCTAAATGTTCCTATGATTCTATCAGGTTTTGCAGTTATTAAAGCTTTTCTAATGACATGCTGGTAGTCTAGATTAATACATTAACCCGCAGATATCTCTGTAGTTAACTTATCTTTCACAGGCTTCTATAAACAACCTGGATCATATCCTTAATTTAAAAACAACTAGTAACTAATTAGAGTGACCAGAAATGATTGGACTTTGAGTCAAAAGCAGCTTGTTCTTGATTTCAGTCCATCCAATAATCCACGTGAGTAATTCTCAGACTTTTTTAGTCAACAAGCTCTTAAGTGTTTGACTTCTTACTGGGAATAAAACTGTTTCTTCGAAAGTATGAACTTGATGCTTGGAAAAAAGAAATGTGTTCATGAAAAAACAATGCTCAGAGCCAGCCTGAAAATAGATTTCTCTTTATCAGTTTACAGTGCTCTAACTAACACTGACCAGGATCAGAAACTGAACGTTGTCCTCATTTTATGATACTTTAGGGAGCAATGAAAGAGAATAATAAAAAAGTGGTCAAAAAAAAAAAAGGGGCAAATTCCTTCATGACATTAAAAATGTCTATAAAAACAGTGTGATATATCTTTGATGCTATCATCTGAGACACTAACATAAGAACTAGATCAACATGATTCAGATCTTCATAGGTCTAGCATGAGATATATAAAATCTCATTTATTTTTTGTCTGCTAGAATGTACCGTACAAATGATTATCTTTTCAGGAGAAAGACAGGAAACATAGAAGATTTGTGCTGGGGTGCCGTTACACTCTAAAATTTAGAGGGTGCTTGCCTATTCTTCACTGTCAGAAAAGGAATAACTGTAGCCAATGAATTAACATAGCGAATTAATTGTATCAGCCCACCTCACAAGCTTGTCGGGTCCCTCTGGATGACATTCCTTCCCCGCAGCATATCAACTGAACCACACAGCTTGGTGTCATTGGCAAACTTGCTGAGGGCTCACTCAATCCCACTGTCCATGTCAGCGACAAAGACGTTAAACAAGACCCGTCCCAACACCAGTCCCTGAGGGACACCACTTGTTGCTGGCCTCCAGCCGGACACTGAGCCGTTGACCACAACTCTTTGTGTGCAGCCATCCAGTCAGTTCTTTACCCACCGAGTGGTCCACCTATCAAATTGATGTCTCTCCAATTTAGAGACAAGGATGTCGTGTGGGACAGTGTCGAATGCTTTGCACAAGTCCAGGTAGATGACATCAGCTGCTCTACCCCTATCCATCAGTTCCGTAGCCCCATCATAGAAGGCCACCAAATTGGTCAGGCAGGATTTCCACTTAGTGAAGCCATGCTGGCTGTCACCAAGCACTTTGTTGTTTTTCATGTGCCTTAGCATGCCTTCCAGGAGAATTTGCTCCAAGATTTTGCCAGGCACAGAGGTGAGACTGACTGGTCTGTGATTCCCCAGGTCTTCCATTTTCCCCTTCTTGAAAATGGGGGTTATATTTCCCTTTTTCCAGTCATCGGGAACTTCACCTGACTGCAACAATTTTTCAAATATGATGGCCAGTGGCTTAGCAACTTCATTTGCCAGCTCCTTCAGGACCTGCGGATGGATTTCATCAGGTCCCATGGACTTGCGCATG
This sequence comes from Lathamus discolor, assembly GCF_037157495.1. Lineage (NCBI taxonomy): Eukaryota > Metazoa > Chordata > Aves > Psittaciformes > Psittacidae > Lathamus > Lathamus discolor. Next base: position 110,362,807 of record NC_088885.1, read on the forward strand.
TTAAGGTTCTTAAGAAGGTCACAAACCAGATCCTCTCCTACAGTGGGCCCAAGGTCTTCGTTCTCACAGTCCCCGCATCTGCCTTCCAAGACTTGGGTGGTGTGGTCAGAGCTTTTGCCAGTGAAGACCGAGGCAAAGAAGTCATTCAGAACCTCAGCCTTCTCCAAATCCTATGTAGCCAGTTCTCCTGATAGCTTCTGGAGAGGGCCCATGTTGTCCCTAGTCTGTCTTTTACTTGCAATGTAATTATAGAATCCTTTCCTGCTTTCACATCCCTGGCCAAGTTTAATTCTAACTGGGCCTTAACCCTCCTATCCTGGTCCCTAGCTTCCCAGACAACATCCCTGTATTCTTCCCAGGCTGCCTGTCCTTGCTGTTGCCTTTTATAAGCCTCCTTTCTCCTTTGAATTTTCCTCAGCAGCTCCTTATCCATCCAAGGAAGTGTCCTGGCCCTCCTGCCGCACTTCCTTCTAGTTGGGATGCAACACTCCTGAGCTTGTAGCAGGTGATCCTTGAATATCAACCAACAGTCTTGGGCCCCCCTGCCCTCCAGGGCTATATCCATGGAACCTTGCTAAGCAGGTTCCTGAAGAGGCCAAAGTCTGCTCTCTTGAAGTCCAAGGCAGTGAGCTTGCTGCACGCTCTTCTCACTGTCCTGAGGATCTCAAACTCGACCAGCGCGTGATTGCTGCATCCAAGGCTGCCCTGGAGCATCATATTTCTAAGCAGCCCTTCCGTGTTGGTGAGCACAAGGTCAAGCATGGCACCTCTCCCTGTTGGCTCCTCTGTTACTTGCAGAAGGAAGTTGTCTTCCAGACAATCAAGGAACCCCCTGGATTGCTTGTGCTGGGCTGTACTGTCCCTCCAACAGATGTCAGGGTGGTTGAAGTCCCCCATGAGAACAAGGGCCTGTGAGCGTGAGGCTGTTCCTATCTGTCTGTAGAGTGCTTCATCCACAGAGTCCTCTTGATCGGGCAGCCTGTAACAGTTCCCCACAATAATGACTCCCATAGCTGTTCTCCCTTTAACCCTGACCCACAAACTCTCTGTTGACTGCTCACCTGTCCTCAGACAGAGTTCCATACTCTCCAGCCTATCCCTAACATAAACAACAACTCCCCTTCCCGTTCTGCTGGCCCTGTCTTTTCTAAAGAGCCTAGAACTTCAAGCTCATCAGTAAATTGGCTGAAATATGAAGTGGCCCTGTAGCCTCACCTTCTGAAGCTGAGAACTAGGTCAAGTATTACAGTGTCTCTGGATGAAAAAATGGACATCAAAAAAATAATACCTCCCATGTTGATATAAGACCTCTGATGGTCTGTGTTTAACCAGACCACTCCTACACATTTGTGAACACAGGCTTTCAGTTAGCTGATGTATTAAATGAACAGACTCAATTTAGAAGCACAGGGTCCTGTTCTGATGCATGTCTTAGCAGCTAATGGCCAGAAGGAAGATGAGTGGGATGTGATCCATCATTTTGCATTGTTCACACAGAGCTTTCAAATGGGGGTTACACCTTCAAATGCCTGGGCTGGGAAGGATGCAAACCCTGTGTCATGTTCCACTGTATCTGGTGTGTGCTGCACCCGCAGCAGGTTCAGATGGAGCCCAGCAGAACAGCAGCAAATAATTTCCAGTATCAACAACAAGATACCAGAGTGGTCTCACCAATAACTGGCACTGTAAAGGGTGAGGCTGCCACAAGTACAGCTCCACTGATACATGTGTGCAGGGAAAAGCTGTGCTGGACTTGCTAAGCCCAGTCCCAGTGCTGCTGCGATACCTGGCAAAAGCTGACTATAAAGCAGAATGTGTGCCTAGGCTTTGTCTACTTAGGCTCCTACATTAATTTTAACAACAATTATAGTTCATCATTAACACAATGGCAGAAAATTTACCATTCACATAAAAATAACTGCACTAAATTGGACCAAAGGTCTATTTACCCTCATGCCCTCTCCCTCTTACCTGTGAAAATGCCTGGAGCTGTATAATCGCTAGAACACATGCAGTAGATGTAAAGCTCACTAGGAGTCACCCCAGCTTATTCCAGCTGGGAACTGGCCCACTATTGCTGAGTCTCACTGCAGAACTCCATGCTCCCTATGTGAAACCTCACTGCCTACTGAGTGTGCTATTTACATCTGAATGAAAACATGCAATTTTCATATTGCATGTAAAATTCAAAGAAAAGTATCATCCAGAATTAATAAATTTCTGAAACCTATGCAGCCTTTTTCATATTTTTTTTTCATGAAACTTCCAACCTTGCTCTCTTTACTTAAAGCATGAGGCCTGTGAAATCGACTTTGCCTTTAAAGCAATAAAGAGTTTTGTGTTGTGCTAAATTTACATTTAAGTACAAGATGCTGAATATAAAACAAGTTTTTCTCAGGGCTCAAATGTCAAAGCCCAATTTATGAATAAGCATTATCCTTGGCTTTCCAAAAATCAGTGATGAGATCCAGTGAGCAACAATAATCATAATCTCATTCAAGAGGATTTTTGCTACAGGAAAGGACAGGATACAGACGCAAAGCTGCTTAGCACATTACCATAGGCAGAAATGTTACTTAAGTATGTGAAGGTAAATACTTGCTCACACAATTCACAGGTAGTGTCCTAGATATCATAAGAAGCTGTCACAGCAGTGGCATTCATTCTTATGTGTGACCATGAATATTTCATGACCAAACAGATTAAAACTTGTCATGAGTAACTATATGGAGATAGGTACTACTAAAGTCTCTGCTGAGTCAAAGCTGTGTTTTCCACATTGTTTTGGTACAGGATGTACTAAATATTTTTTAATTAACCAAATCAAAAGATATATAGCTTGTGTTCAACTAAACTGTGACATCGTTGAGAAAAACTAGTAACTGGGTGGAATTAATATAGCAAATTGCTATTGCTAACTATTAAAGTAGCTGCAAAAAAATTTGCCAGTGATCCATTCATGCTCAGGAAAACAAGGTGAGTTTGAAAACAAGAAAACAGTTTACTATTTTTGAAAGCTTCATAAAAGTTAACTCAAGCACCCCAATCCAAACATACATTTGTCCTCATCTCACCCCCTGAATCATCTGTTCACTCTGCCCTTTCTCCATCGTGCTGTGCTGAACTGATTGTTTCAGTCATATGAGATAGGGAGCTGGGAGACATAAATGTCTTTGAGATAGGGAGCTGAGAGACATAAATGTCTTTGCACAATACTCTGGTCTGCTCCCATTCAGAAACAGTCAAATAAAAATTGTATGAAATGTTGTCAGCCTCCAGGATACAAATAGAGGGTGATTTTATCTCTATGAGTTTGTTTTGCAAATAGGGATTAAAGAAGCAGTATTTGGAAGGGAAAATAAGTTTTTTAATCTGATAGTAGAGGGTTTTGTTCAACAAAGAGCCTAATGCTGTGTGTACTTCATGTCATGCTTGCTTTTGAATAACACAGGGAATCAGCATTTCTGCACACATCAAATGAAGTAGTCATTTTGCGCACCTGTACCATTTTCACTGCCCTCTACAACAGCTACTTTATGTGGTTGCAAGCTCCTAATGAGATTTTGCTTCTCCACCTTACCTCAGGCAACTCCTACAGCTATTTTGGGCTTAGTTGTACTTCCTGAAAATCACTCAGAAGTGCCTGATTCTTATTTTTCAAGAGACCTGAAGTAGTGCCAGAAGGGTCCGTCAGAGCACTAGTTTAACTAGACTAATACAAAGACATCTATGAAAAAAAAAATGAATCGTGCTTGTAAATGTGGGGGGTTTTTTTGTTTTGTTTAGTTTTTTATTTAAAGCTGATACATAATATATTAATATATGAAAGAAAATGTTGTTATTCAGTTTGTCAAATATAGATATGAAACTCAGTGGCCTTGATAAACTTGTTTTGTCCTTCTTAATGTACGCTGAAGTTGCATCGATTTACAACCATCAGTATAGCACACACATAGGATGGAATACTGTGAAAATGGTGAAAGAAAACAAAAGCCTTTGAAATATTGTGGTAGCTACTTAGCCTTTAGGATTTTTCTATACTTTTGGAGGGAAGAGGCATTGCAAGGGCAAAGCTCCAGCATGTCACCAGCACGTCCCCAGCACTAAAACTGCTCTGCAGCTGAGTCTCTGGTGGGTGTCCACTGTGGACAGTTTTGTGGCCCACATCAGATGTGTTTCTCCTCTGCTCTAGAGACACAGACACATGTGAATAGTCACAGCACAGGATCTTGAAGTCCGCAGCTGGGAGACTGTCCTTGGTGCTCAAAAGTAACTTGTTTAATGGCTGGGCAGAAGACCTTCCAGGTCTGCAAGGAAAATGTGTTTCCCAGGGAGCCTTCTCCTTGTCTGGTCCTGCATCCAGAGGAAGGAAGAGCCACCACTCATAGCAGCTTGGCCTGGGCTCAGCAGCACATCTTGGGTGTAGAAGGCAAGAGGTGGAGTCTGGCATGGGAAGTGCTAGAGTCTCCTTGTGGTGGGTTGACTGTGGCTGGACATCAGGTGCCCCCCAAAGCCGCTCCATCACTCCCCTCCTCAACTTGAAGGGACAGAAATTGTAATGGTTGTCTTGTGGGTTGAGATAAGGACAGGGAGAGATCATTTACCAGTTGCCGTCATGGGCAAAACAGACTTGACTTGGGGAAATTAGTTTATTATCAGCCAAATCAGAGTAGGGTAATGAGAAATTAAACCAAATCTTAAAAAACACCTTCCTCCTCATGAGGAAGACCCACACTCTTTCCCTGCTTCAGTGCTGGAACTCTCTCATGAGAGACAGTTCTCCATGAACTTCTTCAACTTAAGCTACAGCTTCCAGCAATCTACAGTCCTTCACAAGCTCTTGGATTTGGCCAGCATTGGCTCTACTGACATAGGTGAAACTTCTAGCAGCCTCTCACAGAAGTGACCCCTGCAGGCACCCTGCTACTAAAACTGTGCCACACACCCTCACCCCCAAAATGTCCCAGGACCTTTTGCTGTAGGAAGGAGAGTCTGCAGTGAGTCAATATCTTTACATCTTACACTTTCTATCAAAGTGCTGAAAAAAAACCCCAAATAACCTCCTGCTGAAGCGCTACACCATCTTTTACATTTTTCTCTTTTAATAGGTTTATTCCAGCAACCAAAAAGATATCATAAATAAATGCTATCGGTATCCTGTTGAGAGATTTGCAAGGCCAGAAGCAAGACAAACTATTTATTGCTTCTTTAGTTTTCACTTATCTGGAGACAAAATTACTTTTTAGAGTAAATGGGGCTGGAATATGGTACAAGTCTGCTCATATTCTTCAATTTTTTGCAAGCTGGAATTCATCTACTTCCCCCTAGTCAGAATAATAGAGACCAGTTAGTTACACAAAAAAGGTGTTTTGGTTATACAAAATTTGCCATAAGAACATGGCAAAAAGCACCTGTAGGACATATTGGGAGGTAGACAGCTCTTGGGATAAAGGCACAACAGTATCTCCCAGCATGGATGTCCCTCAGGCCATTCAGTTATCTTGTAAGAGGAAAAAAAAACCCCACCATACCATATAAGGATATCCCCAAAACCCAAGCTAGTGAAAACTCAACATTTTAAATGAAATCCATACCAGCGGAGGCCTCAGCTCCTTGAAAAGTCAAATCATAATAGCTTCTTTCATGTTGTCTTTATCAAATCAGTATTTAGGGAGTGAAACAATATTTAGCACATTTTACACTAGTATATTTGACTTCGAGGGCGGAATTGACAACTGCTGAAGCAAGAACCTCCAAGCTCCAAGTAACTTGTCTCTGAAGCAAGATTACTTTTTTATTAGTAGCATTTTAGCTGATAAATTCCTATTCATGTCACATGTGGGCATTTTATGGTGTTGAGAAAATTTCTAGAGCACAAAAGCGAGTCTGTGGCCTGGGCTTCTCGAATCTGCTTGGCATTCAGGTAAGAAAAAACCCAACCAAACAAAATAACACAAAACATCATTCATTCAATAGCTGTTAAACTATGATGATTTTTTTCTTTTCTCTTGTAAAATTTAGAAGTAACTTCTATACCACAGAGGCAAACAAAAACCACGAGTTTTGAGAGCACATGAATCATAGAATCATAGAATAGTTAGGGTTGGAAAGGACCTCCAGATCATCTAGTTCCAACCCCCCTGCCATGGGCAGGGACACAGTACTAGGTACTGTATCTCTAATGAAGTATTACAGCTATTGACAAATGTTAGTGAATGTCAGTGGAAAAAAACAAAAAAAAAATATATAAAAGTTTTTCCATGAAAAACACACTCCTGCTATATAGCAAATTGCCACCTGGCTGGAGGATTTAAGGTTTATAACAATCTGTGCAGCAGCAAGATTAAGAATTCACAATGAAAATTAAATGATAGTACTAAGCAGCAATTGTTTGAGTGTTAACTTGCTTTTTTGGTTTCACACTGACTCAAATATAGGTAATTTCCACGTACTATGCCAGAAAAACCAATTATTCTTTATATGCCCTATAATTTTTAAAACATAGTCTTAGAATCTCAATGTTACAAAAACATACTAGTCTGTAAAAATTTCTTTCTGCATTTCTCCTCACCATCACAAATAGAAATAAAATAGCTGTGGCAAATATGTCTGACGTAATGCATTTTTTCACTGAGTTCATCAGCTTACTGCAAGATACATGTTATCATGAAAACACATTACTGCTCACAGTCCAATAACTGAGACTTCTGAATGCAGGTTACCAGGGACATGGTTTCTATTCATAGTTTTGTTATTTGGAAAGTTGTTTGATGAAAACAGGTAACAGTTTCTGATATAAATCTATTCTAGGCCAAGAGGAAAACAAAACAAAACAAACAAAAAACAAACACAAACCCACCCAAACCAAAAACCAGCAAACCAAACCCAAATAATAAGAAAAAACCACAAAGCCAACAGGAAAAGATGGAGTTCAGAAACGGTGTAAAATTGAAAAGAATCCCAGATGAAGAATCATTATATGAAGACAGGCTGAGAAAGTTTGGACTGTTCAGCCTGAAGAGAAGCCTCCGTTGGGACCTCATAGCAGCCTTCCAGTATCTGAAGGGGGCCTATAGGGATGCTGGGGAGGAACTCTTCATTAGGGACTGTAGTGACAGGACAAGGGGTAACGGGTTAAAACTTAAACAGGGGAAGTTTAGATTGGATATAAGGAGGAAGTTCTTTCCTGTTAGGGTGGTGAGATGCTGGAATGGGTTGCCCAGGGAGGTTGTGAGTGCTCCATCCCTGGCAGTGTTCAAGGCCAGGTTGGACAGAGCCTTGGGTGGCATGGTTTAGTGGGAGCTGTTCCTGCCCATGGTGGGGGGGTTGGAACTAGATGATCTTGAGGTCCTTTCCAACCCTAACTATTCTGTGATTCTGTGATTCTATATTCTTTAGAGAATGTATATTACAGTCAAAGTCCCTGTAACGGTTTCATTTAAGATGCAGGTACAGGTGGGACCTTAGGAGTCTATGACCAAAGAAAGAAAAGAAGGCATTATTTTTTTTCTGATGTCTATTCCAGAATATTTACTGAATGCTTTGATACAGTGACCAAAAGTAGGTGTGCATAAACATTTCAGTGCATCATTTGACCTTCTATTATCACACTGTTTATTGCATTTCTAGATGATAGTGCCTTTTTGGTAAGCCAGAGTTATCTTCTTGCCCCTGTGCACTAGCTGGAATAGCCTTGAAAAACTTCACAATGGTCATTGAAAAAGGAGTAAATACTGAAAAGAATTGAATGTGCTGATAAAATCTGAAACTGATATGTCCATAAACTGCAGTATGACAAATAGCAGGAATAAATCAGACTTCAGCTTTAAGCAAACAAGTTCCTTTTCATCATAGAATCAAACAGGAACAAGGAAAATTTTGTCTTTGCTTAAATTTGAGTAATGCACCAACTCAATCTACCCAGATAGCATTGGTATTCTAAACAATTAGGGAAGGTTGAAGTCCTGATTTAACAAATTAACATAAAGAAACACTTAAGTACATATCTAGCTCTAATGAAGTCATTTAATTAAGCTCCCAATAAAAATTAATGTATGTGGCTGTAGAACATCTTAGAGCCATGTAGAACATTTAAAAGCTGAGGAAATGCTCAAAGGACTTTTGTAATAAAGAAAAAGAATCACTTGAGGAGAAAAATACATTTTGGATTAGCTTAGGTCCAGGTACAATAAGACCTTTATTGGATCCTGTCTCTATGTGTTCTATATCCAGAACAATTTTCGCCTGTTTCTTACAATTTAATCCTGAGAGGAAAAAGCAAGCACATTGACTTTGCATATGCAACTAAATTCATTTGGTGAATGCATATTTCCTTTTCAACAATGTAGAGATTATTCAGAAATAGAGTTTCAGCTGAAAACTGACATTAACTTTCTGTTAGTTTTGTACCAAAGCAGCATTCTTCTGGCAGACTTCTGTTTGTGACCAGACAATGCAAAATGTCTCAGACAAATCTCTGCTTGGTCTCAGAATTCAGAAAAGATTTCACCTTACTGCCTGAAGAAAGTTGTATTATTTGCCACACATATTTGGGAAAAAATATAATACTGAATAGCCAAAGACATGATGTATGATGTGTGCCAGTCTGCTTGACACAAAGAAGGAATTCATATTTGCAGAGCTTGACTGGCCTTACAGATAGTCCCTTTGAAGGAAGAAGCCTGGGGTCAGAGGATGTGTCTGTAGGGCACAATGGGGAAAGCAGGTAATATCCCCGAATGAGAAAAGTTCTATAAATCACCCTTCAATATTTGTTGATAGTGAAGCTGTAAATTGGGAACTCCTGGTTGCCATAGTTACAAACAGACTTCCGCACTGACCAGTAGCAAAAAAGTGCTCTCTAGTTATTTGTTTCCTGTTTCACACATTGCCCACTTTTCATAATGATTTATTCCAATTGTTTAGTACTTAGCACAGAAATATTCATCACCTTCTGGGGCTTAGTTTTTCATTCTTCTCCTAGGTCCCACTAATAATTTAGGACATTGAATAATTTGAACCAGTAGTAATGTTTTAACTTTTTTTTTTTTTTTCCACAGCAATTGCCTGCATATTAACAGGTTAAATTTGCATAAAATCTTGTAAAATCTACAGTTCATTAAGATGAGGTTTCAGACATACCAAGACACATAGGAATATTTTCATTACTTTTTTTTTTCCTTTTATCCCAATATACAACTATTTTTAAATAGTCATTAGCAAATTCAGCTGCTCATCCACTTTTTTAAGACTGTTTGTCAGCCTCGCTGCCTACTGCAGAACACAAAGAACTGGAAATTAAAGTGAGAGGCTACTTAACTATTTCCAGCTCCCAAAATTAAAAAACATGCAAAAGCTTAAACTATGATAAGTAATTGAAACTTTAATTATTCCTATAGCCATTGTAATAATCTACCATATGTATTATCATCAAGGAAAAATTATGACTGGGTCCACACCATAATACTGAGCATTTAGCCAGGATATAAACTTTTCCAGTACAAGAAGTAGCTTTTGGGCCCTCACTTGGTCCCTGGACTGAATATTTCCCCTGGACTGCAGAAATCCTATGGCTGTAGGGTTGTCCTCTGTTTGAAGAACAAAAAAGCTTGACATTCTGGATCCAGATTTTCAGTGAGCCTTTCACCAAGTGACTAAAGCTACAGAATTCATCAAGGTAACAGCAAGTCAACTTCAAGCTGTGACTATCCCAAATAACTAAACTGTGGGTCTTTCCTTGAGTATATTATGTCCCAGGAGAGACCGACTGGGTAAGATACTTCCTTTCTTTCTCTTAGATTCCATGCAGCTTTGTCAGAAAGAGGTTTCTGGCACCAAGAGAGTTAGAGAGTTATTTAATATCCTCAACATGCTGTTATCATGTGTATCTTCAGTCATAACCCTTCAGTAGCACCCAGCATGCAATTTACTATCCTTGATTGTCTTTCAACTTCAGCAGTTGAACATCTGTCCACTGGGGAGAATAGCATTTTTAAAGTTAATCTCTATTTGCACAAGCTCTACAGAAGCTGTTTATCAAAGCTTATTAGATGCTTGAGTTGCTCAGGCTGTCATATGGTTTTTATTTTACTTTAATTATAAGCAATAAAGCAAGTAAATTTTTTAGCAGACAGAAGTCCCCTCTGTATTATTACTGTTTTATGGTAGATACAATAGCAACTCATGGTAATTTGATGATGTCCTTATACACTTTTTAAACATTTACCTTCACAGCAGATTAGTATTTTGAAATACAGTTGTTCACTCTCTGTTCATCCAGGTTACTGTTTCCATTGCAGATAATCCTTCTTGCTGGTGTGGAAGAGCACAGTATGTTAAAGCTACCACTATTGTAGGAAGGGATATTGTTCCCCATGGGCTCCTGGCAGAAGTTTGAGGTTAATCAGCAGAGTGGTCTTTGGAGGGAAACACAAGGACCTCCAATCATTGCAGCATTCATTGTGCACGCTATTGCATGTGGTTAAACAACCACACCAGCCCAGACTGGGGAAGGAATTTTGACCCAGTCTTTTGGGGAATAAGTGGTCATGACGGGGGAAACATGAAGCAAAGTCTTTCCAGACATACATGAAAAAACAACATCAAAGGGAAAGCTCTAGTTGTCGAGTTTGTGCTTATTCAATATCAGTTTACACTTGTAATTATTCGCTGGTGCTTTTTTGCACATATCTGGGTTGTCATGCAATGTTCCCGATTCCTTTTTTACTTTCTTAGTATTCTCCTTACTATTCTCCTCACTATTCTCCTCTCACCATACTCTCAACTTCCCTGCCAAATAAATTTCCTTAAGGTCACCATTTCTGCAAGGGTTTGTGTCTATTTTCTGACATGATCCTTAAGCCCTTCCTTTGGGAATCTCAGTTGCTGAGCATCAATTAATTTGTCTGTATTGCAAACAAAGTGATTATTATTACACCAGAAAAGAGAAATGTCTTTAGTACTGCCAAGGCTGGTTGGGAATGTAAATGTCAGGAAGCTCACAGGACTCCTATGGAAATTCAGATAGATTTTAAAGATGTCATTTTAGAAGTGAACAATGTCAATATCGCTGCCTGTCCTGTCCAGGGAATGAGTTTCACTACTGAAGCAGTGAGCATCAGACAAGCAAATGACTAACAATTGTGTAATGCCTTCTGTTACAAAAATCAAATATCCTGTTTGTCACACAGCCCTTTGAGGTAGCTCCAGAAAACTAGGCAAGTTTTTCAGGTGATCAGGAGTTCTTTGTGTCTCATTCTGGACATCTGCTTCTTCAAATACCTTTCTTTGCCAATTTTTCAGAGCCAGTACTTGGCACTTTCTGGAAATGGGGTTGTTTAGTCAATTTTTAATATCTTGACCAAAGCAGCTGTGATTGATCAAAAAAGCAGTGTGCTACTAATGCATGAAGATGTGCATTTCCAGTTTTTCAGACTGGCTCCTGAAGTAGAAAGAATATGAAAATAAATAATTCGTTGTTCCTTTTGCAGGAGCCATGGGAGTTAGGAGCTTGTACTCACTTTTGTCTTGGCATTCACAAAACGCCAGTGTCTACCCAATCCTGTCTTCCCAGAGGGTGTGAGATATTGAGTTATTTCTGCCCATCTTCTTAGAATAAAGGTGGAATAAAAAGTTGTCAGAAGCAAAGCTGAGTTGTGAAGTTGCTTCCACAATTGTCTAGCATGTACTGGCAAACAAATGGTCCCTTAATGAAAGATGTGAAAAGTGCCTTGCATCTACCTCAACCATGTGAAATTATCACAGGATATATTGCGACTACCAGGGAATACCTTACATGCTTGTAAGGTCACATTCCACTCAGCTTGTTGATAATCATAGCTACACCTACATGAAAATTCAGTATTGCTTTCCTGAGGAAAATGATTTTCACTGCATTTTATGTGAGTTAACAGTGTTACCTTCTGATAGCTAAATGTTTAACTCATGTCCTTGGCATGCTGCTTGTCGAGACTGGATGACCTTTAAAGTAATAACTAGAAATTAAAACCCACTCCTTAGAAATACAACTCACACTGCAACTAGGAAATGAGTTGAAGCAATTTATACATATGGCAGAATGTGACATACATGTCCCTGCTGCAGACTTCCCAAAACGTTTTGGAGAAGTGAGTGGCCTATTTGAACCATTTCCATGAACATTTTATGTGTTGGTGCTAATCAGCACACCTTTCACTTTGTAAGGAATAGCAGAGAGCAAAGACAGAAGCATGGGAACAGGAAAAAAAAACCCCAAACCAAACAAACAGAAAAAAAAAAGAAGAGAGAAATTGCAGCTGTAGCCAGAGAAACTTCAGGTTTTACAAGAGTTTGCAGTGTTTCTTTGGGAAATCAGGCACTGTATATTTAAAGACCTGGGAAAGAGAACATTTCAAATGAAAGACAATGTCAGGAATAATGAATAGAAGAAAACTATACATGTGAAGCTTCATACAACTTGAACACTTACCTTAACAACTTTCACTTTCAATCAGTCATAAGTTTTAAATGAAAAAAAACCCCACCAAAAAACCAAAAAGGAGGGAATGTTAATACAATGATTTTCTATTCATCATGAATAATAAACAGAATAATTTACAATTCAGATATCTCAGGTTTGCAAATTAGTTCTCATGGTGAGTCAGAAGGCAATGACCAAAGCAAATTTATCATGTGAACTGATGCAAGAATGTGGTAAATCCTTCACATTGCTCATAAATCACTGGGCTTATTGCTGTACCTATTTCCCTGAACTTTTGTTCTTTCAAGACATTTGATTCATCTCAGTCACCCTGCAGCTATTTCACAAGAAAAAAGTATCTATCTGAAACCTGAGTGTTTCTCTTCTGTGTGCGTGGGAGCTACGCATACACGCATACATGTACATGGGGACTGATTACAGCAACCGCATTGCTCATCACCCAGTCACTTCGTATTTCAAGTTTAGACAACCACTAGCCTCAGAAAAAAACCCTCATGATCAAAAAGTGGAAATCCTTGCTGAGTACCGTTAACATCATTCATACAGAGAAAGAGTGTTTGAATCCCCACATGCTTCACTAGTCACTACTGAACAGCCCAAGGTTTAGGTAGACCCTTGCAAAGTTAATCTCATCCCAGCTTTTCCCCATAGTCAGTCCTTTCCGAGCAAGAGCTCCAGACATACAGAGCATAGCAGGGGCATGGATGCAGAGCAGTATTTATAGGTTTAAAAGAAGGGAGGAGTAATTCATCCAAGTCTAAAATTGTGCAATCTAAAATGTGAGCTTTATGACAATGTAGCTAATTGAAACTAAGCTTACCAATGCAGAGGAACAGTTTAAATATATAAAAAAGAAAGAGAACTCAAAGTATGGCAGCTCAAAAATAGAGACGTTTGGGTTTGAATTTGGCCTTCAATATTTAGTAGATATTTATCTTCTAAAAAGTGACTAGGGGGAGAGAGCTTTCTTGAGACAAACACTACTGCTTCCACTGCAATTAATAATGATTATTTGCTATGTGCGTAATGATTGTGGAAAACTTTCTCTTTTCACATATATTTCTGGGGGGTGAGGGGGTGGGGGGGGTGGGGTGCAAAAGGAGGTTGGTGGCAATATATTGAGCATTCTCTTTGGTTTTGAAATCTGAACCCCAGGTGTAACTTTCCCTCTCTTTCTTTCTTTCTTCTGATTTCGTCCAAGAAGAAGATAGAGAAGTTAAGAAGTAGAAAGGAAGGAAATACAAAGAGTGAGAAAAGAATCCAGCCATCCAACCTGAAAAATAAGCACATCAGAAACTGCACATTTTTTACTCAGGATCTCATGTAAAAAAATAAAATCAGAAACTTTCAAATCTTTCTTTTCTCTATTCTCTGCCCAGGTTAACAAAACCCTTGATTTACATCACAAAATATTTTTTCCTATTTCTCTTAACCCTTCTTCCCTGTACACATTATAAATCTTCAGCTGTTAATTTGTAAATTACAAAGTTTTTAATTAACTCATCACAATAGCATGTCTACATGGTCTTTAGTATTCATCCATGATCAGTGGAGCCAGTGTGTCTTTTAAATTATTTCAATGAGCATTCCTTCAATGCCCCTTTTCTGGCTAGCAACCACTGCATTTATACACTTTTTGATAGAAATGAAGCTATACTTACATCTTAATAATGTTATTAATAAAACAGATTATAAAGTCCTGCAGAGGCAGTCTGTCAGTTTTAGAGATTCTTTAATTGCAACATTAGTTACACCTCTGCTTATGATCTGACAGCATGCTCATATAGTCATGGGTTACCTACGCTGAGTGCTAGTAACCTAAGGCCTTAAGTCTTTGGGAAAATCCATATGAGAACATCACTCCTCAAAGCCAAAACAAATAAATCAAACATATTTTTTCTTATACTGTTGAGATACACTTGAGAATTTAATTTGTTAATTCTCAAAAAAATCAATCCCAAAGCCTTTATTAAAAATACATCTGCTTTAATTAGTTATATAATTCTTCATTATATCCCTGTGTACCAGAACAACATAAAAGGAATGGGAGCACGAAGTGCAAGGAATAATAAGAGGTGCTGGGACTGCAATACACTTTTGAATAATTTGGCAGGTCTCTTTGGTTGGTAATGACAAACACAGGAACAGACATTATCCAGCCAGCTGCAGCAATATGGAAAGTTACTTTACGAACGTAACTTCGATGTGAGCAGTCATAGCAACAGCCAGAATTCTTTTAACCCACTAATCCAGGGGCAAGGAAATGCTTTAAACAAATTCACCTTTTTGCATTTTGGCAAATAACTGCTGCTTTCAGGAAGACATATAAAAAAAAATGCACTCACCTTACTAAAACCAATGTGCACATCATGTCCCACTTCAGTAGGCTTTCTTGTATGCTCCTTTATTATTTTCAGTGTGTTTTCTACCTTCAGTTTTTTGGTTGGTTGGTTATTGTTTGTTTGGGTTTTTTTCCCTGGAAAGGAAAGAACAATCTAGCCACACTAGCACAGATGAATGTCAAACACGTGGTCTTGGGACATGGAGGGATCTATTTTCATCCTTCTTCTCCACAGAAACACTGTTGTATCCTTGTGCTGACAGTGCTCCATAATTCTTACTTCAGCTAGCCTGCTTTTTGCAAGTAGCACATGACATCATAGACCAAATTGCACTGTGCTCTGATAAGCAGTGGGGCACTGATGGAAGTAGCAGGGTATGGCTGGTTTTGCAGCAAGGATCAAAAAAGGAATGTGCTGGCAGCATAGAAGAGAGGAAGGGGTAGCCCATGTTACAGAAGGAAGCATGGTCTTCGCTGGAGTGAAGTGGCACCAGTCCCTATCACCTCTTATTATCAGTAAGTCAAACTGAGTGCCACAGGGAATCACTGTCTGTATTCTTAGTGTCTACCAGCTGGGTAATAAATACATTACAGCTGTGCCATTGGTCATAGTCCCTGCTTACTTTGCTCTGCTCAGTCTTTAAAATACCAATATACATAGTTTCATTCCTTCTGTGCTTTCACTGGGCAGACTTCCAAGTTGCAGGGTTTAAGCAGTGATCATGACACTGAAGATAATCGATTCCTGAATCAGAGGTCTCTGTGACTAATTGATTTTCTGCCCAGTGGCCCAACCAAAATGTGAAAGAAAATATATTTTACAGAAATCTTCATTGTTTCATTTCCATGCCACTGATGTTTTGTTTTGGTTTTGTGGTTAGGATTTTTTTCTTTAATTATCTTAAAGAAATTAGTGAATTTCAAATTGAAATATTTCTTTTCTGTGAAAAGTTACGATCTTACATGGCATGCATTTTTAAACAAAATGGCTCCTGGAAAGTATTTCCCCCATTTGTTCTTCTGGATCAAAACTTCACACCAGTCTTGACCCAGATTCACAAAGCTGCAAAATTGTCCTATATCTAGTTTTTTGAGGTTTTTGTTTGATTTTAAAACAAACAAACAAACAAACTTATTCAATAAAACGTGTAACCCAGCTGCAGGTCTAGCTTAATTTCCCAGAGCCAGAAGGAGAAACATAAATGTGCACGGGTCATACTCTAACCAGTTTTAGAAAAGGACCTTTCTGTGTAAGATCCTTGTTCCCACTGTTGGCAGCTGGCAAAAGAGTTACACACAAATAACAATGAGTCAATAGGGAGGAAATGTGACTGTCTATACCTGAAATCTTGTATGTAGTGACCAAGCTGAGAAAATAAGTTCTTTTTTCAGTTATTATAATTGTTATGCAGAGGCTTTAAAAATACAACACTGAAATTTTGAGGCAGACACATCACTGTTTAGTTTGTAATAGAAGTGTTGAAGACCAACATCAATTGTCAACACTCTTCCGCAGTAAAAGCATGGTATTCAAAACATCTCTACAAAACAAGCACATATGATAGATTGTAATAGGTTGCAGGGCTTTCCAGTTAGTCTAAATAAGGCACTAGAATGGAGATAACATTTTTCATTCCAGTCAGATCATTGTAATGTTTATGGAATGCAGAAATTACTTAAAAGTCT
The DNA here is from genome assembly GCF_037157495.1 of Lathamus discolor. NCBI lineage: Eukaryota > Metazoa > Chordata > Aves > Psittaciformes > Psittacidae > Lathamus > Lathamus discolor. The sequence goes on from NC_088885.1 coordinate 110,379,312, forward strand.
TGCTAGAAATCTGAAGGGGGTCTCCCACTCAGAAATATCAGATGACATTACCATTTTTCTTAAATCTCCCAGGTCCTATATAATAGCTTACTTTCACTGTCAAAGAAAAATAGCTCTTTCTGGCTAGAGTTCCTCTTCACATTTCTGATAAATTGCAAACTGATTTGGCAATTACTCTGAATTAAAGATAGACGTGTCAAACAGATCACTTACAAGCTGATCAGAAAGAAGTGAAAGTGTCAGGATGTAAACCAGAATTAATTAAAATAGGAAATGGCTGTAGATTTTTTCCCATGAATAACTGTGATTTTGCCTAGACAAAGACAACAAGCATAAAAATAACACAGTACATTAAATAGTTCATATGTCTATTTTAAAAATAATAGTATGCTATTTAGAAGCTTCTGAGTACTTCCAAAACCAATGGCTTTCTGTGCCAATAGTGGAATTCCACACTGTGCGCCTCTCATTATTTATCCTTGCTCACCTTGAAAACACTCTGGAGTCCTCCAACAGGTCTGCTAAACATGTCTGACTCAGGAGTTAAACCACCATCCTTGCAGGCTCCACAAAAGCTAACAGTTCTCCTCCTGGCTTAATAGCTTTTTGCAGGCTCTGGCACCTGATTTAGTTTGGCTTAGAGAATCCTGTGGTCCTGGGCTGGGATTTGAAAGTTGCCACCTTGGTGCAGTGTTTGTATTAGCACTCTCAGAAGCTGAGTATCAACAGGGCACAGAAACATAATTACTCTTTCTAAGCCAAAGCTGCTCCCCATGGAGACCCTTTTGCTGCAATGGCTTTGGCAATGCACATCAGCTGGATAAATGGAGCTAACAGAGCTGTCAGTCTACTGCTTTGCGCAGGATCTGTATTCAGATAAAATAGTTGTTGCAAATAGTTGCACACATGAATAAACCGATGCATAGGGATATTATTCACATGATAAACACAAGGGGTAATGGGTGCAAGTTACTCCTGGGAGATGCCAGTTGGACACAAGAGGAAAATTTTTCATAATGAGAATAATCAGCCACTGGAATAATTTCCGCAGGGAAGTGGTGGATTCCCCATTGTTGGATACTTCCAAGATTCAGCTGTACATGGTGCTGGGCCATCTCATCTAGCCCATGCTTTTGCCAAGAAAGCTTGGACGAGATGATCCTTGATGTCCATTCAAACCTGGTATTCTGTGATTCTATAATTTATGTATTTGATGTATTGTATGTATTATTCATATTAATATAATGTGATTAAATATTTAGGGATTTCTTTGCACTGCTTTTGTGCCCAGATGCAATGATTCTGTTTTAGGAATTAGCTTGATCTAAGACACATTCATGATAATTTTTATTATCATTTAGAGTATTCTGCACTGTGTTAGAAAAGGGACAAAAAAAGAAGAAAACACAGAGCCATCAGGATTCAGACACCAAGGTTAACCTCTGTTGGCATCTGTTTTCAGGATGTTTGTTACTGAAGAAAAAGGTTGACCCTTATTTCAAGACCACTGTTATCCTGTAATTAAGCACAAAGGTAGTTTTGCTAGGCTCCTTTCCAGCAAAAGCTCCAAAGAACTTTTTCTATTAAGGAAAAGTACTTTCAGCCACAACAAGTGCAAAAGGTTTTCTCAGGATGGCATTCTGGCATGAAAGACACACTGTTCCCACCAAGTATAAGGAGATTGTATAGGATAAGTGTAACTAAGTAAATGTATCTCAGCTGACCCTTCAGAACAAACTGTATGAAAGAGAAGTAAAAATGAGCAAAAATGTGCAGTATACTGTCTCTGTGCAATTCAGGATGCCTCTCTACAACTCACAGTTCCATTTGTAGCAATGCAACGTAGAATAAGATTTGCCATTCATTTGCAACTATAACCATTCTATGATTTTATGATTCTGTAATTGAACTGTCTCATTCCAACAGCTGCAACAAAGACCTGGTGAACAACCCAAAGCATCAAATATCCAATGATTTCTAGTATAAATGAATATGACTAATTATCAGAAAAAAAATTGGTTTGAAACTTGGTGTCTTAACATACCTATCCTGAAAAAAAAAAAGAGAGGACATTGATGCTCCGTAAGTCACCTTCATTAAATCAGTAATTTTTCTCCACCACAGCACTTTCTAGTCAGATTTAGAGTGTAATGCATTTCACCACAGCAGACTACTACTTTGGAAGTCAGTTTGTCGTTCTTCTAATAGCGTTAGTATTTGATTTATAATATTTGTCTAGCATAAGTAAATCTGGCAGAAGGCAATTAAAATAAAGTTCTCTAAGTTTACAAGGGTTTCAAGCCTAGAGCAAGCTTAATTAAAGTCAATCATGGGAAAAAAGCACTTAGCCCTGCAGCCCTCCACATTTGTCAGACATCTGAATCATAGGAAAGGTTAATTAGAGTCAAGCGAGGAAAAAGTAAACACTAAAAGTGCTTTCTGGGGTTCATTAAATTTAAATAAGTCAAAATATGTAACATTAAACTTTGTAACAATGATCCACACACATCTCTGTCTCCGTTCCTGCAACCACAAATCTTCAGAACTTACTGAATTAACATACTTGGAAAGCCTTACTCTTAGTTTGCCATGGAGTCTTAGTCTCCATGGCACCGTTTTGACAGTGACAGGGAAGAAAATGATTTTTTTATGCCCCTTTACATAGGCAGAAGAGACTAAAGCAATTTCTGTATGCATATTCATTTCAAAAGCAAATGTTGTCCCGGTTTGGGCTGAGACAATTTTCTTCCTAGTAACTGGTACAGTGCAGTATATTGGCTGTAATCGGAGAATAACGGTGATAAAATACTGATATTTTAGTTGTTGTATCTGAAAATACTTTTCCAGTGGCTGTTCCCCTTGTAAAGTGGCTTCTTGGTTTGCTTGTAACCCTAGAGTGAACAGCATGTCAGCAGTCAGCACTCAGAAAATGCTGAGGGAAACCGGGACTGCATCAAATCACCCAGGGCATGCGTAAAGGAATACTGTTTGTAAGAAACTGATTTTCTTAGAAGTTTGATTCTGTGCAGAATAGAGAGGAAGGTGTGTGCCAGGCAATGAGGAAGAAAGAGGGGGCTGCCATGGGGATGTGTTGGCCAGATAACCAAAACCAATAAAACCCATGCGGGACAAGGAATTCCATTTACCCTGTTCTTGAAGGAGGGAGTATGAGGAATTGAGAGCATAAGATACGGGGGGGGGGGTGGGGGGGTGGGGGTGGGGGTGGGGTGGGGAGGAGGGGAGAATGTTTTTTTTCTCTCAGAAGTGGGAGAGAGCTGTTAGAAAGGTAACTATGCCCATTGTATGTCTTCAAGGATTATCTAGTTCCAACCCCCATGCCATGGGCAGGGACGCATTCCACTAGACCAGGTTGCTTAAATAGCTTTAATTTGTATTCATCACACCAACAAACTTTCTGTGAAAAACTAACTACTCTGTTTCCTAGTTTCCTTTTTATTTCTTGATAACCCTTCACTTGATTCTTCATCTGCAGTGCCCGCAGTGCTGATAAATCAAGACTTCATTAAAAACCTGAGACAGGTCTTTGTCTTGATAACAGGTGACCCATTTTTTACAGAATTTGGTACACCCACAGATAAAAATGCTGCAAATGTGTCTACAAGACACATCAACTAAATCATTGCAACACATAAGTACTGTCATTCTTAGCTAAAGTCTAGTACAACTTTTCCTACTTTTATAGCTGTATGATCCTCATTTCACCCTTATGTAGAAGACTGGCAGTAGTTTATAGAAAATTCTGTATCCGAGCATGGGCAGATGCAACCTTCCATTAAATCATGGCTGATTGCTGCATCCAACTGTGGTATCCACAACCTGAAAGGTGTAGACATATGAAGACAGGATTAAATTAAAAGCCATAAATGTTATCAGAGAACTTGAAAATCATCTTTGTTGAGCTCACAATGTTGAGCTCACAATGTTATTGAAGTAGTTTGGTTTATTTTGTGCCTTAAACAAGTTGACATACTTGATGAATCTGGTTGTGATACAGGTTACAAATGTTGGAGAAAAGACATTTTACAACATTGCCATTACCAGCATTGCAAGAATCAGTGCCCAGCAGCACTAGTCAGAAAAATTGAACTCTATAATAAAATGAAAATGCTTATCAAGAAACACATTCAGGGGTTATAGGATATATTTTTAAAATATGCACTTTTATGCAATCTCAGAGAGACATTTTTGGCTTCATGACAGCCTGTCTGCATCGTTGTTCTTTCTGTCAATGAATCAAAATTTTATCCTCTTTGCTATGAATTGAGAAATCTGATTCTATTTCTGTCTCTTCTTTTCCCTTCTTTTTTATGACCTGGCTTCAGGATACCTTCTATTATCTCAATACTTTCATAATGCTTAACCTTTAACCTAATTAGGTTTAATCAGACCTGAAGGGTTTCAATTAGCTACTTATAGGGGGTCAGGGAAAAAAACTTCCTGCTGCTTTTGTTTATTTGTTTTCTTATCTTCCTCTGAAGCACCAGTGGTTGGAAACAGAAAAACATAGCATTTTGGCCACTACGCTGAAGAAAAATTGTGCCATTGGTGTGTCTGATTGCATACTCAAGTCTAACCAGTTGGATAGCACTTTCGCTCCTTGTCATGGTGATAGAGCATGAGGCTAATTTATTATATTTCTTAACCTTCTGCTGCACTAGAGGACATAGCTTAGCTATTGGAGTCATCTTGATTTAGTCTATCTATCTGATCACTTCCTAACCATTGCAGAGGCATTGGTCATAAATTGGACTCATCTAGTCATCGTCTGTAACACACACCTTTTGAAGACTGAACCATCAGGATTAGCTAGGAAAAGTCTTTGGTCTTGATTTAAGGCAATTGGCCAACTTCAGTATCTTCTGAATCATAGATCAAACAATATGAGTTAATAGTTCCTGCTGGCCCTAAATTCGGTGTATAGCTCTGACTTTCTTTGTCTATGCAATTGAACATCTCACACTCTTCTCTAGAAAGCACAGCTTTCAGGCCTCTATTTATTCTTACAGCTTTTATCTAAATCTTCTGCAGCTTTTTAACAGCCCTGTTGAATTGTTGACACCAAATTTGGCACAGCATCCTTTTTGTGTTTTCACTGCTATCAGTACTGTAAGTTAATGTCTTTGCTGATAGTTTACAGTCTGAGTGCTATTGAGAAAAAAAACAAACAACCCACCATTAAACATTTTCTAACTGGCAGATTATGTGAGGGGGAAGGTTTATATAACCTTTAGCAAGGAGAAAAGCACAGTTCCTTATCCACTCAAAGTCAGTGTCCAAAGAGAGCTGATGTGGAGAAATGCTAAACTTGAAGGCAGAAAACAGGAAGAAACTCAAGGGTAAAGACCTACCTGACAGGAACAGTCCTACCAATAAGAAAACAGGGTACACCAGGGTACACAGAAGGAAAAACTTGGTTTTAACATATTAATAACAAAAGCAGTAGGTCTGGCAAGCAACATGTGTGTAATGAAAGACCTCATAAAAGGACCAGAACCAAGTGATTTTGGAGAAATGTGTCAATATATGTAGTCAAAGTGGAATGCCAAATCTGAAATACAGCAAATAATTGAAAGTTATAGGTATGTGATAGGTGATAGGTGATGATGCAAAGGGTTAACCAGTGTACAGGGGGGTTAGGGTTAAGCCACTTGCCTGATAATGTTACTGCTCGTTCATGCTTATCTTACGCGCTGTATATGCTAGAACAAAATGTAAGGACTGTTGTTAGTCCTTATGTAAATGTAAATGTAACTACTATTGTTAAGAGGTAGGGACCATGACTTGGTCCCATCCTTTGGACGCCCAGGCCAGCTGAAATTGGCTCTGCGGTTTGGACAATAACCAAGCCTCCAGGGAGCATGCGTAATGACTAAGGGTGAAAAGTTCTTCTTCGAGGAAGACTTGCTTACTTCATCTTGAGACCCTCACCCACGACCACCAGGAGGCACTGCACAAGCACAAAGGACCTTTTAACTCATTATAATACGAAGCGGGAATAGGACATGAATATGTATAGGCGTGTTGCGCAACCTCATGCACATGTATAGCTTTAGAGAATAAATATAAAGGGGAAAACGATGTTGAAGTGCGCATGCCTTTGGAGGAGCTATCTGACATGCGCCTCAGCACTGAATAAAAGCATACCTACTTTACAACTTTAACGAGTTGTGGAGTCTATCCACGTATCAGTGATATACGATAGGTAAGACTTGTCATGGTTACACAGTAGTTCAGCAATGGAAAAACCGAGCAAACTATACAAAGTAAAGGATTTTTTTAGTGTGTGTAATACTGACAGTTTTTAGACTGTAATCAAACTAATCAGAAAATTAATATGATAGCAATTCTGAGGAGTCCTGAAGGTAATCTGAATGAAGGAAAGGGGATGGTATAACATGATAATTCAGTTGGGTAAAAGTTAATTTCCTGTTTTCCCTAGGGTCTGCAAAATTTGATAAGTCAGTTCCTTCTGGGCAGCCTAATTCCTGCAGCATTTCTGAAATTCTGCAAATTACTTCCAGTCTTTCTGAAGAAATGTACTTCTGTGCTTTGGGACATTTTCATTCCTGTGAGTAACACTTCCAGAAAATGCTGGTATCAGAAAGAATACAACACCCTTTATGGCGCTTTGGTTCTCCAGCAGTGAGTGTTTACAGAGATCTAATTCCAGTGGCTAATTTCAACTACTATAAAAAACCTGCAGAGCTGGAAATATATTCCAAAGATTTGATAGTTTGCAATATTGTACAACAATAAAATAACATCTTTGCAGAATAATAAAATAGTAATTGAAGCCAGATGTACCTGCCAGCATACAAAAGAGCATGACACTGTCAAGACACAGACAGTCAGGATTTTCCGAGTTAAAGCCATAACCCCAACATTCACTTGCTGTGTAGCTTTGGGAAGACAGACTACTTTGTCTTTTATCTGCATCTACCTGGGGACACTAACATCAGCGAACAATTACACATTCCAGTACTACGACAGGGTATTGTGGTAGATATGGCTTTTATTGCCTCCTCCAGTGTCTCTTCATCATCCTCACTGCTGTCAAATGGTAGGACTGCTAGCCTGCTAGCATTTTGGGAGGCAGGACTTGTGCCGATACTACAGATAACAAGGAGGAGGGACAGATGGGACAATTTGCACTGAGTTTGCATATCGGTACAATGTCAGGTACTGAAATCAATAGGGAGCTTGTTTCATGGTTGTAAACATGGCTATTTGAACCTTCTTTGGCAGTACTTGCTCCTGAGAGTGAAGTGTGACCATGCCCTGCAGCAGTTTGGATCTTGATGACATTCCACTACTAAATAAACCTATCAGAACTACCTTTGTGTGTGCCTGTGCTCCAGTCGAGGACTGTGCTGAGTGCCTCAGTGCATGCATTTGCGTATGGAATGCAAAATACAGGTCCAGAACTACAGAGAAAAGAAATTTAAATATGAATGTCTTGCTGACCTAAAGATTAATACTAGGGCAACCCCCACAGATAGTGGGGATGGTAGTTAAAATTGTCAAGATCTTTTCAGCCTAAGTATTCAACAGATATAGTCATCCTTCAAGAAGTATGCTATCTGAATAACCCCTCTCCCCCTGCCCCTCCCCCCCCCCCGGCATTAGCAAAATGCTGTCAAAAGGACTTATTTTATTCTACAAACATATTTGTCATTAAAACATTCAGCAAAATACAACATGCCTTCTGCCTTTTTCCTTCCTTCTACAAAAAAAGTAGCATTCTGGCAGACAAGAAGGTATCCTTTTCCACCTTTTTTTGCCTTCCCAGTAATTACTAAAGACAAGAAATATGTTTTCCATTTGAATTTAGAGCACTAACAAATGTGATAAAGCCTTTTAAAAAATTCAGCTATCAAACAACAATTTGATGATCTTCCTGCCTGAATTCTTCCTAACCACCACAAAACGCACTACCCTAGTAGTTTCAAGGATTAAATATGAGAACACTACTGTTTGTATGTACATTGATATAAAGGCACTATTAATTACATAAACTGTTAGCTAAATAATTAATAATGTCTTCTCTCTGAAGTAAATTATACGTAAACAAAGGTAACAAATAGCTGTTTATTATAATAGAGCAGGGATTCTGATGCAATATAAATCATAATAGCAAAGGCTTAGAAGTTTCTTTCTAACCAGATATTGCAAGATTATCTGAGAGTACAATTAGGAAAGTAGAGCAGGAACAGAAAATTCAACAATTTGCTTTCTTAGATGTGTCACTCTACTTTAGAAACTTAAGTGCATACTTCCTCAAGAAAAAAAAATACAAACGACACATTCCTAATAGATAAATAATCAGAGAGACTGTAGTATAACACTAGCTCTTGAAAGGGAGATTGCAGAGCATTTTGTGGACGTTTGTGATGAATAAATTGTTTGTGTGACTCTTATTTCCTCTTAGTTTCACCTATTAATTACACCAAATTACAGCTGTATCAGTCAAGACAGCCAATGTGGGCTGGTTTGTACCAGCTTAAATTTAAGTTTTTTGTAGGCTTACATTATTTCATGAGCAATTGCTCCATTTGCTACAAGAATGTTATGTACCTGACCCTTGACCCTCAACATATACCTTCAAAAGGCTTTTTTTTTTTAAAGATACTACAAACAGTGAGGGGGTTTTATGATACATAACATACCACTGCCCATTATCACTGGAAGCAAAGATCACAGCCACATTTTCAAAGATTTTTCCAGAACAGAAAGATTGAGCTACTATCTACTGAGTAAACAGGGGTTTATGAGACTTCACTATTTATTTCGGTAGTCCAATGGATGTCATTGGCACTGGAAAGTTATACCTCAGAATGCATTTTATCTTCAGTGTATCTACGCAGTGATCTAAAGATTAATTTATTTAAGGCAATATAATTCAAAATAAACTTTGATTTGACTTGTGTATTTAACGACAAATGCTGTATTAACAAGGCTCCCTGTTCCATGAAAATTTCAGTCTGCCTTCACACGTAAGCCATAAGAGTATCTATGCCTTTGGTGGTGGTTGGTTTCCCTTAACACGGTGCCATCACCAGGCACCCTGCCCTCAGCTTTCACACAGAACAGTTGTGTTAAGGCTGAAGACAGAAAGTACTTTGATGCGCGGTTGTATATAGTAAGCACTGGCAGATCTGTGTTGGAGCACTGACAAAGAAAGCAAAGTGACAACTTCTTCATAAAGCAGCAGCAGAAGAAACAAAACAAAATTACTATACAAATAATCTGTGCCAAAACCTTAAATTCAAAAGTAACAGTTTTTTAACAGAGCACATACCAGGCTGAAGAAGCACCAAGCTTTCCATTATCTGTTAGCCAGATTTTATTTGCCACAATAGCTAGACTGTGAACCACATCATAGTAGAATAGATCCACATGTCACCTCTCCAGGTGTTGTACTCTGAGTTCTTCAAACATTGAAAGAAAACATAGAGTTGCCTTACAAAGGCAGAGTGAAGAATAAAAACTTGCTTGTGTAGACTGTCAGATTCATGTTGTAACAAACCCTGCAGCCCTGGGCCTGGTCCCAGATAGAAATCTCGGAAGAGCTTTATTGGAAGGAATCCTCTAGAACAGCTGCTGTCCCTGGCAGATGTGCCAGTGCCAACACAGCAATCAGAGAGACAGTTTCCATAGTGATTGCAAACTTTGCTTGTGTTCTTTCTTCTTCAGTGCCAATAAGCAGTCACTGAATAACTCCGTGTCAATGCAATGTGCTGCTTTTACAAGCAGCTGTCTATGACACAGGAGCTAAACTGACACCTGTGACACACCTTGGCTGGTTTCAGTCTCCTCATGAAATTAAAATAAAAAAGAAAAAAAAAAAGATTTTTCCTTTTGTCTCCTTCTCAATATACTGCTATTTTTGAGTCGTACTATTAGTGCCTTTTTATTATTTCAAGCTTGAAATGAAACCAAACACTTTCAAAAGCTCCAAAATAAGGTGTCATTAAGTGTCATGAACAACAGCAATGGAAAAATGTGTTGAAAATCTGAATAGCATTGTGCATTTAGTTAATAATATTGCAGTTAAACAAAAGCTGTTACTGCAATATCTTGCAAGATACGGCAAGACATTGCAGTATTCATTGCTTCTGTATGCTTAGTGAACCTTAGTCCAGGGCACACTTATTTTTCTGTAATGCTCACAAAATGCTATTAGCTTGATATTTTAGCTCTGCTATCTCCCTTCTCTTTATCCTTAATGCCCCTTTCCTTTTTTTCCCTTCTTTAATTTATATGCACATGGATATACATGTATTATTTCAAAGACCCACTCCAACTGAGTTAAGTCACGAACATCAACAGGATTATTAGAGTTGACAGAATGATCCACATTGAATAATGTGCTCACCCTAATGAATAGCTGAAGTGTTACAGTGCAAAACTATAAACTATGGCACGTGATGCTAGAAAATGGCCATGACATAAACAATAATGAAGATTTTTCATTTGCATTTCACAAAAAATTATTCATCATCTGAAACTGAAATTACCTGTGGTGCTCGCCTGATTCTGTTTGAAATGGTAGGAAAAATGGATGATCTCCTAGTGCTTGAGCAGCTGAGGACAAGATTTAATCATCAGGTTTTTTCTGAAGAAAATCACAGTATCTTATATCCTGCATTTCAGTTCCTGTTGCTCTGTGTTTGGTATACCACTGTATTAAGACTCTTTATGTTTTTGATCAGTTAGGTTTCAGAGAAATTAATTAATTTTTGAGTTTTGGGAGGATTTAAGTGGGAGATAAATTTCCTGATTCTGGCGTTCGAGGCATGAAGAACAGAAAATCAAGAATTTCAGATATTCCCAGGGTACATATGAGTGAGGTGATGTGTGGGCTTAATTATTGCAGTCAGCAGCACCTCAAGAACTGCTCTGTTGGCATTTGAAAAGAAAGTAGCTACGTACAGTGCCAGCATCTCCTCTAAACCCCATTCTCAGTGGGAAACACAAAGAAGCCTCTCATAGTTACATCTCAATCACTTCTGAAGGATAGTCTGATGATAAATTCACTTGCTTCCTGGAGTTTACCAGCAATGTACAATCTATGTGCCAAAATATCCTCAGGGGACTCCACAGAACCCAGTTGGGAACTCCAGTAAGTCAATTTGATGGCTTTGTAGACTTTCTGTTTGTTGTCTTGAGAGTTCACTTTCCAGTTCCCTACTTGGACAGACGGTGAATCCGAGTTTGACAGCCGCTAAAGTGCATTGAGGAAGAAGATAACCAGCAGGATTGGAGATTGCCCAAGCTAGAAAGAAGTGGAGAAAATTGTTCATAGCCATGAACCACAGACACCACAATTTTCTTGAATCCTGCTTCTAAAGTTCAGTTCTAGTACAGATATTTGCACTTGCAAACTCAGAAGTTTTGCTGCAAGTTGGGAAATCACTCACTGGAAATAAGAAGGGAAGGACAAGACCTGAATGGAGTTATGGGTGGTAGAATAACTTTAAGACATCCTCCGTGGCTCTGAAAAAAAACCAAAAAAGATTGCAATCTTAGTGTGTGAGGGAAGGTATTTTCCAGAGCAATAAGGGAAAATTAGTGCTTTCGTGTAAGTTTTGGAAAACCTCCTTCATGCCAGACCTTATTCACTTTCAAGAAATATTTTCTCCAGCTGGAACAGGTGCATGGTTGACAGTGAAGATAGGGGAATAAAAAGCTTGTCTTACACAAGAGAATTGAAGTGCTTAAATTTTTTCACCTAACAAAATGAAGGCTGAGAGGAGATACTATTGCAGTACATAAATATATCAGGAGGTAAATATTAAGGAGAGAGGTCAGCATTGGCACAAAATGATATGCTTCAAATTGGCAATGAATTTCAGGCTGGAAATAGTCAGAGTAAGTACAAAGCATTGTACAAACAAGAGAATGTGCCTTGGTTGAACTGGGCAATATTTTTTTTCTTTAAATGAAAAGATCATAAAACCTCTGTGACAGCTTTCAGTGTTACCAGGTGAGAAAGCCCTGCTGTTACACAAGCTTTTCCTTTGCTAATTGTGGTGCCTTTTCCTTCAAAAGGCAGATTTTGGCCCTTTATGTTTGCATTTAGTGCCAAGCCGCTGAATGATGTGTGTTCAATTAAAATTAAATTCTGGTTAAAAATCAGTTACCTTGTTCAAGACCAAATTTCATGAAGGACTTCTACATAGGAATTAGCATCCTAGCAACAGGTTTGGACTTGTAACCTTTCATATAACAAAGCATCTCCTAACCTGTAATCAAGTGGAGTAGGAGTCCTCTTGATTTCATCCTTTAATTGAGTAATTGCATGTTTTGGTTAGCAGCCTAGTGATACTTTGTTCAAATGTCATCCCTTCCAGTGCCTCCTTTCTTCAGACTTTTTTGTATTGTAATTGGAAAATAATAATGTACATTTATGCAAATATACATGCTAATATGTCACCAGTGTGTCAAAGAAGACATTTACTTGTTCACAGCATTCACATCTGCCTTATATAGAAATCACTCAGCATAGCTGGCAACTTCTTTTTGCACTAAAGACAGATATTGTTCTAAGCTCTAGCTCAGCTGATATTTACTGTGTTGGCTGATGTTAATGGCAGAGCCAAGGATAAATTAATCAGTGGAGCTATTTCACCAGTTCATCATGCACCAACTTATTCAATTTCATTAATGATTTACAGACTCACTTGGGGGCTTTCTTTTTTACAATAGTAGTATCGAAGACCAAATCAAAAGGATTAATTTATAAGGACATCTACAAATTTTCCAGTCCTGTATTGATTAAAAAATAAAAAAAATAAGGAGAAACCGAACTGCCAAAACTAAGCAATAACAAAACCACACTCAAATCCACAAGCCGAGCCCTACTTCTCCTATCAAAGCTTGCAATTCAACTGGAAAAACCATGACACTGCCCTGAGATCTGATTTCTGCAGAGTCAATAGTCTAAACACAACATGACCTTTTTAATATTTCAGCACAAGTCAGACAGGCAGATCAGGAGCAGGCCAGTTTGCTGAACAAGCTACAAGCAGCTCTTTCTTTCCCTGGCCTGCACCATGCAGGGTGCCCATGCAACACACTGCACAGCACAGTGCTGGGCTCCCAGCACACAGCACTGCCCCACACAGCTGGGATGGTGGGTTTGTGGAGAGGCATCACCAGCTTACTTACCTGCACTGCCTTCTCCTATGCTTCCAGTTCCAGATGGGGCAGAACCATTTCAGCTTCTCGTGTCACTCCATGCCTGTGCCCTAGGAGGTAGCTGGAAGCAGAGTGATGGATAGTAACCTCCTCATTTCAACAACTGGAAATGATCTCCTTCATCCTTAGACTGACTGCTAGTTTGCACATAGAACAGATTTTTACAACATAAACCATCTGCGTTTTTAATTTTGAAACTCAGTTGAGATTCTGAAATTGCAGGGCTCTAGGATTGAGCCCTGGAGTGTATATAGAGCTTTCTCTGCCCAAAGCACGTGCAGGTGTTTCCAGATGTTACAGTGAAGTAGATGCACTTTTGCAGACTGTTGTAGTGTCATTTTGCAGCTTACTTGCATTCAGCAGTCTAGAAATGGATGCATTTCAGGTATAGGTTAGGTGGCATAATAACACTGAAGGATTCTTTTTAAACTTAAAACTGCCTGTCTTGTTCTGCTTCTTCAGGCTTGCAAAAGCTCTTACAAAATCAGTACAGACAACTGCCATACCCTGTATTTAATGGGGCTTGCTAACAAGTCTTCAGTCTCAGGCAAGGAAGATTTTGTGAAAACTTTTGCAAATTTTTGCAGTTTTCCCTGGAGTCTTGGACTTCCCTGCTCTTCTGGAAAAGCTTTGAATTTTAAATTACATATGAATTGATTCAGGTTCTTCAAATTTGCCATATTGTACCCAGAAAAATTTCAGTGTGCAAATTTTTCTAGTTCAAATAAAGAAGAATATCACAGTACTATTGTTATGTATAATCTCACGTGTATAAAAATGAAATGTTGTACATCAATTCTTAGTAATGAAAAATATACAGCATATGAAAATAGTAGCACAGTACAAAATCAGAAGCTTGAGAAAGCAAGCGAATTAATGGAAATAAATAAATGGATAATAAATGCTAGATTAAAGTACTTTATCATTATTTGATAGCAATTAGTTCAGAAGCCAGGAAGACCAGTAACATCCTCTAGGTTAGAGAAATAAACCTTACCTTTTCAACATTGTAAAATAGATAATAAGATTTTGTAAGCATAAATTTGCCTTTAAAAACTCTGCTGAAGGAATACAGTTCATCCTAGTACCATTCAGGAATAAGTTTCTGATGAAAGAAAGCCAACAAGGCAAGAACCCTATAATAATATCCTGAATCATCTTAGAGGAATACAGAATAACATCCTAATTAGAGCTGTATTGTTATTAGATGTGGGTTTTAAAACAGAACAGTCAATGGCTCTGACAATGCTTGCTCTTTTTCTCCCCCTTATTTTTATGATTAAAAACCCCACTCTAAATCAAAAGATAAGTTTTCAGCCTTATTTGTACCTTTGCCTCAAGCCTTGTCTGCTCCATAGGATCACAGTACAGAGCTCTTATTTCACCCCTTAATGCACACTTAACAGCTTCTTTGTCAGGGCTGCCAAGCTCTCGATAATACTTATTTCCCCTCAGCTCCTTCCAGTCTGGTATTGCTGGAAGAGGTCACTTTACATTACAAGTTCAGAAAACAAATCTAGCAGTTTAGTACTAACACTCTAAGGATCAGTGTCGAGCCCTGCCACTGTTTGCTTTTGCGCAAGAGTTATAACCCAGGGCATTATATGGTAACAAGCATCTGCATCCCACTTCAGTTATGGAGATGGGAAGCAGCCACAGTGATAGGCTGTGGAGACAGAGGGAAATTGTCTTTTTTTCTGTTGCTTGAGGTATGGCCTACTCAAGCAGAGTATATGCTCAGGAATACCATTTGATTCAGTCCCATCCTGCAATAAGTGGACATTGACTAACTGTAACCCAAAAAATAGCTTTAAACAGGCAGCATCACCTACTCACTGCCTGAGATGTAGTAGATGAATGGAGCTCTGAGATGGCAAAAAAGATTGTTGAAGGAAAAACAGAAGATGGATAATCTCCAAAAGAAACAGATCATACTCATGAGTTCCGAGATTTGCTGGAACAAAATCCAAAATTTGGCAGGTTCTTCTTTGCTACTATACATGCCACTAGAAGATTGCAAAAATTCCTATGTGGAAATTTTAGTAAAACAAAATAGCTGTTCTCCATTGCAGACAGCTTTTCTGTGGTATTTTTTTATTTCCTTCCATATGCAGCCTCACACTTTCAAAAGGTATTTTAAATATTTTTTGCCATAATAATTGCTTTTTTATTTAAAATTGCAAACAGCCAAACAGTCATAATGAATTTCTGTCATGTAAATCACAAACTGCAACTTTTCCTGATGCTCCGGTGCTGAATACTGTACCAGTAACATCTACTGTGAATACCCTGCTCTCCTTTTCAGGAAAGCTGTTATCATGCAGAAAGGCAGACTGTCTTGAAGAGCTATAAAAGACAGGATTTTGTAATACTCAATGCTTTTCCTGTGAAAATCCCTAGAGAAGTGAAGACATAAATGGTAGCAAGAAATTCTGCCATCTCTTCTTGGAACAAGACTCTTAACTAGGATATTTGCTACCATGCTGAAGAAAAATGGTTAAACAAATGTGTTTGTAAAGTCAACAGCTAAAAGATTTCAAGCTTTTACAATATAATTTTGAAAAGTTGTGAGGTATTTGTGAAGTGTTCTTTAAAATTTATATGTGTCTGCTCAGTTGCTCAGCAGACTGCAGAATAAAAAGAGGACATAAATAGTTTAGAATAAGACTTCTGGTCCTCTAAAAGGTGAGACAGAACTCCTTTATTTATTCCTCAGAAAAAAAGAGCTTTGAAACTATGAGAAGCACCAGACAAGACAACATGACTCAAGCAGTAAAGAATCTGACTGGACAGAAAAATTTAATCTAGGCTTTTTACAGCCCTGAAGTCCTCATTCTCCAATGACAGGAAATACTCAGTCTTGCAAACCAAATTGCAGGTTTTGCATTGCTCATGCATAGGCATGCATTCACTTTCACCAAAGCAGGGGAGAACTACATCAATTGTGAATAACCCGTTTCCACCAACTTTATCAAATGAAAGCTTTTGCAATAAACTAGTAATTATTTATTTCATTATGATGTTGCTGCGTTGCCCTTCTTACCCTCTGTGTAACTGTCTCTTCCAGCTTTTAACTAGTAGGCCACTGTCTTCCCAAAGAAGAGTACTGAAAAATGTACATATTCTTTTTGCCCCTAAGAAGTGTGCATCAGCCTTAATGTAGCAGGATCACCTTCACTGATGGGTGTAATGATCCCTTTACTCCACATCCTCCCTTCAAAGTCTGTCAAAATTTAGAATAAGCATAACTGTATTTTATGCCACACACACTTTATACTGGAAATAGACTGAGAGCATTTAATTATTTCACATAAATCTCTACATCTTACTATCATATCTCATATTAAAATTTATGAGTGGAGCCAAGCAGAATGAACAGACTCCTCACAGAAAGATATTAATTTATGTGAAGGAAAGAAATGGTATCAGATTACCATTAATATATTACATTTAGGTATTGATAGTGCCTAGAACATGAGCAAACTGAGTTCCATTATAAAAAACATCACATAAACTCGCGATATCTGAGACCCACGATCAGTTTTCAGTACTAAGCTCTCTCTCTGGTATAAATAAAGGGAAAATAAAATTGCAAAACCCCACCAAAACTGGAAATAAGTGAATCCAAGGATAACATAAGAACCTTAGTACTGTATATATTCAACCTGATCTCAGTATAAGGATGTTTTGGGATACTCATAAGCTATTCACATTAAACAATTACAGTTTTCGATTTCCCAGAGGAGTAAAGCTGTATGATGGTCTGTTGTGTGTACCTTACTTCATAGAGAGATAATTTCTACAGGAGATCATTAGTCCTGCATAAACTTTATTATAGTTGCACCTGAAGCTTTCTAAAATCCTTCATGCTTGAAAGATTAATTGAGTTGGATGGGCCTGGAAATTTAAACCTTTTTATATGCCTCCCTAAGGCCTCTAACTCTTTGTAAATCAGACTTTCTTTCCATTATTTTCAAGCCACTCTAACTTCATTTTCCCACTTATCACTTCAATCTAAAGAAATATCATGTATTTGTCTTTTGTTCTTTTCCATTCAGAGGTGGGTAGAGAGCCTTGGGACATACAGGATCATTGCCTGTCCTTTTGCTTGGAGACAGCTTTCATGAAATCCTTTAATTTCTTCCTTGTAAGGTAGGAAGCACTGTTTTTCACAACTAAGATTTAATTTGCAGTACTGTGGTCATCCTTAACAACACAAACTTTATCACTACAACTTATGACTAGAGGTACTTTCAGCCTGTTGTTTAAAGGTCTCTATCTCTCTTTTTCTCACAGAACAAGCTCTACCACAGGAAAGAGACCTGCTAAAACCAGTGTCTCCTTTCCCTGCTTTTAAGATCCACTTGTCTCTATATTTTCTTCACCAAAGCATATCATGTAGGGCACTGATTGCTGCTAAATCCCTTTCAAGTTACTTAATTTTTGCCACAAATCTTTAAACAAACTGTGCAGCAAAACAGTTATATTGAACAGAGTGTAAATGGGACAGCTTCACCAGCAATTTCTAAGCATTAAGGTAGATTTATGGCTAGACTGTCAGAAAACAGCTGGACCATGCCTATAAATTTAGGTGATTTTCATTTTCACAATGTCATAGCAAAGAGCTAGTTTAATGAGCGAGGTATTGCATTTAATAGTAAATCCTCCAAAATCTGGTATAAACATCCTCCCCACTCCACACTTATCTTTCTGAAGTGTTTGTTGTCATGATTTTTCTTGCTGAATTTGATCTATATTTTTTAAAAAACTCTTGTCATCTATTTTCAACCACACAATCTTGATTTGTCTCAATTATTTCAGCTTTTAATGTATGCAGAATGAAATGCAAGACTTCTAGTATTAGGCCTCCTGCGACCAGAAAATGTAGGGCTGCATGAGACAGGCTGGTATTGTTAATAGCTGAAATTATTGGCGCAATAAAGACACTGGACCAATTCACACCAACATAAATTACTTGCCGTACTTATTAAAATATTCATTTGTTGTTTAATGATGGTTTTAAATGATAATTTGTCTACTTTAATATCTCATTAAAAATTTAAGAGATACATGCATGGCCATTAATTTATGCATTACCTGAGATAAAATGTAAGGAGATAAATTCAGGCAAATGTATGTGGGTATAGACCTTAATCATACTAATGTTTCTCCAGCCAGGCTCAGGGCTCCGTCTGCCAAAAGCTGGGAGTCTAAAATAGGAATTAATCTAAAGATTGCAGGGTAATATTCCTTCTTAAATGTCTTAATCAAAATACTTCTGCTGCCTTTAAATTGAGCAAAATCATATCAGTTTTCTGGAGTACTTGAAAGTGCTTTTCTCAGAGACGGAAGTAGAAATGTGACACTGCTGCCAAGAGGAGAAAGGAGGAATTCCCCCAGGGAGTTATCCAGCTGATAGACCTCTCTGATGGGATGAGTCCTCATCTGATAGACAGGTAGTGGTAAAGAGGTAGTCAAAATACTGTGGTGAATCCACCAGTAAGTTACCTGGGAGTGCCCAAAATCCTGTGATTAATGGTGCTGAACACATTTTTGCAAAAGTTGGGAGAAAGGAAAAGGACTGCAATATAACACAATTTGCCATTGACTTGACATTTCTTAAATGAGGATTAGGACAAGAATAAAGATAAAAGAATTGGTTTCACCCTAGCAATGGCAATTAATATATGTGAGTGCAATTAATGTGCTCTGCTCCAGCAACTGCATGGGAAGTCAAGAACATTGTTGAATGAAAGAGTTTGGAGTCAGCAGAAAGCAAGTGAGGGTAACTCTATGATGATTAAGGCAGTAATAATCAAGAACAATTTGTTTTTTCATCCTCAGAACAAACCCCAGAGCATCAGGGCTCCTGCCCCTGCTCTATAATCTAAAAGAAACCAAACTGAAAAACAACATAGCAGTGACCAGTTTGAGAAGAACTTTGCTACTGATCTTCCTACAATATCCTTAATTTTCTGCTCAAATTTGCACACATTTTCATCAAGGCTCCAGCTGCCCATCACAGCCTTGCAGGCATAATGGTGGCTGCTGTGCACTCTGCCAGTGAGATGGGTGGCTGCTGCACAAGCTGCTGTGAACAGCCCATGGAACAGAAGTGGTTAACAGGAAGGGATGTGATCCCCTGGGAATCACATTTTTTGTTCATTACAATGCCACAGAAAGAGCCCCCCCCCCAAGCTAACAAATTGTAAGTGTAACTGATTTATTTCTATCCTGCTAGATCATTCTCCTCCCCTTTGTTACTTGGGTTTTTTCATATATATATATATATATATATATATATGTATAATGCTTATAGAAACATTTTTTGCAGAAAATTCTGCTATAAAAGGGATTTGATGCAGATAGTGGCAACATGGCTTTATTACTGGGGAGGATATGAAGCAGCAGCAAAGTTTTTTCCTGTCTCTGATTTGGGGCAGTTATGTTTTATATACGTTTTTAGTTAATCTTGACCTGTCAAACACTCAAATATGGATCTCAAGGTATGTATCTTTTAAAAAAGAAGCATGGCATTAAACTGCATTATGCAGTTCATGAAACAGCATGAAACAGCATGAACTGTATAGTAAGATGTATTATGCAACACATGACACTCATGAAACAGCAAAATCCAATTCAGCATCCTCAACAATAGGACAGAATACCTGCATAAACATAGCAATTTATTGCTTTTTAATATATAATTAACTGTTAAGTAAAAACATTACATATAGTTTGACAAAGTAAAAAATTATGCTTACCAAACTCCATTTATTTTATTTTTCTGTACTATCCTTTTGTCTTAAGTCACTAGTATCAACAAGAAATTCATGCATTTATAGTGACTTTAGCTCCATGAAACTGTTTCAGTTGATTTGAACACTTAACCTGCTGCTTTGTTTACTTCTGTGGTAGGATTGCTTTTACCTAATCATCTTGAACAATGGTAAAAATTAAGAAAGAAAAAAAAAATGGAGTTTAAGAGATTTCAAAGACTAGGCTATAAGTCTTAGTAAAGTCTAGGCTAAAGTCTTGGTAATGAGCAGAATAAAAAGAACTCTGAGGCCTTTTTCTTATAGAAACAAATTGCCTGTATTGAAAAGAGGAATAAAGTAGACATTTTGTAAATCACAAACCAGTGTAAGTTAGACTGTCTGAACTCTCTGAACTTCTGCTTATTTCCAGAAGGGAAGAATCATTATATATCTTGACACCTTTTAATCTTTCTATATCTGTGGGTTTGTAATGCTGGATTTCTCAAAGTCAGGGAGCTTTACAGTATATATGTTTTTTCCCTCTTGCCATCATCTGTGAAATCAACTCTGGTAGGAGAAGTAACATCAGTGGTCCATGATAGTTTTATTAATACTAGGTTCTTGATATTTACACAATATTTCTGGTTTGCTATACTTTACTCACCAGTCTGTGTTCCTTTGACACCATCAGAAATCTTCCCAGTGCTGTTTAGTGTCTAATTTGCATTTGCACTTCTGTCTTAGTGAAAGGAGGAGAGGGAAGGGAAGGGAAGGGATAAGGAAAAAACAAGAAACAGAAGAAAAAGAAAATAAAGAAGAAAAAAAAAAAAGAAACAGGAAAAAAAAAGAAACAGGAAAAAAAACACCTTGGTCATTTGTCTAGACACCTCAACAATGTACTCTAAAATGAATGATTTGAGTGAAATAAAGCTGTCTCATCAAGTGAGTTTTTATCCATCTCTCAACTAATTCCAAAAGCTAAATATGAAACCAAATGATCAGGGACTCTGTGATTTGTGACTGAGCCCATAAGCCAACAAATGAATTAAAATTATATATAAATATTGAGAATTATGTAAGTCACTTTAGCCATTAGAAAAAGAACATTTTTGCTGCTATCCACAGCTGAAAAAGCTTGACTTCTGATCCTGCTGCTGCTAATGTCTCTTGTACCTTCAACATCCTCATGAGCAGAATAAGAACCTTGGAGAAATGTGAGCTGTTGCTTCAAAATGCAATGTTCTTTAATTCTTTTGCTCCTCTGTTCCTTTCTGACTTTTTTTATCAAAAGAGACCGAACTACTCTATCTTTTATCAAGAGATTCGAAATATCTGCCTCGAATGACTACTACTGAGTTAGTATTACAAAGGTCCCTAACCATTTAGATCTTTGCTGATCAAAGCCAAGATATTAAACGCTACCCTTTCCCTACCAAAAAACAAAACAAGACAAAACACCAAAATACAAAACTGCACACACACACACACCAAACTCCCAAAACAAAGAAGCCACAAAACTCAGGCACAACTAATTTACAATATGCTTGTGTTAGTACCCTAGTAAGATTATTTGCTCTGTAAGGGAATTGTCCCTTTTTGCAGTAATTAGGTCCCAAGTTGATTTGCCCTGTTTTCTTTTGCAGAATGTATTGCATTATTACCACTGGGAAGACAGAAAAGCCCTGTGACAGACACATTTCTCTAACAAATGAAAAGTTTTGCATTTTTCTAGACGGAGCTGCTGAAGAGAACTTGCACTAACAGCACCACAAAGTTCATTAGAGCTTAGGAATTGATAGGATACAACACCTCACCCTCATGAGAATCTCTGATTTTTTACTACAGAAGCAATGCCTTTCCATCAGAACTGGGAAGTGTTAAGTAACACAGAAACAACACGGAAGACTTATTCAAGGAGTCTCCACTTTGTCTTTAGATGGCGATTGCTTTTCGTAACCAACTTCAGGACTCCAGTGTAATTGTTTAGCTCTCAAAGGGGCAGAAGTCTTGTACCTGTGGCCCTGATGCATGCTTCAGAGGCAGGAGAGAGGTTAGATGTGTCTTTCTGCCTACCATTTCTATTGACTAGCCTGAGGCACCCCCTAGTCAATATGTACATTGCACTTCAGAGGCACCAAACACTTGATGAAAGGAAAAAGCTGAGGGCCCCTCGCAGGTGATCTGAGTCACCCTGTTTTCCTAGGCTAGGGGTACCTAAGTATGTGCTCTGGTGATGAACAGATAGAGAGGAGCTGAGTCCATGAAAACGACGCTCCTTTTTTATCTTTCACTCAGAAAGGACTTTAGGATGAGCTCTAGTGTGGATTCATGTCATACATCTTCAGACAGCTTAGTGTAGTAATTAATGTCTGAAGACTCCCTTTGCGTGAAAGAAGTCAAAGAGACATCATGCTGGGGGAGCCTGGATGACCCAACCATCCTAATCACAGTAAAGTCATAGAAAGGCTGGTCTCTTTGAGGAGGTGGACCTCCTAAGACACATGGACACTTAATGATTAGAATTTACTTATTTATTTAATGATAAGAATTTATTTATTAATTTAATTATTAAAATTCCATAATTAGAGTCATGGAATCATAGAATTATTTAGGTTGGAGAAGACCCTTATGATCATCAAGCCCAACCATTAACATAACACTACTAAATCCACTATTAAACCATATTCCTAAATGACACATCTACACGTCTTTTAAATACCTCCAGGGATGGTGACTCAACCGCTCCCCTGGGCAGACTGTTCCAGTGCTTGACAAACCTTTTGGGAAAGAAATTTTGCCTAATATCCAATCTAAACCTCTCTTGGCACAACCTGAGGCCATTTCCTCTTGTCCTATCACTTGTTACTTGGGAAAAGAGACTGACCCCACCTCACTACAACCTCCTTTCAGGAAGTTGTAGAAAGGAATAAGGTTTGCCCTCAGCCTTCTTTTCTCTAAACTGAACAACTTCAGTTCCCTCAGACACTCCTCAAAAGCCTTGTGCTCCAGACCCTTTGCCAGCTTTGTTCTTCTTCTTTGGACACACTCCAGCACCCCAGTGTCAATTTTGCAGTTAGGGACCCAAAATTGAACACAGCATTGAAGGTGCAGCCTCATCAGCGCAGAATACTGCTCAGCTGCACTATTTCTTATATAAGCCACAATGACGTTGTCTTCTTTAACTACCTGGACACAAGCTGGCTCATATTCAGTTGGTTATTGACCAACTTCCCCAGGTCTTTTTCTACCAGACATCTCTCCAGCCACTCTTCCCCAGACCTGCAGCATTGCATAGGGTTTTTGTGACCCAAGTGCAGGATCCAGCACTGAGCCTTGTTGAACCTCATGCAATTAGCCTCAGCCCACTGATCCAGGCTGTCAAGATCATTCTGTAGAGCCTTCCTACCCTCAATATTCCCGCTCATCTTGGTGTTGTCTGCAAATTTACTGAGGGTGCACTCAGTATCCTCATTTAGACCATTGATATAAACCCATGCTTGTTTATCAATCACCTGGTTGTCCTGTATGTGGCACATGACGGCACTCAAGATGATCTGCTCCATAACCTTCCCCCTCACCAAGATCAGACTGAAAGGCCTGTAGTTCCCTGGATCCTCCTTCTGGCCCTTCATGTAGATGGGAATTACATTTGCTAATTTCCATTCAGCTGGAACCTACCTGGTTAGCTAGGACTGCTGAGAAGTGAAGGAAAGTGGTTTGGTGAGTCCTCCCACCAGTTCCTTCAGTACCCTTGGGTTGATCCCACCTGGCCCCATAGACTTGTGTGTGTCAATGACCATTTCCCCTTGGACTAAGAGGGTTTCATTCTGCTCTCTTTCCCTGTCTTCTAGCTCAGCCCCAAGAAAAATTGGTCTTACTATTACAGATTGAGGAGAGAAAGCATTAACTACATCAACCTTTTCCTTGTCCTTTGTTATTATGATTCCTCCTGCATCCAAAAAAGGATGGATATTCTCCTCAACCTTCCTTTTGTTGTTAATGTATTTATAGGAACA
Source organism: Lathamus discolor (assembly GCF_037157495.1). NCBI lineage: Eukaryota > Metazoa > Chordata > Aves > Psittaciformes > Psittacidae > Lathamus > Lathamus discolor. The sequence goes on from NC_088885.1 coordinate 110,403,307, forward strand.
CCTTCTATTGACTTTTACTGCAGTTTTTCCTTAATTAGGTGAGGAAAAAAAAATCAATGAGCATACAAAGCTCCAGTATGAGAGGTGAATATCCCATGCAGATTTTTTGGTTTTCTCTATCTTAAAGCTGGTATAAGAAAAATGATAGGTTAACATTCTCCTGCAAGCAGGTCTGCCCACTAGGTTATGTTGCTCAGTAAATCCCATTAGGTTATTTTTGACTAATGTGGAAGACTCTTAATATGCTGGAACTGAAACAGGACATGGCTTTGCAATCAGTTCTAAGAACCATACATTTTAGTTTATTTGCAACACCTTTATGGAGAGGTTGGGTAATGTTTCATTATTATGGCCATGAGACAAGTCAGCTTGCAGTTTCTATTGGTACACATTTCTACCTCTTCTATCTTGCTATCCCCTAAGTGACTATTTATTGGCACAAAAGTGTGCAATGTTAGATTGGTTAGAGGACTACTGAATTTTCCTCTGAAGCAATTCTAAGTACACAGGAAGAACAGATAATCATTAGAGAGCAAACTGAATGTCGCTAAGGTGAATTAGATGTGCTATGGCCACAGATTCACCAAGCAGAGTGGTATAAATGTTACCGTGTTCTCTGTTACCACTAGTGTGAACAAACAAAACCAAGCAAAATCATCAGGTAAAAAAGTCATTAGAAACTTTTAATTGCATATGCTGCTATGCCTTCTAGGTGAAAAAGCTTGGAAACAAAACAAAGCCAGATTAAAACCTTTATGGAAAGCTGTTTATCTTACCTCTGCATTTATTTAGATTTTTGAGAAGGAACTCTTCCTTACTTGGTGCTTAAAAGATTTCATGGGTTTGTTTCTCCCTTTCTTCCTGTCTTTTTACACCGCTTCACAAGACCTTTGGCATGCTAAGATCTTGAGGAAAAATATTTCCCAAGTCTGTACCTGGGCAAGTTCCTAGTGCTAATTAGACCTGGGTGCCTTACTGCTGATGCAGAAGAGCACACATGCACTGCATTTGCAGTCTTTGGTACCTCAGCTCTTCCCGTGTGCTGCCGAAGTCAAACTGCAGCGCTCACAGAATTAATCATGTCTAACATTTACCAGTCCAGGACAGAAATTATTGCAATGAATGTCTGTTAATATGCAAATGAGGCCTCTATTGCTTTAAGCATCATCCTGTAATTACTCAGCTGTTTCTCAAGTGTGATTTATTGAATCAGCAATTTATGAAGATGGAGTGGCATAACCTAATTTACTTGTGTAGTTCCATTAATGGTTAGGGGGTAGAAATATGTTTCCTGTCACTTTCATGATGGTATTTGTTAGCACTGGAAGTTGACATGGGTCATTTAATTCGACTATGCAAATTCATTTAAACATGTTTTGGAATCAGCAGCTCCTTGACACGCTTGTCTCTCAAACATTTCCTGCAGTATTCCCAGTCATGGCTTGAGCATTTAGCTTAAAGACAAGCACTGAGAACACAAAAACAGCTGGTGCTAAACAAGAAGTAAATGGTTTGATTAACTGAGTAACACCAATATCTGGTAATCAGTGAGAAACTGACTGCATTCATTCTTATCATGCCATTGCTGAACACAAAGTTAAATGAAAACTATGTATTCTAGAGGCTAAAACAACATATGTAAAAATCAAAATAACTTTGTACTGTGATTTTTTTCATGACCAATAATATGCTGGGGATATAGCATTGAAGCCAATCACAGACAATGATAAACAATCACTAAAAGATGCATAATATATACAGCTTTAATTCTGTTATTTCAGTTGATCTGCGTTGCTGAAACTCTCAGTTATAGGAATGGTTAGGGAATGCAAATTAAACTGAAAAGTCATGTCCTACAAACATATCCATTTTTTTATATCACAGTGGTTCTTTTATTTTCATGAGTTTGTTCTGTGTTTGAATTCTTTTTTATCAGTTCAGACATCTAGTCTCTGCTCCAGATGTCAGCAAAAATTGTTTTTCTGGTTTCTTCATTTGCCGCTGACTTCAGTTATTTGCAGTCTAAGTTAATTTTGGAAATATTATATTGATTTTTTTGTGGTGTAGGTTTGGCAAACCTATCTGTAAATGAAACTCTTCACGCAAGGTGAAGGATGGCCTCAAATAATTCTTTCATGGTATTGATGACACTTTTACACCATCAGTTGCCATCAGTTTTTTCTACCCAAAGTTTTGGGAACAGGAGCCTTCATACTTGCCTGGAAGTGACTTGCCACAACATATAGAGCACAGCCAGCAGAACCAAACACCATTAAATTTTCAGGAATTTGTCACTGTAAAAACTATACTTATAGGATTAAGCTATGAACAACAGATTTCTTCATGATTTTTCCCATCACTTGCTTCTTCATTCCAAGAACTAGATTTGCATTAAGCTTTTGATTTACATGAGATCAGTTATAGCTTAAAAGGCTATTCAGAAAACAGAAAAAAAGATTGTGAGATCTGGCCTTAGTTTAACTAGAATATTCATTTAAAACATATGTAATTTTAAGAAGGCATAAAGAAAAGTGACCATGGTAAGCAAACCCTGTTATTGCTAAAGAAAACATGAAGTTTTAGAAAGATAATTGAAATTAACTAGGTAGCTAGATAACTAGGTAGCATTCAGCATTTCAGACCTTGGGTCAGGGGAATGATTATTCCTTCCTTTCTGTAAAGTATTTTAAAACCTCTGACTCTGTGCAGGCAGCAAAAATACTCATTATTACACATGACAAAGAGCTCTCTTTTCAAAACGCCTTGTTAAATCACCAGCTGAGATTGGAACCTAGTTTTAGTGTGTGGGAATAATGACAGCCAACTGCTCAGCCATGTGCAGTGGGTCCTGTCCCCTTACAAAAGGTCAGGGGAAGATTACAGGATGTCAGTTAATAATGCATATAAAGCAATGACCCTTAAGGGACCATCAAAACTGCAATGACAATTGTGTTTTGTTTTCTAAACCAGGCATTCATACTCAGGTTTCTATCATGACACAAGAACAGTACGAGATGGCATTAGAAATACAAATCCTTTATTTTACCTCTTGTTGTAATTACTATCCTAGGAGAAAATTGGCTTTACTGATGTCTTAAACTGTAATTTTCTAGTATTCATACAGGATGACAGTGAAAAATCAGGGACAAGGAATTTCCTCAGAAAAGTGTTTCCCTTAGAAAGATGTTTTTCTTGATCAGACTGAATGTGGTCGTCTGGCAACCACAACTATAAACATCTTTTCATTGCATGATGCTTTGTAGTAGCAACACAGCAATTTTATTGTCAGCACTGAGGAAGGTGGGAAGTAAAAGTGAAATTGAGACGTGCCGAGGAGCTGGTCAACTGGTTAATGGGGGACACAGTCCCAGCGATATATGAAGAGTTGATCTAAGAGTGAAACTGAGATGAAATCCCTCAAGTGTTCTTAAAAACCTATTCTCTGCTCAGTTTTTTTCTCTTTCCCTTCATCCCATTCACTCTTATGTGTATTCTCTTTTGTGCTTTCCCAGTGACTAGGTGAGTTGCAGATCAAAGCTTGGATATCAAGCGAAGATAATCTCTAGGAGGATCCTCGGTCCCAGATAGCTCACCACCTTTTAATCGTTTCACATGTGATGTCTTACCAAATTATAGTGCCAGTGGGAGTGAAAGATGTGCTGGTTTTGGCTGGGATAGAGTTAATTTTCTTCACAGTAGCTGGTATGGGACTGTGTTTTGGATTTGTGCTGGAGACTGTTGATAACACAGGGATGTTTTAGTTACTGCTAAGCAGTGCTTGCATAGAATCGAGGCCGTTTCTGCTCCCCACCACCACCCCGCCAGCGAGCAGGCTGGGGGTGCACAAGAAGTTAGGGTGGGGAGACAGCTGGGACAGCTGACCCCAACTGACCACAGGGATATTGCATACTATATGATATTATGCTCAGCATATAAACCTCAGGGAAGAAGAAGGAAGAGGAAACATTTGAAGTGACGGACTTTGTCTTCCCAAGTAATTATTACACACGATGGAGCTCAGCTTTCCTGGAGATGGTTGAACATCTGCCTGACCATGGGAAGTGATGAATTAATTCCTTGTTTTGCTTTACTTGCATGTGCAGCTTTTGCTCTACCTGTTAAACTGTCTGTATCTCAAGCCATGAGTTTTCTTACTTTTACCCTTCTGATTCTCTTCCCCATCCCATGGTGGGGAGAGTGAGTGAGCAGCTTTGTGGGACTTCTCTGCCAGCTGGGGTTAAACCACAGCAAAAAGCTGGCCTTCCAGAGTTTGCATCAAATGAGAAATGTTGCTGTTTGAACATTTACCAAAACATTTCATAAAAGAAGTACAGAAATGCAACTGAGCCTTTGGATTCCCCTTTACAAGGGGTCAGTGGGCAGGAGAGTGCTTGCAGCCATTGCTGGTAACAACTTCTCTCAGTCTTTTCTCATTCAGCTCCAGTTCCTTAGACAATCTGATCCTGTTGGGCACCTGTACCAGTCCCTGAGATACTTGCTTTTGGGTGGAAACAGACAGAGAGCAAAATAGTACTGGGAACCCCTCCAACTCTAGCATCCACTACTCAGTTAAGCTTCTTTTCCCATCCACCTGTAAAGTGGGATCCACCAGCACCTGTGTGTGCAAACACCTGAGCCTTGCTCCACAACAGCCAGGGAGGGGGAAACACCACCAACTGCAAGGAAAGGGCTCATGATATGGCTTCAGACTTCCTTCTGCACTGCTGCTTGGCCAGGGGTCAGCTCAGCCCTAGGAGCTGGAGGACAACAGGATGACAGGCACGGGGCTTACATTGCTATGTGTGCTATGCACAGTGTCAGATCTAATAATTTTGGCATCCTGCAGTACTGTGGACAATTCAAATTGTGATATTCCTACAATTCCTACAATACCACTGCTTATTATTATGCTGTTCCTGCTTTGGCACTGGCTTGCCTTGGGAAAATTACATGATCTTTATGCTTCATTTTCCTCCTTCAGGAAGCTAATATAATTCTAGAATTACATTACATTACAGTGCTACAGGGACACAATATGTCAAATCTTGAAGCAGAGCACATGCCTCTAAGCAGAACAGTGCTGCATACAGTAAGCTCTACCTCTTAGTGTTTACCGCCTCAGGCATCATGCCTCTGACACATTGCTATTCTGTTTCAGGACACACAAAGCCAGCTCAGGTGTCTCTGTAACTACAGATATTCACACATAGATCAGGCTGACCGTTTGCTGCTACAGAGGAGATGGACAGGTCCTGGGAGTCTCAAAACTATGCTCATGACTGCAAGAAGGCAATCAGGTCTGCAATTATCTCCTGCAAGGTCAGTTTAATTACATAAAACCACAAAAAAACCCTAACACCAAAACTCACAGCAGCTTTATGTTATAATCAAAAACCACTTTAATGAAGATAAACTGGTAACAGCTAACCTAAGACAGTAGGACATGAAGTCTCATTGGCTGTCCTCTGCTGAGGTAGTAACACTCAGGTCAACACATTTTCTGCTTGCGTTATAGTCTCACTTCCCCCTCCTTTAAACCTTTATCTCAACTATTTATCAAACTGAATGGCTGTTAGACCAAATGTGCTATCGCAGGCTTACCTGTGCCCAAATAGAAAGATAGTAGAATCTTCATCCCACCTTCATGTTTGGGTGGGAAACCCATCAGAATGGCAACAGCAATATTGTAGACAGTACTGAGTTTAATATAAAATCAAATCACTGCTTTTCTTGCACTGAATACCTCTAAATGTCCTTATATGCGAAAGTGACAAGTCTTTGCTTTCCAGTCTCCTAGAAAATGCAGAAGATGTAACACTGACATGAGGTCATCTATTTCTCTAGGAAACCAGTGGTGAAAGAATTTGGCTCCCACCATCACACCTGTGGGCTGCTCATCCTTGTGAAATTATGCAAATGGGTCTCCAGCTGCCATAAAGAAACTGGCCATTACTTGAAACTCCTTTAAATATGCAAATAGCTGTTTCTTGGCAGCTGAGGAGTTTACATTGAAGAATACTCCCTTTGAATGGACCCAACTCTAATTTTGGTCACAGACAGTAGACATCTAAAGGCACTTCACTGGTGTTACTCTAAGGATGTTCCCACTTATTTCCTTGCAACTGAGAAGTGTTTTCTTTTTGTGTTCTGTTCACTCAGATATCTCATATCCTTCTATTTTGCTATCAGGAGGCAGGAAGCACTGGAGAAGGAAAAGAAAGCTATGAATTCATCATTGCAGAGAAAAACACGTTCAGTTTTGGTTTAGATATGATTTACTTCTGTCATGGGATCAATGTCCTACACAGATGGACTGTGCTAGTATGATACTGTGCAGGTCTGGAAAAATCATCTGCAAAGAGAGCTTTTGAATCTTCCAAATTAAACACAAATATGCAGCCTGCCACAAATGGAAAATTAAGAAAATAAAGGGTAATAGAACATCCAACTAATGAGAACCCTAGGGTCGTGAATACAACCAATTTAAACTAAGGAGTCAATGGCAGTCACAGTTTTAATAATTCTAAAGACAATTAAATATTACACAGGGACAGAAGCATTCTTCAAGAACTTGTTTCTTACCTTAAAAATGTGAAAGCCAAAGGAAAAGCCCACTTCTCTCAGCAACCAGAAGGAATAAGAAGTAATTATTCACTTTTCAAACACATACAATGAGGAAATTTAGCAACTTCACTTCAGAAACAAGGAAGTAGAGAAAGTTGTGCTACATTACACCAACACATATGAAACAGGGCCAAAAAGATAACACAAATAAAAAAAAAAAATCATTTACTTCTTAAACACTCTCAGAAATGATTCCCTGTCTTTCCAAGATCAGCTTTAAACAGTGAAAGCAGAATACAGGAAAACAAAAGATCCTCAGGACCGTGAGAAGAGCGTGCGGCAAGCTCACTGCCCTGGACTTCAAGAGAGTAGACTTTGGCCTCTTCAGGAACCTGCTTAGCAAGGTTCCATGGATATAGCCCTGGAGGGCAGGGGGGCCCAAGACTGTTGTTTGATATTCAAGGATCACCTGCTACAAGCTCAGGAGTGTTGCATCCCAACTAGAAGGAAGTGCAGCAGGAGGGCCAGGACACCTCCTTGAATGGATAAGGAGCTGCTGAGGAAACTTTGAATGAAAAAAGAGGCTTATAAAAGGTGGAAGAAAGGACAGGAGGCCTGGGTAGAGTACAGGGATGCTGTCTGGGAAGCTAGGGACCAGGTTAGGAGGGCTAAGGCCCAGTTAGAATTAAACTTGGCCAGGGATATTAAGGATAACAGGAAGGGATTCTACAGGTACGTAGCAAACAAAAAACAGACTAGGGACAACATAGGCCCCCTGAGGAAGCTCTCTGGAGAACTGGCTACACAGGATTTGGAGAAGGCTGAGGTTCTGAATGACTTCTTTGCCTTGGTCTTCACTGGCAAAGGCTCTGACTGCACCACGCACGTCTTGGTAGGCAGATTCTTCATTCATGAGAATGAAGACTCTAAACCCACTGTAGGAGAGGATCTGGTTTGTGACTTTCTTAAGAACCTTAACATGCACAAGTCCATAGGACCTGATGGAATCCATCCGCAGGTCCTGAAGGAGCTGGCAAATGAAGTTGCTAAGCCACTGGCCATCATATTTGAAAAATCATGGCAGTCAGGTGATTCCCAGTGACTGGAAAAAGGGAAATATAACCCCCATTTTCAAGAAGGGGAAAATGGATGACCTGGGGAATCACAGACCAGTCAGTCTCACCTCTGTGCCTGGTAACATCTTGGAGCACATTCTCCTGGAAGGCATGCTAAGGCACATGAAAAACAACAAGGTGCTTGGTGACAGCCAGCATGGCTTCACTAAGGGGAAATCCTGCCTGACCAATTTGGTGGCCTTCTATGATGGGGCTACGGCACTGATGGACAGAGGTAGAGCAGTTGATGTCATCTACCTGGACTTGTTCAAAGCGTTCGACACTGTCCCACAGGGCATCCTTGTCTCTAAATCGGTGAGACATCAATTTGATAGATGGACCACTTGCAGGATAAAGAACTGGCTGGATGGCCTCACGCAGAGAGTTGTGGTCAGTGGCTCAATGTGCAGCTGGAGACCAGTAATGAGTGTTGTCCCTTAGGGATTGGTGTTGGGACGGGTCTTGTTTAACATCTTTGTTGCTGACATGGACAGTGGGATTGAGTGTGCCCTCAGCAAGTTTGCCAATGACACTTAGCTGTGTGGTTCAGTTGATATGCTGGAGGGAAGGAATGCCATCCAGAGGGACCTTGACACACTTGTGAGGTGGGCTAATACCAACCTTCTGAAGTTCAACCATGACAAGTGCAAGGTCCTACACCTGGGTCGGAGCAATCCCAGGCACAGCTACAGGTTGGGCAGAGAAGAGATTCAGAGCAGCCCTGCAGAGAAGGACTTGGGGGTGTTGGTCGATGTGAAAATGAACATGAATTGGCTTTGGTGTATGCTTGCAGCTCAGAAAGCCAACCGTATCTTGGGCTGCATCACAAGGAGCGTGACCAGAAGGTCGAAGGAGGTGATCCTGCCCCTCTACTCTACTCTTGTGAGACCTCACTTGGAGTATTGTGTGCAGTTCTGGTGTCCTCAACATAAAAAGGACATGGAACTGTTGGAACAAGTCCAGAGGAGGGGCACGAGGATGATCAGGGGACTGGAGCACCTCCCGTATGAAGACAGGCTGAGAAAGTTGGGGCTGTTCAGCCTGGAGAGAAGGCTGCGTGGAGACCTCATAGCAGTCTTCCAGTACCTGAAGGGGGCCTATAGGGATGCTGGGGAGGGACACTCCGTCAGGGACTGTTTCACTTGTGGGAAAGGATAGCTTTTTAGACCCTGTCCCGCAGGGGAAAAAGGGTACTAGGACTGGCTCCCTGAAATGCCTGTACACCAATGCACGCAGCATGGGGAATAAACAGGAGGAGTTAGAAGTCTGTGTGCGGGCTAAAGGTTATGATCTAGTGGCGATTACAGAGACATGGTGGGACAGTTCACATGACTGGAATGTGGTCATGGATGGCTATGTCCTTTTTAGGAAAGATAGGTCAGCAAAGCGAGGTGGTGGAGTTGCTCTTTACGTGAGAGAGCAACTAGAATGTATTGAGTTCTGTCCGGGGTCGGATGAGGAGCAAGTGGAATGTCTGTGGGTACGAATCAAGGGGCTGACTGGCACGGGTGATACAGTTGTGGAGGTCTATTACAGACCTCCTGATCAGGACGAAGGAGTTGATGAGGCTTTCTACAGGCAACTGGAAGTAGCCTCGCGACTACATGCCTTAGTCGTCGTGGGGGACTTTAACTACCCCGATATTTGCTGGAAGACTCACACAGCCAGTCATTCACAGTCTAGGAGGTTCCTCGAGTGCATTGATGATAATTTCTTAATGCAAATGGTGGACGTACCAACTAGGGGAGCAGCGCTGCTAGATTTAGTACTCGCCAACAAGGAGGGTTTGGTCGAAGTGGTGACGGTCAATGGCAGCCTTGGCTGCAGTGACCATGAGATGGTGGAGTTTAGGATCCTGTGTGGGAGGAATAGAATACCTAGCAAAGCCACAGTTCTGGATTTCCGAAGGGCCAACTTTGGCCTCTTCAGTCAACTGCTAAGGGAAGTCTCATGGGAAAGTGTACTAGGCGGTAAAGGGGCTCAAGATAGTTGGTTAGCATTCAAGGACCGCTTCTTCCAAGCTCAGGATCGGAGCGTCCCAATGAGTAGGAAGTCAAGTAAGGGATCTAGGAGACCGGCGTGGTTAAACAAGGAGCTGCTGGGCAAACTCAAGTGGAAAAGGAGAATCTATGGATTATGGAAGGAGGGGCTGGCCGCTTGGGAGGAATATAGGACAGTTGTTAGAGGATGTAGGGAGGCAATTAGGACAGCTAAGGCCTCCTTGGAACTCAATCTTGCTAGTCGGGTTAAAGACAATAGAAAGGGCTTCTTCAAATACATAGCAAATAAAACTAAAACAAGAGGCAATATAGGCCCACTGCTGAACGAAGTGGGTACCCTGGAGACAGAGGATATAAAGAAGGCAGAGGTGCTGAATGCCTTCTTTGCCTCTGTCTTTACTCCTGCAGACTCTCGCCGAGGGCCCCGGATTTCTATAGCCCCAGAAGGAGTCAGGACAAAGGAGGAGTTTGCTTTGGTAGATGAGGATTGGGTTAGGGATCAGCTATGCAAACTGGACATCTGTAAATCGATGGGTCCGGATGGAATGCACCCACGGGCGCTGAGGGAGCTGGCGGAGGTCATTGCTAGGCCATTCTCCATCATCTTTGGTAAGTCGTGGGAAACGGGCGAGGTGCCTGAGGATTGGCGGATGGCAAAGGTCACACCAATCTATAAGAAGGGCAAGAAGGAGGACCCAGGTAATTATAGACCGGTCAGCCTTACCTCCATCCCTGGAAAGGTGATGGAACAACTTATTCTTGACTCCATCACTAGGCATATCAAGGATGAGGGGGTCATTAAGAACAGCCAACATGGTTTTATGAGGGGGAAGTCATGTATGACCAACCTTATAGCCTTCTATGAGGAAGTGACTAGGTGGAGGGATGATGGTAGAGCGGTAGATGTAGTTTTTCTTGATTTCAGTAAGGCATTTGATACTGTCTCCCACAGCATCCTCATAGATAAGCTAAAGAAGTGTGGGCTTGACGATCAAGTAGTGAGGTGGATTGAGAACTGGTTGAAAGGAAGAAGGCAGAGAGTTGTGGTCAATGGCGCAGAATCTAGCTGGAGGTCTGTGACTAGTGGAGTTCCTCAGGGGTCGGTGCTGGGACCGGTGCTGTTTAATATTTTCATCAATGACCTGGATGAGGGAACTGAGTGCACCCTCAGCAAGTTTGCTGATGACACAAAACTGGGAGGAGTGGCTGACACACCAGAGGACTGTGCTGCCATTCAGCGAGACCTGGACAGGCTGGAGAGTTGGGCGGGGAGAAACTTGATGAAATTTAACAAGGGCAAGTGTAGAGTCTTGCATCTGGGGAAGAACAACCCCATGTACCAGTACAGGTTGGGGGTTGACCTGCTGGAAAGTAGTGAATGGGAAAGGGACCTGGGGGTCCTGGTGGATAGGAAGATGACCATGAGCCAGCAATGTGCTCTTGTGGCCAAGAAGGCAAATGGCATCTTAGGGTGCATTAGAAAGGGAGTGGTTAGTAGGTCAAGAGAGGTTCTCCTCCCCCTCTACTCAGCCTTGGTGAGGCCGCATCTGGAATATTGCGTCCAGTTCTGGGCCCCTCTGTTCAAGAAGGATAGGGAATTGCTTGAAGGAGTCCAGCGCAGAGCCACAAAGATGATTAAGGGAGTGGAACATCTCCCTTATGAGGAGAGGCTGAGGGAGCTGGGTCTCTTTAGCTTGCAAAAGAGGAGACTGAGGGGTGACCTCATCAATGTTTACAAATATGTGAAGGGTAGGTGTCAGGATGATGGAGCTAGGCTTTTTTCAGTGATATCCAGTGATAGGACAAGGGGCAATGGGTGTAAACTGGAACATAGGAAGTTCCACGTTAACATCAGGAAGAACTTCTTTACTGTAAGAGTGACAGAGCACTGGAACAGGTTGCCCAGGGGGGTTGTGGAGTCTCCTACACTGGAGATATTCAAGGCCCGCCTGGACAAGTTCCTGTGTGATGTACTGTAGGTTACCCTGCTCTTGCAGGGGGGTTGGACTAGATGATCTTTTTAGGTCCCTTCCAACCCTTGGGATTCTGTGATTCTGTGATTCTGTGACAGGACAAGGGGTAATGGGTTAAAACTTAAACAAGGGAAGTTTAGATTGGATATAAGGAGGAAGTTCTTTACTGTGAGGGTGGTGAGGCACTGGAATGGGTTGCCCAGGGAGGTTGTGAGTGCTCCATCCCTGGTAGTGCTCAAGGCCAGGTTGGTCGAAGCCTTGGGTGAGATGGTTTAATGTGAGGTGTCCCTGCCCATGGCAGGGGAGTTGGAACTAGATGATCTTGAGGTCCTTTCCAACCCTAACTATTCTATTCTATTCTATTCTAAAAGCATAACATGGAAATATTCCGAATGTCCTGTACCCTCTGCATCCCTTCCAGGTATGTGGAGTACCTAGAAGACTCTACCACTTTGAATCAGCATCTTGCAGCTCTACTAAGATGAATCTTAAGCAGTGAAATAGAGGATCAGGTCCTCAGCATTTAAGATTCAACATTTGAAGCTTCTTGCCAAATCCTGAATTAACTGCCTATTATTAATAGCTATACAAGGCTTTCACAAGACACTAAATATATAAGTAAAGGAGACTGGAATTGAATATTTGACAAACATTGAGGGATGCTTTCTCATTTTACTCATTCTCTTTAGTGTCACTGCCATATTTCAAACTGTAATAATTTTTGATTGCAGCAATATAAATAAAAAATAGTTTTATGCCAGTGCTAATTCTAATGCTGGCTTGGAGTTCACATCCTTCAGAGACCTATTACTATCTCTGCAAGATAACAGAGAATTGTAGAAGTCAGAAATTTAAATTTTAGCCTCACTTGAACATAAGCTTCAAAACCAAGAGTGAGAAAACTGCTATGTGTCTCCTTAAATATCCAAGCATTCCTTCCTGCTTTTCTCAGATCTTGACTTTTTTAATAAAGTAGCAAAACCAATGTGCCTTCAGATTTTAATATTTTTTTTTTAATTTTGGTGATATCTACCATCTTCGGGTGAACATATTTCATGAAAACAAAACCCCAGATAATTATCTATTCTTTGACTACAAACAGTTTACATAAAATTAGCAAAAAAATCACCCTATTTTCTGCAGGATTTTTTCCCTGCTGCTTTGTCATTCTCTCTAAAGATGGCTCATAGAGCAACTTTGGAGCCTTTATCATGTTTCCCGTCTACACCTGCTGTCTTTAGAGTTTCTATGTGTATGAAACGCTTTTGGAGTTAAAAATTTAACTTAAACATTTACTTGAGACAAAATTACCCTTCTGCTTTCTGGGGAAAGGAAATGTAAGTTTCTACTGTGAAGTAGCCTGAGATTTTTTACTCTTGTTAATAAAACTGATTGCATTGTTTCCCACAGACTTAAATTGAGTCAGGCCACCTGAGATTCTGGCCCTTCTCACACTCACTAAAGAACCTCTTTATTTATGTGAATCACAGAAGCAGTGATGTAGTAGAGTTTTATTTGTAATTGTACGCAGTTTTCAGAATACCTTGTTCTGAGAACAATTTGAGCTGTTTAAAACAAAATCAGAATTTAGTCTCAATTATACCACTGTTAAAAAATGGTCAAAGAAATATTACACACTTATTTAAAAACTAATTCTAACATAGTTTCTTTACCAGATGATCTACAATTACAGCAAATGCTTTACAAATAGGCTGCACATGGCTATTTCAAGGTTAATTTGTGAAAGAACACGAATTTAACTTTTCAAATTAAAAGATGTTAATTAGGAGAATACTAGAATTCTATTCCTTCCCAATTAAATTTTTACATTCATTGCTCTGTACTAAATTACTTAAATCTAAGAATGAGGAGGATTTGACCTTCCGGAAAGTAAGTTATGTTCTTCTACATTTTTGATACACAATCATAAGTAGCAGAAAGTAAAGCTTGTTGATCTTTGCTACTGCTACTGAGGACACTTCAGAAACCTTCCTTCTGCTTATCCAGACGTTACAATTTTTACTTGAGTAGCCAAGGATATTCAGAATATTAAGTACATCTCCAGTTATATAATATTGTAAATCTGAGTTAGTCATATCTGACCTAAGTTTGGCATTCATATCTGATATTTGACAGGAATGAGATTGTTATCAGAGGGGGATGAATCAAATACATTTGTTCTAAATCCAATAGAAAAAAAAAAAAGTGGAATGGTTATTTGTAGCCATGTTCCTTTTGAAGCTCATCCCAAAAATTAAAGTTAGTCATGTTCTCCTGATGTTTGACTCAAAGCACCATATTTGGATTTTTCACAATAACCATGCTATTTGTCCTATTTACTTCTGTATGCCTATTTTAAGTATCCTCAATCATCTACTTCTGAAGGTCCTCTGTAGGCTTCCTAGAAGATTCCTCCATTTCCTCTACCCTTAATTTAGTAAAAATTGGTTACCTGTCAGTATAAGCTCCTAAAGCATATGTTAGAGATAAGCACAGAATTGAAAATTGTGTTCCCATAACACAGAAAAGCTCCTTTCAGCCCAAGACCTCCCTTTGAGAGATATGGTTACTGCTCTTTTCATCAGAGCCTAAACAGAGAAGGATTACCTGCAAGCATGTCTTATATATAGTGAGAGTGAAAAATGAAAACCTGACAAAATCACCATGCTCCTCTTCTTTCCCTGCAGCCATACCCAATCATTCTCTTCCACCTCTGCAACCCCAGAGTAACCCTGATTCCTCAGGAGATGCCCCCTCCCTGACAGGGCTGTGCAAGGAGCTTGCAGAGGGTAGAGGCTTGTTACTGCCTCACCTTAAAACCTGCACAGTCTAAAAAACCTTTTTGGGTTTATCTAGAATGAACCACAGTCTGCATCAGAGCTCCCATCCTTTCCTTAGGCAAAGAGGGAAGGGGAGGTCAATACCTGCCTGGCTGCTCCAGCAAAACTTGGGGAGATGGCCATCAGCCCCACTAGCTCAGATGTGAAAGTAAGGGTTGAAAGCATCCTTTCTCTCTTGCTTTCTCTTCCTCACATACATATCTGTGTTTGTAAATAAGACTCTAGAGGTGAGACACCATTTACTTCCAGTAATCGCTGGGAGAGCTTACTCTTTCCAGTGCATATCACACAGCCTTTTCAATGGTCCTAAAAAATACCAAATTTATATTTCATACTTCTTCTGAAGCATTAGGCAAGGGTCTTGCCCTGTTCCTCCAAGAATAAAACATTAATTAAATGAGACTTAATACTAGTCATGTCATCATTGCTGATCAGGAAAGCTGAAAAACACATTAAATTTAAAAGTGTATGTAATTTGTAAGTATTTCAAGTGGTTTTTTTCTTTTTGCTATTTTCAAGCATTTCATATTAAAAGTGCATTTCGTTGCTTAAAACATGCAAACCTGTTGATATGTATTGACATCTGATCATTTTACCCTGATTTGTGTGCTGTATGATAAAAGGTATTTGAAGTGTAATTATATTTAAAAAGTTGATATTGTTCAGATGCTCTAATTGGTAAACTAGCTTAATAATATGGAGCAAATACTGACAATATTCTTTAAGGACAAAATCAAATTAATATTTTCACCTGCAACTTTACAGGAAGATAGAAGCTCCACTCTCTTTTACATTTATGTATGGGTTTTCATATTTACTACATAAGAAGTGCAAGTATCTGGGCAGATAAAGAAGTTCTCAGAAAGGAAGTTTTATTAAAACAAAAAAGGGAATTTACTGGCAATTGTAACCAAAAGCCATACTCTGCTGACCTTTCCACTGTAGCTGTGGTCCATGCTCTTGGTGTTGTCTACCATTGCTCTTCTTCCCCTTGTGCTAATATTGAGTGTCAAAGGGGAACTGGTATAACTTTTGCAATATAAAAAGAGGGCACCAGAACTTATATAATCTTCTTCTCTCCTTCCCCGCCCCCAGTGTGTAATGAAGGATGTAATATGTGTGAGAAGCAAAGAGCCTGAAGCATCCTTCATGTAAAATTAATTGAAAATAGCGACAAAACCCTACCATTATAGCCTAGTAGAAAAATGAAGACATTACCAATTTAGAACAACTGATTACATCAAGAACTTCATGATGATCTTATGCTCAATAAATCAGCCTTTCATCTCTCTGTCTGATATGGCACCACTACATTATAGCAGCAAATTGTAGGATGTATGAATATGGGTGAAAACCAGAACACAAGTGCTGGGTGAATTGTTTGAGGTTTCAACACACTTGTGAATTACATCACAGAGAGAGATCAGTATAAAGCCCACAGGTCCTCCTTCAGGGTTCATTCCTCATCTCTCACACCTTGTTTTTCTCCCCTGCTGAGTTATTTCACATCCAGTCTGGACAAGCCTCTGTTTTTGACCAAGTCATACACAAAGATGATGGGATTGTTTGCTTTGGGTTAGAGAACGCTGTGTTGCACATAGACATATTGTAGTTGCAGTTTCCTGTTCCTATTCCTGCTGTTAGCCCCACATCCTTGTTAGAACCTCCTTCCTTGTTTTCACCTACAGACATGGTTCTTACTCTGTGTGTTTCTTCCTGTAGTCATCCATGTTGCTGAAAACTAGGAACTGAGGAAAGTGGGGCCTGATGGATAGCAGTCAATGTCAGCTGTAGACATTTGGGTTGGGATACTTTGATTTTATGGATACCAATTGCGAAAATGATTATGCTGGCTAGCAGTGGTGGAGCTATGAATCTACAGTCATAGAAATATGTGGGTTTAGTCTGCAGAAGAAGAACGATCTGCATGTTCTCATCTGTATTACAAAATGTGTAAGAATAAAGTAACTAAATTACCTCAGAAGTGCAAACAAAAATTGTAGTTCCTAACTATCCTTTCTGTACACATTATGGTCAAGAAAAGCAAATCACTTTACAAAATTTACAGCAAATATGTAAGGTTTATGACTTCCTTACAGTGCATAAGTGGAGGAACTAATCACCAAAATAAGTCAGAAAATTTTACTTGAAGTTACATAAATTTTGTGTACCACAGGCATACAATTCATGGATGAAATTCACATCTCTTGACTTTAGTATTTGTTTAGCTAATGAACTTGCTGCCTGTTTTATAAGGAAGGTATCCGGACTAGGCCAATGCAACTAATAAAGCATTTTCTTTACAAATGATCATTGCTTCTTACGTGGACACTTGCTAAATTATTAAGTGGATTATACCTTTTTTTTTTTTTTAAGATTTTAATTTTTTTTTTGGTAAGGAGTCAATGTTCTGCTGTTTTGAAATATAATGACAAGATAATTGTAAATCCTAAGCCTGAAAGAGAAAACTGAACATGAACTCAGCATTAAATCATTGTATATGCTAGACTGCTAACAAGCTCTATAGCATCATGACAAGTATAGATGAAATATGCAACATCTAATTCATTGCTTCAGTACTTACAATAAATATGCCTTTAATCTTAAACTGTTTGTAGTAAACACATAATATGACAAATAATGCTATAAACTTCTGTCTCCTGGGGAGATACAGATTTCAGACAAAGTTCTTAAAAAAAATCTATGTATTAAAACATATTTTGTACAAAATATACCGATGGAATACTAGAAAAGGGGGAAAAAATGTATTTGATCCTTGTTGATGCCATTTTAAGACTTGGGTCATTCCAAAGGATGTAGCAGAGGGTTTCATAGGCCTCAGTGAAATCAGTGGGGTTATACAAGCACCTTATGCCCTATGAAAAATTCTAAACTGCAAATTGCAGAAATCTTGTCCGTGGATTTGTCTCCACTTTCACACATTACTGAATAAAATTGTTATGTTTTATAGCAGGGCATGAAACATCTGTTTGGGTGTTGCTAGGTTTCCTTGCAAAGATAAATAAGTTTATCTGCATGAATAGTAAAATGACATACAGAATAAAACAAGAAATGAAATGTCATTAATAATTACATTTTAGTTTATTTGTTTTTTACTTTAAGCTGTTTTACAGTAAAACACAGGTCTTTATTAAAATTACCTGGCTTTTGGAGTGAGGACATAATTCTATTTTATGACTTTCTGGTCTTTCTCACTTCATGTGTTTGAAATTATCCCACTTTTTTTCTCAGAATTAAATGAAACAATATTGTTAAGAGAAAGGAAATACATTAGAATCAGGTCTCCATAAAGGAACACAGAGAGGGAGGATTCCTTGATGGATAATTTTTTTTTGCCTGGTTTTATTCATGCTGACAGGAGACCCTGGGATCAAAGGCAGTACTAAATATTAATGAATACGAGAGCATCAGAAAAGGATGTGAGAGGAACTGATTGTCAGCAGCTGAAGACGGAAACAAACTCAGAAGGGAGCTGAAGGCACAAGAAACTAGACCAGACAGTGGCTTTGTTTTCAAGCCCAGAAAGGAAAGCAAATATGGCACATGGGGGTTTGAAATATTATTTTACTTGAAAATTTCAGTTTAAAAATGAACATTTCATGGAAACAAATTGCTACTGAGGAGTGGCACAATTTCCAGGAAAGAGGAAAAGGCAGGAAAAAAAAAAAGAAAACCCATTAGGTCAGTGGGTTGAACTAGGTGATAGTCAACCAAGTTGTATAGTCTTTTCATATTCATTTCTTCACTCATTTTCTGTAAGTACTATTAGCAGTCTTTCTACTGATGATCTTGTTTTAAATATGTACATGTATATGAAAGGAAAAGATTATAATGAATATTAATCTGAAATTATAAGCTGTAGGGAATTAATAGCAATAAAATAATCTGAAAGATAAATCTGTCACTTGGAGTGTTAAGAGTAATGACAAGCCTTTTCGAGGAAATCTTCCATATACTAAATGGAAATAAGCTACTGGCAACATTAATGTTGAAAAAAACAATTTTTCCTGTAAATATTTGTGTTGAACATATCATGAAAAAAAGCCAAATTATACAGATTATGAAGTGGTATCCATTATAACAGTAACTAGGGAAAATGTTAAATGTTAAAATGATAATGTTGAAATTATCATGCTCATAAACCTTGTTCCTAAAAATGTTACTAGATCTGGCTCTGGAGCGTTGGAATTCGATTTCAGCAGGTGGCGCAGGACCTGCTCCAGCCCTTCACAACAGTAGAACCAAAATCTCCCATTCTCTACACTCTCATCCAGCTCCTTGTTCCTTTTTTCCTTCCCAGACAATATTTCCTTATTTGTCCCCACTCTGATCCTGCCTGTAGGCCCTTCACACCTGATAAATGAACATTGAAAATTTGTTCCTTCCCTCTTTTCTCTCAAATCAAATGGTCAGGCATCACCTCTAGGCATTTTTGTCAAAATATGAACGGATAAATCAAAAGTTAATCCAGTGCCTGCACCTTAATGTAAAAACAGCAAGCAACAATTTATACTGAAAATCACATTCAAACCTGAACGACAAAAAGAACTGGCACAATTAAGGCACAAGATAGAATTACCAGCACTGAACAGCTCACCAAATCAATTGTGTTTCCTTGGCTGGTGCTGCAGGTTTTCTAAGACAATGGTGTTGGTACGAAATGCAACTTCTGGAAAACGGAAAGACTGAGTTGAGGAGATACCACTCTATTACAATTTATTTTATATTAATTTGAAAATAACACCTACTCTATTCTGAAAAGATTTTCAACTGTTTAACCTGAAACTTGCTGAGATGTCACTCTTTCAAGGTCTGTAACCTGTTTTAAACACACCCAAGGCAAACAAGATACTGGTTTTGGTCCATTTTTCTTCTGACCTTAGGCCCCAGTATGTTTATTACAAAAATGTCTCGCAAAGTGTTGGTTGACATGAAAAGAGGCTTTTTTTGTTTACATCCATGGTATTAACATCCAGCTCTTTTCCAAATCTTCAGAGCTCAGGGGAGTAAGGAAATTCTCCACTCTGTCATTTGGGTTCTGTTTTCATTTAATCATTCATTTTTTATTTTGATGTGGTCCAAATGGTTGCCTCACATACCTGAGGCTGCTCATCAGACCTCAGCTGTCCAAGCAAGTGATCTCCTGTATGTCCAGCTGACAAGAGCTAGCTCACCATGCTGCTCCTGTCAGTACTTTCTGCCTCCTCTGCCTGACATACTAAAGAAGGAAAATTTAAAGTGAAAAAGAACTCAACCACTTAATAGCAAAAACACAAAGCAGCTCAGCTGACAATTCACTTAGAGGATAAATATGTAAATCTGGCCTCCTACTGACAGTGGAGGACAGATACATAGATAAGATTCAAGAGAGTGACAGCCTTCTGTAGTTTTTGGATGCTTGTGTCTTATGCTCAGGTCTTAGTGCTGTAGGCACTCTACCAGTGATTCTCAGAGTAACAATATACAGTCTAGTGTGAACAGGGATTCTATTATTAACCATTTTCCTTTTTTATTAATTAAGGAAAATACTGTGTATATTTTGCCACATAAGCTGTGACAACAATGAAAATCTACTTGCTTAAAGATAGTCACAAATCTGCATGTCTTCATCCATCTGGATTGAGGCTGTGTGCACATTTGTTGCCTTCTGAATCCTTTTAACGATCTTACTAGCGAATAATAATATGTTTGAATGAACGCATAATGCAATCATCCATATTAAAATTAATTTATTAAATTATTTCGAATCATGTTAACAACCTGTTATTTGTTACCAGTATAATGGTAATATATGTTACAATATGTTATATTGTCACCAACATAAAGCTCAGCAAGAGGAAGTGTAAAATCCTATACCAGGAAAGAAACAACCCCATGTACTAGTACATGCTGGCGGCCACCTGGCTGGAAAACAGCTTGGCAGACAAGGACTTGGGGGCTATGGTGAACACCAAGTTGAGCATGAGCCAGCAGTGTGCAGAGAAGGCAAATGATATCCTGGGATGCATTAGGAGTGTCACCAGCAGGTTGAAGAAGATGATCCTTCCCCTCTACTCAGTAGTCGTGAGGCCAAACTTGGAGTACTAGGTCCATTTCTGGGCTCCCCAGTACAAGACAGACATGGACACAGTGGAGGGAATCCAGTGACAGCGGTAGAGGCAGTGGAGCATGTGACATTTGAGGAGAGGCTGAGAGAGCTGGGATTGCTCATCCTGGAGAAAAGCAGGCTTAGGGGGAACCCCATCGATGTATATAAACACCTGAAGGAGGATGAAAAGAGGAAAGAGCCAGGCTCTTTTCGGTGGTGGCAAGCACCTGGATCAGAGGCAACGGGTACAATCTGAAACACACAAAAGGTTTTCTCTGAAGATCGGGAAACAGTTTTTCACAGTGAGGGTGACCAAGCACTGGCACAGGTTGCACAGGGAAGCTGTGGCTTCTCCATCCTTAGAGATACACAGAAACCATTTGGACAGGGTTCTGGGCAATTTGCTGTAGGTGGCCCTGCTTGACCAAGTGACCTCTAGAGAGTCCTTTCAACCACAGCAATTCTGTAATTCTGAGATACGGGCAGTGTCATACTTACGGTGAGTAAAAAAACTTCTGTTCTCAAAATGGTTCTGTAACTCATAAAAAATCAAAAATCTGAACTCTGCAGTGGCTCACAGAGCAGAGGTTGCTGGTGAGGGGAAAGTGAGCTGAGTCAGGGGCCTGGAGCAGGAGTGACTGCTTCCTTTTACTGCAGAACACCTCCACAAGAATTTCACTATCTGCTTTAGTATCTTTGCTTGTGTAGACATAGCAATACACCTTAAAATCTTTCACACTGTGATATATAGTTGGCTTTCTGGGCTGCAAGCGCACACTGAAGCCGGCTCATGTTCATTTTCTCAATGACCAACACCCCCAAATCGTTCTGTTCTGAAGCTCCTCTCTACCCAGCCTGTAGCTGTGCCTGGGATTGCTCCGACCAAAGTGTAGGACCTTGCACTTGGCATGATTAAACTTCATTAGGTTGGCATCAGCCCACCTCACAACTGTGTCTGGGTCCCTCTGGATGGCATTCCTTCCCTCCAGTGTATCAGCCAAAACAAAAGAGTGTTTTTTTCAGGGTAGAGAGCAGTATTTAAAGAAGAGATTCAGAGCAGCCCTGTGGAGAAGAACTTGGGGGTGTCGGTCAAGGCGAAAATGAATATGAGACGGCTTCAGTGTGCGCTTGCAGCCCAGAAAGCCAACCGTATCCTGGGCTGCATCAAAAGAAGCGTGACCAGAAGGTCGAAGGAGGTGATCCTGCCCCTCTACTCTGCTCTCATGAGACCTCACCTGGAGTATTGTGTGCAGTTCTGGTGTCCTCAACATAAAAAGGACATGGAACTGTTGGAACAAGTCCAGAGGAGGGCCACAAGGATTATCAGGGGACTGGAGCACCTCCCGTATGAAGACAGGCTGAGAAAGTTGGGGCTGTTCAGCCTGGAGAAGAGAAGGCTGCGTGGAGACCTCATAGCAGCCTTCCAGTACCTGGAGGGGGCCTATAGGGATGCTGGGGAGGGACACTTCGTCAGGGACTGTAGTGACAGGACAAGGGGGAACGGGTTAAAACTTAAACAGGGGAAGTTTAGATTGGATATAAGGAGGAAATTCTTTCCTGTGAGGGTGGTGAGGCACTGGAATGGTTTGCCCAGGGAGGTTGTGAATGCTCCATCCCTGGCAGTGTTCAAGGCCAGGTTGGACAAAGCCTTGGGTGAGATGGTTTAGTGTGAAGTGTCCCTGCCCATGGCAGGGGGGTTGGAACTAGATGATCTTGAGGTCCTTTCCAACCCTAACTATTCTATGATTCTATGGTTCTATCCTGATAGTGCCACTGGAAACACAGTGCCTGAATGCTGGGCACATTCCCAGGTGCCAGTGCACTCAGTGACAGTTGTAGCTATGTGCTTTATTTTGCTTTTTGGACTTCAGAGGTTCACTGTAAGAAGGACATCTCCAAAGTATGTGTCATGCCCAGAGTACTGGTTTTAGGGGTAATCAGGCACACTGTTAGTGCAGTTGAGGGGATCAGGCAGATGGCAGCTCAGCAGCCCACCATTACCCATCTTTTGTCCTCGGCTGAGCAGGTTGCATCTGTTATATACCCAGTCAACAGCCCATTGTGCTGCCAGCCTATTTTTATGTAGTTCTAAAGTTCTGAGGTATCTTCAGCTTATGGTATTATATCAACATATGTGGATGTTTGCCACACAGCTGGTGTGTGTTCATTCACTGAGGAGGCATCTGAGAGCTGAATCATAAACAGCCTCCAGACGTGGATAGCTCAGGCAGCAATTAGGACAAAAGCTTATTTATGTGTATCTAAGATCATCACCAGCCTTAATCTATCTTACCTGACTGTAAGTAGAGATCCCAAGACAAATGTTGCCCAAGTGCAGCTCTATAAACAAAGTTACAAATAAAGCTTCAATTCTGATTAGCTTGGTAGAAAAGGTTTTCTTAGGAAGAATTTCTTAATTTCTGACTCCCTCAGATAATACATGTAAACTCTGACCAGATTTTGTAAATAGAGGCATAATTTACAGCTAAATGATAATTAAGAAAGTGAAGACTCATCTTACAAGAATGAATTGACAAAAATGAAAATATGATTTTATCAACCATACAGGTACAAAGCTTTTTCCAGTTACCCGTGTGAGTCAGATGTTGCCACACATTGTATTTTCATTCATTACCATTACACCTTCTTCCTCCCTTGAATCCCTTTGCCTGGTTCCTAAGCAACCACACCAAGGCTCGTCTTCAAAGAGAGCCTATATTAATGACTCCAAAATGAGATTCCTCTAGGTAGATCAGAAATGGCACTGGGAATTTCAAATCCCTGCCACAGGATCTCATCAGGAACTGAGTCCCTCACATTAAAAGAATAAACCAGAGACACCAGCCCTCAGAGAGGAACTAAATCCAGAGGGTTTTCCCACATTATGCAACAGATATAATTGCATCCTCTGTTTAGCTATCTGCTCTAGCTTAACTTTGTGGTCTCCCACACTAAAAATGACAACTCATTTATTTGTCATTTACTTGATAGATACGATCATAGTTACCCAGCAAATGGCTGTTCAACTGAATGCTAGCTGCATAGAAAGACAATCATCTTGATGATTGCTCAGGAAGCATTGTTAAGGTCTTTACTCCAAAGATGTCAATGACTGCCAGAATGGTTACTTTCATTCCCCATGTCTCAGTTTGCTACCTAAAAGTGAAATAAAACCTCATAAGGATTGTATTAATAACTGTCAACTAAATTGAAGTTTCCCAATAAAAAAAAAAAGAATCAGATGCACATGAAAAACATACAAACAAGAAATGTCAGCACTCTGACAACACTTGATTCTTTTTGATTCTTCTTTTATTAATGCAGAGATTTCATGTTAGGCAAGAACAGGCGAATTGAGTGAGTCCCCTTTTTCTAACATTGAACTAATAATGAAATAAGTTTTGTTTTGAAAAGTTGACAAGTAAAGTGCTGTCATCCAAGAGGGGAGAGGGCAGAACCCAGCCTTCATGGGATCTTTTTCCGTTGAAAAATACTCTATATGCTAAATGCCAATATCAGTGATAACACTTGTGAAGCAAGTGAGTCCTGATTTTGGGTTCTTCCACCTTTCTGGAACCTAAAAGCTGTCATACTTCCACTTCGGAAGGGGGTAAAAAAAATCTTGTTTCCAAGCATACGTCCCAAAGCCTGTGTCTGACATCTTCAGAAATGCCTGTTGCCGGTAAGGTTCTGTACTATGATTAGTTACATCCCTTTGCATTCCAATAAATGTATCTGATTGTAATGAAGTTTCCTAAGGTTTCAATAGTTTCTCTAAAGAAAAACATTTGTGAGATTTTAACAGACTTCCTGTAATATCACAGAACATTTGGTCTTAGAAACTAACACTGGTTGGTAACATGTTCCTAGACAAAGAAGAAACTGCTTGCCACGACAAAAAAGGCAATAGAAAGAATGAACATTTTTTTATCATTTTTCTCAATGGCATTTCAGAAAGATACATATTGGATTTCTATAGCCCCAGAAGGAGTCAGGACAAAGGAGTTTGCTCTGGTAGATGAGGATTGGGTTAGGGATCAGCTATGCAATCTGGACATCTGTAAATCGATGGGTCCGGATGGAATGCACCCATGGGTGCTGAGGGAGCTGGCGGAGGTCATTGCTAGGCCATTCTCCATCATCTTTGGTAAGTCGTGGGAAACGGGAGAGGTGCCTGAGGATTGGCGGATGGCAAAGGTCACACCAATCTATAAGAAGGGCAAGAAGGAGGACCCGGGTAATTATAGACCGGTCAGCCTTACCTCCATCCCTGGAAAGGTGATGGAACAACTTATTCTTGACTCCATCACTAGGCATATCAAGGATGAGGGGGTCATTAAGAACAGCCAACATGGTTTTATGAGGGGGAAGTCATGTATGACCAACCTTATAGCCTTCTATGAGGAAGTGACTAGGTGGAGGGATGATGGTAGAGCGGTAGATGTAGTTTTTCTTGATTTCAGTAAGGCATTTGATACTGTCTCCCACAGCATCCTCATAGATAAGCTAAGGAAGTGTGGGCTTGACGATCAAGTAGTGAGGTGGATCGAGAACTGGTTGAAAGGAAGAAGGCAGAGAGTTGTGGTCAATGGCGCAGAATCTAGCTGGAGGTCTGTGACTAGTGGAGTCCCTCAGGGGTCGGTGCTGGGACCGGTGCTGTTTAATATTTTCATCAATGACCTGGATGAGGGAACTGAGTGCACCCTCAGCAAGTTTGCTGATGACACAAAACTGGGAGGAGTGGCTGACACACCAGAGGACTGTGCTGCCATTCAGCGAGACCTGGACAGGCTGGAGAGTTGGGCGGGGAGAAACTTGATGAAATTTAACAAGGGCAAGTGTAGAGTCTTGCATCTGGGGAAGAACAACCCCATGTACCAGTACAGGTTGGGGGTTGACCTGCTGGAAAGTAGCGAAGGGGAAAGGGACCTGGGGGTCCTGGTGGATAGGAGGATGACCATGAGCCAGCAATGTGCTCTTGTGGCCAAGAAGGCAAATGGCATCTTAGGGTGCATTAGAAAGGGTGTGGTTAGTAGGTCAAGAGAGGTTCTCCTCCCCCTCAGCCTTGGTGAGGCCGCATCTGGAATACTGCGTCCAGTTCTGGGCCCCTCTGTTCAAGAAGGACAGGGAATTGCTTGAAGGAATCCAGCGCAGAGCCACAAAGATGATTAAGGGAGTGGAACATCTCCCTTATGAGGAGAGGCTGAGGGAGCTGGGTCTCTTTAGCTTGGAGAAGAGGAGACTGAGGGGTGACCTCATCAATGTTTACAAATATGTAAAGGGTGGGTGTCAGGATGATGGAGCTAGGCTTTTTTCAGTGATATCCAGTGATAGGACAAGGGGCAATGGGTGTAAACTGGAGCATAGGAAGTTCCACGTTAACATCAGGAAGAACTTCTTTACTGTAAGAGTGACAGAGCACTGGAACAGGTTGCCCAGGGGGGTTGTGGAGTCTCCTACACTGGAGATATTCAAGGCCCGCCTGGACAAGTTCCTGTGTGATGTACTGTAGGTTACCCTGCTCTTGCAGGGGGGTTGGACTAGATGATCTTTTGAGGTCCCTTCCAACCCTTGGGATTCTGTGATTCTGTGATTTCTCTTTTTCATTCACTTCATGGAAGGAGATACTACATGTGAATTCAGACTAATACAGATTGAGGAGTGGCAGTATATATAATGTTATCTTATAGTTTGTGCCGTGCCTTCATATCCCTTCAAGACAACAAAGCAACGAGGCGAAAGTGTTTATCCTCTTCATTTTACAATAAGGATTCTTGATGCCTTGTTGTCAGTGTGATTTTCAGATTGGTTGTGGGTATATAGTTGCTACCTATGTTAGTTAAGCTTGAGGCAGAAGAGTCTTTTAGACTCTGAAATTTCAATTTTAAGTTAATTTTCCTTCTTTTGTCTTGATCTTCATTTTTTGCATTGAATGATCTTTGCTTTCTCTTTTTCATTTCAGATTTCTGAATGTTTGGGTGTTTTGGTTTGGTTTGTTTTTTTAAAGACTATTTCTCTCCCTTATGGGACTTCTGGTTCTGGTCCTTTTCCAGATTTCTGTTTCTGTTATTCCCTGATCAAAATATTTATTAGTCAACTAAGGTTGGTTTTCCTGTGAATACAGTATCCAAGTCTACATAGTTTTCCCTAGACAAATCCACTTATTTCCTTCTGTAATCAATCTTTTACCACTGCAGCCAAGAGAATGTTGTTTTAATAGGAAAGAGGTTTCAGCCATTTATTTTGATTCCAGTGTCATTTAGCTCCACTTGTCTTTTCATGCTACACGTGGGTAGGAGAACCTCCAACTCGAATGCAGTCACCTCTAACTATCTATGACAACCATCTTATTTACTTATATTTGTTCTGATAATAGCTTTCTATATGTCCTTGGCATTTTGCATTTCCTGAAATATTTAAATCTGTTTAACAATGCATCCTTTGCTTTAGACATGTATGGCTACCACACTGGAGAATCTAAGACTGATCCTATCACTTATGCTTCTTTCAGGTATTTCAGTTTTCCACATTACTCTTCAAATCCCTCGCTGTCTAAGCAGAAATGTAAATCAGCCCATGTGGAGTACCAAATGAAGGCAGAAATATTGCTTCAGCAAGCCAAGCTGTTTCTGAAATCTCAATATCACATTATATTATGCTACACTGACATTTCCTAGATATCCAAATACAATAACATAACCCTTTTTTTGTATCCATGCTTGAATCAAAGTCATGCCACCTCCAATAATGAAAACATTACAAGGGATCTTGTTCCCATGAGCTTATTAATTAAATAAAACACATCACTTTGAACCTTGGGAAAAAAAACCCCACACACATTCAAACCCCATTTTCCTTATATGCATGTCTTGTTTCAGCTAGTATAGAGTTAATTGTCTTCCAAGGAGATGGTATAATGCTGTGCTTTGGATTTAGGATGAGAATAATGTTGATACTACACTGATATTTTAGTTGTTGCTGAGCAGTGTTTACACTAAGTCAAGGACTTTTCAGCTTCTTATACTCCCATCCCACTGAGGGGGAGTGAGCAAATGGCTGTGTGGTATTTAGCCACCTGCCAGGTTAAACCACAACAATCCACCACCAGTTTTCAGTATTCCTGTTGCTGGCTGCGTAGCTTTCAAGCTCTCCTGAGTTGCACAGTAGCTACACATAGGAAACTTCCCTGGGGAGGCAGGAGGATGGCATGCTAGAGTGGGAGGGGGCCACAGCACCTGACCTTTCCGTAGCAGACTGGTTCTCATCTCCCTAGGATCTGCCTTCAATCTCACATTCTTCAAAAGACAGAAATTCAGATTTTCCAGTTGCCAAACACTTGGACAATCACACCCTCAGTGCCAAGGGGCAGCTTAAGCACAGGAACCTCAGCAAAGCTGCCCAGGAGCAGCGATATCCTGACACTGCTACTTTTGTGCTACCACTGCCAGCAGTACCTGTCCCCACCATTTCTTTCCTCAGGAGCTTGAATCTCCTAAAATCTAAGGGCTTCTCACCTCCTGCCACTCTAATTTTCATTTCTCCCTTTGACATATTACGCAAATCCAGCTTTTTTATATTGCTCAGTTTCAAAATATGCTGCTGGGGCAAGGCTTTGCAAAACCTCCTTGTTTGGGAGATCTGGGTCTACAAAACTAGGAAAGCTCAAAAATGTAAAAGTGTTTCATTGGGGCAGCCAGGTTCCAAAGTAAAATGTATGTAATATGCGGAAAAATGTGGTAATTGTGACAAAGAAACTATGACAGACATTTTAGGCTCCTTAATCTCTTCCTGCTTTTGAGTGAAAATAGTTCTTTCTGATGTTCATGCAAGAAATGTGCAGGAAATATCCAAATGTCTTATTTTAATAATTTTTAATGTTAGTGGTAAAAATTAAGTTTTTCTGCTTATAATAAGGTCTGCTTTAAACAGTAGATTAAACAGGACTGCAGCTGCTAAGGTTATTATGAAATAATAAGGTCATTATGAAATATGTTTTGACAATTTGCACTTTATGTAATGCTTTGTGCTATTTTATCTCTATACTTATGTGTCTCCTCTATGAATGCATAATTTTATTTATTTGATAAAAAAATGTTACCTTTTATTACAGTATTCATGACTGAAAAGATCTGACAGCTCTGGTATTTAATTTGTTTGTTACTCTCCAGAAAATCGCACAATAGATTTCAAACTTAACTAGAGCTAAGACAGAAACAGAAAGATGTCAAATTTGAAATCCAGCTGCTGGATTATTCTAAGTACTCAGCTCTCCCGAATCACACTGCTTTCTTTAGCTATTTACCTATCATAAGCATAACCATGTACTATCAGTATTTGTTTAGCTAAGGGACATTCAGCTTTCATCCAGGCAGTACAGAAGAGACAGTCAAGAAAGGATTTTTCTAAAGACCCAATCCTGGGCAGTGATACTAGGCTTTATGATGACAGGCATGGTTCCCTGCAACTAAAATGTGAAATAAAGATGTATATGAAATGATGGAATGTGTGCTTACTGCAGAAAATCCTAGCACATTTACTTAACACGCAGCCTAACAAGTTGGCTAAATTTCATGTTGGAATTCCCAGCATTTTACCCACCAGGAAAGACATCCAAAGCATGGTTAAATACCATTCCTCCTCCTGGTCTCCACTGGTTACTGGGAAATGTATGAAGGATGGCAGATTCCACTAAAATATGAGCTTCCTATCCCTGGTTACTGCAGGGTGTTTTGTCTACAGGTAAAGAGGTGAGCAAAGTAATATGACTGATCTCCACCTCTTACACCCAGAAGAGTAGAAAAGAAATCTTAAGTTAAAACAGTGTCTTATTTCAAATGGGAAAACAAGAACATATATCATATTCTTTAATATATATTTATCAAAATTCAAATTTCCATTTTTTAAGGACTAGAGGAGTAAAACCTTTATAAGCATGATCCATTGGGATTATAGCAGTCAAAATTAATTTTTATGGAGTTTAAAACTAGGGTAATTTTAGCTGGTCATTGTAGGCACCTAACAGTACCTATTCTTGAGAAGAAAACTTTATAAACTTGGACAATCTCAGACTGTATTTTTCATTTATGAGAACAAAACCAGTCCTGCCTCCTGGGAAGCTCAGAGAGAGTGTGTAATGTCAGGCATGCAATACCTTATTCAACAGTCTGGAGAGAAGAAATAATGTGACTCGGCTTGTTTCAGTATTTTCCTTTATTAGTGATTTGTTTGTCTCTTCCCACACTTCCTGCAAAACTCATTTTGTCTCTCTTGCTTTGTTGCTTGAAACAAGTAGAAATGTCACTTTGTTCAAGCATGAATTAACTGAGCGCCATGTCTGGCTTCTTTTTTATAGTGTAAGTTTTCATAAAATTACCATAGCTATACATAAAGCCCAACAAAATAATTCTGAAAGACGTGTACTTCCTACAAGCATTAAGATCACCATTATTTGCTTCAATCAAGTTTAGAATCATAGAATCATAGAATAGTTAGGGTTAGAAAGGACCTCAAGATCATCTAGTTCCAACCCCCCCGCCATGGGCAGGGACACCTCACACTAAACCATCTCACCCAAGGCTTTGTCCAACCTGGCCTTGAACACTGCCAGGGATGGAGCATTCACAACCTCCCTGGGCAACCCATTCCAGGGCCTCACCACCCTAACAGGAAAGAATTTCCTCCTTATATCCAATCTAAACTTCCCCTGTTTAAGTTTTAACCCGTTACCCCTTGTCCTGTCACTACAGTCCCTGATGAAGTGTCCCTCCCCAGCATCCCTATAGGCCCCCTCCAGGTACTGGAAGGCTGCTATGAGGTCTCCACGCAGCCTTCTCTTCTCCAGGCTGAACAGCCCCAACTTTCTCAGCCTGTCTTCATACGGGAGGTGCTCCAGTCCCCTGATAATCCTTGTGGCCCTCCTCTGGACTTGTTCCAACAGTTCCATGTCCTTTTTAGGTTGAGGACACCAGAACTGCACACAATACTCTAAATGAGGTCTCATGAGAGCAGAAGGGCAGGATCACCTCCTTCGAGCTGCTGGTCACACTCCTTGTGATGCAGCCCAGGATACGGTTGGCTTTCTGAGCTGCAAGCGTACACCGAAGTCGATTCATGTTCATTTTCTCATCAACCAGCACCCTCAAGTCCATCTCCGCAGGGCTGCTCTGAATCTCTTCTCTGCCCAACCTGTAGCTGTGACTGGGATCGCTCCGACCCAGGTGTAGGACCTTGCACTTGTCATGGTTGAACTTCATAAGGTTGGCATCAGCCCACCTCACAAGTGTGTCAAGGTCCCTCTGGATGGCATCCCTTCCCTCCAGCATATCAACTGAACCACACAGCTTGGTGTCATCGGCAAACTTGCTGAGGGCGCACTCAATCCCACTGTCCATGTCAGCAACAAAGATGTTAAACAAGACCCGTCCCAACACCAATCCCTAAGGGACAACACTCATTACTGGTCTCCAGCCGAACACTGAGCCATTGACCACAACTCTTTGTGTGCAGCCATCCAGCCAGTTCTTTATCCCGCAAGTGGTCCATCCATCAAATTGATGTCTCTCCAATTTAGAGACAAGGATACCCTGTGGGACAGTGTCGAACGCTTTGCACAAGTCCAGGTAGATGACATCAACTGCTCTACCCCTGTCTATCAGTTCAGTAGCCCCATCATAGAAGGCCACCAAATTGGTCAGGCAGGATTTCCCCTTAGTGAAGCCATGCTGGCTGTCACCAAGCACCTTGTTGTTTTTCATGTGCCTTAGCATGCCTTCCAGGAGAATGTGCTCCAAGATTTTACCCGGCACAGAGGTGAGACTGACTGGTCTGTAATTCCCCAGGTCATCCATTTTCCCCTTCTTGAAAATGGGGGTTATATTTCCCTTTTTCCAGTCATCGGGAACTTCACCTGACTGCAACGATTTTTCAAATATGATGGCCAGTGGCTTAGCAACTTCATTCACCAGCTCCTTCAGGACCTGCGGATGGATTTCATCAGCTCCCATGGACTTGTGCGTGTTCAGATTTTTAAGATGGTCTCGAACCAGATCCTCTCCCACAGTGGGCCCAAGGACAAAGAAATCATTCAGAACCTCAGCCTTCTCCAAATCCTGTGTAGCCAGTTCTCCAGAGAGCTTCCTCAGGGGACCTATGTTGTCCCTAGTCTGTTTTTGTTTGCTACGTACCTGTAGAATCCCTTCCTGTTATCCTTAACATCCCTGGCCAAGTTTAATTTTAACTGGGCCTTAGCCCTCCTAACCTGGTCCCTAGCTTCCCAGACAACATCCCTGTACTCTTCCCAGGCCGCCTGTCCTTGCTTCCACCTTTTATAAGCCTCTTTTCTTCCAAGGATCACCTACTACAAGCTCAGGAGTGTTGCATCCCAACTAGAAGGAAGTGCAGCAGGAGGGCCAGGAGACCTCCTTGGATGGATAAGGAGCTGCTGAGGAAAATTCAAATGTAAAAAACCAGAAAACCCAGGCTTGAAGCAATGAACAGCCATTTTTCTTGTAATTCTCTTCTCTATTAAAAAAACCCCTATTGAAATCTATAGAAGTTATGTTTTAAAATGTACAAACCCCCCCCAGTGTTCTCAAAGTCCATCGAAACAGCTGGATTTCTTCTCATTTACCTTGGATCTCCAACTGTGTAACTTCACTGAATTCAGCAGACTTATGCTACCTGTCAAAAGTAAAAACTCAAGACCAATTTTCTTTGTGATGCATGCAAATAATACAGTGTAATTTTTTAAATAAAAATCCTATATTTATTTCAAAATTCTTTAGAAAAAAATGAGAGAAAAGAAAAAATATTTCAAAAGAGTTCATAAAAAATTCTCGAACTTTTGCTTTTCAAAGAAAAATCAGGACAGAATTTTTCACTGAAATAATTTTTCTAATATTTGCTATACCAGTAATCTCTCTCTTAAAATCTGACCACAGTCATTTGCGTTGATGTGCTCATTACTTTATGTAGGCTCAGCAAATATTGTTGCCAGATTACTGACTCATCTAAGAAAGAAAAGGATTATATATAACTAGAGAAACTTAGGGGTCTTTTTCATGACTTGATAAATCTTACTAGTTTAAAATTACCAGCACCTGTTTAGTAGGTTGATTTCTAGACGGCTTGTACCATCCGTACAAGACTGTGTAGTCTGCATAGATTTTGAAAGGTGCAATTGGTAGCTTAAAGACTGATAGGAAATCAATGAGGTTTAAGGGTAAACAGAATTGGGCAAAGAACTAGGAGTGTGTGCTCAGGGCAGGAGGGCTTGCACCTCTGGCCACTCCAGGAACAGGAATGGGACTATCGTAAATGATTGAATGAAATGCTTTGCTTGACATATTTTTATTTAATGTGTTTTTTAAAACGCAAAATTTTGAGTGAAAAATCTGTTTTATTGTTGTTGTAGTGTTGTTGAGGCATTGCTACCTTCTATCCCCAGGACAGAAAATATAAGCCAGAAAGCTTATGTGTCCCTCAGAAGCTGAAACACACAATCATGACACAACAAATTGCTGCAAAGACCAGGCCTGAGAAGATCCAGGACAGAGCAAAGCACACAAAATATGGAACATATTTTGTCTTCACCCGGGCAGCAAAAAAAGATGACCCAAGTCTGGATGTTTGCTTACATTTTCTGCACAAAGGTGGTTAGCAAGTATATGTTCATAAAGGTTCACCAGGATATTTGTGGTTTACTAAGCTACTGCAGTGTGATATTCTGTGATTTATGCTGTGCAAGACTCCAGACTAGATAATCGTAATGGTCGCTTCTGGTCTTAAAATCTATGAATTTTTGAATAAAATAATTTAGATAAATGTGAGCTGAGGGAAAACCCTTCTGTCTGCCTTAGCTTAATGACTCTATTGTCTGAGCTGTTTGAGGGAAGTAGTAAGCAGAATGCAATGACTGAAATGAAGCATTGATATAACTTTCATATTATCTGTATGGAGAATAATGTGTACTGTCAGCTCTGTCACTACCTGAAAGGGTCAGTAGGGACAGATGTAAGCATTGGTGCACTCACTTGTTTTCTTTATAAAAGTATTTTAAATGGAAAAAGCAGCTAGACAGATCATTAAAAATATCATTCAAACGTCATTAAAATCTGGAAAAAAACCTCCTTAAACTGAACATTTTCCCTTGAACATTCTACAGTGCAAAAGATCAAATTCTATATTGTGCATGTTATTTC
Source organism: Lathamus discolor (assembly GCF_037157495.1). Lineage (NCBI taxonomy): Eukaryota > Metazoa > Chordata > Aves > Psittaciformes > Psittacidae > Lathamus > Lathamus discolor. The sequence goes on from NC_088885.1 coordinate 110,437,107, forward strand.
AAGGAGGTGATATGGCAGTTGCCACGGTAACAAGACTTTTAAAAAAGCTGAAATAAAAGATGTTGCTGACATGACCCATTGTAACAGTAACTCACATGACCATGGGATTCAGGAAGATAAGATAATCTGGAGAAAAAAAGCAAATGAAAACTAAAAACAATGTATCTAAAATTGTATCTGATCTTCTAAAGAAGTTTATTTTCCCTTGTCTATCAATGAAAGCAAACATATCTCAGAAATACCTTCCAGAGTTGTACATGAATGTCTGCAGTTATTATTTTACTGATAACAATTAACCAAATACCATGATGATTTAACTGAATTATATGTGGTACTTCAGGTAAGGATCCATACCAATTTTCATAGCAGAATTATTTTTTTTATTCAGCAAAGGTTAGGAGAGCTGCAGGGCACTCTGAGGGGAGATGGGTTTGCAAGGGTGTATATCCTTTGATAATAGGGCCCCGCCACATACTGCAAGAGACAAGAGGTGTGTAACACCAAGCTCTGCAGCTGAGCAGAGAGCAAATTCCACTCTCCCTTTGAATGTGAACCCCTGGTGCAGAGGATCAGAACTAAATCCCTCCTCCATGACTAGCTCCAGCCTGAGGTTTGTGTCTGGTACTGGGGGAAACAGTGATGTTGACCTCTGCTGCTGCCCGATTGAATTCATTTTCTACTCTTTCTTCCATACCTGAACATTTACCTGAGCATCTCTGTTTTGCTGCTGCTCTTGAAGAATTTACAGTCTGTTAAGAAGCAAACTGTAGATGCTGTAAGAAAACTATAGTCAAAATGTACACTATGAAATATGGCAAAAAGCCCAATATTGTTACTAATAACAAAGTTATTAAGTCTACATGTTAAAAAATCTCCTACAATGGCAGTTGTACTAATCATTCATAGCAATCCCCAGAAATAATACAACATCAAAGCTTCATAAGCCTGTTATGGCTGCACAGTCATAGTCTGGGACAGTGAAATCTGTGTGATGGGGGAGCAGCTATGCAGACCCTCAACCCCCAGCCTCATCAAGGCTTCAGGCAGCCTCCTTCTCTGCACCTTTCCTGGCTGCAGGAATCCGTAATGAAGTTTGCTAACAACCCCAAATGTTTCATTGCCTTGATGGGCAGGTAGACTTTTCTTCTAAGATTCCTTCTCTTCCGATTCAGTTATATATATTAACATTGAGACCACCTTTGAAGTATGATGACAGTGGTGTTCTTTTATACACATATATATGCATTTATATGCACGCATGCACGCACACACAGTCACAAAAAGAGTGCTGTAGGGTCACTCAAAGAATGACCATCAAAGGTATTAACAAATGTAGTTTTAATATGACTTTCAAAGGCACAACTTAACACAATTCAATAGCAAGGTTCACTCTATTACTTATTGCATGGTTGTACTGCACAAAGGAAAATCAGTGCAAAAGCAAGCTAAGAACGATTGATACAGGGATTAAAGGTACAAAGGACAAGGGCACTCCCACTGATTCACAAGGTTCAGAATAGATCCTCTTGCTTTCTAAACTCCTGATAGAGCCTGGGTGTTGCTGGGTCTAGTCTTAGTCTCAGACTTGGTCAAATTATCTATATCTATATCTATATCTATATCTATATCTATATATATATATATATAAGGAATTACAAGTGTACCAGTTCACCACAAAGGGAAATTTACATGGCTTTCATCTAGCAACAATTTGTGGTTTTAAGCTGGTATTATAAAGTTAGCCAATAGAATTTACTAGACTTGCTATAGAAATCTTTACACACATACAAAAGCACACGTACATAAAGATGTATGGAATCATAGAATCATAGAATAACAGTTAGAGTTGGAATGGACCTTAAAGCTCACCTAGTTCCAACCCCCCTGCCATAGGCAGAGAAACCTTCCACTACAGCAGATTACTAAAAGTCCCTTAAAGGTATCTACCAAAATTTCTTCTCAAGGTCAATGAAATATTCACATCTAATATCTCTGCATTTCTCAGTAGGAAAGGGTTAAGTCTTGAGAAGTGGACAGACCTCAGGCCAGGTCCCATATTTCAGTGATAGTCCTCTGATTATTGCAAACCTGAGAGTTTGCGAACTCTGAGAGGTGTTCCACTTGGAGACGTCGGCTGCAGCCTACTGCAGTCCAGGAGAGCTCAAAGGGCCTCACTTGAGACCACTATTTATAGGGTGGTAAGATGATTGGTTTAGTCACTAGTAAATTTCCATCCTGACCACAACCTGAGTCAGTAATGACTAGAAACAAAACTCCAGTAAAAATGGTACTCTTCCACCCAGGTTATGATCAAGGGAAGGAATGCTCTGAGGCTGTCAGAGAATGACTGGGTTTACTTCCCACCTTAGCTATGTGTCAGGAGTTCCTGGTACAATCAGTGGCCCCATTCTTTGCTGTGTAAGTGTTCTTGGTATGGTCAAGGGACTCTTCACTGCCCAACTCATCACACAAGGGCCAAGGTCTGATGGGTATTCCTTAGATAGTAGAGTAGTCCAGAGGATGGATGGGGGAGAATGTACCACCACCCTCACACAAATATGTATATGCAAGTATACATGGAAAGACAAATTTTTCTTTCATTTTCTTTCATTCATTCATTCATTCATTCACTCACTCACTCATTCATTCATTCATTCTTTCATTGTCTTCCAGTATGAAAGTGAGCCGTGATCTCTCAAACAGATGTTTTGCAGTCTCCCTTCAATGTTTGTGAAGTATGATACATACATTCTGTATTTTTGCAATGGGATGGCAAAAAAAAAAAAAAATGAAGACTGTGTTAATCCTAATGCTTTGTACTTTAATGTTTGGGTTTTGTAAATACCAGACCAAATTAATCACTGTTTATAACTTCTTGAATATTAAGTAATTGACACCCCTAGATAATGCAGCTGCCCATTTCCAAAAATAAACAGCACATATGTTTGACTAAGTTACTAAAACTAGTGTGACTAAGATGAAGGTACAAGTCAGTTTTCAATTTATCTAAAATGGAAGGACCCAAAACTTAGATCTAATGAAACAAGTTATGACATTCTACAATTTTCATACTATACATGTTAAGACCTGATATGCTTTTTATACCATAAGAAAATGTAAAACTCAGTCTCATATTCATAAGGAGACTGGGAAGTTGAAGGACACTTTTCATGAACCAGCTCAGTAAGGGTTTTGAAGCAAGGGACCACAGTAGGTGCTCAACCATTGTACCTTTGTAAATCTTTGTCTTCCTGTTCTTCAAATGCAAGGAGGGGCACAGCTGCGGTTTGTTTTTAATTTCTGCTGACAAAGTTAGTGCAGAAGTTTGCATAAGAACAACACTGAAATTTTGTTTAAGCATCTAATTGACACATTTGTATTGAGTCTGCCCATTTGGGACTGAAATCAGAAATTGAGCCAGAAATAAGCAGAGGTCTCAGCAGAGACTATACATAAGTCATCTTCCCTACCAGCAATTACAGCCTATTTCCAGTCTGTTCTACAGATTTTATACTTTTAATGAACCTTTACTGTAATTTCTTCTTTCAAGGTACCTGTAACTTAAGGTAAGTATAAGTTCTTCTTTATACTTCCTGTTAGTTTTGCAAGCAGTTCCATTTTTGTAGGAAAGGATCAAGAGGGTGAAACATTACAGTTTTATTTTACTGCTCACAAGTCTTTAGAATTTTAAAATAAGAAACAAAAGTCAAAAAAATCAAGGTCTTTCAGAAACATTTATGTTTTTCTTCTCTGACTCAATTGAAATACTAAACCAAAAAAAAACCCCACCTCCAAGCCCAAAAAACCAACAACCTATTTCGTTCCTAATTCGTTTTGAGAAAAATTATCTGATAAATAAAGGTTACAAGTTAAAGGCTATCTATGAGGCTTACTTTGTGTTCTCTAATACTGTATTATTCTTGAATATCACCTTATTTAGAGTTATTGACGTCACATGATTCATTGTAGAGCAAACATAATGTGATGACAAATGTAGGTCTTTAGTTTGAAATATGGATGTGTCTAGTCCTAGTCATCATAATCTCCTGGCTAACTTTTGGAAAACTACTGTATGCTTGGAGAGTGGGTTAGTTATTGCTTTAAATACTTTGATGAAATCGAAAGTAATGTTGATATTAATGGAATTATTGGAATCACTCTGAATTACATGAATGTTGCTGAAGGAATGGCATACACAGCAAAAAAAAAAAAAAAAAAAAACAACCACAGAGTTTATTGGCAGTTATCTGTGATAGAGGGAAATGCCACTTAAAGAAAAAAAATCTTTTCTGTATTGATTGTTAGTATGACAGTAAATGGAAATTCAATTCTTAAGTTTTCTCTTCTGGTTAAGAACTTATAGAGAACTGAGGGGGGGGAAAAATGATCCTGCGGTTTTGTTGCTGAGAAAAAAAAAATAAAATATTGGTTTGTTCCAACAAAAACATGATTTTACCCAAAATACAATTTTCATATTTTATATTTTTCTTTAAAAACTTCCGAATTATAAAACCCCCAACTCTAGTTATTCTCTCCAAATTTTTTTTGAAAACAAAGAAGGTAAGTTTCTGTTATAAAATTATTTTGAAAAATAATATTATAACATTTCAATATTTTTTCAGTCTATATCCCTCACCCATAATACCAGTTTGGTGAGTGCTGGTGTACTGGCTTAGTGTCTTCAGTGTTCATTCCCATAAACAAATTAGTAAGCCAAACAGCCTTATACAACCGAACTTCAAACACTGACAGGAAGTTAATTCCTACTAGAAGAAGAAACTAACAGAAAGCAGGGTTTTTAACCATCAGCAAGAAGACTGCAGAACAAGAGAAGAGCAACATACATAATCAGAGCAGGGAAAAACTGTGAAATAATAAAAATGTAAGGGAGCCACAGGAGGTTAGCAGATATTGCACAAGACCATTGGCCACAGCTGGTAAGTACAGTAAGGTAAGTAAGCCAAGGTAAGTACAAAGAAACAATGAAACCATGTCATGGTTTAAATCGAGCCACACAGCTCGTTCACTCACTTCCCCCCACCACCCACCTTTTTCTCCCTCTTTCTTTCCTTCCCCCCACCCCCCCCCACCCCCACCCCCCCACCCCCCCCCCCGCTCCAAGAGGGATGGGGAGGAGAATCAAGAGAATGTAACTCCCAGGGGTTGAGATAAGAACAGCCCAGTAACTACGGTATAACACAAATCACTACTGCTACCACCAATGATAATAATGATAAGGGAAATAACAAGGGAAGAGAATACAATACCACCGCCGAACGAGTTCGACCCCCCCGAAGAGAGACCGTACCCTTCCGGGTAACTCCCAGTTACCTCCCTGGGCATGACGTGCTGTGGTATGGAATACCTCTTTGGCTAGTTTGGGTCAGGTGTCCTGTCTCTGCTTCCTCCCAGCCTCCCCTCGTCCCTGGCAGAGCATGAGACTCTCAAAGTCCTTAGCCAGAATAAACATTACTTAGCAACAATTAAAAACAATCGGTGTTATCAGCTCTCTGCCCAGGCTGGAAGTCAAAACACAGCGCTGCACCAGCTACTAAGAAGGAGAAAAACTGACTGCTACTGCTGAACCCAGGACAAACCATGAAACATTTCCTCAGAATAGTCTTGAGGTCTTCAGAGATTTTGGTTGAGCCATAGGTGGTTATTTATGTGGAATAACCTCAAAGGGGTTTTTTTTTCATTAATTTCTCTGATCTCTTTTTGACTCTGCACACATTTGATGGCAACTATATCATGCAGCAGAGACTCTCAAGCTTACCTATGAGCTGCGCCACAGGCTATACCTTTCTGTTGGTTTTTAATGTATCACTTACTAATTTAATGTGATTCTCATTTTCATACCAAAAGAGGCAGTAAACAGCTTTTTCTCCTCATCTCACTGTTTGTGATAAAGATTTTCTAAATGTGCATAGCATTTTTTCTCATCTCTTCTCCTGACTGGCAAAGACCTTTTTAATTAACTCTTCATGAGTGTCATTCCCTACCTTTTACCATCATTGCTGCTTTTCTAAACATCTCCCAGTCCTAACATACATTTATTGAGATGGGGGAGCAGGACTGTACAAAGCATTTGAGTTGAGGTGTGACATGGATTTATGTGATGGATTAAAAATGCTCCCATGTTTCTCAAGGCTCCTTTCGAGGTTCCTAATATTAGATTAGGATGATGGAAGAATGACGTTACATGGTGGGTGTCTGTGTCCTCTTAAAATAAATGAAAGGACAGCAGCCACCCAGACGCAAACCCTTCTCCTTGTATTTACAAAAACTGATGGTGTCAAAAAAATTGTCTCATTTCCTTCTGCTTTACAAATGCTAGCTTAATTTCATCATTGTGGGAATAGCACCTTCTTAGCATAACTAATACATCCCATAAAGCAAGTCAATGAAAAGGCTGAAGATCAGTATGGCTGGTAAAAAGTCAACACAGTTATGAAATAGTGCATTTTGCCAGAAACTGCATAGAATCATAGAACCATGGAATAGTTAGGGTTGGAAAGGACCTTAAAATCATTTAGTTCAAACCCCCATGCCATGGGCAGGAACACCTTCTACTAGACCGTGTCACCCAAGGCCCTGTCCAACCTGGCCTTAAAAACTGTCAGGGACAGAGCATTCACAGCTTCTTTAGGCAGCCTGTACCAGCGCCTCGCCACTCTCACAGTAAAGAATTTCTTCCTTATACCTAACCTAAATTCCCCAGTTTAAGTCTGAACCCATTACCCTTTGTCCTACTGCTAAAGTCCCTGATGAAGAGTCTCTTATAAGAGCATTCTTATAGCCTCCTTCAGATACTGGAAGGCTGCTGTGAGGCCTCCAAGAAGCCTTCTCCAGGATGAAGAGCCTCAATTTTCATAACCTGTCAAGGTATCTGATTATATCTGTTAAAAACTCTGAGGCATACTTCTTAATTCTGAAGTTTTATTTTGTTTGCAAAGGAAATCTTATGTGAGAAAAATCATTTCAGTTACGCAAAGTTTGCTTAAGGTATTTGTCTTCATATGTCTGCCCAAAGGAAAGAAAAAAGCTCAGTTCCTACAAGCCTCACTTGTCTCTTTGACAGTGATTAATATGTTCTTCTAGCCAAAATAAGTACCAGTTGAACCACTTCATTGTAATTTTAAGCAAATACATTTCCTTTTTCTTTATTCTCTGCTCCAAAGAGTCACTTGCATGTGTTGCAGTCTGCCTTAGTTGTTCTGGAAATCACTGCTACTCTAGCTGCTCTCCTTAAACTGTAGGAATTTCTGTACTTTTCTGAGCTCAGAGAAATTAAGCCTATGGACAATTTCAAGAAAAATAGAGTGACACAATGAGATGAAAAGGAAGAAGAAACACTTGGAAATAAATAAACACTGCTTTCTGTTTTGTGAAGAAATTCTGTTGTTCACATATAAAACCCAGCAAAGTTGTAGATTATGAAATAAGTACTTTTGAAATTATACATTTTAAGAAATTAAAATAAATGTACACTTAACGTTCCCTGTTCTAAAGAGGATCCTACCAGCCTGTTCATACTAATAACAAACTAAATAGCCTACCAGTAACAAACTAAAGAAGTTGTATGAACATTCAAGTTTTGAACAATTGCTCATTGACAATATTTGGTGATGATGAAATTGAGGGATAAGGAGGTGGAAAAAGAGTAGGTGGAAAAGATATAAGAGGAATGGGGAAAGACAGAACAGCGGAAGCAGTGGAGGGTGGAGAAATGACAGCAGTATTCAAGGTCTAAATTTGCTATAAGCTTGCAAGAAAATGGAGTATATAATTAAATTAGCAAGGTGTGTGGCTGAGATACATGCAGCAAATAGAGACTCCTGGAATTGTCAAAGAAAACACAAATGCCTTTTAACGATCTGTACGTCCTGCAGTCTTCTAGTTCTCTTAGTGAGCAGAGCTCTCTTTCATGAAGAAAGACCTACAGATAAATACACAGCTTTAAGTTCATATGTGTTTTCTTCTCTGTTGGATATAAAATGATAATTTTGCAAAAACCACTTGCTCTTAGGACCTTGCTCAACTCTTCTTGTGTTTAAATCCCAGCTGGGATCTGAAGGTTAGTATTTATCTGAGTATTTTACAAACTTTTGAAAATATTAGTCCACCCATTCAAGTGTTATCTGAGCCCCAGGGAACTGAAAAGAAAACTCAGGGTCTGCACGGTTCTGAATCTGAATTATCATCCATCAGTGCTTTGGTGTGATAACTTTTTACATGAGTGAAAAGGCATGGTGGTTCTGAAAGGGACTATGCGTTTGCACTAGCTCATGGAACAGGCTTGAATTTTATACATTCATTCATTTCTCTTTGCAAGCCTTTCAGCTTTCTTTGACAGCACTTTCTGAATCACAATTAAAAGATAAGGAACTTTTCATCGACTATGAAAATGTGACATGGCAGAATGCAGTGCCGTGTGAAAAATTATGCAGAAGTTACAGTAATACACAGATTATGTATATAGCTTTTAAAGTTTCTGAATTGTTCAGTATTCACAAAAGACAGAAGCAATGTTTATATTCATGAAGAAAATCTTTTTACAACCAAAGGGGCTCTTTCTCTTTTAAAAAGGAAGGAAACTGTCACTTAGTATTTTAAAAATAATATTTTCCCTTCCCAGTACATGTCATTTTCGGTAAATATAATGTAATCAACATGGGCATTTTCAGATAGTTACTGACATTGGGGGATGGGGCTGTGTGCCCCAGGAATCAGCTGCTGCATGCAGAAAGTCTGTTGTCTTTCCTGAGTGATCTTCAGGACTAGAAAGCACAGACAGCCTAGGAATACGGATTTTTTTAAATCAATTTCCCTGGTGCCCAAAATGTTGGTGGTGATTCCTGTGATTGACAGCTCTTTCTATCTTGTGAATCTTTCCTGATGTCAATGCCTCTTTGACAGATACACAGGTAGATAAGTTGGGCCATTTATGGTAATGTTCTGATTTCTCCACCACTCCCCTCCCCCCCCCCCTTTTTTTTTTCCCCAAAATGAAACAGCAGGGGGGAGCATGCTAACATAGTGTATTTCCTTCGAGAGAACGTATTAGCTTTCCTCTTTCAAGGAACATGGCTGTATGAAAGAGGCAGAAGACTCCATCAGGGCAAACCTGAAGCTGCAACACTTAGGTGGCAAGGAAATCTGAAACCATAGCATAGTAGATAATTTTGTCCAATTGCTTATGAAAAATGAAAAACCATCAAAGCACAGACAGGCATAAGCTACCTGAACCTAGCAGCAAGGTTCTTTCAGTCATTTGGAAGGAATTCTGGCACCTCTTAATCCTTTTCCCTCTGCACATTCTTTGGAGAGAGCAAGCTACAATTAATCCTCCACTAAAAAAACTTCCATGATAAAATTTTTTTTGAGATTTTAAAGTTTTCTGAGTTTCAGGGAAAAAAGAATTAAAAAAAAATTAAACTATCACTTCAAGACACCAAAAGAATTTCGAATTTACATTACATGGGGATTTTTAATATTTCATCAGAAGACATCTAATTTCAGAACTGGTGAAAAAGATCCAATTATGATGTTTTGATATTTTGCTGAATGGAGCTGAGCTCTTCTGTACAGTCTCTCACTCAAAAAAGTGCAGAAGCCATCTAGCTAAAATAGCTTCAGATCACTTGGTGGACATGTCTCAAGGCAAGTCATACTGATAGAAATCACATATATGCACATGATCAGACATGTATCTTTGAGAGTTATCTATTGTTTGCCTAAAATATTTTCTGATAAAATTTTAAACTGTGAAAACTGTGAAGGGAGAAGAACGTATTAAACCTTCAGGTACAAACATACTTTTAAAATACATTTAAAAGCATGAAAATATTGAGAATATCAAATCTGACACCCTGAAAAAAATGCTTCCAAAGAATATTGCCAGCAGAACTGAATAATGGGGTCTTAGCATACTTGTGACTTTGTAGGAATTTACAGTGACAAATCTGCTTTGGTTGCAAATGGGAATTAAAAATAAAAATGGAGTCAGAAAACCTGATATGCCTGAAGTCACACTGAGTGTCAGGGCAGAGAAGGACTTTCAGGGGAAGGCTTCTGTCTCTCCTTCTAGTAGTTCATGGAGGTGTTCGGCACCTCCACTTCACAGGTCCCAGGCATTGCAAATGAGGCATCCTGAAAGGAGAACAAAATTATTGTGAAAAATATGAGTTTATGGACAAGGTCAGGAGACAATTCAGTTGTCACTGGAGCTTTTTTTAATAGCATTAGGTACAAGACTGCATCTCTCTTCCCAGCTGTCGTTCACTACACTCTCTAGCTTCTCAGATGATTGGAGCAGGCACTTTACCAGCAAGAGTCTCATTCATTATCTCAAGTCTGAGTCATTCTGTAGGAAACAACCAGAACATCATTGAACAAGTCAAATTTCTATGGGAAAGAGTATGTGGTTGCATATTACAGTAAACGCTTCACTGGAGTTCATTTTCCTTTTCTATGTGCAAGCTAAAGAGGAGAAAGCACTCAAAGTTTGCTAGCCAGATTTACATGGAGTACAATTCTGGACTGTACAAACCAGAATACTCAAAGATCTCCAGTTTTTGCCAGAGCTGATCTTTATTTACATATTTACAATTTAAATGACTACATTTTGGGGTTTCTTTTGTAAGATGAAAAATTGCAATTTTCCATTTTTTTAGTGATTATTTAAAGACAACTACAATCATTTAAAGATAGTAATAACATCTCTTTTCAAAGAGTACATTAGAATATGTCAATAAACTTTAATGTAGTAGTTATAAAATATGGGCAAAAGCATAACAGTTAAAGTATTTTTTAAGCAAAATACATATTTGGAACCACTGCAACAATGTGAGAGTTCAATTTCCAATATATTTAAAAATATCTGGCTGTGAAAAATCTGAAAATATATTCAGAATCATTGCTGAATTGAGTATGTGTATTAGAAGCAGAACCCAATTAGATTCTACATGTGTCTAATAATTATATGATCAAGCTTCTTAAGATGTTAAGGGATCAAGATTAAAACCCAGAAAATCCTTCTTACTTCTATGTTACGTATTCCTGGGAGAAAAATTAACTTTTTACATGATATTTCAAACTGTGTAATTTCTCAAAAAGCAAAATCAATTTATGCAATTCATTTATAGGGCTTTTGTCCTTTTGGATTTTTACTTCTGATAGGAAACAAACATTTAATTCTTAAATTGCTTGAACTTATTTTTCATTTTGCCCAAATACAGCCTTCACTTTTGATAGTACCAGGACAAAAGAACTTGTGTAACTGGAAGATGACCATGAATTTAAAGGCACTAAGACCCACAACAGCAGTAATGATCTTTTAAGGTAACAGGAGCAGGTTGTAACATCCAGCTGGGATAGCATGATCTCTACATAGCAATAAGGACAACTTTGTAGCTTTTTGTTTGAGTTGTATCAAGTTTTTCCAACTGAAAAAAATAATATTTCCACACTAAAATGCAGTCAGAAGACCAAGTAAGGAAAAAGTAATGAAAATACATCTGAAAAAATTGTTTTGGTTTGTTTTTATTTTGATGGAACAGCTTGTTTCTTATGTGAACAATCAGGGCAACTCTAGTGGATTTTACTCTGTGAAAGAGATTGGAGTCTTTGAGATTTTGATGAGCAATTGAGAGTAGCACATATAGTAGTAGCTGATGCAAGACAGAGAAACGAAACAGTAGCCTTTGTTTTTAATGCAGGCGTATCAAAGTGTACAAAAGCATATCTGAGAGATCAAATTTTAGGGAAGCCAAAGTAGACACATAATGCACAGCAATTTACAAACATCTATTCATTATTGAATAGGAAAGTGAATAAGTATATTATATCGAAAGAACTACATATATAGTTTAGTCCAGGCAGTGAACACAAGTGAGAGTTGGTAAGAAAAGAGGTAGGGAGAAGACAGTATGATAGCAGCCTGACAGTGAATAAAAGATGGTTTTCAAAAAGAGAGCATTTAATTGTTCTCCATGCCCTGAGCACACAGGAAAACGGAGAAACTAATTTAATAAGAGGCAAAGAACAAACAGAAATGTTTCCAGTTATGAAGGGATATCCTGTGAGCCACAGGACATGAAATCTACAGATTGTAAATCCTGTTTATCCAAAGGATTTTGAGAAAGAGGTAATATAGACATAGATCAGAAAAACTACAGAGATGCTTGGTCAATCCAAAACACAGACTAAAGGATCATTTCCAATCTCTTCCAGCACCATGTTTCTAGCTTCATTGCAATTTGCTAACAAAACTGTGCATAATATGTAATAAACTATTACACTTTCTGGTTTCATAAGGCAAAGTAGCTCCTCTGAAATCAATAGTGATCATTCGATTTCTGCCAAATGAAGATTTGATTGCAGGAATCTCTTAACTGGATGGACCACTCAGTGGATAAAGAACTGGCTGGATGGCCACACACAAAGAGTTGTGGTCAATGGCTCGATGTCCGGCTGGAGACCGGTAACGAGTGGTGTCCCTCAGGGATCAATGTTGGGACCGGTCTTGTTTAACATCTTCGTCGCTGACATGGACAGTGGGATTGAGTGCGCCCTCAGCAAGTTTGCCGATGACACCAAGCTGTGTGGTCCGGCTGATACACTGGAGGGAAGGGATGCCATCCAGAGGGACCTCGACACGCTTGTGAGGTGGGCTAATACCAACCTTCTGAAGTTCAACCATGACAAGTGCAAGGTCCTACACCTGGGTCGGAGCAATCCCAGGCACAGCTACAGGTTGGGCAGAGAAGAGATTCAGAGCAGCCCTGTGGAGAAGGACTTGGGGGTGTTGGTCAATGAGAAAATGAACATGAGCCAGCAGTGTGCACTCGCAGCCCAGAAAGCCAACCGTATCCTGGGCTGCATCAAAAGGAGCGTGACCAGCAGGTCGAAGGAGGTGATCCTGACCCTCTACTCTGCTCTTGTGAGACCTCACCTGGAGCATTGTGTGCAGTTCTGGTGTCCTCAACACAAAAAGGACATGGAACTGTTGGAACAAGTACAGAGGAGGGCCACGAGGATGATCAGGGGACTGGAGCACCTCCTGCATGAAGATAGGCTGAGAAAGTTGGGGCTGTTCAGCCTGGAGAAGAGAAGGCTGCGTGGAGACCTCAGAGCAGCCTTCCAGTATCTTCAGAGGGCCTATAGGGATGCTGGGGAAGGACTCTTCATCAGGAACTGTAGTGACAGGACAAGGGGTAATGGGTTAAAAGTTAAACAGGGGAAGTTTAGATTGGATATAAGGAGGAAGTTATTTCCTGTTAGGGTGGTGAGGCACTGGAATCGGCTGCCCAGGGAGATTGTGAGTGCTCCATCCCTGGCAGTGTTCAAGGCCAGGTTGGACGAAGCCTTGGGTGAGATGGTTTAGTGTGAGGTGTCCCTGCCCATGGCGGGGGGGCTGGAACTAGATGATCTTGAGGTCCTTTCCAACCCTAACTATTCTATGATTCTATGATTCTAACTTAAAAAATAAATAAATCAACCCAGCAAAAAGAACAGAAAACAACTTTTCAGCTAAGGCAAAATAAGAGATCCAACCAAATAGTTCTGCTTCACAGGCAGTCTATGGGGTTCCTGACAACACAGAGGAAATATTTTGAGAAGAAACCCAAAATACTCCCTAGGAGGCAAGAGCAAGTATCCAGAAGTACTTAATTTTTTTTGCTATTTATACTTGTACTAGTGTGGTGTGTTGACCCTGGGTAGGAGCAAGGGCCCACCAAGCAGCTCTATCTCTCCCCTCCTCAGCAGCACAGGGAGGGGAGAAAATGAGATGCAAAAAACCCTCATGGGTCAAGATCGAGGCAGTTTAATAAAGCAAAGCAAACGTCATGCACAGAAGCAAAGGAAAGCAAAAGATTTTTTTCGCTACTTCCCATCAGCAGGCTATGTACAACCACTTTCCAGGAAGCAGAGCTTCAGTACATGTAGCAGTTGCCTCAGAAGACAAATGTAAATAATGAATGCCGCCCCACTCCCTTCCTCCTCCTTTCTCTTAGCTTTTATTGATAAGCAGATGTCATATAGCATGGCATATCCCTTTGGTCAGTTTGGGCCAACTGTCCTGGCTGTGTCTCCTCCCAGGATCTTGCCCAGCTCCAGCCTACTGGTGAGGGGAGAATGTTGGAGACAACAGCCCTGATGCTGTGCAAGCACTGCTGTAGCCAAAACACTTGTGTGTTACAGATACCTTTCTAGCTACCAATACAAAGCACTGCACTATGAGGGCTGCTATGGAGAAAATTAACTCTATCTCTGCCAGCCTAATACAAGCAGTATCCTCTTAGAAAGTCACATTTTCTAAGTACAAATTTAGCCAACACACTGAGGTCTCAAAACCCTTCCATTTTAGGGGAATGTTGAAATGTGAGATGCTTGCAAGCAGTTGTTTCACAGCCCAGCTCCTAAGCACAGCAGCCTGTTATTGCTCTCTTACACCACTGAAAAACTTTACTGCAGAAATAATTTTAAAATTTCTGTCATCTTCTCTTTCCAGAATGAAAAATTAAATTGTGAGGTGTTAGAATGTGTAAATACACACCAGGATGTTTAATGCAATGGGTTCCTATGGATTGGATGTTTTTTAATTCTCATTTAATTCCAGAAGCTAAATGTGAAGTTCTTATGATAGAGATGTCAAGCTGCTCCTGTAATATATTGTTTTTCCTCCCACCATTGTGCTTCTCATGAGATTTTTTTTTTTCAAACTAACACTACTCAAGAGGCCATAATAATTTAAATAAGCTGCAGGTTATTAACCGAAAATTAAGACTTGTATAGAAATCAACACAGATTGAAAGCTATGCCCATTTTTAAGAGCAGGTGAGAAGCAGTAATTAATGAGGAAAGCAATGCGGGCCAATCAAATAAGGTAACTACTGTAAACTAAGCACTGCAAAACATTATACTATTGCAGGAAATCTGTGTCTGATGAGATTTTTAATAAACAATAACTAAACATGCAGGTTATATATTTGAAAAGAGATAAATGTGCACCACCAGCATTTTTGGAACAGAGATAATTTTAACATTGGGCTTGTAACCAGAAGATGGAAAGCTGTGAAAAGATTTTCAGACAGCTTCTGAATTTGTTGGGCTGCGCCCAGCTTTGCTTTTATAGACTGTAATGCATGACAGTAGCTGTCTGGGATATAAAACAGAATAATGAAAGGAGAGAGGCCAGCCTTGGAGCCTGAGTTCATTTGCATGTGGAGCTCACTCATTTTCATTAGTGGGCTACTCAAACATACAGATGTTTTTTGCAGCCCAAAGGGCCTGCTTTAGTGGATGGGTGGCCTACAAATTCAGCAGCCTATTCAACCTGAATGCTCTTCAAGAGGTTTGGCCCAATAAAATAAGAATTATTAATGAAAATATAGGGGTAAATGTGTTCATGTGAGCTGAAAGTATATTCTAAGCACACAGCCTGTTAATAAATGGCATTACTAGGAAGCTCTTTCCTGTGAATTTGGGGGAAAAGAAGTGTAAATTAGAACAACATAAATAAGGAAATCAGAGTGAGTCACCAGTTAAAATGACATAAAAAGGGCAAGAGTTGTTCCAGAAATATATAGACAAAAGAAACAAATGCAAGTATTGAAATTCTTATTTATAGGAGAAATTGTAACTAACAAATGGCAAGAAAGAGATAAGAATATTTATGGCTTAGCTTGCTTCACTTGTTAAATCCACAAATACATTCCTACCCTGTGGTAAAAATGTACTTACAATAATAACCAAGGAACGTGGTGAGGCAAAAAGCAGAATAGAAATCTAAAAGGAGTACGGAAAATTAGGTCTAAAATTTGCTTCTTGTCTTAATTACCAATGATCTGTGTATTACCTGAAAAAAACGTCATGTTTAAAGATGAAGGCAGTCAGGGAACCACCATTTATTACAGCTAAGCAGGAAGCTCCTGGCAGAACACAACGGAGATGGAGCTGCTGCACACCCTGACCAACCAGAGTAAGGGCTGAAGTTAATTCTAGCAGATCATCACACATAATGGGACTACATGTGTACAGTGGCACCAGGAAAAAGAGCAGTGGACCATTATGAACTCCTCCTCCTTTGTATCACTCTTGAGGCATGCAGGCAACAGTTCTTGTAAAGCAAGGACAGCTTCTTGCCTGCTTTGCCAGGACTCCCCTGGCAGAAAAGTTACAGAATAGGTGATGCACTCAGTTCGGAGCTGGTACCTTTCTTCTCTCCTGAAAGTCATGAGACAGCAGACTCCTCTCACCTAACCACCCTGCCTCCTGTAGAGTCTGGCTGCTCATGCAGTGCCCCTCACTACCTGCAAACTGTTGCACCACGGTATATCTATCAGGATAAACAGAGATTGATCACTTCCCTTTTATCCTTCTGCAGCAAGAATGTTGGGAGAGGCTTGCTAACAGAATCTAATGAGGAAATTCAGTTAAAAGGTGATTAGACGGTGGTTAGAACAAAACTGGAGAGCTGGAAGGATGGAACCAGTTAGAACAAAAGAAGCATGAACGTCAGTAATGCAGCAGGGCACAGCTAGTGAGAGCAAAGCTGGGCGACTCTGAAAAACAACTACCTGGTATTTGGTAATTGCCATTAAAGAGTGTCCAGAGTGAAAACAGAGAGCAAGGAATTTTGCCTCCCTTCAGCAAATAACTGCAGCTATTACTGTTTTATCTAAGCACAACACAGGAATTTTGTGAAAAGCTAAAAATACTTCTCTTTTAAGCAGGCTGTTGTTTCAAACCATGCATTACACAGTACCTTCTAAGACAAACTCTGATTTTCGGGCTGTTGCTTAACTTTCCCTGACCAGAGTAGTCTTTGCACAGATTTCTCTGAGCTGGTACTGATCATATGGGGACCCCTTCCTTTCTTAGGCAGTGAACATTAGCAACAATTCAAACCCCAAAAGAGCCCATCAATGCTGGAGAGATGCCCTGCAGTTCCATGAACATCAACTGATAGCCTGCCATGTCAAAGCTGACCTACCAGGGACATAAGAGGACCACAGGGCATAGGGGGACACATTTAGTATCCATGCCTGGAAGGTACACTGCTGTCAAAATGGAGAGAACAAATATTTTTAAGGACTGTATGCCAACAGCTGCAGAGAAGAAAAATAAGATACGACAACTCAGCATCCCAACTATGCAAAACCATTTGTGAAGAGGTTGGCACAAGCGGTGCTACTCATCGGATGTTGGTACATAGGCTGAGAGTGATCAGTGACAGGACTGACTAGAAGACTGTACAATGTTTTGAGAGAGAAAGGGAAAATACAGTGACTTCAAATACAGACAGAACAAATTCAGGTGAAGGTATTTCTGGATTTGATGGCTGAAGGATTTTGCTCACTAAATAGGGATTGAAATAATGGGAAGGGATATTGCTGTGCAACCAAATAACAAATTTAGTATCTGTATTTAAGGACTTGCAATGTTTCATACAACCACAAGCCCATTAGTCTGACCTGTGTGCTACACAGGGCTCTAGACCAAACTGTGAGGGAAAGAAGAAAGAACGGAAAGGAAAAGGGAAACAGGATAAACTGCAGCAGAGTAAATGAGGTCAATTTCATATCTGTACGAAACAAGGCAATTAAAGGTCTAGAGTGAGCAGGCACAATATACCTAAGCTATATAAAGCAGACCACATTGGAGAAGACAGGAGCTAGTTAAGTCACAGAGAGTAAGGAACTGGCTAACACAAAGCAGTTATATCATCACACTTCCGGATGACATGTAGTTTGAAGTATTGCCAGCATCTGAGGAAGACTGGAATATTTTATGGGAATAACTGAATGATCATGAGGCTTGGAAAGATAGAAATAGTTTAAATTCAAAAGCACAATGTGCAAAAATGCAAATCGTGATTCGGTTAAAAGACAGCAAAAATGACTGCTCCAAGCTGACTCATCATCAGCTGAGAGCTAAAAATGATTAAAACGTCTGGCCAAACTAATGCATTGTTAAGAGAGCTACGATCTACCACAGCGCTGCAAGGGGCGGGGAGGGGGGGAGGAAGGGAGAGATGGGTTTATCAGTTACAGCATTTCCAGGAGATAAGAAGATGTGTTAATGTGACTGTACAAAACATTGAGGAAATTCCATCTGGAGAAAAATTTATAATTCCAATCAGTCACACGCAAAAAAGACAAAGTCAAGCTGGAATGCAGGAAAGGCATAAGTCTATCTTACCAGAGGAATCCAAACCAGCCTGCCCTGTTTAGCTTAGCAAAATTAAGCTTGAACACGTTTTCACAAAGTGGGGTAAACACCACCAGAAAAAGGGTCACTGTATAGGGGAGACAGGGCATGAAGACAAAACAAATGCCAAATACTTTCACACTGCAGACAGGGACTAGCTATATCACAAAATGAATAAGGAAGAAGCTAGCGGAAAGTAAAAGAGCGAGATAATGACATTTCCCAGTGGCACAAATTTTCAGGCAGGTCAATAAAATGGAGTTTTGGAATAGCCTTCTGAAATTAGGTTACGGGAATAAAAAGGATCAAAATTAAAAACCATAATACATTTAAGATAGAACTCCGTGAGTTCATGAAAGAAATATTGATGCCATTAACTGAGCTAGCAGGAGACTGGACTTGCTGACCTTTGTAGTCGTACGTTCTCACATTGCTTCTTTAGAAATATGTAATTTTATGTTAAAACCTTCAAAAAACTGATACTTTAGATACATTAGATTTTTAGAAACACCTGAACACCTCAGAATTTTCCCTACCAAGGAAAACATATACATCGCCTCAAAGTTCACTGACAGATTTAGAAACTACTTCATCAGGAGCAAATACATCCATCTTGATTCCATCATTTTGACAGTTATAAAACAGTGCCAAGGAGGGAAACGAAACTCTTTACCTGTCTCCATTCTTGACTTGTAGGCCACAAGGAATCAGATATTCTTCCTGTTCCTTTTTAAGTGTTCAGCACAGCCCTGTGATTTATATAATTTAAGGGGATTCTACAATGAAGAATCTTTCCAGGAGCCCCAATGAAGGCCATTATATGCTCTTAATGTGCGATTAATGTATGTTTCAAATTAGTGGGTCTCATTATTAATGCTCTGCTGTTATGCTTATCTGATGTTTCCTTATATGAAACAATGAAACAAAATAAATGAACTCGTGTTCAGCAGGAGCTGTCAAATTAGAAACGGTTACAAAGTAATAATTAGGGAAAATGGATCACAGTGTTCAGGCTTCAGAGATGATTGTCCCTCTGTGGGCCATTAACAAAATCTAGTCATTGGATCTGCATGCAATTTTAATGAAGGCACAAGTAAACAAACTGCAAAATAATGTGGGCAGGAGTTTGCTCACTTTATGAGGCAGATTTTCATATGATTCTGGGCTTTTTTTCCCTCTTTTCCAAACCTTTGCTCTTTATGCCAGTGATTTTTGTTAAGGGAGGATTAATGTAAGATTTCCTCTCACACCGTGGTATTTGAAAAAAGGTGATGCCTTCTGACATCAGTGGGCTACAATGCATTTCTGTATTTACTTAGGAAAAAGCAGGAATCATAAGGACGATCACAGGACAAACCTACAGTTCCCCAGATGAAGCGTAGGGCTCTGATGCAGAGTAGATTAATGTCGAGCACCAGCGAGGCACAAGCTCCACAAAGGCACCCTTCCAGAGAGCTTTGCACTGATTTCTCCTTTTCCGATTGCCACGCAAAAAGAAACAGCGGGTATTTCAGCTTCCGGCATTTGCAGGAGGACGAAGGCGTCTGCTTCCCCCCCTTAAAAAAACAGGAAAGTTTCCGTCATGCCGGCTGCGGTCGGCAGGTTCAGGAGCGCTCTCGGCTTTGCGGGGAGCGGAGCGTCGCTGCCCCACCTGGTGGCCATGGAAGAGGGATGAGGTGGAAGGAAGGGTGAGCGCACCGCGGAGGGTGGAACACATACACACACACGTGCACAGAGAGGCACGGACACGACTGTCCCGCGGCAGCTTGTTGTTTCAACACTTCTTCAGAAATCAATTGCTTTAGAGGGGGTCAAAGCGGCTTCGGTGCTTTTGCTCGCCTTCAGTGATCTTGGTAGCGTTTGAGTGTTGATAAAGCTAGCGACAATGCTTATTAGATTCATTTATTTCCCTGATAAGCATCTATAAAGAGAGCTAGATCCCTTGGTTTCTTAACCTTGCTTTCAATATCTCTAATACTGCTTCATTTAAAGACGTAAACAGCTTCTGTGTTTTTCCCAGAAATTTCCCCTGCAGAATCTACTGACACATGTAAACTGGCTTCTCCATCTGGACTGCAGAGCCCTGATGCTTCAGATTTTTTTCATGAGATTCCTGGAACTGGAAAAAAAAAATTCTGAAAAGAAAAAAATTTGTAGGCTATAAGGAAAGGAGATTGAGTCCTGAAGATATGTAACGTCCAGAGAGCTGGATGTTCCACTTACAGGGTCTTCTATCCATCATTTATTTATGGCAGTGAGTGAGCAGGGCAAGCCATCCAGCGTCTGCCATGTTTCCTCCCTGGGACACTCTCAGGCCACCACTGAGTTTGCAAAGCTTCCACAGGTAGAGCAGGGGTTTGTCCTCTCCCCCTGGTCTAAGGCTGCCCATGTAGAGGGCTTGTTTTTCCATGGACACACTCAGCAAGGCCTACTCAGCCTGCAGAAGCTGAGGTTAAGTAGCTCAGGGATCACATGAAAGGAAGCTATTCATTACCACTAAATGAAAGTCATAGCTCTCATCAGCCTATACAAACATGCTAAGACAATGAACCAAGGCAGAGAGGCCATTGCCAGGAGAGGAAAGCTGCTGTGGAGTTGCAGGAATGTGGGATTTTTTTTTTTTTTTTTTTTTTTTTGCAGTGCCATATGGTAAATGATAGCTGCTATGGCAAAGCAGCAAGTGGCAAAGCTCTGAAGGTACTATAGTAGGACGTCACTGGCTATGAGTTGACTTTGAGTCGACTTTGAGTCAAGCACCACTACCCCATGTGTAACTGCAAGGTAGATAGCAAGTACTGAGACTTGCCAGGTATATGCACCAACACCTGCAGTGAGTCAGCCATCTTGTGAGGTTATTAAGTGTCCTCTTTTTGTTTTCTCTTCTTCAGATGTTTGTGAAAGGTTTTAGTCTGAGGCAGAGTCACCTGTGGATGTGCTGGATGACAACTATATTGTCGACTGTGATCCTGGGAGGCAGATGCCTTACAAGAAAAGAAAAAGCTTGTCATAGCTTCACTTCCACTTGACTGCATTTCCACAATATTCACCTACGAAATGGGTATACAAAGCTCAAACTTGTTGCCATTGCCCTGACTAATCCACATACACCACGCACCTGTAAAGCCCACGTGCAACTCAGCTGATAGCCCCAATGCCTCCAGTTCCAATATCACATTATACATATCCCTGTATCCCTGAGTATGTTTTCTCATGCCTTATGACGTGGCCAGTGCCAGGGGGCTACAAAGCCCATCCCTATTTCGATGATGCATTTCAAAACCAGATTTAATAAACTATCCCAAGAAAGAGGATGACTGGACAAAATAGGTTCAATTTAAAATTCTATAAATGAATTAAACCTGTAAAACTGACAGAAAGTTGAAAGCTAGGACTGTGAAGCCTTCACACATAACACAAAATTACTTTTATTGATTTATTTCCTCTACCTTCAGATTAAGTTATTTCTCTTTATTTTAAAAGTCAGTTGGTTTTCTTTTCTCCTTGTCCTTTTCTGCTGACTGGTTGTTCTGCTTTTATTTTGGGTTTTTTTGGTTTTCTTTTTTTCTTTTTTTTTTTTGATAATTCTTTTATGAGATAAACCAGAAGATCCTAATGCTATGTTGACCCTATAACACCCCTGGTATAACCACACAGAAATAACCATCTTCCTCCCATCCAATCCTCCTGCAAGTTTTATGTACAAGAAAATTGTACAAGCATTGAGAAAGATATAGGCTGCACAAACAAGATGTAGATATCAATAAAATCCAAGAGGGAAATGAAAATGACATTCTTCTTATCTGACGGTGCTCCTTAGTACATGTCAAAAGCTTAGGTTAATGGAAAATATCATCTCAGTTTTTAAAAGGCTTTTCCCATCATTTCAGCACTAACAAAACCCCCTAAAATTAAAGGGCAGAATTAGGCAAACTCATTGAAATACTTTTTATGCCCACATAGCCATAAAATATACTCTTCTCATATCACTGCATGTCAAATGTGGAAGATTCCAAGCTTTGGGGCAAGTCCTCCTCTCGTCCTAACCCTGCACTGAGACTCGGCTGTGTATCAGGACCCTCAGCACCTCTCTTTCCTTGTCTCTTTTCATTTTTTTTTTGCACTTGGTGGGAAGAATGATATCCAGGGGACATAGAAGCTGTAACCAGCTCCTAGCATGCACCACCAGAGGACCCTGCTGTGTGCCTCCCACAACTCAGTGCTCATGTAACCACCAGGTCCAGATCATAAGCCCTCAGCCATGGCCAGAGACATGATGTACCTTGGGTGAATACCCTGTCAGGCTACTTGCTTCATGCAAAGGAAGGTAAAAGCATGCCTTACCTTATTTCAGTATCATTGGACTAATTTTTCCCACTACAAAATAAGTATGCCTCTTCTGCCGGTGAAGATAGTTTTCCTTTTTATATCAGTACTATATTTGCTAGAATAAACTGATAGAAAAGTATCTTGAATAACTGTGTCTGCAACTGACATCACACACATAAATTCAACCACAGGGAACTTGTGCATATTCTTATTAAATTCCCATTACCCATCAGGGATTCCTACATCTACAGAGAAAGACCATCCTTTGGAAGATGTAGCAAATAAAAAACCTTATCACCTCTCAGGTTTCACTCCTAATATGCTACATGACCTACTATAAAGACAGAGAATGAAAAATTTCTATCCCTACATCAGCTGAGAAACTTCACTCTTTTGCCATAACTTTGTTATTTTCACACTGACCATTTCTAGGAGATGAA
The DNA here is from genome assembly GCF_037157495.1 of Lathamus discolor. Classification (NCBI taxonomy): domain Eukaryota; kingdom Metazoa; phylum Chordata; class Aves; order Psittaciformes; family Psittacidae; genus Lathamus; species Lathamus discolor. The sequence goes on from NC_088885.1 coordinate 110,460,089, forward strand.
GACATGGTGGTTCAAAACACATTTGCCTTCACTTTATTTTTAAAGGAAAACAAGCTGAAAAGATTCCTGTCATGGACCCATACTGATGTGCTGTATCATTAAAGGTCTGTTTTGTATCAATGGATTTCTGTGTGAAAACAAATGTAAGGGAAGGCAGCACAGCACAAATTCTGGTTCCTTCTTCAAATTTACTTTGCTTCTGCCTCTATCCACTGTCTCTGGTGGGAACACAAGCCACCATTCCCTGCAGGAAATTTTGAACAAAAGCAGGGGTCTTGAATAAGATATTCCATGAAACTTGTTCCTGTTGCTTGCTAGTGGAGGTAAGTCTGCGCTTTCACAGTTGTATGAAAGCAGACTTCTCTTAAAGATGTTGCTGTAGGCTGCCTGTTTGTTTCCACTACAGATTCTCTCTCTGTAACTGACAGCTAAATAAACCATTTGGTATCACTGTTAACCTCAAGCTTGCTGCTGATCACCCAGTAGGAAGCAAGTCAAATTCTACATGTTGGGGTTTTTTTAAGTAAGAATTTACAGCTACACTCCTCTCTACAGCACTCATCTAGCACCATGTACTCACAAAGCACCAGCTTAGAGACCAGGTGTTTTTCTTATTAGTGAACTCTTGCTTGGGCTACATTATTTGCAGAATATGGTGTCTAAGTAGACCTCATCCGTGACTGAATTCCCACTGAAACAGAAGAATAAAGGATATGAAAAGTGAGATTAATATATGGCAAATGGACAATTTGCTGACAACCGTATGTATGGCTTGATTGCTGCTTTAGAGGATATGATATTATATGACTAAATTCAAAATGTAAGTAAGCCTGGGGGCTATCTAATTTGCTGTGGCTTACATCAATTCTAAGTAAAGACAGGAGGCACTGTGTGTATGTCAAATACATCTAGATCTTCTAAAATCTGTCTGCTCTTTGTTTCCTTTACCTCTACCTAAAATTTCCTTAAAGGACTTACCTTCCTACACATTTACTGAATTACCCAATTTCTTGCCAAAATGCGGCAGCAAATTTACTGAAGTCTTGTAAACTAAACTCAGTTGGAAGAATACACAGAGAATCATAAAAATTTAAAATTCTAATTCCTAATAAATTTAATATAATTAAGTCCATAATTGTAAAAATTACAAGGAACTATAAAAGAAGGAACACCCAGATCGGAAACTCTTGATCTGAAAATACTAGCTTTGCAAAAACAGGTGCTCAACAGAAAGAAGCACAGACATTCAACTACCTTAGTGATGAAGCTGTTGGTCTTTGGCAAGCTTCAGCAAGTCTGAGACCTTGGTAAATGTCAGGTTGTAATCCTTTTATATGGCTTTAGACTTTCCATAAGCTCCCTAAAGTCCAGGAACTAAGTATGCATGAACTTCTGAAATGCAGTGTGTGGAGAGCATTGCAAAAAGCTGCCAGCTGCATAGAAGTGGGTGCGATATGAGACAGCATCTACTGTGCCTTCCACAAGCAGAAACTCCTGCATGAGTGATGGTGGATTCATCCTCTCCAGAGCAGACAGACAAGCTCTGAACCCAGGACACTCTGCCCTTGCGCAGAAGGCAGTGCCCTCCCTTTTTCTTGTTTTGCAGAAGCTTGCCCAGACTGGAATTGTGCAGTCTGGCTTCATGAAGAGTTTTAAATAAAGGACTTGAAAGGAAGAGTCCCTCCCAGTATTTTTTTCTAAGGCAAAATCCAAAATCTTAAATACTTGAACATCTCAACGTGATTACTGTATTCCATGGGGTTAGTGAAAGACAAGGCTTGGTCCAAACTTACCCTCATACCAACTAGAACTCTGCATCCATAAAGCCCTGAATTATGGCCCCAAAACCCCAGCTCGGGCATCATAGTCTGAGTTGTCTGTGCTCTTATCCATTCAGCAACAGAAAAAAGAAAATGTTCCTTAAGAAATGTTTATCACCCCCAGTGAACTGGAGTGTTCGTGTTGCCAAGCAACTGCGCTGCATCTCTGCACCTCCGAGACCCACAGATCAAAAGCCAGTGTCAACAGCAAAGTTTGAGAGTCCAGTCAGGATTATGGCACATGAATATTGATAAGAAAAATGCAAGAAGAGGGTATATACCTGCAGCTGTGTTTTTTTAATTAATATTGTTCTCAATGAGGCTACCACTGTAAGAGCCAGATGTTTTTCAAAACTTCAAGACAAATACAGGTGCTTTTCACCTTTCAAAAAGTTAGTTATTCAATTTGCAGGTCTAGCAGATATTTTGCAACTACTGTAGAAACACTCATTAAACCCTGGAAGAGCTGGGTCTTGGCCATTACTGATGTATTCCAGAGGGAAACAACACTGGTTTTCACCAGTAACAGCAAATATATTCCATTCTCTTACAATGTCAACATATTTTCTTCATGTCTCCTCTTGTCTATGCTGTCCTTGAATATCAATTGGTTCTGTGGACAGATAGCCCAGAGTGGATTATAGCATTACTTTTCACATTTCTGGGGTGACACTTGGGTCCAAGGCTGAGCAGAAGTGGAAGAAGAGATAGACAGAGATGGGATTGCCTGCTGAGCTGTGCCTCTGCCATGCCATTTGTCCTGGGTTTACCAGTAGCCATTTTTCTCCTTCTTAGTAGCTGGTGCAGCGCTGTGTTTTGACTTCCAGCCTGGGAAGAGAGCTGATAACACAAATGTTTTTAATTGTTGCTAAGTAATGTTTATTCTGGCTAAGAACTTTGTGAGTCTCAAGCTCTGCCAGGGACGAGGGGAGGCCGGGAGGAAGCAGAGACAGGACACCTGACCCAAGCTAGACAAAGGGGTATTCCATACCACAGCACGTCATGCCCAGGGAGGTAACTGGGAGTTACCCGGAAGGGCAGGCTCTCTCTTCGGTGATGTTGAACTCATTCAGCAGTGGTATCATATTCTCTTCCCTTGTTATTTCCCTTATCATTATTATCATTGGTGGTAGCAGCAGTGATTTGTGTTATACCGTAGTTACTGGGCTGTTCTTATCTCAACCCATGGGAGTCACATTCTCTCAATTCTCCTCCCCATCCCTCCGGGAGTGGGGAGGGGGGTGGGAAGGAAATAAAGAGGGAGAGTGAAAGAAAGAAAGAGTGAGTGAACAAGCTTTGTGGTTGGGTTTAAACCATGACACCATTCATCAGAGAAAAAACAGCAACCGGGATAAACCCATGGGCTGGGGGCAGGTTATAGGGAGGGGGCACAGACTGGGTACCATTTTGATAACTAGTTTAATTGCCTCTTCTCCAGAACAGCACTTGAAATAGTTAAATGGAAATAAGGACTGGGAAATCCACATAAGCCCAGGGAATTCCTAAGCTAATAACTAAACACACGGAGTTTAGAAAGTCAGATAATTAAAGAGAAGAGGGAGAGAGGGGAAAGCAAACTAACATATTTCTGCGCTAAAGCTCCTAATGTCCACCCTTACAAACAACGCACTGAACTTCACCAAGTAACAGAATCACTGCAGTTTATCAGGCAGATGTTGTGCTTGTATCACAAAATCTCACTAGCAAGATGAAAGTAGGTGGGGGATAGAGCAGTCAGATAACACAAAATAACACAGGATATCATCTCTGTGAGCAGTGGAGCAGGATTAACCAGAGGGGTGAAGATTTCTAGCAGAGATCACAGTGCAGTTGGTAGAGTATTTGCTGTGAATGCAGAGCTGAAGCAATGTGGAACCCAGAGGAGTGGCTCAAAGAAAGATGTAACCACTACTAACAGATCTCTGAAATAACAAAAAGAGAGAACGAGATTAAAGTAGTGCAGACCAGGGACAAGGCACAGACAACTCTTGAGGTGGAGGTAGACAACGGGGGTATAAGGTGTAAGTCACTGGATCAAAGAGAAATATGATATGTTTCATTTTCTAAATCATATATGAAATCTGTTATCAAGAAACAAAGCAAAGCTTTTAATTGGTATGCCTGCAAGTTCAGGCATGATCAGACATATGATGAATTTCTGAGTTACAGAAAATATGATTTGAAATAATCATGCAAGCATAACTATCATAGAATCATAGAATAGTTAGGGTTGGAAAGGACCTCAAGATCATCTAGTTCCAGCCCCCCTGCCATGGGCAAAGACACCTCACACTAAACCATCTCACCCAAGGTTCTGTCCATCCTGGCCTTGAACACCACCAGAGATGGAGCATTCACAGCTTCCTTGGGCATCCTGTTCCAATGCCTCACCACCCTCACAGTAAAGAACTTCTTCCTTATATCCAATCTAAACTTCCCCTGTTTAAGTTTGAACCCATTACTCCTTGTCCTGTCACTACAGTCCCTGATGAAGAGTCCCTCCCCAGCATCCCTATAGCAGGCTCTCTCAATCCTTGCAGGGCCCCTTCAGATACTGGAAGGCTGCTATGAGGTCTCCACGCAGCCTTCTCTTCTCCAGGCTGAACAGCCCCAACTTCCTCAGCCTATCTTCATACAGGAGGTGCTCCAGTCCCCTGATCATCCTCGTGGCCCTCCTCTGGACTTGTTCCAACAGTTCCGTGTCCTTTTTATGTTGAGGACACCAGAACTGCACACAATACTCCAGGTGAGGTCTCACAAGAACAGAGTAGAGGGGCAGGATCACCTCCTTTGACCTGCTGGTCACGCTCCTTTTGATGCAGCCCAGGATACGGTTGGCTTACTGGGCTGTGAGCGCACACTGAAGCTGGCTCATGTTCAGTTTCTCAATAAAACTATTAAGCCCTTGATATTCTGGCAAAGAGGGCAATAAGAGTATACCAATTTAGATTACAAACAGTTAGAACCATCATTTTTTAGACTGCATTGTCTGTGGAGTGATTTATTTCATTGAGAGACTGTAGCAAGTAAGATTATAGAAAAACAGGGGATCATTCTTCAGACAATGCTGTTGCCCTTGTGTGTGACATGCCATGTTTGCATATTTCTTACATCAATAACTAGTGTAATTAACTAAAACTGGAGAGGCACATGCTCAAATTAGCCTCAAAGGCAAAGGGATTTGCTTTGGTCAGTGGTCCCTAGCCAGTGATCTCTCTGGTGAACTGAAAACATTTGACAGCCGAGAGGCAGCCGCTAAAAGAGATGCTGTGTTGCTCCTCCCATACCCAAATTCACGAGCATTTGGCTTTAACAGTGAAAGTGTATGCAAACAGGCACTGCTCATGCAGTGCAGTTTTCAGTTCTGAGATCCTGTTTTCTTCTGTTGTGGCCTTTCATCTCCTAATTCTCATGCTCACTCAAATTCTCCTGCCTGAGTAGATGACCCTGGGCAGCAGGGAGGCAGCATGGTCCTGCATATCAGGTCATGCTTAGCAAGGCTCCTTCTGGGAGGCGGTATGGACCCGGGAGGGCACGACTACTCCTGTAGCATTTCAGTAGATTATTGACTATACAGTACCTGATTTTGGCTACTTCTGCCCCTGCCACACATGAGTTCCCTCTTGGTTGCTGCTGAAGGAGGACCCCATTTAATGGCAGATCTAGGGAAGGAGATTTGTTCATTTGGGGTTCTGTAGGATCTTTGAAGAGTTGACAGGCAATGCAGTTTGGAAGCTCATTGATCTCTGGAGGACAAGTATCTTCCACCATGCAGAAAAATAAGAAAGTCCTCACATTTATACTCAGCCTGCCAGGAAAAGTATGCCATGCTACCCACGGCGATTTCGCATAGCCATTTCACGCTGCTCACAGTTATTTGGAGATGAGGCTTTCTGTGAGGGAAATGACCATTACCAGGGTACTGGCACATTACTTGTTGCTGCAGGTAAAGCTCAGATAAACTGTCCGTGTGCAGCTAATAGAGATTCACTCTGATCTCACTGATAGGAGCTGCCTATGTGACATTACAGCTACAGAGGTGCAGCAGAAGCCACTCATGCCCCTTGTTCCTCCTCCACTGACACCTGGGTGCCCCAAGGCACAGCTCTTCGATCTCAGAGCAGCAACCAAATGCTCAACAGGAGCACCTCCAAGGAAGGACTGGCAGAGAACCCCAGGCATCTACCTACCCTCCATCTGCAACACCGAATATCACAAATGAGCTAGATGGGAGACAATACAGAGGATGCCCTGGTAAAAATCCACCTGCTCTCCAAAGACCCCTATTAGAAATCAGAAATTTCAAAAAATTGGGTAGATTTTTGTCACTGTCTGGACAAATGCTGGGCCTCGAGAATGTCAAATATAGTATGGCAGCCATGACACAGCTGCAGCAGCCTATCAACTCCAAAACCAAGCTTACTTACAAGCAAGTGATTTTATGTCTCCATTTCTGTTATAAATTGCAGGAAAAATGGACTGTAGATAGCTGTAGGGACCAAGGTCAGCACCAAGAGAATAAACATCAAATAGTCAAAATCATGATTACAGAATGTGCCAACTTGAGAAGGAAATTTCTATTTTGGGAGTACATTAGAAGCAACAAAAAGACTTTCTCTATCACCTCTTATGCTCCACATATGCCACCTTTCTTGACATTTTCCTGCAGCCTGATGTCCCCTGGAGTGCTGGCTGGGTTTGCTAGGTGCAATAGGCCAGACCTGCCAACATATGTTGGGATAATAGGGTTCCTGCACTTCCCTCTAGAAGCAAAGAAGCAGGTATAGGAGAAACTCTCCATTCATTTACAGGCAAGCTGTTCTTAAGAAAGGTTAAGGTAAATCTTGCAAAATATTTAGTCTGACTATTACCTTAAATGTTCAAATTATTTACTTCCAACATACTGTCTCTTTTATCAGTTCCTCTTCTGCAAATATTACTAAAACAGTTTTGCTGGCACAGCTATTTAAAGAAAGAGAATATCAGTATAACATACATGAATATTCACATAGTGATAAAATTTTACTTTTACAAGCACCAATATGTACACCAACACATTTATTAAGCCACATGAAAAAAATACTGCCATGTGGCTTATCCAGCCAACTGCAGATAGCTCCTGCATCTCAAGTACCGAGTATTCACAAGGTACTATAAACGAGCAGTCCAAAGAGACAAATCCATTAACATTTGTACAATGCACTGACTAATGCACAATTTTAATGAAATGGGTTTGTGAAGTTATTTTTATTAATGACATTTATGAATTAGAGTGCTTCTGCAAAAGCTGTAGCAGTAGAGTATTGCTACCCCACAAGTAGAGAAACAGGTTATAGTCACATAATAAATCACTATGTAATGTTATTCTCCGTAGTCTTATCTTCACTTTATAGCAGCACCTTTCCAACTGTCTACAATGTTTCTTGACTTCCAGAAGACATAGGCTTAGTCAGTCTCATACAACATATAAAATCTCTGCTGTACTTTTTGTATGAAAGACGGGGGGGGGGGGGGGAGGTTAAGCTAGTATCTTCACCTTGATCATTACAGTATTTTAATGTACTAAAAAAAACCCCAAAAGTACACAGAAAGGGGGACTATAAAAAAACATTTGTATCCTTTTATTCTTTAAATGTAGTTTTCCTTGAAATGGGACATACAAGCGACACTCCTTTATCACAGAAAGGGCTCAGTCCTGCATAATGCTGAAGGACACTGTAATAGATAAGGAGATTCTGAAGCAATTTTATATATAATTCTACTACCATCCCTTTATTCCTTGATGCCAGCTTAATTCTCATCTGAAGTGCAGGTAAGAGCTGATAAGGACTTTCAGGGAAGTGTTGCAGAGGAAAAGCTCTGAGCTATTTCATGTAAAAGATCAGGTTGTTGAATTGTAAGTTTCAGTCAGTTTTTGAAGGAAAATTACTACATAGTTTCATATAAAGTGAACATATAATAAACCTAAACATCTTGTGCATGTATATTGAAGACAATGAATAGTGTTTGGAATGGCGTCAGTAAGGCTTTTTAAAAAAAGCTCAAAGATAACAAAATCACCTGTTCTTTACGCAACTCCCCAAAATACTCCTAACACAAATATTGTCAGTTAATAACCAGTTCTGCCTTAATGAAAACAAAACCTAAGTTTAATTAGAACATGCTGTGATTTCCCATCCTGTACATCTTGCGTCTTAGTTTTCTTTCTCCTCTCCCCTGAACAACTGACTGTTTTTCCCAATCCCCAAACCTCTTCACTCAGAGCAGGCTTTGTACAGGAGAGCTGGTCCCCTGGCAATCAAAGCACATGCTCCTTTGACCTTCATTCAGCAGTGCATGCTGTTGTACAATGTTTTTAACTGCAGTAATGCTTCAGAACCTGCCACTTCATGTTAGCACAGAAATTTCTGCACAGCCTTCTTTCCCACTTTTTGGAGTGAAATGGGAACTCAGTATCTGAAGATACAACCCCTATTCCCCCCTGTGGATCATGCACTGAGGATAGCAGATGTACCCTTGGGTTTTGTACACTCTAAAAGAAAAATTTCTGTATTGTGCTGCTAAAACGTGGTACTTAATGTCACGAATTTAGCATCCGTCTATTTGGTTTGTTGTGAAGACAAGTGTCCTGGTTTAACTCCAGCCAGCAGCTAAGCCCCACACAGCCACTTGCTCAATAGACCACGTGGGATGGGGGAGAGAATCAGAAGAGTAAAAGCGAGAAAGCTCCTGGGTTGTGATAAAGGCATCTTAATAAGTAAAGCAAAAGCTGTGAGCACTCGTAAAGCAAAACAAGGAATTTGTTCACCACTATTCATGGTCAGGAAAGTGTTCAGCTTCTTCAGGAAAGCAGGGCTGCATCACATGTAATGGTTACTTGGGAAGACAAACACCATCACTGAACATTCTCCCTTCCTTCTTCTTCCCCCAACTCTATATGCTGAGCATGAGGCTGTATGGTATGAGATATCCCTCAGGTCAGTTAGGGTCAGCTGTCCCAGCCATGTCCCACCCCAACTTCTTTGTGGACCCGCAGCCTGCTCACTGGTGGGGAGGTGTGAGGAGCAGAAAAGGCCTTGATTCTGTGTAAGCACTGCTCAGCAATAACTAAAATGTCCCTCTGTAATCAATGCTGTTTGCAGCAGAAATCCAAAACATAGCCTCCTTCCAGCTACTTTGAAGAAAATATATTCTGTCCCAGCCAAAACCAGCTCAACAAGGAAGAAAGGGATGGATTTTCTGGTAGCTCAACCTGTAGAAATGTTACAGCACCATTTTACTCCCAGAGATTTATTTTTTTACCCAGTGAACAACCAGTATGATTTTTCTCTCCTTCATCAGATCATCCCTCAGCCCCAACACATTTAATCAGCACAGTTATATTTTTAAACTTTAGGACAGCTTTGTAACTTCTAGAGAACACAGCTAACAGGAAGATAAGATGCCTTACCACCTTTTAGCCCTCTTAGAACCACCTTTTAGAACACAGAATTCCCATCATTCAGGTTTGTCAAATAAATGCAAGATTTCATCTGCTTTGGCCATTTTTTTTTTTATTTTATTTTTTGTTTGTTTGCTCGTGTATCTCAGGGTCTAGAGCAGTAAGTGTGGCAAAGCTCAATTATAACCACATGAGGCAAAGCCAACCTGGTATTACCTCCAGAGTGCAAGCAAGCATATCATTTTTTCCCACCTGATTCCAGGTATTATGTCAGAAATAAGATGTCACATCTTGAGAATACTTAAAGTTTCAAGCTAGCTTCTGGGTTTGAGAGATCACAGCTCTGTCATGGGTGAGGTGCCTGTTATTGCTATAAACAACTGCTTCATCAATATTTCCGTGCCAATTTTTACATGTCCCTTAATTTATTTACAAGCCTCTGAAATGTGTCTATAACCTTAAACACTTAGAACCCTGGAGAATGGTGAAAGCAAATTTAATTGGGTAGCACCATCTAAGGCTGTTTGCTAGGACTCTGTAGAATGGTCTACTGAGGTTATATATTGCTGTGCTTAGTCTGTCATTTAATTTATTCCTGGCATTGGGTAGACATCTGATATTGTAACAGTGCCTAGCTCCCTGTAATAAATACAGGTCTCCCTAGCTTTGTGCCTTGCACAGCAGCAATACAGGAGCCATGTGATGGAGAGATGACTTCCACAGCCCAGGTGTCAGTCTGCCCTGTCGCCTACACTTCATTCAGGTCCCCTGTGATGTGGAAACTGACCAACGTTTGCTCCTTGCACAGGACTGATTTTTGGAGAATACAGGCTTGAGCTCTTTCTGTCAGCTCTGCTTCTTGCTTGGGCTCAGATTGTCACATTGTCACATGCAGCCCCGGCACTTACACATGTTTTTGTCAGCGAAGTGTTTGGGCCTGTTTGGATGTCAGGTGCCCACCTAGGACGCCTTATCACTCGACCTCCTCAACTGGATAGCAGAGAGAAAATAAAACCACATGGGTCAAGATAAGGACAGGGAGAGATGACTCGCCAGTAACTATCATGGGCAAAACAGACTTGAGCTCCTCACAGGATACACCTCTTTGGCTTTTTTTTTCATTTTGTCAGCTTTTTCCTCTGCTCTGAAGGCTGACTGCTCTTCTTTCTTTATTTCTTCCTTCCTTTCTTCAGTGTTTCAGAGAAGCAATTTCAGCGGGGTCTGTACAGGTGTAGAACCCTCTATATCTTTGCATACGCAGTGACATATACACACTGTTTATATTCACACTCAAAGTATCTGATTACTCCATCTCAACAAGAGTCTCTCAGAATATGCCAGGCCCTGCCACGTTGTCTTTTTTCCATGCCAGAAAGCAGAAGAGGTTTCTGCAAAACTGAAGGAGTCATTGATATCATGGTGGATGCAATAGTAGCATCAAAAACTGTGACCATTCTTGCTCTACATACATTTATTCCTGCCATTGATGTAGTCAATATCAAAAAGTTATCGTGTAACTTGAAGCACATCTTACTGTGGACTCTGACTACCCATTCAAAGCAATGACACATCTAAGATGCTGGAGAGTCTGATTTTTATCTCTGCACACTCTTGCTGACTGTAATGAGTTTGAATATAGGACAGTTGTTAGAGGATGTAGGGAGGCAATTAGGACAGCTAAGGCCTCCTTGGAACTCAATCTTGCTAGTCGGGTTAAAGACAATAGAAAGGGCTTCTTCAAATACATAGCAAATAAAACTAAAACAAGAGGCAATATAGGCCCACTGCTGAACGAAGTGGGTACCCTGGAGACAGAGGATATAAAGAAGGCAGAGGTGCTGAATGCCTTCTTTGCCTCTGTCTTTACTCCTGCAGACTCTCCCCGAGGGCCCCGGATTTCTATAGCCCCAGAAGGAGTCAGGACAAAGGAGGAGTTTGCTTTGGTAGATGAGGATTGGGTTAGGGATCAGCTATGCAAACTGGACATCTGTAAATCGATGGGTCCGGATGGAATGCACCCACGGGTGCTGAGGGAGCTGGCGGAGGTCATTGCTAGGCCACTTTCCATCATCTTTGGTAAGTCGTGGGAAACGGGCGAGGTGCCTGAGGATTGGCGGATGGCAAAGGTCACACCAATCTATAAGAAGGGCAAGAAGGAGGACCCGGGTAATTATAGACCGGTCAGCCTTACCTCCATCCCTGGAAAGATGATGGAACAACTTATTCTTGACTCCATCACTAGGCATATCAAGGATGAGGGGGTCATTAAGAACAGCCAACATGGTTTTATGAGGGGGAAGTCATGTATGACCAACCTTATAGCCTTCTATGAGGAAGTGACTAGGTGGGAACTGAGTGCACCCTCAGCAAGTTTGCTGATGACACAAAACTGGGAGGAGTGGCTGACACACCAGAGGACTGTGCTGCCATTCAGCGAGACCTGGACAGGCTGGAGAGTTGGGCGGGGAGAAACTTGATGAAATTTAACAAGGGCAAGTGTAGAGTCTTGCATCTGGGGAAGAACAACCCCATGTACCAGTACAGGTTGGGGGGTGACCTGCTGGAAAGTAGTGAACGGGAAAGGGACCTGGGGGTCCTGGTGGATAGGAGGATGACCATGAGCCAGCAATGTGCTCTTGTGGCCAAGAAGGCAAATGGCATCTTAGGGTGCATTAGAAAGGGAGTGGTTAGTAGGTCAAGAGAGGTTCTCCTCCCCCTCTACTCAGCCTTGGTGAGGCCGCATCTGGAATATTGCGTCCAGTTCTGGGCCCCTCTGTTCAAGAAGGACAGGGAATTGCTTGAAGGAGTCCAGCGCAGAGCCACAAAGATGATTAAGGGAGTGGAACATCTCCCTTATGAGGAGAGGCTGAGGGAGCTGGGTCTCTTTAGCTTGGAGAAGAGGAGACTGAGGGGTGACCTCATCAATGTTTACAAATATGTAAAGGGTAGGTGTCAGGATGATGGAGCTAGGCTTTTTTCAGTGATATCCAGTGATAGGACAAGGGGCAATGGGTGTAAACTGGAACATAGGAAGTTCCACGTTAACATCAGGAAGAACTTCTTTACTGTAAGAGTGACAGAGCACTGGAACAGGTTGCCCAGGGGGGTTGTGGAGTCTCCTACACTGGAGATATTCAAGGCCCGCCTGGACAAGTTCCTGTGTGATGTACTGTAGGTTACCCTGCTCTTTTTAGGTCCCTTCCAACCCTTGGGATTCTGTGATTCTGTGATTCTGTGAATAAAAATGGATGCGCCCTTTCTCCTAACTTTTCAGTTAACCACTGATATTAGGCTAAATGTTGCCAGGAAAAAAAATATGTAATAAATGTATATTATCTTTGCAATTTTCCCTTCTCATATGACTGCATTTCTATCATTCCACTAACATTATTTTCTTTGTTATAGTTTCTTTGTGGAATAGATTAGGGACACTCTTGGCAGAATCTCAGTATTGTAATAAGTTTATTTTGACAAAAACCATGAAGTCAGGAAATACCTACTATACCCCTGGCAGATGCAGAACTAAGACAGAGACTAAATGCTTTTTCTCAGGTTACAAGGGATGTCTGTGGCAGAGTAGGACACAGATCCCTAGATAAGTGCCCTTACTGGTGAAGTGCCTTTCTTTTATCATGCCTGGTTATTTGAGTAGGTAGTAAATTCTTGTTTACTTCTAAAAGATGTGGAGGATGCAGAAGTTATTTCCCATTTTCAGTCACATGGCTGAAAAAAGGCACAGACATACATGCTGCAGTATCTCAATACAACAAGTTCAGAAAGACAGTGAGCATCACTGTGAGAGTCAGGACATGGTCATGGCATGCTTATCAGCCTCTTTCCAGAGAGGGTACTGAGAAGGGTATTTTTATTACATGACAGATCCGCAAACAGGTATCTTGCCTGTGGACACATACAAAATTCTTGTTATAGCTATATTCAGTTTTTAATGCAAAATATAAAGATGAAAATATTAGTGGGTATACTGTGGAAAATACACTGAAATCTGTAATTTCTGCTGCAGTTGATATCAGTTATTAAAGTGCACTGATGGATCATGTCATATATTGACAAAAAATAATAATTTCATTCTTCTGTGACATCAGCTGAAAATGAGGAAAATAATGGACTTTGTATTTAAGCTGCAAATACATTTAGGATGAAGGATTTTCTTTCGCTACTTCAAATTTCATTGGGGAAAAAAAAAAAGCCATCTTAGAAACCTGAGGCTTTTTTTAAGCATGGTGATGACTCTTAGCACATTCTTTATATAGACTGGAAAAAGAGTATGGTCTTACAATGGCCTGCCCAAGGCCACTTACTGAATAAATTGCTCAAACTAGGTTGGGATTTAGCACCTTTTTGATTTCTAATCTATCATATCATTGCTCCCTAGGGCTCCACTGTGTTTTTGGTAGGAGACTAAGACCATCTCTAGATAAGCTATCATTAGTTATTTAAGACTCATAAAAATACTGTGTAACATTTGAACATCCACATTGAGGTTTCCACAGCATCTTGCTAGGCAAGCATCTCTTAGAACTATTTTTGTAGATTAAAGGATTTTTTCAACATTTCTTAAATATTTTTAAGTCTACAAGGGGAAAAGTTCATACGCCCTTCCCTCCCACTGAGAGTATGAGACAAATTTTTCGAACCAAAATCTAAACTCTAAACATTTAAAGCGAAAAAGTATATTTCTGAAATTCAATTTTTGAGCTTACAAATGAGCATTCAGAATAATGATGTCATTTATGAAAGGTTATTGATGTTGCAAAGCCAACCTTCTTAGCTCCCACTGACTTCAGTAGAAGTGTGTGCACATAGTCTAGACCAGCAAAGACACTTAGAGGTTTTGTGAAAGTCACATGGAGTTAGTAGTCTTAATGTTGGGGATTTTTTGTTGGTATGAGTGTACTCAATTGCAGAAAGAGTGTAACATTTCTTACACTTCAATTATTTGATCTATCTCATATATGGCATGTTTTATAATGTGTGGTTTCAAGCCACCATTAGACAGGCGTGTAGTCCTCTCTGATATCTCTCACTACGGATATGTAGTATTGAGAAAATAATTTCAATAGCACTTTCAAAACCAATTTGCTCAAAAAATATATAGTAGTAAAGTCTAAGACTGTCTTAATAACAAAGCTTGAAACTCTTTTCAATAACACTAGGTAGTAATAATTTGAGGTTTTCTTGTTTTCTATTCAGAAATATCTTGAAATTGAAAATTATCTTTTTTGTTAAATAGATTTTTGCATTTGTTTCAGGTTCTGAGATTTTCTTTAGTCAAGAACTTACAAAAATGTCAGGCTTTTTTCATTTGCCTTCTTGTCTTTCCCTAATTATCACAGGGAAAATGAGGCAAAGAAAAAAAGTGAAACAATAAATGAAGTTCTAAACACTAACAGAATTTATGTGTTGACTTTCAAAACCAAAAAATATAGTTTTGATTTGTATTTCATTGTTGGGAAAAAAAATAATGTAGGACTTTAAGAGTTTTGAAAGACTTTTTTAACTGTTAAAAATTATTCATTAAAAATGCTAGCCACCACATAAAATTATAATTTACATCTTATTTGCGATAAAAAGAGAAGCTTGCTCTTGATTTCTTTACTTCATCCAGTCTTTCAAGGTCAATATATTAAAAAAGTCATGAGATCAATGATAAGGCAACAATTGCTTATTCAGTCCATTCCTTCTTCCCTTAACATTTTTCTGCCAAAAGAATGGAATAACTACTGGGCAAGGTCAGGTATGGATGGCAACAAAAAGAAAAGCCCTAGTAGGAGTTCTATAACAGACCTTAACCATGGTGAATTGAATTATTTCTTACATTATCAATTACAGGCTCTTTTAATTAGTTTCCCACAACCTGTGTAGTGGAATGTGCCAGAGGGTGGGTGCCTAATTAGAGATGAGGCTTGCTTCAGTACCTGCTGTGCAAACCCCAGGAGCAGTGACATGCCCTGGCACTGGAGAAAAAACTCTCTGTAAAACTGACAGCAAGATTAGACATCAGTAACACATGTAAGTGCTTCTTTCCACTGCTCCACAGAGATGGGAAGAGCAGAGAATGTCACTGCATATCCCTACAGAGAATTTAGACTCAGGTAGGGTCCAAGAACTGGGATTGTCTAAATACTGACAGTCCACTTGCTCTTTGGTGTTGCATCAGGATCAGAGTGAACAAGCTCTGTTTCTATTTTAAGACACACGCTGCTACCCACTAAGCCTTGTTGGGCCCAAAATGGAAGGAAAAGACAAAAGCTTTTCAGTTTTACAACATGTCACACATGGCTGCTGAATGAAATTTAGCATCCAACATCCCTCTTGTCTTTGATCTACTGCAGGTACAGCAGAGCTAACTGATCCATCAGTTTCTGAGCCATAAGTGGTTGTTGACTCGTGTAGCTCATGCTTGAGTGAAGGATTCCTTGTGAACTGCAATAGTCACTCAGCTCATAGCTGGGGAGATGCTAAAAGCAATGGGCTGAGGCTGCCATTTAATAATGAGCTGCAATTTACTGGTGAAGGAAGACCACCTGTTTAGGTGATCAAAGCACCTCACTTAACATTGGTGGCTGTGGTGTTTGTATTTCCATCTCAATTACAAAGAAAATGGGTTACATTCTGTTCCCACTCTAAACAGGTGCATTGTCCTGTTATAATTGCAAAGGCCTTTGTTTTTGTTTTCACTGTTCAGCAGCTTTGCTTCCATTTTGTTTATGATGATATTCAATAATAGCAACTACCAGGAGCTTTTTCATACAAACTTTGCTCTGATTTATAACACAGAGATATGTCCATACGCAGCTGAGGGTAAGTTGATCTGTAAGCACAGCAAATCCAGAGGCAAGCATCACAAGTGAAGAAGGTTGAAATCTTTCCGATACCAAAATAATCAACAACACCTCAAAAAGAGAAAATGGAAACATTTTGCACACCCTATTTTGGGAAACCTCTCCTTTCCCTTCCTCTGTGCTCACACAAGTTTTATTTTTAAATCTGCAGGCACAGTAATGCAATTTTCATCACTATTATAGTCAGTGGCTGTGGAATGGCGATCTACATCAGACTGGTACTTTTTGGGAACAAAATCAACTCTTCTTTATACAGAACTTGCTCCACTAGCAAGCTCATATTTAATATCCTCCCTGCACATATTAACTGCTTCATTTAAGATTTAATGCAATTTCTGTTTCAGTTCAACCTATGCAAATTTGTTAATTCACAACCATTTGTATTCAAAAGAATATTGGTGTTAAAGAAAGAGATATACTCCATCACAAATACCTCCTGAGACATTAACGTCTATATTTGGGCTGCAGTTTTCTTTTTTTGCTGTTGTTGCCAGTATCATTTTCTCTCCTTCCAAGCACATTAGCCTTGCTCTGTGCACAGACAAGAAGTTAATTACAGTTTCTCAATATTTGTGATACTTTTGCTCTCCAGAGGCTGTAAATCTCTGCTGAAGCTCCCAAAACATTTTCTTCTAATGACGTTTGAAGTCATGGTTGGTTCAAAACACCTCGTCTGTGCTTCCAGCAGCCTCTTGGGACCACACTCAGCAACCAGGGACTGTAAAAGGAGTGGGAGCTCATATCTTCAGTACTCTTTGCTGCACCTGAGTAATGTATCTGACCTAATCTGGGATAGGTGGTATGAATAGCATCACTTTAAGTTATGAACTGACATCAATAGTGTTGGAATAAGAACATCATTTTTGTTAGCCTAGATACGTAAGTTACAGGCAATAATTTTCAACTGCAAATAACGTTTCCAAAGTATCTTAAGTGCTTTGTTTTACTGCAAATCTCGGAAACAAGTTACGTCTAAGGATTCAACAAGAGTCGTGTCTACTGTGATAATTTTGCTTCCTCTACTCTTAACAATTTCACTGTAAAGCCCAATATAATAGACACACTTCTCTGCTATAGTCTTGAGAAGAAAAAGGGATTCTGATCTCCTTGGTCAGCCCTGTGTGATCCAGCCTAACAGTCAAAGGACATTACCATGGATACTCGATCTTTGGTGACTGGGGAAAGAGAAAAATTACCTTTGAATCAGCAATCCATGGCCAGGTTTACAGCCAACTTCAAAGGGATCTGGGAAAGCAAGCAAATCTGCTGTGAATAAGGATTCACTACTCCTGAGCAGAATCTTTTATGATAAGCAAGTGGAGGAGATGTAAGAAAGCTTGCTGACCCAAGCACCACCCTCAAGCTGTGAGGAGTAAACATCTTGCAGGTGTTTGTTTGTACCCTTGCCTATTGAGCCAGATGCTGCCCTGTTAATGAGCGTCAGCACTGGCATGTTAGTATCCAGCACATCAGTGCGACCAAGTGAAAGTCAGCCAGAGGAAAACAGCCAGTGCCAAACTCAGCTCAGGTACCATTGCTTAACAGTGACAGAGCA
The DNA here is from genome assembly GCF_037157495.1 of Lathamus discolor. Classification (NCBI taxonomy): domain Eukaryota; kingdom Metazoa; phylum Chordata; class Aves; order Psittaciformes; family Psittacidae; genus Lathamus; species Lathamus discolor. The sequence continues at coordinate 110,477,768 of NC_088885.1, forward strand.
AAACTGAAAAAGTGAACAGATCAGCCTGAAGTAATGTAACAATACTCAGGGGAAATAGAATCCATTCTGCTTCCAGTAGAAACAATTTCATTCTACTATGCAGTCTTTATCAACCAACTACAATGACTCTGTTAGTCCATGTTTAAGCCTTTATATACTATTTGTACAGCATTTATAAAACAATCAAACAGAAAAAAATAAAAACCAAACAAAAAAAAAAACCCAACAAAACCAAGCAAACAAAAACCCAACAAAACCACAAACCCAAAAAGACCCAAAACCAACCAAACAAAAAATCCCCACAACTGTTCCATAGGAATACATAAAATCTGTGTCAAACAATGGGTGTTTTCTATCACTTCCAACTATTCTCTTTGTGGTAGAGCAACACATATGTGTGGGATGTCCCATTCGTATAGCAGGGTATCATAAGAAGCTCTACAACTTATGAGTAACCTGTAAGATGCTGCAACCATCACTGTGTAAAGAAATTATCTGCCTTGTTCCAACAATAATGACCTTGTCACAGATAGATACAAATATTAAGCATGCATTTAAAGAAATTAGGTGTGGGGAGGAGGTGAAGAGAAGGCAATATTTTAAAATTAGGAAATGCAAAGAGAGTAATGATGATGAAAAATTACTTCAGTGAAGATGTGTTTGATGTAAGACTGGTGCCCTGGTACTGAGATAAAAAGATATCAGCTGGGAAAAATGTATGTTAAAAATGTATGAAGGGATTATATTAAATTAGTGAACTACACCAAAGTGGAGAAGCAACAAAGGAAACTGAATTTTCAGGACACCATCAAAGTCAGTAGAGAGAATTTGAATCAAGGCCAAAGTGGTAGATATCACTGTTGCCTTCAGCTTTCACCCTGCCATCAAAGGAGGACACCCTATATTTCACTTTTAAGGGAAACCTAATGCAGTGTTCTGCATTTTGTCTTACCGCTTTTGTTTCTTCAAAGTAACATTAAAAATAGTGTTTACCAAAAGAAAGAAGCTGGAAGTCCTGAGTGACACTTCTGAACAGGACTGTCAAATGTAAATGGTGGACCTGATTCCCATTTACGCTAATGGTCTAGCAGTAGAAAAGGTCATCACCTTGGTCTCACGTAGATTTGCAATCACTTATATCCTTTAACTTCAATCGAGAGAAAATCCTTGGAGTGAACGGTTGGAGCTTTAGGTCAGCGTGCTACAATGAGTAGCAACTTGGATTGTCACTGGCATGCAAAGAAAGCCCATTTATAATAAAATAATTATAAATAATAATAAAATTATATATAAAATAGAAGAATAAATATCTATCATTATATATTTATTATATATTACATAAAAATATTATAGTAAGTTATAATTATAGATTATTATAATAGTTATATATTAGAAATATAAATTCTTATAAATAAAAGTATAGAATATAATGAATATTTATTATATATTCATTGTATATTTATTATATAAATTATATATAAATATATAAAAATGAATTATGATAAAAATGTAATAAAAAAATAAAACCCTGGTGTGCCTCGATTTCTACATGTGCACACAAGAAAACAAAACAAGGCTTGAAAATAACTTGCAAAGTTAAATTAAACATTAAAAATTCAATCTATTTTTGTTGGTTTAAATAAAGACATTGTGGCAAAGCAGAGCAGAAAGGTTCTTGAATTGTTTCTTTTTTAAGGTTATGGTTTGGGGGTTTTAATAATTAAAGAGTATTGAGATAAATTTTACCATACCTTTGCTGTAAACACAAATTTGTGAGTTGCAGGAATAAAGGGGTAACAAGAACAAGGCACACTGGAAAGGGGTGTGTGCATGCTTGTGCAGAATGATTCAAATCACTCAATTTTCACTGAGAAAAAACAAACACGGAACATTTTAGCATATTTTAAACTCAAAGATCATGTCTGCTGTAACGTGCCTCTATAGTTTCCTCTGCGTAGACCAGCCCTATAGCTTTCAACACAGAATAGAGCTCTCTCTTCACAGCTTGCCAGTAATCCGTAGGCAATGCCCCCAATGATTTTCCTTATTGTTTGAATAATAAATCCTTATCACCGAGCCATCAAAGATGCAACATGGACCACCATTACGAGAAAATGTACCACATCACTTGCCTTCCTCTCCTGTTTCTGCATGGTGTAGATGAAGTCTATAGTTAGAGTCTGCTATTTTGTGATATAGTGTCTGAATTAATTAAAGGTTTGGCACTTTTCACATGTTATGCAGATATATTTCCCCTGTTACTACATTCTTCTCCACACATTAGGTGTTAGAATGCACAGCATATTGCAGGCGAGATGGGTGTTGTTTCTACAAAAATAAAAACTGTGAAATGGAGATTTTTTAATTATTTCGAATAAAGCATATTTTTGGATCATACAGATAATCTATGAGACTGTCTTAAAAATAAAAAAGCAACAAGTTCTGCCTCCTTTTTCTACTTACGCTGTAACGATTTAAATTTCTCCAAGCATATGGTGAGAATCAGAATTATCCCTTCTCCACCTACTACTCACAATTTCTTGACTACTGATTTCAGCACCTAATCTATGGTGCTAAAACCAATTAGTGATACATCAAAGGTTTTTGCAGTTGTAAATTTTGGACCACTACAGAACATTAGCACATGAGCTCCTCATTATAGGCATGGATATATGTGATCTTTAATCATGTGATAAAAGATACACTCAAAATATGTTTTCTTTGGCAACCTTACAATCTCCTAATTGAGGAAAAAAAGCTAATTATACAGTTCTTTGCAAGGCTGGATCTGCTGTAATAAGGCTTGTACACAGAAACGAAGTTGTAAATGAGAAAGGCTAATTTAATTTTCTTGCTTTTTCTGAAATATTTGCTTTCTAAAGTTGTAGAAAGTTATTTTTCACAAATCATATCCTCTAGTAATGGCTTGAGGTTTTAAGTAGGTTGCTGGATTAGTATTCTGAACAAAACTTCAGTCACACGAATGTGCTTAACTTTTGGCACAGAGCAGCCCCACCAAAGTCAATGAAACTAAGTCATGCCATATAAAATGAAGCATAAAAGCATAAATTAGTAACTGCCATGTTCTTCTGTTGGCTGGCTCCCAGTATGCCTCTTCTGTTTGCAAGAGGTATATGGGCGTAAAGCAAGTGATAAATTTGATGGGGAAGCAGCACATTGTATGCTTTAGTACTCAGACTATTTGATAGGCTGTTCATTTTCTCCTGCCATTTCCTATTCCTCCACAAAGTCCTCCCATAGTCAGGTATAAAAATAACAAATGGAACATTGCCATTTGGTATTAGATCACTGGGAACAATTATTTATAGTTCTTTTCTTCCCCGAAGAGGTATTTTTTTCCATCCTTTGGAACCTGTGCCCAAGCCCAGCGCGCATCAGCCTGTGTTACCTTTGGTGGTGCATCAGAAGAGAAATAAAAACTGCTTGGAGCTGACAGGAGATGTGATAGACTGGACATATTTCGTGTGAGTTGTAGCAACAACACTCCAAAGTGGGTTGAGAGGGACAGGGAGGCTGCAAGATCTGATCTCTGTTTCTTCCCTTTGCTTCCCGGGGTGAAAAAATGTGGTCTGCCTTAGGACAGAAAATAGGTGAAGGACGACAGAAAAGAGGGAAGGAAAGGAGGAGAGGGAGAGAAAGAAGGATAAAGGAAGCAACACCAATAAGGAAGGCAAGGAGGGAGGGATGAAGAAAGGGAGAGCCTTCTTTCTTCCTGCCCATGAAATCTTAGTCTCAGACGGAGCTGCTTAGGTTGGCCACTGAGATAAACACTAATTTTACAGAGTCACAGAATCACACTGGAATTTCCAGTGTAAATAATGGCAATAGCTAATCTGCAGTGATTCAGAGAAGGAAATAGAAGCCCTTTGTTACAATTTAAACCCTTTGCTATAAGAATTACAGACATTTGCTAGAGATCTTTTCACGCTTGAGAAAAGTGTTCTAAACCCCATTTGCAGGACATTACTCCCTACACAGTAGTTTCTTAGGGACAGAGAGTACAGAGATTTCTGCTAACAGGTCAGGTTGGACTCTCTTTTTTTTTTTTTTTATAGTTCATTTCACTGATCAAGGGATGGCACCAGAAAAATATGATAAAATTTAAATGTACTAAAGCTTTTTCTTAAGTAAACTTCACATCAGGTTAATTCCCTTTTTCAGTTTTTGAACTATAATAGTACTGCCTTTGGGGTACCATCAGGTATTCCACAACTCCTTTTTCTAACTGCATCTCCCACACTTACCCTGATTAACACAGGATGCCTTCCACATTGCCTAATTTATCTACTAGGGTACTTCGTGTCTCAGTAAAGTCCAGAAAAGACTCTCCCGGATATAATTAGTCACCACAGTTTGAATATCACTGGTATATGCCAGTTAAGACTGTAGGTGAGTCAATATTAGGATCCATTTCCTGGATTGCTCCTCCCCATCTATTGCAATTCTCTAATATGACTTCTGAAATATCTACATTAAAGCATAATTAAATAATCTAATATCGTTCTCCATCTCTCCTGATGAATGGCACAGAATAAATCTAATTCAAATATTATTTCTCTGGTTCAGAGGCAGACACAGTTTTTTATATTCCTCCTCCTTTTTCAGGACACCCACTTCCTCTAAATTTCATTTTCTCTCCATGCAATAAAAAATGAAACAACATTGATTTCTTTTTTATTTAATTCTTTTTTTTTCCTAGTGTGCCTATATGACATGACAGTGAGTAACAACATATGCCAAGAAAACAATTACATAGCACCTCTATATTGATTTGTCTAATTATATCTCATTAATCAAAACAAAGTTGTTTGCTTGGACACGACTGGAAAACCAGAGTGGTTCATGTATCTGTTTTACCTTTCACTTCAATGTAGTTAATTATTCCATAGAACAGATACCTGAAGAAATCTCTTTCAGATACCTTTCTGCCTAATGGGCATCCCTAGCCCAGCCAGGAGCCTGGATGGATGTCTGGAGAGCTGCTTGCTCCGAAGTCTCATAGTAACCAAAAACTTCAGTATTTGAGAGAATCTGAATAGCAGATTGACCCTTGATTTCAAAATTCAGTGGTCACAGAGAACAGTGCGAATAGGTCCCGCACAGCTTGCGGGACATGTAGAAAGTAAGCAGGCACCTCTGCATGCCCTGGTTTCTATTGTGTAGCCCTACCAGTTTGTACAGATCAAGCTGGAGGGTATCCACATGGCATCATGCACACATTGAAGTATCTTATTCAGATGGAGGAAGATACCATATAGGAGTAGGTTTCACAAATTGAACTTTCATCTGGAGCTGGGTCTGCAAACCCAGACAGTCAAGTACTGCTGAGCACTCTAAGTAAAGGCAGCATGCTTGCTGGCTAGCTGTAGTGGGGAGCACTTAACTGAGCAAAAAGGTCACCAAATTCAGCGTTTTTTCTCACCTGAGAGAACTGGAGCCCAAATCTCTTTTAATCCAAAAATACTGCCCTAATCACCATGCAGTAAAATATTGGTTTAGTTTTCCTCTGTTGAAGAAAACTAATTACCATCCCTAATGCATTAGGCAACACCTTGCTGGCATAATTAAATGTTCAGTGAGGCAAAGTTGCAGAATAGCTGTATACCCAGGGTGGGCAGAGCATGTGTCCCAGTGCTTCTCCTGAGCCATGGGTGAGTTTTATGCAGCAGATGGGTACCATACCAGAGCACAGCAGGGTAGTCTTCCCTCCAAGGAAAACCAAGGGAACCATGGCTTCTAGTTTATCTAATAAAGAAATGCTTTCCAGCAGAGAATTTGCTATGTGGGGCTCATCTTTTGTTATTCTGGTTGTGCATGGATGGGGAGCATGTGATGGATGAGCTGGGCAGCCCAGCCAGTGCTGTGCCTCTTGGGTAGATGTCCCTGGGTGGTACCCTCAGGCCAAGTCAAGGGCTTTTCACATCTACTTTTTGGATTTACAACTCTAAAAAGGCAAAAAGGCAAGAAAGTGAATCCAGCCTGTTACAGTCAGCTGGGATTTTCAAAGTCACAGTGAAATGCAGTGGCTGATCAGGACACTCAGGTACCTCCATCTTTCCCTTAGTCATTACTCTCCACTGCCCGATACCAATTCATGCTTCTGACTCATGGGTCGTTGCTGCTGCTTGCCTGGGGACCTTTCAGTATGAGATGACACAACACAGCAGATGGTAGCTGCACTGAAAAATGTTATTTAACTTTATTGTGGCCAACAGTTCAATAGAAGTATGTTGCAGTCAGATAAATTCCTTGCCATCAAAACAAACAAAAGTGGGATCTTAAAGGCCCAAAATTACTTGCAAATTGAAATGTTTGCCTATTTTTAAACCATCTGCCTCACACATTCAATTTTTGTTTGCTCAGTCCTGTAAAAGGAAAAGGATGGAGTGAAATCCAATGACATGAACCACTCAAGACCGCTGTAATGAGGTAGTGTTTAACCAAATAACAAATTTAAACAGAGCATAGCTGCACTGAAGTTCATTCTAAAGGTAAAGCTTTCAGACTTGGAAAGTATCCAAACTAGCCTTGTGTCCTCACTTGAGAGGTTGAAATAAAACTGTAACATACACACACACACATACATGCACGTAAGTAGAAGGATACACACATCCAAGTAGAAGGATATTCTTCACACAAAACATATTCAAAATATATTTTGTTGACACTGGTTAAACATAAAACATCCTCATTTTGAAAGGACTGTGGTGTTGCTGCATTTCTGAATTTCTAACAGATTTCTAATACAGCACTCTCCGAATAAAGTATATAAGGTATATATGCCCTCCTCCTCTACAAATTACTTCTCTGTATTTAATTAGTCTTTTTTATATGAGAAAAAATCTCTTTAGGTAGATATTATACATAATTTGTCTGTTTTAATGACAGAAATTGTATGGGTAGATATTAGTTAATTTTCATTAAGTTAATGGAAAAAAAGGAGTGAAAAATACATTTAAAATTAAAGAATGGCAAATCCATAATCTGGGCAGCTGTAAGTAAATGATAGCTCTCAATAAAAAGACTAAAAAAAACAGTTGAAATTTGGTTTACACTGAAAGGACATTAACTGCTGTGTAAAAACTGAAGAAGAAATAAGCCAAGCTCATTATTTCAGCAAACAATGCATTAAGCTCAGTTATAAGAACAGATCTGTTCATTTTCATGCAGAATAACATAGCTACTTTTTTAAAATCTACAACCATCTTTCTGCTCTGCCATACATCCATCAGAGAAGTCAGCCTTTTTTTTCCTGCTGCTTTTCTAGGCAGCTGAGCCTATTTAAACTCAGACATGTCCACAGGAAAATCTAGCAATGCCCCTTGTTTTTCTCAGCTATGGAGACTGTTTGACCTGGAAATTGCAAATCCCATCTGGAATACCTGCTGGGGTTTAATCTCCTCGACCTCATGTGCCCTTTGCATCATTCTGGCTGGATAAGGCCATGGGGCAGAGTCTGGCTCACAGCAGTGTCACCTAGAGAGTGTGTCCACAGAGGCATCAACAGGAGAGCACAGCCCACCACAGGCCCTCAGTGAGATCTGAAGTCACTTGTCCTCATGCTTCTCTCCTACAGATTATACACCAGCATCATTCCATCATTCCCCTACCTCTGAGGAGTTATTACTGATTTTCCTTGGTGTAAGAGAGCCATCAGTCCCTATGCCTACCACCTGTGGCAGACAATTTATAACGATAGACATTTCAACCCCTTCTCCCTCAGCAAGGCTTCCCAGCATTTTCCAGGGTACCTTGAAAATCTGATGCAGCTGGGATTTCTACCAGCATATACAAGCTTTATTCAATAAAGCTGAACAAACTAATTAGAGGCACAAAAAAAAAAAAGTTTTATATGCATTAACATCTTTCCCTGGTCCCAAATTAGCTGTTATTTAAAATTCTTCAATGAGTAGTTTGAGTAAACATAGCTTGCTCAGGAGAGAGTTGTTCTATATTTTAATTATTTTTATTCACAATTTTCTATCCATGTGGTGGGTCTGAGCCGCTGAATCACACAGTTTTCTTTCTGCTCAAGGCTCCCTAACATGCAGCAAGGTTTTCAGCTCATCACCAAACAGTGTTGCCACCCATATTTATGTAAATAGACGTTCACACATGTTTTGCACCATTCTATCAATGAATATTTTTAGAGACAAAGTCACACCTTTAAATAGTTAGAAAAAAGCTACTAGGACAAAGTTAGAAGTGTTGCTAATTGGGGGGGGGGGGGGGGGGGAAGGGAGAATCAGAGAAAAAAAAAGTGGAATGTATTAATTTACCAAAACTTACAGAATTCTTCCAGAAATCAGAGAGGGTTGAAAGAACCGAAATGGCCCACCTCAGGTTAAAAGCCACCTTATTTTCCCTTTCCCTTTTCCTTTCCCAGCTTACTAAGGGGACTCCCTGACAGCCCCTGTAGGGAATTTACAGGCCCCAGGGCTTAGGAAAGTATAGCTCAGTGAGGTCCAGCAGCCTCTGAAACAGCAACCTCCACCCTTTACAGCTGCGTGGCACCTTGGCGAGGAAAAGCCCTGTGGCTGCACCCCAGCTTGTCTGGGTAGGAAACGCAGAAACTGGAGAGAGGGGGCAGAGAAGCGTTAATAACTGCCAGACGAGATGCGCTGAGCTTCGAAGGAGAAGCTTCCTCTACAAATCACTTCTCTGCCCAGCTGTAATGGCGAGCAGTGTGCAATCAAATACGAAGTTAGTTGTTAGTTAGCTTGTTTGCCTACTTCTCCCGGACTCCTGCCGTGTTTAATCAGCCGCTCTGATGATTCGGTGATTACTCCCGAGACCAGGCTGCCCTCGCTCGGACCACTAGAGGGCTTGGGCTTGCTATTTGAAAGCAGGAAAAGGCTGCGAAATTTGTGATTCACCTACACGTATACAAATAAAAAGTGAGACCTATGAGTCACGTCTAGGTTTTCTCCTCTTAGTTTAAGGTCTACCTGGATACTTTGCTCAGTACAGCCCCTTGGGATAATGAGCATGGGAGATGGAAACCCTAACTGGGGAGAGATTTCTGCGTCTTAGTAGAGACCTGTCAGCAAGACCAGTATTCACAGGCATCTTAACTCCGTGATCAGCATTGGGATTTAGCGGACTTTAGAGTGGAGATTTTGTGGGTTTATCGTTCCTATTATATATAATAAGCTTAAGAAATCTTGCTTAAGTTGACTCATTTTTGGAGAAAGAAAAAAGCTGATTTAAAAATAAAGGCAAAAAAGAATCATAAATGATTTCTAGTATTGCATGTGCACAGAACAACAAAGACCCCAAGTTCATCCTCCACAATTAAATTCGGTGTTAATATTTTCAACAGATGTAGGCTGTTGTTATACATATCTCACATGCTAATCATCTAAACAAAGGCTTCGGTCCTCTTTTTCCTGAACCACAGGGTTTCTTTTTCTGAACTGTCTCTACAGTCAAAATAGTAGTGACCGTTATCAACACAGATAAAAAATGCAGAAATATTTAAATCTCATAATACATTTGCTAAAGGATTATTTTCTTAGTTTGAACCGTTACTTCAGTGGAGCAGTTAAGGAGCTAAGCTAATACTGCTTATGGTATCACTCAATTTTGCAAGAAGAAATGTATTATAAGGATGATCTGTAATAAAGGACATAAGTGCCAAAAGCAAGACTGGGCAGGTAAGTGCTTAAATATAAACCCAGAACAAGCTAAAACCCATTTGTGACTCCCTTTTTGACCACAGCTTCTCCCTGGTATTTACAGCTGCATCCCCCTTCACATTCGGAGTCCTCCAGTCCTTGAAGCTATAATTTTATCCTCTTGTATAAGAAGCCCAGTTGGCATTCAGAAACCATCTGAACTGCTCATTGTAGGCTGCCTGCTCAAGTACTGGTAGCTTCTGTCTTCTTTGTTTGTTCATCTTCTGTCTTTATCTTTGTTTCTCAGCATGTTAATTTGCCTTGACTACCACTTCCACTGCAAGGAGTGGCAGCCTCCAAGTCTCTCTGTCTTGACTGAAGATGAGCACATTTTTAATAGAATGGTTAAAGTGTACAAGACTAACAGATTTCTTGCAATGAAAGAAAGAAATCTGGGGGCTCTTCTGCTTCTCAAAAGAAAGTACGCAGGATTTTAATGGGGAAAATGATCCTCTTTTTTGCCTTGTTTTTAGAAAGGATAACCTATCTGGCCTATTATTTCTGATTACATAAGGCAACTTAGTAAGAGACAATCCACTCAGTTTCTCCAGAAATTTAGACATGCATAGACATATATCTGTGCCAATAGTTTGCTCAGAGATGAATACATTTGCACAATATTTCTGATGTTCAATTTCTGTTTGCAACCCTCCTTTTTGCCCTTATTCCTCTGCTGCACCACATTTGCTTTGCTGTTTTCTTTGCCTCATCCTTCTGCAGGTTCTTTCATGATGCTGCTAAAAGTCTACCAGTCCTTTTAGGCATTCTTACTTTCTGCTTTCAAACTGCTCTTCATCTTTCACCTTTCTGTTCACTGGAGATTTCTATGGCTCCTGTATTTGCAGCCCCCTCTTCCCCTTTCTCAAGGACACAATTTGCCCAGGGCACAGTAGGACTGTAGCAGTCCAGCAGAGTGAGGATGCTGGGTTGCAAGCTCTTGAAGATAAGGACTGTACCTGCGTTTCTCAGATATATTGAAATGACTTTGCCACCTACGTAATGCTTAATAAAATGAATAGTGGTGTCATTACACCTTCCCTTTGCTCCCTTTTCTGTAAACTATTGTTGCTTATAATACTTTGCTAACATCAAATTTACAGCATCATTTCTGTCTTTATTGGATTGAGAGTCATGACTTTTTCAGCACCATTCATACAAATGATGTTATAAAATCAGTAGAATAAAAACTCTCTAGTTCCATGAAGGGAGATATAAGGTCCAGAGCACTTTTGTTCCAGTCATATTTATTTCAATTATTTCTGTAACAGGACTGTTGCTTGGCACCTAACACAAGCCAAAATGAGAGTTTAGAGGTCAGCAGCAGCATTTTGGCTTTTCTTTGTTTGCTACACAACTGTTTAGATAAGTTTGTCAAGTTTTAACACATATGACTTAATTTAAGAACATATAGATTAAATTTCATATTATTAAGCATCCTCAGTATTCATAAATTAAAGCTACATTTATACTTTTATATAAACACACATATAAAATTCTGTTTGTGGAAGTGAGAGGCAAGTGCTGGCTGGATCCAGCTTTCTTTATTTTGGATATTTGATCTATAGGTTTTATCTTCGCCTGTTTTAGAGCTTGAAAATAAGACTTCCTGGCAAAACGTTTGCATTTAAAGGCATTTTATTCTGAGTTTTATGAAGATCTTAACTTCTCTCATAATTCTTTCACATCGACTGGTTCAATATATGTCTTGATTTTCTTTATATGAGGATTAACAGGGAAAAGCATTTTTCCTTGTCAGAAGAAAAACTGCTTCTCTCCTGAGTTTCCTTCAGGTTAACAAAATCTCCCCAGAGAAAAGGCTATATACCTTTATATTTTGTCATAGGCAAGATCCTGTGCACTATTGCAAAACTGAGGAATTTAATAAGTTTGCTCCCAGCAGGAGAAAGTGCCTGTAACCATAGCATAGACAACTGGAGACTTCTGATTTTTTGACTTTACAAATGTCGCTAATGGTTGTTTAAGTAAGACGTAAGCAATTCGTGTGCTTATGCCATTACTAGCTTCCCACACTTAATAACTTCTGAAATGTCCCTATCCCTTTTGCCAAAACTTCCATCCTTCTACATCCTCCAGCAGTTCATGAGAAGCTTTATTAATACATAATTTTAAATTACAATGCAGGGTAAATGGAATGTAATATGAAAATTCAAAACATAAGAAATCTTGTGCTACATTATTATTTGTAACTTCTAAACAAAAGAAATCCCAATTTTAATTTACTTGCAATTGGCAGAAAAAACATGAGAAAATACAGATTTAAAGCTTAGCTTGTTGCAGAGCACAGAAGTATTTTCATCTATCAAATAAAATGTCTTCATTAGCTTGTTGCTAGCATCAAAAGGGAAGGGAGTGGTAAATAATAGGAAGGCAAAACAAAGTGCTCAAAAATCGAGAGCAGCAGACAAAAATCAGCAGATTTTAGTAAGGTTTTTGAAACTGTTCTCCATAAGTTCTTCATGGAAAATGAAGAGATGAAGGATGGGCTGGATGAGCAGACAGTGAGGTGTGCTGACAACTGGCTGAATGGCTGAGGCCAGAGAGCAGCAGCATGAAGTCTGGTCAAAGGCCAGTGATTAGTGGTGTAACGCTAGTACCAGTGCTGGGTTCTATCACATTCAACATCTTAACTGATGATCTGGAACATAGTGAAGAGTTATCAGGAAGTTTGCTGATAACACAAAACTAGGAGGAGCTGCTGATACACTAGATTTGTGCCCCAGTCCACAGGCACCTCAAGCAGGCTGGAGAAATGTATTGGCAGAAATCTCATGAAGTTCAGCAGGGAGAACTGCAAAGTCCTGCACCTGGGGAGGAACAGATCTATCCACCACCAGTACACGCTGGGAGCCACCTGGCTGGAAAGCAGCTTGGCAGACAAGGACCTGGGGGTCATGGTGAACACCAATTTGAACATGAGCCAGCAGTGTGCAGAGAAGGCTAATGGTGCCCTTGGCTGCATTAGGAGCGTTAGCAGTAGGTCAAGGGAGGTGATCCTTCTCCTCTACTCAGTACTGGGGAGGCCACCAATACTGGGTCCAATTCTGCTCTCCCCAGTACAAAAGAGACATAGACATACTGGAGACTGTCCAGCAAAGAGTCAGAAATATGATGAAAGGACTGGAGTACCTCTCCTGCGAAGAAAGGCTGAGAGAGATGGGGCCTGGAGAAAAAAGAGTCAGGGGATCTTAGCAATGCGTACAAACACCTGAAGGGAGGGTGCAAAGAGGATGGAGCCAGGCTCCTTTCAGTGGTGCCCAGTGGCAGAACCAGAGGCATCAGGCACAATCTGAAACACAGGAGGCTCCCTCTGAACATCAGGGAGTATTTTTTTACTGTGAGGGTAACTGAGCATTGGCATACATTGTCCATGGAGGCTGTGGATTTTCCATCCTTGCAGATATTCAAAAGCCACTTGGACACAATCCTGGGCAACCCGCTCAAGGTGGCCCTCCTTGAACAGGGGCACTGAACCAGATGACCTCCAGAGGTCCCTCCTAAACTCATTCCTTCTATGATCCTATGATTCTCTGAAAATTTCAGATTAACCTCCTAAAGCTGTTTTGGTACAATGCTAAGGTTATAAACCAGAGGATATAAATACCAACCACTGGAACCATCTCTAACACATGTGGCTTAGTAGCAGATTTATTAATATCTTAATCTGAACTGTTTATCTTGCACTCCTACTGTAATACTGTTTTTTGAATCTTCAGACAATTACTGTAAATCAGTACTTTCTTTTTCACTGCTTTAAATATTTTTGATTAATAAGGACTATCTAGACAATGTACTTTCCTCATCTGAATAGCTTAGAAAATATAGTTTTCTAATTTTTCTTCACTGAAATTCACCGAGTTGGTCTCTGGAGAGACAACGGGAACCAGTGAGAATGGCACTTGGAAAATGAATGTTTCTGACAAAGCTTCTGAAAAACAAAACCAAAGATTAAAAAAGACTCTGGCAGCTTGAGAGACAAACCAGCTGGCAAGCCATGTAGGAAAATTAAAATATTCCCATTCTTAATAATCAGTTTGGAAAATCCACTGAGGAAAACCCACGCTCTTTTTCGGTTTGCCTTTCTGTTTGTATCATCAGTTTTCATGATTTCTGGACAAGGAACATGCTGTCATGAAAATCGTCAGGAGACAGAGCTTTAACACAAGATATTAGAAATTCTATGATAAGACTGGGTTGTCAAAGCAGATAGGTCACAGTAAATCCCTTAAGCTGTGCTGGAACAGGCAAACACAAACAGGCAGCAGTGCATGAGGCTCACAATGGTTCTGAAATTGCACTTCAGATCTTACTGGCTTATCAAGAAGTGCCCAAAAATTCATCATCTCACTTTCAAATTGATACTTATCCTGCAGCTACTATGGATCCATGAGGCTTCTTAGGCATACTGTCAGTTATGCAGCAAAGAAGAAAAGAGTTTTTCATAAGTAAAAAAAGTTTAAATGCATTTTTTTTCACTTTAAATGTATTCAATATTTAAATATAAAGCCCTGTGAACTTATTTTAGAAGATTTTACATAGTTGTTTGATATGATAAATTTTAGACTGACTTTTACGCAAATATTCTGTTCTGTTCTAAAATTTTACAAACAGTTATGCACATAAGCCTGTAGAAATCATCTGTCCAAACAAGGACTTTGGATTTCACAGGATTTGGATAATTTACCTTGTCCACCTCCAAAATTTTTCAATAATGAAAATGTCTGTAAGAGAACAACCTGAGAGAAAACAAACACTTTTGTCGGTCTCAGTTTAAAAATGTGCTGAAAGTCTACAGTAATATTTTTTATTGATTTATGCATATTCCAGTGTATGGCATGGTATATGGGAAGCTGGGCAGCAGTCAGCACTCCTGGCAAGGCCATGCAGATGCTCAGGCTGCTACTTTGAAATACCAAAGTCCTGGTCCTCAAACACCATATCAGCTGGCAGTTGGCCGAGCTGTGTTCAGCATGGAAATACACTTAATGGAGGAAGAAAGATCTTGGCAAAAGATCAAACCCTGAGGTAAGGAGGCATGAGAAGCACAAAAAGAAATGAGAAATAAAAGGAACTGAAAGACTGTGAAAGCCTGAAACTCATTTTATTAGGGCCATTTAGGCAGCTCCATTGGCACTTAGCAGTTCAACTGGACATTGCAACATACAAATCTCCCTGCAAACGCCTGTGCTTGTACCGCTGCTGACAGCTGGCTTACGTGGGGCTGAGGCCCTTCCTGCAGTAGTAGGATGGACAGCAAAGATCTAAGAGCCGGTTCTGCCAATACCTGCATCACTTGATAGATGGGAGGACCATGCAGGCAATCACTGTTTCCAAAAGAGCTTTTCCACCCCCAAGCAATAACTGTGGTCTCACGTCCTTTTGCCAGCTCCGGGACTCCATTCTAAGCAGACACCAGATGCAGAAACCCCAGTTTTCTAGCAATTTGGGTCTATCAAACTGGGCAGCAGGGCAATAATGTTTTGCTTTTCCCTATATTTCGTGGTCTTAGCCAGGTACTGTCTTCTGGCTGATGGCTGGAATCAGGCCTGCCACAGATTCGCTGCTGGGTTATTGGAAACATTTGTGCATTAATCTAGAGAACTGCATTTGCATATTCAGCTCATGCTACCAGCTATACAGTGCTTGCGTCCCAGATGAGGTTTGGACATTGTGACGAAATTAGAAAAAAACTAAGGAGGTGCTTTCATAGTCATAATGATGGTCTGCTTCATACTTTGCATTAATTACCTGCTGTCTCAGAGTGTCCAGACGTATTGGCTCCGAGGTTGCTCTACCTTTCATAAGCGCATGACGAGTCTTAGTCCCTTCATGAGTCATCCAGGATAGAGTATTTAACCACCCTACATCCTAGCTACCTTATCATAAATCAAGCTAATGGTGCAGAAGAAGTCCTTACATCAGCAAGGTGCCTAGTACAGCTGGCTCATAACTGAACACTACTTTGAAGTCTTCTTTGAAGAGAGTAAACAGTGTAACTTCAGTAAGAATAGTGGTTTTTGAACAGCAATGTGGTAACCAGGGCCAAATGCATACGATGTACAACTAAAACAAAACAAGAAATAGGAGTTAGCTTGTAACTGTTGAGTAAATCTTGCTGTCAGGTGCTTCTAGAAACCTCTACCTATCTGCTTTGTTTTCTCAGTGCCATTAATTGTGCATGCCTTAAGAACCTCGATTTATCATTAATAATGGGGCTGTGGGATGCACGCATTATGATGTGGCTCACTCTGCATTCTGAATGGGAACATGCTTCATTCAGAATTCACCAAAAGACATTTTTGAAGGAACATTTTGCAAAAATAATAAATTCAGATTACAGTGCTTGGTTTTATATTCTGATGATGGGGTTCTTACCTTTCAAAGACTGCACTGTTTTGTATCAAGATATCAGTCTCTTAAATATTTGAAACATTCTGTGAAATAATTGATTTAGTCTCTGAGAATTGCATTTTCACTTGTTGTCTTGGACTAGTGCCAAAAAACGTAAGTTAAAGCCCTTTCCACAAGGAAATCTATAATGAGCAAGCAGGCATTGCTCCATCTGAGGTGAATTTGGAAACAGACAGCTGGGGTGGTCACAAGAAAATGAATAAAATCCCATACAGGCGCTGAACTTGTCACCACTTCTTACTACTGATATTGGAAAAGACTTTTCCAGAAAAAAAAAAAAATCTATTTATTCTGCACAAGAAAAGAAGAAATACATAACTACAGTTACAACAAAACCAGAAAATAATCCAAATGACAAATACTGCACATTCCACGGTAGAAAGCTCAAAACCCCACTACACTCAAACAATACAAGATGCTGAATATCACAGACACACTGCTTTTCTAGTAACTTTTTTTCCGTATGGGTGAGTAGAAGCAACAGATGAAGCAGAAGAATGAAGAGAGGCTAAAGAACATGAAAAAAGAGACCATAGGCGTGAAATGATAAAAGGTGTGAAAGACCAAACGTGTGAAATAGAAAAGCAGGCAGTAAGGCAGATTCACTGTGCTGGTGGTGCAGTTCCCCTTCACCTGAAGCAGCCAGGGGGTCAGGGGTACACACCTGGGACAGGGCGAGAGCCTTCTCTTGGTACCTCTGAGCACACATGTTGCTTACTCAGCAGGTTACAAGACTTGAGGTGAAGACACTCTCAGTTATTCCTAATTAAGCCCAATATACAGTAATACAGTTATTATTATGCTAGAGAGCTGCTAGGACAATTGCACAGGCTGGGGATACCTGATTTCCAGCCCACCTCTGGTGAATACTGACTGGGTCTACAGCAGAAATTAATAGTCCTCAGCTTCAGTAGTCAGTGTCTGAAGGCACCCTGCATGACCCAGTACCTATCCTCTGTGCACTGGCATTTACCTTAGGAGCTGATGCATGCTGCATTCTCTTGGTGCACCTGCCTGTGTTTTCTTCAAGGGAAAACCAAGGTACACTGGGCTCTGGTGTCCCACCAGGTACAACTGAACAAAAGATAGCAATGGGGTCTTGTTAGGCTGGAAATACTCCTGAACCCCACAGATTAGCACTAAACTTGTGAAATCATTTGTTAGCTGAGAACGTGGCTCAAACTGGCTTCAAAAACAAGAAGCAGATAGAATCAGTATATTCCACAAGTTAAGTTCATTAACCATCATTAGACACCACTGATTTTGTTCTTGAAGACGTCTAAGCATATATGTATTTGAGGCTGTAATACTATTGCTATTTTGATGTTTTACAAGTACCAGGAAATGAAAGTTTCAGTTGACATCAAAAAGCTTATTACATGACAAACAAAATCACATTTTTTCTGCTACCAATGTTGCCATAATTACACTGTCATCAACCTGCTTTGCTTTACGTTTCACACAGAAAAATCAATTATTCTCACATCTTAATTAACAAGAAATATGTCAGGATAAACTGCCTGAATCAGATTAAATTGTTGTACTCATTCTTATCAGCGATTTATTTATCCTCAACTTCAAAAAAGAACATTACCTCTGTCTCACTTCCGTAGCACAATAAATAGGCTGAAGATTGCATTTGTAAAAGGGTGTTTTACGCTCTCTGTGTCAGAGCTTGTTTTCATTTGCTGATAACTTTACAATTCTTGAAATGTTTGGACTGAAATTTTGCAGCGTGGGCATCTATTTCAAACTAATTTTTCACACACACATACCCGCGCACACACACAGTTATAGTTACAGCTGAATATTTTAGTTCTTTCAGAGAAAAAAATAAGTGGGAAGGCTACAGGAAAATACATTATTTTGTCCACCATGAAGATTTTGATGACCTCTCTTTCAAAAGGACACACCTTGGAGTTTGTGCTTCATACATAACAAGGGGGTAACTTTCCTGCTAGATTTACTGCCTTTAACTTCTGCAAAACTCCTAGCTGATTATGACTTCTTATTTCTAGAAAAACCCTATTTCACACATGTAAGATCCTACCTTGTGGCAGCCAAAAACTCCACAAACAGCCCTGTTTTGTGCTAAGTTGGACATTTCCCAGCTCTGGGCTGTGGTGGGGTGTGCTGACTCTGGGGTAGGTATGGGGAATCAGTCCTCTTCTGCTCAGGTCTGTAAGGTGCTGTCACATTTTTACTTACCTGATTACATTCTCTCTTCCCTGCCCCATCCACTATACAATGCAGAGAATCAAAAGTGGGCTGTGAAGAGGAGAGTTCCAGCTGCAGGATCCTGGCTTTAGGCAGCAATAGGGAGGTAAGCGAGGAACTGGGCAGATGAGAGCTCAAAGAGCACAGTCTCCTTGGGCAACAATTGCATCCTGTCTTGAAGAACCAGCTCTTTGCATTGCCCCAGATATAATGCCAAAGAAAGGTTTTTAAGCTTAAGAAATTCATTAGCTGGGGAAACTGACTTAAGGTTCTGCTCCCTTGATGCTCTGAAGTACACAGACAGGTATGTCAGCTGGGACTATGCTTTAAATGTCTGAAGTGTGAGTTTGGGTTGTTATCCCTTGGAAAGTTTGAAATTAGATGTCCAGACAAGGTGAACAGGTTTTATATTCATTGCCTCATCTCCCCAGCAATAAAAGTGAAATAATTCTCCACAGTAATTGTGAAAATGACCAAGTTAATTGTTAATATGTTACCAGACAAAATAACTAATTACTGAGGTAATACACTGACAAATGCCATTAAGAAGCAAGTGAAGAAAGCAGCAATTCTGTCTGTACACCAGTATGTAAACAGTATATTAGGTACATCAGGTGTGAGGAGAAAGAACATTGAAGACTGGGATAAAGTGGGGCTGTAGGGGAGGTAATATACAGTTCTGATTTGAGCATCAATATTGTTGGCCAACAAAAGCATCCATGGAAAGATTTAAACCTGTGTTCAGAGTGCAGGGATAAATGAAGATCAGATAGATTGATTTAATTTCGACATATCCTAGCTTATAAGAAGAGTTTGGTTTCACAATGTGAACAGTATCCATAGCTCCTTTTAGGTGCCCCTCAGAAAAAAGTTAAATCACATATTGTTAACGGTAAAAAATCCTCCTCTTGGCAATACTGTGGTAGTTGAAGTAATGAGGTCTAAAAATTACTTAAATTTTCTGATTGTATCAAACTCATGTTACTTCATTCTATGTGGGATAGTCCAATATTTGCAGTGCTTCCTGGACACTTTCCATAGTCAATAACATTGAAATGCTAGTGTTGAAACGGGCATCTCAGGAACTTAAGCTCACTAAAAATTCCAGTTACTTATAATGAGAAGGTTGGATAAAAATCACCACAGTATAATGATTTAATTTCATATCAAGATAATATTAAAAAATTGTACTGATTTTAACTATATGAATGATTGTCTACACAGGAATATAAATAGAAAAATGCAGAATATTACTTAAATCTTTAAATGTTATCTACATTCTATTTCAATTTTAAATTATTTTTAAAGCACTTTGCTTGAAATCTTGTAAGATTTAGAGCTATACCTGGTTAAAAAAAAAATGGAATAAAATTCACAAAAATGCTGACAGTATTCCCTTACTTCTCTTTTTTGTCCAACTGCAATAAAATTAACGGTATCTAGGGGGGTTGTTTATAAGTTTTCCATTTTTGTTTCCTTGTTTTTACCACCTGGTCAGTTTTAAAAACTTTTTTAATGCTTAAAAAAAAGTCACTGAGTGGTAGAATAAAGATTTGCAGCGTTTTCTTTGGGTCTTCAAGGCTGTTGGGATTTTTAATTCAGAACTCAGAATGGCAGTATGAAACTTTGTGAAAATTCTTATAAATGGATTTTATTGATTTACGGAGAAAAAATAGAACAAATTTTTATAATGCTTTTTAAACCTCTAAAAAAGTTTTAAAACTTATATATTCTCAAAATTTTTTATTCCACCCCCTTCGAAAACTGTAGCTAGAGAAATGGAGCTGATTGACTAATTGTTGCCCAAAATGAAATGAAATATTTTTTGCTAACTCCAAATCCATTTCCAAGAATATTTTCTTTCTGTGGCATTTCTTAAATACCAATTTTATTATGTACTGAGTATAAGTAAAAATTAATAATGAAATAGAAAAAATATATTCAGTTTAGAGTATAAGAAAGATTTTGATTGCGTACAGTTTGCTAAAGGTTGGTCACTGAGTTTCCATGAATTTCCTCAGTAATCTTCTGCACTACTACTTGCAATAGTGTATTTAATTTTTAAAACTTAATGGAAGATTAATTAGAAGAAAACAGATAAATGGAGATGAGGTAACAGTAACTGAATTATGCAGGGAGGCATAGGGGAGCACAGACTGACTTTGAAAGGCAAGTCAGCCTGAGTATGTTCCTCCCTCGGAAGTCTCAGGTCCCCACATCCTAAAAACTGGCAACAGATACTTTATCTCCAACATAAATCTTGTTAATTTTGTTCATTATCAAAACACAGGGATAGAAAGCATGAGCACTAAGTGAGCTTAAATTCTAGAATTATACTTGCTGCCAGTCCTCTGTGAACTTCACTCCTTGCAGAAATAGAAGTTTGATGAAGAAATCTGGACTAAGACACAACAAAACACAAACCCACAGCAATTGGGAGAGTAAGCAGAAGGAAAATGGCACATCTGGCATATTTCTCAGTACATTTCCTAGGGAAAAAAGAAGCATGCCTGATATGTCCGATAGACCCTTCTAGCAACAACATTTGTGCATGATCATCTTGTATGCCAATTTCTCCTTGATAAATATTTGCATAAAAAACAAAAGTTGTCTAAAGCTGACCCTTATGAATAAGAAATTAAATTTTTGCTGCACTAAATAATTTGTTTAATCGATGGAAATGTATTTATTTTATATGCTTCTTGGTGTTAGGAATGAAAAATGTTATACTGCAAGGACTTTTTGTGTTTACATTCACATGTAGTAGTCTCCACGATTTGAAGAACATGGCAATCTGTAAATGTATATTTTAGTATCTGGTGTAGATTTTTGCTTAGTTTTTGGCAAGTTAGCTAGGAACATTTCAAATACAGCAAAACCACAGACAATAATTAGGTAAATAATCCCCCAGGGTAAATGCAGTAAAAAAAAGTAAAATGTCTTGGCTATCTCATGGTTCAATTATTCCACAGGCCTTTGGTGTGACAAGGGACAGAAAAAGGACAGCTACTGTTGTCCCATCACTTTAATCTTTATGGAAATCTAAAGCCACTCCCAATCCCAAATGGTCAGGAACAGGCTTAATGCATGTAACTACAGCAGCAAATAGTGAGCACTCAGTAATTCCAGTTGTGAAATATGTATTGAAGAAAACTTCAGAATCACTTTTGTGTTTAATGCCCACCAGATGTCCTAAAACACTTTAGAGTCCAGTGAGGCCGTAAGGAGGAAACATTTGAAATTGAAAAGTAGAAATAATTTCAAAATATCTATTGAACCTTCCTTTTTTCAAATCAGTTGTTAATTTTATGAGTATTTAACTAGACTCCATGCTCTCTTCCTTCCTTTAGATGTCTGCACTGGCTCATTTTTTCAGGAGGATACTTCTGTAAGCAGCACGTCTTCTTCATGAATAATTATAAACTACAGACTTTTAAGAATACTTTATAAAATATGTATGTATTTAATGCCCATCATAGGCAAAACCCTACTTGTTTCCCAGCAAGCGGCCATCAAAAATTTTGTCCTGTGAAGAGCTGCAAAAGCTCTCTAGTGTAATGCAAAAGAAAAGAATAAATAAACAGTGTGCACTGAGCCCTAGGAGACATTGCAGAGCAGTACAACTTGGTAAGCAGAAGAGAAACTTGGTCATTTTTACTCATGGTCTGGGGAATTGAATGCTTACAGGCAGGTAGAGAAAGACCTCCCAGCCATGCCACTTTCTAAACATTCAGAGTGTCAAAGTAAAATGAAGATGAGCTGTCTCTTAGTTCATGCTGAAACCCAAGTGATGCAGGAGTCTATCACATGTAACCGTTGACATGCCTGGAGGATGCCTCTCAAGTTTTCCTGCTTACCACAGAGAATGATCAAATAATGCAGTTATACAAACTGTAGAGGTGGCTCATCATACATCTTATAGGTGCAATGCCTGCAGGCAGCCACCATTCCTTTAGGACTGTCATACCTTTTTGAAGAAAAAGAATTTGCAGTCTTTGGGAAACACGTAGCAGTAAGGAAGCAGAAGCTCTCCTAGGGCAGGACCACTCAGAATGTTACATAGCCTCAGCTACATCAAGCATCCAGCTTGGGTTTATGTTAAAAATCTCTTACTTTGACTGAAAAGACCAGTGTTATCTCAGGAAATTGGGAAAATTAGTGGAAGTTACCCTGAGAGAACTCAAATAATGAATCCACTTAATCAGGTTTTAATCATTATGCTTTTATAAACTGTGTTTGTTTCCCAAAATGTTCTCTGTTGAAAAGGAAAACATAGTAATAACTATGTGCATTTTTCCCTCATGTGTTTCTAATCCAGGCAACATAAATGAAAACTAAATTGCAGAGGATAATATGATCAATAGCAAGGAATAACTTAAGAGCTCATGTGATAAATAATAAATAATTGTCATGATAAATAATTCCATTAAGGCAATCAGTTTATGATGCTACCATAACTCAGAGCTAGCATTGATTTCACATAACTATCATTGCATAGAACTGCAAATTTACTGTGCAGCAAGTTTCTTAATGATGAAGGTATGAAGCAGAGGAGGAGGAAGACATAGATGGGAAGAAGTTCACAGCATGAGTATGTATCTGAAAAACCTCTCTCTGTGTTGCGATACATTACGTTGTAACTGTTCATTTAATTATCAGGTTCATCTAGTGTAAGTGTGATAAGAATAGATGCCTCCCATTCATTTAACTGCTTCCTGTCTGTTCCCAGCTGACTGTTACACATCTCTGCAGCTTATTGCCTGGGCCCTCGCTCCCACATTCCCTTCTAACTCCTCTGAGTCACGATTAGATTTTCTACCCTTTAGCTGCAAGTGTTGGCAGATGGTTTGGGCTGAATTTAGACAGGCACAGATGCCTTCATGCTTGCTGCCTTTGCAAAAAGAAAAATAAATAACCACAATCAAACTCCATGTTCCTTTCTTTCACCCTTTGTGTGCGTGTGCTTGTGTGCCATCAATGCCTCCATGAGGATTTGAACTGCCCTGAAGAAGAAAGGGTAATGGCAGAGACACACTGTACTGCCAAGTAATAACAATTGACAATGCATTTTTATATTGTTTTATCTTCAGAAGGGCTAGAAGATTATAGATAATTTGCAAGTCTCATTTAGTACTGAACATACTTAGAAATTGAGCTAGAGCTAGTAAATCCTTCCCATGAGTCTATCGCATATCTGATAATCTTCAGTAGACAAGCTGTAGCTCTTTCATTCTTTAGTGGTTTTCTATGATTTTCTTCTTAACTCTTAATATTTAACTCAATGAAGAGAAGGAAAGGTCATTAGTATTTAGATAACACAAAGAGAAGAGAATTACCTGTTTTTACAGCCTTAATATTTTCAGGGGAATAAAAAAGTTCCACATACCAGTTATACATGCTTCTGTGGTCAGGACTGTTCCAAATTGTGCCACAATTAAAGCAGATCTAAAGATAAAATTATAGATGTTTCAACACAATCCTTAGTCTTCTATAGAAAGACTAAACAATAGTTTTAAAATTCAATAGCTTCCTTATTGAAAGCCGTTCTCTGAAAGGGGTGAAGACTATATAAATCAAAACCAAACCCTGAGGTATGAAATGTGTTTGTATTTTGCCTCTCTAAGCTCCTACTTGGTTTCTATACATGCAGGTCTGCAGGAAGTAAGTTCTACTATCTCCCAGTTAGGATCTACAAGATTCATCCTAAAACTGGACTTTGCTACTCTCTTAGTCGTTACATTTCTGCACTTCTCTATTGTCAGTTTGACATCTTGTAGAAGTCAGAGTTAAAAACTTTGTACTTTAATGCACGCAAATAAAATAAGAATAAAAACTTGAAGGGACATTCTTTTACACAGTGGCCATCTTGGAATTTTTTTCCCAAATAATTCAGCAATTTTTGAGAAGCAATGAGAACAACATTACTCTTCCCAAATAAACATCAGCAGTGTCAGAAGCCAAAAGTCTTCAGACTCTGAAAGGAACTACTATACACCTGGCCTATTTAAGATTTTATCAGTAACCCATAACTAAACAAACCTTCTACTTGTATTTCTGTACTTACAAAAGGGATAAAAGCTAAAACTGAAACAGGAAAATTATGCAACATGGATCACTAACAGAGATCTACCAAGCAATTTATTCTGCTGGTTTGTTTAATTTACATTTCAATAAGATTTATTTCACCTGAGCTTTAACATCTAAATCTAATTTTAGCAAAAGCCAAATAGTGTAGGAACTTGTTATTTCTGTGGAAAATTTTTGTCAAGATATGAAAAAATATGAGTATAAAAGAGTTTATTTTTATGACAAGATTCAATCCTGGTTCATAAGAGTAAATGCAGATCATCAACACAGTTTTTTGCACCTGTGCAGAGCAATCAAAATTAATTCCCCGTGGAAATGGAATCAATAATCTGCCTCTCCTGTAGATCCCTGATTTAGGTTTAGCACAGAAAACAGTGCAGTGTTTGTGTAAGGATCAAAACCTGTTAGTTATCAGTGTTGCAAACTAGATATAAACCTGCAGCAATCGTGAAAAACATCTCACACCATTTGGGTAACATGCATGGGAAAGGCAGCACTTGTACATTTTTAGCAGTATGGCTACTCTGTTATCTGGGGGGTTTGCCACAGTAATAGCTAAGAGTTTTCTAAAGAGAAACTGGTATTTTTAGGGAGTGTATGTGAGTTTCAGTGAATGTCTGTCTTCCTCTCCCCATTCGTGATGAAAACTGCTATTTTGTCCATTAGTGTTAAAACAAGGCAACACTTGGAAAGGGCTGTCTTTTGGTGTGACCTAGACAAAGTAAGAATTGGCTCTCCAAACATCAAGTTGTTAATACAAAGAGAAAACTAAGGCAGCAAAAACGCAGCAGGAACAACAACAAAAAAAAAAAGAAACAAACAAACAAAAAAAAAAAAACAAACAACCCCACAACAACAACAAAAGCCACCCCGAACACCAAAACCTGGAAGGTTTGAGCATTGACCGAGTGCATTTTTAACAGAGCAGCCTTGTGCAAGCAAGTGGAAGAAGTGGTTGTAGAACTGTTGAGTCAGAAAAGCACTTCAGTATTTCATTTTTAAAAATATGATTTTCATTAGGCAACACTTGCCCAGCTGTAAGAAGATTTTTAACGTAAACTGGAGCTGGACACTTGGTAGCTGAGGCTTTCTGTGATAAAGCTTCTGATTTTTACTGTAGTCATGAGTGGGAACACTATTAAAAACAAGCACAACTATCAAGAAAATACAGGGAACACAATAATAACTGAACCTGAGCTGTGTTGCATAGTAGAGCACTTTTGAACACTTCGGAATTATTATAACCACTATACATATAGTGATAACGTATGTATATAGTTGAATACAGTACACAGGATTCTCAACTAGGATTCAAGACCTCAGGAATTCTGTTTCAACACTGATAGTCCCTAAATGCAGGGAAAGTCATGGTATGCATAAGTCTTATGGTCATCACCTGACCTCAAGTTTTCCGGTTGAGGTATTATTTTTCTTCACTTCCTTTCCAAGAGCCAGCATCCTGGGAAGTTCCCTGTTCCCAGAGTTATGGAAGACATGCAGAAGAGAGGGCAGATGGCACAACACAGACTTCAGCTTCAACACAGGGCTCGCACCTTCTGCATCGAGCAGTGTTCCTTTGTTGTATTTTTAGAAATGTTCTACTCTTTCTAGAAAATTATCTTAGCTTCTTATGCCCCTGTTTCCCCATCTCCTCCCTATATTGCCAGCTGAGAGTGAAAGCTATACTTGTGTATGCTTGTCACCTGTCTGCAGAGTGCTGGCTACTGCAATATAATGATAGAAACAGTGGTAATGATAAACTTCTCTGTAAGGGAAATTATCTGGTATGTGTCTAAAAGTCATTCAGCTAGCAGAGAGAATGTTGACTTTTAAACTGAGAACAAAATCTCCTAGATGGCCCCTTTCATCCTTTGCGTTGATCTAATTATAGGAAAGCTATCATTTTACCAGAAGCTTCAAATATCAAAAATGACTAACGCTTCATAAGGTTGTTTTGTTAGAAGAGAACTTTGGAAGTCCTTTACAGAAGGAGGTTATATATAACAAAAAAATCCAAATATGAAAACAGATTTGAAAACAAATAAGAAATCAAATGCAGAGAAGCTTATTTAGCAAAAGTTTAGCATGTGTTTTTTTCTGAAGAAGAACTTCTAGGAATACAATTCAAGGTAAAATAGCATAGACACTGCCCATATGATATGATAATAGTGAAGATTCAAGTAGCAAATTAACTATATTAACTGATTTGAGATATATGTGAATTTTCAGCCAAAGTAAGCAGCAGAAGAATATTTATCCAGGTGACAAGGAATTGAAGAATATTTTAGGCAGAAGGGACCAAAAATAAATATGTGAATAAAAAGCACTACTGAGACATTCTGTGTTTTAGTATACAGCAATTCAGGACCTCATTTTTAAATATCTTGCATCCAGTGAATATATAACTTACCAGCTGGCTGAAGGGGAAAGGGCTAAGTTTCTCAAGTAACAAAGACTGTTTAAAAATTATTGACTTAAGCATGAGCTGAAAAGTCTTCATGAATACATGCCTGAATTAGGAACTCAAACTATGTTTTCTGAATGAAGAATTCATGAGTAGCTCTAGAAGACCTGAGGCCTCTTGGTACTGTATGTGGTTTCAATACCAGTGCCACAAACCTGCCACTCTTTCAGCAGCAAAAGCATCTATAGTGCCTAAAGTCTCCCTTTCCAGTTTTAAATTGTCAAAACATCTATCATAGCCAGCAGATTGCTTCCTGGCCTGATTTTCCACCCTCAAATGGACTGTCTGAGCACTGTGAACACTGTGATTTCCTTCCTACCACCAAAGCTTTTCATGTACCAAGTAGCAACTTTAAAGCACGTGAGAACAACTAACAGCAGTGGTAGTTCACCAGCTTTTGCCTGGCTTCCCAGACTTTAACACAGCTTCTCTTTGCAAATCTGCCTTTATAGCCAATCTTTATATGCCTTTATAACCTTTATTTTCAGTCTTGCAAGCAGACAAGGGCTTAGTGCTAGCCCCATGAAGTGCTCTGGAAACCATGCAAGTTTCTCCCATATCAAACTACTTGGTTTTACCTTCAAGATCAGTGAGGTACATTAGTCATATTACTTAGCACCCTGCCCAGCATCTTTAATCCATCAGCAAGAACTTGTCTCCTACATCTGATCAGCCACCACCTGCCATGTTTCCAAAGGTAGAACTGTGTCATTACCCAGTCTCTTGCATTTGTAAGAAGTCCTGTAACACCATCAAAATTTTCTCATTTTCTGAAGATCTGTCTTTCAGGAATCCTAGAGCAGACATAGCCTTGCTTGCTGGAATGATGGCCTGCTTCTTGACTAACCTTCCTTCTTCAGACCTTCTGATATTTCTATCTGCCTGTCTACCTTTATCCATCACTCCGAAGAGGCAACTCCATTGCCTCTCACTCCAGTCTGGAGGTGTACCACTAAGCAAGCAATGGAATAAATGGAGAAGCCCAACCAACATTCCCTCTTTGTGTGACAGCATTTTGAAAGATTGACTGATGGCCACTCTTGTTTGGAAAGAAAGAGCAAAGGCAGTACTATCCAGAAGCTATTGCAGGGACATGAACCATGAGCTGAAGGAGATATTTTTCTTGAGACTCACATGAAGACATCTCTGGCCTGTAGTGAAGTAATAATGCAGGTGCAATCCTGACCTCTGTGCATTCTAGTGGCCAACTTGGAGAACTCCTGACCCAAAATGTTGGCTGAGGTTAATTGGAGTTGGCTTTAATTTTCAGCAAACAGGAAACTAACATGCACATGAAATTAAAATGGAAAATCAGGAAAACGAACAGCTTGAGAAATAGCAAAGAGTTATGGGCAACTAAAAAAAAAAAAAACACAAAAAAACCAAACAGAAGGCAATGTAAAAACTATAGAACTTTTTCATTTTTTCTTAAATTAACTGTTATATTTCAGCATTTCTAATACATCTCCTGTATTCATTCTGAATTTTGAATATTCACTTTACAATCACTTAACCTTTAATGTGCAAAAAAGACACGAAGAACATACATACTTAAGAAAATGTTGGCAGTTTATGTCTCTCATATAGTCTGAAAGTGAAACTCTGGAGTTTTAGGACAATGGAGATTTTTGTTTAAACCTTACAAAATTTCTGCTCTGACTTAAACAATTTGTTAGTTCAACTTACCAAACCAAAAATCCATTTCTGATCCAGCTTTATGGATAGTCCAAGACTGAGGTGTTTAACTCCTCCTACCTAGCCTAGTGAGCTTTTGCATCTAATGGCTTACCTCTGATCTAGCCTCCTCCATCTGTGCTGAACACAACTGTAATTCAGAAGAGATTACATGAGCTCAGCACAATTTTGGGGAAAGTTTAGTAGTATACTTTAATCACTGGGTTTGGGATAAGGGGATAGATTTTAACAAGGTATAAAATTTATGTAGAGATAAATGTAGACTCTCAGGAAGAAAATACATAAGTATGAGAGGCTATTAAACTTATGATGAAAGATCTAGGATAAAGAGACACAGTAAGTGATTCATCCTGCAGCTAAGGAGCATATTTTTTCTCTAGCTCTGATTATGTCTGTATCTCTTGGGATGCAGAGCTTTTACCAAAAAAAGTGAAGACTTTTTCACTTTAAAACTTTCTAGGAAGCATTTATTTGTATTTTAATTGTTGTGAATTTTTTTAATGTCCAAGAAAATTTTAGAAAGCAAATCAAGAAATGGAAATCCATTTTTAAGAACTACCTCTCAAGATACTGCTAGGAAAACAGGTATATTTGAGTGAAAGTTATTACATTTTATACGGCTAACAAGAAATGAGAGATCAAATAAAAACATGAACTCTGGAGAAGCAGAGTTACATGTTGGTCTTTCCGGTTTACCAACAATTTTGTCATCATTAAGTATAATAAGGTGAAGTATATCTTCAAAGGCAATTTACTCAGAACACAAACACTTTCTGACTGGAAAAGAATGTACCACCACAGAAAGAAAGACTGGAGTGGAAAAGCAAATATGCCATTAGACCAAAAAGATAAAGATGTTTCTAGCCTCAGCTACCACTGGAGATGTACAAAATGTAGTTTCCCTAAACAGGCAAAGCATGGAAACAATGAGCATGGGGAAAAACTCTTATAAAAAGATATTCTGCATTTCTTGGCTACTTCAAGCATCCCAAAATTACAAATGCAGTGAAAGTATTGATGGCAAATAAAGATTTGCAAGATTTTCATTACAACAGGTCAACAATTGTAGTCTTAATGTCCTTTCCAATCCTAACCATTCTATGATTCTATAAGCCCTACAAAAGTGTGGGTGCCCAGAGGCAGTGAGGGAGTCAGCTGCATGCTGCATGGAGTGTCAGAGAACCTCAGCTACTATGCCATGCGCAGCCTCTCAGTATAAAGACACAGGGGTGTTGCCCACTAAGCACCAGAAATTAAGAAGCTGAGAGACAGGTGAGAACAGTGGGAGTCACACGAGTAATTAGTACAGTGATCTTTTATGAATGAAAATGCAGCAAAGGAGGAATGTTCTCAACATGACATGAAAGTAATTTGCAGGACAAACAAGTCTTTCCCAGCTCTCTATAAAGCAGAAGGAAGAAGAATGAAAATCAATTTGTTTTAACTAACACACACAAACCCACATAAGCAAACAAATTCGTATTTACGGCTATTCTGTCCTTTAGTGGTTTGTTGTTTTGGGTTTGTTTTTTTTCCCCAAATTTTTATATGGCTAAGTACTATCATTATGGCATGGGATCTGACATTAGTCTTTCAAAGCCCCAGTTACTTGCAATCTGACAAGGCAATTCACCTGACCCATGAGTCTTTATATAGACCTGGTTTTGGAATCCTTTGAAAGAAAGCTGTGAGGGACATGGATATTTCTGTAGTCAACATTAGGATAGACTTGGCTTCTGTCTTTCTTGGGGAAGTCTGCCCAAGCGGGTGATGGTATATACCAATTGACATGGGAGCCTAGACAACCGTGGGAAAAACAAAAGCTAATAATAATCATCAAGTGGGTGACTGCCAGTGACAGAAGAGTTCATCACACTCACAGACTGCTTCCTGCACTCATCAAAGAGTGTTTGGAAAAGAGGGAAGTGGAGAGTGGACAGCACAAATTGACACAGGGGCACAGCCCACAGTTCTCAGAGCCACCATTTCCATGCCTACTCAGACTTGGCCAGGGAGTAGATACTGGGAACTAAGAATCCCTGGGGTTATAGCAGAAGGATGGGTTGACTACACAACTCATGCACATTTGGTATCTACATATAACAGGAGAGGATCAACGTGTACACTGTTGGTCAGGAAGGCTCTAATTACTTCTTCATAAATAAATTATAAAGAAAGCTGCTATTTATGTGTGATTTTGTTTGCATGCCTTCCAGGGTGTGCAGCCAAGAACAGGTATAACAGCTAGACCACAACCCTCACTTAGGCTTGGACTATAACCCAGCTCACCAGAGAAAAGCCTCTGCCTACCAAAGTTATGAATAATAAATAAAAAGGCCACACCAGTTTCACAGTGCTGCCTACTACTTGATTGACATATAGAAAAATAGTATGTTTCTTGTTGATGGTGTAAAGGCATATTCCAGACACTAATATAAACTCTCCTAGTGATAAGAAACAAAAATTTCTCTTGGATGTACATAATAGAAATTTCTTTCAAATTTCTGCTGTAAAAATTCAAGTTAGGATATGGCATCACATTTTATACATTATACGGGAACACGTTACATTATGTGTAACACGAAAACTCCAAATTGTGAATGCATAAAGGATATGGCCATTAACAGGTTTGCTATTAGAAGACATGTTCAAAACCTTCACAACCAAAAAAAAAAAATTGAAAAAAATCTGACAGTCCCCATGTGCAAAATATTTCATGTGTTACACTATGAAAGAAAGCCCTAGCCATCAAGCAGGTAGAACAGCAATATCTAGAAAGAAGCCTCTACCATACCACAGACAACCCTCCAGGGCTTACTTAAGTTACACTCAGAGCTGTTCCTCTTTGAAGCAACGCTAGACAGCAAAAGTAAGGGACAAATTCACCCTCCTCTCCTTTGTTTCTGCTTCTTTTCTTGCTTTGTATTTCTTAGGAAACAGTGCACATTCTTACAATCAGAAAGCATTTCACATCAGAAAAAGGGCAATAACCCTGGGAAAAGAACTGACTGCATTTTCTAAGACATGTAGCTATAAGATCTTACTGGTGAGTTGGGTAACAACAAAAATTAACCTAGGAAATTAATGGCTCTGGAAAACAGTAGGATTCTGAACATCTCAAAGCTTAGAATAGTGACCTCCTGAATTATATCCGTGAGGTCTTACCCTTCAATATAAAACTTGTAAATACTACCTGTGCTCTACGAGTCAATAAAGACTGATGCAGAAAGAGATATTACTTTCTGCAAAATAAAAACGTGCAGTAGGCAAAATGAGAGAAAAGATATTCCATTAAATTCTACTTGTTTTATCAAAATACTCTCAATCTTGAAAGTTGGTCCTGCTTCACGCAAATACTTAGTGACTTTTCAGAAAATATATGAAGTTATTTGTACAATCAAATAAAAATGTCATGTAGTTATATTAAAAACTTGTATGAATTAGAAATGCATTTGGATAGGAGCAAATATATATATATATATTACACCTTGTACTATACTCCATTCAGGCAATGACCTCTGCTGAACTGTCAGCAGTTTTCTTTGTCTGGAGCTTTTCTCCTTCAAAGGTATACCTGAATCTGACAATTATATTTATATAATATGATCCTGCTGCAGTGGAGTAACGTCATTGTGGTAAATATACTTTGAGCCTGTACTCACAATTCAAGTCAGATGTTGCAGTAGTAGGTATCTCAGGGTACCTACTGCAACTAACTTGTCTAAAGACTCCATGAGAGATGAGAAGTCCTCAAAATATTTTAGATGCTCTAGAACTGCCTGAAGTATTAAAACAGACTAAGAAAAGAAAACCCAAACGTCCTGGGTTTAGCAGTAGCAGTCATTTTTCTCCTTCTTAGTAGCTGGTACAGTGATGTGGGTTTGACTTTCAGCCTGGGAACAGAGCTGATAACACCGATGTTTTCAGTTTTTGCTCAGTAATGTTTACTCTGACCAAGGACTTTGTGAGTCTCATGCTCTGCCAGGGAGGAGGGGAAGCCAGGAGGAAACAGAGACAGGACACCTGACCCAAACTGACCAAAGAGGTATTCCTTACCACAGCACGTCATGCCCACTATACAAACTGGGGGCAGTTACCCGGAAATGCTAGATCACTGCCGGGGTCAGGCTGGGTATTGGTCGGTGGGTGGTGAGCAGTTGTATTCCCTTGCTATTTCCTTTATCATTATTATTATTGGTGGTAGCAGTAGTGTTTTGTGTTATAGCTTAGTTACTGGACTGTTCTTATCTCAACTTTAGGAAGTCTAGTACCAAATCGGAGGAAAACAAGCTATTGGCAGATGTAATATCCCAGATCATGTTAACTTTTATGGTTCTATATTTGCTATCATCCATGATTCTCTTCAGATAGAACGCAACAGCAAACCTTTAAAGTCCCATTGGGAAATGTAAAGTAATTTTAAAATAAGAAAACAGACTTTAATATCAGCTCTTGATGCTTACTGCTTAGGGTCTTTGAAAATTATAAGCCCATTAAATTGCTGGTCTAGTGTTATTAAACTAATATTTCATTTCTATATTAGTGTCCATGCCTTAGAAAAGCTTTATGAACTCTCAACAGTCTTTCAAAGTATGTTTACTTGGTAGGGTAGGTCATACTGCCTCATTATTTTAAAAAATTGACAGGTTTTGGTAAAGTATTGATGACAGCAGTTTTGTGTATATTATTAGAAAACTGAAACTGAAGGAGATACTGGTTTCTATTTATTCCTTGATATATGTCTTCACTGCTGCCACCAATGGGCTTTGAATTGCACAACTAATTAGTTGTACTAAAGCATTCTGCTTGTAAGAGTTACTCCACCTTCTCTCATTTATCATCCACCTGTTGCAGATTGTTTTCAAACTGTGAATGTTCTGGGACACAGGCTGGCAGACACTGTATGTTTGTGCAGCATCTACTACAATGAGGTCCCAACCTGGCTGAGGATTTCCTGCGCCCATACTCATTTGAATAATTATAAAGCATAGGCCTATGACAGTTCTTTGAAAAACAAAAATGAGCCGGAGTAAAAGATGTAAATATTTTCCTCTGCTTCATTCATAGGATCTATTTAGTCTAATGATGCATAAATTAGCATAGACAGCACAGTTTATAAGACAGATGTTTCTGCAAGAAATCAGAGCATCAGCTTAGAGCATGAAATTTCTTACTTTAGGGAAATCCCAAAGATTTTATAGCTACTTGTGCTTCAACCGTGAAAAAAATAATATTATTTCTGGATGTCATCAGGTGGGATTTGTAAGAAAAGCAAAACAAAAAAACCCCACCTTGAAACAAAAAAAAACTCATGTTATTTTAGAATACAGAAAATATTTTTAATCATCTCAAATGGCAACATGCTTATTAAGTGCATGCTGTGTTATTTAAAATAAAATATTTTAGTGAAAAGTTAAATTATCACACTTTCACTAAATCAAGCAGCGATAAACACATAGTTCCTTGGTTTTTTTTCAGCAAAAAATTAATTACAGACAGGCCTGTCATTAAATATTTTGACATTTGCAAACTTCATTTCTGATCAAGAAGCATCAAATCTGAAGATAGAGACAGGAACAAGATTAAATGAGATTGCCGATTTCATGACTCAGTGAAAATAATTTAGGTGGTTCAAGGAGGATGTAAAGTGCAGTAAGTGTTTGAACTTTAAGATCTACAACTGGGTATTAACTTTTTACCTTTTGTTATAGACCTTTGTGTCTATTAGTTTTTGATTTGCACCCATATACATTTCACATATCATTTTGTGTTGAGCCACAATTAACTGCAGGTTTTGTAAAATCAGGGGTTTTTATTTGTGGGCACTTTTAAATGGTCAGAGCTCGAATTTCTTAAGGATTATTCTAACTTGCACAAGCTTTGGTTACCAAAGTGCTATAGACCAGCTGAAAACTAAGAAGCACGTTTCCCACCTCCCATTTTCAAATTGCTCTTCATATTCTTGTCTACCTCAATAACATCCATGCAGCATGAGGAAATAGTGCATGTATAAAGTCAACATGGGCTGCAAGGCTCTCCAGGAAATAAATTTTGAGAAGAGAAAAAAGAGAGAGAAAGAGAGAGAGAAAGAGAGAGAGAAAGAGAGAGAGAGGAGAGGGAGAAAGAGGGAGAAAGAGGGAGAAAGAGGGAGAGAAAGAAAGAGAGGGGAGAGAGAGAGAGAGAGAGAGAGAAAGAGAAAGAGAAGAAAAAGAGAGAGAAGCCGATCCATCAGTATGTGTAAGCAGCAATCCTAATGGCTCTCACAAGAGCTGGCTTATACCATTAATATGCAAAGCTGGAAATTTAAAACACATTATGCTGATGATTAAGAAAGCTTTAGAACTCTACCATAATCCTTGCCTCTAATGATTTCAGAACAAGAAGGGTACAATAAACTAAAAACAGACAAACAAACAAAAAACAACACAGCCCTGACTAGACAAATGGTAAAAGACCTGCTATAACAGAAAATCTGGAAATGTCAAAGACTGATGGAGAAAATCTAAATAGCCTTTCATACTATATCTGAAAATGCAAGATGTCAGTGAAAATATAGGTAGTCAGAAAATCTGAGCTAACAATCTGGGGTGAATCTGAGGCAAAACAGAGAAATTACTAGAAGATCCAGACTTAACTCTTAAGCAAGCAGTTACAGCTTGCAGTGTAAATTAAATTACCCAATGAAAAATGAAGTTGAAAGTGAGCCACTCAGTCCTCTGAGGTAGACGCATAAGCCATCTATGAAAACAAAACAAAAAAAAAAAAATCAGAGGTTGACAGACCAATGAAATTCAAGACAGAATACCCCAACAACAGATGAAGCTGAACCCTTTGTGACAAACAGCACAAGCCAAGATGATACTAAGTCTTGGAAAGAGAGGCACATTCTGTATTTGGATTACCAGAGTTTACAAGCTCTGGCACAACACTTAAAGGATGGACACAGAGAATGACCAGAGCAGCTGACAATTTTGCATCCAAAAGCTAAGGATTGTAAAACTGAAAATTAGCAGGACACAAACACTGAGTCCACAAGAAAAGTGGAAATACAGCACTGGAGAAAAAGCTACATGCATACAGGGTAAAAAGAACTTGGAGAGTGTAAATAAATGGTGAATGCAGAGAAAAAAACACTGTATAGAATCATAGAATAATTAGGGTTGGAAAGGACCTTAAGATCATCTAGTTCCAACCCCCCTGCTGTGGGCAGGGACACCTCACACTAAACCATCTCACCCAAGGCTTCGTCCAACCTAGCCTTGAACACTGCCAGGGATGAAGCATTCACAACTTCCCTGGGCAGCCCATTCCAGTGCCTCACCACCCTAACAGGGAAGAATTTCCTCCTTATATCCAATCTAAACTTCCCCTGTTTAAGTTTTAACCCATTACCCCTTGTCCTGTCACTACAGTCCCTGACGAAGAGTCCCTCCCCAGCATCCCTATAGCCCCCCTTCAGATACTGGAAGGCTGCTATTAGGTCCCCACGCAGCCTTCTCTTCTCCAGGCTGAACAGCCCCAACTTTCTCAGCCTGTCTTCATACAGGAGGTGCTCCAGTCCCCTCATCATCCTCGTGGCCCTCCTCTGGACTTGTTCCAGCAGTTCCATGTCCTTTTTATGTTGAGGACACCAGAACTGCACACAATACTCCAGGTGAGGTCTCATGAGAGCAGAGTAGAGGGGCAGGATCATGTCTTTCGACCTGCCAGTCACTCTCCTTTTGATGCAGCCCAGGATACAGTTGGTTTTCTGTGCTGTGAGCACACACTGCAGGCTCATGTTCATTTTCTCATCAACCAACACCCCCAAGTTCTTCTCCACAGGACTGCTCTGAATCTCTTCTCTGCCCAACATGTAGCTGTGCCTGGGATCGCTTCGACCCAGGTGAAGGGAACATGCTCAGCATTCAGTCGTGAGGGTAACGAGCCATTTGCCTCTTCCATTCTGGACTTTCAAAAATCTGAGGAATAACTGGAAAAGTTTGAGAAAGTGTTTCAGTAGACAGGACTCAGCTGAAGACCAAGTACATGTGGAAAAAGGTAGAAAGGGCTTTAGCCTATGGCTGGAGTTAAAATAGGAGATAGCTAGTCACACTGGAAGCTGTAGACCAAGCAAAAGAAATGGCCAGCTTTGCTATATTTGCATGGGACTTCACCTACATATTGAAGTAACATAAGTACTAAATAAATCTGTAAAAATGAAACACTTTTGTTACCTACCATGGGAT
This sequence comes from Lathamus discolor, assembly GCF_037157495.1. Lineage (NCBI taxonomy): Eukaryota > Metazoa > Chordata > Aves > Psittaciformes > Psittacidae > Lathamus > Lathamus discolor. Next base: position 110,514,586 of record NC_088885.1, read on the forward strand.
AAATCCTTGGAAGAATGGCACAAAGGCCAGCTAGTAGGCTTTGCTACACCTGTGTGGGGCCAGTGTAACTGCCTCTGCATTGTCCTCCTGGACACAAGAGCACGGAGGAGTGCACTGTCACAAAGGCAGGCTCCAGATCCAGTCCTCTGCACTCCACATCCTAACAGAAAAAAGAAATAGAGGAAGAACCACCATGTTCCACTTAAGGTAATTAGAGCTAATCCAGTATTGCCTGGGCTTTCTCTTTTAAACAGTCTCCTAGTCAGTTTCCACAAATAAGGGACAGCTGTGTGGAAAAGTATGGTTTTATTTAGGAAAAGGGTTTTTTAGGTATATCGTATCTTTCAGCCAAAAAAGGAAAGTATCAAAGTCACCCTGTATTTGCACAGTGAATGTACTTTTGGCACATGTGCTGTACAAAAGATTTGCTTACTGAAAGACTATCTGATGTATTGGGTTTGATATCAGACAGACAGGTAGGTTTGACACTTTTGTCACAAACAGTGCAATATTGTCTAGACAAAGATGCTATCTCTGGCTTAAAACAAGTGTTTGCCTGCAGATCTTTGGTGTGCAGTAGAATAGTCTGGTGCTACAACAATGTATGTTTGTGTCTCAACATGCATCAGCAGCGTGTGCTGTCATACCCGACTTTATTAACAAAAACAGAGCCAGTTGATCAAGGAAACTGATTATTCATCTTTATCTGGTACTCATTACATCACATCTTGAATGCTGCTGCTAGTTTTGATTCCCAGTATATTAAAGACATTGGTAAACTGGTATGAGTTTAGTGGACGCCACCAAAATAGTTGGGCTGGAGCATTTGCCCTATAAGCAGAAGCTGCAGGATCAGACCTGGTTCAGCCTGAAGACAAGATGGCTTCGGGAGCACTTAACAGCAGCTTACCAGTATCTACAGGAAAGTTAGCAAGAATACAAATCCTTGTTATAGAGGTGTGGCAGATGGACAAGAAACAGCAGCCCCAGACTAAAAGATGGGTAGCTCCAACTGGGTCAAAGGAAACAAACTGTCCAAGCACTGGGACAGTCTGCCCAGAAAGTTCTCACCACGGAAGTTTTCAAGATCTGACTCAACAAAGCCCTGAGCACCTAAATGCTGAATCAACTACTGACTGTGCTTTGAGCAGGATGTTAGAGCAGATGACCACCTGAGGTCCCTTCCGACCTGGAAGATCCCAAGGAAGGCAAACTTAAATTTTCCAAAATTAAATTGTTAAGCAAGTTCCCACCTGCTTAGCACTGGGTTATGCGAGCCAATGAATATTTATTTCTGAGTGCAGAAAAAGATCCATGAAGCATGTTACAAATTATAATGTGGAAAGATACAACTATTCTGATTCCAAAATGCTAATGGTGGATGGGATTAATAACAGGATGTCTTGATTGACAGCAGGAAGACTTAAGATTGTGACTTTTGGAAAATCTCCAGCTCTTTTGACAGTCAGATCACATTTTGTTTAGGAGCCAGTGTTGATTCAAGATTCTAGTAGGAATGGTGAAGGTCTTAAAATTAATTTTAAAAGGCTTTATCTGATTAGCCGACCATGCATTTTCCTGTATTCTCAAATGTTTAATAATTAATGATGGAGCAAGCTGCAGGTCAGATTCATTAATCTTTCTGAACATGCATGTGTGCACTAGCATTACTGAATGGTCTGTTACTGTTTAACTAAGCCCACAACATATTTCTTTACATTGATTCAGCACCAACCAGGTGCTCCAATTTCAGCTATTCAAATTTCTGGTAGACATCTAAGTCAGATGCAAATCAGAGGACCAAAGCTAAATGCCTGTTTTCCTTATATAATCCATGAATAAAAGCAGATACTTCCATGAAAGGCAATCAGAACATCATTTGCTCATCTGTATTAACTTGTATAGCCCATTATCTACTTCCTAGCTGACATTTGTCATAACCCGTTTCAAAGCATAGCTTATGTTACTGCTCTATATGTTATTAAATGCCCCAATTAGAACAGGACTGAAATTTTACAATCAAATGGAATAAGTGTAAGAAGTTTGGCTGGAAAAGCGACATATACTTGATGAAAATCATCAGGTTCAATACCCTTTTTATCCCCTGAAATACAGCAGAAAGCACCTATGTATAGAGGGTAGGCACACTGCAAACCTAACAGGGGGGCAAAAGTCATGAATACAAGCTATGTGATTATGGGGACTAACTTACTGGAGGATAGACTTCTGCTAGCAGGTTATATACTCACAGTTTCCATTTCACCCAGAAGCCAATTCATGGTTGATAGTGTGTACATTTTTCATAAACACTAGAGCTGATTTTCAACTCAGGTATCTTTAGTGACCTGCAACATGTTTGGGTGTACAAAGCTGCTCTGTTAGACTCCCTTTTTGTCAGCAGGAAGAAGTATGTACCAAGAAAAAATGATTCATCTGAATTATCTTAGAGGTCTGCTAAAGGACAAGATTACTTCAGCAAACTGTATTACTTTCCATTGATAAGAAAAGAAGTTTAGACAAGGAGCTCAGATGGATGTAAATCCCACCCAAGGAAACAACACTGATCCATAAGTCTGAAACCAAGAGCAATCTTCTAATAAAAGGAACAAACAGCCTCATTCCTACAGAAGAGCCAGATTTGCAATGTATCTGCTTCAGAGATTATTAAAACCAAAACAACAAAAGAGCAGTATCACAGTACCATGATTAAATCCACAAGTCATACATTTGGAAATCATACTTTTCTACATGTTGAAGTCTTCTTACATTGGTAAAGCCACAGGAGATGAGAAAGAGCATTTCTTTTTCTGGGTCTTTATATAGCTGAACCGTATTATATTAACTTTATATTCCTGAACCCTTATTTGGCCACCAACCAGTACAGCCCCTTCTGAGTAACATCACTTTTCCATTAACATGAAAAAGTATAGCTTGCAGCAAGTAGACAAAAAGGAAGGAAAACTTGTTTGGAGCTCACCTTGCTTGTCTCTGGCATGACAAATTTTTCCAAATCTGAAATTTAAAGGGTACCACTCTAAGAAGCAGAGTTCACAGCCAGTTCACAGGTTCACAGCCAGTCTTTCCATTCCTTTCCTGCTTTCTCATCACTACAGATAACTGTATTTTCCAGAGCATTTCTCAAAGAGTTATGTTATTTGATGAAAAACTGTCTTGATCTCTGCCTCCTTTTCCCTCTTTTATTTTTTTCTTCCCAAAATAAAAACAAAAAAAAAAAAAAACAAAAAAAAAAAAACAAACCCTTAGCTTTGTCTCTGATGGCTGTAAAGGAAAGTTAACAAACCTGACTGGGAGAAAGTGCTCATCCACTATAAAAAGAAACACTCTGAGAAGTCCCATAGCTCCTCTGGTTTCATGTAAGGCTCCCAGGCAGTATTCCAGAGACAGCATCCCAGAGACAGCCACAGAGCTCAGCAGCACAGCTTGCTTAAGCCCTCTGTCCTTCTCCCATAAAGCTCAGCTCATCTGCAAGATTAATTGCAACTGCACAGAGTGACCCTCAGGGTCATCATAGCCTCAGAACCATGTAATGATGAAAGAAGAGACATGACAGGAGTAGGTGGAGGCTGCAGGGGGAAATGTACACACTCCAAAGGGGAAGCCGAAATGGTAGGGATGGGCAATCTGACAGAATAACAGTGTGGTCACTGAACCAAAACGCGATGCAGTATGCCCAGAAAGCTGGAGAGGGAATAGAAAAAAAACTTTGTCTGCCTCCACTTAAAGAAAACAATATCAATGCAGAGCCCTGGGTGCCACAGAGGGAGTGCAACAGCCACGTGGAGAGGTCATCACCCTCCACACAGCCGAGATGAGTAACAAGAGAGCACAAACTTTCAACAAAAGGAAGGTCAAAGCTCATAGCAGGTTCAGCCTTTGAAAAGATGATGACGATGACGACAGTGAACATTCAGCAAACTGCAGGCTGGTCTGAAAAGAACAGCAGGAATTTTCTCAATAAATTTCTTCTGAATCTTCTTAATAAAGAGAAATTAGGCTTCTTTTTGAATACCAGAGTCACTGAAAAATGATAGAGAGTCGTCTCCTTTCTCAAGGTTCAAGTAAGGGAGAAAAATCTGCCATTCTACTTTCTCACAAATTAGCACACGGGCATCAAAATAACAATGCAAACACCTTCAAGGGTAATTACTCTTTTTGACTTGAGCGTCTAATCAACATATCAAGGTTCTGGTTACACATCTTGATCTGGCTTCAGCAGAGCTGAGTGAAGAACCTGTCAGCCCCAGCTGGTTCCCAGCCATCTGCCCCCATCACTTTGCTGAGGCTACTGACTTGTGGACCTGCTTGCATAACTATTCAGACCAGTGCTCTCTGCTTCAATACAAACAAGCCAGATGAGATGAAATAAAATAAACAAGCCACAAACATTAGATCTTCTCTTGGCTGGATTCTTGCAACTCAGCTGGGTCCTGAGGCGATCACCTGAGCGTCACTCCAGCAGATCTGGGGGTCTTAAACTTCTGGTCAAGGACTGTTTTGTACGGAGAACAGTTCTTGGATTCAGAGACCTTCAAGCCTCTTCCCTGATAACACTATCTCTACAGACTCTGTCTCTAGGGTTCTCCCAGGTGATATTAAAAATCTTTCTCTGACTTTCTGCTGCCATAGCTGTTATCTCTTCAGTGTTTCTGCTGCCTCTCTTTTCTGAGCCTGCCCCCTCCCTGGTAACTTGTCCCACAATGCCTATCTTCCAGCAGAACCCTTCTCCCACATAGTTCAGATCCCTGCAGCTGCTGTGTATTTTGAGTCATAGTTCCCTGCTTTTTTTGTCTGCTCAGCAAAGGAACTTCTTTATGGCAGGGTAGAAAAGTGTATGGGCTCTTCAGGGAAATAGTAAATTAGCTGGTCCTTGCTCTGGATTGAAACTAGACATGGAGAATCACCATAAGGTAGAAATTTAAATAGCTCTCCAGTCCAGGAGGTATGGTAGGCTGGGTTTTGGGAAGTAACACTCTGAGAAATGTGCATGGGGTACTCTTGTGCTTAAGCAGTCTTTCCCATTCGTCTCTGTGGTCTCATCCCCCCAGCCACTTGATAGCTGACCTGAAGGAGAACAGACTGGTTTTACTCTCTGGTCTGAACAGTACTCACCATCCTTGGAAGTATTTAAAAGACATACAGATGTGGCAGTTAGGGATATGGTTTAACGGTGGACTTGGCAGTGCTGGGTTAACAGTTGGGCTCGACGATCCTAAAGGTCTTTTCCAGCCTAAACAGTTGTATGATTCTATGACTCTGGTTCCCTTTGTGCAAAGAAAAGCCTGAACAGGGTTCCCCCCACTGCCCAACACTACAGTGTGAACTTTTAATGTAAGCCTCCGGCTCATGATTTCACTTTCAAATGAGATACACAGTACAATTAGAAATGACAGAGAGAGAAAGACCCTCACAGAGGTGCATGCTGCTAAATATCACATCTGATTCCTCCCCAAAATTTTCCAACACTAGTGTTTGCTGAGTTGCTTGCTATATCTTGGTTGGTATGGTTTAACTAAGAAAACCTGTACAAAACCCATAGTGAATATACACACTTGTAAATGAGGCAGAAATATTCAATAATCCTGATGTCTTCTCATTTTCTGACGTGTTTGTACCTCCTGGCCTCAGTCTAGGTTTGGTGTGAGAGACCCCATGACTGTACTGGGTTTTCATGGCCAGATTTTGGTGGTGAGGGGGGCTAGAAAAATAGCTTCTGTGAGAAGCTGCTAGAAGTTTCCCCCGTGTCTGATAGAGCCTCCGGAATAACAGAGTTAAGAAGCGGGGAAAATACTGCTGTGCAACAGCAACTGCAGCCAGAGTGAGAGTATGCGAGAGAAACAACTCTGCAGACATGAAGGTCAGTGAAGAAGGAGGGGAGAAAGTGCTCCAAGTGCTGCAGCAGATTCCCTTGCAGCCTGTGGTGATCCTGTGAGAAGCATGTGCTGGAGCAGGCTCCTGGCAGGACCTGTGGCCCCATTCAGAGGGGAGCCCGTGCTGGAGCAGGTTTGCTGGCAGGACTTGTGACCCTGTGGGAGCCCCATGCCAGAGCAGTCTGCCCCTGAAGGACCGAGCCCCTGGAAGGCACTCACACAGGATCAGGTAGTGAAGAACTGCAGCACGTGGGAAGGACTCACACTGGAGAAGCTGGTGGAGGACTGTCTGCTGTGTGAGGGCTCCTGTGTGTGAGCAAGGGAAGAGTGAGAGGAGTTTTCCCCTGAGGAGGAGGAAGGAATGGCAGGGACGATGTGTGATGAAGTGACTACAACCCCAATTCTCTGTTGCCCTGTGGTGCTGAGGGGAAAGAGTTAATAAAAATAGGGGGTGAAGTTGAGACCAGGCAGAAGGGAGATGTGGGGGGAAGATATTTTAAGATTTATGTCTCACTGCTCCACTCTGATTTGATTGGTAATAAAATAACTAATTTCCCCAAGTTGAGTCTGTTTTTACTCATTACAATAATCAGTGAATGATCCCACCCCGTTCTTATCTTGTTATATTTTTTCTCCCCTTCCCAACTGAGAAGCGGAGTGATAGATTGGTTTGGTGGGCACCTGGCATCCTGCCAGGGTCAAGCCACCACAATGATGCAACACAAAGGACTGTGGGCAGAAAGCGCTGTTCCTGTCATGAATGAATCTTCTGCCATGACATTTCTTGACCAATTTCTCAAGCTCATACAGAGGCTGAACCTGTTACCTGAACTTTTGGGTTTTCTCAGAACTAAATGAAATTTCTCAGACTTCTGCAGTGCAGTTATCATTATTCTTTGTCATGGTGTAATCCCTCTTTGCTCAATGCAGCACTATAAAGCTCTTCACCTCTAGTTCCGATTTGTTTTTCTGAAGCCTATTTTCTTGAAAGGTTTCCTTGTATTGAAAGCATATAGCATTTTCTCTCTGATACCTTCTTTTTGACCTGAAAACTTAATGCTCATCTCTACTAGTTTTTAATCTTTCAAGCTGAATCAACACAACATCCTTCCTTGCTTTCCTCGGAAATTTTTGTAACTATTTGGTTTTGATCTTTCTGTGATTGTTGTAAGATCAGGGCTGAGAAATCTTCAAACAACACAGTGGTTCAGTGGTTTGAACCAGAGCTAAATTAGAACTGTATTTCATACTCACAAAGTGTGTGAGTTTCAATGAAGCTAAATGAATGTTACTTCTATAGTTATTTACTTTTGTTTTTATTCCGCTAATCAACTCATGAAGAATTTTACAGAGCACAGGTCAATAGCTAAGCTTGTTATCACTCAGGTGTAAAATGTAAAATCAATGCAATCACTTTCTTGCTATCCTCCTCTCTTAAAAGCACAGAGGGAATAAACATAGAGGAAAATATAACAAACAGCATAGAATGTACGGGCAGAGAGGGAGACAGTGCATGATTGATTCTTTTCATGCCTTAAAAGCCTTTCTTCTTCCAAATTCCGCTATCCTACCTCTACTACAAGAGCAAATTGTCCCTCTAGGGTTGACCCTAAACTATGGGAAATGTAGCCACATGCAACTAGCAGTAAGGCTGCAAGTGTTTCTTCTAGAGAGACTCTGTTCCTGCTGGGGAGAAAAGCATAGGGGTGCTCTTCAGTCTAGGAGGAGTACTTTGACTGAAAGCTGACCCTAGGCTAAACTAACTGGTCAGTGTGAGTGGGTACTTACCTGAGTAAAATGTATCACATACTGACTTGGCTCTAGCAACTAAGGGGGCTAGAGCACCTCCCATACTTTTTATGGGTAAGAAAATTAGGGCCAGAAGAGAAACCTGCTTGGAGACCTCATAGCAGCCTTTCAGTATCTGAAGGGGGCCTGCAAGGGTGCTGGAGAGGAACTGTCCATCAGGGACTGTAGTGATAGGACGAGGGCTAACAGGTTCAAACTTAAACAGAGGACATTTAGGTTGGATATAAGGAAGAAGTTCTTTACTGTGAGAGTGGTCAGGCACTGGAACAGGCTGCCCAAGGGAGCTGTGAATGCGCCATCCCTGGCAGTGTTCAAGGCCAGGTTGGAGGGGGCCTTGAGTAACCTGGTCTAGTGTGAGGTGTCCCTGCCCATGACAGGGGGATTGGAACTTCATGATCTTAAGATCCTTCCCAACCCAACCCATTCGAAGACCTTGTGATTTCTGGTGGGAATATGCAAAAATATAACTGTGCCTGATGAAGTCTGGCAACAGCATGCTCAGTCCTTCAGCATGAACATTGTCCTTGGTTTACCTATGGGACAGAGGAGTATCTGTACCCCAGCACCCCAACAGTGTGGTAGGTATTACTGTTCCTGGTGCTCCTCAGTCACAAGAAGTAGTCGTTGTAGGAGTCAGTGTCTGATTTTGTAGTGGCTTGGCCACTGCTAAGCCTACAATCTGTTTCTTTTCTTCTAGGTAAAGTCCTCCTCCCACCTTCCACTCACCCTCAGCTTGGACTCATATCACCACTACAACCTTCACATTAATTAATTTGCTTTTATAACACACCTAGTTCTTGCTCCAATATTCACTGTCCTTCAGTGAAAGGTTTCTGACACGTGTCTTCTCTGGCATTAACCCGACAGCAAGAAACCCACATAAGCAAGTAATCATAGAATAGTTTAGCTTGGAAGGGACCTTCAAAGGTCATATAGTCCAGTTCCCCTGCAGTGAGCATGGACATCTTCATCTAGATCAGGTTTCTCAGAGCCACATCTTCTAATAATAAGTTTAATGACACCTTAATTGTTGTTTTGTCATCTTGCACTCTTGTGTCATGATTTAACCTTTTTTTTTTTATTGAGCTCCCAATGATAAAAAATTCAATAAATAAATAAAAGTGCTTGTGGCTAAAGTGAAAATTCCATTTGAAAGCTCAAAAGCTTGAAGACAGATTATAACAGATGTTGGTTTATTACTGCAAAGATTCACTATTTTTTAAGCAGCCACAGGGCTCTTGGCAGGCCCAACATGAACAATTTTGGAGGATTTAGGTTTGGCAGAATTATAATTCTTCTTTATATGCTGACCAGAGAGATTGACACTATAAAACTCATAACCCCAGAAAAGCGAGCTGTCCTCTAGAAGTGACAAGCATAAAAGCTAGAATTACCATTTTTACTGGTGTTTTCGTCTTTCCGAGAAGCTCATCAGTCTCATCTACAGAGCTGTGCTAAGACTTCCTTCATATGCTGCCTTCAAGCTTTCACCCCAGTTGTTTAGAATTTGAACTGTCTTTTAACTATATGCTTGCATGTATTAGCCTTCTAGCTCAAGGCCCAATCACAGTACAAATAATAGATACTAATGGCAAAAGAGTTCTTTATGATTAACTATTATATTGAATTTTAAGTTTTATATGTCTGATTTGACTTAAGAAAATAAATCATATTCTAGTCTTCATAGGGAAAATTATAAAGGACCATTAATCTACTCTCCCTTATGTGTGATGCCATTCCATTGCATTGCTTCTCTATCACAGCATGCAAGAATATCTAGCATGCAAGAATAGATAATTTTTCACCTAGAAACTGAATGCTTAGAAGAATATGCATGACAAAATTGTACTTCTCAGCAGGCACTTTTCATATACAGAGGCTATAATCCTGATTATTTCAGTACAACTGTGTGTATTATTTACTGACTGTTGAAAATTCTAGAGAATAAAGACATAATACAGAAATTGCCATGGTAAATTATGACATGTCTTTAACCAAGGACTCAGACCTTCTCTTCTGCTCCCAAGGGAATGTAAAATATGCAAAAGCTATCTTTCGATGTAATGTAATGTAATGTAGTAAAATGTAATGGTTTGTCTATTTAGGAGAGCCAGTAACTGGAAAATCAGTGCAGAATCATCTGACTCCTCACTATAATTCAGTTGGCAGATGTGTGCAGAGTTCCATGGGAGTAAGATTTGTTTGGGCTGGTGACATGAAAGCGATTCAGCAAGTGGGTTCGTACACAGCATGAATTCACACACCAGAACGCTCTTGGAAGGGAGAAACCAAAACAATAAACCTCACCCATTAACTGTGTAGTATGACTAACAGCAAAGATCCTCAGGTAAACAACATTTGCACAGTAGAAAAGGAATTAGCCTATAACAACTGCTTTTTCTATACACAAAGTCACTCTGTTTAACTTTTCTTAATCTCTTGAAAATGCTGGAAGGAAGGGGTGTATATAACAAAGTTAATGATTTAGAATCATAGAATAGTTAGGGTTGGAAAGGACCTCAAGATCATCTAGTTCCAACCCCCTTGCTATGGGCAGGGACACCTCACACTAAACCATCTCACCCAAGGCTTCGTCCAACCTGGCCTTGAACACTGCCAGGGATGGAGCACTCACAACCTCCCTGGGCAACCGATTCCAGTGCCTCACCACCCTAACAGGAAAGAACTTCCTCCTTATATCCAATCCAAACTTCCCCTGTTTAAGTTTTAACCCATTACCCCTTGTCCTGTCACTACAGTCCCTGATGAAGAGTCCTTTCTCAGCATCCCTATAGGCTCCCTTCAGGTACTGGAAGGCTGCTATGAGGTCTCCACGCAGCCTTCTCTTCTCCAGGCTGAACAGCCCCAACTTTCTCAGCCTATCTTCACAGGCTATAAGGAGGCTATACTGAGAGATACAAGATAGTTTGGTTAGACATTGTCATGTGTCCCTTTCAGTTTCAGCCATGACCTGGGCCACAAATGGGGTGATTTGGCTAAGCAGGCACTTCAAGTTTTGATTATATATACCTTAACACCATGGGACAGAGATCATGTCCTATTAATAGGTCTGCATGACTGTGAAAATTTTGTGCCTGTATAAAAATGTTGGGCATTCTCTTTCTCAAGTAAAAACCAAACAAATCATGTGTAATGTAGCTGTTGAAAGAAAGGTTATTACTAATAAAAATAAAATTACTAGGGCTATGTGAGCAAACATGGGAACAAATGCATACCCATATGGAAATTCAGCACAAGGGCTGAAAGCTTATGAAAACACCTGCATCTAAATTTTGACCTTAGACTTTTCTCCTTGTTATATTTCCCCAGGCTTAGCCAAAATCTGCAAATAAACAATCCAATCAAACTGCAGGACTTCTCCAGGAATTCACTGTGTCCATCTGTTTGTGAATCAGTCACAGGCAGACTCAAGTAAACAATAAATACATGAAGATACAAATGATAAGACTTTACTGGAGGAAAAAAAAAAAGGAAAGCATAGCTTCTCATGCCAAGAATGTGGTGTGTATTCTAAAACTGGCAGTAATTTTTACATTTATTCTAGGAGAAGGAAAGAAAGAAGCAGCTCAGCAGGCTTTCTGTGATTTCTTAACAGACATTTCGTCATTTATTGTTTATTCCCTTTATATTTCTTCCATAGAGCAGAATTTATGTAACTGTTCTTTATGTTATTAGAATTTCCTCCTAGTTTGAATGTTTGCAATGAAAGGTGTCCCATGGAGTTTAGAAAGATTTTTAATTCTGTCTGAGAACTTGTTAGTTTTTACTATTAAAAGAAACATTTATGAGGAGATGCTGAAAGATTTTGAAGGGATTTTTAGGGTGAAGAAGAAAAGACTGAAGGAAGACAATCTAGAATTATGTTTAAAAGTTGATATAGTGAAGATGCATTTTTATCTCAGTACCACTGAGGATGCTACGAGAAAAAGTGTAAACTGAAGTAAATGGGGAACATTTGTTTATTTGTTCGCATTATGAATTTAACAGCAGGCAGGGTATCATTGCTGTTTTATCTATGTAGCCATTTTATCCTGCTGCTCAAGCCATTCTCAAGAAGCAGCTCAGAAGTATATAGAAGTTGACATGTTTTGTCATGGATGAGGGCAAAGCAGCTAAAGTAGAAGGCAGTACAATTCAACATTTTGCTGGTACTAGGAATGGAAAGTGCTGTTGGGAAGGGATGGTGAAAAGGACTTCAGGATGCATGAGTTTTTTGATGGAGGAAGGAAGTCTCGAGACTTAAGCAATGACCAGCATTAAAGACGACAAAGGTCATTCTCAGGCTTTCAGGGAGAATTTGTGGGAGAGGATTGTGATGTTTTCTTCTCTGAGATGCTGTCAGGAGAGACGTCTTCCTCTCCTCATCTCCTTAGTCTTTCAGTATCACCTGTATAGACTTCTTTTTCCTAGCACTTCAGGGACTCCCTATTTCCAGTCTAGTTTAGGGTGGTTGTTTTTTCTTTATACCACTGTGGAGGATATGAAAAAAGGCTTTAAAATAAAGAAAAAAAAAATGAAAAATCCTTTCCAATAGCAACTGTAGTTAGTGCTGAATAGGTACTCAGGGCACCAGAAACTCTCCAACACTGGAAGTGTTTAGCCATTCTTTCCCCTGTTGGCCAGAGGAAGAAAAAGGTAATCTCTCAACGTCCCTTCTAGCCCTAATGTCCATCGTATTATAACCACAGTATTAGCAGAAAGCACAGCTTGCTGCTACTTCTGAGATGCATCACTATTTCATACAATATTACAGCTCAGGAGCAGCAGTTTTTAATATAAATGCTTGTGTTTCAATTTCATATTCAGAAAGACAAAGTCAAGACTGAGGCCACGCAATCTGGAGAAAATTTATCTTCCACAATCCAGCACAATATAAATGGTTTTATTTATCTAAACAATAATGCAATGTCCCAAATTAAAATCACTCAAATCCTTTAAATAAATTCTTTTTTTTGTTTTGCATTAACAGATTTGGCCTGCTTTAAGCTAGCGGTCTCTGTGAACAAATCTCAGGCATGGTTTGCCAGTCAAAGTGATCCAGAGACCATTCCCTAAGCACAATTTATATGCAGCCCTCTGGTTTGGAGGTTGAGACGGTTTGTTAGACATGAGCTAGTGCATGCCAGCAGATCTCAGTGCCCAGTAAATTAAACTTGTCTGTTAGTATTTCTTGTACAAATGTCACCTATGTCTTGGATTAGTTATTGGCTTGGATTTCAGCTGATGCCTAGAAGAGTAAATATAAAAAATCAACATTTAACAAAACAAAATATACAGTGTAAAATAAGACATTGGTGTTGCGTTTCACCACAGCAGCAAGTACAATAATCTTCTAAGAATCTGTCTTACTGTCTCTGCTGTGGTTCAAAATATCTTCATAGTTTTGTTTATTTTTTAAATCACATAAATCCCACTCTTACGAAATGCATCAACTCTCCTGAGGAGATTATGAGCAACCAACCACAAGCAAACTTCCTAGATTTGCCTTCAGATTGAAATGTTTTGGACATCCATTTATAACAGCTTTAAGGATCATTATTCAGCATCTCTACTTAACAGCTATTTTTAGAAAGACGCATCAACAAAGCCACACACTGAAAGAATAAATAATAGCTATGAGGAAATGCATTTCAGTTCCCAGGCTATGAAAGAGATGTTATCTTTCAGAAGGTGGCTAAATATACTATAGTCTTCAGGAATACTGCCCACAGCACAGTAGAGAAGTTGATGGAGCAAGGACTTACCTGAGGGTTGGCTGCAATAAGCCGGAGCAATTATCCACGTGAGAGCACTCATGAATAGCTTAGGCTGTGAAAAGTATCTTCCTTGGGGAACGGATCTATAGATCAAGATCAAAAGCTGCACTCCACAGAAAGTCACTGTTCTCCATTCCAAAATACAATAAAAAGAAAGAAAAAAAAATAGATAGCAACTATTTCATGACATTGAAGGTAACAAATAGCTATTTAATGGCATTGAAAGGTAGCAAATTCAAAACTGGAAATGTTTTCTCACACAATCTCACAGTATGATTAGGTAGTGGAGGTGCCATGGCATGTCACTCAATCTATCAGCCTGTTCAAGATGGAAGGTGACAGTCAAATAACCTTGAAAGTTCTTGCTGTCATACTCTATTAACAACAAAATTAGTATCAGACTATCTGCCTTGAGATTTACATACATCTGTGTCTAGTCCATCTCAGGGCAGAACTTTCTGCTGCAAAACAAATTACTCTGTGTATAGGTACTGCCTGGTTCCTGCATCTTCTGCTGAAATATTCATTCCTGGACACCATCACGAAGATGGACAAAATGGAAGTTTCTCCAGTCTAGCACAGAAAAGCTTAATTTCTTCTTCCAGGAAACATAAGTCCTGTAACAAGTAAAACAGTCAATCCATACTATTAGGAAAAAGAATTTTGTGAAAATCTTCTAAATATGCTTTCTTGTCTGTACTTCAGGTATATATAATTAATTATTCTGTTAGTCAAGGAAGGTAAAAATGTTGGCTCTCACCCTGATATATGTAATATATTTCTGATTAATAACCCATCTACCTATAACTAATCTTGAAACATAAGCAAACATTCAAAGTGAATAACAGAAGCCTGCACATTTCTAGGACATCCATCATCATGTTTTTTGTTGGCTATAGACAAGACTATCCACGGAAATGTCAATACTCTATTACCCTTCCATCATCTGCTTTCATTACCATTACCAAGTATTGCAAACTTTCAGCATAAAATGACACTCTGTAGCTTTGGAGAGGCATAAAACCTTTTTGTGCCTCCTCCTCCCACAATATATGAAAAATTCCCAATTCTCAATAGGAGAAAGAAAAAGGAATGGATGCCACCAGAAGCAAAATGTTTATTCCAAGAATTTTGTTTTGATGAAAATTTGTGGTTGAAGTTCTTGGAAAAGAAAATGTCATGACTGGCTTGCCCGTGACAGAACAAAATGTCATGACTAGCTTTCTTCTCTGTAAAACTCAAAAGTTACATGGGACTAAATGTGCATGGAATGCGAGAGACAGGAGAAAAGTCAGAAGGGATATTTCTCATTCACCAATGCACTAGTAAGTGAACTTTTACAGATGTACACCACTGAGGGAAATGTGCTGGTCTCTGCAGTCTACCTGTATAAGCAGTGGAAGGGGGTAGATGGGAGTTTACTTTGGGAGGCTCTGCAGTCACTCCCAAACCACACAATTATGTAATGCAGGGCACTATAGAGGGGGTTGGTCTCCTAATCAGGAGTCAGGACAATGTAGTAAACTCACTCCTTATCCCATGAGCATAGATGGAACTTGACTTAACATGCAGAGGGCAAAGTCTTGCAGGTTACATGGAAGTCTGGCAGACCTGTTTCTCTTATGAGAACCTGAAATATTAATAAGCAAGGCTAGTGGTAAAACTTTGATTTCAGCTGTTCTGCCTGCACCCTGATTCCTCCTCCCTTCTCATCCACCATGCTCCTTTATATGTGTATAAGTGATTCTAGTGTACAATAAATTACCCTAATCCCTAAACCCCACACTCTTGTGTTACCTTTCTTGCATAGTATCAGTGCTGGCATGAAACGTTTCTTTCCATTTCCAGAGATTTTCACTAAGATAACTAGTTGAGTCGAACAAAAAGCTCAAAACACACCAAACTGCCTACAAGCAAGTTAGCATGTATGCAGTAAAGACAATGAATGAAATAGGACCTTAGATGAAGGCAGAAACAAAGTACCTTGGGAATACAGTTGAAGCTATAGACGTGGGGATGTTTTTTTCCAATAAGCACATGTTTGCTTTTAGAAAGTCTTGGATCTAGTATAGCCACAAGAGCTGCAGCAAGCTCACATTTCCCACTTCCTAGCAGTAACTTTTGAAATGACATTGCTATTAGCCTGATTGTGCCCTAATAAAACTGAAAAACATTGAAGAAAACTGGGTTTGATTCTCCCATCTTTCCAAAAGGGCTTTCAGTGAAATCACAGCAGCTCCCAGTACAGTGTTAAGACATGTAGTACTTGTGTAAACTTGAGATGATCTTAAAAGAGGGTGAAATAGTGTAGAATGAGAGAATAAAAAAGAGAATAATGGCCCAACAGTTCCTGCCACAGTTAGTGGGAAAGCAGAGTTTTGGAGGAACCACAAACACGATTCTGCATTGTGGTTTTAGTTTTTATCTTTAAACTCTCCCTCCCTCACTTTTTCTCCACACAAAAGAAAATGTGGGAAAAGTTGGGTCAGGGAAGCCTGTTATTTAATAAAATGTATCCTTTGAATAGAAGGAAAAGAAGAATTACAAAAAAAACACCACCACATTTATTTATAAATTTATAAGATCAGCCCTGAGTGTACTGCCACATTTCCCTTTCTTTTTTTTTTAGCTTCCCCCCCCCCCCTTAAATCTACACTACAAAACAATTCTTCTGAAATACACGTCAAAATAATTTTATGTCAAATGGGATCCTAAACCCAAATATAATTTGTAGATATTTTGTAGATATTCAGAAACATCAGAAATAATTCATTCAAACATAACACACAGCATTTAAAAAAACCCACCCTAACAACCACTCTTGCTATTATAAAATAGGCTCAGTTTGCATACCTGAGAATACCAGAGGGCATAATCCATCAAATGAAAATAATCCTCTGATGTGCTATAAACACAAATCAAGGGAGTATGAAACCTATGTAATGTCACAGTTTTATATTAAAACATAAATGTTAGCACCAGGATAGATTTTGCTTTCGAGATACAGATCTGTTTTGCATTGCCCCTGGGTGAGCTCATTACGTGCCAGGTTGACTATAGCTTGGTTTGAGATGGATTTCAGCAAGCAGCTTTCTAACTGTATGAGGGTGACGATGTATGCAGCTTGCTCTGGCATGAAATCTTTCAATAGTAGAAATTTCCCAGCTTGATAAAGACTGTAGAACTCCCCAGGAAAACTGAGTGCTCACTCAGCCTGCACAGCTTCCACTGGTAGCAAAATTTTCACAAAGCATTAAGATCCTAGACAGTGTGATGCGAATTACAGTTTGGAACAGAAAAAAAGTCTATTGACCCAAATTGATTGAAGTTAGAGCCCCAAACTGAATCTCCCCTTTAAAAGCTGAATTCTAAAAAGTTGTATACTTGTATAAGTATACTGTTATACTTGTTCCTGTATAGCATATAGTAATGGAGACAAATGAGGAATGTGGACTACGACATGACATTAGCTTTGATAAATTTGGGTTATGAGGTATTCAAGCTGGTTTTCACTCTCTTTTGGGGAGATCAAAAGTACAGCAATAGCACAAAATTATTTATTAACTATCCAAAGCATGTCACAATGTGCTTGTGTTACAACCTGCACATTAGTTTTTTCTCTTCAGATCCCAATCCTCTACAATGTTGCAAGACCACTACGCAGTCTTTTCTGCACCTAGATGGAAGATGAATGGTCTAATTCACAACACATAAGATATCCCTTCTGGGATTATGCAGATATCATCTTGGCATATAGATTCCTCTCCCACAGGTTAGCAGCTGAGATGTGAGATGAGAAGTGCTCAACTTTGCCTTATCTGAAGTCAATGAGAGTTTGAAAATCTTTACCAAAAGTGATATATATGGTTAACAATTATTTCATTGAAATAATTAAATTCTTCCATTTGAAAAACTTGGAGTTTTCAACATTTGTTTTTTCACCCCATGATTCTTCAGAGTGAGCTGCAAAGGCAAGGGCAAAAGCAAAGGCAATTAGAGACAGAAAGAAAAAGAAGGATTAGGGGAAGAGAAGGGTGTTCTTTGATGGTCAATAGTTCTTTCAGTTGTCAAGTTTCTGATAGGGGTGTAGGGTAGGGGACTGTTCTGGTAAAGGCCAAGGAAACTAACCCAGGGGACTGAAGAGAGGACATCTTGATGCATACACCTGTAGGAGTGTGCCTTGTGACTGAAACTGCCCATCTCCACCTGTGACTGAAACTGCCCATCGCCATAGCCCTCCCTTTCTGACAGTGCTATGATAATGGTGGGGAGAAAGCTTCTGAGCATGGATTTGGAGCAAGATGTGTGCATCTTCACCAAGGTCTACCTCAGCAATGTTTAGCATGCAAAGTAGAGATGGCAACAGCCACATGTTAACAGTGCTGGTGACGGGTTACAGTGGATCTTCCCCTATAAATTTAATCCTATGTCATTGACACTGCTGGACAACTCATTTGTGGCACCTCTGGTACCACTAGCTGAAAACAGACAAAGAGGAAAAGCTGTTTAGCAGTTTTGAAAAAGAAGGCTGGGGAAAAAAAATGCCCAGCAGGTAGGAAAACAAATCTGTATTGATACTCAGTAGTCATCTGCAGAGAATGAATGCAGCGTTCTAGAATTAGCAAAATAATCAAAAAGTGTTGAAGGGTAGCAGAGGGACATCCGAGTGTTGTGTGATTCACCTCCTAACAAATCGATCTATTTAATTAAAATATAAGCAATCTCCCATTCATCACAGTTTCCCAGTATTTCAGGATTGGAAAGTTTTTTTGGTTCTTATGTAACCTGCACATGCAATGCAGAAGTGCACTGTGATGTTTTGTCTTCGCTTTTAAGAGCAAAATTCATAAGTTTTTGTAAATTCCTATTAGAACCAAGATTTTTTTAAGGTAACACCACTGCTCTGCACACCCTTATATGGCAGGAAAGGGGTATGACGTTGTCTGTCATTTACAGGTGCATACATTTTGAAGTCAAAAAGGACCATCAGGAGTTACTGGAAGATGAAGCATACACAGTCCAGGGAAAACCTGTTGCTACTTTTCAAGGTAAATTTAATGGGAAACACATCAACAATTTAGTTGCCTTTAAACTCTACTGTCCAGTGTTGCTTGTCATCTCTACTAAGAGCTGTTAATATTTCTAGTCTGAATATTTTCCCACCAGTTATGTGGTTCTCTGTTAGACAAAATAAATGCCTATTAATAATACTATCTGCAAGGTAAATACTAGAAGACTAATCATGTAAGCCTACAACCTGTTATTCAATAAACTAGGGAGTTTGAATTTCTTTAGTTTTCTAGTTAACATGTCTTTTCTGGATATCAAATAATTCCCGATGTGCTTTTCTGAAGCCCATCGAAGTTCCAAAACTAGTACAGAAGTATAGCCAGCCAGTATTCCAGAAGCAGCTGAGCATCTTCCACAGAGTTAAAATAATATTTTAAATTCTAATTTACTTTTCCTTACATCTCTATCCAAAAATTACAACATTCATTTTCCAGAATATCACTTTGCCCTGGCAGAACACTGTCTCTACCTAAGGGACTAATTTTTAAGACCCACTGCTTTACCAGAGAAAGACCAAAATAAAATAAAATATATAATAATGAATAATTATTATTATATTTGCAATAAAAATGGCATCCTTTCTTTGTTCCAAAGAGTTCACATTTGTCTTCGTGGAAACTAGAGATAGTAGATCCTCATAATTTTCTTATATTATTGCTATTATTTTGTTACACTATATTGCACGGGCTTTTTTACATTAATTTAAACATAGAATAGCAGCTTCTTATAACAGAAGTGCATAAACTATATCATGCTAAGTCATATTATACTGATATTTCACATACTGTAATGACATAATTACTGTAGGATACTATTTATAGACAATGTCTCAATATATCAATTTCATTACCAGAAAACACAACACTTTGAATTTTACGAATAAATAAAACTTTAAACCTGTCATTTTCAGTGGAAATTAACCCAATTTTAACCTGTCCTGTGGACTGCTAAGGCTTTAACACTGGAAGCTAAGTAATGGCATGAATTAACAGAAATTTTGTGACTCCTTAAGCTTCATCCTTGATTTTCTGAACTCCTGGTATAAGCCCTGGTACAGCAGAGGGATCTCAGAATTCCTATACATGCATACTACTTTAGCTGAAAATTTCAGAGAATGTTGGCTACAAACACAGGATATAATTTACCCAGATGTTTGGCTGTCTATGTTACTGGAGGTTGAGATGCTCATAGCACAGTAGAATGGGTATGGAAGCCCTAGTGGTTTATGCCAACTTCATACTGCATCCTTCATGCTAGGCTTACTCATGAGCAAATCTAGGGAATTGCCTTCGTGTGGAAAAGTAAAATGTTGCTTGCAGTGAAGAGCTAGAATTCAACCTGCTGGCAATTTTATTGGGATATTAGAAAACTCAAAACACACTGTTGGGTAGGAGATAGTCTACCATTATGCATCTTTGCTAAGAACAGTCTGAGAGCAACTAGGAAATGTGCCAACTGAGCCAATGCACCTGTTTTCAGGTTTATTGAGTTTAGCACAGGGGAAAAAGAGAAAATTCATAATGAAACAAGCACAAGCTTTATATTTTGATGGACTTTGCTGAAACTAGGAGCAGCACCCTAGTCTTAATGGCCAGTGAAAGCTCAGCTCCAATGACAATGAGGAGAATAAAGGACTATGAAAACTCATATTAAGATGCCAAAGGCAAAGCCAAAGGAAAATATGTAGTTAATTAATTATGGCATGATAAATTTGTAAAAAGCCTTACAGTTTTGCACTCTAATAATGCTGGTGAGCATGCTACACCTACTCTGTACAATGTAAGAATAGAACAAGAACTTCCGAGTATGCTGATAATTTTCTTTTAAAATAGCCTTTTTCTTTCCATTTGACCTAAAACCAAAACCTTTCTAAACCTTTCTTTATAAAAGTGAAAGATTTAGTTTTGCTTTCATGACCTCATTTCACTGTCCTGTACTTTCCAAGCTTAAACAGCTGAATCATCTAATGAATTAAGCCATAAATATAATTGCATTTGTTTCCTCTTAACAAATCCTGGGTTCATAGTTGCAATGCTGTTAAAGTTTCTGTAAATCAAAAATTAAAGTCTTTCAAAAATGTTTTGATTTCTAGAGCAAATTCTGAAACAAATTCACATTTTCTGATCAGAGAAAAATAAAATTTCCGTGAGCTGTAAATCTATGCTTTTGAAGAGGACACAGGCATTCAAAGATTCCAGGGGCTGCTTAGGTTAGAGAGAGAATGAGCTAAAGACAAGTGTTTGAAGTTTGAGGGCTTTTATCAGTTCATATGTCCAGCTCTAGAATGCAGTAAAACAACAGTAAGATGATTCTTTCCAATTCATACAGTAAGTTATCCTTATATTCAAAATAACTGAAGCTTTCAAAAGGTTATCTGTTCACCCAGTTTGAGATGAAATGTATGGTTACAAAATAGTAAAATAGGAACTCGAAGAAGGCTGGAGCAAAAAACCATTGTGGCATTGGGGAAGAAATAGGAATAGATCAATAGGAGAAGAGGGGAAAGCTCTTCTTGCTCACCAGTCACCAAACTGAACAAAGGTAAAGGTGGGAGAAAGCAATCTTACTCAGCTTGGCAGATCACAAATACCCCTCCTACAGACTCCACCTACGCTAAACACATTTTTTCTTTGTTAGATCAATGCTTGTATGAGATAATACCTTTGAGCTGGAATCAGGAGACCTGGATGACAGGAAATGACCAGCAGAACTTCATGACACCAGGGAAGAATGAGGCATAGGTTGTGCATCTGTGATGTGAAAATGTGGCAATGGACTTGACATAAGAACTTGGC
The DNA here is from genome assembly GCF_037157495.1 of Lathamus discolor. Lineage (NCBI taxonomy): Eukaryota > Metazoa > Chordata > Aves > Psittaciformes > Psittacidae > Lathamus > Lathamus discolor. The sequence continues at coordinate 110,535,925 of NC_088885.1, forward strand.
ATACATGCTTACTTCCCTGTGCTTCCCCTTCCTCTCCATCAGCCCTTTGTTTTGTTTTGTTTTTAAACACATACACAAAACATATGCAAAATTTAGGTCACTATTAAAGAAAAGTTGTCCAGTCTATATCTTAAGTGCAGTCTTCTGTTCTTCCAATATGAAACACAGTTTCTCTGTTTTCAGTAATGCTGAATGGTCAGAGGTCTATTTACTTATGCAGGTGATGTGAGAGAGAACCTTGTTTTGTTTATGTCTTTCCTGCTATTTTTAGCCTAATGATGGTTGCAATTAACTAGATTTAGTGTTCTTTGAAATACTCATGTGTACATGTCTCCCACAGAAAAGCATAGGCTGACAGTTCCATTGCCCTTTAGCCTGTTAGTCATTCTGCATATGAATAATAATTTCCTTTGTCCATCTTTCTAAAAACCAAAAATTGGAAAGGAACAGTGTATTTGCATCAGCTCTTTCTTCTAAAGTGTATTCTTACTGAGAAACTCCATATGGCAAAAAACAAAACAAGCACAATGAAAACCAGTGTTATGCAACATCTATTAAAAATCAGATGAGTCACCGAACAGAAAGTTGCCAGGCCTGAAAGAAACTAAAAACCTGCTAGCCTCACTATAGCAAACTCCTGAGAGCTGAAGAAATATTCGTTATTTTGGAAAGATGTTAGCAGCAAGGGCTTGGCACTTGCCGAATCAGCATTATAAAGAGAGATGACATTTGACTTTGAATATGCTTTCAGTTTAATTTCATATTCAGTACTCCATTTGAATGTTGAAATAGTAAGAACATAAAGAAGGAGAAATGTGCATTTAGATATTAAAGATAACACTCAATGGGAAAAGTAAGACAAACAGGATTACTGTCTTTAGGATCAGTTTTGTGCAGTATGTTAATTCCCACAGAGCCGATTACTACCGAAATAAAGTTTTCTGCTGGAGTTACTATAAATGAGGAGTTACTATATCTAAGCCTTATTATGTTGAAGCTAGGCCATATATCTGAAACTGGATTGAAAACATCCATCTCATTTTACAGAATTAGTTTTGCTTTACAAGAAAGGCACATCTGTTTCTGAAATTTGGAGTGGCTTATCTCTGGTTTTACTTTAAGCAGCCCCTGAGGTTACCTCCTTTAAGGGGTCCAAAGGGTTGTTCATCTTCTGCTTCTCCTAAGGGCTCGGTGAGAGAAAGGAGGCAGAGCAAGGAAAAGCAAGAGGGCAAACACTTTGTGATGAAAAACACAGGGGTGGACTGCAGGGTCAAGGAGAGGTATCATCTTCCACTTTCCTTATGCAACTGAAAAATTTCTTCGAGTGCAGAATATTGAGTTTCTGAGAACTATGTAAATACTAATAAATTGCTCATAGCACATAAATTGCACAGAGCATTAATTTTTTCTAGGCTTCTGCTAACTTCCTCAGACTTCATAATAGTCAGCAAAATATACATGTATGACTCAGCTTATCTACACAGATAGGGAAATGGACAATAGTTCTGAGTTTCCACATGGAAAGCTGTTCTGGCAAAGCTGTTGCAGCTACTGTCAATGTCCCCAAGCAAATAAAATCCTTCGTCTGTTAATACTGATTCCGAACCACAGACAGTGAGAGTACTATCAGAACAATACAGTTAAATGACAATTAGACTTTCTCCCCCTCCCCCTTAGAAGCAAACTTAAAATGTCAAATACAAGTGAAAACTGTGTGCTTGTATCTGTACAGCTGCATTTTGCCACATCACGAACAGGACAGTCTGGATGGCTGAAGCAGTTGTATTTATGATATTCAGCACTCTTTCTCAGATCTTGATCAATCCTGGAAGTACAATACAAAAGGTCATCATGCCCAGTTATCCTTTCAACAAGTTGGTAAAATCACTCCTGATATTAAAACCCCTGAAATTATAAAATACCTCTTTGAAAACACACTTACTGTAGCTGTTACCAAGGGCTTTGTCAGTCCTTAAAACACAGGATTTTCATTTCTTCTGCCACTCATCATTACCCTTTGTCACCTTATTTGTTCTAGCCAATTTAATTCATTGATGTTTGTTACAAAGGCTATAAAACTCTGTGGTTCTTCATGAGTTTGAGTCAGCCTCCTACATGATAAGTAGAGTGTAGACTATCGGATTGTCAGAGGTGCAAGATACTCTGTTCTTTTGGCGCTCTTAGATGTGGATTGGAGAAAAAATTGCAGAGCATTTTTCAGTTGAGGTTTGCCAAATTTTCAAATTTTCAACATCTTTCTGAAATACAATGTAAAAAATAACTTGCTTTTGTGTGGTATCACAAGGAAGCTGCAATATTTCCTCTGTCTCATCCCTCTACAGCTCCAGACTCAGCCTCTTGGATATGTAAATTTCCCTTGCTCTAAGTATAGCTCTGAGAAGAAAAATCAAGCTATAGTCCAAAAAAAATTTCAGACTGTTTTAATGCAGGGTGTTTCTTCTTCTGTGTATGAGGTCTGGGGCACAGGTTTCTGTCTTCTTTTACTTTCTGAAACCTGTGTCTCTGGAACAGACCATGCATTTTCTACCACAAGTTTTCTTTCTCACTCATCCATTTAAAATGTTTTAGTACCATGAATTATTTATTAATTATTCAGTGAAGGAAAAGCCATTTACACTGCATTGCCAAACGTGACCAGCAAAATATAGCGAAACCATACTGTTTAAATGGTTATTTCTACAGATAATAACTAACTTATACTGCCCGTCTCTAGTCGTGTATTCAAATAAAACAAGCTATAATAATCACTCTTAAACCACTGGTAAAGGAATTTCTCTCTAATGATGCAGAAGTTGAACGTGCCAATGGACTTAAAAGCCTGCAATCACTTCTGTCTTGCTCGTGTGTTCTGTTCTCCAGCTGGACAGAAGCCAGCTATAAATCTCTTGGCTCACATATGAAAGAGACAACTTCCAGTCTCTGTTTCTGTAGGGCCATTAATTGTGATTTATGTGTATTTGGGCAATTACTAGCATTCCATAAAACTACAAGCCTCAAAAGCTGCAGGAATCAGTATAACAATGAAAGACAATTCTGAAATTGCAAAATTAGGGATTTCCTGTTTTCTACTGATTAGGCTGTGGCTTGAAGAGTGCCATTCTTCTGCTGAAAAATAAGCAGCACTACTGCACAAAATTCACACACTGCAACTGTTTTTCTTAGACTACAGAAGCACTAAAAACCTTACTTCACTTAAAGACCAAAGTACACATAACATCAAACATTCCATCAAAAATCAAGATAGTCATTAACTGCAGATGAACGTAAGAATGGACTGAATAATAAATGGCTGTGTTGTTCACAATAGTTGAATTGCCTGTACTAAGTAGCTTCAATTTAAGCATGAAAAATAAAAGAGGATGTTGTGATACTGTGATTTAAATACAAACACGCAAGTCAGAATGAAGCTGGAAGTGTTCAGAAACATCATAGACTACCTAGACCTACCTCAATAGCTAAATTCTATCCACTGCAAAACACAGATTTATTAAAAATAAGTTAACAGCATGCCATTAAACTTGGTCTATTTGAAGATGTCCCTGCCTATAGCAGGGTGTTGGAACTCTGAGGTCACTTCCAACTCAAACCATTTTGTGATTCTATGATTTTAGAATTGAGCTAGGCACATGACCTAGAAGGTGCGTGGCCTTCACTAGAATAATACACTGGCAATGTCACCAGCTGACTATATAGTTACAATGGTATTTACAGTGAAGTAGAAAAAAAACCAAATCATGATGGACAAAGGAGTGCATTCCTGCTTCCAAAAGCAGAGTTGATCCATACATCAGAGAGGTTATTTTAATTTCAAATTAATATTCAGCATTGCTAAAATGAAGATATGTAGACCATAACTGTTGTCTACAGTTTAAAGCCTCAATTTTCTCACCATGGGGATTTAAAATTTATTTTTTGAACAGTGCTACAATTCTCTATAAAAATAACAATTGCCAGAAATAACACATTTTAACTGTGTCTTGAAATAGTGGCTTCCTGTATAGGAAACTAAAGGTTAGTTTTAGCCAGTATAATCATCATATTCCAGTTTTCTAGTCAGTAACTACAGCACTATCTGTCTTATATAACGGAATATCTCTGACAGCTCCAGGAAAGATAATGGTAGTACTAGTCAGATAACATCAGAGTCATTTATCAAACATTATTTCATTCATCTTCTACTCCATCACCACAAATAGAGTGAAAAAAAATCTAAGCTATATAAAGATTTCCAAAACAAGAAGACTTGCTTATTGTATCTCCATTACATGTGCAAAAATAAATCTCCTTGATTTATCATTCCAGCAATTTACCATGAGTGACATGTCAAACTCTTTAAGATCCTTTTAAAATTTGGCATCTCTTTTAAGGCTACAGAGGGGAAAATGCCTGAGGAGTCTGAAAGTTCAAAGTCTTTTTATTAACTAAACTAATGATTTAATATGTCACAAATGAAAGGCAAGAGTCCAGCTGAAGAGATCAAAAGATCATCTTAATGGAGAAAACAAATCCATAGCACTGAATTACATTAGTAGGAAATGTGTTTCACAACAGAATTTGGGTGGGTTTTTTCTTGGGTTGTTTTTTTTTTTTTTATTTGGTTGGGTTGGTTTTGGTGTTTGGTTTTTTTAATCAAGCACTTTGCAAGTCTAATGGGGAAGATAGGGCTGTACACTATGGACAGCACCATTATGCTTTTTTGGTGCAAAACTACAAGGCTAGAGCTACAGAAGTGTTCCAGTATGATTTAAAAGCAATGTATTACCACAGGTGTACAACCCTTTAAATACATGACACTGAATACATTGGCACTGCATGTACACTACAATTGCATTCCTTTTCCAGACAGGTTTCTCCACATTTCTGTTCCTGAGAGAAGAGACATGTAGGAAAATTAAACTATTAAAATTAAATTATGTTGCTGAAGATGTCTTTTTTTAGATGGAACCACTGGAAAGATTTCACATAGTTTTGTTTCTCATTTAAAAAATGCCCAAGTCAATTACCAGCCTGCTATAAATAGTTTTCTCATGAGCATATAAAAAAACATGCTGCCGAGAAGTGCAATGACAGCTCTGCGACAACAATATTTAGGGCTGATATTGTGCACTGAATTATGATTAGAGTTGCTACTACTAGCTTCCATGACATGTAACAAGCATCTACACTCTACGAATATGTATCACTGAGCCTAAGCTATGTAATGGGATGCAGACAGCAAGGTAAATGGGTACTTCAAGCAAAAGCACTGAGGTTCCTGGAGACAAGAGGAGCAAGATGTAACACATGGCTTTCCCTTCCTTGTCACAACTACTTCCTAGTATTTACAAACTAGAGACTTGTTTTTGTTTTGTGTTTGAGTGCTCTCCACAATTCAGAAGCCAAATTTTGTCTCTTTCTTTTGAGCATCTGATCTTCAAAAGCAAGTACAGAAAGGATAATTCTGGCTTTCTAAAATACCAGCTGAGCAAGAGCTCTGTAAGACTTACTAAGAATCTCATGGCATCTTCCCTGCTTGTTGCTTGGAGTCTCACCAATTTAGAACTCACTTATACAGAGTAGAGGGTTTTTTCCATTTTCATTGACACATTATTTGAGCAGCAGAAACCACGGGTAAGACACTGATCAGTCCCTGTTCTTTTCAAATCAAAATCAAGGATGTCCTAATCTGGACATTTTCTGGGCCAAGTTTTCACTCAGATATATGATAACAGATAACCCATTCACTCAAATATTTATCTTTAAAGCATGTTGCAAATACAAATGACTTTATAAACTCTTATCAAGGTGATTACTTTACGGGTGGCAGAAGTGATTAAAGCATTAAAACTATCAAATAACTATCAAAATTCAGAAACTACAATTTCAAATTATTTAGTGACTTCAAGCCTGTGCAATTCACTGAAAAAATTGCAGTCTTTCAGTGATGATGTGTGGATGAAAGCAGAAAAATCTTTTGTTTAGATAATGTGTTACTCATTCACTGATACTGTCATACAATTGCCAGTATTCACTGATACTCATTCACTGATACTGTCATACAGTTTCCAACAAATTAATGCCATGAGTAACTGCAAAAAGGAAGCTCACATACTGACTACATCCTAAGAAAAGATGCATCAATCAGCTTGACTTAACATACCAAAACTACAGTACAGGAAAAAGGCTCATTTTCAATATTATCATGAAAACTTACTCGTGAAATAAACATACATTTAGAAGGATTCAGGATGAGAAATCAGAAGGATTTTTTAGTATAGAATATGTTCTGGTATGTTGCTGGCAGAGGTAATGTTCACAATGCAACTATCCCAGTGGCAGCAATAACTTTAATTAAATCAAGGGTGCTTAAAACTAATTAATTGTCAAACCCAGAGAAACTTGGAAGTGCTGTGGGCTGCCAAACTCCAAATGCTGACTACAAAAAATATGAGCAAATTATATTTTACTAGTGCAAGACGAACTGAAATTTGGGATTGCAAATTACAACTGCTCCCAGGAGTCAGGATGTATGCAAGCACTAAGGATATAAAGGTCATCACTACTGTTGATACAATATTTTTTAAGACTTAATTGCAATTAATAGTTGTTTCCAGAGTAGTAAACAAACTATTTAATTAGTTTGTCTCTTTTCAATTACAACCTACTTTCATAAATGCATTGTAATTTACCCTGCAATTGAAAAGACACTAGCAAGTATTCAACAGAAATAAACTATTAAAATCCAACCTGCAATGAGGATTATTCTTCCTCAGTCCAAGGCTTAGAGCCTGCATGACATCATCAACTGTTTTCTGCATTTTACCCATAAATAGAAGCTTACTTCCATTTCCATACCTGAGCTGGCTGGTACAACTCCTTTACTAGGTGGATGTAACATGGCACCTGTACTTTATGGTAGCCCTCAGCTCTCCAAGTTTATTCACTTCAGCGTTGGACTTGGTGCCTGTACCTACCTCATTACACCACATTGCTGGGGACCCTCAGTACAATTTTCTTTCCCTGAAACTTTCCTACCTACAGATCCAGCTTGGTCTGAAATACTGGTATTTTCTCCTAAAGTCTGTATGCATTTTTATGCAATGAAAAAGGCTTCTTAAAAACCAACATACAAAAAACAAACCCCACCCCAAAAACAGAAGTATTAGAGGAAAAAGCGGTAAACAGTCTTATGCACACACTGTCAATATTGATGGCAACCTATGCAGACGTACTTCTGATACTTTAGGCAGTCTCTGTGTACCTGTTTGATATATCATAAGTAAAGGATCTTTCTGTGGAAAAAGCCTTTCATGCCTTACCAGAGGTTTTGTTTGTTGTTTTGCTCAGGTTTTGCCTTTATTCTTCACTCTGTCTTGCCTTTGACTCTTTTGGTCAGAAAACATTCCTGCAGGCTGCAAAAATCATCACAGCTCAAAAGCACTGTCATTATTCTAAAATAATTGTTATCTGCTTGCTGGTTCATTTTTAAAATGTGTTTGTCCTTGCCAGTTTTGCTAGACAACTGTTTCCTGAGCTCAGTCACTGTGTTCATATATGAACTTCCTTATGAGCAGGCCAGTTTACCCTGCTCAAAATTGCTCCACTGTACTTCCAGATCCACCACAGATATTTTAGTCAGTACAGGCTTTCTGTATATGTTTAGAGATGTCTCACTGGGATATTCAGCCCAGAGGTCAAAACTTTTGTATCAGACCAGAGAACGCTGTTGTAGAAAACCCCTTCAAAAACTCTAGAAGGGCCAGATATCATTCAGTCAGCTCCCAAAAGGCTTAGTTTTCCAAGGCATTTTCCAAGATCATTTTTCCAAGACAAAATGACTCTACAGTAACCTTGCTCTTCACAATAAGACCATAATAGGTGTTATACTTTCAAGTGAATGTAAAATGTCACTTAATACTTAAAAATTTCTACTGGCAGAGGTACAGTCACTAGTCCACTCTAGATAAATGACTCTTTCTGTTTCAGCAGCTGAAGCCCCTGACAGTTCTGGTTTTTCCACATACTCCGGCTTATCACAACATAAGTGTAATAGATTTCTTTTGTGGTTTATTTTCATGATCCTGTAATGAGATTTGACAATGTGATAATAAAACTTCTTACTCTGCACACATACTGAGATAAGAAATTAAGTAAAACTCATCTGGGCCATTCTGTAAGGAATAAAAAAATAATTTAGAGAAACTTGATTATTTTGTTAAACCCCTGCAAGATAAATCCTGTGGAATTTTGAGCCCATTTAAACTATGGAAAACTTGGAAACACTGACAACCTTAAAACATCCATGTCAACACCTGCTGTTTCCCAGATTTCTGAAACCACTGGGGCATAGGCTGCTTTGAAGTGCCCCCACTCTCTAGGCATTCAGAGCTTTGCGACCATGCTGGCAAGAAACACAGACTGGCCGGACAGAAGGGCAGTAAAATTGCCATGACTGGTGTTTTATTAGAGCCCTAAACTATGTGCAAGGAGCAGTTATGGATCTCAAAGAATTACTTATGCCTGTTAGCCAACAGCTATCCTATATAAATTACATGAGAACTCCCTAAAGCAGGTAACAGACCTTGTCCTAACCACAGAGTTGTACTGGTTTGCTCACTTTTCCTCCTTTCCAATGTCTGCTTAACAAGTCTTGAAATGTTTTCTGTACCATTAGAGTGCTCAATTACCCAGGAAAATAATGCTCTGTGAAACCCAGACTTGGGAGCTAAGCTGTAGTGTTTTAGAGAAATGACATAGTGTGGGACCACCTCTTGTCTGTAGTTCAACTTTTACTTAAATTGTTGTGAGTAGGGCATCTGTCTTTATTAAAACTCATTCTTATTCTCTCAATACATACAATTAAGTTGTAATTTGTTTAGTTTATTTAAAAACAATTCCCTGTTAAAACTCTAATAACTTAATTTGGATCTGGGGCATAAATTTGACAGTTAACAAAGAAATAAATAATTGGAACTCTAGCAAGCCACTAGACTTTCTTTCACTCTTCTGTTGCTTAAAGACTCAAGAAGTGTGTTAGAATTAGTAGCTAATGAGAGATGAATATAGTCTCATTGGCATTTCTCTCTTATTGGTACTTAATGAGATTAGATGAGAAATAATTAAACAAAATAGCAGTGCAAACCCCAAAGGGAATAATAAAACTGTAGGCATTTCACCAGGAATCTTATAAATCCTCTATCAGTTCTGGGTTAAACTACCAAACCCAACATGCTTTATCAGAAAGTTAAGAAGTTCAAATCCTTTTCTGATTTGTCTATTTCCCTACTATGTCCTTATAAAAAAGTCAAAACTGATAGAGCTTGCCATGTTGCAAAACCAAAAATGAATACTAAATTATTTAGGTGTTAACATTTGAGAAATTAATCTTACATGCTAGGTATTTCTTTTACTTCAAACTCATAAGTGCTACCACAGATGCCTCTGAGTCCATTCATGCACGTAGTCTTCTTAGGAAATTACATCAGGAATTACACTTAACCAAGAAAACAGATGCAATGACATGTGATCTAAGCAAAATGGTTTACTTAGTCTTTTCAAGTAACCAGGCAAGGCCTGTCTGTGTTTTTCCCCAGTTTCCTAAAGCCTTTGCTCTGAAAACAATTTTAAATAATTAATAAATCCAACTGAATCTGCAGGCTGTTCATAGATGAATACAACGCACAGCAAAATAAATTTTATGTGTCTCTTTTTATGAATTATTCATTCAACTTTAGTAAAATCTTTCTTGAATTAGGAAAAAACAATGGTCTTTCAGTGACTTTATTCAGATATGCAGTATTGCAACAAAAAAACTTTGCCCTCAGGACATAGGCTAAACCAGGCAGGTTTTAAAAAACTAAACCAAAACTAGTATCAAACTGGCATTCCTGCTGTCATATATGTGTATCTGGACATATATGAATTCTAATGGCGCTTTATTTGTAATATTTCTAAAAAACTTCAGTTGATATTCATTAAAAAAATGGCTAATTTGCACAATCAAGTTGCAGCAGAAAAAAAGGCAATGCCATAGACTAATCGAAACACATAAGAATATTATGAATAACATATTCATATATCTGTTAGGAGAAATCTATATCTGGAAATATACCCTTACACAGTATATACTCAAGGCTTGAATTGTGTTGGCCTTTGATTTGAACTATCCATTTCCAGCTAAACACACATATTATAGTAAGGGCAGGCCAGTTTTCAAGTTACGTTTGCTGCTTAGCCTCAAAAGCAACTTGGAAGAAATGCATTGCAATACAGAATTTAAATAAAGAACATTACCTAGCTCATAAACACAGGAAGACTGTCCCAGTCTGTGTATTATCATTATGTAACTAAGGGCAATGGGAAGCGAACTTTGGAGGGGCTTGCAGTGAGTATTATATAGGATTCAATAAGAAAAAAAAAATTGAACTAGGATATGTTGTCTCCTGGTCACCGTAGGTTTTAAGGGGAGGAACAAAGATTTCGGGAAACAGTAAAAGAGGATGTAGCCTTTTTCCAGAATAGCTCAAAGCCAGCTAGTGGGAAACACATGAGAAAATTTCATTCATAGCTTCATATTAACTTTATATGAAGTATGATCTGAGAAAAAATGGCCAGAGAAAAGGGAAAATATTTAGAGGATCTTGATAGGGTGTTATTATTACTAAGAGAATTACCGTTACCAAGAGAAGCTGAGATGCAAATCTTACAGTATCTCTTGTAAAAGAGGCTGTTAACCTAAAATTGGATATCTTATCAGTCAGACACTGTGAGACAGACACACACTGTGAGCATCAGGAGAGTCGCTGAGATAAGGGAGGCTCAAGACATTTAGATCAAGATTCTCCACTAGCGTAATTCAATTGGAAGAGTTGAGGGAACTACCGGGAACCAGACAAGCCGAGGAACTGCCTTCTGAAGCCATGCTTTGTCACATCTTTCTCCTGATTTGCACATAACTGTGGGGAAAGGCCTAAAATTCCTAATTTTAAGGCTCTAAAGTTAATATAAATTAATGATGTAAGATCTGCTATTCAGAGAGAATCCATTCTGTTTCTAGGCTGTACATTGTGTGTAACAGACCTACAATATAATACCTACTGCAAACACTTTTCTAAGCACTTTCAGATAATTTTTCTTCACAAATTTTTCAACTGTGTGAATAAACCAAGCAGCACAATCAAGAAAATGAGTAAGTGAAGAAAAAGTTGAGGACTTCTTTATTTCCTGAGTTTGAAAATTGCCTTCTTTCTCCTGCATCTCCCAGCCAACAACTCTTACAATGAGTTAGATTTGTTTCCACAGAAGCAATCATAACCATGGTATATTGAATTGTGAGGAAGTTTTATATACCAGTACTAATTCTGTAATATAATACTGCAAAATGGATTATTGCCAGTGAAGCTGGAATGATACTGTCAGATATTAGAAATGAGCCTCAGTTTACTCATCTGAAAGGCTTAAATTACAGGTCGAACCCATAGGATAAGTGGGTCTGTGGCCACTTTCAGCAGACAGAGGCCATCCTGACCATATGGAAGGTGGCAGTTCCTGCTGGTTCACAGCTCTTCATCCCCAGTCACTGGATGACTATGTATTTTCAGCCCAAGAGACTGCTCATGAGCAATACCTGGCTGAAGTCTAGCTAAACTACAAGAGCTCTTATCTGTGAGAAGTACAAGGCTCTATAAATAAAAGAATCTGGTGTTGCTGTTTTCATCAGAGTGAATAAGGATGACGTCATTGGCACAATATGTGAACAGAGCAGTCAGCTTTTCACTAATATGAAGTGACAGTCAAGATAGCTCCCGAGTTTTTTATACGCTTATTTTTGGAACAGTATATAATCACACTTTGCTGGTATTCAAGCTAGGAAAGCAAAGTTATTCATTAAATATATATGTTCTGCAAACAAAATAACATTGCAGGGATATTTTAGCTAGTTGAAGAAAGCAAAGCAAAAATATTGTCTCTCCCTGTTTTTTAGTTGGAGCTTGCTTTTCTGCTTTCATAATAAGAATACTTATCATTCACAAATGAGCTATACCTACTGTCATACTTAACAATTACATACCTATAGTTGTTTTTAAGACATACTCACCTCTTGATATAGCTTTGGGGTATAAAATAATCTCACAAAGCCACCCAAGGGCCTGGAAATCATAACTGAAGTGGACAAGGCGAAACCTGCTTGAGGCTTTATTCACACTGTGCTTTTCAAGGACTTTCGCCTGCTCCCTCTGCCCAGCTCAGACCACTTTCTCTGCTTTTCCTGGAAGGCAAACTGAGCTTAACATAATGTTTGTATTGAACAGCTGATGTTGGCAGCCCAGCAGCTGAGTGCCTGTCTAATACAAAGAGGAGCAACAGCAGATCCCAGAGCTCCTCTTCCAGTCTTCAGGCAATTTATGGGATACCCTAGTTGGAGGTAGCTGCCAGCTGAGCTAGCTTCTGAGGTTGACCCTCAGCGGTGGCCTGCCTCCCATTCAGTCCTAAGCACATCATCAGGCAGACTAAGCTGCCTCTCCCCTTCTGTCCAAGGCTGCAAAACCTTCCAGCTGCTGCTGTGTAAGTATTAGGGCTTTACAACTGAAATTGGGAAGCAACCCAACGTACAACTTATGCAAACTTGCCCAACATCCCTGTTTTAATGAACAGGGGCTGAAGCACTCCAGTCTTCAGATAAATATGTACTCACAGACTTTCTGAGCATCCAGATTTTGAATGTAGTGAATCCATGTACACAGGATTTTATTGGGGAGCTATCTTACTTTCTCCTTGTAGATAATTGAAATTATCATCTGAATTGAATTGTGAGCAAATACAACCAACTACAAAACTCAGCTACCTCTTCCTTCAGGCCTTCTCTGAAGTTACTGTTCCCCATAATTCCTTCTCTGGTGTCTATAAAAGAAGAATGAAAACAGAGAAGGTTAATCATTCTCCAAATCCATAGCAGCAAACAGTCACAGCAAGGCCTGTCTGCCCCAATGAATTTGCCATTCATTTCCTCTGAAATGTCACCAAGCAGGCTGAAAATCCTCTTTCTATTTTTAGGAAATGCAGCTTTGAATGGATGCAGAAAAATCAGATACAGACAAGAATAAGAACATAGGGGGCAGCACGTTGTGCTAGTAGCAGAAGAACAGAACCAGCTGGATTGAGAGGTTGTCTTGGCTTAACTCCTGACTCTCAAAACCCACGATTTCCATAGTTTGTCCACCCTGCTGTGGGCAGTCTTTACCCTCCCACCCACACCAGCTCTACGTGTTATTTTTTTTCTTAAATTTGAAAAGCTCTTTTGATAAAAAATGGAAAAGACACTACTGATAACCTATGAACTCTCTCAAGTGATTCATGCGCAGACATAAGTCTGAATGTTGCAGATGGTCCCTTATTATAATCACACTGAATCCCAGATCTAAACTTGGTAGACCCAGTTCAGCTTCAGAGACGTATGATTTCATTGAACTTTTCACTAGTAGTTGTTTACTCAGCATGGGCTGAGTGAGACACAGATAATACGGGGGTTGAATTGCACCCTCCCCAGTTCACTCTGGCACCAGCCACATCACTGAACCTGCAGCCGCGTCTGTCCAATGCAGTCCAGGTCACTAGTGAAATCTCACAGCTACCAAGCCAGCTCCAGCACTGGAAACAATACAGCAACACTAACATGCCATTGTAAACAGATTAATAAGAGAGACCTAGAGACAGTGATCTAAACACAAACCCATAATACAGCTTTTATGCTCCTGGTACCCAAAACATTGCAACTGCACAGTGCAGCATTAGGCCAAGTGATACATATGCTAAATCCCTGAAGCAAGCTTAGGGCTCTTAAAGTGGTGCTGTATTGCTCTGTGTTACTGATGAGTTCCACATCTTGTTTTGGATAACCAAAACAGTGAAAAAAGAAAAAAAAGGATCTTTTAAGCTTATTGCTGGTTTTGTTGCATATTTTATTTCAGTACTACAATCAAACACAGTACAGCTGCACACTTTTTTCAGTTGCATAAGCAAGGATAGGATAGAATGTAATGGAATTAGATAGGGTAGGATAGGATAGGATAGGATAGGATAGGATAGGATAGGATAGGATAGGATAGGATGGATAGGATATTTCCAGTGTCTGGCCAGCTTCTTGGTTAAGAAATGCTTCCTAATGTCTAGTCTGAACCTCCCCTGGTGCAGCTTTGAATCATTCCAACATGTCCTGTCACAGGGACAAGTGGGGGTTTTATCAGGGAGGGAGGGATCAGCATCTCTCTCTCTCTCCACTTCCCCTCCTCAAGAACCTGTAGAAAGCAATGAGGTCTCCCTCAGCCTCCTTTTCCCCAAGCTAGACAAGCCAAAGTCCTCAGCCACTCCTCACAGGCCATTCCCTCCAGCCCTTTCACCAGTTTTGTTGCCTAGCTCTGGACACATTTGGGACCTTCACATCCTTAAACTGTGGGGCCCAGCACTGCACACAGCACTCGAGGTGAGGCCCCACCAGCACTGAGTACAACAGGACAATCACCTTTTTGACCAGCTGGTTCTGCTGTGGGTTCTGCTGTACCCCAGGGTGCAGTTTGCCCTCTAGGCTGTCAGGGCTCACTGCTGATTCCTATTGATCCTGCTGCCAACCAGCACCCCAAGGTCCCTTTCAGCAGCCACTCCTCTCCCAGTTTATACTTGTGCCCAGCATTACTCTGTCCCAGGTTAAGAATCTGGCATTTGGACTTTTTAAGTTTCATCCCAGCACTAAAAGATCCCAGACCTACACCATGAAATCCTAGTTTCTTCCTTGCATTTCCTAGAAATCTGCATTCATAAGGCTTCTTTGCACAGTAGCTATTAGTCTGTGGTCAAGGATGCTTCACATACAAGTGGGAAGCTGAAAGAGACAGGGACATGCCTGGGCTATTTAAGGGGCACTGCTGGAGGAAGCTCGATCCAGCTCTGCAGGGTTGGGTGTTAAAGCTTCTTCCAGCATGTTCTGATCCATGACACCCTCCACCCCACAGACATCCTAACCAAGCTCAGCCTGCCAGGCAGCCCTCCTCCTCCTCACACCTGCCCGCTCAGGCACCATCCCAAGAACAGCTCTTCATGGTGGGGGTGGCAGGAATTGTCAGTTTGGCAACGTAACCTTAACTATTTCTGCCCTTACTCCTCCTTTTCCTTGCTCTTTCTTGGTATCTGTCTTCCTGATGAAAGGCAGATGATACCACAGAAATCAGCATGGATGATTTTACTTGTTGTCCAAAAGAGCTTCATTAACAAGAGACAGATGATTTCTGTGCTGTCCAGAGGCCAAAACTATTCTGATTTGGAATCCAGAAAGACTGAGGCCTCCAGGATTTGCCAGAAATGCAGAATGGCAAAATTAGCCTCCCTCAAAAACATCTTTGCAGGCAGCAGTTCTGTATATAACTGGTCAGAGCATACCCATTGTTTTCCTGGTTTAGATTGTGTTTTCTTTTTTTCCTGAGCTAAAGACCTCTACAAAAGAATCAGCACTGAAGATCTTCAGTGGTCCTGGAAACATCTCCCTGATTTTACCTGTCAAAAGCTATCCTGTATGGCGCGGTTATACGTAAAATAGAGGAAGAAGGGTCCCTTCCTCATGATAGGTATCAAGGCAAAAATGTATCTTCCAGTCTCCCAGTGAGGCACAGAGAAAATGTTCAGCTGGACAAGGGCAATACACTTTTAAATAGACAGCCTGTTCACTATATGTTGTATACTGCACTTAACCGGAAAAACTGCTTCCCCCTTTCTTCTGATCAGTAAAATACTAGAATTTCATGGGACTTAACTTGTTCTAAATAGGGCTTAAAAACCACACAGGCAATAATTAAAGGTGAAAGTTAATAGCGATGATATCATCCAGATCAGAAATTATTCATCACTACTCCCAGCTGAATTGTAATGAAGACATGGCATCATGTATTCATGGCATATCTGAGCACCATCCATCCCACTCTTCATGCACATCCACAAAGCCTGAGATGAATCTACTACCTGCCTTTAAATAGAACTTTAAATTATTTTTACCAGATAAAGAAACACCATTCCAAAACTGTGGTATCTAGTCAAGACAACAATCTTCTATGAAAGCTGCAAGTGCACACCATAGGCACATTAAACATATTTCTGTGCATAACACACGAGGATCCTATCCTTAGAGATCCTTGGGTTCTGGCACTGCACAGACAAGTAAAGAGTTCCTTCTAAATCAAGCAGTATATTTTTTTCTTTGTTTATTTCCATATTCATTGCAGCATTTGCCTTAGGCTTATATAATGAGATTATAACTAGAAATGTATTGCAGCAAAGACCTCCAAATTGCTCTCTCAGCCCACCCTGAAACAGATACAGCTTCATCAAACATCAAGACTCTCAGTGCACAGAACACCAGGAGCACAGAGCAATCAATCAAACACACAGGAGCATAAGCACTACAGTGATTACCATAACTTAATCTAAGAAGACAAATGAAAACCATCTTTCTGTACTAGTCATGCAACAATTTGTGTTTGATTATTACAATTGATGCAACCAAAGAGGAAAACACATTTTTATGTCCAGGGACCTCCATCTTCTGGAAGACCTTAATTTCTTCCAGGCCTGCGGAATTCTGAAGTCAAGTATTTATTATGCTTTCTTTAGCTTGCGTCTTGTGATTTCTCACCTTCTACAGAGATGGAAAGCCTTAAGCAGCTTGATTTGAATAAGCTTGCTGGTATAAACAATCACAAAAAAAATAGATACTGCTACTTATCGCAACATCTGTTTGTATCTATCATTCGTTCTTACATCCCTGGACTTTTCTTAAGGCAGAAAGAATAACTGGTCAAGAAAACAGGTCTCTTTCTCTATTAAACCATATTGGGATGCTGTCTTTCTCACAATAGCATAAACTCACTCCAGAGGAAGAAGTTGCACCTCACTAATAATAGCTAATTAAAATCACTGAAAAAAAAAAAAAAAAAAACCCAAACAAAACAAAACAAAAAAACCACCCCCCCAAAAAAAAAAAACAAACAAAAAAGATAAAAAACCAAAACACATACACAAAGAAAAATTAAAAAAAAAAAAAAATGCAGTTCCTAGTGTCATTTCTAAACTTTTTCGAAGGTGTTTCTGGAAGACCAGAGGGGCAATAACAGCTGTGTTGAAAATGTTCTCACTTTACTACCTAGAGTCAATGTGACTGATCAGCTCTCAATATGTGACTGAAGTCAGTCTGCAATTGGCAAGAAGTTTAGGTACAGTAAGAACTTGAGAAAAAGATTCAGAAACATAGGAGACTTTTACTGAAAAATTATTTCTTTAATTTAGTGTATTTTCCTTTTCATATTGACAAGAATTAATTTTTGGGGGGTAGCCAGTGCAGATCAATCAATTGCTGTGGAATGAAGTTCTACTGAGGTGTAGGCAAATGTGCCACCTTTCCAGCTCATGCTGTCTCTATGACTCTAATAAAATCGATAAAGAACTCTGTAAGAGATGATAAATTAAGATATGCAGAGACTCCCATAAGATTTTAGCTAGATTTTTCCACAATAAACATGAACATTACTTTTCACCTCTGCTTCATCCAGAGCTATTCTTCAGGTACAGTAAATGTCTCCACACAGAAACCTAATGAGGTCTGAGAAATACACTTTAAATTCAAGCTCTTTCTTTTTAGTAGAGAATTTACCATGTAGACAAACCCCAGAATTAATTTCCATATCTTTGGTAATTTTCAAAAGCTTAACTTAAGGATCCTGGCTCCTCAATATGTAGACAAGCTTTTATTGTTATACATAGTGGTCTCTCAAAGGACTCAAAAATCAAAAGGAATAAAACTTATACCCACTTTTTAAAGACAGAACATTCCTTAACCCAGTGAATAGTACTAGTGCTATTCTAAAGGGCTTTTGTTATATGACCACAAGGAATATTGAATAAGCAGCATGGCTCTATAGAAGCAAATGTTCACATAGATACTTCAAAATATAATTTTAAAAATAGTATTATTCTTACTGGGAAAAAAGATCACTAATTGTTTAAAAATAAATTTAAAAGTTCTTTTTGTTTCTCTAGGAAAAAAAACTTTCCAGTGCAGGGAAGCAAGTTCATAATTAAATTGTACGAATTAGTGCCCAAGTATATATTCACCTTGCCTTATTTACTAGTACAAGTGATGCCTACGTATCTATAGGATACACCTGAGTAACAAGGTTGTTCAAAGAAAAGGAAACATTTTTAAATTAGAATTAATATATCATAAAATTTAGTTCATTTGATTCCTCAAAATGTGTGAGTGTATGCTTAGTGTTTTCAGAGATTACACTAACCTCTGAACAAAGTGGAGACCTGAGAAAAAAATCAGCTACAGAGACAAAACCATAGAAAAACAGAAGCAACTGAAAGACTTCGTACTCAAAGTCAATAACAATTAAATAGCCTCCATTATTATTATTGCAGTATTTATTGGCTCCAATAAACACTGCCGCGATATTAAATTTAATCATCTTTCCTGAATTGTAGACTATTTTGAGTAGAGCAGAGTTAAGAGCTTCTGCAGAGATGAGCAGGGGGGCATCCAGGGCAGCTGATGCAATACACTTTGCATACACACTGAGGTGGACCCTGGCAGCCCTCAGCCTTTCAATCAGACAGGTAGTGTCTGCTGAGTCCTGTTAGGCATGTTCCTACAGAAAAGGCATTTAGGTAGTAGGTTGTGTTTGTGACATTGCAAGATAGTATCGCACACAGTAACTCTGAACATGGAAAGTGAAGATGAAAGCTTGTAGCTATCTAGCCATATAGGAAAGAAATAAGGAGACAAACTAGACACAGTGAAACTACATGCTGATCCAAGGGAAAAACATAAATATGTTAATAAGCCGCTGTTTGTTATTAAAATCATGATTCTGGTCATTACTTCTATTTCCCTTGCTAGACTATACACAGAACAGGAGCATTTCACCCAGGAAGAAAACTTCAGTTTGGAAGGACAGAAAGGGGTAAAATTTATACACAGCAACAATGCATAGGAGTATGCACACGCACACACTCAGCAACTATATACACATGGAAGCACCTGCTGATCATACAAAAAATATCTGTATCCCAAATTCTTCCACTGACATACAAAATTAACACGCTCTGTATGTATTTCTTCTGTGCATGTGTTCTTGTCCTGTATCAACTTTATTTATTTATTTACTGTAGTCCTGCCTCCCTCAGAAGCAGAAGTATCAGGTGCTCAAAATACAGAGGTCAGCACTGAGCAATGAGATCTCATTCATTTTATATTCCTGAATTAATTCTAATCCAGAAACAAAAATAAATAGCATCATCTAGTATATTAGTTTTCCTTTGCCGCAATAGAAGAGCCCACCCACACCAAAGATTCAGTGAAAAAAAAAAAAATTTACCCTAATTTTGATTTGGGATAAGCACTCGACAGAGTTCCTTTTACTCTATGTCATCTATACTACCATATTTAATTATCCATTAGCCATAAGATTAATTATCTGGATTGATATTACAAGGAGTTTTAAACACACTTCCTGAGGCTAGTAGCATAAGGCTTAGGCAGGAGCAAAGGCCAATGTGATATTAAAGGATACTGAATGGGCAGGCACAGGTCATGAAATTGAGTTCATATACTTCATGAGGGATACAGTTCAGCCTGAAGGTTCCTTTTCATTTAATCTCAGAATTTCAGACCTTTTGATACAGCTACAGCATTTATTTGTTTTCTTGTTTCTGGCAAGAGAGAGAATCACTAAGATTAAAGAAGATCAACGAAATATTAAAGAACAGACTGCTGAAGGGTGCAACACAGAGCACTTATTGTGTAAAGAAAGAAGCTGAGATTTGAGCTTATCAAGCCAATACCACAGACACTTTGCACAGGCACAGATTTCCCAGGGAGGTCAAGGGGCTGCAACTCTCACACTAGTGAGGGAGTAAGTTTTATGTCTTATGATGGGCTGTGGAACAGAAACAAAAGGGCAGACACAGACCCTGAACTGCTCCTGTTTCCCAAACCATCACCACAACAAGAGCTATTTTCTGCTGCTATGCAAGGACCTTATTTTCTTACACATCTCTACGCTTTCTGTTGAATAAACAGGTTGCTACTTGCACCACACACATGTAGAGAGTAGCAAATGGGTGACTTCCATTTCCAATGCTGCTCAGTTTCCCAAAGCTTTTTTTCTCATTTTTTCCCCCTTAAAACTACTCAGTCAGCATTATTAGATTTGGGGGTCAAAGCATTTTTCATAAGGACACCAAATATTGCACAAGATTTATGTGAAGTTTTAGTGACAACAGCAGAAAGAAATTAAGAAGCCAACCTTTGTCCAGACCAGCAAACAGCCTCTGCCCTCACAGCTGGCAGGGACCGAGCACGACTTCTCTCCAGCATCCATCAGGGGACTCCAGACGATGTTCCTGCTGCTTTCCATGGTTCCCAGGGGACTGCCGCCACAGCTGAAGGCTGCTGATGCATTGCCTGTCTCTGCCTTCACCCGCATAGGCTGGGGCCCCAGAGACTTCTTTTACAAAGCAGTGAGCAAGGAGGTATATGCAGCCAGCATGCCCTGTAGCAGGGAAACCCTGGCTGCTCCCCACTCAGCCTGCAGTTGCAGTAGCTTTGTGCCACTGCTGCTGCACGACTCCCGTTTCCTTTGGGAATCCAAGTGTGAATTTCCTACACCATGTCCTGGTCTTCAGCCTTTTTCCCTCATTTCCAGAATGTTCAGGAATAGCATAACCCATCAAGATTGCCACTCAAATGAGTTTTAGAATACGTATCTGTAAGAGACGTGCCCTGAAAAAAAAAAAACACCTAATAGTAGGTTTTCACAAAACACAACTTGTTTCCAACCGTATGCTGATATCAGACCCTAGGGGCAACACTACACAAGTGTGGCATGCTTACCCTGGGTGCAGGAGCCAGCACAGAGACCCCCTCTTGGGTAAGGATTGATTTAAAACCCCACAACAGCTTTGCAATCACCACAAACTGTCATCAGTGAAGCCAAAGAGCTTGGTCACCAGGCTGTGTAGCCACAGATAAGCTTCTCCAGCTCCTGAGGAAGCCTGAGGGTCCAGCACAATGTTTCATTCTGAGTCATAGAGAGGAAAATCTGCCAAGCTCTATGGGATCCCAAGTGTCCCCATCACTTTTGAACAACCAGATTTTGGCTCCCAGCATATTTAGACACCTTTAAAACAGTCACTCTAATTTCACATAAATGATTAATTATACACAGTTGCATACTAACACCTGTATTTAAAAAAAAAAAGACTTTTAAAGTGTCACTAGATAGATTTTGTGTCCTCAACACTTAAGGAAAAAGCTGCACTGAGTAGGCTTTCTATTTTGGTATTTTCTGCCATGGTTAATATCAGAAGGATGGCGTGTTGTTAGTGAATTTTCTCCAAAGGATTACCTCCCAGTAAGAATCCTTCCATGAAAGAGCTCAAATTGTGGGTGTGAATGAAAATGAAGGCTATAAGCTACCTACCCCTCATACTCTGTCACACAACATTTTCTTGACTTTAATTTACCCTATTTGCAAAGTTGCTATGTTTGGTGTCTTATACAGAGTTCCTCAGGCTCAATTCGGAACATCCACTACACATAGCCATTAATGTCACTTTATTATTATTATTATTATGAATGGCATGAAATCTAGTTTGCAGCAGGAAGCAAAGTAATTTCAGGGAGAAAGAACAGGGATGAGAGACAGAAAACATCATCTTACTAGTATTTTTAAAGCCAGACAGAGTTCTTGTTTTCTGCAGTACCAGCATATATGAACCCTCTCCCTGTTCTTTTCAGTGAAACACAACTTTTGAAGATGTTAAGAGACAGTACTAAAACTAAGCATTAGAAGACAACATTAAGAAAGGCTCTAAGGAAAACTCCAACACCTTCCCATAGAGAAGGCCAAATATTTTTGCATATATTAACTTCAAAGGTAGATTTTTTTTTCCTGTTACATACTTTTCCTGAGGACTGAAAGTGTCATGAGGCAGAATCTGTCCATAAGGTTTCCCTCTGTATTTTCCCTCACAGATGATGCCGAGCAGCAGAGTGGGGTGTTACTTACTGCAATCTGTTGACAGCTTATTTTGAGGAACAGTTACATCACGATTCAAGCTCTTTACTTATGTTACAATCGTGATTGCATCAAAGGCAATTTGCTACACCTGTAAAAAGCCCTTCATAACCTTAGTTCATATGATTTTATTTGTGGTTCTAAACAAAACTGACAAAACACAGAGTTTTCCCCTTGGCTTTCTCACATATCGGTATTAACGGGGTACAATCCAGATTTTAAAATTTCTTCATCTGGTATCCTTGTTTAAACGTTTTTTTCCTGAAAGATATTAATAGGAAATGTATCTAACCTCCCTTATTAGACACAGAAAATTTCTTGCCACAGTGACAACAGGCATTTCTAGCTCATGCTGTGGACCAGGTTGTAGACAACTCTGAGTTAGTGCCCAGTATTCATTTTGGAAATTTAAAGATGTTGTTGATAAATCAAGGAGCACTCTCTTTCTTGGTCTTTCTAGCCGAGTATGATTTAGATGCCATCTCTTTAGTTCCTATGGGTTTGTGACACAAGCACACAAGCAATGTACTTATGGCCCGTTTGATTGCAAGTACTTTGTAGATCATGAACTCTGAAACTGGGAGCCTAGAGGGGCATGGTGGCCAAGTACTGTGGGAGCTGCAAAGGCAACATGGCTGTGTAAGATGACAGAACTTCAGCTCCACAGAATTTCAAAGCCCTGACAACCACACCCGGGCAAAGAACAAAATGCACAGGTCTATATCACAGGAACACAATGCCTGCTTCATTTCCTTTTCTTGGGATTTGATCTGTTCCTCATCATTGTCCCTCCTATTTGCCTTCACTCTCTAAATTTATCTTCTTCTGCTTTCTTTACCATGTCCAATTTCATTGCCAAATTAGCTCTTTAGCTTAAAGAGTATGTCCCGTGTTCTTCACATTTTCTTCTTTGTTCTCCTTTTCCTTCTGGCCATTTTCACATCTTCAATCCCATCTTCTTTGCACACACACAAAAAAAAACCACATTCCTCTGAGCCTAGCCAACCTTTAGCAAAATCAGGCCAAGCTGTTCTATGCAAATGACCTCCAGAACAGGAATATTTGCTGTATAAGCATGTATAAGTGACCTGGTAACGCAAAAACCTGACCTCAGAAAGGCTTGCAGACTCCTTGAGCATTCTTTTCTACCTGACACCAGTGTCAGAGCAGCACCCAGGGCCCACAGTCAGCAACTACACACCTTTACACCTTTACAGTACTCCTGGACTGTCAGATTTCTTTCCAGGCATCTCTTCAACATTGTTTCTGCAACTCTCCCAAGCCAACACAAACATGGGATGAGGACAATCCTTTTCAAAGTCATATTAACAAAAATGATGCCCATCATTTTAGAAGTTATGCTTTAGAGCACAATACATACAATCAACAGCTCTGTCATTGTGCCAAAGCTTGATCTTCTTTCCCTCTGACTCACAAAATAAGTCATTCTTGCATACATAAAATGTAATCTGATAAAACGTTCCTTGCAGCAGAGCCCTGAAACAGAGAAACCTTTTGTAGAGCTAACTCTACCAATGAAGAAATGGCTCTCAGTGCCTGTTAAAAGCTAAAATCTGTATTCCTGTATAAAGTGTTTCCTTCTTTTTGCTAAACCCAGCTATGGAATCACACGTTCTGCCAAAAGAGGAACAACATATCATGATACAAGTCCTCTGGATAAAAACGTTGGTATGGAAAAAGTTACATCAAGAAAAGAAAATCCACCTCAGCCCATGGTTTTGTTGAAGTCGTATAGCTATTCCAACAGAAAAGTAGTCACATACATACTCCCTATGCAAAGATATTCTGCTGACACAGATCTGACGACATTGATAAATCAAAGACAGTTTTGTAGCATAAGTGATGGCAGAGTGACACTCAGAAAATCATAGAATCATAGAATAGTTAGGGTTGGAATAATCCTACTTGGGTCATATGTACTGGACTATACAACACACAGGAAAAACATGTCTTTACTCTGAAATTATTAGCTAAGGTCTCAGTCCTGCAGTTTAATTTATTCTTACACACTAAAAATTCCCTTTAGTGAAGATCAATTTTCTTTGCTAACAGAGTGAACCAGTCACAAATAATGCAGGAAAGGCACATACTATTAAGGTTAGCAGATTCTCTCATGCTCACACCTGGGACTTCTTTTTTAAGGACCTTGCCTTGCATGAAACAGAGTTTTCAGATGTAGTCACCATTTATTCTGCAACAGACTGTTTATGGTACTTGAGAGTATCATGTCACTGCTGTAGAAAATGGTAAGGTGTTCTCTCCAAGGAGTTAACAGCGCTTTTGTGAACAAAATGCTGGTGACAACACAGCGTTTCACTCCACCACACTGGAGATTTAGCAATCACAGAAGTAGCAAGATCAAACAGCATCCAATTTAATTCTCCCATTCTTTTTCCCTGTATCACAGGTACACTGCCACTTCTAAGACATCTGGGAGGTTGTGAATCAACACAGATAATCTCATCCTTCACATGTGTAGACACGTTCTCAGTAACAGAGTGGGGAATCAGTGCAAATGAATCCATTGATCCCTTTCACAATTTAGCCACAAATCAATTTAGTGTGAGATTTATGTGATGTTGAGAGCAGCAGTTGTAGCTTGAGCAGTGATGTAATTAGGGATGCTCTAAGTGTTTGGGAGGAAATGAAAGATTAGTGTTTCTCTTAACAAAGAGTAAAAAGGCACTGATAGAGCAATAATGCTTTTATTGTCTGCATAGTTCCAGTGACCTGTTTTAGCCTTAAATGGCTTTTAAACTCTAGTTAGTTTGCAATAAAAGCAATCATTACTGCAATGAGCCATATCATCACTAAAAACAGAGGAGTTCTGCCTCTCATTAAAACTGGCCACAGGCAAACATCTCCCAGGTGTTGCAGTCCAAAATCTGTAACATTAAAAAGGCCAAAAAGTAAAGAAAAGTCAATCTAATCATACTGTAAGAATTTCTGATAAGTGCAAAAGTAACATCTTTCCAAGCAACCCAGCACACACTGCCATCAGCAGGAAGTGACACCCTGGCAAAAAGTTATGAAGTAAAAGGAAATTAGCTGCTAATACATGTGTAGTGATTTATCCATGCAAGTACACTTTCATTGGTCCTGTCACTTAACTCTGTAGAAATAACGATAACTTTAGAGAGATCCTGCACTCTTGGAAATTATTAAACGCGAATGCTTCCACTGCTGTACAAAGGCACATACCTCCTGCTTCTTTCTGTACACTCTGTTAGTAGTCCAAATCCCATATTTCCTCTGACTAGATCAAACTTATTCAGAGCTCCATAAATTGGGACACAGAAGCACACTGACCCTTATTCTGGCCGCACAAGCACACACACACACCCCCCATAAGCTGTCCAATGCTACTGTGAAATGAAAGGGATTCACCTTCCACGCCATGCTCTTCTCCACCTTCCACTTTGCAGATGGAGTTATCTTCTCGACTTGTAATCAATTGTCTTTATGCAGTATTAGAAACCAGGTCCAGACACCATGTTAACCTGGTAAGATATTACCTAGTGAAAGAACTCCTACTCAGTTATTTCTGCACAGCCATTTCAAAAGGCTTTGTACAAACTGGTCTAGCCCAGCGATAGCAAACATTTAATTCAGCACCTTGTGTATTTTCAGCTAAATTTTAGCATCAACTTCATGCTCATTATTACACTTAGCTCTCTTTAAAGTTTAAAGATCTGTTAGTCGCAGCTGCTAAGAAATTGATTTTGTTAGCATTGTTTAAATCTGATTTTTGATGTGGACTTTTTCAGACTTTTTCAATGCCTGTGTATTTGTTATATGAATATAAAGATGGAAAAAAACCCCTAATTAAATAATTGGCCTTTATAAGTAATTACCTAAGAATATAATAGAAAACATTACCTTTTATTTTTTTCTTCTGTGTAAGACATGCTTTAATTATTTTTTTAGTAGGCAAGGCCTTACATCATTAAATATCTTATCAGCTCACAGTTATCTAAGGACTGTATTTTGACCTGCCAGAAACATGATAAAAAGGGGGTGAGAGCTCTTTGCAAAACACTCTTAACTCTCTTTAAATCATGCTGTTCTTACCCACAAGCTTCACAGTGCACACACATATTTGTAAACTATATTCATCAGCAGTTTTATATTATGTGCAATATACTTTAAGTGTTTAACATCACTATCTTAATGTAACATTATATATTATCAGTGATATTAAACGTGAACTCTGCAAACATTATGGAAAGCAGCTTGACTGCCTTGTCATACCTGATACATTGACAGGCCCATTTCCTTACTTACAACCATACGGCAAACCATTTTAACATGAAGATGAAGCTTCTTTAAGCAAGGCTTGTAGTCTTGATACAATGCAGTAAACCACTAAGTATTTAATTCGCTCTTACATTACCAAACCTTTTAGCTGGGCCTTACAAAGCATAAGAAGCTTTTATATAGCCTTACTGGATAAATAAATAAATAAATAAATAAATAAATAAATCCTTGCCATTAACAGCAAATGGCAAAGAGCTTATATATAAGAAACTCCAGAAAACTGAAAGACAGCCTGTATGACACAACAACCAGCACTTCTTTTCTTTTACTCTTCTGCAGTCCCAAAATTCTCCCTGGGTATGTTCTAAAATTATACCTTCAGCGAAATATCAAAGGAAACACCTGAGACACTTTGACTTTGGCTTTGTGTACATCTTCTCTCTTTGCTTTTCTGACCAACATTACCATTTTGTTTTCAAAATATTCTAAAAAATAAAAATAATCGTTTGAAAAATAACGTTCTTCTATCAACACTTGGAAAACTGAATTCTTTTTTAGGAAGAACAAAAAAATAAATGTAAGAGCTAAGTTTGAACAGCTTTTAGAGAGCTATGCACCAGATTTAGAGCCACTGAAACTGAGCTGCTTTTATAGACTCATTCTCCCTTTAAGTGTACAAAGTCCATAAAAATAGAAAAATTACATCATACTCTCCTGCATCATTCTCTCCTTGTTATCTGCATTTTCATATTCACATGTCTGTGAAAAATGGCATGTGCTATATGAAAACATATTAATCTATTCACCACAAATCTTGTCAGGTTAAATACACACCTCTGCCAGCATTAGTGAACTCAGTCTTATAATTAGTAATAGCAAGTGAAAAGAAATATGACAGAATTTTTTGTCTTGATAACAAGCTTCCAGTATACATCTCTAATACAGTAGTCCATCTGCTAATGCCTGGGAGAGTTTCACATTACCCCTGCCCATTTTCCAGTGTCCTTTGGTTAACATTTGAAATGTTGCAACTTCCTCATCAATCTCCACACAAGCAAACAAGTTCCCACAAGAAACAGATGATTTAAACAAAGCTTTTAAAATTCCTTTCCAGAATATCACTATCTGCTTATTTGCTAAGCAAGCATGCTGTGCCTAGGGTGGCAAATTCCATCTCGCTTGAAGATGAGAGACAAAATTTAATGCCCATAGTGTCCAGTGCCATGGATTATCACTAATGTACTGGGAAATCCTGTCCAGAGCAGTCACCACTTCCTCACTGCTAGTATTCACATTCAACCTCCCATTCTCCAGAGCAGCAGAAATGTTCCCTTGAACTGGTGACGGTGCCCCCAGGACTGCAAGACAGCCAGCCCTGATACCATCATGCCCCAGCCCAGGCTGGGTGTGGGAATGAGCTGGAAAGGGAAAGGAGCTTTCTGCAGTAGTGGTATAGCAAACAGGTTCTCTCTGAGGAAGTTTTTCCTCTAGGAAGGACCCTAGCTTGCTGCTTCATTTCCTTTTTGGCCCCTGGTAGCAGCAAAAGAGACTGGAGGCAATCGAATACCCTCTCATGGGGTATGCTGGCCTTAGAAGTACAACCACAGCATTAAAGTTGTTATCGGACTTTTCCACACAAATTTTCTATTTCAAGAATGCTTTAACAATTGGAAGCATAAAGTTAATAAACTGAAAGTACCTATATGCATATAACTTGTGCAAGTGTGTAATAACTTTACTATACTGTCAGTCTTGCTTACGTCTTTAGGCTTTTTTTAATAAAACACAAAGCTTAGTGATGTTTGACTGACATGCATTGCATTAATTTTTCAAAAGGTAATATTCGATCTGTATGGCTTCACACAAACCATTCTGCAAAAGTTAAGCAGAGTCATTTTAAATAGTATTACTCTGCTCACAATTTCATACTTTTATCAGAGATGATCACAAATTCATATATGGTACATGAATCTCTGGTTGAAATGTGGCAAAAAAAGTCTTGTTACAAAGCATCACTTACTACATGAATAATTCAAATGGCTCAGACATAAGAATCATAGAATCACGGAATAGTTAGGGTTGGAAAGGACCTTCAGATCATCTAGTTCCAACCCCCCTGCATAGTTATCCACATTGGTTAAGTTTTATTCCTATAGATTACATTTTGGAAAGAAGAAACTAGAACAGATAACAGAGTTTACCCTCCCACTAAAGCCAGCATTAACTGTAACTTTGCTAACAGATAGAAATCTGAGTAGCATCTCAAATCTGACTGGGTTTTTATTCCATTCCTAAAGGAGAATAAACTCCACCAGAACAGATGAAGTACAGGAGGAAAGGCAATCCTATATGAAAAAAAAAGTGCTAGGCTAGGACATTCTCAGCTCCATCTTGATACTGTTTCAAATAAACCATTATTCATGCCTTCACCTATTTGTTGTATTTAATCTCACTTCCATCCTGATATTCTTCCTGTCATGTGCTCTCTTTTCCCAGGACTTTTAAAGACCCAGTCAATGTTCCAAAAATCAGTGGTTTTGCAAATAAAAACTCTGGTCTTCTCTCCTCTGTCTATATTGTGATAGAAGTTTTCGGTGACTAGCATTACCTGAACTGTCCAGAATACAACACATACCGTCGTTATCTGAACTATCCAGAATACAACAAATACATACTGTAATTTTTCCCTTCTTTGTAATCAGGGTCCAGAATCTGAAACCCAGCTCCCAGTGAAGTGGAGAGAATGGAGTACTGCCTGGGCACTCAGTGCCATGACCCAGAATTCATTACCTTCTGACCTTTCACACCAAAAGGTTTTCCTCAGTGAGATATAACTCATCATAGTTCTTTGTCTACCATATCAATAACTTTGACTCTTCATATGTGCATGATCAATTCTGTTAAATACCCCAAGGTAGTTGCCCCTGGAAGCCAGATTTCTTTCCTTCATGACTGAATTTTGCTTTTAGATATGTATTAACCTTGGGTGACATGGTTTAGTGTGCTGTGTCCCTGCCCATGGCAGGGGGGGTGGAACTAGATGATCTTAAGGTCACAGAATCACAGAATCCCAAGGGTTGGAAGGGACCTCAAAAGATCATCTAGTCCAACCCCCCCGCAAGAGCAGGGTAACCTACAGTACATCACACAGGAACTTGTCCAGGCGGGCCTTGAATATCTCCAGTGTAGGAGACTCCACAACCCCCCTGGGCAACCTGTTCCAGTGCTCTGTCACTCTTACAGTAAAGAAGTTCTTCCTGATGTTAACGTGGAACTTCCTATGCTCCAGTTTACACCCATTGCCCCTTGTCCTATCACTGGATATCACTGAAAAAAGCCTAGCTCCATCATCCTGACACCTACCCTTTACATATTTGTAAACATTGATGAGGTCACCCCTCAGTCTCCTCTTCTCCAAGCTAAAGAGACCCAGCTCCCTCAGCCTCTCCTCATAAGGGAGATGTTCCACTCCCTTAATCATCTTTGTGGCTCTGCGCTGGACTCCTTCAAGCAATTCCCTGTCCTTCTTGAACAGAGGGGCCCAGAACTGGACGCAATATTCCAGATGCGGCCTCACCAAGGCTGAGTAGAGGGGGAGGAGAACCTCTCTTGACCTACTAACCACTCCCTTTCTAATGCACCCTAAGATGCCATTTGCCTTCTTGGCCACAAGAGCACATTGCTGGCTCATGGTCATCCTCCTATCCACCAGGACCCCCAGGTCCCTTTCCCCTTCGCTACTTTCCAGCAGGTCAACCCCCAACCTGTACTGGTACATGGGGTTGTTCTTCCCCAGATGCAAGACTCTACACTTGCCCTTGTTAAATTTCATCAAGTTTCTCCCCGCCCAACTCTCCAGCCTGTCCAGGTCTCGCTGAATGGCAGCACAGTCCTCTGGTGTGTCAGCCACTCCTCCCAGTTTTGTGTCATCAGCAAACTTGCTGAGGGTGCACTCAGTTCCCTCATCCAGGTCATTGATGAAAATATTAAACAGCACCGGTCCCAGCACCGACCCCTGAGGGACTCCACTAGTCACAGACCTCCAGCTAGATTCTGCGCCATTGACCACAACTCTCTGCCTTCTTCCTTTCAACCAGTTCTCGATCCACCTCACTACTTGATCGTCAACCCTAACTATTCTATGATTCTACTATAACCCTTTGACAGAAATGTGTTAAAACCATATGATGCATATCATTTCATAAAGCTTGGATCATTTATTGATGTCATTTTGTATTAATAAACATACATTTTTGTTGACTTAGTTTCAGATTCAGTGTACAGTTATCATTACCCTGTGTTTTGCTTTTCAAAGTGTGATAGCCTTTTAGTCAATGAAATGCTGTCCATAGGTTTAACGCAATGGTACGTCTTCTACAGTATGAGTGCTCTGCTAACACCGCTCTCAGGACTGCTACTTTTTCAGTGCTGCTGGTTGATACCAGACACCTGGAAACATTTCTTCATTTTTAATAGCTCACAGCCTGGAAAATTTTCTCACCAGAACACAAAAATAGAATGAATACTTGAGTTTACACAATGGTAGTAGGAAGCAGTCCAAAGAGCAGAAAAAATGAATGGGTTACTTTAGCCATGCTTTTGTAGTTTCTAGCAACCCCCTGAAAGATACAAAGGGAAGGGTTTTGCACCAAAGTTCCACAAAACTGTCCATGCAAAACAAAACAGAGCTATTCCAGTGACCTAAATGCACTCAAAATATCAATAAATAAAAAGCATCTTCAAGAACCCTCATTCTGCATTTGTTCTCTTGCTTCCCTGAAGAAATTACCTGAATTTATCATCTAGCTTAGCTGACCCCCATGTAAATGTCCACAGCACAAACGGCACTTGAGTTCTAGAGATGCTGCATTGCCACAGCAAAGCAAAGATCTGCACAGGGTGTTCCCACTCCTGAGGGTGTATACCAGGAATCTGAGTGAGCCATGCAGGAATTGTTTTAGTATTGTATCATGAGGCTGCTTCTCCGCCTTCCTGTGGCCCTGTGTGGGTGTGTTTTTAACCTGCCAACACAACAGATTAAAACATTTCTGATTGCACATGCTTTTCTTCTCTCTGTTCTGGCCAATGCTACGCATAACCTGCTAACTTCTTCTATTAATACAAGCGAGTTCGATTAGAAATACAAAACAAAACTTGTTGGAGCAGAAACTCCCTGTTCCCACAGCTCAGTGATAACAATGCTGACCAGGAGTATTGTGCAGGATGGATAAAAACATGAAGTAGAAGATACAGATTGCAGTCACTTGAAGTGATCTAGTAATTCACTGTTGCCTCTTAGACAAGAACTAAGAAGCTTCAAAGGAAGTTAGGAGGGTGAGGGAAAAGAAACAAAGTGAGATGGTTCTTCATAAACTAGGTATAATCAGACTTGGGAACCCCTTATCACTGGCTGTTGCAGATGTTAATAATATCCACAGTTCAAGATAAGAACCATGGCGAGGACCATGGAGAATGAAACCTACTGAGGGCTACTGACTACATAGGGACTACCTTAAGTTGATTATATGTGTGCTGCAAAAGACAATGTATTTGGGCTAATGGACCATATTTTGACCCACTGCAGCCATTCTTACATCTTTGTATATGATTAAATTCTTAGAAAAGGTGCAGCTTGCAAGTAATTTTTTTCTTATTCTGCCCACTGAGATGTAGGGTATATGACATGATCATGGTAACCATAACAGGCATTTTCCACCAGTTTTGCTCATGAGTCTTAGTATTTCCTGGCTAGTGCATGGAGAATTAGGGTACCATTTTCTGTTAGGCAACAGGAATTGCATGCCTAATTTCCATGTACACTGAAATGAAAATGTACTTGTTAGTGTTTGCACATACAGATATGCTGCCAAGTGCATCAGCAGTTACTTGAGTCACAGCATCTGTTGAGTTTCTGAATCATGCTCTTAACCTTGAATGTAGTAAGATGTTGCAAACAGCTTCTGATCTGTGCTTTAACTATTATATATTTACATAGCATAGGGAGTGCGAGATATGCGACAGTCGCAAGTATCTCATTAAGAGAATCATGCACCTCTTCTCATCCAAGATAGCTGGATAGGGATTGGAAACAGGCTTCCTTTTGTGCACTAGGATATGCTGCTGCATTCACTTGTCCTCCAGTGCAAAGACATGGTTTAAAGAAAAAAAAAATCCCATTTTCCTCCCCACAAAAGCACACCAGTATAACATTTTGGCTTATTCATTAGAAGATTTCAAACATTTAACTAATGTATTTTCTTTATCTGATGCTGTTTGTACATTGCACTATTAGCTGTGATAGTCAGGGCTGCTATTGAGAGGGACCTTGATAGGCTGAAGAGGTGGCCTACAGCAAACGCAGGAAGTTCAGCAAAGGCAAATGCAACATCCTGCCTCAGGGGAGTGACAAGTCCATGCAATAGTATAGGCTGGGGGTCAATGGCTAAAGAGGAACTTAACAGCAAATGACCTGCAGGCGTCATGGAGAACAAGTCGAACATGGGTCAGCAGTGTGTTTTTGTCCAATTAGATATTAAGAAATCTTTACATCATAATATCGGTCAGTGCTAGTCCTTGTTGTCCAGGAAACCTGTGGAATCTCTGTCCTTAAAAGCTGTTTAAAACACAGAACAACCTGTTCTAAGCTTACTATGCTTTGAATGGGGCAAGTTGATGTTCACACAGTTGATATCCAGAGGTGTGTTCCAACCTGAATTAAATTGTGATTCTGTTATTTCTCCCTAATGACAAAACACTTTAATAGCTTACAGAAAAATTCCCATTTAGGACAAAACTGTGTTGTTAGTCAAGGTCTGGAACAAAAAGAACAGGCTCATATTTCAAGTCCATTCTGCCAAATATTCTACCTCTAGCAGCAGCCAGTAGCAGATGCTAAGGGAGACAGCAAGGAATCTGACTTGCATTTAACATCGGATCAAATGGGTGACTGGAACTTGCCCCCAGCTATCACTGGACCTCTACACAGGAATGACTCAAAGCTTAAGAAGCAATTCCAATTCTCAGACCAGTACATACAGTGAACTCAAATCTTCAGTAGTAGCTGGTTCATTAAAATCAACCAAGACACTGTAAGGAGCGGTTTCTGGTAGAAAGACCAGGTAACCATCTCTGAATTTCATCCTCTAATAGATATATCTCAGAAGTATGTTAATAAAATAAGTAAAGCGGAACAACTGTTCCACTAAACTCCTTCTCTGCATCCAGCAATCAGTTCCAAGGGCTTCCTGAACCTGAACTCACACCTTCATCACTGTGTACAAAACAACAAACATTTAACATTTGCTTTATCCTTTTTAGTTATGTTTTAAATGCACTTACATTTATAGCTCCTAAAAAGCACTGTGCCAAAGAGTTCCACAATTTAATTACATACCAGGCAAGAAAATACCTTCTTGCTACAGTGTAAGAAGTTCTGGATAATGATTTTGTCAGGTGCTTCACAGGTTTTTACTCTTACAGCACAACACATATGCAAAAGGACTATGTGACGACTCAGCTCTGCATGTCTCTCTGTATCACTTGATCTCTGCAGAACGGTATGTCTGACAGTGTCACACACACTCTCTTACCCAATGTCTTTCTAAAGACACGTCTGATTCGTAGGTTGAATCAGTATTTTACTCCACATCTGACCCAGTCTAAATGAATAAAAAAACCGTGTGGGGAATGCAAAGTGTGATTGCGAATATTGCTAACTGGTATAGTTGGGAAAGAGCATGCCATTAAAACATGTTGTTATCTGCTACAACAGGTGTAAGGGGAAGCCACAGGATACTTTACACTCCAGCTGGCTGCCTGAGGCATACCAAAATGGAACATGTGAATTCCCTATGAATAAAATATATTCATAAGTGTTACTTTGTTCTGAGTGTTGTCACTTGCTATTTGGTGCAGTGAAGGCAAATGGTACAGTTGTGGACAGCAGCATAACCCATAGCAAGTCAATAACTGTTTTAGCATGGATTCACAGGGGAGGAAGAAACACAAAGTGTCTTCCTTTTGAAATATTTGATGTCTGTACTTGGAGAATTGTATTCTTTAGCTCCTCATAATCTTTTAAAGTATAAGAAGCACTGGCCACATGCAAAAATCTGACTACACAAAGCAAGAGCATTAGATTTAGATAGAGTCTTCCCAGGATTATAGACACCCTCCGGATTAATCCCTGTGCCAGAAAGGATGATCTCTGAATTAGTGTGTCATTAAGATATGTAAGTAAGATATGTAAGTAAGATATGTAAGCCCTAAGCAAAAGAACAGGCAACACGGCTGAACCATCCATGTACTTTCAGACTGTTCTGTACATTGAGCACTTTAGCCACGCAGAGTGTTATCCTAATAATACTGTATGTTTCCTCAGCCACTACCCAGTATTTCTATTTCTACACCAGAGAGAAAGCAAGCAGATAAATGTTGCACACAAACCTTTTTGTTCAACCTTTTTGCCACATTATGCTCTTTTGTTTAAACAAAAAACAGACTATGAAATAACTCCATTTACCCCATTCCCATTTTGTAGACTCCTTCAGGAGTTGGCTCATTCAAATAAAAAATTCAAGTCTGATCCTCCCTCCTGAAACATAACTGTGTTACGTTTGAACAGTTTTCAAGAGGTTTTCTTCCTTTATGTGCTATGAATAATTCCAGTGTTCAGAGACTTTGCAGCTGTTCAAGCTGCAGCTCATTTTTGAGTAGCTTTGGCAAAGTTCACACACACACTTATGCACATGTGTACACATACAGAAACTCTTGACAAGCAGAGTGGCAAAATACAGAAAGTCTAATCAATTTAAAAATCTAACCCCAGGAAAAAAAGCTTTGTCATATTTGGCATGCTAAGTTAACAAATCTGGCATTTTAAACAAATAATGAATCCAGAAGAAACAAAGCAAGAAAAAAAAATCTGAGCACGTAGAAGGTTAGCTCTGCTGGACTGATTTCTCCAAGACTTGCTGACTACCAGCATCCTGTCCTATCCCTCCAAATCTAACTTTAACCAATACTTCCCGCATTAGTAACAGAGACCATGGAGAAATCCCATTTACACGGGCAAAACATCAGAATGGGAAAGGCAGAAGCAGAATTGCTTTCTAAAGACTTAGGCGGTTTAGAGGTAATAAATGGAAAGAAGCTTTAGACCCTAAATAAAGCAC
Organism: Lathamus discolor; assembly: GCF_037157495.1. Classification (NCBI taxonomy): domain Eukaryota; kingdom Metazoa; phylum Chordata; class Aves; order Psittaciformes; family Psittacidae; genus Lathamus; species Lathamus discolor. The sequence continues at coordinate 110,571,494 of NC_088885.1, forward strand.
TTCTGACTGGACTTTGCTGCCTCTCTGACAGTGTACTGCAGCTTGAGCCTACATTTCTCATTTTCAATCCTCTCCACAATCATAAGTTTTCCTTTTCCATTCAATGCCTTATTATTCTTCCATGGAAATGGCCTTTCATTCCTTCTACCATCCCACCTACCTTCTTGTCCTCTGAACATATATAATACAACCCACCAAGGGTGTAAAGACTGACTAAATTAAATTTAAAATAACTAAGACTGGAAACTCAGTAAGATGAAATCAGAAAACCTGTCTAAAAGCAAAGTTCAGCAACAGAATTCCAATATAACTTATATTCCCTCCTATATTTGTTAGCAACTAAGCCTGGGCACAGAATGCTGCCTCATAAACATCTGATTGCAGAACAAGTTCTCCCCAGGTCAGTAGCTTTATGATTCATATGAGCAAAATATTTGCAATTGTCTAATAAGAATATGAATCCATTGATATTAATGCTGTGTTATCCCTGTAAAATGACCAGTTTGGGAGTAGCTGGAGTCTTTTACCAACTAATATTGGAAGCCTCAGCTGAAAAAACAATTTTCTTTGTAAGCTAGAGGCTGAATCTAATATCTTGACTTCTTTGTAATTAAGCAAGAAACTAATAACTTGTAACTGATTGCTTCCTACCATGGATTCATTTGGACTCTTGTTATTACTTGGGAACAGACTCCCCTATTTTCGTTTTTTATTGAAATTTGTATTGATGGGGAATGTTGACCCATCACTCCCTCGCCATATGCAACACATGCAAAAATATCACAACCTTTTCTTCTGTTGTCCCTCTTATTGAGTGACCTCATTGTCTTGTTCCAGACAAGAAGCTTTTTTTAACAAAGTCTGCATGTGTCCAGCTCAAAATACTTCAAAATCTGTTTGGAGCCTTTGGGTGTACTAGCAGTGTCAATAGGAAACTACAATAATTACAAGTAAAATAAGAAAACTATGTTCTGTGTGATCCACTCTTTGAAAGGAAATGTGTACCTTGAACTTTCATAAAGAAGTATTCTCCAGCCAGAAGGGAAAGAAACAATAGTGTACCAGAGAATCCTCATGCTCAGGCTAAAAATTCAGGAGTTTCTAAAATGGAGCTCTTTAAACGTAGGTTGCTTTGCCTGCACAGGGCATGCAAGTCATTTAAATGCCACACTCTTTTACCACCATCTGTCACCAGGTCAATAAAGAAGTGTCCAACTAAACTGTGCTAACAATTTCTGAATGATCCTCAGCAGATGTATGTTTTACTTTGTGGAGATGCTGAGGGCATAAATAATGGGCAAAATCCTGCTTCTCTTATTTTGATAAATAGCTCTATTTTGAGACAAAAGAGATATTTACTTTCTATTACTGCTTTGGACTGTGAAAATTGATTCTTTTCTGTGATTTTCGTTCTCCTACTATGTTATACAAACATACACATATTTCCATCCTGCTTTTTAAAAACACATAAAGCATGGTTCTCTGTAGACAATACACAAGATGGGAGGTTTGGTTTTGTTTTTATCTCCCAGCAAGACACCACTAGCTCATTTTCGTCGGTCACTGCCTTTGAATTCTGTACGTGTTCTACACAGTGCCTTACAGCAGCTATTACAATAATACCTAGCAAAGAAACTGAGATCTGAGCTGTTAAAACAAGCAGCAAAATACAAGGTGCCTTGAAAACAAAGTGTATTAAATATGCAGACCATAGAGGCCACTCCCCCACCCATTTTAAAAGCGTGGCAACAGGGGCTAGGATTATTATAGTATCATTCTGGTAGGCAGTGTTATCTTCAGTTGCACTTTTCTGACCCAGATATTTTCAGTCTGGTTCTTAATGGGGGAAGCTCATGGAAACAGCCAGAAGAGGTCCTCATTCATACAGTGATGTCGTGTTCATTTTTGTGCTTTTCCAAAGTCAGATGCAGTTGTTCTAACAGACAGCTTCTTAGGAGTTCCGGAAAGGAAGGTGGAGCAAAACAGCATGACAGCATGCTTCCATATCAGGGAATATTCAGCAATTTTGAAAACTTTACTGACAGGTCATGCTTGGTAGGAAAAGACGGCAGGGATGAGTAAAATTGGCCCACTACAGGGAGCTATCTTAATTGTTCCTTGTTCTTGAACACTGAAGGCTGCAGAGCCCTGAAGATCTTTTATCAAGAGTTTCTCTCTTGTCTCCTTGCTACATTCACATGACAGTGTTAGTGGGAGCACATAAAGAGAAGGCAAGAGATCACACTGAGGAACAGCAAACACAAAGTGTTTTTAAACAAGAAACCACAAAAAATGTCCTTAACTCTGTGCAGCTGTAGGCTCTGGAGTTGTTATTACTGTATGTGAAAGTGCATCAAGTCAGTGTAGATTGTTGGGGGGGGGAAAGGGAGAAGGACATTAAAAAAAAAATCAAACAAGCAAACAACATAAGGAAAGGAATTATTGAAAATAAAAAATATTTTGCCAATACACAAACCTAGATACTGCATATTTTGCATAGTGAGTGCAATTCCAGTCATCCCATCTTCTAAAAGGTATAGTAAGCTTCCACAACAGTAAAAAATTGATATGAAAATATCAGAGTCATGGAGAAAACAGTTTGCACGAAGAGAGACTGAAACAATATTCTCTAATTTAACCACTAGATTGACAAAATCTAAATATGACAAACAGTGAGAAATGATTCCTTCTTTGAGTCTCCTATATCTAGGGCAGTCTTTTCATGCATCAGGTTTAAATAGAAAAATGTTAAGGAAAAATCACTTATTCTTCATTGTTCTTTTAAATACCGTGTATGTAAATCAGGTTTGAAACATAGCAACACAAAATGACATTGAGACAAAATTTATAAATGGGTGCCAGAAGACTCCCGAAAAATAAGTATTCCAAGGCTGGTTTATAATGATAATTTGAAATCAGTTCAAGCAGTCCCTGACAGCTGCTCATTGGAACCTGGAACTAGCACAGTATTCAGTCCCTATCTTCAACTACTTGCTAAGCACCTTCACAAAAGCATCAGGATACTAGGCTTGAAAGGCCTTTAGTCTGACAGGGTACAACAGTTTCCTGTCTGCATAGAGCAACCCCTTCCATATCTGTTGACAGAATAGCTAAACAGCTATAAATTTTGTAGGACCCCTCTGACTGGAGCATCTCTGTCAGGTTCCATTGCCTACAAAATAGTAAATAAAGAGACAAAATATAACCAGAGCTCAAAGTACTGGGGGCAGGGGGTGGTAGTGGGACTGCGGGGAGGGGGAGAGGGGAAAGAAAAACAACAATAAAACTGACACTTTTTTTTTTTTTAGATATTTTGGTACTGATTTTGTTCAGCAAATTTGGAGCTTCACAACCTCCTGCCAAATAAAATCAGATAGCAAGGAAAAAAAAATTACATTCTTCAGGGTTTTCTATGGATTTTTTAGCATCCAAACTTAGTTCCACTAATGACTAGCTAATTATTCATACTGCTGCACATCGTAGTAAGAGAAGGAGTTCCTACTATTATTATTTGAAAGGAAGAGTACTTATCCATTCACACTGCATCAGGAGGGGGGAGGTCTGATTTCAAGCTTGTTTCACAGCATTGCTGGTGTTAATTAATAACATCTGAGCCCCCAGATAATGATCCATCCTGCCAGACACTTGCATCTGTTTATAAACATAACTGCTAGAATATATTCATGTACTTCACAGGCATATATTGTCTAAATACATTGTATAGTTCAATAACAGAAGAAAAAATACTTAAGAAAGCAGAAAAGGAAGATGAAGCTGAAAAAAAACTTACTTTTAGGTGCATGAATCCAACAGACCATCAACTGGGAAATTTCAGGTAACCTGAAATTTGCATCTGCCCTGGATTTGTTATGTTTTGCAGTATCTAAATATAAAAAAGAATGCTATTTTTCTTTTTATTATTTTCTCAGGTTAATTTTTAAAAAATCCTCTCTGCTTTCATACCTCTACTGAAAATATATTAGTCCAAAACTTACATACTTCTGTTAGTTGGTTATGTATTTTTTCTGTTGTTTGCCCAAATTTTGCCCCTGTATATTTAAATAGCATCACTGAAATGAGGACTTTTACCTGCTCTTTGGCTCATGTTGAGCTCTTTTTTTAATTTTTCTTATAACTGAAATTAGAGTTTCTCATCTTCCACTTCTAATGCTCTGCGTAATTCTTTACAAGGTTCTGCTTATTTCTTAGCCCTGACATAAAACCAGATAGCAGACTCAGAAAAGACTTTTCTCATGAGTCACCTGCTACTCTCTTGCCAAAGTCCTATATGAAAATTGAGGGCAATTTCCTGCAGAGCTCCCCTGACAGGTGGGCTCATTTGGAACTTGAAGTGTAATGACTTTTTTCTATCAGCTGCCCAACTGCTTATTCATTTCTTTGCTGCAAATCCTTAAAAGTGTTCAAGCAGTAACGTAGAGGGATTTTGCTCCTTGTAAGGACATTAATGAGAACTGCAAACATCTCACATTGGTAGGAAGATTTGACTATAACCAAGACCTACCATTACTTTTCTGAAATTCTGTAAAGCTGTTTTTGCTGACACAAGCAGATTCAGTATCAAATGAAAAACTGAAGACGCCAAAGCAAAAAAAACCTGCCCAGACAAAATAAATAAATTAATTGATTAAACTGATGTCTAATCTACTACAAAGATTTTAATAAAATGTATGAAATTTTTGGAGTATGAAAGGTCTAGGGGGAAAAAACACAACAACCCAGATTTAATCACTATCAAAATTTCTATCAAATTTATCCTTTTGCAGGTTAAAACACTCTAAAGATTAATAATCTGAATATTAAAATTTAATTCCTGAAGGTATATTGAGAACAGAATGATAGCATGAGGAGGAGAAGAAACTCATGGAGGTTTCATTCAAGTTGGCAAAATCAAGCTGCGCATCATTTGTTACAATTCATGTTGTGCTTTGGATAAATGAACTAACAAGTAATGGCCACGCTCTACCTGGTTCCTTACAGGCAGCTTGCTCTTGTGTTCATTTTGCTCTACAGCAGATTAGTATTTAGCTAGCTGTTCACCCTGTAAGGTTTGGTAAAGAGAGACATATATTCCGTAGGCACAGTAGGTCACACATCCTATGTGTGCACACATCCTATGTTTAGCAACAGAGTAAAATTTTAGTGCAGTAAAAGCTAGAAACAAGTCTGAGCTTTTGACCATGAGGACAACTTTACCTGTACAACACAAATCAGGCACCAGAGAAGCAAGAAAGATTTGCATCATGAAAGAGCAAGAAAATTACTTATATACCAGAAACAGTACCTAAGCATTTGGATAGATTACTCTCCCAGCTTGTAGTTCAATTTCAATTAGGGAAATACGGGGAGAAAAGGATCTGAACACCATTTTCAGAGTTTGATCTCTTCCCCGAAACCTCTGGAATTGTAATTTTAAAGGACAAACATAAATTTCAATCATGCTGTGTTGTATTCTTTATGTATTTGTTCAAGTGAAACAAAAAAAGGATGGAAAATTCAACTAACTGCTGTAGAAAAGGTTTACTCATCTTCTGTAAGAGCTTTAAAATCTCATTTTGACAAAACAGTTATTCTGTGCAAACAAACAGCATGTTGTGAAAAGACGGAAATCGAGGAAATGCAAAAGCTGTGTAATGCCATTTCCCGATGGTACTGGATGTTTTTGCTGTCAACTTAGATTTCATCACATTTTTCTAAATCAACTGTTTACAATGAAAAAAAAATATGCTGGTCATATTAAGACAGGAGTGCTGTGATGTATGCTCAGTTACTACAAGGATGTTTCACCCATTGGAACAAATATGTCTCTTATTTACATTCAGAAAGAGCAACTGTTTCTCATGCATATTGAGACTTACTTTTAACTCTAATACTACCTTATGACTCTCCAAATATTTGTTTTATTCTTAATACAAAAATAGCTACAAAAATATTTGAATTATGAGATACTACTTATACTATAGAAACTATGCTCAGAGAGCCTGTGTGTGGGTAGGTGTGTTATTTTAGCTAATATTATGTTTTTAGCTGGTGTCGGTATTAAAGTACTCATTACAATTCACTTAGGGATTTTTTTAAGACATTCATTCATTGATAAAAAGTGTGTCTTACTGACTGTCATGACAGCTTTAGTAGAACAGGTATGGTAAAAATGAGAATCAGTGATCATAGTCCTTTGAAAGGCCATGCTTATTCTTCTAAGCCAAATAAGATAGTTACAGTTTTCATGTGGGAGAGAAGCCATGCTGGTGTCTAGAATCACACCATCCGCTTTCCATACCACCAGACAAAAGATATTTGTACAATGATAGTTTGTCACTGATTTCTTGGCTGGGGGGCACCAATCGCTGTTCAGGGACAGGCTGGGCATTTATCAGCAGGTAGTGAGCAATTGTATTGTTCATCACTTGTCTTTCTTGGGTTTTTTTTTCCTCTTTTTGTTGTCTCCTTTTCATTACAATTATTATGATTATTTTATTTCAATTATTAAACTGTTCTTATCTCAACCCACAGGTTTTACCTTTTTTTCTGATTCTCCTCCCCATCCCATGAGGAGAAGGGAGGCAGGAGGAATGCGGGGGGAGGAGTGAGTGGCTGCATGGTACTTAGTTGCCTTAGTTGCCAGCTGGGATTAAACCACGACAACAGATGCTCCCTGCTAAATCTGCTGCTTTCCCTATTTAACAACTTCACTTCCTTTATTCCCAATTAAAAAAAAATAATCCATTACTCCTGGCTGGATTCTCTGCCCCTCGTCCCTGCCTTGCCTGAAGTGCACCACCCCAGTTTAGGTGACAATAAGTCTGAGTTAAAGCACTGCTAAAAGTTAAAGCATTTGAGCCACATATGACTCATTTTTATGCCTGCCAGTATAACATCTATTATATTGTTATATAAGTTTTTGCAACGCTATATGACACTGGGGGGAGGACTGGAGTATAATGCTAGAAAACAAAAACCAATGATAGCCAAAATAATTGAAACTGATATTGATAGCCTGGAGATATGGGCTGTGAAAAAAACAGGATGACATTTGATAGGAGGAAGTATAACACAGTGCACTTAAACAGGAATAATCAGCTAAATAAAATACAAGACAAACTGGCTCAGTAGCAGCTCTGCATCATCTTATAACACATGAAAGATTGTTGCACGGACGGAAAATAGCCTATTGCTATCATCTAGATAAACCAAGAAGGAATAGGTTTCAAATGCAGAAAAGTCTTAGGTGAGACATGTGGGGGAAAAGAATTTAACAGCAAGTGTAGTGAAACACTGAATTTCATTGTTTGGGGGATTATGGAGTCTCCCTCATCAGAGACTTTTGGGAGTAGATTAAACAAACTTCTGTCAAAAATAAGCAAGGTAGCAGACACTACCTCAGTAGGGGAAAGAGAGGTGGATCAAATCCATATCCTTCTAACCCCTCTTTTCCTAACCCCATTCTGCTATTACATCCCTGTCATTTAAAGTGCTTGTATCCTCACCTCATTACCTGCATAGTTAATATGAGTATTCCATATTCCATTGCTCATACCACAGATGAAAATACTGCACATACCTGGGCCCAGGACTGACCCCTAGAAAACTCCATAAGATCAATTCTATCAATTTGATCATAAACTTCTGGTAACTACTGTGACGGTGTTTCTTCCAACCAGCCACACATCTCCTTTGTAGTAGATGCCTCTAGGTTGTGTTTCTTGACTGTTTTGGAGATTGCCATCTGAGGCAGTATCAAAAGCTTTATTAAACACACATTATTTATAACTTCTCTATTCCATGATGTCACTGGAGATAATTAGGCTAGTTTGGTATGATTTATTATTTTCAAGAGATGCTTCCTGTTCTTGATAAATGGATCACTTATTTATATTTCTTTGCATTCAAAAGTAAAGTTGATTGCTCAATGACTCTTTGGGGTCTCCTTCTCCCCTCTTGCTTCTTTGGACTCTCCTCTCTTCTCTTTAAAAAACATGGTGATAGTATTCCCTTTCCTATCTTCTAGAACCTCATCCACCCTCTGTGCCTTCTTGAAGCAGCAAGGACAGCCTCAGCTACCTCGTTAAGTATTCCAGGGTGAGTTTCATCAGGCTCTGCCAATTCACAAGCATTCCTAACCTGTTTTTTTCAGATGCTAGTTAGAGCACTTACCCATCTGTCACCGATGTTCATTGTGTTAGCCATCTGGCCACATTTACCCTGGTTAGTGAAATTGAAACAAAAAAGGCACTTAAACACTCCAGAATTCCTAATATCCAATCAGAGTTTTGTCTTCTCACTGGGATTTGTTGACTACTACTTTTTCTTAGCAATGCAGTTTTAGGCTGCTTTTTGTTATCTTTCTTTCCCATGATTGTGTTGACTCTAGTGAGCCTTGGCATTTTCTGTTTTGTTCCTATGTGCCATGACAGTGTGTAGGGTTTTTTTTGGGGGGGTAAGCAAAATAATTTGATCTTTCAGTCTTAAACAGTAACCCAAATCAAATGAAAGGAAAAGAAAAAAAAAAAAAAAAGGACTTTTGGAAAGCCAGATTACCGCAAAAATTGTGCTTTTAGTAGAATGAGTCAAATAAAAGAGTCCAGGTTAACATAAAAATATTATTTCAGGTCTATTTGTTTGCTTTACAAAAAAAATAAAACACAAACAAGCAGAGAAATATCAGGCTTTTCCACTGGAACTTTTTTTAAAAGAACAATGTTTTTTTGGACCGTGAAACTGAGCTCAAAGTTGTTCTACCCTCCAATGCTACTGGTAACCCTCAGTCCCAAAGCTCAGAGATACAAATATCAGTTTCCCTTTCACATATACAGTCACTCAGGAAAAAAAAATAGAATCGTATGCTAGTCCATAAAAATTTGTCTCATACAGCCATGTCAATTGCTGATTAGAGACAAAGCAAGGAGCCTTTTCTGCACATTATAATAGCAATTAATAGCAGTTAATATTTGGGGGCTTGTATTTTGCAGGGACCCTACTGATCACCACAATGCAAAGAACTAAGCCTGATAGCATGTCACTGGAAGTAAGATTTTGCAGCACTGCATCTTTGACCATAGCCAGTTCGTCAGAAACTGTAATGAGGAAGAAGAGCAACACTTCAAAAAACAGTGTACGACAATTTATAGATCGAAGTTAAGGACCAATAATTCCTCAGCATTTGAAAGGAAAGTAGGTTCATATATAGACAGCAAGCAGACATGAAGACAGCCCCCTGTCCTTACCATGGAAATGTAAGCAGGCTAAAGGAACAATCAGAGGATTAGGAAGGTTCATAAAGTTTGCAGAGTTCATAAATTTATTGGGTCCCAAAGCATATCTTTGCACCCATATTAAATATTCTCAGAAGCAGACTGTGTTTGCCTAAATCTTTGAATCATGATTGAACGACTCTAATGGGTTTATTTGCCCGCAAGCTACTGGTCTTGATACTAGTCCTCCCTGGACTGAAATTGATCAGCCTTCAAAACTACAGGTTCAAATTATATATGTAATTTTTTAAAAGTTTATAATTCAAAAGCTTTTCTGAAGTGGGAACATACCCCAGGCAACGTGCCCTTATCAATTAAAAAGTGCTTACCAACAAACTTAGAACAGTTTCTTTTCTAGTACAGATAAGACTTGATTCGCAGGAAATTCAGAGGCACATTCATGCTATCTTTCAGATCCACTCATATTTTCCTTTCCAATGAATAACAATGTACTCCCCTTACATCTTCACAAGAATCCTCCTTTGGGTTCTGCTGCAGCTCCATCAGTTTGCTTCACCAAAAGGGTAGCAGGGAAGATCCACATTTACTTATTCAAGTGTCATGACCCTGCAAACCCTGGGGTTTTAGCTGTCTCGGGTAAAAGCCAGCTCTGACATGGTGCAGTTGAGTAGCCTTGCAGCAGCCTGTAAAAAGAGCCCTGGAAGAGGCCACTTGGAGTCTTCCCTACTCTCCATCCCAACCTGCATTTAAACTCAAGGCCTCACCTGTGGTCCCTGCTTGAGCTTCATTGCAGTCTGCCCAGGTACTGGCTGATCTGGACCACTAATTTGCCTCTGGACCTGTTGCATTGGTAGGGACCCACCCAGATGCTCTAGAGTGGACCTCTTGGGTCAGCTTTGTCACCACTTCCAGACCTACTCTGCCCTTCTGGCATCTGATGGCACCACTTCTCAGGGAGCTCATGGCCATGACTCCTTGCTGCTCCCTCAGCTCCTAGCACCCTTTTGTCATGGAGCAGACAGCTCCCTGACATGAAGCAAAAAGAAATCCTGAAAGGGATTTTTTCCTCTCATTCTGTGAGGTTTTTTATGGCAAAACCTGGGGATTATTAAAAGGAGGTCAGAAATTATGCTGCATTTTTGGGACATCCCGGCAAAATAGGCCTTCTAAGGCAAAAAAACATGAGAAATACACACACACATCATGGAACAGCACTCTCTCTGTGTTTGGCATAGCCCACCAACAGCAAGACCAGCTGAGAAATTCACATACTTGAGAATTGCTTCTTTACCTGCTGGGAAAAAAAACCCATAGAAAATAGCTGGGTAACATCTCTCCATAGAGAGACTGGGGCTTGGAAGCTGGAGCATGGCTACACATCTCCACCAGCCACACTGAAGAGTCACACATATGAAGCTCAGGTTGCTGAACAACATAGCTTCAGAAGAAATGGCCACCAAAGAGAAAACCCTGATCTTCAAGGAGTTTTGACTGGCTAATCTCCTTGCCCCTAGAGAACTCTTCAGCTATTTCTGTTTGTTCAAATGTATCCACGTATCTGGCCCCATATCTTTTGCTTTCTCTGCAAAAGGAAAGGAAAAAAAGTACATCCTTTCCACTACTCCCAGCTACTCCCAGCTATTTCTAAGAGACATATCAGGTGGGTGATGATGGGCAGCCATTGCAGTGCTTTTCCCTGGGTTGCTGATCTTTTGTTTTTCCTTACTCAATGCCCTCTCTGCACCCACAGGAAAGAGAGGCAGAACATGGCCAAACCTTTTGCCACCTTTTCTTGGGTTATGGGAGTACCAGAGGTTTTCCTTCCTTCCATGATCTCTCTGAGGTCAGAGAAAATGGGAAGTTTCTACAAAGGGCTGATTTATGTTGCCTCTCACTTCTTTTGTGCTTCTCTAGGCACCATCTCCCAAAAGAAGGCCAAAGACTTTCAAGGGCTGACTTGTTTATTTTCTGAAGTAACCTTAAGTATGTAAAATAGCAACTCAACCCACTCCTGTTGCTTCACGAATAAACATAGGGGCAGATCACCAGCAAAATGACTTAAGTAGAGAAAAAAAGGGGAAAGGAAACTGTACATTTACCCAATAGTAAGATTATGTGTGTGCCAGTACAGCAAAAAGGATGTACATCTCCCAGGCAAGGCTATTTGTGCCTCCTCCAAGATTTGTGTCTAAAACATGAGAGAACACAACAGATGTATGTTACATTGAATAAGTAATATACACATTTAAATCATATTTCTTTGTGTGGTGCAGCACGGAAAAGTGTCCTTTTCTCACTGATAATTAGAGGGTGCAACAGATGGTGAAGCTTTCTCTACTTGGTAAGGTCCATTAAAGGAACCCAGGCTGCCAAGTGTTTCTTCATAGACCAAGACTCTTAAGGTGTACTTAGGAATTTTTCCTAGGGTTTAGGAAACAGTCTGTTGCGTAGTAATATCTGTTAAATTATTATTCTCATTTCTACTGAATGTTTTTCCTTCTGGCACCAGGAACACTATTCTAACACCCAGAGGCACCAAACTGTATGTACACATGGCCAGATGCACTCTTTCACTACCTAAAAGAGCTTGTAAGTAAAGTAGAAGAAATAAATAATATCATGATTGCATGTATCAAAAACAAAGGCATACAGAGATTAGATCTTCTTAATATAGCAATGGAGAGCCACAGGCAAACTGGGCCATAAACTCAGGTCTCAGATTCCTTTAATCAAATACAAGCAAATTTTTCAACCACTAGCAATTTGGCCTTTTCAGTTTCAGCTCAAGCCACTGTATTTTGTTAAATCACCTCTCAAAAGCTACCATACCCTTCCTTGAGAAGATTCTCTTTTATTTTTGAGAAGATTCTCTTTTATTCCCCTTTTTTTTTTTTTTTTTTTTTTTTTTTTTAATGTCGTATGTTCTTTCTGCTCTGGAAGATTACAAAGAGGTACACACAGAGATGTGAAATGAATAGTGGCTACTTCCTGCCACGTTCGTTGCTTGGGATAAATAAGAATTCATGTCAGGGGGTGAAAAATAATTTCCCTCTGCATGTGAGTCACCCAATTTACTACACATGTATACCTCTGTCCTAAATTGAAAGGGGTTATAAATTAAGAGTTTTCAATATTTCTTATGTAGTTGCCATACAGGTTCATAAAGTTTCTCAGGAGTGATGGACACAAGAAATCAACATTAATCTTCCCCCTTTAATCTAATCATTGGAGAACTCTGCTAGCAGGTATTTTTCCCCCTAATGGAAGAGAAAAAGCAATTCTACCCTCTTTTAAAAGGTATATGGAATATACTGGGCATAATTACCCAGTGAGTTCAAGTCAGTACTCCTCCACTTTGCATTAGAGAACTTTGGTTCAAAATGCAAATTCCTTGCTTGTCTTTGCTTCAGCTCCCCAATTGCTCCCCAATTCACACATGTTCCTACGTAACTATTGCATACTGCCTCTCACAGAAAATGGTAGGAAAAATCACATCTTAAGCCCAGAACCAATGATATTGGCAATTCTGGGCACTTTGCCAGCCACAACACCCATGCACAGGGCACAAGTTTTGGTGCCTCCTTTTGCCACCTCCCCAGAAACGGAATCAGTGCAGATGCATTTCTTCTCACCTGACCTATGCCAACTGAGTCCACAAAGAATTGCAGAATGGACATTTGTGGTGCACATATTTCCAGCAAAGTGCCTGAACATGAACTGACAAGCCACAGAAAGATGCACCTGATTTGCAAGACAACTACTGTCGACACCTGTACAAAATGGAGTAATGCACAAAAATAATGTTCTTGGTACAATAACTCTGAATGTGTTAAAGATTCAAGTGCTAAATACGTGATCAATGTTTTATCTACACAGATACATCACACTACAGGCATATGAATATGTCAACTGGTCACAAAGTACATATTTAAGGCAACAGAATAGAACATCTTCTGGTGCAGAAGGATTTCTGAGCCAATTAATGTCAAATCTTAGCTTCCGGACAGTTATGCCAAGTTAGTTATTGTTTGGTGAGTAACATGGCATTGTTGGATTGTTTTGCTGCCTGAATAAGACTCATAACTGATAACTCTGAAACTGATCTAGACTTGCTGGAAAGGCCAAGGATTCTTGGCTAAGTGTTAATGCTTAAAGGAAAACCTAAAACCTATTGAATGAATTTTAAAACTAAAGAAATTGAAAGGTTGGTGATCTAAACTGGCTGAAACTGTAAACACTAAATACACTTCTATATCATCACAGAAGCTTAAACCAATATTACACTGTATGCTATCGAGTTACTCTCTGGGATAAATCAGAAAGTATTCCTTGTAAAAGGAATGTACCTTTCCTCATGTACCTTTCCTATAATTCAGATTGAGCTCCTCTAGTATACATTTTTCCATTGATTTCAAGATGGTTATCTCTCCAGAGAAACTGCCAAGCATGGGGGGGGTGTAAATCACCACAACCACAGCCAGAATCACAAAGGAACCCCAATAAGTTCCTCCTCATTCAAAAAAGCATCTCTGAAAAACAGACCAAGCTGCCAAAGAAGCAGATCCTAGTCCATGAAGGACTTACATCAAAAAGTTACTATTTAAGGGGGAGGGGGTGGGGTGGGGTGCGGAAATGTGTTATTTTCAGTTTGCCTCTCTGTACCAAGAAAGGATCAGTCATCTGCTTTGTGGGGATTTTCCTACACAGTAATACGCTTCCATAAAAAAAACAAACCCTGGTTGCTACTTACTTCGACATAGTAAAGGTGGACTACAGGCAGTCTTGGAGGTTAAGGTTTTGCAGACAGTGCTTGTGTCTGCTTTGAAAAGGGTGCTCAGAGCCAAGAACCTTATGCTCTGATGCAGCTTTTCAAGGTGCTTTATGTGGCCTGAAGCAAATAGCAATCATCTCAGCTACAGAGCAGGTGTGATGTGCTGGGAGACTAGGACATAATTATGGCTCTAGAAACACAGGCAAAGTACGACATCATGTGAGAGTATGACAGTACACAACCAGAAAACAGTTATGTCTGCATTTCCTTCTCTAGATTTTAGGTTCATTGCTTTGCTTTCAGTTGGCATATTCGAGAGGGATCTCTTAAATACCAAGTGAGACACAAAAATAAGTTTTTATTTTCAATATTCTTAGGTTTGTACACTCAACAGTAAAGTTCTAATCTAATGCTGATGTAAACTGGGCAGGGTCAGACATTACATGTCAACCAGGAACTTCAGAACAATTTAAATGCTTGGGTTTTAATCTTTTGTGCATTTCTTTTTTTCTGGCTTTGATCATACAACATAACATTCAAAGCACAGGGGTTTAGAGGAGATTGGAGGTTGCTGTAAAGCTGAAGATTCTGAAATATAGTGTACCAAACCAAAAACTTAGAATTCAGTTGCAATGCATTTTAAGCCAAGCTTCTTAACAGAAGGTTATGAAAGTGACTGCACTGAATAAGACCCTAGGTTCATCTAGCCCACTAGGCCTTTTTTTCAGTCCACAAGTGCTGTGGAGTGCCTGAGGAAGGATTAAGTATGCCCAGGTTAATTACAGGTTGAGTATTTCCAGGTTTTCCTGCTTAACCATGTTTTGCCCAGAAGGGTGCTGAGCTATCTGGGATTCCTACAGTTGCAGCAATTCTCCAGGGTTTTGCTTTTCTTGAATTTGTGTAGTCTTCCCTGGGACACAAAAAAACCCTCTGTTATAAGTAGCAAAACAGTTCTCCTGCCTTCTGCATGAAGAACAAACTCAGTGTTTTTCTTGATTATGGCTCCTATAACAATCAGATCACAGACTCCTGTTCCCAGTCAGGAAGAGATAATGAATAGCAGATTCTTCTGTGCCCTCTTCACACTCTTCCATGCCCAAACTCATTTCTTTCCCAGAAGAAACCCACTTTATTGAGTCACCTGTGATTTGGGAGCCATTAGAGATATTTTATCATCCTTGTTGCCCTCCCTTAAACTTTTTCCATTTCTGTTCTAGTCTTTTTGGGAAGAGAGTTACAGTACTTAAGTCACAAGTGAGAGATGGATTTATACTGAGTCACGATAATCACGCTTTCAGTTTTAGTCCCTACTCCTCTCCTCATATTTCCAAAATTTGAATTGCTTTGTGACTGATACCAAGCACTGAGTTCATGTTTGCATGGAAATATGAGTCATAACCCCAAGATTTCACTCCTGGGTGATGATGGGAGCTCAGAGCCCATCTTTTCATATGCAAAGTTAGGATTGTTTTTCCCATGTGCATGACTTCATATTTATCAATTTTGAGTTTCAGCTGCCTCTTATTAAATAAGTGTTCTGCTTTGTACGAGCTATCCATTACTGTCTTCCAGAATATTCTTATTTACTACTGTAATTGTTTCTTTGTATTTAAAAGAAACATAATTTGGTTTTCAATAATAATTGTACTGGCAGTTTCCATAATACATTATTAGCATGCTTTTTTAATTCAATTACAGAACAAAAAGTGACACTTTGTATTTTGAATTAGAATATTTCAATTGCTGGAAAACAGAAACATCTTTAGAACCAACTTCCAAAAGTTATAAAAATTGCTAATGTTGTCATCATCATCATAAATAAGAAAATGCCACATGCATTTTGTCACTGTGCTTTAGTTTGGAGACTGATACAAATTTTCTGACTATCTTTAGGCGTAACTCCCTTGGAGATAAACAGTGCGGAACTGATACTCCATTATCTGAAATGGAATTTACTGACATGGAATAAGCAGATAATCAGTGATAAGTGTCCACAAGAATTCAATAATAATAATACCTACGTTATCAGGTTTAGACTAAAGTTGAAAGTTGGTTTTCTGTTTGACTTGTTCTCACTCAAAAGATAAAATAAAATTAATGTTTATATTTAGAAAAGTAGGAAACATAATAGTCTATATCAAAATAAGCCTTATTTTCTGTGATTTTCTCTCATTTGGACATTTAATAATAAAGATTGTTCTTGAGCTATACAGACTTACAGATACTAGCTAAAGAAGATTAAGGCAGAAAACAGAGTAGGCAAAATTTCAGCCACCACCAAGATATTGAGCTGTTGGGTTTTGAAAACTGTATTTGTTAGTTGTGAATTAAGACTTCTGGTGCTAATACTCACATGTATTTTAAACATATTAATAAACATATATTGCAACATTCCAAGGTAGTGAGATATTAATTTGACCCTGTCTGGATGTCATCTTTCAAAAGAACAATACCAAGTCAACAAGACATTGTTTCCATTTACCTCACTTGAGCCATGATTCCACACAAGACTGAAAATTCTAGAAATTTTAATCTGCAGAAAAAGCTAAGAAACCCACTCTTTATTAAATACAAGTAAAACTGCAATTGCAAGGAACTTCCATTTCTCTCTGCACTGTGCTGCAGCATGGAGAGAACACATCATCTTGCCATAGAGGTAGATTCCACCTGGTGTTCCTGGACAGATGAATACTCTTTGAACGACCATTTGACAAAAAACCTTCAGAGACATATCTACATCTAAAATTGAGTTGCAAGGGTCCAACTGCTTTGTCAAAGCTGATGGAAGCCAGCTTTGCTCTTCACTCCTTGCTTGTGAATTGGCAAATAGAATAATAACGCCACAAAATAGTGTCTGGAAAGAGAAAAAGAGTATTTGGCCTCAAGTACCAGAGGAATCTTACTCAGCTTAAGATATTTGGGTAAACAGAAAGTGTGTGTGTGTGTGTGTGTGTGTGTGTGTGTGTGTGTGTGTGTAAAATAAAGCCTACATTAATATCTTTTTCTAAAGAGCCTGATGAAGGCACTTTAAATTAATACAGGTCTATTACATAGCTGCATTTCTAGGTAGTTATAGATGTAATTGATATCAGGCATTGAAACTCAGAATTCATACTGACATTTCATATGAACTTTGTTTAAACAGGAAGCAAGATCATTTTCAAAAGAGCTATTTATTTTGCTGAATATTAAACCTCAGAGAGGAATTTACTACCTTCAGAAGACGTGGAGATCTGTCTTCTGAGGTGCTGCTGTTATATCTAGAGTGGAAAAGACTTTGTTCACTGCTGCAGAAGAGCCTGTTATGCACTTTCAATAAGAAACTGGGCTTTGGAGATTTGACTGGAGGAATCATACTCAGCCCTGTATAAAATATCTCTTTACCTGTGGTCAGGTTTTGAAATGAGAGTGAGGAAGCTGCAGTCGTGAGGACAAGCAGTTTGCTATAGTCATAGGACTGGAAATATTCTAAGTCCTTCTGAGAGTATGTCTCCATGGTAAGTCCTGGCAGGTAGGACCTCACTCAGCCCAAGCTCCGTTATAAAAAAAGCATACTAACATGGACTTGGACAGCCACAAAGTCCCATCCTCACGGTGAACAATGGCTCAGCCTCAGACCTAAACAAGAATGGCCACGTGCTTCTCTCTCTTTGAACAACAGCAAAAGTGACAGCCCACTGACAATGACATACAAAATAACTCTTCCCACTAAAGCAGAACCCATTATTTCTGATGTATTTGACTGTGGGGCCAGAAGTGGCTTGCTCTGTGCTCTTTAAGCTCACAAATGTCTACACATGATCACCCAGACATATCTGCACCGCAGGGGAGAGGACAACACATTGGTCCTCTTCTGGACATGTATAAGAGAGGGAGAGCATCTGCTCCCAAAACCTGTAGACAGCTCATGCATGGTTGTCTTTGTGCTAAGGTGAAGCAGGTTAGCTCAAATAAGTGACTTTCAAAAGTTTTTACTCCTTTCTATATTTGTTGTAGACACATAACTGTCAGTTAATCAAGGAGCAGACAGAGCAAGATGGTAGGACAAGCTATTTAATTCATGAATTTGCTTGGAAAAGTCTGGCAAAGCCATTTAGCCCTTGAAAAGAAATAGAAATGTGTCTATGAAATCATATTGATGAAGACAGAACCTAGTCATCAAAAGCCTCCTGTGAAGCCAAACACTTTCAAAGTTGTAGGTAGTTTGACTTTATACATGACTTCATACCATTACCCAATGAAGTTATTAAACAGGCTGCAGTTACATTCAGCTGAGGTTTACTGTTAGTATACGATCCAAGCAGAGGGAAACAGGAATTTGGGGAAAGGCTCTCAATGACACTGTCATAGCACTGGGGGGACAAAGGGCTGTGGGGATTTCCTTAGGTCCAACAGGGCAAGTCCTGGCAGTCAGGGTCCACCCCATTGCCCCAGACAACAGCTGGACAACCTGGCTTGGGAGGTCCATAGCCAGGCAGGGCAGTGCTGTGAGGACCTGAAAACCAGGCCTGCTCTGGCATCTCTGGGACAGGGGCTGATGGTCCTGAGGGGGCTGACATGGGGTCCTGGGCCATGGCCAGAGAGGCCCCAAAGGGATGAAGAGAGACAAGCAGGACTGGCAGTACCTCAGGGAGACAGCTGACGCACTTGCAAAGCCCTGGACAAGTGCTTACCCTGTGTGTCCAGCTGGCCAGGACAGAGGATCTTTAAAGGACAGAGCTACCTGAAGCTGGGAACTGCCTCAGCTTCTGCCCTTCACTTGCAGCAGTACCAATCCCACTGTTGCTTATACCTGTCTTGTGTCTTCAACTCCTTTTGCCAACTGCTCACACACAGCCTGACCATTTCAGGCTGGGGGCTGTGTCATTCATTGCCACATTCAAACCTCTCTTCTTCAGCTCTGCACTGACTCACCCATCCCTTTCCACGTCTTATTCATGCCTCCTCATGCACAGCAAGAGCTGTAAAACCTGCTTCAGCCTATATGGAAACAGCTTCTAAAGTTTCTAGCTTAGTCTTTTTCCAATTGCATACTACACTGCAGTAATATCCATGCTTTCCTTTATTACTACTTTCATCTAACTGAGCTATACAGAAGTGTGGTAGCTCACCTCCAGATGCTCTGCCCACTTTTAAGTAGCAGAGATGATACTTTTCCTCAGGGCAAGTTGATCTATCATCAGATGTGGTCATTCCCTCCTTTGTTAGGCTGTAATTTTACAACTAAACTAATTCACAGGTTCATATGCATTTTAAAGCACCTTTTGTCACCACCAGTGACAACCCTCAACTAGCCCCTTGAGTTAAACCAGTTCAGACGGTGGCAACGTTTCCATAACAATTTCTTACAGTGAATTTTTTCACTGTATCATCTCCTGACAAAGATATTGTTGGGAATGACTTTCTTAGTCCTTTATAAAAAGCTAGAGGTGGAGATAACCTTGCCTAGACAGGACCAGGCTCTGAGGCTGGAGGGTGTGTGGAGCCCATGGCTGCCTGCAGCTGCTGATACACACATAGGGCTTCATCGTCTGCTGGGACTCCTTCTGCCAAAACCATTGTAACAGATGGAGCACTAAAGGAGTGCTTAAGCATGAACAGGAGCAGTGAAGCTATGGCCTGAGTTGGGATCACTCACTTTGCTTCCAGCTCAGGAAAAGGGAACGTCAGCTGACCCTTAAACAAAAGCTACATGCCTGGGAGCTTTAACCATCTCTCTGGCCTGCTTGCTTGTAAGATTTTTAGGGTCATTTCACACAATTCCTCTGTCAGCACAATAAATCCCACACAGAATGGCAGATGACATTTTTAATACTCCAGAGGTGTAGCAGGCAAATTATATGTGCATTATGCAATTTTACTTCCTTTCCTGATGAACGTTTTCCTAATGATGTGTTTGCAATGTAGATATAGCTGTATTTTGCCAGGACAATTGAGCCTATATTCCCTAGGCAGTAATACACTGCAACAAAGAAAAGCCCCAACAGACCTCTTTTGTCCCTAGGTGCACTTTATAAATGATCCATCACAGAGAATGAGTTGCAGCCCCTTTTCAGCTATGCTCATACGTTTCTCTCTTCTCAAGACATGATTTAAAATGTTGAGGAAAGCATAAAGTTGTTTGAGACACATTATTCTCCTGTGCTGTTTTGTAGCATATTGTGTGCAAGGCTCCACAAATAAGATGTAACTGGAAAGTCTGGTCTCTTTACTGGCCTCCCACAGCACTACAGGAAATCAAAAGAAAGCTTAGGAAAGCTTGAAAAAAGTTTTTATTGTTCCCTTTAGAACATCCTTCTAAATTAAGAGCATTTTAATTTGATTTTTATGCTGGAAGAACAAGATCTGCATTGTTCACATCTGCTCGTTAAAGTAAATAAGAACTCGTTCTGGGGGAAGAAGATGCAGAAAGACTGTCCTTCCTGTGACTTCAGTCCTTCCACTCATTCATCACACACCTTTCAAAGTCAAGAGAGATTGATTCAAGTGCGTTCCAGCAGCAGCTCTTTCACTGTGCTGGCATGACTCATTCACCAAGCCTTACCCCACACCTGCAACAGTGGCCCTATAGGTAAAGGGCAAGTAATCAGGCTGTGAAAGACTTTATAGCACTGCACACTGAGGAAACAAAGGCTTTGTAATGTCCACTGCTACAGTCTGGGAAACAGCTTCACACAGAAATGTAGTACATGGATCCTTAGAGTAGAGCTGAGCTGAGCCAAAGTCTCCACAGTCACTGTAGCCATGTTGCCCTAGATGACCATGTCATGCAGAGCAACTCAGACTCCTCTGCGCCTGGGATGATTAAAGTAACTAAATCACTTAAATTTTCTTTTTTGTCTGTTCAGGATGACTCCTTCTGCTCTTTTCACTTGCCTGCATAGAGAAAATGTATTTACAAGCAGGTAGTTAAAGTTATTTGATGAAATCTTACCCTCCGAGGGCAGGAAATTCTCTGTAAGATAGTAAAAGTGCTACTGCTCAAAGTCCATGTCCCTTACTCTGAATATACAGTCCTGGAAGAGATTGCTATAGCTTGGCACATCCTTCGCATTTTAAATTCCTTTTATAGAGCCTTTGTAGCTAAACCTAAAGGGGTGTAAATGAAAAACAAGCAGCATGCTAGAGAAGCCGAAGGTTGGTTTCTGGAATTTTCCCAGGGGTCACATGTATCCTGGGTAAGGCTTCCTTTTTCTGATGGACAACATGTCCAACTGCAATTGCATAGAAAAAAATCCAAGGCATAGACATAAGGGTATTACATCAGACAGATTCCATTATCCTTTATCCTTTTGTCATAAGGATGGGTAATGTTTTCATCTTGCTGTCAGGAGGAAAGTAAGACTCTTGCTTCACTGTAAACACAACAGTCATTTTTGTCTGTTCCTTGCCCCAAGTTCATTGCCTCTGAAGATATGATTTTAGTCCATTGGTCACACAGTCTACTTACTCAGATTTCCTCTCCTCATTTTTTATGCTGTCGTGTATATGTCAAGCATACATTCCTCGCAAGGCCATTGCACTCTTCAATCAGACAAGGAAAAGAAAATGCCAGAACTCTTTGGGGACATTTTGGGGATGGGTGAAAAAAGGTCATAGGCATAACAGAGGATCAGCAAAGAGCAGAGGATCATAGAATCGTAGAATAGTTAGTGTTGGAAAGGATCTTAAGATCATCTAGTTCCAACACCCCTGCCATGGGCAGGGACACCTCACACTAAACCATGTCACCCAAGGCTCTGTCCAACTGGCCTTGAACACCGCCAGGGATGGAGCATTCACAACTTCCCTGGGCAACCCATTCCAGGGCCTCACCACCCTCAGAGTAAATAATTTCTTCCTTATATCTAACCTGAACTTCCCCTGTTTAAGTCTGAACCCATTACCACTTGCCATACCACTACAGTCCTTAATGAAGAGTTCCTCCTCAGCAATCTTATAGGCCCCATCACATCACTCATCACAGAGTTCGTGCAATCAGCCTGTGATGCTTTGTTTCAGCACTTATTCATCATATGTAAAACCTCCTAAACTAAAGGCATCACTCTGAAAAGACATGAGACTCTATGTTTCTAAACATAACATTTTTGTTATTACAATAATTCACATTTATTGCCATCCTCATTTTATCTGCTTTATTCTCTGCACTGGTGCGTGTACAAAATCAACACTGAACAACAAAGAATCTATTTTTGACCCTATGAAAATGACATTGTAATTGTTGTAGAGGCATTCTATAGAAGCTC
The DNA here is from genome assembly GCF_037157495.1 of Lathamus discolor. Lineage (NCBI taxonomy): Eukaryota > Metazoa > Chordata > Aves > Psittaciformes > Psittacidae > Lathamus > Lathamus discolor. Next base: position 110,593,741 of record NC_088885.1, read on the forward strand.
ATTATAGCTACAATAATTTTGAAAAAAGCCTTTCTGGGTTAACGAGAATGAAAATTCAACACATATTTGAATTTCAAGTTCTTCTGTTCTTGTCTAATTTTATTTTTAAAGTGACACACATGATTGTATATTGGTTTTTTTCAAATTTTCTTGGGAAAATAATTAGTAAAAATAATCAAACTGAGCAGCAACTTAGAGTTTCTTTTTTTATTCAACTAAGATACATTGAATACTTCAAAAACTATTATATAGGTATGTATTTTGTGTTCAGAACAATTTGCTTTTCTATTTATTTTTCTTACAGTAAACACCACTATCCCAAGTAATCAACCTAGGTTTTTGATATATAAGAAAATACATTAATATAGAAGATTTAATTCTGGAAGGTAGGAAAATATTACTTTCTACTTTACAAAGATATTAAGTTCTCCTGTATACCACAGTAAATTGTAAAATAAAATGTTATTCTGGTATTAAAAATACTACAGACTTCTACTCAGATACACACCAGATAAGAAAACATGAAGGTCTTACTCAATACTTAAAGGAGCCATGAACACATGGTCTATTAATGTGAATTGAAAAGAAACTCTAGATATATGTTAATGTACCTGCATTAATTAGTTTGCCAGGTACTAAGCAGGGCTGGCTTCATGGCCATGAACTGTGGGGGTATGAAGGAAACAGAAAACTAATTAACTTGTTTTCAGGAAGAACCCATAGACTTGTAAAGAGTTAACTCTGGCATCTTCTTTTTAAGTTGTGCCAGGGAAAAAAGGAAAATATAAAAAAGGATCATTTCTTCATAGGAGGGAAGTGGCAGACACAGATTTGTGCATGAAAAAGCAGCAGACTTCTTATCATTTCTAACAAACTTTGAGAGTAGAAGATGAAGGAAACAGAAGAGAAACATTTTCATGCAACAAGCATTTGCTGACTCTGCCTCCCCCAAATATTTGGAAATCCAAGATGCACCTTCAAAATGCCCATCATCCTTCATTTAACTTCTGTTCAATCTAAGCAATGTTTTCAGAAGTCTCACTCCTACTGAACAAAAGCTGACTTACAAAAAGTTAATGCAATTAAAAATATTAACAGAATAATAGTATTAAGGAAAAAAATAAAACAGAAAAATAACAGTCAAAAAATTTAGTCAGCAGCAGCCAGGAGGAAGCTAGCTGGCCTACAGGAAGGGGAGAGGGACAGAGAAACAAATCTCAGTGACTAAGGAAGATTCACTGACAGGTCCACGGAGGCCATGCCAACAGGCTAATTTTGGTCTGGAACCGCTGGGGGGGATCCTGCCCAGCTGAAAATGTGCAGGCTTCACAGACTGCCAGGAAAAGCACAGCCTGGTCAACGCAGCCAGCTCACATGGGATGAATCTGGGTCACCCTCACTTCTGAGGCACAAAAATCCCCACATTGTTAGGCCCAGTTATCTGAGCAATAAAAGGGGATGCTGAGGCACTTCCAGGCCTTTTGCTGACAGGTCTTAACCATCCTATCTTTTTCTTTTAAAAGCACTGATAGAGTTTCAGTCTTCTTTCCCTCTCTCTCCATGCCTCATGTAGTATGTCCCTCTCTGTAATGAGAGTTCCTATAAAATGCCAGGAACTTAACTTTTCTATGTGAGGGATGTCTGGTCTTTCATTAGGTATAAGTCCCCAGATCAGTTTCTAAAAGTAAGCATAGAAGCGTTGATTTCCCTTATGGAAGGTCACTAAAAGGTACTTTTTCAGTACCAGAATGGGGGAGGGGGGTGGGGGGAAGCAGTGACTATCAGCCTAGCCATGATCCTGGACAACTGGCCCTAGGTTACCTTTCTTGAGCAGAGGGGTTGGAAAACATCATCTCCAGAAGACCCTTCCAACCTGAAATTATGTATTTCTCTTTGAGAGATGCTTCTAACAAAATCAAACTTATTTTCCAGCCGCTATGTTTTTATGCAGTGAAAACAAATGAAACGTAAGTGGCAGTGCAGATGTAATTCTTAATTGAAATGGTTGTCTAATGTGATTTGGTGAAAGAAGAATTCCAACATATAAAAAAAAACAACCCTCCCAATAGATCACATTGAAGTAGGAGATCAGTTTGGGAGTGTCTTGGAAACTACAGCAGTCAATGGACAGTGCCCATTTCAAGAAGAAACAAAGAAACAGGTATTAAAAACAACTACAGTAACAAGAAGATTTTGATTTGCTCACTTGAAAAGATCAAATTCGTAAACAAAAAGCAAGCATGGCCCTTATAATGTGTATTAGCCCTTTGCACGTCTTCAAGAATGCAAGATTTTGCTGGAAGACCAACCCTGCCATTTGAAAGTGACTCATTACAACAATCTGCAAAGTTCTGCTGCAAGAATTGGCTGTTAAAATGTGACCTTCTTCCTGTTAAATAATGCCAAGACTGAAGTAATGTGCTTGTTTGAACTTCTAAACGAATCAAATACAAGCACATTTTCCTGATTCAGATATTATATTACAAGAGAGAGAGCTCATGTAGCCAAGAACTTTACCACAACAGTGCTCTGTGATATATTGCAATACAGTCTCATTATCAGAGGATCGGGAGTAGGAACTTGCATAGCAAATTCTAACATTTTTTTAAATTTCCAAATCAAATATATGAAATGTTCTAGAAAACAAATCCAACTATTTTCTACAAGATGATAACTGACACCCCGCAGAATTGTTCCATCAAAGACTTTTGTAATTTCCATTCTTGAAATATCATTAGATTGCACCATTTCACAGCCACTCTGTGAAAGCTTTAAGCCTGAAAGCCTTTTTTCTGACACAATTCCTCTGGCCTCTGTGCAGGTGCTTTGATTTCATAGAATCATAGAATAGTTATGGTTGGAAAGGACCTCAAGATCAGCTAGTTCCAACCCCCCTGCCATGGACAGGGACACCTCACACTAAACCATGTCACCCAGGGCTTTATCCAACCCGGCCTTGAGCACTGCCAGGGATGGAGCACTCACAGCCTCCCTGGGCAAACAATTCCAGGGCCTCACCACCCTCAGAGTAAAGAATTTCTTCCTTATATCTCACCTGAACTTCCCCTGTTTAAGTTTGAACCCGTTACCCCTTGTCCTAGCACTACAGTCCCTAATGAATAGTCCCTCCCCAGCATCCCTATAGGCCCCCTTCAGGTACTGGAAGGCTGCTATGAGGTCTCCAAGCAGCCTTCTCTTCTCCAGGCTGAACAGCACCAACTTCCTCAGCCTGTCTTCATACGGGAGGTGCTCCAGTCCCTTGATCATCCTCGTGGCCCTCCTCTGGACTTGTTCCAGCAGTTCCATGTCCTTTTTATGTCGAGGACACCAGAACTGCACACAATACTCCAGGTGAGGTCTCACAAGAGCAGAGTAGAGTGACCTGCTGGTCACTCTCCTTTTGATGCAGCCCAGGATACAGTTGGATTTCTGGGCTGTGAGCGCACACTGCCGGCTCATGTTCATTTTCTCATCGAATTATGCCATCTGAAATGAAACCTGAATCAGAACTAGTCCAAGCAATAGTCTAGTTCCTGTAAATATAGCTTTTCTGAATCAGTGATTTGCAAACAACATGCACAGTGAAAATTAAAAAAAAATCAAAATAAAAAATACAAAATAGAGAAAAGGAACCCAAACAAACAAACAAAAACCAAAACTAAGCCAACCACCAAAACCTTTTTTTTTTTTTTTGTTTGTTTAAAAAAGAAGTCAACTGTAAAAAATGTAATAATTTAGATTACCTCAGTTATGTGGAATCCTGGCCACTAGAAAAGATTCAAATTTACTCTAACCTCTATGCTCTTTAGAACTATTCAAATACAAAAGTCCTAAAACTGACCTTTCCACCTTGCTTCCTATGACCCATGGCTTCACTTCTCTCCCCAGAAGCACTTTTTTAAGACAAAGGCTGCCTTCAACAAGCCAAATTCTAAATCATGATCTCAGGTTAGCAACAACTTACCCTGCCATCATATCCATAGATTTAAATAGAAATTTGCATGAAGTAGGCCATTATTTCTTTCACATAGGAATATCAGAATACAGCTGAAATTTTCTCCAGATTACTTTCAAGTAAGATTTTAAAATCAGACCAAATAAGCTTTGCCCTTCTGGGACTAAATTCTACTTGGTAATAACGCTCCTGAAATCAGTTTGCTGAACACAATCCCTTACAGAAACAGATCATTTTTTGAGCTACCTCATATACATGTTTTAACTCACAGATTCCCCAGGACAATACTAATTCACCTTTTTCCAAGTAGCAGAGTATAGGTTTGTTTCTCTGGCATCTTCTTAAACGAGCCAGCTGAGGAAGTGGTGCCTATAATCCAAGTGATGTCTTACTGCTCTGAGCACCGAAATGAGTGGGGTGTTGTAGAGAGTAGAAGGGTTATTACAGTCAGTCTATTTGTTTGGTTTTGCCTCCTATTGAGTGCACTCAGCACAACATTGATTCTGTATGCTGAAAAGCAGCATACTGGAGTACAAGAGGAATAAAATAAGCCTTTTGGAAATACTGGAGAATATTTCTAGCCTGCAGTGGAGGCCAGTGTCAGGCAGAGGATTTCAGTGCAGTTTTTGCACTTTTCTGTCCCTTGCCACATTTCCTTCTTCAGCTGGAAAATTCACTGCAGATTCAATATATTTATCTTCACCTAACACATTGCCCAAGAGCAGGACATACTCTGCTCTATCCATCTTTTGGCCATCACCGCCTCTCTCCATCTTTTGGCCATCACCACCTCTCTCCTCTGAGCACTTGTTGTAATCCAGAGGCAAAAGAGTGTATGCTGCTGGATACATCCCAAAATCTAAGTAGTTTAAAATGCACATTTATAATTTATTCCATTCAGTTTTCTTTATATTTTCATCAACATAAGGAGTGTTCAAGAAGCTACTAGGCATATATTAAGGCCAAGGCTGAGCATTACCAAACCATGGCTCTAGCAAACACGTGCAACATCCCCATATTTGTGCTTAAATTAAAAGGTAGTAGATTTAAGTAAGAGGTGAAAAAGTAGCTCAGTTACCTGACATTTAAAACTCTGTGCATGCTTTGCATGAAAGCCATTCTGCTGCCCATGAAGAGATAACTTTTTAGCAGTAATTATAACACACATTCTGACACATTATTCCTCCCTTTGGACTCTTCAAAACACAAGTGCTACTGTTCCTGATGCCAAACCTAAAGCTTCAGGAGATGTTGTCCCTGCAGGAGTGAGCTGTGGTCTGTGTGCTGGAGTGTGTGAGTGGAAGACCCATTAGTTCCTAGGAGAAAATTTCATGGTGTTACTGGCAGCAACAAATGGAAAAGCAGCATAGTATTCAGTTGTCTTTTTTTCTATCTCTATCAACAATACATGGGAACTAATGCAAAATGATCAACCAGTATTTCCTTTGAGAGAGCACTCACATGTTATTGATTTGCTTCTACTTCCAATCTCCTTGTAGTTCTCCTAAAAAAGTAATGCAGGAGAGGGTAAAGTAAATAAAAATATGCAGGGGCAGATTCTCCTCAGAAGCAGGAAAAAGAGTAAAAGCTGAAAAGCTTGAAAGCCTCAAAAGCCAAAGAGAGGCATGATGGGGGTACAAAGAGGTCAGATGGTGCCAGGACAGGTACAGCAATGAGGAGCATGGACAGAAGAGGGCAGTCAGCACAGGCAGGCAGCTGAGTTGGGCAGGGGCAAGAATCCAAACCTGAAGAAAGGCAAAATTGGAGCAATTTCTACTATCAAATCAGAAGCTTGCGAAAGCCAAGAGCAAAGTGTTACAACTAAATTCAGTGGGCAAAACAGGTGCAGCAATACGCTAGGTGGTCAAAGGAGGCATGGATGGTAGCAGGGAGAAGAATGAGCAGAAAAGGGCTGTTTTTCTGTGCAAGCAGGAGGCAGAGAAATAGAGAAGAGTTGTAGATTTAGATCATAATGGAGATTTGGAAATAATGCAGAAGTTAAATCTGCCAGACACGTTATAGAAATGCTCACCAAAAGGCACTTGCACAACTCTGTTGGTTTGTGAGCAGTCAGGCTTATTTCACCCTTAGCTGCTAAGATGAATACTTTGAACTTGCATTCTGAATAACTGACTAAGCATTTCCAGATTTGGCTATTAAAGCAGATCATGCTTCTTAGCTTCTTGAATGTTATTACATTAAGTGGATTACTAGGGAAATAAATATGGAAGCTTTTCTGCAGACATAAATATCTCTACAATGTGGAGATAGGCTTTTGAAAATTTGCAGGTTGCCTTCATTCAAGTGCACTCTGTAATGCCGTTGACATCACACATTGTTGGTGGCACAAAAATAATACTAATATTAAGGCAATGTCAATATTATCCTCATCAAGGCAAATCCTCAAAGGCACCAAATTTCCCGGTACACTAATCCAGATGTTACTCAGTTTCTAGTTAAGGCAGTTGATGTTTCATCTAGGTTTGTGATAGCTTGTCTTTATAGTGTCAAAAGAGTTTTTGATTGCCACATGATTACTGTGTAACACTCATTAAATAAATACATTTTCTCATTAGTTAGTGCACCTGCTGTCAATATGCACTATATCTGCACCCTTTTCTTAAGTTTTTTCCTGGGTCGTATGTGCCTCTGCATCAGAAACGTCCTTGATCATTTTAACTAAAAGGACAAATGAGGAGTTTGTTACAGGAAAACATACATCCGTGAACTCCAGACAACCTTGGTAATCATGGAACTTCTCCAACAAAGCACTAATAGTCCAAACCCAGTTGAGCAGAGACTATAAAAGTGAAGACAATAGCTCCACCAGCCAGTAGCTGCAGTAGATTCGTAACTTTAATCCAACCCAGTTATATCTAGTTATAATTCCTGAAGCAACAGGCAATAAACTCTCCAGAAAAAAAACACCCAAAACCAACAACAACAAAAAAAAACCCAAAAAAACAGAAAAAGCCAACTTAAGTATGTTATTAACAGATAAATTGTAGCATAAAGCTTGTCTGAAACAAATAAGGAAGAATGCAGAAATATTTTTTGTCATTGTTTTCTTGATACCTTAAATATAACATCCTTTTTAGTGTCATTAACACAGGAAGAAGTGTATGTTATTTCAAACTTATTTTGTGAGCTAGACAGACAGTGGGGAAATAAAATTGCAATAAGTAAACTCACTCAGAAGTTCATAATTGAAGCTTTCCAAAAGCATGACTAAAAGCAAGTTATAGCATTTTCTCTAACTGGAAACTGGTGGAAGCTTATGAAACACATAATCTTAATTGGAGAAAGTCCATGAGATTTGCTGCTGGCTTCGTGTCTCATTCAGTGTGCCATCATAGAGAGTGCTAAAGCTTCCTTCAACGCAATGAGTAAGCGGAAGAAAACCAAAGGAGTCAGGATTAATAACCAGATAGTTTATTGTATTTTTGTGATTCAGGAGCATCTTTGTGTCTAAAAAGGGGTTGTTGCATTGTTTAGTGTGGCCTGGAAAACTGGTGAGAGAGCTTTATTGTGTAAATTTCCATATGTTGTTTAATCTACCCTTTTCAGGAATTCATTTGCTGCTTACATTCATTAATGTTTCAATCGCTCATTCCTATACTATACAATGTAATCATTCTCTCCCCACCCTCAAAGGATTGCCTTGTATAGCTAATGCAATCAATACTTCAGTCTGAGGGGATAAACTCTATCTCAGACTTCCTATTGTTTTGTGGTTGATTTGATTTTATCTCAAACTACAGCTATATCAAGCAATATTTTGTCATCTGCTTGACAGGTCTATTGCTGGAATTTTTCTTCCTTCTTCATTGTTTGGACTGGGCTTATATTAGACCACTATTTGTTTTCATTTCCTAATTAGTGTTCAGCTGACCCAGAGTCATGTTATAGATGTGACAAGAGTTATATTTATTTTTTATCTCATCCAGTCTGTTACTAATTTAAAGTGATAATATTGATGCCAATCAAAGACACTGTTGGTAATATTTTAACAATAAATATTCAGAATTAAATTACTTCGTAACCTGACCTCAGATTTAATTACATTGACTTAACTTTTAACATATGATGAAATCTTATTTTACTGAATACTTGCAGTCAGTTAAGTTTCTAGTAAATAAGAGACAACTAACCAAAATGGAGCCCCACTAAAATTCTAAGCTTTTGTATTCAAAATTAGGAACACCCCAACTTAATAAAAAATAATTTTATACCATTTTGATGCTCATACAGACTAAGAAAATTAATCTGTATGCTAAATTAGTGCTGGAGGATGAGGCTGCTCTTCTGAAACGTCTTTAGAGACAATAGGTTGTATTTTGTTGTTCGTAAGCGTATGTAATCATTCTCATTCAGTATGGCAGTTTTCCCTAACTTGTATGAAGAGAAAAAAACAACGCAATAAGGTTAATTTTATTTCAGTCCTATGTAATCCACCTTGACATGCTTGTCCCTCTTCTCATCTCCTTTCTAGGAGAACAGCAGTTTATAAGAATGTACTGCAATTGTGCAAATTTAGAGAATTTAGGAGGAGACTTTTCAGCCATTCAAGAGAGATCTCCCCCTGTTCTGCACACTTTCAAATATATATCAGGCCTAAATACTCCAGATATTCACAACAAGAGATACTTTGACTCAAGATTTTTAGGACAGATTCTTATTGTGAACAGACTTGAAAGGATAAAAGTACTGTGAGAGAGTTTTTGTGTGTTTGATGGCATCATGATACAGGGACAAAAGCAAGTCCTATTTCTTTGACTTAACAAATTTTCACAGTTCTTTTTCAGATTACATTGTCAACAGTGCATCTTTATACTGCTACTGTCCCTCTGATCTGCCCTGGTTTTCCTTGAAGCAAAGAGATTATTCTTTTGGTGATTACTGTCCATAAGAAATAAAAAGGATTGAAACACACCATATTACACTGGTCTATGAAGAAGTTAAGGGATTCTATCATGCAACTACTCTACATCTTCGTGTCTTTATAGTGAAATTATATATATATCCAAAGTTGTCACTGAACTTTGCATCTGAAGCTATAACTTACAATAAACTTGAAAACAAATGTGTTCACTTTCAGAAGTAAAAAATCTTAGCATGTATCATTTTTAAAAGTGATATTTCAAAGTTTAGCATTCTGAGGGTATTTACTTTATATTAAAAAAATATGTTTTCATGTAAAATAGCCACAGAAAAAAAATTTTAAAAGTTATTGATTGTATTTATTGCAAAATGCAATTAAAATAGAACAAAAAAATCTGAATTCACATTCATTTCCATAATTGAGAGCCACATGAGACATATTTACCCAGTAACCACTGTTCACACTACTCCAGAGAGATCTTTAAGAATAGGAACACTGATGTAGACCAATTTTTTGCCCCATCTAATGACATATCTCATTTTAAATAAATTAATAGGTAAATATTTAGCAGTATTAAAATAAATGAATTAATTATTTGGAAAAAGATACAGGATGAGCTAACTGTTAAACACTACCCAATAAAGGTGAACAAAACCATTCCTGTATTGCGATCATATTTGGCTTATCATTTCAGTTGAAATTTGAGGATTTTAGTGGAAAAAACAGAAGAAAAGGTGGAGGCAGAGACTGGAAAGGAAATATTTGACTTCTGAAAATCCAACAGGTTTCAAAGGTATTTCAGCTTTTTGTTGCAAAATATGTTTTCCATTGGAATTAAAAGAGATACCATAATAAATAAATGTATCAGTTTCTTTCAGATCAAATAAATCTGTCCAAAGGCAGACTCTGAAAACTACCTATCTGCCTATGCATTCATATTTTGGTTGCAGAACCAACCAATTTATTTTTTCTGAGTTTTATCCACAATAGTTTTCACCCACCAGAAGAATGCTTGACAAAAGAACTTTATGACTGCGTATCCAAATATAGCTTGCCTGTAAAACCAGGGATTTGCCTTCTTGCTTATGTGAGCCACTTTTATGCCTGCTTGTCATCCAAAGGATTTTGAGGAACCAAGGATGAAAAATCTACAGAGGCACTGGTTTAGCACAGAAATTCAGCCTAGTGCCAAGGCTCTGTACATATCTGAGGGGTATCACAGAACAGCACAGGAGAGCACTGCCCATGGATTTGAGCTAGTTTTTCTCCTTTGGTATCTCATTCCTGGTCTCCACTGCTTGAAGTTAGGGACTTTTCTGATTCCAGCATGGTTCTTACAATGGTGCAACAAGCATGGTGCTGTCAGCTTTGATATGTATGAGCCACTAAGGTAAAAGAGCAGAGAAGAGTAGGAATTTATTTAAAATACATGTAATTTGAGCCAGTGATCTTAAGCATCTGAGTTACTTAGCTTGGTGGCCAAACCCCTAACTCCATGGGGTCTGCAGCTCCATAGTTCAGTCAAAAGAGTAGCAGAAGAGGAACCCATCTGAATACAGACTGTTATGCATGCAAGGCAGATTTGAACTATGAATGTTAAGCTAGACTACACTATCTAATAGGAAAAAAGAAATAAAGCCATCATTTGTTGTCAAAATTAAGGGACAAGTGGACAGCCACTAATGGAGTAAAATTGCCTGGTGCGCTATGCAATGCTTGTTTTGTTTTAAATTGCATTAATAGAAATGTCATAGGTTAGGGATATATAATCTTTGTCCACATTTTGGAACACAACCTGTTCAATCAAAAATTAAAATGTCTGTTCTATTACTGCTGTTTCCATCTTTGAACCACACTGCCCCTTTATAAACCAGCCAGAGCAGAGAAAAAACACAATAACATATTTTTTTCTTTCTTTGTCAGAATCTGTTATCTTTACAACTGTGTCAGATCCTGCCAGTTAGGGTCTGGGTTTCTTTATATATATTTAGTACATGTGTTTGATGATTTTGTGTGAAACTGTTTTCATTTTGTGCTGTCTAGTATAATATCTGGAGTCATGCTTCAGTTGTTGTGAATAAAGATTTACTGGGAATGCTCAAATAACGAAAGGCTGTCATGTTGCAGTGACAGATCTAATGTGTGAAGCAATCATGTTCCTGTAAAAATAAAGATTTATGTAGATATAATATCTTTATTTACAGCAATTATGTTGAAAGCTCTTTCAGGACAGCTGCTATACAATGAGCCTTTTCCTGTTCTCTCACTCTATGAGGATGATTGTACTTTTCTTTCAAAAGAATCTCAATATTATTTTATTTATTTATTTAATTTTTTGTCTCAAATACACAGGAATACACACAGTCTGAGTTATATTCAGACAGATTAAGTTGTGCCCAACTTTCTCTGCCTTATTAACAATGAAATACAAGTAATTGGCACAAGTGGCTTGAACCATTTTTGCCAAAACAGTTGCAAACATAGAGAGTTGGCCAGTATTGAGGCTGCCTAAATAATGCCCAAAGGTCTGGCAAGGAGTTTAGAGTATTTAGATCGGTGGGAAACAATCTGTTAACTCCTTTGGAGTCTGGATTAGGTTTATGAGAACTGCATTTCCAACCTAAACAAGTCTCACTGTTGTAGAAATTATCATTATTCTTTAGTGATTTATAAGAAAAGATATTGATGGATAGCAGTTGCACGAGTTGTTTTCTATTCAACTTAAACAGTTAATCACAACTTAATAATTAGACCAATGTGCTGAACTACAGAAATATTTGATCTCAGAGCTGATAGGGATCTTCCATTTCTGAACACAATCTTCTGAAGTGCACTTGTTCACAGAAGGATGTAACTACACTAAACTTTAGTTGATATTTCTAAGGAAGCAACTCATTTCTTTTCTGCAAAATGTGAGAGCTTTTTGTCTGGGGAATATATCTAGCAAGTGAAATATGCCAGAACAAAGAGGGGCTATCCACTGTAACCTGTTCTTTATCATCCACAAACTCTCTCAGCCGATTTATCGAATCTTGCTTATAGAAGATTGCTCTCCCTCACAGAAAATTGGTTTTCCTCAAATGAAGAAGGCCTCTTTTCAAGCATTTGGTTCATGCTTGTTTCATACTTCAAGCATTTTTGTTCTGTTAAACTGTAGATTTTAGCCTCTGGGTTCCACAAATTTTTGTGTGTTCAATAAACTAAAACAATCTGAGTTATTACTCTTCGATTACATAGTTTTGAGACCACATTGTTGCTATTGTGTCTTACCCTGGGAAATAATACGGGTTTCGTATATTCAGTGTAGCAACAGACAACTGTTTTCACAAGAGAGCTACACTTGCAATGTCCACTTAGGCTTTTAAGTTGATGTTACTGCTCTGCTGGGTCTGAACCTTTGAAATCAAAACATATTTAGCAGTGTCCAGATCTGATTGTAAAATAAGGAAATGAAAAACAATCTGTGCTGCACTCAGCCCCAGTATGACAGCAAAAATCTCAGAACAGAATAGATAGAAAAGAAATAAGAGAAAAAAAAATGAGGAGGGAAAAAATAACGTCTTAAATAGGCTTTACTGGACATTAAACTTGAGGTAAGCTGTTTTAGACACACAGATTCTCATGGGTGAGTGATATGCAGGTTCTTGACAGCCTGTGGCTAGAGCTACTAACAGACACCCAGCACACCTCTAAATCTAAAAGGCTTTGCAGTAATCCCACGAGCATCCCTCACTGCCTGTCTCAGAAATTTTCTCCATCTCATATTATATTGCATTTTCTTTTGCTATAGTGTCTATTATAAAATCAAGCAACATTGCTTATGTTTAAGTGGATTGATCCTCTGGGTAGCATATGTGCAACAAATCACTGAGAACCTGTGGGATTATTTTGGCAATTTTGTTCAAGATAGCTAAACAAACTATGATCATAATCAGTCAGTAGACTGAGATGTACTGCAAAGTTAGCCTTACAGCTTGATAGGGAGAGAGTGATTCTAGCAAAACTAGTGAAGTGGCTCCATAGGATTCACGGCAAATTTTCTTGAAGACTTCAGAAAGGAAGAAATGAGGTTTAACAAACGCGCCTTGAAAAATTTGAGTGTCTGCTAAGGCTCAATTCTTTCTGTTTACACCTTGTTTGCTGGGTTCTGTTTTCTTCTCCTGCAATGGAGTCAATAATCTTCATACAGACCAAATGAAGAAGGCCTTAAATATTAACAGGCCACCCAGATAAAAAGCAGAAGGAAGAGGATTTACATGATCTGCCTCCGGACTGGATATTTAAGACCTGCCTACCTCCTACATCAACACTGCGCATGAGTGACTAGTATCATTCTGTGCCTTCCTGTCAGTTGTCATTACTATCATTTTCTTTTCCATTCTTCTTCCTCCATGTGGCATAACACTTAAAATGCAGAACATGCACTAACTCCTTAGGACACTTTCTGATGAGTGACTTCCTTGCCTGACTAGCTACCTCACCTTTCTGTGCTGTGATCAATTTGATCTAAATTCACTGGACTTTGACAGAAAGTAAGAACACTTGGGAATACATTTTTATGTTTGGATTTTCCAGCTGATATTGAGGGAAATTATAAAAACATACAAAATTGCTTATTTAGACTAGACAAGAAGGAGGTAAAACCTTTTATTCAAATGTAGATTTACTCACTTCTATTTGAAATTGACTCTGCTTGTTAATTTCCCCTATTATATGTATAAAAAATAAGTTAAAAAAATATGGGATACCTAATTTTAATGAGCAACAACCATAAACACTAAATGGCTTTTTTCATCATAGTTTGGTGGGACTTAGTAACACCTGCAGTTTCATTGGCATTCTCATATCCATTTCTATCAAGTGTCACACACTGGGACTCTTACAAGTGTAATATTTATGACACTTTTAACTGCATTCTAAAAATATCTGGATTTTTTTCCAAACGAAAGATATTTTGTATTAGGGGAAAAAAAAAAAAAAAAAAAAAAACCCAAGAAGGAATAATGCTTAAAGGTCTGTGTAGGACAAGTGGTATAAATCAGTATAGTTTCACTAATTCCTACATTGGTTTCAAACTAGGAAGGGGATTATGACTGGTTTGACTAGAGAAATCAACAACTTTTAAAGCAGCTAACATGAGTAGCAAAGTGAACGATTACAGGTTTAAATGTGTTTGAGTAGTCCTTCTCCATCTACTACATGTGGCCTGAGGGAAAGGGATGAAAAGCCATAAGATAGAGTATAGCAAATAAAACCAATAAAAAAAAGCAGTATCTGTAGAATTATATTACATACACCTTTGGAGATCTGTAAAACCTGCGAATCACAGCAGTGGCTGAAAAGCAACATTAAGCTGAGGTAGGCAAAGATGCCCTCTACAAAGAGAAGCAGAGTAAGTTTTGATTGACAAGTTTATATGAGAAACATTTTGGTTTTACTGCCATGGGGGTAGTGAAATTGTCCAGCCATTGTCTTTTCTGGCTTTTATGAGACAGCTTCTCTATAAAAAGTGTCATCCGAAATCTTTATAAAAAACATCATGACATTTTATTAAAGGCTCCAGATCTGGCTTGGAAAGGAAATGTAACTTGTTCATTCACAAAAATTTCTTAATGATAGCACTTATTTGTGTATGCTCTTTGCTCTCTTATCTCCTGTTTACCATCCCTTGATTTTATCCACAAACATCTTGAGAAGGTATTAAAATCTCCACCAAGGTTTTTTAATCAACACTTCATGCTTTTCTGCTGGCTCTCTAGCAGTCGTGTTTGAAAATCCCTTACTAGGAGAGTTCTTGACAGATTCAGCAGGCAAGAGTACTTTTCTATCAAAGGATCTGAATGAAAGGTACATTGAGATGCTCAAGTGACTGTTTTCACTTTCTTTCTTATTCTTTTCTCCTTTGTGGGCAAGATTATTTATAGATTCACCAACACCTTTTGTTCCACTGTCATAGCATTGTTCCCATGGTATTAAGCAAGACTGATATTAGCCAAAGTAAAATAAAAATAACTTGTTAAGAGTTAAAAGGCTATCTGTATAGTGCCAGACTGTACTGCACCTGTCCAGAATGAGGTTGCTGTGCCATGCTCCATAGCATCTGGCACTGACCACTCAGAGAAAGAATGGTGGATTAGATGGATCATGGATGTAATCCACTTCGACAAGATCTATGTCCCTGAGACTCAAGGAACATAATCCAATTATTCAAAGAAGTGGGTGTACCATATTTAAAAGCAGTCTCTTGTGTTAAGTTTTCAGCTGAAGCAATATGATAAATACAGTATGTGTTGTACTTAAAGAATGTGTTAATGAGACGTATTTGTTCAGACCTTATTTAGAACTTTGCTTTAAACATGAATTTGTGTGTGTATCTGCTAGGAATTTTGCTAAAAAAGGAGAGTGGCTAAAATATAACTCCTGCTCCAAGACTTATATATTAGAATTTTTGATGGGCCACAGTTTTAATGACAAAGCTACATCAAAGAGGAAAACATAGATTTGACTACTATATGATCTTGATATTAAGACACTTAACCCTCTCCACACCTAACTCTAACGTACAGTACAGAATCCTGGTTGTTCAGCTAAATGCAGAAGAAAACCTTTTGGGTTATATCCTTGTAGCTTTTTATTTTCTATGGTTTGGTTTTGGTTTTGGTTTGGGTTTTTTTTTTTTTTTCAAAAAAACTAAAAGTATACATTTATTAAGGTTGCTGCCTGACCTCACTCCTTAATTAATGGACAAAAAACTTTGAACAGTGGGTGAATTCTCCATGACCTGATAAGGCATTCAGCCCATCACGTTAGAAGAGATGATTGTGTGTGGATTCCCTGATGTGTGGTGGTCTGGTGCAAACTGCATGACTGTAATGCAGATTGCAATTTTAAAGGAAGGGCTGAAAATCTGTTTTACCCTCCACCCTCATAAAATATCTAACAAAATTATCAAATATAGTTGGGGTTGGCAAACAAGTTACTGGAGAAGGGAGAGGGTGCTCAGGACAGAAGAAGGAAGGATCACGAACAATATAAGTACATCCACTATTTTCCCTTAGAAAATGAAGCTACATAGTGAAGCATCAACCACCATCAGGGTCATCAGGTTATCAGCTAGTTTAATCATTGCTATTTCTTTGAGCACTTTAAATCAGCTGTGAATTGGACCCTTGACTTCAATATCACTGGGTCTTTTTTCATGCTATGTGAATGATTTGGGATTTTAGAGGCACAGCGTGGCAGATACTCATAACTATGCCTGCATACAGCTCACTTTAAACTGCTTCTATTCCACAGACTAAACAGCCCTCTATGCACTATTCAGCTGGTTCTTCTGTGCTTTCTCATATACTGCTTGCTATGTATATACTGCTTATGTATTTTTCAGGGTTGATTCAAACAAAGGAACATTCAAATGCCATCTCAAATTTCACCTTTTTCTGACGGTTGGTAAGCTGGTAGTCAGGTAATATCGTCCATGGCAAAAGCTGGTTTGAGACTTCCTAAACATTTCAGCAGCAAAGTATGATGATTAAATACTGTGCTATCAAAAACGATTTGCCAACTTAGTACATCTTCCTCACTTCTGAGGTGTCCATTTTGTGGTTATAACAAGTAATCACAAGCAGTTATATAATACAGCACTGAGAGAAAAAGATTTATCATTATTAAAATGTATCTATAGTAAATTCCCCTCTGCACAGGGGAAATACTTAACTTAAACAGCAAATCAACGAGTAGTTTCTGGATATCCCATATGAGCCATTGAACTAGCTAGATATACACAGTTTATTACTTGCGATTGATGGGTCACAGCATTTTTTACTGTAGTCCCAACAGTAACATCTTTCAATAAGATGTTATACAAGATGATCTAACGAATAACAGAGAAGACATGAACCAAAGGTGAATCTAATGAGCCTCTCTTCTGAAACATTCTTTTGAACCCATTTTATGGCACCCTTACATCATGAAGCTTAACGTAAGCTGCCTGCATAGAGATCAGGAACTTAACACTATGCGAACATATTGTGTTATAATCTTCATGTTTTAGATGTGTGTTGGTGCTGCTTTCATCAGACTTCCATTATGCAAATCACTCAAAAACATCCATAGCATTGAAGGTTCACTGCCTAAATCTTTTGGAATAACAACTGCTACTGAGATAACTCAGCTAACAGAAAGGCCCGAGCTACAACTGACTCCAAGCATCTTTGGAGATCTTCCTCATACATAAAGTCACCTGAACAAAACTAGTAATGCTACCTACAGAGGCATCACTTCACTTTTTCCAATAGTCATATGACTATTATAGTTCTTGTTGCCCCATCTGCCTGATTTCATTCTTGTGTACAGAACAGCAATCTGGGATATAACCATATGATTCTTCTGTCGGGGGAGGAAGGGAGGAAGACCTCCCAGTTCGAGACTGCTATTAAATTATAACCTAAATCCTCAGAATCCTGGTATTTCATGAATGAACAATTTTTAAAGATACTTCACAGTCAGACTTTGCATCTCAAATTTGTTTTATTTTATGGGATTGTATTGATACGAGCTGGGCAGAAAAAGATCATTAGTTTTGCGATACAGATGGAAAAACTTGATTTATGTGAGACAAATCAACTGTTAAGCAATTCATTAGGTACCTCTCTTTCTTCCCAGTCTCCTTTTGCTGTTACCAGCTTTAACTGAACAAGTTGATGTCGTATCTTCTGGATGCTCTTTTTCTAAGAGCCTTGGCTTGAAAAATGACAGCCTACTTCATCCTAGATGCTTCATCCGCTCTTCCTTTGGTTTTACACCTGTGTGTTTAACTGAAGAGCTTATCTTCTTACAGCTTTCAGCCTCATTTTGATCTATCCTTTACTATACAAGTCAATTCTTTCTTGTCAGGCCTCTTCAATCATTTTGTACTAATAATTCACTAGATAAAACATATGACATAGGAGACACATGAATAATTGTGAAAACTTTGACCATGGATTATATGTTCTTTAGACTTCCCATAATCCATTCCTTACTACTGGTAATAAATTCTTCTGGATTACATGATTATATCAGTGACTTAAATTGCATGGTGATTGGTAAGTGTAATGCAAGTATAACAGGCGACATGCTAGACAAAAATGAAATCACTTACATATGTGCTATGTTCATCTCCCCAGGTTTCCATTAATAATGTTGCTTGTGGGCTCCCTTCTCATTAGTTTTTTGTAAGGAAGTATAGATAGAAATATGTGCAACTAGCTGGTACACACGCATAACAACCTGTTTAACATACTACAACCTTATATATAGCATTAAAGAATATTGTAATCTTAAAACCTATATAAAAACACAGATTTCCTGTTTTAGCGTACTAGGTAAGTCTGTAGGGGAATCCAGTCAGGCATAATCCTTAGTTTGTTTTAGAACCTCATTCAGTTTGCACATCTAACTGCTAGAGGTGTTCAAGGACACTAGGCCATTATAATTCAGTATTTTTCTTGTCATTATCCAAGATTGCTGCTTTGTTATTCAGCCAATACATCTAATTCCTGTTGAAAAGCATTGAACCTTCAATGCAAAGCTAGTGTGTTTTAGAGTCCAAATCTAGATTCTTAAGGCTGCTGCAGAAAACAATGAAATAGTTCCTACTGTAGCTTCCCTTTATCTTTGACCATGATAATAAATAATTATATCATGACAAAAAGGCTCTTCAGGCAACGGAATTTTAACCTTTTTTTGGAAAGATTGTTTTCAATGCAGTATGTTTACACAAACTGAAGAGTTCAAAGATGGAGTTTGATTCTTCACCCAGGTTTCTCAAAGTTCTGCAGGAAATATCTTTCACAGGAGGCAACCTCAGGCATATCACTGCTGTATCTCAGGTGTGTAAAAAGGCAGACTGGTAAGAACTTTATTCAACAAGGAACTCATCATTAGTGGAACAAATTAAGTAAATAAGAATACACATGTTGGCCTTCTGAATGTGAGCTATCCCTGTTCTTGCACAATTTGTGTCCCTCAAAACTAATCCTCCTGTTCAGAGTTCTTACTCGGGCAATCATGTCTCTCTCTGAGAAAGCTTTAAGATAAATACCCATGGAGGAAGAAAGCAAAATGACTGGGAAAGAGAATTAAAGTAGTCATTGTTACAGATTTACTGCCTAGCACTAACAGCCGAGGGTGTCAATTTGATGAGAAGGTAAACTACAAAGCCATTTTACTGGGTTAAATTGCAAGAATGAAAATTTAAACCAGTGAGACAGTTCCCAATAACTGGAGGGTAGATCACCATGTCATATTGGTCACATTTTTGATTACCTGTGCTTTTCCCCTCCCCCTTTCCTTTCCCTTTCCAAAGAGCTGAGGTAACAGGGCTGTAAGAGAAAATGAAAGAAATAGAGCAAATTAAAGCAGTGTGACTAAATGAATTTGGCAGCAGTCCAGAGAAGCTGATATCAGAGTGTGGAGACCAGAGGCCCTGATGGCTGCAGGCTTTGCAGCTGCTAAGGTGGGTCATCTATCAGCTGAACAAGACAGTTTTAATGGATGGCTTGTAATGAGCTCACTGCCAAAATTTCGTGGGCGGGATGAGGAAGTGCTTGTGGCACTAATGCTCTGTAATGTCTTCTGTTGGACTCAGGGTGAGCAGCAGAGGGCTGGGGGTAGTAGCCAGCCAGGCGTGCCCTTCCTGGAGGCTGGGTTCAGACACACTCACTTAACTGTCAGCAGATAAGCATGGTGAGCAGGACTCTCATAAATTCTTGTCTTTGGTGCAGTACCATTATTAATATCAGCAGAAAACACCAATTCAGAAGAAAGACTGATTCACCATAAAGCTCTTTAGAAACCTGCTCCTGTGTGCATGGCTGTTGTCTGACCAATTGCAACAAGTAAGCCCTGACTGGGCTTTCCAAGTACAACAAAGAAGCATCCATAAGAAGCACCATGAGGACAAGGTGTTACTGTCATAGAAATTGCTCAGCTCTCACAAGCACAGACTTACTCAAGCACATCAAATTTGCAATTTTACATCCATATAAAGGCTCTTTGCACTTGGTATGGCTTTATGTAGTGTCTTTTGTGCTTCAAGAAATAAAGCATCTGAATACGTTTATGTTTGAGTGAGGCTATTACTATATTATTATTATTATTATTATTATTATTATTATTTTATTAACCTTTTATTTCCTCTTTGAAACACAATGTAGCAATGGCATTTTTAGCACTTTTATAGTATATATAATAATATCTACAAAAATCGCCATTTTGAGCAACTGTTATCCCATGGTGGGCCAACTTTTGAGTCAGTAATAATTTTTGTTGATATCAAACACAAAGAGATTCCTAAAATGCAGCACACTTCCCCTCTGTTTATAGTAGCTGTGAACTTTTTCTTCTTCTAGTTTGTACAGTTTATCTCACACTAAATCTCAGTTATAATTATTTTTATACCTTAGCTGCAAACTTCTGAAGATAGAGAGCTAACCAATTTACTATCTTTTTCTCCCCATTGCAAAAGAAAGGCCATTTTACTCCTTAAACTGTTTTCCAAAAACCGTATTTGAAGCAGCAGCCAGTTATTCCTATGCTATATAATTTCCATAGCAACAGTGCTTACCATGAGAAACAAAGTCCTAATTGAACCGTGTACAATAGCCTACAAATGTGAAAAGAAAGGAAGTAACCTGTTGCAAGTAATTTTCTAAACCTATAAATCATCCCCACAACTTTTGATCATTCTGGGAAAGTGCGTAGCACATTGAAAGTTTCCCTGGTTTTAGCAGGAAACGCAGGCAATGAGACAGTATGGCTTTTCACCCACTCTCATATACAATGTATTTTGTGGCTTGTGCATATACAATATATTATGGATTGTGCAACAGTGTATCCATTTATATAATCACCTTTAAAAAAAAATGCTGGTTTGTAGAAACTAAGATTACTTTCTCCTAATTACTAATTTTGAGAGAAAGAAGTATTAATTTTAATTCCTCAGAGCAAAACGTTAGTCAGTCTCTGAAGGCACCCATGCAATTCACATTACGTCTGTATCAATTCAAGCTGAAAAAAAAGGGACTTCTTACATCTCCAGGCCTTCTTCTGACTTTCTCTCTGGGGATCCCAACATTCAACTCGCAAAGTATAAGGTTAATATGTGAACAGGACTACCACAGTGCATGCTTTGTCCAGCTAGAAAATTAGTTAACTAATTGCATAGCAACTTTATTCATATTTGTGAACATCAGCAGTAAAACATTCATTTCCGATTTCTCTGTAACTTTCAAGGCAATTTTTTCTTGCCTGAAGGTTTAGACATTTCTTTTGCTCTCTATAAACAAGCAGGCTGTACATTAGGGACTAAGGATTTAGCAGTAAGAATGTTGTTAATGTGGCCAGCTCAAAGTACAGTGCAGCTGAAAATGCGATGCTGTGTTATATCTTGAGTATTAATTTGTCATTGTTTCCACTACTGAAATCTCCAAACTGATGACTTGCTTCCACAACTGTCATTAAATTTTATGTCTTCGTGTCTTGCTTTGGTTTCCCAATGCATGATCACTACTCCGTGCTGAGATTTTTTTCCTTTGCATCAGTCTCTCTTATTTCCTTTGTTTTTCCCCTATACCTTTCCCCTATCCCAGCCGTTAACTTCCTTACACCTGCAATCTTAGAGGCAACAGACCAGTTGCTCCTTTTCCCAGCAATCCTCCCAGGACCTTGATCCAGTGTCAGCAGATACAGGAAGAGTCATGATGACCTCCTTCAGATGTCATGAGTTGCTCCCCTGGTCCATTGGTTGTAGGAACAGACTGTTCCTGAGACATATACAGCATTACAAGAAACATGCAGAAGTGCATGGGGAACTTCTTGGTCTCAATTCATATCCACGCAGGGCAAAGGACATCTCCCCTAAGCAAACATGACTCAGAAGGCATAAAACATAAAAATCCTATAATTCATACTATACAGTAGTACTAAAGGGGCACTATTCATTCACTCCTCAGACTAGAGGCACATTCAGTTTCATGGTGAAACACAAGCAAAACAAAAAAGTTTTGCCTCTGAGTGATCTCCAATGTAATCAAGCACCTGAGAATACTTTGGTAAAGAGAGGCCAGAAGAGCCCCTTCTCTATGAAAGCACTATGAAAGACTGCAATGAGATTTGTGCAATGTACTTTCCACAGATTGAGGCTGGGATACAGGGATCTGAGGTTTGGCACCCAACCATATTTTACACAGCCTCTCAGGGTAATCAGTAGAAAGAAGCTAAAACTACTTCAGCAAAATACAAACAGAACAAAATTAAAAGAAGTCACTGCCAGTGGATTTTAAAAATGAGCAAAAGCTTTGGCTATGAGTTCAAATTTTAAGCCTCACAGGTTCACCTCTTTCATTCATGTTGGACGGGTTTCATTATCTAGATGCATTCGGCACCTGTTACTATCCTTACCTCTAGGGTAGGTTTCATTCTTTAAACAATCTCTTCTGTAAAAAAAAAGTCAATGAAATACCATTCACGTCAGCATCATTTTCTTTGCTTTTGTCTAAAGAGGCTGTCACAACAGGTTTATTCTATGGAGGGGGGTGTTTGGCTTGCAGATGTCCAGTCAATGCCTACGTCAATAGCAAAATGTTTTCCCCAAACTCTGACATTTAGATTTCAAATACCAAGACATTAAAAAATCAGTATTGATGTTCATGAACTTCTGCCAGGTAACCCTTTGCCTACTGACAGATCTACCAACCTCGTGGCAGGACTATCAGAGTACTGTATTCTCCAAGACCCACTTGAGCAGCCCTTCCATGGAGGGCTATGCTGGGCTCAGTTCATGGCTGCAGAGAAGTTTCCAGCATCACAAAAAAAAAAAAATTAGATATTAGCCAAAGAATGGAGAAACATATAACACCATGCAGACAAACAGCTAAAATAATATTCACTACATAATGCAACAGTTCTCCTCAGACTTCTCTCTCCCTGTAAAGATCGGTAATATAGCAAAAACAGGAAAGAAGATTCAGATCAAAAGATCTTCAACATTGTTTTTTTACGAAAATCTTCTCTTCCCTTTACCTACTGCTCATTAAATGAGTTCCCTAAAGACCTAAGAGAAAAAGAACAAAGAGATAAATGTTGACATACAAGTGGGCAGAACTATTATTGATATTTCATAAGGGCAAACGGAGACTCAAGGGTAAAGATCCTTTGTTTATCAGGTTTTAGGGAAAGAAGAAAAAAAACAACGGCCTCAGCCAGAACAAGATTTCTAGTATTTTGTTCTACTTTGAGCAATACCACCTCACTGCAGGTTTCAGCTCAGGAAAAGTGAATTCAGTACTTTTTCCATGAGTGTGTCTATGCACAGATGTATTCTACATGTATGTCTATTGTACCCACAGGTGACACCACAGTGATAGTAACTGAAGAGTTATAAAATCCAACCTAAAGGCTTGCAATCTGACTAGACAAGACAAAAGATGAAGAGGATGAGATTTCCCTTGGGAAATTCCCAGAGCTGAAAGTAGATGGAGGCTAGGAACCCATTAGGAAGAAGTATCGTATACGCTTGACCTCTTCTTACTCTTCAGTAAGCATTCACTGAGCATTAAAGACAGGATGGGGACTAGGTGGACCTTTGGTTTGATCTAGTACAGTCATTCTCTTCTAGTGACGTAATTCCACTTTCTATCTCTGTTTCTGAGGCTTTTTCTCTTTTTCTGGCTCTTTACTGCTAAGTGATAAAACCGAGCAAATTAGAAAATGCTGAGGAAGCCCACCCTCTCTCAATGATTTAGTTTAGGCAACTGCATTTGGAAATTTTGGCCTTATCTGTTTGTACTGGTAGACTGTTGATTGGGATTCAAGTTGCCAGTGCATTACAGGCAAGATCTACCAGTATGGTTTAGTGGCCTGCTGACACATGCAGTATGCACCTTACAACATGCTTCTTGATGCTTTCCAAACCTCAGCACTCCTTTCAACCGGATACCAAAAAATTATATTTAATAAATGACCTAAGTATCAGTAGCAGTTGAGTTCTTAATAGTAACCAGAGGACCAGGTTCACTGTCAGTGATGTGGGCTTGCTAAAAGACAGGTCTACTACCTACAAGCTACTGGTTTCTCACTTTGTGATGCTTTTTCCACATTGCTGTGTGATTAGTTGTTGGTCTCACCTGTTAGTTTCTCTGGAATTCCTTATCACAAGCTGCAGATTTCAAACAACAAGTGAGCTTAGAAGCCATAATGAGATAGCAGTGTTCGCCATCCTGTCCCATCTCTGCTCCCTTTGATGCCAAAGAATGTTTTATAACGATAACACTGGAGCAGTTTTGCTCCCTGCAGATGCCACTTCTGCTGTGAACAGGACCCTCTTTTTCTTTTCTCACACCAGCCTAGATCTATCTCTGGCTGAAGTAACGTAAAATGCTTTTTAAAATCTCTGCTCACAGCAGTAACTGTTCTTTCTCCAAGTGATTGGCAACTACTGCTCTTTATTGTTGTTTCTTTCTGTGCTTTCAGTGAAGTGGGAGTCAATTCTGCATTGCAAGGACTGCTTCGATCAGAAAAGCATTCCTTCACCAAGCTATTCAATAAACTTCCCAGATTTTCTTTCCAGCCAAAGACTCAGACTCTCCAAATGAGCAGTCATCTGCTTGATGGTGCTCCACTGAAGAATACATAACACATTTAACATATATCAAATTTCAAACATGATGAGGCCTGCAATTATTTCTCTGTGTAGCATCCTGCTCTCGTTACATAAGTTTTCTGTATTCGTCATTCCAACTACACTTTTTTGACTTGATGTCTTAAAAATCAACACTGTTTCAGAACAATAATAAATAGCCTCAGGTTACCACTTTCAGCCTAACAAAAATAAGTCTACAAACCTGAAGAGAACATAAGTAACTATTTTTTTTTATTATTTTTTTTTTATAACAATCTCTCATTCCTTTTTTTTTTTTATGTTTGTTTTCCAAAGGAACTTACCGAGAATAAACTGAGTTGTAAGGCATGGTCTGGAGGACGAAGTATTGAAGGCAAGGCTGTGCATCTATTCAGTGCTGGATAAGGGCAATATTAAATAGGACTAATGAGCTTGAGTGGGTCAAATGACCTTTCCTCATTTGCTACAAACAGCTTTGTTCCTATGATTCTGTTGGTTGTTCTGTAAAGCCTGTGCAAGCTCCTTTGCTGTATTTTTTACACTAGAAATTAATAAATGAGGCCACAGGGTACTGCATCTATTTGCTGACCCACTGGTAAGCAATTTTAGCTACCTGCCTACTGTTAGAATGAAGGTTTGAACTGCTGAAGCCTTCCAGTAAAATGGTAAGGAGTGATACATAAAGCCCCTCAAGAGTGTCAATCAAATGGTTTGTTGCACAGATAGTTATGTGTCCCCCAACATCTCCATCCTCACAAAAAAATGCTGTATAGCAACATGCTGGCAAAGTATACAGCTGGCTTTCACAAGGATTATGTTGTTTTCCTCCATCTGGAAGAGAAGAAAGCATGTCTCTTTCAAACAGTTTTGCCCAGAGATCCAACTAACCTCCAGGTACACTTCTTAAAACTCTGTCATCCTGATTATGCAATGTATGCTGCCACAGCCATCTGGCCTATACATACAGGTGTCCCTCTCAAGAAAAGAAATATATGTGGGGATTAGGGATGAGTGTCCACGAAGGTCTTGCCTCTGCACAAAACTGGAGCCCAACAGTTCTGAAGCTTTCACCTGGTTGGACACAGCTATTTTTAGAGGACTGTGATGAAGAGAAGGGATTTGAACATGTCTGAGAAGGTTTGACAAGCTGTAATTGCTTTCTAATCTCTTAACAATACATGCTTGAAATTATGCATATGTTTAAGTGATACGCTTAACTGGAGCTACAGCTGAAAATCAAGCAAATGACTTGGAAGGATATCGCTATAGATGAGGATATTAGCTACATAAGGCTAGGATCAGTCAGTGATGCCTCAAGTTCTAGTACACATTTATCTCTTCTGTTTCTTACTGTTTCCCATCTAAATTTTAGAACACATTTTCAGGGTTAGTTTTTTTCCTTAGCTTCTCCTGTAAGTTATAGCAGAAATCCGTACCATAACATGCATATGCTACAATAATACATATCTTTAATTTCCCTTTCTATTGGTTTCCAGCATCGCCTTTTATTTTCAGCAATGCTGTTCTCTCTTTCAGATGATGATAATGTAAATGGATATATGCCCTGAAAGGATAAATGAGGGGTACTGACACATGGCAGCTGATTGACAGTAACTGTTTAAGTGCTGTCATATGGCTGGCATGTCACTTAGTGATTAAATTCTTTTCCTGCCAGTAAAAATTACATTGATAACTCATACGGATTTTAGACTTCCCATAGTTCCACGGCTCCATTCATAGAATTTACTATGCATCTCATATGTTTAAAAAGGTTGGATGAGGAAATCTCCTGTGCTTGCTTGACTTTTGTTCCATATTTGTGTCACCTCTACCTGCAGAATAACACACACTTCTACCGGTCCACTAGCACGTTCAGTAATTCATATGGAAACATGCAGAGTGGGGTCAGCTGGACACATGATAGCAATACTTGGCTCCTTCCAAAATTTTTATTGGTACAGCAGATAGGGAATCCAGCAGATATCCTTTCAGAAGCACTTTTTGTCACTTAAGAGTATGACTAAATACAGAATCCTGACATTAGTCTGCTGAAAGTAGTTAAAGAAACATCCCTACAATATCGTCAATCCTCAACCTGGCTGAGGAGGAAGCAACTGCGATTTCATCTCTCTGTTAAGACAGCTTTCAAAAGCTCAGGTTAACATAAACTGCAGTTATGATTATTTTTAACTGAAGGCTTGGTGCTTGGACTAAAGCACTGACTTTCTGGTTTAAGGATAATAAGTCATCTGAGATATTTTGCCTAAAATAATCCACACTCACATCACTATTATAAAGAAAGCTGAATTTAAACTTGTTTCCTGATCACAACAAGTATTTAAATACCAGCCATCAGTCCAGGTCATCATGGTCATCACTTCCTTCATTTAATATTGTTACCTTCTGCACTACTGGGTGCTCTGCAAGTTGAACAGGTTGGAACCACCAAACCTGTGCAAAGATACAGGTCAGTGCAAAAGAAAGGTGGCACCAACAAATATCAAGGAGCATTCCTGCCCCAAGGAGTGTGCACACACTGACAGGGACTTCATATGCTGGAACTGGGGAGATGTATCCTCCCTTCCTCTTCATAGTCACATTATCTGTGAAAGGCATATCAGAGCTTAACAGTCGCTGTGAGAGGGAGGGAAAGAAAACAACCAGACAAAAGACAGAGAGGCATTTCCTGGTGGCATGAAGCAGTGGAGGGTTGGTAGAGTTTGAAGACAGATGGAACTGTTTCAGAGGCCATTCCCATTCCTAAACTACTGGCACTGAGGCTGCAAGAGAGACAGAAAGCTGGTGCCACACAAGGCTAAAAGGCAGTGCTGTGGAAGGCAGCATCTGAAGACACTGACGCAAGGAGGGGAGGGCAGTGATGTGGTGGCCCCACTTTGTATATTGGAAAAAGAAGAGAGCATTGATCAGCACACACAATAGCTGGAAAGCCAGGATTTGATGATAACAAAGGAAAAACAGTGCAGAGGTGAAAGGAGGGAAAGACATAAAGAGTTTTAGTATTGGGCAAAGCAAGTCATCTGCATGTACACAGCACAGATTAGAGATAGATCAGGCAGAGGGGAGGTTGCAAAGCTGACATGTTATTTTTCTGCCTGATGTGGAAACAACGTATTAATCAGCTAATTCTTAATCTTGTGTGCTTATTAACTTTCTATCTGATTACGTGATACAAAAATTGGAATTAACAGAACATTTATGCATTACAGATTTTTTTATTCAACGTTCCCTACAGCAAGCTGCAAAGAATTATTCAAAAAGTTTGAAATGAAACATTGATTAAGAAATCCTTGGGAATTAAAATCATGAATTAAGGGAACAAAATCCACTTCAGGGAAGCTCTGAAGATCTGGCAGTCATCAGGTTTGTTAAAATCTGACTTGAATTCAATAAAGCTTTCACGAAATGAGCACACCTGTTCTGGAGCAGCTGAATGCTCACAGAAAACTTTGGAAAACATTCAGTTTAGAAGGAGTTCTGCCAAATGGCCTATATTTTATCTTTCTCCCATTTTGACACATTGATACAAAAAGCAGCATCTTTGCTTCTGAGAAGTTCATCTGTCTCTTCTGCTGCTGATTACCCAGATGAAGTCATATTTCTCTGTGATGACAACCATTTTACTAGAACTTCATTTAATGCTGTAAACAACAGGGAATTAGTCACAGAAGCTGATGAACTCTTAAAAAGCAAAGTGTTTTCATTCAGACGCTCCCCTGTGAAGAAACCATGACAGTAAAAGATCCAAGACGATAGGCGCAGAGGACTATCCTGTCATGAAGAAAAATATTTTGTGATATTTTCCTGAAGGCATCCATTTTCCACCCAGTAAATTACACATAATCCAAAAATGGACTAGAATATTTTTGAAATACATAAGAAAATATAAGGAAATATGTTCCTAAGAAAAATCAATCTACAAAAATCTCCTTTTGAACTCTGCTTTTGAAATCTGCTTGATTTCAACATATGAAATATATGAGAAATAAATGATAAAAGAAATAGTCAAATATTATTTCTCAGATAAAAACATGCTCTATTTGCACAAAGAACAGAAAAATCTCAACATGCTCCTTCAAAACATGTATCATGAACATTTGCTCTTGAAAGGTGAGAAGGAGGTTAAAACATCTGGACACCTTCTCCTTAGGAATAAACCTTTGGTGGCAATCCAGTAGCATCTTGGTATCCCTCTCTGTTCCAGCTATTTGAGAATGTTTTCCCTCCTCACCATGCAGGCCATCAGCCCATTGTCAATCCCTTTCCATATTATCTCAGTCTTCCCCCATTTAAAAAAGTAAGTGCAAAGCACCTACCAAATCAGTCAGCCAGCAAATGCAACCTGGTCCTCCTTACACACAAGTATCTACCACTTCCCTGACGAAACAGCAGAGTAGAAGGGATTGCTTGTACTTCAGCCATGAGCACAGGATTTCTCTGATATCTCCTTCCCCCCCCCCCGCCCCAAAGCTGACTACCACAGATTTTCTCAGCACAACCTTCCTGTCACTGGGATAGCAGAAATCAGCACTCTTACTACTGGGTGCTTCGTAACCCTTTCCCAGTGGGCAGTGTCAGAAAGTCTGCCCCATCAAAATGTCACTCCTAATTACCTCTATTCTCATCTAATTCAACATAAAGACAATTTTTCTTCTGAAATGCATTGGCTGCATGAATAAAGGTCGTATCATCAGGCCAAAGCTTAATATAGCAAAAAAGCAAGATGATTTGCACTGCGTCAGGGCTACAGTCCTTCTCAGAAACAATAATAAACACTTTACAGAGAAATAGATGTTCTCCTTCCCTAGCTGAGGCAGTAAATAAGCTCTACTGAAGTCAACGCAGTAAATAAGCTTTGAAATTTTGATAAGTACTTTCACAGCAAGTTTTACAAATTGATCTCATTTTCTAAAGCACTGCAGACTGTTGTGTTCATTGCCATTGAGCAAAAATTGTTAAGTGCTGCAGTACTACAGAGCCCCCATTATATGCTGACAACGATATTTGGACTTCAGTGCTTGCTTCATACCGTGGACAAATACCAAGTTGTTTGCCTGTCTGTTCTGCACTAAAACTGCATCTGAGGTTTGCAAATACAAAGGGTCTAAACCCATTCCAAACTAAATCACCACTGACTTTCACATGATGCTGCAAGGGGTCAAGGGCAGCAACAGGGAGTGCAGTGGAGCTTCTTGAGTAAGGAGAGAGGGTGGACCTGAGGATCCTCTTAGCTGAACCAAATCACATCAGCAACATGTACTCATACTTCTGCCATCCCAAATTACCTTTTGTTAGGTTATGTTGTAAAGATTAGGGAGGGTATTAGGATGATTGGAAGCTTCTCGGGGCACTATGACCCAGTGTTAAAGTAGAACACTGCAAATGCAGCAAGCAGAATATTTCTCTCGTCTGAATCTACTGAATTCACTAATCACTGTGCTGTAATTTTCTTTCAAGCTATTGGTAGAATAAGTAGATACCTGGGGAGCCAGCACTGCCTGTGGACCTGAGAACTTCTGCTGTTCACTGCTATGCGTGGGGAAAGTGATGTTCCTGTACACATTTATTTGCTGGCTTTAAAGACTTATATTTACTTGGGGACTTTAAATACTGTTATAAATACTAAATTGTCATTAGCCCATTTTCCTGATGCATCCCAGATTAAAGCTAATGCTTTTCAGGTGGGTGCTATTAAATTAGCCCACCACAAGCTGACAGGTATCCTCTAATCAAAAATGTATTGTCTTTGCTCAGAGCAACTTTTGCTGTTTCTGGGTAGAAAGATAATCCCATAAGTAGTCCAAGTGTTTTAAGGTGTGTGGATTTGTGTGGATCAGAATGAAGCAGGAAATGGCTTGTCCTCCTTAATTAGTACTACAATTTGTCTTTGAGTAGGACATGCATTAGGTGGTGAAACACAGAGTGCTTGATTAGAAGAGTCTTCTATCTCTACAGATGAATAGACGGGGACAGAAAGATTAACATTTTACAGGTAGGCCTTGCAGGACAAAGAATTGGGCTGCTCTTGTTAACAGGAGAAAAATGCGGCAAAATTAAGGCTGCGTCTGGCTCTAGAACTTTCTAATCTTAATTACCGGAAAAGGTCTTCGTACTTTGCACTTTTTTTTTACATATGTAAGATTTGAACTTCCAGCATTGATGCTGTAGCAGAAAAAGTGGTGTCAATTTTCTAGGCCTCTTGAGGGTTAAAAACCTTCTTTAGGAATGTCAACAATTATATTAATTAAATGGCTAAATTGCCTCCAATACCCAAATAACTGATTGCTCAAAAGAATGAGAATGCTTTAGGACTGCTTAAACAGGATCTCAGAGCCACAGATATTGCACCTACACTTTATCACAATGGAGACTGAATTGGTTAAAAAAAAAAATACCAGGTGGACATAGATTTTGGGTTTCTTTTCTTTTGGTTTGGGTTTTTGTTTGTTTTCTTTTGTTTTTTGGTTTTGTTTGCTTTGCTTTTTTTTTTTTAATGGGGTTGTGATATTTCTTTGTATTAGAAGAGACTGAAGTGTGCATGTGCATTATGCATGTGATGGGGTCCATGAGTTTTTGCAGAATAAAGGAGTCTCTGTATTTCTATTTATAGATAACAACAGTTTTTTCTTCTGTATTTTAGACTTATTTACCAAATACTGCCAAAAACAAATTACATTTTATAATATGAGGTGTTCCTTACCAAGAGTACAAATATGCTGGCTTATTTTCACTAGGCTTGTCTAACCTAGGCAGCTCAGATAGGAATATTTCATTATTGGACACTCTTCAGACATAACAAACTAGCATCTGGACAACAAGTTAGTTGCCAGATGTGTGTTTTATAAAAGATTATCACAGTTTATCTCAAGATATTGACATTATTACAGAAATGGAATTCAGAAACCAGCACAGTTCTCTAAAGAAAAAGGAGTTACAAGGAGTTAAAATGGAAACAGAGGATACATAGAAGCAATATAACCAGTCTTCCATCCTTTGAAACAGACCAGACATACCACTCCAGAGAAACATTAGTAAAACCACTTCATAAGCACTCTTCAGTCAAGCTACTTCCTTCCAAAGAGTACAAGAAAAAGAAGAAATTTAATAATTCTTTGAGCTGATACCAAGTTTTTCCAGGAATCCATGCACAAGTGAATCTCTGAGCATACTGGAAATCTGGGGGTTTTTTATATATATATATATATATATATATATATACTTAAACACACATATTCCTACAACTCTGGACAGTGCAAATTTGTGCATTCACATGCATGAAGCAGATTGATGAAATTTTTTTACCTGTCAAGTGTGTGAAGGATTTCAACCCAAGTTCAATACAAAGTGCCCACTTGCTAAGACAACATTCCCACCAATTTATTTGTAGAGAATTTGTTCTAGAGAAAAGTCATTATTTCACTGAAAGTGGATTTTTTCACATATTTTATTATAATCCATTCCATTAGTAAGTTTTGCTTGATGCTGCCCATCAAACTTTGTTGTGTTACATCACTGGTGAGCCGTACCACTAAGCTACTTCTGTTGTCGTTTTGTTGGTGTGATTAATAATAAAGTATCTTGGAGACATCTAGGTAAAGGTAATGGTAGGTTTTGTCCCAGAACATTTTAACAAACAGATAAGGTAATAGCCTTACCTTGTTGATTTGAACTAATGAAACTCGGCAGCCTTCTGGGAATTACTACATTTTGCAAATTGCTAAATGAACAAGCAAAAGAAGCTACGCTAATGCTTCATAAAATCCCCCATGTTCATTTATTTTTGATGAATATACTTTAAATCATGTGCAGACATTTCATAATAAATTAGTGCAATCCATAAAAAACATGAAGGTAATCATGAAGGCAAATTACACACACATGCATTCTTGCTGCAATTTCTCACCAAGAAAATAATGCCAAAGAGAAAGAAAAAGGCAAAGATATCACTACTGTTATCAACAGAGTAAGTAAGAAACAGCAAAATGTAAAGTGGTCATGCAGTGCATCAGCTTCCAAGCCACCACAACAGGAATAAAACGTAGAGCAAGACTTTTTTGCAGGTGAACAGTGAAAGCGCAAAAGGAAATAGTCCCAGGTTTCAGCAAGGAAAAATCCAGGTGGACGTAAGTAAAAAAAAAATAAATTGCATAATGGGTGACCGAGCACTGGAATATGTTTCCCAGGGAGGCTGCAAATTTCCATCACTGGCATTTTCAGGACACATGTGTACAAAACCCTGGTCTGAATTTGATGTTTTTGTTGGTTTAACTAGGAAGTTGGACTACACAACCTATACAGAGCTCATCTAACCTAAATTATTTTGTGAGCCTATTAAAAAAAAATGAATCTGTAAGTCAATAACGGATTTCTAACGTTGGAAAATGAGACTAGGCACAATGGCAACACTGCTAGATTATTTTCAGGTAAATTAGAAAACTGAATAGTTGATGTGATCCCCAAAACATTTCAATATAGAGTGAAATATCTAGTATTTCAAAGAGACATAGCTGGACTTAACCAACCACCCCTATGGAAGAAAAATAGGATAAATCATCTAAAAATCAATGTTTCAGTGAATAAATGATTTATCACAGAAATTACCCACATCTGCAAGCTGAGACTGGCAGAAAACTGTCTGTCCCTATCTCATTGTCTGTAGTGGGAACAAAAACCCCCAGCAAGACCCAGTTCTCTCTTTTAGACAGAAATGTGAAAGAGCTTACACATGAGGTCACATAGTAATGTAAACATGAAAGTCCATACAGATTCCAGTCTTACCTGACTATGCAGTCTGCTCCTGACAATACTCTAAATTGCATCAGCTACTGAAATACACCGAGTAAGTTAAGTACAATAAATTTATTTCAGCCATGTCTTTCTTTCTGTCACCAAAGTCTAGACAAAAGGGAGTTCGCCCATGAATTAGTACCACACTCAATGATTCCCTTGCATAAAGAACATTCTTATGTAGCCCCATGAGCTGGTTAGCTGCTACTGTAATGCAAAAAGTCTAGTCATCAGAGTTTTGCAGTTATTTTTTTCAAGAATAAGAGTTAGCTTCTTGAATAAAAACAAAAACAACAACAAAAAAAACCCATATTAACAAATATTTCCCAGAGCAGTCTGTGGGCAATTGGTGGTTTATAAGACATCAGAAAGTGATCTTCAAAAGAGAAAAAAAAAAGAAAAAAAAGCAAAATTCCCAAACATGTGAAGATATAAAGAAAACAATTAATATAGGGAGTAATAAATGAGCACTTAAAATAACTCTTTTCAACTTAAATTAAAATGAAACATCATGCAGAAATACTGCACAAGATCATCCCATTTTTCTTCTCTCTAGACAACACTGGCAGCCCTGGGACTAAAGCATTGAGAAGCTTTGATTAAGGCAGTCCTCTTAAGGCATACAGTAGGATTTCACACAGTGATTTCTGAAGTGTGATCAGCGGCTCACAGTTATTCCACACCAGAGAGTTTGCAAACTGATGCACCTGAACCTCTTCCAAGCAGCATCCCAGCACTGTCCAGACTGCTGGCCTTCTCCTCCTCTGCATTTCTAGAATCCAGCACAGAGAAAAGACAAGCTGTTGATGGTATATTTAGAAATCTCTTTGACTGAAAGCATGGGCTTTTCTTACTCCCAGTTCAGACTGTTGGTAACAGGGAAACAGCTGTCTCATTTCTTGAAGGTCCCTCAGAAACCAGTCCAACATGAAACAAAAGTGAATGGCCCCATTATTCTAAGGGAGCATAGTTTTAAAAATGCCAGGGATGCTTTTCTTAGTCAGAAATTGCAAATTCAATTTTAGTACTCTGAATGGCAACAGGCTTTGAGGAGCAGGCATACTGCAAGCTCGAGTTTGCCAAGCACAAAACAATCACAAGTGTTCTTTATTTCTTTGGTTACTCAATAATATTATACTTTATTAAAGAGAGATTGCACTGCAGAAACTGAGCCCTAGAGACAGCACCCACTTACATATAAACAGGAACACTAACCCTGCAGTGTACCATGTCAGAGTATAAACTGCCACCAAATCCAGAGAAACCGGTATTCTCATTTAGTATGGCCTTTCTACTCTGCTGCTTACAGGACATTGAAAAAACAGGCAGAAATAGTAAAATCAGGAAGGATTGTAAAAATATATTTTTCAATAATGCCCCTATCTTAGTGCTAGATGAATAGTAAGAGTATTAACTTTATTTCATTTTTGCACAGGATTGAAATTTTCACCTTAGTACCTCAGGGCCCTTTCACAGCAGTTGAAATGTTAGGATGAACCTCTTCTGGTATCAAGAACACCAGCAGTCTTTGATATAACTACAAGAAACACAAATGTGTAGACAAAGCTCATAACCCTGCGCTGCATCTGAGGAATGATGCCACTTTTACTGCTTGCTAACGAGCTCTGCTTACCCCATCAGAGACATAAAACACAGTCACTGATCTTATGTTTCGGAACACACATGTTAATTAATATGTAAAGCCTACAGTTACTTAGAAGCCATTTCCCCTTTTCACCTTGTTAAATTCAAACATGTAGATATATTTCATGGCTTTTTACTTAAATTACAGACCTGCCATTCATTTATAAAGCAATTATGGGCCCACTAATTTTACTGAAAGCAAAAACATATTATGCACCTGAAATGGAGAAAAAATCCAGACTAAAGATGATTAACTATTCATATTTGTCCCTGCTTTTTGAAT
The DNA here is from genome assembly GCF_037157495.1 of Lathamus discolor. Lineage (NCBI taxonomy): Eukaryota > Metazoa > Chordata > Aves > Psittaciformes > Psittacidae > Lathamus > Lathamus discolor. The sequence goes on from NC_088885.1 coordinate 110,628,971, forward strand.
AGACATCCTCTCTCCCACGAGATCAGGGATCAACCACTACTTAAATATTTCGTCCTTGGTTTTCGCATTAACATCTTCCCCATCAATCACTGTCTTAGTAATGTTTTTTTCTATTCTAAGGTATAAAAATAGCAATTACATGAATTATTAGACATGTTCTATATGGCATTCAGTGATGGGAAAGAAAGACATGGTAAAAAAAAAAAAAGCTGCATTATATTCATTCTACCTCCTTATGCTTACTTTTTTGTTCCAAGAATAAGACGCTTTCTCTTTCACATTCTGATTTTGTTTTGTGACAATCATTATTCAGAGAATGAAGCATTTTAATGACTTAAAAATTAATTTGGTGGTCTCAGCCTAGCTCCCAGTGAACACGTGTCAACATCAAAAAAACCCAAAAGCACACTAATTGGCAGTCTCATTGGCATTCACAGCACAGAAGCCAGGAACTCCATAGATTTTAAAGCCAGAAGTGACCATTGTGATGATCTAGTCTGACAGGTCATGGGACTTCCCTGAATTAATTATTGCTTCAAATCTCAATAATCTCTGTGATCGACCTAGAGCATGTTTTTTTAGAAAAAACACCCAATGTCAATTTTAAAGTTGCCAGTAATGGGAAATCCGCTACAATTCTTGTTTAGTTATTCTAGGGACTGACTGTGCTCACTGTTAAAAAAAACCAGAATAAACAACAGTTAATTTTCCTCTGAGTTTTTTTGTACCATAAGCTTTAAACTTTAATATCTTATACCTTTGCTTGCTAAAGTGAAGTGTTCTCCAAGCAAATTATTAGTGGTGAGATGATTGTCAAGACTGGAGGATGTTTTATTAATACTGTAGTATAGTTGTTGGGTCATTTGTCCAGGAAATTGGAAGTCTGAATTCAATGCATTCCTAAATCTAAGGATTATGCAACTCACAGTTCCTATTTCCCAAGAGAGCATCCCAATTTCTAGACTAACCACTACTGGAAACTGAGACTGAACTGGGGAATGCCACTTACCCTTATTTTTGAAGCTGTGTTATGATGTTGGCCAAGAACAATGTGTTTCTGAGGGCAAAGAGAGGATGCTAAGAAGTATGGCACTTGCCTGATGTATGAGGTCTTTAGTTCAGAGAGTATACCATACTAGACTACAGTATATACCATATATATTATAGAATATTAAACATAATAGTTGGAAAATGAAACAACTCATAGAAAAAATTAAAACCCAGGGCACCTCTTTCTGCCAGCCTTTTTCTGCAGAGTACCAAGGTATCTTTTGCTTTTAATTCAGTTGTCATGTTCTTCTATCATTTCACCCCTAGACAGAGACTTGCCACTGTGAGTGGAGTACAACATAGGAAAAGACATGCTTTATTGCCCGTGCCATACCAACTTTCTCACTACTGCTTTCTAGATTTTACCTTACAGATGTGGCAGTCCAACATATTCCATTGCCAACTATTTTTAACTTTTAAATCCTTAATGTTAGGTAGTAAGTTGTTCAATGTTAGAGTATTACCAGCTAGCTACTGTCACGGTAGTATGGAAAAGCAACTTCATCTTTTCAAGGAGTGTAATTAGAGGTGGCTAGGCATATACAGCCAATAAAACAAACTTATTTTTCAACAGATCAAGTTAATACAGATTCACCCTAATTAAAAGCCTGAAGTTTTAATGAAAATATAAAGTCTTCTGATTCACGTTCAAGCCACAGTGGCAGCACAGTTCCTAACAGACCACCAGCAGAAGTGAGGCTGTTGAACACCCCAGGAGCCCTCAAGAGGACCAAGGTATGAAGCTTATAATAGGAAGGCATAGTAGTGGGTCAAGGTCTTGCAGTGAATAAATGGTGCATTTCTGCTCTAATTAAACCACTGGCCTTTCTTTTACTCTTTTTTGATTATTAGAATTTTAACGGTACCTGCAATACGTCAAGATAGAAACCCTGACCTCTTTAGCTATGTTTTGAGACAGTTTAGTCTAAGTAGACTAAATAACATTTAAATAACATTTCAGTGTATTTGCTCAACTGGAATTTGGGAGATTTAATTTTTTTTTCTTTTTATTTTTTAATACATCATCTCTTCCTTACAAGTTCAAAGAAAACAAAATGAACATCAAACTGCTGGTTACAAACACACACACTTCCTTAGTGTAAGAGACTCTTTTTCAAAGGTGCTTTAATTACCTAATAGCCTGGAATAAAGTTATAACCTTTTGGTTGCTGTTATGATTGCTGACAACTAAAATACAGAGCTCTGGCAACGTAACTCCCTCTCCAGAAAAGCCTCTGCCTCTGATACTGCCCAACATTCCACTTAATTATGTTATCCTTCATTTAGATGGTGATTCTATTGCAACATCTAACAAAGAGAAGATATTGCACAATAATAGTGAGTGGCTAGGACAGCTGCTTGATCAAGGCATTATTGAATTACATATACTGAGGACAGTGAAAACTGATGCTTCCACTAGGTGATAAAATTCTGCTCTGTAGTCTTTTAATACAGAGCGTATCCAAATAAAGATTGAAATAAAAAATAAGGATCATAACAGATTAAATGCACTGAGGCATTTCTACCCTGGTATTTTTATTCAGAGCATATTACCTCTCTTATTATCTTCATGACACTTTATGACCACTTAGTTGGGCCAGCTACAGATCTACCAGTTTTTCCCAATTAGATGAAAACTTCAGTACAACAGATATCATGTGGAGCTATTCAAAGCTCCTGCAAAGCCATTACAAACTCAACACAAACCACACAGGAGCATCTATAAATGCTAACCTTTTACAGCCAAGCCCCTCTTTTTCTTTAATAAGAGATCTGTAAAACATGATTTTATAAGGAATATGTCTCTCTGGCAATGCCTTTGCCACGCACAGCAGGGAGCTGGTTAGCTGCACGGGCAATGTAGCTTGAGGGTGAGGAGCTGACAGCACCCTGTAACAGAGCGCACACTGATCCCCAGCCCCACAGCTTCCCAAGGCTACTGGAACAGCAGCTCTGCACCACTACCAAGCCTGCTACCAGCCCAGGTCTGGCATATGGGCTGCCCACACAGGAGTATCCCAGGGCCCCACTGATGCAGCATGGTACACAAATGATCTTTGTGGTCCAAGAGCAATCTCAGAAAGCCTTTGGCGCTCTCTGTTTTAGTTACAAAATTAAGCCTAAATATTCACTGAAGCCAAGGCATAATCCCGGATCAAAGCCAGGAAAGACAAACTGGAACAGCCCCAATACAGGCAATCAACACAGTCGGCATTGTAATTATTTTAGAATAACAGGGCTCAACAAATAGAGTTGGATTTGAATTCAGGGACTCGTAAACTCAACCTCTAGCTAGTAGCTACGCAAAAGACCTTTTCTGCAAAACAGACCATGCTGTCCCACCTCTGGCTCTGCCACCAGTAAGACAGCATTTCCACATCCCAACATGATTTACTGTCAGAGAAAGCCTTGAACATCCTGATCGCAGCTGGAAGAAGAAAAGCAATCAATTTTGAAGTAAGCAGAGAAGCCCCTTTCAGAAACTATGAGGAGGAAGAAAGGAAGGGAGGAAGGAAAGAACGTTACATTTGATGATCAAGTAGAAGAAGGTAACAGAGAGAAACAAACTCAGGAGAGAGCAGCTGACACATCCTACCTGAACACTTCCCAAAGTGACTTCATTTTTAAATGTTTTAAGGGAAACTATGTAAACGCTTTAGATTAATACAAATTAGGATAAGCTGTCCCAGGGGTTAAAGGCGTTTGTTTCCTTTGCCTTCCTTACTCGTGATTCAAGAAAGGCAGAAATATTCTCTATGTGCACTTGGTATCTTTATTCAGTTACATGTTTGTATACATATATATTTATACACACACACAAGGGATCATCACTTCCAAAGGCTTTCAAATACACACTGCAAGCCTTCTGGAAACCCCACCTGATCACCCAGAGAAAGACGCACAGCAGGGTTTCTTTTAATGTGCTTAGGACAACACTTCAGATGTGACCTCTGAATTTCATCCAGACGACAGCTTATACATACACTACAAAGGCCAGCTAATTAACCAAACGAAGCAACATCTAGTTTCCTAATTTCTGCAGAACAGAAGAATATATGGAAGTACCACTGCTGAAATCTTGCTTTGAGAGACACATGGCAACCTAGCCCAAGTGCATTGTAACTACTACAAAAATCATGTTTCTACTTTAAGCTTAGTTCCTGCTTCGTCACTGACTTTGTCCCCATGTAGTCATTTACACCTGTACAAAGTGAATGGAAAACACTACCAAGTGAGAATGAGAACAATTTATCATTCCTTTCTACAGTGACTGCAAAGGAGGGGAAATAGACACTGAATTTATCAGGTTCAAAAGAGATTGAAAATTAAAAAAAATACATTTGTATTACTCATTGTCAAAGGAAATTAAACACAAAATTGTAGTTTAATACAACATGTGCATTCTGAATATACCTTCAATCAGGAAATACATAATTATGGCATCTTTAGTAGCCACGGCATGGTTATTATTTGGACATATAAATAAATGTTCTGAACTCTATTGAAGTTCAATAAAGTTATGCATATAAAAAATTGGCTTAAATAGTAAGAAAATACTGTTGTTTGAATTTGCATATTTATACATATATATTATATGCATATATTCTTCACTAAAGTTAGCAGAAAACATTAAACATGAAGGAATGGTGTTTGAATTACAGTTCTAGCACCATTACAAAAAAATTAGAGCAACAGTATGAGGAAGCACTGACTTGTATATAAATTCCCACATATTATTCCATATTTATACAACTGTTGCAGCGAACTTAATTTTCATACACTTTCTGTGACCAGCAGGCTGACCTAAAGCTGAATTATATCCTTGAATACAGTGATACAGAGCCTGGGCTTAAAAATGATAATATAAATCATAAATAACATCAGATCTCTGAAATCACATACATTATTTCATGAGAACAAAAATCACATTTGCATGAACAGGTAATAATATTTCAAGTAGGGATGTTTCACATCAAGTATGTGAACCTCTTTTTAAATACCTAACAAAATAAAAGGATTTTACAAGCTGCTAAGCACATTCACATCAGATCTACAGACTGTTTCATAAATGCTCATTTACATCAGGAAGAGAATACCTGGAAAAGAAGCACTACAATAACAGCATAATACAACTATTAAGACAATAGTTCAGGTATTAAGTGGCCTTAGATTTATTTGCAGCTTTAATTAAATTTTCACCCTCTGTGGAGCACTTTCTATACATAAGAGAATATAAAATAACAGACCTTGATTTTTTTTCCTCTAAAAATACATTACTATTTCAGAACAGAAAAGAACAGTAACAATATAACAGGATTTAAATCTGCCTTCTAGCTTTCTTTAAAAACAAAAGAAAAAACAATAGCCTCCCACAAAACACCTCTAATAGATGACAGCCAATTATTTCTACTTAAATGGCCAGCTCCCAGGGAGACACGTTTGGTGGAGTTTCATCTAAGAGATCAGCTCAACAGTTTTAATCAGACAAAATGTTTGCAAGCATAAAATTTTCTGCATTTGTACATTATGCTGTTAAGCAGATTTGTAAAATGTTGTTGTCTTATTCTGTCAAATATTGTCCATGAGTAATAAAAAGTTTGGGTTTTAAATAAGGAAATAAGACTACTAAGCAGCTCTTTAACAGTGAAAATTTATCCTAGAGTTTTTCACTTATATGTCTTTAAATAGTATTGAAGATGAGCCAGTCCTGACAAGAAAAGGGTTTTATTTCATATTTATGTTACAGAAATAATTAACCTTCAAAAAACAGTCTTGAAAATGGAGTTTCTTTCACACATAGCCCACTTACCGATTTGATCAGGAGTGCCAGGAAATGCATTACTGACAAGCAAAGCCAGTATCCTCTCTTGTCTTTGTGTTGGGTGTGCTGTTTGACTCCCTATCTGCCTGTCTCCCCATAACTTGTAGTAGAGACAAGGTGTGCTAGCCAGATCCAGGGAAACAAGATTACAAAATCAGTTGATTTGCCCTTTGAGAAGACAAGGGAGAAGGGGGGAAGGTGGCAGCCTGACATCCTAAAATTGCTGGAAGACCGAAGAGAAGTATATATAGAGAGTCATCATTTATGTTTAAGAGGGTGGCAAGGCCTGTTGGGAGGAAGGGGAATGGAAAGCTGGTGGAGAAAACGAACTTGGCTTCAGTCAACCTGCGATTAATTTCTCTGAAGCTGAACCTCTAAGTCCTGGGGCTGGCTGGCACCATGCAGCAGTACTCCCAAAGAAAGCCTAACAGGACAAAACAGAGTTCTTTCCAAGACAACTATATGTTGTAATGAGAGGGAGTGGGACTGAATTATTTAGGAAGATATCAGCAGTATGAACAGTAATGGAGCAGAATTGAAGGGAAACTACAAGGAGGCAGAGCATGATGAATTTATTGGAAAGTCCAGGCTCCGTCAGGCACTATTCTTTAGTGGAAATGGAGAAGGACTCATAAAGTTGAGCTTTAATTAGCATTTTCACATAATTTTCAAACTTTAAAAATTAGTATTTAACAATTACAATTTCCATTACATCTGAACAATTACAGTTGTTCAACTACATTTAAAGCATATGTGGGTGGGAACAGCTGTATATCAACTGTAAGTATCTTCTTAATATGAAAACTCAAAAGTTCATGCTCTTCCAGACAATTATCAAAAACTCCAGAATTCTTTCATGCAGATACAAACACCTTGTGATCAACCTTATTTATAAAGTATGGCAAAAGTGCCTAAATCAGGTGCTTCTGTATTACTGTAAATACAAATCTAAAGGGCAACTATGGAAGAAAACATTTCCTATACAAGAATCAGATACAAGACACCACAAACCCTGCTGAACAAATCAAAGTGAAAAGATTTTTCATAAGCAGTATGAAAAATAAGCCTTTTCTTAGCCTTGGATTTTTGTGCTAGATCATTTAACAATTTTCTTAGCAAAAATGCAATACAAAATGAAACTGGAGCTTAGCAGGCAGAATGTTCATAAAGTGCAAAATTGTTACTTTATAGACATGTGAGAGAATATGTGAACATGTTTTAAAACTTAGGGTTTAAAAAACAGCATGGCCTATCTGCCTATCTGGATTCTTCTATGCTCACCTACACTGCAGTACCTGTTCCTCAAATACATAGAAAGAGAGTGTGTGAATACAATTCGATTTCACAATTCTTCTATAAAGTAAAGAAATATAATGCAGTTCTCACACATCTCTGAGGTGCATGGAAGTTACGTGAAATACTGAAGGTCACAAAGGTTGTGTGTGGAGAAAACAGGATATCAACCAAAATCCAGTTTTAACAACCTCAGAACTCACAGACTGGGGACACCAAACCCACTTTAACAGCTCCAAGTATTTTATATTTTCATTGTATATAATTACCTACTTGTCTTCTACTTTTGAAATTCCAATGTATTCCCGCATTGCATTTTTCATCCTCAAGTCTAGAGTTCAGAAACAGTCTGTTTGGGTTTTTTGTAAAACCAAGTGTACACTTTTTTAAAAATACAGGAATATTTACGATTTCAATTGCAATTTCGGCAGTCGAAGCACTAAGAAAAACAACAATTTTCATAGAGTCAAAATGTCAGGGTTAATGGTGGTACTGTGCCTCATACTTTATCTTTCCCTTTATTTTGTTTTCTCGTTTAGTTCTCAGCTACTTAAAGACTTATTTTTAATCACTGTTTTGGGTACAAGGCTACATAGTACAATCCTGCTTTATTTTAGTGTTGTGTATACCACCAGGAAATCCTCAGGATTACATCCTTACTAAAGAATAAAAAAATAATAATTATTATTTTCCTCCTGAAAACTATAAATAATAATAAATATAAATAAAATCTGGGGAATAGCACATTTTACACAGAGGAAATTATTCACTTTGATTTGTGCCAATCACTAACAGTTCCTATTTCGTCACAGGCTAGCATGTTCAAACTATTGCTCATGGTTGAAATTTAACACGTTAAGCACAAGGATATATAGTGCCATGAGTTTTACTGGAGAATCACCAGCCGAGCACCACTGTAGTCCACATCAGGAGGAGAGGTGCAGAGTTTAGTTCCAAGATACTATAAAAAGGACCTGCAGAAACAGCCTCACCCTGACCCAGGTGATGATCTGAACCCCTTAAATACCTCCTTTGTTAGAATTAACAACAGCTGCTTTTTCTTGAAGATGAGGAGTGCAAGTATCTGCAGGAGCAGGTATGCCTACACATGCGCAGTGGCCACTCCATCCCTTGTATCTGCTCATCTTATCTGTTCCTGGCATTGGGTCCAGACATGATGCTTAAATCACTAGGAATTGCACCTGTTTTCCTGTTTTGCTATACTATTACAAACAGAATGACTATAGGATTTCAAACCCTTAGGCTTGCTCCCTGTGCAAACAACCTCTCACCTTAAACAGAGATGGAATGCTTTGCTTTAAGCATAACCTGATGTGTGATAGGAAGAAGATTTAGGTCTCTCGCCTTATTTGTGCCCTGGGCAATTTTCAGTACATGTTGCAAGTTTCCTGTTCCATTGAGAACCAAAATACTGGTTAGCTTTCCCTCCATACAGCGGAATATACCTGTCAGCTACAATTCTTCAGCTGTAGATTATGATGAGGCTTACATTTCCTCAACAAGCATAATCATTTGCTCTGATAAGGAGCATCCCTCAGAAATCCAATTCCTTGGATATAAATAATACATGGTCTTCTGCTCTGCATGTGAATACAATGGAGTGAGCTGATCGGCGCATGAAAAGGAATCAGTAGAGAACAGGAATAGTAGAGGCTAAGGAAACAGAGGCAGAAAGCCAAAAGTGATATGGGGACACGAATAAAACTTCCCAAGGTCTTTAGTCCCATTCCAAGATTTCTTTTTCTCTAAGATTTTTATCAATTGTAAAGAATACACCAACATAGTGCAACAAGAACCACTGGAATGGCTGAATGAGATAAGTTGCCTCTAGTCTTTCACAATTCTTCATGAGCATTATGGACCTAATGAAACATTAAACTCCAAAGGTTGGCCATATTTTCCACAGCTATGTCATAATATTTGGTCTAGTAATAATAAAAAAAAATACCTTCTCATATTGTGTAATGTAAGGACAGTATTAAAGGCAACATCAAATTGAAAAATATTGCTATATTGAATAACCTTTGTCTTCCAATCATCTTATTAGCAAGTTAAAATTAATAGACAGATGCTCTTTTGCTTCTGTGTGCAAATTAATTTAAGATATGTTTGATTGCAAAAAAAATAATGCAACTTTGGGCTAGAAAAATGCATACTGTTTATCCAGGTGAAAACTTAATTATTACATTGTTTGTTCCCCACTCTTGCTTAGAAACTGGAGACATTACAGAGAGAGTTCCCAGGTTGTCACTGAATTGATAGAAGCTCTAAGCAGAGAGTTGACTGGCGTTCAAATTTTTTAGCAGTGGTATTTTGTAAACCAGCTCTCAAGACATGTAAATATTTACATTAGAGTCAAATCAAGAGTAAGAAGCTTACAAACTTAGAATCATAGAATAATAGCATAGTTAGGGTTGGAAAGGACCTCAAGATCATCTAGTTCCAATCCCCCTGCCATAGGCAAGGACACCTCTCACTAAACCATCCCACACAAGGCTCTGTCCAACCTGGCCTTGAACGCTGCCAGGGATGGAGCATTCACAACTTCCTTGGGCAACCCATTCCAGTGCCTCACCACCCCTACAGTGAAAAACTTCCTCCTCATATCCAATCTAAACTTCCCTTGTTTAAGTTTGAACCCTTTACCCCTTGTCCTGTCAGTACAGTCCCCAATGAAGAGTCCCTCCCCAGCATCCCTATAGGCCCCCTTCAGATACTGGAAGGCTGTTATGAGGTCTTCATGCAGCCTTCTCTTCTCCAGGCTGAACAGCCCCAACTTTCTCAGCCTGTCTTCATGCAGCAGGTGCTCCAGTCCCCTGATCATCCTCGTGCCCTCCTCTGGACTTGTTCCAGCAGTTCCATGTCCTTTTTATGTTGAGGACACCAGAACTGCACACAATACTCCAGGTGAGGTCTCACAAGAGCAGAGTAGAAGGGCAGGATCACCTCCTTCGACCTGCTGGTCACACTGCTTTAGATGCAGCCCAGGATACGGTTGGCTTTCTGGGCTGCAAGTGCACACTGAAGCCGGCTCATGTTCATTTTCTCATTGACCAACACCCCCAAGTCCTTCTCCGCAGGGCCGCTCTGAATCTCTTCTCTGCCCAGTCTGTAGCTGTGCCTGGGATTGCTCCGACCCAGGTGTAGGACCTTGCACTTGGCATGGTTGAACTTCATAAGGTTGTCATCAGCCCAGTTCACAAGCGTGTCAAGGTCCCTCTGGTTGGCATCCCTTCCCTCCAGCGTATCAACCGAACCACACAGCTTGGTGTCATCGGCAAACTTGCTGAGGGCGCACTCAATCCCACTGTTCATGTCAGTGACAAAGATTGTTGAACAAGACCGGTCCCAACACCAATCCCTGAAAGACTCCACTCGCTACTGGTCTCCAGAAGGACATTGAGCCATTGAGCACCGGTCTATAATTCCCTGGGTCATCCATTTTCCCGTTCTTGAAAATGGGAGTTATATTGCTCTTTTTCCAGTCATCAGGAACTTCAGTTTGCACAGATCCTTATTCTGGAGTCATGGGTCTGGCAAAGAAAACTGATGACTTCAACAGAAAATATTTCTCAAGCAAGGACACACTAGAATTTGTCTGTAACATCTGAACGTGTCTTTAGCTGTTCTTCTTTATAAGCAAAAGCAACAATGAATAAATTGCCAAGTGTATTTTGGATTGTGTTGCTCTTAATGATGTTTTCATTATATTGTTCACATTTTGTTTTGAGAGATGTTGGTCAGCACTGAACTGGCAGGATAGCAGCCCTGGAAAAATCAGAACAGTGTATTTTCAAAGAAAAGGGAATAAATTGTTTGATTTCCTTTTCCCCACCATTTAGCATCCTCTCTCCTAGCGAGCAATGCTGTGCTTATTTTCTCCAGCAGTTAGAGAGCCACTCGGTATGCTGAACTAGGAGCTGGAAGGGGAACTATGCCTTAGAAACAGCTGGCAAGCCTGTTGATTTCTGACCTGAACTAAGTTTCTTGTACACGGGGGAGGTATGGCATCCTCTTAGTCCGGCAAAGAGAAAGGAAATAATTCCCCTTGTTGAAATGGTTCAGCTTGTAACTGCGGACAGTATAGAGGAGGGGTAGGGCTTCTTTAAAAAGCCACTAATATGCTTCCCTCTAAAAGAACAGGAAGGAGAGAGACACATCCCTGCCTAACTCACACAGAGCTATATGCAATGGCTTCTGGGCCTAACTCTTTTGTGCAATCTTGATAAGGTCAAAAACGATCCAAGTTTCCTTTTTAAAATAATCCAAACCATTATGATCCTGCAAAAGGTTCTTTTTCTCATTGTTATAAATTATTACCAGTATTGTTATTTCCACTATTACAGTATTGTATTACCATTAAAGGTAGTAATGCATCATTATTGCTACGTTTATTAATTTGATGAGATCCTTCTGGCACAGGCTCTTCAGCCCAGGGTCTAGAGATGAGTTTTCTGCTATAATGGAAAAATGGCACACATTGCTAGTGTTTGCTAGCAAAAGTAGTTGGCAACCTTAAGCCACAAAGCCCTACCAAGACTGTAGGGTGCCTCTGACATACAGCATGCTCTGCACTACTGAGTCTGTATCCCAGACAGTCTGACAAGCTGATGATGTTCATTACATTATGGTTAGTTAGCTACAACACAACTGCTGCTACATTTGCTTTGGACTGAGGCAAGCACGGTACTTGACCTCAGTGACTTTGCTCAGATTCAGAGGTTTGACTCAAAGAGACCCAGTTTTGGTCAATGACATTTGCCAAACGCTGTAGAGGGTAAAAAAACCTTAGCAGTTTGCTCATTCTCCAACTTCCCCTCATGGTCCTTGAAAACTTTTTTTTACTTTTCTTTTTAAAAGGGCTTGAGAACAGCACAGAGATGCAATAGTCAGACAGGATTTAAAGAGATGTCATTCATTTATGTTGTGATTTAAATCCAGGCAGTAACTCAGAACCATGTAGTCGCTCACTCACTCCCCCCACTTCCTCCCCACCAGCTCTCGGAGGGATAGGGAGAAGAATCGAAATAATGTAACCCCGTGGGTTGAGATAAGAACAGCTCAGTAACTAAGGTATAACACAAACCACTACTGCTACCACCAATAGTAATAACAATAAGAGAAATAACAATGGAAGAGAGTACAACCTCTCACCACCCGCCACCCGATACCCAGCCTGACTCAGCACTGATCTAGCCCTTCTGGCCAACTGCCCCAAGTTCTACAAGTTCTACATCCTGGGCATGATGTGCTGTGGTATGGAATACCTCTTTGGTTAGTTTGGGTCAGGTGTCCTGTCTCTACTTCCTCCCTGCTTCCCTTCCCCTCCTCCCTGGCAGAGCATGAGACTCAGAAATTCCTTGGTCAGACTGAACATTGCTAAGCAGCAACTAAAAATATTGGTGTTATCAGCGCTGTTCCCAGGCTGAAAGTTAAAAACACAGCTCTGCACCAGCTACTAAGAAGGAGAAAAAATGACTGCTACTGCTGAACCCAGGACAATTTAGTTCTGAAAATCATGCATAATGCTTATACTCATAGATTTCCACACAACTTAGAAGGCGTGAAATATAAATGCCATGCATGTCTCCCATAAAGAGGGAAAATTTGAATAGTCTTGTGATTTTTTGTGTGAAGTGTTTTGAAAACCTGAAACTTTCTCTGATATTTCATCCTTTTCTGTTTGTTTTCATAAGAAACAAACCACAAGGAATGTACAACAAACTTGCAGGTACCTATTTCACTTTCTTTTTTGCATACTGCATAACCTCTCCATGTAGATCCAGAAATAGATTGATTAGAAGTAACTGTTTTCTCCAGTTTAGAGACCTAAGGGCCTATGATCAGCTCTTGAGATGAAGAAAAGAGTAATGATTTCCCCTACCTATTACAGAATAAAAATATTCCTTCATTTTGCTCTCCTTTTATCTTCCTCTCCCCTTCCCTTCCCCCTTCAAAATCCATAACCCTACAGAGGTCCTATTTTTTATGGGTTTTTTAGTATCAGCCCATCAGTTTTCTTCTGCTGCAGCAACAGGCTGGATGATCACCTGTCAGAATTTGGGCAACTCTGCTCTTCTGTTTGAACGGACAGATTTCAGAAACATATTAAAGTGCTCTTACATAAAAGTGCATTTTTACCAAACACATTAAATGGGTCAAAATATGAAATTTAAACTTTTTTTTCTTTCCATAAAGATAACATTCCCTCATTCAACTTCCATTTTATGTATAAAGAAAACACTGGAAATTTCCACTGCTCGTTTATTGTCAGTGATTAAACGGGCACATTAACATATCAGCATGCAGAGTGCTATACTGCTGAACTCACTCTTTTGATGGCACAAATAGAAGGTAACACTTTGCTTTATGAAGCCTTACAGACACGATTTGGCCAGCTTTCTAGTATTATTTAGGACAAACAGATTGTACACAAAGCCACAAGAGGCAGTTTTTACCTTCCTCTCATATCCTTCAACTCTGTTCTTGACATCATACAGAGTAAAGGAAGCTGTTTATAGCACAAACTGCAGTAACAGAAACCAGACACTGAGTATCTGGGATACAATCTGCATGTGAGTATGTATCTGCATGTGAGTATGTAAGAGCTCCAAGGTAAATTTAAGCAGAGGCACTACTGTAGTAACTGATTAGATACTTCCTGTGTCTTGCTTTGCAAGACATCCACTGGAATATAGGCATCCAGTGGTAGCAAAGCATATAACTGCAAAAGTGCAAACAAATCATCAGACACTTGCAATTAAACCCAAATAGGGTGTAGGACCTGAGGCCCAACACCCTGTCCACAACTGCAGTCACACTGCATTGCTGCACCCTCAAAACAGACAAGTGCAAATTGGAGACTCAGAGAGCTCCATATAGATAAATAAATAGATATATTCAAATGTCTCTTGTGGACTGCTTTTAAAGTAATTATTTGCTTCATATAGACCTCTATGTTTTTTATTAATAGGCTTTATTGTACTGGTTTTCTAAATAGATCCTAAAACAACCTGCATACCTCAATTGTAACTCTTTCTTAAGAAGGAAGTGGCCTTTGATGTAAAGCTCTGATCATGAACAGAGTATAAACAACTCTGTAATCTATAAGGATGTAGACATTCAAAGTGTGAGAACACTAAGATAGCTAATATTCATTAAATCCATACTACAGGTAATGTCTGGAGAAGCCTCCAGGGAAAATTAACTTCTGTCAGAAGGCATACAAGCTGTGTCGACTCACCACCACACAGAATTTAATAATTTTCATCCATAAGGGCAATGCTCATGCATATTTCTGTTCAGTGACACCATGGAAAGCATACTGCTTTTTCAAATATGTGCAAAACAAAGATTTAGGTTTCCTTTGAAGAGGGAGGAGGGCATTTTGGCTTGCTTATGTCATAATTACTTATGTCAAACTAAACAGGATATTGTTTTTTCTTTTGTAAGTACTCACTAAAAGTATTTCCATTCACAAATGTGTGCAGATAAAGTATTTATGGCTTTTGCTATAGGCTACATTGCTAAAAATTCTCCTGGGACCTTGGTACTTTCCAGAAAGTAAAGACCAAAAGAGGTCCAGAGAACCTGACTGGATGCCTTTTTTCACTGTCTAGCAGTATAGTCTTGTCCTGCTCTGTTCACTAAAAGTAGTTATGTTTCTTCAGATTATGGAAAGGAAAGATTGGCAAAAAAAAACCAAAACCCAGACATACAATTTCACACATTTTCTTGGAAACAGGAAGAATTTTGAGTGATATAGTGATTATTGAAGGATCTGTTATATTAATTGACATTTTGTTTGTTTTGACCAGTGGATATCCTCTTATCAATATCTCTGTGCTGACCTTACTCTCTTCTCTGTTGGTTTTGAGATGTAAGGGGGTACTTTTCAAAGGAAACTGGTCTCTAACGGAAAATTCTGCAACTACTGAAAACAGATGAACAATACTGACAAAGAGGTGTTGTAGGACTATTTGTTTCAATCCTTCAGGAGCACACGACCTTCCCACACTTTTCAAATCAGGTAGATCTGCAAACCTCAGGGAAGTCAAACTCATATCCATAAAACTGGTGGGCACTACCACAAGTCCAAACAAAAGCATCTTGGGATAGAGTGGAAAAGTATATCTCAAACAGATAAAACATTTTGTGGAAATCAGTTGTTTGTGGAAAAATTCTCTATTGGACTGTTATGAAATTTCTGGTCTGAAGAAGCTTCTTCAAATATCTTAATTCTATCAGGAGAAAAAAATGTGTTGCTAATGGAAGTCTTTTGAAAAGGTCAGTAGTCAAATCAAATGTTTAAAAATTCTAAATGAGGTGTTTTATTGTAAAGAAAATCCTTTTTTGTCTGAGGCAGGGATAGTTAATTTTGGTAAACTCATTTTGGGGGTTTTTTGAGGACTTCAGTTTTGTCACAACTTCAGATCTCCAGCTCCTGTAACCCAAATGAATGAAATTGAAACCTGTCCTCTAAGTCCAGAAAAGCTTCCCTGGCATCTGTCAGGTTAGACCACATATATACTATTTTTCACCTAAAAATAGAAAGCAGAGCTCTGAAATGTTCACTGTGGTGTAGGCATACATCCAAAAAGCAAAGAGATGCATCGATTAAAAGCACTCAAGTAGAAGTGAGCCCTTTGAGCCACCAGCATGCCAAGCTGTTCTAGTTGGACATTCAGACACCATGACTGCACAAGGCAATTTATTATCATTTATTTTTGGTCCCCACTATACAAAAAAGATGTGGACAGGATGGAGAAGGTCCAGGGAAGGCCCACAAAGATGATCAAAGGACTGGGAAGCCTGCTGTATGAAGAAAGGCTGAAGCAATTGTGTTTGTTCAGCCTGGAGAAAAGACAGCTCACGGGAGACCTTCTCACCATGTTCCAGTATTTAAAGAGTGGCTACAAAGAAGATGGAGACTCCCTTTTTACAAGGAGACATATGGAAAAGTCAAGGGGTAATGGGCACAAGTTACTTTCAGGAAGATTCCAGTTGAACACTAGGAAAATTTTTCATAGTGAGAGCAATCAGCCATTGGAATAACCTCCTCAGGGAAGTGGCAGATTCCCCAGTGTTGGACAGTTTGAAGCTTTAGCTAGACCATCTAGTCTAGAACACATTTTTGCCAATAAAGGTTTGACTGGATAATGCTTGAGGTCACTTCCAACCTGGTATTCTATGATGCTATGAGCATTCATCTTGACACCTCACCAGCAGTTTTCCACCAGTGAACGAGATGGACACCGGGTTTATTGGTGGCCTTGTGCACCAGATATCTTTTCCCAGGTGATAACGCCTTCAAAATTGCCGTCAAAATGCATATAGTTAGACCCTCAGTCAGAAATGAGGAGGCATATAGTGAAACAAGAGCTTGAAATAAAAGCAGGTGAAAGAGAAACACTCAAACAGAGTTTCAGCTGTTTTTAGCAAGTCTATTTATACCCAACCATATCCTTTGAAAACATAAAATTCTAGTCCTAATTTATTAATGGAATGTGCCAGCACCAAGTTATTTTTAAATTTGGAATATAAATGTCCTCCATGAACTAGAGCGAGCAGGCAGCATCTGACATGAGTCTCAGAGCTAGTGTGAAATTTACTTTAAAATTGCTGCTGCCTTTCCAAAAATTATGCATCGTGAGCATGCGGCTTCACTCGTGTTAGCTTTTTCTTTAATTAGAAAACAGAACCACAGGAAGTGGCACATGGAAAGGATCTTGCCCTTGCTTGGATGTAAATAATCCTCTCAGCTTATTTTAGCTCTTTCTTCCCAGCTAAATTCAAGTTGTCAGAGGAATGTGAACCTGAAAAGGAAAAAAAAATAATGGAAATTTACAGACATTTGTAAACAGAAAAGGCAAAGATTATTCCTCTTTTTTATTTTTCCCCACCCTTTTCCTTCTTTAATGGCAAATATGAAGTGGCGATTGAAAGGAACAGAAATAAAGAAAATAAGATATTTTTAGCTTCTGGGGATTTTTATTTCCAATATTAAGTGCAATGAAAAAGGGCATTTTTCTGTAGAAATGTTCCTCAAAAGAACCTTGCAGTTCAGTATTCAGCCACCTCAAATCATCTGCCCTTTTAGTTATACTCTGTTGACTTTTTCCAACGGCTATCCTCATCATAGCTTTATAAGCCCATTAGAGACACACATTTGAGTGTTTTAGGGAATGACTAGACACAGCAAACGATTTCCCATAAATAATTTATTTGATGACTTCAAAATTCTCAGCGTTCCTGTAAGAAGTGCCTGTTATGGAGGAATGCTGGTAAAAGACAGCAGCTCTCTTCCCCAGTCCCACTGCCTGACCCAAGGCCCCCTTCACAACCCACATAGAAGCTGCTGCAGTTTCTTCTGGGATTTGTTCCTCTGCTGTCTGAGTTAGAGGGAATTTTCCTAATAACTTGTACAGAAACTGAATGAGATCCAGAGACTTCCTGATCTTCTTTGCCTCCTGAGAATAAAAGGGAAAACTCATTGCTTTGCAAGCAAATGTCCTTAAGCATGAGTCAACTTTGGGACAAAAAGTTTGGCAGCCAAGAGTTTAGTCTCACAAGCTCCTCGAAAAAGCAGTGCTATTATAAAAAATGTTTACAAGACTAAACCATTGATGATTTTGCAAAAGTTCACTAAATGCTTTTTATACTGAGCTTAACTCTGTGTTCATTATTCCAGAATTTAGTACACATAAACTGGTTTTGGAGTTACTTTAGAATAGATGAAAAGAATTTTTAACAGTTTTCATTAGTTTCATGTTAAAAGAACCCTAAACTTTGAATACTTGTGTACACGAAATACCAAAGCCCCTCTAAGGTAAGTCTTTGACAAAGGAAAAAGTATGTATGTTTTGATGCATAAAACATGCATTTTAAAAATTACTGCATCTGGGAACACTTACTGAGGAACTTCTCTATATATTGAACATATTGGGTTTCCATGCACAGTCTGTAACTTCTAAAAGAACAAATTCCAACTACATTAGCTTTCTTATATCTGTCAGTCAAGCATCTGTAGGGTCCTTGAGCTACTTTTGAGATAAGTCTTTCACATTACCTTTGTTACTGAAATTTAAAAATAAGTTAAATTATTAATTAACATTAAATGCAGTAGCTGCATACTAATATGCTGGCAATTTATCTATCAGTTTTAGCACTGAGCATGTTTAAATTATCTCACCTCAGCGCCTGATAAACAATCAATGGACTTATTCAACAGATTCATCTCCAGTGCTAATTGTATCCATTTAAATGAAATTATTCTGATTGTTATTCCACGTAGTGATTTGGTGATATGAGACTCCTGAAGAGGTGTTATTGATTTGGGGCAGCCAAGCACCATCCATTACAGCTGTGAAGACAGGAATTAAATATAAATAGTTGGCTATTATTTTGTGGATGTCTTTGTGGACAAATAGGGCAGCAGGAACAGGATAATTACAAATTTGCACTAATTTGTCTTCTTGATTTATAGGTATATGATTCCTGCAAAAAAAATGAGGGCTACAAAGTAATCAAGTGAAGCTGGCAACAGACACAATCTTGTGACTCCTTTAGGAGAAAGGACAAACAATTCAGGTGCTGTCAGATTATAAAAGGTGTTTAGACAGTTAAAAAGAACAAGTTTGGCACCTGATGAGACTTACAGCAGTGCCTAAAATGATTTTTGGATACTTAGATAGAATTTAGGAAGCAGACTGAATCAAAAACAGTAAAAAAAAAAATAAAAAAAACTTTCATGGCTTTCATTGTTCCACATTACATCTACCAAGCTGAGAGGAACCATACAAAAAACATTTCCAAAAAATGTGGGAAAAAATAGCTTTTGTGCAACATTCCTGAGGTTGCAGAGTATAGTAAGCACAATTAAAGTTTTACAGCACATCTGAAGTTACAAGCGAGGTGAACAAGATCAGTAGATGTGTGGTACTGGAGATCCAAGAACCAACAAATAATCTGGCAAATGAGAAACTAGCTAAAAGATGACATGATAACAGAGAATATCCTCCTTGTCTTAAGCCTCAGAGACATCAAACTCAATGGAGGTAATTCAGTAGACACAGGAAGCAGAAGAGAACATGAAGTGAGGGCTGTTTACAGTGGTCATGATAAAACTCTAA
Source organism: Lathamus discolor (assembly GCF_037157495.1). NCBI lineage: Eukaryota > Metazoa > Chordata > Aves > Psittaciformes > Psittacidae > Lathamus > Lathamus discolor. The sequence goes on from NC_088885.1 coordinate 110,648,288, forward strand.
TTGTAAAGAAGAAATTCATTGCACCTAGCACCCACAAGCTCATCCAGTCTCTGGTGAGGGAGGAAAAAGGAGAAAAGAAAACTACAGAAAAGGTGGTCCTGACCTAACATCGTCAACAAGCAACACCAGCACTTGCGAAGAATCACCAGAACCTGGGTTAGTCAACAGCACCACGTATGTTTGATCAAATCTCACTTTGCACTAGATGCGGAGTTCGTGTGACACGTCCTGTAACTGTTGGAAATAAAATCACACCCTGATGATGACATGTGTTGCTACTTTTGTGCTTTGAAGTGATTTGGTGAGCTACAATAGCTATTCACCCTCACTGCAACGATTCCCTTGCCTACTTCCTTCATAGGCCCAGCTGTTCCAAAGCTGTATATCCCTCAACTGGACAGTGCACAATAGTTGGGACACTTATATCATTTGCAGGATATGTTTTTACTTCTGTTCTATCAGGAAGGGTCATCCAGCCTGCTTCTCAGAACTGAGCCACCACACACTACTATTTTTCACTACTTTTCTTTAAGCTATTCCATAAGAGAAGATGCAGTGCTCAAAAGACCAGGAATATGCACAGGACAGACAAGGTTTCTGGTGTCGCACTCCATGTTCCCATGCAATTTTGATAATTTGCGTTAAGCAGCCACTGAACAAAATGTTTAATAATGCCATGAGCAAGACGTGAACTCAAAAGTCACTCTTAGATGGATTTTAACCAACAGTTCTCATTTTCTGGAGATTCCCAAGGTAGTTGGCATTGGCATACGAATGTAACTGATTTCAGTCCCAGATAGCTAGGGAAAAATGAAGTAACCCATTTGGATTTGGATCTCACTCCTCCAAGGAGAATGCCTAATACAGTCATGAATTGTCTTTCATGACAAATGTATCCCAACACAAGCATCCGTGCATTTTTCGAAGAATCCTGTGAACCGCAGGGCAAAGTCACTGCTATACATGCAAAGGTGCTTTCTAAGCAGTAAAACAAAGCATTTAAATGGACTGTGTGATGGGCCCCAGGAAATGCCTCTGAAACCTGACAAAAGTGAAGAATAAGTCCCTGGGATCTGTCCAACAATTCTGAGACCAACAGGCTTCTCAGGCAAACCAGAGGCAAAGCTGATGTTACCCACAGAAATATAACTTTGAAACTGAACAACGGTTTCTGGGAACATAGAATCATAGAATAGTTAGGGTTGGAAAGGACCCTAAAATCATCTAGTTCCAACCCCCCCGCCACGGGCAGGGACACCGCACATTAAACCACATCACCCAGGGCTTTATCCAACCCGGCCTTGAACACTGCCAGGGATGGAGCATTCACAACTTCCCTGGGCAACCCATTCCAGTGCCTCACCACCCTTACAGTAAAGAACTTCTTCCTTACATCCAATCTAAACTTCCCCTGTTGAAGTATTAACCCGTTACCCCTTGTCCTATCACTACAGTCCCTAATGAATAGTCCCTCCCCAGCATCCTTATAGCCCTCCTTCAGATACTGAAAGGCATCTTTGAGAGATGGCAGATGATAAGAGTTTTGAGAATCTAAATTTCAGACTGAGATCCTTTTGTGCATTTGCCATCATGCAGATCACTGAGGTTTTGTTTATCTCATCCTAACTCCACCTTCAAGGCCAGGCTCATGTGTCTTGAAAGACAGTGAGCCTACAAGCACAACTCGTGCATAACTCTGGTTTTACGTGGATATGCAAACCTCGATATACACAGTTAATATAAAAATGTTTGTCTCAGTTGCTCATGAGTAGTGTACAAGCTGCCTATAGAGTACCTGGTTGAAAAGTGGGAGGCAGGCAGAACTTGCTGTGCTTACAGACATGTGGGAGTCTTTTAAAATCATGTAAGCTCGTGAAAGTAGCTCTCATGCTACATTTTTTAGAGCTTCATGAAAATCAACCCTTTGTAAAGTTGTGGCAATAGACAAATCAACTAAAACCTCTTCTCAGCACAGAAGAGAAAACTCTAGTGTTGGTGCAAACCCCCATGCAACTTCCTATCTTTATAGTAATTAATCTCACATGAATTATCTTTGACTTTCAATTGCGTAGGTCTGACTGTCAACCAAAACACAAACTTCTCATGAAATTCACTAGAGTTTTTAAAATTGATCTGATGAAGGAATTTGACATTAATCTGCAGTTTATTTCACAAAAAATAAGATATTCCCAGTAGTAAAAGACAATGCCTATTAACTGGGATCACTTTGCTAGATTTTAGATACCAGAGGTGCAAATCTCTGAGTTCCATAGGCAACCAAGAACCAAAGGTATAGCACTGCAACACAAAATGAGTCCAAGAATGAAAGAAAGATCATTTCAACATTCTCTTTAGAGTAAATATAGGATATTTCCATTTTTGGATGCACTTCAAGCCTGTTCAAAAAAGGGGTGGCTTTCCTAACTGCAAATCTTTCCAATTTTAGTGATAAAAATGCCAGGCTAAGATCAATGAATGTTTATACAGAATGTGAAAGAGTACAAACAGAAGGCATAGTACAGTTATACTTTTGAAGGCAAATTCTGTTATTTACTCTACATCCCAAGGCACATGAAAACCTGTAGAGTATAATTACAAAGTAACTATTATACAGCAGCCACTCTTTGCATAAAATTTCCACTGTCTGATGCCCAATTCTTCTTCCTCTTGATGCTGATGTCACATTTTGGCACCAAATTACAAGAATCAAGATCAGCTTGATCTTGACAGTTTGCAAGGAAGTCAGGGAAACTGCTACACACAGACTGAGTGGGAGAAAATAAGAACTGTGGATGGAAAGGATCTGAAGCTTCTTTTTTTTTAAGGCTATTTATTGCAAATCAAGCAGTATAAATTTCTGATCTTATGAGTAGATGCAGTTCTTTCACTCTGGAGTCAATACCATTCCACTAACATAAGGAATGGAGAGCATGAGCTCAAACAGTAATATTTATAACATCCAGAGGGAAAATATAAACCCTATGGCAGTATCTTGCACAGTGAGGACTGCAAGAGGTCTTTGGATGAGGAATGCTGAAATGAACGTACGCACCTCAACCCAGTTGCTACTCTTTGAATGATGGACTTAATGGAAAGGCAGCGCATCTGGATCATAAGGGGCAAGCAATGAACAATACAAAAAGTATGCATAAATGAGAGGTGTATCTGCTAATAGCATTGGTTGTTTATACATGACTTCGTTACAGTCACTGAACTACAGCCACTGCAGAGCCTGGGGGGAAAAAGGATCCATCAGAGAGTTCCTCACTGCACAGCTGGTACTACACAGGCACCAGTTATTACCCAGAAACTTTAGCACTGACTGGAACAAACACACATTTGCAATTGTTCCAACCAAACTTTGCCTCTGATAAAGAAATTAAACACTAAATACTCTTCTCCTGGGTTGAGAACTCTGCCAAGCATCAGCCTAGTGAGAACTTCATAACAAAAATTCATTCATTTATGGGAGCTGGAGTTTTCTAATGGGTAGAGTGAGTCACTCTTTACTAGTGAAGTAATACAGAGCTGCATTCTAATCACAGATTTCCATCTGGACCGTTTATTTGTGAATTTATGTTAAAAGATGAAACCATTTCAGCTACAATTTGGGTTTTTTTCTTGCCACATTTTACCCTTATTCCCTCTCTCTTTTTTTTGCCAATAAACCTATTTCCCCTGCCTTTTTCACCCAATCTCTGCATTTTTCTTATATTCAACCATTTTCCAGCATCAAACAAAAAACTAAGTGCATTTATGAATTATTGGAAAACCCAGATGTATCTCTTTTCTTTAGCCCTTAGTGCTGTCTATCCTAAATATACATTTTATTAAGAGATGCAGCCTAGCATATAAATTCATTGGTTCAAGACACTCAGAATAGGTCTAAATTAAGAAGGCTCTACCACATAGTTCCAAGAGAAACCAGAAAGAAGTTGTAAATTAGAAAACAAGTTTTCTTCTTCCTCCAGTGTAAGTTTGGTTGGCAGATTTGGGACTCATTTAGTTGGAGTCTAATAGGGACACTAATTGTATTCAGATTGTAATTTAAAAATTAATATATAATCACAAAGGTAACATTTAAAGCTAAACTAATCCCATGCTTACCCACTAATATCTATTATAAAAGTGTCAATGGTATTATGGCGACTGAAACACAAGTGTTAATGTGCACTTAGACAGTCTAGCCAAAAGCTGCTTATCTATGTAGCTTTTGAGCTACATCAGACTAATCTAGGAAAAATTATGCCTATCAATGTCAGCATTTATGTAGCTAAAGGTAAAATTTTAATTCAAGAGTTTTAAATGAGGACAAATAGAGCAGATGGGTAAACAAAGACAGTGGATGGTGATCTATGAATTATGAGCCTCAACTAGGGACAGTCAGATTAACTATCTCATTATACCAATGCCACTGTCACTACCTTCATGACCAGGAAAGCTACCTCTGTTGAACAGCTAAATAATTAAAGAGGAGCTATTAAGAAGTCATTTCTCCAATTAAATCACCCAATTAGTAGGCAGACAGCACACCAAGCGGTTGTCATGTAAGGAAAAAGCAGTTAATTTTACAGAAAAAGAGGTAAACCTAAGATCTCTTTTTTGTTATTTAGTCAGTTTATCTCCACAGGCTTCTCAATAGCCCCATGCACCAGCTTGAACACCTCATACATTGGCAAATGATATTGACAGGAATGGGTTAATATGTTTCTTATTCATTTCTACAGGAGTGAGAAAGATTTAGGAAGGAAAATATCTGATTATTCAACTGCATGGTCAAAGTTGGTGTTTGACCATGGCACAAAGCTGCAAAATGGACAGCTCCCAGAACTAGAGGCAAGTAACATAGTTCCAGGGTAGTGAGCTGCATTCTTGAACTGAAAGTGAAGGTGATCCAAAACCCTTTTCAAAGCTATGTGCTGTGAAGGCAAGTGTACTGCTGAGATAGTATAATCAGATGATTTGATAACAAGGGATTTATAGGCATGAATAAATGCAGGTGATGAACCAACTTGCATCAGTAACAGCACCTAAGAGCTGAATATCTCCTTTCACTTGCATCTCCCTGGGGATTAAGAAGATAAAAACAGTAATAAAGACTAGCATTAGTGAAAAAGCAGTAGGAAAAGCATGACAGCCAGGAGCCAGGTTTGGTAGAAAAACCTCATGTCCCACAAATCTGAAAGAAATTTTGAAAGAATTGGGTGTTCCCAAGTTGCTCCCAGTGACAGAATATTCTCAGCTTATCAAAAAGTTCCTAAAAGCATCTCTGTCCTATGTATATTAAAATTTCATGGTAGAAGAGGAAAAGTCTCTCATAGTTTGACAACCAGTTAGAAGTTAGGAAGACAAAAGCTGAACTAGAAAGTCAGCTTTCACCAAAGAGAAGTTATACCTAGATCCTGTGAGGATCTGCCCTAGGAACTCTTCTCCTAGGAGCTCATAAGTGGAAAGGATATGAAGAGTAAAAAAACCTACATTTCCAAATGAAACAAGTCTGTTTCAAGTTGCTAAAAAACTAACACAACATATACAGAATGATCACACAATACTGGGTGACTTTGCAACAAAATGGCAAATTAAATCCAGTGCCCATTAACGCATAATAATGCACATAGGAGGAAAAAATAATTAAATCTGTGTATAAAAGCAATGAGGGACTCCAAACAAGCTATTACCACTTGGGGAAGGGTGTTGGAATCATTTTGAACTGCTCTCGGAAAACACTGACTTAGTTCTCAACAGGAAAATTGGATGATAGCAATTATTAGGAAGCTAAAAAACTTAATTTTGCTGCTGTCTAAATCCATGACATAGGGACAATGGAAGACATGACATGCAGATGTAGCTGTTCCTTCTTTAAGAAGATGTAGCCAACCCAGAAAAGACACACAGAGGACAGCAAAGATAATTACACTGCCATAGAAACAGAATTTCAACAGGCAAGGCCTGGTCACACCGCAAGAGCTGATGGATGTGTGACAAAATCGCCATGCGTTGGAGGTCAGGGAGCAGCAGCTGCTCCTGAGGGGAAGCCAGACAGGAGCCACTGGTGACAGGGCAGGACAAGGGCCTCTCCAGCAAGGACACAGTCCCAAAAGAAGGCAAACAGAGTAGGTCCAGGGGCAGATGCTGGTCCAGCCACCAGTTGCCACTGGGCAAATCCCCTGTCATAAGGACATGTCCAACGGCAAGCAAGAAAGTCAAATCAACAAGGCCAGGCACACCATGTGCAGTTCTGGTGTCCTCAACATAAAAAGGACACGGAACTGTTGGAACAAGTCCAGAGGAGGGCCACGAGGATGATCAGGGGACTGGAGCACCTCCCGTATGAAGATAGGCTGAGGAAGTTGGGGCTGTTCAGCCTGGAGAAGAGAAGGCTGCGTGGAGACCTCATAGCAGCCTTCCAGTATCTGAAGGGGGCCTATAGGGATGCTGGGGAGGGACTCTTCGTCAGGGACTGTAGTGACAGGACAAGGGGTAACGGGTTAAAACTTAAACAGGGGAGGTTTAGATTGGATATAAGGAGGAAATTCTTTCCTGTTAGGGTGGTGAGGCACTGGAATTGGTTGCCCAGGGGGGTTGTGAGTGCTCCATCCCTGGCAGTGTTCAAGGCCAGGTTGGATGAAGCCTTGTGTGGGATGGTTTAGTGTGAGGTGTCCCTGCCCATGGCGGGGGGGGTGGAACTAGCTGATCTTGAGGTCCTTTCCAACCCTAACTATTCTATGATTCTATTCTATGATTCTATACAGGGTAGTTTATGCAACAACCAAGCACAAAGGCTTGGGCTTAAATGGGACACCTGGGACGGTGGGTGAGAGTGGATCAGTCATTCAGATGGTGGTTCTTCTTCTCATGCTACTGATGGAGAAGAAGGGCATCCAGCCGTGAGGGACCTTAGTCTGTACATCTGTGCAGCCTTGGAGCTTATTAGGAAATGGGCTGGTTTTAATGATCTTTGTAAATGAATCAGCAAAACTGAATGCACAATTTTACATCCCAAACTTGTGTTAATAAGTGACTAAATGATTTGTGATTCATTCCTGTCCTGCTGTATTTGAGCAAAGGATAAAAATAAGTTGCTACTATTTGGCCTTCTTTGCAAATCTAGAATCAATATTTTTCACTAAGAAAAGGCTAATGAAGCTAAATGGAAAAATAAAAAGATCAAAAGTTAAATAGGGAATTCTAATAGCTCACTTCTTTAAAAAAAAAAGTCATACAAATTCATTTTAGAACTGTGTGTTAGCCATCAGTTCCATGAAACAACAGCAGTTAGAAAATGTATACCCCTTTCTGTGCTTGTCATTGACCCAGTTGGAGGTCTTACTTACAGTGAGTTGAAAAGATGTTACATTTGAGAATGGAGCTGTTATTGTTTTCAAATTTACAGACTTACCTAGGGGTAATTGTAAACCATTTGAGTGACTGCCATAAGCTATCCTGAAATGACTGGCAGCCTTCCACGACAGTTACTCAAAATGAAGTCATAATCCCAATATGAGCAGATGAACAACTATGGGAATACCAGAAGATGCTTGGAACAGATTCTAGCAGATTTCATCTGGAATGTAGCACTCAAACGGACCTCCTCAGCTACACAATCCAATTTCCTATTATCACTGCGAACAAAGTCAGAAACACCATGAATTTGGCAAGAGCTTTGTGATGGTAAACTGCCAGTCTCCCTGGCTTGGCTTCCAGAGGGAAAAGCATAAACTGGTAGCCAGCCATGGTTGGATTTACTGAAAATTGCTGCTGAAAGTTAACAGTTTCCCAGGGACTTGTAGGAAACTGGAGTTTGCAAGGTTGAGCACCAGGATAGAGATTGCAGAGCAGAATTACAGTGGAGTCTGCCCGAGGGAGGGCTGAGAATGGATGGGTGCCCCAGGGCTTGGGAGCCACAAGATAAGAAGAACCTAAACAGCTCCAGGACAGAGTCTTAAAGGATAAGAAATACCTGTTTGTAAATTAATCTTGTTCCTCCTGAAAACAAGCTTGTGCAAAGAGTTCCTGAAAAGCCCTAGCTGTGTAATTTCCGAATCTTGAGGGCAGTTTCTGTCAACAATCTTGTCTCCTGAACCAGCCTCACAGACCTTGGCACTGATTTTTAATCTCTTACCTCTCAGAGCTTAGAGCAAGTTGAATGCTTTCTCAATCTTAAATGAAGGTGGAGGTAAATTCTTATTTAATCACCTCTGGGGAAAAATCCAGTAAAATAGCTTAGGGGATGGTGAGCCATCCATGCGAATTTAAATCAATAGATATAAGTCTATAGTGAGAAGGAGCAATTTGTGAAATATTGGACCATAAGGATTTGTTTCAGAGCAGCAGGGCAATGAAATGTCTTTCATTCTCAAGCGGGGCTCCCTGAGAGTAGTAGGGCCGCCCAAAGCTCTCCAGCTACCAGGCAATGGGAGGAAAGTTTCCTCCACGCAGATCCACCCACCAGTGGCAGCTTGCGACAGGCTCTCTAGACTCCCCAGGGCCAAGTACAGGCAGAAGAAAGGATAAAATTACATAATCAGTTGTTGGAGCCTAAAAAGAGGTGGATTATTTTCATGCTGCCCATAGTCTTGTGTACCAAATTAGTGAGCTCAGTCAAGGCTGTGCACAGCGCTCTGTGTGAAAGCAATGGTCAGGCATGCCAGGGACTCCTTCACTTGGGGGTGATGATTTGAAATGCCAGGTCCTACCGCAGGGGCAGAAATAAGCCCAGGCAACAACCCATGCTGGTGACCAAACACATGGAAAACAGCTTTGTGGAGAAGGACCTGAGAGTCCTGGTGGACAGCAAAGAGAGCATAAGCCGGCAATGTGCCCCTGCTGCAATGAAGGTTAATGATATCCTCATCTAGATTAGACAAAATATTGGCAGCAGGTGTAAGGACAAGATCCTTCCCCTCTACTCAGCACTGGTGAGGTCACATCTGGAGTGCTATGTCCAGTTCTGTGCTCCCCAGAATGAAAGAGAGGTGTATTCACTGGAGAGAGTCCAGTGGAGGACTGTGAATGTAATTAAAGAGCTGAACATATGTGGCTGAAAGAGCTGGGAATGTTCAGACTGGAGAAGGCTTGGGCAGAGGAGGTCTTATCCATGTGAATACCTAATGGAGGGGTAAAGAAGGCAGAGGTAGACTCCTATTGGTAATGTCTAGTGACAGAACAAGAGGCACTAGGCACAAATCTCAGTGGAGGAAATTCTATTTAAACATGAGAAAAACACTTTTTAGTTGTGAAGGGGGTTGGACACTCAAAAGATGGCCCAGAGAGGTTGTGGAGTCTCAAAATTTGGCTGGACATGGCCTTGCTCTCATTGACCCTCCTTAGATCAGGGGGCTGGGACAACCTCCAGAGGTGCCTTCCAACCTCATTAACTTCACATTTCTAGGATTTTTACTTTTTATAGGAACTGCCTCACAACCCAATAATTCTTTGAGCAGAATGTAGCAGTAATTTGAACAACAATACCTGGACAGAAGTATAACCATGAACAAGCAATCCTGAGCAATTTTTAGTATGCTTTAGCATCTCTTAGGGAATGGGATTTTCCTGCCGCAGTGTGAGGCAGGAAAGTACTGTGACACCTACTGTACAGACATGAAGTGATGAGGATTTATCTACAGCTAGACCTTAGAATTACAAGCTTTATTTGCAAATATAAACCAGAACTCTTCTGGTTCTTCTCCTGTGCAGAAAATAGCTGCAGACGGCAGAAGACAGTCTCAGAACAGGAACTTGCCCAGTTAACTTGATACTTAGGAATGCAAGTAATTTTATAGTTATTTCACCAAACAGGGCTCAAGAAATACAAGCTACTAATGTAATCTATGCCTACCTCAGAATCTTCTTCCACTTCCTGTATATACTTCCCTCCTTTCCTCTGATCCTGACCACACTGTCAGTGGCTGTCCATCTGCCTTGATGTTCCCTGTCACTCCATGAGATGCAGCACTCCCTTATGGACCTCCAATGCTCCTCCGGGCTAGGGCCAAGGTGGGGGAATTAACCCCATGCATTTCTTCCTGCATAGTGCAGCACAGTGCTGGGGGCAGCCAAGCTGGGGACACCACCACACCCAAGCTTCCTGTGGTCTTCATCACCAGAAGGGGCAGCAGCGTCTGCAAATGGGAGTCTTACAGAAACATCTTATCCTCTGACTGCTGTTCCGCTGACAAGGAGAAAAGACAGCCCAGCCCTGTGTCAGCAGGATGCATTTTAATGGACTGTCGTCCTCCCCTGGGAAGTCTTACCTGGTGAGTCCATCAAAACTGAGGAAATGCTGTATATTTTGTGGAGCATGTACTGTGGCATTTGCTGGGCAGCAGTATGTGTGAACAGCTTCTGCACATGCTGATAACGTTTTCTCCAACACCTCTTGGTAGGCAAGTTCCCTTCCTGAGGACAGACCCAGTGATTTCACCCCTCTATAGTGCCCCTTTCTCTCAGGGCAGAAAGAGACTTTCCCTGAGGAGACGTCCCTTGTCTTCATCCCTTAGCATAGGCTGGATCCAGAGCAGCCCCTCTGCCTCCCTGCCTCAGAGCCATACTGGCACTGTGAAGAGGGGAAGTTATCACAACCTGATAAATGGCTGTCTTGAATGGCTTTCTCCTTTGAGAAAAGGGCACCAGGAAGGGAGTTACTAATTGCTAGGAGCAGAGGCGAATGCCAACAGGCATTCAGGCAATAGACTGAGTCTTGCTCTGCCTCATGTGTATAATGAAAAGACAAAAATGTTATTACACTTCATAAAGCTTCAAAAATGAAAAAAGTGTTATCTTCTTTTGACAGTGTCTGTCGCTTTCTCCTTCTGAACTGTCAGAGGAGTCAAAATCCGATATCCATGATAAATCAAAAGGCTATCCCAAGATATCTGGCAGATTTAATTTGGTTCAGGGTAGAGACTTCTTAGGTTCAGTTTTAATTAACAGTTGATTTTCTTTCAATAAAAAAAAAAAAAAGAGCAAATGAGCATAAAACATGCACATAACATATGCATGTTGTGGATGTATGCATAACACCTTGAGACCTTCAGTGGTTTGTCTGTTTTTCTCAAGTGGTGCCATACTCTCCTGTTTTCACATGGAAATACACAGAAGTGTATACAGAAATGGAAGTGTGTCTTATGAACTGAAGAGGAAAAGGGCAACAAAAAAATATGCAGACCAAGCATGTAAGGAGGCTATTTTTGCAGCAGTATTGCTGTGCAAAGCAATCTTGACATCACAACACAATCATTCAAATGTCATTTAGCATAAATTGTCCTGTGACTTCACTAAACAACATATTTTTTAAACATTATGGCTAAATAATGAAAAAAAACCCCAAACCATATTGTAAATAATGTATTGGTCCACTGATGGACAACAATCATCTAACACATTGTCAGATAGTTCGTCAGCCAGCCACATAATTGATAGACTAATGAATACAATAGCTCATATATAATTTACTCAGAGAAATATGCCTAATTTCCCAGATTTAAATAAATTATTCAGATGGATGTGTTTGTTAGCAGAGAATAATTTGTTATCTGATACAAATATTTTCTCAAGGTCCAAGTGAAAAAGATCGTTTTACTGCATTTGAACAGAGTCTCTTTAGAGTTTATAGCATACATGCCAACAACTTTTTTATGGGAGATATGACTACAGATTACAAATGTACCTACATGCTCATGTATTTCCATAAATTCAAGTGTGAACAATCAGCTTGGTATATTTCCCATCAAAAGTCTCTAAAGAGTCAGCTCCATAACAAACTCCTGCAGAGAGTGCAGGTAAGTGCTTGAATTCAAATCCTTATTTGAGCTAATTTATACATTTGGAAATGATTTCTCTATAAATATAAGCTTCAGCTTTTGACAAATGCATCCAATCCAAGTACAGACCAGAGCCGAATATAGGGTTAGGTAAAGACACTAGACAGCTCAGCTGAACAAGGTGGTCATCACAGTAGAAGCTAGAAGATCTGGTGGGACTTGGGGAGGTGCAAGGTCTTCTGAAGCCAACGCCTCCTAAGTTGGCTGGAAGAATATAACTTGGTTAACTGCAGGTTTGAAGGCAGGAGTGATAAGATCAGGTCCAGAACCTTTGCACTTTTATTGCTTTCTCCTGCAGCTGCTCCTCTGCTTCTCAAAAGCTTGCTTAGGAGACCCTAGGCATTAAACACAGAGGACTCACTCCGCACTGTAGAGTCGTGGGGCTGCATCAGAGACCCCTTTGAGTGTGCAGAGGTGCACAATACCTTCTACCTTCTTTGCCTAAAAATGATGTTCCCATGGAGGACACAAATTTCATCAACTATTCTTCACCAAATGTTAGAAAGAGCAGCCATCACTTGTGGACAGTTATTTTACACACTGACAGGCTTCAGCACATAACAGAGAAGCTATCCATCCATATTTCCTACCAAAAAAAAAAACCAAGAGTTCCTAAAAGTACAATATTTTACTTGCAAAAAGTGCTGATGGGTATTAGTGGCAACGTATTTCACTGTCTTTTTAAAACCGGTTGACAATAAAGGGGCTCAAACCTGTTCCCTCAGCAAGTGATACCAAGCTAGAAAGGTGCATTCATCCCTGTGACTGTTTACATGTATCATACAAAATCCCACCCGCACTTCAGTTTCACACAAAATATTATCATAAGAAGAATTAGGAATTCAGAAACACTCAAAGGTCTGGAAATCAGCTTTATCTTTAATTTTAAAATAACACATTTAAAATTAAGTCTGCTCTCTTCTAAAGTTTTTATTCATAGGTGGGCGGATAGTGGTGGAAATAGTAAAAGTCACTAAAATGCACAAAGGTGCATTCCTTTGGAAAAATCTACTGCTGTTTCACATCATAAAGGACAACATTTTAAAAAATTTGTATCATCCATCTTTCACTTCATCTCATTCTCTGAATGCCTGAACCATTTTCAATAACATTGTAAAAAATCCATCTGAAGCAATCACCTACCATGGAAAATTTCAATGTGACTTGTTAAAGTGTAGTAAGGTTATTAGCAAGCGAAATAATTTATAAATATATTTACAGAAGAGCAGATTTGGCACTTTTAAGGCTAAATTTCACACTGCTCACTACACTTCGCCTAAGATAAAACACATGCTACAATCCCAAAGCAGTGGTCATTGCAAATTGATGTACATTTTAACTAGAACAAGGCACTGGGTACCCATTAACTGATTTTGTTTTAATTTAGCAGTAAAAGCTTTCATTATAGCCATTAGACTAAAGAGAAACTTTTGGCATTAAAAAGAAAGCATATATAGATGTAAAATAAAAACTTAACTTGCAGCATGGGACTAGTAAGTTTATATTAACAGAACTTAAAGATTTAGTTCTAAATAACTGAATCTGATTAATACAAATGGGAAATATATCAAACACATTTTAAAAATCCAGATAGAATTCATTTTAGAACTCTGTAGATGGACGCTAAGCCACGTTTTAATATATATCTTTTCAGTTATGGCTTGAGGAAATAAAAGCAAGTTGCTTTTACAGTTCTTTGTAGTATATTTGTAACAATTACAGTTTTCCACACTTTATTGTAATAATTGGTTGGCAAATAAAGCTGAGAAATGTACATGTTTGCAGCACAGTATTCCTCCACCTGCTCTTTTCCTCAGTTCTGGGAATACATCCATTATCAAATCTTAGCTTTTAACCTGTTTAAACCAGTTTGGAGCAAACCTGGCCATTACCTTCCATTCACTATTTACAGTGTCTATTTAGAAGAATCATTAATTTATTATATTTGGTAATATTAATAAAGAAAAAAATTAAGTACCCAATCTACTTTAGAATGGGAAAAAAAAAATAACCCCTCTAAAGCCTGGTATTCAGCAAGTTGGTTTGTTTTTCTCCTGAAAGCTCTATAAAGCTTTAACAGAAACAGACTTTGGACAACAGGGCTTGATCACAGAATCACAGAATGGTTTGAGTTGAAAGAGACTTTAAAGATCATTCAGTTCCAACCCCCCTGCTCCCTGGTGGCAGGGACACCTTCCACTAGACCAGCCTGCTCAAAGCCTTGGGTGCTTCATCTGATTTTCTGTCCAAATGGTTTCTTCCTGACCCTGGGAAAACAGAAGAGATACACACCAAGAGATGGAAGTGGCTGTGCCTCTAACCCCCCGGTTTTTGTCCAGTCTAAACACTGCCTCATAGGAAGTGAGGTACCAGGGACCAGTGAGGCTTCACACCAGCCGTGAGCCTGCCAGGCTGTTCAAAGCCTGGGGATGCCCATGTTTACCCAGGCTTCAGCTCACCAACATACCCAAATGCCAGATGACAGAGTCAAACTGTTTCCATCTTTCTTGGCCGTATTAGTTTTACCAAACCAAAAGCCAGATTCAGTGCAGCACTTAATTCTCCATTCTGTGTCCATGTGCTAAGTTGTATGCAAGGATCCTGACCCATGGCACAGGCTCCTCAGACACAAAGGCAGTTTACTCTGCTTATAGAAATAGTGATGGTACAGAAGACATATTGAGCTCTACTCATCTTGCCAATTTAAGCTTTGCCTATCAAGCAGGACACACATATTGTGTGATTCTGACTTGTCAGAATCTGCTAAGAAATTCATCCTTCCATCACATCCCTCCTTGAGTTTCAGCTTACAATGTAAACATGTATAAAATGCATATTCTAGCTCTACAGACATACCATTTTTAAAAGAGCATCAAACCCGGTCCCTGTAGCAATAACTCCACATGCATGCAAGTGGGCTGAGCTGTTCTTCGGAGGGATCTGAAGCCCATTTTCCAAGCAATGGGGGATTTATTGTGCTCCTGCTGTGGAATTCTCCATTTTGCCATAGTCAACAAAGTCACCAGGACTCTGCAAAGCACTTAGGTCCACCCGCACAGAACAGCTTGCGAGACTAGGGCCTGGGCACAAACAATAGCAGTTTTCTTGGCAAGCTTGAAAGACCTTCATGCTGGCAGATTGAGGAAGCCCACGCTTCTCCTACTGCACTGCCGTTGATCAGTATCAGAGAAGAGCATTAATCAAACGTACAACACCATTATTTTTCCAAATTGAGGTCTCAGGTCTGTGATAAGCACTTCTCTTAACACAACATTGCACAAATATTGTGCAACCGCACTTCAAAACTGTTGCGTTGAGAAATTTGAATAATAATGAGTACTTTTTTGAATTAATGCTCCAGTCTTGCCTCTGTCTAGGCAGGGAAGGCTGATGATGGGCAGCGTGCTACATGCTGCATGAGTTAATTTGTCTTTTTATCTGCTTTTGGCTCATAGCTCACTTACAACTTCGTGAAAAATGACAGAGTGTCAACATCTTGCCATTAATGGGCCATGTGACAGATGCCCAGCACAGCAGGCTGAAGAGAAGCATCTGAGTCCTGCAAACTTTCCTTACTGTTAGATTTACTGATGGATGACACAGCTCCACGGTGCTGACAAAGATGCTGCCGACCTTACTTTGAGACGTGCTAGATGGTTTGCAGTTTACAGCAGTACATCCAGGACATAAGAAACAAAACCAAAGAATGTTTTTAAGGAGGGAAGGGGAAAGGCCGATTTTTAAACATGGAAAATTATTCAAAAGGAGTGAAATCTCTAAAGAGGAATGTCGATTTGGAAATGATACTATGATCTACAGAAAGATCTCTTTTTAACAAATGAATCCATAGAATGGTAGATAATTCCCATCTTTTCCCTACGTACTGCCCTACTAGAAACTTTATTATTAACCTGTGACAATACTTGAAATGGCCAGATCATATTAAATATTTGGAAAGAGATGCCTTCCATAAGGTACCTTTGCCAGGGCAACAAAGTACTTCTTACAAAATGTCTTCCTAAACTCTGTTTGGTTGTTGAACACTTTTTGTTTCCTCCACACAGAACAAGATCACAACTATTTTCAGGCTTTGAAAAGGGAACAAAAATTGCGATAGCATGTGCTTTCCTTTACAGCCTGCATTGTCTCTGAGAAGAAAATAGATACATCCTTCTAGCCTGTGAAAATGAGTATCAGAAAAGTAAAAGTAGGACACACAAAATAAAAACATCACTGAGTCATAGCTCATACACAGCAAACCCAAAAGCTCATTACGACAACTTAGAGGAGTTGTTAGTGTACCGGCTACGGTGCATTTGCATCAGAGTTTTAGTTCAAGCCAGGAATTGTTCAAAGATCACTGCTCTCCACACAGTGATGCAGCAGCAGAGCACATGAACAACATTCCTCTGAGATGAGGTACCTCAGAGACACCCTCCAGGAGGACATCTGATGTGCTCCAGCCACAAATGGGCATTCAGACCACAGGACCAGGCGAGCTAGTCAAAAGAAAAATCCCTGAAAAACACATGATGTGGACAGCTGGCACTCAGCACCATTTCCCACCACAGAACCACTTCCATAGCTTCTTGATGAATTAAACATAACCAGTGAGAGCTGAGGAGGTCAGGAAAAAGCATTGGGGTACATGAAACTTTGGTCAGGTGAGGTACAATTTGCCCTCATTCTGCCCATCGGTGAGGTGCCCCATCAGGGTTTAAGGTTGTTCCAGCCAACGACCTGAGGTAACAACAAATCCCAAATTTCAAGATTGAGGGGAAAAGTTTGGAAAGAGAGGAAAGAAATTATGGTCTTAATATTAGCTCATACTACCATAATGTCTAAGGGGAGCCAATGAGACTCCAAAAGGTATGTGGAAAAACTGAGTATTTTTGTAGCAGGGCGATCCTGTGTGAGTACTGCAGCTGGCAGGGACTATTCAGTTTGGGAAGAAACCATGAGCTGCAGGAGAGAGAGATCTGTAAAACACTCCTCAAAACACTAAGGACACAGAAATGTGAACTTACTGCCTCATGCAGGTAGTGATGTAATGCTGAGGAAAGAATGACTTTCTGTTCCCACAAACCTCAGCTGTAGTAAAGGGCAAAGCCTCACATCTGCTCAAGCCCATGGAATACAAATTCTCATGGATGCGCCAGATGCCCATGGTGTTCACATAGTGAGCATCCAGTCAGAGACTGACTGCAAGGCTTTGCCAAACAGCAACACCAACTAGCTCTGCCACTGGGGAACTGGCACAGGGTCCCCATGGAGCTGAGTGCTGGGGATAGTAGGCTTCCCTCATTAAAACACATATACCTCAGAGATGCATTTGACCTATGTATCATCAATGACTACCTTTACAGTTACATTGTTATTGCAGTAAATAGTGGGTGGATTTCTGTCCCACATAGGAGACCTTTGCTCCTAGGCAGCTTGGAAATATTCCTTTCCCCATTTGGAGACAAGACTTTCCTTTTTTAAGTCTTCCTTCTGCTTTCTATTCCTGCATGTATTTAAATGGCAAGTACTTCTTAGAATGATAGCTAGACACAAAGAGGAAGCATCCATAGATCCAAACACCCACCCAGCTGCCCACTCACTCTCCCTCCTCAAAAGTAACAGTGGGAAAAAAATGAGATTAAAAGGCTTGTGGGTCAAAATAAAGTGGCTGATTTACCTGTTGCCATCATGAACAAAACCGTCTTGTCTTGGGGAGGATTAATTTCATCTATTGCCAGCTAAAACAGGTTTCGGTAATGAGAAACAGTGACAAAAAAATGGCCCCAAGGTGCCAGTATTTTGCTGAGGGGCCGGGCTGTGCCCTGTGGTGGGCAGTTTGGAGCCAGCGCAGCCTCTCCTCGCAGAAGCTATCCCTGCAGCCCCACTGCTGCCAGCACCTACACCACACAATGTAAAACATTGCAGAGAATGAAGACCCCTTTCCAACTGGTTGTAAATAGCACAGGGATAACCAGGCAGCACTTACAAAAAGAAAAATAGTGTTGTGGGTTTCATTCCAGAATATGTAATTGTATATGTTATTTCTTAATAACCAGGAACTCGATACAAATTATTATAGACATCCCTTTTATCCATGTTCAAAACCTGATCCTTTGAATGTGATGTTTCCAGATAAAGCTCAATTTTCTGCAAGGATGTAATGTTGGTTTTGCAGATTTAATTCTTGCATATTAAATCCAAGTATCTTTATATTTTCCACCTGGATGCCAGAGCATTTCCATATTTCATAACACAAAATTTAGAAGTTTCATCAAAGCAAATGCACCTGCTCAGTAGTTGTGAGACTTTTGTTGTACATAAAGCGTTAGGATCAAAATACTTCTGAAACAGTCAGAAGAATCCACAAGATATTTTCATTCTGTCCAGACAAGAAAGAACCTACTTTATGAATAAATATCCTTCAAATAACTCACTCACAGCAGGAGAAGCAAATCTAGGAGGTAAAAAAAAGGGAAAACAGAAACTTAAAAAGAAACTTATTAGCATGCCTTAGAGAAAGAAAAAGACCAGTGAGGTCTGACTCCAGCAAAATCAAACTTCACATTAAACAAATTGCACCATTGATTTAGCCCAAAGTCTTGACTTTTCCTGGTAAAAGAACATGACAATAAACTGATCTTGGACATCTGTTAGATTGAGCCTTTCATGTAATGCATCAGAAGGTGTTTTTCAGCACATCTCATTCTGACAACATTAATCAGCAAAGCCGCTATCAAGCCAGAAAATTTATAGAATAGAATTGCAGGATTATTATTAAGCCAGAGACCCTGACACAGCGAGAACCTACCTACAGGGACTAAGTGCATGACAAGCTATATAAGTTGTTTTTCTGGGAGGCCGTGATTCTTTCCAGTACAAATGAAACAAAACAAAACAAAAAAAAAAGAAAATAAAAAGGATCTCTAGAGCTCTGGAGAACTGAAAACACCTAAAATTAGGGGACTTCAAGCCGAAAATGGAGGCCCTCAAAATACTGTTTCACTAATACAGATGGTCAAGGAATTGCTCTGTCAGTTTAGGATACATTTCCTATATTAAAATCCAATGCCATTACAAATAATGTTCCAAGTAGAAAAAAAAAAAAAATAAAAGAAAGAAAAGAGTAGCAGAAATGATAGAAACCGAGACGGGCTGAGTATAAACCTTTCCACAGCTGTAGAACATATCAGTGCAAAGCCTCTTCTCTGGTTTGCAAGTGTGACTTGATGAACCCCAATCATTGATAAGTGCAAACCATCATGAGACATCTGTGGGGAGCCTGTCTCCATCTCTGAAGGGCTGTGTCACCAAGGCACACTGGTGAGGGATGGGGCCACCATGTGTTTTGGGCTGCCTCATGCTGCCGGCTCCTGGGTGCAGCTGATGGGCTGGACAAGCCAAGGGGTGATTACGTATTTTGTTCAACAAAATGATCTTTGGAAGCGTAGGACGTTCTGTACAAAATTTTGAAATTATTGGAGTACAAATTTTCTGTTCAAATATGTTTAGAGGATATCGAATAAGTTATCATGAAATGCCTCCTTGTGATATTTGCAGTGAGGATTACTATGACATATATGTTGAGAGAGAGACAGAAATGCCTGAATTTGAAAGCTTACCTTGAACAGTGGGATTGAGTGTGCCCTCAGCAAGTTTGCCGATGACACCAAGCTGTGTGGTTTGGTTGATATGCTGGAGGGAAGGAATGCCATCCAGAGGGACCTTGACATGCTTGTGAGGTGGGCTCATGCCAACCTTATGAAGTTCAGCCATGCCAAGTGCAAGGTCCTACACCTGGGTCAGAGCAATCCCAGGCACAGCTACAGATTGGGCAGAGAAGAGATTCAGAGCAGCCCTGCAGAGAAGGACTTGGGGGTGCTGGTCAATGAGAAAATGAACATGAGCCGGAAGTCTGCACTTGCAGCCCAGAAAGCCAACCGTATCCTGGGCTGCATCAAAAGGAGTGTGACCAGCAGGTCGAAGGAGGTGATCCTGCCCCTCTACTCTGCTCTTGTGAGACCTCACCTGGAGTATTGTGTGCAGTTCTGGTGTCCTCAACATAAAAAGGACATGGAACTGCTGGAACAAGTCCAGAGGAGGGCACAAGGATGATCAGGGGACTGGAGCACCTCCCGTATGAAGACAGGCTGAGGAAGTTGGGGCTGTTCAGCCTGGAGAAGAGAAGGCTGGGTGGAGACCTCATAGCAGCCTTCCAGTACCTGAAGGGGGTCTATAGGGATGCTGAGGAGGGACTCTTCATCAGGGACTGTAGTGACAGGACAAGGGGTAACGGGTTAAAACTTAAACAGGGGAAGTTTAGATTGGATATAAGGAGGAAATTCTTTCCTGTTAGGGTGGTAAGGCACTGGAATCGGTTGCCCAGGGAGGTTGTGAATGCTCCATCCCTGGCAGTGTTCAAGGCCAGGTTGGATGAAGCCTTGTGTGGGATGGTTTAGTGTGAGGTGTCCCTGCCCATGGCGGGGGGGGGGTGGAACTAGCTGATCTTGAGGTCCTTTCCAACCCTAACTATTCTATGATTCTATGAAATTGCAAAGCTTTTCTAATGAGTAGAAAGAACTTACAGCTTTAAGTCCACGATCCCTTGAATTTTCTTTAAACGTTCAGTCAGAGCTACATATCCAGACAACCAATCCAAGACCAACCAATCCAGACAAACATGGGAAAAGTATAAGTGATTTGACACCCAAGGCTTTTCAGGGAAGGTTTTCAATTTGTGGCTGTTCCTATCACCTGGTGTTTATGTGATGCAAGATGTCCAGGATGCCATTATCTTGGGTGGCATAATATCTGTAGCATACAAATACTATACATGTAAGTTGTTCAGGCAGGTAATTTAAAAATAGGTAGGAAAAAAGTGAAGTCTTTCCCAGTATATGTTTGCCAGACATTGATATGTCCATATACTTATTACATTTAGGTAAATTAATGCAATAGTTTGGACAACCTCTTCTAAAGCAGGAAATTCTAGTCTAGTTTAAAGCAAGGCATCAGTCCTTGCCAGGTCAAAGATTTCAATTTACCCAAAATGAGGGCAGTTCCCACGTATTGATTGCTCTCCCTAGCTGTAAATTATCACTGATTACTTTGAGAACAGAAGTGTTGATAGTTTCCTGCCACTACTGACCTAACCGAAATTAAGTCTATAGTATAATTTCGTATTTATAGCAACTAAACTATGGCTGGAGTGCCTTAATGTTCCAAAGTTGACGTTTTCTTTTGCTTTAAAGAAAACTCTACAGAACAAAAAAATACCAATGTCAATTTCTTTTTTGGTCAGCAGTGCTTTATCTAAGTCAATAGATTTGTTCAAAAGTAAGTTCTGGAGGACCGATAATCTCTTTAAATAGATATATAGAATTTATGTCTTAATTCACAATGCTTAAGAATTCAGCATTCCTCCATATGTGAGGCTTAAGCACCTTCATGTGTCATGGTGTGGTGAGGAGGAGAATTTTTAAAAGATTCAGTGATGATACCTTCGGATCTATAATGAAATACAAGCCCCCAGCCCCTGCTTGTCCAGAGAAGCTCAGGCGTGCAGTAACACCAAAACTGTGTTCTGCTGGTCAAACTGCCACAAGTCATTTCCTTCCAGACAGATTTCCACGTCCTCTCAACCACTGTTGGGCTGCTCCTCAGAGAAGTCAAGGACCAACCTGGCACAAATTCTATATAGCTAGTGTTCGGTTGAATGGATGAGTACAAGCCTTCACTTCCCAGAGCTGTCAATCTCATCTTTCACAGATAATTTTTTTCTATCTTAAGAATACACATGTCCACACTAGAACAAATTCTAGTATCTCTTCTCAAGCAAAATGGGATCAAATGCATCAGTATAGTCCACCAGAAATAGACTTTCAAATTGTGTATGGGAAAATCACATGTCCAGAAAAACAGAAATAGAGGCAAGAATAAATAGCTGAAAACTCAAACTCCCTCTTTTGGGATCTTCTGTCAGCAACTCCAGCGTTCCTGAAGTAGCTCTCATAACCTGACTCTTTCTAAAAATGTAAAAAGAATACAGCACAGTTAAAATAAGTACTTTACTAAAGAATCTTTTGCATGGCTGGTGATATGAAGTAGTTAAACGCATAAAGTATGAATTTATATTTTCGTGATTCTTTCTTGATTATATAAGAACTAAATACGAACTACAGTCGTCAGAGAGAGAATTAGATCTTTACATGTGAATGAGTAACTATTGCTGTCAAATATTGAAAAATGAACTGACAACTCAGAAGGGGACCTTTGCACTACAATCACATACAGAAATCTATGCATAACAATATGATAGAAAAACCACTTCATTATCACTTCTAGGGAAAATATTTTTTAAAATCTTAAAATCTGCTTTCTTAATTCTATAAACTAATAAGTGGTGCAAACATGCAAATCTGCAGGGTACCATCTGCTGTTCATTTTCTTGAGATAGATAATTACGCCATCCTCCTGAGACATAGTGAATAATGAAGTTGCGCAGTGTTGCTTTATATTGTTTCTGAGGTCATATCTGAGGCCCACTTTTCTATGTAAGAAACAAAACTGTAGTCACAGCAGCAGATTCCCAGAAAACGTTTAGATTCACCAATACTAACTAATTTGGAGGTCACTTTATCCATTTGCTTCTTTTACATTCTGCTGGTTGTAAAAAAGAGCAAAAGACGTAACCAGGGTTGAGTGAGGAGAATTCACTTTCAGCCTTTGAAATAAATTGAAGAAAGAGGTTCTTTTCCATGTGACTGTTTAATTATGGTGTGATTATATTTTTTTAAGAATTTAACTTCATAGAAATCCAGGCCTCATTTAGACTGAAGAAGGGAGAGACTGAGGGGAATGTGAGAAGGAAGAACTCCATCATGAGTACCTGAGAGCTCAATCTCAGAGCTGCTGACCGTAATGAATGCCCTTCCATGGCTTCCTGAGAGCTGTGATCAGGAGCTGAAAGTAGAATCACAAAGAGGAGAAAGCAGGTTTTGACAGCTTACTCTTGGGATTTTTGCCATCAAAAGCTTAATTCTGCAAATGATTGTGCAGTGTTGAGAACCACAGAGTAAAGTGAATGGTGAAAATAGGCAATATAGAGTTTTTTCCTCTAGTAAAGGAGAAGTATTAGTAGTTTCAGGACTTTTATCATATCACATCTGTAGCTTTTTGAAGTGTGCTGTGCTCAAGCTGTGATAAGAAACTGAGTCAGCTGGTTTAGATGAGTAACACTCAGTATAATCAATACAGCAGTGTTACAGGAGGTTGTATCTCCTGGAGGTCTGGACCATTACCTGTTTGCCATTGAATGGTTTAGGTTAGAAGAAAGCAACTACTGACTAGAAATAAATTATTCGTAATAACTACTCAGATCAATGTTCATGGCATAAAGCAAGCTGCAGCAGAAAATGTTTGTCTGACCAGAGTAAGCATTCAGCAAGACACTCTACCATCTATATCCACTGCTCCAGCCCTTGAAAGGTCTAGCTAACTCTTTCTTTTTTTTTTTCATGCTGAAAAAAACCATTCTAATGTCCAATCTTGCCATGAAATTTGGACTCAAAATCGTTGTGCTATCTGCTGGAGCTCCCACTTCTAATGGGACTGTTAGGAGAAAACAACATGGAGGGGAAATGCTTTTATCTGTGTAGAATTTTAATTAATGAAAAGCCATTTTTTTCTCCAGACTGGCTTACCTGTCAGAATGTACACATAAAACCACAGCACCAGCAACTTTCATTTATGCTTTCACTGTGCCTTTGAGAATTTTTACTTTCTCTCTCAAGTGAGAATGACAGCTGAGATTTTCCCCAAGACATTTAAAAGAATTAAGCTCTGCACGCCTGCTAGACAGCAGCAGGATGTGAATGTCTTCCAGGTAACTTCAAAAGTCCCATAAGGTAGTGTTGACTTTACCATTGTACTGCTGGAGCCTCAGAAGAGGGCATTTTTTAATGGTCACACATCATTTAGCACAAAGCCTGAACGCTCAGATATGCATCTGTGCTTGTCCCAGTTGCTTTTATAATATTCTTTTCTAGGGCTGATCTGCAGCAAAGGGGAAAAATGCCTGTAATGAGATAAAACTTTGTGAAGATGGTTAACATCTACATTATTCAGATGGGAGCTTCCCTTGGAGACCTTCACATGAATTCTTGCTGCAGACAAGACAGGAAACTTGTCACTTGCTCCAGGACTTTCTTACCATGCACCTGACATTTCAAAACAAGTTCAGTACTCAGATTCAGCAGACTGAATACCACACACCATTTCATTCATTTAGATGTTTTCTTTCCCTCTTATTTTCAGCAGTGTTGCAGGGAACCCTCTTTCAGGACTAGGTTTCCCAAGTTAGGCATGATTTCAGTCATGGGACCCCCTAGGCTCAATGAAATAAAACAAACAGATGTTTCAAGTTTAGAAGGGAATACAACAGTGGAAATAGAGAGGGATAATGCTGGTAAGATCCAGCTTAATCTAGTTATTACTAGAGAACTTTTTCTACTACACAGTACCAGATTCATTTTCCTCCAAGTCTAGTCACAAAATCTAATTCTAAAAGTTATCTGTTTTATTTCTTAGATCTCAAAGTGATGCAGGTGAGGAAGGGGGAACTACTTACTACCTTTAGGGCACGCGTTTACTTATTCTTTTGCCCAAAATTTGGCAGTTTATCTAGCTCAGTGTACATGCCAGTTTAGATCACAAAGTTCAGGGTTAAGAACCTTCTTTTTGTTTTCACTGTGTTTAATGCACAACAAAATTAAGTCAATTATTTTTAAGTATTTCCTGAGTGCAAGTGATTGGGTAAAGAAAACACTGAACTTGAAGACAGCAGCTCACCCAGACTTCATTTTGGCACTCATTCTGGTTATATTGTTGACTTTGGAGGCCACAGATTATGGTGTTTAAACATGCCTAACACAGGTACACCTCCAAGGAGGCTTCTGTGAAGGAAGTACTTGAAGCTGTCATGGTTTAAACCCTGTCATCAAGTTAGCTACGCAGTCCACTACCCCCTCCTGCCCTTTCTCCCCCCGCCTCCCCCATTCCTGGAGAGACAGGGAGGAGAATGGAAAGAATGTAACTCCCACGGGTTGAGATAAGACCAGCCCAGTAACTAAGGTATAACACAAATCACTACTGCTACCACCAATGATAATAATGATAAGGGAAATAACAAGGGAAGAGAATACAATCCCACCTGTCGAAAACCAGCCTGACTGAGCAGTGAGCCAGCCCTTCCAGGTAACTCTCCGTTACATCCTGGGCATGACGTGCTGTGGTATGGAATATCTCTTTGGTCAGTTTGGGTCAGGTGTCCTGTCTCTGCTTCTTCCCGGCTTCTCCTCCTCCCTGGCAGAGCATGAGGCTCAGAAAGTCCCTGGTCAGACCAAACATTTGAGCAGTAACTAAAAACATCAGTGTTATCAGTGCTGTTCCCAGGCCGAAAGTCAAAAACACAGCGCTGCACCAGCTACTAAGAAGGAGAAAAAATGACTGCTACTGCTGAACCCAGGACAGGAGCACACCAAGGCAATGCTGGCAGAGCCCAAGGGCTCTGTTATTGTCAGTCTAACCAGGTGCAAGACGTAATGCCAAGGAAAATAATTTGGCACAGATTTATTATTACAAAAAGGCCATCACGATTGGAAAAGAAAATAATATATACTTGGGAAACTCACTCATTTGCATATGTAATCAAATGTTCTGTAAGGCTTGCAAAAGTCTCCATTTTGAGTGATGGACCCTTGAAATAGCACTAATGAAAACACTTCTGTTCTATATTTCCTGTGTGTACTTTAATTTCATTTATGAAAATGAAGGCTTGATCATGTGTTTTCCTCTGCCATTTGGTAGCCTGCCATCAGAACTCTAAGTGACATGACACACAATAGATTTATGCACCATGAAGAAGGCACAGTAGGGGCTTGGGGTGTCTGAGGCTGTCACACTAACAAGGTGTATAATGATTGACTTGCCCAGCCACCCTGAGACCTTTACTCTGATACAATAGAAATTGCAATAAAGAGGAAATTCCTATTTGGACAGCTGTTTGTTTCGAAATGCTGTGATCTGCTTCCTTTTCTGAATAGTATATATATGGTTCATTCCTATCTAACTAAAACAAAACTAAAATTGTTTGTTTAAGTTGAGCCATAGTTGCACATATTAAAGCTCTCAAAGTGAGGCTTTGCTTTGCTTTTTTCACACTTCTCTTTCTTTAG
Source organism: Lathamus discolor (assembly GCF_037157495.1). Taxonomy (NCBI): domain Eukaryota; kingdom Metazoa; phylum Chordata; class Aves; order Psittaciformes; family Psittacidae; genus Lathamus; species Lathamus discolor. The sequence continues at coordinate 110,674,344 of NC_088885.1, forward strand.
CACATCATTTGACCTTTTGATCTACTTAGTTTGCAGACAACCCTTAGTACTGTAACTCTGAACTCTCTAATGCTGCAACTGTTTTTTTATTGGAGGCCTCATAATACAAAAACATCAATACTGCCATACTCTTGTCCAAAATCCATAGAATAATTTAATTATGTTACCTGTGGGCACATTAAACGTCAGACTCACAGCCTTGTACTAATGTCTATGGTCCTTTATCTCATACAACATTCATAAGAAGACAGTCTCTGCAGACCAATGTCGTGCCTTGGTTGTGTGAGTTTTGGGTGCAGAGATGCTGTCTGGAGCCCTCTCCAAATCACTCTAGGACAGATTTAGGGACATGTAAGTTAGAGCTCTCCCACTCATTCTTCCTGCACAAACAATCCTCAGTAAGAAATTAACAAGCAATTCTACACCTAAAGTAAGGCAACAACATCGTGTTTTAGCTGTGAGGAGGGTTTGATCCAGCTAACTCATTTTTATCCACATATTCAGAGTCATAAAGTCCAACTTTGTAAGTATGGGGTTTTGCATAGTAGAATTTCAATTCCTTTAGGCAGCAAGGATAGAATTCTTACTACCGGATCACAAAACAGTTTGGTTGAGTTTGGAAGGCACAAAAGGTGCCATTTGTATTTTATTGAATGCTTCAATCCATCTTAAAACTGATCTCCTGGTCTAGAAATTATGAAGGACGTCCACCATGACAGCTGCCATAATCTTTGTGACAGGTGGGTTATGAAAATTCAGCACACAGAGCAGGAGCTAGGACTCCCACCATGAAAGATTTAGTTCAGCCTATATGTGCACTCTTTGCAGTTTCATTAAATATAAAGAGTGAGTTTTAAAATGTTGCAGTTCTGTCATTTTTCTGTGCCCAAGCATTTGAGCCAAACAATGGTGCCCTGTGAAAAACAGTCACTCAACTACTGAGCATTTGGCAAGTGAGGAGGCACAGGGCAAAATCCTCAGCAATGATAAATCAATACTCTCTGATTTATATTAGCCGAAGTTCTGGCACTGCAAGACTCTGAGTAAAGCAGCCACACTAGGCAAAGTGAGGAGGCATTTACCACTCTTTCACCATAAAATGATGCCCAGCAGTCAGCTTCTCATCTCCTAAAATCTTTCCACATGAATCAAAACCGGCTCCTGCATGAAGAGTTCAGGGTAGTTTACCCCTGAGCAGTGATCTAGCTCTTGTATCTTTTAATTTACATAAGAATATGTGGGTAATAAATCATTTCTGTCATGTGAGATGTGAAACATTCATTGAAATTCATTGGCAGCAACTGAAAAAATATACCTGCAACAGGCAACTAAGCTAAGCCTTGTGGGTGAGCTCTCCTGGGTGTGGACATGTAGATGTGTATCACCCAACATCCAACTAAAAAAAGACTGGTCACTGTCTGGTTTTATACCAACAAAGACTGGAGAGATGGAGACATGACAAGAAATTGCAAAAGGTAAAACTGTGCACACACTCTTAACTTGTGGAGCTGCAGCCCATTGATTTTCATCCTAGCACTGGATATTTCTCTTAAAAGACGAACTCCCAGCACAGTTTTAAGACCACTGTCCACAGGATCTTTTTGCACTGACCATGCCTGTAGGTTGTTTTACCCTTGCTTAACTATTCATCTTACTATAATGTTGTTTATATTTCACTGTAATAATAATATGTAGCTGTGTAGTTTAAAGCCTGGGCTTAATATCTTCTTGTCTGTGTTATCCCAATGACACATCCTATGCTTCTTCAGACCGGCTACAGATAATCAAAGTTATCCTTAAACACAGTTTATCTCTCCTGAGCAATCTGTAAGCAATCTACAACTGTTGCTGAACTAGCAGTAGAAACCCTCTCACATTTTGCCAGGAGGGTAACCTTCTTATCTTCACCTTTTAGCAGTTTTCCTGTTTTAACATTTCCCTATCTTTCAAGATGGCCAGTGGAGGGAGTTGGCAGCACATTCCCACTTTCCATGCTCAAGCTGCCCTTTCAATGCTCGCAGTCCATAATAGAGGTTGTAATATTCAGTGATGTTGTGCACTGGCAGCTTTGCCACCTGAGGCACAAAATTAGGTTTGTTTTGTCTTGCAGTGGAGCGTACATCTGTGATCTACAATTCACCTCAAAGGCCATAGCCAAACTAGCAACATATTTAGGAGCATATTTAGGAGCTGATGTGGTTAAATAAGCTGCAAAGACAAAAGAAACCAGAAACTAGTTTGTTGCTTGCCAGAGGAGCAGCAAGAAATAATTAGCTGTAGATTGGGATGTCCCAGAGTCTCTATGTCTGTATCAATATTGCTAAATAAAACCATGACCAAGTGCTTGCTCCTTTTGCCTACGCTTGTTTTAGCTCAAGCAAGGCAACCTCAGATGGGTGCATCCCACCTCCTGTGCTCCTGCCCATCCCTTTCTCAGCACCTGGGGACCACACTGCTCCCATCTCTGCAGACCTCCTGAGGCCCTGACCATCTTCTAACCCCATGCCTGGTCCTTACAGAGCAGCTCCTGTGGGGCCAGGAGGTGGTGGGGAGCCCTACCCTGGGCGTATAGCTGCAGAACACCCATGCCCCACAACTCTGGGACCACCATGAGGGGAACAGCTTGCTAAGCCAGAGCCTGCAGGGATGGCTGGAGCACAGAACGATGCTACTCTGTGTTTTCAGTCTCTATATCCGTATTTACAGGGAACAGCCACGCTGTGTTTTATAGGTGTGCTGAAAGCTTTAACCCCCGAGAGAGGCTCTTAAGGCTTCTCTGTTGCTTTTCCTGTTACCTGCACAAAAAGCCAAACCAGAGCTATTTTCTTTCGTTATAGCAAGGGTAGCAGAGGATGAAAAATAGCCTGGAAGCCTATACTCAGGTTTGTCAGCTGAATGAAGTATTCACTCTCATTAAAACTCAGAAACACCCAGACTCAACTTTGAATCCTCACCTTTCCTAAAACACAAATGTGCTGACGTGAGCGCCTGGGTTAAAACTGGGGAAAAGCCTTGCAGACATCTCCCCAGATATCTGGGGAAGGAGGGGTCTTTTCTTTTTCTGTACTTCATTTCCAAAGCTAACATCAAAGAAAATGATTTTGTGTTATTGCAGTTTCTTCGGACAGACATACGAAGTCTTATTTGCCTTTCGGTTCTGAACAAGTTGCTCCCTGTGTCGCATTCTATTATGAATATGTTGGGATGTTTGTTTGGTTTCTTCCTGGCTTGTAAATTAAAAAAAAAAAATAATAATAATATAAAAGGAAAAGTATAGTTACTTGTTTAAGCCATCTTTTAATCAACACCGCAGAAAAGTTCCTTCCCTAGATAATTTAAATAGCAGCACTGAAATTCTTATATACCTTTAGCTACTGAATTTAATCAAATGAAATCTAGTTAATGCAGAAAAATACTCCCCAAATAGGCTTTAATAACTAAAGACTTATTAGAAAATCTTTGCAAATGCACAAATGCAACAAAGCACATTATTTGATGAAACATTATAAGAGCCAACCAAACTCAGAGTTTGTTCCCGTACCAATAAATGTTACATACTTTTGTCATCTTCAGGGAAAATCAGCCTTCAGGTCCTACTCTGACTAACCTCCCTGTTTAAGAAGGGTACAACCACAGACACTCAGGTCCCGCTGAAGTCAACAGCACTTACATGATATTAGTCTGTGGGTATGTGATTCAATGCTTTCCTGAACAGATGTGGGTTTCATGTGGGCTTAAAAGCATCACCTGACTGAGGGTTTAAATGAACACTGTCAGCTCAGTCAGCAGACCCTGTGAACCAAACTGCAGCATCAGTTTTCATGAAGAATTCCTCATTCCTCTATATTCCTCAGAAAGGCTAAAGAAATAAAGAGGTGGTGCTTTACTCTGCTGATATAAAGCCTTCACCTTTATGCTATATGCCGGAGGAGCATAAAACACCTTTCATCCAAGGCCTCCATAGACTGACCTTCAAAAACTGTTAGTTCCATAATTATTAATTTTTCCTGTTACTTTAGTGTTTGTAACCCTGTTGAACTCCAAATGTCTAAATAAATACATTCTTATCTTTTAAGCAGCTGACAGAATAGGCATGTATTGGAGCAAAGGTCATGCCACTGAAACTTGCATGCTAGGGTAACTGCTGGACTTTTATCTTACTGGTACTGTGGCTAAAACCTTTCTAGCCATCAAACTGATTCAGAATCCCTTGAACTGTCCCTGTTCAGTACTGGAATATTATTACTCTATGTTAGAAATGGAAAGTGAAGGTTAGGGGTCCCATCCCACAAGCTTTGAGTCTGGATGTCTCAGTGATTTACCCCAGCCTCCACAGAAACTCAGTGCAGAGCAGGGACTTAATGCTCGTATTTCTGGCAGGAGTCTAACCCCTTCACATCAACTGCTCAGGGAAGTGAGAAGTATATTTATATTTAGTCCACACTTATCTAAATTTACCTCACAGCCTCCTAACACTGTGAACCTACATACAGTTTAAGAGTCTGTCACAAAGGTTATCTGAAACCCCATTCACTTTTTCATAGATAAAGCTCTCCTAGCAGATGCAACTTTGACACAAAGCAGGCAAGAATTTCAAATATGCTGTCCTGAGTGTTAGTAAAAGAGGTTTGAAATTTTGCTACCAGGAGGAAGCAATGTTTGCAATTGCTTTAGAGCTACAAATCAGGAGCAGCCTCATTACCATTAGTGGTATTGGTCTCATTGGTATTGGTGGGACAGCAAAGGTGCAGAACCAAGGTGAGTCCAGACACAGATGCATCCCTTTCACTAGTAGCCCTCAGATATGGACTGCAACACAGCTGTATCTGAGCTCTCTTATGATGCAGTATGTGCAAGAGTATAAAACCAACAAGCTTTATAGGCTGGAAAAATGACAAGGCTCAGGTTCTCAAGAGGTTTGGGAGTTTTAATGTTTTGTCCAGACTGAGACATCTCCAGAGGTCCTGATGAGTTCCTGTTTTATGAATGAAAATCTCTATTTTGAACTTCACAGATAGAAGCCCCCAAAACCAAAGTAGTTTTCAAATATCTTCATCACAAGGTGAATTATTACTCTGTTCATTTCTTAAGCCTGAGATCTATTTGTGTGTGTGCAGATGTACAGATTTGTGTTTGGATGTAATACTCAAGACTGTACTCTCTAGTCAACATATAACAGGCAATAATTGTATCAGAGCTGTTAGAACAACCTGTCCCTTTGTATTTTAGAAATTCTTTTTCCCCTGTAAGTAGACAGATGGCCATTTTGCTGCAGGTCTGCTTGAGGGTCTTTTTCGTACCGTGAGGCCACTGATCAATATGCAGTGATGGTATTGGCCATGCTAAAGCCGAAGAAGTTCCGTTCTTCCAACCTATTCAGACAACAGAAAAAATAAATATAAACTGAATGTTTTAAGGCCCCATTAAGGGTTTGTCCAAGTTTGAGGAGAAAATTCAGGTCAATTCACCTGTCCCTCAAGCACTTCTTAAGAGTTCATTAAGATTTAAAACTAAACAAATAAATAAATAAACAAAGGCAATGCAAACTTCTAACAGTTATAACCATCATTTAGGAAGGATGAAAGTGTTTTTATAAACTAATAAGTCTGTAAAATATCACATTGGGAATTGCAGACCCTCCTCTTCCCTTAGCTTGTTTCCTAGAGATAGCTAGCCATAGGAAATAAATAGAAAAATGGCATTAATCTGTTGTTATATTTTACCCACAAGCCTATTTATTTAATATTTTCTTACTGCAGGAACTGTAAAATGAAGAAGTTTATAGCTTGTATGAAGCTCAGTAAGGATGATGATTCATCTCTAGAACAAATGTTTGAACATAAAAGAAAGGAAGATTCAAGAAATTACATCTGCCCTAATATAGCTGCCTTTGTGAAAAGCACTGTCCCTACCTCCACCACCGACTGACTCAGCTCACCTTTTCACTGGTGAGCAACCAACAGACCACTTAAGTCCTCTTTAGATTTTCCTGAATCATGTAATGTATAACGTTGTAAGGCTTCTTCACATTAGTTAATTAAATTAATTGGTCTGGACTCTGGCACTGAGACCTACAGGCACGGACTAGCCCTGTCCATACCATTAAACTCTCCTAGCCTCCAAGAGGCCAGATTGCTTTTTGGGAGTTGCTAGCTCCTGAATCATTCCATGAGTTGGCTGCAAGCTGTTATTAAATGTGGCTCACAAGTGTGCTGCGCATGGGCTGTCGCAGCAATAACATAGACCATCACGTACCTGTGGCCTGGAGCCTGCCCTAGCACCACTAGATGTAGCCATTTGCTCAGCCCAGCCCAAGTTCGTCAACTTTTTGCACCTCTGAAAATAGCTTCCCAACCCTGATCACCTGTAAGGACAAATCTTTCCTACATGGTAAATAAGGGCATTATTTTTAGGTATAAACAAGAAGATGACTGGTAGAGATAGTTACTTATTTGATCTTTTAACAGCTGCAAGAGTTTTAAAGCAAGGCACAATGAGGGACTACCAAAAGTAACAGGTCTGATCATGGTCTTGGCGCGCCTCCATTGCTGGACAAGGAGTACTAAACCCAGGAAAAGAGAGACCCGGCAGCGGCATGACTATGGCTGTTGTGTTACACATGGCTGCAAGAGACCAGTTTACCACCAGCTGCTGGCTAGCCTTGTCAGATGACCTGCAGAAACTATCTCTGAGATTCCCCCTCACCTGTGTCAAGCACAAAACAAAACACAACAGTTGAATACAATTAGTTGTTAATGCATTCTAATTCAGTGGTGGGGAGGACTAAATGCTTCCATGAGGTGTGAAAATGCAGTTCAACTGACAAGTGTTAACTCTCTAATCTACAGTAACTCCATCTCTGTGTGCTTCTGCTGACATTCCCTAAGATAAAAAGATATTAAGGATCGTTTGAGTAGGAACAGCACTGAAAAGCAGAAAAAGAGACATCACAGCTCACAGACCTGACACTGAGCTTTGAATTCTCATCTACAATCAATCCAGTTTACCCAGCTTTCTGCATATGAAGAAAGGGCTAGCAGTACTATACATGAGATTTATTTCTCAGTTGTGGTGATATAACATTATCAAGCAATCTTTCCTAAATAAAGATCACATTCACAAGAAGTCTTAGCAACTGTCCATGAAAAATATAGAAGAGTAAACACCAAAGTAAGACACTTGATCCTCTAACATAATTGAAAACCGGTTTTGGAGTGAAATCACTAGATTACAAGAACACATTAGATGACTAAGGGAATCCGTTTCAATGGAAGTAAAATCTTGTGGTTTTAATGGAGAAAAATAACCTTTTTAATTGGGAAATGACAGTGACACTTGTTATACGTAAAGTGTCTGGCTTAGCAAGTAATTTGTTGACCTCAGCTACATCAGCAGACCGGTAAATTCAGAATAAGAATGTGCTTCAGAGTTTTCCAGGATCACAGCAACCTAACTGGTTGGGAACCTAACAGCAACCTAACAGCAACCTAACCTGCTGGGAAACCATGTAGCTCCTACTTCCAAATATATACGTCTATTTATTCAAATATATAGGTATATTTGCTATATTTGATATATATAAACACACATGTATGTGTGTCTGAGGTGCTACACATTTGTTCTTTATCTTCTACATGCAGCTCTACAAATTAAAATAAGAGAAAATAAGAGAGATACCTAGTTCAGTGTTGACCTTCATCATCATTACTCTGGCATTTAGACATTCCTTCAGTACATGTTTTCCTATTAATTTACGGTACCTATTGATCTAGGAAACACTTCATTATTTCTTAGCCATTGACTAATGATTTAAGTATCATTGAGTAAGCTTAATATTTTTAAATTCTAAGGAGCTTCTAGATATAAATTAGTATATCACAGGCTCTGCACTAAGGAGATGGCATTCTGGGGAGAATGTTAATGGGTCTGCCACAGAAAATCACTTTTATGTATTATGTATGAACAATTTGAATTTTGGAAGGAAACATAAAAAACTAATGAGTATCATTAAGCCTAACATTAAAAAGCAAACCATTTTTATCAAAGGTAGATTTAGATTAGACATTAGGAAGAAATTCTTCTCTAAGAGGGTGGTGAGGCACTGTCACAGATTGCCCAGAGAAGCTGTGGCTGCCCCGTCCCTGGCAGTGTTCAAGGCCAGGTTGGATGGGGCTTTGAGCAACCTGGTCTAGTGGAAGGTGTTTCTGCCTGTGGTGGGGATTTGAACTGGATGAACTTTAAGGTCCCATCCAACCCAAACCATTCTGTGACTCTATGATTATAAGGGCAACAGCATTATCCAAAGTATCAGAAGGTGCAACTTTATTGTAAAGAAGAAAAAAAAAAAAACCAAAAAAAAAAAACTCCTCTATCCCAATTACAAGAGTTACAAATTACAACCTTTTTCACTGTTTCTAACAATTTTAGACTCTTGTCTCTCTCCTCCTCTCTTCCCAGCTTTCAAAGAATCATACAATATCTTTCTTCACCTATGCTCTGTATCTTCAAGTACTATCTTGATAGTACACCTAATACCTTTTGCCATAGATCAGCTTTGGTTTTCCATTGCATATGCCAGCCTGCTTTGAAAATTCCTCACGCTGTCTTGACAAATGAGCACCAATCATCTATCTCTTTAGTTTACCTTGTTCCCATGCCCAGATCACAAGCATAATAATTTCTCCATCTCTTCAGTGTCTCCTGCTCCCCCTTTTTTTTTTATTCCCTTATCACATGCTCATGAAGTTCTCCAGACCTTGCCTGTCCCTACTTACATTTCATTTTTCCCCCTTTCCCATTGGAAGGTCTGTTTCCCTCAGTCACAGCACACCCCCACCTCCCGTTTCCTGTTTCTCCTCTGCCTAGCCTGGGCAACACCCTCCAAATTCATTCCCTTCTCTTCCTTTTAGGATCATAGAATACTTACAGTTGGAAAGAACCTTAATATCATCTAGTTTCAATCCACCTAGGCAAAAAAAAAAAGTCCTCTATACTTTAACTGAATCCCATGATTACAGAGCTGACACCTTACCACCACCTTCGATTCGCTCCTTCAGATGTCTTTTCCTTCTCTGTTTCACCCTTCCCAACCATACGGTTCTCCTGCTGCGCATAATTTCAACAACTTATTTTTAGTTTAAATTGTCAGGTTTTTCAATACTCCTTCCAAGACTTTTTCTTCTTCTGCAGGATATGCAGGACATATAATCCACAATATTAATTCTAAGCAGACATGCATCGCATTAGTTTCTTCCAAGCTTGTCTTTTAATCCAGTGGTCACTCTTCCACTTCTTTATTATTCCTCCTTCTCAATTTCCTCAGGATTCTTCACCTCATGATATCATCTTTTTAAAAATAGACCCTCTTTGACTCCACTTTCCTCTCTACAAGCCATCCCATCCACATTTTTTTCCTGCAAGTGTATTCTGGAGCTCTTCCAATCAAGTTCAGTCTTAAGCACTCTTTTTTGTAACATCTTTCCTTTGCCCTCCAGTGAAGAAACCACATTTTCACCAAAGTCCCTTATGAATCCTTCCTCCAAAAGCCAGAACTAACACACTTTGCCGCCCTTTCCTACCTGCCTGCAAGACTCTTCCTCTTGGAAAGTTACTGTCCATGGACTTTGACTCATCTATGTCTCGATTCTCTTCTCCCTCTAACTGCACTTTCAGCATATGTTTCAAAGGATGGATTTTCTTCATTCTTCCCTCTAGTTTTCTACAAAAGCCTTCTACACCTGGGCTCTGTCTCTGTTTCTTTTCATGTTATCTCCAGATAACTCATTTACAGATAATTATACTGATAATTGAATTCCAGATAATTTCATCTGCAAAATAAATAAAGTATATGCTCCATGTTTCAGCCATCTGCTTAAGAGTGGCATGGTTAGAGTAGTGCTCTTCATCTTTGACAAAGGGAGACATTCCCTTTTCTCTGCCACTGTGGAAATACCACCATCCTGCCTCTTCTCCAGCTCCTCAGGTCCATAGCCTTGGCATAGCCTTTAGCTGAATCCCCGCTTGATTCCTACTCCTTCTTTTTACATTACAGTTATAAGCTACAAAATTTTACTCTCATTCGTAACCTAAAACACTCCTCCAGGCTCTCACCATCTCCTGTCTTGACTAACATAATCTACAAATTTGTCAAATATAACATTGCTACCTATTTCCATTCATAACATTACAGTGAAGAAAACTTTCCTAGCCTTTTGCTCTGAGCATGTGATTTTACTTTTCACAGCCTTCCCCCTCTTCATTCACACCAAACATCAGCTTCTTGTCTTCATTCTTCACAGCTTGTCTCCACAGTGTTTATCATCTTTCATATACTATAAGTGACAGTAACATTTAACACCCATTCCCACAGCACACTTGGCAGGAACAGTCATTCAGGGCAAAAAACAGAGAAGAGGTGAATTAACATCCCTTGTATGAAGCCAACGGGGTGTACCCAAGTGCCAACAGAGCCGCTTTATCCTATCTTTGCTGATAAGGAAGGAAATTTACTCATTTGTAGCCTGGGGAGCAAAAGAAAGTTTAATTCATGCAAGATAAAGTGGGAAGAGGCCTCACTGCTCAATCAGCCCCTCAGCAGGTGGTACTGTACAGTGAAGACAGAGTCTGGGAGCCAGAGACAAGGAGCGACTGGTCTGATGTTGGCAGCCTTGGTCTGTGCCCAGTCATAAAATATCCATCAGAAGTACCCCTAAAAAGCTGAAGATGTAAATGACTGAAATGCAAGCATGTGTTGATCTATAGCAGAGATCTCAGGTATCAGAGTATGAAAACAGTCTCCAAATACTCAAACATAACAGCTAGGTACAGCTAGCAGGCAAATCTTTTTTCAGAGGCACAGTTAAGTCAATGCCTACAATAAAAAGGGTCTTACAAAAAGTAATCTCCAAAGCAGTTAGCATGTTAGCATCAAAGTCATCCTTTTGAACTGTCCTCCTAAATAGGAGGCATGGATACGTGAGGTAACTGAAAGAAAAGAGACTCTGTGCATCCCACTCCATTAGAGCCGAACTGTGCAATGAATGCAGCCTGTCCAGTCATTCATCCCTCCTTATTCACATCAGTGCTATTCACCTGCCTGGACTTCAGTCTCTGCTGCACATCTGGGGACATTTTAAGATCCCATTTTAAGAGCACCTTCCCCACAACCTCTAGGCTGCATGTGAAGCTTTCATAGCAAGAAGTGACAGTATTTGAAACTTCAGATACCTAATCTGTAGATGCATGCAGATATTACGAGAGCCAAATACCATCATTTGACCTTGAAAATCTGACCTTGAAAAAAGCATCAAATCTGAATTGGTTTCCCATTGGTTTGCCCATTAACAGACTGTCTGGGTATTTGGCTTAAAAAGCTTTATACACAGAATCACTTCATCCAAATAGAGACTGAACAAACCTCAAAGGTTTGCCCTCCTTCACTTGTGATGTTTTTTCATTCACTTTATTTCTTTCTGGTATATATATTTTGAATATAAAACAGAATGGACAAAAACCGGGGTTGTTCTTATGGTATCCAAAGGCCCATGCTTTTCAAGCAGAAGAGCCCAATCCATGCTTGTAAGCCCTGTTTCCAATAAGAAAGTCAAATTAAGTTGATTATAAGTCCATAGCTGTGAAAAAAGAGAAAACAAGCAAATCTTCCTGACTATGCCTTCAGAGAAAGCTTAGGCCCCTCACCAGCTTCAAAAGGTGCCTTTAGCAGGTTTGTACCTGTTTGCACCTAGAAACAGGTTCAGGCTGCAGCTCTGCCAGTTGTTCCCATGAACAAAGACAGGCTCCAAGCACTGCTGCTCATGCTGGATGGATGAGATAAGCCCCCTGCCTTCCTGTTTCTCTCTGGTGATGAGTGAAACGGCTTGCCAACAGCAGGACTTCACACCAGCTGAATCCCCCTTCTGCAACAGTATTGCAGGCACTTCTGTTTTCTAAGGTCTTGCTGTGTCGAAACACTATGGGTTTAGTACTGTCTTCTACTTTACAGGCGACCAGGAAGATTTATCAGCAATTTAGTGTGGAGAGAAAAGGGGCAGGGGCAGTGCACTGTGGATGTTAGACTGTTAGACAAGAACACAACCCCCACAAGCACAGTGCCTTCGGGAAAAAAAACAGAGGGCCTCCGTGCAAAGATCCTTACAGCAATTGAGTCTGAAGAAATATGCCTCCCTTGGGACTCTTCCTATGGCTGCCAGAGTTATGAACACCACATGCTGCTACATTATTAATATGGTGTGTTTAATTAGCACATACATGTTGTGCTGCATCTATTTTGAAATCATACAAAACTACATGCATCATGCAAACTCCCTGTATTAAAATGACAAAATAAATCGCTTCTTCACTCAGGCAGCAAGTTGTGATGGTAACTTACTGCAGGATAAAAGGCTGAAAACAAAAGAACAAAAATACAAATGGAAAACTAAAATAAAGAGATACTGGAGGAAGGGAAGGAGTTAATCAGTTTTCAGGCAATAAAAAAAGAAGGAAGATTTCAAGGCATTAACAGAGCTAGCATTTCAGGAATGTAAAATAGCATTCGTATTACACAGCTCAATACCATGCTAGGAATCGATATTGTCTGAAATGGAGCAGAATTTAAGAAGGTCATTGTTTTGTGCAATGGTGGTCCTTTCAGTCATTCCTCCCCATGGGATTCACAGGTTGATAGTTTCTTATAGTGGGTTGACAACTTTTCTTCTAAAAAAATACAAAGTTTCTCTCAGGTCAATGGAAAGATAATGGGGAAATGAACATTTCCAGATCCCAGGTTCATTAAAGCCTGAAATCTGTACCAAATAATGCTGCACAGCTTTCCTCTCACAAGGAGGTCATGCTCATCTGGATCAATGGAGATGTTCCCACTAACCATCCACCCAGTAAATGCGGGGGTGCTGCAGTGTGAGGTCCTTGGCTGGCCCTGCCTTCTTGGCTTGATAGAGCTTGAATTTATTTCATTAAGGGCATGGTTCAAGGTCTGCTGATAAGTTTCAGTGGACAGCCAAGTTATCACTGAGGGCCTAATTGCCATTTTATTCATCTGTTTATACTGGAACTGGCTTTACATTTGTTGTCTGCAGTTGTATCGTGACCTCAGAGACCTTTTAAAATTAAGAACACTTTATTAATGTGAATATGAGCGCTATATTTCTTGTTTGTGCTGTTCCTGGCAGAGTGGGGGTTTTATCTGCGACTGAGCTCCTCGTTGCTATGGCAATACAAGTAATAAATAAATAATAAAAATAATACATTGGTATAAAATATTCTGATTTTGTAAGCATGCTTTCTAGAATAGTAATAACAGAACTTCCTACAGTTTAATATTTCTGAACAGTGTTTCCCTATTACGGTGGCCCAGAGCACTTGTTAACATTATCATGCTCTATACATGCTATCATAGAATCATAGAATCATAGAATCATAGAATCATAGAATAGTTAGGGTTGGAAAGGACCTCAAGATCAGCTAGTTCCAAACCCCCTGCCATGGACAGGGACACCTCACACTAAACCATCCCACACAAGGCTTCATCCAACCTGGCCTTGAACACCGCCAGGGATGGAGCACTCACAACCTCCCTGGGCAACTGATTCCAGTGCCTCACCACCCTAACAGGAAAGAATTTCCTCCTTATATCCAGTTTAAACTTCCCCTGTTTAAGTTTTAACCCGTTCCCCCTCGTCCTGTCACTACAGTCCCTGACGAAGAGTCCTTCCCCAGCATCCCTATAGCCCCCATTCAGGTACTGGAAGGCTGCTATTAGGTCCTCATGCAGCCTTCTAATGGAGCTCTACCAAATACTGCTGGAGCTTTTTGGCAGTGCTCGTCAGGGTTTCAATTCTCTGTCATCAGAGGTGTGCCTGGGAGAAGATACATTTGTGTGTGTGTGCACATGTATGCATATGCCAGAGTCAGGCATGTCCAAACTGGCAAGCTTGCAAATATGAAGGACAAGCAGCAACCTCATGTGCTTCTCTCTCCCAGCAATACCATAATGTGCTCACTCTTGTTCAGATGAAAATCCCTTTATACTTATCAGGCTGTGCAAGAAGGCCACAAAAAAGCTCTAATTTATGTTTACACTCACTTTAAAGAATTTCATCTATTTATTTATCATACAAAGAAGTATTAAGCTCATCTAGCCAAGATACAATCTTGCAACGTAAAGCTGTAGAGCAAGTCATATTTGAAAGGACTGCAGAACTGATGCTTCCTGAACAATCTCAAAATTATGAGATTTTTCTCCATCTTTTTTTACATCTTTTTGTATTAATTTACATTTCCATTGTAGATGGACATGAGCTCTAGAAATTGAAAACATGCAGAAAAATAACTGGTTTTCTTCCTGTTTTGCAGGGAAGATAACAAATATTGGTGAAATCTGAAGTGTCTGCATGTTTCTTTATTGAAACAAAATTATATTTACTTCTATAAAAGTATACATAAGGTCAGATAGAGTTAGAGATATATGCGTGTGCATGCGTATTGAATACACATAAACTGCTGATAGGTATGTTCATGAAATAAGGAAGTATAAACCTTCATTCTTGAATAGTGACAGATATACCTGGTGATATTCAGCAGCACCGCTGGTCATTGAAATGCTTAAGTATATTTTTGCCTGTTGACACATTTCCAAATAGGTGAAGAATTAAATGTTTAAAAATAGAAAATATAAACACAATTGATTAGCAAACAAAAAGGAAGGTTAAATCTGCAATGCTCAGAGGTAATCCAAAGACCTGATGAATCTGTGCACCTATAAAACAAGCTCATGTTTCTAAAGACAAACCCTGAAAAATTAAGTTGATAGCTCTATGCATCTTAATTGCAATATATTTACCTACATAGGATTAGGGACCAGCAGTAGCACAGCCAATAGCATGGTGGAACTACAGTTGCTTACTACTGCAAGTTTTAGAATAAAATGACTTCTAAAATAGTTACAGAAAGCACTTCTGAAGAACTGAAGCACAGTTGTAACAATATCAAAATAAACAACTTTTTTCAGCTTTATCCCAAAGTTCTTTCATTTTTAACAGCAGGCATCAGCTGTAAAAGATTGGAATTCTTACTTTTCTTTCTTTTTTCTATTTTTTTCCAAATCCTGCAGTTAAAGAAGACTCTTTCCTTCAACTTAGTGTAATATGTAGTAGAGTGTAATATGACTTTACAACATCACGAATATCCTTTGAATGAAGACATAACATGGGAGAAAAGTTAACTTGCAGTTCAAACACAGCAGAGTGACATTCTGATCTTCTGCTCCTTCAAGGACAGCAGGTAATTAAAGATCACTGACTTTCTCTTGCGAAAGCAAGTGGTCAAACATGCAAAATGGGGAGCACTTGGATGTGACCTCCATTTCTTGAACCTCAGTCACTGGCTTCTGCCTGATGCTGTGTACTGCTGGGTGACATCTTTCCTAAGCATGCCTAGCAGATGACACTGTGAACGGTAAGTACTTGAGGTAACATCTGGTTTGTGGATCCTGCCAAACAGACAAATGTTTGGCTATGTCAAAACTTCAGGCAATCAAGTGGATGTCTGACTACAGAAAACTGATGTATATTACTGGGACAGAGACACCAGAGAACTTCAAACATCCGTACTGCTGAGTGGGAGGTACACGAATACAGTGCTGTCCCAGGCACCAAGCCGTCTCTTACTCCCAGTGGCTCCAGCCCTCAGCATCAAACCTTAGGATACACCTTTCACTGACTTACAAAGCAAATTTATCACAACAATGATCCAGGAGCGACAGCTGCCCAGCAGCTTGTCCCTGCTTTCACTTAGATCAAAGAGACAAGTTGCTTGTTGACAGCAGTAACTTGATGCATACTTTTAACGCCAACTTTTACCCAAAAGTGAGAGTCTTCTAGTGTATTCCAAATCCAAAATCTGGGGGAAGAAATTAATTAGTAAGGTCTGGTGGAAGAGAAGCCTAATACTCCTTCATACCCTTATCTTCCAGAGGTGGAAAGACATTTGGAAAGACACCAAATCAACAGGAAAGGCTGTTGGTTAGGCAGATAGATTTTGAAAAGATAAGTAGTGGCAAGCTTAATGTGCAAGAGCAAACCTGTGTCATTTATACTTATTAAGCCAAAACAATCAAGATCTAAAACAGGATCTGCACAGCCTGTACAGAGTTAGAATAATCAATACCAGTGTGTTCTGCATTAGCTTTATGTAGAGCATAACCTGAAATTTAAGGCTAAGTCTGGTTACATTTGTTTTTCCAGTGAGCAGAGCACAGCTTACCAAAGGGACTCACCCTCCCTCTATATCACTGGCAAAGGCATTGGGCCACCCCTGCAGCAATGATACATCAAGAATGTTTACAGGTTTCCCTCTCATGACTTCATTAAACAGAATAGCATTTGTGTTCAATACCATTCTACATCAATGCCCTCACTAAAGTACTGAATGCAAGTAAGCATCTGCTGCACTTGCATGTGGCTCGCAGACCCCAGTGGGCAGCAGCACAGCAGGGAAACCCTTGTGAGCTCCCTGCTCTCTTCCACTGACCATGAAGATTAAACTATGCAAAACTGAGGGCTTGGCAAAACATTTGCTGAAAAACTTTACTGTAGGTGAGGAGAGTCAAGGGCCCAGTTTCTGTGAGGCTGGTGGCAGGGTGCAAGTAACTGTGGGCACTGGAGAAAGGCACCTGGTTTGGAACTCACAGTCATTCCTACCACTATTTCCAGCAGAACTGGAACTCATAATTCCCAATTTTCTCTTGAGGAAATGCTCCACAGCTCCTTAAAAAAACAATATGTTGACTTGGAAAAGCAACAAAACCCCAGCACCCAATCTATCATCAGTGTATATGGGACTTTTGATTCATCTGATACAAATTCAACCTTCTTTTCTACCCAGGATTATACACTTGTTACAGAAGGAAGTCCACTCTGTAGCCAGTTTTTTTCTCATGAGCTCTGGTATGAGGTACTCAACAAAGTACTTATGCCAGATCCATGGATGGATAATCAACACAAAACAATTTGATTTGTGAGCATCCCCATCAAAATGGACCTCAGTGCTGAAAGATGGCTCATTGCCAGTCCAAACCATTACCCAAAGTTTTCCCTGGCTGTGTTGCCTGCATGCTGGTACCAAGAGATTTTGCTGGTTGGGTTGAGTCCACTTTCCTGGACGTATCTTCTTAATCTGTAATATTATTTCCCTCATTGAGCTACAGAATAGAGCTCCTGCTGAATTCACAGAGTCCTGCTCACCTTTGCTTGTGATCACTAGAGACTCTGACGTGGAACGTGCCCCAGTGGCAGAACAGGTATGTTATGGAGGCATCACCAACATAGAATTATTTCTTATCATGGGGGGAAGGACACAGCCTGTTATTTTTATCTTTATAAACCCATCTGGACATCTTCAGCTCACCAGATTTTTTTCTGATTCATGCAGCCAGACTCTAACAAACTCCTGCTGGCTTATGTCTTTTACTGTGATGTGGAGCATCTTAATTCCAAGTGGTTGGAGAAAGGCAGCAGCGTTTTCCTACCCCTTTCATATTCCTACAGCAATGAGCCTGGGCTGATTGCTCCGCATGCAGAAAGTCATCGAAAGCCAGAGGGAATTCTGTACTTGAAAGGGTTTCAGCCACGAAATGCAGCAAGCACCAGCAGCAGTTCTCAGTGAGCTTCAAAGGAATATGACGTTCTTTTGCTGTTCTGAATGTTGGCAGGTATTTTAGCAGTATTTCTTCTTGCTCAGGAAGTTATACTATAGTTTCTCTACATCTGGGTGTGTATACATATGAAGAAGTATAAGCAATTCAAATGCAATTCGAAAAAACAAAGTCTCGGGTGGTTTGAGTGGAAAATTATGTGATTTCTTTAGTGTTTCAGTGTAATCCCTGCAAGGTGCTAGGCAAGTTGCTGAAACAGCTGAAGCTGGTATGCAAATATGTGGCTTTGTATCACAAAAGGACACCGAAACACTGCTGGATTTACTTGTGGTTTACTTGCAAAAATTTACTCCTAAATTTCCAACACAGGCTTTGGAGCAGTATGGAAAGCCTAATGAAGTTATGGTACAGTGCTTTCTCATGATGCTTGTTCTAGAGACATTGTAAGAGAAACAGAAGTCAGAATGCGCCTGTTGTATAAAAAGTAGCTGCACTGGGTATAAATACAAAGTGAAATAACTTGTAAGTCATAAGAAGAACTTTTTAAAAGCTCTAAACTGTAAACAAGAAAACAAGACAGGAAGAACAGACAGGAAAGAATAGCTCGGGTAAGATTTGGGGGATTTTAATGAGCTGCGATTTTTCCATAACTTCCAGCAACAGCCAGTACTTATCCTGCCTATGAATATACAAGAAATGGTACTCTGACTATAGATACTCGGAGTCTTCAGTAGTAGCTATGCATGTAACAACATAATTTATCAAATAACAAGAGCATATAGTGCATAATTAAAATAGGAAATTCATTGCTAAAATTAAGTTAAAAATGAAAATGGGCTTAAAAGGGGAGACACCAAATCAATATAGGTCCACCTTGTCTGTTAAACCGTCATTTAAAGGCAAGCTGCAGAGTAGCAAGTCTTTAATTTACTGATGGCCAGTTGCTCATTTCGGCAAAGATGGCCCAACCACACACTTGCTTAATTAACTTGCTTAATTAGCAGATTTTTCGTAAACTGTTGGTGACCACCACAAACAGGCTGCTGGGCTAGCCTTTGGCCTGGTCCATATGGATGCTCCAAGATCTTGCCATTAGAACTTAGCAGGAAAGTAGTCAGTTCCTATTTCTCATAATTTAAATGTGGACGAACTAAGTTCCCCTTTGGTGTCTTCTCAAGGTCTCTGCACAGTGGTTACAGCAGAGCCTTCAGACACCCTCTGCTCCTGCCTCACATTCTTCACATTGTGCCCACCTGGTAAACACGCAGGTGCAGGGGCAAGGCATTTCTTGCCATTTAAAAGCTATTTTATCTACCTGGCATCTACTTACAGCAGGGAAATCTAACAAACTCCCGCTGGTTTGTGTCTTCACTGTGTTACCAAAGCATCCTAATTCCAGGCAGAAGCACTTTGCTGCAGAGTCAGAGGATACGTTATACCCTTTTTATCAGTACGCAACCCCAGTCATAATGTATGCCCACAGGAAGAAACATTTCCCTTGCAGAGAATGACTCAGACTAGGTCACAGCAGAGAGAGAAGGAAAGTGGAGAAAAGTGAAGAGTATCTGCAGTTTATAAAAGGTGGCATTTATCTTAAAAGAGTGACAGCTGCTCACTGTGAAGTTACAGGGAAGTATTGTGATTTTCTGACTCTGAAGCCCACCCTTTAGGAACCAGTGATCAAGAATATGAAAAGACTGTATATGCTGAAAAAGTCATCTGTAATAAGACAAGGTCAGATTGTGATGAAGCTCACTCATATTGAGTGGCATTTTCCTTCTTGTGCCTCTGTTGACATTACCAGCATCATTACTGGCAAAACAAGGCTGAGTAAAGTGTAACTGCAGTTGCACTCCTTTTGGGTGCTGATAATTGATTATTAATAGATGTCAATAGATTTCAGTATTTTTCAGAGTACCCATCTCTGCTGGACAATAACAACAGTATAAGGTTCCCCTGGTAGGACTGATAATACCAGGTTATCTAGTAGATTTTACGCCCCTGTACCATGGTGCTTCCAGCTGGTTAGGGCTCAGGAGTGTGAGCTGCAACAACTATCAGGCATGAAGTTGGCTCTCTGTTTATAAGATTAAACAATGACTAAGCTTAGCAAAAATCATAAACAGTGGTGTAATAAGGCTGTCATTGCAGTATAACTAGAGTAAAATGAAACTGTTACAAAACATAACTGCATTTTATTATAGCAAAGTCAAACACAATGAGAAAACGCTTCCTTTCCGTATAAATGTTCCACCTGTCTGCATACAGTGTGCTATGCAAAGTCCCCAGTTTAATCACCTCTTAGCTGTGTCATGACTCTTCCCTGATGCAAAACACAGCAATGCACCAAACCAGCTAGGGAAAACAGAAATCATTAAACAAGCATAGTCTTCCTTGGTTTTTTTGTGTATTTAATGGCCCAGATGAAAAATAGATCAAATTTATAGAAGATGTGCA
The DNA here is from genome assembly GCF_037157495.1 of Lathamus discolor. Classification (NCBI taxonomy): domain Eukaryota; kingdom Metazoa; phylum Chordata; class Aves; order Psittaciformes; family Psittacidae; genus Lathamus; species Lathamus discolor. The sequence goes on from NC_088885.1 coordinate 110,694,469, forward strand.
AAAGCAGATTAATAATTAGATTTGTATCAGAGATGGGCTGTGCCTTGTAATATCTATCTGTCAGTCTGTGCTGGGGACAGATGCAGAGAGTGGAGAGGAACATGCAAGGCTCTCACTCACATGGCACAAGAAAAGCATTCCAGGTCTGTCACAGAAGAGATGGGTTTGTAACGTGCTGGGAATGGCATGGCCACTTAATGGAGCAAGTGCACTGCTCTTCTCTCATTCTAGCTGTGAGTTTGTTTTCAGAGGCACCTCTCGGAGATGGAAAGAGCTGTATCTCACACAGGCTATGGTACCCCTTGGTCTGGCAGGAAACTTATTGACCCACAGAAAGCCTTGGGAGAAAAGAGAGCTGAAGAGAATGGTTACAGGTAGTTTTATAGCAGGCAGGTTGCAACAGAGGTTGGGCTGGGTTGGACAGGCCTTGCTCAGCTTTGTCCGGTTTGTTTCCTTGCAACTGGGGACCACCTGTTTGCTCATGCATCACCTGAACAGGCCTCACATTTTTCATTCATCCTTTTTAATCTTTAAACAGAGGTGTCACCAGGTGGTATTTGCAAGGTCATCAGGTAAACTTGGATCAGCTCATTATAAATTTGCTGATTTACCGTACAAGACCAGAGAACTAGGGGTACGTAAAAATGAAAAGAAAAGAAATCATGAAGAAAGTTGGGGTTTTTTTGGAGCACTGAGAATGTCTGAGAAAAGCAGAGATGTAAAGGGAGAAACTCGGAGCCAGAAGATCTAAACTTCCCCTTGATTCTAAACTTAGCTCAGCCACTGGCCCACCGAGCAGATGACTCAGTGCACTTCCTTGAACTTAAATCATTCCTTTCACAAAACTTGTTAAAGAAAGACGTCAGTGTAAATTAGATGTTGTGTCTAAGTTTAGCTATGGCTGATACATAAATATTGGAACTGTAATGTGCTATCGTTTTTGTCTGATTTTGAAATATGTGTGTATACATACACATATGCATATATATACATAGCAATGGAGAGAAAGATCTCTTTGTGCTATTTTTACGATTTAATTTACATATATTGTTATTTTGCTGGTGACATAAGAGCTCACAACTGATTAAAAGTTTAACCATTTTCAGAGCAGCCTGATTCCCACACCGCCCAAACACTCTTCATTCTGTTGAACTGTCAGGGAAGTTTCAATCCCATCCAAGCGGTGGGAGCTGAGAGAGTACACGTTCGGCAGATAACATACATAATAGCTGATTTCTTGTGGCACTAATCTTCATTCCTGAGGGAAAGACAGTCATTTATTCATAACTCTACCACTCAAAAGTAACCATTCTTCTCACCATGGAGGTATATGTCAAAACAGAGATCAGCCATAGGCTGAGTCTAATCTAATCTGTCCAAAATGAATATATATTTAGATCTGTTGTCAGATCTTGAATGCTAAACCCTTTAGCCTGGGCAACTGTTTTCCCAGTCTGCCCTCTCCACCTATAAATATACATACCACATTGGGTATACAGTACCAGAGAAGCATATTAACCCTGCAGAAACTGGTCAGGTTATGAGGCTGACCAACCTTTCTGATATGAGCCGTTAGAGGACAGAACACAAGACTTTCAGAAATGTGTAACAGAGAAGAAAAAGATAATTTTTGTGTAAGTGTCTCTCTCCTTTGAGTCCTGTCTGAAATCGGCGGGCCCTTCATTCTCAAGTGCTTGACCCAGCAAATGAGAAACACAGGCCCCAACCTGGATGACTGTTTTGAATGATCTGTGGAAGATGGCAATGAAAATTCCCTTTCTCATAAAACTGTTAATTCTCAATGTTACTCTCCTTTCTCCAGTTCACATTTCCATACCGGGGATGTCAGCTTGGAGGCATTTGTTCATGCTGTATGCTTTCCCATGCAGTTATGCCTGTGCAGGTCCTCATCTTCTGATACTGAGGTGCTGGGGAGCACTACAGAAGAACCAGAAGGGACTGTCATTGTTCTGTCCAACTTCTCTACTTCATACTACCATAAATCACCATGAGGTTCTTTTTGAAATGGAATAGCTGAAACTCATCTCAGAGCCTGAAGAGAAAGAGATCTTCTCTCTGTGATCCGCATAAAGAAATAATACTGTTTCAGAGATCAGTATATCTATCTATCTTAGATATTTCATTACTGAAATTGTAAAACAAACGCTCTTGTATAAAACTCCACTGTTTGTAAACGGGCATATTTCTGGTCCTCAATTATCCATGTTCAAAACTAAATCACATTTTTAGGCTTGGATAAATCCCACTGACAGCCAATTAACCAATTATTGCAAAAGATGCGTTGTTTTGCACTTACTCTGCCTCAGCAGTTCAACCACATTACCATAGATGCATCATGTACTACTTATCTGTGTATTCCAGGTAAGTAACTGAGCCATGGTCTCTTTTAGCAGAAGCGCTTCCAGATGTGCCACATGGGTTTACAGCGAATGGGACCTCAGCTATGCCAGGAGGGGATTACCTCTAGGAACACAAGTGCAAAAGAAGGAGATCTGACAGCAGCTTGCTACAAGTCACTCTGACTTGCTCTTGTCCCAGGATTTGCACTTGGACTGGGCTCAGTCCTTCTCTGACATAAATAAACAGATCTGCACCAGAGCTGGACTGGGCTCATGTATCACACACAATACACAGATACACAGTTGGCATTGGTGGAATGTGTCTACACTTTCTAAAGGTGGCAGTAATGGGTGCCAGGAGACAGCTGAGATGACAAAGCATGGTGGTTATGAGAAAAAATTGAATGCCTCCTAGAACAGAAGATAGTAAGGTAAAGTCTCTCAAAGAAGTGCTTTAATACAACTTAACACAAAGTAGTACAAAATACGAATCAACAGCAATAGTGTCACTTAAGGGCCATGGCTTCTGTGCATGCAAAGTAACCATCTGGAAAAGAAGCTAGGTGTGGGAGAGGATTGTGAACAGATCGTGATCTCCCAGCATAAGGAAATGGCCAGGAGAGCAAATGCAATCCTTGCTAGCAATGAGCAGCACCTGGGGAAGAAGAGGAAAGTTACTACTTTTTGCCGCATGCTTGAGGTGGTCACTGCCAGGTCCTGTAACCATGTCGAGTTTCAACACTTCAGCGAGGTGTTAATAAATACAAATGTTTCAGAAATAATACCATCTGTGGAAAACCTCCCTCACGGTAAGCACCTGAAGATCAAACTTGCTACCTCAAAGACAAGGTAGAGAGGAGAGTAAATCTCTGCCTAAGACTACCTACATGGAGAGAAAAATCTACAGGCATTAGAGATTCTTCAGCAGACTACAAATCTGTGGGACTCAAAAATGAGACAAACTGAAACAAGGAACAGAATGCTAAACTGCTACATTTGGAATGACTTATCCAGCAAATTTGCCATTCCTGCAAGTCTTGCAATCAATACTGCTGTCATACAGAATAGCTCACTCAGATATTAAATGCTAAATGAAGGACTCCATGAAATCCTATGCCCTGCATTATACAAGATAGCATAGACAATCATAAGAGTACCCTTGGGTCTTAAAAATCTATGAGTGCAGTTAAGAGGACATGTACTTCTAGAGGCTAAGCATGAGGTCCTTAAAATTCTCAGGGATGTGCTCTCCCTGAAGGTTTTTCCTGGAGAAAGACTAAGTGATTTATCCTAGAATTTGAAACCAAGCTGCGAAAGTACCAAGTAACAAGCCCCCCAAAGATCAAACTTCCTCCTGATTTTCTATTTTCTTAACTCTAGGTGAAACATATACAGTGTTTTAATTGTTATTTTTTGAAGAAGACGAAGGCTGAAAGGCTCTGGAAGCAAATGGAGAGGAGGTCAGCACCCTCAGAAGCAAATCCTGTGAGAGGCAGATGCTGCCCGTAGCCAGGTTTACACCAGGGCTCTGCAGAAACAGGTTTTTTTCAAGCACTTTGGGTTTTGATGACCTCTGTGACAGATGTGGTGTCGCACTATGTTCCTGAGGGCTGGAATCTGGAGCAGTATGTCCTGCTCTGTTCAGCCTCCTTTACTAACTAAAGGGAGTTTGTCACTTTGGCTGAATGTCAGGATGTTCTTACAATGCAAGGTTCCAAAAATCATGTCTTGTTTAGTCGTTCTCATTTCCTCAGCTGGCTTTCTCCATTTCTGCTGCTAGTTGGATAGCAGGATACGGAATATCAGCAATCCCCACAAAACTCATGCTATAAGACTCAACATCGCACATTTTCCAAGTGTATCATTTCAGATGGCTGTTTAAATCACTAGGAATAGAACTGAGTTTCTTCATTAAATCATACTTGATTCAGTAAAGAGGAATTTCAGTAGTGTAAGGCTAGGACCATCTCTACATCATTTCCAGCAGAATTTCCATCTCCTGCACATTTTCAACAAGTGCTAGGATTTGATGGAGAGGACCTTATTTTTCAGGTGGACCAGTCCCAAGTTTCAGTCCCTAGATACCAATACCATGAAGGTCTTCAGCTTGGATCTTCTAAGCACATTTTCAGTTTAGATGAGAAGGAAATGCAGTGTGATTATATGTATGAGCACTGCATAATTACTAAGTAAACCCAACAGCAGTTTTTCACTGTATGCTGCCTTTGAGAAGCAGTGACTTGATTTTCTTATGAAAGTCTTAGAAATCACTGCCCTCTCCCCCTCCCTCAATAGTTACCTCTTTTACATTGTTCTCTGACCCAATCTGCACTTAATCAGAAATTTAATCTTGCTTTCCACCAACTCCTGACCCATACTTCTGATATCACCAGCCTTTTAAGTTCTCTCAGTGTTTTCCAATTAGTCAGTAAAACACTGTCATTGAAACTAGACGAGGAGGTGAGTTCTTGGCAGAGGGGATATGGCCAGTCTGTCTTAAATCCTGGACTTAAGAGTTTTGAAAAATAAATTGCTAGGAAATGGTCATTTAATTCCTGTGCTTTGGTTTTGAATTTTATGATCTTAGAAGGAAATAGGGTTTAGTTTAAAATAAATTGCTGTAACTTTCCAATATGCTTGGGTAAAGTCCCTGAGCTACAATAAAAATAATAAGCATAAACAGCTATTGCTAAACTATAGTGAAGATTAAAGTTCGGATATCCCAACCTCTGCTTTGATGGTGCCAACAAACCATCCTGTCTGTGCTTTTTCGTTGTAGCCACATATCACCCTACAAAGCTTAAGTAACTTTTTCTGGTGCTTCAGGACCATGTTGTAGGACAGCCCAAGATCTTTTTTAATCCAAAGAAAGATGCCCAAGCCGGGTGACTATGGGAAGTACATTATCACATGCAGAATGTTCATTAAAAGAGGATTAGGTGAAGATCTGATCAAACATGCCGATTCCGCTTAAAATAAACGGCTTCTAAGCACAGGAATTGTTAGAGGGATGGGCGATAGGCACAGACTGGTTCAGCTCGCATATTTTAGAGAGTATTATTGAGCTGGTGAGTGTGTAACCAGGCTTTTTACTTCTGTTTAGTTTACTCGAACAGAGCAGTAACCACCAGCCAAAGTGTCAGAGGTTATCTGATGATAAAATGTGGAGACTTAATAAAAATATATGAAAAGCATGAGAAGTTGAACATGAACTAATTGGAAAAAAAATATTGAATGAAATGCAGCTTTCACTGTTAGGTTCTAGATTTCTCTCCCCCAAACATTAGACGAAATTGCATTGTTTACAAAAATTTATTAATACAAACTTTACACACTTCGTATAACAGTTATCAAAGTCCTAGTTATAGATATCATGTGTGTAATAATACTTTGTTTAAGTTCTTTTTATATTCATTTGCACACAAAATAAGTTCTCCAAGACTAACATCTACCTACTATGACTGTATCTGAAATCTGCTCAGATTTTGGTAAGGCTGTTGGCGTTTCTGAAAATAGACAAGTCATACAAAGGATAATAACCTAAGTGATCATTTCATAATGCTTGCGACTAGCCACTGAACTCTAACTGATAAGGTCATAAATAAAACGTCAAGAGAGCCCTATGTCAATTATACCACAGCCGACACAAACACAGCGAACTCTGCCCATTGCCACAGAACAGAGAAGTACGACTAAAACGCAAGCCGATGTGTTGCAGCATCGTAGGGCCACTAAATAGCCATCTGTGAACTCGTGGCGATTTACAAGGTGAAGAGAAGGCACGAAAGCTGCAAACTGTTCCCTCCCCCCCCGCGTTCCTCCGCCTCGGGAGCCCGCGCCGGTGCGGGCAGGGCGGGCAGGGGAGCTGCCGGGGCAGCACGGGCAGGCGCTGCCGGCACTGCGGGCAACGCGGGCGAGCCTCGGAGGGCCGGGCAGCCCGGGTAAACGGTGTCGGCACTGCGGGCAGTGCGGATAAACAGTGCCGGCAGCGCCTGGCCGCCCCGCCGGGGTCTGCCCGCTTCCCTCCTCCCCGGCCGGGGAAGGAGGGTTTTTACCCGCGACTTATTTGGTTTGGGGGGGTGAGGGACTGCTTTCCGGCGTCTTGAATGCGGGGCTCGCTTTGTGTCTTTGGAAAGACTCCTGAAAGGTTGGTGTGGTGAGCCGGGGGGAGGCGAGAGCCTCCGCGTCCTCCTTCGACCCCTGCCCGAGCTGAGGGATGGGGCCAGCCCCCGGCGGAAGGTAAGATAGGAGTCCGTACATAGAGAGATGAGGTGGAAATGGTTTATCTCGTTAGAAACCGACCACAGGTGAACACTACACATTCTTTTATGACAAAAGTTTGTTTTATGAAATAAATTTTACTAAGCAATAAGCCAGAATGTAGAAAAATACATTTTACCTCCAAACTCAATAAACAAGGAACAAAAACTTTCATAGTAGTGCATAAGTCTTTAGTGGTAGCTACAACAGGGGTTCCTAAACTTGTACAACAAGAGCTTGCATAAAACAGAACAAAGGAGTGAGAGAGCGTTCACAATCTTTTTTTTTTTTTTTTATCTTTTTTTTTTTTCTTTTTGTTCCCCAAATGAACATAACCCGAAAGGTTACTCGGGTGGGTTAAACAGAGCTCGGAAAAGTACGAAGAGAGGATGAGAGGCAGGAGGGTCTACAAGATAAAACAGTCAAAGAAAAGAGCAAGTCCGACAGAAAAAAAACTGCAAAGGCAAGAACCCTGCTTGTTATACATGATGAAAAGCATGGACAGCACTGGAGAGTAACACACTGTACTTTGCATCCAGGTCCAGTACCGAGCTGCTCGGGGCAGTTGGGTAGCGGATCGGAGGTGGGGTTGCCTCGTCTTCCCTACACCCTGCGGCACCGGCTCTGGTACTGACGTCGGTACCAGAGCCGGCCCCGGGTGCCTCGGGGGACGCCGGGGGCCGCCGCCGCTCACTTCCCCGCTCTTTCCACACGGGTCCTATCTCCGCTTTCGCTTTATTCTGCAACTCTGCCCAGCCAGCCAGAAGAGCAGTGCACGGGGCTTAGTACTTAACTATCTTTGCTGCTGGTTCGGGATCTAGGGGGTGGGGGTTGGCTTTGGCTTACTTTTTGTTTTGTTTTGAATATATTTTTTGCTATTTTGGTTTTGTTTTCGTTTTTAACTATTTCTCCCTCCAATAGGCAACTAAAATGAACAATTTGGATCGAGCTGTTGTTTTTCACAAGAGAATTATCTTCTAAGCTCAGTTTGAGGAGACACTAATACAGAATCAAACTGTAATCAAAGATAGCGGGAGGAGAAAAAATAAATATCGAAATCTAGAGGAAAGGGGAAGCTGCCTCTCTAGAGAGGCTAGTGGCAAAGGAGCCTGCCTTGGGACTCACCGGGGGAAGAATCTGCTTCGCCAATTTTCCCAAATCATTTTCCTCATAATCCCCTGGGAGCAGGGCATCCTTCTCTATGTACAGTAGCAAATGGTGAAAATTAATGTCTTCGACCCTGTCGTGGATAAAAATACTATCCTTTTAATTTCCGTTACAAAAATAGGAGTAATATTCAAAACAATGATTGTCCTTTTTTTTTTTTCCTATTTATTTTCTATAAAAACATAAACAGCTCAGGCGAATTTTTGTTTTTGTGCAGGCTTTATATGAAGAATTGTTCTTTAGTATTCTTAGTAGTATTTATATATATATATTTATATATTATATATAACTTAATGATTGGTCCACAAAGTAGAACTGTGCGTTTCTCTAGTGCTTTTGTACAAAAGAAAAACAATATTATTATCAAAATATTCATTTAATGGCTTTACTTCATACATAAATACATGTTTAGGTAACACAGGAGCGGTGATTGTTCAGTCAGTTTGGAAATTACTTTTGTTTTTGTTTAGATTTTTTTGTTGTTGTTGGGTCTCTCTCTCTTTCTCTCTCTCTCTCTCTCTCTCTCTCTCTCTTAGGACTTTGTATACACAGGAGTGGCTGGTTACTCATCGCTACAAATACGCTACTCGGCGTCCTTTGTTTTTAACTCTTTGTTTATACCTTTTCCCCAGGACGGCTGCTAAGTATTTCTTGACAGCCATTTGTTTCCGGTAGCGGCTGTAGCTGTCCGTGAAGATGCCGTCTATGTGTCGCTTGGTCAGCGGTTCCGTCTCGTCCCCCGGGCCGCCGCTGGCACCGCTGCAAGCACCGAGAAGCACAGCTGCATCAGCCGGGGCCGCTCCGCACCTCTCCGCGCCTCCCCCCGGCCCTGCGCGGCCCCGCCGCAACACGCTGCGCGGAAGATGCGCTGGGAGACAAAGGCCGCGCCGAAACCCATCTCCCGATGCCGTGCGCACAAGTGGCAAGACAATATCCCCCTGCCATGAATTATTCATGAAGGCAGGGAAAGCTGGGCTTTCCCCCGGGGCTTTATGAACATGTTACCTTCTGCCAAAGGGCGGCGGGTGGCACCGGGCTCGCCCCTGCCCTGTCGGCCCCGGGGAGCCCCGCCCGCCTCCGGGGGCTGCGCGGGTCTGCAGCCCGGCCCGGGCCCCCCCCGCGTCTGCCGAGCCCTCGGGCATCGCTTCCGACAGACTGTCCCCCCCAGCAAACCGGGGAAGCTGCCCAATTTATAATCTTAAATCAGATGGTTGCAAAGAACTACAGAGACATATATATAAATGCATGCAGACATATATATATGCTCGAGCGTGCTAAACCAAAGCAACATCCGCGAACGCCTGCGCTGACAGCCAGGCTCCCGCTGCGCCCGCCGCGGGTCCGGGGGATGCTGAGGTTTGGGAAGCCTGAGTCCCCCAGCCCCGCAGCCGCCGCAGCACATTCCCAGCCCCAGCCCGACAGCTTTGTTCCCTCCAGCCGCGGCCTTTTCCGCGCCTCCGCGGCAGCAGCACCACCGCCCACCGCGGGAAAGAACGAGCAGAAGCCCTTACCCGACCCGCTTAGCCATCAGGGAGTGCAGATATTTCCTGGCGGAGAGCTGCCCCAGGAGTTTCCTGTAGGCTTTGTTGAAGATCCCATCGGCGTGCCTGTGCGGAGGAAAGAGCCCGCGGATGAGCGGCGAGGCCCGGGAGTGGCCGCTGCGGGGTGCAGAAGCCGGGGCGGTGGCTGTGACCGTCTCTCCCAACCGGCGAGGGGAGGGCGGGTGGCAGCTCCGCGTTTTCTTGGGGACCCTCTTCCCCACCCAGAGCCCTTTTCACTGCACTTGGTCGACTCTGGCCCGGCCGGGGATTTCTGCTCCTTCTGCTGGAGCATCGCTAGCCGTCTCCGGCGCGGCTGCCGCCCCGCTCCCTCCCCCGGGCTGCTGGAGGTAAGGCGGCTTTTCCTTTTTCAGGCTTTAAACTGGGCATCGGGACCTAGGCAGGGTGGATTGGGTTCAGGATATTTTTTTGTGAGTGTTAGGGAGGGTGCTATTGCTGTTGGCTATTTGAGTATAATTTCCGCCTCCCCGATCGGTCAGACCCGTTTTACTCCCGCCTCAAAATTCACGCCTGGCACCCCGCGAGTTGCAGTCACCTCTTTTCCGGTGGGTAATACAAGGTGTACATCTCGCCGATCATGGAGGACGGATTCGCTATACCGAGGGGCTCGTGATCATACGCGAAGTCCTGCAGGGTGTTCCCATCCTCGTCGTAGACTTCATCCTCCAGCCTGGCAACGAGAGCACCAAGGGGAAGGAGTCAGCCGGGCTCCGCGGGGCGCTCCGCTCCCGGTGCCTCGGTGGCCACCCTTCCGCGGAACCTACCCGGGCGCCCCGGGAGCCCCGTCCGACTGCCCCGACCCCTCCCTGCGCCCGCCCGGCCCCCATCCCCGCCCTCCGCCGCCTCTGCGGGGCAGGACCACTGGGGAGGGAACACACCGCCGTCAGCCGCGCTCCGAGAAAAGCCCCAAACATCCCCCCCATCCCCGACCCCCCCCGGGCCGAGAATCAGCCTCTTTCCACCGCAGCTGCGGCTGGTGCTTCCCGAGCGTCGCGCACGCACCCTGCCGCACCCATACACACACGCGTCTGTGTGCCAGGGGCTGGGCGGGAGCCGAGCAGCCTCCCCGCGGAGCCGGGGCGGTGAGCGGCAGCCCCCGGGGCTGGGGCCGGGGGCCGGGCCCCGCTCCTCCCCGCAAGCGCCCGCCGGGCCAGGGGGGAGGATTCACTTGTCGTTGTCTTTCGTTGAATGGTGCCTCTGCCCTTTGAGATCTCTCCAGTTTTGTTCTCCCCCCACCTCCCTATCCCCACCCCCCGCTCTCTGCCTCCCTCTCTGCAGTACGATGTAGGTCATTGTATGTTACAGGCAGCTATTTTTGTCTGTGAGCTTTAGCGGAGGTATTAATAATAGATGCCGCTAAAGTGTTTCGCTCCTGCTAATTCAGGCGCTTGAATGAAGAGAGCCGGGTTGCTGCCGGCTAATGGCCCCGCAGACCACGGAGCCCATTCCCCCCAGCCCCTCTGCCGGAGAAAGGAAAGGGGCTGCTCTCAGCCAGCCCCGACGGGCTGCCGGTTCGTACAAGGACACCTCGAAGCCCCCAAAAGCACAGCATCCTCTGACAGCTTGGCGCTCCCAGCAGCGCCCCCCGCTCACAGCTGAGCCGCACAGCGGTGACCCCCCTGGGCACCCCGGAATTGAGCCCGCGTCCGTGGGGCGGGACAACAGCACCCAGTCCCAAACTCCCCACGTCAAGCAGCACCGGTCTCTCGAACAAGCGGCAAGCAGCTCGGGAGCAGGCTGCCAGCGGCCGCCCCGGACGGGCTGCCCTTGCCCTCAGCCACGGCCCGGCACTGGAAACGCGCCCTTGCCGACGGCCCAAGGGGTTCCCTACTTCTGCCTCAAACACACTGGGGGCCAACCCTCCCCCCCCCCCGGCTGCAGGGTGGAAAGGGCCAGCGCAGGAGCCCAGCAAGACAGCTCCGAACCGACACAGAAAACAGAACAACCTTGCGCCAGGCGCCTTCCCTCACTTTTTGAGTAAGGAGGTCGTACACAGACAGGTAAACACGGGAACAGGCTGAATCCCTGTCAGCTCCCACACGAACCAGGGCAGCTTTCACAAGCTCACAGCCAACGGCGCACCCACCCCTCCTGCCCCGCTCCCCCCGTCCGGGCCTGCGGTGCTCGCCCTTCACCCCCGGCAGCCGAAAGCGTCCGGGGCCTGTGCGGGACAGGGGGCGGGCGGGGAAAGCCGGCGCTGCAGCCGGAGGGGACCCTCCTCCATGACCTACCCTCGCAGCGGTTTCTATCCCGGGGAGCAGGGGGTGGGCACACGGCCGACGTGGAGGGGGGTCCGTTTGGTGACTCCTCATCCCCTTACACTTTCCTCCCCGCTAAGAACCCTCTGCCCACAGCAAAGCCCGTAGCAAAGCCAGGGCAGTGGGGGGTGGGTGAAGGTGTCCTGGCTGAGATCCCGGGCGGGGGACAGACCTACCTGAGAGCTGGGTACTGAAGTCCGGCTGCAGGTGAGCAGTAGACGCTGCAGTGCATTATTATGCCATAGATCAGGAGTGCTAGGAGCGCTTTGCTACACATTGCCACTCTGTGCGGGAGGGAAAGGAAAACCGCCGTCAAAAAAAAAAAAAAAAGAAAAAAAAAAGGAAAAAGGAGGAAAAAACACCACCCCACGATCCACCGAGCCCCCGGCCAGCGTGCGGGGAAGAGGGGCAGCGCAGCCTGTGGGGGAAGGAGCCCTGGGCAGCGCGGTGCCCGGCGCAGAGCGCTGCTGCCGATGCCTGCCCCGTCGATGCCCGCAAGCCCGCCCGCCCCGGGACCACTGTTGGAAGGCCCGGCAAGCCGCCTTGTGTCCTTACCATGAAACTCTAAACACCCGGCACTAAGAGCGTTTGGCTGCGAAAACAAAAAGGGCAGGTCTTTAAGGGGGGGGGGGAGGGGGGGGGAAGGCTTTTAAAAAAAGAAAAAAGACCCCAAATGGGGGTGGGGGAAAATTCAGGTGTCTCCCAAGTTGCGGCCAAAAAAAGAGTTAAAACCCTCGTGGCATCGCCTTTCCGATGGGCGAAGGACCCGCGGGATGAAGAAGATGCGAAGGCAGCAGTGAGTTGTTTGCTGGTTTTAGGGGAATCCACTCCGAAAAGAAAAAGAGAGGGGAAAAAAAAAAAAAAAGAGAGAGAAAAATATAGAAATGGGAAAAAGTTTGCAGGTAGCAGCACAGATCTGGAGTGGAGCCTGCAAGGGAAGGGGAGAGAGGGATGGAGGGAGATGTCGCCTGCGAAGGGAGCGCAGGGAAAAGAGGGAACGGAGCCGGGAGCGGCGGGCTGGCTGCGGGCGGTGCGCTCTTCCCCGGCTCTCTCTCCTCACTGAGCGCCTTCAGCCTTCTCCTCTTCTTCTCTTCCTGCTCGGTGGCTCCAAACTTGACCAGCCTTCCGCAGCCTTCCGTCTGATACGCAATTAGCAACAAAATCTTTGCAAACACCCCGCTTCAGCAAGAGCCCTCTTCGTAAACATTCGCCTGCTTGTTACCTTAGAGGACGGGCAATATTGTTTGTTGCCCCCGTGGTGGTGTCCGGATTTTTATTCATGAATCAAATGCCTTTTTTTTTTTTTCTCCCCCAGTCACGTAATAATCGGGTATCAGAAAAGACGTCACCACCCCAATTCCTCAAGGAACACAGTTCTGTGTCGTCCTCAAAGATGAGCTTATCAGGAGTCATAAAGCTTCTCATAAACACCAACTCATACCCCACCCCCCACTCCCCCCCCCCCCCCAAGAACAAAAAAAAAAAAACAAATAGGAAAAGGAAAAAAGAAACCCAAACCTAACACGCAAACAGCAACACCTGCAAAACCCCACTGCCTATCCCACAAACCTAAATGGATGATCGCCACTGTCAACTTTTACCTGACGTGGGAAGGGACCAGGGAGGCGGAGGAGGGCCGTTTGGGGTGGGCTGGGGGTCCCCGGACCTGGTGGGCTTCCCCCGCGGCTTACCTCCGCGGGGAGACGAGGAGCCGGCTCACTCCTCCCGGGGCCCAGCTGCTGGGCTCAGGCCCCCGCGGAGCTGCCCGCCGCTGTGAGCGCGCAGGCGGAGCGGCCCCGGCGCGGAACCCCTACTGCCGCTGAGATTTGGGAATAGGAGTGCCTTTTTTTTTTGCTCGAACCCCCTCTTCTTACTTCTTTTTATTGCCTTTTGGTTTTCTTTCTTTTGAAGGAATCTTGGTATTGTTCTCATTACGCAAGGCCCCCCCTCCCGCGGGGCAAACCAGCAGCGCCGTAACCGCTCCGCGTGTGCCGGTGCAGCAAAGGGGCGTGGGGGACGGTCCCCAAGGTCGCCCCATGGGAGGGTCCCACGCGGGGCCGTTGCGGCTCTCTATGGCGATGGGGGAGGTTTCCCCCCTTTCCCTTGCCCTGACCCTCCTTGTAATGAGATAGAGGTGCCCATCACAGCGCTTGGAAGAGCGGGAGGGGACGGGGACGGATGTGGCGGGGGGTGGTAAAAAAGAAAAGGAAAAGGAAAAAAAAAAGTTGATTTGCAGGAGGGACTGTGAGGGAAATCCCTTCTCTGGGGACTTCCCCGCCGCCGTGATTATTTTCCCCCAAGTGATGCTGCTGGCACGGAGCGCCGGGCGCGGACCACCGGCGGGCTGCCATCCGCTGGGATTGCGCTCGTCTCCGCGCTCTCCTCCCTCAGCGGCCGAAAATCAGCCCTTCATTTCCGAGAATTACCCAAAGAAACACAGGCTGCCATTGCTGCACATTTTAATTATTGGGATCATAAGCAGAGAGTTCAGGAAGCAGCAATAATATAGTTCTCCTGTTTCCTATTTGAATGCATTCGGTGTTACACGCTTGGATGAGTTATTCGAGCCCGAATCGATTTCTCAAAAACAACAACAACAAAAAACACACCATACAATTACATTCCTATTATGGTCATTTAAGGTTTCAAAATCTTTTTTCCGGACATAAAGGAAATTTAACGTGAATGAATTTGGTCCGGTGAAATGGCCATCGACGAAATGCCGGGGCGGGAGGGGGCACGCAGCAATAGGGACTCCGCTGTCCCATACAGGAACGGGAGGGGTCCCCGGGAGGAGAATGGACTGGGGAAGGGGACACCCGAACCGTGGGCTTCCCCATCGACGGGCGCTGGCGCACTCCCCGCTCAGAACCTGGTCGCGGAGAGCGGGGAGCTGCGGGGCTGAGCCGGCGCGGACGGTCCGTGAGCGGAGGGCGCCACCGCGCGGGCAGCAGCGCGCCTGCGGCCGTCGGGAGGGCCGGGGGTGCCCCGGTCCCTCGGGTTGTGAGGGTGGAGGTAGCACGGGACAGCCCCCGCGGGTCCCCTTAGGTCTCCCGGCCCCGGCTATGAAAGCCAAAGAGACTGGAATCAGGGGCAATACGTTTTAAGCCTGTGGCTGTTTCCACTTTCGTAAAGGTCCTTTCAGCTACTTTTTGTTTACATCGCTTCATTTCCTCTCCTCCCTCCCCAGATCCCCCACATACGAAAGTACCAGCATGCCTGAAATACTGTGCATCAGCAGCAGCACACCGATACAGCTGCCATAAGCCAGACCTCCAGTGCCACCCATGTACTGCTGCGGACGCAGGAGCAATGTTTAGGATGGTTTGCAAAAAGCACAGCTTCTACGCTCTCATGTAGGGTGAGTAACACACACATGATTCATACCAACAAAATTCTCAGGGCATCTCCATCTACTTCACAGGTGTGCGTGCACAATGCGAATGTACATGTGACTCGATTGTGATTTAGGCTGAATAAGTGAAGGTTTAAATCTGGTTGCGGTGTACAAGTAAATTTCCAGATAACTCTGTCATTTCAAGGCTGAGAGGGATTTAAGGTTTATAATATTTCCCTCTAAGGCAAACTCCTAAGGTGGCACCTAAAGAAAAGTAGTTTTTTTTCACTGGCAGAATTTCCTTCATCTTTCTCCTACCGGCTTAAGTTAGACTTTTTAATTTACCTGACTATGATATTTTAAATATCTATTTTATTAACTAGAACATTGCAATTCTATGGGCATTTCTAGAGGAGCTTACGTCCACTAAGACTTTTTAAACCTGATCAGGACTGACTGCTCTAAAACATATTGCCATCAGCTTAATTTCAAGGAACATATTTCATCATGTCCCATGATGGGTATCTTTTCTTTACCACGCCTCAGAAAACTCCTTTTTCTCTTTTCTTTTCCTCTTTTTTTCTTTTTTCCCTATTTATGTCTATTTAATAAAAAAAATACCCCGAGTAATCTATCAAACTGTCAGGAACTCTATTGGTCCATAAAGCCAGATGATACCCTCCTGCACACTTGTTGGATGCCCAGCCACTATATTCCTATTTTCTCAGTATGTCCCACTTTAGCCATGTATTTTAAAAGGAACCTGGAAAATTGTTGGACAAAGAATACATAACTTTATCATGAAAAGACACGTATTTTTCTGCCAACATAGAAAAGGATGAATTGTTCTTTCTCAAAAGCAGACAATCCTGCCAACCCAACTGTCTCTCTAACACACACACTATGGGTTTATCGTGTCTTATTACTGTCTCTCCCCAAGCCTCCTTTCTTGCTGCATTGCCTTGGGAAACCCACCGCAGACCAGTCTGCCGATGAGTACATGCCTGCATCAGCTTTATGAGCATAATACCAGGCTTCATCTTTTCTTGGCTTTCCAGCTTCCTCCTCCCTGAAAACTAGCTCCTGGGAAGGATGGACTTGTCAGAGCAGAGATGTACTCATCCATGAAGTCACTGGTGTAGTTATGGTCATCTGATAATGGATAATTAAAGGATTGCCTGGCAGAAGAACAGAAGTTATTAAAGCTCAAGCAGGCGAAGCCAGGGCTTGGCGGACATCTCAGCACTTCCAGCTGATACGTGGCAGCCGTGACAGAGGTGGGAAAGCCCCGCTTTCCTCACCGAGGCTAGGCAGCAATCAACTGAGGGAGAGAGAGCGCTGAAGCATTTCATTCAGAGTTGGTTTTAATTTTATTAAACCATCCCCTCTTGAGCCTTCTCTAAGTAAAAGCAGCAAAATGTTTAGGCACGCTCTGGAAAGCACATACATCTGTGTGCTTCCTCACGTCTATCACAGACCAAAGCAGCAAAGCTGTAATGCAGACAGGCTGCTTACCCAGGGACCTTCTGTGCAGCAGGTACAAACCATGGGAAAAATAGAGAGCAACAGCCAGGGACAGCTCTCTCAAGACATGAGAGAGACAAGCCTTGCCTGGTGGATGGGGCCCTTGCCAGTGTCTTCACAGGTGACCACCAGATGTTAGTAAAGTCTCAAAGGATATCACAGATAATTCTTTGCTTCCTTTTATCGCCTCAATTATATTTCCATGCAAACAACTAGAAAACATTCTCAAGTATATGCACTCTGAGGAAAAGGGCTGGGATTTTTTGTTTCTTTTATGTTCTGAAGTGAGGAGGCAGGACAGTGTTTCCCAAGACAGCAGTGTAGGAGCACGAGGAGTGCAGTCATCCAGCTTAGCGCTCACGGTGAGAGACAAGGTCAGTGGATTGCCAACATGGAAGCTTGGTATTCAGTCTTACATGGTGGGCGTCCTCCTCCTCCTCTTCAGTAAATGAAGCCAGATGACTACGACAACACAAAAGCAAAGGAAGAGTCATTCACATCCGAACACAAAGGCAAGAAAAGCACTTCTAGAGGAATGAAAGACGAAACAGTGAACTCAGTTCCACAAGGAGGTACCACCACGCTATGCATGTGACAGATAATTTCCTTGGCTGATCAATAGATACATTAATAATCTCCCGTCTTTCACCAACGCAAATTCATATTCTGCAAGAAAACAAAAGAAAATCCTTGATGTTTTATGACAATGGCTCTTCGATTGATCATTTATATGAAAATTATAAGTTTCCTAAATTATGAAAGGCAAACAACAACAAAAAAAATCACCTTTTGAAGATTTAATATTACAAAGGCCTTTTCTACACTAAAGCCAGCAAGCTACAAAATGCCACTAAAGATCTTGCTAGTCCACAGGGGAGAATAAAAGACTTTAGCACTGGCAGCAGATCTAGGTCTATTCCCACTCTCACTTCCATTTGGTCTTGTGCTCAGGGAAGGGTAAATCCTTAAGCAGATTGAACATGCAAAGTTTCACAGAGTGCTGCCAAGCTATAGTAATTAATACTGGACACAAAATGACCACAATATCTTTGTGTTCCAGGTGGCTTTAGACACAGCTGTAACCCAGTATGAATGGCAAGTACTGGTTTTGTACCCAAATGTAAAAGGATTTGGGGTACACTTTTAGAAACAGTGGGGCTGCCACATGCCTGTCTCCAAAACTAAAATCCATCTGTAGTTCTGAGGTATCACTAATGGCAGAGCTAAAGTTATTCATAGTTTAGATTTACCAGAAATAGTTGGAACAAATTAATAATGAATTAGAACATTTCTTATCATCACAGGAGCAAGAGGGAATAAATAGAATCATCCATATTTTCTTATTACAAAACAGTGTGCAGCCTATTACCAAACACTAATTTTGTGTCGCTTGTGCTGGAAAACTGTTGAAGGGTCCCTGGCTCCTGACAGCGCTGCTTAATTCAGTCTGACGGGGGCAAGGCTGTGCAGAAGCAGGCCAGGGTGGGCAGGTGAGGACCATCCCAACAGGGGTGAATCCCAGCCTGCCGGAGCTCAATAGTTCCAATTAGCCACGCTAAAGACAACAGAGACAGGTTACACAGAGCACAGTAAACATCAATCAGGTCCGCATATTGTGATGAGAGAATAACGAATTCTGTCTCATTCAGGAAAAAAGACATAAGCCTGTCCTCAGTGGCTCGTGCACCCTGCAGTGCAGTGTCTGCCTTGTGGGGCTGTAGTCCATGCTGGCCACAGCCAAAATGGCACTGAGCGTGGGAGCCCTTCGTACAGCTTAGTTCCTCATTTTGTGCACAGTGAGCAACGGTGAGAGCTCCCACATCCCTCTGCAGGGCAGGAGCGGCCCTGCTTGGCCAGAGGCATAGCTCCAGAAACACAAAGCATGTGGGATGAGACCAGGGTTCTGAGTTTGCTGGCCTCTGTGCCAGGAGTTGACTGGACAGCAGACATGAGGGCTGTGAGCCAGACACCAGAGCCAGGAACCAGCACACTCTTTTTTGGCTGCGGCCATAACTGGGCTCGCAGAAAGCACGGGGACATTTGGACAGTGGCTGTCCCCAGAGAGGTCACGGGTTGCATCAGCTGCATCAGCAGCGCGCACTGACAGCCACTTCTCTGGCTTTGTGAGACCAGGGGCTATTTTAGCACCTGATTGCCTTTAACTGTCAGTTTCTGGGCTTCCCGGGCTCTGAAACATGCCACAAGCAGCATGAAATTAATATCTAACTGCATACATGACACACTGGAGGATGTTTAAGGGCCAAAGTCTCCAATCATAAGGCAGCATCACTGTTTTTAAACATTTTTTTATCCATTTAACTTCAATAAAGTACTTGGGCATACTTAGCCTAAAAGAAATGGGCAATTCTTAGTTTTTACGTTTAAAGATGGCACAAAGAATTTTTTGTGTGTGGCCTTATGGCCTGATCCACCTCTATCCTCTAATAAAATGTATTTCTGCAACAGCTGAGGCAATTAATCACTTAAATACAATTGGATTACAATCTCCATTACTTAAACATCTTTAAAGTCAGGCTTGCTGTCTTTCTAAAAGATTCCAAGCTATCGAGCCATTCTTTGCCCTCCTTTATTCAAAGGTCAGGCTGGATGTTGGTAATGGCCTCTTGTAATGTCAAAAATTGGTCTCTGACCCTTGTAATGCCACAGGAAAGACTCTCACTGATTTCAGACAGAACTGCACTAGATTTTTTGACCTTTCTCATTAAGAATGAAGATTGTCTGCAGAAACTCCTATGTGATTTCCTAACTCCAGGTACGTGTCTATTAAGCTCATTATGTAAATACTGCTGTCTTTGGTCCTCTTTGAATTTCATAGGAATTTACAGAGCTCAAAACAACCAGAAGTTACTAGGACATTGCAAGACTGAACCTTCTCTTTTCACCCCCCAGTCTGTGTTGAATCCCCAGAGGTACCTGTCTTTGTCAACAGGACAGCAAAATAATATAGCTATGATAGTCTGTAGAAATGTTTAAAATCCTGAAACTTCAATATGATATTTTTCACTGTAATGAAATTCCCCTTCCTGATGCAAATATATTATTGATTTTGTAGTTAAAAGTAAAGTTGCAGAAAAAGTAGTTAATTGCATATAAGTTGGGGTGGTTGTCTGACATAGAATAGAATAGTTAGGGTTGGAAAGGACCTCAAGATCATCTAGTTCCAACCCCCCTGCCATGGACAGGGACACCTCACACTAAACCATCTCACACAAGGCTTCATCCAACCTGGCCTTGAACACTGCCAGGGATGGAGCACTCACAACCTCCCTGGGCAACCCATTCCAGTGCCTCACCACCCTAACAGGAAAGAATTTCCTCCTTATATCCAGTTTAAACTTCCCCTGTTTAAGTTTTAACCCGTTACCCCTTGTCCCGTCACTACAGTCCCTGACGAAGAGTCCCTCCCCAGCATCCCTATAGGCCCCCTTCAGATACTGGAAGGCTGCTATGAGGTCTCCACGCAGCCTTCTCTTCTCCAGGCTGAACAACACCAACTTCCTCAGCCTATCTTCATACGGGAGGTGCTCCAGTCCCCAGATCATCCTCGTGGCCCTCCTCTGGACTTGTTCCAGCAGTTCCATGTCCTTTTTATGTTGAGGACACCAGAACTGCACACAATACTCCAGGTGAGGTCTCACAAGAGCAGAGTAGAGGGGCAGGATCACCTCCTTCGACCTGCTGGTCACGCTCCTTTTGATGCAGCCCAGGATATGGTTGGCTTTCTGGGCTGCGAGCGCACACTGAAGCTGGCTCATGTTCATTTTCTCATCGACCAGCACCCCCAAGTCCTTCTCCGCAGGGCCGCTCTGAATCTCTTCTCTGCCCAACCTGTAGCCGTGCCTGGGATTGCTCCGACCCAGGTGTAGGACCTTGCACTTGTCGTGGTTGAACTTCATAAGGTTGGCATCAGCCCACCTCACAAGCGTGTCAAGGTCCCTCTGGATGGCATCCCTTCCCTCCAGCATATCAACCAAACCACACAGCTTGGTGTCATCGGCAAACTTGCTGAGGGCGCACTCAATCCCACTGTCCATGTCAGCGACGAAGATGTTAAACAAGACCGGTCCCAACACCGATCCCTGAGGGACACCACTCGTTACTGGTCTCCAGCCAGACATCGAGCCATTGACCACAACTCTTTGTGTGCGGCCATCCAGCCAGTTCTTTATCCACCGAGTGGTCCATCCATCAAATTGATATCTCTCCAATTTAGAGACAAGGATGTCGTGTGGGACAGTGTCAAACGCTTTGCACAAGTCCAGGTAGATGACATCAACTGCTTTACCCTTGTCCATCAATTCTGTAGCCCCATCATAGAAGGCCACCAAATTGGTCAGGCAGGATTTCCCCTTAGTGAAGCCATGCTGGCTGTCTCCAAGCACCTTGTTGTTTTTCATGTGCCTTAGCATGCCTTCCAGGAGAATGTGCTCCAAGATTTTGCCAGGCACAGAGGTGAGACTGACTGGTCTGTAATTCCCCGGGTCTCCCATTTTCCCCTTCTTGAAAATGGGGGTTATATTTCCCTTTTTCCAGTCGCCGGGAACTTAACCTGACTGCCATGATTTTTCAAGTATGATGGCCAGTGGCTCAGCAACTTCATTTGCCAGCTCCTTCAGGACCCGCGGATGGATTCCATCAGGTCCCATGGACTTGTGCACGTTCAGATTTTGAAGACAGTCTCGAACCAGATCCTCTCCTACAGTGGGCCCAAGGTCTTCATTCTCACAGTCCCTGTGTCTACCTTCTAAGACCTGGGTGGTGCAGTCACAGCCTTTGCCAGTGAAGACCGAGGCAAAGAAGTCATTCAGAACCTCAGCCTTCTCCAAATCCTGTGTAGCCAGTTCTCCCGAAAGCTTCCTCACGGGGCCTATTTTTACCCTAGTCTGTTTTTTGTTTGCTACGTACCTGTAGAATCCCTTCCTATTATCATTAACATCCCTGGCTAGGTTTAATTCTAGCTGGGCCTTAGCCTTCCTAACCTGGTCCCTAGCTTCCCGGACAACATATCTGTACTCTACCCAGGCCACCTGTTCTTGCTTCCATTTTATATAAGCCTCTTTTTTCCTTTGAATTTTCCTCAGCAGCTCCTTATCCATCCAAGGAGGTCTCCTGGCCCTCCTGCTGCACTTCCTTCTAGTTGGGATGTAACGCTCCTGAGCTTGTAGCAGGTGATCCTTGAATATCAACCAACAGCCTTGGGCCCCCCGGCCCTCCAGGGCTATATCCCATGGAACCTTACTAAGCAGGCTCCTGAAGAGGCCAAAGTCTGCTCTTTTGAAGCCCAGGGCAGTGAGCTTGCTGCACGCTCTTCTCACTGTCCTGGGGATCTCAAATTCAACCATCTCGTGATCGCTGCATCCAAGGCTGCCCTGGAGTACCACATTCTCAACAAGCCCTTCCCTGTTGGTGAGCACATATTTTACTCTGCAACAAAATATTCTAAGTCTCAGCAACAGTTGAGATTGTTTCAGAATGTATATATTCCTTTTATTTAACTATCTGAAATTAATGTTTTACCACTGGATAATGAACTTATTTAGCTTCTCTGATTTAAAATCGGAGGGTGACAGGAATTTGCTCTGAAACACAATAGGCAAGAAGTATGAGCAAGAAATTACAGAAGTAACATCTTATTATCTAATGCTAGCAATTAAAGATGGTTTGTCTTTTGGGTTTGGGTTTTTTTATTTTTAATAAGGATGCCAAAGTGAGATACCTTTTTATCTGTCACTTACCCCGTGGGGGAAAAAGTAATTTAATCACATGCAAAAGAAAGCTATTGTCAAGAGCATTATTTATTCAAACTTCTATGGAAAGTGAAAAACTCTGGTTTGAATATATCTCCTGACCTTATCTCCTCAGATCAATTCTACAAGATCTGTTCTGAGCCAGGGATTGCTTCTGATGTACTGTTCACGTCCACATATCCTGTTTCATTCCTCCAACTCCTAATGTAGAATATCTTTATGTAATTATCCCAGAGCCTGAACTACAAGGTAGATACTGGGTATATGGGCATAGAATTCTGTTTGTGAAAGGGGCAAATATTTGTTCAGTACTGAGAAAATTATGCTAAAAAACCCATGCCATAGATCTAGAAAACAAAAGTTACCTTTTTTTCTAGATGAAAGATGAGCTGCATGTGGTCTGATGATGATATGCCTGTACTTATTGTAGGTTCTTCATATCTATAAAATATGCTTCAATTACATAATAATTTTCATCCAAAAGCATTACTACTAATCTCACAATTCTCTTATAAGTCATGTACTTGTTAATGTATTACATTTACAGTATGAAACACAGCAAATCCGGTGAGTCCCTCGGGAGCACATAGGTAAGAACCAGAATAGCTCTAAAATAAATATCTCACCCTACTGATGTCAAAGGCAAAGATCCTAATGACTTTAGTGGGGTCAGACAATCACTTTTGTTAATCCGACTCCATTTTTTTTGCCAGTGGTGAAGGTTTACTTCTCAGGAGTAACACCTCACGCGTCTCCAAACACTTAATGCCGTTAAGCTATAAAGTAAATACCTGCTGATGCGCTCTGTCATGGATTCAGGGGACTGTAGTATTTAGTCCCTATGAAAAGTGATTTTAGTTGAAGAAATTCCAGTGTCATTCTCCCCAAAACAGTAATTGTTGGGTGACGGCCTCCAACAGTGCCTGTAGAAATCAGCATCACATAAATTGCAAAGAAAACTATGCCTCCAAAGAAGAAAATGTACAGTGAATGACATGAAACTCTAGTGAATTCCTGCAGTTGTTGTTAGTTTGAAGATGATTAACAACCTTGAACTAAACTAAAAATAATTAAAAGCACATTACTCATCCTCAGAGAGCAAGGTAATCAAAGGGGACTTTGCAACCAAGGAAAAGCTGTCCTTCAAAAGAAATCTTTCCCCATCTTCCAGTGTTGATTAGTTAACAATACTGCTAGTCATTACACTCAGTATAATTGGTGTCCTTCCTTGATTTTTGTGGGGGAAGAAGAGGCAGTAAGGAGAGCTGAATCACGAGTTTTCTTCACATTTTTTTCTTAATGAACAATAGTGTGCACTGCTGTTCTGGAACACAACATCAGGTAGTGTCAGCACAGTCACTGGAGAGTATTAGAAAGATGACAGAAGTTCCAAAGCGTTGATCCACAGGCTAAAAGCATAAATTTGCTCTTAGGATGTGGAGCATAATGCCCAAAGATTCCTCCTGTTTTCAAAGTCTTCATTTGGTAGTTAGTTAAACCTATAGTAAAGGTTATACATATAGTTAACATTGTTGAACCTATATTAAATACTTTTATATTAAATACTTTCTCAGGATCATTCCTCCCCATTTCTATAGACACCACATGACAGGAGACAAAACACCCCAGAATGCATGATTCATGGTCATAAAATTTAGGAATGGTTAACTGGAAACAGAGCTGCATATATATATATGGAAACAGAGCTGCATATGTGTATATATATATATATACTACTAATCCTTGTAGTATTCTGCACTGCGCTCTGTTAGTCCTAAGCCTAAATGAGCCTGCAATGAAAGGAAAGCTCATATTGAAGAAGAAAATAGCTTCTGTGCTCCAGTTAGGTGATATAAAACTGAAAGGTCACAGAGATATTAAACTCAATTTTTTTGAACGAGTAAGAAATGGAGAAAAGGCAAGGGGGTTGCAGGTTTCTCTTTTCAGATGTTTTTGTGGAAGGAGCAGTGGAGTAAAGCCAGGTATGGCTCTAATTCCACAGATCTGTGAACAAAGCACTTACTGTTGCTTTAACTCACAGCTACTGTCTTACTTTTGCAGAGTGCTGTATACCTGTAACTCCCAATGAACTACTAGATGTCACTAATATCCTTACATGGCCTCAAGTCCTGTTTAGAAATGCAGCAACTTTTAAATATGTAAATACAAGGAACGAGAGTGTTAAATGTTTGCCTTCCTTGGGACTGGGCTGTTAATGGCAGCTGCATAGTACCAGGTGTAGGAACTCTTTATTTCACATTATCTTATACCTTC
Organism: Lathamus discolor; assembly: GCF_037157495.1. NCBI lineage: Eukaryota > Metazoa > Chordata > Aves > Psittaciformes > Psittacidae > Lathamus > Lathamus discolor. The sequence continues at coordinate 110,718,976 of NC_088885.1, forward strand.
AGGTTGTTTTCTAAGTGAAATGTTCAGGCAGGGGTACAAGGAAAACTTTCTAGGGGTAAGAGCTTTGAACTACTCTTTCAAGGCGACCAGCAGAAACTGTACCTCCAACAAAACCTCCTAATCATCATTTCTACAAAGCACCTGAAAGTAGGTTTTTTAGGAAAACACTGACTGTGAATGAAGCAGTACTGCACAGGAAACAGTAAAATTCATACAGATGTATTTCAAAGAGGCCTTGCGACAAAAAGCCTTTTGTAACCCAGATTCCCTCTCTTTCCGTCATATCTTCAACACTTGTTTTTGCTTTGGCAAAAGCTACAGCAGTACAAGATGCATCTATCTGTCCTATCCCATCCCATCCTGTCTTGTCCACCCCCAACCAGCCATAACCTGCTAAACGTCACAGATGCATCATATACAACTGAGGTATAAACCAAGGAGGGGTTTATCTGTGAGAGGCAAAAACAGTTTTACTCCCACCGTAGCATCACCAAGGTGTCAGTGCAGAAGACTGTTGCAACCTTCTGTGTCAGTGATTTTCTCATTTTGCCGTCTGTTAGATATGTTACAGACTAGGTGGAGAGCAGCAATAGTAGAAGAGCTGATCTGGGAACATCTGCTGCTCACTTGGGCTCTCATGTCCCCATTCTGTGAGACCTGATGCAGCTACATGAGTGCTGTGGGCACAAAGGGTATGCTCACCCTAGCAGACACCAGGCTCTGCCTAACATAGCCAAGGGCTTGATGTTTTACAGAGGTTGTGAGGCATCTTCAGACACCACTGACTGAATGACAACAGGAAGGAAGCATTTGTGCAGGAGTAGGCATACACCCTGGCCAGTCTTTATGTAACCAAACTGAGGAATAGCAGCCCCAGGGACATAGCAGCCCTGGCTTTTGCACATAACAATCCTCAGAGACACCCTGAACAGCTCTGTGAGCCGGGAGAGATGAGCAGAGGAGGGACGAGAACGCTGCCAGATGCTGCTTCGTTCTGCAGAGAGAGCACAAAGCCACCATGCCACCTTGTGGCTGCTGCGCTGCAGCTGGCACAGGGGATGCCATCCCCCTCCTCCTCCTCCACAGGCAGGCTCTTCGAATAAAACCACTTTGCCTCCCGCAAGCCGCGGGGACGTCAATCTATCACTATCGGGCGGGTGTGACCCCTCGCTCGGAGTATCTCCTTCAGGCACATTAAGGGGCCTGAGTCATCCTGAGGAGCGCTAGGAAGAAGTAAGCGGTCTCCAAGGTGAGCGGGGGCAGGCACAAGTGCCGATCCCGCCGGTTCTACCCGCAAGCCGCATGGAAAATCGCCTCTCGGGTTTGGTACATGGTGTTCTAAGTGAGCTCCATGGCTGGCCATGGCGAGAAAAACATTTTCGTGTTCTCTCCCAGTGCATTATGAAAACCCACTAAAAGGAACTTTTCGCACCACAAAACCTTTTAAAAGGATTCTGTCAACACAAAAGCAACATTGACAACAATTGCCTTTAAAATTACTTGAGCCTTCAAACTCCTGAAGACACTCCTTTTTTTCCCCCTTTTTTTTCTAGTTTTCCAGACTTCTCTGAGGCTTCAGAGAAATGTTTTATTTAATATATCATGAGATTAATTCCCATAACAATTTTTAAAACAATCTGTAAACATATTCTTCACAAAATGGATATTCAAATGTGTGGATCTTTGCCTCAGTAATAATCTAAATTTGCTGTAGGGAAAAATTAACAGAGATACTGAGAGGAATATGAGTCCCATTAATGCATGATGCCCATGGCCCAGGTCACATCTCCAAGTGGTTAGTGTTCTCTGCTGTATTTTCTTCCTCCTCTTCTTTAGCCTTCATCCCCATGTGTCAGCATCCTGGCACTGGATGATAAGAGATACAAAGCTGATTTGTGTAACAGATTTTCCTCCACTTCTGATGATATTAAGAGGCAAGTTGCCTCACAGAGAGCAATGTGCCTGTCTCATATACTTCAAGTACAGTGCTACCATTGCTGTCTCTGGGAAAACATATGGATGGGCCACTACTTTCACCTCTTTCTTGGCAGTTAGAGAAGTAATTTTTCTTGAAAAGGGGTAGGCAGTCAGAGCTCTGTCTCCTGAAAGTTCTCCCTTGGCTCGCATTCTGATAATCTCATTACTGTAAAACTTGTATAAATGCTTCCTATCAAGCAATTTCATCACAGAAATTTGCAAGTCAAACCAATTAGTTTATAAATTACCAGTTTTCCATATTTTGGAGATTACTTACAGCTCTGGTTACTGCAGCATGCAGGTAAGAAAGAATAAACTAGAAGTTCTTAGTGCTGGTACTGCTGAGAAAGAATCATGTGGTATTACAGTAGGAAGAACCCACTGTTTTGGAATAGTACCAACAACCAGCTTATTTTGTGTTTTAAAAGGTTTTTATTTGTTCATTCAATAGGAAGCATCAAAGATGTTAATAGCTAAAAATTAATCATCCTGCTCCAAAATATCCTGCTTCCAGAAATAATCATGAAAGTGATAAAACCATGGGTCAGCTGTTGCTTTGCAAAGAGATTTTAATCTTTACCAAGAGGGCAATCCACAGCTCTCATCAATACCTTGGCAAGCAGAGAGTAGCCAGCCTGGCTGAACAGAGAGTTAAAATGACACTTCGGATGTTCAGAACTAATCCTGTAAAAACACTGGAGCTCAGGTTGACAGCCACCACTGACACTTGTCAGTAACAGTTACTTTGCAATATTACGCAGTAATGGATCCCAAAATGGCTTTATTGTTTTGACCTAGTATCATGAATTTAGAGGCAATCCCTGGGGAATATCCTTTCATTAAGACATAGCTATGAAAAATGCAAAATGCTTAATATAAAGTTCAACTCTGGTGGGGTTTGGGTTGGGGTTTTGGGGGGTTTGGTTTTGATTAGGTTTGGGTTAGGTGTTTTTTTTTTTTTAGGATTAAAACAATGCGTCCAAGAAATAAGCAAAACCCCTTCAACTGGTGCCATACTAAAGAACTATACAAGGACTGCAACATACTAACCTTTGAAGAGGAGCCATATGGAACATTCTGTATTTGAAGAACATTAACTGCGGATTGTGTGGAAAAGTCTAAAATAAGGACATGACTAAGCTGGCCTCTTTAATCACTAGAAAAAGAAACAAAACGGAAAATATCCACCTTCCAGGCCCCACCCTGTGCAGAGCCCTGGAAAACAAACCCAGCCGCACCAGCAGTCAAGCTTTCCTGTATTATCTTCCCAGGGGGTTGATTGCACTGTCCTTATTGTGGGTGACTGCTTGAGGTCCAAAATCCTTTACACTGTAGTTATTCCTCAGAAATCCAAACATGATTAGAAAAGCAGAAATATATGGTGGTAGACAGTATACAGTAAGGCCTACAGAACCAACTGTTCAGAACTGCCAATCAGGAGGGGTGACAAAACAAGGCTACCAGCATGCCAGCTGTGGAGTTTATGATTTTCAAGGCACCTTTTACAAAAGGAGCAGGAAAGTAGTTCAGAACTCAGAAAACCACTGCAGTATCACATCTGTTTCTCTCAAATAGGCGATTTTCAGCATTATTTCCAATGCAAAAAATCCACATATTCTTGAAGTACCGTTCACCAGAACACATTATCTTCTAATCTATTTTTTAAGAAGTTCTAGTTTTATCTTGCACACAGGATTTGATCAAAGAATGCTTGAAAGTTATCTTCTGAAATCAGCAAAAGCCTTTAAGCATTCTAAATAGGTGATGGGTTTGTTTCATTCACATTTCTACCTTGCATTACTCTAAAATAAATGAAGAACAAGAAATGTTCTTCCAATATTGGCTTATTACACTGACAGAGAGTTTCCCAATGTTCCCCTCACTTTTTATTCTTATTATCATCAAATCACAATGTACCAGCTAGTACAGGCAGTGTATTATGCTGGGCACTGTACGCACCTGTTGGAAACAGCTCTCATCCACAGGCTTCACAATGAAACAGAGAAGACAGGCACAAACGAGAAACTGTAGGCACAGGAGGGATTGCTTTTCCTGTGATTATAGCACAAAATTGGTCTTAAAGTAGGAGATAAACTCCACGTTTCCCAGTCTGCTGTTCTGTCTCTTTCAGCATGCTACTTTGCGGTATACAACTGGGCTGGGATTTTTCTTTCTCTTTTATTTTTTATAATTTGGGGGTTTACTAAGGCTTGGGATCATTGGCAAATTCCAGCTGGAGATCGCAGGGAATGTTGTCTGTTAAATGCAAGTCCAATGTCTCTGGCCAAATTTGTGCCTGCCAGCTAACCAGGGATATTTCTGTGGTGCTAACTACTGTGCTTGAGGTGTTCACACCTGCAACAGAGGTTGGATTGTATAGACATTTTTTCCCCTTCAATTTTGATAAACAAGCATTCCTGCTGCTTGCACTCCTGTGGGGAATTCACATTCAGCATTATAATTTCCAGTTCCTCAGCCTATAGAGTACTGTTGACGTTTTATTTCATAGCTGACAGAAGAGCATGAAGTGATTTTTTTACCTCAGAGCTGGTAAATCTTCTCAGAGGCCTTAAGGAAGAAACAATATCAAGCTATGTAAGAAAAAATGGAATAGTTCACATGAAAATTGCATATATCCTTATTTTTACAACTGCAGTGAAGGTCAGCTGGTATTAAAGATGACATATACTGATCCATATCTCACTTTATATTCTAATTACACACACTACTGCAGTCTGGCAAAAAATACCCTTCTGTAACAATGTGTTGAACCTTCATCCTAGTCACATAACTTACGTTGGAAACTGTTCTCAGGTTAAAATGCTTTAAAGATGAAAGAACTGCATACTTACACGTTTTATTGCATTCATGGCATTACTATAAGCTTAAACCTGAAGTGAACATTTCTTATGTTGAACTGGAATCTGAACTGAGAAACTTTTTAGCAGTAGATCTTCTTCACTTCTACTGAAAGCTTCAGCCCTGAGGTGATGAAATCACCCTGAATGCCACACGGAGAGAATGCCATTCAGTAAGCAGTGATTTTCTAGTTGGAAAGACCAAGAAAGTAATTTGTGGCCTATTACATCTTTAATGCAGGACAGAGTTTAGTCATTTTGGACAGAGATAGATTAGATGTGTCTGAGTGAGTAACCTGAGGGCAATTCATTAATTAGGGAGAACATGCAGCTGTGTATGAGTAAAATTAGGAAGGGAATGCATTTGCAGATACATGAATGACAGCATCAATGATTCCTTCTCAATATTCCTGTTTACGCTGTCATAAAAGCTTGACATTTTTCTGCCAATTGATCATTTGCTTTTGGAGACTTTAGAGGTGGCTGTGTAAGTACAGGTGGATGAACTCAGCACAACTAAAATCCTGTTCCAAATTGCATTTATTCAGCTCCTCATGGTTCACTTCAGAATGGCAGTGCATGGTGTTTTGGCCAAATCAAAAAGTGTGGTTAATTGACATATGAAACTAAGTTTGGGAGCTGAATGTCCTTTTTTATAGGTACCCAGAGCACAGGTGGAAGGTGATAAGCAAAATAAAAGATCAGACTCAGCAGTGAGAGAGATCAGGAAGTGAAATAATGTTTATGAAGCTATAAATATCTGGTGCTGTCCTCCAATTTGCAAATTTCTGATGAATAAGACAGAAATCTATTTAACCAATACCACCACAATAATGAATATCATTATACCACTGTTCTCCTGAGAAAATTATTGTTTAGAGACTACAGATTGAGACAGTTTGAAATTAGCTGTCCTTAAACATGATGGAAGAGGAGGAAGGGTTGACAGCGCAGTACATTCTCGTTTAAAAGGTTTTCCTTTATATCAGTGTGCTTCAAAACTCAGACATGTTCTTTAATTTGCATTTAATGTCATCACTGACAGAAGATAGAGAGGGGAAGAGAAAACAGCTAAGCAAGCAGAATTGCAAAATTTTCACTTTAACATCAGAATTGAGCATATCGATATTTTCCTCCATGTGCTTTACAAATGAAAAGGTCACAGTTCCCACATTTAGACCATCTAGAATCTGCTTTGAGATTCTAAAACATTAGAAAGAAAAAATCTTAATATGCTGAATTGTCTACGCATATCTCATGCCTTGAAAGATTATCCAAGGTATATGACCTAAAAACAGTACAGCGAAGTCCTTAGATATCAGATGCAGCAAGTAGTTTTCTTTGTAGGCAAAGAAAGGAATGTAGCTTGATGCTGTTGGTGCTATTGTTCCCTACAATGATCAGGAGTATCTCTAGTTGAGATACTCTTTAATCCCCAACCAGCTCAACTTTCAATTCCCATCCCCCTCCCCGCCCCAACCAAAAACATTTGCAGTGAGGACAGATGATGAAATTTAGAAAGGCAAATAGTGAGATTGATGGTAACACTGAGAAGGAGCCACAGCTGAAAGGGTAGGAGTTTTAAAGGTCAGGCTCAGGTGTGTTGCCAGAGTTGGAGTTTACACAATAGACTCATTTGCCATGTCTGGTGAAAGGTTAGCACTATTAACTTCTGTATCAGAAATCACTCAGATGTAATACAGGCTTAGTCCATCCATGTATGGGAACAAATCTTTTTTATGGAATCCAGGATTATTTTGACTGAGTTTAATTGAACATTGTAAGTTAACTTTCATTCAGGACTACACATCGTATTTTAGGAGCCTGATGTCAAGGAAAAAGGTGCACATTATTAGACTTTCAGAAATACCCATCTCCCACTTGGGCAACAGATAAGGTACCCAGATTTTTACTCACTTGGAATTGGGTGGCAGATTTATTTGAAAATCTGGACTAAAGCACTGCAAAGGTAAGTTTGTAAGGTCTTGAAAACCATTACCTTTTTGCAAGGGGGTGCTGAATCCTCTTGATAATCTGTCTCTTAGTAAGTAGTTGAAAACCAATATGTTCAATGGCATGCAGAAGAAACACTATGTCAGAAAAGATAAATCATAACACATTATTAGAGAAATATTTTGACATGGGCATGTGCCGAAAGGCTCTTAAGCATCTGAACTGTCAGAAGTTAGCATTCCTTTTTTTTAGCGTTTAATTTTGATTTCACAATAAAAGCCTATAAGACATCACAGCAGTGTCAGTTAGTTGGAATGGAAGCTACATATAAAAAAAGATGTAAAGAATCATATAACAGAAATGCCTAAAAGGAAATCAGGCACTATTAACAAATTCTGTATGGGTCTGACAAAAAAGGGCACAGGAGAATTACTTAAGTTGTGTACGTACTCATGGGAAAACATGCTTACAAAACTTAAGATAGAAAACCGAGTATAAAATCCTTCAGCTACCATAGTTACTTTGGTATAGTTTGGATGGACCTCAGGTTAGCAATTTTGAATGTATCAGAGTGATAAATAAAATCCTTGGCAGAATGTAAAACTGTGATAGCTTTAAAGAGAAATTCCTTGAGGAAATCTGAGAGGCAGAACAGATGTTCCGCTTTTCAGATAAATGTGTTCAGTAAACCCGTGTATTCGCTGTTGTTCAATTGAAGAACCATACATCCTCCATTTTCACAAGGTGAAGGAGACACTTGTTTACTGATGGAAGGGAGTTAACGGTTACTCCTTCTTTTTCAATAAATATTTCATTATATAACTACAAAGAGCGACAAATGAAACCTCCAAAGACAAGCTAATGGTCCAAAGCTTAATGGTTCTTTACAAAGCAAAGGACATATGACAGTTCTTTCCCACATTTGCTTAAAATGATTAAGCACATTCCGGGAAACAAAAAGGAATCTTATTCTGGTAAATTACTTTTGCAACATCAAGAAAAAAAATAGACTTCTTTGCAGACATATAATAGTCTCTACAGGAAAGATATTTATTTTCAAGTAAATGTAAACAAGAAGTTTGGAGTTTAGAAGATTCCCAGTTCATTTCAGCTAAAAAAGCCAGAGATGAGAGCAAAAAACAGTAATTGTCAGCTGACAGTATACCGTGTCTCACCTTGATCTGTAACATTTGAGACCTGAGGTTCGAGAGATGCTCTGCTCTCCCCCAGGGGGCTGTATCCCTGCAGTCACGAGTGGCTTTCTTCAGCCCCCGCTTTGTAAAGGAGAGAAGGACTGTGATTCATACCCACACCAGTGGGCAGGAGGAACTGCAGCGCTGCTCTTGACAGTTCTGATCCACGTTTTTTAATATCTTTTGTTTCATGCCAGAGGGGCCAGTTGTTCAGTTTCACTTCCTCAGTCTCACTTACCCAAATATTGAACCTAATAACTTAAGAGTTGACCAAACCTCACTTTGCTTGGCCTAAGAAACAGATATGCCCCTGTGTTTGGTGTGAAGACATTCAGGAACATAAAACTTGTCTCTTTGTGATGGCTTGTCCCGAAGATCCTGGCAAAACCTTGACAGAAATCTGACACAACCTAAAAATTACCCAGACAATGAAGAGAAATGTGATGGGATTCATTCCTTATTACATGCAGAACTCCTCATTTGACATTAGTTTCAGCAGTTTTTCATGGAAAGACATGAGGAGGAAACAACATCTGAGCAGCACACATACAATTTTGAGACAGAGGTGAGTGTCATGCCTTCAGGTGTGCTTAGGACGTATGCTGCTGAGCCACTTGTAACTGCTGGTCAGGCATTTTGCATGCTACTGAAATGTGACCCATCTCAGACAAAACATGGCTACAAAGCTATTTTACCAGCTTGCACTTTTCTGCTTGCCATCTCTTGTGACACACAGAAAGAAGTTTTGAAAAGTATCCCTCACGTTTTTCAAAGTTGGATTGACTCATAGGTAACTGCACTGAAAGGAACATGCTTCCTCTCCATGGAAATTGAGCTTTCTGCCTCACAAAACGTGGGCAGAAATTGTTCACTAGTCATGGCACTCATGCCAAAGGATCATTACTGAACTAATTAATCTCAACAGCCTTATGGTCAGCCCCCCATATTTGCCAGATTTTTGTGCCAGAAGTGCAACCAATTGAGAAAGATGGAGAGGTGGGAAAGCTTGAAAATCCAATCAGTGCCATGGCCCTAAGGCAATGCCACCCCTTTCTGTCCTTGCCCAACCCCCAGGAGTCCTAGGGTCCCCAGCCCAGGACCCCATCTATGTCAGTTCCCTAAGGCCATGAGTCCCTACAACAGCAACACCATAGCAGGGCCAGTCTGTAGCTCCCCAGAGCCCTGCCCTGCCTGGCTATGGGCCCTGCCAAGCTGAGCCTACCTTCAGGGCCATGTCCCGGCCCAGTCTTGGCCTGTCCCCCACTCCAGGGAGGTACTCGATGCCCAGGGCTGGGGCTGCCCCAGTGCTCCCCAGCTGGGGCAGTGGGATAGGCACCGGCTGCCAGGAGCTGCCCTGGTGAACCCTGCAGGGGGCTCCCATGGTCCCCAAGGGGCCCTTGGCCCCTGCATCACCTGATGAGAAAGGAGATAAACAGCTTCATGAAGATGAGTTGGGATTTCCAGCATGAACAAATCCCACTGGATTTTCCAGAAGTTTTCCCTGAGGAAAGCTGCAGTACACCCCTGAGGTAAATGCTTTTGAGGGGTCCCAATGCTGCCACTTCAGTAATGCGTCAGCAGCACATCTGCCACAGCTGGAGACCCTCCAAGCCTAGTCCTGCTCCTCCCACACTTCCAGTCCCACCTGAGCAAGCTAATTTTGAGTTTTTTCTCCTATCTGCAAGGGCTTCTTAAACAATCTGTTTGATTAAAATGAACACACAGGAACCCTGAGGCTACAGCAAGAGTGGGAAGCAGCCACGGAGTTCAAGGAGCTCCTCTGGTGCCCATGGGTGCTTCCGCAAGGGCTGAAGCCTGCTCTGACTGACAAGCCCTTCATGGTGCTGCGGCACTGGGGCAGTGTCAGCATGTCAATGTAAGGGGACAGCAGAACCTTATTTCTGGACTTACTGACTTTACTGAGAAGGAAGACTGCATTCGCAGGCGGAGTATGGGGCAGGCTGTGAACTGCTGTTGGGTCAAACAAGAGTGCTGTCGACCAGTGAAAGAAGGTCAACAAGACATCATTTTGATTACCTGTTAAATATGTAAGGGACTTTCTAACTGGAAAGACAGTGAGTTGCAGAACCAAGGGAAAGAGAAATGCTGAGGGATCTCCTTTATTGAAGGCATTTATGAATAATTTGACAAGCATCTTTGCCAGTGGCCTAGATACACTTGATGCCTTCCAAAGCATTAGATTAGATGATTTATTGAGGTCCTTAACACATTAGATTTCTGTGATTTCTATATCTACTGCCGCTAAGAGCAAGATATTTTTGCACTGTAGAGCTATGAACAGGATCTTATCCATATTTCTTACACAGTATGTAACCACATGTGTATTCGGCAGCATAAGCCCCCAATGGCAGTCCAGAAAAAAGAAAAACAAAACCCCATTTTGCTTCTGCCACTCCTAAAAGAAAGATTGTCTTCGATACCTTTGCATTAAAACAAAATTGTGGAAAGCAGAAAATGTTGTTGGCGCTTACTTACAGAAAAACAAAATAAAATCCAGAGTGAGAGTTTGACTTATTTTTCCATTTAAAAGAAAAATAAAAGGAAGAAGAAATCATCTCTTCTGAAAGTGCTAATCCCAGCGGCATTGTAATAGCTGAAAAATATCTTCTTCACATTCTGTATGCAAATAATCTTTATCCACTTTTAGATAATGACATTTGGGTAGAGAAGAATAGATTTCCTGTGGGAATGCTTTTATGTCATGTGGCATTCGGTTCCTGAAAACAGCAATTGATCTGTAGGGGTCAAATCTACTTAAACTATGTTTAATGTTACCAGAAATTAGTCCCTCAATAGTCTCTTTTCAAGCAAAATATCAGTAATCAGCTGGCTTCTTTTCCATACACCAGTTCATACAATATTGCTGTTACTTTGTAGAGTTTGTATTTAGCCCTTTTCCCATTTTTGGATTCACGCACCTGTTGGTGTTAATACACATAAGACCATAAAATGAATTTCCAGCAAGATTAGTACAATCTACGCGACCCCAGGTCTTCAGTTTTAGCAGTATTTATGCTACATTAGCAATGGGTCTCTTGTGAGCAAGCTTTTGTGCAGAAATTTTACTGTTCTCATGTGATAGCTCTATTTGATAGGTGCATTTGTAATTAAAGTGCTTAGGAATCATCAACAAAAAATGGCAGCTGTCAAAATCTAGGCATTCCCCTACTCAAAGTTTTGTTGAGAGGAATTTATCTCAGAAACACTTACGTCTCAGTTGGCTAAGATGTAAGTTTGATACCCTGCTCTGATTTTCTAGGAGCACCCTGGTATTTGCTTGTACAGACATTGGAGGAGTTGCACAAGATGCTATACAAATGCTGTGACTTCCTGTGTTTTGCTATGAATACTGTGCTTAGGATACTTGCATGAAAATACATACAACCCCGAGTCTGATGTGTCTATTTGCAATACAGGACACTTGGATTGAAGTCCCTGGGGCTACAGGACCTAAGAGTTGTAGCAAGCAGAGTTGGAGATGTAAGAACATAAAAGCTGCTGTATTGTCTCAGAACAGAGGTCCATCAAACCTGTTTGACTACCTCCAACAGCAGTTGCTAGCAGATGCTGAGGAAAGAATACAAGAACAGTGCATGCCTATGTTGATGCTTTTTCCTCATGTACTTACTGCTTCTGGGTGTCTGCGATTTAAGCAATTATTGAGATATCAAGTGCATCCTCACTCTGAAGTTCTGTCCTTATTTGACTTTTCCCTTTGAATGTGTCTAATTGCATTTTGAACTGTTTTGTACCTTTGACTTGCATTAGATATGTGAAACGAGTTTCACAGTGTAATTAGGAGTTGTGCTTAATCAATTGTCTACTCTGGACTGGACTCTGAGATTCACACTGTGTCCCCCTCCCCCCCCCCCCCCCGTCTTATTTCAAAGGCATCATTAATGTGACTAGAATTTCAAAGTTCAATACTTTCCATAAACCAAAACTTTTTTCCATTCCATTCCCTTGCTGTGATGCTCCAGTATACAGGGCAATACAAAATTGCCCTCTGTGGATGGCAACTAAATTCTTCATCTGTATATTATTAACATTGGTGACTCATATATAACCAGAGTCCATGGGGCAGTACCCAGTCTCCAAAAGCTGATGCCAAGCTCCCTGCAGGAGCCTGAAGACACACTCAAAACTTACTGCCAAGCATATTTAACTCAGACTACAGTTTTGCTACTGAGGCAGATGGGAAGTAACAGCAGATAATGTCCAAGCCTTCCAAACTGATGTTGGCTAGACATCTCTTACCAGGCAAGAGGAAGAGATAAGTTATTTTTTTTATCAGGTTTAGCATTCTCAGTTAATACGGTGTCAGCAGTGCCTATTTATAAGCAAAATTCAGTCAGTATTGTAGTTGATCATATTTACATATGAATCTTTACACATTATTAATTTACACATTCATTACTGCTGTGAAAAATAGGACTATTGTTATTCCACTTAAGTACTATACAACATTCACCTAAGACACATGAATGAATCTAAAGAAAAGCCCTCAGGCCACAGGTCATCCTCTGCTGGGACCCCTAGCACTAGGAGTATTTCAGAAGAGGCAGATTTGGAGTTCTAAAGGTCTTTCTCTTATGTCAGACATTCCCAGCTGTTTCAGCAGCTGAGAGAGGCAAATGTAGCAGAGGTTTCAAACAACTAAAGAGCCCAGTACAGGCTCTGATTTACGTGGCTGGAGTGCAGTCTTGCTGAAAGGGACTTGAGGATTTTGATGGACAAGCTGAACATGGGAACAAGCTGCTACAGTAGAGCACTGCTGCAGCAACAGAGGCAAGTTGCATCCTGGACTGTATCATTACTAGCAGAGATAGAGACATGATCAACCTACTCAGTACAGATCAGGCCACACCTGGAGTACTGTGTCCAGTTCTGGTCCCCACAATTCAAGAAAGACATGGACAGACTAGAGAGGGTCCACAGGAGGGCCACAAAGAAGATCAAAGGATGGAGAACCTGCTCCACGAGGAAAGACTGAAGGAGTTAGGTCTTTTCTCCATGGAGAAGACTCAGGGTAGACCTCATGGCAGTATTCCAGTACTTAAAGGGCAGCTACAAAGAGGACAGAAGCTCTCTCTTCACAAGTTACACTGATAAAAGTTTTGTCCTAATCTAAGAAATAAACTTTAAACAGTGAGAACAATCATTCATTGAAACTGCCTCCTCAGGGATGTGGTAGAGTCTCCACTGTTGGAGGGGTGCTAGATAATCTCATCTAGGCTCTCCTTCCCACAACAGGTTAGGTCAGATGACTTTTCAAAGTCCCTTCCAGCCTAGGTTGTTCTATGATTCTATGATTTAAGTCAGGGCAGGCTTGCCCTGCGTGTAAGGCCACAGCAAGCTCCAAGGAGAGGAGAAGGAACGGACTGTGTTCGTGCCATTTCCCCAGTACTGTGCCAAGAGGAGATCTTGCCAGAGATGCACTGGCTCTCAGACATCAGTTGCAGAAGGGCTACTCTCTTCTGAGGAAGTTGTGTGCAGAGCTGGTACAGCTGTATACTGTTGTGCCAAGTATTATTTGTTTCAGTTTTCAAGGAAAGGGACCAAATTCGGCTGTGAAAGACGAGTGAGAGCTGGTTAACACAGCTTGTTGGGAAAACAATGTCGGAATAGAAAATTCTGTTTCATTATCATTGATGCATTTGCAAAATTGCAGAATTTCCTCAGTAATTTCATTCAACAAAGGAGAAAGAAAAAGGAGACAAGTTGTGAAATTTTTGCAAAATGCCCTTTTGTCAAATATTCTGAGGCTTGGGCTTTTTTCTTTTCCCTTTCCTCTTTTTCCTTTTTTTTTTTCTTTCTTTCTTTTTTTTTTTTTTCCCAAAAGGACTGTTCATTTAATTTTATATTTCATTATATAATCTAAAATTTCCATATCTCAAAATGAAATATCCAGGTCGACCTGACACTAATCCTTTATGAAATACCCTTCTGTGTAGAATTTGTGAAGTTAAAGGTGCCATATCTAACGAGAGCAAGTGGCCAAATGGAATTTCCATCTTCTGCAAGGCTCTTTTAATTAAAAATGGGGTCTATAAGGTCATGCTTTTTTTTATTGCACACTTGCAAGAATCAGATTTGCTCACCATGCATAATAGCAGCCTGGGGACAAATGCGGTCCCATTATATACGGTCCCATTATCAGACTGCTTTGCCTGATACAGCTTCTACTGAATGGTTTCTGTAGTCAGCTTTCCTTACACATCTTCTAGGAGTTACCTTCTGCTGCGGCTATTGTTCCCAACTCACCTGGCATGGACACTCATTTTCTGCTTTCTCACAAGGTTTTAACAGCACAGTCTGGTATGGTGGTAAGTTTAGAATTGCACCCATCATTTTATTACTGCTATCACGTCTTCTGTCACACAATCCATTTATTTTTCTCATTCACCTGCTCTATCTTGTCTCATAGGTGGGACTCTCTTTTGAGTCAAGTATTGTCATTTTCTGTGAGTGTCTGGCGGGCACCTACCGCAATGAAAGGCCACGCCAGCTGAAAAATGCTATTACATAATTGTGCAGTAATTGTAATTATTATCAGAGACAGATACCTATTACTAATCATAAAGACATCTGGAATAGCATTGTCTTTCTGCTTCCCTGCAGTGGTCTTATTTTCCTGATTTTTGCTTTTATTTATGCTTTTTTACCTAAATAATTTTTTTTCTAAACAGGTATCTTTAAATAACAGGCTCCCTCAGTGGAACTGTCCCCTCTGTTTTTATCTGATGTGAATGCTGCATAGCATCCCAGTTCCACAGGTAGCTGTAAGTGAGATTTAGGTGACTGGCTGAATGATGTCCATCTTCATGGTGTCACAGAAAAAAATGTGTGCTGAAGTTAAATATGAATGCATTCTCACTTGCTGTGCTTTGCCTTGTTTCCCATGCTCTGCAGCATTCTGCATCAGTGTTCCATGCTGGAGAGAGATGGCTGCAAGCAGGCAGACACATTGCTAGCAAGATCATCACCTCATCTAAGAAACGTTTGACTCCAAGCAAGCTGCAGCAGATTTCATGGGTCCTCCCTGCACAAAAGGCTGACAAGGTCACATACGCTTCTTAGCCTCAAAGCGCCTTTCAGCCCTAGCTCAGCCACTCTGCCCTAGTTCAAAAACCCCCTTCAGACAGATGGATAACTTCTACTTCCTTTATTCCCTGGCAGTGAAAAAGCAAACTAAATGCTTGGGATGCAGCGGAATTATGTTCATTCTCCTCAGGCTTCTCAGAAGACTACGCTTTGCACGCTCTGTGATTTTGCTTTTTGACCACAAGATGTCTCCTACAAACCATGGAAATGGCAAAAGTCTATCAGACACTTGGCACTAGGGCTCAGTTCGCCTTACACCTGCCTAGTATGAAAATTGACTCAGATTCACCCCTCTTGTTCCAGCAATTCCAACAACAAGAATTCTGAATCATGGAAAGGGAGTTTTTAATTTCATTTTAACTTTCATACTAGTTTCTTATAAAAGTTAAAATTTCAGTCCCCGTGCAGTAGTGGTAAAAAGAGAGCTTGTCAGACCAAGCAGCCTCCAGGAAACTGCCTGAGAGACCTTCACAACGCATGTCCCATCTCCCACCCAAGAGAACAGCTTCCCAACAAGCAATGGTCAGCTTTGGAAAAAGAAACTTCTTGCAGGGTCAGACTAACCGAAACAATCTGTAAGCATTCACAGAGACAGATTCTAAATGCCCTATGCGCAGTAAGGGACCAAAAGACTGGCAGACACAAGGTGCTGAGAAACAGCTGTGAAATACAACAATGCGCACAAAACCAAGAACTTCCTTGAACTGCAACATCTCCAGGATAAAATCTTCAAGAACAGGCACAAGTTGCTTTGTGCAGACAGAGCAAGTATTATTAGGCTTTTCTTTTAGCAGAGTTATTTTTAAGCTTGTCCAGTGCTGGTAATTGTCCTGGTCCACAGGGAAGCAGCTGTGCGTGTAGCCTGCATTCATTGTTTCCATTCATGTCCAGTGAGGCTCTCAGCATGTAAACAATGCTTTAGTTAATGCATTTCTTCCTCCACACTCCAATGCTGCATTAAAAAGCAGGCTTGCCCTTTGACTGCTCTTTTTCTACTGCAGGTTCTCCTTTTGGAAATGTATTTGGCTGTAACTTGTAATGTAACTGGACTGTCCACTTTGAAGTTAGAGCTAGTCAGGATGCTTGAGAATATTTGTTTCTAAAAGTTTCCATTAAAAAAAGAATGGGGAGAAACCCACTGTATTTAGAAATTCAGCACATTTATTTAAAAAACCCAATTCACTGGTATTTTTTCAGCTTGAAGTTTGGGGGATTTTTAAAAGAAACTGGGCAAATCTTTAGAGATATTCTGACAAAATGTAGATTTTTGTCTTCATTGATTATCTTTTGCCAGAGGAAACTCAGATTGAAATGAGTTCTTAAAACTGAAGTGTCTTTTATGTTAAATTATATACTCTTGTGTGTCATTCAATTGATATTTATAATTTATAACTGCAGCTTGTAAGGCACAGAGGCATGCAAAAAAAAAATAAGTTATATTAATGGCATCGTTCAGATTGATAGGAAAATTCCCGTGATTTAGGGAAATCACAGAGATGGAGGCAGGGAGGAAACCCTGCTCTCAGGATTACCAATGCTGTACCACATCAACAGACCTGCACAGATATCTGAATCAGGCTTCCCACCTGAAATCAGTGTCAGGGTGGTTGTGGTGGCAGCTCCCCATGCAGCAAGCTCTGTGGGGAAAGAGCCTTAAGGAATAAGCAGATTTTGGGAATGGTAGCCTGCAGCGTAACTCCCAAAGGCTGTGTTTAAAAATAGAGCCAATTACGGATAGACAGGAGGCCGGATTGTTTCCCATCCTTCACAAGCTCTCTAGTCTACTATTAGAGCACTTTTCCCAGCAATAGGTTGCTTCAAATTTAAAGATGTGAAAGGGCTCCCTCTCTTTTATGCATTTTCTGCCATTTAGCTCTACAGGACAAGCACATGCAATACATGTAAGGGTGTAACTTCACGGTGGTAACTTGGAAGTTACATTCTTTTTTCTTAATGGGTACGCTCTCCTCAACAGCATTTTCACTCAAGAAGACCACTGATGTGGGTGAGGCTCCTTTACAGGCTGTAGGATTCACCTTCTGGTGAATATAAGTAACTATCCCCCCAAAAAGGCAAGATTAAAAAACCTGGCTTTTGAATTAAGTTTTTATAAGAAATCTAACTGATACCAGGGGCTGTTCTGAGGTATAATACTAAACTGATTTGTGGTCTTCATGTGAAATTGAATATATAGCTCCAAAGTGTACTATTAAATATTATGGTATGAAGGAATCGCTCTAAGCACTTAAGTAAATTTCTGTTCTTGAAATATTAAACAAATTTACAGGGCCACTAGGATTTTCTATAAATACCAAACCTATTTAGCCACATCTTTCTTTTTTTTGTATAAGTGCATAGGCTACTGCATTCCTTTATACAATGTGCGTTATGCAATTTATTATTTATGCATGTTGTTTCTAATCCATCATGAATCATTGTTAAAACAAGATGTAATGCAGAATATTCAGAAGGATGTTTGAATGTGTTTCAATTTCAAATAAACTGTGGAAAATGTATAAATAAATTTGTAATTACTACTGTCTGAGTTCTATAATGGTGAGAATTTGAGACTTAATGAGAATTTAATTGAATAGTAGACACTGTCTTTGCCAAAATTGGTAGGTAGGCCTTGAGCTAAAGTATTCTGATTTTCTGAAACCTTCACACAGTGGTATCTCAGTTCCTTGATTTTCTTAGAGCTCACACAATCAACCACATATGTGTGTGTATGCAAACATATGTATGTGTACATTTCCTGTATGGGACTTTGAGAACACTGGTTAATGTTTGATTTGCACAAACACTTTTTATATAGGTATGCTTGTGTTTCCTGCTCATTTTAGCCAGCATACCGGATATCTGACTAAAACCTTTGAATACTTAGCTATTATTTTTTGGTCAAGTCACAAACTATGTTCACTTAGACCCAGCTTTAGCTTTAAAATAATCAAAACTGGCTTTGTCCGACCTAACCTCTTCTCTCGCTCCCCAAAACTGGAATAGCTGAATTCCCATTAGGAGGTCTCTGCCTCCCTCGGCAGATCTAATACAGAAAGAAGCAAACACTAACCAAAATAACCTTAAACTAGACTAATGCTTCTCCGCATCTTAGCATCTAAACTTGCCAGGTTCAGCAAGAAACCAAACTCTTTGTACAAAAGCAGCAAGAAATTAACCCCTGCTGTACTTAACTTCAAATGTAATTAAGCGTAAATCATTCGTTTGCTTGAAATCAGCTGCTGCAGTTAACCTGAAGTAAGCTTTAGCTCTCAGTGTCTTAATCCTTACCATCAACCAGAAACTCCTAATTAACTCTGAAGGAGCTATAAATTATTTGCCAGCACCAATTGTTTTTCCTGTACATCTTGCAGAATTCAGCAGTAAACTGAACCCTTCAGTTC
Organism: Lathamus discolor; assembly: GCF_037157495.1. NCBI lineage: Eukaryota > Metazoa > Chordata > Aves > Psittaciformes > Psittacidae > Lathamus > Lathamus discolor. The sequence goes on from NC_088885.1 coordinate 110,737,483, forward strand.
GTGTTTCCTTGAACTCAAACACAATTTCAGATCCTTGATATAAGACTAATTCCATTGTACCCCAGAACAGATCAAGCTATCCAGCTTTTGTTACCCTGAACTTAAATTCAGCCTACCCTTGATTCATTTCTCCTCCTATGGGTCTTAGAAGATCCTGAATTTTCCTGGATTCCTCAGATACCTGTGAACCAAACTACATGGTTTACATATATCCTGCTAATCCCCTCCAACACCAACCCAAACAGTGAGCTATTTTCCCCTACAAGGGTCAGTCCACAGCTTAACCCCATGCATGTCTTGGATCCAGCAGTCATCTGACTGCCCTCTTAAGCCCTGGGTTAGGGCCAGACCCTAACCCTAGCTTTAATCAGAGCTCAGAGGTTAATCTGCAGTTGTGACTAGCATTTCCCATCCCCTGCTACCTTTCTGGATCAGACCTTTGCATCTGAACCTCTAGCCGCAGTTTACTCCAAGGACCCACATCCTACCCTGTCCTGTTACCCTACCAGCAGTAGTCCCTCTTCTAGCTTTAATGTTCGTGTAGAAATAGACAATAAAGACAGATTTTCATGCTTTGTTTTTCAAAACCCAAATCTTTACTCCAACCCTCAAACTAGGCTTAGAATTGACTCTTCTCTGTTCACTCTTGTCACCCCCAGCCATTGTCCCGTTTCAGTGGGACAGCAAGGAATGAAGAAATTCACCAAGATCCTGCAGCATCCATGTGAGAAGAGCCGAGTTTACTGTTGGAAAGCACAGTGCTTATATGTTGATTCTGGGCCCATGATGCAGCCAGGATTACGATTAGAGCTAAAATTCACCAGCAATGCCAAGATCAATGAGTCACATTCATTTCTAGTCCCTTCAAGGTGCATGGTGCTAGGTAAGAGCTTCTGCTAGGAGGGATGAGTGACACATGCAAGATTTGGAAAGGCTTCTTCTAGCAGAGGATGGCTAATATTCAAGTTAGGGTTTCAAAAGAAATGAGCTGAGAAGGAGTTTTGCTGATTGTTGAGTTTTGCAAAGCCTAATGTCAGGGCCACCCAATTATCTTAATTGGATGTCATGATTTAACCCCAGCTGACAACTAAGCCCTGCAGAGCTGCTCACTCACTCCCCCTGCCAAGTGGGATGGGGGAGAGGATTAGAAGGGTAAAACTCATGGGTTGAGATAAAGACAGTTTAATAGGTAAAGCAAAAACCACACATTTGTGGAAGGAAATCACAATGAGGAATTCATTCACCTCTTCCCATGGTCAGGCAAGTGTTCAGCCACCTCCAGGAAAGCAGGGCTCTACCATGAGTAGTGGTTACTGGGGAAGACAAATGTCATCACTCCAAATGCCCTCTTCCTTCTCCCCCCAGCTCTATATGCCGATCATGATGCCATATGGTGTGGAACATCCCTGTGGTCAGTTGGGGTCAGCTGTCTTAGCTGTGTCCCCCCTGCCAACTTCTTGTGCTCCCCCAGCCTGCTTGCTGGTGGGGTGCTGTGGGGAGCAGAAAAGGCCTTGGCTCTGTGTAAGCACCATTCAGCAACAACAAACACATCCCTGAAATATTGACAGTTTCCAGCACAAATCATAGAATCATAGACTGGTTTGGGTTGGAAAGGACCTTAAAATCATGTACTTCCACCCCCCTTGCCATGGGAAGAGACACCTCACACTATGCAATCTAGAATACAGCCCCATACTAGCTCCTATGAAAACGATTAACTATCCCAGTCAAAGCCAGCACACTGGAGCACAAGTGGGGATTCATGGATAATGTTTAAGCTTCAAGGAGGGACAGGATATTCGGTAGGACTTAGGTCACCTATAAAGAAAGAGCTGGGTTTCTTTGTGGATTTTCCAAGGCCAGAAGGCTGGTGAAGAAGAGAGCCATGGCCACATTTACTTTGATTAAGATAAGCTGGGAGAAATGGAGGACAGTGCTTTGTTGCAATTCTAGGACTGGGATCACAGATTCTGGGTGGGAAGGACAGAAAATTTGTGCTTCCTGTGTCTTGCAAGCTTAGTACATCCTAAAGTCAACCTCTGTTTAAAGCTAGGTTTGGAAATGGCACTACGTTTGGAGTATGGGATAAGGAGCTGGTCCCAGGGACGTGGGGTTGTATCTGATAGAGATGCTCAGGATTATGAAGTAGGGGATCAATACTAGGAGTTGAAAATGGCTTTTCATTAGTTATGCGCCACGTGGGAACTGTTTTAGGTAGTTGAATCTGCTTGTAGATCCTTGGCTTTCAGCAATGTTTTTTTTTTTTTTAAATGAGACTGGACATGCTCCTTTCCCCAGGGGAGACTGGGAAATCAGCTGAAATCATGCAGAGACATGAAGCATGGCTACAGTGGTGAATTCTGGGTACGTGAGCTTGAAAGAAAGTCGGATTACAGAGGACTAGGTAATGTGCCAGGCTTTCAGCAGGGAGGTAACCTCTGTGGCAGGCGCTCAGGGAAACAGGCAGGCTGGTTCAAGCGCAAGGCACTGCAGTGTGGGATCATAGCTGAAGTGCTTGGAGTGATATAATTAACTTGAAAGAGGGATGCAGCTGCATAAACTTCACATCCCTACTCACTCTAGAGAAGGAGCAAGCTCCCATGATTGAAGCGTGATAAAATGAGCCCTTCTGAGTTTGGCAGCATGAAGCGATGCACGCTGAGATCCAACAAGCGGCTTTTCCATATATGAGGGTGATCATAACTCTTTTTGCCCATCCATCTGTGTGTACTTGCATGCCCCATGGAAAGATGTAACAAAATTATAATGTCAACAGTCATGAGAGTACTTGACCTGTTTCTTTCCTTTTATGACAGCCCATGGAGCACAAAGCTGGCCAGGCTGTGTGAGCCACCCCCTCCAAAGACCCACAACCATAGCTGCTCCTCCTGGGTCAGCCGGCACAGTGCCAGACTTACTGCTGTTCTGCCAGAAATACACAAAGAACAGAGTGCAAATATCCAACAGAGGTATTAAAATAAGGCTCATATCCTCATCCGGGGTAAATTACCGCATTACTGACTGCAGAAACATGCATCATCTGAGGATGGCGAAGGGCCCATTAAAGCACAGAGCAAAAGCACAACGGAAAAGCAAGCAGAAATAGGAATTTTAAACAGTGTGATGATTGCTGTGGAATTCCAGAAAGCACAGAAGCCCTGTCACAGGTAAGGCAATGTTAGCATCGGACCAGGACTCCTTAAATGCAACTTTCAGACCAGCATCTTGAATTCTATTACCCCACCCAGAGCTGTCAATAGGTCGTATTTCACCGCTCAGTGAGCCATGCTGGCAGTGCAAGAACATGTTCAGACATAAAAATGCAAATCAACTCACCTCATTAAATTCTACACAGCGGATCAAATGCTGTATAACAGTTACTTTGTTTTGTTACTTTTCTTTTTAATCAAGCATTTACAGAGAGGCAAGACAAATTCTTCCAGCTTTCTAAATTATATCAGGGCAAGTTCTGGGTTAATTCTTTGCTCTGAGAAAGAATAGCAGTGCAGTGGCCCATAAAACCCAGCTGCTGCTTACATGGGAGTTTAATGTCTTTGAATACTTCATATATTAAAACTAGGTATAATTTTTCAGCATCATTTTACAATTTACTTATGGAAAGTGGTATCTTTATAAGTATCATTACTTTAGGGGCATCTTTTCCCTTTTATCAGTGTCTCTGTTTATGACATAAACAGAGACATAATGAATTACATTTTTTTAAATCTATATTTTCTTCATATTATCTTAGTCAGAAAGTCCTTGTGTTCACACTAACTGGGAAAAAAAAAGTCTGAGACTTTCATTTTTTTGCAGGAAAATTCATTTCCTGTAAACAAGTTTTCTTAATTTCATCTTTTTGCAAGGGAAATATTATATGACCATCTCTCTGCAAGCTCATATACTGCACAGTGGGAGTTGGACATGCCAATAGACTTGCTTCACCAGCTGAGGGAGTTCTCAGAGATCAGCGTATAAATGTGTTCATGAGTTCAAATGCACTTATTGTGAATAAAGTGTCCACAGGAGTTGCAGAATAAACCCAGCATGCTGAGATTTACAAGCGTTCCAAGTTAAACCTTTAATGTGCAGCCTAACCTGCTCCCTTTTGCAGCAGATTTGCCTTCAAAAACATGCCATATTACACATGTAGAGAATGAACAGTAACTGTTTCCAGGTCCAGGATGGATATTCATCTTGAATTACTGTCCTTAGAATTAGTTGTAAATGTACAATTTCTACATATATAGCCATGTCAACTCTGTTTCTCTTGAAGAATATATTATGATATGGATCCCCAATGTAGCTAAGGACAGGAAGGTCTCCCAGGGTGAGAGTCTTCCCCACGGAAGTTTGTCTTCAAAGGCTATCCGAGTTCAGACATTCCAACGTTGCAGCTTTTTAAGTTCTCCAGGACGCTTTGCTGCTGTGGCCTCAGAGCACTTCTGCTATTTGGTTTATATTTGACTTGTTCAGAAAAAAATAAACCAGGTGGTACCAGGAAACCAAAATCATGTACGTACTACCTCCCACAAGAGGGTGCAGTTGCACTGTTAAATCCGGAGCCAACCGCCCCTAAGGAAGATTGCAGCAACAGCTGCCTAGCTGCATAAACAATTACAGGGGAAAAAAACCAACCCAGATCTAACCAAGAGCGGTGAAAGACGAGAAATGCATTGAAACACACTGAATGTATTAATAAACAGCACTGTCTGTCAGGTAATGTTGACTAGAAAACCTAATATACTTAAAATACCTTTCAAACCTCAGCAGGATCCGTTTGTAATTTGTTTGCTTTGAGCTCGTGAAGAGCTCCAAGTGCTCCAAAGGGAAGCCCTCAGCTGTGAAATCCACACTTCCATTTTAATTTGACTTCCCAGACGTTCCCAGAAACATCATGCAGCAAGTAGAGTATTTCCTGATTTTGCCAGCATAAATGTGCAATGACCCTGAGCCCTTCACTAGCTCACCCGCATTCCCTGCAGTGTGATGAAGCTCAGAGCTGCTTGTGGCCATTTTGCATATGGGACTAGCAAGGGTTGTTTATAGTACTGTAGTTTGTATTACGAAAGTACCCAACAGACCCACCATGAGGACTAGCATCCCATTGTGAAACTTACACAGACAAAGGACAAAAGTAATTATATATGCCTGCAAGAACCAGGTGAAAAATTGTATAACACAGCCCACCAAACAATCCATGTGCCAACAGGCATGATGCCAACAGTCTTCTTCAAATACCTGCTTGCTCAGTTTCGTATCAAAATTCAGCTTCTTACTCGCTTTTCTTCCTCACTGGTCCCATAAGCTTGTGCACTCAGTGCTGTGCACTCATCTCTCATTGCCTTCTATCACTATTGGAATACTTTGGTCTGGCACAAGAGACTGGGCTCAAGCGTGGCTGAAATCTGAACAGTGGTGGTAAATATTCAGAACGTTTGACACTGGCTGGTCTGTTGGTCACCTCTGCTCTGAAACTCAGTGAATCACTTGTTTATTATACTCAGAAGAGCATGTGATTTACTTGTGTAATGGGAAAAACCAGGCTGCGTCTTCTGCCCACTACTGTCAAGACAAAACCTGCCCTGATACAAATAAAGCCAAGACAAACCTTGTCACATTTAAAGCATAAGTTGCCCTGAAAAACAGACATTGATACGATCACCGGTTCTAGAAAGTCAGTGACTCACAGCCACTTTTACAAGGCTGTAAAATGGCACGGCAGGTTATCCTAACTAAAAACTCAGGAAGAATACTGCATCCTACCTTTCCCCCAGATACTTTGCTGTTGTTAAAGAGAGGTTTGTGCCCACTTTTTAGAACCCAATTTAGCAGTATGTTTCTAAACATTAAAGAATGAATTTTGCTGTTATGTTTCTAAAGGTAAAAGTGTGGTTTAAAATATACAAGCTTTTGTTTGGTGGACAGAGATTTTATTTTTTTTTTAAAGCAGTTTTCAGGTTTTTAAAAATACCCAGTCCTAGGAAGGCAGTTCTGAAATCTCAGATGGGATTTTTCACCTCAAAGGCCCAAGCCTTCCACCAGAGCTCTTTCACATTTTTAAACAGAGTTTTCAAGTGCCCTTGTGAAACTTCACATTTTAAATGTGCTGAAAAATACTAAGTCATGCCACATAGATTTCATCACATTATTTTTGGTGACTATGAAATGTACGTACCTTCACGTAAAATTCTTATTGCTAGGTCGGAGTCGCCATATGATTCTCCAGGGAGGACATTTTCAAATGTGCTTGGTTTTGGTTTGACTGCTTCCCTCTATTGCTGCTCCAGAATTTTCTGTTCATGGCTTTTAATATAAAAGTGGTTTCTGCAATACTGACTTTTTTCCACAGGAAAAAGTTGGTTATGCCAAAACAATGTAATTGGGAAAATAAAAATGAATCCAAAGTGTTTTGAACTGTCCAAGCAAATACAAATGTTTTGCTTCGGGATGGTTTGTCATTACTCATCATGAGTTTGTCATGGTTTAGGTCCCTCATTTCCCCTGTCATCTGGGGTTCCTGAATGGATTACATTTTCCATCAAGAACAATAGAGTCCCTTCTAGCTGGTTATGATGATGCATCAAAGGTGTCCCAAGCCCACATTTTAAAACCAAAATATTTGTGAAGTTTCCATGGTCTATTTTTCTTCCCAATTAGAAAACAAAAGCAAAAATATGGGAGACAATGTAGAACACAGAGTCTGATTTTCAATAGACTCTGTTTTGAGAGAATGAAGAGTAGGATAAGCAAATTCTTGTGCTTTGGAAAATCCCACTTTAACCAAAAGTGAAAGAAAAAACAAGCAGAAGGAAGCAGCATGTAAGCCATACTAATGTAATATTTAATGCTATGTATTTTTCTTTAGCTTATATTTTTCTTCTTTTCTTTAGCTACATTTGTCTGCATATTATTAACTACCATTGCCCCATTATTATGGGAATGAGAAAAGTATCTTCTCATCCCATCACTTACAATTTATTCCATGAGAAATGAAATACCAGATACGCAGTTTTATCTGGCTTCCACAATTGTTTAACGAAACATAGGAAACAGAACAGTGAAAATACAATGTCACTTTTTTCAAAAATTCAAAGATTTTTATAGTCCCTCTAAAGTTTCACAATTCTCTGAAACCAACAGGATCAGTTATTTGCACATTCAAATAAGGAAGGTGGGGAGGAACATTTGCCAGCTCCCTTTCTTAGAATAACTTAAAATTTAGAAAAATGCATGTTGGTAAAAACTCTCCTTTATATATATGCATATAAAAAAAATTAAAAATGTCCTTTTTATAGCTACCAGTTGTGAATTTGTGGCATTTACTTAGTTCTCCTCAACCTTTATAGTAGCGTTTTTTTCCCCTTTTGAAGAATATGAACAAAAAAGAGTTTCTGAGCACCCATGACATATAATCACCAGCTTCAGCACTTGTGGAGGAGGGGCTCAGGTTGGGTTCTTTTCTACTCCTTTCCTCCCCTTAGAGCCAGATGCTCAAGAGACACGGTGATAAAACAGCATGACGAATCAGGAGCTTGCAGAACAAAAAGAGGAGCAACTCGGAAGTAGGTTTCCTTATTTATTCATTCCTGTATGCTTTTTCTTTTTAAGCCAGAGGTGGAAAAGGGAAGAGCCTCTACCATTTTCCCACAATAGTTGTTGCACGGTGGGAGGTCCAGTACAGCTCTGCCTTCCTACCTAATTGCAAAGAAATGCTGGTTTAGCCTTTGAAGCCTTGGAATGGAGCATCTCCAGCCTCCTTGGCAAGTAGGGCTTGTGGGAGGATATGCAGATCCAGTTTTGGGAGAACTTACCTTAGATCTACTAAGCCCCTAAGCAAAGTGAGACTGTTCAGAGGCTTACTTACTATCAGGTCAGATGTGGATGTATTATTAAGACACTTAATACAAAAGGCATATATCCCTGACGTCTGCATGGCAGACTTGTTAAATTTCAAATGGCTGCATCCAGTTTGGAAGGAGAGGTGCTTTTCTACAACTCAGCTGGCAAAGTTGCTTCCTTCTAACACGACAAAGCAGCAGATTTTCACGCTGCAAGTGTCAGAGCAGCGAGGCAGGCAATCACCAAGAAGAATCTTAAGCCTCAGAAGCTGAAGTTGGGTGGCTATAGGCAACTGAAAACTCTTACAAACTGTACTAGTGACCATTAACCACAGGAAAGGCTACTGACTCTGCTTTTAATAAACACAGGCTTCCTGCATCCCTTAATGAGTTTTTCAGATTTTAAAAATTAGGTTTTCCTCAAGTGCCTGTTCTTGAGAGGTTGTTACCTTGGCTGCCTCGTTCATGACTCTCATTTGCCCTGACACAGATTCTCAGGGAAGAACGGAGGAGACTGCAGCTGCCTCAGGGGAGCAAAGCAGATAGTGATAAGGAAACCAAAGGGTATTTATCTGGAGTGCGGTGGGAACTAAGAAACATGCATGCAGAGCCACATCAGGAGTTACACATCAGGAAAATAGAGCCATCTATTCTTTCCTATTCACCACCATCACTCCCCATCTATCAATGCAACCACACTGGTGCTCCTCAGGTTCTGAAAATTCAGCCTGTTCTTACTGCAGCTGAGGTAGAATAAGAAATAACTGGTCTCTCCCTAATGGTGTTACCTCTCTCCTCACGTCAGTGAGCACAACTGTATATATGTCACTCCCTGGCAAAACTGCATCAATACAATTTCATATTTTAGAAAACTATTTGGAGACTTAAACTGACCAAGATCATGATGGCAAAACTACAGAAAAAAAAATATAGTTGCAGTTATGCCAGCAGACCTGAAGGGACTGTAACCTCCAGCTGAAAGAATGGTGATGAGAAAATGGCAGATGGGAGAGAAACAACAGAGATACATGGCATGCTGAGAAAAAAACCCTAAACATTCGACAACTGTCCAGTTTCCTGAGGTCTCTAAATGGTGCACAACAGTCATGTCCACCTGAAACACTACAACAATGAACAGCCCCATCCGGATTGAAGCTGCACTCTAAGGATTTCTCTGTAATCCCAGACTGCAGGGATGACTTTGTTCCTGCAGCCATTACCAAAATAATTAACTTCATCATGTTCATTTCTACATTAAGAAAGAAGGCTTTCTGGTGCTCTGGGTTGTGAGAGACTATTATCCTCAAAACATTATAGCAAAAGCTACAACCTGGCATGGAAAATTCAGAAGATTTGTTAAGCATTAATGCATAATAAAGGGCACCAACAGATTTTTCTGAGGAACTTGTCCATCTTCAGTCAGGTTGGGAGCTCAGAGGAAAGGACAGACCTTTGAGCAAGGCTGAGCGTAAGAACTAAACACTGATGATGATGAGGAAAAAAGATGGAGGAATACAGCAGGGACAAGAATGATGGAGTGAATGGAGGAGAGGCTGATTAGGAAAAACTAGTCCCACAGGGCCACATTGTATCTCCGTGAAGAGGAGAGCACATGTTCCAAATCTCTCAATGGACCAAGTAAATGCATTAAATCTTTCCGGACATGTATGATTTCACACGTTTCAAAATTTTCAAATATGAAATCTAAATAAAAAAATGAATGTATTGGTGCAGCTTCCAAATTAAATCATACGACAACCAAAGATATAGGATGTGTAGTGCTGCCAAAGCAGGGCTGAGTGTTAAGTGCTCATCATAGTGCACTTTCAAGTGTACTGCCCTTGAAACAAAAGCAGTAGTTATTTTAAGTAACCATAAGCAATACTCATGTGCAATTCAAAGGAGATTGGATATAAAGAGATAAAGATTAGAGTACAGCAATAAGGCTTTCATTACACAGTGTAATCCAGCATGTCTGATATAACTGGATGTGACACAAATGTAAATAGCAACAGGTTTGGAAGTACCAAGATGAATTACCAGGATGAAGTCTAGCATGCTTTCAAAAATAACTTCAAATAATTTCAAAAACATTGTTTGAATCAATGTTTTTCAAAAAGAACCCTCCCCATACTTGCTAAAAGTATAATATGTGTAAGTAATTAGTCATGTTACATGAGATCAAACAGAAATGCTACTTGAGAAAGAATGGAATATTTAACCTTGCAAATAGATGTGCGAACCAAACACAAAAAAAAAAAACAGCCATTTGGAGAATGCAGAAGCATTTTCAGGCAAAATGGGACATTTGTGACAAAAACATTTTGAAGCTTAACATAAAGCTTTGGAATAGAAAACAACAACAGGTCCATCACACAGTGACCTAGCACTCCACTTCCTTACTGAACTACTATACTCCTGTGTAATTCGCATTACATCCAAGGAAGGTGTTTCACTTTTAAAAATCAGTTATTAATAGCTTCACTTGAAGAAATGAACATAACAAAACAAAAAACTACCCACTTACTTACCTAAGTTTTGCTAAACTCCCTATTCTTAAAAATATTGATGCAAGTGCTTAAAAGTAAGCATGTTAGTGATAATAATTAATTCAAAGAAAAACTGCTTTTTGTAATATGATTACACAGTACAATGAGCAATGGGAACTTGGCACATGAATTTTAGGAGATGTTGCTATATCATTGCTTCCCACACTTCTAAAGAGAAAATGGGTAGGATGAGACCTTGACTACCATACTTATTTCTCATAATAAAGGAATGAATTTAGGTCCAGCAAAAAGTTTTTTTCTTTTAAAAGAAAAACGTTTGCAGACCATGAAACAGTACAATATTTTTCTGTTTATTCAAATTTATTGTAAAACAATCCCACTGTTTTCAAGAATCTCTCAATGTTTCCAAGTTACTAAAAAGTAACCTCTACTAACTACTGTTAAAGCTCTTCAGGAAACCAATCTGCTCATCTCCTTCAAAATCTCAGGATGCAAGTCCTGTATTCCCCAACCACAAATCACGGAACCCACACCTATGCCTGAAATATCTTAGTCTGCCTTCCTTCACCTCTGTTCCTTCTTTCTTTCTGTTCTCACACCTGTATTCCTCCTCCTAAGATTAAAAAAATATTTCCTTTGTCATAATATGCACTTGATCCTACCAACTGAGTAATTTGAGGAAAAAAACATTAAGGACTTTATAAATGATCATATTTTGTAGGAATTAATTCAAATACATGAGAAAAAAAAAGGTATCTTTTCAAAGATAGCCTACATTTACAAAGGCATTGTCCATGTACTTGCACAAATCTTTAAGATTATGTTAATGCCAACTAAAAATACAGCACAGTTGCAGAGTTACAGAATGCTGAGCCTATCTGAAGGGCTATCTGTTGACTGTATCCAACAAATGCAATGCTGAAGCTTACGAGGGCAGCTCCTCACTTCCCTTCCCCATTTGAGAAAGTCAAAAATATTAATTTAAACCAAAAAGGGATGGGAAATTCCTAAAATCAGGCACTGGCCTCGGCTGACCTGCAGCTGAAACTCGTGCCAGTTTCAGATGATGCCTCCTGAACAAGTACCGAGCGGCGCCACAGCTTACATAGTTCACAGCACTGCCACAGATTTGAGACCTCATTCTGTAACAGCAGTGCAGCAGCATGAGGGAGCTTTACCTAGGCAAAATGTGGTGACAGGCTGCAGGCTGGCTCACAAGCCAAAAGTGGCAATGACACCCTGAGTCCCCTCCAGCACATGAACACGTACTGAACCACCAGCAGTTTGATGGTTTTAGGTCACCTGTTCAACATTTCCTTATAAATATGAGGAACACTCAGACTACCAGTGACAAGTGCAAGACAATTTAAGCAGCAGCCAATTTTTCCACTGCAGTGAAAGCATGTCTAGCCTCCAAGACTCCCGACTCAAACTCCCATCTATTCTTTTACACCCATATGGTATGGGTCTGAGCTTGCTGTCAGTTATGGAACTGGTCATCTCATCTTCTCCCCAACTGCTCTGCTATTTTAATCACACTGTGCTTGAAACTAAGCATGCCAGTCTCTCCATTATTGACCAAAGTCAATCACTGGTGTGGCCCCAGTACTGTCTGTGGCAGCTGGCAGCACATGTACACGTAAAACAGCAAGTGAGGGCCATGGTTAATGGCTCAGTCTTTCAGAAACCCACCAAATCATTCCTTACAGCAGTACTAAGGAGTGAAAGCAATGGGAGAGGTGTGAGGGACCGAGAATCCCAACAAAGCATTTAGTGCCACACAGGCACAGCCAGGTGCTGGGAGAAAGGATAGCCATGTAACCCTATCCATTGACCCCAGGCCTGAAACCTGGAAGCCAAATTACAGGGACAGCTGGCAACAGCCAATTTGCCTCAACTATGAAGCTGTAACCCAATGCTGAAAATTTTCCTAAGAAAAATTAGTAACTTTGAAGCATAATGAAGATGATGATAGAGCCCATTTTGCTTTTCAGATATGTACATGTTGCACTGTAAAATTAAGCATGTAGCAATGTTTGCCTGCATGCAAAATCACCACCAAGAGTGGAGGTCAAACCTTGCTCTCACTCACGATTACTATTAAGCCCAGCCAGTGCTGTGAAGCCATGGCAGACCCAGAGCTCCAACCAGTCTGCAAACACTCCTCAGTTAAGTAATTCATCGACCAGGACAATCTGCAAAACTCACTTTTGATTTCTAAATTAAAAATCAATTCTGTATAATGTGATTTAGGCTCCTGACATAACAGGAATATGATAAACTCCACCACTCTAACCAGATTACATGAGTGCGATTTATGGTAAGGAGTCTCCGTATCTGAAACAGTTTTGCTTTTTTGTATTTTGTTGACTGCTTCTGCATCTGTGGTCCCATGAAGGCAAATATGTGTATTTGCTTTATCTTAAATCAAAAAACCACAAAATGGCTTTACACTACTGCCTGAAGGATAAATTGGACATCCTGTTTCAATGTTTTTAAGAATAAAATATATTACATTATCATTCGTAATACAATTACTGGTTTATGCTCAGTCTTTGAACCAAATAAAGACGTAAGAGACAAACGCTACTCCAGTGCCAGATTTGACTATTAGAGCAGTGGAACAGTACAGGATAATGACGAGTGAGAACTGCTGATTTGCCCATGTAAACTTCAGTCTTTGGTTCTTTAGGGTTTTTTCCTTTTCTTTCGCTTCTTGCAGTCCGCAGTTCTGAACGCTAGATTGCATTTGAACGACCTTTCTCTGTGAAGCCCACCTTGACATAAATACCGATTTTTATTTCTTAACTCGCTAAACGCTGACTTCTGGAATGGCGACGGGTGGGAAACCCGTAACACAAAATACCACGGAATTACTGGGGCGTTACTCGTAGGCTTTGTCTGTGCTCTGTGTCACGACCACAGGCTTGTTCCGCGGGGCAGCACCGGACTTCCCCGAGCCGCAAGCACCGCTCCCGCTCGCCGCTCCAGCGCCTCGGTCCCTGCGGCCCCCACACCTCGGGAGGATCCTCCGCATGTTTGACCCAGAGACATGAAATTCACCAAGCCTAAGCCGCAGCCCACCTGGTTATTTTTCATCGCCTTTCTCACGCCACGCAGAAGGGCTCCTCTACTGGGATCCTTCGGCTGCAGCTTCTCTGTCGAGAGGCTCACCGAGCCCCCCGTGTTTAACCCGACAAGGGTCCCACGACCTAGCCCCGGCTCCCTCCCCGCCACCCCGCGTCTCCACCATGTTGGCTCCGTGTGCCGCGGCGCGGAGGAGGAGAAGGAGTACGATGAGGAGGAGAAGGAGGCAGCCACCGCCAGCCCGGCTCCGCGGGGGCAGCCCGGCTCCTCCCCGCGGCCTCCGGATCGGGCGTGGAGCCGCTGCCCCAGCCCGGAGGCGCGGCGAGCCTGCCCCGGGGCGCATGGGGCGGCTGCGGGGGGAAGCACGCCACAGAGGAGGAGCCGTGGTGCCCGCCGGAGAGCCCGACCGTAGGGGCGGGGAAGTCTCCTCCTCCTCCCGCAGCGAGGCTCCGGCTTCCCGCACGCACCGGAGCGCCCCGCTCCCTCCTCCTGCTCCTCGTCCCTCCTCCCTTCCCCTCCTCCCCCCTTCCCTCCCCGGGTCGCCGCGGCTCCGGGAGGAGCGGGGGGGGTCCCGCTTCCTTCCCTCCCCCCTTCCTTCTCCCACCCGCCACGCCGAGGAGAGGCAGGTGAGGACCCGGCCGCGTCCCCGCTTCCCCGCCCCGCGGGAGAGGCGGCCGCGATGGCGGCGGCAGCGGCGCCCGCCGAGGCGCTAGGCCCCGGCCGCCTGGCCCCGGCCTCTCCCCTTTGGGCGGCCCCGCGGGAGGCGGGGGTGGTGTGGGGGGGAGCGTCCCGCACCCCCGGCCCCTTCCTCCGAAGAAACTTTCTCAGCAACTTTCTTCCGGGCCCGAACCCCCGCCCGCGGGGCTGAGGGGTCGGGCGGGAGCCGCGGCGTTCCGCGCCGCCCGGGGCTGGGCTGGGCTGGGCTGGGCTGGGCTGGCCGCGGGGGGCGGGCGGAGTGGAAGTAAGTTTGTGAGGGGAGGCTGCCGCCGCCGGGCTCCCCTTCGGCCCCTTCCCGCTGGGCTGCCGCGGTCGCGGGGCGGCTGCTCGTTCCCCGGCGCTGGCGTGCACCGCCCGCGCTGGGGCTCCTGTCCTGGCTCGGCTCCGGGGGCAGCGGGGCGTAAAGGGGCGAAATTCGGGAAATAGCTTTTCGAGTCGCTGTAGCTTGGCCTGCGCGGAATTATTTCCCTTTATTACTGGTTTTCTTCCCCTCGCTGTGCTGGTTTGTGTCCCTGCGTCGTGCAGGAACACGGCTGCTTTAAAATTTCTGAGTCATTAATTTAAATGTTCAATCATCGCAGTTCATCATGCCTCCTCGTCTTAATACGGCGAAACCAAAATGTATTGGACATGCACAGAGGCCCCTGTGCCTGTGGGGGCTGTGCGTAACTTTCTGCGCTGTGTGGACCTGCAGGCTTGCCCTGCGTGAAGTTAGTGCATCCCACAGGCCAAGGGTTAGAGCGTCTTCTCCTCTGTTGTGCAGTATTATAAATATACAAGTTTATTGACTTAATTTCAGAATGGTCCATACCAAACAAATACTGCTATGTATGTGGGTAAAGTCCACTTCACACTGGCAAAACTGGGGTTAGAAGTATTTCGAACCGCCTGTGATTAAGGAGGCATATTCAGATGTACCCGCTGAATTAAACCCTAAGCAGAGGCTAGTCATTAATTTAAAAGTGAATGTTTGGATTTACTTGACCTGGCAAAATGTTCCAAAACCAGAGTAAAACTTGGAGTATGTTGCCAAGAAAAGTGTATTGTCTTGATTTTGATAATTCATAGCTGTATGAAATTTCAGTCGAAATTGACCTTTACTCAGGGAAGCAAGATACAAAAGCTTACCTCAGAGTTTTTTTTCTTTTGCTTTTGGACAGTAAGCCTTTGAGGAGGGATTTCTAATAAAATGGCCCTGTCAGTTGCACCTGCAGTTTCTCTGTCAGTGGGTAGAACAGTTTTGCTATAACTGCAGGCTTCATAGCTGTAAGAACTGTTCCTTTCCAAACGACAAAATCTTGTACTTCCAGTGGACTTTTGCATGCCTGTATGTAAATTCAGGTATAGGAGGTTCTGGCTGAACATGGGCATGGAGCAGGGGTTACGCAGATGTTTTGCACAGCCAGGGTGTTGGGGTTAATTTCATGACAAGGTAGCATTTGTGATGGGAGCAGGAAAGCAGCATTGATGCTCTGTTAAATTTCAAGCAAAAAGATCCAGCGATAGCAGGCATGTGAAAGGGTGACAGTAGTTAGCAGCGATCACCAGTGGTTATTCCACGAGTTTTGTTACTTCCTCAGGAGGTGCGGCAGCTTTATTTCCTCAAGAGGGTCAGCTCAACTGCAGTGTCTCTGTGCCCTCAGCCGCTCTAGTAACTCTTCTGGCTGTTAGCCTGTTTGAGACAAATTTGGCAGGAGAGGTCTCCCAGGTGAGCAATTTCTACAAAATTTGTGAAAGTAAGGAAGCCAGGTAGGAGAGAACTCATAACCGGCACACTGGAGAGTTCATGCCAACACTTATCTTGAGCTGGAAATTGATGCAGGAAATGGGGCCTCCCTGGTCTTGCTGCTCACAGAGCTACTGGTCCAGTTTTCGAGAAGTTTTTAATATCTGGACACCAATACCGCTCTTTGAAAAACTTCATTTGGAATGAGAGCAGTGAACCTAAAGTAGCTTAGATCTGTATTTTGTATTATAAAGAGAGATTTTCAGGGGAATGTTTATTGCCTAACAACAGGGTTTTTTTGGCTGTGAAACAAATGAACAAAATTGAAAGAAAATTTAAGTTGCTAGGTTATTTGAAATTGCTAGAAAAATACTTCGTAAGTATTTAGTGTGCTGTGTACTTTGTAACAGATTGATTGAAAGCCTGCAATTCACAATTTAGGTTTTTTTATCACTATTCATGTAACAGAGCAGAGACCTGCTCTTCTGCACTAGAGGAATATTCTTAATTTTGAGCTTTGCATACTTCTGCTGCTCCTGAAGAATGAAATCAGCACTCAGTTTGCTCCAATAAATTATGTCCATCATGTGACAGTGATATGAAAGTCTGTGGTGTGGCAGATGTCAAAGTTTATGTTACAGACAAAGTAGCTGCGTGGTTTTACTTTTCTCTCTGCACTGTCTGGGGGCAAAAGCTGTATATTTTCAATAGATAATTCCTTAGTGCGATCTGTTGGTTAAAAGAAATACATTCTTTCATCTGTATTCCCTACTTGGATCCGACTGTTTTGCCTCATGCTTTGATCACAGTTTGAGTAAGCTACCTTGATGTTAATTTAAAAATTGGTGTCAGTATTAGCACAAAGACGGCTTTAGGAACATGTCCTTATTGTGCTGCATCACACCAAGCAGCCCTTTTCAAACAAGACACCTTCCATGAATCTGTGGTTTGTGAAGCCTTCATGAAGGGTTTTGAGCTTGTAGTACTGGATGTCCTCTGCTAGTTGACAGAACGGATTGATTAGTGAGAAAGGTAGTTTCTCAGACTTCTGTAACAGAATGGTTTAGTTGTTGCCTTGGAGGAACCACCTCCAAGTAGATAAGCTCATTCTCAGAATTTATTGCATTTTTGTTTTCCTTGAGAATGCCAGTAGGATGCTGGTTTATAGTGATGGATTTTATGATGTGGTAGCCACTATTTTTTTTTATTATTATTTTTTTAATTATTTTTTTTTAATCCAAACTCCTTTATGGTTGCAGTATATGGTAACTCCTTTCAATCACTACAGTCCCCAGCTGCGTTCAAACCAATGACTTAGGGCCTTAGGGTTTGGGACTGTGGTATCAATTGCCAGGTTTTGAAGGCAAACCTCAATAGATTCCCATGTGTATGCTGGGTTTGCTAGGGAAAAGGTCATATTGCAAAGGTGCTGTCAACTAACTGTAGGACAAGTTTAATTTTTGGTTTTAAGAGGTCATTCTTACTGCCTTTTCCACCTGTAAGGTTTATCCATACTGATGCCCATGTATCAAAACAGAGGCTGGCACAAAAGCAAGTTACTGAAACAAGCAGGACTGCACCCTTAGGTAAAGTGAACATGCATGGCTGATTGTAGGACCAGAGATCACAATGACAGTAACATTAATGCCAGAAATTTAGTAAGTAAATGCTATTACTTATGCATGAGTTTTGTTCCCTTTAGATTTAAACACATACTCTTTAAAAATGTAAAGAATAACTGGAAATAGGATGGGAGATGCTTTTTCTGTTGTCACATTGGATAGGCACCTGCATAGAGTACCTGGTTTCATACCGTGTCCCAAAAGTCATTGGGTCAAAGTCCTGCTCTGCTGAAAGGAGGTCTTGAGCTGAGGGGTCTCCTGCAAGGACTCATTAGCTCTGACTTGTCCAAGCCCCACAGCCCAGGAGGGTGCTGCCATAGGGATCAACATTGAAAGGATCCAAGGTCGCCTTGGCTGTTACAGCTGAGACTGGAGTTTTGTTTCAATTTTAGTTGACTGTAGTTTTAGGTAATGTTACAGGAGAGTGCCCAGGAAGTAATGATCACTAAAACCTCAGACTGGCATCATCTGTATTTCAGCTACTTGGGTGCTTTAAGATGTTGCATAGTACATTAGACAACTTTTTTTGTTAACCTGGCTGTATTTTATCTTTGTAATTTTGGAAGGCAAATGCTATTATAATAGTGTTACATGAAACTCTAGTAAGTATCTATGTTGACTACATCAGTACCTTAAAAAATTATGTAAATTTTGAATTCTGATGGTGCTACTGAACTTAAACTCATTTGTCTTTTAAATTGGTACTTCAGGGGGATGAACAGCTGTGGCTTAAGATATATGTTTCTGTGGCTTTCTTCACGCCAGAAGTCTAAAGAAGTCTGGAAAAAATAAATGGTTCTTTAGAAACACTGAACCACCCCTTCAGTTCAGACATTAGGATCAACTAGACGAGGCTTACAAAAGCGAGTAACTTCATTTACTTCCATTGACAGTGGAGTTGAGTAAACACACCCACATAAGTAAATCTTTGTAGATGAGGGTCTTTAACTTTGCTTTGAGGAAACTTTCAGGAGCATTTTGTAGCATTAATCAGACATGGAAAGTCAGTCTTCATATTGGAAGACTTTGGTTCAGTGGGGTGAATTTCCTTTGTTTGCACATGCCCAAAGCACCTTTTAATCTTGCAAAACTGAGACAGTAATAATGCTTTATTCATGATGTGAATGACGGAGCATAAATGCAGCCAGGTTTCGGATATGCTTACCAGGACTGAAGGCCCTGTAGCAAAAGAAGGGTCAGAGTGGAAGGTGGTGTTCATGTTCAGTCCCGTTCCAAATGTTTTTCCATGGTTCAGTCAAACCTTTTGGTGGCAGGCATAAAGTTCAGCTTCAGGAACTAAAACACAGTATCTGGACTGAAGGTTTTGAAATTTTCAACCCTACTTAATGCCCTCATGATTGTAAGAAAAGGCAGTGCTTATGTGAGGTATTTAAACAGTAATGAAAGGGTACTGTGATTCTCTTGGGCACATTGTATATCGTTATAGCTGTTTTGGCAGTAAGCCAGGAAAAGAAGACAAAACAAATTAATAGTGAACAATCCAGTTTTAATAAGTTAAGTATGGTTAGATAACAAAATTAATATTTATGCTTAAAATGTGATAAAAGAAAAACAGGTCTGAGTTGTTATGTGTATCTTCTTGCTTTTCAAGAATGTTTTACTGGAAACTAAAGTCATGACCAACACTTGTAACCACAGAAGAATAAAAAAAACCCCGAAAATCTCTAAAGTCCTTCTGTATACTGTGCTCTTCCTTTCCACACTTTTCCTGTTTCTGGTTGGTTTTTACCAGCTTGGCTTTTTCAACATAAATACTCTATTTTGCCAGCAACAGTACCCCCCAAAGTCCAGAAGACTGTGCCAAGGACTGTGGCCACAGGCTTTCCTAATTATTAGGCTCCCTTCCTGAGCATCGAGTATTGCCCAGCATCTTGGATGGCAGGGACCAGTGGTGAACCTCTCGTCTGACTCAGAGGTGTTTGGGCTAGATGGACTTCTGCTCCAGTTCATAACAACTGGCCTTCCAGTAGGCTTAACTTACTGAACATGTGCCTCAGAGATGCGCAACACTATTAAGGCTTTTGTCAAAGTATGCTCCACTAAAAAATTAATGTAGAATTAATGTCTAAAAATTATTCTTGTTTTCAAAATTACATTTATCAGAAACTAGCATTCATTTGCCAAACTGTGGGAAAGAAAATGTTATACAAAGAGCTGGTTGAGGAAGGAAATTTAAACATAAATACAGAGACCTGTATTTCATTGTAAAGTGTTTAACATAAACCAATAAGTTTAGCAGTACATTTTCCAAGTTATTTTTTCAGTTCTCTTGTATCTCCTTTCTTTGTCTTGATTCTCATTCTGGTTTTCTGCACGGGTGCAGTTTGTGATTAAAACCTTACCTTACTGATTTCCAAACCAAGATCTTCAGAAGCATATTACCAGCCAAAATTTGTAATGTTTCAGGTACAAAAAATTAAAAACATCTTAAAAATTAAAAATCTGCCAAAACCTAATAGCAAGCTTCACATTTTGTAAATCTGTAAAGACGTGACATTTATATTCATGTGAGGGCTAAGCAAGGGTGAGATGAAATGGGAGGAAAGCTTATTGTGATAAAAGCGAGTGTTTTATGTCCCCTTTCCCATAACTTCTCTCACTGAAAACGCAATGTACCAGCAGAATATTTTACTGCTACTGGTATTTGTGTTGATACATAGTGTTTATTTGGTATTTGTGATTAGCTGAAGTTCAGCTGAAGCATTCCACATATCCTTAGAGATATGAACTTATATTGGCACTACTATGAAGCTGGAAACATGTAATAGTGCAGTTTACACACTTGCAGATAATTTCTCTTAATAGAAAATCTTACAATATTTCAGTGACAAGTGAACCTGAAAAAAAAAAATCAAGTTTTTTTTCTTTTTCCTAATACATATTTGTGCAAGGCTTAGGTGAGATCTGTAGGGCAAAGGCCATTCTCTGCTTTTCGTGATGACTAACCCGGGTGAGTTGTGTGTCATTCTTGTGAGAAGGCTGTCCTGTACTGCATGGAGATGGAAGGCTTGTGGGTTTCATGTTTGTTTTGGGTTTTTCATTATAAATCTTAACAGTGCTTCTCCTGTTTGATGCACATGTTCATTAAATAGAGCCTACTAAAAAAACGACTGTAGTAAATCAGACCAGAAGTCCATCTAGGACTTTTTTTCTCCCTCCATCCCGGAGAAATTTTGAATGTCTGAAGTAGAAGTTTTTGGAAGTATAGTGAAAGGGAAAGTATCAGAATGTGTTCTTTCAGCAACAGATGGCAGCTCTGATTCTACTTCTTTTAAATAAAAAGCGTTCAGGTTTTCTTCCAGCAGTAGTACCTGAAATTGTAAGTGTGCTCTCTGGTTTCTGAGGCATGTGATATTTGGGATTTTTGCCAATGTATGTTCTTTATTTTGGTTTTTCTGGGCTCATCCCCCCAAGCCCCCCCTGCCATAAGTTCTAGTTAGAAGATGCATTAATAGAATGACAAAGTCCTGAAAGCAGAGAGAGGGAGGGGGTTTAACTGATACCAAAGATAAATAATTGTTTAAGGCTTATTAAAGTTTCTAATAGTATTGGCCAGATCAGCTCATCTGTCACTGACTGAAAAACATGCATTGAAGAGAGAAAAAGTGTATACTAGTTTCACTGTGGACACCCATGTTTAATTCTGTTTTCATAGTAAAGTTAAACACTCTGTTCAGAAACACAGCATGGAGTGATATGCTGCTCATTTTGAAAACAATTACTCATGGAGGAAAGAGAAAGGATAACCAGGATAATTCCTGAGCTGTTACTACTAACCAGTTGGGGAAATTTTCCTGAGTACATTCCTTTTCTCAGCAGCCACACTTTTTTAATCCTGAAAAGTCAGAATTGTGGTAATATTCTGTAGGAGCTGAAAAAAGGGTTATGTGTTTGGGGTGGTTTTGGGTTTTGTTTGGTTTTGGGGGATTTTTTTTTTGTTTTGTTTTAGTTCCTTGTTTTTCACATGAATGAGCAAAATGCAAGTACAAAATTCTCAACTTCAGAAGACATAAGAAATGCTGATTTGTATATGGCTTTAGAAACAAAGGTGCAATAGTGTTTTACTTTTTTTTACTCTCAGGTAGAGTTTTGTACTGTATTTTAGGTACAGTTATACACTTAAAACACAGTTCATGAATTGTAGTGGTTGATGTTATTTAAAGTGATAAGCTTTCAAAATAGCTTACTGGATAATTATATATATTATGTAATTTGCTAAAGATATCGATCCTTTCATTTCAGGAAGTATTTCTTAGCTTGTGTGCTGTAGAAACCTGTAGAACAAATTGATTCAGGCTATCGTGATGTACGTAAAATGAGACAAGTGGTAGTTTATAGATGAGAAGTTATTTCCCTGGAAACGTTTGACTTGTTCATACTAAGTAGGTGTATTTAAATATTCTGGAATTAATTTGCATTGCCTATCTAATCTAGGGCTCCTTCCTCTCCCCTTTAGCTTAGGTCTGATATAACTTCAGAATACTATTGAAATTTGGTGCATACATTGTCAAACCATAGCCAAGTTAATACAAAGTGACTTACATTAACAAGCATGACACTCTGTGTATCCTCTGTGTTTTAGTCTTTGATTCTCCAAATGTTTCTCACATTCCAGTGAACAGGTAAGAAATAATATTAAGTAGGGGGTAAGGCAATCCTCTACACTTGTAAAAGCTTATATTTCTTTAGGTATTCTGGTGTTCAAATTCTGATTCCTAGTGGTTTTGAATGAGCTCTCCTTGTTTGGCGATTTGAATTTGTTTAAAATTTTCATGGCTAACAATGTAGTTTGAGTAAGTTTTTATCTTAGTATAGGTTATACAAACAGTAAATTTGGATCTTAAAAAAAATTGATGTAACAATATAATTTTTTATTTTTTTCCCTTTGCTTTAAATATTACAAAAATGCCATCAGAAGGGTAACTTTCAATTATAACATGCACGTGGTCAGTCAGCATATGATTTGTCTGTGCAGGTCTGTGTTTTATTTTTGCTGTTATACAGATGCTTAGAAGTAAATGTTGTTTACTGCACTATAGGTAGTATATTATAGTCAGGTAACCAGTTAATTTCAGTTACAGAATCAAATCGTATTTAGGTATAGTAACCTGCCAAAACTTTTGAGGCAGTGGAGTGATCATAGCATAAGAAATTCTTGAGGAAACCCTAACAGCACTGATGGAGAGTTGAAAAGTTTGTGTTACTGCTACATGATTCCTACAGCTTGGAAACCATGCCATTAAACTGTTGCTTCTCTTAAAAGTATTTCCTAGACCTGAGGGGTTGTTACTTTTCCCCCTCAGTTCCTCTGAAACTGAAAAGATGAGGCAGATGCAACAGATAGTGTAGTTTTGCAGTCACAGTATTTGAATAGAATTGTATTATCATTTTTAAAAAATTGCCACATAAACCAATTTTTCACATGCTTTATCCTGAAATGGAAATTAGACTTCCATTAAAAAAAAATAAAATGTTTGTTTCATCAGATCGAGGGGGGGGGGGGGTTGTGGTGTTGGTTTTTTTTTTTTTCTTTTTTAGCTAACTAGGATGTGGAAAAGCAGAACCTATTTTTATTCACAGAAATTGTAACATTTCTGTTCTAGGACCTGATCCTTTTTCACACTAAAGTCAAGTGCAAAATTCCCCTTGACTTCAGGGAGAGCTGGATTAGCCTTATACAAAAGGACCAAATTGTCCTCTGGGATAAGGGGAGGCAATTCTATTGAAGTAGACTTCATTAGAGTATAAAATGAAGACAAAGAAGTGTTGCTTGCCTTTACAGGCGATGAAATTGGATCTGTTAGCTCAAACAGCTAGGGTAGTTTAGTTGAATCAAAGACTTTCCCTTCTTCCAACTCAATAGTACGGTTATACTAATTCACTGCATTGAACAGTGAATAAGATGTTGATTATTTTTGACTACAGATATTTTACAGAACCTCGAATCTGTTTATGAACTCTCTTGTCTATGTGGCATAAGAATTAGAAAACTCAAACACCTTATACACTGTTAGAAATGTTAAAGCAGTTTATCCTTAAGTAGCTGAAAGGGATCTACAAACCGTTTAAATTTTACTAGGCTTTAAATGACAAATTGCATGGGACTTGGGGGTCTTTGTATTTTCAGCATCAAGCTGGCATCCTGAGTGGCTTTCTGTAGCCTGGCTGAGGTGGAAGAGGGCAATTCATTTACACTGAAAGTTGGACTGGATTTTATCCCGTGTGTTTGCTCCTGGTGTCTGAAGTAATCCCAGTGAACTCCACAGTAGACAGTAGTGCCTTTGGCACTTTTTTTTTTTTTAAGCTCTACACAGTGATATTGTGTACACAAACGATGAAAAAAATAGTATTTGAAAAATGAACTCAAATACCGTGATTACTTACGTAATACTCTGCTATATTTCTTGTAAAACGTATCGTTTGTCACTCTTGCATATCAAGTGTTTCTTTCAGTGCTCCTGATATGTGTTGGAATCGTGAATTAATTCAAGCCAGTGATTATTTTGACCTAAGCACTGTATGGCTTTCTTATACTTTCTCTTTGAAGTCTCACAAAGGGAAGGGGGCTGGAACATTGTAATCTCCTTAGAATGATTTGAGAATGAGTCCTTAAGTGCTGCTCCACATTTCTTTATTAACATTTCACATGTGAAGTAAAATCCTCTCCCTGGGAAGAATGCAGATCCACAGAGCTCCTAGCTGTTTAGCATACATAGCTCTGCAAAACCCCCCTCCACAAATAACTGCTACTGCAGTATTTAGCTGGTGTTGGCGGGTTAAGTACTAAACTGAAAATCTCCAAAACACTTGAGGTGCTAAATTTACAAAACAAGACACAAGAACTTCTTAAGATTAGTCATAGTTAGGAAGCTTATTGAACCACCAGCATCTTCCTGGAAACATCCTGTACTTTTGTCATCTTCAGCTAGCTTCATGTATTCATGGTCTTAACTGCTTTTTGGTTTTTAGAAACTCTTGCTGCAACTTCTTTGTGACTAAGGCACATTGTCAATCAGTCCCGTCCTCTCCATGCCAGCCAACTGTCCCCTTAATGCAGCAATTCACTTGGATGAATAGTGCTCATACTTTAAGGAGACAATTGCCTACCAGAGAGAGTGCCAAGTTGATTTAACTTTGCACAAGTGTGAAAGAGTTTTTAAACGGATGCTGTCGACTAACGTTGGCCCAGGGCTTCAGCTGCCTGGAAATTGTTATAGTCTTATTGGGAGTATGTCCAAATTTGTTTAAAGTATTTTAGTCAATCACTTGGCTGCAGAGAGCATTAGTATCCAAGAAACTGTTGTCAGATGATTGTCCTTGGTCTGTTGGAACTACAGCGGACATGTCCTGGCCAAATGCACAACACCGCTTTTAAAATGGACTCTTTTTTGGCAGTACACGACTAAATTGGTGAAAGAATATGGGATTCTTGTTGTAATGTGCTCTTCCAGTTCAGTTTAATGCTAGTGTGTGTTTGAAGCAGTTAGATGTATAAAACAGTGTAAAACCACAACTGTAACCTGCCATTACTGTAAGACTTACAGAGCTGAACAACCATTTAGCCAAACCAGCTACTGGATTATCTACTACCTGGGAATGTTTAGAACCGGACAGAATTCAGGAAAACTGTATCATTTCTTTGCTAGCCAGAATTTTTTGATGCATTTCTAGTTTTAATGGAGATTGAAAGGATCCCTGCCTTCTAGGTACACCATCACTTGAATGCAGAGGGTTTGCTGCTGTGTATTCTTTCTTCTGCAATAGTGTAAGCCCAGGCCTTTTCTTAGCATAGTTTGGCATCTGATGAGTCTTCACTGCACTTCTGAAAGGAAGAGAGAAGGTGAAAAAAGTTAAGTAAAAAATGTGGGGACAAGATGCTCCCTGAAATTCCTGTTGTCTCTGTTCCAGGGAGGGTGGGAAATCTGAGAGAAGGAGCTGCTTCTGTCAAGAGTCTGACAAAATATTGGGATTATAATAGGTGCGTAGACAGGATGCTATTAACAAAATGCTTAGTTTAACTGAGAAAAATTATTATAGGCAAGATGGTTGGATGGTATGTCTGGTGAACTTGTATTTTCACAGCCAACAGTAAGTAGCGAGTGTATTTGGGGGTGGGGAGGAGGGTGTATTCCTTGCTTCTCTGACATCATTAGGCTATTACAGCTGCAACAGCATTGCTACTAGTTTAGATACATTTGTGGAGAAAAGAGGAGCATTGTTATTTCAGTGCCTGTCTGGAATCAATGGTTTGTTAAGCAGTGCCATGGAATTGTTAGTTGTTTTAAGGCTATCCCAGTTAGTAGATGTGCAGTTATTAATGAGTAAGTATATTGGAAAAAGTGAAGAACAGGAGCTAGAATAATTTCCAAATATGAAAGACTAGATATTGATTGGGAGCTGTCAGCGTAACATGGATTTATGAGGAGGAAATCACGCTCAATGACTTTCTGTGATGAGGTGGCTGGCTGGGTGGATGAGAGCAGAACACTGGGTATCTTGATTTTGGTAAGGCTTTCAGCATGGTCTCCCATACCGTCCTCATAGACTGATGAAGTTCTGCCAGGTGGTTTAACACTGAAAGTGGCTGGAAACCGGCTGAGCTGCTGGGCTCAAAGGGCTGCCATCAGTGGCACATAGTCCAGCTGGAGGCCAGTCTCTACTAATGTACCCCAGGGCTCAATACTAGTGTCTGTCCTGCTTAACACGTTCATTACTGACCTAGGTGCTTACACAGAGGTGCACCCTCAGCAAGTTTGCAGAGGATACAAAACTGTAGAGTGATTGATAAACCAGAGGGTTGTGCTGCCATCCAGGCAGACCTCAGCAGACTGGAGAAATTGATGGGAACCTCATGAGGTTTGGTAAAGGGAAAAGCCAGGTCCTGCTCTTGGGGAGGAACAACCCGAGGCTCCAGAATGTGGTAGTGTCCAACCAACTGAAAAGCAACTTTGGAGAAAAGTACCTGGGGGTTCTGGTGGAAAAGATGTAAAAGAACCAGCAATGTGTGTTTGCAGTGAATAAGGCCAGAGAAGTCCTAGATGCATTAGGAAAAGAGTTACCAGCAGGTCTAGGAGGTGATCCTTCTGCTCACTCCTGGTGAGGCCATACCGGCATTACTGCATCTGCTTCTGGGCTTCCCAGTACATGAGAGACAGTGGACATACTGGAGAGTCTAACAAAGATGCAAAGATGACTGAAAGGTCTGTAGCATCTCTTCTGTGAGGAAAGCCCAAGAGAGCTGGAACTGCTCAGCCTGGGGAAGAGAAGGGACAGGGGGATGTTATGTGTATAAATACCTGATGGGGTAATATAAAGAGGACATAGCCAGGCTTTTCTCAGGACTGTCTGCTGACAGGACAAGAGGCAGTGGGTACAAGTTGTAATACATACAAACATTAGAAAAGAACATGTTGAGTTATATATTGTAAGGGTGATACAATGCTGGAACAGGTGATCCAGAAGCGTTGTGGAGTCTCCATGCCTGGCAATAACTAGAAACTGGACACGGCCCTAAGCAACTTTGTCGTTGACATGCCTTTGAGCAGGGGGATTGGAGTAGGTAGGCATCCTTCAGAAGTCCTTTCCAACTTCATCTGTTGTGTGATTTTCATGAAAGGATTTAAGAGGGCCACTACAGTAAGTGCGGTTGTTGAAATGAAACAAAACACAGGTGGTGAAGGGCAGAATATTTTTGTATGTGTGTTTTGGCAGCCAGATTTTTCTTATTTATTTTTTTCTGTCAGCTTTCTTACGACAGCTTGGGAAAGGGGGAGATAACTCTTAGCCAACTGCATTGTTCTCTTGGTTTCTTAGCTTTCTGCTATTAATATCAAGTCTGTGTTTGGCTTTATTGTCTGCTGCGTCCTCTCCCCACTCCCATGACAGCAGTGGTGAGGATACTGTTAACTTCTCTGCTGCCTGGAAGACTGAACAGCACCAGAGCCTTTTAAGTCAAGGAAATGTTTTAATTTCTTATTTGGAAAGATATTTTTTCAACATCTACAATAGGATAATTTTTTCTCAGTGCTGTAAACCCTTAGGATGTAGACTCTATGCTTGCTTCAACGGTCTTTTTAGTAATGGTAATAAGGTGGTGGGGTTTCTTTTGTTTGTTTTTCTCCCTTCATTTGACTAAGCATACTGAATTGATGAGTTCATGCTGTTCTGTTGGTGTTAGAAATAAGGATTTCCTTTAGACTAATTCAAAATGTAGAGGAAAAAAAAGGAGCTGAAACAGTTGTATATGGATTTAAACACATTATTATGTTTAACATCTTACCAATAGAAATATAGTCATAATGAAACCTAGAATTTGAGCTTGTGTCACAGAAAAGCACCTGATCAGTTTACTAAGGTAGGACTTATTTTCAACTCTTCGTCTTTGGACTTGTGAGTAAAAAATAAGATGAAAGTCAGCGCTGTGCTGAGGAAAAAGTGTGTGAACTGGAACATGAAATTTGCAGGTCTCTTAGAAACCTTGTGAAACAAAACTGCAAATTCACACAATTGGTGAGGATAAAAATACCTATGTATATTGAAAATTGGTTTGATTTAGTCCATGTCTCAAGTTGTCTGCTCATTGGTTGTAGTTTCCACAGATGTTAACAATACCAGTTGTCTAGCAAGATGTTAAAAGTTATACTTCCTTTGAATGCTGTCTCACTTGCAAATGAATAACGATGTTGTCACAAGCTCATTTGTATTTTGTGGTAATTAGGACAGCTATTAAATAGTTGAATGGCTACTACTGTGCAGGGGCATATATATATGGAACTGAGTGGAAAGATAAGAGAGTTCTTTTACTACAGCTAAATATTTGTAGTATTACTCTCATGGTAAATCTTTATCATTTACTGATCTTCCCAAAGTCACAGCTTAAACCTTCTAAGGAAATGAAACAAAACCCACTTACATCTCTTTAGAGAGTCTTGCTTTTGCACTAATGAAGTAAGCTTTTGCACTTATGAAGAAGTATGGCTTTACAAATGGCAAGCAAGTAAGGATTACTGTACCATAGATACTAAGCTACAAATGCAACATCTAGCTAAGATAAAAAAAATCATGTATGTATGATCTGTAATGTCTTAATTTGAATGTGACACTGATTTTATTTTTGTTTAAAACAAAAAAGGCATCAGGAGATATCTGGGGAACTACAGATCAGTAAGCCTGACATCTGTTCCAAGTAAATCAGTCAAAATAATAATGAAGATGACATGGATAAACATGATGTATTGAGGAAGACTTAAGAGCCTGCTGTGAAGGGATGTCACGTTTTGCGAATTCACCGGAGGTTTTTTTGAAGGCGAGCACATGAATAACTAAGATCTGACAGAAATAGTTTACTTGGATGTCCAACAGGCATTTGACAGTGGCCCCCACCAGAGAATTTTGGAGAAATTAAGCAGCCATAGGATAGAGGAGGAGGACTTCATGTGGTTACATTAATGACTAAAATGCAAGAAAGGGAGAATTGGAGTAAATAGAGTAGAGGGGGGTGGAGGGTAACAATTCTCCAGAATTATCTTAGTGAAGAATGTTCAAGTTCATAAAGGATATTAAATAAAAGTGAGCTCATAGGCTTTACTGATGGGTAGCAGATGCAAGGCAGACCACTGCACATGGACTTGTCCAGTTGCTGAGCAATGTCGTTAAAATGGCAGATGAAATTTCTCATAAATTGCTTCACATGATATATTTGGAGGTGCAGAGGAGCAAGCTTGTCTTCTCATCTAAAAAAAAAAAAAAGAGCTCGAAGCTGACTTGCCACTAGAAGTGGTTAGGAATGAAAGAGAGAATAATGATTATACTCGAATTATCTTACGTAGTTCTGCCCTGATCCCTCCTCTCCCTGTCATCATCTCAAAAAGAACGTAGTTGAAGTTTTAAGGAAGAGCAAATCTGTAGCAATTATCTGTAAGAGCAGCTGAATTCATTGTTGTAGAAAAGGTGACCAAGAAGTGGTGTCACAGAATTCTGTAAAGTGTTCAGCAGATCAATGGGACATAAATAGGGAGTGTTTTTTATTCACTCTTTTATTTTAGTGCACATGCACTACGAGGTATCTAATGAAACAGCAGCTGATGAATTGAAAACAGACAAAAGGAGGTGGTTCTCAACAGAGCATGTAATTAAGCTATAGAATTCCTTGCCTCAGGAATTTAAGGAAGCTAAACATCACATCAGTGCCGAGGAAAACTGCTGTTGCATGGAAGAAGAATCATCAAAGGAAAATACCTATTCTTGTTCAGGAAATCCTGCTTCTGCAAACTGTTGGGGGCTCAGAGAGTGTTCTGGGGAAGCACTACTACATGTTTATTACGTTCTTAACATGCTTCACTTGGTATCTGTTATCGGGTGCTATTCGTGAGAGGGTATTTGAATGGACTTGGAGCTTTGGGGCTTGCTCACTGCAGCCATTACTTTGTTATAAAGCCCATCCCTTTTTTAAATTTGATTTCTCTGTTACTCATTTTCCAGAATCCTTTCTAGCAGTAGCACTTAAACTTTGGCCCAAAATGGGGTGCTAACCTATTTAGAGGGTGTTTAAGTCCACTGGTTACATATTCTTTTCTTTCTGTGAGCTGGTGTGTGACACCAAAATATAAAATGTCCATGAGGAAAGGATTGTGTTCAGAGCAGGGATAGGACTGCAGGTACATGTGAGTCGATGGTTTAATTTCATATTACTTCATCCTCTTACTGATGTATAGTACTTTTTTGGTCATGTAATAGATGCACTTACAATCGCCTCTCTCTCATGTGCTCCTCATGCAATACAGTGCCTTTAGGGAAAGAGGTTTTTCTCAGTAAATGTTGATCAAATAAATGCGTGGTTTGGGTTGTCTGTAGGCTGGTAATTTCTGCTTTTCCTTCAGACTCCGTTGAGGTGATTTTTGTATTCCTTTCCCTCCCCCAGACAATCTAAGACCCTGTATCTCTGTTGTACGTGACCAGATTATCGGTAAAAATATACTTCTTTGTGTCTGTAAGATTATTGAAATACTCAGGAGACCTCTCTACTTGTAAATGGAAAAGTAACATTGAGAGGACATTGTGCTGGACAAATACTGCATTTGAGAAGATTCATGCTATTTGAAACAAGAGGCTGCTATTTAATGTTGTTGCCCTGTTCCTTTTTTTTTTTTAAGGTGTCAGCTGCGCAAGTCAGAGAAAATTTTACTGTTTGATTCAATCTTAATAATTATTTTGATTTAGTAGTATGCTTTACTGTGTCACTGATTTTTGAATTCTAAGTCCCTCCTTTATGTAGAAATATTATTGGAGTTTAGGCTGAGTATAGGCAGTTAGTAGACTTACTAATATATTTTCATCCAGTTATGCATAATTTTATGAAAATATCGGATTCTGGATAGCTTTCTATGTGTGGTTTCATGGTTAAGATTTGTACAAAGATGTAAGATGGAGGGTATTTAAAAGGTGTGCTTATTTTTCCATGAACATTTCTAATGTCGTGCAAGGGGAAAACAGTGACTGTGCTAGTGTTTGCACACACAGTTTAAGCTAATTCCTGGTGCTAATTTAGGACAGTGTTGCTTCTCACCTTGTTGAAAGAAAACTTTACTAGCTTTTTTTGTTGCTGTTGTTGTTGATTCAGTCGTAGAAGACGACAACCATTAGGCACCCTATGCAAAGTAAACTTGAACATTAGCAGCTTTGGCTGCCTATAAGTGAGCTAGTTCTGTAGGCTCCCTTTATAGTCAGTGGAGAGAAATAAGCACTTTCACTGCATGATTCATCTCACCCCCAGATGGATGTCTAAATTTGGAAGATTAATTCCACCTGAAGTCCATTACCAACTATAAATGTCATTAGTTTAAACTAGGGAATTATTTAAAAGGACACTAGCTTGACTGGCACAGCAGTTGAGTAGAAGTCTTTTTATTTCCATGAGTTGTGTTTCAGACATTTAAAATCAGCACTCTAGCCTGTTTCATATTTTGTCTTGTTTGAAGTTGCTCTTTTACAGCAGATTTGAAACTTAACAAGTAGGATATATTCACATTACCTAATTTCTAAGCATCTAGCTCTGCGAGGCTGACTAGTCTTGTTGCCAACTGGTTTGGTTTTTGGGATGCAGGGATGACGACAGAGACTAGCGTAATGAGAAGAGCAGGGCATATAACACAATTTTTTTTTCTGCTCTGTAACTTTCTGTTAAATGTTAGGGATAAAAAAAATAATGTAGGTGTCCTTAAAATCATTGTTCCTCTAGAGGAGCCCGTGTCTTTCCACTGGTTGTACCACAAACCTGTGTAAGGTGGTCCAGTCTTCACATGTTCAGGACCAAAAGGTAAGCAGTGTAGATACCTTCCTTAATTTTTGCTTCTGTTTGTCTGGAGCAGGCACTTGGAGTGGCTGGTATCCTTTTTAAGTACTTTCCATGCTGTGCCATGCTTCCTCACTCTGCCATGCTTGAAAAGTCTTCACACACCAGCCCCCTCACCCCCTTTTTCCTGTTTATAGTTTTTGATTCCTGTCAGTGGCAATCTCCTCCTCTTTCCTCTTTCTTTCGGGAACTCTGCTTTTTTTGTCACAATATGTGGCAACATTATTCTCTTGATAACACTGATTAGATCCTACCATCAGACTCTGTCCTTATACCTGAATTAAAAATAAGAAACTATTACAATCCCAATTCTATTGTATCGTATTGTGTATTGTCTGTATTTTCTATCCTATTTTCTATCCTATTATGCTTATGTTCAGTTATATATCAAAGGCTGATTTTTTTAAACATTATTTTTTTTATTTCCTTTATCAGCCTATATCTAGAAAAGTAGCTTGGAAATAGACAATAACTAACAACAACATTTAAGGTTATGTGTATCATAGAAACCTGTATCCTTCAAACATTTTCCTCCACCAGATACAAACATAAGGAGGAGTTCCTCATTAGGAGTTTAGGGGAAATCAGTGGTTGCAAACTTGGAACTGAAGGGTTATTAGGGGTTCTAACTGGGAGAACTGGGTGCTGTACAGATACTGTTTGGACTCTTTACTTGTTCCGGAAAGGATGTAAACCAGTTCTCAGCTCTCTCACGAAACCAGCGAAGTCAGAAGTCACAGCTGTGACATGCTACAGGAAGACAGGAGGATGGATGAAGCACATTGTCAGCGCTTAACACTGGCAGAGCATTGTCAAATAGAAATTACCAGGCACTCCTAGAAAAAAACACCTCCCTGCAAGAGGGGAACATAAAGAACCCCAGTAGTCTTTACCAGTTGGGAATGGCTGGATAATTCTCCCCATCGCTATTCTGACAGTTTAATGCTGGGTGTTGTAGGAACAAGCAGGAAATACAAACCTGTGAGCTTGTGAGTTAAGGAGCGATTGCTGAGCTCTCCACTCGATACTGAACATTGCCTGGGGACAATACCCTTTCTTCATGTTGAGTTATAACTAGTATTTGGTAGAAATATGAAGTGCTACCTACTCCTTCCCTGTAAGATTTTCCCAAGGAAGTTACTTGCCGCTGTTTTTTCTTGTCTTTTTACTGTGTATTTGGAATATACTGCGTATTGTGCACATCTTACGTGCCTTTAGACCAGTCACCAGTGAACTCTGCCATTCCTCTAGTGGCCGAAGGTAAAGGTATTTATTCTAATTACACTCACCCTCATGGTTCACTCTTAGTAGTATTCTTTGTGAATAGCAGTGGATTCTGGCAGCAAGGAGTCCATAAATTACTCCAAACAACAGAAGCTGGTTTCCAGCAGATCATTTTGTGTTTAGTCTAGAAAATAGTGTTTAAAAATATGCAAAATTGATTCTTAGAGCTATCCTGTGGGATGATCGTATTGATTTGCTTCCTGCTTGAAAGATGACATTTGGAAGCATTAAGTTTATAAAACTGGTGAGGACTTAAAGCAATTTTAAAGTTTAGAAGATTAGCAAAGAAATCCAATTCTGGTAGATAGGGAGCGCCTTTAACTTCTGCTCAGATACAGCTTCCTATTTAAGCTTATGCGAAGTGAGAAGCAGGAGTTTTAACATGTTTGTAAACCATTGGTTTAGATCAGTATAAGATGAACCAGAGTACAAACGAGTAAGAAAACCACATGAAAGGACTTAAAAGACCTCTCCCCACCCTCCAGGAGAAACATGGAGCGAGGCTTTCTCCCCTTTCTGTTGTTTTATGGCTACATGATAAAATAAAAAAAAAATTAATTTTTTTTTTGTTTGTTTGTTTTCAATGAATACTTGTGTTTATTGAAATTTTCAGTTGGAGCTGTCAAATCTTCAGCAAAGTACGTATTTTAGCTGGCTTAAGCATGCTGCTTATTTTTGTAGGTAAGAAGTTCTGCCGTTGCAATGGTTCTATCAGGCAGCATCAATTCTATTTAAGTATTGTTAATTTGTTGTTTCTTTCATTATTACTCATAACCTAAATTCTTCTGACATGTGACCAAAATTTGAATCACTCGTGGAAGTTACTGACGAATAGGTTGTTTGATATGCACACTTCTGCTCAATCCCTAATATCTTCCCCCACCCTTCAATTTAACATTTAATTAAAATGGAAATTGTGCTTCCTTCTGGCAATACTTTTGGTGTCAAAAGAGCATTGCTAAAAGCTCTGCTTACTGGTCAGGAACAAGAAGATCTGCTACTAAACAGCAGTTATTTACCCCAGAGAGAATCTTTAAGTATAC
This sequence comes from Lathamus discolor, assembly GCF_037157495.1. Lineage (NCBI taxonomy): Eukaryota > Metazoa > Chordata > Aves > Psittaciformes > Psittacidae > Lathamus > Lathamus discolor. The sequence goes on from NC_088885.1 coordinate 110,771,684, forward strand.
GTTGTGTACTCCTGAAAATAAAGTACCAAAATGATTGAGAACATGAAATGGCCAAGGCATTTTACATACCTATTTCATAGAGCATTATCTGAACCTGTCAACGAGAGCTGCAGGATGTCTTTGTACTGGGTTGTACCCTGTTGTAGGTTAACAGTCTTTACCTACATGAAATATGACAAAACTATTGCTCTTTTCTTTGGTCTTTGATATTCTGATCCTTTTTTAAAGAGAACTCTTAGCACTCTAGTTGTTGTCTTACCATCTCCACTTTCCTCTTCACACCCTTCTCTCATCTATTCATGTTTTATTTTGTATCCTGTAGAGTGACTAACTATCAAAGCTATTGGTTGTGTTCACCAACTGTGTGGTTGTGTGGAGAATAGTGACTGATAATGTGTTTTACATGCCAGTGGCTCATTCATGCTTGAATTGCGTTGTGTGTATGGTAAGGAGTAATCTGAGCTGGGAAAATGCTAAATCAGAGGGAAGGCCCATTGCCAAATGTAGAAAACCTTTAAAAAAGGTGAAGAGAAAACTGATGTCATCTTTAATGTAGGTATCTGAAGACTTCAATATTTTTCGAGCTGTATTTAATAAACCTTCAATCACAGGGAATGCTGAGATGGTTCCCCTTTGTTTCACTCCATCCGTGAGGAAAAGTTTGTCTTTGACCTCTTTTTCAGGAGTGCTTTTATGAGCTGTGGTTAAATCCCTTTCAGCAGTTTTAAGTGACAGAGAAAAAATCGAGGGAAGAAGAATCTAATGGAAAGCCAGTAGGAAGGGAATGCTGTGTGGTTTTCCATTACATGCCATCATTGCAGGTTTGGTACACCCAGTACATGTCACTCATAATTGCTAGTCTCGAACTGGAAAGAGTTCAGTGTTTTGATTCCTTAGGCAAATGAAACAACATGAATGTGAGAGAAAGTAACACCTTGTTTTGGAAAACAAATAATGAAGTTTGGTTCGGGCTTGTGTTTTGGGGGGTTTTTTGGTAGCAGGCTTACAAAATCACTTGCAAAATGCCCACCTTCAGAACAAAACTTCTCTGACTGTAACCTACAAATAAGCCAGTTTTGCTTCCCAAGGCAAGAAGAAAGCGGGTGCTTTCCTTCTGCAGTGTGTTTGCTGAGGTGCAGCAGGAACATCTTTTTCCTGCAGAAGCAGATGAGCTTGGTAGGTAGAGCTGCTGCGTGGCTGAGCTCCACGCATGTTGCAAAACACAGTGCCAGGTGCTTGCAGCATAGATGATGAACAGGGAATGGAGTATTGGAGATAGTTATAAGAAACCCTGGGTAGGGTAATGGTGAGACTGTTACTGTGTCCTGTTGTCTCTATTTTCAGATGAGTGATAGATCTGTTGGGGTGGTTTTTTCCCAAAAAAATTTGTCTCACAGCTCCACTGTTGGATTAATTTGGATTAGTTAAGTCATGCCTGCTTAGTACAGCAAAATTACTGTACTCCTAGCAAGAAGGATGTGGACTGTGCTTTCGGGATGTAGGAACTTGTGTTCTAGGGACAGTGGCTGCTGCCAAAATAAATACTAGAGGCTCAAATGGGCCCATGTGAACATCATGAAGTTGAAAAAGGTAAAGGGCAAGCTTCTGTACCTGGGTCACAGCAATCCCAGGTGTCAATATAGGCTGGAGGAGGAACAAATTGAGATCAGCCCTGCAGAGAAGGACCTGGGGTGTGGGTATTGGTGGATGGAAGATCGGACATGACCCATAAGTGTACGCTTGCAGCCCAGAAAGCCAACTGCATCCTGGGAACATAAAAAGAAGTGTGGCCACCAGGTTCAGGGAGGTGCAGCCCCTCTGCTTGGGTGATGCCACCTGGAGTACTGCAAAAGCTCTAGCGTCCGCAGTATAAGAAAGGCATGGGCATATTAGAGCAGGTCCATAAGAGGGCCACAAAAATTACCAGAGGGGTAGAACACCGCTTGTATGAAGACAGGCTGAGAGAACTGGGGTTGCTAGAGCCTAGAGAAGTGAAGGCACTGGGGAGACTTACTGTGGCCTTTGAATATATAAAGGGAGCTCATAAGAGAGGTGGAGAGAGACCTTTTATCAGGGCCTGTAGTAACAGGACAAGTGTAATAGTTCTAAACCGAAAGAAGAATAGATTTACATTAGGTATGAGGAAGAAATGTTTTATGATGAGAGTGGCGAGGCCCCAGAACAGGTAGGCCAGAGAAGTTGTGGATACCATGTCATTGAGCGTGTTCAGGGTCAAGTTGGACAGGACTTTGAGCAACCTGATCAGTGAAAGATGTCCCTGCCCATGCCCATGGTCTACTTATACAGGGAAGAGAAACAGGGTGGTGTTAGGGCTCCAAGGCAAGGCTGTAATAAGACTGCCGGCTGGATATTTGCGTTAAATTTCAGATGGGACACAAGGCATGTACTTTTAGTGGTTACTGTGTTTAAAATTTAGGACTTGGCCAGTGTGGGTGAACTTTTCATACAGGTCACAATGAATTTGAGCATGTGCGTACCGTCAAAACCATGAAAAGAGAAATTAATTTAGTGCAGCTGTATGGCCTCTATTGTGCAAGATGCCTGACAAGCTAATGAAGGTAATTTCTCCTGGTCTTCTTGTCTGTGAATACTATTATATCTGTCAGTATGGAAAGCAGTGCAATAGCAGTGATGATAGCTATTAGGGTAATAATTCTTGTTTAGTTAAAACATCATCCAGCTCTTCCCTTTTAATAAGGGTGTTATTTAGCAGTTGTCATCTTACTTATTTTTTTGTTTAATTTTGAATTTCTTTACAATTTAATTGTACTTTTCACTTGTTTTTTATGTAAAAAGGAAAACACAAGCTATTGAATCATGAAGAACAGTGTACGTGTGTGGTTGTAATTGTTTATACATACTTTCACTTTTTATTTTAGTCAAAAAGCTGATATTTTCCAGCTGGCTTCTTGAAATTCCTGTTGTTCAGCAAAGAGCTAATTGCTGAAGGAGATCTGGGTATGTGGCGTTTGAATAAATGAGTGACAGCATTTTGTCAGTAATTGGATTTAAATACTTTAATTACTGATTTTTCTTTACATGCTAATAATGTCAATTATATTCGGATAAAAAAATCATTGAGAATAAAGGGGAATTCGCTTTCGACTTAGTGTGACATTTGGCAAACAGTAGCTGAGAAAATTCATCTCAACAAAGCAGGTATGTGCAAATGTTAAGTAACAGTGTGTCAAACACCAAATAAATTACTTCTAAGTTCCATGAGATTCCTTAGCAGTATTCCTGTGCTATAATGTGGGTGGATATAAGTCATTTATTACAGGTCTTTTTTTGATTAATCTTCTCAGTTCCTGTGACTGTTCCTTTTCTTTGTATTTGTAAGTTGATTAAATGAATTTACAACTGGATTCTTGCTGATACTGAATTCCTCTGTCATCCTAAAATGTAATTGCTGCTTCAGCTCTGTGCCCAGCTGAGAAGATGAAAAATACTATAGTTTCATATTAATTTCAGTATCTCTGAGTTTTGGAGAGTTTGCAGATGTTGTAGTCCAGTTTTCTTATATATTTTCACAGATGAACTTTGAAAGAAATTGCTTCCTAAATTATCACAGAATATTTCAGAACAAAAATTGCAGCAAATTCTTCTTTTACCATACAAGTTTTACTTCACTTTTTCTGTAATGCAGATGTCCTTTGGGAAGGCAGTTTGCATGCTTCCTGCTGCTGTGAGACCTGGAAAACAGAACATAAAAGTTGCTTTTTGAATAACTTTTGGAGGTATCTTGGAAATAATACACTGAAATAGAACAGTTGAAAGCTGAATGTATGAAAATGTTACGTGGTACCAAGCATACATTTTGTTGTTTCCCTAATAGGATTTAATGGAAACAAAATCTTTCTATTTATAAATTAGTTCCTAAATTCAGTCTGAAATGGGCTAGATAGCTTTGACAAGGTATGACATGCATCTTACCATCATCTGAAACAATCTTGAATGTATAAGACTTCTTGAATATATGAGCCTTTTAGTTTTCAATATAATTGTTATTATTTATAAAATACTAAAAATGGTTATTACACTGAAACAAAACCCCAGAATTGTCCTTTTCTACTTACATTTATTTATTGACTCTGTACTTAAATGTTCAGGACAATGGAGCAGCAGTAATGCTGTCTAGACAATATATTGGTTGTTTGTCTGTGATATCATCTGTTGTCAGAGAAAATGTCTTTGTGTGGTAAAGGTTTGAAATTATACGGCTAGACATTGTAACTCTAAAAATGGCCTTGTGTATGTATTATATATTATAAGCACATAAAATTGCTTTTGCAAGTCTGGTATTTTAGTTAATCCCTCTCTTGTGACCTTGATTGCTGGAATAAAGAAAATTAATCCATCAGGTTTTTTATCTTGTCAGTGTTGTATATCTTGCATCATCTGCCTTAGGTTCATCAGCAGGGTTTTTCTTGGATGTACAAAAGCACAAATTATTTTTCGCTCTTTGTGGATGTGAACAGTGTGCCCGCTTCACTGAAAATCCAGAACAGATCCCGAAAACAAACTTTCTTAAAATAGAAGTTCTATTGAGCCATTGATAGGTTTTTTTAAAAAAATTAAGTGTAACCATTTAAATTTTACATATTTCCTCTTCTCTGTTCTGCTTTGGAAGTTCAAAGCAGCTCTCTCTGGCTGTCAGTCAGGTACCCCAGCAGGCTTTGTGCCTACTGCAGTTGGGTTTGAGGTGTAGGGTTTTGGTGGGGAACAAAATGTTCTGGTTTGTTTGGGTTTTTTTCTACCCAGCATCACCTTTCTTTTATGTTTTCTGTTGTCTTGCACACAAGGAAGGCAGTTTCAAGCTGAGGTGGAGATTGCTGGTGTTGAGAAACTGGGAGACAAGGGGGTTGATGATGGGAATGTGCTTTTTCAGATGCTTGAACAGCTTTCAAGAGGAAACCTTACTAAAAGTCAGGCCACTATAGTTATTGGAACATCTCAGTCCAGGTCTTGGCTGTGACGCTCACCTCCTGTGGGTTTTCGGAAGCCTTGTCTAGAATAGAAAGTCATGATGTTTAAATCTATCATTATAGAAGTAACTATTTCCTTGGATATGATTATTCTGGCTTTAACCAGGCAGCATAAAAGAATTCAAGTAAAGATGTATACTAGAATGCAAATCCTGTGCAGATGTTACATTAACATAACTATGTTAGTTTAAATTTGTAAGCTGGGTCACACCTGTATGAGTTTTGTCATGTAGCTGAGTCCTTAGTCTCCATTTGGCTGTGGACTTTGAGCTACAGATTGGTGGAAGTTGGAGCTGTCTGTGCTCATCCCGCTGCTCTCATCTTCTAAGGCATTTCCTGCTGGTTACTTATTCTATAGAGAGACAACCTTACTGTCAGAGTTCATGCCAATGGTGATGGAAGAGCTCCTGTTTATAGGCAAAGGCCACTCTGAAAGACAGGATACTGAACTAGAATATCTTTGATTAGATGAGTCTTTAAAATTACAGTAGGCTTGCTGTAGTAGGAGTCTGTCTTTCCTTACCACTTGCCACTAACCACTTTTATTTAAATGCAGTTCCTGCTAATCCTATTTTCCAGGTAGTGTTTTGAGGTCTGATGTTCCTTCAGAGCACAGTTGTACTGATTTTGTCAGCCAGGTAGCTAGCTCCTCCAGTTGAAGGATCAGTCTCAATATCTAATTTAATGCCAATTTAAAATTCTGATTCCCATATGTCGTGGTGTAAACCCAGTCAGCCATAAATCACGCAGTCTCTCTCTCACTCCCCCCCCCCCTTTTCTTGCCCTCCCCCTACTCTTGGAGGGACAGAGAGGAGAATCAAAAAGAATGCAACTCCCACGGGTTGATAAGAACAGTTTAGTAACTAAGGTATAACACAAATCACTACTGCTACCACCAGTAACAATAATGATAAGGCAAATAACCAGGGAAGAGAAATACAACACCTCAGCACCAGCCGACCGATAACTTGCCCCCCACCCACCCGACTGAGCAGAAAACTTGAACAGAAATATGCAATCTTTCCAACAGCTTTTAACTCTGAAGTGCAAAATGCCCAACTACAAAAGCAATTTTATACTCACTTGTGTTTCTCTCCTTGTACAGAGTCTTCTGGGTTTGCTAGCTGTCGCTTGGTTAGCAAACATTCTGGGGTTTGTGATGGTTCTATGAAATCAAAAGCATTACCACAGCAGCCACAGAATTTTTCCTTGAATATGTTTGTATAGACATGATAGAAGTGTGGTTTGGTCTATAGAAAAATTAGGATCAAAAATCTCAGATTCCATTAGTCGGTGATGAAAGTATTTTTTCTGGGTTGAACTGAATATGTGTGGTAAACATTGAAATTCTAGTGACCTAAATCCTTGCTTCAGTGTCTTTCTTTTTTTTAATGCTTCTTACTTCACTTTTTGCTCCTTACTAGATCATTAATTACAAGGTCATGTCAGTCGCACTTTAACTGCATAATGATACAGACTCTCTAAGGTCTCATTAAACTAATGCTATTGCTAAGTATAAAACTGAATCCAGTAGAACATCATTCTTTGAAATGCCATAGGTTGTTCATGGTAAAATAAGCAAACCTTATAATTTGACAGCTCTTAAAAATGAAATTATATCACATGATAAAAACTGCATCATTTTTTAAAATTGCATATGCTTTGCAAAGAACACAAGGCAATTCTTTATTTTGTTTTAAAAACATGCCAGGTTGCTTTGTAGATAAGAAAGCTCACCCATATTTTTATACCAAAGCAGTGACCTGTTAAAGATGGACTGAATTAGCTGGATATTATGGTATTGGCCAAAGCGGTTGTTAGCCTCTTTTCTGGTTATCTTAATTTCTTCCAGCCTGTGTCACTTTCAATAAATGGGTTTTCAATACCACAGCCTGAAACCAGCTGTTTGGCAGATGCTCTGCATTGTTTGCCTAGTGTTCGAAAAGCCAGTATAGGTTGCATGTCTCCAGTGACATATGGAGTCAGCTTGCACTTGTTCGAGCAAGTAGTCAGCTAATGGATCCATTAGCTAACTTTCCACAGAATATCCTGTCTTCATCATTACATGAAATTTTAATAACTTTCTATCATGACTTTAGTTGTAAGTTTTTGAAGACATTTGTTTCACACTTGAGAAGTGAGGATGCTTCTTTTCTTGACAGAAAAAAAGAAATATTTACTTTTGCTAACAGTGAGAAGTGAAGGTAGAGTAATGGGAATCTTCAATGATTTTTTTTTTTTTGTCTTTTTATTAGGAATTTTGATTCTCAATTCTTTTTCGTATTGTGTAGCATGGAGGGGTGGCTTTTTGTTGTTGTTTTTAGGCAGGAGAATATTTGCAGTCTTGCTTCATCTGTCTAGAACGAGACTTGACTTGCTTGTTCTTTTAACTTGACTCATCATACTGAAAAATGACTTGTGTGCTCTTTTTGGCCATATGTACAATTTCAGTAGTCAAAAGGAATGTTGCAACCTGTCCTTCCCCTTAGTGATTTTTCTTTTGCCCTTCCTGTTGTACAGTTTTAGAACCTGGTTTAGTTTAGAGATTGAAAAGAGAACAACTGCCTAGAGTGTCTTTCTCTTTATGGCATGTCAGAATGGCTACGTGCGGTCGTCATTTCTGGCCTTACATCATGACCAAGTCTCCAGAAGCATCTGGGCACATGTTTTATCATAACAGAAGTGCAAGATCAGAAGAGTACCTCCAGTTGGCCCCAAGTGGAAAGTCCTAATTTTTCTTGTGTTGTTTTTGGTGGTTTGCTTGTTGTGTTTTTAGTGATTTTTGTTTGTGTGGGCGTTCTGTTTTGTTTTGTTTTCCTAGTGAAGGGGTTTTATTATCAAATTCATTGCAGCAAGTGGAACAGATGTGAGGCTCTCCCAGCTTTTGGTCTTCAGGGTTTCAGTAGCTAACATCTAGCCCTCAAGATCTTGATGCTGGTGGGTAGAGTAAGGGGAGGAAATGAATATGGTGTTTAGAGGCATTTGTGACTGCTTTGCTCTGAGACAGCTGGCTGTTACAGATTGTCAGTTTATCCACCTGTGTTAAAATCACCTCTTTCAAAGAAAGCTCTAGCATCTTCCTTCACGCCAGTGGGAGATCTTCTTTGTGTCCCGAGGAGAACCAATGAGTAGATAACTTCTGTAACTATCAACTGGAAAGAGCAAACACCCACTGGATGAACAAGTGGTTCTTTTGTGACACCCAGCTCTCAGACGTGGGTGGATGAGTCTGCAGACACCCCGAGTTGTTGGTATCCTGGGATATGATGGCTCTTGAGGAAAAACTTAATTTTTGTGGGCTGGTAGGTCATCCTTCTGAAAGGAAAGGAGAAAAGAAAAACAAACACAGGCTTTACTGGCCACACTTTTCAATTGTTGTTGAACAAAGCTTTTCATGTGATCTAGCACTGCTATAAAAAGGAGTTGGGAAGATAAAGAGGGCAGCATTGACTTTCTTGGAGATCTCTTATTTGGCAGAGGGTTTATTAAGGATCCTCTGGCATTGTCTCAGGAGTTTGTGGAGTATTGAACGACAATGAACTTTTGCCCTTTGTGTGACTTTTCCAAAAAGCCCACGTCAAATTAGATGTCTCATTTGATGACTGTTTCCTGGAGTACTGTCATTCTTTCATTGATTTTTGTGGGCAACTTGCTAACCTTCAGATGTCCTTCCAGTAGTCTTTCAACTACTGTTTCTTCTTGAAAATATTCTAACATATGACTGTTTTCATCTAGAAAGCAGAACAAAAGATCTGTGCTTTTTAGTCCATGCTTTCTGAACGTGGTTTCCTGATAGACCTCAAGCAGGCTGACTCCTAAGCCCTTCACCAAACACATGGACATGCCGATGAGAATCAATAGAAGAGTATTTGTTTCAAAGAAAGAACAAGGTGCTGAAGTTAAGTAGTTTTTATTCGGGCACCAGGCTGGTCTAAAATAATGATTTAACTAATGGGAAATCAGTGGCTTGGGAATAACCTACCTTGGGCCAGTATTTCTTTGAATAGATGGACTTCTACAGAGCAAAGAGGAACTTGCCATATACATCTGTTTCTAGAAAGTGTTCCATGCTTCAGAAGGAGTGCCATGAATTTAAATGGCAGAAATGTATTCCTTTATATTTTGTTGCTATCAAACAAAGGGTGATAAAAATAGTTATAATGTTATTTCAGTTACATACATTTTTTCATAACAAATGCAGTACCAGAATAATCAAATCCAACATTCCATACCAGCTGCTTAGGGATTATTATTTTTTTTCCTTAGCCAGTAATGTATTACAAGACTAAACAGTAATGTCTTTGGGTTTTTCCCCACATAGGGTGGGCAATCATTTTTCCCTTCCCTACCACTCAGTCTTGGTTTATGTCATCTTCCCTCCCCTCATTTTTCTCATTTCTCCTTATAAATGCATACGCAGTATTTTGTAGTAATTTCCACCTACTTTTTTGCCTTTTAAAAGCGAAGGAGTTTGCTTCCTTAATTTTGTTTTGTGGATATGTGGCTATAAAAGTAGAGCTTTTAAATTTTTCTCTGCGTATTTCTGAATGTATTTCTCTTTGAAGTGCTGATTAAATCTCTGCTGTTAATCTCATTAACCCCTGAAAGAAGATTACCTTAACAGTGAAGTGGCTGGGGAGGGGAGAAGCAAGGGAGAGGCTATTTCTCTAGAATGAATTCAGGTCTTCAATAAGGGCTTTTCTTCATGGCACTCAAGTGTACCAATGGTAACAACTTCTTGCTGCTAACCACAGCTTGTGTGGGTGAACACACAACTGTCAATAGCAGTTGTAACTGCAGTGCAGGGTAGCTTTGACATCGACCATTTGGCCAAACAAGCAATATCGTGGGCAGAATCCAGCAGTTTTACTGGACTTGGGAAATGGTTTCATTCATTCATTCATTCATTCATTCATTTATTTATTTATTTTTCATCTCGAAGTCTTACCAGCCTGTTACAGGTTAACCAAATGCCAGAAGTAGGGGAGGAAAAATATTTGTGATGAATATTTAATCATACAAATGTCCATACATTTCCCTTTTAATCTGCTTTATTATAAAAAGTGTGCTGGACTTCTGAGTCATGCATGATGGTAAAGTTTCAGCCAAAGGCAAGGAACAGGTGCTGTTATCAAAGACATTTTTGCAAAGGTGATTGGACTTTTACTAAGCGTTAGCAGAAAACTTGGCAGTTTTAAAGAGTCAAAGAAATGGGCCTCAGAGTAAAGCATTCATCATAGGCAGCCACATGGCAAAAAGAAGAAGTGGTTCAAATTACAGAATCTATTTGTAGTGGTAGAGAGATTAAAAGGATGTGACTCGGCATTTGATCGACTTGTATCGTGAATTGATAACTGGCTTTTCTACTGTAGAGTGTGGGGTGCCTTTTGTAAGATACTTGGACGCATTACATTCTTAATACATGCAGTTGAGTCTTGTTCCATTAATGTTTTTGCACAATTAATAAATGGGCAATAGTAGCATCAGAAGTGAAAAAAAAAAAAAAAGAAAAAGATAAAGCGTTATTTTTGTGATGATTCATTATTCTGTGTAAAACCTCTCAGGTGAAATTTGTAAAGATGCCGTTCTTTGACTTTGTTCCTGCTTGTTTCAACACCAGTAATTGTTTTATATTGCAGCATTAGGGGCTGACTTGGCAGGGTGAATATTCTTAATCTTTATGGGTAGTAAATTTCGTATGGTGTTTCACCAGCTATGGGCCGCCTTCTTTGCAGTAACTCTGATTCACAGTTCTTGAGGAAATTAGAGTATCTTTTCTGTTGTAATGGTTGGTTATACCGAGGGTATTAATTTCTCTTGGTGTGACTATATTAAGATAGTATTTGTTTAGAAAGATTTACTTTGTTCCGTATTTTTGTGCCTAATAGTTAACAAGGTAGGAGGGAATTGAAAAGGAAAAAAGTAGTTAAACACACAGTGGGAAACACTGTTTCCCTTATTGTTATTTAGACGGTGTGAAACTGTTGTAGTTACCGGAATACTTGCTTTATTGCTTTCAGACTGGTTTTTGTGGTGGTGGTGGTGGTTGGTTGGTTGGTTTTATTGCAGTTTTCTTGCCTGGTTCATTAGATAATGTGGAGCAGCTGATTTCCTGATTTTGTGGAGGTTTCTTCTTTCAAGGTTAAAGTAGATTTTTAACCTTTCCCCCTGCAAGAATACAATAATGTCATGCCAGACTAGCCCTGCATCTAATAGAGACTCCTGCTTATTTCCTGATTTGTTTCCCAGCTGGGATAAGCCAGAGAATGCCTGCCATCAGTTGTCACCACCTGATGAATGGCAGGTGGTGACTTCTTAAGACTCAGTAATTCTAATTGTTGGTGACATGTCTCTTCTCGGATCAGTTGCATCAGCAGGGAATAGGTGTCCCCCTAGTAAACAGCTCTGGCACAGCGGGAGCTGGTGGCAGTCTTGGGTTGTCAGCTATAAATTGTCACCTGTCCTCGTGCAGTTCAGTTTCTAAACCACTGTGGATGTTATAATTACTCTTCTAAATTATTTTTCTAATTCTAGTTAGACTAAAGCATGACCCTCTCCTGTGGCCGTGAATATCCCAGGTTTGGGTTTGAGCTTTGTTTGGGGGGGCTGGCAGTAAATGAAAACTTTTCTTTACATCTTCAAATGTCTTAGTTGTAATACCGCCAGCTGGTCAGGACCTGGTGGTACAGGTGCTTAAAAGAGAAAGCAGGAATGCCCAGCTTCTTTTCTTTAATTGCTTTGGATAATTGACTATGGATTTGTCACATCTGTTTCCCTTTCAGCCTGCTATGGAAGTCTTCAGTGTCTTTTCCTCACCTCATCTTTTGTCCAGTTCCCTCTTTCTCCCCCCTTCCCCCTCTTTTCTCTTTTACCACTTGCAGTCCGCCAAAGAAATGAGATGAAGAATAATCCAAATGTGCTGCTAGTATGCGAAGCTGTAAGGGAAAATAATTAGGTCTTCTCTATTCTGGTAATGGCTTAGATTTTATTCCAGATCACTTTCATTGGAGTTTATAGTCTGCATGTGTTAGCAATTGCTGTGGGTTGTTTGGTGCTTTTTTAAAAAGTAATAAATCATCATTTTTGGTAACTTTTTGGGAATCCTCTGTGTTGATTATCAAAAGACACAACATGGAGATGAATTTGGTTTTGTTTTTTTTCCCTGTCATTCTCACCGAAGCAACCATGGGGTGCATCAAAAGCAAAGAAGATAAAGGTCCAGCCATGAAATACAGAACTGATAATACTCCAGAACCTGTTATTTCCCATGTCAGCCATTACGGGTCAGACTCCAGCCAAGCAACACAGTCACCGTCAATAAAGGGATCAGCAGTTAATTTTAATAGTCATTCCATGACTCCTTTTGGAGGACCCTCAGGAATGACACCCTTTGGAGGAGCATCATCTTCATTTTCAGCTGTGCCAAGTCCATATCCTAGTACTTTAACAGGTGAGTGTTACATAAAATGATGATATTATAATTTATTATTCAAGCTTGACAGTCATATTAAAAAATAATATGATACCTTGCCACACAGAAATAAATTGCAAATTTAAAATAAATTACCTTTTGGGGATTTCTGATTTTCAATATCTTTATTACTCAGATAATAATTCAGCCCATATTTGGTAGTGACTGGCTTTTGGTTTGGAGGGGGATTACAATCACACCACAGAGAAATTTAAGACTCATTAAAAGTAATAATGGGAATAGTTGACCAAATTATGTTAAAAGCGCTAGGTTGTTGAAGGGATGTGCATGGGATAATGGCCATTAACTTTTGGAAAGAGGCGCAAAGTGAAAAAAACTTCAAATTCAGGAAATTGAAGGATTTTAACCAATTTTCAGACTTATTTGATCAGCTGTAAATTGCCTATATTAATGCAGCATTGAATCTGTTCATTCATAAAGGTAAATGGAATATGCAGTACATTCTGTGTGGTTTACTGTATGAACAATATGTATGAAACAAATAGCAGAATTCTCATTGTTGGTGGCCATATTAAATCCAAAGTTGAAAATGTAAAAATAGAATTTAGAAGGCACAAAGGCCTTAGCTGAGATTAAAATATTGTATCTTCAGAGAGTTCATAAGTAACATGCACATTTGATGTTATAAACCTACCTTTATAGCAGAGTCTTAAAACTTCCATTACAAAAATACTCATTTTGTGCACATGGCTAATTTCAGTAGTTTTGCTAGGTATTTTTGAGAGGAAGCTGTAACTTTTTCTTTGAGAGAGAAGAGTAATTTATTCTAGAATATTTGCACAGACACTTAGAATCATAGAATCATAGAATAGTTAGGGTTGGAAAGGACCTCAAGATCATCCAGTTCCAACCCCCCTGCCATGGGCAGGGACACCTCACACTAAACCATCCCACCCAAGGCTTCATCCAGCCTGGCCTTGAGCACTGCCAGGGATGGAGCACTCACAACCTCCCTGGGCAACCCATTCCAGTGCCTCACCACCCTAACAGGAAAGAATTTCCTCCTTATATCCAATCTAAATCGCTTCACAAAAAACAGCAAATAATTCCTTATTAGTCTATTTCTAGTTTCCCCACAGACCTTTAATGGTAGCGCAATTACAGTGCTTAAATGTTTGCCTCGTTACAGTGGCATTTAAAATCTTTTAAACACAAGAAATTTGAGATCCATGAAAACCTACTGTGACCTTGACAATAAGTAATTCAGGAAACTAAATATAAGTTGACAGGTAATGATCACCTCATATTCCCAGTTTGGGAATCCAGTAAAATCAAATAATTAAAATGAGCATCTATCGTGTCTCAGAATTTTGACTCTGCTCTGAATCCCTGTTTTGGATGAACATACACAGAAATGAAATAAGGGCAGCATTTTTTTTTTTTTATGCGTTATCTCCACTGAGGAAAATTTATTTGGCTTCACCTCCCCCAAGAATCTCTGTGTATGTCTTCTTACTAGATCTGGTTCTTTGTTCACATGGAAGTCTCCAGCAGTGTGTGCTGGCACTCCTGGGCATTAATAGACATCAGGGAAGTAGCCCCCCACCAGGTGTCACAAACCTTGCTGCAGAGACCAGAAGGGATGTTCTCTTGCCTGTTCCTATTCCAACTGGTAGTTAAGCATGTTACATCTTGGACCAGAGTCAACAGGAGAGATTTCACATGGAAAAAGATAGTCTAATATCTCATAAGTGTGAAATCAGTTGTCAGCAGACATCATTTTGCAATCAGGTAAAATGATACTGCATATGTAATTAAGCCTTCTCAGTTTGTAAAACCAGCCTATCCACAAACACACACACTTGAAAAATAAATAGATAAATAAGAAATACACCAACAGTCGCTTGTTACATTCAGTACCAATTTTGAGATCAAAATTGGGTGGTTTTGTGAATGAGTAAGATGACAAACTTCATCTGGCTGTAAGCTTTTTGTATTTGTGACACATAAAACACTGGATTGCATTCTGTGGCCCTTTGATTTGCAAGAGAGGAGAATAGATGGGCTTGTTGAACAGGACATAAGTGTCAGTAGTACTTAGTCCTTCAGTGACGTTTGACAGAAAGATGATATGGTTGTCATCGTGGCCTGTAGTGAGGCTGAAAAGAGTTGGGCTGTCTTTTATTCCTCTAGAGAAGAAAAGGAAAATAAATCTGAGTTAGTCAACATGCCCCTGTATTACACATTCTCTGTCATCAGATACTTTGAATTCATAGAATACTACTGAAAATCAAACAAAACTGGACCACTGTTCTTGCCATCTAGGAAGGTATGTAAACACTAACGCTCTGTAATCCTCATACTGAACAAAAAAGCAAAGTCTCTCCAAAATTACTTCTAGATAAGAGGATGGGAATACTGACCTAATGAAAGGGTAACCTTTAAGGGAAAATGTTATGACCACAAATAGCTTGAACAGCTGAACTAAATCACCTTTTAGTGATTCACAAAGAAAAGACCTGCAAGAGACTTAAAAATCGTTTGAACATTATCTGTTTGTTTAAAACTCTCTGTGCTGTTGCTGTTCTCTGTAAGTACTTTATTTGCTATGAAATAGGTAACACTTGTGTGTGAGCATAATAAGAGATTTTATGATAGCTGAAGTGTTGAAATCAAAACTTCCCAAGGATTGTAAGGTAGCTTTTCCAATTATTTCTTTAAAAATAATTAAGAGTACACAAATACTGATAATTCTCCTATTGCATGGTTTATATTAGAATCCATTACTTTTGGCCAGTGCTCCACACTCTAGAAGAATTATTCTCTCTCTTGTTCCCACGTTAGTATCTTTCTAGATGTACAATTTGTTTCCAAGTTCATGAAGTCTCCCAGTTTCTTTATGTACAGTTAAAAACGTTTGTGATATTGTGACATAAGAGTATTTATTTTCTTCATCTGCTGAAGAACTCTGTGAAGATGGTTTGTTTCCACAAAACTTGGTTTCTGTTTGTGCAAATATAGTATGTATCCCCACAATTTACTTGCTCTGTGTAGCAGTTTGTGTCATCAAAATAACACAGCGATGTAGTAATGCAGGCAAAAAATGATAGAACTGTATTGATTTTTTTTTTTAACTTGGATTAGAAACTGTTAGCTTCTAGGGAATATTCTAATTAATTTTCAGTTCATAAATCACACTTCAAAATCCCCCCTTAATTACTCTGACCACCTGTGGGGATTTTTTGTTCTGTTTTTTCCTAGAGGAACTGTAAATTCATTTCTGGCTGATACCTGCTGGGAGACTGTAATCAGAAGACAACTCTAAATCAAATTAACATATTTAAATGATTAGAAGCTCTTATGTCAGAAAGTGTACATTGCAAAAGAATATTAGATGCAGACAATACCCATTTCATTATGTATTCTTCCTTTCTGATCACTGTTATGTTAATTATAAGATCTAAAATTAGATGCAATCTGAAATCAGATGCAGTATGTTTCTGTTGCTGGTGTTCCGTGTATATTCTGGTACATATATGCACACGTTAGAGATGTAACATTATACATTTAAAAATAAGTTATTGCTTAGATTAGCGTTACGCTTCCTAAATGTCCATTAGACTGTGAAATATCATTTTTAGAGCTTAAAAAGTCTTTTTTGGATTGCCTGTCTGCAGTTTTCTATTTTAACTTTCTCCTAGTTATGGTACATAGTTCTTTATTTTTACTTGTATCTTTTACATCTCATATAGCCTGTTTTCCTTTCCCTCTTTCTCTTTTAGCCCATTTTCACAGATTAGTCCTTTTAACTACAGTATAAGTTTTCCTATCATAAGTGTATGAGCTTCCCTACCATCCATCTCTCACACATTTGTGGGACACTGTTGTGGTTTAACCCCAGCTGACAACTAAGCCCCACACAGCTGCTCACTCTTTCACCTCACAGTGTGGGATGGGGGAGAGAATCAGAAGGGTGAAAGTGAGGGAACTCATGGGTTGAGATAAAGACAGTTTAACAGGTAGAGCAAAAGCCACGCATGCAAGCGAACATGGTAAGGAGTTCATTCACCACTTCCCATGGTCAGGCAGGTGTTCAGCCATCTCCAGGACAGCAGGGCTCCATCATGTGTCATGGTTACTGGGAAGGCAAGCAGCATCACTCCCAACATCCTCCCTTCCTTCTCCCCCCAGCTCTGTATGCCGATCATGATGCCATATGGTGTGGAATATCCCTGTGGCCAGTTGGGGTCAGCTGTCCTGGCTGTGTCCCCCCCTCAACTTCTTGTGCACCCCCAGCCTGATCACTGGTTTGGTGGTGTGAGGAGCAGAAAAAGCCTTGACTCTGTAAGCACCATTCAGCAATAACAAAAACATCTCCGTATTATCAAGACCGTTTCCAGCACAAATCCAAAACATAGTTCCAGCTGCTATGAAGAAAATGAACTTTATCCCAGCCACATCCAGCACAGATGTGCTCAACAACATGCCCTGTACCAGAAGTGGGATGGGGAAGCAAATCCCTTGGAGTTGGTGGAGTGGAGCTGCTTGTCCTGTAACATCATCTCGATCCTTGTTTTCTGCTGTTGGATCATCCTCAACAAGGGTCTGCTTTGCAGATGGGGAAACTTGATGGAATTAAATCATTAGTCCTAAAGCAGAGAAATGTCTTTGTCCCCAACAGAATACTTTTATTTCTGGCTTGATTCCTTGAGTGGATCTGATGTGTTTAACCTCAGAAAGTTAGGAATAAATCAGTTAGTTATAACTATGTTCAACAGGAAACTACTTCTGTAAAAATTAGTGTGTTACGGTTCACCCTTGTGGTGTTGTAGGATCTTCTAGAATTGCATTTCTTACCAAGAAACTGCCTTTTTTTACTGCTGATGTGCTGTGCAGGTTTCTGTATATAACTGCTCTAAATATTAATGTACTTCCAGTGATGTATTTAGCTGCCTTTTGTGGCGTGAAAGCTTATTTTTAGGGTGTCTGTTTATAGGTTTTCTTCTGTTTTAAGAAGTGAGCTGATTATTGATCCGGCTTTGAAAATGAGATGCAACCTGCAGTGTTTAGTTGCTTCCCAATCCAAGTTGATGAGTTGTTTGACAGACAAGTCCTTAAATCAAATGTTGCAACATTATTGCTATATCACGCAAGTTGTTTTTCTTTTTCCTAAGGTGGTGTTACTGTATTTGTGGCCTTATATGATTATGAAGCCAGAACTACAGATGACCTTTCATTTAAGAAAGGGGAACGGTTCCAGATAATAAATAACACGTAAGTGTTCTCATTCACAGACTTCATTTGATGGTTGTTGGGTATAAGTAGATCCTCGCCTCTTCTTGAAATCTGTGTATCCTATTTCAGTGAAGAGCAGATTGATTTTTATTTATTTTTTTCTTGGATGCACATGATACTCTAACAAGCATGGGGTTGAAATATCGATACTGGTAAGACTATAACCTTCAGGCTGAAGTCAGGGTTTGGATGTAGGTGTAGAACTGTAGTGACTGAGGAGGCCCCAAGCCTCTCCTCTTCAGTGGGTTGGGTGGCATCCTTCCGCTTCCTGCTCCAGCACGACACAGCTACCCACTTCAGGCAGCAGATACGGAGACACATACTGTCTCATCCCAGCTCTGCACCTTGCAGATTCTCTCTGACAGTTTTCTGTATCTTCTGGGGAAGCAAGCACATTCACTGGAGGCGAGTGTGCAGCCTGTAGGCAGGGATATCTCACCATGGAAGTGGGTCTAGCTGGCCTCTGCAGTAAATCCACGCTCAGATAGTTTATGAGTAGTTTGCTGTTCTGGTTTGATTCCAGCAGTGTTACAGTACTACAGCCTGGTTTCTGGAAGTCTCCTGGAAATGAAATAGTTTGTTCATCTTGGAGATTTCTTTACACTCAGCTTTGGGCTGCAGTAATAGTTCTAATTCATACATGCAGCACTTTGTCCAGGTCTCTTAATTTTATTAGCTGATCTCCTGCTTCCTTTATGGCTCACTGTCAGCATACAGACAGAATGATGTGGGAGGGGCAGATGATGACTAGAGAACTGGGAAGTTTGTTTACACGTCTGCCATAAGCCGTTTTGTTGTAGATTTACATTTTGCGTATATTGATAAATTCCTTTTATATTAGAAACAAAAAAAATAACCCAAACAAGCAAAAAAGCAACGAAACCAAAATCCAAATCCTTAAAATTAAGAACTCCACTAAGAGGCACTCGTGTTGCTTACAATGAAAAGAAAAATGTATTTAGGTGCAGCACAAACTTACTTTAGGTACATTCATAATTAAAATAACACGTTACCTAAATTTAACTTGCTTCTCATATGTTGAGGATGTTATAGGTGCTAGGGAATGATGCATTATTTATATGTGGAAGAGATAACTGATATTTCATTGCAGAGAAGGAGACTGGTGGGAAGCAAGATCCATTGCTACGGGAAAAACAGGCTACATCCCAAGCAATTATGTAGCTCCTGCAGACTCCATTCAAGCAGAAGAGTAAGACATCACATCCTTTCAGTCTCTTCTTACCCATTCTGTGCTTTGTGCCCTGTGGTGACACTATTCCCTTAATTCAGTATATGTAACATGCAAGGGTAAGGTAGGGTAATACTACTAACTAAAGGATAGCAATGCTACTTGGATGATGTCAAAGGTGTAATTAGTAGTAAGTGTGAGATACACTCATGCAAATGTTTTATGCCTGTTGCTATATATAGGCTAAAGGAAAAAGGAGAATACAATAACGAAGGTAAGAATTGGGGAACATACATTGTAATTCATGTAATGCAAAAATAATGGGTTAAAGAGTTCACACACCACCAGCTCTAGGTTTTTGTTCTTATTTTTGTGTATAGAATCATAGAATGGTTAGGGTTGGAAAGGACCTTAAGATCATCATTATGAGGGATGCCTCACACAAGACCATGTTGCCCAAGGCTCTGTCTAACCTGGCCTTGAACACTGCCAGGGATGGAGCATTTAGCACTTCTTTGAGCAGTCCATTCCAGTGCCTCACCTCCCTCACAGTAAAAAACTTCTTCCTTATTGCTAACCTGAGCTTCCTCTGTTTAAGTTTGAACCCATGACCCCTTACTACAGTCCCTGATGAAGAGTCCCTCCTCAGCATCCTTGTAGGCCCACTTCAGATACCGGAAGGCTGCTATGAGGTCTCCACGCAGCCTTCTCTTCTCCAGGCTGAACAGCCCCAACTTCCTCAGCCTGTCTTCATACGGGAGATGCTTCAGTCCCCTGATCATCCTCGTGGCCCTCCTCTGGACTTGTTCCAGCAGTTCCATGTCCTTTTTATGTTGAGGACACCAGAACTGCACACAATACTCCAAGTGAGGTCTCACGAGAGCAGAGTAGAGAGGCAGGATCACCTCCTTCGACCTGCTGGTCACGCTCCTTTTGATGCAGCCCAGGATACAGTTGGCTTTCTGGGCTGCAAGCGCACACTGCCAGACCTAATTCAAGTTCAGCTATATCCTTGGTAGCACCTAATCTTATATTCTAAAACTAGTCATTTGGGTGGACTGTTACTGCTAATCTGTAATACCTTCATGGTGACAAAGGTGTTAGGCACTCTGTGGACTACTGTGAATTGGGAAAATTTTCTTGCTTTTGGTACCACTACTTCCTGCATTTATTTACAAAAATCCCAGAGCACTTACAGAATTGCATAGAGTTCCTGTGAGAGTTGTGACTTGGAGTACAGTTTCAGGTTATACTTGTTCCAAGGGATTAATGGTATTTGTTGTAATAGAAATATAAAACTCTGCACCTCTTGCTTCAGTATACAGGCATGGTACTGCCAATGAGTAGTTCCCTGACGTGAGCTGCACAATTCTATGCTTGCTACTGCACTTCTGGGAAGAGTGCCTGATTTCAAAGTTTCTTCCTGAATCTCAAGCTGAGACTAGCATGTTGCTGCTGCTCTCACCTGGCTCTTTGCTATTAATAAGTGATGGTATCAAAGATGTTCTGTTATTTTTATGCCCTTGAATTTCACCTGCTTTTAAATTTGCTGACTTCAGATTTTTTTGAAGAGAAGTTGAGGTTTGTTGGGTTTTTGTTTCGTTTTAAATTATACAATAAAAGCATATTGCCATTACAGGTGTGTGGTGGTAAAATTGAAATGATAGCCCTTTGCAAACTAAGAACGCAAAGTTTCTGTAAAGCAAGTATGGCTCTTAAAGACTGGCAAAGCATGACTACTGCATTTGGAATAGAGCTCATTTGGTTTAGAGTTCATTTGTTAGCCCTAGGCCTCGATAGGGTTTGCAGGTTTTGTTTTGGGGTTGCAGTTACAAGAGCAAAAGCAATACACAGCCCCAGACTGCTAGGATTTCTTCTAATCCTGAAGGTGTTTTATATCACAAACTGCTTGTGACAAGATCCATATTATCCACGTGCCTTTTGAATGATACCGTAATAGAAATGTTTAATACTCATAAAAAACCGCAATTAAACCCTACTACTATTTTACAGGTAATGAAATAAAATAGCACTTTACAATACCGTTTGTAAATTGTAGTAGTCTGGGGAGGATGTGAGGTAATTAAGCAGGGTTCAAGTTTGTGTCAGTAAGACTATAGGTTACATCCAGACTTTCTCCAGTTCTAACTTTGCACATCTACATAAGCAGTCAAACTGCAAATACAATAAAAAGTAAGTTTCAAATTCCCAAGTGGTTACACAGGCCATTCTTCTCACAGACCTTCTCCTAACTTACATTTTCCCCCCACACCCACTTTGTACTACATACTGTTTTCTAACACATAGAAGGTGGTTTCAGCAGCTGCAGTGTTTTGAGTGTGCTACCGAACTTCAGCTTGACCTATGAACTTAACCAACGGAGTGTTACTTTCAATGTTAAGTACTCTTGAGGTCCATTGTTAAACCATCAGAAAATCATAGTATTCATGGATAGAGGCCTCTTTACATGTATTTTGCAAACAATGTAAATGAAAGTCATATAGCGATAGGTCATCTTAATCTTTTCATTCTTTGGCTGTCATTACCTTTGTTGATCTATAACTGCTTTGGGATGTTAGTAGTCCAGTCAATGCTTGAGATTTCTAAATCTTGTATTTATATGATTACCAAAGCATAGGAGGCTTTTACTTAACACATTTCCTTTAACATTTTTAGGTGGTATTTTGGTAAGATGGGCAGGAAGGATGCAGAAAGGCTACTTTTAAATCCTGGGAACCAGCGTGGTATTTTCTTAGTAAGAGAGAGTGAAACCACTAAAGGTAAGTCTGTTTATGTATGTGTCTGCTCTCTCCAGTTTCCACTACCACCAAGGTGGACATAATGATGATTTTTATGTCTGTCACATTATACGTGTGCATGTGCAGACACGTATGTTTATAATGACAGTTAGGGGTTTTTTATGGGTATTATTTTTTATGGGGTTTAATTTATGTTAATGAAGTATTGTAATAGGCTAGGATGGATGGGGCTTTGAGCAACCTGGTCTAGTGGAAGGTGTCCCTGCCTGTGGCAGGGGGGTTGGAACTGGATGATCTTTAAGGTCCCTTCCAACCCAAACCATTCTGTGATTCTATGATATGTTAAATAGATCTTTAAATTTTTGGTGAAGAACCGAATATGACTTGTTTCCTAGGTGCTTACTCCCTTTCTATACGTGACTGGGATGAGGTCAGAGGTGATAATGTGAAACACTACAAAATCAGAAAACTTGACAACGGTGGATACTATATCACAACCAGAGCACAATTTGAATCTCTGCAGAAGCTTGTGAAACACTACAGAGGTAAGCCCAAGTTCTAGTGCCCTAATGCTACCTTGTGCCTATTGAAAGAAAGAAAAACTGTGTACATAGCTTATTTTTAGAATTCACAACTGTAATATTTCTCTTGATTTTGACAAATAGTAAATGGACTAATTCTGTTTATCAGCATTAGGATGTTAGTTTTGTCACTGTCTTATCCCTGTTTAACAATGAAGCTTCTGTTTTCTGTTTTCCAGAACATGCCGATGGGCTGTGTCATAAGCTAACAACTGTGTGTCCCACTGTGAAACCACAAACACAGGGACTAGCAAAAGATGCCTGGGAAATCCCTAGAGAATCTTTGAGGCTGGAAGTTAAGCTGGGCCAAGGATGTTTTGGTGAAGTATGGATGGGTAAGAGCTTAACGACACATTTCAGTTGTTCATGCAAATGTCATAGTAGTATTTTAAGTAAATCAGTATCAGGATCTGAGAAGATAATCTGATAAAGAATTGAGGAGGGGGCAGATGCTTGTGATCAGAGATGTAAAGGTAAAGATTAATTTTCAGTATGGTTCTAGTTTATTCTGTTACTATTATAATTCTGTTATTGTAATTAAATAGTTCTAATTACTGTGTTAGCTAAGAAAATAAAAGCAAAAAGCAAACATGTTTCAGCAGAAAATCTCTTTGGTATTACAGTGGAAGCTAGAATCTGATTTGTTTCTCTAGGAACATGGAATGGAACCACAAAAGTAGCAATCAAGACACTAAAACCTGGTACAATGATGCCAGAAGCTTTCCTGCAAGAGGCTCAGATCATGAAGAAATTACGACATGACAAGCTTGTTCCACTGTATGCAGTTGTTTCTGAGGAACCAATCTACATCGTCACTGAATTCATGACAAAAGGTGTGTGACAGAATAGTTTGAAGATACTACATTTAAAATATTATTTAAGATGCCAGATGCAAATTAAATGTTTAATTAATGTTAGGTTTACACTGACTGGAGTATAAGTGGTAATTTTGATTAAATTAAAATGAGCAACGCTTGACCTACTTGAAGCAGATCTGATTTAGATCATGGGTGGAGGCATGATTTTTTTGCACATCTGTGTCACCCTTGCTAATCTTCCAAGATTGGGCTTTTTTCTGTCCTCAATTTTAGTGTGCACTGTTACATTTAAATTGGATGGTATAGCCAGGAATATCGTGAGAATATGCCTGCCTGTAGACGGGTCATGCTCACCATGACAGAATCAGTAGGGTTTGGGTTTTTTGTTTGTTTGTTGTTGGTTTTAATTTTCCTTTTTCCAGCCATGTAATAGTAAATCTTAAGAAGGTTGAGGGTTTTTTCCCAGACTACCTCATTTATTTCCTTGGGTTTAGTCTTTCATTCTTCTTTCCTTGCTCTGTATTGTTTCCCTCTCCCCTCACTGCTAAAACAGATGCAGAGATTTAGACTGAATGTAGAAATAAACATATTCGTGTTAAGAAGCAGCAGATTTTCAAGTCAAGTATTCCAGTTCTTAAAAA
This sequence comes from Lathamus discolor, assembly GCF_037157495.1. Classification (NCBI taxonomy): domain Eukaryota; kingdom Metazoa; phylum Chordata; class Aves; order Psittaciformes; family Psittacidae; genus Lathamus; species Lathamus discolor. The sequence continues at coordinate 110,795,405 of NC_088885.1, forward strand.
ATGTAGACTTCTGTTCACCTCACAGAGAAGTTCTGCTATCCTGGTAAGAAATAGAAGCAATATTAAAGTCCAAAGAGAGTGGCTACTTTTGTTCAGTATTCTGCCAAAGGGGGGTGTCCTGTTTGCATGGGGTTTTTTAGGTGTTGTATACTTTTGAAAAGGTAGAAAGGAATAGAAATTCCAAGAAGTTCCTTCTGTGGTAGTGGTATTCCTGAATAACACTAGACAGTCTGTCTGTCAGCTCTTAAGAGCTGCAATGTAAAATCAGTTTTCATTGTCCAGAAATCAGGTTTGGCAGGACAATTGGAAAAAAAAATAATTAAAAGCTTTATAGATTTCCGTCTAAGAAAATGTAAAGTTTGAAGCCAGAACCAGGACATTACCATCCGAAAGCAGAAGCAAAAAACTGGAGAAAGAGTTGAGTGTTCGTCTAAATTATGGATTCAAAATGTCATTGGAAACCTCTGTTTTAATTTGAAAAACTTTTCACATTTTACCAAAGAACAAAACCTCTTTGGTTCTTTGGTGGTTCATACTTGAAAGCTAGTAAAACAAGTATATTTTTTGTCTTTATTTCTGCTTTTACGAGGAAAGGAGGTGAAAACTGCACAGCACCCAAAATTTTTTTCTGTATAAACAGGTTACTAGAGATCAGTTTGAAATCTTTGTTCCTTTGAGCTCATGAGCCAAGATGGGGAAAAGTCAGTGCAAACACGCATGTCAGACAGCAGCATCAGTGTGGGTCTGGCTTGCCATGCTTTAAACTTTCATTGCAAAAATACAGCAAGTGACTGTAACCACATCCGAGTTATCCAGTTCACAGCTACAGCTATGAATCCACTGCACGGTATGCAGATCACTGGGTTTTTTCCCCAGCATCACACTTGTAACTTTTGTCATTGTAATTATGACTGAGATGAGACTAATTAGTTAACCACTCTTCATCAGTTTCTTATGAAAGAGATCATGTTCCTATACCCTTATAGCAGAATAGCACCTGTAGAGAAAGCTGTTACATCAGAGACAAAGTTTTACTGTCTCGAAAGAAGCGCAGGTACTTGGAACTGATTTCAAGTACTGCTTATGTTATAATGTTCTGACATGATTGCATTATATAAATGGGAAAAGATAATATATCATAAAGAATGGAATACACTTTTGTTTTCCATTGTAAGAAAGAAAAAGCAATAAAATAAAAGCAACAATTTAAGAATAATTCCCCTAGTATATAATTGGAACTGTCAGGAAATGAAATAAATCACAGATAGGAGGTTTATTTGTTCTTTAATTATAAATTTCACTGTGGAAAGAAATTCAGCTAGGAAAAGAACTGATACCAAGACTACTGGGAACAATCCTCACATATTGCCATATAGTCATCAAGCAGCAGTCTGTTTTATTAGTATTTAGTTATCTGAATTATTGGAATGGATTTCAAAGTACTTGGATAAAACTTGCACTGACTAGTTACCAGGACAGAGGCAACTACCAGGAGTCGTTGAGTCATGTATTCTGGTAAATGACTGATTTTCAAATACAGTCTTTGAGAGATGAATATGTAAATCATATGTCTGTGAAAAAAAGAAATCTCATTCATGTTTTCAGATGACATCAATTTTTTTTTTCTTTTTTCTCCCAAAATATGTTCTCTTTTACAGGCAGCTTGCTAGACTTCCTTAAAGAAGGAGAAGGGAAATACTTAAAACTCCCACAGCTGGTCGACATGGCTGCTCAGGTACATTGTATAAGCCAAGAAAACTTTATTTTGTCCTTAGAGGAGAGATTTAAAATTATATCAGATATCAACTAAATGTAAATACTGAGTGCTCTGGCTATTGCATGCCGTTCTGTCTAACATCTTCTGTTGTAGGTTTGGAATTTGTCAGAAAGAAACAGTATAGTTCCCAATTAGCAGATACTGTATAGCCACCCGCAGTCTAATCAGTGCTGTCACAAGCTCTTGCTGTGCTATAAATCCTATACTTTTACAATGAGAATGGAGCTAAAATAAAGGGTTGCAGCTTAATGCTTAGGAGAAATGGATATAGTCATGAAAAGTAATCTTTAATAAAACTTTATTTTTAAGATTGCTGATGGCATGGCTTACATTGAAAGAATGAACTACATCCACAGGGATCTCCGGGCAGCTAACATTCTCGTAGGAGACAATCTTGTGTGTAAAATAGCAGACTTTGGTTTAGCAAGGTTAATAGAGGACAATGAGTATACTGCAAGACAAGGTAAGACCTATTTATTTACTGAATAAATAAGACCAGTTACCTTCAGATTACTTAGAATTATTACTTTTAGCAGAAAGTGTCTGTATTCTGGCTGCATGAATAAAGGTTATGCATAAAACTGCTTTTACAGCTATAGTTAGGTGCTCCCCTCACCTAAGTGAAATTTTAGTAAACTTTTTAAAGGTCAAAATTATGCTTATGTTTTCAGAAAATGTCTTCAGGTATTTTTGGGGGGTAAAACTTGCTACAGATTGAAGAGAGCTCAGATTCCAGAGAGGTTGCTCATTATGAAGGTCATCCCACTTTGAAACATACTTAATTAAGAATCCCAGATGTCTTAAGTGCTTCCATAAATTGTAGCCAGTAGTTGCTGCCCTAGTTGGAAACATCTTTCCAGTCTGAAATATTAGAATACTAAACCACCTTGAATTTTGTCAACAAAGCAAAATGTAAGAAGTTTTTGAGTGCAGTATTCTCAAAATATTTTTAAGTGTAAGCAAGGGAAAATTAAGTATCTGTCTTTCCAATGTTTGTAGGAGCTAAATTTCCAATTAAATGGACAGCTCCAGAAGCAGCGTTGTATGGTAGGTTTACAATCAAGTCGGATGTGTGGTCATTTGGAATTTTACTGACAGAGCTGGTAACAAAAGGGAGAGTGCCATATCCAGGTAAGAAGAAAATGTAATAGCTTTTTCTTCTCTTTGTTGTATTCTATGCTTCTGAGGTTACCTTTTGTACTTCTTGCCTTCATTCAGAGCCCACAGTTGACAGGCAGAGACAAAAACTTAGTCATGCTTCACTGGTTCCTTTGTTCACAAAGCTACCTGGTTTATTTACAGAGTAACTATTATACATATTTTTTAAGTGTTTTAAGATAGTAACATTTGTAAATGTGACTGATAATTCATTTCAGGTCATTAAGTATCCTTATGTTTTCCTGTCTGTCTTTCCCTGAAATTTCTGCTTTTGATATTTTCCTAGGCTACAGTGAGCATCAGTGGAGTGAACCTGCTAGACCGGTTTTTGAACTAAACATATGTAACATATCTTGTCAAATATTTTGCTGTGACTGGAATTTGTAGGGCAGTCCTGATAGGTACATATAATGACTTTTTCTGGGCCTGATTTCAAATTAAGTAGTCCTTGGATGGGACCTGAGGCAGGCAGAAGGTTGTGTTTGAGTCTGCTTTTTGAAAGGACTGCCCAAGGCAGTGGGAAAGTAAATGAATGAGATAACATACAATGGACAAAGGACCAGGTATTGAAGCATTACCAGTGTGATAAAATAATTTTCAGAAATGTATTTAATGCCAAATGTGAAAAATTAATTTGCTATAAGGCGTGTTCATTAAAGATTCTGTTCTGGTAGATTCATGTGCATTGCATTACTTTGGGAAACTGTTCTTTGCATGATGTCATTCAGAGCTAAAATGCTTTTCTTTTAGGGATGGTCAATCGAGAAGTTCTTGAACAAGTGGAACGTGGATATAGGATGCCCTGCCCGCAAGGCTGCCCAGAGTCTCTCCATGAGTTAATGAAACTGTGTTGGAAGAAGGACCCTGATGAGAGACCAACATTTGAATATATACAGTCTTTCTTGGAGGACTACTTTACTGCTACAGAACCACAGTATCAGCCTGGAGACAATTTATAAGCCAACAGTCTACATAACATGCACAAATCTGCCAAATGTAAAAGACTTGCAAAGAATTCCTGACATCTATAAGGAATCAAAGGAAAGAAAATCTTTGCTACTTTGCATGCTCTTAATGGCAAACTGGAATTTCATAATGCAGTTGCACAAAACCACTTTTAAAATGTTATAATCTAATTTACCAATGACATGTTTTTATTTTTTCCTCTTTCCCAACTTATTTTCAGGGTCCAAAGGAAGCTTACTGAAAACACGGGGTAGAAAAATGAGTGTGTTGTGAACAATAGCAGAAAAACCAGTGTTTCAAATCCTTTATGTTGCTGACATTTGATAATCATCCTACTAAAGAGGGAATTGTCTGGAATGGGTCATCTTGGGGTAAGACATTTTTAAAGCGGAAGAACTTTGTGGGACCAAGCAATTCTATTCCAGTTCTGTAAAACTTCCTGTGCTCAAATTACACATATGTGCCCCCCACCCCCCAGGATAAGATGGTACCACTGTATTTCATACATAGTCTTGATTTTTAATCTTCCTCTTGCATGGACTTAATTAGGGTAGGCAGGTTAAAAGAGAAATTGGAACAGTGAATGACAAAATTGATCTAAATGGTAGACCTCAATAGTGAAATTAGAGAGCATAATGCACTGTGTTAATACTTGTATTAATATAACTGGAAAGTAGCACGAGAGATTTTTCTTTTATTCTTTCTGCATAGCTGATTAAAAATAATGACGGTAACTAGAAAATGAGGTAATACTTTATAAAATTGTGTTGATAAAGTATGATGATATTTGAAGCTATGTAATACAATCAGGGGGGAAAAGCCTTTCATTTTTAAGCTCCAGTCCAACCACGAGCTTTTGTATGGGAAGACTACCTGAACAAAGCTCACCAGGAAAGCAAGATTGAAGCTGGTAAACAGCCACTTTAAGGTGCTTTTTCAGACAGGTTTGGTACTGTTTTATGTGGCTTATGTGTGTTAACAAGGGTGGGTGCCATAAAGGCTAGCTGTCACAAGTTCAGGGATTTGATTGCACTTTTGCTTTTCTTGACTATTAAGACACACACGCAGTTGCTCTTCCCACTTCTGCCCTTCCTACAGAATTATTTAAATAAAAAGAAACAAAAGAAAATGTGAAAGTTTAAAAACTAAAGGGATAAAATGTATTTAATATTGTCCGAATATACTGACATTGAAATTTGCTGGTATTCAGCCCAGCTGACACTACATCTAGATTTATTTTCCTTGGCTACTGACATATCAAGCAATAACATCATGTCTTTTACTCAGCGATTTGCATGAGGTTCTTGAATTTCTGATCAAGCTTAAGTACTTTAATTTTGAAACACTAAACTCTTAGCTACCAGGTTTGAATTCATATTATCATTGTAAAGCTATCCTACAAATGAATTTCAGGAAAGCTGGTAATATAGTTCTGGTACTAAACTTCACATTCTTCATGGGTTTACACTACGTGGAATCCCAACTACCAAACAGATCTTTGTGAGAACAGTGCCATCGTTTGTCATTTTCCCTCGTCATCACTCATCACCTGTACATCTGTGGTTATCAAATTTTCAAAGGGCTTTATGTAAGAAAAACAAAAAAATACACAAAAAATCAACCCAAAAAATACGATGGAATTTTAATTTTTCTAAATATTTTAAAGTTAATAACACAATCATATGAGTTTATGTATTAATACAGTTATAACAAAAAATGCCAAAAATGACACTGGCATTGTTTGGATTTTTAATTAATGAATGGAACAGTTCATTGTAATAACACTTGTATAGCAAAGGAATAAAACACTAACTTAATGAACGTGTTCATTGTAAATGGTTGTGTATTATAAAACTGCTCCAAATGAGTTTGTATGTTTATGAAAATTTATTTGTTTCACCTGAAGACCTTGATGTGGTTCTTACCCTAACAGAGTTTAAAATTCACATTCACACTTTTTATATAAATAGTAATAAGTTTAATTATGTATCTAAGTATTTTTATAAAGTATGGCATTGTTGAACTGTTTTGCAGAATTGGTTCAAAATAAATTTCTCCTTGATTGCATCTCCTTATTTGAGGTATGGGAGGAGGGAGATGGGAGGGGGACAAAAGCAGAGTAGCTTTCATATTGAGGGGGAAAGGAGGGAAATTAAACCTTCATGACTTTGGGGTGTGTTTTTATCCTCTGTAAACTATTTTAATGTACTTCCATACAAGATGCTGAGTTTGTGGTGTATTACTGCTGTGAAAAGGGAGACATTTTCTAGAGCAGAAGTCCTTGGCAGGAATGGGCTAGAACAATTCTGTCTGGACTTAGAACTAACCCCCATGATGGACAGGCAGACATACAGACTTGAGATTCTTGTGAGAGCAAGTCCAACGTAGACTCTCAGCTGGCAGTCAGTGCCATGCTGCAGGGCAAACAGGTTTCCTCTCTCTTGCTTTATTTGGCATTAGCAGCCACTGCTGACTTCTGTGCAGTTTTTCAGGGAATTTTACACATTTGTTCTTGTGATAGCTGATTTTTTTTATCTTCATTGAATGTTAACCTGTCTCAGTGACCACTACAGCTCAAAGTGCAAATCCTCGTGTGTATATATGTTGCCACTGTAGATTAAGAAGCTAGAACAGTTTGAGTTTCAGTAATAACTTGTACAACACTAAAACCATTCTTACTACAGACTGCAAAGTTTACTGTATTTTTAGTATTTCCTGTAATGTAATAACTTTTCACATATTTTTAATGCAACAATCATGTTATTTCTGGTAATCTGTGCTCTACCTGTTGTCCATCAGAACCCTGTGATGCCCATTCTGGATGCTAGGCCTGCAGATTGTGTCTGTCCTGCATTGCTTCAAGTTGTAGTACTTTAAGAACTGTTTCATACTGGTTTTTGAGTAACCTTGCAGATATAAAAATGTGTATGATCCTACTGTTTAGATAGAACACATCTCTGTTTTAGCATGTAAAGAACCTTATGTGTTCTTACCCTTGCAACCACTAGGCTCATGAGCAGCTCTTGCCACTGAAAAGTAACCTTGGAAGGGTTTTGGGGTTTTTTTCTTCTCAATCTCCTAGAGTTTGCTGATGGGTAGAAATAAGCCAGAATGCCATGTCACCCATTGTCACCTACAATACTGTTTATTTTAAAATGCATATCCATAGCTGAAATGAGTATAAATGAATATAAGCAACTAAATGAGCCCCCAGTTTTGTTATTTATTTGATCTGTTCAATCCAATAAACTTCTTAGTTTTTAAGTTTTGTCTGAAGAACCTATAGATGTTTGTGCCAACTTGCCTCCAAAATGCAATCCTGCTTAGGAGCTACACAGTCATGTTGGGTTTAAACCACAGAAGCATTCATTTAAGCTGAACGGTACATTGCAAGTGGGAAACTCACATTCTCACACCTAGCTAAGGAATTTAGGACTAAATTTGAATAACTGATTTGGACACCATAAGCAGGTCTGGGTGGGTAACTGCCTGAGTCCAGCATTGTGATTCATCCAATAGCTATTGTGTTGTGCAGTAGGTACTTGAACTCTGTGTAAGTGCCCAGAAGTGCAAGTGCCTTCCTTCAGCCTCATCCTAATGCAGGAATAAGACTGACATTGTCCTTCCAGGCATGGCAGGAGCCTGGAGGTCAGTGCAGGGCTGGTGAACCCCCATGATGCATGTCTCTGGCAGCCGCCTTTTCAGGGCAGGGTGGGAAGAGTCAGGAGATGGCAATGGGATGGTTCTATCTGGCTTTGTTACAGTGGCCTTTGGTGTAAAATCTGGGCTCTGATCAAAAATCCTGGATAGCTGGTGGGTCTTACACAGGCAGTTGTTACCTGTGAGAGACTGTTAGGAGGTTGTTGAGAGTGGGGAACAGAACCCATTGCAGGACAAAGGCTTAAGCATTTGGTTGAGGGCTGTGTTTTGGGGTTGCTCTGCACTTTTCCTTACTGACACAGGGAAAGCATTAGCTGGAGAAACTTAAACAACTTCATTGCTTCTCCCTTAGCGTAGAGACGGGAGGATGGAGGTGAACAGCTGAGGTGCTAGCATTGGGCAGAGGGAAGCAGGTGGTGAGGTGGGATGTGGCATAGCATGTGTCATCTGTTCTCTCTATCATAGTTTGAAAACGAGGTAGGAATGCAGGGGAACTGAGGAGCATCTGTTCCCTGGTGGAACAGTGGAAATGGAGCAAGGCTAATGCCAAGCGCTGCTACAGTGTTCTCTATGGTGGTTCTGGTCAGCTCACCCAACTGGTTCCTAGCAGAGCAGCCTTATTAGAGCAAGGTGAGATGCATACCATATGCTTCCACTGGAGTTTTGATTTCATTCTGTATTACCGTCTTCACTTCTGGAATGGCTCTGTCTTTCTTGGCTTATGACTAGCATAAAATGTATATTCTTTTGTGCTAAAAGACTGCAAGTATAATAGAAACAGTTTCCATCATTTACATTTTAATGTTATTTATTAAGGTGACTGCATCGAAGTCTGTGCATTTAATCGTGCTGCCTTTATCAAAGGACTACCATTTGCAAGGGTAAATTTTTTCCAATATGAAACTGAAGCTCAATCAATAGCTTCAGTGGTTTAAGGTTATAATAAGTACATTACTAAATATGGCTAAATATAATCTCTGGCGCCATTGCCATTAGGATGGCTGAGCCTTTTCAGACTACTACTAAGTGTTTTGAGAAGCAAGTGTGTGTATACTTAGCAATAGATATGCTCCCTGAGGTCAACTGATCATTAAGGGAAGAAGGAGCAACCTTCCCTACAGCTTGGGAATGACAAATGGCATTCAGGAAGGTTGTGGGATACATACCCACCTTGATAGGCCAGCCTGCCTTGTGCAGGTGTTTTTGATTTATTGACAAAATAGCTGAGCCCTCATTTCTTCTGAGTCCCAAGACAGACATTCTTATGCCGTGCAATAGGCAGAAACCTGCTGATACACAGCATCTCTTTTTGGGGTTTCCAAGGCATCTGCCATTTTACCTAACAATTCATTTTGCATAATATATAGCATTTCTCACTCTCAAATGCTTCACAAATGAGATCAGTTTCATTATCTCTGGATGGCAAATTAAGGCAAGAGGAGAAGAGGGATTTTGACTCACTAAGGATGAAGTTGAAGACCATGACTGAGCCCCAGCCAGAATGTTTTCTGGAATTTCTTTTTGGATGGGCAGCTTTTAGAATTGCTTACCAACCTCAACTACTGGGCTTGAGCTTGGATATATGATTTCCTAAGAAAAGCCCGCAGTTATTTCCTATTATGCCCCACAGTGGCCACCTCTGAGCTACTCCAAAAAATGTAAAAACATGGATAAAACCCGTGCACCCACAAAACTGGTGTATCAGTCATTATGTGCAGACAGTGCGGAGCTTGAGTTGGGAAACCATGCTCAGCCTGGGGCTAGCCCAGGTTGCCCAGGAGTGCAGCTAGACACCACACAGATACGTGTGGGTAAGTGCTTGACCTCGGCTCATAAGGATGGCAGGAACTGTTAGCAGCATCCACCTTCCCAGCTCGCTGGACAGCTGCATCTCGGACACTATGGTACACACCAGCCCTACAGGCAGGAGCGTTTTGTTAGGCAAAGCCGTTTGTTACAGCAGGATGTGGCTGTGATGGTGTTCTATGAGCAGCGCTCAGTGAGCACATGCGTGAGTTCCTCTGCAGTTCTCATTGCTCCCTTCTCATACCAGATGTAACTTCCACACATTTGCAGAAGGTCTTTCTAGTGCCCTTTCAGCCAACCAGTGCCCTAGACCACAGAATGAGCAATTCCTTCTTTGCCATTCTTGTGTTTCACTGGCACTGAATATGTCAAAACCCTCCAGCAGTCAACTGAACACCCACAAAACCGGTGACTCGATACCATGCTTTTTCCTCCTTTTATCTACCTTTGCAAGTGCTTCTCACAGAAAGCTCTACTTTTTTCTTTCTCTATTTTTTCTTTTTTAATATCACTTGGCAATCCAGAAACTACATACTCAGTTATTTTAAGAATAAACCATTATCTTTAGTCAGCCTGAGACTCAAGTCTGTGTATCACCTGGTCTGTTATAATACAAGATGCTGAACACCCTTCTGTTGTCGTGATTGAAATGTGCTTGGTCCAGCCTGCCTAGATACACAACCTCAGCCGCTCGGGTACGTGACATGACATCCAAGGAAAGTGGGATGGGATTTCTTTCCCCAGTGTAGCTAGGAACAGCAGAGGACCTGAGACACAGGAAAGTGTCTTAGCCAGAATCATACAAAAAAAGTTCTTACAAAACTGAGGCTCAGACACTGGTTTCTCAGATCTCAAGCAAATACCCTGCACAGGGGAGACCTCACAGAATTGGACTCGAGGTCTCGTATTTCTCTTTATTCCATGCTGCTAAAAAAAATCACAATTGGCACAAGGTTTCATACTGTGTCTGTCCTCTTTCTGGCACTCTGCGGTTTGCTAGACATGATGTGCGTATGGTTTACCCTAACAAAAACCCTTGCTGGGAATATATGTTGATGTTGGGTAGTGAGTGGTATGCAGGACTGAAAAAAAACAGAATTTAGCCCAACCCTGAGTCTTGGGGACTTTAAACAGCTGGGCCACAAGTGCTATTACCTCCCTGCCGGAGGTAATGAGAACCTGAACATGATTTCAGGTACCAAAACGACTCTGGGAGACAGAGCAGTTGCTTGAAAGGAGTAGTATGCAAAGGCTCTCTCATTTATAGAAATGCTCTTCTCCTCAGAGGAGATGTGATCTGATGGCTGCTGTTTCTTTGACAGTGTTCTGGGCTGTTGGTCTAGGGTGGCTTTTTATTTCTCTAGGGAGTTGGAGGTGATACAGGAGCAACTCTTCATTTTGAAAACCCACTGTGATTCTTCAGTTTTTTGAGGAAGGGATCAGCATCTGGAAACAGGAAAATATAAGATTAAACATAGATGGCGATGCAACTAAACTGACAGTGACCACCCAGACCTGGGTGCAACGTGAATGATTCCCTCTCCTGGTTGCTCCCATTTGCACATCTGGTCTTGATTTTGCAGTAATTTATACATATGTTTAGCTTTAAAGTATCAAATAAAGCACAGGCATTGCTGAGTTCTTGGACATGCTACATATGCTTCATTTTTGCAGGGTGAAAAATTGTAGCAACTGCACAGTGCTTAGTGGTGGAATTGGTCAGAACATTTCAGAGTCATTTTGTTGGAGTTATGGCACTTCTGAAAGAAAAGATTTGTGTCTAGCCTTGTATATCAGATGTTTGTACGTCCTTCTCTTGATTTCATCTGTCTGACTTGGAGGTTTTAATCTGAGTTTTTAATCTTCTAACCATTTCCCTACCGAATATGCTGTTGATCTGGGAGCCAAATCTTATACACTTAACATGTTACTGGATATTAAAAATAACTGATTTAGGCAGTGATGTGAGCAGCCACAAAGGTGGCCTGGTTAGAACGGGAAATTACTGAGCAAAAGATATTGTCTGCTCAAAAATACTGACAGAGAAAGGGCTGGTGCCTTGGAACTGTGAGCCTGGGGACTAGCCCTGTGAACCATAAAGAAAACGTCCCTGAAAAGTGCAGGTGGCCTCTTTGAAGAACAGCCGGGGTACCTAGAGACATCCACAGATACCACCGATAAGGGCAAAACAAGGAACTATAACGACAATTTATCACCTGAGAAGGTGGAAACAGTCTGAAAAAAACACCTGCCCTGAAGGAACAGAAAACAGCATCATCTATTGTCTGTTACGGATGAAAAGCAGAAATTAACAGCATGTTCTAGCAGCTCTCAATGTCCTACTTCCTCCAATGTCTGTGGTATAAAAAGGACTTAGTTTTTATCTGAAATGGAGCCTCTCTCTTTCTGAGACCTTCCTGGTAGAATCCCACATGAACTTCTGGAGAAGTTGTACTGTTTGTCTTGTCTGGCTCTAGTGTCACAGAGGACACTGCAAACTGATGTCTACTGCTAATAGGAAGCTGTGTACTTAAAGATTGTGCTTTCATCTGTAGGCTTATGATTTGGCCAAGGAGCTAGTTTCCTTTAAATCTGTATAACTGAGGGTTTGGGTTTTTTGGGTTGGGTTTTTTTTTTTCAATTGCTGGGGGCTTTTTCCCAAAAATAACTCCTTACTCAGTTAAAATCTCAGCAATTGAACTGTGTATGTTACCGTTGTCTGCTAGCGAATGCTTGAGCCTTATGTGTTGATCTCTTTGCTGAAGTGATGAGTCATTTGGAGAGAATTCTATTCAGTATTAAGATCTAAAAGAGCCTGTTCTAAAATAACCTGTTTTTTCCTTTCCTGAGAGCAGGAGGTGTGACAACAGGGGTGCTTCTCTCTCTTAATTTGACAGCTGAAAAGTGTGACTTGGCTTTCCTGTTTGATTTTTTACTCCTGCTTGGATAGAGTTTATAAGGAAGGTGAAAAGAATTTATTATCAGCTACTCACAGCCATGAAATCAGGCACACCTAAGTTTGGTAGTGCGGGCTGCTAGAGGGAAAGGTTAGAAATACCAGGTCTCTCAAATCCCTGCTTGCTTCAGAGAAACAGGAGAAAGACTGACAGCCATTCCTCAAGTGACTAGCACTACTTTGTTTTTTCATCATAGAAGCATAGAATCAGCTAGGTTGGAAAAGACTTTCAGGGTCATCAAGTGCAACCATCACCCCAGGACTGCAAAGTCTACCCTAAACCATGTCACTGAGGGCCTCATCTACATGGGGACGGTGATGCCACCACTTCCCTAGGCAGCCTGTTTCAATGCCTGAGCACTCTTTTGGTGAAGAAATTGTTCCTAAATCCAATCTAAACCTCCCCTGGCGCAGCTTTAGGCTGTTACCTCTTGTCCTATTGCTTGTTACTTGGGAGAAGAGACCAAACTCTGTTTTATTACGTTATTCCTTTTTTTTTTAATATATCTTCCTTGAGTCAGGATGGCAAACAATTTGTATTCTGCATGGATTTCAGATATATTCACTGATGTGCTAACAGATGAAGAAGCTTATGGTAAGTCTTCTTTCCTTCAGATCTGACTTTGGTACCCTCTATCTTCCTAACCCTTAAACTGCTTCATTAGTTTTGGTGGGAGTAGCTCACTCAGGAATACACCACAAGCCTGCAAGACCAAAGCTGGAGGGACAACCGTAATGATGAAATCTGAGGGTGAGGAGAAGTTGTTCAGTAATTTGATATTTATGCTTGTTCCTCTTGGGAAATTCTCCAATTTAGCAAAATTTATCTATTTGATTAGAATTATGGCTTTCAACCAAACAAGAATTCATAACACCACCAATCCCTTTGTATTCCCCCAGGAAATATTTATGTGAAATATTGTGAAAGCATTGGACAGTTTATTGCTGTCAGATTTAGTTAAATCAGTTGGGATTTATCTTCTGGGAAATACACACCTTGGTATATCTAGAAATAGTGTTGCCAAGTCATGGGATATACCTGCGCTAGAAAAATTGATCATGTGTTACAGTTAGTTGGGTTGAGGAGTTTGGTTCAGCTGGATATTATTGATATACCTGATATAATTTTCTGATGGTTTTCTGCAACCTCCTAGGAAGAAATAAAAAGATTATTCTTACTGTGAAAATGTGCAAATTAATATTATTCTAGATACAGTGTGGTAGAGTTATCTGGGAATGTATCACTGATGTAACTTGGCTTGCTGTTGCACACATAGGCCTTGAGAGAAGGGTGGACAATGTATAGTAAACACTTGTATTGAGTGTTATTCTTCTATGTTTTATGCTTTGAACAGACGGACTAGACCTAGTCTAACTTTTCCAGGTCTATGATATGGACAGTGATGACTTTGCTTCCATCTCTCTCTCAGACACTTCGCCTTCTACTACTGCATAATGCTGCATTGCAGGAAAGCAGTAATGGTATGGCAAAGCTGAGGGCTGATCATAAATGAAGATAAGCATGTTTCCACTGATTTATGAAAAAAAAAAAAACCCAAACACTGCTGTTTTATTTTCAGTGTAGGATGAAGCTTACTCATAAGGGAAGAGAAGTAATAATAAAGATTTTTCAGTGATGCTGAAGTTGTATATTCTAGTTTACAATCCAATGGATGGATTCCAGTTTATTGCTGCATTAATCATTCAGAAGAGATCTATATCTTGTTCCAAATATGCATCTAGGTTCAAAGTAAAGGTGGGTGCAGATCTGTAGGATGATATTTGCAGATGCAGATTTATACAAGAAATGATTTGGCCTGGACAAAATAACAGTGAACATGACTTTTTGCTATTAGACTATGTTATTTTCTGTTTAAAACTATTAGATGAAATATCTCTCATTATATAAATTTCTTGACAAATACATTTTTGTTCCTTTTTCAAATCCTGAATAATGATGGCAACAAATGTTGACATATACCAACAAAAGCAGTATAGACATGACCCAAGTAGATGCATTACTAAGAATTTTATCCTGTATTTCTGTGCCAGGCTTCCATGTAAGTCTTTGGGGTAACCCCACTTCCAGGATTGTCTTCTAGAAAATTTTAAGTGCCTTTAATGTCCAGGGAGGTTTCCAGAGGGAAGCCTGTTGATATTTTACTCTGACATTTGGCCAAAAATAAACTGCAAAAGGTTTTTCAAACTAAAATATTTGAATGAAAAGGAATAATTAGTTGGAAATGATACATTCTGATTTGGAAATGTTACTTCTATGGGCTGGATGTTTTGCCCCATGTGTTCCCTGACATGGCCACTGCTGCCAACGTACTCTGGGTATGGCAGTGCAGATGCCATACATCATGAACTGCCAAACAGTCTCTGTGAATGCAGGATGGCAAGAGCCGGCAGTGGAATGGCGGTGTCCTTTTCAGATGTTTCACTTTTTGTAGGGGCAAGAATTCTCCCTTGTGTGGGAAAGAACTGATGCTTGAGAAACTCACCTTATTTAAACTACTGTACTTTTTTGTCAAGAAGTTTTTCTGCAGAAAATTTCAGGCAGCCATGTCCATGGTTTAGGATGCTTTACTCAAGTATCTGCTGCCAGTATATACTCACTGACACAGAAGGCTCTGCTTCCTACAGCTCCTGATCTGCTTGGTTCAAACTTAGTCTGGATACTTCTATAGCCATTACAACTCAGTGTTAAGAGTGGCCAAAAGCACAAAACATACAGAATGGCAATTCCAGCTTTTAATTTCCTTTTTATTTCCTGAATTTCTACCACTTCATATGAATTTTTCTGCTCTTTTTACGAGAGTTTGACAGAAAAAAGTTAATGGAATCCTTCAGTATTCAGGATATTTGTTTCTTATTTTCCTTGTCCCCAGATGCTGGATGCAAACCAACAATGGGAAATAAAGGAAGCAATAGAGTGGGTCACTAAACCAGATGAGTTTAAACCCCGATGGATTAAGGAGCCAAGTTTTCCAGATGGGACATGCAGCTATTTCAAAGGTTGGACAGTTAATTTTTTTATTTCAGTGATAATACAGTGACTCCAGTCAGTACTGTAGTGCATTGTTGATACTGTACCTTCACATATTGAGAGCTCAGGTTGAACTAGTTATTTAGAGTGCCATTAAGCGTATTTCCTACAGGACCTTGACACAGATTCTGCACCTGTATTCCCTTAAGTTTAAAGAAATAGTTTGCTTCTAAAGAAACCCCAAACATGTGAAAGGACTGTAATGCCTGCATGAGGAAGGCAGCCAACATTTAGTATGAAATGTGAATGAACTTTTTTTTAAAAAATGTGTGGTTTCCAGTGAAACTGGAAATTCAGTTCAGAATTTGTGCTCCCAACACGCACCGTTAAACCCCCAGATGTACTGTATGTGCATTTCTTTACCGCTTCGCACACCCTGCCATGTAATTCTTCACATCGTTTGCAGAGCAGAGAAAGAAGGGGAAAAAAATCAATAAAAAGTTGTATAACGTGTTACATTTTCTATAAAATAAGTAGAAAACAGTATGCTGAATCAAGCCTTATTTTAGCCTTTATGCCACTGAGTAACTCTGTTGGGAATTAGAAAACAGAAGCAAGTCTTGAATTTTTGTTTCCTTGCAGGTCTTAGCACTGCTAGGAATCGGTGTGGCAATCAGAGAACATGTATAACTGCTTTGGGTTTTTTCCTAACTACTACTTGTTTAATGCAACTACTGCATAACTTGTGGAGCTGGTGCCAAAACTCCTTTGCATTTCTCACTAAAGTTGAATACTACCGACGAAAAATAGTTGGTATCTATTTCAGCTATTCCCTATTAGGGTTAACTCCCTTCAGCTTGTCTTCCTGGTTCATTCTTCCCACACACAATTTCCGTGAACAACCTGGAAATACCTAGAGTTTTCCATTATTATGATGAGAGTATCTGCTAAAATTTCATATTGTCACATCACTGAGAAATATGAAAGAATGCATCCATGATCATGATTGCCTGTATGAAATGCAGAGAAGTAAGGTACAAGAATTCCACGCTGCTCCATGGAGCACACTGTACCTCCATGAGACAACCTGGATAACGTCTGTGCAGAACAATGCAGGGTGGACAACGTGGTCTGTAGAGAGCTGCAGGGCTGCTAAAATCAATACCCCCTGTGGTGCAAGGATAATGGTCACAGCTCCTATTTTTCTCTGCGGGTTTGATGCTCAAGCAAGTGTTTTGCTGAGCACAGCAGCTCATGTGTAGACATGACCTTGCACTGGCTGTAAGAAGGAGTGAGGTTTAGAGGGGTGAGGTTCCTGGCTCCTCTTCTTGCATCAACTCTATTTGTGCCCAGCTCTACATCAAAAACCCCATAAAACCATGCTGTTAGCAAGCTGCAGCTCATCCTCTCGGTGGCACCAGCAGCACTGTCAGTGGTGCAGGGAGGGCTGGGGAGCCAGGAGCCGACAGCATGGCTGGCAGGGCATGTCTGGGGGCAGCAGCCAGGGCCAACCGAGAAGGCTGCCAGATGAGCTCATGGTGAGGAGACAGCTCTGAGGACACCATCTGGCCCAGTGACAGGAACCAGGATCGGACACAGCCCAGTGACTGCTGGCCCGTCCATGATCCCAGACCAGGTTGGGCTGGGCCATTAGCCTGCTGTGCAGGGTCTGGATCAGTGATGTCCGTGTCTTGGCACAGTTGCAATGTGAGATGGCCCCTGAAGAACCCCAAAGTCCTCCTGTGAGGGGTTCACTCCGAAGCTTGGGTTTAGTTGTGTTAGTGCTGTGGAAGGGTCAGAGCCCAGAGCCAAGCTCATGTGCCTGGCTCTGGCTTATGGCTTGAGACAGCCAGAGGTAGCTGGCAGGGTGCCACAGGTGTCACTGCTGCGAGGGGCCCGGGTGCTGCGGGCAGAAGCCTCCTGGGCAGGCCTGACCCACCTCCAGGCAGGAGCAGGGTCCGCAGGAGACAGCGGACCCAAGCCCTGGGCAGTGCCCTGGGGACAAGGACAGGGATGGGCTGAGGCGAGGCCAGGCCAGGCAGCAGTGTGTGAGCATGGCTCAGGATCAGGCCTGGTGAGGGGAACCAAGGTCAGGCACGGTGCAGGGGCTGTCCAGGCAGGACATGGCAGAGCAGGGCCATGGTCAAGAGGTCAGGCCAGGATGCTGGTTCATGGCCAGACACATCCACAGCTGTGTCTGCCATGGACCAACAGGTACACCTGCAGTGCAGCCCAGGCACAAACTGAGGCCCATGGGCAGAGAGTGTGGGCCCCAGGTGAGACTGGTCAGAGTGAAACCTGTCAATACACTCAGTGCCCTGTCTGAAATCAGGAGGAATTTGGCGGGTGTGTATGCAGCTATTTTATAAGGCTGAAACCTCTCCTTTCCCCAGGGAAACCCATTGTTAGCATTAGTAACAAGTCACTGCCATCAGCTATATTTAAATACTTTTCACATGAAATATTTTTAATGAGTCCAAGGACCAGAACTAACTCACAGATGTATCATAAATACTGAGGTGTCAATAGACAGGCTGGCACATTTTAGAATACCAGCCTTTAACCTAAACAGTTTTTTATTGCACCCGTCTTTTCGCCAAGCCTTGACACCAAATCTTGACACCAAACGATGTGGATTAACAAATTCTCTGTTCTCCGCAGCAACTGGAGACAACAGTGACAGCATACAACATAGCTTCTCTGCTGCCAGTTCCTCATGCCGAGCCCTTCTATCAACATATTTCATTGTGCTTCTCGCTCTCAGCTGTTGTCTACCAGTAGACAGGACACTTACTTAATTCGATGTCCTAGTGAACATCTATTAGGATATGTTTGAATTACCCATTAGCATAGCTTTGCTTTACAAAGTAAAGGCCAGTCCTGAATACTAGCTTTACTTCATGGTTTGTAACCTTTTTCTTCTTTTTACCATAACATCTGAGAACCACATACAGATTTATGTATTTTATCTACAGAATTCCCCCATGAATAAGGGGATTACTATTATCTGCACTACAAACAGAGAAAATCAGTATGAAACCTGAACTGACTGAACAACTTAGCCAAGCTCCAGATACAAAATCTGTAGCACAGCTAGAAACTGAATCCTGACTATTATCCAAGTGTATCTTGTCTGCAAGGCCATTTCTCATATGGCTGGACTGGCCTCCAGAAGCAGGAATGATTTCCTACATCAGAATCATGGCTATAATGACTTTAGCTGTCTCAAAATGGGAATAGCTGCTCATTCCCACAGGCAAGCACATAGAATCAGAATCATAGAATAGTTAGGGTTGGAAAGGACCTCAAGATCAGCTAGTTCCAACCCCCATGCCATGGGCAGGGACACCTCACACTAAACCATCTCACCCAAAGCTGTGTAGTCCTGAGCATGCTGAAGTGGAGCTAAGACAGTCCAGTCCCCAGTGTACTCCAAGTCCCTGCCTGGGGACATGGTTAGGAACCAGAAGGGGGTGAGTTGGTTCCTGAAGGAGCCTAAATCTTAACAAGATTCTGAGGCAGTCTGTGAATTACCTGGCAGAGCTGCCCAATCAGTTCATGTGAGCATTATATAATGGTTTCACTACAAATTCCATCACCTTTGCATTAAGCTCCAGTCCTTGTCCTGGAATGGAAGAGCCATTTTCATTTGGCATTTTTGCTTCACTTTCATTCAGGCTGTTCAACATCCAGTTAAAGGGCAGTAATTTCCAAACTCATTCCAGTACAACTATGCCATTTTGCACAGAGTATATTTCAGTTCATTGTGTCAGGTGTTGTTCTCATAATAAGTATAAGCTGATTACTTTTAATATTGGCAACATCCTTGAATATCACTTCATCCAAATTCTCATGTGTCTCTCTGGAGACATTCAAAAACCACCTGGATACGTTCCTGTGTAACCTGCTTTAAGTGGCTGTGCCTTGGCAGGGAGGTTGGACTGGATGATCTCCAGAGGTCCTTCCAACCCTAACAATTTTGTGATTCTGTGGATTAAAAAATTTGGGTTTACTGAGACACACGAGGGACACTGCACAAATGTTTGTATGAGTTGCTAGCAGCTCTTGTAAGATGTTAATTTGGGAGACTTCAGGTCTTTTTTCTTTTTCCCCTTACACTGCCAGAACAGTGATATTTAACACAGCTTCTACACACTAAGGCTTTGAGTTCTCTACAAATGCAGGCTGGGATGTGTGAACAAAAACTTGCCTGTGCTGCTGATGGTCCAGAGTAAGGCTCTGCAAAACACAGCAGCAATGAGAAAATCTTTCTCCCTCCACTCTCCAAGCCAGTCTGATTAGTTTCTTCTGCTGTCATGCTTGTGATTTCTGAGCATAAGCTTGCATGCACTGTGTAATTTTTTGTTTCATGTCATGCTCTAGGGCTGCATCTAAGGGCTTTGGATGCCTTGGTTTTGAGCACTGTCTTTCTCTAGTATGGACTTGGGGCTCCCTGTGAATTAGTCCAGCACTTGGTAATATTTGATTATATCCCAGTATTTGAAAGCCTTGAAAGCAGGTTAGTTATACAAAATACTCCTGTAGCAAACTATTATGGTGATTTTTTTTATTATTTTTTTTGTCTTAAAAAAGGTGTTGCTACATGGTGGTCACCACATACTCTTGTCTTAACCTATAAGCCCACCTACCTGTGGGCTACAAAGAAAGTTAGAAGTGTGGATTAAACTTCGAGCAGGTGAAAGTGAACAGTTTGTGGGTTTGATAAATGTATTTGAAACCTGTGCTGCATCCCATGTTCACACTTCACACACAGATGGCAGTCACTATGGTAGCAAACTCGCCAAATCAGATTAAGAGACTATTGAATTTAATGGCTGATCAGGTGGGTGTTCATCTCAAAATTCAGAAACAGTTCCTTCTTTTCTGACCCCTCATCTATCATAACCAGATAACTAATATTCTTTCTGGTAGGGAAGTAAGGCAAATTTTGCAACTTATCATAACATGTCAGAAATAATGTGGGTTAGGAAAGCTTGGCTAAGAAAGCAGATCATAGAGGGAGCTGATATTTGAGCACAGTGGTAAGAAATTTCTATGCTATCTCCAAGTCAACTGAACTGCCTTTGGAAAGCAGGGAAATTGTAAAAGGATGCATTCAAAGGAGGAATGACAGAAGAGCAGAAACTCTTCAAGGCCAAATCATGAGACAGAAAGAGTAGCAGTCAGCCGGACAAACAGCAAGGACTTAAAATGCTATGGATAGGCAGAGCTGGTAAGGAACTCACTTCTAATGCCACCTGAAGAGCTCTTTAAGTCGTCAGCTGGCGCATGCATTGCACAGACAGCTGCTGGGACAGCTTGTTCAGTTATAGCAGTTTACTGACTTTAATAAAGAAACCCCATGCATTTCTCCATGCATTCAAATACATATTGAATATGCTATGTGTCAATATTAACCGTAGATCTATTCACAACTGAATTCCTGGAGAGGAATTTTATAAGGACCGAAGTTACTGGAGAAGTTGTAAGGATAAGGAGAGATGAAAACTGAATTCTGGCAAGATTTAATTAATAAGCTCCAATCCTACAAATACTACTATCTCTTAATTTGTACTGCTCCAGGCTACAAAATTAGTCCACAAGTTTGTGGGATCTGATTTTAAATGACAGCAGACTAACACTACTTGATAACCGCTGTTTAACTACAGGTCTGTCTGATTTATAGCAAATTCGTCATTCATGTAGGGTTAGAAAATAAGTCGATAGAGAGATGTTATGCAGATTGCATTTCAGGCAAGGCATCATTAAGATCTTTCTTCCTGCTGATTCATCTATGAAGACCATGTGAAGTTTATTTTCCCCTGCTAGCTCTCACCCTCTGAAATCCTAAAGTGAAACGGCATTTACCTTTGCTTTCCAACTCTCATTTACTACTGCTATAAACAAACATACTAAAATTAAGTATGCATCATGCCTCCAGAAGATTTTTAAGCTTTATTAAAGATACACTCTTTAGAACATATTTAGAGACTTCTACAACCTTGAAGGAATCATAAGTTCTCATTTTCAGTACTAAATAAAGCATGTAAGTGCTACTCACACACAGTAACTGAATGGCAACAGAGGTGGCCACTGGTAACTGAAACAATGTGTAGAAGATGATCTCACTAACAATTTAAAACTGTACAGCAGGAATAAATAATAATCTGTTCTGTACAACTACAGCTTGGTACTGAAGGCAGAACTCTGTTTCTTTTTCAGTAACAAAATATGTATCTTTTGAAGTATATAAAACCCCCATAACTTTAAAAACAGAGAAAGCTAAATAGCTTAGGTACATTTTCACATTAATAGAAGCTGGTTTATAGCATTAAACGGCCATCTCCATTTTAATAGGTGGATGAGGATTATAATCGTCAATCTGAAAGTCTTCTGCCTTAAAGTCACTGATGTCTTCAACCTTACGAAGAATTCTGAGTTTGGGGAAAGGTCTTGGCTCCCTCTGAAGCTGAAATAAAAGCAAGCTTATTGTATAAAACCAATACTTGAAGGCAGAGATTTTATGTTATACATTAGATCTCAATAATCTCTCAAAACAGATTACACTATGTAGATTTTCCCTCCTTCCCAAGAAGATTTATACTCAAAAGAAAAGAAAACCCACAGCAACAGTTAAATATAATCTACTATTTAGTATTTTGATAGGGAGCAATAGCATAATTTTAAAGTGGATTCCCTGATCATCCAAATGCAAGCATATTCAGTTTGCAGAGCAATTCTGGTGGTTACGGATTAGATTCCTTCCAGAGGAAACTAAATTCCCAGGAAATTCTGACCCAGATGTGTGTCAGATGTGCTGCGGTTTCTTAAAGGAACATTCAGGTCTGACCTGGCAAGTAGTTCTCTGGATGGTTTTGAACCACAAGAATGGTGAGGACATTCAGTGGGAGCTAAATCTGATTTGCTCCTAATGCAACAGATTACTTTGTGAAGAAAAGATAGCCTTATTCAGCAAATTACTAATACTGGTTAACTCTGTGAATTGGTAAGTTATCCTTTTCTGATATCCTATGAAAACATTTTGTGTTTATCTATGTTAGGCAGAGTGGTTTTGTAAGGTTTTGAAACGATGTAGTCAAAAGTAGGGGTGCAAACTCTGGATCTCTAATTTGGTTCTAGAATAGTACACTGATGTACATTTCAGTCATGTTTGTATTGTATTTCTGCTTGCAACCCAAGCTGAACAGAGGTTAAGGTGTTGCAACTATTAGGCTAGAAATAAAAAGAAAACCCAAATATTTGCAAAAGGATATTTAAATAAGATATGTATCAAGATAACTTTGTATTGGGTAAGCATTGTGGAAGACAGAAAGATACAAGAATACAGATGAAGTACTTACTTGAACTTTTAGAGGTTCCACATGATTCAGATATATGTGTGCATCTCCTAACGTGTGTATGAACTCTCCAGGCTGAAGAGAAAGGAGACTACATGTGTTTTTCAAATAGTCAGGTTTCAAGAAAGAAAAACATTACAATGCTCACAGTATTGATTCTTAGCATCCTACATCTAATGTGGAATTGCAGCTTCTGTACTGGGTTATCAAGACAACCTTGCAAGCTTTGAAGGACACTATCTTTCCAGATTAATGCATAATTGATGAGAAACATCATGAAATTTCTACTAGCTTACCAAAAAATTTATCTTTGAAATCCTGCTAGGATTAATAGCTTTGCTACATGTATGGAGCACTGCTGATCTGCTCGCCAAGATGGAAACAGATGGGACAGTGACAACTAGCTTTTCCACTCCACTTCTAATAAGTAGGACTTGCCAAAGCTAGTTTTAAACTAGCTGCCTTGGCCACTACTAAACAATGTAATTTGTGTCAGTGGAAGTGTCAGTCACAGGCTAAACCCCAAAGCACTTATTAAGCATCCAGATGGGTTTTGCAAGCTCCCAAGTGCTGTGACTTAGCAGCCCCTAGGCACCCTAATTTAATTTGGCAAGTTTTATCAGCTATTTTACTGGCCTCTGACCAATGCAGATCAACCCTTAGATATATGATGATAAAACCCACCAAAGGCGTGAGAGGAAGCAGCTCAGAGGCAACAGCTACTTAATGGACATAACGTTAAACTTCACTTTTTTCTGGTACCTTGGCTTAATTTCTTAAGTATGTCTGCAACTGCTGTGAAGTCCAGTTCTTCTCTACGTCACTATTTTAAGTTCCCCTTCATGCTGCTGACAGCAGAAGGGTCAGGCCCAAATGGCCTTGCTAGTATAATTTTTTACATGCTCTAAAGAAAAGGGGTTTTCACTTGTACAAGATTGTGGTGCATTTAAATTACTCCTCCAAATTACAAAATACAGCTCTGGAGTCAGGACAATAGATATCTGAGCACATACTACCACTCTACATAATCATATAAAGTAGAAAATGAAAGAAACACCCAGCTGAAATTATAGCTGGAAGTTAAATGGGCAGAATATCCAAACTGGAACCTTGACAGCAACCACTGAGCTACTGTTTGCTTCCAATAAAAAACACATGCTACAAAATTTAATCACTCACATGTTACTATCTCATAAGGACAAGTACTCAGTTCGGATTTCTAAGAGGTAGACTAGTGGAACAAGTCAGTTTTGACATTCAGTTAGAAAGACCTGGAGGATCTTCTGTCTGCTTGACATGAATTTACGAATTCTTACATTGCTGATGTTAACTGCCAGTACAAACCCGAGACAACTCACATTAAATTCATGAGGCCCTTTCTTACACATCTTTTAGCAAGATTTTTAACAGTATGTTTATTCTAGTTCTTCTTGGACATGAATGACATGAAGAGCCTTAAGTCCCCCACTTCTCAGACAAGATTAAGTAAAATGATTAAATAGCCTACCTTTAGCCCTGTGACATGGGCAATCATATAAGTAAGCAGTGAATAGCTGGCAATATTGAAAGGCACTCCTAGTCCCATATCTCCAGACCTCTGATAGAGTTGGCATGATAATTCACCATTGAGAACATAGAACTGGCAAAGGGCATGGCATGGAGGCAAAGCCATCAGAGAAATATCTAGCAATTGCAGTACAGGAAGAAGAGTAAAAAAAAAAAAAAAAAGGTGTAACAGCATTAGTGTTATAAATGTAGGAGATGCAAAACCTGAAAAAAGCACTTTATGGGACAGCAGAGCAAAAATCCAACTGCACTATCATTTTGTTGCTTCTTCTCTTGTTTACAATCACTTGCTGCCTAAGCAATTAAGTCTCGGTCATGACATATTGTCTCCTGGGCTGTATGACCAGAAAAGTCATAAACAGATATTCCACAGAGCAGATTTATGCCATAACGCTGCACAGCAGTTTAGTTTTACTCACCTCAGTGAGACAGGTGATTTCCCTAATGGAAGACATTAAGGGTAAAATTAAGCACATACCCTAAAGCGACTTCCAACTGCTTCATCTTACTCTCTTCCTATTGCCATGTGCCTTTACCACTTGTTGAGACGTAAAAGTAATGATCAATAAAAAAATAATAATCAGAAAACAAAAGATCTTTTGTGTGTTTATCCACACTTATAAGTGCAAATACTACAATTACAGCTTAGTAAGAAAAACTTGTATCCAGCTATCTCCTTATATCTGACAATATTTAACCTTAAAAATAACAGCAATGGCATGTGGCATCCCCTTTCAGAGACACGAGTCTGCTCTACTTCTGGATGATTTTTTTTGTGCATAGATCTACTGCTGCTGAAGTTAAACATTATTTGGCAGTAACTCTTATTTAGAAGAAATACAGTGAATGGCTACCTAGACAACCTATGTTCAAGGAGATGACTGAAACACAAATAATAGTTTTCTACTTCTACGGTTTTTGTTAAGTTTACAATTTATTATATGGCTAAAAAAACAGACACACTGCTTTGGTATATTCTTTTTTGGTTTCATTTTTTTAACCTTTTTAAAATAATCATTGTTGTCTTTGAACAGAGACTGTATGTCCAAGATGCTGGTAGCCTGGTATATCCCTCACTTTCATGTGAAGAGAAAAACTTTGAAGTAATGGTCTGAAAGTTTTGAGAGTAAGCAAGGACACCAACTGGAACTGACTGTTGACACAGGATTAGAACATAGTTTAGCATAAAGCAAGATAATGTGCAACTGCATTTACTTAAATCTCTGCTGTTCAATACCTTTGGGATTCCAAGCACACATAATGATTCTTCTGTCATCTGGATTGGTTTTGATCATTTCAATCACTTTTTGCAACTGATCAACTCCTTGGTTGGAGTAATCTGAAGAAAGATACCAAATAAGATCTAAGCCAGAGAGATTCAAGTCATGTGTTTTTTTTTTTTAAAGCCCAGCCCACATCCCACTGAAAAGTGATACCCAAACAACAACCTCTGAAGATTTTACTGTGACTCTGAAAGTGACTGAATTTATCAGTTGGCACCCTTCAAACGTAAGCTATTCTTGGTCTTCCTTAGCATACTCTAAGGCTTGTGAAATTTTCATGATGGTATTTTCATATGTTCCCTGTTTCTTTTGTGTGCTTTGAGTACCTTTAGCACCCACCAAAATAGGACCATTCCTATTTAGAACATTTTATTCCAAGCCTCAATAACTTGACATTTTTTAAGACCAAATAAGAAGCCTGCATAAACACATCGCAGGAGACAAAAGCTGCAATACAAAAAAATTAGCTGGACAAAGTATTTTACTTTATCATTCATGATGACTTCTTACCTAGATAGGACAAAAGCTGTATTGGAATGGGCAAGGTATTACTACTTAGTTATTTATAGTATTTAAACTGATTTGCTCAATGCATTTCTGGATTAAGATGTCTTTCTAGATTTTATGTGTCTGCTACAGTGCTCTTTCTTTCAAAAAGTAAAAACCAAAACAATATGCCCAGACCAGTAACGTGGGGTGCTGGCATCCTTTGCATGCTCAAAAGGAGGAAGTTCTTGGCAGATGAATAAACACCTTCATCTAGCACTTACAAGGTCATGTGTGAAAACTAAATAGCATAGCATTCCATAGCATTTAGTGCCAGAAGGGAACTTTAATCATGTATTGCACAGGATATTACACTTCACCTGATGACGTTTGCAGGCTGATTTTTAGGTTCAATACCAGTTATGCAAGAAACTCACTGAAATTAACTGAACCTTACAATGGATTCCAGAATAACAGTCATTAGTTGTTACTCATTGTTCTGAGTCATGCCAGTGAATCAGCATGGCTGGTAACTAACTTTTTCTAGTAACTCCTATAGCAAAGCAACACCAAATAACAGTCACAGGGAGACCCAAGCTGCAACAAAGGATGCTAATACTCAATTAGCATCTCAGGGAACTTTTCTGCCAGCAATACTGTGCCAAAGCCTTGTCAAATGGTTATGTTGGCTTCTGAAGCTAATTACATATCCACTGGTAATGCAACCTAAGGAAATCTATTAGTAATGAAACCTATGGGAATTTATGTTGTTCGTTTTTTCCACATTATGTTATGCCTCAGACCTTTTATGTTTGGGAATGCGATATGTTTTAGTAACTTTGTTAGATATGTCAGTTCACAATTTGCATCATTTGTGTTAGTACAGAACTGTCTTCTGCCAGCAGTCGACATGCCAGTACGTCTAACATCTGTAACTTATGTGAACTTTGAGACTATACTGAAAACCCAACAGGAAAAAATATAACTAACCATGTTGTTAATCTGAGTTAAAAATCACACAAACCAGATAGGGAACGTTTATTTTTGACTGTTTTTTTTAACAGCAGTCCTATAAACATTTCGTATATCCTCTCCTTCAGTGAGTTAGAAGAGTCAAGACACTTCTGAGTAAGTTTAATGAGCCACTTCCACTGAAAATAACACCAATAGGTACCACTCACATCATAACTTGCTACAGCTATTCTGTCCATAGCATCATCAGCTATGGATACATCCTAGTTTGTTCCAGCTGCAGAATGGAAAAATCTTAGTTTCAGACTCTCCAATGAATGTCGTGCACAAATGTCAGTTCTTGCCAGCACAATTTATCATGGAAATTCAGACCCTGCATTGGTATTCAGAGATGGCAGCCTGTGTTCCACTGCTACCAGATGGAGCTAGCTCACATCTCTCGACTGCAATAGACACACATCCTTCCAGCTATCAGTGACCATACATGCTGTAGATTGAAGTAAAAAAAGGAGCGTATGCCTTGTGACTGATCTGTGCCACAAATGCCAAACTACAATATACAAAGCTACATCTTTCAGGATAACTAGACTGAGTTAAAAAAAAAAATAAATTAGCCAGAATAAATACTGTTGGAGAAGGGCATCAATTCACACTGTGAACAGTCCCTTTAACCACAGTCCACTCCACCCAGGCCTCTGGAACTGATGTGTCACAGTTGTCTCACTAAGCAATCAAGACTTTACTTGTATGTAATTACCTGTGTGCATATCTTTATATTCTGCTCCAAAGTGCCTCCACTGGAAACCGTAAACTGGTCCCAAATCCCCCTCCTCTCTGGTACTGAAACCCTGCTTATCCAGGAACTCGCGTGACCCATTAGCATCCCAAATCTTCACACCTTTTGCAGAGAGCTCTTTGGCATTTGTAGAACCCTACAAAACACAGACAGTAAGAAGTCCATCTCCTAATTCCAACACAAAGGACATGACTTGAAACATCTGTATTCAGCTGTGCTTGTCTATAGTATTTCTCCACTTATAAAGGATGGACAGTCTGATTTATGCACGGGGTGAGGATACTGCACAACAGAATAAAATTTAGGAGCAACATACTAGGATGAAATTTGAAGTGCCATGCTTATGTTTAACTTGGGATTCTTCTAATTTTGTGAATGTACAAACAGTACAGCCTCAAGGTCAACTCTTAATGCACATCTGAGGACAACAAAATTTTACTGTACAGGTGGATGAAAAAAGACAAAAAACTTTATGGCCTCAAGTTGCTTTGCCAAGATATCTACAATGAGCTTAAGGTCTTAAAAATCCCTTTATCAAAATGACAAAAATGACACAAACAACAAAATGACCCTCAGTAATTTCACTGGCTTCTGCAACACTCCAAGTCAGTGCGTCCAAGTCAGCAGACTCAAAAATCCAACGCAAGAAAGCGTTCTGTTTTGGGGAGTGTCTAGTCTTTTATATTTTTAAGAATGTGAATGTGTATTTGAGTCCTGCTGTCTAGTGAATGGTTTGACAGACCTTCCTGTACCTGCACAATGCCACGACATATAAAGGAACACTTACCTCATAATGTATTATCTACCATTGAATTTTAATACTCTCAATACGGCTATTAGCTCTATTAGATCTCAGGTTTTTGCTACTAAAAAGCATAGTGTTTAAATGAGCCTTATGTTTCACCTTTGGTTCTGCACTGCTTATTTCTGTTCAAATCAATACAAGCTATCTCGGTATTAAAAAGCAGATCATTAAGCTGCCTACAGTCTACTTCATATTACTATTTCTTATTCAAACACTAATAAAAGACTGTACTAGGCTTTGTAACTGTGGGATATAGTCAGATCAGCAAAAGAACTCTCTATTTCACACTACTTCCCTTAAAAAGAAATAGCAGAAAAACTCTCCTGACTGGTAACAATGCAATAGTCTCCACTAAAATTCACAGAATGTTTTGAAGATAATGGACTACCACGTGTAGTCAAAATATTATTTGGCTGCATTTCTGCTCTGTTGTATAAATGGAAACATCTGCAGTTACCCCAAATTCCTTAATTCACACTAGTCCGTTCTGTTAATACCACCCTCAGGCACACCACCCACAGAGACATGCCAATACTGAACCTTGATGAACCATAGCAGCTCCTCCAGCACTCCTTTCCAGAATACCCTCTTTGTTGTCAGCAGTGGAAACTGATCTGAAAAACAGTTGTCAGAGTGTAAGAGAGTGTCAGAGCAAACAGCCATTCATAAGGAAGGGTGAACCGACCTTGGTTTTTATCCACATAGAGCATAATGCCACCATCTGACATGCAGAGGTTTGGATGTGAAATAAGAAGCTGGAAAAGACTGTGTAATTCTCATATTCAGATCAAGGAAGGCAAGAACCTGACTTTCATTTTCCTGGACAACGGGGGAAGATGAATTACCCGTGGAGACTTGAATAACTCTTACTGAGAGGGCGCCACGGTGCAGCATAAGGATGTATGCGTAGGCATTCACAAGGGAAAGGGGAGGCTTAAGAGAAGATCGTTGGCAAATCTATTTCACAACCATCCTTCCTAGTATGTTTTAATGGTAGGAAGGACCAGGACAGGCTTTCCCAAGATCTAACCCGTTTGTTCTTCAGGTAAGGGCTATGGGGCAGGGCATGGCCAGGCCGGGCCGTTAGGCAAAGCGGGGAGAGGAGTGCGAGCTGCCGCAGGCTGGCAGGCGGGGAGAGGGCGAAGGAGCTGACAGGACGGGCCGAAACCCCTCTACAGCCCCTGCAGCGTGTCCGAGCCCAGGCCCCGAATGGGGGAAAGCACCGCCCTCAGCGGGCGAGCGGGGGACAGCCCTGGGGAGAAGATGGCGTCCCGCGCCGGGCAGGGGTAGGGGCGTCCCGCGGGTCCCGGCGGTGCCGACCTCTCAGGCTGTACCGCGCCTGCATGCCGAAGATGGAGATGGTGCCGGTGCCGGTGCGATCCTCCTTGCGGTGGCCGTGCTGCAGGATGTGCCGGACCTGCCTCAGGTACTGCTGCTCGCCGAGCTCCCCCTCGGCAGGCATGTCGGCCGAGGAACACGCCGAGAGGCCCGCTCCGGGATGGGATGGATGTGCTCCAGCTGCCCTGCTGTCCTGCTACCGCCAGCCGCTTCTCCTAACCCGCCAACTACCTGCTCTTCCCGCCAAGCAGCGCAAGAAGGGCGGGCAGAGCGGGGGAAGCCACCGCCTCCCTCCCGCCCTCTCCCGGCTGGCCGCGACCCTCACCCACCCCAAGGCGGCGCGGCGCGGGGCGGGGCGGGCTCCTTCGTTGCCCTCGTAAGCTTCCTCGGCTGGTGCTGGCAATCCTCCGCGGCACCCTGCGGCGCTTGTCGCCCTGACGGAGGGGTGGCCCGGTCCCCTGACCCCAGTCCATGCTTCACTCCTTCACACTTTGACTCCTGCTGCCAAGGGCAACTCATCTGCCCCCCAGCCTCTTTCGTGCTGGAAGGTACTGCTGGCATTTGTAAACCTTGTTGGAGAGGGACTCTTTACAAGGGCATGTAGTGATAGGACAAGAGGGAGTGGCTTTAAACTGGCAGAGGGGAGATTCAGATTAGATATTGGGAAGAAATTCTTCCCTGTGAGGGTGCTGAGGCACTGGCACAGGTCGCTCAGAGAAGTTGCGGCTGCCTCATCACAGGCCAGGTTGGACGGAGCTTGGAGCAACCTGGTCCAGTGGAAGGTGTCCCAGCCCATGGCAGGGGGGTTGGAACTGGATGGGCTTTAAGTCCCTTCCAGCTCTAACCACTCAATCATTCTACGATTCTCTGATCTTCCTTCTTATCTCTGCAACCTCAAGTCATCCTGTTTCAGAGCTGCAAAAGGGCAAAGACTTTGGCTGCGCCCAGCACACCACACGTGTCTTGTGAGGGATCCCTGCAGCCAGGATATCCTGAAACGCAGAAGCCCCGAATGTAGTCCAGTGCAAGCCTCCCTCATCTTTGGTGTGGTGCTCCTGCGGTGCCATGGCTCACCTTCACACACAGGCTCACCTTCCCTGTTGCAGCAGTGATACAGTGACCTGCGCTTTTAAAGATGAGATCCTTTTATGCCATGCCTTGTCAGCTGCTGACTGCTTCATATTTTATTTACACATTGGCTTTCTCACTAAGGGTACTAGTCAGCACTTGCTTTTATTGAGTTTCATCTTGTCGATCTCAGCTTCTCTCCCATTTCTCAGTGTCATTTTGGGTCCTGACTTGTGTCTTCAACACTGAATGCGACTGTTCCCACTGTGGTGTTATCTGAAAATTTTCTAGGTATACTCTCTCTATTAGTGAAAACAAACTGACTCTTCTCTGAATATTTATTTGTTACTACATCTTAGAAGTCAAGCATTCTTAAGAGTCACTCATCTCTCGGATAAAATCTGACATCTGGTGTGATTGCAGGAGTTATGACTGCTAGTCTCCTATCATTAGGAGCCTGTAATACAGGCATATATAGTGGAGGTTGAATGGAACAGAGGACTGTGGGTTAGGAAATGCTACGTTCCCTTACCGCAGGGAGGAAAACATCTTTCCCACTAATTAAAACAATGAAATGGCCTCTTTCGTGTATAAATGTGTATCCTCACTTGCATGTATAGAAGTAAAGGAAAAGGTGTGATATAATCAGGGTACAGTTATTTTTCTATACTCACAGCTAATATAGATGGTTTGTACACTTTGAAATTCATACAATTTATTTAGCGGAGATACAGTTGGAAATTATGACTATAACTGTGTGCAAAAAATACTTTGAAATGCCAGGCACAGCAAATGAGACTGAATTACCTACAGTTCTGTTTCTGAGAGATATATCAGTTCGCAACCTTTACTGCGATTTGCAAATACCATTGAAAGTTAATATGTATAATGTAGGAAAAAACAAACATGTTTTCTGATAAAGGCTTCCTTGTTAATTAATTTAAAAGTTGACTCCAGAGGTGAACTACAAATAAGAAATTCCAAAGGCAGAAGATTTACTCATTACTGAATATTCAGAAAAGTCATTTAATGTACGTAATAAACATCAAAAGTAACTGGAAAAAGAAATGGAACATTTTCATTGGAAAATAATATGGTACATGCATATGGAAATGTGGCTGATTCAGACTTAGCTGAATGTGTAACATCTGTAGAGACCAATCTTGAAAAGGCTTAAGAATGTACTTGGAGTTAAGTATGCAAATAGTAATTACTTGTATGTTTATAGCTGATTGTGTTCTTAAATATTTGCATAACCAGAGGCATATCTGGTTATCAAAAATTGCCCAATTTGCAGCATAAATAAAATCTTTTTTTAAATAAATGAACATTAAAATTTATTTCATTTTAAGTTAAAAGGTTTCTACAGTTTTCAGTTGCTAGCTCATATGTCACAGTATTTACTCAGCAAAATTTTATTGACATACAACTATTTTAACCACAGTCATTTAACAGCTGTACGTTGAGCTTAGGGGTATTCCACCTCAGGAATATGTACTGGATTACAGGAAGAAAGATTTCACATATCTTTTCCTAGAATAAAAAAGAAAAAGAAGAAAAATATTTAATATTTTGTATTTGGACAGAAAACAAGATAGAAAAATAAGTATATGTGGAATGTCAGTGCCCTGCCAGGAAACACAACATAAAAACAAAAAAAAAAACAACAGACAGAAACAGGGGGTTTTTTCCTCTTTTTCCCTTCTTACAGACCTTTCGCTTTTCTTGTAGAGTTTTGACTCTGCTTTTATCACACTTTCACATACCCTAAATCTGTTGTGCAAACTGAATGTAAAATGGCATTGTGATTTGGAAATTAATGTCACTTACTTTTCTCGGGTATGGAATGGCTACACAAGATACATTGCACAGGAAAATCAGACTAAGATTTAGGCCAAAAATCATAATCAGACTAAGGAACTTAATACTGTATTGTTCGGCCTTGAAGATTAGTCTTGTATTATCTAAAAGAGTATATATCGTCAATAACTGCATATAAATTACTGAGGATTTTGAAGAAAAACTAGGGAAACTGTGCTGATTATTTTCTTTGAGATGTATATATAAATATTAAAAAATGATAGTGTTTTAAATACAATATAAACATAATTTCACCAATATTTACCTAAGCAGAGTTCATGGTGAGGCTTATTATATTCTGTCTAAATTGTGCAACCCACCTCAGCCTCTCTGGTGGAAATGATTTCTTTCATCTGTTTAAAAATTATGAGTCTGACCTCAAATAATTAACCAGAGTAAATATAAAATCATATTAAAAAAGGGGGCCTACAAGAAATTTGGAGAAACTTCTTACAAGAGCATGTAATGACTGGGCAAGGGGGAATGGCTTTAAACTGAAAGCGAGTGGAGTTAGATTGGATATTAAGAAGCAGTTCTTCGCTATGAGGGTGGTGAGGCACAGAGAAGCTGTGGCTGCTCCATCCCTGGCAGTGTTCAAGGCCAGGCTGGACGGGGCTTTGAGCAACCTGCTCTAGTGGAAGGTGACCCTGCCCGTGACAGGGGGGTTGGAACTGGATGAGCTTTAAGGTCCCTTCCAACACAAACCATTCTATGATTCTATGAAAATGATAAAATTTTCTTCATCTACTTTGTTAGTATTGAATCCTTTATAGGGCCTTCCTGAGACTTCTGTGTGCATTCAGGTCATGCTTTATTTGTTGAGATGAGGATATCAGACACCCGTGACCTAAAGAGGAGCTGTGTCAGAAGCTAGTGCTACTCAGAAAATTAGGGGGACACTGCAGTGATTTTCTTGTAGGTCTCATATGTCTTGTGGCTCTGGCCCCTGGGAGAGCCAACTGTGAGAGTTGGAGGCCACCAGACCTGCACATCCTAGAGCCTCCTTGGTTTCCCTGGATGACTGGCTAGCATCACAGCAGTGTGGTGCCACCTGTAACCACCCTGTATTGCCTGGAGATTCTCTGTGAGATTAGAGAATATGAAGCACTGTTTTCTCCTGCCTCTCTGTGTGGTTCTTCCATCTCCATCCAGAAATCTGTCAAGCATGGAGAAAGGCCTAAGTGAGCCCTTTCTACAGAAATGGTTAGTAGGCCATGAGAAGGATCTGTCTCTGTGCCTGTGAGTCAAACTGCAGACTCTATTAACACCACTAATCTAAGCAGAGTGCTGCTAATGGGAAAATGTTATAGTAAGTTCTCATGCCGATTCTAATTTTGCACTGCTTTATCATCAGAATAATGTGGAACATGCTCTTAAACATGTTCTTAAACACCACCAAAAATAAAAAAAAAAAACATAATAGTGGTAATTCCAGTTCATTCATGATGGATGAACACAGAAACATGATGAACACAGAGACATGCCAAGGCTCTCAGCTGTGGTTGTGAGGCAATTCTATTCTGAAGGAATATTTATGATCACATTGCCTGATCCCAGATGTTACTTCAAGATCGAAGTTTTCACAGCTAAATAAGTTAAATCTTTTAATATTGTCATGTCTGCGTTTCACAGGCTAGAACATTGAGCATTTGGGTTTTTTTCCTGCACTTGTGTTTGTCTCAATCAGCGGAGGAGACGGTCTTGTATATTACATGACTGAATCCTGTTCCAACTAAAGGGTATTGAAACGTAAAGAATTTCATTTTCTATGAGAAGAGGAAGAATGTACTTACCACTTAAAAATTCTGCTTATATAGTTGCAGTGCTTTCCCAGCTATGTATTCAATGAATTCAGCACTTTTGGGGTCTAAGTTGGGAGGAACTTTAATGGTGAAAGTAGGTGAGGTCAGGATATTCACATCTACCACAGTTTCATTTTTACTAGAGGGATCACCAGGTACCACCTAGAAGAGAACGAATCAGTACTTTAGACACTACAAACTACTGTGTGCTTTTAGTTTTGTTTATACCCTCTGTGCCAACTGTCTTTAATAAGGGAAAAATAATTAAAGGAATATTTTAAGCTTGTCTACTTTCCTCACTTTCTTCTGTAAAGACAGTGGGTGTCTGCATTTATGCCAAAGCTTACTGTAGGTGGTGGGAAGAGCTGACATGGCACTGTGAGACCATATTAAAGAACTACGTGTTAATGTTTATAGCATGAACTACACCTATAAAGAACTTCTGCTCTCCTAATGAAAACTTGCGTGTGTGAGTTGTCCCACTACTATCAAGACAGAGTTTGTGTGCTTGAAGTTACTAATTTCTGTGTGGTTTTATAAACCAGACTTAGTAGCTTTATTTTCTCTAGAGCAGATAGACTTAGTTGGGACAGTGTGCTTAAATATTGCCTGCCCCCTTATTCCTGATTTTGAGCTTTTTTGGTGGATTGCACAATCATTTCGTATAAAATTCTTGTAGTAATAGTAGTACATTGGATTTCTGAGTTGGAAGGGAGGGTAGGATTTGTCTCTTGCCCAAGAAACCAGATTTAATTTACTTTGAATATATTCTTGTGTGTGAGATAAAGTTATTTATTGGAATATTGACTAATGCTGTTAAAGATATGCAGCTTCCACTGCAGTAATATGCATAACATTTGCCTTCTTTGAGCTTTTGGATATATAAGTACAGACATAGACATCTAGGTAGGTGTTCAGTGGTCCAATAAAGATGTGTCACTGACTGGTGCAGTGAATTTTATCTGTGAAAGTAATCTGAGGCCAGTCAAAGCTGCTAGTGTCAATTTACTCTTATCAGACAGTGATTCAAGTTAGCCTGTCAGCCATCCATCAGACTAAAAGGATTTAGAGGAAAACAGTTCTAATCTTGGGAGTTTCAGATTCAAGATGAATAGTAACTTTGTGTGGTTGAAACCAAACATTACACATGTACTGGCAATCCACAGTCCCCAAGAGCATGTGTACGAGCAAACCTTAGGTCAAAGACAGCACAGTGCAGTAACTCCCTTTGGAAGACAGCCCTTACCTTAACTATATTGAAAACGTTTTCTGGTCCGATGGTCATATTGGATAACTCAGACACCCACCCAAATCTTTCTTTCATTTTGTTCAACAAGTAGGAAGTGTCTTCTGTATGATGCTGAACCACCTGGAGAATCTGCTCGTACTGCTCCCCTGAGAGATTAACCAGCTTAAAAGCTTCATCAAACTTTATGTGCAGTTCGGGAATGTTTGGGCAATCTGTTAGAAAAGACAGCCAGCATGAAGCTTATATGAAACTAGTAAATCTTGCACTTCATCTTTTCTATCTGAAATACAGAATACTGTAAAAAGTCTAGCAAGGGTCATGTCTTGGCTTGGTGTTTAAATAATGCTAAAGAAAAAAGAGTAATTCTTGCTGACCTCTTCTGGTAGATTTAGTTTAGGCTCATAATGACTAAATGGATTAAGTAACACATTTGACTTACTACAATAACTTACAAAGTACTTTTAGTTTATTTTATATTTAATGGCAATATATTTTCTGTTATGTTAAATAAGAACATGTAGATTTTACATATAGCAACTTCATAAAATCCTTATACATTATATTTTGCTTTTAATTGCTCATATTTAAAAGAGTTACAATGCCTTCAAAAAGGCCAAGTGCAAAGACAAGCCCCTGGATTGGGCCAACCCCTGGTATCAGTACAGGCTGGGAGATGAAGGGATGAAGAGCAGCCCTGTGGAGGAGAACTTGGGGACACTGGTGGCATGACCCGGCAGTGCACACTCGCAGCCCACGAAGCCAGCCAGTTTGCCCAGAGAGGTAGTAGATGCCCTGTTCCTTGTAACATTCAAGGCTAGGTTGGAGAGGGCTCTGAGCAATATGGTCTAGTTGAAGATGTGTGTGCTTGTTGCAGGGGGATTGGGCTGCCTAACTAACTTCAAAGGTCCCTTCCAACCCAAACTATTCTATGATTCTATTATATAGGTTATAACAAGGAAGTCCAAAGTCTGTATTAGTTTTCCTGTCTAGTGTTAAGGCTCAGTATTTATCTAACAACAGTTAGACATTAGTTTATGACTAGTATCAACTGCCATGAATTCAGAACTGAAGATGGCTGTTTTTTTCTTTACTGAAATACGTATTTAAAACAAGAATGTTGTATGAAACTTATACACAAATTGCTATGGAAAAATTCAGTTTATTCTCTGTCAAATAGAACTATCAAGGGACACCTTCAGGCTGATAGTACAGTACCCGTGGATACAAACTGCTATCTGTAATACTCAGTTTAAGACAAAAAGATATTTTTAGTGAGATGGCAGTGGTCTGATACTCTTTTCAAAATGCGTCATTGGATCATTAATATTTGCCATACTGGAGATATTCTGAAGCCATTTGGGTTTAAGTATCTTCTGTGGCTTTTAAGACCTAAATAATTCCGGAAATACAGATGGTTTTAGCTGCTGTGGGAGTCCTGACACCAATTCTAGCTGATGCAGTCTGATTGTTTTTCCATATGCCCATGGAGGGTGAATGCCAGAGTTTTGCCATCTCCTTATGTATTGACAAGCAGACCCCTTTCTGTCCTTCATGTAAGGCCTGATTCCTGACATAGTTCAACAAAGAATAATTACAGGCTTTTCAGTGTTTGCTTTCCTCATGAGGAGCTCAGTGCTACCTGATGTTATGTCTGGCTGTCTGCAGGAGAAGCCAGTGCCAGGAGTCTGGGCTTCTTACTTACTGCTCCCACTTCTGCTGATCCCAGGCAGGATCGATTAATGCCTAACATCTTACTTATCTGCAGGACGGCAGCACAAACAAAATAGGTGTTTTGTTACAGACTGTAGAATGTCTTTGGACCTCCAGTGGCATGTTAACAACTGAGTTATACTGACACTCTGTGGAAAGAGTGGGGAAAGGTAATTGAACTCATCTGGAATGAGGAATAGGGCTTGTATCCACAGTTACAGTGAAAAACTCAGTTACTGAATATTTCATTCCAAAATGTGGAATCAGCACAGTAGAGGATGACAGCCTCAAAATCTGCAAACCAGTGATTAGTACATTACAGAAAAAAACATAATCAGAAAATAGCTATTTACCATGCAAAAGATCGTCTTGACATTTCTGGCATCTCTCATGAAACTGTGGGCATCCAGAGGAGTTCTCCCGAAGCTCCCTGCACAGAGATCTCTGGCGCCCTGGCACAATTTTTGAGAATATGCCACTTCTGTCAGTATCTAGAATAAAGTCACAGTATTTTTAGAGTGCCATTAAGCTTAGGGTCTTGGTAAATACACGCTTGTCACCTGCTCTGTGTACTAGAATATGATTTCTTGCTCTTTATCCAGAATATCTGGCATAAATCCTTCCCTCTATTCCTCACCCAAAAAGCAATAAAAGATTAAAAAGTAGAAGTCAGGAGAATATACAAATCATGCTTTCTTTCAAGGAATTTGTGCCACTACAGTATATTCCCTCATAAAGGCATAGTAGCGTATTTCACAGTAACAGCCAAACAATTGCTAATATTACATGATACCTCACTTGGAGTATTGTGTACAGTTCTGGTGTCCTCAACATAAAACCAACATGGAACTGTGGGAACAAGTCCGGAGGAGGGCCACGAGGATGATCAGGGGACTGGAGCACATCCCATATGAAGACAGGCTGAGAAAGTTGGGGCTGTTCAGTCTGGAGAAGAGAAGGCTGCGTGGAGACCTCATAGCAGCCTTCCAGTATCAGAAGGGGGCCTATAAAGATCCTATAAGGATACTCTTCATTAGGGACTGTAGTGATAGGACAAGGGGTAATGGGTTAAAACTTAAACAGGGGAAGTTTGGATTGGATCTGAGGAAGAAGTTCTTTACTGTGAGGGTGGTGAGGCACTGGAATGGGTTGCCCAGGGAAGTTGTGAATGCTCCATCCCTGGCGGTGTTCAAGGCCAGGTTGGACAGAGCCTTGGGTGAGATGGTTTAGTGTGAGGTGTCCCTGCCCATGGCAGGGGGGTTGGAACTAGATGATCTTAAGGTCCTTTCCAACCCTAACTATTCTATGATTCTATGATATTTCTACAACATGCAAGTGCTGGTAGGATCTTCTTGGCCCTTAGAAGTCAAGATGTTTCTAATCACGTACAGATAAATGAGAGCACAGTATCAAAGCTTATTTAGGAGGTAACATGGGTCACGATACAAGAAAAAATAAAAAACACTGAATCACTTAACTTTATATTTCCTGATCACCATATAATGGTTATGTCACCTGCCACTCAGTTATGTCATATGCTTACTGTGATCTTCTTATAGACAGGCACCAGCATGTATTTGAATGATACTTGGTTTTTATCTGCACTAGTAAGATAAAAATAATAAGGCTTATTTGTGTTCTGAAAGTTGACCATGGGTTTTTTACTCCATTAAGAGTTACCACCTGAAACCAGTGTTATGCCCAGAATTTTTCTGGTCACTGGAAAACCCGATGGCTGGTCTGTATTTGATTGGTACACTGCATTGTTGCAGTAGCCTGGAACATGGCTTGCAGCTCTCTGGCTGTGCTTAATGTCCTTTGGCAAGGGCAGAGATATGCCTACACTATTTTTTTATAACTGGGGACATGTCAATATGGCATAATACAAATAATATCCTGACAGATGCTGAAGTCAGACCTGTCAGTCAGCCTTATGAAAACTTGCATCTGTCATGAATTCAAGTGCTCCTGAGGGACTCCTGGAAATAGTTTGAGAGTTGCCATGAAGATCAGGCTGTGTAGGACCTATAAGTCCCCATGTGACATTTCTCTGAGATCTCTAGGTGATTTGTACCTTTTCATTTAACTGATAAAGTTATCATTGACCCATGCCTGCTTAACCAAGAAAGCCTCCAGAGCTTCCATACAGTATCTCACTAACATGCAGCAAACTGAATCATTAACTATAGTTTGGCAATCCCGAGATGTTTGTTGTCACTGACAGTTGATTTCCATTTTCTAACACTTACCTTTAGCTTGTTCTGGCACATCTCTTCTATTATCTCTGTATTCATCAAATACTTCAGTAATCACCTCACTGACACCTTCAAACACTGTCTTACTGAAATCAAAAACTACCTGTAAGAAGACAGGTATATCCCAGCCTTTCTGTGAACTGTCATTTCTGGTGGTGACCTCAGGTAAAGCTGGCGTGCTGGGGGAGTCATTCAAGTCCAGCTCAGACATGAAATACGTCTGAAAAGATTGATCAAATTCTTTTTGCATCCGCTTGAAAAAAATTAGACTTCTGTCAAATATGGAGCCCATGTCTGATAACAGTTGACTAAATAAATCTTCCATTTTTACTAGCTGGGTATCCTCTTTCTCAGGCTTTTCATTAAACTGGATGTCTTTTCCTTGATCCTCATGAAAAGGAAAAATGAGTGGAGGTATTTTCCTCAAGAAATCTTCAACCTGTGTTTAAGAAGAAGACGGATGAGCTGTCTGACAAGTTACCAGTTTTTCATCTCTCAGAGAAGTGGCTCTAATTTTTCTCCTTCAAATACCCATAGAAACAATGCCTTCTTAATAACTGCAAATACAGTATAGTCTCCAGAGTAATTTACGACACTAGACTCTAGAAAGCGTGTTCAGTCTAAATCATTAGCTCCAAACCAGATCTGGAATAAAAGCATTGCCCAGCTGTATTTTAATCTGTGGAGGGTCAAAGTTGTTATCAGCACTTGGGTTTCTTCCAACAAACAATTTGGACTTTATCTTGGAAACATTTCTGTGGTACTTATACACAGTGTAGGGAACAGAAGGTGATCTTGCTGTGATCTCTAAACACCCTCATGTCCTTGTACAATTTGAGACTCAATGAAAGCAATGAAACAGTGGCTCTGAGTCCATGGTTTGATGATGGAAGAGGCAGAGTGTCGACTCTGCTTTATAGAGTTCCCAGTTCCTTGGTCTCAGCCATTGGTTCCCTGCTTTGTGCTTCAATGTACTACCTTTGTCTAAGCAGATGGTGTTTTGTGGAGCCATGCTTCCTGGCATTAGAAAACTGGTAAGTGTTAAGAAGCACCCTGCCAAACACACATATAGATATACATATGCTTATTTTTTATTCTTTTATTAATTGGATCAGCTGCTTGATCTGACCACTAGTGCGGCTCAGAGGGAAGGTGAATTGTGAAACAGCACTGCAGGAACAGCCTGAGTAAGCCAGTATTGCCCTGCTGCCTGTGTGTCATCAGCTACCATCTTTGTCCTCTTTTTTCAAAACAATTTAGGTCACAGGACATTTCTTACTTTGAATGCTTCAAACAAACCATATAGCTCACTGAGGAAGTTACCAAGAAGGTCAGCAATAGTGGCAGTGCTGTGTATAACTTTTACTGCAGTGATTTCAACCTGACATCCACAGACCCTTGAAAGACCAAGAGATATATCTGAGGTATCCATGGGACATATCTAAAAAGCTGAAACTATCATCAATTGTCTTAAATTTAATATTCTCAACATTTTCACCTGAATAATTTTAAGAATATGCACAAATGTTAAACACTTTTGCTCTAACCCTTGTCACTCCTGAAACACACCATGTTTAGGTTTTAAGTTACTATATTTTTCAGTGCCTGGGCTAAAATTTCAGTAGCAGTAACTGCACACTTTCAGTTTTTAAGCTGCATTTCAAGCATATGCCCAAATAAAAAGTGTGATTACAATTTTCTTAAATATTGAAATAATAATGTGCCAGCCAGGAAAGCATATCTTCTTTCTGGTAGAATTAGGGGAATCTCCTTTGTTGACAGTTTGCTTTATTTAAAAAAAATGTTAAGCCTTTTAAAGCTATTTTGTTCCTCAAAGGGCAGATTTAAAATAAAATAAATACAGGAAAGAATGATGTTGTATAATCAGGTGATTTTTATTCCCCATGGAATTTTGCTAACTATAGCTACACTTTTAACTGTGCTGATTTTCAGATGGACCATAAAGAATCTATGTGGCATTTTTCACAGTTACTGAGCCTCTTAATGCGAGTCTTACTGTGAGAGACAACGTTGTATATATGGTGTGACTCTCTTGGAATCAGGGGAATAATCAGTGTCCATGGAGTCACACCAGGGTGCAACCAAATTCATTTTGGTTCAATGTTCAATGAATATAGTCTCATATAATCTCTGCCATATAATGTATAACATTTCCAGACCCTCCAAATCAAATTAATATTAGTAACCACATAATAACTGGTGGATGCTGGTATTGAGAAAGTAAGACATGTTCTCTTTAAAACTGTTAGGTGAATTCAAGAGCATTTCCCAGATACAAATTTTTTTCCTACCTTTCTTCTAAATGTTGACAAACCATGTTTGCAAGTTGTATAATATCTCATGCAGGTACTTTCTAAACAAGATTCACATTCATCCCATAGATTTTTCAAGGTTACTTGACATCGTCTTTCTTCTTCTTCTAATCTTTCCTTTACTTCATCCATGAGTCGCAAGGCTTGCTAAGTAAGAAAAAATATTCAGTTGAGGGCAGTTTGCAGGTTAATGTTCTAAATACTTATCCCAGTGCTGATCACTCATTCTGGTTCCTGGTTTTGCTAATTGTTAACTGTTAAGGGTAGATTGTCTTCTCATCTGAGTCACATAAGGAGGGAACTGAAAACTGAAAATCTTTTCCTTACAGGTTTTTTTCATGTCAGAGGCCACAGTCTACAAAACCAAATGGATCTCTACACTCTACCTGGATCTTTGAGGTTAAGAAAAAAACCTTTTTACTCGTCTTTCTGTGCAAGAAGAATTGTACCTCTCACAGGGTCATGTGCTCAATTCATGTAATTTTTCCTCCTTATCATATCTTCAGTATTCATCTGTTCCTGCTCTATTCATTAAGGGACTGGTATTTCATGAGGCTAGGTCCTCGTCATGCATAAATTCTTATGATCAGAAATATGTAAAAGTACAGCATTTCCTCTGGGATTATACTAATCAAAGACTGTAGTGAGGGCATTTCTTCCTGGTCTTGTGGAGGTGTGAGGCGCTCCGTACTGAAGGGAAACAAGACACATTTTGCAACACTGCTTCTATTTACTGGGTCATGTAGAGCACAAAGCTGAACACCTCAGAAACATCATGGCTTAGATGACTCAGCAATAGAAGTAGATAGTCCCATTGAAGTAGATTGCACATCATGAATTTCTTTCTGCAAGTACAACATATTTTACCAGTTTAAAAATGTTCCAAACAGTGTTCCAAGTTGTTCCTAAGTGTGACAGAAACCTTTTAATTTGTCAGTCTTGCTTCTTTTTGGCAGCATTTCAATAGGGAAGAGGCTCACAGGACAGAAATCATCTTTCAGAATGTGCTTGGTGAAGACAGTAACTTTGGGCTTCATAGTCTATGTTTAATTATTTTCTGATCTTTCTAATACATTTATTCAGCGTTTTTTGAACTCTCGCTGTAGTTGTAAGTCCTGTGTAAGTGAAATCATCCAGTAAGAGCTGTCAACAGCGTAGACCATGGGAGTGGACTATTGTTCTAAAGATGTTAGAAAGCTGTATCAGGCACTTCTGGCTTGCTAATACAAATAGCTTAAACTAACTACCACATGTTGGGCCAAGAAGGAATTTTCTTTCAGCTTCACTGAAAGCAAGATTTAGGATCTTTGTATTTTTTTTAAACATACAGTAATCTCTATTTCTCAGGATCATCTGAGCACAAGGCTTTGAGCCTAGGCATTGCACTAGGACACTGGAAATTCCCCTGATACCCTGTACTTTCTCTAGGGCACATTAACACTTGTGGCTTTGGTATTTTTCTGAAGGTCAGGTCTGAAGTTTGCAAAGCAAGCTGGGAAGTATCTTATGGCCTGAGGTGTATAAAGACATGCAGGGCAGAGCTTCTGGACCTTCTGTACAAAATACCTTTATACGGTTGCTTGCAGTTGCCTTGGTGTGAATTCAGTAAAGCAGGGGATTTCTAGAAATGATCACTGAATGCAATACTTTAATCAACACATTGCTGTTGAGCAACTCTGCCACCTGGATGTTACAGAACTCAGGTTCTCTCTCCAAAGTAATGTTTGAGTCCACATACAGCATTTAATATCTCTTTTTACTGCAGAGCTTCTGTACCTCTACATGGTGATCACCATCAGCTTGACTAGGCTGCTGCTGGTTACCTCCCAGTTGCAGAATAAAATGAGAGCACTCAAATCTCAAGGAAGGCTGTGTCAGATAATGCGCTTTACTTTGCAACCAGGATGGACTGGGAGAACGTAACTTGCTAACTGGTGGTAAATCAGCTGTATTTTGCCTAGTGCTCACTCTTTCTGTTTCATTTTAAAAATAGCTTAGACATTCTGCCACAGGGAAGAATTAACAGTATGCCACTTTGTTAGAAAGCTGTATTTCTGAGGAAAGACAGAAACTCTTCACCTCTAGCTTTCAAAAGAACTGCACAATCTGGAAGAGGCACCAGTGAGGCAGGCAGTGCTCATGTTCAGTGCTTTATCCCAGTGCACTCTGAAAGCTTCCCTTAGGGTTGAAGCATCAGTCTGCCAGAGTCCTGGCAGCAGGCAAGCTCTTTCTTAAGAAATTGGCAAATATAAACTAATGTT
This sequence comes from Lathamus discolor, assembly GCF_037157495.1. Classification (NCBI taxonomy): domain Eukaryota; kingdom Metazoa; phylum Chordata; class Aves; order Psittaciformes; family Psittacidae; genus Lathamus; species Lathamus discolor. The sequence goes on from NC_088885.1 coordinate 110,839,859, forward strand.
TTAACTTCTGAAATGTGAACATGTAGGTTCCTGATAGGCTATTAAAGAATGTCTGTTGGCCCAGCTCCTGTTTCCAGGGGAGAGGCAGTGAGAGCCTCTGTGGAAGTGTCATGAGAGTTTTCCTCAGCTAGTGAGAGAAAGGGGCAGAAACAGATTTCCTATTAATCTGTGACCACAGAAAGAGATGTATGCTGCTCAGAGTGTACGTACACTGTGGTTTACATTCTTCCCCAAAAAAGGGAAGACACCAAAGGATCCCTGCTGGCTTGCTTATTGGCCTAAGCACAATGGCATGCCCTACTACTTCCAGGAGGCAGACTAAACCTATATACAACCTGGCTCATCTTTGATTAAAAATAGCCACAACTTAACAGAAATACAAGCAAAAAACATTCCAGATGCACTTCAGTTACCTTTTTTTCTTCACTGCTCTTCTTCAAGGTTTTCATCAGATCTATGTGCTTATCTTCATTTCTTTCCATCATAATTTTCATCTGCTTAATACCAATCAAAGCTTTCTTTACCTCTTCATCTACATACTTCTCTCCAACTTCAGATAATACTAAAAAAAGCCAAATTATACAGTGATTTAATCAGATTTTAACACTATCACAAATTGTCATGCACTGATGATGGAGAATGAAACAGCTCTGTGTCTCCCTACAGTTGCAGAGCCAAATCTTTAGATAGTGAATGCCGAATAACACAGAGCCAAGAGAGTTGCCATCAGATAAGAATCTGACCCAGAGCCTTTGCCAGTGAGTGTGTAACTCAAGCTATATATCCAGCTGTCCCACTGCTGATCACTGAATCCCAGAACAGCTGAGGCTGGAAGGCACCCCTGGAGATTGAGTCCGCCCCCACTGCTCAAAGCAGGGTCAACTAGATCAGGTTGCTTAGGACCTCATCCTGGGTTTTGGATGTCTCCAAGAATTACTCATCAGTTTTCTGATGACATAACTTATATATATAAGGAAGAAGTTCTTTATTGTGAGGGTGGTGAGGCACTGGAACAGGTTGCCCAAGAAAGTGGTGAATGCTCCATCCCTGGCAGTGTTCAAGGCCAGGCTGGATATGGTCTAGTGTGAGGTGTCCCTGCCCATAGCAGGGGGGCTGGAGCTAGATGATCTTAAGGTGCTTTCTGACCTTAACCATTTTATGAGTCTGTGATTCTATATTTATCTTTATCTAAAAGCAGTGATAATTTTCTTTTGCATTTAGAAAATGTAGATTACAGGTGCCTTCAAACTGCTTTCATAAGAATACAGTCTCTAGACTTCTTGTGTAGTAATGACTGTAGAGTTTTGGTGAAAGCCCAGATTGGCCCACATGCTGCACCTTGAAGTTCTGTGTGATTACCTGTCTTTCATCTGTATCTGTTCCCTTCCCAGAAATACCCTGAATATCGCCAGAGCTATGCAAAACAAGCAAAACACCCAACACCCTGAGACTGCCAAAAGCATGCCAGTCATTTCTTCCTTTATAACTTTCTTCCCCTCCCCTAGCTTTTTGTTTGTTATGGAAATATTATTAACATGGACTGAAACAAAGGAATATTTCATCGCTGATCCTCTTGGAATTCTTATCCACAAAATAAAGCCATGCTTAAAGGTGACTATAAGCAGAATAGCTGGGTTTTTTTTTTTTTTTCTAAATTAAGTCATTTTCCTTCAATTATTTGTAATAACCATCTTTTCCAGTGATTTATTTAATTGTACAATAAACATTTTCAAAGATCTTTTAAACAAAATAATTGAAGGTCTGTTGAATTGAATTTTGAGTTGATATTCTAATGATCTATGAGAGACCAAATAACCTATAAAAGTGCTTTAATACTTTTTTGCAAGGGCATGCTTATCTGTTAAGCAGGAGACTGGAGACCTAGGCTCAGGGGCTCCCAGCACACTCCTGGTAAGAAAAGCATACATACGCTTCAGGTTTTCTCGAAGATTCATTTCCTCCTGCTTTGTCGGTGCACATTGATGACCATTCAGCCATAGCACATATATTATAAGTAACCAAGAGGACTTCATGTTCTTTCTGTTAAAGAAGCAGTTAAATGTAAGCATCTTCATGATGCTCAAATGCCTAGTGAAATGTTTACTGAGTATTATACAAGATACCATTAATTTTTACTGTAACTACGGTTTCTGAGATCTCTAACATGCACGTAAATGCTACTGTTAGTGAAAACACGAGTAAGAAGCTTGACCTAATTTGTAGTTATCTATTCAGACTAACTAGATGAATTCCACTGAGTTTGCACAATGGTTTAACAGAACCAGGACATATATATAAAACCAAAAGTTTATGCATCTCATCTGTCCCTTTTCTTCCTTATGTACTGCTCTCACACTTTGTCCTTATTTCATATTATAAATGTATCCATGTTAAATATTACTGCCAAATTTGAAAAGGCAAATTTCTAGATTGCTTTTCCCTTCCTTGTCTCCATACATGCAATTCCTTTCCTTATCCTTCAGGATAATACTTAATATAGCAGATGCAATAATAGGTGTGCAAAGAAACGGCAATTAGATCAGTTTTGTAAACAAGCACATCAGCAACTGGAAGAAATTCCTACAAAATAAAGGAAAGAAATGCCCTTTGCTTTATTTGCCACCCAAGAGCAATTAGAGGAGAAAGGTTTGTTTTTTAGAAACCATGCAACTCTATTTCATAGTTCTCATCTGATTAAGTGAACACAGTATTTAAGTAACTTCGTTAGCCAGTATAGCCTTCATGGAAATGCAGTTACCAGCTGCAAGTGCAAATGTAAATTAAGAGCCTGGATTTATTTATAGCCTGGATTTACTTCCACAGTAAATTACTTGCATATTGTATCTTTACGTTTATAGCAAAAGACCATTTAACTTTACAAAGAAATACAAACCCATCACCAAAGAAAAGTTAAAAAAAACCCCCAATATATTTACCATTAATACTGAAACACCTCCTCTGCAAAATTGCTCCCCGCGTCAGGAAGGGGTCGGGCTGTGTCTGATCTAATTGCTGGGAGTGTCAGGGATTTTGCCATGTTCTACTTATCTGATGAGAAGGTACTTAATCCTATTAACCGGGCGTTTTGTCATTAGGCTGGAGGACTTTTGAGTGTATGGGACTCCATGCTCATGTCTGTGGGCAAAACCACTAGAGGGAGTGTTGGGCAGAATTGCATCATTTAACGTAATTTGGTTCTCCTATTTTTCTGTAGTCGGTAGCCTTGCCTCTGACCAGCTCTCCCATTGCCTTGCTTTTTACCTCAGGAGACATCTGCAGCTTATGTTCTTAGTGAAATTGTTGCAATTAGTTTGGCTAAAAATAGCTTCCAACATTGAATCTCTTCAGTGTAGTTTTAGTTTGCTATAAAAAGCACAGTATTATATAATGGCCTTCTTCATATATCTTCTGAAGATACAGGGGAAAAAAAAATCAGGAATCCAGATGCAAGCTGGCATATGAGTAGAGTCTGAAATGAGATAAGCAAATTTTGGCATTTTGTAAGTCATTATACTGGCTGATGTTTTGGGTGTTTGCCCTTTTAATGATTTTCTGCAGTTAATCCACGTGTGCAAAATATGTCTGGGATCTGACCTGCATGAAGTTTTAGATGCTTTGAAATGAGATACTTAAACACTAACAGATGCTTGATATAAAATATAGACAAGTATTGTTAGCAAATCATATCCCACCTTGTGATGTTCAGAATAATACTCCCTTGAAGTCAAAGAGGAGATGGGGGAAAGCAGATGTCTGTAGCTTGTGGTCTGTAATAGCAGTTTTAAAACAACCCATTCTTTTTTGTTTACCTCATAGCTCATAAAAGCCAATTGATGATTGGTGGTTAAGATCTAGCATGATTAATGCTACTTAGGCAAGAGATTTGAAGGGTTTATTTTTAAACACGTTATCAGGAAGAGTGGAGAACCTGTTAGCTCTAATGAGAACTGCAAGTCCTCAATTTGCATTAAAAATTAAGATAGTTCCACTCTTATTTTCTGAAAATGATGGATGGGAGTGGAATATGTATTTTATTTTAATATATATGAATTGCTGGCTCACTGAAATGCTGCTAACTCCTTGACCAAGACTCCTGACTATGCAAAACCTTTCAAGTTCTCTTTTGTGGCAATATCAACCAGGCACCCTTGCAGACTTCACAATCCCCTGGCCAGACTCTTTGTTAAGCACCCCTGGGGCTTGGGCTGAAGTGAAAGGGACAGTCTCTCCCTCTGGGCCTCATGTTTGGCTAGAGATAGAGAGTAAATGGAAAATACATTTGAACAAAGGAAGACAAATCTATTACAGACACTTGTGAAGTGTGTATTATTGGCCTACATGTGTAATGAATCCTAACAAAGACTTTAATCTTTCACTGGAAGGCTTTGCCTCCTCTCTTTTGGCATTTATGTTTGCTAATAGTCATTTACTAGCAAAAGTTACTGCTGGCCTTTCTGGACCTGACTCAGTCTAGAGAAAGCTTTACTTGATCCAGAGCATAAAGGGCAGTTTCAACATAGCTCACAGGGATTTGCAAGAAAACAGGCAGCCTCAGCCCTGCAGGGAGGGAGAGCAGTACCCCTACCCCAGGGTGGAGAGGCTGAAGGCTGCCCCTGGCACAGATCCCAGTACTTACGTTCAGAATTGCCCATCTTCTGAATGCTTTGGGTGGGGGCGTTTCTGGTCAAGCACACTCTTACGCCGTGCAAAGCCAGTCCTTAAGGGAAATCTGTGCTGAAGCTAATGCTGAGATATGTCACATTGTTGTGTGTCAGGCTTTTCTCAATTCAGTTGATTTTGAACATTGCAATGTGTGTTGCATTGTCTTAGGTGTTATTCCTCACATTTTATTATGACCACTGTGTAACCACATGGAAATAGGAATTATTATGTATATATCTATGTATACGATATAGTTGCTATATGTATCTATATCTTTTTACAAAACCACCAAACCCTACTTCTTTGCTCTAATGTTATTTCATCTAATGAATGAAAGAAGAGGTCTAAGGAACCTGAGGACAAAATTGTCTAGAGCTAGTATACCTATTAAACTTGGTGCTTAAACTTAACCTCTGAAGTGTACTTAAGAACCCAATACTGTTCCTGAAAGACACAGTGGTTGTGCTCACTGTGGAAATCTTTTCCTCTCTCATTTCTGTTTTGAATTTAATTAAACAAAAATATCACCAACTATACATTCAGGTTTCATAGCTAATATCCGCTGTCTTTTAATGTTCCAAATCTGATTTGCAGTGACCTTTCGTGGAGATCTCCAATTTTTATCTCAGCTGCCATTTCAATAGTTTCCTCTTAATATTTTATTTTCCTCTGATTTTGAGTGCTTCAATCAGCTATAGTATACCCTGTCATGACATTATGCTGATATGTTCATTTTTTTGCAGTCTAACACAGGCAGTATGATTCAGTGCTCACTAATGCTGTTGCGAATCATAAGGTACTCTTCTAACATTGAATCATATTGGAGACAGTCTGACTTGTGAGCAAGTTGTAGAAAGTGTCTTTTTCCCCATCCCAACTGTTATTCCAGTGCTGTTATATTTTAATTGAAATTCATACATATATATGAAGTATAAAAACAAGGAAAAAATTAGAAGAAATACCTTGAAAAGGGATTTCAGTAAAAATAGGCTTTTTGCAAGACGCAGATAAATTGGAACATAAATAATTATAATGATACAGATAGATACTGAGCTTGAACCCAGCTGAACTTGAGCAATGAGAGTTGTAGCTGCTTTATGGAGTTTCCTTCTGTCCTGTTGGATGACCCCCACAAATGTATAACATTTTTTCACAAAGTACTCTGACTTCTCCCTTTTTGTTGATCCATTCCACCTGGCAGGATTAAGCATCAAGAAATATGCTGAAATGGAATTTCCTGTGTTATACATCAGCTGTAGGATTTTGGTCCAGCTATATATTTACACGATTATTTGCTGTTTGGAGAGTTGTTTCATACTATGTACTTTTACATTTCTTTCTGAGCTAGGCCAGTCATATAATGATCTGCCTGAAAATACCTGTGCATATTTTATTGACTCTATGAGTCATGCAAATGGCTACATATTGACATTAAATCTCTTGATATCTGTATGAAATAGTTCCCAGTCCTACAAAATCTTAATCAGCTTTATTTGTAAGCACACCATTAGTTCCACTGCTTCCAACTGAAATTAAATCCTAGTGGGGGTTTATGGTGTAATTACATGGCTTATCTGAAGCATGCACAAAGCTTTGCTGACAGTTTGCATGGGTTTTATGCTATAGAATCAAACTTTTGTTGTGTGAAGTTTTTCTGGTTTGGTTCGGTTTTAATCCTTTCTTGTAATTCAGAAGCCCCTGACTGGTTTCTGTTTTTCCCTGTATTTTAATGGCTTTTGGAGACCTTCTTCCATTTGCATTCAGCCTATCTTTGAGCTCTACCTGAATAGCTGAACTTAGGAACCAAGGCTCCTTCTTTAGCCCAGAGAGAGAGGCAAGCTTCTGAGATGATCTCAGTCAATGCTGGAAGGCCTCAGACTAAGGAGCTGAGGCTACCCTAAGTTGGATAGTTAGTCTAAGCTATATGTTTTGGAGAACACCACCTCAGGCCCCGAAAGTAGCACAGCTGTGTTAGTGTGACAGGATCCCAAAGTTCATGAGCCCTGCAGCTGACACAATTACCCTGTCTGATGGACGGTCAGGCAGTGCCAGGTCAGGACTCTGCACTATGCTCAGCACAAACATGAAACCAGCTGAAAGCATGAAGTTAGCCTGCATAACCTAGAGCATCACACTAAGATTTTACGTGGCTTTATCTGGAACTATTAAGCTACAGCGTTTGAGGTCAGCAAGATCATTTTCACAAGGCTTAGCATGCTTTAAAATGATGAGCCTTTTCTGGTTTCCTTTTGCTTGTCTACCCATGGACCATCACAATGACAATTAAGTATGGAACAAATCTTCCACTTCACTGCTGATTATTTTTATTTCCAAGCCCTCAAGGGCCTTGACACAAACTTCTAAATACCAGTCCCAGCAGTGACATGACAACTGTTGTTCACAAGGGCAGGCAGAGTATCTTCATACCTCATCCAGAGACCTTGCAGAAGAACCTGTTGTGACACTGAACACCTAGTCTGGGAAGGCAAATCTATGACATAAAGAAATTTAGTGAATTTTAAGGAACACAATATTAAAAACTTAGAGTTGACTAAAACACAGTACAAAACTGAAACCCGAAAATTATGTGGTTGTCTTCAGAATTTGTGCTTGGGATATCAACTAACTATTGAACTTGGAGTAGCACTATCGCTGATGTTATGTTACCAGCAGGAGATACCAAAGTCAGTGCAAGGATAACAAAATGAGTTAGAAACAATTTATTATAAAGCTACGAAGCAAACCTGCTTGGTACAGTTACACAAACATTTCAGGAAGCATTTAATATTAAAATGCTGCAGTATTGAACCAGATGTTTTGCAAGGATTTAGTTTCAAGCTTCCCTAGGAACATTAAAACAAAAAATTTTATTGCATGCAGGCATGTAATATATCAGCTTTCAGCCTGCAACTGTAAGGAACAGGGTTCCTTGTGTGTATTCATCTGGTTTGCTTAAGCATATATCCATCATTCAGCTCTATATCAGCAAGTTAAAAGAGTAGCTGCTTGTTGGAAACAACTCTGAAGTTTAATGAAATTAAGAAGGATGAACTGTAAGTTTGTGAGGTGCTGAGCAGCTCCTGAAGATGCTGCTAACTGCCATAATCTGCTGCTTTCTTGAAAAGTGATTGAATCATGTATGATACAGCCTTGAGAATATTCGATGAAGAAACTGGAAACTGCTTTATTGGGGAATAATCCTCTGGCTGGTAGTTTAAATGCTTTTGATGCATTTAAAGTGGAACCTGCTAAAGTGCCTGTGGAACAGCAAGCCCGAAGAGGGATGTCTGAAGTTAAAGATTCCTCGATTAGCCAATAACAAGACACATGCAACCCCCTTGCTCGCTGTAGCATGGAAGTGGGGGAAATAAAGCTGGAATGCTGCCTGAAGCTGACTGTTTCTCCATTTCAAATATTAGCAACAATTTCTAAGAAGAGCCTTACTGTAATTAGAATTAATGACTTCATGCTTCTAAGAGTTCTTGCTTAATTACCATCACACATGTTTTTACAGCTGTCCTTTTATATAAACAGTACACTGCCCCATGCATCTGCCTCAGTACTCAAAGCTTTTAAAGCCTTGTGAAAAACATTAGTTATGGGTACCTGCTGAATAGGAGGAGAATAAAAACGAAAAACTGAGTTCAGAGCAAATGAGAATTAGAAATTAGACAAAAAGGCAGAAAGGGAAATGGAGGTGAGATAGGAAAGACTACAAAGTACCAAAATGTCAGGGGACATTGGCGAGAACAGTCTCTCCAACTGGAAGTTTATGAAGTGTAATACGCTTTCGTATCATCTACCATCAGCTAATTAGTCATTGCAAACAACAATAATGTAGGAAGCCCATGAAGACGCACATGTGGCAGAACAGGACAACTATATAACCCTTGAGATCCTTCTTGCTCCTGTTCTGGTACAAAACCATCTGGGAAAGACAGAGGGATTTGCACATACTTCAAGCTGCTTAATATGTGTGCAGGCACTGTGGAATACTATGAAAAGAACGGTGGGACTTACCAATCCAGATCTGAGTGTGCACAGCATGTGCACCTCAGCTAATGAGTGATGTAGATTATCTCTGTAGCCAAAGAAGAGCTTTAGGCTAAGCTGTAGTTTAACTGAACCTGTAGACCTTGACCTCAGAGTTAGATGAATTCACTTTGGAAGACTCTGTTTTTCTCCCCTGACTAGAAAGTGAACAGGGCCAACAGACTTAAATGTAGATCTCTAAAACTGGGATAAATTAATCTCATTGATGTGGCATGCAGTTTTCAGCAAGATGTGGCTTGTCTGTGTTTGCCAGCAGCTTCCTGAGCTGCATTAAGAAGAGAGGTGCTACCAGCTAAAGTGAGGTGATCCTTCTTTTCTACTCAGCACTGGCCAGGCCACACCTGTGTCTGAGCTCCCCCATAAAAGAGATAATTTCTTTTGTCCAGTGCAGAGCTACAGTGATAGGACAAGGGGTAATGGTTTTAAACTACAAGAAGGTAGATTTAATAATTTCTAATAAGCAATTATTGACAAAATTAATGGCAAAGAGTTTTTACTCTGGAATATTGGCAAAAAATCTGGAGTATTGGAGTAGTACTTTATGTTAGAGAGTCTCACTGTATATTCTAAGCACCTTACAGAAGGAGTTTGGCTCCACATCTGGTTAACAGACAGATATAGAAGCCTTCAGAAAATAATTGAAAACATGAGTTAGGAAATACTTAACTTCCTAGCTTGCCTGATCTGAAACGGCCACTTCACATTGTTTGCAAAAGGAGCCAGGGTCCCCTGGTCACGCGTATGTAGGACACAAGAATGGTCAGTGGCTAATACTAAAAATTCTGAAATAATGCAGATTCATTTGAAACACCTTAGGTGTTGGAAAGCTTTTGAAGGTCCATAGTACAGATGCAATTATGTATAAGTATTATTGAAAAGTGTTTTGCTATTGGCACTGGGAGACAATCGCATATTATGTATTTTCATACCTGACCTCAGGAGGAAGTAAGCTTTCATTTTAGGCTTTCACCCTCGAGTCTTTAATACTATATCTCATATCCCAAGAACAGAATATCGAAGGGTTATTCCTCTGCCCAGGTCTTACATGTTTAACTTCACACAGACACGTATTTATACATTAACACAGTAGACAATAGGTCAGATCCTTAGCTGATGTAAATAAGCATAGCTCCTTCATCTCTGCAGACAACTCTGATTCATACCAGCTGAACACCAGTATATTTTCCCTAGGTCTGGATTCAGTAAACCACACACACAGAGTGCAAAGCAGCCTATTGTTTGAAGAAAACCTTTCTTGTTTAGGGCACTGCTGAACAAATAAACGAGGGAGCAGAGGGAATTAACAGGAATGAAGAGCATTAGTTCCTCAGAGAAAATAACATCAAAAAAGCCCTTGGTATCCATCAGTCAGGATTCCTTCAGCGCTAAACAAAAGCTGCAATGGAAATTGCTGTGCCGTAACCTATGTGATTCCATGCTGAACAATTTACGTGAAATGCTGCACTTCCAACACATTGTACAGATCAAGTATCATGAGCAAGGAATGAGAGTATATGAGAAATTAAAAAGAGCTTAAATACTATTCAAGCAAAGCACTTAAACATGCATTTAACTTTTAACCTGAGAATAGTCCCATTGAAGTCAATGGGATTACTTATGTACTTAAAGTAAATCATGAGATTAAATGGTCCTGTGGATCAGGATTTTAAAAATCTGAGTAGCTGTTACTTAAAATGGGATACAGTACAACAGGGGTAGGGAATGAGAAAAATATGTTTTCCATCCTCTGTTTCAAGTGTGCTGACAAAAGGCATGGTAAGATCTAGCACCGGGAAGTTAGAGTTGGAAAAATTCAACCTTGAAATAAGACATTTCCTCATAGCTGTGAGGAAAATACTGAGACAGCTTATGAGAAGGAAGTGGATTTACCCTCACACAGACTTCTTATAATGACATAAAATATATTAAAAGGAAAAGGGGATTAATCTAGATTCTGAGAGTAAATTCAATGGTTTAAGAAAACCCCTATAGCCAGTTCCTGGAGGAGACGTCCCTCCACCAGTTTATTGCAGCATCCTGGTCCAAGTCCAACCTCCAGTTCAAAAGGTTCCTAGAAGACTGACTATGAGACAGATTATTTTATATTGCCCCACATTTTTTGTTTCTTGTAAGTATCTCTACTTTTGGAAGTAGTTTGGTCTAGACATATTTTTTAATAAATCTAGTACAACCGTATTTCTTTTCAATATTGTATTATACATACACCCACATCATGAGAGGATTAGGCCGGCTAGTATTTGAAGTCTTTGGCTCTAAAATATGTCAGCCTGACTTCTGCTTATGACCTTTGTTCATGAGTTTGTTGTGGAAGAGCATTGATTACATTTCCTGCAGCAGTCTGACAATCCTGAGCTTCCTTCAGGATTTGGGAAGGAAGTGGTTGCTGTGCTGGGCGGTCAGTTGACTGGATCTCAGTGACTGGCAATGGAGCTGGAGTCACCCAGGAGCATCTCACCTGAGCAGGTCCCAGCAGCCAGGTGCCATGCTGTGAGGAAGTAACCTCCGTTTCTCCTCTACATGGCACATCTAATTTCCTAAGGAAGAAAGTGTTATTTCATTACTGGCATATCTGGATAAACCTTACATATCCTGTGATTAGCTACAGATCAGACCAGATGATCTCATTCATTTTTTTTTTTTTTTCTGGCTCCAAGGACCATAAACTTTTGTCCTGGGCTAGAGCCCTTCAAATCCCATCTGAGTCCCTGGAAATACCCCTATTGACTTCACTCTGTATGAACAAGACTTCAACTTGGTCTACAGCCTCTGTCCGAGTCAATGGGAGTCCAGAAAGAATGCAGATCAGCTTGCAGTAAATAAATGTGCCAAAATGACCACAAGCCGAGCTATTCAGAAAGGACTGGTAATAGCACTTTCACAGAAACTGAACATGTGGATGCTCCATTAGCTAAAGATATCTGCACAAGAGATTCTTCTCAGCTTTCTCTATGAAAGGTCTGTTGAAGTTAAAAGCTTTTAAAGTTACTTACAGAAGAGAAGTTTAGCACAGGCTATAGGGCCCTGAAGGATTCAGCCACTGGGGAAAAGCTGTTTCACCACAGTTTGTCCATTTCCCAAAATGAAACTGAGATCAGGCCACATAATTTGCATGAGTATCGGCTGGGTTTTAAATGAGAAAAGACTCATGCTCTGGGCCAGAAGCACAGCTGGTATAACCCTAAGGATCTAGTTCATAGCAGTAATGTTTTTCTGCAGTTTGAAGCCAGAGCTCCTGCAGGTTTCAGTATGACAGCTCTTAGCTTTAGACCCAAGGCATAACAGAGTGCTGGGAATATTTAACAGTGCACTTTTCCCCAAAATATCAGAGTTCAAGATGCCTATGTCTTTTATGGTAGAGATGATCCCACTTTACATTTGAGGCTTTTTGCTAAATAATAAGCTGGTTTTGTTTACACAATGATATAGAATTAGAGAGAAATAGATGCATCTTTGCATAAAAATTAAGTCACCATTATCGTAAGAGGTGTTGTTTATATAGCATTTATGCGTCTACCATTTAAATGACCCCATTTAAATAATAAGATATTTAGGAATGTTAGTTAAAGCATGAGGAATATTTCACTTTTTACAAACAGCAATGACACAAACATCTCAACAGCTTTGCATTATTGACTTTATGCATAGTCACAAGAAGGGAAATTTGTGTATGATGGTTTTGTGTCTTTGTGGGTGGATTTGTCTTCTGCACTTTCTGTCCTTGGAATATAAAAAGCTCAGGACTTTATGAGGTGTAACTTTACTTGGCAATTCAAAATACCCATAGACAAGACCAAGAAATTTAAAGCATATAAGGATTAGGGTCAGTTTTCTCAATGTGGGTATATTAAATTAGGGAGGTAGCTGGTTAGCCAGGCATCATAAAAAAGCACCCAATTATCAGATGTGCTAACCACCTCAAATTTCATTTCCAGAGTGTGAGTTTCCTTGGCTCCATCTATTCTGCCACACCAAAATTTGGACTTTAATTTCCCAAACTGTGACTCAAAGTGCTGTTTTCCACACCGTCTGAATGAAAGGGCCAGTTCCTCCCTTGCTCCTGGGCTTTTCTAGTTGTCAGCCTGTTACTTTGCTTGGGACATCAGCCGGAGCTTGAAAATTCATGTAGGCAGTGTGTGCAATCTGATAGTCAGGCTCAAGCACAAGTCTGACCCCAGAGTTAGCAAGTACTGATGCACCCACGATTGTCTTCTGGAGCTGCCTGCCCTGGCCCTAGCAGAGGCTGAAGGTACATCACCTCAAATAGTTTGACAATCTGGGCTTCGTGTAAAGAATAAGCAAGAGCCCAAGGTCTGGCTCAGCCTTGTGCACAGGCAAGCAGAGACCGCATTCATGGCCATCAGGTGTGATTGGGACAGCAACCAGTAGAAAACACAAAGGACTAAGTATGTACATGTGGTGTAAAATGCAGTAGCTGCTCAGAAAGCAGGGCTGTGTGTATTTGAGAGAGATGGTTGACCTGGAAAATTTACTTGTGGCTAAGATAATAACCTGGTTTCGTAAGGGATTGTTTTCCCCTGCTTTTTTGTAAGTTGTGCTCTGTTTGCATTTGTTTTCAATTATATTATTTGTAATTGTTGCTTTTTCCTGAAAAATTATAACTTTGGCACACACACTTGAATACCAGTGTTCATCTATGTCTGAGGCATGGATTCAAGGCAATTAGAAGTGATGTGCTTGCTTTTTAATAAGAAATTAGCTGCCACAGGGAATTATCTTGGTAAAAAAAATCCCCCAAAAGTTGCTTTTGCTATATGATATATTTTAGAAATGTTTTGGCTCTCTCCAAACTGCAAAAACTATGCCTGTCATTTCAAAATGCTCTGGGGAAAGGCAGCTGAATTCCTCTTCTAACTGTGAAATAATAGACACAGTTTCATGCATTTGGGGGAATGTAAAATATTTCTATTACTGTTTCATGCCTTTCTCCTGATCCCTGCCTCCTCTATGTCTCCTTTTCCCCTCACTACCCAAAGCAGCATTTGGGATGGGAGAGCCATTTATCAAGAATATGTATAAAAAGCTTTCCCACAGAGTTTCATGAAAAATAGATATTGATTAGAGGCTAGGGGAAATAGGATTTTTCAAGAAAAGGCTTAACAGAAGAAATTGAACATTTGATACAGGAGTGTGGAGAGAAATGCTGGACCATAGCCATAGGGGCTGGCAGCTGAAGAGAGAGCAGAAAAGTGTGGGGTAATGCAAAGAGATCAAAGGAGCAAAAAAATTATCCTAAATATAAGAGGAAATACCCTGGCTCTATTGGCCTGGAATAGAGTCTAAAGGGAAATTTTGGTGTTGGAAGGTAGAGACTGGACAAAGGACTGGAAACACTTCCTGGGCAAGATCTCTGCATTGTCAGGGAGATGGATGCATGTCTGTCAGCTGAAATACCATAAGCAGAGACACAGGATTAGTCATGAGCTATTAACTTCCACATGGCAATCCTGGGAGGTTGCAGCACTGACACTGCCCATTATAAATCTCCTGTGAAGAAGCAGGGTACCCAAAAGAAGATGTTTAACACAGAGATAAAGAGATGGGAAACTCAACTTCCATGTATCTTAATACCATGTCCTTCCTGGTTGTCTTATTTGCTCAGATGCTGAGTTTCCTCTGGAGACACTTAATTCCAGGGAGGCATCTCAATTATGTAGATCAGCAAATCACAGCTGTTTCTCAAACCAGATGTTAGAAACTGTCTCTGGCAAGCTTCTCCCAGGAGCTGAGTCGCCTGTGGTTGACTCTGCAGACAGCTCCTCCTCTGCCCTCCCCCCGAGTCCCACCAGTCCTGAAACCCAGTCCGCAGTGGTCCTTGGTGCCACCCCACCAGGCTGGTTGTTATTATGAGTCAGGACAGATAAGCTGCAGTCTGATAGTTCAGCGCTGTGGTTGAAGGAGAACTAGATCATTATGGAGCTATGTGTCTTTTCAGATTGATAAGTGATGCTTTCACTGCAGATGAGGATGCCTGGGCAATATGTAAGTTATCAGAGCTGTCTTCACTTCCAGTTTCTGAGTCCAGGCTCTGTTTCCAGGTTGACATTAGTGGAGTGCGTCAGCTAGCCATGCCCGTCTACCCAACCCTGACATGCCTGCACAACCTAAACAGACTACACAACCAGGGAACTGTCACCTAGGATATGTGCCCAGGTGTGAACTAAAATGCATATGGGGAAGCATGGTGTGATGTATCGCATCATGATATTTACCACAAAAACTTTCACTAATTGGGTGATGATCCCAAAGGAGATGAGGAACAGCTGCAGAAGCTGCACAGGAACTCATCTGCAGCTTGAGTTTAAGAGCCATAGCTCCAGGGGAAACTGTCTTCTGCAGCCACTGTTCTGCATTACAAAATGAAAGGGCTCCTGTCCTCTCCTGCCTCAGTGACACTCCTCCATTAAGGGTTGGTTAATTGCCTCCATAGCTGTCACTGTCTGAGGGAGAAGGTTATAGCTGAGAAAGTCTTAGAAAACCTGGTAGATAACAAAGTATCTGGCCAGTACGTTTAATTCAGTAGATAAAAGGGGTTCGAATTCTTAAATGCCTGGTTTGCATCTGACCTGACAAACATCTGAAGTTTACATTTCTTTTGTTCAAGATCAAGTAAAATTTAGTTAAGATTTACTAAATAGTTGCAACTTATACCTTCCTCATTGTAATACAGATTCTCACATTGAACTGCATTTTAAAGAGTGAATAATACCCATGCTTTTACCTAATAAATACATAAAATAGTATTTCTTTCTCACCCCCTAACAAAGGAATTTGATGCTGGAAAGCCTCCTATTATTACATGCGTTGGGCATTCTCGGTACATCTGAGGAAAGTAACAAGATAGAGTCACTTATTCTGCAAAGTATACTTTAAAATGTTTGGCACCTCTGAACTCTTTGTTTTTCACTGCTGTTACTGAAACACATGGTTTCATATTAATAGTGAGAAGCTTTCTATTCTTTTTTAAACAGAAGTAAACTGGAAGACCTTGTCAAAACAAGTAGGTTAAGCTTGACTAATCAGCTGAACTCTTTCTATTAATAGCCAAGATGGCATCATTTTTCCATTAAGCTTTGTCTAGAACACTGGGGGCAGGTACATAAATCCATACAGAAGAGGTTGAACTAGATTAATTTTTCCAAAATGAAAATACAATAATTGCCATTTACTTCATATTTCTTCATTCTGGGAAGGAGTATTCTGCCTACTGAACAAAATAGGACGTGAAAAACTGAGACTTTCAGAAAACTTTGTTATTTTGTGTTCTGCAAGAGGACAGTTGCTTTGTTATGACTTGGTTAGGTGGAGTCTGATGTTGTCATGCTCATGGAATATGATCATGTCTGTAGTCAAACTACGTGCACTGCTCATCCTGTTTAAAGTTATTTCTCAGACAAATCATGTCTCAGCTGGGTTATTAAATGCAATCTGATAGTAAATGTGTATAAAATTGGCATAAAATAGAGAGGTAAAGTCAGGTAGAATCATAGACTGGTTTGGGTTGGAAAAGATCCTAAGATCATCTAGTTCCAACCCCCCTGCCATGGGCAGGGACACCTCACACTAAACCATCCCACACAAGGCTCTGTCCAACCTGGCCTTGAACACTGCCAGGGATGGAGCACTCACAACCTCCCTGGGCAACCCATTCCAGTGCCTCACCACCCTCACAGTAAAGAACATCTTCCTTATATCCAATCTAAATTTCCCCTGTTTAAGTTTGAACCTGTTACTCCTTGTCCTCTTGCTACAGTCTCTGATGAAGAGTCCCTCTCTGGCATTCTTATAGCCCCCCTTAAGATACTGGAAGGCTGCTATGAGGTCTCCATGCAGCCTTCTCTTCTCCAGGCTGAACAGCCCCAACTTCCTCAGCCTGTCTTCATACCAGAGGTGCTCCAGTCCCCTAATAATCCTTGTGGCTCTCCTGTGGACTTCTTCCAACAGATCCATTGAGAGAAACAGTGTTGGTTTTGTGTGTTGAGGATAGGGCTCTGCAATATTAAGACTTTGCAATTGGGGCTGGGGTAGGTTACTAAGGGAACGAAACAAAGATTTTAAAATACCATGACTTAAACAGATATACTCTGTAATTAAAGACATGTCATTTTTGGGTGACAGACACACTCTGTGGTTAAAAAAGAATGCTATATTTGTACAACCTACGAAACTAAGCTGGTGCAAACTGGTTCTGTTGTTAAATAGTAAGTTGGGGTACCATATGTACGCCAGAGAGTTATGAAATCGAACCATAAAAGGAGATAAATAAATAAGAGGAAGGGGCTTCTGAAATCGAGTAAGGGGAGATGTAACCAGAGGCGGGACAGTTAGCTTGTAGATTATATGTGTTGGACAAGCTGTAAACATTGGAGTACCCAACCAGTGGGGAAACAAGGGAGGGAACTTGCAGACAGGGTAGGAAATATAAATCAAATTTCTGCCTTTGCTGTATGTGCCTACTAGGACACCCATTTTTGCAAAAATGTTAATAAGTAACTGGTGCTTCACTGTTGTGTCCATACTGAGCTTTTACGAGAAATGCATTTATCTAGAGACCATTTCCAACAGTTCCACGTCCTTCTTATGCTGAGGACACCAGAACTGTACACAGTGCTCCAAGTAATGTCTCATGAGAGCAGAGTAGAGGGGCAGGATCACCTCCTTCGACCTACTGGTCATGGTCCTTTTGATGCAGCACAGGATACGGTTGGCTTTCTGGGCTGCGAGCGCACACTGAAGCCTTGTTCATTTTCTCATTGACCAACACCCCCAAGTCCTTCTCTGCAGAGCCGCTCTGAATCTCTTCTCTGCCCAGCCTGTAGCTGTGCCTGGGATTGCCCCAACCCAGGTGTAGGACCTTGCACTTGTCATGGTTAAACTTCATAAGGTTGGCATCAGCCCACCTCACAAGCGTGTCAAGGTCCCTCTGGATGGCATCCCTTCCCTCCAGCATATCAACTGAACCACACAGCTTGGCGTCATCGGCAAACTTGTTGAGGGCGCACTCAATCCCACTGTCCATGACAGCGACAAAGATGTTGAACAAGACCGGTCCCAACACCGATCCCTGAGGGACACCACTCGTTACTGGTCTCCAGCCAGACATCGAGCCATTGACCACAACTCTTTGTGTGCGGCCAGCCAGCCAGTTCTTTATCCACAGAGTGGTCCATCCATCAAACTGATGTCTCTCCAATTTAGACACAAGGATGTTGTGTGGGACAGTGTCAAATGCTTCGCACAAGTCCAGGTAGATGACATCAACTGCTCTACCCCTGTCCATCAGTTCTGTAGCCCCATCATAGAAGGCCACCAAACTGGTCAGGCAGGATTTCCCCTCAGTGAAGCCATACTGGCTGTCTCCAAGCACCTTGCTGTTTTTTCATGTGCCTCAGCATGCCTTCCAGGAGAATGTGCTCCAAGATTTTGGCAGGCACAGAGGTGAGACTGACTGGTCTGTAATTCCCCGGGTCTTCCATTTTCCCCTTCTTGAAAATGGGGGTTATATTTCCCTTTTTCCAGTCGTCGGGAACTTCACCTGACTGCCGTGATTTTTCAAATATGATGGCCAGTGGCTTATGAAGTAAATGCAAATTTACTTAATAAATTAAAGCCTTTATATTATATTGTTATATAACTTAATATTTTCTTATTTATTATACTTATTAAATTAAGTAAATGCAAATTTATCAACCACATCCAAGCTATGATTTGTTACCTGAGAGCTCTTATTCTATTGGTGTTCACCATTTCCTTAATCCATAACACAAATCACTTAATCCAGCACTGCCCTGTGTAAAGAAGCTGAGTCAGCACTACAGCATCCACTGACAGGATTTGGGCTTAGTTTTTTTTTTTGTGTGACTGATTTCTCTCCAGCTCTAACCTATGTGTTTGTCTATGGCTCCAGGAGGGAGCTGAAATTTAGATATTTCTGTGCATAGTTTCTCTAAGTGATCATCAGCAGTACTGAAAACCCCAGTTTTATTAATAAAAACTCTTCCCCAGGAGCACTCTCAGCTCTCCCAGGAAAATGTGTTCATCTCTGAATCTTTCGCCCAACAAACAATAATGCAACAAAATCTTTACCTAAGAGAAAAGGCCTGAGACTGATTTAGGCATTGCTTTTAGCCACCAGCTGAGGAAACAAACTGCAGCTGAGAGCTGCTATCAATATACTGCCAAAACCATACAGATAAACAACTAGGACAAACACCCTAAGGTCACAAGTATCTGGAGTTCATGTAAGAGCTGCTTAAGCCACCCAGAGTATGAGGACATAAGAGAAAAGCCTGTATTTTAGTCAGCATGCCTCCAAAATGCTAACTTTACTACTGAAACATTTCCTCATGTTAGGAACGTGGAAGTGTCAAATGGACAAACAATCCCCATCTTCCCAAGAACTGTCATAACACTGTAAAGCTATAGGGCACTCAGATCTCACTGCTTCAATAAAATCATGTAACAATCTTTGCCACAGTCCTTTGTTGCCATCTCCTGGCATCTATACTTTCCCTTTAGTAGTATAACCACTTGTTGCAATGATTTCTTACAGGTCTAAATTTGCATGACTTGAGACCTTGAGGAGATCAGATCCATCATATAATTCATGGTAGCATCAATGAGAAAACAATAGACTACAATTCCCCATCTGGCTGAAATATATATCTTAAATGAGTTGCATGTGTAGGGGCACAGTGGATTAATTAGAGATGCTACCACATAAGTGAGTAGTAGCAGCTCCCTACTTTTCACACATAAGCGAGTAGTAGCAGCTCCCTACTTTTCTTACAGGTTACTGTGTTAACACAGGATTTACCACTATTGAAATCACAGTTAACCTCTATTCTCACTACACATGGCAAGTATTGTAGTGTCTAAGTCAGGCTTCACTTCTTACATATACAAGCAGGTTTAGGATTTTTCGATCACTAAGTGCACATATTCACATGTAATTCAGAATGGACCAGCTACAGAAGAAAGGATAATACAAAGTCATGCTCTGTGACATAAAGCAGCATTAGAAAATAGAAGTTAATTTAATTGTCAGATTGTGCACAAAACCCACTTCCAGTTTTCTTGAAGAACGGAAGTGGTTTTAGTAATGAAAGATATGTACTTCCTTTTGCAGTGTGTTCAGAGGTATGAACACGTTCAGACAAAGTGATCCCTTAGATGTTTTTAGTGTTCAGGCATAAAAATAAAACATTGTAGTTTTTTAAAGTTCCATGTTTTTATACTCACAATTCCTGATAGTACCATCCTTATTCCCTCCTGCTTTTAATTTTATATGAGGAAGTTCTCTTTCCATTTCTTTCAGCTAAAGCAAGAGCTTCCTTCCTCTTCTGGCTTCTGAGCTAATAGATGATACTTCTTTTTTGATCAGAGAAATGAGTATAGAGACATTTTGACAAGAAGTTCTTCAACAAAATGCTTTTACTTCTGCCTAATGGCCATGAGCAACCAGCATGAGTTTATCTATCTTCTATACCAGGAGAATCTTGAAATGTGTAACCCCACCAGCAGTATGCTCTTCTAGCAATCCAGCAAACATTATATAGGACTGAAATAGTCATACAAAGTGCTCATTTATCCTTCGCATATCTTGACTTATAACTGTTGTCAGAACAGGGAGCAATTTAGAGAATAAAGCCTTACAATCTACTTGTTTCAACACCGGTCAGTATTAAAGAAAAATGTATACCAGCAGTCTTCCATGTGGGAGCAGCTGAGCATTGATGCTGCACTGGGGGCTGCATTCACTCTATTACATGCACTTAAAGCAGTTGCTTTTTTGCACAAAAAAAATCCATGTAAACTTTACTCAAGTTTGTAATGTTTGCTTGCAATTCAATAGCGTTTGCTGCTACACATAAGCCTTATTTTTGGACATACTGCACAAACAGAAAAGGGATTTTTCATGCCATGGATAAAGCAGAAAAGTTAAATTTTGTCAGCAACTCACAACATTTATCCATATAATGGGAAAAGTTCACTTAAATGTGGACATTTGCCAGAAATACCAGGTCTGTATCCTTAGCACGTAATTTTTCTATTTCTTACTTCTCATCTGGGTCCTCTAGGGTCGTGCTCTTCCATTTCTTATTCACTATGCTCCAAGTAGCCAAGAAACTGATGTTAAAATGAAAGACTGACCGACAGCTCTCACTTTATGATTATAGAAAAACCTTATTTGCGTATGCAACTGGAGGCATCCAATTATGTGGCTGTATTTGCCAAAGCAGATTTTGCAAGATATCTCCACAGCTTACCAATCAAAAGTTCTCCTCAAATGTTCTCTATAAATCCTCTTGCAATTTCACTGGCAGGATGATTCACACAAAGAGCTCCAGCCAAAGGAAGCTGTACTGGTCATGTTGGTATGGCAAAGATGGGACTGCCTGGGGAAGGAAGCTTCCCTGGAGGAATCCTGGGGCTGGGAGGAGTGCTTGTAAGATCTCCTACCTTTAACCCTTATAAAATGCTTTGAGTCAAGGTGGCAGCGTGGTATTGAATGTTGTTTGGCTGCAGTGGCAATATTACCCACTGGGTGAGAGACTGTGCTATGCTCTCACCTGTGAAGGAGCAGTCTGTCTTCACAAGGGATGAGGAGTTTTGACCAAATACAGGTAAATATATCGTCTTTGCCTAGCTCGTATGGTTTCTTACATTGAACAATGTGTTTTCTGCACCATCCTGCTTCTAAATGCTTTTGTGTTGATGTTAGCACACTGCAATGGCTGCATATTGCCAATACAGTCACAGTAAGGCAGAAGCTTTCTGTTCCTCAAAAGCGCTTGGTATATGGTGTATTATGTTGCGTATTATTTTTATTTAATCCTACACAAGCAAAACACCAAACAACAACTCTAAGTAAGGACTAGAAGTATTTATCCCACTAGTGAGTGCCTATTTGGAGCATTAGCTGCGACACAACAATAACTGCTTAGTATACCCAGCTCCAACTTAAATTTTAGCTTCTTCCTGGTTAGTCAGAAGAGGAAAACTTGCACTGTCTAAAGTGCCAGAAATAAAGGTATTTCTGATTATTGTCACATTTTCCATAACTCCAAGTTTAAGGCCACCTGCTTCACTGCTTTCTTCATGGTATTTTCTATATGTGCTTTCTTTCTGTCTGTTTGGATCATGGAGGTAGTACATTTTGGTTGCAAACTTCTGAGCTGCTTTTCTAAAAAGCAAGATCTGCTTTTCCATTATTTTTTTTTGGTGTATATCTCTTTAACTATAACAACCTTGCAGGGTAGTCATAAGAGGGTTGAATCCTAATGTCCCTGCAACTAGTTATACAAAAGGAAGTATTTAGGAACGGAAAGTACCTGTTCTCCAGGCTTGAGCTTGGATTTTGATATACTGAGCAAAGAACATTGTCAGTCCACTGTCTGGGAAATACCCTGCTGCAGATTTCTGTGGAAATCATCTGAATCTGTACAGAAGTAGCCCTGCTATGAAAGGGCAGGTGTTTGCAGAAGGGGTGGTTCGCTTGCTGACAGATGACCTGCTTTCTTAGGGGAAATAGCTCTCCTACCCGCTAAACGAACAGTGGTAGTAAGTTAAAACTTTGGACAGGTTGGGTGGTATTTCCACTGAGGAAAGCAGAGGCAGTCCCACAGACAAGCATCAGGGAGAAAATTTGGCTTGCAGATTACATCCTGTAGGAGCACCTGATCCCAAGCAGTGGCCTCCCGAAGAAACCCAAGATACTGCTCTTCAGTTTGGTCACAAACTAAATGGTGTTATTTCTGGATAACTTTGCTTCTTTTCTCCAGTCTCTTCCTGAGAATTTTGTGGGATTTTGCTCGTTCCTTGTTATCCACCATGCAATCAAAACTGCTTGGTGTGTATTAGCTCTTTGTTCTGTACATGTGGACGGAAGTGAGCAAGATTTCTTTGCTGCTGTCCCAAGCAGTCCTTGCAAAAACAGCTGCTATGATGTCAAAAGAAACAGTAAATCTCTGGCATAACAAAAGAGAATCAAAGTGACTTAAAAGAAAAAGTTAAAGCCGTGTTATTTTCCACACACACACACACTCCACAGTATTGTAGAAAATTCCTTAAGCAACAGAAATGGAAAGAGAAACAAAGTTTAACATTTCAGTGTCTTACTCAGCAAAGATTTCTGAGGAAAACAGATCAGCTGAAATAGTACACTTTGTTAGTTTTTCCATATTCTTTATTCAAATAAAGATATGTGAGCTACATATGTTCCTGTTTAATTCTAAGATTTTATTCTAAATGCCTTTGATGTACACTCACTTGATATTTTTATTTATTAGGTATTGAAAAGAGTGACACATACGGATAATGCTGAATGTGCCGTACATCAGTGCAGTATTTAGTTTGTAGAGATTTTATCAGAAAAGCAATATCTGTAGTGAGAGGAAATATCTTTTATTAGCTTAGCTGCCATAGCTGGGGGGGGGGGGGGGGATGGGGGACGGGGGACGGGCAGAAGGGACATAAGGCTAAAAGCTTTGGCCATTTTTCCAGTTAAGTCTTTCAGTTTAATAAAAGATAGTACCCTCAAACCACAAAAGCTACAGCAACACCAGTATTACAGTACAAAAGATTAATCATTCATGCAGACATGGCCAGGAAGCTGTGTAACCTCATTGTCTGCATCTTCCCCTCTGCCCAGAATAAAATATATGGTTATTGCACTCACACCTAATGATTTTGTTAGGAAAGGAGAGGCTGTAGTTGGTGCATTTCATGAGGTGCATGAGTTTAGCCAGGTAGGAGCAGGCTGTCTCAGCCTCATGTACCAGGTGGGAGGATGGGGTGTGCGGGACAGCTGCAGTATAGCACAGCACATACAGCCAGGAGCAAACCCTCCACTTCCAACCCTGAGCACTCACAACACACCAAACTAAAGCCCAGCTCTGTGATCCTTGTTTAAATATCAGGCTCATGAAAAGATGCAAGACTGAGTTTGAGTGACAAGGTTAGACTCCTCTTAGGGCAAAGGTTTGAAATTCCTTTACCTAATGAGTAATTGTATCATACCACCCCTGCTGAGCTGCTAATAGCAAATGAGAAACATTGTGGGGCAGAAAGAAACTAGGAGTCCTTTCTAATTAAGTGTGGCCCTCTCTGAGTCTCTAGATAAAATCCACAATACTTTTTAGCCCACACTTGCATACCACACCTTTTTCTTCTTTCAGTTTTCCTCCATGCTCTATCCACTGCTCTGCAGGCAGAAAATTCCACTTGAATTCCTTTTGTGTCTGGTCATTCCATAGATTAAATCAGAGCCCCTTGGTTTGCTATTAGGAATGCAATTGTCTCTGCTATCAACATGTCTCTGGACCCATCCTATTTCTATTTCCACTCTTAAGGTTCCATTGAGTCTCTTATGAAGCCCTATTTCTTTAATGTTTCTAAACTACGACCTGTGAATTTATGCATCATCTGGTTTGTCTCCAGTGCTTTGTCTAGGCCAAGAAATACACAGAATGTCATTGGTTCTGCTCTCAATGTGTCGCCACTTCTCTCAGACTTCAGCTAGGTGTGTGCAAGATCACCTTGACCCTAGGAGCCCTGCAATGGCTGAGGTGCTCTGCAAGGGCTGAAAGGGGCTTACCAAAAACTTGCACTGCATAACCACTGGTCTTTTTTGTGAATCATCTCATTCCTTCTTTGTGTCTTCATGAGCATTCCATTCTGCCCCGTGCCTTCCTTTCCTCCCATGTCCCGCATGCTTCTCACCACTGCAGTACGAATAGCCCTCTCCAGTGTCCTTCAGTGCCCCTAAATCTTCCGGCAGCACAAGCTGTGGCTGGCTGGGGCATGCCTGCATGCCAGCTGGCCAGCTAATGTGCATGTGGGGATGGGTCGGGTGGCCACCCTCAGTCCGAATAAAGGCTGAGCTCTGTCTGCATTCCCTTGAGGAACAGATGCTCCTCTGGCTCTTGTTTCTCTATGCAGACAAATGGTTCAATCAAACGTTTGGAAACTGAACAGCTTTGAGCCCTCTGCCCTTCTGGAATTGTGCTGCAAAGTTCTTAATAGTGATAGAAGACACGCAGATTGTCATGCAAACAGGCTGCAAAAATCACATAGGGATCATTTTCTTAGGAAATAAGGCTAAAAATCTAATAGCCTGGGTGGAAAATGACATCAGGGAAGCTGGATTTGGCTTCCTGATTCTGAGACTCAGCCTGTGCATTGCCATAAATAATGTTGCTGACAGGCAGTTTTAAATTGCACAACAAATGGATCAGGGCAGGGCTACTCCATGGAGCAGAGCAAAACACATCCCCTGTTCTTTCCTGCTTTTGTGCTCCTTGCTGCCAGATGCCTCCTCCTCCCCCTTCACTTACACAACCAAGTGTAAAGAGGAGTATCAGCACTAGCAGGCCTCCCTTGTCCTGAAGGACGAAGTCCTTATGGTTGTTGAACCCCCATGTCTCCTCATGCAAAATATACTGGACCTGTACGAGTGGATCTCAGGCAGGTTGTAGCGGTGCTGACCCTCTCCCCTCATCTACAGCCAGCTCTGGTGCTGGTCTGAGTCTGGTTCTTCTGTGTGCCTTAGTTCTGGCGCACCTAAAACTTCACATGCTCTTGGTGGTAGCCAGTGGCTACTTGCAAAGTTTTTAAGGACAGACACTAAAGGAATGAAGGCACAAACTGAATAAACAGACTAGAAAAGGAGGGAGTACGCCTGTGACGCAAAGTACGTGGTGGATGGGCTCTTTGGAACAAGTTTAATAGAAACCAGCAGAAATTTTCTGAGGTGTCTGTTATGTTCCATCTTCCTGGCACCTCCTCCATGATGTGAAATGAAGCTGTTTTGGCACTGGAATTTTGTCACTCTTCAGATATTCTAATTATCTGCCTTAACAGGAGTCTGGTTTCCTAGTTCACTGTTTCTTTTTCCCCCCTGGAGACTATTTCTGGCATCTGTTTCCACATCATTATCTGAACATTGAGTGCAAAAATGTCTTTAATGTTTTAGCAAGACTCTACCTAGCTTTATCAAGGAAATATCAATGTAAATCCATAAGATCTACTCTCATTTTCCTTGACCATTTTCCCCTTCAGGATGAGCTTGAATAGCACCTCATAACATGCATGAAAAACTCATTATTTCCTCTGCCTTTATTACCTCCTTACCTGACACACCTGATTTGAAGCATTGCTGGCTGATCCTTTATTTATATGCACTTGGATCCCAGTCCTTGCTGATGGTGATGGCTGTAGGAAAGGAGGGAATGTCGCACCTCACAGAATTCATCTCTAAGAGGTAAACCAGAAATAAAAGAAGTCAGATCTTAAGTCTCAGGCAAATTTTGCAAAGACCAAGTTAAATTCATTGGGATATTGTAAACAGACTTCAAGGATTTCAATGATTATTTTAAATTAAGCTGAAAAACAGTGGGAACTCTCAGAATAAAGCTTATATTTGGAACCAATCATACAATGGATACAGACTCCTTATTCTGCAGAGATAGATAATCCAAGCACGGTAGTATGGGTAGATCAACATTTAAAACATTGTCTTTGATGACCTTCCCCTTCAAAACTTTGCATCCCTGTAAGATTATCTGCATCCCGCACAGACCTGCAGAGCTTCCACCTGCTCATAGAGACATGTCATACCAGCACCTTTAGCTGTTTCTGCGTGGCACCAAGCAGAGGCACTGAGGGCTTTGCAAGCCTGCCACAAAAAAGAGGGGCCAGGGATGGTCCCAAAACGGAGGCAGGAGGAGCAGGGCTGGCGCGGGGAGCAAGGGGATGGAAAAGCAGCTGCTCCTATGCAACCAGGGGAAGGGGTCTCACTGGGGCTCCCTGGGAGGGCTGTCCCTGACAAAACTGCCACCTTGGTGCCTGTATCAGAGGCAAGTCTGCTTGTTCTGAGCTGTGGCCCAGGTAACCATCATTGTGTCATGCAGATGCTCTGCCCCAGCAGCTCTCAGCTTTGCTGCCTGCTACTTTCCCTGGCACAGGCAAAGAGCTGCTCCACATCTGCTTTGCCCTCACCCTGTCCAGTTGAGCTAAACCAAAAGCCAGCCCCAAAATGTGTGTGTAAAAGATGTCCAAACAGCCATTTTTGAACTCCCAAGTGGGCTTTATAGCTTCTCTGCTGTCCCTGCCCTGCTATAAAAGCATGTGCTGAACTACAGTGTGTCCACAAAGAGAAACATGCCAGTTCAGTAAAGAAGATAATTAAGATTTTATTAAAAACATACACCAGGAATGACTACTTGAAAACTGCCTCCCCGCACATAAGTCAGGCTCTACCTTTTGCTTTCAGCTCAGGAATGAGTGAACCACACGGCAAGGATTTACATTGAATGCTGATTAAGAAACAGCAGTTTCAAAGAAGAGTCTGAACTGCTGCATGCAGAAGTACTGATGGTGTCATTAAGCAGACTGGAGTTGCAAACAGACTAACTGCTTTGTTGTGTTCAGTAATCTTACTCCTGGCAGCTGCTGCTAGCCGATTCCCTGCTCTGCCCTGCCCAAGAAGTGTGTGGATGTACACAGATGTCAAGAGAAAAAGAAAAAAACAATGGAAAATATTTTGTTCTTAATGGAAAATATTCATCTCACGAAGTTTAAAATGGAGAAATCACTATTTGCTTTTTCCTCACAAAATAGAAATCCTTTTAAATGCAGATATGTGTGAAATAACCACCCCCTCCAACTTTAAAGAACAAATTAGTTTTGTGGCATCTCACCAGGCTGTGGAATTTATGAAAACCACATTCCTTGGATTCTAAAACACTGGCCATCCCGCTGCTCTTTCAAATAATGTTGATTCTGCTGACTAGTCTCTCTGAGAGCCAGCACAGTTGTCTAATTGTAAGTAAATAATCTCGGAACAAATCCATGTTTGACATACTGTCATACTAACATTTACTGTTTTGCAAAAGGGATTTACTTCAAGGATATTGAAAAATTCCATTGGTGTTTAAGAGGAGTAGCAACTGTGACCCTTTATAAATTAAAATGCTTGACCCTGCTATATGATATAGATGATCTGAAGTATTTCACATGTTCAGATCAGTAAAGGCGGAAAAGAAACTCTCCTTGTGAAGGTGCAGTATTATGTTCACACAAACATCCGCAATGGCTATGAAGGTTTACAAGGGTTAGCTATTTAAAGCTGAGACTCCTCAGCTCACATATAGCCCCAGTAGTTTCTTTGGGAATGTATAAGGTTGCAGATCGTTTTGCTAGGAAAGGACATGTGGGCCACATTCAGAGATGCTATTAGAGTGCTTAAGGACACTGGTGCCACTGTAATGTCAAAGTACAAGAGCTTCATGAGCCCTTTGGACCACCTACAACCTGAGCCTGCCAGGTCCTTGCATCCTGTATACTCAAGGGTAGAAGGAGTCATGAAACTCAGGCTAAAAGCCTAGAGTGGACAGCCTAAGCATGTCCCACCATGGCTCTTCTGAGACCCTCACAGAGCAGGCTAGGATCATACAGGGACTCAAGGTCTAGCAGCCTCACTGCTCTAGAATGTAATGCCATAGTAGTGGTGCTACCTAGGACAAGTGCATGTAGAAAAAAGTTCGCTTAGCTGAGATGTCACAACTCTCTGTCAGTAGAAACCACGACCTAACAATATGGCATACCAGCAAGCTTTGAAGAGGTCATCATGCTCTTGAATAGGGACACCAAGGTAGCAACATAGGCGCAGCACTCTGTATGGTCCATGATCCCTCAGAGTCCTAACCTTCAAACCTCTGAGCCTCACAGAGGACTTGACTTACTAACTTCCAGGACAAGGCAGATGATGTGTTGTGTCTGAAGTGCAGGCTAACCTCCAGGGATTACAAACCTATACACATACCGTGAATATTGCGGCCAAGTAATAGGAAGGGTGCTGGACTGGGGAATGAGGGTACCCAAATTCCCACCTCTCAGTCTTTGAATGTAAGAAACTACTTTGTTGAGTTTTTTCCATCACCAGCATGAAGATGCAGATCCATACCTCCCTTTGTGAAACTTTTTAAGAGCTGCAGTTAATGTAGTTGCTGTTTTCATTTCCATCAGTACTGCTTACAGTAGCTCTTGCTTAACATAGCCATGGAAAGAATACATCTCTTTCTGTAATATCACAGTCACTGTGTACAACCTGCTTGAAAATGGGTGCCGAGCTCATACAAGTTCCAGTGATGAAAAACACAAGCTTGTAAGCAGAATTACCCCAGCAAGATGCTCCATTAAACCAGTGCACTTTACTCAGACACAGACCAAATTCTGAGTGTGATGCAAAACTCCCAAAGATGTGTGCTTTGGCTTGTTAGATGTAGGCTGATGTTGGCGGTTTTTAAGAGGAAAGCTTGTCAGGCTCTCTAAGCCTTAGTCCTAGTGCTGAAACAATGTGCCTCATACCATTAAGTGTAAGAAGGCATAAAGGTGGCAGAATTTCTCTATTGACTTCAGACCAAGAGCGATTTAGGATTTAAGTCTTCATATTGTACTTTCACATGGCTGAATACTTTGTTCTTTTTAGTGTGTGTTTACTGTACATAATGTGACATATGCCTGTGACATATTTTCTTTCTAAACCCCTTAATATTCCTGTTAAAAAGAAGTGGCAAAAATGGCGTATTGTGGGCAAACTTAATAGAAATATTAATGAGAAACTGACTAATGAAAGCCTTCATATTAGTCATCCAGATGTCTAATAGGTACTGCTAATAACAAGTTTGCATTTTCTGAAAGCTCAGATATTGAAGTGCAATCAATGACATGGAAGTATATAAAGTTATGTCTAAATTCTTGGCTCCTACAGGGAAAACCCTCTCTTTGGATTTGTGTACATCTGTTTCTATCTGCAACTAAAATCCAAAGAAACAGGAGCTGGAACAGGTTTTAGTGTTGATTCAAGTGCTGCATGAAAAATCAGGTCAGTACCAAAAAGTTATGCTTATTTTTAAAATGTTCTTGAATGGGACTGAGTAAAAAAATCCAGTGTGTCAAGCCAGTTCTTTCGGACTGGTGTGGTACCCATGGAGAGATCACTCATAAATGCTGCTAACAAATTTGCCCTTTGTGACCTCATGCTGTGAAGTTACCATGATAATTAAAAGAGTTCCTATATCAAATAACAAAGCCCTTTTTTTGACGGTGGAATGTGTAATGTTTGTAGATTTTCCTCTCCAGTAAGCTGTCAACATTTTCAAGGAAAACAGGAAGATGTCTAGTGGGGAGATCACAAGGTAGGAGTCAGGAGGTCTAGGTTTATTCCTGGCCCTGTCACCATCACACTACGTGATGCCCGACTCCTCTCAGCTTCATTTTCATCATTTGCTACCCAGCAGTGCTGTTCCTTACAGTCTTCGGGCTGTGCTCTGGGTGCTGGGGCCATCGGGAAAGTGCTGGTGGCAGGAGATGTTCACAGGTATCTGGAGCTTCTGGGCATCTCCTGCAGTGTGAAGTTTCGGAAAACATGGGTTGCCTTTGAAAAACAAACGTGCAGTTTTTTTGCCTCTCTTAGAAGTTCAGCTGCTTTGGAGGAAATATTAAACACTTTCCCATGAATGCTTGTACTGGCCACGAAGGTGCCATTATAATAGCTGCCGTTTAATCCAATCTTTGTCTTAAGCGATAAATTTTCGGCAACAATCTAGTCATATTTCCATGGGATCCCAAATGGCTTCTTTTCTAGTTTTGTTTTTTTTTGAGGCTGAATTAACATACGTAATATAAGGGTTTTCTTTTTTTCTTTTGCTTCATAAATGACTTTTTGTTAGGCACAGTGGAAACAGAACACCGTATAACAGTTCAAAATGAAGCCATCTGGCTTTGCGTCCATCTGACAATGTTAACAAATATCCCACATCTAAAAGAAACATGAAGCACTGTTTTTGTGGTGTGTTCACGTACTTTACTTTGAAGGAGCATAGCAGATACATACATATTTTAAATGAAGTGCATGTTTCCTCATTTTTTCCATGGCATTTCATTGTCTCTTTGCCTGTGTTTTAGCAATCTTGTCCTCTGCCTTAAAATATCAGAAACAAATTCTCACAGCCATGACCTTACTGCACAGTACCTTGGTGTGGGCTCATACCGTGGAGCCACCAGAAGGTAGGTTACCCAGTCGTGACTGCTGGTAAACTACTTGACATGAAGGAAAAATGGAAGAGAACTGCAGTTATCAGAATGCAGCTGTGCTATGAATTCATGACCTTAATTTACCTCAAAGTAACTTACTGCCTTGTCCCATACCTCATGAATTTACACTTCCAGCACATGAGCATTCTGGATGCTCCCATATGAAAAAATGTCTCTATGTCTGCTGACATTTTGATATTGCTTGCAGGAAGAAAAAGAGCAGAAGGAATTTCAAGCTTAAATTCATGCTACTAGGAACAGCAAATAGTCTAGCAAATAGTCTACACCCAGTGTTCCTTTATGTGTGGTCTCCAAGACATCAGAAGGGAGACTGTGAAACAATTGCAAAAAAAACCCCAAACAGATGCACACACTCACATTCCCACACATGCAAACAAGCAACCAGGAAAAAGGCGAGAAAACAAAACTAATCGATGCGGGTTGGAAGCCTGGACTTAGTATTCTGTTGTAGTCAAAACTGGCTTGGCAACATTGTGTGAGGTGATCATTTGACTTTTTTCTCTCCCCGACCCATTAGGTGGTACTTTAGTAAGGAAGACTGATAAACACTGGCAAACACCTTTAGAGAAGACACAGCTTTCACCAATAAATGGAGTTCTGTGCTCACACAATAAAAGGAGTTCACAGAACAACATCACAAATGCACAAAGTTTGTGGGGATAAATCTGTCAGTTTGGGAGTGCTTATTTTTATGGTCCTTTCTGAACAACAGAACTTTACAGAATGACTCTGGCCTTCCACCGCAAGGAAGTAGGCCACCTCTGATGAAATCAAAGGTCTGCTTGGAAGTGAAGACAGGCATCTCTGTAGCTGCAACTGTATTTTGGTTTGGAGGGAATTGCATCTCTCTTGCAATCTCCTCCAGCAGTTAGAACCTGCCTGGTATACCCAGTGAATTGCCTGTGAGAAAACACACAAGTTTGTCCATCATATTTGAAAAATCATGGCAGTCAGGTGAAGTTCCCGACGACTGGAAAAAGGGAAATATAACCCCCATTTTCAAGAAGGGGAAAATGGAAGATCCAGGGAATCACAGACCAGTCAGTCTCACCTCTGTGCCTGGCAAAATCTTGGAGCACATTCTCCTGGATGGCATGCTAAGGCACATGAAAAACAACAAGGTGCTTGGTGACAGCCAGCATGGCTTCACTAGGGGGAAATCCTGCCTGACCAATTTGGTGGCCTTCTATGGTGGGGCTACAGAACTGATGGATAAGGGTAAAGCAGTTGATGTCATCTACCTGGACTTCTGCAAAGCGTTTGACACTGTCCCACATGACATCCTTGTCTCTAAAATGGAGAGATATCAATTTGATGGATGGACCACTCAGTGGATAAAGAACTGGCTGGATGGCCGCACACAAAGAGTTGTGGTCAATGGCTCTATGTCCGGCTGGAGACCAGTAACGAGTGGTGTCCCTCAGGGATCGGTGTTGGGACCGGTCTTGTTTAACATCTTCATCGCTGACATGGACAGTGGGATTGAGTGCGCCCTCAGCAAGTTTGCCTATGACACCAAGCTGTGTGGTCTGGTTGATACGCTGGAGGGAAGGGATGCCATCCAGAGGGACCTTGACACGCTTGTGAGGTGGGCTGATGCCAACCTGATGAAGTTCAACCACGACAAGTGCAAGGTCCTACACCTGGGTCGGAGCAATCCCAGGCACAGCTACAGACTGGGCAAAGAAGAGATTCAGAGTGGCCCTGCAGAGAAGGACTTGGAGGTGCTGGTCGATGAGAAAATGAGCATGGGCTGGCTTCAGTGTGCACTCGCAGCCCAGAAAGCCAACCGTATCCTGGGCTGCATCAAAAGGAGTGTGACCAGCAGGTCGAAGGAGGTGATCCTGCCCCTCTACTCTGCTCTTGTGAGACCTCACCTGGAGTATTGTGTGCAGTTCTGGTGTCCTCAACATAAAAGGGACACGGAACTGCTGGAACAAGTCCAGAGGAGGGCCACGAGGATGATCAGGGGCCTGGAGCACCTCCTGTATGAAGACAGGCTGAGGAAGTTGGGGCTGTTCAGTCTGGAGAAGAGAAGGCTGCGTGGAGACCTCATAGCAGCCTTCCAGTACCTCAAGGGGGCCTATAGGGATGCTGGGGAGGGACTCTTCATTAAGGACTGTAGTGACAGGACAAGGGGTAATGGATTCAAACTTAAACAGGGGAAGTTTAGATTGGATATAAGGAGGAAATTCTTTCCTGTTAGGGTGGTGAGACACTGGAATGGGTTGCCCAGGGAGGTTGTGAGTGCTCCATCCCTGGCGGTGTTCAAGGCCAGGTTGGACGAAGCCTTGGGTGAGATGGTTTAGTGTGAGGTGTCCCTGCCTGTGGCAGGGGGGTTGGAACTAGATGATCTTGAGGTTCTTTCCAACCCTAACTATTCTATGATTCTATGATTCTATTCTATGATTCTATTCTAAAACAGACAGCATCCAAGGACTTGTGCTGCTGCAGCTGCCTCCATCCTTCCTCTTCCACCTCTGCAGGAAACTGCAGGTACCAGATAGCAGGAAATACATAAGAGCTTTTGCAGGGAAGCTGTCTCGCTCTCTGCACCCCTTCAGGACCAGGACTGAGCAAGAAGAAGTCCACAGGACAGCCAAGCTTTAAGTCAAATACATTAATTAATGAAATGTTTATATATCCAACTCCTAATTCATATATATAGCACCCACTTACAGAAACACTTCTGAAAATTATCATTTGAGCACTCAAAGGGTTAGAATGGTTGGGGATCCTGATGCCTGCATGCACACGTGCATACACGCTTAGCTGATGCAACTCTGCTGTTACTATCAACAGCTTTGCTTCTTCTTTTCGTGACCATCTGCGATTTTGACTCATGTATTCCAAAAATGCACAGCTTACTCTGCCCAGCTATCTAAAATTAAATATCTTAGCTGGCTTTTCCTTACTGTGGTTTCATTAAATTCTGTCCTCCTTTCTGCTGTTGTGACTGGTGTCCTAAGACAGGAGAGAAGAACCCAGAAATCCCATCTGGTGTTATGTCCATGTAGGCTAATGTATCTGTGAGAGCATTGAAACCTTCTGTGCCTCTGCCTGAGACTTTCTCTTCTCCTCAATTGTGGTGACACAAGTGTTTTCTTTGCCATTAGCTCACCATGTGGGAATCAGTGGCTTAACATGCATAACAGTGCAGCAAAAGCTTAGAATAAGCTACAAAGCTTAATGACAAAAATATGTCTAGAATCAAATAAATCAAAATCTTACTTTTGGACTGGGTTTTGTGGGTGGAAGGTTGTTCTTGCATTTCGTTTTAAAGCCTTCATTCATTCCTGCAATAGAAAGCTATCTGTTTTGTTTCTGATTTGATAAACTTCACACAGTTCTTCACATGCAACCATCTATAAAAGGCAAAACCTACACTAACCCTTAGACAATAAATTTAAGTTACCTCTTTACTACATAGTTCCTTTATCTGAGATTTTTTTCTAAGAGTATGCGATGTTTACAGTTTGACAGAAAGTAATGTCTTTTACTCATCTTTGAGGGCTTAGCACCAGGGGGCCCCATCAAATGGGTGTCTCTGAATCACATAGCCAAGAAATTAAGCTGAAAAAGATGATTCTTTTTAGCAAAAACTTACAAAAATATGTCTTGTTGAGGCCTCTCAATATGATGTAATAAAAAAATATATATAAACATAGGAATTATTCAGGGAAGTTTTGCAGTCTTGACAAACTACCCATTATAAGATGGACTTTCTCCTCAGAGGGAAATTTAATCTTAGTATCAGAACAGAGCCACTTTCGAAGTCAAACAAGTGAAAAGGGGATGTATTTGTTCACAAGTAGCTCGGATTTGTATACATCTTGTTGCAAACTTTGCAAAAGAAAGTCTGTTGAATTTTGCATCAATGTGTAGAGAACTGCAGTAGAAACATTAGGACTAGTAGGAATGGACCAGGTCATTGTCACCAGCCTAAGAAAAAATCCCAGGAGATGTGGGGAGGCCTTCATAGGTGGCATCCTGCCAAGGAACCCCAACCAGACCACCTGAGTACTCACATCTGGATGCCTGAATGCATTCATTTGGATTATATACAACTTCTGGTTGAATATGATTGTCAGGATCAGAGTATGGGCACCAGAGTGTGAGTAGGAGTGAAATTTGTTCGGTTTTTCAAATAAACACACCTTCCCCTCTATATTGCTTTGCCTTGATCTACGCAACATTATTTCCTACAGATGTATGGGAAATTCTGTCTTTCAAGCAACTTTGTGTGTTATGAATCAGCAATCACTCTGGTGCCTGCTTGCAGTGAGCACAGGCAGGCTGCAGCCTGTAATGCGCATACAAAGAGGAGTTACACATCCAAACCCATCATATGTTTGTTTAACTGTATTGGATTTGCACAGCTTTTCTTTCTGCTAATATAATACAAAAAAAAAAAAAAAAGGTAATCCTCTCAACATGCAGTGAAATCCTGGCTCTGCTGAAGCCAGTGGCAGATATCCCGCTGACTTCAGAAGGGCCAAGATTTAAGTGATGGCTTCTGGTCTTCTGAGCTGTTGAATGTGAAAGTTTAAAGAGAAGGGTGACTGCAAAGGTGCTGCCTAAAGGAGCTAGCACCATCAGAAAGGCAAAAGTAATAAAACTGCTGTAGAAAGAGAACCTTCAAAGAGCATTTGAAGTTCAAGCAGATATAATATCTTTAAAAGAACTAAACAATAATAGTTGCTCCTATAAGAGATGAAAAATAAATAGAATCTTTTCAGTTTAATGGCAGCTCAGTCTGCCTCTCAGGAAACAAGCAGCAACATCTACACCCATGTGTCGGCATGTCCTTGAAATGTGTTCATTTTCTTCACACATAGGTTTTAATAAACTGCCATCCTGTCTGAGAATAGTACCTAAAACACTGTCTGTCTTTCCCATCAGAATATTTTCCAGTGCAGTAGCTTTCTTTTCATCAGTACTGAAGCATCTTAAAATATACATTGTATATGTATATATGTATTTGTTGATACAAACGAACTCCACCCCCAAAGGCTTCCAGCACAAATGTTGACTGCTTCAAGAAATTAAAATTCATCATAGAATATGAAAATTCATTCTGGCATTCCAAAATTGTGTTCCTCTTTCTCTTGCATTAATTTTAAAATCATTTCTCTAGCGTATGGCGTGTCATACACTACTGCAGTTGGCACATGACAGCATAATGTAATGCAAACTAACACCATTAGCTGAAATATTTTATTCCCTTACTGGGTGGCACTATCTGTTAATATCATTACTGTGTGCTGCTTTCTATCACTGAATGAAACCCATTTCCTTGATCACAGTGGTTTTTTGCAAAGAACTGGTATGTCACTCCCGTCCAAGTATTTCCTGTTTGTATTGGAACTGAACACTCTGGTAAATTGTTTCAACCCAGCAGAAACAGGGGACAGTTATATTGAGAAGATAAAATGTTCCAATGAGTAGTAAACAAAAGCCAAATGTAGTGATTTTTTTAAATAGTACAATAAAACGTAGCCCCGCTGAAGTAATAAACTGATTTCAGAATACAAAAACCAGCATAAATAATACAAATATAAAAATCTAAAACCAGAAAATACAGCAAACAGTTAAAAATGTTATAACAAAATTTCAAACTCCAAGATAAAATTTACAATTTTCTAAATCATAGTAGTATTTAAATTTCTGTACCATGGGGTGTAGGGAAAATAGATTCAAATGTTATTTGTCTTTTGATTCAGAATGAAAGAAAAATTTTCAATGGCAAAATTTCCTGAACACACAAATTCTCTGTTTTGATCAGAACTGGTATTTATGCAAACAGGTTAGAAGAAAATTCCTCTTCTCCAAAAGCACCACATGGTTATAAAACAGCATGAGTCTGCACAAGCATTTAATTAAAACTGTTTAAATTCAGAATGATATTAATAAACCATGAAGGAATTCAGTCATTGTTCCAATATCAATTCATATTTCATCACCATGTACAGTATAAGATTATATATAGATTTCTTAATAGCCAAAAATGCTACCCATCAGCATAATCGGGAAGCACAAGTCAAACCGTGTAACTATACACAAACCATTTATGTTCAGTCCTGCCAAGAAAAACACTAACAAGAGTATTGCCTGCATGACCAATTAATTCCTGCAGAAGGCTTAGTGCACTGGACCGTGAATGAGGCTCCTCACCTGCGATCCGTGAGCTCTCAAGCCCCGCACTGGCTGCTCTTCTGTCCTGGCTGGGTGTAAATGACATCAGACATCACTCGCTAACAGGTTATAGGATGGTTAAAGTTGTTTAGTTACCAGAAAAGCCACAGTCACCGCCTATCAATCAACAACAGCAGCAGGACAGAGTAGCTCTAAAGTCATTCATCTGATTCAGTAACACCAGGGTCTACAGCTGAGTGAATATGCCTGAATATATCAGTTGTAAGGATGTTCTGCATGACCAGCATAAAGGTGCCATGAAACTAGCAAGAACAGAGACTTTGATGTAAAATTTAAGATGTCACAAAACAATCCACTCAGTTGGGTTCACCTGGACACATAGAGGTTGTCAAAGAAGCTTTCACATTCATTCTTTGCATTTATTATTTGCAGTCTTGTTTTCACAAAACTCTTTAGATTCAGGGTCACTTTTTGATAAGAGCAGCCCATTATGAGAACTGCCACCACCTTGAAGAAAAGCTTCCAGTGACATAAAATGTTGCAGCCTAGTTGGTTAGCAGAGATTGTATCTCAATGCTGCATTCTTCACACTTCAACTCCACCATAAAAGAAATCCATTTCACGATTTCTTGCCTCATGATCAGATGCCCACATAGTTATGCCACAGAATGAATTCATGTCCTGCAGTATCACCTCCTACATCAGCTGTATTTCTGGGGCAACTACCGAAGTCAGCCCAGAAGCTCCAAAATGCAGAAAATGAAGGACTTACAGGAGCAGTCTGCTTCTAGCTGGATGAAAGTTTGATCATGGCCACATCATGTACACAGGACTATGCACTGAATTTGATATCAGCGCAGTGAGGATTTTCATATTTCATGCAGTTAAAGTTGACTTGGGACTGGAATCTTCTGAAAAGACATAAGGAGTGTTACATACTCCATGTTTTTCCAAATAACTTATGCAAAACTCATGATTGTGATTTAGCTTAGCTCCAGCTGTTCCTCACAGATACCTAGTATGCACAGCAACTGCATTGCAGTTAGTGGATATTGGGTTGTAACTGACTTCAGTAGGTCCAAGGTGATATTAGTGCCCTGCCATCTTTCTAAATGTATAACTCTCCTCACCCAAATGAAAACCTCCAACACAATAACAAGATATTTATTTTGAATTAATGGGAAAGTGGGGTTTACTGTAATTATTTTCTTTTCTAAAGCTTGGAGCTAAATGTTAAGGAAGTGGGTGCATAGGCAAGCCCTGATGAGCATCTGACTGTACAGCTAAAAAGGCTAGCATGAGTGTCCCATTGTAACTTGGAGCATTTGTCAAGACAGGTATATACCACTCTCTGAATACTCTCAGGTATTTAGAGCCTGGCTGTCTATCAGTTCATCATGACTGTTACTTCTGAAGCATGTTGAACCCCTTTTCTGAACTTTGAGATTGCACTTCCATGTCTCTTTCCTTCACCACAAGGCTGCAAAAAGGTCTGAGGCATCATGAAGAGTTACCAGAAAGCGCTGTTAAGTCTGAAGGAGCTCAATCCCTGCAGGAGGGGGAAATGAGAGGTGACTGCAGTTATGGCCAAGGCTCTGCTTGCTGACTCTGATTTCTGGCAGCAGCACAGTTCCTCTAAGGCAAGGTAATGTTTGTTCCTGTAGCCAGCAAATACAGCCAGTTCTCACCCTCATCCCTGGAGGAACCAAGCTGCTGCTGAATCAGGGTTACACAAAGATGAACGAGCCCAACGGGAAGGGGCAGGGAAGCAGAGACAGCTCACACTCATAAAATGAGAAACACAGAGTTAGAAGAATTATAGGAACGATAAAATCCATCTGCACTTTGGAAGGTCCTTCTATCCTCAGAGCCTGGGAAGTCCTTTCGCCCCCCCCCCCCCCCCAGTAATTCCTCTTTTATATCATCCAAACCTCAAATTCCTCTCTTGAAATGAATGTGGATGCCGCTATATTTCCCTGTGGTTATTGCTGAATGACTCAAAACTTTTCCCTCCCTTTTCCTGTGAGACCAAGGGGCTACATCAACCACCAGCAAAATTCTGTATTCTGTGTTTTATTTCTGTGAAAGAAGCAGCATCTGAGCCAACATGACATGAAAATGGCTTATGCGTTTCAGCTTTCTTTAACTGCAAACACAAATGCTATCAATATGTAAACCAAAATACAATAACATAAATTTAAGCTCTTTGGCTGGGTCGAGAAGGCTTGCAGGAGTAAACAAAGTATACACAGCTCCACAGCAGATTAATTTGGATGTCCTGCCTTTACTACAACATACACTATTGCTTCTATGAGCTCAGCCAAGGCAAACTGTCTCAAAGCATCCTTGCTGTATTGCCACAAAACTCCACACCTAATGTACATTAACCAGCCACATCTCCAGCAGGCTCTTCCTACGACTTGTCTGGTCAGGTCAATGGAGAGAAGATCACTACCAGGAACACTTCACAGTCTTCAAGCTGGACCCACTGCTGCATGTAGCAGTGCCAGCAGATACAAGGCTGAGCAATGACTTCTTTGCCTTGGTATTCACCAATGAGGTCTCTCAGACCTGGGTGTCTAGAAGCAATGGTCAGTGAGAAGAGAAACTCAAAAAAGGGCAAAGAATTGATTCAGTGGTTTCTTGGGAAACCGTGATGTATACAAGTCCATGCAACTAGATAGGGTTTGTCTAAGGGTCCCAAAAGACCTGGTTTACGTCATTGTAATATGTCATTGCAAGTCATCTCTATCATTTCTGGAAGGGGGAAAGGGGGCTTACCGGTGACTACAGAAAGACAACTGTTGCACCCATCTTCAGAAAGGGCAAGAAGGAAAACCTAGGAAACTTACAGGCCAGTAAGCTTCATTTTGGTCTCCAGGAAAATCCTTGAGCAAGTCTCGTTGGCTTCTGGGCAGATGAAGCAGAACGTGGTGACTGTGAACCAAAGGTAAATCATGACCAACCTCAGTGCATTGTGATGAAATGGCTGGACCTGAAGATGAGGTCAAGAACATTAAAAGCAGGCCAGCTGCCTGTTGCCGATTTTAAAGTATACTTTCTAAAGAATAATGCAATGCAAAACTAGTAATGCTCTGAAACTAGAAAATTAAATGGCAACTGAAGAACCAAACCCTTCCATATCTAAAACTTCAAACAACCCCAGTAACAGTGGTCAGGTGGTGCCTCTGGTGCCTTGTATTGTTTTCCTTCCCTTGGGAAATGTTTCTTGCTTGCGTTGCATATGGCACATGGACTGAACATGGCGTCTGCTGCTGCTTCACACTCCTCCCTGCTTTAGCAGTTCTCCATTGCCAGAGAAACCCCAGAGATCTCCAGATCATAAGGGAAAAGTTTGAATGAACAGGTGTTCATTCACTTGTTCTGCAGTTCATGCTGATTTTGACAGGTTTTGACCGCAAATTGCTCTGTCATCAAGCATACCCAGTCTCTTGCCATGAAGAAAGCAGTATTGAAAATAACAGCATGAAGACTCTGCACTTCAAAGTGTTATTTTATAAATGTATAGCAGAATTCTTCCCTCTCCATTCCCAACTGTCCCTGCAGTAACAACAGAGGCAGTGAGTAATGCGAAGCTTTGCTCTTGCTCCCTGTGCTTTTGCATCTCTGGGAGGCAGAGAGCTGGCGGCCTCGCTGTGCTCTGTTAGCAGTGAGCAGATGTGTTGTTGCCAGAGCACGAGGGAGTTTTCTCAATCCCAACACTGCTATAGCACCTGCATTAAAACAGGCTAGTAACAGTGCTTGGTTGTTGAACTTTAAACCGAAATGCCTGGAATATCTTTTACAAAAGGCTCTGCAAGCCAGCTGCATGCTGAGCAGTCATCTTCCAAGTATGGAAAAGGATGGTCTCTGTTCTGCCTTGGGAGGTCTGGGTGGCTACTGCTGAGCCTGGAAGCACCAGCTGTAGCCTGTAGCTCATTGCTTAAAGATAAGCTTGTAGGTAATTGTACATGGATCTCAGAAAAATATGGACACACATATCTCTCACAAATTTCTCAAGTAGAGAAAAGTTACTTTTCTATTGGTGGAGAAAGGTTTGTAGGGCTTTTAGAAGACCTGACAGGCTGGGGTGACATAAAAAAGGCCAAAATCAGCTTGTTCCCTTGTGTCCTCTCCATAACGCATTTTGAGTTATAGCTTCCCTTTACAGGGTTGCATGATAGATGGAAGATTAAAATCACTGGCCACCATGGTCATTCTTTCTTCATTCCTCAACTGGTTTTGGCCTTCACTAAAGTTAACCAATACTTTCCATTATAAGGACCTTGTAGCTTTGCCAAAGTTCAGTCATTCTAGCTGTAATTTCTCCTGCTGGCTGGATGCCTCTGGCTGATTTTGTTTGGACTTCTTTTGATATTTTTTAGGGGTTTTTTGGAAAATTCTCAGTCATTTCCAAGAAACAACCTAAGGGAAAATGTATATATTATTGTCTACATCAAAAATTTATAGACATTTTCTTTTAAAAACTCTCATTTCCCAGGCTTTGGAGCACAGTCCTGAAATCTGGTGGGTAGGTGATCTTTGCGCCTGGAATGGCCTTTTCTCTTTCCCAGTATAAATCTGCACAGCATAGAAGCCAGATGTCAACCAAAGTGTAGTGAAGAAAACTTTAAGACTTTTAGGAGTTCTGCTTCACTTCTTGCAAAAGTCAGAGAAAAGGCAAGGAAAAAAGAAATTCTCATTTTCAAAGCTGGTGGCTTCAGGGCTAGCGAACAAGACTGACTCTGGCAAGCAGTGCCTATGTGTCATGAGTAACTGCTCTGGGTCTGCTTGGGGTGGCATTCATTTTCTTCACAGCAGCCTACACGGTGCCATGGTTTAGATTTGTGACCAAAACAGTGTTGATAACACACCAGTGTTTTCGCTGTTGCTGAGCAGTGCTTGCGTACCATCAAGGCCTTCTCTGTTTCTAACTGTTCTGCCCCAGTGAGTAGGCTGGGAGCAGGCAAGAGGCTGGGAGGGGACAGCGGGCCCGAAGTGGCCAGAGAGATAATCCATACTATATACATCATGCTCAGCAATAAAACAGAGATTCTTTTTCCAAAGTAGCTGCTGCTTGGAGGCTGGCTGGGCATCGGTTTGCTGGTGGGAGTTGATGAGTGATTGCTTTTGCAATTTGGGATTATTTCCACCCCCCACTCACTTATTAAACTGCCTTCATCTTGACCCTTGAGTTTTTCTCACTTTTGCAGTTTCAATTCTCTCCCCCGTCCATCTGGGGGAAAGTGAAGGAGCAACTGGGTGAGCGCTGAGCTGCCACTGGCTGGCCTCAACCCTCCCCAGCAGCTCACCAGTACTAAGCTCATCCTAGTTTATGACTACCAATGACTATCTCAACAGTCCTGATAGGAGCCCTATGGTATCATCTGCAGAAGGGCTGAGTACTCACGCCTGCCATGGAAGTCAATGGGATCTAGACTTCAAGCGTGTAAAATACTGTGTATGGCTGTAGCTGAATCACTGGGTTTATGCTATCAGCAGTACACCTAATGTCCTGATCTCTCAATCGTCCACATGCAGGATTTGGCTCAGAGTATGCCAGGATTGCTCTTTGCAGCTTTCATACAGAGCAGAGAGAAGACGGGCAAAGGCAGAATCAGGAGTAGGTGAGTCTTTTGGGGCTGTGACTCAGATTTTAGCCAGGCTTGCAAAGTGGAAAGTGGAAGATGCCCTTGGGTGTATAGTCTAAACACTGACTGTAACACTGGGTGCCCTGAGAAATCACAGCACTTCAAGTTACTCACTTCTTTTGAGAGGATAGCTTTTAACATTAATCTTACTGTGGCTCGGTCCTATAAAATGGAGGTAATAATATTCCTTATCACTTGCAAAGTTTAATTAACTTTCATGAAATACATAAATGCTACCCTGATGACAGGCATAGAGGAAATCAATAATTTTATCTTCA
This sequence comes from Lathamus discolor, assembly GCF_037157495.1. Taxonomy (NCBI): domain Eukaryota; kingdom Metazoa; phylum Chordata; class Aves; order Psittaciformes; family Psittacidae; genus Lathamus; species Lathamus discolor. The sequence continues at coordinate 110,882,817 of NC_088885.1, forward strand.
GAGCAGAGCATGAATGTTGCAGTGAATGGGACCTAGAGGAACAATGAAAAGAAGATAAAATATTGAAAGGGGGCTCACCAAATTATTTTAATCCCTTCTCTGTACTGAATAAGTGGAGTTATTGGAGAAAAATTAATAAACTATCATCCATATCAATACTTTTTATCAGCAGGAATAAATATGTCTCGTCAATAGTTCCAAACATATGCAGGTAGATTACGATCCCATAGGAAATCTTTCTCCTCACATTTGCTAATTTGTGAGTGCTCAATTTCACCACCTCACTAACGTTCTTTGACTACAATTATTTGTGTGTGGTATTTATGAAGTCTTACAAAATGAAAAAGACATAATATCTCTCCAAAGCTTTCATAATATTTTCAGTGAATATCTAATGTCCTGTAATCTACTGGAAAGAAGACAGAAATGCTGCATCGGAAGCAACTGTAGATAATATAATCTCAGAATCAATATACAAGGGGCCAATGCAAACCTAGTAAATATGACTAAAAAGCATCACTAGAGTGGGTATCTTTTATTGTCATTGTGCCCTCACAAGCAAAACTTGAAGCTGAGTAGAGATGTGCTCTATAGAGTGAGGAAAATACAATTGCAATCGTGATGTTCCCTGATTTTCAAAGTTGAATTTTTTTCATGTACTTCTGGGGCCAAGTTCAGAGCTGAAGAGTTATAATTTAATATTCCCCTGGACCTACTTACACCCACTTGTTGAAGCGTCAGGGAGTCCTTGTGGGTGTAACTCACAGGCGGAAGAGCCAAAATACATTGCAATAATGTTAACTTAATGTAGGGAGGATTCACTCTTTTTATTTGCTTTTCCTGCTGTGCTCCTCTCCTGTGTCCAAGAGTATACAAGCTACACTCACTTAGCCTCTGCTTGACTTTGAGGTCTGCACTGCAAGGCAAGAGGTCAGGAAGACCATATATGACGCATTTGGACTTGCCATATGGATCTGTATTGACATAACCAGTAAATTTGGCGAGAGGACACACCTGAACCTAGCCATGTGTGTGTCTAAGTAGATTACACAAGCTTCCACTCCCTCTAGTGCCAGATGAGACACCTCTGTGCATCACCTTATATCTGGGAGAAGTCGCATAGCCAAACAGGAGCATACAGAACACACTCAGGTGTCCCTCAAAGCCAGATGAAACGTGGCGTGTAACAACAGCAGAAGGGTGCTCCTCCAGGCTGACAGAGCCCAGTTCTCCGTTTATGCTTGCTGGCTCCCACTGATGATAACTGGTAGATGAAATGCCACTGGCATTTGGACAGTTTCAAAACATGGCAAGATCTTTACCTCCTTTCATTGATGTGAACCCAGCCCTGGCCCATACCATTTTGACATACTCCAGCTGAAGAGCTGACCTGGTTAAACCTCAGGCAATAGGAACAGGAAACTATTTCTGAGGAAGTCAGTATTATTTTACTGTGCTTGTTGAAAGAAACACACAAACGTTATTTGTTATTATGCAAATGTTATTACTAATGCATAAAAATCTACTCCTGCAAACATCCTAATAAAAATTGGCACTTATTTGGTCGTGGTTTGGCTGTCTTCAGCATTTAAGCACTCCAGCAGTAATGGAATTACTTTTCATTATGTAAAATTTTGGAGCACAAAAGTAAAATATTTTATTGGTTTAAATATGCAGCAGACACAACAGCTACAATTCTTTTAGGCAATTTGACAAAATACTGTGCAAAGAAATTGGTCTATAAATTACCAGAATAGAATTTCCCAAACTTTCTGAACTGGAAATAATCGCGCTTCGTTCAAAACATGAACAAAATCCATAATCATAGAATCATAGAATAGTTAGGGTTGGAAAGGACCTCAAGATCATCTAGTTCCAATCCCCCTGCCACAGGCAGGGACACCTCACACTAAACCATCCCACCCAAGGCTTCATCCAACCTGGCCTTGAACACTGCCAGGGATGGAGCACTCACAACCTCCCTGGGCAACCCATTCCAGTGTCTCACCACCCTAACAGGAAAGAATTTCCTCCTTATATCCAATCTAAACTTTCCCTGTTTAAGTTTTAACCCGTTACCCCTTGTCCTACCACTACAGTCCCTAATGAAGAGTATCCTTATAGGATCTTTATAGGCCCCCTTCTGATACTGGAAGGCTGCTATGAGGTCTCCACGCAGCCTTCTCTTCTCCAGGCTGAACAGACCCAACTTTCTCAGCCTGTCTTCATACGGGAGGTGCTCCAGTCCCCTGATCATCCTCGTGCCCTCCTCTGGACTTGTTCCAGCAGTTCCATGTCCTTTTTATGTTGAGGACACCAGAACTGCACACAATACTCCAGGTGAGCTCTCACAAGAGCAGAGTAGAGGGGCAGGATCACCTCCTTCAACCTGTTGGTCACGCTCCTTTTGATGCAGCCCAGGATACGGTTGGCTTTCTGGGCTGCGAGCGCACACTGCCGGCTCATGTTCATTTTCTCATTGACGTGTTTCATCAAATATCAAAAAGATGAAGCAATGGTTCCTAAATATCATCTGCAGTTATTTGTAATAGCTGTACTTTTAATGACATTCCAACATTTTGCTTTTCTTTAAATTTAGAACAATGTGACTGTCCAGCCTTTTCTAGAGCTGTCTTGTGCTTTCCTTCTAAGAAATCCAGTGTCTAAAAGAAAAATGTCACAGCAATTTAAAGACAAGAGAACTGGTGCATGGGCCTTTCCATGATCTATATCCAAACTGTATCTAGAACAAGTCTGTGTCGTTGAGTAATTCTGGCATACCAAGAAGACAGCCAGGTGTTTCGCTGCTTTCAGAATTTCCTTCCTTCAGTTTCCCAGTTAATCAGAAGGTAGGAAAGGAAAACCAAAAACCCGCCTTGCTTGTCAGAGGCAAATCTAGATAACCAAATACTTCCAAATGATGATGCTAATTACCCAGAATAAGAAAAAACTCATCTGCAGATTTAACAATATTATTAATAAATAACTTCACCATTTGCTCAGGGTCATTTACAAACTCATTACCCAGATCCAAGGATAACGTCTTCACTCTGGGCACAGGTCCAAAATGGTCATTAACAACAATATGAAATTGTTGTGGAGAAAATGATTTATCATTAAAATATGTTATAACACTTAACTCTAACTTTTCAAATGCACATTTTGTACTGAACCCAAATGGTTGAGACAAATGATCTTCCACATATGGTTCCGTGTCACATGCAGTTCTTCTCAATGACGCATGCAATTTGGGGATTTCTTTATTTAATTATTGCCCTTTGTACTGCATGTGGCCCCAGGCAACGAGAAGGCTGACAGTCAAAGAAGAGTGCCACACATACCCCTATGTGTGGGGAGTAAGGCTTCCAGCATCAACAAGACTGGCCAAATAGCCAAAGAGCTTGTGGTCAGAGAAGAGAGTTTGTAGGTTAGGCTCTGGGAAAGAGACGGGAGAAGGTAATGGTCCATTGTGAAGTGCAATCAACGTGAATAGGAAATGTGCACATTACCTCTGGTTTTATACCACTTCAGCAAAGTCTGTGCAATATATTCTGAAGTGCATACGAGGAGATTAAATTTGTATCTTTTTCTTTTGGATTACTGCCAAATTTGAACACATTTTTCAGAGTAAAAGTGAGTGTGACCCGTTTTAGATGGACTTCCTTGATAATCAAGAGAGAACTGTAGCAAGGGAAAAATGAACAACACACACGTAAGTGCTTAAAGTCACCCTATGGCATAGCAACTGCAAAGCTCTCACTTGGGTACCTTAATTCAGCATTTGATGAATAAATTATCATAGTTCCATATAAACAAGCCATATTAAGCTATTATGTAAACATTTCTAATCAAGGATGATTTGTTTAGATCCTCCAGACCCTCTCTGACTCGGAATCTGGCTGCAATGTGGGATCACTTTGTGACAGGCAGCCCGTTGTGGTCGTCAGCTGTTGTTATATTATTATTCTTACTGGATGAAAGAATAGGCCTCATAATTTATGTCCTCAACTAGAGTAATGAAAAAGTCCCTAAAATAAAGTGTTTCTGTAAAATTAGATTTCCCTAGAACACAGACTAAAGTTTCCTTAAAATAAAAAGAATATGAAAATATGCTTGAAGCTTTTTCAGAGATCAGTGGTTTAAACCAGGGAGGCAGTGTAATTGTGTTTGGCATATTTCACCATAGCTTTAAATGAAACTTGAAAAATATAAAAGAGCGTATAAAAGGTTCAAGCTGGTAAAGGCCCACGAATAGGAAATGCTGGTTACATATTGCATCCTGTATTATGTACTGTATTGCATCCTAAATATGTAGGTATTCGGTGGTTTACCTAGCTAGCAGGAATATCTCTTGAGCCCCATGTAGTAAGAAATGCAATTTAAGTTCTGGGAGGTCAGACTTCTTGGGGAGCTTGCACCTAAGCAGAAAATAGAGGGTGAGTCTGAATGTGGCCCCTGATTTGGTCGTTCAGGGTCAGCATCTATCTGAAACCCAGGCAGGGGAGGGGTGCTGGAGAGAGGCTGCTCTTCTTACCTGAAACCAAGTCTGCTGGCATACCTGCATGGTAGCTAGGGATGAAGTCTGGAAGAACTGGATGCAATTCCCTTTAAGGCCACTGGTTGTGTCTCTGGGTGATTCCCAGCGTCCTTGTGTGTGTAACTGCAGGCAGAACTCATGGGGCATGGGAAGAGTAGAAGCTCATCAGCCATCTAAATATATAACCTATTTATAAAAAATTCAACGTGGAAAACAGCTTACACAATTAAAAGATAATGTAGAAACTTATTTTAGACGTATAAAGTGTCCCATTATGTCGCAAACTAAATATTTTAAAGTCACAAGACTTTTTTTTCTTTTTTTTTTTTTAAGGCAGTCCTTCTGCACTGTGTTTTCAAATATAAGTACTTTTCTTCTGGAGAAATGAAGCTTTATTATTGGTTTCATCCAGCCTATGAGAATTAATGAAAAGATTCCCTCTTGGAAACATTCTCATGGGCTTTGGATGGGAGTCTATAGTTTTTCATTTGGGTAACTGAATGATACTGATTCTTCAGTATGAGAATGGTAAGTTAACTTAGGATCCAAAGTAAATCACACAACTGAGTGAACATTAATTGGTCTGAGAAACACTGCAAGAACTGTTGTCCTAATCCAACACAACACTACAGGACACCTGTAACTACTTGGTGACTGTGTTCAGATTTAAGTGTTTTACTCACGACTTGTACCAAAAATAGATATTCCAGTCAATTTCCAGAGGGTAAACTAAAAGCTGAGTCACGTCTCTTTGATATCTGAGCCCTGCTTTAAAGCAGCAAATGGCTACTGCAGCTGGTATTCAAGGATTTTCGGCAATCCCAAACTGAAGGTACTGCCTCCAAGTTAGCGAAATGCGCTTAAGTAGATGGCAACTCAAGTCATTAGACCAACAGAAGGAATTTAGATTTCTAAACCCGTTCTTTAATTTTTGCTTTACAATGGTTACTTTTTGTGGATTTAATCCTCCATTCCTCACTCAGGTGAGATCGTACTTGGTTTCCAATGCTTTTTGACCTGGTGCTAAATTAATGCTGTAAACTAATGCTGTAAACTGTACCATGACCTTTCTGGTATACTATGGTCCTCAGACCCATAACCTCACTGAAAAGACCATATAGTATCATTTCTTTGGGCATCCCCACATTCACACTTCTTCTCTCTGAGAGGAAAGGCTCTCTGGTGGGTCCGCTACTTTGTTCATCCTCCTGAACAAACCAGTGCATGTTGCATGAGCCGTATTTCATCAGCACTGATGTTAATAGTTGAAGCTGGGTCATAAATAGTTATCGCTGTCTTTAATGCCCTAAAAATGGGTGGATTGCAGAAAATCAAAGCACGCCTTTCAGGAAAATGGGAGCTTGGAAACGATCCATTATCCCTGGCAACAACCAGAACTAGAGAAATAAAAGATGACTGGCCTGTATATCCCTAATCTCACAAATATTTACACACATTCTTCAGTGCGTGCACTGCGCACAATCCCATTGAATCCAACAGGACTTCTTGTGGCGCTTCGTTCAATGCTAGGGTGAACTCTGCACGTCCTGCAGGCTCTTCCCAACTGACAAATGGGCACCCACAGATCCGGGACCTCTCGTAAGGGGAGCCGTGGCATGCCTGCGCAGGGCGACGCTCAACACGGTGGTTTGAGGCAAACACCCGCAGGTGCCTGACACGAGCATGAGGAGGGCGGGGAGGGACCTGGCATCACCACGTCCCACTCGAGCTCTCCGGTCCCCGGTGGGTGCCCTGTAAATCCAGTCCTGGGCTGCCCCCCCCGGACAAACCCTGCTGCCCACGGCCCCCCACCACGGGCACCCCACTGCTCGGGGTGCGACGCCCCCATCCCCGGCCGCCGGCGAAGCCCCGGGCCCGCCCCCCCGGCCGCGGCCCCTTCCCCGGGGCGGAGGGAGGGAGGCGGGGCCGGGCCGGGCCGCTCGGGGCTGGCGGCGAGAGCGCGGTGCCGCCGGCGGCCGAGGAGCGACGACGAGCGGCAGCGGCAGCGGCCGGGGCTGCGCAGCAGGGCCCGCGGCGGGGCGCGCCCGGCCCCCGGCATGGCCCGGCAATAGGCAGGGAGCGCTGCCCGCCCGCCAGCCCGCCGCTCCCCGTCCGTCCTATGTGACCCGCCCCGGCGCCAAGATGAAAGGTAGGGACGGGAGCCGGGCGCCCGCTCCGCCGCCCGCACACGTGCGCCGCCGGCACTGGGCAGCGGCAGGGCTGCGTGCGGGCAGGGTGCTGAAGGGTGCGCAGGCACGGAGCAGGCGGCGGGCAGGGCGCAGGCAGGGTCTGTAGGGTGAAGGTAGGGTGCAGGTAGGGACTGCAGGGTGCGGGCAGGGTGAAGGTAGCGCGCCATGTGGACGGGCTGCTGCGAGATTCGGGCAGGGTGCAGGCAGGGCAGTGTGCGGGTAGGGTACGGTGCGGGCAGGTTGCGGGCAGAACACCGGCAGGGCGCAGGCAGCCGGTACCGCGAGAGGCAGAGCGCGGGTCTCGCCTTCGGGTTGGCTTGTGCTGGTCAGTCCGGTCCGGGGAGCTGGGGTGTCCCTGAGTGTCCCCCGTCATGTGTGCTCTCCCCAGCGCTTTTTCTCTCGGCACCCCGCTTCCCTCTCTCTCTTCCCCGTCCCAGAAGAAGACTTTTATTTCTCCCTAATTTATTTGTTTATATTTTGCAACGCTTTGCGATGTTCTTGGTGTTGCTTCTAAACATCTGGCAGTGATTAGGTGCCAGTAGAGGCTTAACTGGCTTGTGAAATGTATTTGGCATATTTCTCCTCAACAGCCACCGACTGGAAAATATTTGGTCTTTGCTTTGCATCTGTTAAAACTGAATCTTTGTTTCCTTTCCTTTTTCTTTGCCCCCCCCCCCTTTTTTTTTTAATTTTAAATACATGAAACATGCCACTTCTGCTGGTTGACCCGATCCTGCAAAGTTGTGACTGAGAGGTATTACACACTTTTAAAATCGAATAAAGAAGCAGATGCCAAATTGGTAGACTGTAACCTAGTAAAGATGTATATGGGGGGTTGCAAGACAGCCTCCTGGTTAGGAAAATTGATAGCGTTACAGCAAGAGGCAGAGCCTTTACACGCTGGGGAATACTTACAACGAAAACATCAAAGGACATAATGGAAAGTTTAGGAAGTAGTTGGGAGTTTGTGAGAGTTGCATCTAGTTTTTCTTCAGAAGTAAAAATAAACTCAAAGGGTGGAAGGAAAAAACCCATGTGTATGAGAAAATTGCTTTTGGGCACCCGTGTGCCTGTGCTTGGATTGCAGAGTTTGATTCCAGATGCCAGGAGGCCAGTAAACATCATGGTACTTACACTTAGTTTCCAGAGCCCAGGAAACCAAATGATGTGATTATTTATTCACTTGCCAGAATAGCTGCCTGAAGGGAGGAGAAGCTTTTTGGGGGGGTTATTTTTGCAAGCCCACACACGCTATGTAAGTTACTCCTGGCGCTGTGACACGGTGTCTCTACAGGGCCATGCAACATATTAAAAATAATGTATTTACAACATTCCTTATTTATAGGGTACTTGTGCCAAAAGTTTTGTCATCAGCTTGTCATTATCAGCGTAACGGCAGGAACAAACCAAAACAATGGGGATCCAGCAATATAACCCCGGCATGTTATCACCAAAAGCCTTAAGTTCTGTTTTTGCTAGGGCTGAGGCTGCGCTGGTTTTGGGGGGAGGCGGGATGCAAAGATCCAAGGACAGCAGTAAGATATAATGTGACTTGCGTCTCCTTCCGTTCCGCCTCTTTGCAGAGCAGGGAAGTTGCATTTGGAGGGAAGATGTTGCTCCTGCTGGGAGCACATGTTGGTGCCCTGCACTCCAGAGAGAGGGAGATGCTTCATGCTGGTTTCTAGCCATCACTATTCAGTTCCCCTAATAGCAATCACAGCCATCTTACTTCTTTTCCCTGTAGAGTTGCAGAAATCAGTAGTAAAACAGGCAAAGAAGAACTCTTAGATGACTGTGTTAATAGCAAGAGAAAAGAGAAACTTCGAACAAAACATCACATCAAGTGCCGTTGCCAGTGTTATGGAAATCAGAGAGCCAAACCAAATTTTGCCTCTGTGCTTTCCTTTTCTGGGTGCAGACTTGTTTTTTCCTAGTTTCTCTTTAAACTTGGTGGTGGTAGTAATTGTAGGACTTGGTGTAGTTACACATTTTTCTCAGTAACATCAAAATGATCTGTTGATTGCAGCTGTCTCTGTATCTACCCTCTCTGGAGAATGGAGGAATATCTAAATAATTACATCACTAAATATCTGTAAGGAATAAATTATATTTTCCATTGCGGCTATTCATAATGTGTTATGTTTTAAATCAGTAAAACAAATTGAAGTTTATGTTTAATATGCTGGCAGTTTTATTTCCAGCAAACTACACTGAGCTCACAGACTTTGTGATACTCTTTAGTAATAATTCATGTTATTTACAAAGAGACTTGACTGCTTTAGGGTCAGATGTATCTTCATCAAATGATACTTCTAAGTTACAGTTATTTATTGGGGTATGAATGAGTGTTTGTTGCCTGGGAAACAAATGAAAACAGCTTCCTCATAGTCAAACACCACCACATGTTCAAAAACACTGGCCCTAATTTAAGACAGGGACAAGAGTTGTTAAAACTGAGAGCTTCTTTCTGTGTATCTGTGATATATTTTGTAATTATTACTGCAGACTGTATCTGTAATCACTACTGTCATGGCAGTACTGGTCATAGCTATTTTCATCTGAAATGTGGCTATTGTTTGGATAGTGACTTAATACTACTGCCCCGAATCAGGCAATGACAAAGTCAAGGTGGTCATTTTGGGACTTTTGCTCCAGGATGACAGAGAAGCTTTTAATTATGATACCCAAGGTAGCTCACCTGCTTCTTCCCCCTCCTCCTCCTTCCTCCTGTTGCTACGTACCACTTGTATAGCGATGGTGCTGGAGGACAAACATCTGGTGTCATGTGCTTGAGAACTGGAATGTGACCAAATACCCTGTCCTGTGCAGTTCCTCTCGCTTGAAAAAAAGACACATGGAGTGAAACAGTGGGGCAGGTTCATCCTTTGTGGTGTTCCGCTGAAACTGGTGAAGCCAGGCCTTGCCTCAGGAGTGGTCTAGTCTGGATGCCTAGCTTAGTGTCGACTAGTTTGCCTCAAAAGCGCCATATGCTTTCTGCCCATAGTTTTCAGTACATAGAGTACATTGAGCTTTCATTGGATGTGCCAGCTAAGTTTAACTCAAGTTTTCCTTATACAGTGCACACTTTAACAGACAATGGCACATCAGCCTGTATTTTGTAGAATAGTTTGTGTTGGAAGGGACCTTTAAAGGTCATCTAATCTAACACCCCTGCAATGAGCAAGGACATCTTCAACTAGATCAGGTTGCTCATAGCAGCATCCAACCTGACCTTGAATGTTTCCAGGGATGGGGCATCTACCACCTCTCTGGGCAGCCTGTGCCAGTCTTTCACCACACTAGTTGCAAGAAATTTCTTCCTTATACCTGAAAATCATTCCTTCTGTGTTTTAACTTGGAGCCTGGATGCAATCTGCAGGTAGAGCTTCCATTTGGAAGAGCTGAGTGCACATGCAAATTCAGCTGATCCTTCTCAGCTCCCTTGAAGATTTAAAACAAATAATCTATTTATATGATGTTTACATTATTGACAAGTTTTGTCTTTCCTCTGTTCTGATGACACTGCTATTTTTATAGTGTAAAGGAGTAAATGTTCTAATTTTCTAATACAGGAGAAAAGGTCTTTCTCTGTAATCTTCACATGCACAATATCAAATGGACAGGCGTCTGCAAATAGCTCTTTCCTGGACAGAAGCTTCACACTGCAGGTTTCAAAAACAAAATCCCATCCTGAGCATTTTGCAGAAGCCAGAAAGTATCTCAAAACCAAGGATTAGAAGTGGAGTGATCCAGTAACCTTTGCTTAGGCCAGTTGTAACAGAGCTTGTATGAATATAGTGACATAAACATGAAACATATGCAGGAGCTCTGAGTGCTGTGTGTTGGACATGTCACAGGACCCTACTGCAGAAGTTCAAAGGCATGAGCAGTTATAATAAATGTGTGATACAACGCAGAACAAATCCCAAGCAATGCTACTATACAGTCAGTGTGTATCCTGAATTGGTTGGTAGCACAGAGGATTTTAAGCCTGAATTGGTTGGTAGCACAGATGAATGAGAAAGAGGATCAAGCAAGCATGTGTCAAAGGAGATTTTTATTAAGAGTATACAGAAAAGCGGAGTGTTAGAATTTGTGAAAACAAGAGAAATCCATTATTTCACAGATAGAAATATTACTGTACCACTACAATGGATATTGAACAGAATTAGCATATAAGCTAGTTATGACAGGAATATTTTCAGTAATTACTTCTTCACTTTTAGTATTCTACCTTAACCATCCGTGTTGGACTAAGAATAGCATGAGCAAGCCTATCCCTGTGAAGAAGAGAGTTGTTTAAAATCTCCTGTGGCTCTTTCTTCTGCTGCTTTGGGTAGCATAAATTTATTCCAGACTGACTTTGCTGCAGCTGAGAGCTGAACAGAGCCCTTTTTAGTCACAATCACTGAGCAGTTTGCTTAGATCTGCACTGGAAGACCATTGTGCCCAGAGGTGCAAATGCCTTTGCCTGCTAGGATAAGGAGGGAAAGGTGATCTTGCAGAGAGAAAGAGCTGGTCAGGCCTTGCAGAGGAAACGAAGTAAAATAAAGAAAGAGAACTGGAGGAAATGTCAAGGATAAAAGCAGTTCAGTGCTGTGAAGGATGCGTGCCCAGTTATCTTCAGCTTCACAAAACGTTCCTTATCCTGAGGTTCTGTGTGTCAGAACAGAGATTCCCTCCTTCCAGCCTTCCCCCTTGGAAAGCAAAATAAAGACGCTTTTCACCAGGCACTGAAAGTGAACCTGATCCTCCGAATAATGTGAGTGTGGTCTGTACAAGTGAGGGACAAGCCTAAGATGAATTGTCTTCAGAGTTTGACTGCTTCCATCTAAAACTACAGTCCCTTTCGGTGCATAAATTTGAGGTGAAGACTGCAACGTCAGTGGGGAACAAAGTGAATGAGTTATGGGAGGTAATAGAGACGTGTGTTGTTAGGAATGTGTATGCCATTTTAATGCTGCTGTTAATTGCCTCCTCTGACATACAGACAGGGGGGCACAATTTTTCAGTGCACTAATGAGAACAGATCTGTTTGCTCTTAAATCATTACAATGAAATACGATATGATTTAAACTTTTAACTCCTAAGGTCAACCCTCTGCACCATGCAGCTGGTCCTGACCCCAGTACTGGAGCAATGGTCTGCAGCACTGACAGGCTAAGAAACACCCCTGTGTACTCTTCATTTTGAGCCTGAAAAACAAAACCAGAGCAGTAGTTCTTATAGCTCTGAGTTTCTTAATCTTCTTTTATTTTTTTTTTTTCTTAATGTGAGCTCTCACATTTTTTGGACATAGCAGTGGGGGAATAGTTCGAGACCCCAATATTACAGTGCACCCGTTTGTCATGTTTTGTTTGGTTTATGCATGGTTAGGTGATGAGAGACACAATCCAAGTCCTAGCTAATGTGTCAAGAGAAGATCTCTGATCTGGGACCTTGCTTCTTGCTTTCTTGTGATACTGAAAATAGACAAATTCCCAGATGAGCTGCCTGAAGGACAGAGGTGGGGAAAAACCTTAGTCTTGTTGCCAGAATCCAGGTTCAGATGACATCCCAAAGGATGTTTTGGGATGTGGGGAGGTAGGCTGTCTTCCAGGACTGCCTCAGCTGAACCTCTGCCACAACACCCCTAAAGACTAGGTACTCTGCGGATGCAGGATCCATGTAAGCCCCATTTGGAGGAGTGTACTGTGTGACAAGTTGGACAAAGGACTGGGTGGAAAATATGGGCACCATACAGCCAACTACAGTGATGCTGTGAGCATGATGTGTTGGCTTGGGACCTTGTCAGCTGGGAACTGTTTTAAGTGTGGGGTAGGTTTTTATGAGGGAGGGCTCATCAAAGTTGATTCAGGGAGAAAGGGTTGAATATGAAAAGGGGCTACAAGGAAAAAGTAGCAGAGAAAGGCAGAAGAAGAGGACAAGTGAAACAAAGCATCTGTGAAGAGACAGGGGAAGCAGGAATAAATGCTGTGAAAACCAATGGAAACCAATTAGACTGATGAAATCATCAACATCTGAAGGCTGTGGCTGCTTGCTGTGCTTCTGCTGGCTCAGTTTCACCTCTAGGTCAGCACTTTGAGCGTAGACCCAGTTAATAGTGACCAGAAATGTATATAAATCTGGTTGCTGCTCAAAAAGCTTTTGAAATGTGATTTGAGAAAGATATTAGTGTTCACTGTTCTCGTCTGTCTGAACAGTTGTTAATATTACAGAAACCTCACAAGTGGATAAATTTTGCCTTTCCATGAGAAGGCTGAGATGGAGAGGGTGCAGAAGTAGCTTTTGGACACTACAAGCAGTCCCTCATGGAGATGCGCTTGTGTGGTTCGGAGCAGAGTTCTGCATCCATACTGGTTTATGGGTTAAAGAGACGAGTATCACCATTTTCAAATAATGGGCACAGTTTCTTTCCAAATGGTGCCAAAAAAAATTAATAATCTGGTTTTGATAATGAAATTAATTTTACAGAGTTGCACTGGGATATAACTATGTAGTTCCCATTAAGTCAGTGGGAAAGGCAGGGCCCCAGCTATTAAAGCTCTTTGGGAGATTTATTTTAAAGGAAACTCTCACACTGGATATCATTGTTACTACAAATTAATCTTGTAGTCCTGAGTTCCCAGCGTGGTGCTTAGGGATAAGTTCTAATGTACTGTAAATCGCGTTTTCAGAAGGATTATAAAGGAACTTCTAAAATCTGAGTTGAAGCTCGGCACGACGATTTTCAGCCCAGATGCCTCATTCCCTCCTGAAATGGATTTGCCCAGGTTTTCAAATATAGTGCGGAGTATTGGTGTCTTTTCTTAATTCAAGACTTCAAACAAAGTCTTTAAACAGACTTTGAACCCATCTTTAATGCACATAAAAGTTATAGAAATGATTGGATAGCATGTGTCTGCAGCCACCGTACAACCCAGCATCTCTAATGGTTCTGAGGTCTTCTTTGCTTCATTAGTTAATCCTCTTTAAATGGCTGAGCGGGATGCATCTCCCTTATGAGGAGAGGCTGAGGGAGCTGGGTCTCTTTAGCTTGGAGAAGAGGAGACTGAGGGGTAACCTCATCAATGTTTACAAATATGTAAAGGGTAGGTGTCAGGATGATGGAGCTAGGCTTTTTTCAGTGATATCCAGTGATAGGACAAGGGGCAATGGGTGTAAACTGGAGCATAGGAAGTTCCACGTTAACATCAGGAAGAACTTCTTTACTGTAAGAGTGACAGAGCACTGGAACGGGTTGCCCAGGGGGGTTGTGGAGTCTCCTACACTGGAGATATTCAAGGCCCGCCTGGACAAGTTCCTGTGTGATGTACTGTAGGTTACCCTGCTCTTGCAGGGGGGTTGGACTAGATGATCTTTTGAGGTCCCTTCCAACCCTTGGGATTCTGTGATTCTGTGATTGTGTGATTGTTAAAAGGTGACACCTGGACATGTCCATTAGCGGCTTTGTGTAACACCTTGTGTATGCCAACACTGACACCCACAAAAGGAAGGGGATAAAATGGAAACAATTTCCCTAAAATCACCTTGCACCAAAGGCTCCTCAGATCTGGTGCTATTCCCACAACAGGACTGAGTGATGCAGTGGTTATAGGCCCCATATAGTCCTGGGGCATATTTGGCATCCTTTCTGGCTCCAGGCCAGCTCTTTCTTACTTGACCTCAGAGTGACTCGCAAGTGGTCCATGATTAATTTATTTAAGATTTAAGAACAAGAACTAGAAATTACACAGTTCTACTCCACAGATTTTTGCTTTGCCTCTAGCAAATTCATCAAATGAGAGTCTAATTTGTTTTAGATTAAATGAATTCCCTCTGTTTGCTGTGTTAATCCCCAGCTGAACTGCTTTTTTGAATTTCCACTCCTTTGAAGCGTTTTACTTTAACTTATTTAACTCTACAACTGTATTTATTAGAGGTGTTGCAGTAATAATTCATAACTATAGGGCAAGTAGAATTTGGCATTGTTACTTGGTTGGGTGTGAATATAGCCCAAATATCTCAAAGATTGGGGTGTTTTTTGACCAGAGCTCTTGCTTTATACTGACTCCCTAAAATATTTGATGTACTGCTGCTCAGCTACAGCAAGCCACTTATTTTTAGTGGTTTGCTGTAAGCTCTGCGTGACAATCTGTTGTAGCCTCCAAGGAGACTCTTGTAAACCTGATGAAACAGGAGCTCTGGTGGTCCTTCTCCTACACGGTTAAATACAATTGGTTGCTCACATATGTTTCTGTTCTGCCCAAAGTTCACCTTTTTTATGGACCTTCTTTCTGCCAGAGCTCAATAGAAGTCAGTGTAATAAGAAATCACATTTTAACCAACTTTTCATGTTTCTTCGTCTTTCTTGTTCTGGATTCTCTGTCTTTCAGCTCACAGCTAGGAGCTTGGTAGAGCAGCTTATAACTAAACTGTGTCTGGCCTTCCTAACACTAAAGAGTTAATTCTTCTGTGTGGGACATCTGCTTTATCGTCTGTTTCAATGAGGAATCTGCCTTTCATATTTTTCACCCAGGAAAATAAGCCTTGCCTATATATTAAATGTATATGTATGTAGCGGAAATACTGCATTCATCCCAGTCCTCTCTGTAACCAGGAAGAGTTGGATTTAAACTAAAGAAAAATATTTCTAACCTATGCATTTCACGGTGTCAAACAAAACCCTCTTACACCAGTTGCAGCTGCACTCAGGTGTATGGGTGCCACTGACATAAAAATGAAGATCTTCTTTTGTAATATCAGCCACTGGTGCTCAAAACTCATGTATTTTTTTCCACTCCAATTTCTGATACTGCCTTTAAAAGCATAAGGCATAAAAACGTGCTGGATGTTTTCTTACTATTTGCTTTCCTGCTTTGCATGTATTTTCTTAACCTCTGTAATTCATCACAGATCACATTTTCATAGTTTCCTCTAGAAAAGCTGTTCCCTTTACAATGCAAACGTAAGTTCTTCTGTATTTTCCCAATTCAAAGATTTCGGGAAGCTTTGAGATTTTTTGTAAAATCTGTGACAAAACTTAGGTATTTCTAGCACTGGAACATGGAGCGGAGGGCCAAGTTTCACAATGCTGCCCAGAAGACATGGGGGGAGCAGCCTAGGGCACATGGCTTTGCCTTGGGACTCAAATTTATAGACTTATTTGTCAACTTCTTTTTTAATATTTCAAACACGATTTTCTTTAGAAGGAGGACTTTCAACCCATCCAAGTCTCTTTTTCCAAAGGATACAGTGCTGTTAATTTCTGAACATTTAGTCTAACCTTGCTTTATTAATTTATTCCTCCCATCTTTATTTTCCTTATACTCGTTACATTACAGTTTATATTGTAAAACATGATTTGATCCAAGTGCCTAGTGGCAGCTGTGACTGAAAGACCACTGAGCTTAGTCTGTTAGATAGCTTTAATAGGCTTCTTCTAAATACATTGCTGCATGTTGCTAGATCAACACACAAGGATTAAAGAGGTTTTCTGTGATGTTTCAGTTTTTAGTAAGCAAGGAGCTAGGTCACCAGGTGACAAAACTGTCCTTGTCCATCTCCACTTCTTTGTTCCAAGTGCCACAATCACTCTTCAAAATTGGGTGATTAATGAATAATCATAAAGTATTCGAAGCTGAAGAAAAAAGAAGACTCATCCCTAGCAAGCAGGGCATGCTCAGATAAACCTATGTTTCAAACATCAGCAAGTATATATATGTATATTTAGAAAGTATGCAAGTGTATATATCAATGTATATTGTTTGTATGTGTGCGAAACATATATAACATGTTGCAAATATAAAAAGTCCAAAGAAACAAAAACATTATAATAAACTTGGGTGACATGATTTAGTGTGAGGTGTCCCTGCCCATGGCAGGGGCGTTAGAACTAGATGATCTTAAGGTCCTTTCCAACCCTAACTATTCTATGATTCTACAATTCTTATGCATGGCCAGGGCAATGCCGTTGGGCTAAGCATGAAAAACTAAACAACAGGGAAGAGTCTGGCAGCCTGGGAGGAAGGTCTTGTAGATGTGGCATAGGATGAAGCCACGTGATTTAAACAGCCTGGCTGTGTATGTCAGATGTGGATTGGATAAACCAGGTTATGCTTCTGAGAAACAAAGGAGGTGATTGTGTTGCAGCCCTGATAGCAGAAGAGGGCAGGAAGCTGAGGGCTCTGGAGCTGGTATCTTTTTTGTGCAGCGTTTTATCTTTTGTGCAAGAGGGGAAGATCTTTCCTGAGTAGTTCAATGCCAGGATAAGAAACTTGGTGGTTGACTGTTTATGGCTTATTAGTATTTGTCATGTTTTGTTGGGCGACTTTGTCTTCAGATAACATTTGGTAGAATTGCGAGCGTTTGTTGGGTTTGGTTTTTTAAAGGTTTCTTTCTGCCTTCAAAATCAGAATGTGTTTGTTTTGCCTAAAGAGTGTCCATTGGTTCTTCCTTATGGAAAGGTTCTTCCCTTTCTTAAATGCACATTTGAACTGGGGGGGTAGCCTAAGATGTGGACAGGAGTGCCTCTGGCAGTGAACAAAACATTTTACTTGGGGAAGAATGTGAGTTTTGAACTATTTTATCAAAAATGCTGTCTGATTAAAGGCTGTCATTCTGTAAAATTATGCATTTCATGGACTTCTTTGCCGCTTCAAGAAAAGCCTCCCTCAGACTTTTGTGCGTGGCACCTTGCAACTCAGAAGGAGGTGGAGGTTAGATTTCTTGCTGGACATACACTCAAATGATTTGGGTCTGGATGTGTACCATACCTTTACTTCACCATCAGATTCATCCCCTCAAGGCTTTGGTTTGGCCTGAGTTAGCTGTCGCACTAGTTAGCCCAGTCTCAAGATGCAGTAAATCTGTGGACAGTAAAGGTCTAACACTGACCTCTCACTCCACCATGTCTGTTTATCTGCTTTGAGCTTCCTTTTCCACTGACGCTCACTTAGTGTTCCTTCTGGTGAAGCGCTTGACTGGCTTTGAGCTCCTGTTTCCTTCACATCTCATGTCAGGGACAGGTCTTGGATGGAGAGGTTGTGAGTAGGCTTCCTCAGCATCCCATGCTGGAAGATAGTGAGCATCACTGACGCTTCCCAGGGTGTTGTGTCTGCCTCCCCCCTGCTTCGATGAAAACAACAGCCTGGGTTTTGGAGAGTGGGGATTGCTGTCAGCTCATGGTGGTGGGTGTTTTTCACAGTGTGGAGGCAGGCTTGTCTCCACCCTTCTGCTCAGAAACATGGCAAGACAGTGTGGTTCCCCAGTGCAGCATTGGGCTGCAACCCACCGGCCACAGTTCGAGAAGCTGTGTCCTAGGTCCTGTTTAAAAAGAGCCCTGCAGAGGCTTCCCCCAGCTTGCAATGGTGCTTGGAGGAGGGGGAATGAATCTACTCTGCTCCCCCTGGGAAGCCGGAGAGCAGGAGATGAGCAGCCTGTGCTGCCCTCCCTGGCAGTTGGTCTCCTGTTGCAAAGGCTGGTGCTGGTCATGAGGCAGGGCTCTTACCTTCCCGACTCAGCAGAAAGAGGAGTTGTGTTGGTAGAAGGCAGCTGAACACACGAACGCAAACATATCCTTTTAAAGAAGTCATGGGTGTGTTTCTTCTGCTGATGCCAGCCTTTTCCTTTGCTGCTGGAAAGAAATGGAGAGAAATAAAGCTTCTGACCAAAAAGGAAACCAAACCAAAAACCCTGAGATTATTAGCATTTTGCTGCTTGCTGGCTGGTGACGATGAGAACAGAAGGGCTTAAAGGGTGTTTATTTTTCTCATCTGTTTGAGGTTATCAGTTCTGTTTCCAGTTTTTTATTGGATCATGTCTCTTCAGGCCAAGCTAGCACCCATGGGAGGTGGTGGATGGACAGACAGCCATTGCTTCTGACTTCTCTCTCATTACTCATCATAGCAGTGCATAGCACTTTGTTCAGGCAACCCAACTTGTGCATATATAACCTGAGCCCAACTGCCTGGGTGGCATAGGCAGTGGTGGGCTGGAGCAAGTGCCGTGCTCCAGATGAGCCTGCGCAAGCAGCACGCTTGTGACAGTTGTGGCCATCATTGTGATAAGAGACATGTCTGCTCTGAAGTGTACTTAGGTGAGCAAGCAGGCCTCAGGGTGGGTGCCAGCTGATAAACCATTTGTAGTCTGGATTTTTATTGGGGACACCAGCTGGGGGAAAGGCTCTGAACTGCCTTTTCTACTCAGGGACAGAGGTGGGATATGAGCGGTGGAGGGGAAGATCAGTAACTTGCCTTACAAATCAATTAAACTTACATTAATTTATTAATTTGACCCTGTAAAAACTTCCCGTCTTTTTCCAGTGGTAGTAGTAATAATCTGTTCTTGTCTTTCTTCTTTCTCCAGACGATTTTGCAGAGGAGGAGGAGGTACAGTCCTTCGGCTACAAGAGGTTTGGTAAGTGGCAGCAGATCTTTCAGCTTGCTATTGCAAAGCGCTGAGGGTAAGCCAAACACTTGCTATGAAAACCTCTCTTGCTGGCAGCATCAAACGTGCAGGTACAGTCCTGTTACCCACTTCAGCCTAATATCTGCCTAGTGGAAGGTGTGATTTTTAGACTTGGTTTATTTTCTTGTCAAACACACACTTCAGCAATAGCCCCGATCCAAAGCAAGTGGTTGGTTTCGTTATTTGCTCACTAGCATTACAAACCTGAAGCCCACACCTGAACAGAAATTAACGCGCTGGCAGCTAAAAGGGGTCCACACCTCTTCCATGTCCCTTGCCCAGATGAGCTTTCCTTCGGCCCACAGACCAATGTGCAGTGTGGTTTGTAGGTTTTCCCAGTAGCGGTGGCATGGGACCTCCTGTAGACTCAGAGAAGCTGTACTGCCAACTGTGACAGGAGATATGCTGTGCACCCCTCTCAAAAAAGAAGTAAAAGTATAGGATACGAATGTATTGTGGTGTCAGAAATTATTAAAATGAGGTCAGTCTCTTTCTTTCCTTTTCCCACTTTCTTTCCTTTTTTTGTGTGAAGAAGTACATCTCTATACATGGGTCAGCAACCTTTGACAATCCTCTTTTCAAGGCTCCTGTGCTCTTTCCCTCAGGGTAACATTTCAGTCTCTGCCCAAGGCAGGCTGACTGCTGTCCCTGCAAGCACAGGCAGATGACATGGTGTCCTCTGAGCTCCCACAGCACCGACTCTGTCTTGGAGCAGCCAAGGGGTCTCATCATCCAAGCCGCTAGCTGCCTTTTTGACTGTAAGCCATCAGGATAAAAGTTCACCTTATTTTTTCCCTCCTGGGAAAGTGGCTGCAACAAGAGTCACTTTGAACAACCCCCCTTGGCAAACGGATAGGAAAGGCAGGCTGAAAATGAAAAATAAGTCAACAATCCCTTCCAAGCAGGGGGAGGCAGTGTAAGGAGACGCAGCATTCAAGAGGGGGGGAGCACATTCGCATGACCTCTTCTACCCCCCTGAACTATTCCTCCGCTCCCTGCTGTTGAGCTTTATTTTGGATAGATCAGCCAACCACAGAGCCAGCATCTGTGGATCTCAGGAAAGTCCTGCCATAAGGCTGCACACAGGGGTTTTTTCCTTCTCTCTTCTTCCTTTTCTTTTTTTTTTTACTAGGCCCTGGAACATCAAAAAAGAAAAAAAAAACTCTTGAGAAATGGGAAGAAATGTGAACTGTTCATTTCTGTCATCTCCAGCTGGATTCATTAACACCTATAAAAATAGCTTCCCTCTGTGTTGCCCGCTACCTAGCTATCCCTTGGTCAGCATGCTCTTGCGGTGAACTGTGAAAGGTTTTAGCAAGGAGCGGGCACTCCACTGTCCTTACTGTCCCAATAGTAAGTGCACTGTTATGATGCACATGATGGGACTTTTGCATGTTGCTTTCATTTCTTTCTTTCTCCTGGGTAATGTGGTCTACCAGTGTGAGTTATTCCCTTAGAAATGCAAGGTTTATCTGAGCATTTCCAGAAATGCTTCTGCTGTTGTGCTTGCTGATGTGGCAGGAGGGAAGAGAGGACCAGTAGTCTGGCAGTGGCAGGAGAAAGTGATTTCACCACAAGAGAAGACGTAGTTCTGCCCTTAGAAGACAACCATAACACCCTTCTCCTTCATGAAAACATCACTGTGGTCAGGGAAGTGTCCCAGATGCTTGCAGTACAGACATCTGCAGACATCTGCAGAAGAGCCTCAACTAAAGGGGGAATGGGGGTTATAAAGCCATAGCTTTATATATGCCATATATGCCATAGCATTGGCACTGGTGAGAGTTGTGTGACTCAGTAGTGTAGTGATCCAAGAAGCTTTCTTTCTCCATACTATTTCTGAGCCTGAACTTCTTCCCATTTCCCCTTCCTCATCTTTCCCAGCATCATGGGGCAGCACATGGAGGAGCTAGGCTGACCTGGTTTCGCTACGTCCCTCCACCAGCACTTGTATTGTTTGCCTGCAAGCACTCATAAATCATAGAATCATAGAATAGTTAGGGTTGGAAAGGACCTCAAGATCATCTAGTTCCAACCCCCCTGCCATGGGCAGGGACACCTCACACTAAACCATCCCACACAAGGTTCTGTCCAACCTGGCCTTGAACACCACCAGGGATGGAGCATTCACAACCTCCCTGGGCAACCCATTCCAGTGCCTCACCACCCTAACAGGAAAGAATTTCCTCCTTATATCCAACCTAAACTTCCCCTGTTTAAGTTTTAACCCGTTACCCCTTGTCCTGTCACTACAGTCCCTGACGAAGAGTCCCTCCCCAGCATCCCTATAGGCCCCCTTGAGGTACTGGAAGGCTGCTATGAGGTCTCCACACAGCCTTCTCTTCTCCAGGCTGAAGAGCCCCAACTTCCTCAGCCTGTCAAATAAATGGGTTATTCCCCCTCCTTCAGAAAACCCAACTCAGTGCATTCCAGTTTCTGCAGTCCTTGCTGCATTTCCATGCAGTCTCTGAGCAATCTCTGGTGGGAGTGGGAGCCATGTGCCTTCAGCAGTGCTGGCTGCTTCACCTGGCACTAAGCCCTCCATTTAGTAAGGTGACATGCATGTCTTTTAAGAACTCTGAATTCACTTGCCAGCTGCATGAGCATTTCCGGTGAAGCACCAGAGGTTGTTCTTGGGGCAGAAATGCATCTGAGTAGTTCAAGCTCCTGCTTGACCAGTCGGAAATGTTATGCCTGCTGTCCCAACTGGTGTTCCCTCTTTGCGTTGTGTCCTCAGTGGCAATATAGGCAACAGAGAGAAGGCGATGTAGGGGAAACCCAAGGCAAGAACCAACTTCTGTTATACAAACCTTAGATAAAAGGTCACTTTGAAAGGAGTCCCATCCTGTCTACTGGCTGGCACTGCAGAAATCCCAGCACTGTTCATGTACAGCCTCCTGGAGTGGGCAGTAATAAAAGCAGCAGTGGGGTTTTTGTTTCAAGAGCCATGGTCTAAGTGCAGTTCTGTTAATATATTGTGGCCAGAGTACTCCCTCTATGTGCTGTTGACATGAGACATGGTCAGAGGTCCATGACTTAAGTGCCTTTGACTCCATCACTTGGAAGTGTGATGCCTTGTTTGGAGCAAAATGTATTCCAAGGGGGAGATGGCTGAAGCACAACTGGTTTGTAAAAAACATGGCTTGCAGTGAGTCACTGCTGGCAGCTGTGAACATGTGTGGGTCAGCACTTGGCAGGCAGAGCCTTGACCAAGCTGCTTTCCTAGAGTTCAGCTGAGGAGTTTATTATTAGCTGCCTTGTTGCTGGAGACTGTAGTTTGGTTCAAGGAAGGAAGAGATCTGCAGAGGGGAGGAGGGACAGAAGCATTCTTCAACAATGTTCATTTTGGGGAAGAAGCTTTTGAAAAGAGGACTGAACACACAATATCCTGCACTGCTTCTCCTTTTTTGCCGCAGGGAATCCAGGGGGGTTGAAGAAAGTGCTCTTTCCAGCTGACTGATGCTGTTTACTTCTTCTCAATGGATGCTACAGATGTGCAGGGACACTGCCAGAAATGCGATGCTCAGCTGCAGTGCCTCCAGATTACTGCACTGAAAAAGCACGTGAGGAAGCGTGTTTCTTATCATGGTTACTTCATCATCAGTCACTGCTCAGGCTGCTTTGAAGTTATCTGCTCCAGATAACAAGTTATGCCTATCCAGTCATTTTCCTCTACCAGACTGCCACCGATGTTAACTCTTTCGTCAGTCAGTGTCATTGGTTTGCACCACCCCATGCACACCTCACTTTGGGAAAGAATGAATGAGGAAAGAGCAAAACTTGCTTTTCAATATTGCACACTTTTGGGGTGCTAAGTCTCAGGCCTGAGGGCTTAGGCTAGATGGTAGCAGGATGAGATCTCTTTATGGCAGGGTTTTGATACTGAGATTCAGGTGCTGGGCATAGGCACAGATGAGGAAACTGAAGGGAACTAATGGATTCTGAGGTGGCCTATCTATCTTCCTAGTTTGTGGCATTCCCAGGTAATAGATATAGAGATCATTTGGAATTTGTTTTTTATGTTAATGTTTTAGATCTTAAAACCTGCACTTTACTGTACAGAGTATTTAATGTAGAAATTTCAGTGTGAAATTATTCATTGCAAGTTACAGTACAATATAGAACAGCTGAATGCAAAGGACGTGGTTGTTGAACTGTCAAAGGGAATGTGCTTTGAACTGTTGCAAAGCACACTTGTCAATGTTTTAGAAAACAGGCTTTGAAGAAATGAGCTGAAAACCCTGCTGATGAAGAGAAACCTCTCAAGGAATCAGAAGATAGGGTCAGTGCCCTATGGATAAGTAGAAGACTAAGCAGCTTGTGTAAGATCATTACCCTTTGCCCTTGGCAAACACAGCCAGAATTGGAGGCTGTAAGCTTGTACTTCACAGAGAGACTCGGATCAGTCACCCTTATGCCCTAAATCATGAGTCAGGGTCCTCCTCGCCTTCACCTGCCCACTCCCCCGCCATGGGGGCTGAGCCATTGGTAGGGGACAGTCCTGTGTGTCCCCAGGTATCTCCAGTGTGCACCAAGGCACTTGGACCTCTGGTCTTCCCCACACCCTGTAGGTCAACAGCTGTTAGGAAAGGAGGGATAAAAATTACCTGGGGCTCCTATCAAGTAAGGTGGGTATATTTTTAGGTATCTTCCATAGGGTATGTAAGAGATGTCTGGTCAGGATGTCACTTCTGTATGGTTCTGACAGTCTAGCTCCTGAGCATTATTCCAGGTGTGAGAATTAAATCTAGAGACTTCTGGATCAGAAATGGATGAATCATCCTGCCACACAGTAATGAAATCTGCTACACTAAAAAGAGGTGAGGGGGGAAGAAAAGATGTTTATCAACATATTTGGAAAATAAGATTTTTTCCCTTCACGAGTGGCTTGGAGGCAGCCTGAGCTAGATCCATTTAATAACTGCTTTCTCACTATATATTGTTTCTACTATTTTATACAGTGAGAAGCTATATATTATTTCTCCACCTTTGATAGGATGCACCTGAGGAGGTTTAGCAATGAAACAATTGCTAAAAGCCTTATGAATGGTTTACAGCAATAAATGATAACTGAAATGGAATAATTTTTCAGGAAAGGGTTTGAAAAATACATTTTTTTTGTTCTGCCTATAAATAGCAGTTCAACCACGATTATGGTAAGCAAAACTCATGGCTTAGAATTTTGTGATAGTTCAGGAATAGCATTCATTCATTAACACTGCACAGATGCAATAATTTCAGTCCTTATGTATGGATAAATCCAGGCCATTGTTCGTATCTATAGTGATATGCACCAAAGAAAAGGCCTGGTGGTGTGCTAGATCCATACAAACCTTAAGCCCCTAACAAAAAGAAAGAAAAGTAATTCTAAGCTTTAGGAATTTGTCAGCTTTTCTTTATGGTTTGTAAACGACCAATGAGGGATTTCAGGTGCCACAAGCCACATCCCTCCCTGGGCATTCTTTCACACGTATGCATGCAGCGTGTAATCATGTGGCTTAATAAAAAGTCACAGGGTCACCAATACTCACAAAGCCAGAGGAAAGTTGGGCACGTTGCTTCCAATTCGCTGATCTGGTCATATTTCTCTGATGAGGATTTTGCCTGTGTGCATCCTGGGGTAATTAAATCCCCACTGAATGGTGGTGCCCGTGTGGCTGTTCATTTTAGGCTGAGAAGTTTCATTTGGAGCCACCCTTTTAATAGCCATGGCCAGTATGGTGGCAGAGGCTGAGCTTGCCCTCTCCTGGGGTGAGCCATGAGCAGTGGGGAGAGCTCAGCACTCTTGGGTGTCCTGGGCTTATGTTGGGGCTTCAGTCCATCAGAGGCTGCGTGCGGAGGGACTGCCTGTGAAGGGTTTCTTTGTCTTTCTTTTCTTTCCAGAATACTGGGGGAGCTGAAGTCTTGATAGATAAATAAATAAAGGCTGACGTGTGTAGTATTGCCACTGCAGAGGAGCATCAAGGTTCTCACAAGCTGTCAAGGTGCCTGTATGCCACCAGCATGTCCCTCCTCTCTCAGTAGCCTCTATCTCTTGCAATATAAAAGGCATGGGTGATAAATGGATTATTGCTGATATATCCAAACCACAAATTTAAAACCACCAGTCCTCCTAAAGATGGAAGACAGTTGCTGATTAGTCCATCAGTGTCAGGCAGTAATAGCGAGATCCAAAAAGTTATCAGATCTGTGTGTCCTGTGCCAGCTGATTGAGGAGCTGTAGGAGCTGTTCAGGTCTATGGGTTTGGAGCTGCCCCTTTCCAACCTGTCCTGCTGTGCCTGGCTAAAGGCAATTCTTCTAATCCAAACCCATAAAGAGGCCTCTTAGCAATGCCGTAGGGACTAAAGTCATTCCAGCTGTGTGCTCTTATGTAGGCAATCTATTTTCTCTCAGTTACGGGTTTTTCCTATCTAGTACAATTAAAATTCCTGACATGTTTCTTCATATATTGCGTTTGCATGCTTGGAGCAATATTTGTGTGATCAATTGCTGTCTTTTAGAGGCGCGTTGCAAGGCCGTGTGGTCACCATTATGTGTAAATCTTGCTCTCTCTTTATTCATTAGAGCCATAAAATAGGTGTGTGGGCTGAACAGCACGTTGTATTTCCGAATGGAATGAAAAACACTGGCTACACTGAAAGCAACACCTGGGATTTTATATGTATTTCCCTGTAAACTAGCTGGACAAATAATGATGTTTGGTAATATGAGCTTGCTGCCAAAACACCTAGGCTGCATTACGGGCTGTTCAACTTCATGACGAAATTACCTGTGAAATTAAAGTCTTGGAAGGAAACTAAGCATTGTATTTT
This sequence comes from Lathamus discolor, assembly GCF_037157495.1. Lineage (NCBI taxonomy): Eukaryota > Metazoa > Chordata > Aves > Psittaciformes > Psittacidae > Lathamus > Lathamus discolor. Next base: position 110,908,803 of record NC_088885.1, read on the forward strand.
CAGCACCATTATGTTTCCATGCAAAGGAGTAATACACAAAAACTCGGAGAAATGAAAACTTCAAGAAAAAGTAGCTGGAAGTACCTGTTAGTGGACTCTCACAGTGCTGCTGTGGAATTGTAGCACACACCAGCGTTACTCCTGAGCTCCTCTTAAGCTGTATTCCAAATACAAGTCTGCATCTGTAGCCAGCTGTTACTGTACTCTGCTCTTTACTGTGTGCTGTTAACTGTAAGGTTGCAAGTGCTCAAATGTGTCTAGTTGGTCTTTGGCTCTTCTGTACCAGTTTAAGAGTTATTCCCCATCAGAATAGTGTTGTGCTGTATACTTACTACCAGTGGCACAGGTGCACTGGTGTCTCATAAAAAAGAGACCGCTGTTTTCCCTTGAAGATAGATTGTTAGAGACATCCACACGCAACATAAAGCACATACTTGTTGTGTGCTGCTTAATACTGGTATCTTAGATTCCTTCTATTTCTTGGGAATTTCCTCAAAGTGTCCTGGAGCTCTAACACCCATGTTAAGTGATGTGGCAGAGGTGACATCCCCGCACCTGATTCTGCAGGGCACAGAGCCCTTTGCAAACACAGCTCAGTATCCCATTGAGCCAGGCCCCTGAAAGTGCAATCTGCATAAAGCAGTGCCGCTGCCATTAATTTGTCAGCAATTTATGAACACGTATGCTAACAACAAAGAGCTGTATGTTTTAATTAGCAGCTACCAAGACAAAGAGTTGATAGAAGTTAGCTTGACAAACATGTTGGTAGACACAGGCACTATCTCATAGAATAAACCTCTAGTTATCAGATTAGGAGCCCTCTCTGTCTTTGGCTGCCTTGGTCAAAAGCCCCTACAGTTGTTGCTGCTTGCTCCAGTTAAAGGAGCAATCCTGTCTCCTACTGTTCACTTCAGCAGCATCCCAGGGAAGGGGGAAGATTGGATTAAATTGCTAATACGATGTTTTGTCTCCTGAGCTCTCAGAAGCTTTAGAACAAAAGTGGCATGATGTTTTGACGTAAGATGTCATTTAATATTACATCAAGCTTCCCTGACTCTGTGTGGCTAGTGCCAGTTTCCCACACTCCCAGGGGAGCCGCTACAAGGAAGGTGTGAAACCTCACCAGCTTGGCCCAGACCCGGACTCAGATCTGAACCTAGACCTGAAACAATCCCAGTGGTCTCTGCTGTCCTCCACCATCACACTCAGCAGCTCTGAGCCCAGCCATTGTCCCGAGACAGGTGATACCACAAATGTGGTATATCATGTAGTCGTACTTGACAAATTTCTAGATGATTTTCAGAGAGAAATTTTTTTGTCTGAATATTGACTTCTGTATGAAATCTGAATATAGGGCTTAGAGTGGGAGTCATTTCACCTGCTTTAGGGAACCTTGGCATCTACCTCTGCTGCATGAAGGGACTTCAATCCTGAGCAAGAGCATCACGTTCCTGGTCATTTTGAGTTACTACATAGAGATTATAGAATCACAGAATGGTTAGGGTTGGAAAGGACCTTAAGATCATCTAGTTCCAGCCCCCAGCCATGGGCAGGGATGCCTCACCCTAGACCATGTCACCCAAGGCTCTGTCCAACTTGGCAAAATATAACATGTTATGTCCTGTGTAAATGCTGGGGAAAGCATGTGGATACCTATAGAAGCCTGTGAGAGAGAACAGTAATGGGGATAGTGCAAATAAAAGACTAAGTATTTTCGGCTGGTTTTGCCTGTTGCAGACACTAACAAGGAACAGTATCTTGCTTTGCTAAGCCAAAACCAATCCAAAACTCCGCTGTGCTGCAGTACAACAAGATTAGCCAAAGGAAAGGTGAAATAAAATTTTATCCAGTCTCTATTAACCTTCTGTATTATATGGGTAAACCTAGGTAAGGCAGCCAAGAAATTTCAGTTTGTCCTGTTTTAGCCTGAGTTAAGCCAGTGGGCTGAGATTCTGGAAAGAGGGGCTGGGAGGGAGGCATGAGCGGGAAGGAGTCTTGCTTGGTGCCCAGAGCCAGTACAGACAAGGGTTGCGCAACAGGTGTGTGCAGAGGTTTGTGTCCTGCAGATACTCTTTCAGCTCGGTCAGAAATGCATCTGGAAAATCCACACAGCCGGAGAGAGGGAGATATCGATGCCTTAAATAAATAAAATGTGAATGTGGGGGTTTTGTGGTTCAGCTTGTAACTGTTGATGGAGGCAGTTGGAGGTTTTGTAGGAGGTACAAGGAGTGCAAGACACAGGGATCCACTTCTCTTCAACCCAGCTAAGGCTTGTAAAGAGATTTTGTGTTAAATCTTGTGCAGGCATTCAGGCCCAGCATAACAGGACTTCATGGCACCTTTTCTGACATCCATTTTGTAATGCTACAAAGATGCAGGGCAGATCATTTTTCTTCTGAGGATGTCTGGGCACTAGGGTCTGCTTAACAGGGTTTTGCTGTGTATCGTTCGAAAGTTGAAATTCTAAAAGTTTGGAAAATGCTCATTGCTTTGCTTTAGGTAACGTGCATCTGTGTGCTTGTTACCAAGGTCTTTTGACAGGAACATGGAAAATTCTACTGAGATTTATAATTTGAATTAGCATAGGAATGGACATGGATGCTTTTACTTGCCAGGCTTGTTAAGGTCAATATACGCTACATTTTGCAGTGCTCAATGGCAGAAAAAATACTTGCCTTATATATTTTGCTAACAGGTTAAGGTATGATTTCAGACCATCTGTGTATGTAGTGACATAAGATTCCTTACATACATTTCTGCTTTATCACATAATGGAGGACGATCTGCTTACAAAAAATAGTAATGCATAGAGCCAAGGGGTATTTTTCTTACTTCCTCCCTTCTTCCTAGAAATGTATTGCTTCAGATGGAAATATGTCATATAATGCTCCACATAACTGGTGATTTCATTTTAAATCTGACCTGTAGGACTTATGTTTGGAGTGGGAGAGGTCTTGTTCTTAATTAACATTTTGAACACTCTGAAGCTAGAATAATCCGATCACCCACTGTCAAGGTTTCAACACAGCATCTGTGCACAGCTAAATTCATTTGTCCCCAGGAGTTATTGCTTGTCAATGCTTGTGTGCACAGGTGTTCATATTTAAAACTATGTGCTCCGTTTCATATGAATACATCCAAACTGGATTTGGGTCAGTGTGTTGGACTCCATAACAGCATGACTTCAAATATACAAAACCCAGACCCATGGGCTAGATTGCAGGTACAGCCCATCTAGAATTCTTTTGCCCCAAATGTGCTCCTGGGTGTATTGTTCCCTGGGTCTGGAAAGCCAAATACAGGGCGATTCTTGTCGTCCCCCTGTTCCAAGTCACCAGTCACGGTTCCTCTTGCTGCCTCAAACACGCCAACGTTGCTCCATAAGTTACTTGTCTCCTTAAGCAGGTGCCTGCTTAATTAATGACAGTACATGTTTAACCTCTTTTATGAATTGATGAAAATGGCTGTATGCATATTGCAGTGTTATGCAAAATTTCTTTACTCAAAGTGCGTTGCAGAAAGCAGTGGAGGCAAGGACTGGAGAATACACAATCTGGCTTAGTTTTAAGGGTAAGCAAACAAACCAACATCTGCTTCTTCTGCTTATCACAGGGGAGCTGAAAAAGCATGCCAAAATATCAAAACTTTCAAACTGGTGCCTTTTTAAATCGTTAGTCATGGTTAGCTAAAATTAGGAGAAAAAAATTAGGTGTAAAGGTTTGGCAATGAGTTTGATGTGTGTGAGGGTCTGAACCAGCTGAAATGCTTCAGGAGGAAGAGGAGTAGATGTGTCTTCATCGCCTCTCTTGGGTCATCAAACAGAACCAAAGTAAAGATGAATTTTCAGAGACCCGTATTTCAGCCCCTATTTGCTCCATCCCTGCTTGTCCCAGATCAGGCACATCCTTTCCTGCAGGGTCCAAAACAGCGTGTGAAGCAATGTCTGTGGAAGATTCCTCTGCTTTGTGTGGTGTTCACGGTTCAAGTTTTACTTCATCGAGGTGCAGAAAACAACATGCATTGTGGAGATGCTGGTCTGTGGTGCCATAAGGGAGCACCATATTCTCCTTTTCAAGAAGTAGCAGAAGCAAAGCAGAGGTGGCTCCTATCCTTTTTGTGTTCAGCTGGAATTCTGTCCCTGATTTCCCCCATTTCTCCTGCCCATAGGGGTGAGGTCTGGAGTAGTCTAGCAGAAGGTAAAAATGATGTCTTAGCCCTTAGGTTCAGTACTGAGCCCACCAAGATGTGTCGGAGAAGTTTGGTAGCTGAAAGAAATGCCTGCCATTGTCAGAGGGCAATCAGCACCCCATAAACCCGGTAAACTTCACAGCTCACCTCTTCCTGTAGCAAACCTTGACTCTGGGCCAGGAACAGATGAAGAGAGGGCATGAGTCTTAACCCCTTTGCTCAGTGTGTTACTGCCGTGCGTGCTGACACATAGGATGGGAGGGTGATAGCTGGGGCCCACCTTTGCAGCAATAGCCACATCTGCTCAGCTACAGCAGCTCTGCATCCTGCCTCCTGAGAAACTCATATTCTTGGCAAGCTGCTCTATGAAATGGTGTAGCTGTTTTTATTCTGTCATCTATGCGAGAGGTTACTGAGCAGCTTTGAGCTTTAATGAAGAGAAATAGAGCTGTGTTCTCCACAACAAGCCCTTTTTATTACACTAGGTTTGAATAGCAATTGGCTTCTAATCACGTCTCCAATGGAAAGAAGACCCCTTGTGAAAGCTTTTAATTTACTGCAGAGAATGAGTTTTCACATGCATGAAATTAGATTACAAAATAAACCCCCACAAAATAACCAAAAGAACTACCAAGAATATGTATATATACAGTGGGTGTTCAAGGTGCCTAGAAGAGATCACATGGAAGCGTCTTTGTAAAAGGAAGCAGAAGAGCTGACTGTGAAACTGAAAATCATCTTACGTCAAGGGAATACTTACGCCACTGCAGTCCTCTTCATTTTGAGCTTGTTGATTGCGCTGATGTGGCACTACAATAATTTTACCTTATTTTTCTCCCCTCTGGGAGGTTTCTGAAACAGTACTCTAGAAAGAAAAATAAACAATGTCTAATGTCTTTTCAGTTGTTCTTCTGGGAAGACTTGTGGTGAGTTAAAAGAAAATACTCAGTGAAGCTGTGAATAGGAGGCATTTCCAGAGTGGGTGTGTTTTGAGGTTTGCTTGGGTTTTTATAATACTGTATTCCTATGACTGACTTTTCGCATGCTTTTAGTATAGAGGGAGCTGAATTAATAAAGCTGTCCTTATTCCACCAGTTACAGGAGCTTTGCAGGGTGATGTGTTATACGACTATCACCACCTTTGCAGATGAGCCCTTTGGACAGCTCAGCTGGAAGGAAGCCATGATCCTGCTCTAGTCCTGCATCCTTCACTTGGGCAAACTGACAGCAAGAACTTCTTGGCAGCCACTTGTCTTTCCTTTTGCTATCAGATTTAGATACGAAATGGATTCATAACCTCTAAGTATCTGCATTTCACCTTTTGAGATTGCTATTTCCAGAACATCAGAGTTCCAGTGGGGACCAAGGATGGTGCTGTATTCATTACAGTCTTGTGGGGAATGTCCTCTGTTCCCCAAACACTTTCAGTTTGGAGATGATGCAGCTTGCTCCCTTTCTTCCCCATGCTGAGCAGCACTTCAGGTCACAGGTGGGATCTGTTCCTAAAGCATTCTGCCACAGAGTGAAAAAACAACACCTAAAAGCAAATCGGTACTTGGGGGAATCAGTCATACAACTTCCTTTGAGCTATTTTTAATGAAATACAGTCCTGCAGAGATGATCTGGTTTATGAAAGGCATCCCCTCTCCAATGGATACATTAACTCAGCTACCAAAACTGAGCAGTTGAGGGCACAACTGGTTTTTTTGGAGCTGGAGTTGATAAAGCTGCATGAGGTCAGCTGGGGGTTTCCTCCTGCCCTGTGCTGGGAGCAGCAAAACACATAGAGCCAGGCTGCAAGGTGAAAAAGGTGCTCTGCGGCTGCAGGGAGGCTTGGACATTGGTGTCAGCATGGCAAAGCCATGCAGATCCAGCAGGGAACAACAGGGAGAGAGGGTCATCCCAAATCTCAGCCGAGGGACCCCATTGTGACAGTTTGGTTACTATTATTTGGACGCAGTTCAGCAGGGTTCATATTTCCAAGCCCATTCATAGAAGGCGATGTAAAACCCTTCGGACTGCTCCAACTGGTGCCTGTCGGGGCTGTTCTTGCGCTGCCTTGAATTACTTTTGTTTGATGCACCAGGCTGGACTCCCATCAGAGCAGAGCGTGCCACACGGGTGCCTTTCAGGACAGGGTTAAAACCGTCTGCAGTCTGGAAACCGGCAGAGTCCCCTGAGAGGGTGTTAAACCCAGCGAGTGCTGATCTGTTTCCTGCTTTTGTTATGATTTCTGCCCTGTAACCCAATATCACCCACGAACCAGCCCAAGCCTGGGCCAGCTGTGTCAGCAGGGCATGGGCTGCTGCTGTCGCTGCTCATGTTGTCACAGCCAGCTCCGAAATCCCAGTGGAGGGTTTAGTGATTTGCAGGTTTAAGCCATGCTGGGCCTGCCCCAGAATCAGTGGGCACTTGCTGCCTTCCCTTATGTGCTTGAGAGTGTGCAGAGTGGAGAGAAGAAGAGTGGGTGGTAAAGGTCAGCTGCTCTTGTGTGCCTATCCAGAAGGGATATACGGAGCTATAAACTTGTTTTCCATATGTCCCAACACAGCCCTTTAGGAGAATCCCACAGAAAATGAGTTGGGCAGTCAAGATTCTGGGTGGGGATTCTTCTTCCATGTTGACCTCCAAAGTGTTTAGGAGGCTTCATGTTCTCAAAGAAAAAAGAGCATTAACTGCATCCTTTTGCACATTTTAGCACAGCACAGTCTGTGTAGTCTTCCAAACGTAAATGGATAAAATGGCATGTGGAGTAGGGAGGGAGACCTGTTTCATGACCAGTTACTGCTTGCACTCAGCACAGACCCATAGTGTTTCACCTCCCATCCTTGGAGGCAGCCAGGCTATATGAGTGTATCAGTTACCTGCCTGTGAGAAGGGCTACTGTCACTCTGAAGCCTATTAAACCTATTGCTGTTCCATGGTCAAGTTAAACCAGCACCCAGGCTTGTTTCTCTTCCCCAGCAGTGGCAGCCCAGTGATGAGGAGCGCTGAGAGAAAAAGGCTGGCTTGCGCCAGAGTAAAGACTGATGCATTGTTCTGGGGAGAGGGATAGCGTAAAGGTGGACAGCAGGGTCCCCCTCACTCTGTGGGTCCAGGCCCCGTGGCAGAGATGCTACATTGTGCCCAGAAGCCTGCATGTGCTGGTGGGTAAGAAAAACTCGGCTTCTCATTTTGTTTGTTTTCTCCTCTTTCTTACGAGACTGATGTGAGCTGGCCCTGCCATGGTATCTGCTTTTGATCTTTTTCTAGCGCAGCCTGCATGAGTTTTAAAGCATTTCAATGCCAGAGCTGACCGCTACTAAGGGAGAGAAAAAGCATTAGCAGTAAGCAAATGTCCCCATTTAAAATTGTGCTGGTTTAAAGCTTTGCAGATTACATTGCTTGGTTTTCAACCAACTCGTAAGGATGTTGCCAGCAGATTTCCAGTAAACTGCATTTAAGTCAAAGTGGCTTCTTTGAAATATTTGAAGAGGGGCATGGGGAAAGTTTCGGAGAAAGACTGATATAGGAGGAGGGTGATCTGTAATTTCACTGCAGCCCTGCCTGATGCCCACAGCAGACCACCATTCTCTTCAGGCTACGTTTTGTTATGAGGGTTTGTGTTTTTCCTTGCTGATTTCCCAAGGTTTAAAGTACAGTAATGGTTCCACATTTCAGCTGTAGTACAGTAGGCAGAGAAGGGCTGGGGCTTTTTTTCCTGGGATTTCTTGCTTCAGGCTCTGTTTGAAATCCATGCAAGCTGTCTGTAACGTGATTTTGTCATAATAGTTTTAAATGTCTTTTAGAAATTTTCTGACTATCTCTGATGAGTTAGATTCTTAGCTCACAGACAATTCTGTTGTACATAGCTACAGCTCCACTGATTAAAGCACCATTGCTCCTGCCAGTGTTGAATCATTAGTTGATTTGGCTAGTTTTATGTCATCCTACTGTCGGAAGGCAGAGAGTTACATGACATTAAATTTCTGCAGGCATCTGAAAGGTCTAAATGAGTACATTGCTTTAAATCACAGTAAGACCCGTAATTTATTTTCATTGTATTTAGTGAAACAGAGCCAGGCTCTCAGTGAGCAGTACCAGTTTCCTTTGTGGTTGCACACACCATGGAGTCCATTAACACCTGTCAGGGGAGCTTGGGTTGCCTCCTGCAGAAACTAAGTCATAAAAAGTATTAAGACAGTCTCTTTCCCTTCTTGCCTAATCAGCTGGTATTTGGTGCAAGCTGATTTGAGATGGCCATTCCTACGTTCTCAGTGTATTATTAATTTTTAGTGAATAAAAGAGACATTGAATGTGGTCCTAGATAACTGGGTAGTAAAAAGACTAATAGTTAAACTTGGGTTTATGGTATTTTCTCAAAACAATATCTATATCTATATTTGGTAATACATGTTATCCAACTCTATGTTTCTGATATTTTTTTAGGTGTTACTGGGGAAATGGTTATAAGAAACCAGCTGGATAGCTCAGAGTTTGCCACCTAGCAGCTCTGTTCTCTAACTATCTGTATGTTATGCTGTGTGTCAAGAAAACATGTTGGTTACTTCTTGTTACGCTCTAACTGACTTGCAGATCTGTACCAAGGGAGAAATAGCAAGAATCAAGCTTGTCTTACTTCCTCTATTTTGCTCAAAAAAAGCGTCAATATTCACTGAGCTACCTTGGGGCAGCCCTCTGTCTTCATCTTGATTTTAGAGAAATGGTTATTGCTGCTTTTAGGTAACCATCCCACCAGGCCATGCACACATCCCTGCTCAGCAGATAACCTGCTGCAGCCACATTCATGCTCCTATCCAAGCAATAACCCCCACCTCTTGCTCTGCAAGGGTGGGCTGCAAGCACTGCATGCTGGAGATGAGGTTACACTTGTGAGATTACTTGGAGTACTGCCCAAAATGCATACTCAAAAAAATGGAAAGCTGAGCAAAACAGGAAGGCCAAACCTTGCTTTTAGCATGAAATGCGGTCATGAGGATCACCAGCCTCTGTGAATTGTGGACTCATACCCATTCCCTCAATGGCGTTTCCAGTGGAGTGTGCCGTGAGGAGACAGAGCGCTTGCTTTATCCCCCATGCTGCATGTTGCTGGATCACTGTGGTCTTGGGTAATCAGAACTGACAGCAATTAAGAGTAATTGAGGTAGTCTTTCTAGCTCAGTGATTTCCCTGAAGCTTTTAATAAGGAGAAATCAGAAGGAAAAACAAATGCTGTTCTTCACTAAGCTCTCACGAGCCGTTTCTGATTGTCTTGGGATTCAGCAACTCATTAGATGGAGAATTGGCAGCACTCGGTTTGAGTAACACCAGTTTTCTGCATGTCTGTGTGATGACATTTTTGTTTACATTCTTTAAACATGTGGAATGTTAATTTTTCAGTTTGGGTTTTGTATGGTTGGTTTTTTTGTGTGTCTTGTTATGGTGTTCTTGGGTTATTTTGAGCCTGAGCTTGTTTTCCTCTGCTATGTAAGAAGTCAAGATAATAGGAAGTGTGATGTGCTTTGCTACTTTCCTCTCGTGATAATGCAATTAAAGGAACTGCAAAGGCAGGACTGGCCAAACAGGATCCTTGTCACACACTTCTGGTCACAACAAATTACAGGCTGTGGAAAACATATTAATAATATGATTTTGTTTGTTTAATAATATTGTCTGTGCTCAGTGTGATGAGGAGAAATAAGTATCAAATAGATTGCAAGGGTGAAACATGTTTGTGGTGGTGACAGCCCTGGCTGAGCAGCTGCCTCACCTGCAGCCTGTGTGCAGGACGGTCTCCACTGGGACCACATCTGACATACCAAACCTGTGAGCAGTGTCTTGTGGCTGCCAGTGAAAAGAGAATTGTTTCTCTCTCATCCCCCTGTCCCAAAACATGGATAGTTTTTTCCTCCCCGTTTGTTTTGGCATAAATTTAGGATCTTAGAACAAGAATTGAAAATGGTTGGCGAGAGGGGCAAAGAAGGATCCCTGCCGACTGGTCATCCTGCTGCCTGGAAAGCAAGAGAGCTCCACACTGCCACTGGCGTGAGGATGCCCTTGCCACACCATACCTGTGGGAAGATCTTCATATTCATGCCAGCCTACAAATTGGAGTTCTCAGTAACCTCTGTTTATAAAACACAACTAAGATGGTGAGCCCTCTACCAAGTTCTCCTCCTAAACACCAAATATTTTTACAATCAAGCCGTTCAAGCTTATTTTGGGGTCAGTGATGAACTGTGGTACAGTGCTGTAACAAAGGGGAAAATTGTTGGGAAAAATTATACTAGTAAATGCATAAGCTTTTCAGATACAAGAAGGAGGCAGCTGCTGGTAAAATTTTCCAGATTACCACAGTTTCTCCTAGAATATTGGCATTTTTCACTTTCTTGCCATCAGGGCTTCATAAAAAAGGCTTATAGGCTGTTGTCTTCATCAGATACCCATCAGGCCAACTCAGGTATTGTTTTAGAGGGTCTGTATACTCGATATATCTGTAAACAAAATACATACGTATTTATCACATCCTAGAGAAAGCAAATAGAATCAAAGGTCTTCAGCTCTGATTAGCTACTATGAAAAGCCTCAAAATGCAGTTTTCATGTTTAAATAATAAGCTGCCATGTTCTTCCTTCTTATGCACCACCCCTCTCACCCAGATGTTGATGTGCATTATTCCTGTCATCTGTGCAGTAACCCTCATCTTTGTGTACACATTCATTACATGCTCTGAGTTTGATTTTCCAAAACCTAAGTAAATCAGCCCTGTGGCTTACTATAAATCTGGGAAAATCAAGGATTCTCTTTGGCTGACATCAAATACATGAGGAAAGCTTTAACTGGACAGTAACTGGTGGTTTAAAGCAAGTCTGTGCCCAAAAGCTAAACCTGTAGCCATGATGGCACAGAATATCCATGTAACAAGAACCCTACTGCATCCACACTCTCAGTGCTTGGGTACCTTTTTGGGTGTCTATAATCAGAAAAACAGAATTACAGAATGGTTTGGGTTAAAAGGGACTTTTAAAGATCATCTAGTCCAACCCCCCTGCCATTGGCAGGGACACCTGTCACTAGACCAGGTTGTTCAAAGCCCTGTCCAGCCTGGCCTTGAACACTTCCATAACTTCTCTGGGCAACCTGTCCCAGTGTCTTACCACCCTCATCATAAAAAATTTCTTCTGTTTTTCCAATCTGAATCTACCCTCTTTCAGCTTAAAACTGTTGCCACTTGTCCTGTCACTGCAGGAAATCTCAATCTTTCTTATAAGGCCCCTTTAAGTATTGAAAAGCTGTGTTAAGGTTTCCCCAGAGCCTTCTCTTCTCCAAGCTGAACAACCCCAACTCTCTCAGCCTGTCTTCATGGGAGAGGTTTTCCAGCCTTCTGATCGTCTTCATGGCCCTCCTCTGGACCCACAGTAACACATCTGATTTTTTTGTACTGTGGACATCCAGAACTGGATGCGGTACTCTAGATGTGGTCTCATGAGAGCACAGTAGACAGGGAGAATCACCTCCCTTGACCTGCTGACAATGCTTTTTATGCTGCCCAGGACACAGTTGTCTGAAGCCTCTCAAAGTCCCTCTGGATGGCATCCCATCCCTCCAGCATGTCAACTGCACCACACAGCTTGGTGTCATCTGCAAACTTGCAGAGGGTGCACTCAATCCCACTATGTTTGATGACGATATTTAATGGTATTGGTCCCAGTATATCACTCACTACTTGTTTCCACTTGAGTACCGAGCAGTTGACTAATTCTTCGAACATGGCCATCCAGCCAATTCCTTATCCATTGAACAGGCCATTCATGAAACCTATGTTTCTTCAATTTAGCAGCAAGGATGTTGTGGGGGACTGTGTCAAAGGGCTTACAGAAGTCAGGTACATGACATCAGTAGCTCTTCCATTGTCCACTCTATTGTAGAACGCCACTAGATTAGTCAGACATGATTTGCCCTTGGTGAAGACATGTTGGCTGTCTCTAATCACCTCCCTTTCTTCCACATATTTCAACATAACTTCCAGGATGATCTACCAGACAGGTGACTGTTTGGTAGTCACTTTAGCAGTGAATGTAGAAACTTAATGAAAGACTGGGTGGAAGGGGGTGGAGGGGTGTTCAGGCTATTTTCACCGTGATTAATGTCACATATATTTGTGATACAGAAGTTTCTAAGCACCAGATACTTCTATAATTTTCATCTCATTTAGGGGATTACATACTGCAGTTAAAACTGCATTGCACAGGGCTGAATTTTGTCTTGTATCCAACTACATAATTTGTTTTTATACAAAAATACGTCTGTTCAAAGAGAATGCAGTGCTGCTGTATTGCTTTGATACTAGAACTTATCAAAAGCCTTTGACTGACTTGTCATAGACTCCAAGAATCATAGAATAGTTAGGGTTGGAAAGGACCTTAGGATCATGTAGTTCCAACCCCACTGCCATGGGCAGGGACACCTCACACTAAACCATGTCACCCAAGGCTCTGTCCAACCTGGCCTTGAACACCGCCAGGGATGGAGCATTCACAACTTCCTTGGGCAACCCATTCCAGTGCCTCACCATCCTTACAGTGAACTTCTTCCTTATATCCAATCTAAGCTTCCCCTGTTTAAGTTTGAACCCATTACGCCTTGTCCTATCACTACAGTCCCTAATGAAGAGACCCTCCCCTGCATCCCTATAGGCCCCCTTCAGATACTGGAAGGCTGCTATGAAGTCTCCACGCAGACTTCTCTTCTCCAGGCTGAACAGCCCCAACTTTCCTTCATACAGGATGTGCTCCAGTCCCCTGATCATCCTCGTGGCCCTCCTCTGGACTTGTTCCAACAGTCCCATGCCCTTTATATATTGACGACACCAGAACTGCACACAATACTCCAAGTGGGGTCTCACGAGAGCTCGTTTTGATGCAGCCCAGGATACGGTTGGCTTTCTGGGCTGCGAGCGCACACTGAAGCCGGCTCATGTTCGTTTTCTCATTGACCAACACCCCCAAGTCCTTCTCCGCAGGGCTGCACTGAATCTCTTCTCTGCTCAACCTGTAGCTGTGCCTGGGATTGCTCTGACCCAGGTGTAGGACCTTGCACTTGTCATGGTTGAACTTCATGAGGCTGGCATCAGCCCACCTCACAAGCGTGTCAAGGTCCCTCTGGATGGCATTCCTTCCCTCCAGCATATCAACCAAACCACACAGCTTGGTGTCATCGGCAAACTTGCTGAGGGCACACTCAATCCCTCTGTCCATGTCACCGACAAAGATGTTGAACAAGACCGGTTCCAACACCTGTCCCAACACCGATCCCTGAGGGACACCACTCGTTACTGGTCTCCAGCCGGACATTGAGCCATTGACCACAACTCTTTGCGTGAGGCCATCCAGCCAGTTCTTTATCCCCAAGTGGTCCATCCATTAAATTGATGTCTCTCCAATTTAGAGACAAGGATGTCGTTTGGGACAGTGTCGAACACTTTAGACAAGTCCAGGTAGATGACGTCAACTGCTCTACCCCTTCCATCAGTTCCGTAGCCTCATCATAGAAGGCCACCAAATTGGTCAGGCAGGATTTCCCCTTAGTGAAGCCATGCTGGCTGTCACCAAGCACCTTGTTGTTTTTCATGTGCCTTAGCATGCCTTCCAGGAGAATGTGCTCCAAGATTTTGCCAGGCACAGAGGTGAGACTGACTGGTCTTGCCCCGAAGAGAACTCTAGCTGTAACTTTTTTTTTTTGTTACTCTGAATGAAGACAACATGTGATCTGCTTCCCACTTTCCCCAACACCAAGAGGCATTTGTAGAAAGGATCATCTTGGGAAAGCCTAGACTGCTTTATTTTGAAGTCTTCAGTTGAAGTGCAAGCAGTGTCAGAATTCCTGAACAACTGAGCTCTTCCACTTTATTCTCATTTGATTGTAAATTCTGATTTTTTTGTTTCATGGGAAAAACAGATTATGCCGGAGATGGAATATCACAGTGATTTACTTAGAAATACTGTCCTGTCATTTCTGCTTTTTATTTCCTCAAAATAAACACATTTCAATTGAGTAATGCAATTTTTCAGTTTTAGAGAATGTTTTGATACTTGTTCATTACAATTTGTCCGAAGTCTGAACATTATCCACAGCTTATTTTAGTTTTCCTTAGAGAAAATCTGAAAATATTTGTAAAATGAAATCTTTGAAATGGAACTGCCTTATTCCTTAGACATCATTTTAGTGAAAACTTCCACTGGGTTTAATTAAACACAGAAAAGTGTAACATTCTTCACTGTGGTTTAATCAGCAGCTCCCTGCTCTAAAAAATATTACAAACTGTCCCTGCCTTTATAGAAACTGTGTATTTCATATGTGCAGAAGATCTGAGAAGCATGAGCATTTTCATGCTTGCAGTGACCTATTCCCTTTCCAGCATCTAAACGATGGGTTGTTGCTGTTACTCATGGTACTTATTTCAGTAGCATCTGCTGCTAACCAAAAGTCATTATAAGAACCATGTAGGTACCAAAGAGCTTGTGGTCTCAGCAGTTGATATAATCAAAGAGTGGATAATAACCTGCAAGCCAAGGGAAGGATGTGATAGCAGCAATAAGCACATCTGCTCTGCTGGCTTCTAGGCTTGAGACCTAAACGGAGGAGAAATAAGACAGTGGAGTTCAGCGAAAGTTGAGGTAGCATTTTAGGAGCATCCACAATTCCCAAAGAGTGGAATTCCCTCTGAGTGACAATTCCCTCTGAGTGACTGAGTCCTCAAGTCTTTATGAGCAATAAATAAATTAGTTCTTCTGTTAGCTGTCATATAAAAACATATTTTCATGTATATTGCTTTCCACAAAAATAACTGTGAACAGGCAATTGCTTCAAGGCCTGTTTCTAAACAGCTAGTAAAGAGGAGATTGAAGCATTATCCAAGCAAATTCCTGAGCACTTTTTTTACTTGTTTGAGTTGTTTCATCTAGCACACCTAAGTCAGTTGGTACATACCAAGGAGGGTCTTTATTTGTTGATCATCTCATTTACACGTCATGATCTGGAAACAACGCAAAGACATTTTACTGAGGTTTCCAGTTTATTATGTGAGTTTATCATGCACAGTCAAAAAATTACCAAGAGAATATTTAGCAGAGCTCAAAGTATGATTTCTAGATGCATTCAAAATATACCTTGGGAGAGCAAAAACGTCTCTAAAACTTGAAGAACGGGGCACAGGAATGGAGGATGGGGAGGGATGTAGTGTTCCCATTTTTTCTGATCAGTTCAGCAGAGGTTTAGCATCAAGTGATGTTGCTGTGGGTACAAAACTGCTCAGCTTCCCACACAGGTCAGGGCTGTCTTTGCCCGGAGCGCTGTATGCTGCAAACGAACTTGTTGACAGACTCCTTGCTGCAGCAGCATCACGGAAGGTATTACAGCTAATTCAGCATGTTTATGGCAGGGGTTAGGCAAGTCTGAGGCTTCTGTGGTATCACCGTGCTTCCACATCAGCATTTGTGAGAGCTAACTCGGCTCTTTATAGTCAAATATAAACAAACCAGTCCAGGTTGTGCAAATTCCAGGGGTGGAACCAGGGCTCACAGCTGTGGCAAAGTGGGAGTGTGACCTGTCCAGAACAGAGGGATAGTGTTTTTCCTGAAAGGCTCTGAAGTCAGAGAAGATGGAGCCTGCTGAAAACACATTTTTACTCTGATGAAAAATTACTGCATGAAATTACTGCATTTTCTGATATTTTACTTACTATGTTCGTCATCTGTAATAATGGCAGTGGTCTCTTTTTATTACTGTAGTAATGTTGTGTTACTGTATTACTGTATTACTGTAGTAATGATGTGTTCGTAGCAAAGAACCAAGCTTCATGTGGTCAGACCATTCTCAGCAGAAATTAGATAACTGAAATTTGTTACGAATGAAGAGGGCAGCAAGTGAGATCTGACCCTCATGCACTTCTTCCTGACAGAAATCCATGGTATTTAATTATATCTTTGTTCTGTGACTGTGGAGACAGGAAAAGAGCTGGCTGAACCTGATGGAAGTCTTCCCTTGGATTATTCAGGCAGCTGAGTCTATCAGCTCTGCTTGGGTTTTGTCTGAATTAAGCTGAATGTGATGTAGCCAGATGTAGTAAAGCAAGCTGGACAGGTGATTCTTGTGTATGATGCATAATTTATTATACTGATGCTCAGCAAGTTTTTGGAGACATGCAGCCCATCCTGCTATGTGTTTGTAGGTGAATACTGACTGCATTTGCTTGGTCACAGAGGCTGCTGTGAAACCTTCAGCTCCGCGGAAGGAGATCAGTATCGAAGGCTGCCATGGCACATTACAGAGAAGTCTAGGAATTGGCTGCAGATCATCAGTGAGCTGCAGCGTTATGGCTGAGGTGTGTGCTCCAGCTCCCAAAACGTGAAACATGAACAGGAAGAGTATTTTGCTTTTTCTGGTGAAGTCTGGATGGAGTCTGGCTGACCTGTTGTGTTCCTCTCCAAAAGCTTTTGGATGACTTAAAGGAGCTAGGGAATCACCAGGCGGGTCAGGGATTAAATTGCAAGGAAGGTTTTTAAGAGTCGATTTAGGGTGTGCTCACTGCTGAGGGCTAATGAAGTGTAGCTGTGCTTGGCTATGCATGAGATAGTAAAGGAGGGGCTGATTCACCCTTGGATAACTGGGGGGGATAGAGCTCCGCAGGGAAGAAGAGCTACCTTGAGGTGATGGTGTGGCTTGAGCCTTTGCACCCTGGTTTCTGCAGGCTTGTGTCAATAAGGAAGAAATCCCCCTGCTCAGTGTGAACACTTGTGGCACACTCTGATCTCAGGGCTTGCTCCTCTTGCTCCCTTCCATCTTCTCTCCAGGTCACAACAGGCTTTTTCAGGGAAACCTGGTTTCTGGTTCCTGTGGCTGGCAGAGTGCCCCTCAGGTGATCCTGTTCCTGTTCCTGTCATGGCTCCCTCTTTTTTTGGAGGTGTAGTACCATTTTATTTAGCCTAGGAGCCAATTCCATGTGAATCAAACCCTCGTTGCCACCCTATGCAGTCAGAGGGTGGTTGGCATGCACCTTCTTTTCAGAGCACTTTTGGGGTGGTCATAGCACTTGTGAGCCTTGCACAGTGTATACCCCCGGCAGTGTTCACTGTGCGAACCTCTCCTTTGCTCCACTGTCTCCAGCTCCCTACAATGTGCCCCTAACCCTATCAAACTGGGGAATTTTCACTTGACCCATCTCTCCAGTCTACCTTGTCCAGTGTCAGGCTCTTACGCCTATTGATGGCTCTTATCATGCTAACTGAACTGAGAAGGCATTGATGAAGGAGCATTTTGTGTCCTGGATCCTCCATTAACTGTTACTTACAGTGACTGTGAACTGCATAGTTTTCTTTTACCCAGTTTTCACAAGGATATCTCAATGATGAGATTAAATAACCTTCCTCAGGATGTGGGAAATGGGGTGAAGAAAATAGTCATTTGGAAGAAGGATAAAGCAGCCTGGAAAGATATGTTAGCATAGGCACTGAAAGGAGCTCTGGATTCTTGGAAGTGTTTTGCAAGGGCTATCCCAAAGCCCATGTAGCTTCAGTAGTACCTGATCTCTTCCAGCTGTTAGCATGAACACCACAGCATAATAATCACCTCTGTGCGCATTACTTATTCTCTATTTTATGGTATGTCTCTCTACTTATTAGATCATTGACAGAGGGAACAAGCCATCCGTTGAAGGGGACCTGGATGTAATTATGCATAGTTCAACTGGATCCTATTAGTGTTAAACAACGAAAGATGCTACACGTAATCTGAGTTAGTAAACTACATGGAGGAGTATGGCAGAGTCAGAAAGGCAAGGACTGATGCTCAGCAGAGGCTGCTGCTTGAGGAGGTACAGTCCTGATTGCATATTAGCCATGATGCATGTTAGCCATGGGTCATTAATTTTGGCCTAACATTCTCTCCAGGTATGAGACAGAAACACTGAGATGATGCAGGATTTGAGTAATGACAAATAAAACCTGCCCTAGCACAGGAGAACAGGGGACTTTTGTAGTCTGTAGCGAGCACATGCCAAAATAGAAGACAAAATATTTCAGGTGGTGCCTCTGCTTTGTCCTAGGAATGGGTGTGAAGGTCCTGGGAAATCCTCTGTAATAAAACAGTAGGAGCCAGCCAGACTACTATCAGCAGACCCCAGTAGGGTCTCCCCATCATGCAGGTGGCTAGCACTGCACTCGCAAGTCTGCTTGTGTAACTGTGGACACACAAACGCACGTTAATTAGCACCACCAGCATCCAGGGTAGTGCTTATCACTTTCTGCAGTAGTGTCCAGGGAGGGCTGATAAATTCCCAACGCTACCAAGCATCAAGCCCATTTTCTGACTGAGTTGCATCCAATGTGTGCTTGGCACCAAGACTCAAATTGCTAATAAATTCAGTCTGGAGAGGTGCTCTTGTAAGGGATCAGTTTTAGGCTCTGGCTGGATGTGAGTCTTGCCAGTGTAGCTGTGCTCAAGTACTTAATTTTGCACAGATTTCCTCTTAGCACTTGGAGACCTATAAATGTGTAAGTTGAAAGATTAGGGGAGAAAATCCCTCAAAAGTGAAGCACTTGATTTGCCACCTAATGTGCTCAATATGAGTACAATACTGTGAGCCAACTGTAGCAGGTTTATTCCATCATTAAAATGATAAAAAGGATACAATTTTCAGTCAATCATGTAGGCTTTCCATGTCGATATGATTGTTAAAAGAAGCTTCCTGATCTTTCAACAAGGAAGAAGCAGAATAGCTGTGGAGTTTAGTTTATACCTCACATGTTCCAACACAGTGAAACAATGTAGGAATTAGGGCCAACAGGTACAAAGTACTTGAATGCAATGATGATGAAAATAATACCAGCAGAATTCGGGAAACATCCTGATTATTGTTACATTTGTTATTGCTTCAACAGAGGCTATCATCCTATAATTTTTCCTTTGAGAAACTGAATTAAAAGTTTACCAAGCCATACTCCAGAAAACGCCTTTCTCACAGCATATACTTACAGATAAAGATGCTTGGTTACATCATGCACATCCATTTGACTTATTAAAGACATCTGAAGCTAAAGAAAATGTTTGCTAGCCAATTTTCCTTTTTATTAGAAAAAGAGGTATCACCCTCTCTTCACAAATCTTTTGGTTTCTCATGTGTCATGTCATTAATGAACTGCGTATTCATCATCAAGGTGAGAACAGATGAAGAGTTTTAATGAAAATCTCCTCGTCAACAGTAGTGATCTCACTGTGATCAACACTGGTGATCTCACAGTGATCACTGATCTTTTCAACAAGGGAAATCTGTGTCATCATCTTTTTGATATAGGAGAGGAGACTAAAACTGAGGCAAGGAATTTGCTGGTAGCCATCGCAGATCAGTGTTCCTGAGGAACCTGTGGAGCAATTAGCAATTAATTTGAGCTCTGGTACAGGGCAGGAGGAGAGGCAGGACATCCTGATAGTCTTCTAGCTCTAGTGGGAATGCCTGTGTTGTGTTGGGAAATCACTTAATCTCCATCTGAAAAGGTAAAGAGTAGAAAACATGCTTTACAGAGTGTGTGTGGTTCTCTGCCTCTGAGAACAGCAGACCATAGAGCTCCGGAGAAAGTGAGGGACCTGGAGACAAAGCAAGGCTGGCAGAGGGTATCCATTTAACTTTACCCAAATCTATTTTATACCCATGATCCCAGAATGGAAGTAAAACACATAGTACACTGAGCAAGTAATTTGTGACTCAGGAGATAAGTGCCAGAAATTTTGGGGTGCTCACTGAAAGTTAAATGTTACTGTGGGAGGTTCTTAAATTGCAGCAATGGTGGGGAATGGTACTGTTAGAGAAATTTATAGGTATTTCTACAGCTTGTGAAATCCTTTGATGAAAAGTAACAGAGCAGTGCAAATTATTTTTCATTTATGTTATCTTATATGAGTGGCTGGCTATGTTAACTCTATATGGCCAGCTTTTGCTGTGGTTAAGAAACTTTGCAGGACTAAATGTACCAGGTCTTTCCACTGTGTCATCCTTAATAAGACTCCCCAAGGGGTCCTAGGCCCCAGAGCAGAGTTTCTTGGTTGTGCTTTAATTATATTGTGCAGAACAGTGTATTTTAATTAAATATTTAACAGCTTCTTTGGAATATATCCTTTAGGAATTCTTCCCTCTTCACCATCTTGTATTTAATCTGACAGTTCAGCCCCATGTCTCAGTTGATGGCACGTTCAGAAAGAGCAGATGCTGTTGTACCAGTCTTAGAAATTACTTATGTTGAGGCAGAACCTGTAGGAATCCACGCTCCACTGTCAATCAGAAGGAAAGATCAGAGCTCAATTTTAGATAGAATTCAACTGTGATCTTGGTTCTCAAGTGATTTCATATGTGGGAGAAATCTGCAGTTTGCAGAAAGTTAACCCCCTAAAATGCGAATAGTTCTAGAGAAGTTTCTGCTATTCGGAATATTTTGTTGCATCCAAGTAAGAACCTAATTTACTTATCATTGTATCAACTTCTTCAGTCCTCTCTGGTAGCTGTGTCTGCCTGAGGTGAAGGAAATTTTCAACTACAGAAAGAAAACACAGACCAGTTTTCTCTTCCTTTCCTTTCCTTTCCTTTCCTTTCCTTTCCTTTCCTTTCCTTTCCTTTCCTTTCCTTTCCTTTCCTTTCCTTTCCTTTCCTTTCCTTTCCTTTCCTTTCCTTTCCTTTCCTTTCCTTTCCTTTCCTTTCCTTTCCTTTCCTTTCCTTTCCCTTTCCTTTTTTTCTTTTCCCTTCCCTTCCCTTTCCATTTCCTTCGCTTTTCCCTTTTCCGTTTTTGCTTTTTTAAATGAAACTGCAGAACACCACCACATTCTGTATCAATTAAAAACGTCTGTGAAGAAGTCACCTGAGGGGGGTTTGCTGATATTTTCAGAAAATCAATGCTGTTTTCAGTGAAGAGGTTAGACTGTGGAAAATAAACACAAACCTCCCAAGCTCTATGTTTGAAAGATACCCGGGGTGGACGTCTGTTAGAAGACCATGTGGGCCCACAAACGTTGTCCTGTACCTGTGTGTTACTTCACTTCTGGGTTGAGACAACTGGCGGCTCGCAAACAGCTCCTGTTTTGTTTCCAAGCCGTTGAGTAGTAGACAAGTAAGTGTTTGTGCAAACTGAGTTAGGAGCAGCTTTCAGCTGGTATTAGTATCTGTTGAGAGGCATAAAATTATGTTTGAAAATGTTTTATCAACAATATTTTATGCAGAACTTTCTATAATGATAACAGTAACGTATGTGCTTGTTTGCTGCAGTGCTGGGTTTTTGGTACATCGCTCTTCCTCCTAACTATTGCATGACACACGGATTTGGAGAGGCTGATAAGCTCACTTGGGTGAATAAGGCTTTACTTAATCATGTACTTACTGTTGCTATCGGTGAGGCAGAAATAATGTCTGGTAAACCAGCGTCCATACTGCTACTTGTGCTGTTCCCCAGCCCCTTGCTGGGATTGCTGGAGCTGCCATATTCATAGGATGGGAGTAGCCTAATGCATGGTCTTCAGATCAGTGGAACAAACCCCCGACCAGGTATATACAGAACCTAGGATAGAAAAGCCGTTGCTTGGGGTGGCAAGGGAAGTGCAACTTCTCTGCTTCTGGTTGCTGAGAAAATAAAGAGTAAAATCTGTCTTTAGACTGGTAATGATGAGATGTAAGCTGTTTGGTGCCTCTTTATGAAGGGTAGTCCTCCTGTGTGTTAGTGTTCAGAACTCAACCTTGGATAAGCGAAGAGAAACTGAGGAGGAGTGTTCCATCTGATGAAACACTTGGCTGCTGAGCTGGCTGAGCCACACTTCTTGTTTGTTGAGCTCAAGATACATCTTAGCACTTCATGAACTGTTGAAAAAATCCCTTACTGACACTCAGCCAACGTGGCAATAGAAAAGCAGCGTGGCTGGAAGGGCTGTCGTAATTCCTAAAATTGTTTTAAACACCCTGCGCTACTGTGGGACAAGTAACTTTTGAAACAATGCGAGTCCTTAATGGTCACGTAACCTGGGGAGTCTCTGCTGCAAGATGGTTTGGAGGCTGCACTTCTGCTGGGGAGGACCTTACAGTCTGCCAAGGTTTGGCGCTGCCAATGGGAATGTCAGCGGTGGCTGTGATGCCAACAGTGAGCCGAAGGACTCTGTTTTCCTCTTTGAACTGAGGACCCTAGAGCAGAGTTTCTTGGTTACACAATAAAATAATAAAACTGCTAGCTTAAATTTTGAATTAGTAAAGGACTATTTTTGGCTTTCTCAGAGGCAGCATCTGTAAATAATCAGGCAGAAGCCTTTCCATAAAACAACACACAAAAACCTCAAAGAGCATTTAGATTCTGCAACATTTAAACAAGATTTTTAACTCATGGGGAAGCCAACATCAACACAATGCTTCCTGCACATAAAAGCATGGAATTTCTTAGCAGTGTGGGGGCAATAAATGACTATCACATTTCCCTCCTTTCTAAAAACTAAATATTTTTCAATGGAAATAGTAATATTGATGGAAAAAGAAAAGAGGACCGTGAGTTATGTAAGAACTGATTTAAGCTCTGAACCCCCATACACTGCAGACTGGAGACTAATTAAAGAAAAACTTAAGCTCTTTGGTTTTGCTCTAATTGTCCTCCAAGCTCAGATCAAATGTCTAGCTGAGATCCTTCTTGTAGTCATCTGCATTCATGACCCAGGTTTCAAGATCATTCCTGCTGCTCTCAGCCAGGTCCATCCATAAGGCAAACAAAAGAGGTGAAGTATATACTCGTAATTATGTCCTCTACAAAGACGGGGAACATGATGACTAACAGCTATACACATACACTCTCCTAGCAACCTCTGACCACAGCGTCTGCCCGCAGTGTGTTTGAAATCAGAAATTCATAACTAGGTACATATGGATGGGTTATTTGCTAAGGAAAAACACAAACATTGTACAGTGTAAAAATCTTAATACTTTATTCAAGATTCTGTTCCCTTGGTTTCTTGGCTCATGCAGGAGTACTGTTGGCTTAAGGGGCTGCTGTATCAGGCTGTTGTGCATTTGAGTAGAAAAATGTTTATGAACAACTGGCTACGTTTCTGATCTTTTGCTTGACCTGACTGAAAACTATAGATCTCCAAGCAGTGGGTGAATGAACCAGTAAATACCAAATTTGAGGGGCATGACCAGTGCTTTCAAACAGAGCTGAGAGATGTTAACGATTCAGTACAGCTCTGTGAGTAAGCTATGTGGTTTCGTGAACCACCTCTGGTTTTTGAACCACTGCTGCAGAAGGGCTGAATTAAGCATTTATTTAATCTATGTGAAACTCTGGGTAAAGAAGCAAAAATCAGTCTTGCACTTCCTGTTTACCAGCCTGGTTAGTTTTTAGCTCTAATTCATAAGTTGTTATTTAGAGTGACTAATTATCTAGCTTCCCAAAAATGACAGATCTGTGCCTTTTCCCAGATGAGGCACAGTTATGAGAAGTTATATAGTAAAGGAGTCAAAATAATGGCATGCCAGACTGTGCCTAAATCTGTTTTTCTCTGCTAAATGATTTACTCATTTTGATATTCCAAGAGATGCCAAAGCAATTCCCCCAAAAAAACCTAGTGTTTGCTTCATTGGCATTTTTCAGAGAAAACAAAATGTTGTGGTTCAAACATAGGGAAAGATTGTCACAGAGATACTGAGCTTATGAAAGTACATCCATTGTAATGAATTCCCAGAACCCTCAGTAATGGGTCAGTCAGTGTTGGTGGGACCTGGGAGCCTGGCACAGCTGTAACTCTTGGCTGAACCCTGTCTCCTGGCCTGGCACAGCTGTAGCTCTTGGCTGAACTGTGTCTCGTGGCCACCCCCTGCTTTCTGGTTGCCCCAGGCAGGTAGGAACACAGAGCTGTGCCCTTTCCCAAACCACATGTGATCTCTCTGGAACTCAGCACTGACATTTTTGAAGGGACAAAGGACATCTAAGCTGGTTTGCGTCTTTGAAAAACCCAGTTTCGTCTACCAACACACAAAAATGCTTTGATGAACGTAAAACACGAATGGAGACTCCATATTCTGGGGCTGGAGTGGTTTTCCTCTGTCCCACAGTAAGAATTTCTGCCTTCTTTTTTTAACTCTGTCGAGCTTGGGAGCACTGCAGATTGGCACACTTTGCTCATGGCGCCATGGGGAAACCAGAAGTTTGTGCTGTGATAACTTCCTCAGTGCATCTTTCTTTTCAAGCCAAGCTGGGCCACCATCAGAAGACAAAAAAGGCTGGTGCAGAGTTTCTTATCGTGAGAATGATGAAAGTGTGTGTCATCCCTTATGTGTTGTCCACACATTAGTTTGTTTACTTGTTAATGTGACTTGTGGCTTTTAACATTTTTCTTTGACTTACGATTTAAGAAAGATACACAGTACAATTTTCTTCAGAAAGACACCCTTAAGAAAGATTCCCCTGTAAGCAGGAAGGATCCTGAGCAGAGGAACTCACACAGGAGATAACTCAAAGTAGGGCAGTCCTGCAGCTCTTCAAAGTAGGGTAAGAAAGTGTTATTTAAAGTGCAATGTGGCTAATGGAAAGGTTTATTAACTTGGTTAACACAGTTATTTTCAATACACAGTTTTCAGATAGTGTAAGGTGGTGGTGGTAGTTTTTTTTTACTTATATTTAAGACATAAAAAGCAGGAATATTTCCCTAAATTCGCTAACCATACTTGTCTTATTCTGCTGCATTTTCATACAGGTACTCCAACCTTTCACATTAAATACAGTGTCCATGCAAGTCAACTTCTCATGGTACTTCCCATGAGTACAGAAAGTTAAGGTAGGAACAGGGTTGATGTAGACTCAGAAATCAAAAAGCAACAAATGAGATAACACCCATCATCTTAATTCAATAGGTAATGAGCGTAGCATGATCAGCACAGAACTAATAGTATACAATATGGTTTTGCATTTTTTCTCCATATCTTACCCATTTGCTTTCTTCATACCATGTGGGTAGCAAACAGATGTATTACATTATACTACATTAAATCCTGTGGAGGCAATAGTCTTAAGTGCTGTGTCAAATATTTATAATGTGGAATTATTTTAGGACAGGAGCCAAGTGCAATATGGCATCCTTCATAGTGTCTCTCTTGTTTTTGTAAGAAGCGGAAGCTCAGCTACTGCCTTACAATTATGCTTCTTCTCTAACCTTCAACATCGCTTTTCATTTCTCACCATCTGAATACGTTTAATTTTTATCATATATTAGAGTCTCTGCTGCTTGCCTTATTAGTTTTCTTATTTAAGCTGGAAAGGACCAAGTTTCCGAAAGCCCCTTTCTAGCCCTACTGCTCATCTTGGTGTGCAAGACGCCACTCTCTCCTGCCCTCCAGCAAGCCCATGGCTATGGACCAGGAGCTGGGGCTGGATGACCTGTAAATCATCAGTGTGTGCTGGGCACAAGGTGATGCCATAGCTGTGGCCATGCCAAGGGTCATGTGACTTGGCTTACTGGCGCTTCTGGCCCACGGGTGAGGGTGCAAGTTGTGGGGGCCCAGGTAAGACAGGTCAGGGTAAATAAGCCCAGCACATCCTGCCAGCTGTTTTACACTTTATGCGTTGCAGGGAGGTTACGCTTTTTGAAACTATATTCTCTTTGGTGCACAAGACTAATACTTTCAATAGCAAGAGGAAATTCCACTTTTAAATCTGCTTTATCTGCATAATGCTGTGTTTCTAGACAATGCATTGCTTTTCTTTAACTTTGCAAAAATGAATCATAGAATAGAATAGTCAGGGTTGGAAAGGACCTCAAGATCATCTAGTTCCAACCCCCCTGCCATGGGCAGGGACACCTCACAATAAACCATCTCACCCAAGGCTTCGTCCAACCTGGCCTTGAACACTGCCAGGGATGGAGCACTCACAACCTCCCTGGGCAACCCATTCCAGGGCCTCACCACCCTAACAGGAAAGAACTTCCTCCTTATATCCAATCTAAACTTCCCCTGTTTAATTTTTAACCCATTACCCCTTCTCCTGTCACTACAGTCCCTGACGAAGAGTCCCTCCCCAGCATCCCTATAGCCCCCCTTCAGACACTGGAAGGCTGCTATGAGGTCTCCACGCAGCCTTCTCTTCTCCAGGCTGAACAGCCCAAACTTCCTCAGCCTGTCTTCATACGGGAGGTGCTCCAGTCCCCTGATCATCCTCGTGGCCCTCCTCTGGACTTGTTCCAACAGTTCCGTGTCCTTTTTATGTTGAGGACACCAGAACTGCACACAATACTCCAGGTGAGGTCTCACAAGAGCAGAGTAGAGGGGCAGGATCACCTCCTTCGACCTGCTGGTCATGCTCCTTTTGATGCAGCCCAGGATACGGTTGGCTTTCTGGGCTGTGAGCACACACCGAAGCCTGCCCATGTTTGTTTTCTCATCAGCCAACACCCCCAAGTCCTTCTCCACAGGGCCGCTCTGAATCTCTTCTCTGCCCAACCTGTGGCTGTGCCTGGGATTG
This sequence comes from Lathamus discolor, assembly GCF_037157495.1. Taxonomy (NCBI): domain Eukaryota; kingdom Metazoa; phylum Chordata; class Aves; order Psittaciformes; family Psittacidae; genus Lathamus; species Lathamus discolor. Next base: position 110,935,493 of record NC_088885.1, read on the forward strand.
CTCCGACCCAGGTGTAGGACCTTGCACTTGTCGTGGTTGAATTTCATAAGGTTGGCATCAGCCCACCTCACAAGCGTGTCAAGGTCCCTCTGGATGGCATCCCTTCCCTCCAGCGTATCAACTGGACCACACAGCTTGGTGTCATCGGCAAACTTGCTGAGGGGCACTCAGTCCCACTGTCCATGTCAGCGACGAAGATGTTAAACAAGACCGGTCCCAACACCGATCCCTGAGGGACACCACTCGTTACTGGTCTCCAGCCGGACATTGAGCCATTGACCACAACTCTTTGTGTGCGGCCATCCAGCCAGTTCTTTATCCACCAAGTGGTCCATCCATTAAATTGATGTCTCTGCAATTTAGAGACAAGGATGTTGTGTGGGACAGTGTTGAATGCTTTGCACAAGTCCAGGTAGATGACATCAACTGCTCTGCCCCTGTCCATCAGTTCTGTAGCCCCATCATAGAAGGCCACCAAATTGGTCAGGCAGGATTTCCCCTTAGTGAAGCCATGCTGGCTGTCACCAAGCACCTTGTTGTTTTTCATGTGCCTTAGCATGCCTTCCAGGAGAATGTGCTCCAAGGTTTTACCAGGCACAGACGTGAGACTGACTGGTCTGTAGTTCCCCGGGTCTTCCATTTTCTCCTTCTTGAAAATAGGGGTTATATTTCCCTTTTTCCAGTCATCGAGAACTTCACCTGACTGCCATGATTTTTCAAATACGATGGCCAGTGGCTTAGCAACTTCATTCGCCAGCTCCTTCAGGACCTGCGGATGGACTTCATCAGGTCCCGTGGACTTGTGCACGTTCGGGTTCTTAAGATGGTCTCGAACCAGATCCTCTCCTGCAGTGGGCCCAAGGTCTTCGTTCTCACAGTCCCTGCGTCTACCTTCTAAGACTTGAGTGGTGTGGTCAGAGCATTTGCCAGTGAAGACCGAGGCAAAGAAGTCATTCAGAACCTCAGCCTTCTCCAAATCCTGTGTAGCCAGTTCTCCAGAGAGCTTCCAGAAGGGGGCCTGTGTTGTCCCTAGTCTGTTTTTTATTTGCTACGTACCTGTAGGATCCCTTCCTGTTATCCTTAACATCCCTGGCCAAGTTTAATTCTAACTGGGCTTTAGCCTTCCTAACCTGGTCCCTAGCTTCCTGGACAACATCCCTGTATTCTTCGCAGGCTGCCTGTCCTTGCTTCCACTTTTTATAAGCCTCCTTTTTCCTTTGAATTTTCCTCAGCAGCTCCTTATCCATCCAAGGAGGTCTCCTGGCCCTCCTGCTGCACTTCCTTCTAGTTGGGATGTAACGCTCCTGAGCTTGCAGCAGGTGATCCTTGGATATCAACCAACAGTCTTGGCCCCCCCTGCCCTCCAGGGCTATATCCCATGGAACCTTACTAAGCAGGTTCCTGAAGAGGCCAAAATCTGCTCTCTTGAAGTCCAGGGCAGTGAGCTTGCTGCACGCTCTTCTCACTGTCCTGAGGATCTCAAACTCAACCATCTCGTGATCGCTACATCCAAGGCTGCCCTGGAGCATCACATTCTCAATGAGCCCTTCCGTGTTGGTGAGCACAAGGTCAAGCATGGCACCTCTCCTTGTCGGCTCCTCTATTACTTGCAGAAGGAAGTTGTCTTCCACACAATCGAGGAACCTCCTGGATTGCTTGTGCCATGCAGTACCATCGTTCCAACAGATGTCAGGGTGGTTGAAGTCCCCCATGAGACCAAGGGCCTGCGAGCATGAGGCTTTTCCTGTCTGTAGAGTGCTTCATCTACAGGCGCTCCTTGATCAGGCGGTCTGTAACAGACCCCCACAGTAATGTCTCCCATCGCTGTTCTCCCTTTAACCCTGACCCACAAACTCTCTATTGACTGCTCATGTGTCCCCAGACAGAGTTCCATACTCTCCAGCCTATCCCTAACATAAAGGGCAACTCCCTCTCCCCGTCTGCCAGGCCTGTCCTTTCTAAAGAGCCTGTAACCTTCCATTCCAACACTCCAGTCATAGGAGCCATCCCACCATGTTTCTGTGATGCCTATTGTATCATACCCCCCATGGGCATGCACACATCTCTAATTCCTCTTGTTTGTTCCCCATGCTACGGGCGTTTGTATAGAGGCATCTGAGCCGACCTCCAAATGAATCCGGCTCGTTGGCTGGAGCGGCTGGAATATATCTACATTGCTCTGAGCATTTATTATAGGTGTTGGCAACTGACTGGGTGTGTTAGGATGGAATGAGGCACCCCTCCCCCAACACATCTAGTTGAAGACCCTAACCATAGCAGCATGTCCTGAAAACATCTAAAATATCCGCAGCTCTTTTCAGCAAATTGGCACGTTAAAGGAATTTGTTGTTCATCTACAGCCACGTGTCTTCCATTTGAGATTGCTTAAATGCCAAACATTTGCATGCTTCTTTTACTTCCTTTGACTTCCAAGTTTATCCAAATCACTTTTTTTATGGAATTAATTTATAGGTCAAGTTAGTCATTAGAAATTCTTTACTCAGAACAATTGGCAATATTTTCACTCTTTATTCAGAAACACTTCTCTCTGAACACGTTCGTTACTCAACCAGCTGTACGACTGACTTCAGAATTGAATTGTTCAATTCTTTTGATGGTTTTAATAATTCACGCACGCATGCAGGGTCCCAGCTTCAGAGTTTGACATTCAACAGGAGAACATCCTTTTGTTTGTAGACAATTTTCTGAAGACTTAAAATATTATTTTCATGTAGGTTAAAGTTGTAGAGCATCATCCTTGCCTACAGTAATTCATAGGGTTTGAGTCTGGTTGAGGCTAGAGTCTGTTGCAGTATCTTAGTTTGCAGAGCCAGCTAAATGCTGACCAACACACTCCAACACACTCTTCGTGTAGACCATACAAGCAACCCACAGACTGCCCATGTGGGGGCAAGTTTGGCCTGCCTTACTCATGCCCATTTTTATTTGCTGTAAAGGTGCAGCCTTGAATTACCTAACTGTGGTTTGTCTTCCTCCTGCCTCCTCTTTGCAGTTGTGTGTTTTGATATTTGAACATGTTGGCAGATGCATGGGAAAACTTTCATGGGTCAGAAGATGTATGGGTTGGAACTTCCAGAATAAGAACATTGCTCTTCATAGTGTGCTTCCCTGAGCCTGCTTGAGAGATTGATCCTTCCCTGTGTGCATGACTAATGTAGCATGGAGGATGCCCAGACATTTCCACAGGCTGTAGTGAATCACCTCCATCTCACATGAGGACATACAAACAGGACTGTTGGCTGTCACTCTATCACTTCAAGTAAGACTTTGCACTCATCAGCATTGGTATGGCTGTAGCTGAAATACAAATAAAAAAGATTGAGATGCGATGAGACGAGATGAGGTGGAGAAAATGCAGGGCTGAGCAATGAGATACGACTTTATTTCGTACCACAAATTTGTGTCCTTTCCCACACTTTTTCTGTGGGGGAACCAGTCCTTACTTCTGCAGAAGAGGACATGCATTTATTTCAGTGCTATCAAGCTCATGGAAATTTTTCTTCACATTATAGAAATTTAGAGAATTTATTCAACAACATTTTGGTATTTTATCAATATTTGCTGGCCTTAGAGAGGATTTCCAAACTAAAATCAATAGCTTCTCTATTCTAATGTTACTGTAGTCTGAAGGGAAGGCAGCTATGAGCCGTGTGTAGCAGGGGGAATGAGGACAGCCTCCAAGTTTCTCTGTAAGGGCCCTCTTTCAATACTTCCAATCCCAAATCCTTATGTGAAAGTACCATAACTCTTATCATAGTATCTTGACAACCTTAATCCTCTTTGCTGGCACAGTCTGTAACTCACTTTTCAGACCCTTTCGCCTGTTTGAAAATGGTTTTGAGGAAAATGGAAACTGCTATCTACTCTTAGTTTAAAAAGGCAATTGAAACATAAATATCTTGGCACAGAAGTCAATCTATTTATTTTTTTTTTAGTTTCCTAAATTCAGTGTGGCAGTTTCTCATTCCATAAGAAAAGAACACTGTCTGAGGTTTCCAGCTCCTCTGGGTGGGCTTATGAGCCAGTGAAATGGAGGGGTGGTTCTACCAAACTTGGCTCAGGTCTTGTGTAGCAGCTCATAAACACTGTGATTTGCATATCCTCTCCAGCATCTGAGGGAAGGAGACTGTCAGTCAACACTTCTGGCATGTCAGGGTCATTTTTAATACCTTTGATCTGAAACGGTACCAACAGGGTGAATCTAATCTGCTTTTACTGATGTGACCCACATACCATCCAGGACAGCGAACGATGTTTTCAATCAAGTCAAAATGGAGATGACTACAAGTTGAGACCGTTCAGTCTCTGAGCCTTTTATCTATCGAACTTCATATGTGACATTCTTGAAACCATTTAAATTTGCAGGTCTCATTGAGACATAAAATAGCCAGACTGTCAGTCTGTGTTTCATTTGCATGCCTTCCAGCTCTTCTGTAATTGAGAGCAGGCCTCACACGGTCTATAGCTTCCATATACCTCTTTTAGGACTGTGTGCCTTCTGGTTTCATACAGGGTCCATTAGACCAGCAATGAGAAGAAACTTCGGGAAAACAGAAACTGTACAGACTATACTTAGCTTTGACAGACTATTTGACTAGATGATCCTGAAGAAATTTTGCATTTTTAGTTCATGCTTGATTTCAATGTCACAAGGTGATACTTTTTGCTTGTCTTTTAATGCTTCTTTGATACCAGCAGAATTTAATTGTTAAGGCATTTTTTTAAATTCACAGAAGGTTTGCGTCTGCATCTTCCAGTGATACAGTGCTTTTAAGAGGCTGTGCCTGCATTACTTGCTCTGAGCCCCAGTAGAAGCCAATGGAAGGACATTGTCCGTTCCAAGCCAACATCCTGGCTTCTGGGCTGGTTTTGTTTGGCTTTACTAAGGAAAATGTGTGAGGCCCAAGAGAGCAATGGGGAAAATAGAAATTATAAAAAAAAAAAAATAAGAATGAGGCAAATTACTTTGTAAAACGTTGTCACATCTGGGTTTAAATCCTTCCTTAATCCACACAGCGTTCCTTAGGGCACTTAAGAGTAATTTCAGTCATAGAATCATAGAGTCATAGAATAGTTAGGGCTGGAAAGCACCTTAAGATCATCTAGTTCCAACCCCCCTGCCATGGGCAGGGACACCTCACACTAAACCATCTCACCCAAAGCTCTGTCCAACCTGGCCTTGAACACTGCCAGGGATGGAGCACTCACAACCTCCCTGGGCAACCCATTCCAGTGCCTCATCACCCTTTCAGTAAAGAACTTCCTACTTATATCCTCCTTATATCCAGTAGCTGACTAACTGGAACTCCTGCTTTCATGCTGAGCATGTTGTTAAATACTATCCCTTTCCTCCACCCAGAAGGCTTGGAGGGAATTCTTGCCTTCTGAGAGTTTATCCACTGCCCTATTCAATGCCTGTTATGGCAAACAAATCAGCTTCATTCTTACATATTTCCTCACCTCATTTGCCTGTCATTGTTCATTAGGGTGTTTTTCTAGTTTGCTTTAGAAATAATGATTGTTGGATGCTCTGGTATATCTTGGTATGTATTATCCCTGAAGTTCATTTAGTGCCTAGTATTTTTTGGAAGTGTTTATTTTCAAAAGCATTCAGACACTGTATATGTCTGATAGATTTCCATCTTTCACATCCACATATAATGACAAAAGTAATATCTGAGTTGGAGATTCGTACTTCGGTCTTTCAGTGATAGATGTTTGCTGACCATATATTGTTTAAGGTGGTAAATGCAGCTGTTGTTCAGCCAATTTGTGGCCTCATCTCCTTTTCTCCATCTCCAGAGGGACAGTATGTTGTTTCCAAGGTATGGAAATAATTTAATTTCTGGTATTCATTCTGATTTCCAAGTAATATTTGTGCTAAGTTGTCACCAAGTTTCTCATTAGATATTTTTTTCTATAACAAATTATTAATACTTTATTTTTGTGATGCTAAGTGCTACTTACATATTTGCACGTTGGCTGGCTGTCAATTAGAAGAACAGGACTATCAGCAAAACCAAGCTTACTGTTGGTAAACTTTGAAATTACTGTGTTACAGACCACCACACTTGTCTTTCCCTGAGAGTGAAGTGCCAGTCAGCCAATGGGAGATGAATATGGGGATATTGCTCTGGAAAGGCCTAAGCTGCTGGGCTTGGGAAGGCTAGGGACGGTGTGCACCCTTGGGGGGAGTACCTCACATTCCCACACAAGTTTGTCGTGGTTTTATTGGGGAAACCCCATTACCCTAAAACATTTAGTATGATTAATAACAAATGTTGGCTTGGATGTAAGGAAAAGAATGTGCTTGTAAAATTAAAACCCTCCAACTTTGGAACAGTCTATGATAATGCCTCCCTTTTGCAGACCTGATTGTGTTAATCATTTTAAAAAGAGACTGAAAGTCCATGATGATGAACATCATTTGGAGAGAAACAGTTAAAGTAGAAGGGAGTTCAAATGCACATCCTTTCTCTTCCTCATTTCAAAAAACTCATTTTGAATAAGGTCCAAATGACAAAATCAGATTAGCTTTCTGGTGCTTTTTGTCAACTGATTTTACCTCTTTTTGACAGCTGCATCCCTGTGTAAATGTAGAATCTGAGTTCCCCACTGAGCCCTTAGTTTGGAATAATCCAAACCTCATCTGAAACTCTTTTTCCAAGCTTCGCCACTGCCATTCTTTGTATATATATGAAGTGCAAGCCTTTTTGTGACATGAAAATGATTTAAAGAAATTTTTTCTTAACTGAAGACTGGTTAAGTAGCGTTTAATATATTTAATTCCAAACAATTAGTTCCATGTGTGATTATAAAACACTTTGCTTTGCAAAAAAAGAGGGTATCTCTATTAAAGTTTTACAATGCCAATAAGTCTTTCTCTCTCCTAAGTCTTGAAGACTATATGCAGCTAGTAGGAGTACCAAAAAAGGCCCATTTATACAATGTGTGTGTCTGTGTGTGTACATACACATAAAACATGTGTTACATGTTTTCATGTTAATTAGTATCCTGTAGTGTTCTAAGTACATCGTTTGCCACAATTACGTTGTTTAAGGTGATGGTAGGTTTCTAATCATATTCTGCATATGTCACACTGAGAAACAACAAGAGCTTTCTAAAATAGTTTAGATGCCATATAATTATTTTAGCAGCTGTGGTTTCAGTTACCTTTAATTAGTTTCCCCTGCAGCTCTAAATAAAGAGAGGCTTCCATTCAGTGCAGTTATTTTCTTCTGCAGATGGTATGGTAGAGTGTGTCTGCTCATAAAAGGAGGCTACTGAACACTACATGGCAAACTTGTGGCTCTGAAGAAACGTGATTATTAATTAAGGACAGTTTCTCCCTGGAATATTCATCATTTCCTGTAACTATGGTTTTATATCAGAATGACCAGCCCTAGATTTTTATGCCAGCTGACATTGCTAAAACAGTTGGTTTACATGCTTGAGAGCCGGTGGGATAATCCTCCACTATGGAACCAAATGGTGTTTTGACATTGCCCTGAGTTTTCCTTAAATCATTTACTTGGCTCAGTGATCCTGCAACTCTTAGAGAGTGTGGCTTGATCTCTTTGAACACGTATTAAGCAGGCAAAAAATGTCTCCTGAAGAGTATTGCTTTCTCATACATACAGGACAAATTTTCAGACCCCATTCAGGCCAATACAGTTTTAAAACTTTTCATCTGGGAACTGTAGGGCTGCATTCATTTTCTGTGGGATTCAGTGTTATGTGCCTAGTGCCATCCATAGGAGCAAATGCAGGCATTACTTCTTTCCTGTAAAGATTTCATATCATAATTTCTTACAGAATCTCACAGAATTCTTGTAGAATACTGAAAGTCTATGAACTTTGTGACCCTTCAGTTGTCAAAAAGCCACATGAAGCAAAATAAGGGTTCACAACAACAGAAACTTGAGTTTTAAGGGTTAATTTAAAATAAACTTTTATTTTTTAATTTTGAGTTTAATAAATTAAGGTAAAAATGCATACACATAAATAAATATGTCTCACTTGCATTGCCACTGACTGACAAGAAGGGATGGTATCAGTCATGACTTTATGCCTTGAGACTGAGCTTCAGCCTGGAAAGCCTTGTAAGATGTAGTGTAGCAGGTCTCAGTGGGCAGGAGAGCTCTGTTGGCTTCATTCTGCGACTTCTGAATCATTTTATTAATTAAAGAATTGTTTCTGTTGCAACCACAAATGTTCCAGTTTGCAGTGTTACCCAAGGTCAAAGCTCGCCTGACCTCCCTGGCAGAGGAAGAGAAGAGCAAGGATATCAGGAAAAAAGAGAGTAAGCAAATCACTTCAAGGAAGCCTTGTTTCCCTTATCCCCAAACCCAGCACAGCAGAAAAGGCTGAATTGAAAGGGAAAAGGACTAAGACTGAGACTGATTAAGAGAGGTCCAGCCTGAAGAAAAGGCAAAGAATGAAACAAGACAGAGAAAAATAAACTTCATTAAGAGTGTGCTCGGATGAGAGAGTCGGCCGCTGGCCAGGAGGGTGCAGCTGCTGCAGGAAGGCCTGGATCCCATTGAAAAAGAAAAGGAGCCATCTCTCTGCTGGAATGAAAAGGAAACAAAAAAATAATTCACCTTTCAAGGCACAGAAATGGGATCCAAGGGTAGGGGAAGGGCAGAGAGGAATGAGGATTTGTGAATGAGACAAATTAGTTTTCACTGAGAGCATGGCAATGGCTGTTAAAGTCCTCCCAGAGAGCTGTGTGATGGCGCAGATAAATCAGACTGGCCAGAGCAGGTAGGCTGCTCTGAGCAGCTTCATGTTGAATTAGGGCTCTTGAATGAATGCTGAGCATCAAGCAAATTTCCTCATTTTTACCACGGGAGATGAGGCAGATGACATGCCATACTGATGACATCATGCCTCAATCCAGATGTGGACAAAGGGAAAGAAAGTTTAAGATGGATATTTCACCACAAGCCAGAGTAGTTATCAATACTAAGGGGGAACATGAGGCTGGAAATCTCAACACACTGAGGTTCCACAAAATAAAGGACAAAAGTAAGCAAGGCAAAACCCCGGGCAATTTTGAGCGAAAATTTCAAGTTCAGGCAGCAGAGAATGAACATCTTGAATTAAATATTTGTGCTTTCTAGAATACACACCATGCACGATAAGTGAATGCCATCAGTGTCACAACAAAAAATTATACTGCGCTGTGTAAATCTGGTAATTTAGGCATAGGTTAGAGGAAGAGCAGAGTGTGTGGGGAGAACATTTCACCTTAAAGTGTCCACAAGGAGTTAGTAAGCTCTTGTGGTACTGGATGTGTCAGAGCACTTAACTGCTGTTAAAAGAAACAAGACTGTTGATGTCCTGCTTCAAGAACTGTTTCATTCTCATGGCACCAGAACTGTAGGCTTTAGGGCCCTGCACTGGAAGGTGAGGAAAATTTTCCGATGTACTTATCTAATGACTGTACAAGCAAAATACCCTCTTTGTAAGTCTGCTGGACCACAGCTCTTAACTGTCACAGAGCTCTTCAAATTCCCCCTACCTGAATTGCCCCATTGATTCTTCCTGAGCAAGATGCCAGACCTTTGCTTCTTCAGGTGAACTGTACTATCTCCAACCAGACTTTAGGAAGGTTGAGACTCTAGCTCGATGTAGCAGTAAGATTGACAAATCCTGAGAAAAGGGACAATTTTGGAATATAGATGCTAAAGTGTGGGAAATACAGCATACAAACTCAGCTCAGGACATCTTCAGGAAGCCCATTTGAGTCTGGGCAAGCAGGAATTAAGTAATACTGCCGTAAGTCCTTCAGTGATGCAAATACTATGTGGGAATGCAATAGGAGGGTGGTGCCACCTCCTTTTCTGAATCTCAGAAGTTCTTACACATTTTGTTCACAATGGCAAAAGTTAGTTAATACTGAACTTGTTTGACTCTCAGTATTTCCAAATGACAGTGTTTCCATTATCTTTGAATAGGTGATTTATCTTGTGTGCCTGGTATTGCAAAAGCTCACAAATCCACCAGAAAGAGCTGTTTCTCAGCACTGCATATATTGTCCTCAGATTTATACTGACCAACTATGCAAAGACACTCTGGAGTTTTGTAATATTATAATGCATGTCAAAGCACTCCTATAAATTATAAACACTAGGTTAAAGAATGACCACTATTTTTGCAATTTGAATTTCTTGCAACATTTTCCCAAACTCCCAAGTACTGTTGTAAACAAACAAACAAAGCCACAGGAATGACTACAATTAGGCATATGTAAACAGGCTGCATCCAGATCCAAACAAGGGCTAGCTAAATTCAAACAGTTATAGTTGCGTTCTTATGCAAAAGAGGTTGGTTTGTAGTCTGGAAGACCCTATCCCTTAGTTATGCCAGGCTTTTCATTATGGTGTTCACTGTTAGAAGCTGCAGTTAGGTGGTCTAGAGGTTAGAGTACAGCCCTGAGAAGCTGTGCCTCAGCTTTGGCTATTGAATGTCTGGTGAATGACATGACGGCAGGAGCCTAGCAAGGAGGGACAATAGGAAGGCAGAGGGCCACTGGAGGAGCCTGTTGATGAGGTCTGTGCAGAAGAAGGTACCAGGAGGATCCTGGAGTAAAGCAGCAGCAAAAGAGAGGGCAGAAGCAGTGAGGTCCAGCTCTGAAAGGCTGGGGAATACACAATACCCAAAAGTGAGATGCTGCCTGAGCTTTGTGTGGATCAAGCCCTTGCTTTTCCAGCCTCAGCAAGCTAGCACAAAGATGGGAGCTTCCCTGTGTCTCAGCTAGTCTAGATGAATGCAACTTTGAACATGAGAGATGCAAATCTGCACAGTGTGTTGAAAGAGTTGTTGTGACATGTCGCCTGTGGTGAGCAATTCCTAGCAAGTGGGAAGCCACAGTGTGTGGCAGCTGTTGCCTCTGAGTAGCTCCAAACTTGAGTGCACTGCAGTAATTTCATCTTGAAGAAAAATTAAATGGAAGTGGAAGGCTTTGGTTAACTATGGCAGGACTTGGTTCTGAAGAAAAGGTTGTGAAGCCTTCGCTGAAGCAAGTTCTATGTGGGGACCTAACTAGGAGGGTGTTGTCACTTCAAGTTCATGAGGTTCTTGCATGAGAGGAGTCTTCAACGGCAGCAGAAACAACTCCATGCAGTGCATCACTTCTTTCCCTCCTGTATGTCAGTGTATGTATGTCACCTCTGGAGTTTCATCTCAGGTCAAGCCAAGCTTCAGCAAAACAAATCAGTCCAGTCAAGTCCCTGTGCAAGACAAAAACTGGAGAAGTAAAGAAAACTATTGCACTGTTTTAATGAAGGGAGACTTGAATTACATGTTTCCCGTCTGAGTAATGCAGCTGCCCCCTAGCACTTACTGAACCGGATCAGTGGCACTAGGATGTGCAAAATATGTTAGAATCATAGAATAGAAATAAAAATTGCATACACATATTTCATTTCTAATTTGATTTCTTCAAAATCTGTTCTGTCATACTACTGTGAAATTGTAACTAAACTGTCAGTATCTTTTTTACATGGCAGAATAGATATTTTGTATATACTTATTGCCTCTAGACTGTTTTTCCAGTGTCATGTTGCAATTCAGTTGAAGCATTTTTATAATCCGAACCCAAATTTCCATGGTTTTCTCATGATAAAGCCAGAAATGTTAACTGTAGTTAAATTTTGTACTAGTTTAGTAATAGGAACATGAGAATTGAGACATAGTTAAGTTAGACTTGGCTTTGATTTTGACCCGTCTGTACCCAAGTGCTTTCTCTTTAAAGCTTTCCAGTTCTCTATATTATGTTAGTAAAGAACATAGTGTGTGTGAGTGGATGTATAAACATCCCCCCCACAGTGTGAAACGAGGCAGCATGCAGAACGTGTGGTTGAAGTTGTCAGTTACAGATACTTCTCCACATGAAGAGATGGAAATCCTGGTGACATTCAGCTGTTTTCAGTCTGCTGAAGTATTTTGGTTTGGGGTTTTTTGTGGGGTTTTTTTTTTCAATTCCCTTTTGGTTTTTAGTTTAATTGAGAAGATGACAGGCGCCTTATAACTTCTCTATAGAATTTATAGTAGATGGCTCTGTAATTGGTACATCACACAAATATGCTATATTAAGTAGCTTCAGATGAATTTTCATGTGTGTACTGCAAGACTTGGAGCCTGGCATTGGAGCTCCCATCTCGTGTTTGTCCCCTCACAGAGACCTTCTCTGAAAGCAGCAGTAACAGCTGCAACACCCCTGTCTGATGCCTTTACCTTTTCAAAATGCTCTTTATCAAAACGAGGTGAAGAGGCAGTCTTGGGATTCTTGCTGTTTCTTGGAGTCTCACTAAGACTTTGAAAGATCTTTTCAACTTGTTGAAACACTTTTAGGCGGAAAAAAGAAAAAACCCCAAACCTCGAGATGGATCACTGCTGAAAGTATTCATTGGAAAGCAAAACCCGTACAGCTCTGGTCTGATTCAAAATCATGACAAAATTAAATGTGGGGCTAGCGCTGCACAGATTTTCAAGTGGGTTATGAGGAATAATAAGAAGAAATTTCTGGGTTTTGCATGAGAAGAAACCAGTATCCTTAGCCTTTTGCTCCAGAATGACAAAGGCCTGGATTTGATGCTGGGAAAATGCTCTATGGTACAGTAAGGCACAGTTGGATACTGACTGTAAGATCAGACCTTTAAATGGTTTTCCTGAATATCAAAAATAATGAGCAAAGCTGATGACACTGTATGGTCAGTGGAAATGTAGCCCTGCATCAAACCTGGTGTCCCACAGAAAGCAGGCTTAATGTGAGCATCTTGTATTGATATAGTTGCTTATCCTTGTGCTAAGAGGAATATAAGGCTCATCTGGCTATCTAAGCAGAAAGACCTTTGGAGGAGTTTGTGTGCACAGTGTTCTGTGAATAGCAGACTTTGGTCTCAGGAGGTCTTATCATCCTTCCACATTACTCATCAATCAGCATTTTTCATGTTCAGATATGAATGCATTTGCCCAAGACCAGTGGCATCTCTTCCCGTCCCTTCATCGCTTTGCAGTACACGTGACAATTGTAAAATAGTGCAGCTTTGAAGTTGTCTACACAGGAAAGTGAAAGTCTTTTTATTCTCCTGAATAAGAGTAACCACATGAGGACTTAACTTGCTTTAAGTCACATGCAACATGCTTCATATGTCTAATTGATTTATCTTAGCTTTCCCACATGTCCTCACACAGGCATGCTTCAATACAGCTTGAAAGGAGGGAGTGCAGCCTTATGGCTGAAAGGCTGATGGTAAGTAATTAAACCTAGCAGCAGTGAGAACCCCTGAGACAAAATCTTTGGCAGTTTTCTACACCATGTAGTGAGCTTGGGTCACCAAGGGCCTGTAAATAGCATCATAATGACTGGTTCCTCAGCAGGGATAAACATGTGCTTTGAGTTTTCTAAATGATTCAAAGGCATGCTGTGAGATAACTACTGATAACAAGCAGATGTGAAGTCTGCTTTTCAAGACAGGGAGGCTGAGGGGAAAAGTCAAGTAGATTTTGGCTTACGGTCCTCTCAGAAAGCCTGATATTTGAAGATCATTAAAGCTTTGTTTTTTTGCAGGGGAGGAACTCAGTTGTGTCTGATGAAACTAGTGCTGTTTTAAACCAGTTTGTGTGGGGACTAGTGAGATACTTCAGGCAAAGCTTTCTGTGAGCTTGAACCTAAGGACAGAAGCGGAACCTGACTTTGCAGGATTAGGAATGTTCTGTGATTTTGGATCCCTTTCATATTATGCCAGTGTCTTTCCAAAAGCTTTCTCAAAACCTGCATATGTTAAGTCCTTTTTCAATTATGTGGTGCCTAAGTGGTGAGGGGTGTGTTTCATCGTAGTAGGCAGTAGGACACAAAACAAAGGCACTGCTAAAGGAGCTAATGTGCCCATAGGGTGCAGCAGTGCTGCCCAACGGTATAGGTGCAGTAAGGCTGTGGTGCTGTCAGTCCAGGGACAGGGTCAGTGATAACTTGGGGCTCCCAGCACTGTGTTTCACCTTAGCAGGATAGATACATGAGCAGCCCTATAGGCTGGTATGTTTGCAGGGTCTCAAAGGAAATCTGTTAGCCTCCGAAGTCAAAGGCTCACACCAACAGGTCACCCTTTCTTCCTCAGGCAGGTTTGAAGTTTTGTTAATACTGCACAAGTGGAGTAAAATAAAGAAGCTGCATCTTTTGGCATTATTAAAAAGCCAAAGAAGATGTCAATATTTTTCTCAATTACAAGAGTTCCCAGCAAACTGAAAGGTGAGGTGAAAGCTGTTTCAGTGTTCAAGGACAGAGTGAACTATTTAGTAAGGAAAGTGACTGCAGACATCATTTTTCCACAGTGACTCCTCTGAAACATGCTGTAATAGTTGTGGGGATGGATTTTTTAAAAAAGCAAGAATTTTGTATGTTGCTTAAGAGTTCTCTTTTAAATGGCTTACCCTGATGCCTCAGAATACTTTAAAAAACCTCACCCTTTTTTTAAAACAGAAAAGTTTCTCCCTGACTTTTTTGAGGAGCAAGAATGGGAGAGAAATGAAAAGACATCACCAAATCCTATTGGGGCTCATCAGTTGTCATAAGTGTCTGGTGCCTCTTCAGTCTCTGCTCTGTCCCAGATTTCCCATCAGAAATCATAGAATCATAGAATAGTTAGGGTTGGAAAGGACCTCAAGATCATCTAGTTCCAACCCCCCTGCCATGGGCAGGGACACCTCACACTAAACCATCTCACCCAAGGCTCTGTCTAGCCTGGCCTTGAACACCGCCAGGGATGGAGCATTCACAACTTTATTGGGCAACCCATTCCAGTGCCTCATCACCCTTACAGTAAAGAACTTATATCCAATCTATATCCTTATATCCAATCTAAACTTCCCCTGTTTAAGTTTTAACCCATTACCCCTTGTCCTGTCACTACAGTCCCTGATGAAGAGTCCCTCCCCAGCATCTCTTAGCTTGGTTTTGACCTATCTGTACCCAAGTGCTTTCCTTTTAACCTTTTCCTCCCAAGCAATACCTGCCAGTCTGTACAGTGACATTAGGTGCCAGTTTGAAGGTTGAACCTGCCCCAGCACCCTGGTGATACTCACTGCCTACCTGGGAGCTTGCCCCTGGTTTGAGGGTGGAAGGAGCCAGGCAGGTTGTCATGCTGGGAGGCTCCAGCACAGTGAGGCTGTGGGTGATACCTGAGTCCTGTGGGCCTGGCCAGTCTGAACATGAATAGCCTGACGCACCTGGCTCTGCAAACAGGAGTCGCAGCTCAAGCACCATTACTAGATGTGAGAGAGAGGCAGACAGGGTGACTATTGGTGCAACAGGAAAACTGAGCGCAGATAAAAATTTCTTCACATGCACAAAGGGAACAAGCACAATATATTAATAACTCCTGGTCTACCCAAAGTAGTATCCAGCATGGCTTAGGCAGCCTCTGTACCCTCAGGGAGGCTTTTGCACAGACACCCATGTGGTGTCTGCATGTTTGCTTTTTGCTGCTGAGTCCATTTCTATAAGCATAGCAGCTGGTTACTGGCTGTTGCAAGATAGACTCTTTAGCCTGTCCATCTAGACAAGGACTCATTTTTATAATCATGCAGTTTGGTGCAGTTAATTGTTTTCAAGAGCTTAGAATGCTTTAAAAATGCATAGGCTCCTAACTTTACGACCAGAAGGGACTGTTACGATCGTGCAGCCTGACCTTTTGCACAATACAAGACAGAGTAATTGCTGCATGATGCCCATAAATTTTTTTCTGGAGCTAAGGCATATTTTTAAAGAAGACATCTAGTCTTGATTTTAAAGCTTCATGTGACAAGAGAATCCATTAAACGTCTTTTCCACTCTCTCCCATTGTTAATCATCATCTATGGTAAAAATCATCAGCTTGTGTCTACTAGGAATATGTTCAGCTTCGCTGTCTGTTACATTGGCTGTTATGACTTTGTTTCCTAAAAAGCGCTGTATTATCAGAAAGGGTTTCATTTATAAACAAAACATGAATAAGTCAGCTTTGCCTCATCTTTGATAAATTCAGTAAAATTAAGTGCTTTAGCCCCTCATTTTCAGGCAAGCTTTTATCATCTTTTTGTCTGTACTGCTGAAACCATTGATGCGTTTCAGTTTTTCAATGAGTAGATACAAAAATGGTATACACCATTCCAGTAGCGTCACCAGACAGTTTTACCACATCTCTCATCTTGCTTAAACATGCAGCTGTTGCATTCACTCTCTTCAGTTACAGGGTTTCTTTCTGTCAGGCTCTGGTGGTTACCAGCACTGCCTTCAGCACTTGTGGAAACAGTTACCTATCCCTCCTATGTAACTGGCCTCCCACTTCTTATATTGAGTTGGAAATGAAAGAGACAGTGTTGGCCAAGTGAAGTTGGTTGCCTCACAATCAAGCGCCTTCGTAGATCTGACTCTTCTGTATTTTCCAAAGTTTGTGTCCTCTGGTGGGCTTTCCAGCCATGACCCATAGACTGTGGTGAACATTGGTAAGTACCCACCACAGCTGCCAGGTATTTTATGCTGTACAGACATACTCCCCGTACCCTCACGCATCTGGCTGGAGATTATATTGCCATTTGAAAGGATGTGGTGCTGAATACGTGTTCCGTGTCAGGCTGTTGCTGGCTCGGTGCCTCTTTGATGGTCCTCTTTCAACAGCCAGGTAGGCTTGAGGTCTGTACAAAAGCCCTTCTGACAACTGCAGCTCTCAGATAACAAGTTTATCAACACGGTGGTAACTGTCTTTTGATAAACAGTCAACATCTGTTGCAGCCTCCTTACATGACATGATGTGATTTGGGGAAAGTAGATATTTCTCTGTGCCTTTGTGGAAGTGGTATTGCCATGGAAATGGGTAGATTACTGTGTCTCCTGTTCTTTCAGGGACTGAGGGGGGGATGTTGGGGGAAAAGGGGTTAGCAAATTCTGTTCTGTAGTGTTTCAAAAGCTCTCACTGTCAGACTCCAGGCAGAGTAGCTGTAACACTAAATTCACCAGGTCATTTACAGTATGCTTTAAGGTGCATTGTTCAAACTGTAACTCAGTAGAGTCCCTGCCCAGAACTGATTCCAGGTTAAGGACAGATATTCATGACAGAAGCAAACCAAGAGGGTACCAGGTGGCAAATGCATGTGAGGGCACCAGGGACTTCTGCAGAGAAGTAGGAGGGAGGAAAATGTGATAGAGCATCACTGGGGCTCTGTGCACAAAACCTGGGTGCTGCTCATGGGCGACAGAGCAGACCCAGCTTCCCTTGGGCGTCAGGAATCTTACAAGTGAAAGGAGAATGGCAAAGACCAGGGCATGAGAAGAGAGGCATTAGAAGTGGGATGATGGTTCCAAAGGACCTCTCGAGCCACTGGGAGGCCCATGTGTGTGTTGCAGAGGTGTGGAAGGGGGATGTTGCAGATGTGGGGAAGGGGGATGTAGCAGAGGGATGCAGGAAATACGGTGTATGGAGTCAGATGGGGGAAGGGGAGGTAGCAGCTGCATCGGAGCTTTTCTGGAGGAGGTCAGAAAGAAATGTAAGGAATCTGGTGGCAAGGGGATTTTAATCATTGAGTTGAGGGCTGGGCAACCTAGGGTCCAACATTTTAGCAGAAAGAATGTGAAGAAAGCTTGTTGTAGAAACATTTAAAGAAAGAACCTGTGTGACTTAATAACAGCAGCAGCCTGAGTGAGATTTACTGATGAACCAGCAAGGAATGAAACATTGATACGCACCCCTTTGAATCATGAAAACTTAAGAGATTGTTGTAAATACCTATAGGAAGGCTTTCTGGCAGGTTTAATCTCACATTGCACAAAGCTCCAGCTATCACAGGGAAGGCTGGAATTGCTGAGCAGGTGAGAAACATCCTGCACAGGCAGGCGGGATACCAACAGAAATGGAGTGTGGTATCTAGCTGTGTGTATGTTCAAACAGGGGAAATTAGCTGTGTGATAGGTACTGCAGGTAAAGTGTAAGAGACCTGCAAAGCTCTCAAGAGTGTTTATGAGGGGGGAGATAGGGTTGTGTGACGAAGATTGAAGATAACTGAACAGTGATTTACTGCACCACATGTGAGTTATTCACTTTTTACCTCATCTGGCTAAAATTCAAAGTCTAGTTTTCGAAGGGCTAATTTAGCCCAAGCAGGTTCTTATATCTCTGGTATCTGCCGAATTGAGTAGCTAAATTAGAAGAGAGGCTGGGGACTGGAGAATCAGGGAAGCTAGGTCAGAATGGAGGCATGTGAGCTGGGATCACGTTATTCTTCAGCCTTACACTTTCGTAAGTACTCACTTGTCTAAATGTTAATTATGAGGCATTCTGAATACACATCACTTGCTAAAAGGTTGAGTAAGCCTTTAGATTTTTCTCTTCTTCATAAAGGAAGAAGGTATTTTAGGTACAGGAGACATTACAAACATGCACCGTGATCTTGCAGAGAGACTCTACTCTGCATTAATTTCTCATAAATAATCTCATAAATTATCATAAATAATGATATTATTCCTTACATCCCGTATTTCAGAGTTTCTGAGGGTGTTCCTGGAAGCACTTCTTTGACAGGGAACTAGAAGGAACTACAGGAAGATTTGGTCCTGGGAAGATACAAGCTGACTTCAAACACAATTTTTGTTCTGAATTGATGACCCTTCTTTTGAAGTCCTTTGGATATCCCACAGAATATCTTAAACCAGCAAAGTCAGAGCTTTTGGACATGGCTTCTGCAGTTTCTTTCAAAAAGTAATATTCTAAATGCATCAGGTGCTGTTCTGTTTTCACCTGTACAAGTTTAGATCTGAAGCTACTATACTGGAGTTATCCTGGACTTGCACTGGTATAGGAGTTGAGAATTTGGTTCAGAGGTAAAATTTGCTCAGGAAGGCAACAAGTTCCATGGAAAACCTATTATGACTTTGCTTGGAGTATCTCAGCAGTACAGGGACCAGATATTTCAAACTACTACCTGCTGGGAGTCAGATTTTGTTCTGTGCTGTTTAAGGCGGACAGCATGACCGGCAGTCTGTATTTAAAGGACAAATATGTACATATAGAAAATGTATAGAATAGTGTAGAACTAGTGAATGTGGCTTATCTTACAGTTGAAAATTGGGTTAAATTGCTAAATTTTGTGAACATAGACTTATCTGTTGTAAAAATATCCAAAATATAGGAAAAAATGTTTTATTCTGTTTTTTCTTCCATGGTTGCTGAATTATGGGGTTTTTTTTCCTCATGAATTGAGTGTTTGTTCCAAACATGTAGAGTTATTTTTCTAGAGCTTTTGCTTCACTCTGTCTGCTCAGCCAAAATCAGGAACTTCAGTCACTTTTTGATTGATGGAAATAAGTGAGGAAGTGGGATTAATCCAGAGTCTTCAAAACAGGGACCTTGGCTATGGAGGCACTTGCTAAATAGTAAAAATAGACCATATTTCAAAAGATCTGAACCACCAAAGAGCAACTTCAGTTTACCTCCTACACATGTATTTAATGTTAAAGTGTTTCTTTGATGAATGGTCCCAATTTCAATAGCAGTTGGCAGGTAATTTTGAAATGTAGCCTGTTTATTTAGTAACTCCCCTGAACCTGGAAGTGCTTTACATTCTTGTGGCGCAAGGGCATCTCTTTTTCGTATTGCACATGGAGCTGAATGGTGTGTCCATACTGAAGAAATGATTGCTCTGCTGACCAGCATGTCAAGAGGCAGATATATCTGGAAAACTGCAGTGAGGGCAGAACTAGAAAAACCCACTAATTTCCACTTTCTCCTCATTTTTATCAGCAGTACTGTTCTGTGCTAGTTATCCTGAAACTCTATATTAGAAAACATCTTTAAATAATCTGTTCATTTGAAAGTCGTAATACTTTAATTGTGTCATCAAACAATTGCAGATTTAGAGACAAATTCTGCTGATTTCCGAGTGCCTACAGCTGCAAGTGAGTTGGCACATCTGCATGGCCATATGAACACCAGACTTGATTTATAATGTGAATTTACACTACACAGAATTACCTTAATTTATGGTAATAATGTTTTAGAGAGGAATTTCAGTCCTTACTAGCTGTTAAGCAAATTCAGTCTGTTTAAATAATGCACATTCACCAAAGGGAGTCTTGATCGAGCAAAGTAAAAATATAGATTTTGCAGTAGTGTCGTTGGTAGTGCCCCACACAACTAAAGGATGGGTTCTCTTCTTTTTATTGAAAAAGAGCTGAAAAGCAGAGAAAAGGCAGCAACCAGCACACAAATACTGGAGTTTTGTCTGTGTGATGACATTAACTGTGTGAGGCACCACTGGAGCAATTACAGAGATAACTTGGCCTCACTGCTGCAAGAAAGTAAAGTAGATTAATCTGCGACTTATCTTGAAGGTGGAGTGAGCCAGTGGGAGCTGGCACTGAATGCAAACAGTGAGCCTTAATGAGAATTCACAGCAATGTTTTTAACTTTGTAAGGTTGCCAGGTACTATTCAGATGAGTTAAGAAGACACAGGCCCTCAATATTTCTTTTTGCAACACATTAAGTATCCTTGTTGAAATGCAACACTGCTAATTAAAAAGCACCCACAGTACCACAGTGACATTTTATCTGTTAATAGGTGTCAGACTGGATATTATGGTATGTCTGGGCACTCAGCCTTGCACATTTTGCTGCCTACTAGATGAAAAAGGTAAAAAAGCAGTAGTAGACTAACGGCTACAGAAAAACTCAGCATGAATATGAACACCCCTTGAGCGTGTTGACCTGAAGTGTAGGTGGCAACACTGTCAGCAGTGACTGTTTCCCTTGAATAACAGCATCACTCCCATGCTGTAGATTCCCGAAAGCGCCCTTAACTCTTCTCCCAGAGCCGCAAAGTTGTGGCTGGAAGCAGAGTGCAGCCACCCCCAGCTGTGACTAGTGTGGTAAATGATTCACGTTACAGCTCAGAGGGAGGCAGGTTTCTTGGCTGTAAAAGGCTGATGCACCAATTATTCGTTAGGCCGTGAAAAACTGACAAAAAACCGCATCTCTTTTTCTCTTGTTTATCTTGCAAGTTACAGGGAAGCTTCCCAAGAGATTCAGGTAAGGGAAGGTTTACAAGAAAGCAGGTTTGAATGCTTAAGCCTTCATGAACGGTTATCCAGTACTCCTAGCAATCTTCCAGTATTTGATTTCTTGTATTATTCATTATACTTTTTTTGGTTGTAACCAAATTATCCTGAAATGCAGCATTTAATTGTATTGCCATAAGTAGGGGGTGCAAATACAACAGAAAGTATGCTCAGAACAGAGAGCGCAGGAACCAGGTCAATCTCAGAAGTTTTCTGTGAATGTCAAGTGAGCTCCATCTTACTTAGTACGCCAGTAAATAGCTTCTACAAGCCTGTCAAAGTTAGCCCTTTCCTGTGCCCTAGAGAACAACACCTGTTTCTCATCCTGGTCCTAAATCGTTACTTTCCATACACTGCCTTTTAGTGGTCACTATCCTTATCAGCAAATTTTCATTGATTTGTGTAGTCATGGTACATGTGGTTTAGCACTATTACATTTTCCCAGTCTGCATTAATTGATAGAAATATTGTTCTCCTCTCATACTTTTCCATATGCTTTGTGTACTCTTCAAGGTAAAAGTTACACTTTGGCTAAAAGGAGCTTCCCTTCAGAATTTGGTGGGCAGCTCTCTTCAGAGAAGGCCCTGCAGACTGAAAGAGCCAGCTGTAGGACTTTGATTCTGTATGTTCATTTAAAGGGAATGAAAAAAGAAGGGCCAAGATGACAAATGTGTCGTTTTGCCCCTGGGTAAGAGACATGCACTTGCCTTGGCTGTTGTCTCTCCAGGTGGATACCTGAACACTGGAGATGGTACCCACTCTTAGGGAAAGCAACAGAGTGATTTCTCAGTGGTCATGCTTAATAAGCAGGACTGAAGACAGCTCACCAAAGCTCTTAGCATTTTCTGGCACTCCTACAGGGCTGTGATTCAACATAATGAACTGTCCCTGAGCAGTTTTTCCCATTGTATTAGTAGAAACAGGCTTTTAATTAGCCTCCAGCCTTTATTCCTTTTGAATCACTCTTTTTGTTTCTTGAACACAGACTTACTACAGGCTTTATTTAGAAAAAAAACAACCAAGTCTCATGTCCCAGCATACAGAGCTACACTGACCCTTATCATCTGCTGTCTGCATCCAGAGCCATAAAACATCTGGGAGGGCTATCTCTTCACTCCCTGTTTTAATTCTGAGCCCAGCTGGATCCAAAAGGCACGTCCTCCTCAGGGCAGTGAGACGCCTTGTCATCACTGTTGATTTCCCCTAAAGACATACATTTTCTGTGCAGCAGGCCAGAGCAGAGACACACATATTTCCATTTGTAGGGATTAGAGCCAAAGTGCTTAACTACTCTGAACTCTCATGTATGATAGGCGGTACAATTATATCCAATTACTCCTGCACAAAGTCCAATGACTTTGTTTTTGGCTAAAGTATATCTTTTAAATGAGGAGTGAGGCTTGACCTAAAGACATTAAAATACAGGGAATCCCCCGTGATTGTAATTTGTTCCAGTTGTAATCACCCCCACTGCTTGAATGTTTGCTTCGTTTCCAAGAGGCATCTTTCTACCTCCAACTTGTAGCCAGGGGTGTATGTTACTCATTCTGCCTCTTCATAAAAGTGCCTTTTAGTGCCAGTGTTCCAGTAAAGCTCCCAGGGTCTGCAGCCAAGTCTTCTGTTTGTCTATTTTTTAATGTTTTCTTCTGAGTAAGAAAAGCATTTGGTTCAATTGAAGACTCTCACCATAATCCCCAGGCCCCTGGTAAGACTTGTAGTGGGGGAAACGTCTGGTAAGACTTGCAGCCTCCCCAGTATGGACATGAGGATGGTTAGCTCAATAGCAGCTCTTTCCCATACAGGCTACCTTGGAGCCAGTAGCCCCCTGGGGCTCCTGACCACACCAGGAACTGCCCTTGGTCACCAGCCCAAGGAGACCTTTTCTCTTGGTCTTTGCATGATCAGCCTGGCCTTGAGCTGTTGAACTTGTCTGAGGCTGTCCAGGCTCCAAGTATTGTCCCCAGCATGAGAAAGCTGGAAAGCCACAGCAGTGGGTCGGGCTTTTGGGCTCCCTGTGTCAAGCTAGGTGTTCATCAACGCCACAATGCTCAAGACCTGTCCAACTGCCCCAGCATATTGCAGCAAGCAAGGAAGCTGGATTGGCCCTTTTGGCTCTGACATCATGGTGGGAATTCTTTCATAGTCGTCTTGTCATTTCACCTCTGTTACCCCTTTTGGATCCACTGCTCTCCAAGCACAGCACAGAGGGTTTATGCTTTTTGTTCCCACCATATACTTAGCTATGTTGATACTTTCTGTATGTGGTTCCAGTTTATCCTGTGATTCAGCTTCCTTGAATGGCTGCCCTGTATACGTCATTAGTTATGCATTAAGTTTTGTGTTCTTTTGGAAACCCTTTAAGGTTTGTGTTCATGGCTGAGAGAGGCCAAAGAAGGATCTCCCACAAAGCTGGATGCCATTTTCAGATAATATAGAATATTATGGAGCAGCTAAGCAGTTGAGTAACTAATGAAATAATGATTAAAAATGAAGTGCTCTTCTGTCCTCTGGCTTCTGCCCATGTACAGCAAAATTTTGACCTGAGTTTGCTCATGCACCTTGGCAGAACACATAGAGGAAATTTCTGTAAGTGCCTCTGATTTTCCTTCAGCAAAGCTCTCAGCAGAACAAGGAGTGGAAAAGAGGAGAACCTGCATAACAAGTTATAATGCCCTTACAGTTTCTATAGGAGTGCAACATTTTTCGCTGGCCATATTGTCTCTTTTCTTTTGACACAAGACCTACCAGAGCATTTATCAAGAACTTTAATCTATTTTAGGGTCATGTGCACAACTGCTCAACACAGTTCATCTTCTGAAATTGTACAAACATCGATCTCACCAGTAAAATACAGTGTGCATATGATAGATACGAAGGAGCTGAATCCATTAATTCACATTAAAAACATTTTTAGAAGTTTTTGTTTTCACATCATTAAAGGAAGCTTATCTAAGCTATTTAAATCGAGTAATGCATTCTTCAAATGAGCAAACAGGATGTCATCTTTTTTTGTGAATCAGGCAAGAAGTGCAGAACAAGAAGAGAAGAAGAGCATGGAAAATAGTGAAAGACATTAGTCTATTAAGTGAAAAGTTTACATCTCTGTGTCCAAACATTTCTTCCTTGTGGAGGCTTGAGTAAAATTCAGTCAGAGAAGGAGGAGGTGATACCGGAAGTAAGCTTAAGAAACAGCATGCATCTTTCATTAAAAAAGAAGGTTCTCCTTACACTGAAAGCTCTCTTTTTCATGGTCCTGTTTGTGATGTCTGCCTTTAGCTATAGCTTACGGTTTTCAACATTTCCAGTTCTGCTTTTCAGCAGTATACAGTTCAGCCATGGAAAAAATCATACTGAGCTCAAATTTGGCATACAAGGAACCAGCCAATACATATATGTTCTTAGTCAAATAAAACTGCTGAGAAGCAGAAAATATTTTTACTTTTAATACATGAAAATTATTTTTCAGCCTGTTTTTTGTAAATCTTAGAGCAGTACAGATTCAATGCCTGTGGACTCTGAAGACACAAAGAAGAGTTATTTAGTAGTTCATTGGATTATCCTTAAATAGCTTATAGTGCTATGTGGTAACTTTTATAATCCAAACTCTCCACTGAGCTGCCAGTTTGGCTACTTCACCTGTTCTATTCTTTTAGGTTGACATGGAATACAAGACATTTTCCAGCTCACCTGCACTGACTAAAATTGCATGTAACTGTGGAAGCCAGAGAGGTTACACTTGTGTGACCGAAAATGTGATAAGGAGCAAGAGTGTTTAGTGCAGTTTAGTGCTGAAAACATTTGACTCTTGCACTGAGCAAATAAATTATCATGTCTCCATACTTAGGTTGAAAGACTTTGGGTCAAGGGCATGATGTATTTCTCTGTTGGAGTTCAAAAGAGCAGCTGCAGAGTATGGCATAAATAACAGCAGATACGGACTTCCTTGGGAGTGAAAAAGCAAGACGTATTGACCCAGAAGTTAAATATTGACCCCAGATTTGTTTCAGACCTTTTTTTTTTTTCTTCAAGGACCAATATATCTTGGTATTTGGCCAAATATAAGAGTAGGAAAGCAAATTCAGGGCTGACACTAATGTGTTCAGTTCTATTAACTTTTTAAGAGCTTGCCATCATTTACAGAAAGGACCATTTCCATCATATTTTCAGTGGCATATCATATAAAAATGGGGAAACCTGGTTATTATAGCCATTATTCGAGGACTTCAACATTCTTCAGAGTTAAAGGTATGATAAAGTTACAAGTCCAGAAGAATATTGGCAAACCAATGTGAAAGTTGTAAGGCCGATATTTAGGTTTGCAGTCTCAAAGTCTCTGGTATTAACTTCAGGAAGAATAGATAGTTTTTCAAAATAAAAAACTGACACCTCTCAGTTGTCTGAGTTCACTTCAGTTCCTTTCTTCCTTCCTTCCTGAGCTGTTGCCCTTCAAAGAAGTAAACATTATTTTCAGTTACCTTGGGATTGCTTTCACTAAAACACATGCTAAGATTTTGGTTTGGGTTTTTTTTTATTACATAGGATTGTACCTTTCTCAATAACTAATAATATATTTACATATCAGCTAGGGGAAAAAGCCCACAAGTCTTCCTTACAACTTCTCATCTAAATTAAAATTTACGAATTCCCACTTGTAGCTGTAGATTTATATTATGCCTTCTGCTTCCTAATAAAAATGTCCCTTAGTACGTGGAATTTTCTCTCAATTAAAGCACATAAATGTTATAGTGAGTACTTCTAATTGTTTATTTAATTTTCTGGATAAGAAAAGCATTTTGTACAATTTAAGCCTCTCACTGTCAACCTCAGTCACCTCGTAAGACTTGTATCAATGAGCCTGAAATGCCTGGTAAGACTGGAGTCTTCTGTCTGGAGATGTGGAATCCCAGGAGATCCTTCCCTTATGGCAGCTCCCTTTCCTTTGTGCTGCTCTGGAGCCAGAGACTCTAAAATTCCCTGGCTCCATTAAGAAAGTGTACAAATGCTTAGTTTTCCATAATTTTGTAAGCTACCAAAATGAGGATTATAGCAAGGAGTAGATATTTCAGGAAGATTATTATCACTGCATGCTTTCTTATTACTGTTGTAACTGTAGCAACATGTTTAATGCTTTATTAGGGGGTGGTCTAATATATAAAGTATACAAAAGGTATGAGAGTGTCCTAAGGTATGAAAAAATGGCAGGTTGTTACAAGGCTACAGATTTTGTAGATTTTTTTGTACAACACCCTGCAGGTTTAGTAGGTTTGTGGTTTTAATTGATTTGTCAACCTCTATATTTCCATGACAGTAGAGTTTTCACCTATCCAATGCAGTTACTGCATTGCCATTAGGAAAGCAGTGGGTAGGTACTGTGTAGGCAGGTAGTGTGTTTGTTGTACTGGCTAGTTACTTATCTTGTCTGAAACTGCAGTGCTTTGGCTGCCGTCTTGCATAGCTTTTCCTCACTTGTAACAAGCAGATTTAATTCAGCACTTCCCAGTGTTTGTCTAGACAGTGTAACTTGCTTATTGATTTAGTAGCAGGGAAAACATGAACTGTGTTCATCAACCACCTCTCTACAGGAAACTTCTAGTAATTTACAGAATAAAAAATACCCTCTTTAGATACAGGTGAATAGTAAGCAGGGAAAAATCAAGGAAATTGTGATGGTATTAGGTGAAAAAAATTCATTTATCAGGGCTGTTTGCTTCTTACATTGTACAGCCATTGCATGTTGGCCTTCTGATTGCCTGAGGAATTCATTCTAAGTCTGCTTTTTATCCAGGAAATTGGATGCTAATGAAGTGTGTATGAGCCAGAGTGTGGGCAGAGTTTAGGAGCTGGAGATACTGCAGGACGTAGAGAAGACAGGAAAGAGGGAAAAGGGGAGAACAGAAGGCCAAAACTGAGATGGTAGCTGTTTGGGGTCACAGTCCTTCCTTTTAGCCTAGAGTTACAGCTTCACAGAGGAAAACATCCATTTTGAAAACAGAAGATTCAGGAAAAGGAAGCAGAGACTAGGATGGGTTGGGGGATGTCAGTTTGGTTGGAGGATGGAAACAGGATTTATTGTCTCTGCCATCAAGCCTGCAGTATATCTGAGGAAACAGCTCTGCCTTTAGAAAGTGATTTTAGAAGGGTAGTGAGGTGAAAAATACATCCTAGCTCTTCCAGCCCCTCTCCTTTGGAAGAGATTTAATGGCATGTCTCAATTCAGCCAAGGGGAGTAAGGCTTCTCTTCCAGAGGAGCAGTGTTTATACCTAGACATAATTTCTCTCTTGTAGCTGAGCGTCTAACCTCCTGAGATTAGGAACGAATTTACACCCAGTGGGCTTGTGACCATGAGCTACGTTCAGTGCAGTGCCTGTGGAGATCCTTTCTTCTCTGGTGTTGGTGTCTCAGCCAAGCAATCTTGATACCATCGTGGAAAAGGCTAGTCAGAAGTGGCAATTTGCACTCAGCATAATTAAATGAGTAGAGCAAGCTTCTGTATACATACTGTGTTCTCTGCACCCACTTTCTTCTGTGAAGTCCTACTGCATTCTTCCTTGTGTCCCTCTTCATTTCTGGGGTCACACTCCAAACAAGGGGCCTATGTAATTATGTAACTAAGTAAATACCCAGCACAAATAGAAACACTTTTGCCACTTCTTTTACATGTACGTAAGTCTTTTAAATTCCAAATAATGTCCTCAGATGGACTTTTCAGTTGGAAAAGATACTATTTTTATATTAGAATACTTCTTAATGAAGGCAAATGGAAAGCCTTTCCACTAAATCCAGTGAAGGGTGGATAAAGGTCTATATATTAATTTGAGGCATCAAATCCTGATTAACTTTTTTTTAAATCTGTTCATGTCAGCATGTCATTGCAGCATTCCATCTGGAACATGTAACAAAATCTGTAGACACAGGTACATCTGCATTTTAATGCTGACAAATCACAGCCTTCATAACTTTCCCACATGAAGTTGGGCACAGTTATTCATAGCTTACAGGACATTATTTTTTAAAGTGTCTCACACTTTTCAGAGATACATGGGATTTTATAATGTGTTTCAATGAACGACCTGCCTGACCATGTTAGGGGTGCATGTGTGCACGTATGTACCTGCACAGAAAACTACATGGAGCAGATGGTTGCTGAGTATCCCCATCTGACTTGTGCAAGCACATAAAAAATCTGATTTCAGTAAACAGCTGGAATAGCATTTGTGGCAGCAGCAGTGAATACAGAAATGTTGCCTTGTTGTGTGTGGCTGGAGTCTTCATTTGGCAAGGGCAAGCTTTTCTTGTTCTGCAAAACAGTGATCCAGTGTTTTAGCATTATCCGTAATATAATGTTAAAAGCTGCAGAAGAAGTTAGTAAAACAAAGGTTGAAAACTTCCCGTGAAGAGAATGGTTTTTCACCTGGCTCTGGATGACTTCACAATAAAGTTGCTCTTTAGTACAGGTGTCACTGCCAGAGGCATTGGCATCTACCACACTCACAGCCCCGGGTGAGATCATGCTGCCCTCTTAAAAATACGTACGTCAAAATCCACAAGGCACAGAGTTACTATTTCTTCTACCTACCAGTTAATGTAACACCATTAGTAGGGTCACATACCTGAATACTGTATTATAATGGGGAAACAAATACACACTTTAAAGGTTTTATCTTTTTTCCTCCTTTCAGCTGAATGCAGTTTGAATTAAGGCTAAAAATCATGTACATTAATCATTAAATTGTATCATCTTAATTAGCAGCTATGTTTTGTTAGGAAGCTTGTTTATTTCAGAATGGAGGGCCCAGACTTAGACAGAAATGGCATTTTACTTCACCATCTGGTATAACTCTAAAGAAGAGGTCCCTTCTATAACTTTGCTAATGCTTTGTTCACTCTAGTTTTAACTAACTTATTGCATGGGTTATCTTCAGGTTGTCTTAGGAGACTCTTGTACAAATGAAGGATTTGACTTCGATCTAGCTATATATCTTCTTGCAAGTCAGCCTAAGTTCTTTTCTATTGGGATACAGTTTGAGAGAGGATCTCTGCTGTCATGTATCGTGGCTGTCTTACCTGTCATTGAACAGGTCTTTAATTCATGCATAATTTTTATCTTCTTTTAACTGTTCTAGTATTTCTCTCATCTTCTGAACAGTCTAATTTGGTTTTTGGGTTTAGTCCCAGAGACATGTACTGAGTGATCCCTTGCTTGGTTTTCAGTAACTGAGGACAGACACATCTCTCTTGTTCCAGACAGTTATTTAAAAGCACCAGCACTTAGTGGTTTTTGTCCTGGTTTGAGTTAAGCTCTAGACATGTCTTTAAATCTAATAGTCTATGGGGTGTTGGATCCTCTAGTGGTGTGATGTTCTTACCACATTGCTATGGCTGGACCTTAAAGTGTTGCAAATCCATGATTTTCCTTAACATTTATCACACTGGTTCTTCAGTTCTGTTGATAATATTTGCCTAACAGTTCAAATACTCATCAGTTTTTGCTTAGCCTTGTGTTGTGGTTGGGCTTTTTGTATCCTTTCAATTAAGATATTTAGAGTTTAATCACAGTACGACATTGTTTGGTAATACTATATAATTAAATGGGGGTGCTTGTTGAAGTGTATAATTAGGATTTCTGACAATTCATTGTGAATCTCTGGTCTACTGTGAAGAACAAAGAAAATGCTGGCTGGGTTATATAAATAAGTGAGAGATGCTGGTCAGGCTGAAAATAAGGGTTCTCCCCTCCTTTAATGAAAGGGTTTGTGTACATTGCATAGTATAAAGTATTTCTTAGGCTGAAAGCTTTCCAGAGATAATAGTGTTGGCCCTCTGAGGCTCTTTATTATGTCAGATGTGGGATTTGGATTTACAGGAAGTGGCCGCTGCCTCCAGCAGACTTAGTGTGGTGGAGGAGAATTTGCCCAGCCTCCCCTGCATACAGAGCTGAGGGCTGCAACCTGCGGATCATCAACAGTGGGTGTTTTCCAAGGTGTCCCAAAGAGAAACCTCCCTCTTCCCATTTCCACTGAAATGCCCTGAACTCCTGAGACAAAGTGCCCCCTCCAGCTTCAAGAGACAAGGGACATGGTGAGCTCTGCCAGCCGCTTCCCCAGCATTACCCCTTCAGTGGTGACAGTGTCTTTTTAGTGGCAGGATTATTTAAGGTCCTGTGGATGGTGAATTCTTCTACTGTCTTAAGCCTTAAGGAACGAATCCCCACTTCTCTTTTTCTAACAGTCTAGGAGTATGCTGTTCGGCTAAAATGCAAACTGACAGTCTCATGTAATTATATAGCTTCAAGAATCATAGAATCATAGAATAGTTTGGGTTGGAAGCAACCTTTAAAAGTCATCTAGTCCACACCCGTTGCTGCAATAAGCAGGGACATCTTCAACTAGATCAGGCTGCTCAGAGCCACATCCAACACCCCCTGATTTCCCATTAGCCACATCCAACCTGACCTTCAGTGTTTCCGGGGATGGGGCATCTACCACCTCCCTGGGCAACCTGCGCCTTACCACCCTCATCATCATAAAAAATGTCTTCCTTATGTCCAGTCTTAATTTACTGTTCTAGTTTAAAGCCATTACCCCTTGTCCTGTCACAACAGGCTGCACTAAAAGGTCTGTTCCTGTCTTTCTTGTAGTCCCCTTTAGGCACTGAAGCTGCTCTAAGATCTCCCCAGATCCTTCTCTTCTCCAAGCTGAACAAGCCCAGCTCTCTCAGCCTGTCTTTATAGCAGAGCTGCTCCAGCTCTCAGAGCATCTTTGTGCCCTCCTCTGGACTCACTCCAACACCCCCACATCCAGAGCAGGACACAGCACTGTAGGTGGGGTCTTACCAGAGCAGAGGGGGAGAATCTTCCTGCCTTCTTTTGATGCAGCGCAGGGTATCGTTGGCTTTCTGGGCTGTGAGCACACATAGCTGCCTTTTTCATGTCCAGCTTTTCATCCACTAGTATCCCCAAGTCTTTCTCCACAGGGCTGCTCTCCATCTCTTCATCCCCCAGCCTGTATTGAAACCAGGGGTTAGCCCAACCCAGGTGCAAGACCTTGAGCTTGGAAAGAAAGGGGGACCAGAATGGAAAAGAAATCCTACAATGTGAAGCTCAGGATAAAATCACAGGAACTGGCACCACTGGCCCCAGCAAGAGCTGCCCAGCAATTTTGAGGCACAAATTCTCAGAACAGGCTTTTGAGGTGTGTTTTTTCCTTTCCAGAGGTTGTTGGTACAAGCACAAGCTCTGTGACACAGCAATCAGGTTCTGCAGAACACTGTAGAAACCTGCGAGGATGGAATGGTTTGGGGTTAGTCCATTTATTTATTAATTTATGAAGAAAGAAACTCTGTGTCTTGCAGTGTTTACTTGTACAGTCACTGTTTCATCCTCTGTCTTGCTGGCATGTTTCCTTCTTTTCCACCTGGCACAGGAAAACTTGCACAAGTTAGGTGAGTGCATACCCACCACTTAGATGTCAAGTTTTCCTGCTTTTATTGCTTCCTAATAGATAACCAGAAAGCTTTTCAAACAAACATAGCTTGCATTTATCCCTATTTGATTACAAAACCAGAAGTAGAACTAGTAAATTCCAGGACAAATGACAGCATGTTTTTCCAATGGCATTGTAAAAATCTGACAGTGAAGTTAAACAGGCTGTTGCAATCCACCTGCCCACAAGCCAGCACTGCACCACATAGGCAAGCAGGACTGTTGCCATTTTGGAGACGGTTTGTGGAGACTGTGGATGTGGGAAGAAGGCTGGCACTCACGTTTTCCCTAGGGCCAAGTAGAAAGGGAATCTTGGCAAGATACTGAGTGAGGAGTGAAGAAGGAGGGAGCAGTGAACACAGTTCAGTGTTATCACCCCTGTTTTATAGCATACAATAAAAGGCCTTGGTCTGCCTGGTCAAGAGCTCTTCCCCACAAAGCCCTGGGAATGGATGTGCGCACATGAGGGAGCTGTGGCATGAGGAATGGCTCAGTTTGAATGAAGGCAGCAGCATGGGCCTCCCAACCCAGGCACTTCACAACTGCAACCTAAGGGCTCAGCACTCCCCTGCAGACTGGTCATGCACTAACCATGATGTTTGTTCTTTTCACCAGACTTACCCCCAAGAGGGGTTGTCCAACACCATATAGGTTACAGACCTGGAGAGGGGCTAGAGGGGCCACTGCTCAGAGAAGCCCCAGTACATGCTATGCTTCCCATGGCTGTAGCCTCATGCTAACTCCATTCAATAACTTAGGAGTAAACATGGACATTTACGCATTAGTTAAGAAAAACTGTGGGGCATCTTCTTACATTTAGCTCAAGTTACAGCCTTTATGCTGTGAGAATATAAACTGAAGGAAAGTCATTTACTTCAAAATAATAATTTAAAGAAACATGAACCAGTTTCAGGTTTTGCCATTTATAAGCATTATAAAGATTGATTGCTTTCTGAGGTAGGTTATTCATATGGAGCCATCAAATCATCAGTTTTGCTGACTGCAACAAAACCATTCATGGAGGACCATAGGAACTGTTTTCATGAAGGGTAGGTTAGTAACCTCTAACACCACACAGAAGAGAAGACAAAAGTCTCACTTTGAATTTTGTGGCTGGCTGGATCCAGTAATCTGAAAGCTATACAAAGTTTATTGTGGGCAAAGACGTGTCTGCTTTTGATTTGGGAGTGTTAATGTAATATGCTGATTTTGTGTCATTACAAAAGCTTCTCTGTGAAAAACATGCAAACACACATAGTTTTCTATATATTTGAACATAAATGTGTGTGCATATGTAGTTATATACATAAACACTTATATGCCTGAATTTTAAAATCCTCTCTGTCCTAAGAGACAGACTTACTTTCCAAATGGTTAATCATACATATTAGTAAAACCACACCATTTTACAGTCGAGTGCCTGAACTTAAGCACTTACAGCTGGGTTTTTGAAGTCATTTAGTTATTTAAACCTGGAGATGGATTCTTCATGGAATAATCTTTTGCTAGTGAGACATGCACCCACTGTGAGCTTGTTGCAACTCTGCATGGTTTGGGATGGAAAGGACCTTGAAGATCATTCATTCCAACCCACCTACCATGGGCAGGGATTCCAACTGTTTCTAGTTGAGCTAGATATAAGTAGGTTGCACAGCCCCTTTAAATATAACTATTAGATCTTCTATTCATCAGTTTTGAAGACATTAGTTTTGAGAAATGTGTCTTTGGAAGGCTGCAAACTAGGCTTGAAGCCTTCCTTCCGAAATTCAAGGGACCTTATCTCTTTTCAATTAATCACACTGGGGAAAACCCCTCCTAAGTAATGTATGTATTTTCATTTCCTGCGCTACATTTCTTCAATCATCTTATCAGTACATTTTTTGTCAGGGCTACGAAGGGAACCTTGCATCTTTGTCAACTGATCTGCTAGAAGAAATATTATGAGGCCACCTATGATTTTGAGGCCACCTATGATTTTGAGGCCACTCTGTAGCAAGAGCCAAGAAAATGACACAGAGGCAAATACTTCTACAAGAATTATTCAGCGAAAGAAAGTGTGTGCATATCGTATTTGAGTGTTCAAAGATGTGATCCTGAAGTGCAATATAGTTGAAGAGTCAGGCATTATAAGGTGGCTATACTGCATGTCAAAAAGCAAAGATTTTTAGTCTGTGATTAAAAAACATGGCACAACAGCAACAACAAAAAAAAAGAACCGAAAAAACCCAGCTCCTCCTCTAGCAAAACCTCTGCTTATCCGGAGCCCAAAAGGAATCTGCAGATGTATACCCCCTGTGTGAGAACAAAGTCTTCAGTCACTGGAATGCAATGCTATAAAAACAAATACTACAAAGCCTGGTAACAGGGGGATGTCTCACTTGCATATTTTTTTGTGACCATCTTGGTTTGCAGAGAAGGGGGTCCCCAAAGCATGTGAGCCAGCAGGATCTCTTTGTACTAGGTCGCTGTCTGTTTGGCCAGATGTCTTCCCAACAGTGAGACAGAAAAAACAGAGCTCTTATTAAAATAAGTCAGGGAAAGGAATGGAAAAAAGCATGTGTCCAGCGAAACGAGGCACATTGTGTCCCATCTGATATTTATTAAATGTTGATCAAATCTGCAGTGAGCAACGCACATCATGCGGAAGTGACCCTGGTTCCCTGGGTTTGGAAGTCAGTGACAAATGTCTGGGAGCACACCAACATTGAAAACACGTGTACAGGACACACAGAGAAGTGTGCGGCACTAGAGCAACAATAACAAGTGGAGAAGAGCTGAGTTCATCTGAGAATCCCCTTTTTGTAGGGGACAGAATACATTTTACATATGTTCTATTGATGAATTGGGCATGTAGGGTCTTTCGCTGTACATTTACTCTACAGGTTTCTAAATGAGAGGTTACACATCTCTGCATTTTATGTAAGCCATGAAAGCAGGCACGAAAGTGGGTAAAATTGGGGGAGTTTTGTCAAATTAAAGCCCAAGCATGGGCTTCCTGGAGTCTTGACTCCAAAGTGATAAGCCTGTATGATTTTATGCCAACCTGCTGGGTTTAATAACAATGAGAATTTGAAATCATCTCCTATCTGTTGTTCCTTAGTGTTTTGCCTATCACATCTTTTCAGAGCAACCCTTCAGTACCCTTCAATAAAAATAAGTGTCCTCACAGCACAGACTAAATGTGTCCTCCTTTATTAGAACAATCTTATTTGGGCTTGGTCCTTAAACAGGGTAGTGCAGAAGAGGAACAGGGCAATTTGAAGCCAGGCTCAGTGCTTGGGGATGTTGTGGAGCCCTGACTGTACTGTAATTCATCCCTATACAGACAGAGTTGCATTCCTGGCTTTTACCATTGCTTATAATCTGGATTATTTAACTGTGCGGAAAGACATCAGAATGAGTCTCCCAAATCTTTCCTTCAAGGTACCTCTGTTTTTAGTAATTTGTATATGTTTAGTTAACTAGAAAGTCATGTGTTAACTAGCAGCAGAGTGAAGAACTATGTATTTGCAATGAAGAGTAAATTTAAAAGCTCTGGAAGACTTTACTGTGTCCCATCTCTAGCTAAAGGAAAACAAAGGAGTGTGTGAGAGCTCCGTGGCGTTTTACTCTAGCCCTGGACCTGGGACGTTAGATGAGGGTAGCAGGGGCTCAGTGTCAGTCAGATGCAGTTTTAAGATGACAGGCAGAAAGCGCTAGCAGGCAATGCAATGCACACTTCCAGCCCAGCTTAATGGAATTGCTCTAGCCTGTATGATCGCTTTAGTACGCCGTGTTTATGTTATCGATACCAACAGCACTGGACTGTTAAAGGATGGAAGGGTCTGGCTTTTGTTGGGGTGGTATTCTGAAGTCAAATTGAAATATGGTGAAAGTAAAAGTTCTGAAAAGCCGAAGTGCTGTTTTATTGAACCAGTGATAGAGAGGACTGAGACAAGTGAAACAAGATCCTTACGAAGCACTGGAACATACATGATGCTAGATGCTGAACTGCCATACATCAGTGACATCAGTGAAGTTTCAGCTCATTACACTACACAGAAAGCCAGAGTACGGTGACAGAAAGCAGGTCGTGTCATAAAATGAGTAATCTTAATACAAGACAGTAATCAAGTGAAACTTTTCTACGTGCAGTTGCTGTCAAAGGTTTTGTTTCTATTTCTGCCTGTCTCTGTGCTTTGTACCTCTGCAGTCTATCAGTCTTCTCAGTTATGGATCTGATCCTGCTTCCATCAACATTAAAATAGGGAGGATCAAGATTTCTGTTATCTGTGTATTTAGAAGGTGAATGTAATGTGCTTTTTGCTGCAAGCTTCTCCTGAGTTTTGATATGTGGTCTGTTCAAAGACTTACAGGATTGGAATCTGAATTTTAAATCCATTGGAGGAAGAACCTTGCATTCAGCACACAGGGGTTCAATGAACCTATTAGTACCGGCTAAGAGCAGTGAAATGGTGCTCTAGATACCACAAGTTCCCACCGTGAAATAATTTCAGTCTCTGAATACCTACTGCAAACCTTTAGAAAACTGTACGTTCCATTTCCAGCAGAGCTTCCCCACTAGCAAACTCCTTGAGCCTGTCAGCCAACCAAAGAAAACCAGCCCACACATCAGGATCCATAAGCAAACTTGGCTAGTGAATTATGGACACTTCACCTTTTCTTTTGTAGTTCAGGAGTTACCAGCCTTCCAAATCTAAGTCACCAGGCTATGCAACTGCCTGTCTCTGTCAGCCGCCTTCCTTCCGACCTACACAGGCAGGAGAGAAGCCTTTCCCCTATGGAGTTGCTGGTTTGGGGAGGTTTATGCTTACAAGTCTTTGTCTCATTTTCCCCTAATGTTCTTCTTCCTGGAAAAAAAAACCAACAACCCAGATGTTCCCAAATTATTTTATGCCTAAAACCCAAGGAACCCAAATCTGTGACATCTCTTTCATCACATGGCAACGGAACATGATGTCGCAGATTAAATGTTTAGAAAAAACATGTGATTTCATAATGCAGAAGATGCGCTGACCTGTGACAGACGCATTTCTGTCTCAGCCACAGCTAGTATACACGTAGAGGGAATTGAGGAAAATGCCTTGTCAAATAAAGTTCGTATAAATTCTCTTCCTGAGTTGCCCCAACACAGTAATCCCTCCTTCAAGTACTCTGGGCTTAAAGAAGTCGCTGGAAAATGCCGTTCTTTGAGGCAGAAATGCAGCTAACATAACTCGATACGTTGGTCACCCGTCCTCTGTGAACCCAGGGGAGGTGGCCTGTGCTTTTCTCTTAAAATTGAAAAATAAAAACCCACTCTGCAGAAGGTCGTGAGTTGGGAAAAGTAAAATCGGCTGTGGGTTAGGCCTCGGGGGAAATATAAGTTACTCATAAAAAGCTACAGAGCAAGTTTTGATTAGTTAAGTAATCTGGTACATAGAATTTATTAGAGCTTAAAGCTTTCCTGTGGGACTCCCCTAATAGTACACAAATAGAGGAAAATATCAAAGAAATGCACTTTCTGACAGACACAGACAGCTACATTAATCCTGGCCTGCCTAACACACATTGGAAGGAGGGGTAAATCCCACCCGTTTGTTCCAGCATAATGGTCCAGTTTTCATGTTTTTACACATTTGTGTTTCTGATGAATTTCTTGGTAACTTAATGCTTCCAACACTCTCAAGCTGTTCCCAAGGAACACATAGAGAAAAGAGGAATATTGCTTCCCTAATAGACTCAAAGATATCAAACTGTCCAGCAAAAAGCTCAAATACAGAATAATAAAGACCCGTTTTTTCTCATAAGCTTGAAGCCCTTTTTCTTACACTTTACCACAAGGGGAAATTCACCAGCATTTTTCTGCTGGTATAAGTAGACCACTAGCTTTACCAGGATAGCACCTTTTCTTTTCTGTGGAAGTAGGATGTCCTCCAAACGCCCCAAAAGAAGGAAAAAAGTTTCTCTCGTTATGGAAAGAAAGTGTTCACATGGTAACTGTTTGTGGTAATGGCTGCAAAGCAGGAACAGCACTCCTACCAGAGTTTCACAATGCTGTTTTATTTCTGTATTTTCCTTCTACCAGAGTATTTACCGTGTCCTATTGCCCCAGTGGGGAGACTGAATGATAAGAAAGAGCTGCTGAGACGTGGTGCCTGACAGAGGAGACAGTAATGAAAGCTTGGCTTCCAAATTTCGCCATAGTCTTATTACCACAGTTGGAAAATAGTCCTGTCTCTCAGGAAAGCCACAGGTTTTCCACTACAGCAGAACCTACTTCTCTTCCACATGCTAATATCCCAAAGTGATTGTATCACTAAGCTGATGCTTTAACCACCATGGAGGCTGTCCTGGCTGATTAGGGAAACAGGCACCTGCATATCATCTGCTTACATACATAACTCATTCTTTGGAAAATGGAGGAGAGGAAATGGGGAGATAAAACTAGCAATGTGTTCTTTGGGTTGTTTTAAAATTCTTTAAATCTTATTTTGCAGGTATTCAGGAGGGGACTCAATGTACCAAATGCAAAAATAACTGGGCACTGAAGTTTTCCATCATCTTATTATATATTTTATGTGCCCTGTTAACAATCACAGTAGCCATTCTGGGATACAAAGGTATGTATGCATTGAACCCTACATTTCACTTTCAGCCAAGCGTGTTTCCACATATGTAGGCAGACAATTTATCACATTAAATATCAATACCTTGGCAACGTTGGCTTTTGTACACACATAACAACAAACTGCAACCTTAGAGTTTCAAACAGGTTTGAAGTTTTGAAACTGGATTGGACATTTGAAAGAAAAAAGTTAGAACAAATTGATCATTCTTCTACCATGAAGGAGTACTAACTGGAAGACTCAAAGCTCTGTAACATGTGCTATACCTTGATTTCACTGAGCTGTTTTACTATACCTCACCTTTCCAGAATAAATATCCTTAATGAGAGTAGCCAGGATACTGGCTAATACTAATACAGTA
This sequence comes from Lathamus discolor, assembly GCF_037157495.1. NCBI lineage: Eukaryota > Metazoa > Chordata > Aves > Psittaciformes > Psittacidae > Lathamus > Lathamus discolor. Next base: position 110,974,056 of record NC_088885.1, read on the forward strand.
TTTATCACAGTAACAAAGTGTAGAATCAATATTACTTTGAAATAGCTGGCAGAAAGATTGAACCAGGACGTGTCAATGTATTGAGTTATCTACAATTATTTTGATGAACAGAGATGCTTAGATGCTTTTGACAGTAATTACAAAGATCCTGGTAGTTAGGCAACCTAGTAATGGAGAAAATGTCATTTGTGCAAGTCATTGGTAGGGCATATTAGAAAGCACAACTTAAAATTCCCATATGTCCTCAGCAGTAATTAACTGTTGCCACTTAGGCATTCTTATGAATGTTTTGATGTAAATGCCTGGTTTTGGAGTAATTGCAGCTATATTAAGTTAAATAAATAAGACATGAGTTTCTGGTAAGAAAAAGTGAATAGCATAACTGTATTATAACAGGACATTGCAGTTTGTTGCATACAAAACAAAGCTAGCTTTAAACAAGCTACTTGAGTATAGCTCTGAGAGTAGCTTCAAAACCTCTCCAAGAAGCTGGGTAAATATTCATGTGATTAGCATGCAGTGCATCCTGTGCCGCCAGCAGCTGCGCTCGTAGCAGAGTTGACATCACCTCTGGTCCTTTGCCAGTGAAAGAAAAGGAAATTGTGGAAATAGAAAGGGATAAATAATTATTTTAGAGGATTTGGTACAGGTTTGAGTGGGAAGAAGATTAAAACTGCTTGGTTTAGGTGGAAGATTCAGGCAGGGAGATGAGAGAATGTGAAGTACAGAGACATATAGGTATTCCTTTGCCATGTTAAAGCAGACGGAATGTGTCAAATTAAAATCGCATGTAAAGAAATACAGTACATATATAATTGGTCACATATTCTCTTGAAGAATGTGTAACTGGTCTCTGAAAGTCAAATACTGAGGGAAAAAAAAAGTGCCCAGATTCAAAAACTTGTTCTTCATCTCTAGAGATAAGATCATTTGGTTGTATGGAAACAGGGAGGACAAACTTAGGCCTTTTGCAGATACAAATCTGCAGAGATCTGCTTACAGCAGATGAGGATGGAATCCTTCCAGGCTGTAACCCAGCCAGTAAACACCTGGGATGTAACAGAATTTTTCCTAAGAGAGTTTTATACAAGGCTGTCAGTTCTGGGGCTCACCAGAATACTCCGATCTCACTCGGCGTCAGAAACAGCTTATCAAGTTGGAGGGAACATTGCTCTGTATCTTGCTTTGGCAAGCATTTATTCTTGTGTGGGAAGCCATAGCAATAAGGAAACTGTCCAAAAGATCTCTCCAGGAGAGGGAGTTTCTGTTTCAATCCATAGTTTTCAAGATTCTTTCTCCATGGGGGCCTCTAGCATTATCTTTTCCCTAGTCTTTGCTCTGGAGTACCCACCTTTGCTATACTCATTTTTAAAACTTTCTTGTACTGAGTAGTCATTGGTGCCTGACCAGAGACTAGTCCTTCTGTCATAGCAGTACCAAGCCACATCTACCCAGGGAGAAGACAAAAGAATTTCCCACAAAATAATGGAAAAAAATAAGATTGTAGGAAGGTGGATAACGCACATCTTGCTCATAGACCTTAAGACATCTTGGTGACCACTGCTCCACCACTCACCAACTTGGTGACTGCTCCATCTGAATGCCAAGGGCAAGAGGCATACTCTGGAGAAAAGTCATGTTTACTCTAAGGTGTTACTTCTGTAACGCCAAGCAGCAAATAGTCATGTCAGGTACAACCCTTTGTACCTGCAGCCGAAGATCTTCATCTCCACAGTGCCTAAGTGCTGATTTGCAGGCAAAACATGAATTAGACAAAACCCCAGCTGACCGTACACGTTCAAAGGACTTACTGCAATATTTTTGATCATTGAGAAGGAATTAGGCCTTCAAGGAAGAAGAAAGCTCAAAATTTTATAGAGCTCTTGAACTCTCCACTCTGCATCAGAGTTTGGCTTGTCTTTTTTTTTGAAATATTACACTGAAAGAAGGAATTTTGCTGGCATCAGGGTTTCTTTCAGTCTCTTAGCTGAGTTTCCATTAAATTTGCCTCCCACACTTATGTTTATAAAGCCCAAAACTGCTTTTAAAACTTCCATTTCCTACGTGGTATTTAGATCTCCTTTGTGATTTAAAATGTTAAAACTACTAATCAGTGGATTAAACATGGCAGGCAAAAAAATAACTCAATGGGAGGCAAAGTCAACATAGAACAAACTGGTGGTAAAAATTACATAGTAGGTTAGAGAAACCTGAAACCAAAACGTGAATTAAACATCAAGGTCACGAAGAAATAACAAGCTGAGTTTACTATTAATTTGCTTTGAGAAGGCATATTAAAATATTGTTAAAAACATCTGTAATTTTTTATGCATTAAATTAAATGCAAAATACAAAGTTATACTTTTTCTGGCATGAGCCAGTGTCAGCCTGTTGAAGGTGAATGATCTCCCTGTGACTCACTACAGTGAGGGAAGTTAACTTGCTTTCAGCTTGAATTTGATAGTTCTCATTCTCTAGTCAGGCCTTGTTCTTAAGTTTCTTGACTAATGCCCACCGTGACTTCTGTCTACTTACTTTATGTCTCCAAGACAGTCTTTGCCTGCCATTACCCAGGGCCAGCACATCCTGGCGAGATGGCACATTTTGTCCCTGCTTCTGAAATAGTGGCTCATATGCAGACAGTCCTCACTGTTCCAGTCAGCAGCTGCTTGAAATTTTGCCTTCTTTAGGGGGGATCTTTACCACATTTTCTGCAGTGACCTTGTCATAAAGTGAGATGACAATGTAGACAGATCTGACCAAGCTGAGAATTAATATCCAAAAGCAAGCTTTAGGCTCTGAGATCAGCAGACTGTTGGGAGCAGCATAGTGGCCTTCATAAGGGATATTAGGCTGGTATGCCATGTTTCACCTTTGCCTTTTTCTGGAGAAGATGGAAAGTGGCTGTTCAAGCCCGGGGCACTCCTGAGAACTTTCGTTCCACTGCTGGGAGTGCTTCACATGCTCACCTACCACTGAAGGTTCCATCCAGCGATGGTGGCGGGAGCTACTGCCAGGGAAGGGAAAGCATTCCAAATAACTGGGCATCTGTCCGTATGATCTCTTTTGACAGCAAGAGCAACAAAACCTACTTTGGCCACAGCTCTCTACTCGTTCTCCTCAGAGTTCATACTTTCCTCTTGCAGGGCACTAGCAAGAAAGAAGCTACAATTTGCTTGGGGAAGGAGTATGTGTACAAAATCAAGTCCCCCAGGCGCACCATTTGTTTGACTGTGGAAGCTAACATACTGCCCCTGCAAAAAGTAAATATATGCATTGGTCTGTGGGATGACAAAATTCGGCTTAGCCTGCCTCACCAAGAATCCTTGAGCAAACCCTGCAGTTCACGTTTGCAGAGATCTCTGCGGGTTTTGCTGCTGGAGCTGGATGGCTTGAACTTGGTTCTGGCCTCTCTCCTTTACACTTCACAGGACTGACTTGTCCTCTTAGGGGAAACAGAATTAAAGTAAAGGAAATGGTTTGCCTGATATAGCTAATTCTGGACTTTCATCAGTTAATCTGGATAAGTCATTGCTTGTTGAGTGTCAAATAGATGAAAATTTCTGTATTTGAAAGCAGCCTCTAAACCAGCATCTTCCAGATAAATGTTGTGTCAGCACTTCCAGCCCAGGGCTGCTGTCTGGCATCCAGTTACACATGAGAATTAAAAGCTGTGACTTTCTGACAAGCTGCTAGGGACTGAAAGACCTTTTTAACAGCCTTCATTAGTGACCTTTCAAACATAGCCCAGGCACTGTCATCCACACATATCATGGCCAATTGTCAATAATACCAGTAAGGCTTCTGATTAAAGTCCAACTTCAAGAAATTTTTGGGGTGTTCCACACAAAGAATGTCCATAGCCACAGGCCAGCTTCAGTCTTTGTAGTGTGGGATTGTGGTTTTGTGTATTTTTTTTACTTTCATCAATCAAAAATACCATATGCTTTTGTATCTTTAATTCCATCCAATCTCAACTAACTGCCAGTACAGGCTACTACATATTGATAGGATTTCTACTATTTTCATTTGCTTTGGACTCTTCAGGGGAATATTTTAACCCAAGTTTCTAGTGTCCAAATTCATTAAACCATGAAAGCATTCTTGTTGTTATAGGACAGTATAAAATCTCAGTTTTACAAACTTAAGATCTGACATACAAACTGGCATTCATTTGTACAGGAAAAGGAAGAAACTGCATTTTCCTTTCATTATTGATAATATATATATTAATTTTTGAACACCAAGTGTTTTGCATAACTGCAGAAAACAGGTGAATATTACACTAAATCTTATTTAACAAGACCCATAGGTATTGTGACATTGCTAGTCAAGGTACAGGTTCAGCAGAAACACTTGGAGTAGACCAAGCAGAAGTTATTGAGCAATGGTCCCCCTGGAAAAGCAAATCCATTATTATAGCCTGGAACTCTTTAGCAATCTGCTGTCATCTCAGATACAGAAAGCCACACTCTGACTGCATCTTTGCACACACAGTGGAGTCTCTGTTTTACTGGCTTGTTAGCAATACAGAAGGGAGCAGACAGGTAATCCACCAACGGTGTCTGGTCTCTCTGAAAACCTTGAGACTTTTTCTCTGTTGTAACACTATTTACTTCAATTCAGTTGCACCAGTGATAATCTCAGTTTGCTTTTTCTCCTGTTGGTTTGAGGGAAGCAATAAAAGCCTCCTGTGTAACTACGGTACTCAGAGTCAGAAAAACAAGGACAAAGGTTAATACAGAAGGAGCAGCTGGTGGACTGCACTTTAAAGGTCTAGGATTCTTGTGGTTGCTCACGAGCAGCAGAAGATTGCCTGAATTTCCACTTCTAGTAAAAAACCAAATCTTTGTATAGCAACAACTTCCATGAAGCTGTTTCTTAGTTGCAGATTATCTCACAGACAGTTACCCTCTAACCCACACTGGCTTACAGAATTGGCTTCACTGTCTCAAGGCATGGGAAGCACCTTATTTCTTCTGATGGAAAGGAGGGAGCTGTAGCCTCTCCCACAGTTGGTTCAGATCCATTCTGCTCCCAGTGTAGAAAAAGGGTTAAATAATCTTGTGATGAGAAGAAATTTCTGCCCCTGGTTGTGGCTTGAATGAACAGCTGAGGAGATAAGGTTTGCTGTGGAAGCTGGAGGCTGCTTCTGACCTTGCAAGCATTTCCCATTTTTGCCCCTGAAAGTCACCCCGGGTTCTTTATTTGTTGCTCTGCTTTTTCCATTTCCGTATCAATCCCATCAAATAATCAGATTGCCTCCGTGACAAGAAAATGACCCAGACATGACAAAATAAGGAGCACATCGGCCAAAAATCTGCACTTGCTGAGTGACTGGCCTTTCAATGTTAATGAGGAAGGTTGGTTTCAAGACCATTTTGAGTGGTATCTGTACCATTGTCAAGATGTTTAATAGCTGTATCTCCGAAATATCTGGTAATTGCACCTTCAAACTGCTATCTCAGTCCAAAGTTTGCTGTCCAGGTGGCATTTTTTTAATGATTAAAAGGCACTGGAGGGAAAAAAACATCCTTTTTAAGGAAAAATGGCTCATAGCAAACTAAAAGGAAGTCTTGGCTCATGCATCTGAGCCTTTAGGAATCAGTCTGCCTTTGCCACACAGCACTGTGCTTGACACACGGAAATACTGTTGAAAGGATTTGGTTCATGAGGAAAACCCACAAGAAGGATTTCCTCATTCAGGAGAGAGATGGCTCATGAGCAAAGAAATGCTTGGGAACTGTAGGCAGACTGATGAAGTGGAAGAATGGTGGGTCCCACCAGCAGATAGGAGCTCATCCTTCCAGCGTTTCACAGAGCCACGGAAGAGTGTAGTGGCAAGCAAAGCAATTTTAAGGTGGTTTCGTTTTTTTTTGTTTGATGTTAGTGGTGATTTTTTGTTGGATTTATTGTTTACTAGGCTTTTAAAATAATTTTATTCTTTCCATAACATACTGTTTTCTTTCCTCTAGTTGTAGAAAAAATGGACAATGTGACAGGTGGCCTGGAAACATCCCACAGAAGATATACAGAAAAGCTCACAGAAGTGGAGAGTGGGCTGAAGAAATTAGGTAATACGCACACAACCAAAGCCCCTTTGTATTATGGCTTTAAGGTGTTCTCCTGGCAGGTAGCAGCAGGAAATTTGCCTGAAAAATCTGTGGCTCTGACAAGATACAGCACTTCTATTCCAATGTCTCGAGTACTTGGGATAGCACTTCAAAGTAAAGAGCAGCCCTCCTTAGGACAGCATTTTAAGCATACTTCAATATTTACAGTTCCCACTGAAATCACTGTGAAATCATTTATACTAAAATAAACAGAGACTTAAAGGTTGTCCTTAGGAGAGAGTCTTCTCTGAGGCAGAGATGTAAAACATAGCAGAAGCTGCTCCACAGCACAACAGATTCTACATCAATTGGAAATCTGCCACCACCCAGTGTCCTGGGTCATCCTGATGCTGTTTTAGCAGTTAAGATTCAAACCTGAAGGCCATTTTAAAGGGTGCACAAGGAGTGAGGCGTTCAAAACTCTGATGAGTGAGGCAAGTTGATTACTTCCATAAAATATTTCGTAATCAACTCAGGGAACACAGGACACAAGTTGGTTATGAGTTCAGCTATCCCAAGTGCTATTGCAGTTCTCAATTTGCAGGAAGATGGAAAAAATCTTGGATTTCTCGTTCTACTCACTTAAGTGTACATTTCTACATTTCTTCCCTGTCTGGAAAGGAAGCAGAGCTGCTTATTGTCCATTTATATATGCACAGACATATAGTTTATATAATTAGTTGTAGTATAAAAATAAATAATTGGTTCTGGTATAAATATAAATATATTAAATATGAATATTATTAATATATGCATAATGCATGTGCAGTTTATTTGAAGACTGAAATACATTTTGTTTAGCTTCATAAACCACATGGTGAGATGTGTATTTCTAGGAAAAATTACTTGCTTGCAGCTTGATCATAAATTTTTACAACTTCTTCCCCTCAAAAAAATAGCTGGGTTCTGAGGTATTTGCACAGTGCATTTAGTTCAAAGACATGGAGTAATTCAGTGGCATGTGCTTTTACTGATAAATATACAGAAGTAAATGTTACACCTTCAAGCACATGCAACCTTTGGGTTATATTTGGGTTATTATGTTATGCTGATTAAATTTCCACAACTTGGAGTGCCTTTGATTCATTCATGCCCACACATTTTTACACGCTGCTGGATGGATGGCCAGTGAGATGCTCAGGACCTTCAGTTCCCACTTAAATGGACTTGCCCATGGAGGAAGTTAAAAAAGTCATGGAGCAATGTGTGTGGGAGGCATAAAGGTAAGAGAACTGCTGTAGGGCCAGAAGGATAACAGCATGTGGTGAATGAAAGACAGGCCTTCAGGGATTAGCTGTGTGTGAACCTGGCAGTTGTCAGAGCTGTGTGAGGAACACAACATAATTTGAGCTATAACGAAGAGGTAAACACAGAGTCAGAGCTCAGAAGATCCTGGAATGAGACAAGTGGCGGGGAGAGGAACTGTGCTTGGGAAGATGTCCGTCCACAAAAGACTTTGTAAACACTTCAGACTGAAGTCTCACAAGCCACCATTTGATGTTTGCCATCATGACTCATTCAAACACACCAGAAGAAAGCTCCATACACAGCTGTATTCACTGTAGTTTATGAAAACCAGTCTGCTTTCTCTTGGGGACATATGAAATGATGGACTTCAGAGTGCGTAATTCATAAATATAGCTACACTTAGATGAGGACAGCCATATATGAACTGCATGTAGGAGAGAGAAGTGATTGAGGTCAGGAAAGGGAATCTTCCAAGTGAGTGTTGACTGCTTATGTGCTTGGTTTCCATGTCCTGGCAGATGAGCTGTGCAGCCAAAGAAGCTTAATCATATTCAGACAAGCTTCCAGAAGTATTCTGTAGGGCAGTGTAAGCAAGAGCAGAGATGGTCCTCAAGGTTAGAGGTTTTGCCTTCCTCAGACTCAGAACATGAGGAAACAATAACAGCAAAATAAATGTCATTAAAAGCAATAGTAATATATTAGAGAGAAAACCAGAAATACATTATATCCTGTCATATTTGGAGTAGCCTGCTGGCAAAGCTTTTGTCTCTAACCCAGGTTGTTTTAAAAGAAGTATTAGAACTTTTTTAAAACTAAACCCAAGATTTTAAAAAACTGGAACTATAGGTACTAAATCACAATGAAGATATTCCACCTGCCAGGAAAAAGAAGACTAAAATATGAGCAGCTAAAATTTACTTATGAGCTTTCAGCAAAATCCAGCTGTGGCTTCAAAACATATACTTACTGATACCTCTTTAGTACTTTGAATTCTGTTTGCCATTCAGTTTTCACTCAGAATACAGCACTACTTGACTGCATTTACTCATCAGTGGTAGTTTTTCCCATATATGATGCTAGAATCACCATTTTGTTCTCCTCAAAAAAACACAAGGTCTTCATTGATTCCTCTATGATTTTAGCTCTGCTAGTGACAGAACTTTGCTTAGTGGTTTCTCTTTTCTGGAAAAATACAGCATCCTGTCTATTGACAAAACATTTTGACAACCTGACTGTACTTAAAATACACTGTGCTTTCTTATACTGTGTTTTTAAAAGCTCATCCTAAAGCCTTTCCTTTTTTTTTTTTTTTCTCATGTACAACAGATGATCAAGCTGGGCAAAAAGCCATGGACACTAACACTGAGCTGTCTAGCTTCAGATCTGACATTCTGGCTCTTCGTCAGCAGCTTCATGACATTGCAGAGAAAACTACCAGAAACAAAGATACACTGGAGAAGCTGCAAGAGTCTGGAAATGTATTAGATGATAGACAGAGTCAAATGAGAAGTGCCTTAGATAGTAACTCTATCATGATCATCAGTGTTAATAAGACTCTTCAGGCGTATACTGGCTATATCAACAATCTTCAACAAGACACAAGTAATATCCAAACAAACTTGCAAAACCAAGTGCATTCTCATAATGTGGTCATCATGAACCTGAACAACTTAAACCTGACACAAATGCAGCAAAGAAATCTTATCAGTGTCCTGCAGAAGTCAATGGAAGATACAAGCTTGGCTATTCTAAGAATCAAGAATGACTTTCAAAATCTGCAGCAGGTTGTCCTTCAAGCCCGGAAGGACACTGATGGGCTTAAGGAGAAAGTACAAAATTTGCAGACTTTGGCTGCCAACAACTCAGCGCTGGCTAAAGCTAACAATGATACACTTGAAGACATGAACAATCAGCTCAGCTCCTTCAGCGGGCAAATGGAGAACATCACCACAATTGCCCAAGCCAACGAACAAAATCTAAAGGATCTCCAGGAACAACATAAAGAATATGAAAACAGAACTTCTGCCAAATTTAACCAGCTAGAAGAGAGGTTCCAGGTCTTCGAAACTGATATAGTCAGTATCATTAGCAACATCAGCTACACAGCTCATCATCTACGAACACTGACTAGCAATCTCAATGAGGTCAGGACAACTTGTACAGACACCTTAAGTAAACATTCAGATGAGCTGATTTTTATGAACAGCACACTAGCCAATATTCGCTTAGACTCTGCATCCCTCAAGGTGCAACAGGATTTGATGAGGTCAAGGTTAGATGTTGAAGTTGCCAATTTGTCAGTAATCATGGAAGAAATGAAGCTGGTAGATTCCAAACACGGCCAGCTCATCAAGAACTTCACTATCCTACAAGGTATGTAGCTTCCCTAATGATGCCTCTGATAGTCTATGCCAAATTCCTGCTTGCATTACTTGTTCAGTTCTGTGGAAGATAGTGTATGCTGGTACAGAGTTCTGGGGTTTTCCATTATCTAATCCTAAACTTTGTGAATGTAAATGTTGCTTGAATTTTCCTTATTAATTTTCCTATGCCTTCTTTACATAGCTACAGTGGGGATGTTATGAAAGAAGGTTCTGACTTAGCAAAATTTATTCTGACTGACTGACTGGATCTGGTTTTGATTTAGTTTCTAAAATAAGCGAGTGAAGGTGTGGAACCTCAAAAAACCAATGCCTGCTAAAGAGGAAATGGCTAAAAAATATATATTGGACTATTCCCAGCAAGGCCCGCCCTTACTGAAAAACAAGTTGCTATTTCACTTTCAGCCAGTTGTTAGTCTGCCAGAAAACATCCTACTTTGCTTAGTTTTTTAATCCTGGGATATTTTATTTTCTCCAGAAATAAATAGCATCAAGTTTAGGAGGCTTCTCCCAGCCAAGTATTATCCCAGATGAAAAGAACACTCATATTTCCAACCTGATGTGAACCATTCAAGCCTAAAAGCCTAATCACAAATATAAATCCATTGCTCTAAATAAACTAAGGCTGAATTAGAGCCAAGATTTCATGTCTGTAACCATAACCTCTCTGATTTCAACCAGGACTGAATCACTGCAGTTTAGGAATTTATCTCTGGAGGATTTAAAAATACGTAGGTTGGCGGGGGGAAGAATATTGGCAAGGCATTTGCTCATCCATGATCAGAATCCCAAATTATTTTGGTTTTTAATGTCACAATGTTGCCATTTCCTAATGCGTGTATCATTCTCTTTCCTGTTATAGCTGACCAGTTAGCAACTAGTACTTCTGGTCTTTCTCACAGATGGCCTGTTACTTGCTATTCATCATTTTGACCCTTTTTGACAACCCATTACTGACAAAGCAGTGAACAAGGTCATTGCAAGAGAAAGAGTCTTATAGTCTAAGAGAGGAGAGGTGGGGCTAGAAGGAAGCAGCAGAGTGAAGGAATGGCAGCATCAACACGCAGGGCAGAGTGTGCCTTGCAGGGACTGGTGCCTCAGCTGGTAACCTAGGGCATGGTGTCATTGTCCAGTTCACAGGACAAGGTGCTTCAGATTATTTTCTTCTGCATCCTGTATTTCATAGAGGCTGAGGAAAGATCAACGTTATATAGCACCCAAGAAGCAGATGTACAAGCATTACTCAAAGTAACTGTTAACCCAGTTTTCACAGTTCTGAATATCCAGTGTTGCTGGTCTGAGACACATTAAATGAGGACCCCTCGTGGGCTTTTTTGTTCTGTCCATATCCCCACTTTGCATGCTTACATTGTTTCAGGTCCTCCTGGTCCAAGGGGACCTAAAGGTGACAGAGGCCCTCAAGGTCCTCTTGGCCCTGCTGGCCTAAAAGGACAAAAAGGAGAGAAAGGAGAGCCTGGACCACCAGGACCTGCAGGTGAGAAGGGCCCACCTGGGCCAACCGGGCCACCAGGAGAAAAAGGAGGAAAAGGTTCTAGAGGATCACCTGGCTCCAAAGGTCAGAGAGGTTCTCCGGGCAAGACGGGTCCGCCTGGACCAAGTGGAGACCCAGGACCACCAGGTCCACAAGGCAAAGATGGTCCACCTGGACCACAAGGTCCACCAGGATTTCAAGGGCTGCAAGGAACTGTGGGAGAGCCAGGGGTACCAGGACCTCGAGGACTACCTGGGCTGCCTGGAGTCCCTGGGCTGCCTGGTCCAAAGGGCCCACCTGGGCCACCAGGGCCACCAGGTCCAGGGATGCCAATGGCCCTACAGAGTGAACCTACATCAGTGCCCGAGGCTAATGGTAAGCTATCAACACACTGCATGCATCTTTTAATGAGATACACATAGTAGAGGGTGCTCACCACTTAGTTTCTAGTTCAAATAACCTCTGCTTCCTTAGACTAAATGTCTGGGATTTATCACAAAGAGCCTTGTTAAGTGAAGACATGTTGCTTCACCTGTTGCTCGTCCTTCTGATGACCTGAAAGTTCATGTTTACAGCTAAAGAAAAAGCAGCAATACTATGAGTAATATATAATCCCCTCGACCACACAGCTTAGGCTTGATTACACAAAGTCAGGATCCTAATAACTGAGACTGGATATTAGGAAAAATTATTCACAGAGAGGGTAATCAGGCATTGGAACTGGCTTCCCAGGGAAGTGGTGAAATCACCATCACTGAAAGTGTTCAAGAGCTGTGTAGGTGAGGCCTTTAGTTACATGGTTTAGTGATGGACTTGGCAGTCCTGGGGTAAAGTTTGGACTTTATGATCTTAAAGGTCTTTTCCAACCTAGTTTATTCTGTGATTCTAAGTAACTTCCTAAAGTGCTTCAGGTCTCAGCATACTGTAGATGGATGTGGGATCCTCCACTTACTATTGCCCCGAAGCAGAAAGTTACCGCCAGCCCCTTGAGTTACCAGTAACTAACTTAACACAAAGAATTCCTATCACAGGTTGTTCTCCTCATTGGAAGAACTATACTGAAAAGTGCTACTACTTTTCAATTGAAAGAGAAATTTTTGAAGAGGCAAAGTTATTCTGTGAAGAGAGGGCATCACGCTTGGTTATCATAAACAACAAAGAGGAGCAGGTAATCACCTTCTCTTTCTGCTTTCCAAGGAGAGAGTTTGATGTTATTTAGCATGTGGAAGCCACAAGGCAAGTGGGAAGCTGAGAGCATTGTGAATTCATATGGTGAAGCAGACACAGTGATTGACTCCAGTTATCATTTTGTTCACTCTCTGCCTGCTCAGCAGCTTCTCCATGTGCAGAAGGGCAGAGCGTTTTGAACCTTTGAAGATGCAGTCCATTATGCCTTGCGTATTATCCAGAATGTATTTTTTGTAGTGGTGAATTTTAAATTGTCTGATTTGATACATGCAGCCTAAAACTACTGTGGTTGCCCAGGGGGGTTGTGAGTGCTCCATCCCTGGCAGTGTTCAAGGCCAGGTTGGATGAAGCCTTGTGTGGGATGGTTTAGTGTGAGGTGTCCCTGCCTATGGCAGGGGGGTTGGAACTAGATGATCTTGAGGTCCTTTCCAAGCCTAACTATTCTATGATTCTGTGATTCTATGACCAAAAAATATTTTTAATCTAACTGTAAGTGTAGCTGTACTTTTACAATTGTTCAACATAATTATTTGGAGGCTACATAGGAGTGGGGCTGTCAAGATACAACTGCTTACTTTGGGGTTTTTTCTTCAGTTTGTATCTGTAAGATGTTCCTGTGACTTTAAATCAACCTAGTTTTCATGCCTAGCTCTCTCTACCGTGATCACATGCAAACACTGTGGTGGATTCTAATGTGGTGCAGGGTCTCAAGGCCAACTCCTGAAGCATATGCTCAGAAAAATTTGTCTGTCCCTTCCTGTTCTCATAACAAAGATGCTCGTGGATCTAGAGCAGCTTATCCAAAGGTGGTTGTGTGTGTTTGTCCTGAACCAAGATCTTTCTTCCACAGCAATGGATAAAAAGACAGATTTTTGGAAAAGGCAGCTTCTGGATTGGACTAACAGATACAGAGAAGGAAAATGAATGGAGATGGCTGGATGGATCCTTACCAGTTTACACGTACGTAAATAAAAAAACAATGGTGTTTATTTTCTGCAGATGCTGCCACTTTTGCTGACACTTCTAAAAGCGTCATCTAGAAATTATCCAATGGATCCAGAGGGTTGTGGATGCCGATGAAATAATTTGTTACTGAGGGTACTGCTGAACTGCGTTTTTTCTCTCCCTTCTCCATGCGCAAGTCTTTCTTTCCCTGCCAGGAAGAAAACTGAATGTTGAATGAAAGTATCACATAACTACACAGCACAATGTTTCTTGCCAAAACATTTGCTCCTGACTTTTATTACAAAGTTGAGAGTTTTGCTGTCTTGGTTTGAATTTTCCTTATTTGCATTACAACTGGCTATAAATAGAGCACTCGTTCTGATAAAAAACGACCAGCCTTTAGATAAAGCCCAAATCCAAGTGGAAAGCATTAAACATAAGGAAAATGCATGAAACGAGGGTGTCTATGCTTTGGCCAGCTGAGAGCTGAATTGGCAGCTCTCCAGGAATCCTAGGGCTACACCTAATTTGTCCTAAATGGAACAGATTACAACCACCCAAATTTTTAATACTGAGGAGTGGACTAAAGAGTTTATAGGGCTGAGCGTGCTGTGCTCCAGAAAAACAGGCTACAGTTAGTCACATGTTACGAAATGATTAGCTGTGATCTCATTGGTGTTTATCTTGATGAGAAACATGGAAAAAGTCAGATGCAATTCCAATGAGCTGTAATATTTTTCCCTTTTGCCCCCTTCCCATTTTCATCTTTCTTTCTCCTTATGGCAGAACTGTGACTGAATCCCACTTAAGCTGCTGTTTTCAATAGGTTTCCACTACACCGTGGTTTTAGGTGCCCTGTCATAACCTCAGAGCTGTCAGTTACTGATTTTCACAGTATTCCATTACTTCTGGAAAGCCCTGTGTCCTCCGAGGTGCCTGGTCAGATGCTCTGTGTCAGGCAGGCATGTTTTTTAGCTGAGCATGGACCGTATCAGCCAGCAATCACAAGCTCCCTTCAACAACTTGTTTCTACAGGAAAACAGAGCTTTTAAGTCCTAAGAGTGGAAGTGTTTCTCACTTGTTAAACAAAAACAGGATGAGGAAACACTTGCTGTAAGTTTTTTACATGCCGCGTTAACTTTCACCACCAAACCTATTGATCTCAAAAGATACATCTATATATACTTTGTACCTTCCTTGTAAGTCCAAAAATACACTTATCCATAAAGCACATGGATTTTTGCTGTCCCTCCCAAGAGGCAGTCAGAGGGCTGAGCTCCTTTGCAGTGAGTGATGGCAGGGTGCTGCCATCTTGGCAGACTCATGACCCTGCGGGCTCCTCTCAGTCCCATCTGCCGGCAGGAACGCGGCATGCAGGCTTTGCAAGCTTGGAGTAATATACATGGAGCATGGAGCACTCCCACTGTATGTGCATGTACATTCAGACACTAAACTAAAGTTCAGCAGTCTAATTGTAGGTCTGTAAGTTTTGGCAGCCTGAGGCCGAATAGATTCCCTTCTTAGTAATACATCTGTTTTTCATTTTCAGTAAGAGTCATGTATTGTTTGTTTCAGTGTGTATTTCCCATTCAGAACGGATCTCATGATGTTTTTGTTAGTTTCTTGCCGTGAAACACTGTCATGTGTGCTGTGTTGTGCAATCATATCTCTTGCTTTTTGGTTGAAAGGAACTGGAAAACTGGGCAACCTGATAACTGGAGCCATGGGCACGGGCCAGGGGAAGATTGTGCTGGGTTGATCTATGCTGGGCTCTGGAATGACTTCTACTGTGAAGACGTTAACAATTTCATTTGTGAAAAAGACATGGACAAAGGTAAGCAAGGCACTTGGCTTGATTACTTCACCATACCCGCGGTAAATTTTCTGCAGCAGAACATCCTGGCTAGATGCTATGGCAGGGTCTTTTGAGGAAGAGGGGGAAACACATGTGGAGCACTTCTACTCAGATCCTGCCCAGCATGCACTTTTCTAATACCCTGTGCGATGCAGATGCTGGATTTACTGCATTTGGTGAAAGCAGCCTCCAAGCTGGCTGTAGCCGTGGTGTGCTCTGCATCTTGACTGTCTCCTGTAGACATTAAACATGCCTAAGATTTCAGACATGATTTGGCACATGCTCCAGACCCTAGCTATACTGCAAGCTGTATTTATAGACTCAGTGGCCACACAAGAGGGAAAGCTGGCGTTAGGATGGCTCAGGGACCAGCCTCAAAACCCCAAAAAGACTGTTTTGAGAGTTTGTGCAACATGAGGCACTTGGTGACTGCTAAGGAGATCTAAATATTCCCACCACTCCCAGGAGATGTCCCATGGGGCTGAGAGGCCAGGTCCACAGGCTGTAAGTAACTCATCTGCTGCAGTTGGACTGAAGGACTTCCAAACTGCCAATGTGGCCCAGCAGTCACGCAGGTGATTGCCATGGGGCATCTCTTTCTGGTTACACAGGCATTTCTGCAACAGCAGAACGGAAATGGTTCACATGGCTGCTTAGAGCCTGGCCCCATCATCACAGAGCTAGGTGGTATTTGTGTTCATGGTGGGGGCTCTGCGTAAAACATTATCTCTTCCATACAACCTGTCTAAACATTGCTTTGCCAAGGGTGCCCGGCTGCTCCAGTTGCAAATCGGTAGGTTGAATTTCAGTGAAGGCAAACAGAACTGTCAGCTAGAGCCAAAATTAAATCCCGTCCGCTGAAATGTTCCCCTAAACCAAACCAAAACAAAGTGCTGAACAAGCTTTGTGTGTGTATAACTCTGTTTGTACGTCCAGAGCAAAGGACCGTGTAATGTAATTTGCTCTTGTTTTCCTACATACATTGGTTAGTTTAGGAAAACTTCATGGTTTACAAATATTTGTCCTCCAGGACTTAAAGGATCTGAATATGAGTCCACTTGTACATACCTTGATGTCTGTAAGTTTTCTTATGGAAACGCACTTAAACTTCACATGGGGTTTTTTTTCTTTGTTTTTCTTTTTTTCCCTCACGCTGCAGGGCAAATATTTGGAGTGTAACAGGCTGTGACTTAACAGATATCTACATATTATGGAAATTTACTTCAAGAAGAAGATCCTGGGAGAGAGAGCAACATTGCCTACCAAAATTGAGAGGGGAAAAAACCCCAAACGAACAAAAGCAAGAACTGAAAACTGGTTTAAGTGTATAAAGGAATTCAGCAGCAGCTCTTCTCCAGCATCCTGCAATTATTCAAGGCATTTCAACCCACAGCATCAAGAAATACCGTTGGACTAATTCTGTTACAGATTTTCTTCCCAACCAGTAACCACATCCATAAGCGGCTTGCGTCTTCTAAGAAAAAGACATTCTATCAATCAGAATAAGACTGTTGGTCACTCATATAAAAAAACGTATAAAGCAACTGTGTAAACAGTATGTTTCATTTGCTAAATCCCAAATGTAGGAAAATTATACAGATACACGAATATATAGATTTTATATAAATATATATATATAGTCCAACTCTTATCAATAATATGGAATATACTTTTAAGAGCTTTTAAAACTTTGTATTTTTGTACAAAATATTTGCTTTTTACAATTGTTCTCTTTTTTACTGACTTTTTTTACAAATATAGTGCACAGGGGCCAAAGAAAACAATAAAGGTACTAATAATTCATTAATTTTTCTTGCTGGTTTGCTGTCAGGCGTAGCTCAGCTATAGAGAAATATTTTTCCATTTAGAAATATTTGTACTTTCCCAGATGATTTGTTCTGGTTAAATAACTTTTAAAGCAGATTTTAGGTAGTCTTTTCCATATTATATGCAGTCTAATCTGCATGTGTAACAATTAAGTTGACTAAGAACTAGATACTCATTATAGCTCTGATCACAGCCAGTGTTCCATTGGGGTACTATGCAAAGACCATGGTAATAAAAGCTTTTCCATCCTGGCTGCCTACCTGCCTGTCTTCTTTCCTGTCTGCCTGCTTTCCTGCCTGTCAGCCCTCTTGCCTTCCTGCCTTCCACCTCCTCATAAGAAAATGCCACTGAAGTACATCACCAGCTCTTAAGAATGAGTTTGACATGTTTTCATTCCTTCTCCCTTCTCATGAGGAATTCTGCCCCAGTAGGTGCTACCCATATTGCAAGTCAAGCCTAGGTGAAGGATTTGATGAAAACAGAATCAAAGGAGCTGCACACGCTGAAATATGTTTCTTTTTAAGACAGATTCCAAGATGTGGCAAGAAAAACACACCATACTCAGAAAAGTCTAATCGACTTCTCCAAAATGCTTTGTAAATCGATCTCTCTGTTTTCTGGGCCACTACTTTTCTCCCAAACAAAGTAGAAAATAAAACAGAAAGCAGTGTGGCTAATGGGATGATATCATCACCCAGCCAGTTTCCTCCATGGTCCCATGAGGTCCCATGCAGCTTATCAGGAACTAAAAAAAAATACTAGGAACCAGTTCATTAGTAGAAACCCTGGTTTTGGTTCCCAGTTTTTATACTCTTTACATGGCCAAACTCTATATCACAAACAAAGTTGTTTTGGCTTCTTGGGAAGGAGAGTCTTTTTTCCATTGCCTCCTGACCTGCCATTTACCTTGGCTGAATGCAGATAAGTTTGTTGAAATACTCCAGCTCTGTTGGAAAGAGATAAGATTTTGCACTTCTGATTTTCAAATACTGCTCCTAAGACCAACCAGTTAAAGACTGTTGCTTTCCTACATCCCATGCTCCCTCCGGTGTTCATTTGGCTTTTTCATTTTATCCATATTTTTATTAAAGAAAATAACATGTTACATTTGGGGATCTGTCCCATGGTACATATTAGCTATTAGACAGGAACAACATGAAAATTGCATATGTTTAACTAAAAGTGAAAGATCTGTGTATCACAGCTGCAGAAACCATGTGTCACCATGTTTGAGGTAGGCTTTTCTTCAGACAGTCTGGGTTTCCTGAGACATCTCTGTTGGCTTTTTCATCAAGTCTTAGATGCAACAGGATTCTGCCATACACCCTGTCATGCTGTACCTAGTTGTGTGTAGATATGTACTGTAGTGTTTACATGTTTATACACAGTGTCTGTGGTGATAATGTTAAACTGCTATTTGGGGAACAAGGTACTACTACTTGGCATGGCCAGAGAGCTTCACAAACCCTGGTGAGTGCAGCTTTGCAGAGATACACTGAATTACAAGCAGTGGTACCTTTGTTTTGAGTGTTGGCTTACTTAGGTGAAATAAGTCTATTCTGACCATGTTAAATGACCTTCTTCCTGGTTTTTACTGATGGGATAGACTTCTGTCAACAAAAGAAGTTAATGAGAAACTTCTGTGTAAGCCCCAGCTATACTGCTTCTTTGCCCGTTTCATCCTTCTGTTCCTTCAGCAACAGCAGTGATGGTGCATATTAAGATGAGATGATTCAAGAATCATCTAGCATCCTCCTGTCCCTCTAAAGAGGTTTTCTGACCAGCAGTGACCAACAGCTATAGCTGTACTTATGGCTGCATAAGGTTACAGAATTGCTGTTGATCAATGAAAGCTTCTTAATCAGTTGGAAACTAGCACAGCAGCTGTGCTAAATTATGGGCAGTTGGGAAGCAACCATTGAACCAGGACAGTTTAAAGGTGCGACATGTTTATGAATGAAATACTCA
This sequence comes from Lathamus discolor, assembly GCF_037157495.1. Classification (NCBI taxonomy): domain Eukaryota; kingdom Metazoa; phylum Chordata; class Aves; order Psittaciformes; family Psittacidae; genus Lathamus; species Lathamus discolor. The sequence goes on from NC_088885.1 coordinate 110,993,073, forward strand.
TTTCAAAGTGAATTTCAGCCCTGGGTTGTAACTATTTATAATAATGTTCTAATTATTCACCTTTAATTGAGAAACAACATGTGCCTCTGCTCAAGCTCTCTGTTCACACATTGGAAGCATAGAGTGTAGCTGCAGAGCTGGCTGGAAAGCAGTGCTGTAGTTGTATGTCTGGAGTGTCCAGTCACCTTTAGAATCTGGCCTGAGCAGCCAGGTGGGCTGAGACAGACCATCCTTCTGACCCAGTATTCCTGCAGGAGGGAAATGGAGGTGTCAAATGGCAACACAGATTGAAATCATTGGGAGGACTGGGAGAGTGTTAAGACAGCTTCAAGAACCTGCCACAGAAAGGAGAGATTTGCAGGCATGCAAACAAGACACCAGAAAGGGGCCTGGGAAACATCCCCATTATATCCGCTTTCTGTATGGTCTGAGCGATAACGCAGGTTGTATGGAAAGTCTTAAGTTATAGGAAATTATTTTGTCCCAGCTCGAGTTTTGGCTTTCTTTCTTACGCACAAATGCTGTAACTTGGCATGCTGAGTACACATTTCCATCGTCCTTTTTCTTGTTTTACATCAAACTAAATGCAAGTTCATATACCCTGCCAAGCACTGGGACTGTTGCAAGAAGGGGAGGGGAAGGCAGAGAGGGTGCGAAGTCACTGTGATTTACATCCAGTGCTGGATTTCTTAAGGTCATTTCTGACTTGCTTCATTAATTTATTTGGAAACACCTTCAGCTGATTAGAGCTTATAAATCTCAAACTTTCATCCCCTTTGATGTCTATAAATAATATGTGCAAACGTTTCAATAAAGGAAACAGTAAGCGGAGACATGGAAGTGAATGTTGTTTACTCTGTGCATGCTTGTGTAACCAGGAGAGATGGGGAGTTCAGAGAGATGTGGAGCCACAAGCATTAATCTGTAGGTATTAAAAGTCAAACTGATGAGTATTATTTTAATTAAAGCCTTCCTTCTCACACCATCCTGGTTTGAAGCATGACTGTGCTATTTTATCCCTTAATTGCAGTTTGGGGGCATTGTTTTTGCAGCACCTAGGTGCTAGAAACTTGGTCTGAGCTCTGCAAGACCTTTGAGAAGGTCTTAAGTACCAAGAACTCCCTCTTGCAGTTCACTGTTCTAGCATGCAAAGCACTGCAGATGGGCCCCCAAGTGAAGAATGTCTTGAGCAGGATCGGTTCCTAGATTAGCCGTTATTGCAGCTACCTTAATTCAGCTGTTTATAATGGCTAATCTGATCTTGCTATTTTTCGCTTTCTCAGATGGCTGACCTCCTCTTTTAATTTTCCGTTCCTGGCAAGTAGCTCCCCTGTTTTTAGCAAGTAGCAGGAATTGGTTTCTGATCACTGGCAAGGCAAGGAGCTGGTCAGAGGAAACTGCTCTGCAGCAAGTAAGGGAAAGGTGGCCAAGTTGATTCATGTGTGAGAAAACAAAACCACTTTTCCCCAGTGCAGCTTCCTTCATTAAAAGCACAGCGGCTCACACAGATGCAGCATCCAAAGGGAACAAAATGTCTCCAGCCCCAGCCTCCAGACTCGCTTTGCTTTCTCACCCCTCACTTCTGTGGGTGTTCTGTGCCCCTGGAGCAGGCCCTGTGCTGCTGATGCTCTTCCTGCACTGGGACACACCTCTGCTCCCAGGGCATGGGCAGGAGCGAGGAGGAGGCTCCCGGTGCTTACCCGCACTCACTCAGAGGTAGATCGGGTATCTATAGATGGGAAAGAACAGTGATTTACAAAGCACGTGTTTCCCAGAAACCAGACCTTCCTAAAACCAGAGCCTATTTGTTCTCTCACCATCTTCATCTCGTTTTCTCCATGCTGTTTAGTGACAAAAAATAACAAAACCAACCAAAACAAAAACAAAAAAGCAAAAAAAAAAAATCTTGGCAAAAATAATTTTTGGAAGTTCTGATGTGTTTTCTTTCTGAGGGTGAAATACGTTTGTTTTTTCTTTCCATCTGGCTCAGAGATGAAAAAAGCATTCTTTGATTTCTTTTTCAAAATAAACTCAGTGCAACACTCCAAAATGTGTGTAGGGATTTTTATTTTTTTCTGATACTAGAACAATAAAAGCAAATCACTAGGCAAATAATGCTCTTTTTACACAAGATCTTGCATGCCATGAGGTTTTTCTTACCAAAAGGGCTTCTCAGAGGCATGTAACTATTGCCAGCCTGATTTTGTGACTGGAGGAAAAAGATTTTCAAGAATATGATTACTTTTGATGTGCCAGTTTGGGGGATTTTGTTTTCATACGTTGGGGAAGTGATTTTTAACGATTTTTTTCCACAGCAGAACCAGTATTTGCATAAAGAAAATTAGTTTTCATAGAATCATAGAATAGTTAGGGTTGGAAAGGACCTCAAGATCATCTAGTTCCAACCCCCCTGCCATGGGCAGGGACACCTCACACTAAACCATCCCACACAAGGCTTCATCCAACCTGGCCTTGAACACTGCCAGGGATGGAGCACTCCCAACTTCCCTGGGCAACCCATTCCAGTGCCTCACCACCCTCACAGGAAAGAATTTCCTCCTTATATCCTATCTAAACTTCCCCTGCCTAAGTTTTAACCCGTTACCCCTTGTCCTGTCACTACAGTCCCTGATGAAGAGTCCATCCCCAGCATCCCTATAGGCCCCCTTCAGGTACTGGAAGGCTGCTGTGAGGTCTCCACGCAGGCTGAACAGCCCCAACTTTCTCAGCCTGTCTTCATACGGGAGGTGCTCCAGTCCCCTGATCATCCTTGTGGCCCTCCTCTGGACTTGTTCCAACAGTTCCATGTCCTTTTTATGTTGAGGACACCAGAACTGCACACAATACTCCAGGTGAGGTCTCACAAGAGCAGAGTAGAGGGACACCTCAGTGAACAGAGTGGACTTTTCAATGCTCAGTTAAACAGAATGGTGTCTCACCCATATCACTGTGGGGTTGGCCATTTCTGCCGCTGTTTTGGAGAGTAGAGTTCAGTGTGATTACAGGACAGCAACATCAGCCCAGTAGAGAGCAATGTCTTGCGGGGGTTAGAGTTAACAGATGACACTAAATTACCAAGAGACCCCTTGATCGGAAGGAAGGAGGTTCAAGGACTGCTGAGACTACTGACTCCCCTGCAGCCCAGCTTCAATAAATCTTCCAAAAATTGAACCAAGGTCTACTTTAAAAATAATTAGATTCCCCTTTAATCATTTTGGCTGATCCTCCAAAACTTTATTACGAACCTTCTTTTAATAACCAGCATGAAAGTAATTATGGCCCATTTAGATACATTTGTTCTCATTCCAAGCGCTGTCCTTTAGCTTAAATAGCATCTCTTCTGGGACCATCAAGCAACTGTGGTGGTCAGTGGAGCCATTCATCTTGAGACAGTAAGGAATGGTTGGGAACAAACACATCCCTCTAACAAGCTGGGAAGCCCTGACGACAGAGCCTCGCTCTGGTCCCACTGTCCAGCCCCACAAGGGATTATCTGAGGACAGGCTGGGCTTCTTTGAATGGTGGAAATTTCCATACTCTTCTCTTGTTAGTACAGCTGGAGGACAGGGAGCTACAAAAGGCATGTAGAGGATGGTTTGCTGTTGAATTAGAGTAGGTTACAAGAGCTTGGCTTTTTGTAAGGTAATGCCATGTTTTATAACACATTTGAAAAACTAGTCTGTAGGTCTGAGCTTAAGCACACTTATTCTGGCTTTACACCAGAGCAGAATCTAAATGCAGATCAGACTTACACCCTTGCTCTTCAAGAGATTAAAATCTCCGATTCAGAGATCAGCATGTCACTTCCACTTTTTCTGATCTGTCTTGCCAAGGCACAAATCCATGGATCAGGCATCAGTGTGGTTCCACGCTCCGAGAGCTGCTTCCAAACTCCCCATGTTTGCAGTCATGCTCCTGCCAGCCTTGCCAGAGGTCCTGCTGATGGAAACTGAGAGTCTGAAATGTGACTTTGGAAGACGCTTGTTCGGGAATCCCTCTCATTCAGAAGTCTGGGCATACTGCAAAGATGACATTTCCTTAATTCCATCTCTATTACCAGCACTCATGTAAAACAGACGACGAGTTATTTTTCTGAATGGCAACAATGTATTTTTGTCCACTTTTTTTTCTATGTCAGAATAAAAGCCTAGAAATGGAAATCCAAAAAACTATCTTTTGGCACTGCAGTATCCCACTGTATCAGGCAAAGAGTGTTCCTGGATTAATGCCTGTGAGAACAGCATGAACTGATACTTGAACAGCACACAGCTTAGTGCTATCTGCTTGTGGAAGCAAACTTCACCGCAGGTACAGTCTTGTCACTGCTCTATCTGCTGATGGACAGGGGCAACCCTGCAGGCAGGCCTGCAGTGTTTCAAAGATAAGAGAGAAAACGTAAGACAGAAAGAGAGAAGAGTTGAGGACAGAAAGAGAACAAAAATAATAAAAGAAAGAGAAAGGGACAGATAGGGAGGAGAGGAACAGATGAAGAATGACCGAGGAGGAAAATGAACCCTGATGTTCTCATTGTGGTTTCTAGTAAGATCAACCACAGAGGAGCTCTCTTCTCAGAAACGGCATAACAGGGCTCTGTCGTGGTTCTCATAATTCCTGTTCTCGGTTGTGAAAAGAATGCATTCCTGCCTTGCATGAGAGAAGCATGTCATTCAGTTGGTGCCTGAAGTTATGTATTACTTTCCCAGCACAAACAAAAATTCCTGGTGGCTCCAGGTCTCAAAGGAGCTGGGTTGGAGCTTTTGTTTTGGTGTTTGGTAGGTTTTTCCTACATGTCCTTTTCCTCCTACACAAGTTTTGAAACACAGAATATTTGCTAGTTTTCCAGCTGTATTAGAAGCACAGAGCTCAGCTTTGGAAGGCGGATTAAAGCAAGAACATACAGCAGGTCTCCAAGCAACAAAACAATGTCTGCTGTGGGAAACAGATCCACAGCAGTATCTGGACTTGGAACTCCTATTTCTGTACTAAACTTTCATTGATATCTGCATTTGAACAAGTGTACTTTATGAAAAGTCAAACATCCATCTTTAAAAATCATAATAAACAGCAGAAGAAATGTACATATGTGGAAAGAGGAATTACTGAAACAAAGAGGTTGCTTAGCTTAAACAAACAGATGAACAACTGTTGAATCTGAACACCAAAGACAGTTCAATTTCAAATACTTAAGTGCTTGAAGTGATTTTAGAGGTGGCAGATTAAAATGAGTGACCACTGACTTTCCCTAATTTTTAACTTTAAGAGGCAAAACTTGGAGGCTTTAGTGGACTCTCAACAATCACCAACTGGTGATTTCAAGCAAAAGGCTAATTTCAAAGTAAGATCAGAGCTCTGTGTCCTGTTTTATCCAGATTATCCACATTAGGGGTGGGAAGGTGGTCAAAATTCTGGGTCAGAGCTCTTCACTACCTGAAATCAACTCTCTCGTTCTGTGTTTTGCAACATTAGAGATGGAAAAACACCTTTTAAATGTCGTTTCATTGAAGTATCACAGGGAGCACTTTATTTATTTAGTAGACATCACCATGATGTCTCCCAGTCTGTGTCCATCTCCTGGCATTTTACATATGAGAAAAGTCTAAAAATAAAATAAAACATGAAAAAACACAGGCAGAACAGCTGTTGTTCTACCCAGACAAAGCCTTGAATGAAAGCCATTATGATGGAACAGACTCTGTAATTGAAAATCCATTTACATTTTCAAGTCTGATTCCAACTGTAAATCTTAGGTTATACATATGACAGATTAAAAGACTCTGGCCCCACAACACTTCTCCCCAGCAAGAGAAAAACCGTCTGCACAGCATCACTCATGGTTGCTTCAGTCCTGTAGGTACACATTTTTAGAGGACGTGGTGGTATATATTTTCATTTCCCTTCCTTTCATTTTCACATGCAGGAAAATCTCGCACACAGCATTTTCCCCAATATTGTGGTAGTTGGCACACTGGCTAAGGAGTCTGATGTGTGTTTTGATCTTTTTTCCCTTGATTTGAGGGGCTACTGCTCTATTTCCTTTGTAATCACACTAGCCAGGGTAAAAACCCTGTACAGATATATGGCTGTGAAACTAGGCAAAAAAGCCAGGAATACGGCTCTTTCCAAGCAGAGAGAGAGAATGGAAAAGAGCGTACACCATGTAATGGGCTGCGCAAACCCATCTGGAGCTGACTTCCACAGCACTTTGGCCACGCTCTGGGCCCTGTGCTCTTCACGCCACAGGTAAGGGATGAGGGATGACAGTCCTTCCATGTGAAGAGCCAAGAACAAGCTTCACAGAGTTGAAGCAAGCCTTGTTTTGACAGTTTTAACTACTGGCTGAGAAGTGCATGGCCCTTGCACCACAGCTGTTGTGGGGATCTCCCCCACCATGGTTGATGCTGCAGCCAGAGACGTTTCCATGCCCGAAGACCCCGGACAGAATTGGGTCAGCTATTTCCCAATGTACATAAAGCAGATTGCAAGATTCATCCCTAATTTTTAAACACATTAAAAGGAAGACAAAGAAACCATGTGAAGGTTCTGAAGTTTGGCTGAAAAAGAAACCCAAACACTAGTATTAGCCAAAATATGTGACAAGTACAACTTAGAGAAAATATATTATTCATTGTCAACATGATCAGGGCTATACAGGCATTGGAAGGGGGCACACAGCAGGTGTTTGTCCTCCACATGAGATGACACATTTGGAGCCTCACAAAGTGTAATGCCTATTGGAGGGCAGAATCAGACCCATTGCTTCAATTGCAAAAGAGATCTCTGCCTGAGAAAACAAACTCACATGGCAAGGGATTTATTCAGGAACTACTCATGGTGATTAGTGCTCAGGATGTGGTCTCAGGGTGTATTATACATGGCCATCTCAGCATCCAGTAGGTGCCATCAGTAGGTTAGGTGACATCAGAGAGTGCTTGGCAAATACATCACTAATGCCACGCAGCACCACAGACATCCTTGGCCTGATTTAGCTTAGTTCGTATAATAATAAGAGTATAATAGCATAAATAGATTAAATTCTAGAGCATGAACAGTGTGCACTTTAAAAAAAATTAATTAAAACATCAGCTAAAGGATTTTCAAATTGAGTTATCATCCTGCAACTATTATAGCAGGCCAAATTATGTTATTTACATACCAACCAAAGAGGGAAGGAATAATAGAGAAGAGCATTGCCATGAGGGTAACACTTAACTTCAGCTCTTGAATTTAATGGAGAAGGACTTGTTTTCAGTAGTGCTTATACTGTGGTTGCAAGTGCCTCTGAGTGTCACCATGCAGCAGTACAGGAAAAGTGACAGTGGTAAGATGCGCTCTAGACTCTTAAAAGGTGCTATGGGTGAGCAGGGAAAGCTCATTTCTTCCTTTGAGGAAGAAGAAAAAAGGAGGAATTAAGAATTATATTAATTTCACATGACAATTGAGAGACCCTGTTACCCTTGTAACTAAAGTGATGCATATGGAAGGAAAGGCACCCAGACTTATACCCAACAGACTGACCCCTAGGACATCCTTTCTTGATGAACCAGCCTAACAGTGAGGGCTGCGCTTCCTGAACAAGCAAGAATCACATTCAAAGAGCTAAAGGCACTGTGGCATTTGAGGGCATCATTAGGGCTAATTCAGTTTGAGCTAGCTGAAGTCAACATGGTCACTCTGGGGTTTGCATGTCATGTTGTAGTGCCGACAGCCCTGGCTGCAAGAGGAAACAAAACTTGCCAAGAATATTGGCTTCTTCTATCCTGCACATTGACATTTACCTTTTACTTCCCTCCTAGTTGTGCAGAACAACCTTACATTTGCTTGTAATGTATGCTTTAATGAAACAAAGTATTGATTTTAAAATAGACTGTCCCATGCCCAATAAGGAATTACTGAATGCCATTGTGGTTTAGGCAACAGAAGCTAGAGATATTTTAATGTTTTTCACCTCTCAGAAAAGCAGGTGAAATTTGACTCTTATTTTAAAAACTCTACAGCCTAACAAAAGAGGATTTAACCAGGAGACATCCATCCCTCTACTTCACAGATTCTCAGCAAACACACTCCCTAGGGTCCTTTCTCCTGGGGAGTAGACCAGACTGAGCCCCATCTTGTACTGCTATCACACAAGATTTCCATGCGCAACAGTCTATCACAAACCCAATCAATTTTTCTTCCCAGCTTACCCAATTTTTTTTTCACTAAATTAAACAGTAGTTTGCTATAATAATTTAAGCCTGAGCCTGGCAGAGCTGTAGGAGATATGACTATTAGAATCAACTTTCTGGATGACACTTAGCAAAGACTTGAAGGCCCGGTGTGGTAAATCACTTAAATTTGTGCTTGGCTTTAAACAGATCACTGGTCCCACTGATCAATGTCTAAATGACTCTTCACCCCAGTTCCTCCAACTATTCACTACAGATGCTGATGAAATTTGCCAAGCAAAGGAAGGTTTTGTGAGTACTTACACAGGAGCACATGCAAACACTTGGAGAAAGTTGGCTAGAAGATGGACTAGAAATGTTAACACCCAGAAAATTTCACGAGTTCACCAGGTATTTGTAACCAACTATTTCAAGCTACCCTTTGCCTCATTTAACCAGATAGCAGCTGAACAGACCAATTAAACCTTCCCCTCAAATAAGGCAATGAATAAAAAAAACCCAAACCCAAACAAACAAAAAACCCACAATCAAACACAACAACCTATACTGAGTGCATAGACAGAAGTCATGAGGCTGCAATTAGAAAGACTCTTTGAGATAGACCCTACTTCTCCTTTTGCAAAAGTAGCAAAAAAATGTTATGCTATCTATAGAGAAAGCCACAAGCATCTATTATTGCTATTTATACTGTAGAACTAAGGCAGGGTCTATACCTGTGAAAAGAGGGGCACAGGAGTAGTGAGATACAACTAACTAGCTGCAAAGAGCATCACTGCTACTCCAGGAAGGATGATCTCCTCACCTCTTGAGTCCTTTCATACCAAAGCTGCCTGCTCAAAGAGCTGGGGTAAGATTTGTGTGTACTGTTTGCTCTGCTTCAGATGGCCTTTCTTGCAATGCCTCACCCCCTGATTTATACTTTTCTTACGTGAAGAAAGGTTTTAAAACAGAGGTTTTAAAACATTTTTAAGCCCAGAGCTGCAGTAAGAGGGTGGCCCTGCTGGCTGCTGCTGCAACATAGATTACTCTTCCACGCCTGGATTTTAAAGAGAGTGTCCCCTCCCCATGGCTATATTCTGTCCATCTAGAGTCTAATAGATAGCTAAATAATCTTAGGAACTTTCAGGTGAATACTTTGGTAAATTATTACGGTTCCCTTGGATATCCCAGAGAAGTAATTTGCATGTGAAATTTAAGGAGGTAAGTTATATTTAACAAGAAGAGATGTGACTGATAGAAAGTTGTAGTCAGATTTTATCATTTTGATATTTTATCTTCAGGCTAGAAACCACTGTTATCTGAGCATACCTGCTCCTGTGAAGCACAGGGGCACCTCAGATTACTAATGCTGCCCTAAAGAAATTAGGGGGAAATGTATGTATCTCAGTACACTTTTTTTCCAGTGGACTGACGGTCTTTGGCAGCTCTTTGCATATATTTCTCCATGTAAGGTGTTCCCCAATTTCTTCTCTTATCTGCTCTGAAGTGAGAGGAAAAACAACTTGAAAACAAGGAGAAAATGGGCCACAAAGTCATTTGAACTGGGAGTTATACCCAAGGGCAAGTAAAGAAAGTGAAACTACTTCTAGTCATGTCATAGTCGTTCCTTTCTCCCCCCAACCCCCCTACCCCCCAAGTTTGTTCTTCCCCCCCAGGAGCCAGGAACGCTTTTATGTGGTAGCAGATGCTGTCCTTAGGCTGCTTACCTGGCTCCCAGGTCCAGCAAAACACAGGAACTTGTCTAGGAATTTTTCTTTGGAGAAAGATGCTTCAGAGAGTACTTAAATGTTTGCTGGTTTGCTTCAGACTCTGCAGGCTTTAACTTTTTGGCTTTCTCAACCTATTTTTGAGTAAAGCAAAACCTTCAACAGGCTGTATTATTAACAGTGACCTAGTGAAACCTTGTCCCCGAATCACTCTTATGAATCTGCTGCTATCACAGCCCTGAGCACAAACTCAAATGACTAGTTTTAAAATCCAAAACCATAGCTCAGTGGCTCAGAGCTTCTTATGCTGCCATACGTACACTGTTATTTCAACCACACAATTGTGAAACTCCTCAACAATAAAAGAATCTAGTGGCTAGTAACTATGCTGAAATATTGGAATAGTTAGAGAATTTAAGTCTCATTATTAAGGAAAATAAGAAGCCAATACTAAATGCTGTGAGGACACTGAAATTGTGATTAATACAATTGCAAATGCATGAAAAATCCAGATTTGTGAGTCTGGGGAACCACCTAATCTCGAGTGACACTCGAGGTACTACAGTGCTACATATATATCTCTCAATAGATGGAGCTTGCTATCAGTTTTCATAAGAAATTCTCTGTCTCAAGACCATGACTAAGTCCCCAAAAAAGTGAGTAGGCTGATCAGATTCCTCTTCAGTTTTGTAAGAAGCATCAAAAGCAAGCAGCCATCTGGAAAAACAGCAGATCTGAGATTATCTTGAGCAAGTCAATTTAGCCGTTATTCCTAGGCTGCAGCCTGAAGGAAGCGGGTGTGTGTGCAATGAATGAAAATCATCCAGTAAGCTGGTCTGCTCCACTTCCCAGTTATAGACACAGCAAGAGAGAAATAGGGGAGATCATTAAGTTATTCCTGTCATTTAGATCCATCCCACCTAATTTATGGTATGTAACTGTGTTCCTAGGAGAGAAGCCATTTGCCTTAGGCTCTCTTAAGGACAGCACACCACTGCAGCATCACTCATCCCACCTGAAACCTGAATTGCCATTGGTTTTATCAGAAGTGGTCAGGAAGCCTGTGCTCCTCACCAAGGCTTCACGAGCAACAGGGATTTGGGCCTCACTGAAGGAACAGAACTAGCTATGACAGATACAAGTGAATATAAAACAGGAGGTACAAATTATCCCCTTCCTTCCTTCCTCTCAATGCCTCTGAGCCTGCCATTCACATGTCTTTTGTAGGAGTGATGCTCCAGAGCCTAGCTTCAAGGCTCTTCAACTAGGAGGGACTCTGAAGGAAAACAGCCTGTTCGCCACTCTCCCAGTGATGACTAGGTAGATCTTTGGAGCAGTCTCAGAGCCAAAGAGCTCTGCTATTGACCAAAGCCATTTTGCCATTGTGGGTATTAGTGTTCTCTTTGGTCAACTGCTGTCACTTAGCCTGCTTCATCTTTTGGGAGATGAGGGAAGGCTTCCCATAACAGAGTTCCAGCAACCTGCTTGCCACATGTCATTATTATAGAGAATGGGGAGTTGGGTTGTACCACCATGGTGTGTTGCACCATGGCAATAACACTTCATCTTCTGAGCCTGCACTCTTTTCTTACACCTAGAGAAACAGCTTGCCTTTGCAAAGCTAAAGAAATAATGTGTGGATCCATGTGATGCGAGAGTAAACAGCTTTAGATTTGCTACTAATTGCAGTATTAAAAGACAGTGATTTTTTCTTTTTCCCACTACTATATTACAAGTGAGGCTGCCTGGAAAAAGACAGCTTCTAGCAGTGAGCACTTTTAGATAAGGGACAAAAATGTAAACGCTGTGCTGATTCCAAGTCTGTCCAGACATTTTGACTGAACAAGCTATACTTCCAGATGCTTTTCCATACTTCAGTAGGTGAATTGTGGTTTAGTAGTTAGTTGCATTAAGACAACTTTCAGAACAAGAAATCCTCTGCAGCATTTGGGGGGGGGGGGGGTGCATACTGACATTGCAGGGATTTTAAAACGAGTGGATTCTCTAAAGCAATAAGGGTGACTAATTTCCCATTTGATGAATTCACGTGTGCTCAGTTTTCATGTTTTGAAAGGCAACCAAAGTGACATTGTTTCAGGATTCAGTTGGTATGGATAAAGTATAAAAGAAAGCCATGATAGCAAAGTTTATCATTGACACGTACCTTAGAATTTACACATGGACACAGCTGGATTTTCCAGTTTGTGTTCAGCTGGCTCTTAAAGAATGTCATTACTTGCTGTATGTTGGCAGTTTCCAGTCCACGCTGTGTCTGAGAGGGTGATATGAGACCCCCATGCACAGATGATATAGAAACAGCATTTGAAGAGCAGCAGTCTGAGGTGAAACACAGATCCACAAGGTGCAAGACACTTTAAAAACCTCCATTTGGGTATGAAGACCTTTATATATATATATATGTATATATATATATATATATATATGAGGTAGAAAATGACATACTAGTGAAGTGAGCCAGATGTTTGCTAATTGTATTGACCCTCCCTAGGGGTGGGGTTTTTTTTGGTGTATCTTACTAAAATTGTTAGCTGTAGACCCTACCTATTTTAACATATTTAATTGAATTATGCTACAGTTTTTAAAATAATATTTTTCCATTCTTTCTTTTCTTCATTCTTTGCTGCTGAAAACCAACACAATATCAGCACATGGTGATGATGCAGCACCTAAGCTAGAGGATCCCCTTTCCTAAACTGTCCTATGCTGAAGCACAGGAGAGATGCAGCAGCTGACAGAGCAAAAACTTCTGATCTAAAGAATTTATTCAGATAGTTTGCCTTGGTTTGGTTAGATTTTTAGATGATTTGCTGCTCCACAGCTTCAGCACGGCTTTTCCAGGTTCTACTTCTGAAGACTGAGCTAAGAGAGCTGATCCCTTCTTTTCCTTTTGCCTAGATAAGTGACAGTGAGAAGTTATTTGGAATGGACTAAACACTGGTTAGGGATCATTTCCTCATTAACCAAGCCCCTAACACAGAGCTATTGGGCAGCCAAAGGGTACACATTTGCAGTGTGTTGGATTTCTTCCATTTCAGGGCAAAGGAAGCTGAACGTTTGAGCTAAGATGGGCTCTCCCTGCCTTTACCTTCTCTTTTCATCTGCCAAGGGTTCCTTCTTGCTCTCTCCATCGAGACCAAGCTCATCCTCCAGGTCTTTATGGCTCTGACTCTGCCTCCTCCTTGCATCTTACTAACTCCCACTCTCTTTGCCAATGTCTTTCTGGGATTCTTGCTTTCCTGTCTTCTTACATCCCGCCCCAAGCCTGAAGCACTGAGCAGTTTTGCTCTCTTACTTCAAAATCACCCTCAAAGAAAAGCTCATTTGCAAAAGCTTATGATTGGCATTAGTTGCCTACCTCTGCCACTGGCTTTTGTAGGTTTTTTTTATGTGTGTGTTTGAAATAGATTTCAAGTTCTTTGCACAGAGCTATATTTTACCTGAATATTGACAAGGAAGGTCAAAAAGAGGACGACAAGGAGGAAGGAATAAGCTTTAGTAGTGCAATCTACAGGAACTCAATCTGCAAAAATGGTATCATTTTTCAGCAGTGTAATCACAAATCCACAGCATACTTCAGAATTCATACCAATGGCAGATGTGAAAGTAAAGAAGTAACCCCAGGCACCTGTGGTGTAGAAACACAGGTATGTGGTCCAGAAAATGCCTTCCTGCATTCTTTAATAACAAAGCCTGACATTTTATAAAGCACCGGTGAATAAAATTAAAGGGGTTCCACATCAGAGTATGCTCAAAATGAGGGGTATGTTGCAAGGAAATTCTAGCTAAAAAAAGTCCAACTAATCCACGTCCTCTGCTGAACTCACAGTAGTGTTATTAAGTTATTATCCAAAATATATTACTGACTGAGGAAAGGTGCTGTTAGTAGCATGACCATTGCAAATAGCACCCAGATGTGAGACACCTTGTTTTGGGGGAAAAAAAGACCAAAACAAAAACAACAACCAAACAACCAAACAAAAAAAACCCCAAACCAGATTTTTGTGGTATTAGTAGCACAGAGATAGGAACTTCAGTAAATTCTTTCAGCAACAGAAACGACACATGTTCTCTGCATTGGGAGAAAACCAACAATATATGGTAACCACTTCTGCAAACTGATACCCAAACTCAAGATACCCAGATCTTGATGATAAATTAGCCAAATACAAAAGAGACACTTAGAGACAGCAAATAACAGTATCTGAAAACATTTCACGGACTTTTATTTCTGTGGAATATTAATATTTGCATATAAAAATTGTTCATGCTGATAATTACAATGATGACAAAACATAGAAATACTGCAAAGTTTTAGACATAGGCCGAGACAATAGTCCTTTTTCCTAACTCACCACATAGAATCAATGACAGAAAAGAAAGTCATTCAGCTCCTGGATTTGGAGCCATTGCAGGTATATAGCTGCAGTGTGTTGTCTGATCATCATCTCTTGCTAGAAGAGTAAAGTTTGGTTCAATGCAGATGGAGACAATGGATTCTAGTTTGGACAGAATCATCCTGTGAGTGTCTTCAGCATGCTGCAAGAGCATACTCCATGCTCTCAGCTTCCACTGACTCCCATTTTTATTCTACTCTAAAGTTAAAACCCTGGTCTTGATCATGAAAGCCACTAGACACTGCTATTTGTGACCATATCTCCATCTATGTGAAGAGTGGTAGCATTCAAGGACAACTGTGCTAGCGAAAGATGAGGAATAGAAAAATCAGTCATTCTCAGATTAATATGTGAAATGGTCTTCTAGGTGAATCCAGGTAAATGAGCCTTTTCTAGGTACACGTACCAAGTGTATTGATTTTAAAAATTCCACCAAAACATACTGGTGAAACATTTCTCCTGTGACTGGCATGGCAGAATGGGATCATATGGTCTATATTCCCCTGCTATTTATTCAGGAAATCAAGAAGAAACAGAAGTATAAAATGCAGCAGAACATCATAATGAGATTTAACAACATAAAAGTTGTATGTTTGCCCTTGTGAGAAGTGTAACATGCTAATAAAAGAAAGATTCTATTATACGCTTTGTAAAAATGTAATTTAAGTTTTTCTGGGGGGTTATTTTTTGTGTTAATCTAGTTTCTCCTTCACTAGTCCACACATTAAATATGTATCACAGTAACAAACAGAAGTGGTTGGCAGGATGCCATCTAAAAATTAAGTATCAAAGGTAGTACAGCTTGTGTTCATCATTGTTTAGAAGATGAAAGTATCTTGTGCAACTTCCCATGACTGGTTTGGAAATAATAGGTAAGTTACTTAAACCAAATTAATAAGGCAATTTATCCACCTTTCATGCCAGTCCTTCTGTACTGAATGGTGTGCAAACTTGTCCAAGGAGAAAGAAGGTTGAAAAGAAGGGCTCTTGAGCATAAAGGAGGGCAATTATAGAGGGAGAACGAAGCACCAAGCACTACTGCCATCAGAGATGGGAGGCTTCACAGTATATCTTTCTGTAGGAATGATAGCAGAAGTTAAAATGGAAACTCAATTTGGTTTTGGAGCAGGCTTTTATTCCAAAAGATAACATCTGGTTTAGGTGAAGTTTTGTTTTTGGTTTTTTTTTTTTTTTTTTTTTTTGTAATTCAAACTCCACAAACTCTTGATACGAGGTAATACGATCTCTTTTCTATCAACTGACCTCTGAGAAGAGAGATGTTCTCAGATACTGCTGTTGCTAATTGCTTTTATCCATTTGAGCTTTCAGCTGGTGATAGTGTTTAAATCTGGGCTGAAACCTGATTTTGCTTACAATAGCTTTAAAGAAAGATTATCTTGTTTCTCTCCCCCTTACCTTCCAACTTAGCACGCACTAGAAGCATAGCCTCACTGATGCTGTACTCTTCTAACATATCGCTAACTAATTTAGGACACTGAATCTTCATATCCAGAACAGTTGTGGCATCTACTGCCTTACAGATAAGCCATACTGGTACTCTGAGTTTCTGAGTCCCAAAACAGAGAACAGTTTTTGTCTGCCAGTCCAGTGCTCAGTTTGGCATCTCTATTAAATAGCTAATGAGGATAGCTTTAAGAAACATGGTTAGATTTTGCACTGAGGCAACACCAAGTGGCAAGCAGAAGTGACATGCTGCTGACACTGCTATAGGAATCACAATGTCTGCCAGAGGTGCACAGCAACTGCTGGGGTGCTAACTTCTTCAGTCACTGCAGCCAGCTTTCTAGGCTCATTTAACAATATCCCAGTGTGAGCACTAACAGATCAGTGTTGATCCCTCCTCTGCATGAGATCTATGAGAAAGTAACAAATGCTATTCTAAACAGAGAAAAAGCTTGGTATCAAGCAAGAGGTGGCTACAAAACGCTATTAAATCACAGTGGTAAAAATCGTTTTCTTCTTTATCTATTACCCTAAGAATAAGAAAGATTTCATTTATGCTATACTCACAAGTACATTATACTGTTTTTGAGCATACTGGCAATCCTCTCTTCACGTACAACATCAGTCTTGGCTTAAGGGATATCTATTCTAGAAAAGACCCCATGACTTTGGCAGTATCTGCTTAGGACACTTGTAATTGACTTTCTGCTATCTTTGTAAAAGTTTAAAAGCTTATTTTTACTTATTCAGAGAGCTCTCCTCTGTTTTTCTTTTGTACAGCAAGAGGTGGGGCTAGAATAATTTCAAATTATTTATTTAGACTAGCCCTTCATTCAGATGATACTATGGTTTATCAAAGAGATGAGAACTAGTGAAAAAGCCTTGTAAAAAAAAAAAACACAAGTAAACTTTCTTCCAAGCTTGAATGAATACTCCTCAGCATGTCTCACAGTATACGCAGGTGACTCATTCAAAACGATAGAACATACGGAGCCTGTTTTCAGCATCATGAAAACCCCTTCCCCGTGATTTGAAATTAATTGGCATGGCTCTGACATATCCCGCATTTTTTAGGCCGTATCAAACACTGGTTTCTATTATAGATGAAGTGTCAAACTCCGGGCTGGCGGCATGCCCCCAGCTCTCCATTAGCATAGAAGCACCAGCGCCAGCCGCCCCTCGTTCTGCACCCTTTCCGCATTTTCTGGGCAAACACTTCCCTCTTCCGGTACAAAAACTAACTACAGCCACACCACATAGAAAAACCTATTCCCATCTACCCTTTCATACATTATTTTAAATATTTCTTTTAATAATAACAATAAATTTGATATTATTATTATTTGCCTTTTACCATATGAACAGGATGTTTAAGCTTTTTCCTACACGTGAATATTGGCAGTACCTGAGCTTTTTGGCCAGACACGAATGGCATTCTTAGGAGACCTGGGCAATCACACTGGGGTTGGCTTTCTCTCAGTTCTCTGAATTAAAACACTGGCTGAAGCCATGGCAGTCCTTCACCTTAAACAAACGATCAAACAAAAAGTAAAACTTAGCAATGATATTATCTAATGCTCAAAATATAATCATCATAGATCAGTTTGGGTTGGAAAGGAACTTCAGAGGTCATTTAGCTCAACACCCCTGCAATGAGCAGGGACATCTTCAACTAGATCAGGTTGCCCAGCACCACATTCAGCCTGGCCTTGAATGTCTCCAGGAATGGTGCATCCACCACCTCTCTGGTCAACCTGTGCCAGTGTTTTACCACCCAAACAGTTCTGGTCAGACCCTCCCCTTGCAAGCAACTTTGCTGATTGAATGGTTTTCTGCTGCCTCCTACACCTACCCCTGAAAATGTGCATTTAACCCCACATCAGCAATGCAGATATAAACAGCTGAGCTTGCACAGCCTGTGAGAAGGCATGGGTGAGCTAACTTGCTGACATAGCCAGCTCAACCCAAAGCATCTGCATGATCCTCCCTGCCAGCAAGGCAGTGAGGGCTCGTCCCAGCCTGCTGGTCTGCTGGAAAAAAGCCGGAGCCTCCAGCCAGCAAAGCTGGATTCAGGAAAGGACTCCTGCCCTTAACCTGTGAAAAGAAATCAAAGTATGTACTGGAGAACTGCATGCCATAACTCGAGGACACCCCAGCTGAACATGTTGCCTTCAGGGATTAAGAGATAACAGCGGAAGACAACTGCTGAAATTCTCATGTGAAGAACCAAAGATGGGCAGGAGGGTGCCTGCACTCATCATGCTTCAGAAACCACAACTGGCCAAAAGCCTCAGGTTACAGTGCTAGAAAAAGCAGGCTCCACAATAAGGAGGGCTTCAATACCAAGCTGAATTCCTTGCACTCTCCTAGTGATTTAAAAGATAAATGATTTCTAAAAAGGAGAGTCAAGAGGAGAAAAAAGCAATTGACCAGCTAGGCATCTGCAGTGCAGATCAGTGACTAAGAAGAGTACAAAAATTGCCAATATTTCTCTTTCCTGAAACAAAAAATGACTACTTGTAACTTAACTGAAAGCAATGTTCTTGCTCAAAAACCAGCCATTTGTAGCTCATCCAAATATAATGTTCCTGCACAGAAAGCAGCCATTTGTAACTCAGAAACTCAGAGGCAATGTTCTCACTCCACTGGGAGTTTACTCAACATCATTAGGCTAACATGTTGTTACTGTTTTCAGCATGGTATCCTACCTGGGTGGGCAAATATATTGGTTATTGTGCTCTGGCCTCTGCAAGTTGTTCATGCGCTGGTGAGGACAGTGAGGTCTACAGAAGTAAGAAACACCTCCTCCAGCCTTCCCAGGAGAACATCACAGCAGTATGAAAAAGACAGGTGACCACTGTGCTTACCGTGAGATTTGGCTAAGAAAGAGTTATGGGATGAGTGCATTTAAATCAGCACAGATTCAGCTTCACCTGACAGCAAAAGTAGGAAGAAACACAGGAAAATATCTTCCATGCTATTCAGCACAACAATTTTCTGTGCATATTTCCTACGTGTTTTGTATAGGGTAAACCCTGTGCTGTCTTAATACACTGGTATCATCTAAAAAGGGAAAAAGCTGTCACCTGGAGTAGTATTCATCTCACTTAAACTCAGCTGTCTAAATGCAGAGAAAGAGGCACTGGCAGGGTCATATTCCTCCTCTGCCCTCATCCAGATGCTTTAAGCTGTAAAGCAGAACAAGGCTGAGGTTTAAAAAGCTATTGGATAATTCATGACAAAGTTTTTCTCTATTATATACTGAGGGAGAGGGGAGATTCCAAACAAATGAGTCAATGCTTTCCTTATTTAAAATTATTGGGAGTTTTGGCAGGCCAGTGCTCCCCCCCCCCCCCCCCCCCCCAGTGAATTAGGACCATCAGGTCCCTATATACAAGGGGAAGAAGCCTACCTTCATCAAAGTACATAGCTTTGCCTTTCAGGGGTCAAATAAATGCATTTGATGTCACAACACGGATTCCTTGTGTTGAGGAATTTAGATGTAAGGGCAGACACCCACCCAGGAACATGGTGACAGTCTAAACAGACATAGGCTGGTTTGTTCAGTACTAGTCACACATCTTGAGAGCCATTCATCACCAGGACAGGCTGGTGTGCTCAGCCATAGTTGGGTTTTTAGTAACAGTGATTGCTTAATGTTCAGCACTGATAAGAGAAAAGGTGGGGTGGGGTTTTGGTTGGGTTTGGGTGGTTTTTCCTTTTCCTAGGAAAGTGACTCAAATGCTTCTGCTTTGATAGCAAAAAGGAAAGCAGGACTGAGAAGCAGTGAGAGAAAACAGTGTCCCCAGTCAGTTTTGAGGTGCCCTTGAGAGATCCAGAAGACATCTGATGAATAACAATATTTGAGAAGAGTTTACGGCTGGACATAACAAGGGTCCCCAACTCATAGCTGCAAGTTTGGACATGGGTATGGAAGACTAGGCATCATTTGTCAACATTTCCAATGCCTTTTTCCAGTTTTCAAATGGCTGTCAAGAACCAAGTGTGGGAACTGTTTGGCCTAGGTGGAGAATGGGGTCTTTAAAGGAGCTGAGGCACACAAAAATATACATTTCACAATAAACATTTCTTTTTTGCAGGGCTACTTCAGACTAGGAGTTAAATCTAGAGAAGCAATGATTAGACTTCCACCCACGGTGACTCGGGGGAGGTACCTACAGGACAGTATTCAACCTGTGAACTGTTAGTGCCGAGGTGAAAGTTCCTCATCATTCTTCCTTCAGTGGTACTTCGCAGATGGTGGCAGACCGCGGCTCCGAGGTGCCGGTCACCAGAAACAACCACCACACCTGTCACTCTCACACAGGTTAACCTTGCAAAGCCGCTTTCCGTTAGACAACCTCATACTGACAAAAACGAAGAGCTCCCTGCTCCTTCCTCTCCACACACCCCCGCCTTCAGCACCCCAACGGCTGCCCGAACGACCGGGACCCGCGCATGCGCCCAGACCCCGGCTGACCGCTAGGGGGCACACCGGGGGAGGAGTAGGGAGGCGGGGCGTCCCCAGGATGTACGCAGAGCTGTCGGGCGGGAGGGGGAAGTATGGCGTCATTGGGCCGCGCCGCGGAGCATCGTTGAGCCGGAGAGATGTCGCCGCCGCTCTTCAGCCTGCCCGAGGCGCGGCACCGCTTCACGGTGAGCCCGGCCGGGCCCCATAGACACGCTCGTCTGGTTTCGGGTGGGAGGGTCACTGTGTCTGCGCGCCGCTGAAGGGCTCCGCTGAAGGGCTCCGCCTCAGGGGCCGCGCCGCGCCGGCCGGGCTCGGGGCCGGGCCCGGGCCCGGGCCCGGGCCCGGAGCTGGGCCCAGTGCTGAGCCCGCAGCCCCGGGTCTCCTTTAACGAATGTTCAGTGCAGCTGAAATAAAGCTATATAAGTTTTGGGACAGCGTTTCATACCGGCCCACCAAAAGGAGGATCTGCTCTTTAGTTAATTAATATTAATGTGAAATAAAATGAAATTATGGCATCACTTCCGCAGCAAAACGTCCGTTGCTTATTATGCTTGTCTCTTTTGCGCCTCTGCTGAATGATGCTTTTCCTTGCCCAGAGCAGGTGGGGCTGGATGTGTGCTCAGACTTCTGGAGACCACCGTTTGTGGCCCAGTTTGTTGAACAGAGGGGTGAGGTTTGCGCAGGAGTATTTGAGGCACAGGCACCTGGTGCTGTAAGATTGATTTCATTACAAGATACAGTAATTTTTATACCAACTCGTCAGCAGGAGTCATGTCCCAGGCTGCCATAAACTACCTGTAAGGCAGGTGAAATTGTTGGGGGGGTGGTAGGGTAGGGTAGGGGGAAACACAGTTGAGGCTGGTGCAGATGCAGTGTCAGTTGCAACAGTGTACTTGTCTGTGTTTTCCTTCACCACACTGTTAGCCCAGGTTTGGGGTGTGATGGGCTGCTAGCTCACATGGCTAATTTCCTAGGCTCTTCTTATTTGCTGTATAGTGTCTGGCAAATAGATTCCTTGTTATTTCCGTCCACTGTCAAATAGAGGAAGGAGGAGATTTGTCTGGTTTTGTACTGGTTTTGTAAGCTTTCTTTCTTTACTTATTGGTAGACATCCACCAGAGAGGCCTTGAACGTCAAAAGTATCAAGCCATTATTGAACGCATTTAACCAGATTCCCGGGAGGTAAGCAAATGCTACTTGGTTTTAAAAGGTGCCTATTCAGGTACCTTTTTAGTAATCTTTACCTTAATAGTTGTTATTAACTGGTGTGGAATGTTTGCATTTGCAGTGAAAATGAAAAGAAGTGTACCTTGGATCAAGCTTTTAGAGTTATTGTAGAAGAAGAAATAGTAAGTACTTTAAACGGCTACAGCTTATTTCTTGATAAAGCTCAAATTTCTGTTTGCAAGTTAATGTATTAATAACAGCTTACTTTAGTATAAGGACATATTGTGTATTAAAAACATGAGGTATGTAAGACATACCTTATTATGGTATATAGATGATTGGAAGGTTGGACAGAATGGCAGT
Organism: Lathamus discolor; assembly: GCF_037157495.1. NCBI lineage: Eukaryota > Metazoa > Chordata > Aves > Psittaciformes > Psittacidae > Lathamus > Lathamus discolor. The sequence goes on from NC_088885.1 coordinate 111,014,824, forward strand.
ATTTTACGGATACCACAATATAGCAAGAGCTGCTGACTTAGCCTTTTCCAGCAGTTTTTTGTAATTCTTATGAAAGTCTGCTACTTAAAATTCTAGTTCATAAATATGCGTTATTCTGCAGCTGAACGTTTAAGGATGGGGTGGAGTGGGTTATCTGTTACTAATGTAACAAAGCTGCCTGTCAACTGAAAAGAATGATGAAAAGAATCAAATACTGTTTTTATTGCTGTTGCTTGAATGCAGGCTGAATGTGTTATGCTAATTTTCAGAGGTAAATGACTCTCTCTAGACAGTAGATATTGTAGGGTCTTTAACAGCTAGAAGCGATCAAGAAATGTTGCTCAATAAAAACTTCATAATGTTAACTGACATGTCTAATTTAATAGATAGAAGTTTTGGGAAGTTGAATGTCAGTATTTGTTTTAAGTATGCCTAGTTGGAAGCAAGGATTTCAGTTTGGTTAGATGTATTCAAGTCAGCATAGCCAAAGTGTAACACTGTCTTGTTTGTTTAGATAAACAAAGCTCCATGTGAAAATCTCCTGGCAATTATTTCTCTTGCTATTAATGGAGTCACAGAAGGTGAGCGCCTTTTTCTCAAATTTGTTGGCAGTTTTAGGGACCAATTAGGGGAATTTTAAAATCCTATTTTTTGTAAGTTATCTGCAGCAGTTAGCTTTGGTAATATGTGGCCCTTATGCTAGCGGTTATGAAGTCTGTTCCATGAGAGGAATGACTTCTAATTAAATTCAGGTGTATGTGTAACATTTGTGTTGTTTGTTCTGTTTTTTTTTAATAGAGGAAGATGCATGAGTTTAGTTGAAACATAATTAGCATTTTCTGTCTTTGTCCATCACTGAAAAATGCTTAGAAGTCTCCCATCATCATTTTAGAGATGAGCCCACTGAAGCAGAGAGGTTAAGTGACTTGTAGGTTTCTCTTGTCAGTTGCTGGCAGAGCCAGAAATAACTCTTCCTGGATATCTCTGCTCAGATTGTATCTGTCAGTACAGGACTGGTTTTTAGATACTTGAATGCATTTGTATAACTGCCCTTTCTGTCAGAAATCAATGTTCTAACCTTTTCTGAAGAGGCTTTTGCAATCTTCCCTTTATTTGTTCATATTAAGCATCAAATACTTGGTTTTTTTAATAAGTACAGCTCAACTACATATGTGTTTTATGACCTGTAGAATAACAAGATCTGTGATTATAAGGAATGCAGACATTGCCTAACTACAGAGCATGGGTAGACTGTCTTGGTGCACTGCTTTAGTGGTGCTTCACATCAAGAAAAGACTCGGACTTCATGGGTGTGTGTAGTGTAACGATCTGTGGACTTAGAAGTCTGAAGGAGTCCACTTGCAGTCTGCAAAAAGATGTGATGTTGTTTCTGACTTTGAGGTTTTTACAAGAGTTATTCTTTATTACTTATTTTATATTAATGCAAGGCTCTTGTAAAGCTCATCTGCATGTGTGTACATACAGAAATAGCTGTATTGGAAGTTCACACTTCAGCCCAAGCTTTTTATTATTGTTTTTTCTTCTGTTATGATTTGTAGAAACCCAGGAGAACTTTTTTCTTCTTTTTTATTTTAACATAATATCTCTCAGCTACCATGCATCTTTATTGCATTTCAGTTCAACTTCACTTAATAAAATGTTCCCCGTTCCTCATAGGTATCTGCACTGCATCAACCCCTTTTGTGCTTCTGGGGGATGTTCTGGATTGCCTGCCCTTGGATCAGTGTGACAGAATTTTCACTTTTGTGGAGAAGAATGTTGCTACGTGGAAATCAGTGGGTATTTTTCCAAAATGTGATATAGTTGTACCAGAACTTCTGTCCGCCTGAACCATTTTTACATACAGATTTTAACTGTCTTTCTATCTGCTTCTGTTAAAATAGCAGCATTGATCACGTTTGTTTCAAGGCTTAAATTTCTGGGCAGCAGAGGTCAGAAAATCAATAATTAAAAAAAAGTCATAATTGTTTTATTTCCAACTGTTTTTTTCTTTTTTGGTTTTTTTTTTTTTTTTACACTATGCAGATTTTGTCACATTTAGAAACTAGAAATAATGCACAACCTGCATGAGTACCTTCTCTGTTGACTTGCTGTTCAGCTTCTTCCTCAGAGCTGAAGGAGATTCTTCCACCTCTAATTTGACAGGGGGAGAAGTCTTCTTGGTCACTTTCTTAATGAGCTTTCCCTTACAGGACTATAGCAACAGTGAATATGTTGCCCTAAAGTATTTCTGCTCTTGAGGAGCAATCAGTTTTGAGGCCTGTGTGAGGGTTTTATGCTCTTGCTGTGCCATGGTGCTATAGCAGCAGAATGGCTGCTGCAGCCACTCTTAATTAAAGAGGGAATTCCAGGTCTCAGACAGAAGTCCTAACCTGCCAGCATTTTATTCCAAGATGATAAGAAACCTTGGATCACAGTATCCTTGGTTTGCTCTTTATCAGTAGTGCCAGGAATGCAACTCTGTAGGTAGCACTTAAAAATCACTCAATTTTCTCTGATTTCTTAACCAGGACTACTTCCCATAGGCATTTATTCAGGATGTTCTGTTTCAGCTAGTATTTTGTCTCCTGATATATTCATAAACTCCATTTCTTTCTTCTACTGCCAGGTTACTGGTACTATTAATACTCTTAATACTTTTGCATGGAGTAATAAAAGCAATGAGTAAAAATTAGTGTGTTCCAGAAAAGAAAGCAGGTGCTGCTTTCTGCTGCTTTCAGTTCACTGTCACGTTTTTTTTTCTGTATGGAAGCTGGATTTAAACAATGTGGCTTAAGCTTTCTTGGAATTTACGGGACTGTTTCTTTTATGTCGGCTTTTCATGAAACCTGCTGACTTAAAGGAAGGTGCTAATATAGAGGCAGTAGTAGGAATGACTCATACTTACTTATGGCTTGTGATTGAATGAAAATCTTCTCAAGAAAGTTATGTGACCTGCTAATGAGCTATATATCTTTACTCCATTTCAGAATACATTTTACTCTGCAGGGAAAAACTACTTGCTACGAATGTGCAATGGTGAGTTTTTCAGGGGGGTGGTCAGGAATTAAAGAACTCCCTATCTTAGCAGATAGAAGAAAGTTTAATAATTGGATTTACATTCAGATGTATTCAATAAGTAATCAAGTTAAAAGGCTCATCACACAGCAGATATTCTTGAGTATTGCTGATTAATGTAAAAGTTGTTCTGACCTTGGGGAAATCTCTTCATCAGTGGCGGTTGTTAGGAGCATCCAAAAAATATTCCTCAGCAGTGACAAGGCCCATACCAAATGCTGATTTGAGTAGAATTCATTTGAACTTATTTTCTACTGCTGTTGAAGGTGTTGGGAAAATTGGTAGAATGCATTTGGAAAAAATATGGCCAGTCTGAGAAAATTACTAGTGTTTAAATTTACAAATCTTGGTTTCCTTTCATTAGCTATGTAATTCATGCGATTAGCAAGTCTTAAATTCTAGCATGTGACAAATTAGAAGAGGAATAAACACTAACATTCTTTACATTTTTATAATATTTAGACCTCCTAAGAAGATTATCTAAGTCACAAAACACAGTCTTCTGTGGAAGAATTCAGCTGTTCTTGGCTAGGTTATTTCCGCTTTCAGAAAAGTCAGGTGAGAATTGTTTTGCATTGTATTACACTTAACATCTAACAAAGACTAAATATGCTGAATCTTCTAAGTTTATGATGGTAACACACCAAATCCAGTTTGCACTTGCATCTTAGTTATTGTCTCTACCTTAAACACAGGTTTTAAATGCTGTTTCTGAGAATTTAATGTCAGCATCTCATAAACAACTAACTTGCATATGATTGCATATGAACTTCACAGCTTCTAAGACTGGCCCTTTGTTTTTCATAGGACTTAACTTGCAGAGCCAGTTTAACCTGGAAAATGTCACTGTCTTCAATACCAATGAACATGAGAGCACTCTAGGACAGAAGGTGAAAATTCCTTTGTCGTTTTTCATTCATTCTGCAGTCAACCTGTTAGGCTGTTAGCACAAAAACATGCTCATGTGCTTAATAATCAGAACTGTATGTTCATTATTTGGTTGTTGCTCTCCTAGACCAAGCTGCTGATTCTGGAAATAGGCATGTTACCTGGTACATTAGACTGTGCACACTTTGCTGGGAAAAAAGGTGATTTGATTGTGAGGGATAAGCACTGTCACTGCCTGTACTGTTTCCCACAGTGTATGGAGGATAGAGCTGTCCTTTCTGCTTTTTCCCTTTCTGCTTTTTCCAAGAGAAGTCAGGCTACAATTGCAGAGTAGTAAGGTGCTAAAACAGGAATTTGTTATGTGTTTTACTGGAATAATATTTTAGAGATCTTTTGAAGTACCAGCTTAAGCTTTCTGATCTGAAGTGTAATAGATTGTTTAAAATAAGACTGTGAGAGCTGTATGCAAATAACAGTGGTATTTATATAAGTCTTACATTATTTTTTCCTATTAGCACACCGAGGAGAGAGAAGAAGGAATGGATGTAGAAGAAGGTGAAATGGGAGATGATGAAGCACCAACAAGTTGGTGAGCTTGCAGCAATTTTAAAAGTTGAGAGAAAACTTTCCAAAGTGAAAGGAGCTGTTTGGGAAATATCCTTAAATGTTGTGCTTGGAACTCTACTTACCTCCTGCCTGCTCAAGATTAGCTACAACCTAGCAGTGTCTTGATCTGTTTAAGTGGAGTTGCCTGGAAGAGAAAGAAATATACAGATCGTTTGTTTGGAAAAAGTTGCATACCGAGACTGAGAACCACTGCTATTCTCTTTGGCAGTTTTTCCAATTACCTTGACAAAGCTTGTTCTGGTAAGATGTAATCAGTACATGCTATATATGCTTTTAGGAGAAAAAGCTGTGCTCCCCTTCATTACCCAGATGGTGAAAAACTCCTAAAATCCCTTTTTCTATTTTTGCTTTAATGGTAAGAAAATACAGTACTGGATTGAAAATTCCTTTAGGGACAAATTCTGAATTACAGATTTCTCTGTTAGGGCTCACTATTGTCTGCATTTCACTTACAAAAGTGAATCATATTTTCTGTGATTGCATGTTCCTGTGTAGATTCTAATTTAATACATTGCTTTCATTTATTGTTTTTTCCCCAGTTCCATTCCAATAGATTATAACCTGTATAGAAAATTCTGGTCGCTTCAAGATTATTTTAGAAATCCTGTGCAGTGCTATGAGAAGGTCTCATGGAAAACTTTCCTTAAGGTAACACTGAGTTCATGCTTTCAGTCATCAGGCCTAATTAAAAAAATCACCATTTACACAAGTAGGAGAGCGAGTGCATAAGGATAGAACACTTCAAATGCTTGTGCCATTGACAAATAATAGCACAAGACAAAATACATTTTTCTGTTTTCTGAAGCAAGCCTTTGACAGTAAACAATATATTAAGATGTGCAGTAAACCCCCCCAAAAAACTTGTGTAATTCAATAACAGACTTCATGTGTTGCAACAGTGTCAGAAGTAACTTTTTTGTGATTTATTAGCTGCAAAAGCAGAACTTGTTTGGGTTTGTTTTTCTCCCCCCCAATAAGATAAATGGTCCTACCTAGTCCTAAATCTTAGTTTTGAATAGTCATATTGATCCCAGTCGGATCCTAAAGAGGATAGGTTCCTAATGGAGCAAATAGAAGAGAATGTCCCTTCAGCCAGCTGTTTCAGTTTTGCTTAGTATGAATATTGAGGATGGTCTATTGCTAAGCTGCTGTTTCTTCACAATTTGCCACTCAATATTTACTAAATAAGAAGCCTGAGACTTTTTGTTTATATTCATTCTCTGTGTTCTGGTAATAAAACATAACATTTGCTCAGACTTCTAATATAAATCTGGTCAATGAGGTCTACATTTTCAGCTTTGGGGCAGGGAACCCAACAAAAGCCCCAGCGTGTGGTCCAGAGAAACTCAGCAAAACCAGGCTTAATTCTTTCAGCTGAAAGTTTTATCTCATTGCGCCTTTAGGGCTCTGAATTCAAATTTAACTCTCATGTCTGTACCTTTTTTTGTATATATTCTGAACAACTTAAACTGAGTGTAATATAGCACTGTTTTCATGTGGACCTTTTTTCCTTTTAACATCTATACAGCAAAAGCACTTGTGTACTGTTCACAATCCATAACAGCATATTTTAAGTATTCTAAATTATTAGATGCTCTGAAATGATAAATAAGGCTTTCACTGTCATTTGTGGTGGCCAGAGAAGCCCTACATATTGGTGGCAAATGGGTTGTTTCAGCTAGCTGGTAGCAAGTTTAAAAATTATTTTACTTGCTTGGCACTAAGTCTAGTGTGGTTCTCTAACTACAAAGCTTTTGTATTATTTTCAATGTGGTAAATAACTGTTTTATAGTACTCGGAAGAAGTTTTGGCTGTTTTCAAAAGTTACAAACTGGATGACACTCAGGCTTCCCGAAAAAAGTTGGAAGAACTAAAAACAGGAGGAGAACATGTATATTTTGCGAAGTTCTTAACTAGTGAAAAGGTATGTGATTTCTTTTCTCATAATCACACAGTAGTTGAGGTTGGAAGGAACTGCTGTCTAGTTAAACCTCTCTGCTCAAAGCTCTCAGCCAGAGCATGTTGATCAGCACTACATCCAGCTGGGTTTTGAATGTCTGCACAGATGGAGACTCCACAGTTTCTCTGAATATCCCATTACATTGTTTGATCACTTTATATAGATTTATTGTATTCTTTTTCATTTGATTCTTTTTGCATATTGCCTCTGTTAATTGGTGATTCATGAACTACTGTTTCTGGAATGGGATTCTGCAGTAAAGCTGACCTATTTATTGCATTTTATTTGTATTGTTACATGTTGGGGTTTTATTCCTCTTAGAATTACATTTCCAAAACTTGGCTGATGTGCTAACTGTATTTTCTGCCTCATAATGGCCTTGTTTAAAATTGCTTTGAAAAAGATCTTGAGAGGTTTTAATTCTGTTAATATTGAGTTAAAATACAATGCTCTGTTGGATTTAATACTGAAATTGTTGTTTTCATTTCGGAATAATGCGTAACTTTAACTTTTAATTGCATGCATTAGTAGATGACAAAAAGCAAGTCGTGGTGCAGCATGAGTTTTTCTGTGATAGAAGAGTAGGTAAATTCGTCAAAATCCTTTGACCTGTGTATTTGCAGTTTTAAAACGACGAGGTAGAGAAAATACAAAACCAGTTGCTTTATTAACACCCAGCAGTCAAAGGCCTTCTTCAGAGAATCTTAGGTGTTCACTTTGTCCTATCTGTCATGTTGCAGGACACAGGCTAGAAACCTAACAGTGTATCACTGTGTTGATGAGAGTTAATGCTTCAGTGATAGCCAAATCCTGATGCTGTAGGCAGTAGTTCATAGGAAAAGGGAGGAAGCTGTCCTTATATTGGAATATCTGGCTTTCCAAATTCTTGTTCAGTTCAAAGTGAAGCGATGTCCTGAAAACTTGTGTGATACTAAATAGAGCTTCTGTAATGACTTGCCATCATCTTGTAAATTTATTCTCTATAGTGTTTACCACAAAACATTGTTGGACTTCTTTGCTTTTGTGTGTCTGGTGTCTTTAATGTATAATTCTTTTTTTATTTAGCTGATGGATTTACAGCTGAGTGACAGTAACTTTCGCCGTCACATCTTGTTGCAGTACTTAATACTTTTTCAGTACCTGAAAGGACAGGTCAAATTTAAAAGGTAATGTGGAAATATTTTGTGTTTTGGGAATGGGAGCTAAAAACTTGGAGATATCTCAAAATATTTTCAAAGAGTTTGTCTACTTGGTCCAAGGTTCTTGTGAAACCTGCAGAGCCTTGCATTGAGGCAGGATGTGGCTGAAGTTATTTTACAGCAGGAAAGCGGAGGTCTCATTCTTGCCTTTCTTTGCTCCTCTGCGTAATTCTTTCTCTTCTCTTGCTGGGGCTTTAGTGCTCATTAGACTTATGCAAATTTGTGCAGTTTACTCAGCCAACAAAGAACCCAATCTGTTCATCTTTGCAGAGTTAGTTTTCTGCCAAATTGGTGAGTATAGTGGGGTATCAGAGAGGTAGGGGCCGTGAAAGCTTGGTTAAGGTGAGTGCCAGCCGTGAGAGGGAAGAAGTTTCTCTTCCACATGATCATGTTCATATTTGCTATTAAAGGTATCCAGTGCTTCATTAAAAGCTGGTTGGTGTTATGTTGCTTTTGAGCACTAAAGGGAATGTTGATGGTTATGTTTTAAATTGATTCTTCTTGGACCAGTGGAAAACAAAGATTAGATTCTCATCTGGTTGGGTTTTTTATGTGTTCAGAAAAGTTCTGGTCTCTGCTTGGGTGTGAAATGCGCCATGTTGGATTTATTTCTGTGTTCTTTTCACTTCTGATTACTGATTGCATTATAATTCTAGTGTACCAAGCGACTTGTTGAATGACTTCAGGTTGTGCTATATAGATTTTACACTTTGAGATATTCAAGGTGTGTATTCTGTATACAGCTGGTAGATTAGTTGGCTTCTTTTACTATTGTTTGTCTACAGGACAACCAGCTTTTGCTGGGGTTAGAAGAGTTGGGTTGTTTTGGGGTTTTTATTTTAAATCTTTTCATTGTGCACACTTGCTGTGCTTTGGTCCCAACATCAAGATGTGATCTTGATTTGTGCAAATGGACTTCCTGTTGGATGAAACTTGAAAGAATATTCCACAAGCACATCTAGTTAACTCCACACACTAGGAAGTGGTCAGTCCATGGGACCAGACCAGAGCACATTCAGGGTACTTTCTTCAGAGCCTCTCTAACACCCCTCAGAAAGTGTGTAGTGTAAATGATGTGTCCTCAGTGTTATTTTGATGTGCAGTAAACTCTTCAATTTTATTTTTTTTTTTTTAAGTAAGCTGATTTAGTGACACTTTTTTTCATTATTTTTCTTTTCCCCAATTCCAGTTCGAACTATGTTCTTACAGATGAGCAGTCACTTTGGATTGAAGATACTACAAAAGCGGTTTACCAGGTTGGTACAGTAGATACTTCTATAAAAATTACATGAAGGAATATCTAGCATGTAATATTGTATCAAGCACCTTTGAAGCAGTAGCCACAGTTTTCTTTGTGGGTTTTTTTTATATGTATTCTGCTACAAATACAATGCAAAAAGTTAACTTTTTTATCTCCCTCCCAATTGTAGCTTCTTTCAGAAAATCCTCCAGATGGGGAAAGATTCTCGAAGATGGTAGAAGTAAGTACTTTGGTGCCTGTCTGAACAAATCTATGTAGTGCATAAATTAGCTTTTGGGATACATATGTAGTAATTGAGAGAAGTTCTATCTCATCTCCGTAAAAGACATAACATCTTTTTATTTTAGTCTTATTTTCCGCATGTTTTTATTAATGTGCTTTTCCTTCTCCTGGGGAGAAGTGGAAATGTGCATATATGTGCTTGGCTGCCAATAGGAGGCAGTGGTTACTGAAACTCCTTTGCAGAAAGGAGTGTTGTGCCCAAAGACATGGGAGTAAGATGCAGGTGAAATTAAAAAACAAAACTAAAAGGTGTGACATCTTGCTTTCCTGTTTTCTTTTAGTTCGGTTGCATCTATTTTCTTGTTTAGAGAAGGAGAAGTAAAGCCTTTCCCACAGTTATTGAAGAGAGAAGATACGCTTTTTGGAATAAACTAAAGCCTCTGTTTAAGATTATACTGATGACTCTCAAAACAGTGACTGAAATACACTGTAACAAAATTTTCCCCTTCATTTTAGTAGCTGTGTTAAAAACTTTGGGTTCAATTCTGAAGGTTATTATGACCCTAATAATGTGCAATATTATGTTTCTCCAGCATATATTAAATACTGAAGAAAACTGGAACTCATGGAAAAATGAGGGCTGCCCAAGCTTTGTCAAAGAAAGGTAACTATTATGAAGTAATAATATGATTATTATTATGTAAGTAATAATAATGAAAATGATGAAGCAATGCCTGCTTTTTGTTTGAGATGGTGGTTCAGCTTTAGAGTATGTACCCACAATGTATATGACCATTAATGATTCACACAAATTTAAGATTTGTTTAGTTGGATATTCCTTCCGTGTGTGCAGAAGGCTCTTAGATTTCTGCCAAAAAGTCTCAAGGCTTCATTATGTCAGTGAAGAGGTGGTTATGAATGTATGAAGTTTCAGGAGAGCATTCCTCACTGTCTCATGGCAACATTTTGTTCCCTTAATTCCAAGCATCCAGTGACTGAGGCAGACCCTAGCTTTAAGACATTGGTGCCTGACTTGCCCATGTATCGCTTTGGATTGCCTCTAGCAAAGCCTTTAGCAGTATGGCTTTGGTGGGGCAGCAGACCTGGAATTTTGTGTAACAGTTCTCCTCTTATGCTGTTTAGTTACTGGGCTTGCCACTTGGTGGTGATCACTTACCTACCTCAAAGGAAATTATGATTAGGTGGCTTTCGCCACTGAAAGGTTTGCTGTGTAATTGGTTACCAGCTAGTGGCAAAACTTACACTCTGACTCCATACGTCTACTTGACTATTGTGAGGTGGTGACCAAACATTCCTCTTCATCCTCCTTCAGTCTGCACACAGACTTTAGGCTCTTTGTGGTAATGAACATCTGGGGTATGATCTCATTGCACATTTCCCTTTGTGGAGAGATCAGGTGGAGCCACCTCCTCATGATTTTAACTGTTTGCAAAAAAGGGAGGGGGGCTGTGAGAAGAGAGAAATGACTGTTGCAGAGGGGTTGTAAAGTAAAATTACAAAATTTGACTTTTATAAATGTTCTGTCTCCTTCTTTAGATCTCAGCCAGAGTTTCAGCTTGGGTAGGTCTTACCCTCACTTCAGTGGTCTGGGATCTCCATTCTCTGATCCCATGAAATCAGGTGCACCTGGGGGAAAAGAACTTGCAATCATAGAGCAGATGATCCCAGCAGCAGGGTAGATCATTCTTAGTATGTGCTGCTGGCAGAAATGTGATTTACTGCTTTTTCTGTATCGGGACTCTGATAAACCTTTCAGTTTGTGAGTGAACTAATTTTGGTGTCTGGTAAATTTCTTTCCTTTTCCCTACTTTACCTTCTCTCTCCTCTCACCCCTACCTTCTTCCACTACTAGAATCTCAGTCCTTCTGAATACTTCCATTATGATTTAACTGGGTATTATCTGAAATAGCTTGATTTTGTTCTTTAAATATTATTGGTTTGATGCTAAAGAGCATCTTTTTTCCTGTAGACCTCCTGATTCTAAGCCAATGAGGCCTGTGAGAAAGAGGCCAGCTCCAGAGGACTTCTTAGGAAAAGGACCAAATAAAAAAATCCTTATGGGGAAGTATGTTGGTAATTTTTTTTCATTACAGGTTTCAGTTGGTTGGTTGGTTTGGGGGAGTTTTGTGGGGGTTTTTGACACTATGTGTTTCTAGTCAGTAATTTTCAAACTTCCTCCTTTTGGAGCTGCCAGAAAAGAACAGCCATGGAATATGTCATTCTTTTAAAACTCGCAGTAGGCTTCCTTTCTTTATAATCATCTCTTGTAGATCCCTTTTAAATAGTCTGTAATTTACAGACTGAAAATCCATGGGTTTTACTTGTTGGATCAGTTTCATTACTTCTGTCCTCTTTATGGTTTTGCTGAAAATGTTCCTGTGCCATGGGTTTTAAAATAACATCCACTGATATCTTATCCCTAGGGTAATGATATCTTCTTGATAGGCCCTCTCCAATAAAAGTGCCATACACACTAAGTGGTGTATTTTCTCACTTCCTTCTTTTGGAGAAATTACAGTCTAATTATTGTAACAGTTCACCTAGCCTAGATGTAGAAATTTTGACCTTGAATTTCAAGACTAGTGGATGTTTAGTAAAATGTCCCTTCTGAAAAAGATAATGATAAATTATTTCATTTATCAAAACAGTATGGCCTGACCTTAGCTGGCTTGGAAAGAGAGTTTGTTACTGTTGCTGACCACAGATCAGCAGGAGATTCTAACAGAAATGTAGCACGTAATTTTCCTTGTATGAAACCTCAGATACGTTTTCTGTCACTTCTGCTAATTCCTAATATGTATTATCACAAGGTTTGTATGGTATGCTTTATTGTAAAGGCCCTGAGGTGAAAATTTCTGTAGTACTGTTTCATATGTCTGTGGTAAATGATGGAACATGAAGCGATAGAATGATGAATGAGAGTTTGACATGTGTTTATGCTTCTCTTTTCAGTGAGGAGCTGACCCGCCTTTGGAATTTATGTCCTGATAACATGGAAGCTTGTAAATCGGAGAGTAGGTAGGTAAAAAATGGTATGTCATTCTCTAAATGTCTAATGCTAACTTTCAGTACTCAACTTATACAGGAAATTACAATCATTACAAAATTGGCACGAGGAAAGTATGTAAGATGGTCTTATATGGTATGCCATTTCACTGCGTGTCTTGGAGAGGAGCTGGTTATATGAATCTTTGTCTTGAAATGTCCGTAAAGTTTTCATCGATAGTGTTTAATCTTGGAATCTCCTTACAGTTTTCTTCATTACTGTTTATGCTGTCAGTAATTTTCATTGCCTAGTAAAGTAAAATAAGCTGAAAAACAGATGGAAACTCCGATTTTTGTAGAGCATGATTGTCTAATTAATTACCTTATATAATAAAGGAAGGTTGCCAAGTGTGGCTGTAATGAAGTTAGCATGCTGTTTGGCTGTGTTTGCCAAAGAGGCATGTGCTTTGAACAATACTGGATGAGAGGAAATCGGCCAGCAAGCATTGTTTTGGTGCATACTGGATCTAGTAGTGGTGCAGATGTAGAAAAATACAATTATTGTTTATCCCTTCTGCTTGCACAATTGTAGGAAATACTGAAAATGTACTTTGCTGTGTAACTTTGTTATAAATAGCATAATCCTTTTTTGTGCAGATGTGATACCTAGTATGAAAATCTGGAAAAGGAATGGGACAGTTCCCAAAGAGAGCTTTGCTAGTAGTGGCTGTAAAGGCTGGGTGCCTGGGGAGGGGTGCCAGCTGTGCTGACATCGTGAGTGGGGGAATTGCTTTTGTGGAGGTTGGGAGCTATGTGGAGGAAGTGCCCTCCTTTCTTGTGAGGCTGGGATGTGCAGGAAGGCCTCTGACAGGATACTTGCATTTACTAGGCCAAGGACTAAAGGTGGAGTTGTGTCTGGAAGCCAAGGTTTTGATTCCCTGTGCATGATTGTATTGTGCTGCAACTTCTTCAAGTAAATAAATAAATAAAACTAAACAAAGGGAGATAAACCAAGACAGTGCATGCCATGGTAAACAGGAAGGAGAAGATCCATGGGGGTCTGGATTCGGTTCTAAGCTCTGTTATAGACTTTGTGACTGAATATAGTCAGGTGACTAACTTGTTGCCTTGGTTCCTCATGCCTTCATTCAAATGGGGTAATCATTCCTTCCTTGTCATCTTTTTAGATAGCTGTTTGTGGGATAATATAGCAGGATTCAAACTAAATGGGTTATCAAGCTGCTTGCTTTGGTTCTGCTAGTCAGTGATAAAACTACACTTAAACAGGCATGAGGCAATGCTTCCCTGGGCAAAACAAGATTTTCACAACAAAGTTAAAGTGGATTTGTAGACCAGTGTGCTTTCCCTGCCCCAAATGATTATAAGGTTCACCTGTAGAAGCAGCTGTGCTCTGTCAAGCATTTAAGGAGAACCACAGATCATTATGAGTTCGCTTTGCACCACTGATAATCTTGGTTTACAGTAATCTACAGCTCTTGAGTAATCTGTATTTCTTGCTTGCAGTCTTCAAAGCCACAAATCACTATCCTGATCATAGTGAATATTATTTCTGTTATTATTTTTTAGGTCATGGTTCCTTATGTACTGGCTTGAATACCTTTCAGAAGCAACCACTAGTTGTTCTGAGAGCAGAAACATCAGTCAGCTCTTTAATATGTCCCATATGAGCCATAAATACTGTCTTTTAAATCACAGAAGAGCTGAGGTCAGAAGGGACCTCTGGAGTTCACCTAGTCCACCCTCTTGTTCACAGCAGGGTCAACCAGAGTGTGTTGCTTAGGGTCTTCTCCAGTCAGGTTTCAAACTGAGTGGAAAATCCACAGCTTTCCTGGGCAGCCCTTTTCAGTGTTTGATCACCCTCACAGAAAAGTTGGGGAATTTTTTCTGATGCTGAAGTAGAATTTCCTGTATTTTGATTTGTGCCACCTGCTGCTTGTACTTCCACTGGGTAGTGTCCAGCCTCTTTGTTCCTTATTGCCCACATCAGCTATTTACTGCTCCTGCTCCCTCTCTTCGCCAGTGTAAACAGTCCTGGCTCCCTCACCCTCTTCTTGGATGTTACATGTTCCTGTCCATGCACAGCCTTTTGCACTGACCCATGTCTCTTATGCTGGGGAGCCCAGAACTGGACGCAGCACTCCAGATGTATGTTGCCAGTGCTGAGTAGAAGGGAAGGATCCTTTTGCTTGACCTACTGGTAACCCTCTTGTCAGTGCAATCCAGGGTGCTGCTGGCCTTCCTTGCCAGAGGGTGCCTTGTTGGCCCATGTTCATGGTGGTGTCCACCAATACCCCTTCTAAAAGCTGCTTTCGAGACAGTCAGTCCCCAGGCTGTGCTGGTGCCTGAGTTTGTTCCTCCCCAGGGTCAGAAATTGTTGTTTCCCCTTCTTGAACTTCATGAGATTCCTGTTGAGGTGCCTCTGAATAGCAGCACAGCCCTCTGGTCTGTCAGCCACTCCTTCCATTTCTACATTGCCTGCAAACTTGCTGAGGGTGCACTCTCTCCCATCATCAGTAGGTCAGTAATGAAGGTGCTAAATAGTACTGGTCCCAGAATCGAGCTAGTGACAGGCCTTGACCTCATGCCATTGATCACATCTCTCTGAGCCCAGGAGCTCAGGTGCTTTTCAGTCCACTTCAAATAAATAAATTATTTCTCCTGATACCTGTAGACTTTGGATCTGTATTGAGTGTACGTTAACTGAAGTACCTTCAGCAGAAGGTATAAGGGTCATCATTAATGAAGTCGAAGAGCCACTAAGATGGAATCGTTCAGTGTAACATTAAGCTGCCTCGTGGTTTTCCCCCTCTAAAATTAGTGATCGTAAATAATTGAAATTGTGGAGTAATGGCAATGTAGCTTTCTCTGGTAGCAGATGACATTGAAATAGGGGGTGAGGGTTGATGAGGCCATGTTTTACTTGTCTTGTGAAATTGCACGAAACAGCCCCTTTGGGATCTGGAGCACTTGTGAGCTGTGCGAGTGGCAGCATGTTTCTGACGCAGCCAGTGAGTTGTTACAGGTGATTTTTCTAAAAGTCTCATTTCCCTATTGCCGCAATTCTTGTCTTGGGTCCCATTGTCCTGTTTCACCAAACTCTCCCAACATGTTCGTGTCACCTTTTGGTATAACAGAAGGTTTAAACACATACAACAGGCAGTGCTAGTGACCACTGGTACGCTTCAGTGGCTATAATCAGCAAATAATTTCATAGCAGATTTTATATCAGGCAGTCATTTTATAGCAACACATATCAAACAGATTCCTTGCTTATTTGCAATTGTTGAATTTGAGTAGAATGGTTTGGGGTTGGGAGTTTTTTTCCTTCAGTGGATAAGCTTGAGGTGTGTATGAAGGAATTCAAAACCAGCTCCTTCAGAGTAGATTGTGAGGAGTATTAAGCGCCTTCATTTTCTTTTCCAGGGAATATATGCCAACGTTGGAGGAATTTTTTGAAGAAGCTATTGAACAAGCAGACCCTGAAAATATGGTTGAAAATAAGTATAAGTACGTGAATCTTTGTTGTGTCTCACTTCATCTTGATCTCTTTCATGTATGTATCGGTAAAGGAAAACAGACTGTTCTCTGCATTACTAATATCTGTGCAGGACTCGAGTCATGTACAAAAAAATGCCTAAGTTTGGACAGATTTATATTGATTAGTAAATGCCACAGATCTTTTTCTGTGCTTTTCTAGATGCCAGACTGTTACCAACCAAGCCTGTATTTTATTGTAGGGCTGTGAACAACTCTAACTATGGCTGGAGAGCACTGAGGCTTCTAGCACGCAGAAGTCCCCACTTCTTCCAGCCAACAAACCAGCAATTCAAGAGTTTACCTGAATATCTAGAAAACATGGTAATCAAATTAGCCAAGGAGCTGCCTGTAAGTAATATCATCCTACAATAATAAATGCTGAATTCATTTGACATCCTGCTTGTCTCTCTGCAGTCCATTTGGTACATGGGAGGGAAGGGAGAGAAAAAAAACACAGAGAAAAAAACCTTGTGTGCTAAAGTAAAACTTTCAAATAAAATTGGTCTAATCTATGAAGATCCCAGTAACAGCAAGCTAAGCAACACTGAGTAATCGAGTAAGTGCTGAGCTCTGCCTTGTACTCTGGAAAGCCAGCTGTGGCAGTCCCATTTGTAGACAGGAATACATTTGTACCCTGTGACTTGGGTTCCGTGTTGCAACGCACACAGAAGGTGTAGCTGGCATCACTGCTCATGCGTGTTGGTGACTGTGGCTCCTGGGATGGCAGTAAAAAGGCCAGGGCAGGCACTGAGCGTTACCACAGCTTTACAGCAGGGTTCTCTACCAGAGCTCTTCTATGAGTCCCTGACTTCTAAAATATCTAAGGAGAAATAGACCTCATGGAGCTGTAAATGTAAAGCGTTGACCCTTTGCATGTTCAGCAGTGCAGATTCGAGGCCAGGGAGGAGTCCTTCAGCTCTCTTATACGCAGTGATAAGAGAAACTAACAGCTGGGGAAGGGAGTGTTTTCTAAACCTTTTGAGTTGGCACACAAGCCAGTAGTTCCTTGTGGATTGAATCCATGCTTCCATATCTGAGATCTTCCTTGTTTGTAATGTGGAACTACTAAGGTGTAAAGGTTGGATTGCAACATATAGCCCTTTTGTTTGTTCAGCCATCACAGTTAACTAGATGCTAATAGCAGTTTTAGTTTTACTGGGAGGGGAAAGCTGTTTAATGTATTAAGGTAGCACTTGATGCAGTATTCCTCATGGTGCAGCTGGCATGTTCCAAATATTACAGCAAGAAACAGATACGTAGATAGGGCCTGTGACTGAAACACAGGCAAAGAGGGAGTCAGTGTTCAACACCTAAATTGGAGAGTGAGAAGTTTGCTGTTTGTGTATTTGTTTGCCACGTTTAAGAAGCTTGGAAGTACAGAAAACTGAGGAATTCCTGAGGGAGGAATAAAATTAATGAAGAGCAATGACTTTTTGAAAAACACGCTTATCAGTAGTGGTTTCATAGGAAGTTCATAGGTGTGTAATGCTTAGTTGTAGTTGTTATGAAAAGGAGAGAATCCTGTGAAGTCAGTGGATGCTTTAACTAGGTTTTTTAGTTAATAGTAAGCTTTATTAGAATACTTGTTACTGGTGGCTGGGGTACGGGAGACTGGGTCTTTAGTTCTCATATGGAATCATCTCAGGTTTTCCATTCTAACACACATTCCAGACAGTCATAGAGCTGTAAAATTTCTCTTTAAACACAAAATTCATCCAGTGATGTTTAGTTCTCTCATTGTAGCCTCCTTCTGAAGAAATAAAAACAGGCGAGGATGAAGATGAGGAAGATAATGATGCTTTATTAAAGGAAAACAATGAAAGTAAGATTTGCATGTTCTGCGTGTTTGCAGTAGCTCTCTTGCTGTGTGTTGTAGAAGCTGTTTCTTAACAGTCAGTGCTTCTGACTTAACCAGCATTCATACCACAAAGCACAGCCTTCCCAGGGCACGCGGTACCCATAGCAACCTCTGGGTCTCATGGCCTGCAGTGCAGAAAGCATCCGACTAGTTGAAGTTGGATTAGCCTTTTCATTAGGAGCCTCTTCCACCTTTTCTGCTACATGGTGGTGTTTACAGCGTCAGTAGGTGTATATAGCTAAAATGCCAGCATTGCTGTGTAAAAACCTACCTTGAGTGTTCCATGACCTGCTTCCTTGTTCTTTCTGCCCTTTAATTGCCACAGATAAGTGCCTCTCTCCAGCCCCCACTGGAGTGGGTGGTGATGTAACTTTCAGTAATGGATATAGTCCAACTCTGAGATTTTTACTTCCTCTTCATTTAAAATAACTTAAAGGCAAAAGCTGCCCTGTTAGAAGAGCAGCCTTCCTGACAAACCTCATCTCTTGTTCATTCCTCTCCATGAACTACTCCTTCCATTTTGTCTCTTGCCTGTAACCCTGGTATGTTGTGCTCCTGTAAGTGTCCTTCACTGTCTCCCGTGTCTGTGGATCTGCCTCTTTCCATCCTCACTCCTGCCTTCATCTCACAGCACATTCTCTCTTGTGTGTTGCATCTCTCTGTGCCAGCTCTTGCATCCAGCATGGGTAGGTGGGATATGCAGAGCAGGGAAGCCACACGCTGGCCACCACTGGCAATTTTGCTGAAACATTTTTTTCTGTGAGTGGCAAAGCCTCCGGTGGGCCTCTGTGGATCTCTCTTCTGTCTCCCTTTTTTGTCCAGCAGCTGACCTTTTCCGCAGTCTTCTTGACAATAGCAGGGAAGCTTCCAACTCTTCAGCGTAATGCTGCCCGAGCAAACAAACTGCACAGCTTCGCTGCATGGAACTTACATCTTCCTTTAAACCTTGCCATAAAGCAAAGATGGCAAAGCTGTGGTCCTCTGTGCTTAGAAATAAGGGAAGCAAGCAGAGTGCTTTTGTTGTTTTGTTGTTTGTGATCTTCCTCTCCTCGATGTAGTGAGTTTAGTTCAGATAAATGGCACTGGAGAGAGCTGAAACTTCCACTCTATGCCAGCTGGCTCTTCAGGTTGGGATTAACTTAAATGCAATTAACTGTAATTCAGCCTTGAGGGTTTCTTCTTTTAAAGTGTGAAGGAAACATAGGTGGTAAGCCATAGGTTGTAGACCTAAGCTGTAAATGTGCAAACCCACCTGTGTAATCACTGCAGCACTTGGCTGTTCAGCAGAGCACAGTATTCCATGGTTTTATCTACATGCCAGAATGACAGAGAATTCCTTAAAAGTACTGACTGTGTATTAAAGCTACTGCTGTCCTGTTCAGTCTTGCTGCTAACAAGAACATGAGGCTTCAGTAACAGTTAAAGGGACACAAACTGTTTTTACCTGGGTTAACGCTGAGCAGAGTGACTGAAAGAAGTCTGAGATACAATTAAATGTTAAAGATCACTCTGTCTTTTAATATTATAGTTGACTCATGTATTGAAAGTTGCAGGCTGCCTATCAGAATCCTGCTTTTCATTTGGAGGAGGTGGTTCTGATCTACATAACGCTTTAGAAATTCTCTCTTAATCAAATGGGAGATAACATAAACCCCAAATATTCTTTGTCACAGGCAATAAGGAATGTTCCTTTTGAAACCCAGATAATGCAGCTGTAGAAATCCGTCTGTTCTCAGAGCCCAGGAGTAGTTTTAACAGCTGAAGGAAAGGTGTAAGTCATCTGTTTGATAGTAAGTAAATAGGGGGTTTAAACCAGGACAGATAGGGAAGATGAATTTGCAGTATCTGGAGCTATTCCCTGTGTCTCACTGATTCTTTCTCTTTTGTTTCCCCAGGTCCAGAGGTGCAGCGGGACAAAGCCATGACGGGCGACCAGATCGAGGCAGTTGCGAACAGGCTTGGGGAGCAGTGGAAGGCCCTGGCCCCCTACTTGGAAATGAAGGATGCTGACATCCGGCAGATCGAGTCAGACAGTGAGGACATGAAAATGAGAGCCAAGCAGCTGCTGGTCGCCTGGCAGGACCAGGAGGGCGCCCATGCCACCCCTGAGAACCTGGTTCTGGCGCTGAGCAAAGCTGGGTTAGGTGACCTTGCAGAAAGCCTGAGCAATGACACTGAGAGCGGCAACTAACTCATTCCAGCTGGTGCTGGACCCTGTCTGGGGGTTGTTACTTGTGACTTCTGGTGGTTGTCATTATCATCAGTTGTGACTGTTCCGGTTTAGTGGTTCCTGTTGTTGCTAGGTAACAGATTTTTAACAGGCATCTGATGGTCAGTAAAAGATAAAACTTTTTAATAATGTGTTGAGTTGTGCAGACTTTCTGAGAGAAGGGTTAGTCACCCTGGTGCGGGAATAAGAAGCTTCATCTTGGCTGGTGGAAGGGTGAAAGGGAGGGTGGGAAGTCAGGCAGCTTTCTGTGCAGCCATCAGCCGAGCTCGGGTCACTCCAGCTGGATGGAGCGATTGACGGTCCCTGTGACCACTGTCTCTGTGCAGTTTCTCAGTGCATGGAACCTGTGAGCCAGCATTTTGGGGTGGCAGGATGCTGTAGGCCATCAAGGTGTAGCTGCTTGTGAGCGATTCAGCCTTGAGAAAACAGGGTTGTGGTGGAGACTCGAGTCCCAGTGTGCGCTTCCTGTGAAGCACCAATGTCCTTAGAGGGGTGCACGTTCAGCCTGCTTCCTTCTGAAGGACTGGTTCTTTCTGGACCTTGACAGTTGATAATGGGGGGTTTCCATGCTTGTGTGTGTTAGCAGTTACTAACTTCAGTCTCTGGATATGTTTGCCTCTGTAGGAACTCCCCCGAGTCTTGATAAACAAGGTACTTTCTTTGTACCAGTTCACTGAAGTGACAATGGGTTCCTGTCGTGGTTTAATTTTAAGGGTATGGCTACCTAATTATGGGTACAAGCTGTTGTTTGTAGCTGGATCTATTTTCCCTCAAAAAGCAGGAGGTTTTTAGGGTGTTAAGCAGTAGCTAGCTACGACTTGGGTTGTGGCTGCTGCTTGTAGAATTTGTGTCATTCAGTGAAATCTCTCCAGTTGCCAAGTGTGTGGAAAACTACATATCCCAGAACTTTTCCCCCTATAGTATTGTTTCAGATATTAAATGATACCTGTGAATTGCTGGGGTGGTTAGCTACTGGCTGGGAGGCAAGTTCCTGCCTGCAGAGCCAGAGGAGAACTTTGTGCCTGCTCCCCCCACTTCGGATGTTAAGTGTATTAGGAATTTGATTATTACGTACAGAAGTAGAAGTCGGAACAGGCTGATAGATGGGACATTGTTGGAAACTACTGAGCTGTGGTGAGACCTCACCTGGAGTACTGAGTTCAGCGCTGGGGCCCCCAGAGGGATGGGGACCTGCTGGAGCAAATGTGTGGTGAGTCTGTGAAATAACACAGCCCAATTCTTGCCTCCCGCTACAGGTAGGGTCGATAGAAGGTACAGAATGGAACAATTTCAATTAAGGGACTTGAGCTTGAACTGAGGTGCATGGGGCCCCATGCACTAATGACTAATGGCACTTGGGCATGGCCAACCTGCCACCTTGATCTTGGAAAGCTGGGGCTGGGGATTACCACAGTGAGCATGACTGCAGGAAGCCATGTGCAGTGAGTTACATTCTTGATGCTTCAGGCATGAACCTTGGTGTTCATGGTTGAGGCAAGAGATGTGGGCAGAGCTGTCCTCTGGTTTAGCTTTGTTCAAGGCCAGGCTGCACAGGGCTTTGAGCAGCCTGGTCTAATGGAAGGTGTCCAACCCCCCCATGGCAGGGGTTTGTTTTGAGCAGAAGGCTCTTTCCAGCTGCCAACAAGAACTTTTAAGAGAAGAAAGTGACCACAGGACCACAACTGGGAGGACGTAGGTCCACAAAGCAGAAACCAGGCATGATTCCCTTAGCTCCTTAACAGGAACCAGAAGCAGCATTATAAACAGACATGTCCATGCCATTTCTGTGGGCAACAGAGGAAAAGGACAGTACTGCAATGGGGCTTCATTCCCCAGTGGCTGGAGCTGCCTTTAAGCATCATGCAACTTCTTTAAAATCTACCCTTAGGCCTTTGGTGCGCTCCTGGGGCATCTCTGCAGTGGCAGAAGCGGTGCAATAATCAAAACTACCTGGAGAGTCATGGCTGGAGCAAAGTCCCCAGGGGAGGGTAAAAGCTGGGTGCTTTCTGAGCAAGGAACTCCCCCCATGGTCCCTGCTACTGAACATACAAGTGAAGGTAGCTCATGTGAGTATGGACTGGCTTACCCACAAGGGTCTGGTACACATGAAAAATCAGATCTTCTGTTGCTGGCCTAGTGCTTTTCTGGCTGTGGCCAACACTGAAATGCTTTTTAACTGCAGCCTCCCACTAGCCTACAGCCGCTGCATTCCTATGGGGAAGGAAGAGCAATTACTCTAAGTAAGCATAGCCCAAGTTCACAGCCACCAAACTAAACTACTTAAGCACAGAATTATAGAACCAGCTAGGCTGGAAAATACCTTCAAGCCCAACCATTACACTTCAGGACTGCCAGGTCCACCACTAAACCATGTTACTGAAGGAGTCATCTTCCTTCCAGGGACGGTGATCCCACTGCTTCCCTGGGCAGCCTGTTCTAATACAGTCACCCTTTTGCTGAAGAAATTTTAATTCCTATCCAGTCTAAACCTCCACTGGCACAGCTTGAGGCCATTACCTCTTTTCCTGTTACTCAGGAAAAGAGACCAGCCACCTCCTCACTGTGTCCTCGTTTCAGGTAGTTGTAGAGAGCAGTGGGAGCCAAAGGACAGAAGATAAATCCCAACAGCTTAAACACCAGTGGCTTTATCAGAAGGTTACTCGCAGACATTCATCAGTGGTGGCCCAGGGGGTCAAAACAAACACATACTAACTACATCACTAAGACATGAACTTTTTTTAATGGAGGACACGTTGTTGATCACAATTTATTTTGAAGTCATGAGGTGCCAGCAACAGAACAGACTGAATCAGCACGTCAGGCTGGACAATACTTGATTGGAGCCACTGTCGTTGGCTATGGGCAGCAGCACTGAGTTACACAACAAGGCAACAGTTGCTCTTCTACCTTCCTAACAAACATGCCAGGTAAGGCAGAGGATGGACAACTACTGAACTGTGGCAGAAACCATGCAAGAGTAACAAACGCGAGAGTAGGTGTGTAATAAATACTTGATGACATCAGAGAGGAAGGGGCAGGGGGGAAGAAGAGGCTCATTTAAAAAATTTCTCTTCTGCGAGGTGTTAAAGCTACTTTAAAAATTGTCACCACCCCAGGGGCAAGCCCAGTCCAGTCCAGTGGCAGCAAATTGGTACTTGGAGCAGTTTTGAACCCATACCCTTCTTCATGTGAGAAGGTTTGAACAAATTACTTATCCACTTGCTAAAAGCTCTGGGGTTAGGGAAGTGATCAGTTATCAACATTTATTTCACACCTAGGCAGAATGGCTAAAACTGAAGACTACTGCTCAGCTTCATCTTCAACTACTTCGATTCTGCGAGGCCCATAGAGTAGAACATAAGCTATATGCCAGTCTCCACCCCCGGATAACCTCAAAATATCTTCAGGTGTAACAATGCTGACTTTGTCATCATCAAATTTAATCCATTCATCTGCAAGAAAAGAGAGAGGATTATTTGTAATGTAGGTACATCGAATCTAAGCACACTTAATGTTAAGGCTGAAGGGCAATTGAGAGAGCTGTGAGTTGTCAAGGTGTTTTACCTTGTTTCCTTTTAACCCAAGACACGTAATGCCCAGAGGAACTTGATCTGCCTTGATGTGTTAGCACTGCCTGCAGGTCGTAATAGCCACAGTTATTAGAACCGATATCTGAAGGAAGAGGAGGAAAAGAAAGTTACGTTGAGTCGTACATGAACTGTTTTGTGTTTTAACAATATGCAGACTAAAGACACACAACCCAAACTGCAGCACTGCAGCTGTGTAAAACCCCACTTGCAGCATGGTTCTCAACCACTGTGAACTAAACCCAGCAGCTTTCAGCCAGGACACCCTCTCAGGAAACTGAGACATAAATACAGATCCTGGACAGAACGCAAATGCAGAAAGCTTAAAGCATTAAACCCATCAGTAAGCTTTCTGGGCATATACTTCCTTCAAACACCAACCACTGACAAGGAATCACCCAAAACTGCACGTGCCAGGCTGGACAGGGCTTTGAGCAACCTGGTCTAGTGGATGATGTCCCTGCCCATGGCAGGGGGTTGGAACTGGGTAATCTTGAAGGTTCTTTCCAACCAAAACCATTCTATTATTCTACGCTATAATTCTAGGACATGCAAATGTCTTTTGATGTGCATGTCTTTTATGTATTATCAACGTACGGTATGGAGTATTGTGTGCAGTTCTGGTGTCCTCAATATAAAAAGGACATGGAACTGCTGGAACAAGTCCAGAGGAGGGCCACGAGGATGATCAGGGGACTGGAGCACCTCCCGTATGAAGACAGGCTGAGGAAGTTGGGGCTGTTCAGCCTGGAGAAGAGAAGGCTGCGTGGGGACCTCATAGCAGCCTTCCAGTACCTGAAGGGGGCCTATAGGGATGCTGGGGAGGGGCTCTTCGTCAGGGACTGTAGTGACAGGACAAGGGGTAACGGGTTCAAACTTAAACAGTGGAAGTTTAGATTGGATATAAGGAGGAAATTCTTTCCTGTTAGGGTGGTGAGGCACTGGAATGGGTTGCCCAGGGAGGTTGTGAGTGCTCCAGCCCTGGCGGTGTTCAAGGCCAGGTTGGATGAAGCCTTGTGTGGGATGGTTTAGTGAGAGGTGTCCCTGTCCATGGCAGGGGGGTTGGAACTAGATGATCTTGAGGTCCTTGCCAACCCTAACGATTCTATGATTCTATGATCTCAAGAGCATTTCGGCTTGCCTCATCTTTCCGTTGCTTAAATTTCTGTCAGTGTCTGACAATTAATTTTCAAAAGTGTTAAAAATAACCAGGGTTCTAAAAATATTCCTACGATTGGGTCCACTTACACGTAAGTAAACAAAGTTACTTTAAAACAGATTTATTTCCCTGTACTCACCATCGGGAAAAGAAAATGGTTCATATTTAACTTCTTTCTGTGCACCTTCGCTTTTACTAGACTGAAGAACAGAATATACTGAATTAACATGGAACAGTTGTGAAAAAGCTTTAGTGCAAGCCTATCAAATCCCAACCCCCCATTCATTCAAAGATGTTTTTAAGCCTAAACGTTTTCTGTTCAACTTAAAACCAAGTTCCATTACCACATTTGAGTGGATGTGCAAAAGCCTCATCTAGACCAGACCACTTTTTACTGCAAATATAACACCACTTTAGCACCTTTTGCCTAGACTGTTTACCCCCGAGACTGACCGGTTTGTTTATAAAACATTTCTGCAACTGAAGGCTGTATTCCTTGTTAGGGACTTGCTAGCAGCACAAATGGCAACAAGAAAACACTAGAAACAGACTCTTAATAGCACTCTTTCCTTGCTCCTAACTGTGTAGAGATGTGAGCCTTATTCAAATGTTTAAATGAAACTGGCAAGAGAGGCCAGGAAAAGACTGGCAAACGTAAAAACAATGGCTAAAACACTACGGTTTTAGCTTGTTTACTTTTTTCCTTCATTAAAGGAAATGGTTTCTTTAAATAAAGGGAAGCCAGTTTTAGAATATGTAGACAGGACAGAAAATGAAAGCACTTGCCGTGTTTTTAGAACGCAGACTATAAGCTCATATATTCTAAATTTATGTAAGTACATATATTCTAAATTTTATCAGTCAAACACATCGTAGAACCTTGTACAACCCTTTCCACTTGGTGAGCAGGAGAAAGCTACCTGTCACTGAAGAAGTGACCTGCCAGCAAGCAGTCATGTTTGAAGAGAACCATTCTGTGTAATTCACAGAAAACCTTTAGTCGTAACACTGGTAAGCAGAAGCACTACATTTTCGTAAGTTTTGAAATAAAAATGGAAACAATATAATTTTCTACAGCATTTAACATTTCTGGTGAAGCAGTCATACCAAAGCTGATAAGGTATTTTCCAAGAAAATACACAAAAAGATCTGAAGCTCAATATCAAAGAGTTCAAATGCTACATTTAAGGAAGTCAAGTTTTCTCTAATCCTTATGGGTGTCCCAATTCCAGCTGTATGACTTCTTGAATCAAAATGTCAGGAGACTTACATTCTTTGGCTGTTGATTAACTTTTTTGTCTTCTAGATCTTTGAATTTTGATCGATAAGAAACCATTTTTTCCTGAAGGTCTGGTGTACACAGCTCATACACATCCAACATAAGAGGAAATTTAACATCCTAGGAAGTAAAAAGCAGAAAGATTATTAACATTACTTGGTACACCAGGTTAAAGCCTTCTTCTATGGGAAGACAATACTAAGTCCAATTAGATGCAACTCTCATCACATTTATGACAACTTGATCTACTGAAATGTTGCTAACAGGACTTACGTAAAGGGCTACAATACTTTCACAGAAGAATGTCTAATTCAGTATAAATAAACCATCATAAATTACCACATTCAGAATATTTAGATTCTTTATTATTAGCTGTCATACCTTACACTGCAGAAATACCTATGCAGCCCTAAGGCAAAAAATATGCATGTAGAATGTCTGTACACTGGCAAAAATGTTAATTTATGTTATCCAAACAATCTTCTAGAATAGTTAACATGTGCCTTCAATCTTTATTCCCTTGTTTCTCTTGTGAAGAGCAGGCATCATCTATCATGATATCCTGGGGCAGCCTAGGAAGTCTATCAGCCAAGTCCAACAGAAAGCAATACTGGAACATGTAGCTGTTGGCAGCTGGTTCTTGCATTTGTCAGTCAGAAGGCCCATTAAAATAACTAGTATAGGAAGCGTTTGTTAGCCAAAGCATTTCTCATCAACCGTAGAACACTGTCTAGTGACTGAAAGCATGTCCCTCTCCTTAACCAAACATTCTCCTCTGAGCCGTTGGTGAGAAGAGACCAAAAAACATCCTAGCAGTATTGGAGCAAATTCATTTATGTCCCTTACCTCCCTTTCCCCAGTCTATTTTGGTAGCATAGCTTGCCACACCACTGGGACCATCACAGCTGGGAACAAAGCTACCTTGTACTTCAGCAAAGAAACTGCACTGTTAATATTTTTAAATGCAACTTAAAAGCAAACAATTGAGTAAATAGCCTTCAAGTATTAGCTGTCTACCTACAATAAAAACCTCACTGAAAAGCATGAAGAGGAATTCAAGTTCAGTATGCACAAAACTTACCTTAAGAACTTTGGCATTCACAGATTCTTTCTCTTTGTAAAAAAATCTAACCATCTGAATAGTCAGGTAGGCTGGCAAGCGGCTGATTTTAGACTATAAGAAAAAAAGAAAAAGCTATTACTTTAGACATTGACAGATCTTTTAAACACTGCAAATCCTAAATTACAGGCTATCCCGTACACACACACACATAGGAATATAGCAAGGCCTCCTAATTTAAAACTTTGTATAGTAGTGTAGTCAGAGAAATAATTTCCAGTTTTAAATTTTTTGGTAGTGGATATTCAGATGTTTTATAAACATAAATCACACCCTGTTACAGCAGTAACTTTGTGTTTTGGGACAGAAAATTGACAACAGTTGAAAGAATGATGAAGAGAGCAACAAAAGTACCACTCACAGATTTGATATAGAGTGCATTTCTCTGCAGTGTTGGAGACAGTTTGGTGATTTCCTCTTGAAGACGCTGTTAAAAGAAAGGTAATAACACCTACGTTAATCATAAAACACAGCTTGAAGCAAAGCACAGCATGGGCAAACAAGCCATAAGCTAAATCAGGTTCTGCCCATTTCCTCTGCTCCTATCAGCCATTACAACAGGCAGAATTTCGAAACTCCTTGGCAGAAAGAGCAAGCCCATTCATTTGTTCAGCTCCAGGCTCATTCCTGTGCCCTGACAACACAAAGGTTTTTCTCTGCAGAAAATTAAATTCTGCAGGAGTAGAACTTGCAAGTGGATTTGGTTAGGAATTGTATCTGGATTTGGTTATGAATGTGTCACGTCATGCTTGGAGCACAACTAAAAGCCAATCTGAGGTTTCTTCTCAGGGGAGTATTTGCATGTTTCCCAAACCTCAGTTTCAAGCAGACAGAGCTACAGAAGAGGCAGGTGGTAATACCATGTTTCTGGGGAACTTTACTAATTTAGGCCAAGACTGGCCTGGTTAGTAGTACTGTTTCTATAGGCAACCCAACATAGGAATTCTAGACCTTTTTTGGCCTGAAAGTGAGGTTCCTTTTTTTCTTCTAACAATAATCTATGTGATTATTATTTTATTTGTGAACATTAACTACTTTATCTTACTTTTCCTTCTAGAGTCTGTCAAAAAAAGAAAAAGCAGATACAAAGATTATCTGAGAAGCATGCAACTTGGTTTAGCCACTGCTTCCATCCCTGCTCTTATACAAATACTCTGCAAGAGCAGTTACTACAGAGGTTTAGTAGTAGGCTTCTCTCCTGGCTCTTTCAGATTCAAAAAAATCCCTAAAAATTTAGAAATATGCATCTAAAAAGCACCGACTACTTGAAAAACTTCTATTTACGTACACAGTTTAAAGATGATGCTGTATCATGGAAAATAACACCCCCTTCAAAGTCTGCAAAATTAAAGTTTAATTGTTCCACCACCCGGACGCAACCAAATGCCACCAAAATGGCAACAAAAATGCCACCCTGTTTTAAAATTGACTTCTAGGGAACTGTTTACAGCATGCTTAAATCATGATCAGAGGACTGGAGCACCTCCCCTCTGAAGACAAGCTGAGAGTTGAGGTTGTTCTGCCTGGAGAAGAGAAGGCTCCAGTGAGACTTTAGAGCAGCTTCCAGTGCCTAAAGGGGGCCTACAAGAAATGTGGAGAGGGACTTTTTACCAGGGCAGGTAGTGACAGGGCAAGGGGGAATGGCTTTAAACTGGCAGAGGGGAGATTTAGATTAAATATAAGGAAGAAATTCTTCACTGTGAGGGTGGTGAAACACTGGAACAGGTTGCCCAGAGAAGTGGCAAATGCTCCATCCCTGGCAGTGTTCGAGACCACCTGAGCAACCTGGTCTAGTGGAAGGTGTCCCTGCCCATGGCAGGGGGTTGGAACTAAATGACCCTTAAAAGTGCCTTCCAGCCCAAACCATTCTGTGATACTGCTCAGTCTGGAGTGAAACCCAGCTGGACAAATTGGCTGGCACTTGGTGACCTGCATGTGGAAGACAATGTCAGGGTCAAGAAAACAGTGCTGAAGTCTGCTTTTACACTAACATACCATTTGTTTTCACTGCCACCTTCCCATTCAACACCAAAAAAAACAAACTGTGGAATTCTGTAAAGCTTGAACAGCAGATGTGAATCCCAAGTCACAGATTAAAAACATGGGCAATTTAGAATTTCAATTAAATAAAGGTTATATAGATAACTTACCAATTTTAGTCCTGTAAACAGATATTTGACTTCTTGATTAATAAAGCAGCTGAGCTGAAGCAGATTCTCCTTTCCTTTAGTTACTTCCTCTTCTTCAGCTTCTGTACATTTCATACTTCACAAAATTAAGGAAAACCATGGTGCATCAAGAGCTGAACTACTGCTCTAGTGAAAACAACATGTTGAACAGCACGGTAATTTAAACTAATCCTCTGCTTGTGCATCAATAGTACTTTTACTTCTCATAGGATAAAAAAAAGAAAACACCCAGATTTGAAACAGCCCTTCATTCTAACCAATCTGCTCCTTCCTGTGTAATGAACAGTGGTAGTCGGTACCAAGCTGTGAAATACAGTACTCATGTAACAAGATGTTTCCTTATTTCAGACAAGCAAAACGCACAGTATAATCCTTTCTAAAAGGTGGTGGTCACTTTCATGACAACCAGGACTGTGGGGTGGAGAAGTGGGAAAAGAGTAATACTTGGCATGAGATGTGTGCCCCATGTGGTCATATACTTTTTGTCCTTGCTGTAAAAAAGCTACTAGGAAGTTGTCAGCTGCAATAGTTCCTTATATGTCTAACAGTGTGCATCAAATTTATTTCTTAAGAAATCAGTCAAGCTATCTTTTGTACATGTGCAGTATGCCAAGTGTATCAGCAACACTCCCTTACAAGCCACAGAAAGGCTATTTAGGATGATAATTACTTTTATTCAGATAAAACATGTCAGTATCCTTGAAGTAGGGTAACTGGCAACCTTCTCTGGGGAGGAAATCTGGTACTTAATTCAGTGGGTTTCTTCTGTAACTTTTCATTACTGTTCTTCCTCTCTCTCAAGGTATATCCAATCTTATTTTTAACTTCTGTGTACTCCTCTAATACATCACTCTCTCTCTTTCCCAACACACAGCTTGGTTTTCTATACTATTCTGAACAACACTTTCAGGCTCCCCACACTCTACTGCTAAAGCGTGAAATTATTATCATTCTATCGCTTGCCTTAGTCTTTAGGATACGCTGTTTCAAATTCAATGCTGAAGAACTGATCAATTAAACTCTTCTTTTTAGAAGATGCTGCTGTAGCTCCGGAGTCTGTCTGCAAGACAAATTCTCTTATGATTTAACTTTAAGTATCATGTAAAGACAGTATTCTTCACAGACAAAATATCTCATTTATTTAAATTCTTTAAAGCCTATTCCTTCACCTTTCTTTAGGTGCATTTTCTCCTAGTCAGTCAATCTCCTGACACAGTACTAGAGTTCCAAACCGAAAGCATATACTGCATGCTGTCAAAGCTACCTCAAAGCATATTAGCAAAGATTTGAATCAAAGCCACATTTCCCTGCTCCCCAACTTAAGTCTGTCTTAAATTTTAGAGTAGTCAATTAGATGTTTCCCACTGCTAAGACTCTCCAGAAAACAGCTTATAGAGAAGACAGTCAGTATGGTAAAGCCTTGGGAAAAACTTTAATTTCTTATGAGGTTGCTTAGGCGAGTTGTCTGTTTGAAGCAGCATTCTTGCAGCCAACAACGCTGAAGCACTTCTTCCAGAAAAAAACCTTACGTGCCAAATTCACAGGTTACCAGGGCCAGCTGCTACGCACTCAGTCACCATGGTGGTACTTTCCAGAGCCCAAAGTAGAAGTATTCCTATAGTACACTCCATAGCATAGCTGACATGACATAGGTAGCTTTATGCTGATGAGACACATCAGAAAGCAGTTTCACTTACTGGCCTATAGATACATGTTAAACCCCTCACAAAATAGATAAATATGCAAACCACAAGTATAATATTATAAATCCTAACTCCTTTTAGAGTAAGACTACAATTACCTCCATAACTGTATCACCTTCTATGCCTTCCAGCTTCTGCTGTAGTACCCTCATCATCTGCACCCAGCACTCATTGGCATCCTAGGAAGAGAACAGAACATTAAATGTGACTGGTAGAGTTATGCTTTAATAATATTAAACTCATCAATCTTCACACTAAAACAAACAAGGAATTCCTTACATAAGAATTTCACCCTATTCCACCACACATTTTCAGAGCTGGTGCTTAATATTAAAATCAACTCTTCTATACAATATAAAAGCAAATGCTTTACTGGGATAAATTACATTCACGGGAGAAGGAAAGAGTTCAAATATCCTTGCTCTCAACACACTAGAATTTTCAAACAATAAGCTAATAATTGGTCTTTACCTGTTGAAGGTACTGGCCTTGATCGCCTTTCTCTGCAAACTGTGGGAAGGCCATGTGTAAAAACTGCAGGAGAATGATAGGTGGGATACTGGAGGAAGTTTTATCCATGGAATCAAACAAGTCTCTAAGAGCTTGAAGAAAAAGTGAATGTTTTGAGAAGTGGAAAAACAATTCAAACATGGCAGGAAGTTGAAAAAGAATAGTAAAACAGCAGCAACATTTAAAGGCTTATCATTTAACAGTGTCCAGTTTGATCTTTCCAAACCAGGACCAAATTTTCCAGGTGTCATAAGAGGTACACCCAAGACCTCATTTCTGAACATGACTTTGCAAGCATAAAGATAACAATTCTGACAGTTTGGCACACAAGGCCTTATCTTTCCTGGCTGTTAACAGAAAAACAAAACTTGAGCACTTAAGTTTTCATTTGAAACACATCTGAGGAACAATGTTTTCACAAGAGGATGACACCTAGATAAACCAGAAGGCATTCACAATCTAGCCTCTAGAGCAACTTAAGCTTCACCAACTACTGGGGAAAAAAAATCCTTTACTTATTCCCAACTAAAATATCTAGAAAATACTCATGCTTAATTTAAGCCCCAGGAAAACAAGTATGCGTATGCATACATGCAGACAGTTCATAACTATGTTCAATGCAACAGATGCTACTGATTGCATGACAATACACATGGCTTTCTTTTTTGTTCCAGACACAGTACTGTAAAATGTCCTGTCTACACAGGTTACAGCATCACTTGAGACACCTACTAACCCTCACAACAACCCTGTGAGGTTGGCAACAGTCTGCATGATAACTAATTGACAAGTGGAGAGACTAATGAATGGTACTCTTGAATAAGTGAATATAGACAAGATTACAAGGAACTAAGGTCAACTGCTTCCTCTCTTTAAGAAATATCTGCACTGACCTTGATTAAGAGGGACAACGGATATGACAGCAATTTAGAAAAAAAAAAATGCCATAAGTGTCATGCAGGAGTTCTTGACCAGCTCAGCACAAAAGAATTAACTATGAATTACTTCAACTATTAAGATTCCTAAAAAGCAGAGCTGTCACCTTAAAGAGAAAACAAGGGACATGAAGTAAAGGCAGTGAAAAGGGGAGGGGCAGATATGGTTTGTATAGAGTAACCATTGAACTTACCACCCCAAAACTTGATCAGCAGGCATACCCACAAACTGGACCTTTCCTTCCTTATATTGTTTTGTTTTTCCTTAAATGGACTGGTAGAAATCCCAGTGTCCTGGCCCAGCATCTTAGTGGGGCAATGAAATAGAGTAAAAAAAGAAAAAGTGGACAAGTAGTACCCTTGTTCAAATGTAAGGGGTCTAACTAGAATTCTAGTTAGAACTTGGAGATACGGGGCCATCGTGAGCTCCCACATTGTGAGCACCCAGATCACCACAATATAGAGTAACTTTCCTTTTGAAGACACTGCTTTCTATTTCAGTTACGAAATCTGGATCTTTTGGGTAATGACTAGTACCACTGATAAAGCATCAGCTACCACCTTAACAATAATGCTCAGCCAATAGATCTTATTAAAAAATACGAATGAACTACATGTTCTGGGAGTATGGTGTTAGCCTATCATTAAGTGAAATGAAGAATTGTGCACTAGACTATTTCTACACAAAATTATCAAATCCACAGATGGATGAAGTATGTTTTAGAAAGTTCCAATTACTTTATGCCTACACACAAAACACTTAAGAGACAGGAATGATTTCTGTCTAAGCCTAGATGACACTTGTATATACTTTCGCTAGTATGCAGCTAGGTAATAATATGCAGAGATGTATGCTTTGCAGCCACAGTCAGAATAACCTTTAAAGGTATTAACAACAGAGCAAAAGGAATCCTCCAGTGTCAGCAGATCTGATACTGCTAAGGCATATGCACTAAAGAAAAACACGCAGAGCTCTAACTGCAATTTTCATCTGCAGTTAGGAGGACATTGCACACTAGCCTAAACCCTTGTGTTCTACTCTAAAAACACCAACCTGCAGTAATGTACTGAGCAGACGCCATTTCTCCTGAAGCTCTTAAGGCACCACCATACCTAAAAGAGAAGAAAAACAATTTGTATGCAATTAAACACAATCAAGAAGAGCAGAGAGGTTTTCAAATCATAAAGCAGGCAGCAGCTACATTTATTTAAATGTATCAAAAGAAAGGCCACGCTGGATGGTGCTTTGAGCAACCTGGTCTACCCATGGCAGGGTAGGTTGAAACTGCAGGATCTTTAAGGTCCCTTCCAACCCAAACCATTCTGTGATTCTATAAATCAGCAAACCAGAAATAACTGAAACTCAGATTTACTCACACTCACCTCAAAGTCTCAGCTATTCTCCAAGCAATGCATGAAAGCAAAGGAAAACTGGCATCCTTAGACAATAAATAAATGCAGACCGAGAAGTCTGGATACATTCCTGCTGCTTCCCAAACCATTTACCTCAAAAACTCCATCTTTAAAGAAACTGAGAAAAAGTCTGAATAGAAGCTACCCCTTTTCTGAAACATTTGCCACAGCTTCTTCAGATGCATGGAAAAAACACCTTCAAGGATGTGAGTACTTTCACTTCTCTCTCACTGCAGTATACCCTTCCATGCTGTCATCAGGCAGGGAAGACCAAATAAAGTCTTAAGTCTCCAGGGGAAAACACAGCAGCTGTCTGTGAATCTGACTTCCTAGAGACAGTAAGGCCACATCTTGTATTGCAGTCTGCCAGTCTTATAGCATACATTTTGATATTTGGTATGTTAAATTTGTCAAACACTCTGATTCAGTGCAGTATCTCAGTCCTTTACATGGAAATAAAATGGACTTACCTAAAATGACAGTACTGAAAAACAAGAAAAAGCTTTAAAACAGAACTATTTGTGAAGTACAGAAACGCTAAGTGATAATTAAGATTCACCTGCTAACAGAATTAAGGGAAATGTATAAGTAACTAGTGTTTACAGTAACCTAGACTATCCAGTTGGGTACCAAGGTGTCAAGAAAGCAGTGTGTTTTAAAGGAGTTATCCTTAAGATGTCAATGCTCTACCTAATCCTCACATTTCTTAAATACTGATGGTTTTCATCATACTAATAAACAAATAAGGTTAAGTGATTCTACATTCAGAATGAATGAAACAGATTCCGTAAGGGCATGTCTTCTGTTCCCTACATATCCACATGACAGTAACACCATCTTAGCCTAGTTTGCCGCCACAGTAACCTCCATGGTTCTCTCTCAGAGCTTTCTGCTGTACCTCCCAGTACCAAACATCAGTAATGGCAGAATTTCACTGCACAATGTGTTTTCAGCTCTAAAGCCACTGAAAAGAATATTCTTCAAAGGAACAGCACTCCTGTACAATCTTTTATACAGAACTAGCCATACAAACTAACATCAGAAAACAGGGTTAGGAGTTCAGTAGCTTGTCTAAGCAGTTTAAACAAGTCTTGATAGGAACTATTTTTTAACTAGGCAAAATACATTCTATCCACTAAAAGCCAGTTCCAACAAATACGTATTCTTAAGTTCTTGAAAAAGTAAAGACTAACACAGCCATAGGATAAAAGTTCAATCATGATGTTAAACTTGAATTGCTTTAAAGAAGAACAGATTGCTATGAAAATCCATCCCAGCACTAAGACAACTGTTCCACAAAATACCTATTTCATAAGCTAAAGAAAACATTTTGGTCATGGTGTTTTTGTGCCGAATCCTACCTTTTAAGGGCCTCTTTCACTTCTGGCACTGAGCGGATACACTGAACCGTAGCATTCATGTAGCAAGTGTTGCCAAGGTTTGTCAATCCACATGGTAATTCCATCTACCAAAAAATTTACAAGGGTGCTTGAGGGTCACAGAGAGATGTGCAACCAACATAAACACTGTAACTTCACATCAACTTCTATGAAAAGGAATGATCAGAGACAAGTAAAACCTGGAATATTCCTTCGAACCTTATGAAGCTTTCCAGATCCATTTTCTGATTATATTAATCATTTCACCATTCAGTGCTTTTAGAGGACATTCAGGAATGCTTTGGGCTTTTTTTCTGTGCATGTTTAGTTAAATGAACATATTCTTCAAGCAGGCAGTCATTCAGAAAGTTCAATTATAATCACACTCAAGTTTTGACCTTAAAGTTCTATTGCCATGGCATTTCCACATGAATACACTTGTACAAAACACTGATGTTTTAATTAAAATCAGTTTTCGGTAAAACTCGGAATGTGCTGAACCCCATAGTTAAAAACAAAAGCATTATTTAAACTCCTTTCCAGAAGTTTGCAACAGATCACTAATTTGATCCTTTCAGGCAGCTTGTGAACTTCTAAAGTTTTGACAAATGCGAAGGCCAAGTAGTAATTAAACTAACCAGCTTCAGAAACAACTATAAATCACAATACAATAGCTTTTTAGATTTTCTTTAATCTTGCATCTTTGAGTAGTTGTCAGGGAAAAGCATGTAGTTTAATGAAACTGAAGTTGTGCTGCACACCAATACCACTGAATTAGTTCAGGAAAAGACAATTCATTTAGCTGTGTATTCAATTTTAATGAATACATGCAGTACAGACAATTGAATTTTGATTTATAACAAAATATGAATCGGAGGAATGCAATGTGACCAACTTCCTGAAAACGTTATCTGACACTGAACTATCTCCTTGTTTGCCTCAGTTATTTCAAAGTCTGTGTATAGGGTTAGTCTCAAAAATACATGAATATCCTTTCCCTGCTGGTGCCATGAAAAACATTAAATACTTAAAACACAAAACCAGCCCTAAACTACAGATTCATTTTCATACAGACATGCATAAATGTATTCCCATCCTGCATGTGCAGGTGACAACAGTCATGCAACTGTTAAGTATGACAGAGCTCCCAGTTCAAATGACTGATGAGAAAATTAAGCCTTTCAAATTGCAAAGGGGGAAATAACTCAAACATAAGTTACTTCATTAAAAATAATAGATTAATTATGATCTTCCAGACTTTACTCCCATAAAGGAAAACATATAATCTATTCCACTGACATCAAACTTACTTTCAAAGGACAAAGAGAACCCCAAACACACCCCACCTCAAACAAACACTAGTTTCCCTTAAAGTATACAAAGGAGACATCTAAGAGCCCTCATTCAGGCAAAGGTCAGGACACCAGTACTGAAAGAGCAATACAATTTTCTCTTTAAAAACATCAGCAATGCTATTTTTAGAATATTTACTAAGCCGCCTGCTTAAAGAAAAACCAGCACCAGTTATATGACTTGCAAGTTAAATTCCAGGCTTCTTACAAGTGCTACCAGTTGGGTCATCAATATAAATTTGTGTTTCTTAAAAAAGCTATAAATGCTAAACAGACATTACAGTTTCAAAATCCACTTTTAAACAACTTCTAGTATTTAGGAACTTGCCATTATTCCTCTTATTCTAAGGTTTACAAAGAGCCAAGTAGTGAAATACACTTACAGCTGAAGCCAACTGCTCCTCTGTCATGTCTTCTACAAAGACAGGTCGAGCAACTGGCTCTTCCGGAAGCGCATCTGCAGAACCCATCATTAATAAGGTCATCCCCTTGAAACACAGTAAAAATAGTAATAAATAGTTAAGGGCAGTTATTTCTGCTTAAAAATAAATAAATAAAATCATTAAGCTCTTGATAGATTTCAGCTATTTCCCCCAGAATAAACACAATCTTTCTCTTAGCTGATACTTAGAACTGATACTGCACTGTTGTTTCTTAGGACAAAGACTGGACAAAGCCTTGGGTAGCATGCTTTAGTGTGAGGTGTCCCTGCCCATGGCAGGGGGGTTGGAACTAGATGATCTTAAGGTCCTTTCCAACCCTAACTATTCTATGATTCTAGGATATACCTTAACTTTCTCATTATCTAGAAAGTACTTCTCAAGAACAAACCCACAGTATTATCCATCCTAGATATTTCCACTGAGCCTGGTGAACTTGACACCAGCCCAGCAATGTAAGATTCCAACTGGGACTAAATTTAACATTCACTGAATACCCTAATGCGAAGTGTTCAGAAAAGCTCCCTTTCGGACAGACCACTAGGAATCAAGGATCTTCAATGCTGCAGTGCAAATACTCCTCTTTCCCTTGAGTCCTAGCAAGTTCCTCAGAACCCAGGATAACTGAGCAGCTCAATTCTGATTTGAAAAAAGCTGCAAGGTTTGAGTTTCTCAAATTCAGAATTCTCTAAACAATAAGAAAAACATCCCTCATCTTTAGCCTAGAATCTGGGGAAACTCTTCAGACAGGTGTGGGTAATAATGTCCATAGCTAAGTTTGGAATTGTTTCCTTCACACAAAAAGTGGGAAACGGAAGTGCCATCCTTTGTCTGTCAAATTCCAAGATCATTAAACTAACTGAAAAGTGAACAATAACCAAAATGACCCCATCAGTTTAGGCACAAGGACTAACATTCAAGAAGTGGGGACAGGAAGCAATCAAGTTACCATGCTTGCTGGACTAGCATAGGTTTTACAGCATTCCACAGGAGTCCATCTACATGGTAAGTTCTATCAAAGTGGGAGAAAATGGCTACCTAGGGCCTTAAAAAATACAATGCTAAGGAAAAGGAAGAACAACATAATGGAAAGAAACTGCTTTGACAATGTAAATAACACCCCAGAACTTGTATATAAAATCATTAAAATTAATAAAGGCAATATTAGAGTAACAGTATGCATTAAAGCACAAAAATATTACGTACCAGGGATTTTACTGAATGACTTAGCTACAACAGTTGTAGCTATAAGGAGCTAATAGATGCTTGCAAACTAATTACAAGGGTAAGAGTGGCACTATCTGATTCGATCTGCTCAGTGAAGAACTGGAGTAAAACCTGTACCAAACAGATGTTACAACATACCTACAGAAATGAAACTGCAAAAAAGAAAACAAAACCCAAGCAAAAATCTCTGGGATTCCCTGTTACAATATTATATAGCTAAGAAACACAAATACATTCACTTTTTGTTTTCTTTTTGAACTAGTAAATAAATAACAATTACTAACAGCTTTGTTTCTAAACAGCAGCAATATAGCACAGGACAAATTCTGGCAGGTAGATAAGAAATAAATAGGCTGAGCTTTAATTTCAGTGTTTGTAATGCCATGATTTTCTATGCTGGGGCCATACAAGCACAATGGACTACAGGCATTGGCCAGGTTCACAACCTCTCTCTAAATAAGATCACTTATAATTACGGTCACAGACAAGACAGAAGGACCACTGGTCTGACCCAGAACATTTCTTGTAAGAAATCTATGCTTCAAGGGACTTCAGAAAGCAGACATAATTTCCCTACAGAAGCCAAAAGGTTCTTCACAAATCACTGGTGAGAACTACATAAGAATGCTTAGGTATGACATCTGTAAAACTATTTTTCCTCAAGGTCTGATTTTCAGGAAAGAGCTATGGACTGAAACAGAAACAGCAGAACTTTAACATTTTTCCTTAGATGTGAAAATAAAAAATTAACGAGTAAAATCTAGTTATTCCCCAGAACTTACATTTTTTATTTTTAGGTTCCCCCAGTCATCATCCTGTTTTTGAAATAAAAGACAGGTTAATTATCTTGCAGCAAAAGACAAGCAAGTATCTTCATAAATATTAATTATGTATTTCCAAATACACAACTGTGTTTCATCGAAGATTTCACAATATTAACTATTTACATCAAGTCTTGTCTGACTAAAATAGAAAGCAGCCAAGTCATCGTCCCAATAAGGTTTTCATTTGTTGTCTAACACTGCTTAGATGGAAGCAACTTTTTGTAGGAAATCTGGCTATACTGCATTATACCAGTAAGCCTCTGGCAAAGAAGTGCCAGAGAAACTTTTCTTGAGCTAAAAAAGCAGAAAGTTGCATTCAGATTCTGAATGTTTAGAAGGAGCATAAAAAAAACAAAAACCAAAAACCAAGTAAGAAAAAAACCAACAAATAAACACCAAAAAAAAAACCCCAAACCACAAAGCAGAGTAGGTTTTAGTGTAAAAGAGTGGAGAAGTGTTTTAAAACAGCAGAGTACCTCCCAACCATTCAGCAGCACTTTTTTCAGGATTTTCTAGCTGTAGGCAATGAATCACATAGAATTATTTCTGAAAAGTGTAGTCAGTTTAATACGTGCAATGAAAGATCTTCTGGAGGAACACTTAAAAATATGGTCATTCATCATTATAACATTAAATAAAGTTAAAAATAATATTAAAACCAAACATGGATTTCTACCTTCAGAGTTCCTCCTTTAACCATAACCTTCTGTCTAGCTGGCTGAACTCCAGTCAGTGCAAACAACTGGGCTTTGAAGACCATTGGAGGTTCGTCAGTGTTAAGCTCCACACCATCGAATTTCTCTTTTCCCCATTTCACATTAACTGCAAACAAAATGTTTTGAAACTAGATTATTTCCTAATATACAAGAATGTTATTACCAAGATCAACCGAGTATTTCAAATTCCAGCGTTTATACCATCTCAGAACATTCAGCTTTCAACTCTAAAACTTGTCAATCACGCTAAGGGACACCTTGACTATATGGCAGCTCAGCCATCAGAACATATTACTTCCAACATGTCTAAAAATGTCCTACAAAACAATTGTATGCAATATATATACATATACTGAGAAACTTTCCAAGCAATAAATGTGTATAACAGCCTCAGAAACCCTTTAGGCAAGTCTTCTAAAAAGCAGTTTGAAAGTAACTCTCCCAATTTCTTGGTACTGTTTACAGTAAACAACTGAACTTTCTGAAGGAAGTTCAGATGTGCGATTCCAGTTCAGTTTTCCTTAACATTTCCGTTCCCCTTCAATGGAAAAGAACACCATGTGCCTTAAAAGCAAAGCTACTGTTTGACAGACACAGCTTTGCCTACCAGTATCATTCATGTGGAGCTACATGAAGAGGCAAGCGTACATCAAGACAAGACCTATGCAACAGCACACCAATGGACAGTTCACCTCAGAGTGCCATCCATGATGCCACCGCTGCAACCCTCCTCAGTTTTGACAGTGTTCACATAACCAGCTGCAGATACAGAGGCCCTGACCCCAGAAAAGGTGGAATTAAGCAGTGAAATGAAATTCGGTCTGAAAACTGCAGTTTCTTGACACTGGAAATGGGATCATCAGCAGGAACATTAGGCAGAACACCACAGGAGCACGTTAATTTCCCTTTAGTAAAGCTTGTACTAATCAAGATCAGGCAAAAATGCTGGAACAAACTGTGCTTCCAAAGAATGGCTACACATC
The DNA here is from genome assembly GCF_037157495.1 of Lathamus discolor. Taxonomy (NCBI): domain Eukaryota; kingdom Metazoa; phylum Chordata; class Aves; order Psittaciformes; family Psittacidae; genus Lathamus; species Lathamus discolor. The sequence continues at coordinate 111,055,527 of NC_088885.1, forward strand.
TTTGATCGCTTCCGATCGCTATCACAGGTATATAAGGCTACTTCAGCAAGCTGCAGTTTTGCTGAAAATTTGCGATACATAGCACACAGTAATATCCTACGTGCTCAGTAAGGGGCTGAAATATCGTACTTTAAGAAAGTCTTAGCCTTCCTTCTACCTGTGCTTCGGTTCTACATCAATATATTCAGCAACTCTAGGGTTTTCTTTTTCCAGCACGAACCTCTTAGAAATTGTGATTTTAAAAAGCCTTCTAAGGAGGTTCAGATTTCAGATGCATGCAGTGCTTGTAATGGGTTATAAGACAGAATAACCACGATTTGGTCTAAATTAGACTACAAAGCATGTCAAACAACTGGCTTTTCAGTATTTCTAGCAGAAAGTACCTTCCGATTTGCCCAACTTTTTTTTTTTTTTAACAGATCTATTAATGGTTGGACTTGATCTTAAAGGTCTTTTCAAACCTAAGTGATTCTATGATTTTGTATACCATATTTAATACCAAGCACAAGTATTTTCAGGAAGACAACCCACTCAGTCACTGACTAAGTCAGATGCACAGCTTTTTGAGTTTTGCATGTTTGAAGTCATGCATCCAGCACCTAATAGGCAGAAGAGTTAGCAGTTATTACTACAGACTTGAAGTGTCACTGGTTTTGACAACTTGGCACTCAAGAGGAGGAAGCTTAAGATGAGCCTCTTCAGAGATCGCAAACAAAGCGAATTGTTAATCTGAAAACAATGGAGACTAAAAAAAGGGAAGAACATACCTGCCCTGTGAACAGAAAACACAGATTGTACAGATGTGCTAGAACTCAGGAAAAGACCTGTTATACTGGCATGAGGATTCCAGTTTGCCAACCACAATTAAAATAATGGAGAAATCGGGATGTGACTGTGTACTGAGGCCTTCTACAACCTGTTCCTCGTGTACTGAAAAGCCCCAGGAGACAAGACCTGTTAAGCATAAATAAAGCAGTAACTGCCCCTGGAAGTGTCACTGGAGGTTTTACTCTCGCAGTCCTCACTAGAAACTTTCCTTCATGACAAGGAGGCGAGTGAGACACTCTGATTTTAACTCGGAAATAATAGATTTAAAAGAGAAGAGGATGATGCACCTGCATACATTTGGAAGCGCGGATGCAAACTGCGTCTCACCTGACAAGACAGCAAAACAAAACCAACCCAAGAGGCACGATCGCACGCGATTCGCGTTTGACACCCGGGCCCTCCCGGACACCAAGAGCGCTCTGTCCTCGCCCCGGCCGGGCAGAGCCGAGCTGACGCTTCCTCCGCAACCCGGCCGCGCCGCATGTCCCGGGGAACTCCCGGCGCCGGGCCCTCGGACACGTGCGAGCGCCGGCGGCCGGACCGCGGGGCCGCCGGAGGAGCCGCCCCACGGGAGGCCCCGCCCGCCTCCCCCCGCGCGGCGGCAGCGGCGGGAAGGGCCCGGCTGGGGGCTGCGAGGCCAGCGAAGAGACCTCGCCGCGGAGGCAGCACCCCGCCGCCGCGGGCGCCGCGCTGCCCTGCCCTGCTGCCCCACGCTGCGGACGGCCCCACGCCGGGCCGGGCCGGGCGAGCGCCAAGGCCAGCTAGCTCACCTGAGAAGAGCGGCATGGCGGAGAGGGCGAGCGGCACGCCGCGTCCTGGGAGGGTGCGGCTGGCGGCGGGGAAGCGAAAGGGCGGCAGGCAGCGGCGGTCAGCGGCGAGCCGCGTCAGCGCGGACGAAGCGGGCCGGCGATGGCGGCAGCGAGCCCCTCACGTCGCTGCCCGCTCCCTCGGGGTCTCATTCAAACCGGCCCCTCAGGATGACGCTGCAAGCGGGGCCGCTCTCCGGAAGCGGGGCGGGCTGCGCGCGCAGCGCCGGAAGGGCGCGGCGCGGCGAGGCGGGGCCGTTAACGGCCGTCGGGCCGCTGAGGCGGGTGCCGGTGGGTGTTCCGTCGGCAGGCGCGGAGCCTGCTGGAGCTGCCCGCGGGCAGCCGGGGTTTGCTGGGGGAGCACCTCACGGGAAGGCGTGACTCGGTGTCGGACTGCGCTCCTTAGAGAGCTGTAGAGCTGTACCTGTACCGAGTAGCTCGCTCGGTGCCGGGTGTGATTAAGCCAGCTGCGCGCACAGCGGCCGTGGAGCCATCGCGTACGGTCTCTGGGTTGGAGTCTGGGAAGAGCGCGGCCTCTGGAGCGGGCGGAAAGCGGTGTTGGTGCAGCAGGCGGGGAGCGGCGGTGTGAGGGCGAGGCGGCGGAGGGCTGAGGTGGGTTTGTAGGCGCGCTGGCTGGTTGCCCAGAGGGAGGGTGGAGGAAGGGTCTGTTGCTGTGAAACACGTTTGGGTTATAGGAAAGTGTGGGGGGATATGTAAACTTGGAAGAATTCTAGTAAGGGGAGAGGGGGAGCCTAATCTGCCAGCAACTGTTTTTAACAGATCAGGAGCCCTGAAGGGTGATGAAAATGGCCAGGACAATAAAAAGCAGTTACAAAGATGCTAAAAACAGTAGACATGGATGCGTGAGTCTCAAGTGCTTCCACCAAAAGTGTTGCTGTTAGGCTGCGATTTAAGCACTGCTTTAGCTTCTTTAACATGTGAAAAGGAAGCGAATGCCGGAAGAAATACCTCTTCCTCAAGACCCGTCCTAGCTACCACCCCTAGAAAACAGTTACCTTCAGCTCTTTTGGCTGCTGCAGCTGCAAGAGCTTCTTCTGCAGCCGCTGCTGCTGGTAGGCTCTCTGCATTTGCTTGTCTGTCCCTGCTTTTGCTATAAAAGTGGTACCCAAAACAAGCAGGATCTTTGCTAGATAAACACGCAGTTTACCCAGTGTGATTTCCAGTTCCAAACAGTTGAAGGGTTTAAAAATTTCAGTCTTTTCAGTTTGTCATGGAGAAGAACAAAAGTTGATTTTATTGTCCAGTACAGGCCCCTAGATGGGAAAAGGAAGTTTTGGGAAACAAGGATTACATCTTACAGAGAAACTCTGATGGGTGGTATGCTGAAATTAAGCTGATCTTGAATTAAGAAGTGTTTTCATTTGTGAAGGCGATTAAAGTGGTGTTAAAGTTTATCAGCCAAGGGTGATGAATCTTCTGTTATTGTGACTTGCATAAAGGAGTCTTTTGAAAAGTTCCAATACAGTTCCAGGGTGAGATCCTGCAGAGCATCTACTCAATTGAGAGCAGAGCCGAGCTCTCTGCCTGAGTCTTAAGTGCAGGGTGTCTCCTGTCTAGCCATTTGTTCTTCATACCAGCAGTGACCACTATAGAAGTCATTTATTCGTGACTGCTGTATGAAAATGGAATGCTCTACGGGCTGAAACTGCACTGAAAACATTCTCCCTTTTAGAGCAGCCCTTAAAGGATAAGGTCTTGGGCAATCGCAGACCGTCGTTTCCAGGGTTTGTGAAAGGCACTAGAGGGAGCTGTGCTGAAAGAGAAGCGTCGGGGTTTGTATCTGCAGGAAAACCCTTCAGGACCTCCACGAGGTGAAGAACCACCACCTCCCTATTCTTCCCTCTGAGATCGCTTAGGCCTCTTCCTGCTGTAACGACTTGGTGATTTTTGCCTTGAGGAAGGGATCAGTGGATTCCTGGAATCTTACACAAACTGACATTGGGAGTATAGAGACAGAGTGCAACCTGATATATAAATATCATAGAAAGATAGAATCACAGAATAGTTAGGGTTGGAAAGGACCTTAAAATCATCTAGTTCCAACCCTGCTGCTGTGAGCAGGGACACCTCACACTAAACCGTCCCACACAAGGCTCTGTCCAACCTGGCCTTGAACACCGCCAGGGATGGTGCATTCACAACTTCCTTGGGCAACCCATTCCAGTGCCTCCCCACCCTTACAGTAAAGAACTTCCTTATATCCAATCTAGAAATATGATGTACAGGTTACCCTCACAGCAGTAGAATTGTGAGGAAGCCTTGAACATTAATTGTGTCTGAAGACGAGCCGCAGGGACAGCAAAGCTGCCCGCCCTGGCTGGGTCTCTGTGGCCTTATGCAGGGCCATCTGAGCATGGCTGCTTCTCATCCCAAGCTGGCTGGAGGCAAACCAGCTTGGATCCAAAAACTGGGACTGTGTCCATACCACATCACTACATGCAGGCTAATAGCCCTGGCAGGATTTATTAATGCTGGAAGATGGGTCACAGCAAGTCCAGAGCTGTTTATAGAGGGTTTTTACTGTAGGAAATCTCTCATGGCTCATTTCTGGGGAGCACAAGTAGTAGGTGTACCCTCAGACGGTACAGCAGGAGCTGCCGTTCCATGAAAGGTGCAGGGAAGCAAGGCAGGCCTGTTGCAAAGCATGCCCTAGGCACCTCTGTGATGCCTGTGACAGAACGAAGGTGGTAATCTTCTTTTTAAATAATCAGAGTCTCAGGAACTAAAGTACTCCATTTACATGTCTAGCTCCTTTAAAGGGGAAGCTGCATCATCCAGTATATTGACACATAAATTTATTGACACATATATGCATTTATTAAAATACATCTTATTTTCTACAGGAAACACAATGTTCTTGGGAAACTTTCTATGTAGCTTCAGGCTCTAAACCTTTTTATGTGTGTGTATTCACAACAGGCAGGATCAAGTCACATCAACTCCCTGCATACAATTGCCCTGCATATTAAACTCTTGCAAGTGCTTTAGGTATGATTTTTCAGTATCTGATACACTATGGTGTTTCACATGTTTAAAGAAAAGTTCTTTTTTATGGTAAGCATTCCACTACCTTGCACTGCAAACCTTCACTGTCTCCAAATGAGCAACAGAAACAAGATACTTGAACACAGCTCTGGTGTGCACGATCTTCCCAGCATCACACAGGGTGAAGCAAGGCCTGAATGGAGATGACCACAACTGCCCCAGGAACCAGCTTTGGGCCCTAGGCTATGGCACAGCATGCTGCTCTGAGCCTGGAAGCCACTGCTATGTTTGATCCCTATCTCACAGCAAGTACAAACTGAGAAATACAGTGTCAATAGGGTGTGACTTCTAATAATAGATGATACAGAAAATGTAATGGCAGCATAAAGAAAAACAGCAATGCAGCTGTTTAAAAGTCACATATAAAGTTCAGTATCCCCCATTTCGGTGTTACTTGTCCAGTTTCAGCAGGTTTCAAACTTTTTGCATTCTGGGTTACTATGAATGTACAGCTGGCGGAAAGAAAAATAATAATAGAACGGTTGGGGTTGAAAGGGACCTTAAAGATCATCTAGTGCCAACTCCCCTACCATGGGCAGGGACACCTTCCATTAGACTGAGTTGCCCTGTCCAGCCTGGCCTTGAACACTTCCAGGGATGGGGCAGCCACAGCTTCTCAGGGGAAACTGTTCCAAACCAAATCTCCTTTTGTGTTTCTTTATGTTTGTAACTAGTATATAAAGAATTTCCAGTACAGTTCACCAGCTCAGAGGGAAGCTCAGCATCTGCTGTCCCTCTCCTCACTGCATGAGCCCTGACTTGCTTCTGGGTCCAGCACTGGTGGCTGCTGCCGAATCCCACTCGTGGGAGAGGCTACATCCTTTTCTCATTACCCAGGCTGTTTTGCTACAGCTAACTACTCTTATCTTTTCCTGTTTCCTTCAGCAGGAATAGGGAGTCTGAAGAGGGAATGAAAGCAGATTTGGGCATTCTACCACCATTAATGAACTTTTAACCTAATATAGGAATCAAAAATGGAAAAAAGGTGGAGGCAAGTCACCAAAAAATGATCACGTAAGAATGTGGACTTCCTGAATTTCTCAGCCAGCTTCACCAGCATGATTTAGCCAGGCTGATTTATACTTAGCTTTTCAAAGCTGATACATCGACGTCTCTTGATGACCTCCTGGCACTGTATTAGGTGACAGTAGGCAGAATGTTCCTGTGAGAGGAATTGTTACTGACAAGGGTAAAAGCTAAGCAAAATATGAACGCAAGAGCCAGAAAAAGTGGAGCTGCAATGAACATAACAGCACACTGATGATTTTTTTTCTGAATGGTAAAGCTGATGCTTGCTAAAAGTATAATTCTTTTCCCCCTGAAATACCTGTTTATACAGTTAAATACCTAATTCAGGAAATCAGGTATTTCCCTGAAATATCTAATGCACAAATTACTTTTCCTAATAGGGAAACCTTTGGCTGAATGTGTTATTCAGAGTGTAGCTCTTCCTGTAGATAGGCACCTTGCTTATAGTAAACAAGTGCCAACATCAGCCTACCCAAACACACAAACTGTAATTTGCATGTCTAGACTTTATTATTACAGCATTTTAGCTGCAACTTATCCCAGCCATGCAAGTCAATGTAATTTTACACTTCATTATGTCTTTTTTTCCCCAAGCAAAATCAGCATTTAAAAAGAATTGCAGAATTTCAGCAGCGCTAAAAAGCTATGGAAATGACAGTGCCAATCTGCACAGCAAACCCATTTTTTCCAAAATCCTTCTCTCTTCCCACTAGTCATAATCTATAAGTGTTTATGCTATTTTTGAGATTTATAAAATATGGAACTATAAGATAGGACTTTTTTTTTGCTTAAGAAATTATTCAAGCAAGAGCGTGTGAGCCTGTAGAGGTAGCTAGTTACCCAAACAGGAAAGCAGAAAAACAATCCAAAACTTAGGCTGCATCTGGAGAATGACCTGACTACAGGCCTTTTCTACTGCTCTAAATTTCCTACAATAATGTATGTATTTAAGTAATATAGTTTTATAATCATCTTACTATGTTATTTTCCCTCTAGCTATGTGATAGAAGATTAAAGCAGATCATAATTATCCCTTGTATTGCTTGGCAAGCTACCAGTCAGTGTGACCTGCAGTCTGGAAAGTAGCCTTTAGTGTGCTCCAGCCACAGCTTTGAAACTGCTGCCATTTCTGATACAGCAAGCTCAACACAGAGGAACAGTCTGAAATCACATCACCTACTTCTATTTATCTGTACTGTGACCTTCAAAGGACATACAGTCACTTGCATGTAATTTGTCCTTACTGTTCCATTGTTCTACAGGCCTTGGTGGATTACCCAGGTTGATTTATGGACAGGTGGCTTCATGGGATGCACAGGCTCTTCCAAACAAAAAAAAAAAGCCAGAGCCAAACCTCCCCACAAGTCTCCACCAACAAAATCCACCCCACAAAGTTTTCTGTCTTTTGATCAGGGTTCCCTCCCCCAGATAAGCAGGATTTCTGAAGCTCCAAACCTACATCGTGGAAAGTGAAGCAATCACAAGGCAAGCTCAGGGTCATGGCTGAATAATAAGCACAATCTAGGCTACTACAGCAGGCCATGAGAATAAGGGAATGAAAAAACTTACTTAATATGGCATTTACTTACTCATGCAGAGTAGTGAAAAAATGTTTCAGAGGCCCCCAGGTGTTATGTTGCAAACACACCTTGAACTAGGAAACTGTTGTAACATCCGGATGCTTAGAAAGATGTACAAGCTGCAGTCAGGAGAAAACACCATGCCAGTCGTTTTCAAAAGGGTGTTTCCATAAATTACTTTATTTCTCATTAAATGAGCACAGAGTCATTACCATATTAATAACAGATATGTTTATTATTACATATCCATCAGTGCGGCTTTCAATACCACTTGAAACATGCAAATCGTCCTAAGGACGAATCAGTTTTCCAGTGCTTCTTATTTAATACACAACTGCAAAGCCATTATAAATTACTGAGGAGGTATTTGGTTAAGAAACAAAATAAAATAAAACAAAACCATACTGCCCATACCATGAATGTATTCCTGCTACAAAGCAAGAGTCTGACAGCATTCACTGAAATTCCTGAATTACCCAGAATGTTTTGTGTTACATGCTTTCCTGTTATTTTTCCCTGCATTGCCTACACATCTCTTGGCTTAAACCCAAATCAGTCTTTCTTTGTAAGAGGAATTTTCATTCAAAGATTGTACTTAATTTAGAAAATACATCTATGATACTTAAACCAATTAAAATTCAGTAAAAACCATGGATATGCAATAGTTTTTTAGACCTTTCCTTTGTTTAATTTTAGATTTCTACATTTATTGACATGGCAATAATACAATTATCTCAAGGCACTAAAAGGACAATGTAAAACCCAGTAAAAGTGTTCTAACAATAATTTACAGTTCAAACAGTGCATATATTTCATAATGTTTGTTAACTTAATGTATGTTATCACTTATAATTGTAAGGCAATACATTACACAGTTACAGAAATGATGTACCCCAAAATACGCTTCCAAACTTGGTGGTTCTTTTTACTGTTAGTTTCTAATGCCTCTAATAGAACAATAATTCAGTATGGCTTGGCAAAAATGCATAGATTAAAGGCAATTACTTGTTTTCCCCCCTTTACAAACCTGCTGAAATCAGTATTTTGTAAAGCATAATGCAAAATATTTAACACTTTGATCCATTCCATAGTAGGTGGTTAGCAATAAGGCTGTTAAGAACTCTGCAGTGAAGGCACTGAAGTTCAAGTGATAAGGCTTCATTTTTAAGCTAGTTCTGCAGTCTTCAAGAGCACAACTTTGAGTCTTGAAAGCAATTGCAGTCCTTCTCACTGAGATACCCTTCTCCTCTACTCCATTTTGTATGCTCATCTTGACATAAATAGCCCCTTCACAGGGTGAATAGTCCTTTTCTTTCACTGATGCGAAGAAAGTTGGCTGCATTCATCACGATTGACAGGCTTTTTAAAAAAAAATCCAAAAAGGCTGCACCTTTTTTTATACACCTAGCTAAGCTTTATTTGCTTTAACTTGCATTACATAGTAATAATTAATCTAATCTACCTTTAGGGAAACCCGCAATTAAACACCCTCAGCGTGCTTTTGTGCCAAAGCAAGGAGGAGACAATAATAGCAATCTTAACCCTGAAGCCTGTGATAGTTATGTTGAAAGGAACAACAGCCCGTCTGCACTGCTGTGTGGTTAAAAAAAGCCCTGTTTCTCAGACTGCATCCCATGATTTCCCAATAAGCACTGTACATGTGGTTAGCTGGAATAAAGAAGAAAAGAGACAATTAATTACAAGTAGCAAAAAATTAGCTTCATAGCACCAGTGCATGTTTGCCAAGAGCTCCAGTGAAGGAAATATTTTACATTAACAAAATACTCTTTCAGTTGACGTGGTATAATGCTAAGCTCATACCTACACAATCTTCCACAAACTGTTCTTGGTTTCAATCAATATGAAATGAACACAGAGGTCAGACAGATGACAGTATTACTGCAGCTTTACAAGTGAACAATTCAGCTAAACAATCATGAGTGTATTCATGGCAAATGCAAGGTGACCCTCTTCCACTTGCAGGACAAGAAAAGGCTCTACAGGGCTAAAAGCACACACACATGCAGTTGCCAGAGCTCATTTGATGCACAAGAGTTTTGCTTGTTCAGATTTGGTTTTTTTTAAGCATGCATTAACTTGATCAGGTGCCAAAGTCCAAATATATGAAAACAAAATGTGCCATCTGTGCTGGTACAATGATATAAATTAGCACACTGTAAACTACAAAGTGTAATTTCAGGTCTAGAAGCAGTACTGCAAATGCTAGCAAGTTCATCATGAAGTTCTGATTCATATTTCTTAGCAGTAAGTTATTAAAATGGGGAACAGAACTTAAGATGAACTTTTATGTGAGGGTCCTTTTAATGGCCTGATACACCTCTCCAGGAAGGCAATGAAATGCTGCCTACTGACTGCAAAGAAAGGTGGATCAGACCCATAATGAAGTATACTAAAATGTCTCAAAGCATGTGTCAAAGTCTGTATCCATTCGACAAAAGAGTTAATGCCTGCTTACATGGTATGCCTCCATCACCAAGATCAAGTTCTGCTATACTGTTTGACAAGAGAACAATTTTCAGGTACTTAGTAAAAGCTAAACATGTATAGCCCATAAAAATCATCACTGCAACTCTTACTCCCACATCTGCTGGGTGCACTGCACTGAGTTCAGAGAAGCCTTCTCCTGAAAGGAAAAGGGCCCACTGTTCTACATGTTGTCACCTTCCTAACCCAGGGGGGCATCCTCCTACTTACCTGTCCTCAGTTCTAGCAATCACTGCACTTCTTAGCAGGCTGATTCAATCACTAGCTTAGAAAAGTAAGTTTACTTTTTTTCAGACAGTCAGGAAACTGAATTATGGACCTTCCTGAAAGGGTCCAAAAGAGATAATTTCAAGCACTAACCAAGGATCAGTGGCTGCAACTCTACATGTCTAAATGTAAAATAGAGGTATGCACTATCGTTACAAAGTGAACTCTATATAGATAAGGTTTGGCCAGGAGGAGGGAAAAGTCTTGTGTACTCAGTAACAGAGGATGAATTCTAAAATGTACAATCATGACTACATCTTCCAAGTGTTGTTTCAGATTATTCCCATTAATGCAGCTTCAAGATGCATGTAAATGGTGTAGGAAAATAATTCTTTCCAACCCCACTGGCTGGTTGGTTGGTTTGAGGGGGTTGGTTGTTTTGTTAGGTTTTACTGTCCAAGAATGCTGCCTCATCAAAAGATTTTCAGTTAATTTGAAGTCTTTTCTGTCACATTGACAAGCATTATTTAAGTGTCACATTTTAATAACTTTATATTTTAATGAATTCTACATTATCAGTTCTGTTTGTTTCCCAGAATTGACAATGGGACAGTGATTCAGTATCAAAATCATTCCACCTAATCCTTTTAAGTAACATCATAATATGCTGCTTCTTTCAGTCTTAGATCATCCGAGACTCACTGAAAAATCTTACTAATCAGTAACACAGCTCTTTAATCAGTCATAAGTACTTCTGTTATCTTTATCTGCCTGTTTAAAAGGTTTGCCTTTAATAACTGTTTTCTATAATCCTGAGTATTGTTGAAATAAATCTATCATATCATACATAAGACCACAGTGTTTTTCTCAACCACAGAACAGGAGTACTTCAACAGTCCTCTTGCAAATAAAGATGATCTTAAACAACAGCTATTAATGATGCAGATTTTAAAATCAGCAGGTGTCATTTATATCCAAAATATCTGGCTAAAGCCTATGAAGGAGTCTGATATTTTCCAGTACATCTTGGAAAATTGAGGACTGAGAGAAAAGTAAGTTTGGAAACACTGCTAAGCTTTTGGAAGTTGGGTGAAATGAGCACCATGTAGACAAGACAATTTAACATGACTGTTGTACAAGTGCACACCCAGTAAATACATAACAGACATGACTTAACCCCCTGAAATCAGCAATTACCAAGTTATCTTTATTTGGTACCTACTAAAGATGCTACTATTTAGTAAGTAAACTCTGATTTTACAGTCATTCTTAACCCCAGTTTATCACTGTGTGCTTTTAGACTTACTCACACCCCTGTTTTCAACTGCTTTTACAGTGAAGACTAAGGAAAAACTTCCCTCTTCCCAGGAAATCTCCCCACAGATCAAGTGTTTCTGTTTCACAACTTTGGCTTTGCTAGTGTCAAAAAATGTCAAATCACATCATGATTCAGTTGGAACTAGATGATCTTAAGGTCCTTTCCAACCCTAACTATTCTATGATTCTATGTTCTTACTATTTGAACTGTAACTGGCAAACTGATACTTTGTTCCATGTTTGTGAACATGGCTTCTCCTCCAAAATACTCCAGCATAGCTACATGTTCCTAGCTGCTGGTCACAGATTTTGTTTTATGTCCTTCTCGTGCTGTTGCACTGGTTATTACCTCTAGCACAATACTGCCCACAACATCACTGTTTTTTATATTGTCAGCTTTGTATTTGAGGCCTAAATTAATCTTCCTGGATGAGATTATCTTGAGGGCCTTCACTGAACACGTTAGTATCTCAAAACTATGGTCACTTACGTTTCAGTGTTAATTATGGGGACAAAAAAAATCAGCACCCTTTGTATCTTTCAGATTTTTTTTTCCTACTCTCCTCTGCAGGAAGATGCTTCATGATACACCCAGTTCATCTTTACATGCAAATGCTTGCTTTCATTGCACTTGATGCAATGAATGTTTGCCGCACATTTATTTTGGTAGCCCTGCCAACCTAGGAAGACTCTTTCCCTTCTGAAACATGAAGGGTCCACTTTGTACTGTTGACTCAATTGCTTATTCTGGGGGAGAGGAACACGCATACTGTATGAGGAAGCTAATGCACACTAAAATTCAGCTTCCACTAACCTAGCATTAAAAGCCGTGTTTTAAATTTTGCCCTGGTTAATGCACAGAATCACAAATGGCTTACAAAAACAACTGCTGGGATGGGAGAAAGCAGGGAGTGACTAAGCAGGGAGAAAGAGTGGAATTAAGCTGCCTCACACCAAAATAAATGGTGTAACAACAGACTGAGAATCTGTAAGTTTCTCATTTCAACCCCATCCGCAGATTTCCAGCTTACACAAGTTCTATGAGTCAATCCATGAATGACTATGCAGATCATTCATTGCTCGTACATCTACCGAGCCTTGCCTTTAAACAGAAAACAATGCAACCAGCTCCTTCACATGCATTCACAGGCCAGGCACCTTTCCAGAATCAAAGAAATATAGGGTACGTTTCCAGAATCAAAGAACTGATACAGTTACCACAGCCTATGAGGATTTGAGCAGATTTAGATCAGCAGTTCAACAGTCATAACTATGGAATTATTTCACAACTTCACATTAAATAGGATTGACAGACATATTTTTAGCAGCTTTTGTAGTTTCTCTCTCACCTATTTTTTCCGGAAGTATTTTTAACAACTTTTCGGAATGACTGATTTGCTGAGGATCTTGTAGACATAGTTCTAGGAGAAGCACGAACAAAAGTAGATGGTGGTGTCTTAGGGATCTTCTTTACTAAATGAGTCACCCACTTCTTCTGTTCATCTTGACAGGATGCCAGTAACAGCAAGTCTCTTGCTGAAGTTACATCATAACTCACTGTATGTAAAAGAAGGAAGACAATTCCATGAAAACTAGGACTCATTATCAAAATAAGAATTATGACCTGCCAGGTGTGCCACTGGAAAGCACAACAGCACCTTTATACATACTTGGTTTGGATTTGTTTATCCATTTCCATTTTGTTCTCAACAAACAGCAGGGGAAATTATGTATATAATTTCCTTCAGTATTTGTCACTCTGCATTAATATTCTTGAGTATAACACTGATATTCAAGAAATGAGAAACTTACACTAATTGTAGTCTTAATACGCTGAAAAGTTGTGTGGGTGCCTTAGGGTGAGTTCCAGAATAGAAACTTAAAGGCTCCACTTCAGAGTACCCCAGAGGAAACCTTTACTTCAATCTGTGAAGTGCCTTAAGTACTACTCTTCAAGGTGTTGACACAGCCTGGTGATGTGGCCACTGCATTGTCCCTTGTGCGGGCCATGTATAAGTACAGAAAGAATGGTCTGGGGACCCAGGAGCTGCCCCATACTTGGGCACAAATATCTGGAAACCCTTGTCCTCTCAGGGCCCTCAGCAGAGCCGCGTCACTCACACCACCCAACAGAGGCTTCCCACAGGTGCCTGCACGTATGCACTGTTAACACTTGTATTTTAATAGCACCTTTGACATCTAAAATTATACAACTAAGGAGTAGAAAACATTTAAACTCGAGTGTTTTTATCTGCCTCCAATAGTTTAGTAGGTTTACTAAACTATGCAGAGAATAGAGAACTCAAAACCCCATGAGTATGTAATATATACCTTGTATTACTATATACCTTACTCATACCTTTGCATGGTGCAATTAATTCCTCTTTTTTATCCAAGTGGTCTCTGTGGCACTTTACGTGGCATCTTCGACATTCTAGGGCAGCAGGGGGTTTAAAGACATGCCAAAGGGGTTTGGCACAGGCCTCACAGTTGGCTGGGAAGTGGTATAACGTTGGAATAAATTCATGGCCTTTGTGATTCAGAAAATTTGTCTTCTCTGCCGGCTGTACTGGTTCTACCTCCAGCTCCTTCCTGCATTCCCCCTCATTAGCATAGAGAATCTGAAAGAGAAGACTGCTGTGTTACTGTTGAAGCTCCATGTATTTTTATACACTTTTCAAAGAAGCTGCCAAACTTTTTCAAGAGGGGTAAATAGAAATGAGAGTACTCTTCTTTTTACCTGGAATATTTTAGGAATTTCTTCCGTTTCAGCTCTATACACATCTCCTTGAGTTACAGGCCGGACATGGAACAGCTTACTAGATTAAAGAAATATGATTCAGAAAATGCTGAAAGGCTAGCTGTGCTTTTAAAACAGTTATCAAAGTGCTTTTCAGTTCTTACAAACCTTGTTTATGTAAGCATTATGATAAATTTCAAGCTGTAATGTGATTTTAAACTAATTCATAAACGATATAGACCTTGTCTTCCCAAGTAAGACCAAAATATTTCATAGCATGGAAAGAGCGTTATCTTACAACGGGTTCAAGATCCATCATGGCAAATTTACATGTGAAAAAGACTTACAAATTCTTCCTCAGAACACTGGGAAGTCTGATTATTGCTAGAAGAGCTTACTGATAAGCCTGTGTGATAACCATATGAAGTCTAGTACTACTCAGTAATTTATTTGTTTTTACTGAATCATGTTATCAGTTAATAAATAATCAATGCCAGAGTACCACAAAAAGGCAATCTGGGGCACCAGCTGTTGAAAATGCTATAAAACTTGGAACAAACATCATTTTATACTGGGTCAAGACTAACTCCATCTATCCCAACATCCTGTTTTCAACAGTTGCCATAACAGATATTTATGAAAAGAGAGCAAGAAACAGCTCAAAGAGAAAATAACTCTTTTCCTGGTTACGAGCAATTGGCAGCTTAAGCACTTCCTGAGTTTGAGATTCCTTCCAGACCACTATATTTGTTAGTCACCAACAGACCTATTCATGAAGTTCAAAACCTTTTTTCGATTACTACTCTATAAGGTCCCATAATGTCAAGCAGCTGTTCAAACATCAGAGTCATGTATCAGCAATGGACTTCACCGATAACTGACACAGTTCTCCTCATGTATAACCAATATAAAGGGATTACAATTCATTTATTTTGTCATTTTAGACCGAAACCATCTGGAAAAGCTAGAAATGCTTTGGGCTTGATCAACATTGATCCTTCTCAGACAGCAAGAAAAAGGTATGAGGCAAGGGGATGAAACCTGAAATCAGCTGAAGCAACTGGAAACACCTGTCCTTACACTGAATTGTAACAAGAGATAGGTCCCTCACTGTCTCTGAGCCTCCTCTGTCATAACGAGGTTTTCCTTTCTGTAAATTCAGACCAGTGACTACAAACAGTGCCACACTATTGTGCATTTAACTTTTTTCTAACTTTTAGCAACAGCAGACAGAACAAAAAGTAGTATCTTCTGTTAACAGCACCCAAAATACAGTTACGCAGATGTTTTCCAAATAGTATGGGAAATTAAAAATTATTTATGGAATTTTGATTCCAAGCTTCTAGATTTGTTATGATTTACCTCACATACAATGCACTTTCGTGTGTAAACTAACAGTAACTTTACTTACTCTATATCTAGTACCATGGATGGATTAGACTGGTCCTTGTCCTTTTCATCATTGTAGAACAGTATCTTTTTACTGCTCACCACAACATACTAGGGAAATAAAGGATAAAACCCAAGTTAAAATCACACTGAGTTTTAGAGCAGGAATGGACTGCAGGCCCTACTTTCAAGAGAATTCCCAAATGCTGAGTATGCCTGCAGTGTCTACCCCCCAACCCCAAAAAGCCCAAGGATGCTGTCTTCAACCTAAAGTACACAGACATCCTTCCAGAGCTGCTCACAATCACACAGAATTCCAAACATTTGCTCATTTGACAGGAAAAACAAAGCAAGATGCTCAGAAAGTTTGTAACCAATATGCCAGTTAAGATCCAACACCTCTAACCTGAGCATTTCCCAGTGAGTTCAAGACTGTAGAATTCTCTACTCTTTGCTGCCAAGGTGAACAAATAGCTTATTTTCAGTAACAGGATTATAAAGAAGCTTACTCAAAGGACAAATAAGATTTTTTATGGTTCCAAGATGACCATGGTAAAGCATTTCCTCACTCACCTGTTGTAAATTTGCAGTGTTACTACTACAGATTTCACACTGAACTTGAATTTTCTTGTTGGCTTTCTTTTTTCTTCAGTATTGTAAACACACTAAATTACTCTAATTACTTTGTTTCTTAAATGTGAGCTGTAAAACCATTCACTGTATGTCTACAAAACTTCTCAAGGGAATTGAGGAAGAAAAAAAAACCTCTCCATTTGTACCTGTTTCTTCCAGCCATGCCGCTTTATATTTCCTTTATTTGGTATTGAAAGCCAACCTTCAAGTCTTGATTCTGTTGGGTTTTTTTTAACAAAAAAAAGCATATTAATTAATGTTATATAATTATAATAACAAAGCAGAACAGCACAAAAGCAAACTATTACCAGAAAGGAAGATGTAGTACATGCAGTAATAGGCAATTACCTATTCAGCAAAGCAGAATAAAAAGCACAGCTAAATGAAATGAAGATATAAGCATTTACTTCATGCTTCATCGCAAGCTAACATATGATGATACAGTTGCTGCAAAATAAAGTGAAGCCGTTTGCCTTGATGCCAAAAGCTAACACTGTATGTAAATAGTTTGCAAAGAGCCAAGCTGTAAAGACTTCGCTTCAAAAATGTGTTACTGTTTAAAAGGAGGATGATTAAGAGATTTTTCAATATAAACACAATTTAACATTTGGAGAGGCTACATGAAAATACTCAGCAGGAAGATGCAACAACTAAAATCAGATCCACAATTTCCCAAGGGATACAAAAAAAAAAAGAACGCACAAGAGCAAGCAAAGTTGCAGAGTTACATGGGTGTCCCATTACTCACAGAAGGTAAGCATAGGAGATAAATAAATAAGGAGTGCAGGAAGAATCAACTAGATATAAAGAATAAGAGACAAGTGTTTTACTCAAGTTGTCAGTGGACAATTTTCCAAAGAGTAATGTAATAACGTATTTTCCTACCATAAAACTACTGAAACAGTTTAACAATTATACAAAGAAGCATCAAAAGAAAACTAGCATTCTGCCTAATGCAACTCAGTATTTAAACACTCTCCCGCTAACTGATACTGGGGTTTGAGAGTGCTTTTAAATTAGGAAGCCAGGTAATAGCAGTAAAAAGCTGTTGTGATTCCATGAATCGGAAATTACACAGTAGAGAGTCTCACAATTTTGTAAATGTGAGAATACAGTAATCAACTTTTCACTCCATAATTATAAAATTTCACAATTGAGAAAAAAACTCGTACATTTTTAAATGTTGTGTGATTCTGTGGATGCACCTTTACAATAAGCTGAACTGGCAACACTGAAAATTTCAAAAACATTTAAGTTAGAATCTCCCGAAACATCTTCCACAAATATGTATGTAAGAAGGAACTACTGATTCCTTTTATTCTTCAGAGATAACTCCGTGTGAGGTATATCCAAGCAAGCTCTGAAAATAACATCCAAATATATATTTAAGGTATTGTCCATACATTGTTTTGTAAAATAATGAAACTAGCAGCCTAGCCTTGTATAAGGCATTAAAATTAGGCATAAACCCCCCCTTCCAGCAATAGCCTGACAGGATACAATATTCAGAAGTGGACTACGCTTAAAAACATATAATTATTTCCTAACATTTCTCCACATAAAGTAACTTCAAAATATTTGGGGATTGCTGAACTACTGAAATTCTCATTGGAAGAAAGGCATTTTAGCAGAACTCATTCCAGTAAGAAAATTTCCTAGAAAAATTAAGGAAATTTGTTTCCCTGCCTCTAATATCTGCACAAGAACAGTGGGGAGTGGGAGTTTCACCCCCTAGGCCCTTCCTCAGTTCTTGATATTCAGTAGCTTTGGAAAAGGAAACCTATTTCCTTCATGGCATCACAAATGATGCTCACCCTATTTTGAATATTTTGAAAAGCTTTTACATCAAGAGAAGATTCATCAATTTTTAGAAATTTTAGAAATATCCTAAAAGTCAAGTTCTTCATTGCAAAAGAACTGATTAATTGCGAATAAAAAGTTGCTATGTAGTTCTAATAAGGAACATAGTATGGACAACTGCAGTGCAAAAGGAATACAGAATGGATGATGGTGATTTGAAAGGAATAAGTACACATCTGTCCAAACTGTGGTATATGAAAATCGGGAAAGATCCAATAATGGTAAACTTTAAAAGATGCACCAGGTACTGTGTTGCTTATAGAGTCAGTGTGACTTTTTCTAAGTTCACTTCTATTTCAGCACATTCTGATAGAAATTTCAAAGGAAGTAGAAAGTTGGTGAGCCATTACAAATGAATTGGTTGACATTCTTTTCTGCCTACTACAAATCTATTTTAGTAAGCAAATTTTATTTGCATGAGAGATGATTTCTGAGCTGTGAATAACATTCTGCAGTTGAAAATAACAATTTATGAATGTATCAAAGCTAACATCCGTCTGGAACCAAATGTACTCTTGAAAGGGTAGATAAGTCCTTCCCTTCCAACCTCATCACAAAGGTTTGTCTCAAGTAATATTTATAGTGTATTTTAATTTCCTTTGACAGAGTTAGCTAGCAAAACTACAAATGCTCATCTGGCCATTTCACAAATATTTGATCCAAAAGAATAATATTTATGAGTGTTCTGATTAAGTAATTAAGAAAATATGGACTATCTAGACTATTAAAAAGATTCTTCTATTCTTGTCTTTTAAAGTAGGATCAAAACTATTGCCTGACAACATCCCTGTATTTTGGAAAGAATCCCAGAATAGATAGTTCATATTTTCCCAATCCAGCAAATCCAAGATAGGCCGCAAAAATATCTGATAGCTAGCTGGACCTGAAAAGAATATGAAGAAAGGATTCCATAAAGGCTACAGATCTTAGAATTATCTCTGAATATATATAAAAATGTGGATTTGCATTCTAAATATCTGCATGGCTAGTATTCGTATTGCCAGGATTCACTGTGATTCAGCATGATAAATTTGACTTCTAACAGTACGTCTTCAATAGGATCACACAAGACAACCATGACTATACTGATTTATGAGACTTTTCATTGTTTTGGAGCTAAGTAACACAGGCACTTTCAAGAGCAGTAAAGCATCTTTTTCCAATGTTCAAGAATTCCTGTGCCTCAGACTCTTCCATGGTAACCACATAACTAGAGATACTACCTTGCTCATTCTTTCCAGTTTACCCTTCCCACTGCATTCTTTCCTTCCTCAGGCTGTTTTACTATAATTTCATCTGGATCTTACCAAGGATTGCTGGCTGGATCTTGCTTTGAGGTTTATTCAGGTGATAGCTACTTGCAGGTGTTTCAGAAAGTTCTATGTTGCATATTCAAAAAAAACCTATGGGCTTAAATGGTCCGTGTTTATTATTCAATCCTATTTTTGTGTAAAATATTATCTATAGCCTATGCTGTAAAATATTATGCACTGCAGTTAAACCTGCAGGACAGCTCAACTGCTTAAATTACCTTGCCAGTCAGATGAAAAGAATTACTTTACAACAAGTGCCCTATAACAACTAGGACAAAATCCTTTAAGTTCTGATTAGGTTTTGTCTTGACAGAGAAGAATTCTGTTTACAATCATGTAAGCATTCAGATTTCTTAAGTCCAGCCAGAAGGAAGATGCATTTCAAAGGCATCAACAAAAAGCAAGTATTTCAGCTGTTTCAGCAAGGACTCTATTAACATTGGAGACATCAACTGAGACATGAGCTGCTATCTGAATCAATGATCAGGAGTGTGAGCTACAAAAAAAGCCTGGAACCGGATACAAGGAAAACCTTTGTCCACATCATGATCCTTCCCATCTGGAGAAGCAAATACCTGAAAATAGTCTGTATTGTCTAAATGAGCCAATCCCTACACCTTGAGAATACCTAAGTGGCCCTAGGAGCCACAAGAACTTGAGAGGGTATTTAGGTTCAGTGACAGACAGAAACCACCTCCAAGGGAGATGTAGCTGTAAGGTGGTGTTACTGTGTGATTTCTCTGTACCTACCACCAAATATCTACCACAGAAAAAATTACCTCTTAAACAAGATGCTTTTCAAAGTGCTCTGAAAGAATGTCTATGTTCAGGCCACAAAAGTGATGGGAACTTAGTACACAGCTGAAGACAAACAACTTCATAGAACTGAATTGCAGCAAATGAACTGCTGTGGCATGCCACCTTTCTTTTTGAAGACTAATTACTTGGTTTGCAGAAAAATAACTACGTACTGGATAATTTTCTCTTGCACAGGATACTTCTACTTTGAAGACTCGCCTTTTTTTTTTGTCCTCACAATACTAGTGCAATCCTTCTCTACCCTCTACTTGGCTCTTTAACAAATATGTGAAAACTGACTAAATATACCAGTGTCAATCTCTTTTAATTTAAAGAGCAGCAGCATGTAAGGACATGATCTAAATCTAGACAAGTCTAGATCAAGACATGTATTAGAGGTCCTACCTATATGACACAGTAACACCATCAGCACAACTGCAGTAAAAAGCTGAGGCATGTGTGGAGAAAAGAGCAAGAAAGAAGACAAGAGAAATGAAAGGCTATTAAAAAAGAAGTAGAGGAGTCATGAGCATAGAAGATGAAGACCACAAGAACTTCCAGTAACTGTGATGTTCTAATTAACAATGGAGATGATACTGCACATACCAAAAATTTCTGCCCCCAGAACTGAAGTAGCAAGTAACAGTCATAGTCAGAAGCCATACACCTCTCCAGAGGTAAAACTGAAAATAACGGACTGTAACGAGGCAGACAAAAAGAGCTTGATCCTACAGCCTTCCTAAGATCTTGGGAGACAACAAGGTCATGCTGACATACTACTGCCCTGAAGAAGAAAATGGAGAATCTGACTGAATTCCCCTTTTTCTTTATTAAGTTCTGACTGGAGCTTTCAGTTTTCCTTCTCTGTCTTCCTCAGATTTTGCATGTGGAGGCATTGAGTGTTTTCAGTGTAATACACAACAGCCATCAAGCTGAAAATGGCTGATAAGCAAAGTAAGAAAGTTCAAAACTATCCTCTTATGTAGAACAAATCTAGTCTGTTTTCTTGTAGAAAAAATTAAGCTTTCAATTTACACGAGGTCTGAAATTTTCAATAAAAAATATGAACTACAGTGTTCCTAATTTAGAGACGTTATCAAATCATTATGCTTGATTCCAAATTTTTGGAATTTTTGGATTGCTCCAATTTGAGCATAAAAAAAACAACTGAGTAAAACCCCTCTGATTTCTTTTTCTTACCCCAGTTAAATGGAATGCACTGATAATTAGCTTCTATGAGAAACTCCTGAGAAATACTGACAGGTCAGAAATACCAGAGGGAGTTTCCTAGCAGGTGACAGCTAAGAATAAGAATGTTCCTTCACCAATCTAGCAATTCTAAGAATTCCCAATACTGAGTGTTTTGATGGAAGTCTAGTCCAGAAGACATTTTGAAAAGTAGTAAACCAGACATTTACTTTTACAAGATGGCAACTGCCTGAGCGTTTTACAGCTCGAAATTCAGAGAGCAAAACACTTCTTGGACAGAATGGAAGCTGTGAAGAAAAGACTGTATCACTACCCAAATGAAAATCTATTCTAGAACAGATTTCACTTAATTATGAACTACAAATCTAAAAATATACTAAGGTGAAGACAGGACATGAAAATAGACACAGAAAGGAATAACTACATAAAAACATACACTAAGTCTGGTAACCTACCTGAAAATTCAATCACTCTAAGACCCCTGGAAAAACTCTAGAATGTGGCAATCTGAGCAGCATGAAGTGCATTAACAGGAAAACAGACAACTAAAATGATTCTATTTACTTTTATCTGATTACTTGTCCACTAAAGTCTTAAAATACCCAAAATAGTATTGTATTTTTGTATGCTTGAATATATTTTTCTACAATAAAAATCAGACTGTAAGACAATTTATTAATAACTTCATGATGAATTATAAAATTACTTGACTACGCAAAAATATAAACCTAGCTCCAACATCTGGAAATTGTTAAGCACAGCTTATTACCACTGAACATTTTTTCCTGTATCTAGGAGATACAGAAGTGGATCATGTGAAAGCACTAACTGATTGCACTTTTAAAACACTGGGGAGGAAGAGATCACTGATCAGCGTAACAGTGCGTCTCAAAATATAATGCCTGGAACTGATACGTCATGGAAATGGCAAACTACATTACTATTTGTTCTTGTTTTAATTTGCTAAATCAGAGCTCCATACAACCATAACAGCATTATGAAAATTCCTTGAGTATTTTTCACATTTTATTGCCACGTGTCACAATGGTGCTACCTGACTGTAAGAACAGACAAGATCAAGGTAATTTTGCATTCAAAATACAAAAAACAGTCACAGTGTTGTGGAAGTGCTGGCCCTGTATTCTGTTCACTGGACACTGCACATTGTATTCACTATATGCAAACAGCAGCAGATGTAAAGATATTCCTTCCATAAAAGCAGATAAAAATTATGCTAAGGGCAAGCTATACAGTGGGAAGTGTGATGCGGAAAGAAATTCAGACTTAAATATAAGCAGCTAAGCTATGAAATAAAATACAAAAAATAAGGAAGTGGATAGGCGCTACTGGAAAAGAAAGACAAAAGATTTTTAAAGGTAGTAACTTGTTGGAAACGGTACCTTCTGAAACTATGTGTATGCACAAAATCAAGTAGTTCAAATATGCTTTTCTCTTACCTGAAAGATTTCCATCTGTTTCATCTGGCTGGAGACTAGCAACACTGGTAGAATCCATTCCTTGCTGGAGGTCCAAGATTTTCCTTCGTAGTTGTTCTATATCACTCTCTTTACTATCCAGCTGCATCTGGAGCTCATTCCTGTATGTAGATTCTTCTGCTAGTTGCTGTATGTATATACACATGCATAGTTACTGTGATTTCAAAAATATGACAGCAAGGTATTCTGAAAACAAAACTTACTATTTTTTTTAATATCTCTTGATACTTTTGATAGCATTAACATAAATTATTATAGTAGAATTTTTTGTTCAGCTTTGGAAAAAAGTTAAATATCAAAGATCCAGCAACACATTCAAGTAACACACAGTCAGATTAACTCTTAAATTACCATTTGTTTTGCAAAGGAGATCAACCTGCAATGAAATAAACTGCACGAATAGCATGAAAAACAGTACTTTTTTTTTAGTTTTCATAATGTATAACTTTTTCATAATGTGTAACTTTTTATAACTTCCACAGTTAAGAATTTAGGAAGAGGAAATGAATGAGAACAAGCACAGCTGCACATTTGTTAAGGTCTCTGCCTCACTAGAATTCTGCAGCCTAGAACATCTGGAACAGAAGTTGCCATTTTTTCAAGCAGACTAGGAGCTGTACATTTTTCCTGTGGAAAGAATTCCACAATGTGACAAAAATATTAAGATGATTTTACCGCTTGCATTTCATTGACCTCCTTCTGGTATTTCACTACCATCTGATTGAATTTCTCTTTTTCTTGATTAAGTTCTAACTGAAGCTTTCGGTTTTCCTTCTCTTTCTTCCTCAAATCTTGCATGTTCGCTTTCTTTCTGTCTATTTTGAAATCTTTCCGGTTCATTATCTCAGCCAGTTTGTTGACAGCCTGTTAAGAAATAGGAAAACCAGTAAGAAAAATGCTAGATGCAAGCATGCTTCATACAGAACTTCCAAGTTCTTCTAGTTATAGGATTCAATCAAAAACCAAATCTTCACCAACATAAATGACCCTTACTTACAACAGTAAGTCATAAAAATGAAAAGTAAACAACATCAAATTATTCTTTTGATTGTATCGATCAAGAATGCATATTATACACCATGGTTAATATACAGTTAATCTCAAAGGAACTAAGGGTTAATTATACAAAAAAACCCAATAAATTGAAAATCTGATATGCAAAATAATTGTTATTAAATTGCATTAAAAGTTATACCTGTGTCTTCAGAGTTCTTTCAGTGTTAATGCTCTTCTCATAATGCATTCTAATATTATTGATTTCCTCTTCTTTTTTTATTTTGTATTCTGTTAAAATAATATTCAACTGAGTCATTTTAGGACAAAGTAAATATTTCTAAGCTTAATCATTTCTACAATTTCATCTATTTTTCCTCCTCCATTTTCCTGTTGTATCACTTGATGTGTAAAATACAAATAAAATAGCAATAAAGGTTATTAGTTTAATGCTACTATAATGATGGAAAATGACCAGAGAGATATATATAATCAGGAAGGCATCAAAACGTATATATTTTATATATATATATAGAGAGAGAGAGATACATATATACACCAAGACAACATAAATATTTTTCTTTCCTGATGATGACTAAGTTTGTTACCCCATTTCTTTCATGTTTGCACTACCAAAAGTGTTTCTGCACTACCAAAAATTATCAAGTCAGTACCTACACAGAATAAGACTGATACAACTGGACCCACATTCAGTACAGATTCTTAAACCAGGCATAAAGTAAACAGGAAAAAAAGGCTTTCTTTAAATGAGGAATGACTCTGTTATATGCTTCCCCAAACTCCTCTGGTAGACTCAAGTAACTGGTGTGTGACAATCTCTCAATCATACCTCCAGTCTGCTCATTGAGAATGAAATGAGTAAAATACTTCAGTAACTTTCATGCACACAAGGGCATGGCTGACAGAAGGGGGTTGAACGTAAGAATGACCTGTAGTGAAAAGGCATTCTTGACTATGCCCACTAGTTCTAACTTAAAGTGACAGGGGAGTGTGAGCAGAAACTCCTGCTGGCTGTCTCAAATCAACTCCCTGTCCTCCATGCGCCTTCCTACGGCTTCTAGGAGGATCTGTTCCACAATCTTCCTAGGCACAAAAGTGAGGCTGACAGGCTGGTAGTTCCTGGGATCCTTTCTACCCTTGCCAAAAAGGGCTGTGATTTACAAGGAGGATACATTTTCAAGATTAAAACAATGACTATGATTTTTTATCAAGCCCCAAATAATAGGGAAGACAAACAGCAATGTTATCTCCCATTTCCCATTTTGCCACATATGCTTCATAACAGATGAATTAAAACTCCAAATACGACATACCTTCTTCCTGTTTCTTAATTTTTTCACTGATCTCTGAATTTTCCTTTGTTATTAAATCAACATCTTTGGTTAACGTGTTATTAGTTTCTTCCAGCTAAATGAAAACAGACACATTTTAAAATAAAGAATTCTTGCCATCAATTCTAAAAATATTTATAATACTATTAAATACCCTTAAAACTCTAACAGCCGTTTGCTTGGAACGCCTTCCTCAGATCATATATAAAAAAATCTGCTTACCTTTCCAACTTGGATTTAAATAAATAATAAAAAAAGGTAGTTCTAAGCTGTCTCGATTTACGAGAAGGCTCAAAATACACCTCTCCCAGAAAGAATTTTTTCTTTTTGATTATCTTTGCAGAGCTGACAACAGTGCAGTATGGAACTGAAAACCCAACTGTGGTAAAATTAGATTGTTTGTTATTGAATGTGGAAATTTCCCATGAATTTCTGGTACTTTGGAAGAAGTAGCACCTAGAAGCCTGATCCCCTGAATACAGACAGAAAAGCAATTGATAGATGATACAACTCTAGCATGCAAGGCTAAAGTACATATATGGCATCTGCTGCTAAATAATTAGTCATGTATCATGAAAAATAGGTTTAAATTAGCATAGTAAAAGAACTAAATTTGGAGTAAGTCAGAGCATACACAGGCAAATATGTACATAGGTTTACAAAATAAAGACCAGAAAGGAAAACCATTACACTTACAGTATGGTAGCTGCCACAGTCAAGATCACTTTGTCAGCCACTTAAATACATATTAAAAACCAGACAGAACTGCAGCCCCAAAAAAAGGTTTTGCTTGAAGCCTATAGAAATAGTGTCTGACAAAATTATTACAATATCTGAAACCAAAAATCATATTGCCAAGAAGGTATTCCAGTCTTCTAAATGCTTCTTAAGAAATGGTGGCAATTCTGAGATTTCAAGCTTATCAAAGAGAAGTGTAACAAACACAGCTTTTGCTATCGTCACACAGAGTTTTGTTGCGGTTTTTTGTGGGTGTTTTTTTGCCCTTTGTTTTTTTTAATATATTACAAGTAAGAAACTCAAGACTTATTCTACAGTAAGAGTTGTTCCACAAATTTACAAGATTGAAATAACACATTGGGCAATGAGAAGAAGTAACCACAAAAGGCTTAATAACTGAAATGAAGACATTCAGTTGATTTTCATTCTGGCTTCACCTCAGATGTCATCAAGTCTACATTTCTTTGGGAGTTCACAAGATGGGATTGATATGTTGAAGGTTCCAAACAAGTCCAAAACTTTGGTACTTATCACTTATGATGACAGGACTTCATAAATTAAAATAAAAACATTTTCTGTTTTCAGCTGGAAGATCTATATAGATACTAATTATAGTGCAATAATTTACCCTTCTGATGATGCCGTCCTTGTCAGTCATCTCTTGCCTGTGTCTTGATGCTGCTTTTTTGCTTTCCTGACTTAGTTCAAAATACTGTTCTTCAAGGAGTGCTCGTGCCAACCGTTCCGACTCGGCTTTAGTTTCAGCTAAATCCAACTGGGTAGTGAGCGTTTCTCTGTAAAAAGAACATGAACATTTTGTTCTACACAGAACACTCAACTTTTTCAGGAAGACTAACAATCCCAAATTAAACCACTCCACTGACTGTCATTATCTTAGTTTCTAAAGAAGAACAAGATTTACAAAAACACACTCTGTACTCCTGTATTTTTGACTGTCCACACAAGCTACAGCAGCAAGCTTACTACAATTCAATTAAAATTTCAATCCTCCATGAAACACCAACCCTTAGGAAAGCAGGTGTGACAAATTCTCCTGCCTTTGAGGAATAAAAAAAAATTAAATTGCATGTACCATGTGGCCCATCAAAAGATATTTAAACCTATCAGTATTAGCTGCTACTTCAGACAAGATTACTGCTCATGAAGATGTACGCTCCACATCATTTTAACAGTAATGAAAACTGCACAGAGTTTCTGAAAATATACAGTGGTTCTCTAGGCAACCTTTTGCAGAAAGGCTTGCAAATTCTATCTACACAGCTTGAGAGGCAGGGACATTAACCTATGTGCAGAATCTCTTTAATATATACGCATCTGATCCGTCCAGCATACAAGCCAAACTTTCTTGCTCATGCTTTAAGTATAGGCAGAGCTCCTTGTATATGTCTCCAAAGAAACCCACACAAAGCACAGTGACCAAACTAGCACCCAGGAGTCAGATGCACTCAGCAACAGGTGACACAGCCCACAGCATGCGGAGACAGAAGTGGCAATCCATGACTGCAGTATGGGCTCATGACAGATGCCCTTCCTGCACTGTAAAATATAAAGATATTTACACAGTGAAATACGTATTGGAGTCCACTGATTTGATACATCTGTAGCAGATATGGGCCTCTACTACAAAACAGGTAACTACTGAAGTATACCTTTGTCACAATTCCCAGGGAAAAAAGGAATCTATAAAAAGAAAAATCCAAAAAACAAGAGAAAAAAACCCAAACAACCAACACCCCCACCAAAAAAAAAAAACACACACACAAAAAAAAAACAAAACCAAAAAAACCACCAAGCCAAAACCACACCACCCTCCCACCTCCTGCTCTTTTTTCTTTTAAAGTTGGATCTTGCTCCTGAACAACTTTGCACAGACAGGTGTTTTCTTCCTACATAATTCTTTCTCCCTTCCTTTACGCATTGAAATGCATCACAAACACTGTACATAACATCCTGCCGATGCTCAAGTAGAACAACTGACACAAACTTCAGAAGAGAGAAACTTGCTTCATTCATAAGACTACAGTCTCCTTCAGAATCAATATATATTAAATTAATAAATTGGAAAACCAAGCTTAAACTTTTTGCCTTATTTGCTGACTTAGAAAATGGTACATCGCAATTAATCATTGTTGGATTAACTGGTTGTGCTGTAATCGGAAGTGTACTAAACCTAGAATTCAAAGTATTTTCATTACCTTTTTCTCGAATTATTTGCTATAGAAGTACAGTAATTACTAAGATAACACAATCAAATAAAGAAGTTGTTACACAAGCAAGATGAATACCACAAATTGGAATGTATTTTCAAATTTCTGCATCTTCCTAAATTCTCAGACATCATCATTCCCTTTTCCAGATATTACATACGGAGTCCAAAGCAAATATGAATAACCATATTTGGCTTTGGAAGTCAGCATAGACAAAATTCAATGTATTTGCCATTTTGCAAGGAATTTTGAACCCTTTTGAAGACCTGACTTTTTCTGAAGGAATTAAACAGTTAAAATCTTCATAAGTGAGACCACACTACAAGGAAAAACTTATGTGTATCTGAGAAACACAATGTGCATACTTTTCATTTTGCAATTCCTGCATTTTTCTTTGAGTTTCTTTATTCTTTTCATCAATTTCCTCTTTCAGTTCCTTAACCTGTGTTTTGTAAAGTGTCTGTAAAAGAAAGCATAAAGAATCATTAGTCAAATTGCATATTAAATTCTTCATTGTTTTGGTACTGGGTTCATTTGCATTTGTCAAACCCCAGCACGTGCCAGCGCTGTCTTCAGTGACATTTCCTCCTTCCTGCCTGTCCAAGATGCTCCTTTTCAGTTCCCCTTGTGCAGGGAGCTGAGGTGACCAGGTTAGTTTTCTATTTTCTAGTCTGGTTT
This sequence comes from Lathamus discolor, assembly GCF_037157495.1. Taxonomy (NCBI): domain Eukaryota; kingdom Metazoa; phylum Chordata; class Aves; order Psittaciformes; family Psittacidae; genus Lathamus; species Lathamus discolor. Next base: position 111,084,292 of record NC_088885.1, read on the forward strand.
CCTGCACAGTTGTACAAGAAAACCAGATGACAAATGGGAAGGAATGCACTAGGACTCAGCTGAGCACATCTCTCGAGACAACAGGACAAAACTGCATCCTCTTGTAGCATCACTCTCTCAAAATGTCAGCCAAATAAGGCTAATGCTGTCCTGTGTTTCCACCTGTTGTATTCTCTTTGTATCTATGTATCTTTTCTCTTAGACCATAAGCTGTGCGCAAACTGACTTCTTCCAGATAATTGACTCAAGAGGTCTGTCTGACTTGCACGAACTACTTCCATTCTCAATTACTATATTGTTATTACTACCATCAGTAATTCTGAAAGTTCAAATTTTATCTTCTATAGTAAAGTACTTTTGCTAAATGTTCAGACTGAAATGTCTCATCTGAACTACGTGCTAAAGAAAAAAAAAAAGAGAAAACAGAATGAAACAATACTCTAGATCTTATTAGCAGTATGTTATGGAGAAATGCACAGAAATCTGTAACACATAATGAAATTAATCATATGCAGTTTAGTAATTGCCCCTCCAAGGAAGAGCCGAACTTTAAAAGTACTTCCCAAAGTGAAATGAGAATGCCCATACTTACAAAAGTATTTGAAGGTCAGGCATTGTAGAGCATCTCATACCATTGCTGCTTTTCACAGAAATTAAACAGATAAAACTAAGTCTATGAAATACACATCTTGGCTACCTGAAGTACCAAATAAGGCTCTTAAAGGACTCAGGTCAGAGCAGGTATCTTTTTAGAAGGGTAAGGAATACATGCAGAATGCTCCTTGATCTATGGTTCTTAATTACACTTATGGTAGATCAGTAGCATGGAATATATTCCATTAAGTACAGAGGTTCTACAAAAGTTGGCAATTGTATCAGAAAAATGTCTTCACCAAGCTCAAGATAGGAACTACTCTGATGAATTCAGATAAGAGTTACTCAATACACAAGATTTGACAAACAAATACAAAGCAACAGACTAGATACTGTCTAATGTTCTCCATTTTTTTGTTCCTTGCTTGTATTTTGTGAATTGCTGATTTATGTCAGCTGGTTAGTTACATTTAAAGAATGTTAATGTCAAACTATTCACTGTTCAATGATTTCATGTCAAAATGTAGCACTCAATTTTTTGCAAGTCTTACCGAAAAATACTGCTCAGCTTCAAGCTGATCCTGAAGCTCACGCATTTGACCTTCATTTCCTCTGTACTGTCTTTGAGGCAATAAAGAAGGAAAGCATGTAAAAAGTCAGCTACTAACAAATGACAAAGATTATTTCTAACCAGAACAGCATCCTACAAAGACCTTACATTTGCACATGTTATTACAAAGACCAACAGTGTATCCTAAAATTCTGATTTAATTACATTCCTTATTCTACCCTGATGATCATTTCAGAATGTAATTGAGAAGCCAACATTTCTCCATTTAGAGTACTTCTTAAGTCACCTGAAGGACCATATGACAGAAGCCTAATTAATGAAAAAAGTTTTTAGTCAGCTTAAGAAATGTTAAGAGAAATAATCAGGTAGTTAAGGGGGAAAAGAGCTATTGACTCCCCCATAGTAAAACTAAAAGTCCCACATGATTTAATTAGTATCACAGTCAACCATAAAGAAGGCAGTCAAATAAAAATGGCACATGTACATATATATGCCTTGACATAGCATGATGAGCCAAGAATTTTTCCGCATTATAGCTCATAACAAAAAAATTCCAACACTGATGGCTACATAGAGAAATCATAACATGCAGCTAAAAATACTCTTTTAGTTTAGGAAAAAATGCCTATGCACCAGAGAACTTTATTTGCTAACAGGAACAGGCAGAACAGTACATGTATAATTAAGCAATTTTTTCCATTTTACTTCAGATTTTTACTTACTTAGCAAGTTGAGCCAACTCAAATTCCAGTAATCTCTTTGCTTCCAACAACGTATTGATTTCCTGTTTCAGCTGCTTCTCGGAACCCTTCAAGTTATCTGCTTCAAAGGCTTGTGCCTTTAATTCATTCTGTGCCATTATTCGCTTATTGGTCTCTTGTTCCAGCTGAAGTGTTAGATTCTTTACCTAAAAGAGAAATAGTTCAATTTAGGAGCATTTGCTGAATAACCAATTCCATGTGGTTGAAAGTGTTTCATATACGGATTATTTTATTTCAAATACCATTGCCTAGATGCTACATGTTGCACAGTATTAAAAATATTCCTAAATCTCCAATCACTTCAGTGCAATAATCTTATGGAAAGCTGCTGCCCTTACAGAACGTACTGATATGACACTGCATGGTAATAAAGCTTCCCCATACTTAGCTTATTTTAAAGTCCCAAATGTGTTTTATCTTATCTTAAAGGTAACAATGGAGGAAACACAAATTGTGTGCTGAAAGGTCCCGCAAGCCTCTCTCTGGATTTCAGATCCTGACAACTTCTCATCCTAGAAAGAACCGCAGCCTACCAGCTATATAAAAACTAATTTATACAACAGGTGTTGCAACCTTCATTCCCAGTGTCCTGTAAAAAAAAGGTATATAATATATAATACCTAGTTTTCACACTCAATATTCTAATTGTGTTTCCTGGAATAAATGCTTTTCTGGAAAATGCAAACTCAGAACTGCAAACCATCCAAACCCATTAGACTACACAGTCAAATTCACAATCAATTTTTTATTTTTAAAAAAGAAATGGAAACAAAACAAAAAAAAGCATTATAAGAAACTGACGGCTCAAATATGTAAGGCATCGAAGAGCTAAGAAACAAGCAGAAACTACCTAGCACTATTTAGGCCAACAACTGTCTACTATTGAGAAGTGTATTACACAGTTCACTGTAAGTGAATTTAATTTTCCATTTCCCAGTGCAACTATAATTTCTTATTTATATAGAAAATTGCTAGTGATGAACATTTTACTTACTTCATCTTCCAGTCTCTCCTTTTGCTCAAGAAGGTGTTCCAGTTTGTGCTGAGATTGCTTCAGGTCAAAGTCCAGCATCGAACACTGTTTTTCAGCTTGAACTATTCGATTTTCTGCCTTTTCTCTTGCTGCCCTCTCTTCCTTTATTTTTTTTTCCATTTCTAAACAAGATTAAAAAAAGAAAAAACAACAAATATGAGTATGTAGCTTCTGCAAGAGTGCTTGGATAAACAGTCTTAAATGTTCTAATAATTTACAGGTGCTTTTGTTCAGCTATTTAAACTCTTTGGCTGTTGGACTGATTACTGAGTAAAAATTTCCTGGCATTATTGCAAGAAACACTAAAAAAAAAAAATTCCAATTTGCATTCAAAGCACTGGAATATTATCATGACAACTGAAAGATAGATAGCGAAATAAATTAAAAAAATGCAGATTCTTGAAGTAATCATTGTGAAATAAAGGCAACGTTTCATTTCCAGGAATGGATAGTAGAGCAAAAAAGAACAAATGCTACCATTTGTGTTAACTTTCTGAAAAGTTACAGACTACACATCTAGGTACTGATGACATTCACAAGGAAAACCTGATGTATTCAATTAAGATGTCAAGACACATCTTTGACTCATGGATATTTATATATAAAAGAAACTTCACCACTTCAGACAAGCCTGACACAACACCAATATTTTTGATGTAGTTACACAAGAGTGAATACTCCTTGATAATGCATTCTTTCAATTCTGCTTAGGAATGCCAGGATTTCAAGATCCAATAGCTTTTTAGAAGCCAAGGAAGGCTCTGACTGCAAACCAAGTAAGATATTCAAAGCATTAAGAAATAATGCAATTTTTATGGTACAAGTACCAGGTTAGACAAAATTATTTAAACTGTGTAGCTTTCTGGTTTACAATTTTGATATGCATTCTTTATAGAAGGGACTAAACACCTGTATAAGAGTACTACATTTTAATATTATGTGTTTTAAGATATCATAATCAAAATAACTTATTACGTATTTACCTGCAACTTGCAAGAAACACTTACCACACATTGCAACTGATCTTGCCTCCTCTATTGACTGATGTTTGTCAGTTAACCGAGCTTTAGTCACTTTGTGTTCATTTACTTCCTGTTCTAACCGGTCTTGTAATGATTTGAGTTTGTAGTTCAAATCTATTTCTAAATTATTCTTTTCCTAAATACAAGAAAAAAAAAAAAGTTACCAGATATCTATAATATCTGAGGGAATCACATTTCCTTTCTTCCCTTTTTCAGTGTTAACTTTATGTTATGAAGAAATCCATGTTATTTTCCATGCTTAATAAAGAATGGTAGCAGACAAAAACTGTACTTAGTGCTCTGGAAAAGAATTTATTACCTTTTTTCAGTAGTCTATACGTTTGTAAGAGAATGGAAATATACAACTAATCCACTGACAACACTAGAACACAGAGGAAGAATCTGAGTTATTGTTGCCTGGATGCAACTCTTATGTCACTATTGGGACTGCCAGCAATTAACAGTAACTCATGAAACAAGCACTGGAGTTGAGCTTTGAGAGACAGGGACTTGCTTTTGGACCGCTGCTTCAAATAACACCAAGTGAGAATAATAACTGCTTGCACCTTCCCTTACAGGTAGTCATATATCTCTGGCTTATTTGGATAGACCACGTGGTACAGCAAGTCTTTACCTGACCTCAAAGCACAGAGCTAACTATGTAGCCTATCTGGTAAAAGGGTGCAGGATTTCCTTTTATACTTGTTCTTCCATGTTGGGGCAGGGATCAGAGATACTAGGGGAACATGCTACCATTGAAACAGTTCAGCTCCAAAACTGGTCAAAAAGTCTGGCACTGACCCAGCCAAATTAAAATCCAGTAAAAGCAGATACTTAAAATCTCATGGTTTTAACAAGTTCAACTCTGCAGCAACAGGTAGGCAGGCAGAACAAAAATTACTTGCTATTAGCAGCACCCTTGAATCAGTGGCAGTAAATGACAAACACTAATTTTATGCCCAAAGCTAGAAGTAAGAACTGCTTGAGGACTTGTGAGACCTACCATCCTGAGATTGTAAATTAGCACTGTTTAGTTAATCAATTTAGCACAAGACTAATTTAGAGGAAGAACACAGGATTTAACAACATCAAAAAATACTATGTGAAAATAGTTGAAAGCTGACAAAGAACAAACATCAGCCTCCACATCGTTTTGCCATACCTTTTCTGAATGATTAAGCATATCCTGTGCTTGCTTTCTTTCTGCTTCCACTCTTTCAAGATTGTTTTTTATGTTTTTTACTTCTTCTTGTAAAGTTGTAATCCGAACTGCCATAAGGAATGAAATATCATTCAGTATTAGTTACTTGACTTCGATCACCAGGCCTTTTAAGCTTTACTGATTTCTGGGGCCCTAAGCTATTTACATTTTCAAATTTTTCAGACATGAAAAGGCTGTACATTGTAAAGGAAACTGATTTTTTAGCCACTTTTTATGCATGCAATTAGTAACGATTCACAAGAAACAATCACATGCAAAACTTGTACCCACCTTCCATCACTTCCAATATCTAATACACATAATTTCTTCCATTAATCCAAGTTCTGCTATGCTATGTAACAAGCCAAGCCCCCTTTCTGGTGTGAACTCCATTAATATATAGATAAGGCACATTACACAAGAAATCATTCTCACATGAATCTGCAGATACTAATGTAATATGTATTCACCTAATTATGACTCAAGTGCTTTGCCATGGATAGAGGAACTATTTCCCATCCCCCCAGCATCTGGCACAAGACCCTGTCTGGTATCAGAAGCTTATACTAGGTAGAATCACAGAATAGTTTGAGTTGGAAGGGACCTTAAAGACCACCTAGGGGCACCTTCCACTAGACCAGATTGCTCAAAGTCTCATCCAACCTGGACTTGAACACTGCCAGGAACAGGGCAGCCACAGCTTCTCTGGGCAACCTGTTCCAGTGCCTCACCAACCTCTACAATAAGGAATGCCTTCTTGATACCTAATGTGAATCTACTCTCTTTCAGTTTAAAACATTGCCCCTTGTCCTGTTACTACAGGCCCTGGTAGAAAGTCTCTCTGTATCTTTCTTATTAGCCTCCTTCTAATACTGGAGACCACAGTGAGGTCCCCCCTAAAGCCTTAGTAGTAACAGCAGTAGTTGTGTGTGTGTGTGTGTGTGTGTGCGCGCATGCACATGCCAAAGTAGTAGCATATAGGCTGAAGCAGTAGTACGTATTTCTATGCTGAAGAATTTGCATTAGCTCCTTTCAAATAAATGCACAAAAAATATTTGGGACTACTCCATATTATGTTTAATACCTTAAATACAGTACACAAAAATACACCTATCAGTTCAATTACATCTGACTATAATACAGCCTGCTTCACTTGGTTCTTAAGTATAATGAGACAACCTGGCAACATACAAGAAATTACAAGATGGAAGATGATGAAGTCTTCCTAAATATTACGTTTTTCTCATTCATTTTAAATTTGCTTTTACAAACAGCTCTATGAGTAACTGAATTACGTAAAGCTCTTTGGGTAAATAACAGCAGAGGACCTTAACCATACACTCTTGAGAAAAACATCCTTTTTCCTGCAGGCTGCTGAGTTGGATGTGGTTAAAGATGCATTTTGAAGCGCGCAGAATTGTTTTCTCATGCCATTTGTACATCCTGCTCTTAGTCTTGTTTATAGGATAATGCAGAAGCATCATAAAAGAAAACAAATGTAATTTAAAACAGAATAGCTTTCTCCACACATGAGAAAGTGCAGAGTACGGCAACTTGGCTACTGCAACAAGGCAGTAAAGCAGCGTTGTGTCTCCTCTAGCACTGTATTAGCTTTTCATATTTTTGTACTACTCAGATTTTTAGTCAGGGCAGCCCCATAGACTTGTAAGTGGTGTTTCCCACTCTTTGATTTTGGTATCGTCCCTCCCAAGAGCTGCTCAGACATGATCCAGAAGCCAGACCCAATCTCCAGAAACGGCTCTTTTAAGTCACGCTCGATTTGCAGGTTGGCTTTCCTCCCTTTATGTAACTGTACTTTATTTAAAAGAGTAGGGCCACCACAACTTTCTTGGTAAAGTATAAATACAGAAGAATTACCCTGTAGTTCGCCAATCATTTCAGATCCATGACTTCTGTCCCTTCGTTCCGACTCCAAAGCTGCTTGAAGTTGGTAATAATCTTTCTCCACCTGCAGTTTTGTGCTTTCTAGAACTCTGCACCTTTCCTGGAGTTCTCTGTTCAGTGATTCTACCTGACTTAGTGACTTGCTCATTTCTGTGTTACCCTTTCTCAGTCTTGCTGCTGTATCCGATTCTGTCCTCAGCAAATCATTTGCTTCTTCTAGCTGTTACAACAGAACAGACAAGATTATCAAATATAAAAGATACCTGGACCAGTTTTGTTGTATCTGAATGCTCGATACTGCTTCTCAAACCAAAGAAATAAAGACAATGAACAGAAGCAACATACTTGTTTTTGTAAGTGTGTTATCTTTTCAGTTGAAACTTGTGAATGCTGATTGATTTTCTTCAAGTCTTCCATCTGATCTTTTAGCGTGGACACTAAAGAAAAATTACAGAATCAATCAGCTTTAAAAAAATTCCTTAGGTTTCCTGTTTTGTTGTGTTTGTTGGGGTTTTTATACAAACACACTCAAATTCTTGGCATATAATATGTCTTTTGTTGACTTTTTGCTTCTTACATACATTTCTAAGTCAAATCTTGTGTTTGCAGAACACCGCCACATACTGTAGAGAACAGAATTTGGAAATAAACACAAAACTATTGTGTTCAAATAAAAATAAGCTCAAAATTTATGTCCATTATTTAAAAATATTTAAAGTTGCATAGCACTTAAGATACTAAGGAAGTGAATTATTCCCCAAAACACATCATACACTTCATCAGTGTTGATGTTTGAACAACAAAGCATACCTTCATTTTCCACATTTCGTCTTTTTTCACTCTCTTGTTCAATTTTTCTTTGGTAGTCATTTATCTTATGTTGCAATACCATCTTTTCCTTCTCAATCTGAGACACTGTTGATTCCAAGTTCTTTCTTTGATTTCCCTAAAATGAAAAGCATTCGTATTTTCCATTTACATTTTAAGGAATGATTCTCAGACCATTATCTCTGCAACTAATTAATCAAGGAAACCAATAAGTGAGTTTATTGCTTCCTTTAAAAGGTTTTCAGAAAAGACAGCTCTTTTAAGTTCTACATGACAAGTTAAAGAAATTACTAGAAAAGTTATCATTAATGTGATTATAAGTAAGTAATTATTAACATTCAAAGACAACATAAGGACTCAAAAGAAAACCATCCGTACATTAACTTTTAGAGTAACTGGTTTGGTAAACTAAAGAAGTTGTGATGAATTGTGACTAAGAAAAACATTCAGCAGAGAAAGCAAAATTCAGCATGATGTGCAGAAACAAAAAAAGCTTTTGAAAATTTGCACAAATGAAAGTGTATCTTCCAGTCCTACATTATTGAAACATGATGGTTTCATCTCAAATTAAATCTCAGGACCATTTTTTAATCACAGAAGAAATATCTTAAGTCATAAAAATATTATCCACTTTCTTTACCCAACTAAGAAAGGTTCACTGAGGGAAAAAAAAAAAAACCAAACTTACTTCTTCATCCAGTTCCTTCATGATCTTGTCCAGCTTTATGATTGAAGATCTGAAAATAAAATCGTTTACGTCATGTTTGAGAAGGATACATTATACATAATGGCTTCCTAATGAAATAATTTGAGACCATTACTAAAGTGAACATTTATATTTTGGCTATTGCTATTTTGTAATTAATATCTGCATTAGAACAAAAAACAATTACTGGAAATAATTTGTAAATTATATTAAGTATTTATCAACTTTGCTGCAGATTACAGGTGCAAAACTTTAGGTTCCATATTTTCTCCCTTAATCTCCAAATGTAAAAGCAGTTTCATGTACACAACAGGTTACCTTAAAATTATAATTGCCCAGGAAGCTGCTAGAACTTCCCTAGTTGTGAACTTTTCAAATAGCTAAAACGGTTCATGAATTCAACAGCTCCCTATTACGGATAAATATACTTGAATAATATTATTTGAAAGTCCCCCTGCTGAAGCAATATATTAGAACATAGTACTATAGAGATAGTGAGGTGCATAATAAAACTTCAGTTAACTGACATACCCATTGCATTTTTGTAGCCAGCTATTCGTCTTCAGAAAGAGAACAAAAAGCACCCTGGCAGGTGTAGTAAGTAGCAATATAACCTATTTACCAAATCTGCAGTAAACAGTATGACATACCAGAAGACACAGTTGTGCTCTGACAACTTGAGTAGTACTGCAGGAAGACAGTTACTAAGTATCTCTCAAGCAATGTACATTTTGCTTGCGGAAAGCCATCACATCATGTGAACAGCGAAGCTGCATTTAAGTAAGCGACAGTGTCAAGTGTCACACAGTTCAAATTCACACTGGACCATTTTGGCAACCAGTTAACACATAAGTAATCTGTACAGCTACACTCTGTGGTCCTAACACACAAGCCTAAATTTTTCCTATATCTTATGCCTAGTGTTGCCTCCTAGCTTTACTTAGCCCTTCAAGAAAAAGACTTCAAAAGGAGAAGCTAACTGAAGGTGAATTTAATTGGCATGGAATCTGAGTAAAAATTCCTAATTATCAGAAAAGAAGAATCCCAACTGACTGTTCACGTAGCTTATGGAATAAGCAAATTCTCACTCAGTTACTTCTTCAACATGGTAGAAACAAGATTTCAGAAAGCAAATGGTTGTTCTTACCTATCAGTCACCAGAAAAAAGAAAAAAAGAGGAATGTGTTTTTCCAGTAAGTACCACGTATTTAGAAACCAGACAGTTTTAATAATCAAATACATGGTGTATATACAGTATTTTTTAAAATCAGCATGATCATTATGCACCTCAGTCCAATAAAACATCAGAGATAACCAGGTAAATGCAAACATTCAAGTGTTCAGAAAGAAAATGTGTTACATGGCTGCCAATGAAAACAAAACATTTTCTTCATACTACATTCAATAAAACTATTTAAATATCGGTTTAGAATGACTTAAGCTTGTGTTTGGAACTCCCTTGAAGAATTACAGTACCATTTTTAGTATTATCCCAGTAATCCCTAAAGCAGTAATACAGAACTGAAGTGTTACATGTATCTAAATCATGTACACAATTAAAGTTCTAAGTCTCACCTGCATTTTTGCTCCATTTCATCTTTCAACTGCATTTCATTATGTAGTTGTTCTTCCAACTCATAGATCATCTTCTGCATATTTTCCAGCTTTAAATATACATTTGTACATGAAAGAACATGCATTAAATTTTAAAACTTCAAAGAAGCATTGCAGAATATTCAATGCTGCTTATATTGTATCACAACTTCTATCTAAGCAACTTTTATCCTATTAAAATGTGATCCCCCCAAAAAAAATATATCTAAAAAAGTTAATTACAAGAAATACATTTACTATTAAACAATTTTGTCACCTGCATGCACATAAAATTTTAGGGTTCTGAATAGTTCTATTAAAATTCACAGAGTTAAGCTAAATCAAATCCTTCTTGTTTTAATTACCTTCAGAATCAGACTAAAGGTATTACTGCTAAGATAAAAGAAAGCCTTTTAATTATTCTCAAAATTTCCTTTTCCAGCATGAACCACAGATGTATTTTGCAATGCATCTTCAAGCTCTCAAGTTCAGGAAGAAGAACCAAGCCTGTGAATTATTAGGAATGGGGAGAAAATGCTCTTGACATATAATTAGTCAGAGATCATTTTTCCAGCTAGCTTTGTACTAAGGTTGGAAAGCAGTAACAAACTTCAGATGTTAATGCAGAACATTACTGTATAGAACACACTGTTTATCAGCAAGATAAACTCAGAAATTCATTGTTTTCATGTAGTCTCAAAATATCTACCTTCTACTAGACCTCTGGGCACAATAATACCACTCCAACATCAGCAAAATCCTCAATTAACAGAAAGATGTTGTCAACTTTGAGGAATCTCGTATTAAGTCAAGCCTGTGCTGATTCAACTTTTTCAAGCCTTTTGTCTGACCTTGTCAGGATTTCAGCCTTAGCTTTCTTTCCCACACTCACCTCAACACTCTTGAAAGTGCATAGAGAAGAACTACAGTCCTAACTTAGGCTCTTTTCAAAGAAACATAATCAAGTGGTTCTGATCGTTTGCTTTCTTGTTCAGTGTTTTAACTTCAAAAACTCAATTGCCTGACTCCTTACACACAATCATCCTAGAATGAAAAGCAACAGAACATTTCCTCCTACCTCTGCCTCTTCTTTTTTCCTTTTCCCACAATATATGCTTACAGAAACTAAAACTGCTCACTAAGATCATGAAGAGGAGATAAATTATGCTTGTCTTCATTCTTTCTTGATAGCAGCAATAAGCGTCGTCAAAAGGGACTGCCCTCTGGTACAGTCCTGAAGTAAGATGCAATTATATGCTTGGAGACATATTATAGCATGCTTTATCCGTATTAAATGAGAAAGTTGTAGGTGAGATTATTTTTGCATACTTCCAGGCAGGTGTTTTTCTTACTTGCTACTTGCAATCTGTTCTCCTTCCCATTTTAGTAGGAAATAAAAGTATGGAGCACCCAGGTACTCTCAAGAACTGGAGAGCCTTTCTCATCACCTCCTTTTTTTCTTTCTTCTACCTCCTTAAGCTGCTCTGAAGCTTTCAGATAAAGAACAACAATAAAGCATGGCAACTGGGGACTAACCAGAAACTACATATTTTATATATCCACCACTATTCTATATATTTACCACTACTTATTACAAAGCCTTGAGAGAGTAAAGAAATACTGGAAGAAATAGACTTCTCAGCACTTACAGAACAGCTCTGGAAAAACAATTACTGGTGTGACATACAACGTAACACCATGTGGATGAGGCAACGGTTGTAATCAAAAACCACAGAGACGGCCTCCAAATCTAAACTTTGAGGAAAAAGGAAGGAGGACCAGTATACAACACATTGATCTCCTTGGTACAAACCACTGAGAAATAAAGCAAGAAGCAAGACTCTTTAAAGTCTAGCTCTCACTTTCATAAAAAGGGAATACAGCTAATGCACAAAAATAAAGGATAAAGAAGTTCCAACATAATTGCTCTTCCATTTCTTTGTTACTAACTTTACAGCCCTTCCAGACAGGCTGTATAGAGGAACTAAATGAAACAGATGAGGAAGGGGTCCAAAGAGACATCTGGCAACTAAGGCATTTCTGTACTGAATCCTACTAGTTTGGCCCTCTAGTGCCTCCTCTTGCTTCTTTCTGTCTCTGGATTCTTTCATAGTGCTGTACCCCAAGGAGCCTCCCTAAGCTTGCTGAGCAGCCTAATTATATTAGCATGAGACAACAAGATTCCAGAGAGGTTTTGCACAAACTGATCTCAATAGACAAATTAGTACTGTAAGAAAATCCTGAGTTACAATTAACTCTGTATAAAAGCATTCTTTTAGGTTTCAGTTTGTTAAGTTTCCCTTTTGAGTATGAGGCAGGGGAAGAAATGACTATGGGAAAGCCTGCCTACAGCAGAGAAGCTGACAAAAATCCCTATGGAACAGCCATACTTTTGTTTGTTTTGTCATTTGGGGGGCTGGGGGTTGGGAGGGATTGGTTGTTTGTTTTTTTAATCACCACAGCACAACACATCTGGTTCTGCTCCCTGAACAGTGAAGAAAACCAAAGGCACAGTGCAAAAGAATCTGTTACTCTCCTTTTTCTTAATATCTGAACTGTTTACATGTGATTATTGTAGCATGAAACCCGAATAATCAGATCTTCGCAGGGGTTTGAAATTCAGCTGAAGGACACCAAATTCCATTTTTTGTCCAACTTCATGGCCTAATTCTGTGAAGTTTTGCACGCTTGCAAAATGCAATGAATTTCTTGGGAATTTCTGGCACTCAGTCCCTCCCAGAAGATGCCCAGTACTGTGCCAAGATACAGAGAGACCAGGTAACATCTTGTGCTATATTTTCAGAACTAATTAATTTGCTAACCATGTGTCAACATTACCGTTTTCATTGCAGCATGTAATGAAAGAAAAACAGCTGAGAAACAACTGTAAAAGTACCTTGTAGTCAGGACTTAACGCTTACTTAAACCCTTCTATATCACATCCTTCTAAGAGCTTCACCTCCCCAAACTGTTAAAATCTCAAGGCATTCAAATACATTTGACAATATGGACAGGACTCTTGAGGGTTCTTAAACTACATGCAAGTGCCTGTATCCCACTAGTTATGCCAAGTCCATTTAGTAACTCTCTTCAAAGTCAACCAAAAGCCAGCACACAGCTTTAAGTATCTGCAAGTATTTTAAAGTCTGGCTCTGTTTTAAATTTTACCATATCAACAGCCAAATGTTTATGAGGAAAACAACATTTATGGAACAGATCAACACATATGAAGAACTTAACACACTTCAATGCTTAATCAAATCAGTTAGCACAATAAAGTTCATAACCAGGTCCTCTGCCCTTTACAAATTTTCTCTGTTATCCTTAACACTTTTTTATTGCAAGTTTATCCTTAACACTTTTTTATTGCAAGTTTAAAAGAAAAGGGAACATACATTGATACCTGCTTCTCTTCTACTCTAAATGGAAAACGTGACAGAACAAACCAAAATCATAGCCAAAGCCAAGAAGATTTAGAGATAATTACCCATTTTTGACAATGTTTTCTTCTGGAAAGACTGTAATTTGTAAAATATATATATAAAAAAATACATCATTTTAAGGGACTAGCTTGATTTCACCAGAACTTGCAGAGAATCCAAGCAGGCCCTGTTTCACCTGTTTTCACCTCAGCATACCCTCCTGGAAACTGTATTGCCGAGAAGCTTGCAAAGCGGTAATTGAAAGAATCCCTGAAAATTTCTTGCTAGGTACATGCAGATGCTCAGTGCCCCAATTCCTAATAGCTTCGTGGGGCACCCTTAGGATGGAGCAGTTTACCCAGGCTTCATACATTATCTGCTACCTCCCAAGTTAGTTCACAGGAAGTCCAGTTTCAGAGTTAAAACTGGTGGGGTTGCTGGAAAGCTCAAGCTTCCCACCACATGTCCAGTCTCCATGGTTGCCACAAAGCCAGCATACACCTGGGATCCATAAGGCACTCTAAAAACACTGCATAAACACTTTGATATTTCTAAAGATAAAAAATGTGAATCCAGTTCCACAAAAAGAGTACACCGTTTCAGCTGGTTTATCCTAATTTAGGAAAACCAATGTTACATGAAGAACTGAAATGCTGCTTTTCTGATAACTTTAGTAGGCAGGCCAAACTAAACAAAATTTATCCATTGATTAGCCATATTCCAAGCATTAAAATTATTTAATACATTTACAAGTCAAACAGTTTATTCCCATATATGCAATAGATTCTTTACTAGGACCCAACAAAGCTAAAAATCGGTGAGACATACCACACTTTTGTCCACACTGGAGCCTGTTCTGTTGTCATTGGAATTTTCTGCAGAGACAGCTAAATACCTGTAGCAAAATTTAAGAAGTTTTACTTTAAAGACTTGTTTAAAAGCAAGGTTACGGAAGAAGACAATGTCCAAACACAATACAATCATCCTAAAACATAACACCCGGATTTTTTTGCTCCAAAATGTGGATAAACAAATATTAACATATTCAGACCTTTTCAGTTCTATTATTTAAGATTTCAGCATATTTAATTGGAAAAGTCAATTTATTGTAAAGTATACAGCTGTGCTTGAAGACCACCATAGAAAAAGGATTTCTGCCAAATACCAATACAACCACTTTTTATTTTTTTAATAACCGTTGAAAAAAAAAAAAAAAAAAAACAACCTTTGCTTTCCATGGTTACAACACTCTCACTGGCTTCCATCCCACAAATATTTACTCAGGCACTTATGCAGCAAGTAGCAGCAATGAAGAGAACTCTGCAGATTGTGTAACTTCCAACAAACTTACTAAGAGTTCCACACACAAAAAGTATGCCCTGAAGCCAGTGCTCTTATTTTACATACATGTTTACAAAAAATACCACAAAATTCTGTTTGTCATGATTCTGAAAAGTCAGGGGAATAAATACAAATTACAATCTCCAAATTCGTTTGGTATTTGATGTCATATTCTCGGCATGATAACTGAGCTACAGAAATGTAAAGTGTCTCTTACTGCAATTGATTATATAAGGAAAAGCTTTACAACATATGAACGGAGGAAGAAGAACACATCATCCTTTTTGCTTCACGTGTATTTTCACATGCACAAAAACCTCTCTAAAAGATCAAGGAGAGCAAAATCAAAGACATCCCCAAACCATGGTCAAATTAAAGACCAAGACTGCTTTCAGACAACCAAACAACAAGGAGGAAATGCAACAGAAAAGGGCTTGCTATCCTGAGTACAAGAAGCCACTGTATCTCGCACACCAGGGATGTGGAGCAGGGAGAATGTGATACTTTAACAGGCACAGTACCAGCTTCATCAGAATCCAGAAGAGGCACACAAGCCAGATGGGGCTACAAAGTGTTCTCAGATAGTATTCCAAAATCTGCATTACAGGCGAAGTTCAGTAGTAAACAACCGTATTTCCTAATTTACGGTCAGCGAGATTACAGGTGTAGAAAGTATTCTACACTAAAACATTGTACTACTTTAAAGACAGAAGAAGTCACATTATTTTCCTCCATTTCTGTTTCCTTAAATACTCCAGCATACATTAATAAGATTAAATGGAAGGAGGTGGGGATGATAAATGTGCAACTTTTTCTAAATATGTTTTTTAAAAAAATAATAATTAACTACTTTCAGTACAAAAATAATAAAAATTATGACTACAGGTTTAGTAAGTATGAATGGTCATTTCAGACTTCTCAAGACTATCACACTATCAAAGTACTATGGGACAAAATTCAGTTCTAGGCCAAAAACATTTTAATTCTAGTATGCCTACAAAGTTATAATAGTATTCAGTGGCAGAGTTCTTCAATGACCACAAAACACAACCACTTAGAACTCTAAATCCCTGATACTGTCCCCCAAGAAGGAAGAGAGGAAGAAAGAAATTACGACATTAAGAAGCTTCTATATGCTACTGCACCTTCTTCATAATACATTCCAAAAGCTTCCTGCAAGGCAAAACTTGAGGGTTTTTTTTAAATTACTGACTACAATCAGAACAGTAGGTGAATTTCCTGAACTGCTGAACTCCCACAAACTGTATGCAAGGCTCGCTAAGTCCTTCTATGCCTCACTATGCAGAGCACAACAAGTCCAACTCTTTGCAGAGATGGAAAGAATTTCACCACAGGCTTGGAAAAGTGGTTCCTCTTCTAGGCACGGACGAAAACCAGATTTATTTCCTTTAAAGTTTTCCTATCCAGAAATGCTATTAAAACTAATAGTCTCTGACACAGTCCACTAGGTTTAGCCCATTTTAAGTTTGATACCCACCACAATTAAAAGCAGTTTTCAAAGAAAAAGTTACTGAGATTTTGAATGTAGATATAGCTATCCATAGTGCCTACAAGAATGACTGTTGGAAGTATGAATGAATATAATTTTAAATGATGCAATTTAAAGTCTTCTAAATAACAGTGAAAACTGTAAAGAATCACCATCTCACTAAGCAGTGGATGAGTACTTTGAAAACAAAAGAAATTATGAAGCAGGTGACAGGCAAGTAGAAAATATCCTATTTCTATTAAGCCAAGGTTTAATTTATTACATGCTAAAACACTGATGTAACCTATAGAATCTTCATATACAGCTCAAGACCAGTAATTCACAATAACACAAAGTGACATTCGTATCCCTCATTCATGACTACATATATAACTCAGTGCTCTGCAGGTGGCTCTGCCTAGTGGCAGCAACAGTGGATTTTTCTTGCTTAGCTTCTGCAGCTCCACTATATAGCGTTCTCAATGCAGAGCAAGGCATTTACAAATTTAGTGTGATATTTTTAAGCTACTGATGACTAGCAGTACTAGTTCTTATTATCAAAGTGTCAAAAGAGTGTACTTTATTAGGATTCTGAATACAGCTTGGTAAGAGAAACAGTGTTGACAAAAGAATACACCATCGGCTTACTTTATGCATACATACCGACGGTTGCTGTAGTATGTAAATCCTACAAAAGGAAGCTGGTTGCCCACAAATGCTTTTGGTATAGGAAATGTTTCTTCCTCTCCTTTATCTTCTTCCAGATCATCAAAATTACTAGTGTCAATGTCACTACTTAAGTCAGGCACAACTGGTGCTACAGCTATAAAGAAAAAGTAGAATAGTATGATAATAATCATTAAATCACTTCAGTGACTAAGAAATCTCATTTCTTGGTACAGAGTAAACAAAACTTTACATTCCATTAAAAGAAACGCGGCAGTCCTTTTACTAACATAATAAGCCAGATCACTGTCTCTGAGAAAAGCATTATAGCAGAGTCATAGAATCCCCTCCCTCAACCTGCTGGCCATGCTCCTTTTGATGCAGCCCAGCGTACGGTTGGTCTTTCTGGGCTAACAGTGCACATGGCTGGGTCATGCTGAGCATCTCATCAACCAGCATCCCCAGAGTCCTTCTCCTCAGGGCCAGTTTGAATCCAGTCTCCACACAGACTGCATTTGTCTTGGAATTGCCCCAACACAGGTGCAGAACCTTGTACTTGGCCTTGATCTCTATGAGGTTGGCAACGGCCCACCTCTCAAGCCTACTGACGTCCCACAGGATGGCATCGCTTCCCACCAGTGTGTCAACCACACCATACAGCCTAGTGTCAGTGGCAAACTTGCTGAGGTTGCACTCAATTCCACTGTCCACGTCCATCACACTTACTGTCTCTGAGGGTTTCCCAGGCCCATTGATCATTTTTGAAGAAAAGGTGGCGTTTAATTTCTTCTACACCATTTCGTCCTAGCCTTACTTCCCTGTTAAAAGAGTGTTTTGGTTAAACATTGGAGATGACAAACTATTCTGAAGGAAAGACTCATTTTAAAGCATAATCTAACAAAAAAGACAGAAAATTACTTCTCAAACTAAGGTAAGAAGTAGACTTATCTCGAAGTTTTCATGTAAACACACTTAAAAAAGCACAACAGCTTCATTTCAGAACTCAGTGCAGTTTTAAGTGTTGACTATAAGAATCCCTGCTGCTACTGTTTCCACCACCATGGAGTCACAAGGCAGCTGCCAAGCAGCACTTAGGTTCTACTTCTTCTAGAAGTTCATGCTGTTACTCAAATTGTATACAGCCCAACAAATGCAACAGCTTCTCTCCTTTGTAGCACCAGTTCTCAAGCTCTTGTGAGACCTCACCTGGAGTATTGTGTGCAGTTCTGGTGTCCTCAACATAAAAAGGACATGGAACTGCTGGAACAAGCCCAGAGGAGGGCCACAAGGATGATCAGGGGACTGGAGCACCTCCCGTATGAAGATAGGCTGAGAAAATTGGGGCTGTTCAGCCTGGAGGAGAGAAGGCTGCGTGGAGACCTCAGAGCAGCATTCCAGTATCTGTAGGGGGCCTATAGGGATGCTGGGGAGGGACTCTTCGTCAGGGACTGTAGTGACAGGACAAGGGGTAATGGGTTAAAACTTAAACAGGGGAAGTTTAGATTGGATATGAGGAGGAAGATGAGGAGGAAGTTCTTTCCTGTTAGGGTGGTGAGGCACTGGAATGGGTTGCCCAGGGAGGTTGTGAATGCTCCATCCCTGGCAGTGTTCAAGGCCAGGTTGGACGTAGCCTTGGGTGAGATGGTTTAGTGTGAGATGTCCCTGCCCATGGCAGGGGGTTGGCACTATATGATCTTAAGGTCCTTTGCAACCCTAACTATTCTATGATTCTAAAGGTTATAAATAGCATGGATACAACAGCAGTGTACTCAAAAAGTAAAACAGACCTAACACCTACAATTCAGAGAGGCTTCTTGTGGGCTGACTCTACCATGATCCTGAATGCCCACTGAAATACATCTTTTGCATTAGTTTCATCCAAAAGGAATTTGGTTTGTGTGCCACTCACCACTGTGCAACACAGACCACTGTAACTGGAGCTGTTACTAAGGAGAAAGACTTCATATTCAAATTACATTTATAAGGCAGACATACCCATAACAGCAGAGCTTCCTTTTCCTCAGTACACATGCTACTACTGTAAAGAGCAGGTGCAATCATTGGCGACTCCTCTCCCACATACTGGGACTGGAGAAAATAAAACTGATGCTACTGCCTGTCTAGTTCACAGTATCATCAGTTAGTAACTACCGCTTCAAGTTAGACAAAGTAATACTTCAGAGTAGACAAGGTAACTTACAGACTTAGGCTGAGGTTCTACGATCTCTTACTAAGAAGTTTAATCAGATCTTCTGTCTTTAAGCAAAAGACTAACGGTTCCTTACATTGCTGTAGTTCAAAGAAAAATGCCTGATTCCTATGAACAACATTCAACTAATGTAAATGCATTCAGAGATCAGAAAAATGCCTAGGCAGCATCAAAATGGGAGCAGCTACACTGCATTTATGAAGACAGTAAGAGTTTGATTTCTCTTATACAGTTTAGAAATCCACACAAAACAAATACATTCACGTTCTTTCAACTTAAGAACAAATTTTCTTAACAAAGTCTTACTTCCATTTTGAGTAAAGCTTGAATCTTACCTATCAGTTAAAAAGGCACAAATAAGGTTTTTTGCCTCTTTGGAAATATCATTGTCATCAGGGAAAGTAAGGGAGTTCTTATGGTTCATAATCTTACTGTATGTTCCAACCAAAGAATCTGCATAAAAAGGTGTATCACCTGAAAAAGCAGCAACATAAAAATTAAAAAGTAGATCAAAAGTATTTTAGATTTGATTTATAATATTTGAATTACCTATGCAACAAGGTAAGTTACTTAATGAACATGAGGCAAGGACAAATGTTTGTGTTTTAGAAATACACTGGCACAGTCCTCCTTCTGTAAACACAAGATCAGTAAACCACAACTTAAAGAAGAGCTTAATAAAATTATAACAGTTAAAAACAACTGTGCTTTTGGAGTCTAGTTAAGTAGCAAAGTCAATTCTGATTATCCTACTACTCACCTACAAGCATCTCATACAAAAAGACTCCAACTGACCACCAGTCGCATTCTCGCCCATAGTAACCATCACCACCCTGGGACTTCAATACTTCAGGAGAGATATAGTCGGGTGTTCCCACAGCCGTATCACATCGTACCATACCTTCCTACAAAAGGGAGGAAAACCCAGATACGAGATCCAAAACTGCAAGCTATTTCCAAGACTTTCTGCAGCCTAAGCAACACCAGCAGATCAACATCAATTTTTGTCAAACATTCTGTTTTAAATAGGTATTTTAACATTTTGAAATTTTAAGATACTAATCCAGAACAAAGCACAAGATTTGTCAAATGCAGTGGAAGTTAGTTTAAGAACCTCAGTTAATATCCGAGAAGCAATCAGAACTGCATTTAGGTGCTGTAAACACTGCACAGCCTCTCCTCCTTGTGCCAGTATAAACATGTCATATACTGACAGGATGTACCATAAACAAGGAAAGCTCCTCTTGTTAGCATAAATGTGTCAATAACAGGGATTTTGCTGACAGGATCAGCTGAAGTGCAAACTTTTCACCTCTGACCCAAGATTAAATGCAGACAGAGACTTAAAACTCTGACAGACTTCAAAACATGTAAAAGGCAAGAATGTCTGATGTTCCTCACACCCCTGAAAAAGGGCTGGCAGGACAGAGATCAGTCACACTAGCGCTGGCATCCAGAATGCCAAAGCTGCAACCATGCACCTCTTTCCAGTGCCATTTGGGCACTTCTGAAATAATCCTGTGCCACTCTTAGAAATGGATCTGTTGAAAAACTTGCATAAAAATACATAACTAAATACAACAAATATAAATCCAGTGCTGTGTATGCAGCAAATCCAGAATACACCACAATTAGGCTTCTCTGCTGAGAAATTACTCAGTAATGCTAATACACAGCAAAGTTTTGTAATATTTTTAATTTTTTTTTTTTTTGGCACTTACAGCTTAAACACTAGGATAAATTTTTTTCTATATTTCAAAATTCCTCAGTGTTCAGAACACAATCAATATAAAGTCAAAATAAAGCCAAATTTCTGGTCAGCTATTCCACTCAAGCGTATTGTTTGTGACTTGAAGCAACTCTTCAAATTCATACACATAACCTGCACTTGGTTTTCATTGTTGCTTTTTATTTGTGGCAAAGCAGCTAAATACAGTGATTTACTCAAAGCTCCTGGAATATGTTGAGAACACAACATACTTATTACACAATCTCTAAGAAATATCATGCATTTCACATGGTTTTCCTCATAAATATGTGCAGACTGACACAAACCAAGTTTTGAGCGGGGAATAACAGTGTTCCATGGTACATGAAATACTGTTGCAAAATTGTATTTTTTTGTGACCTCAGGATATGTTTTTAAAAGCAAGAAAAAGTAGTAAAACAATGACATTCATTAACCTGTTCCCTTCAGATCAGTCCTTTTGCTACATCAGCATATGGCTAATAAATACAATTGGGATTTAGTGACTTGTACATAAATTTTGATTCTTTCATTACTGACACATTATGTAAAGAAAATATCACTTCTTTGCATTAAGTTTTGATAATCAAGCACTTTAAAAATAATCCAGAAGATCTAGAGATAATCAGTCTTGACCTGAGAAAGCTCCTCTAGGAAATGGTATAGAAGTTGGTACATTCCCTACTTCAAGAACCATTTCTGCATTCTATATTGTCACTGAATAGAATGCATAATTAGTAATTGGAACAGAGTGGAACTTTCAACTCTTCCCACACAACTAAAAAAGTTTTCAGAATGTTTTCTTACTTTTAAGTGTGTTTTCCTTTCACAAACAGAAAAAATGAAATTAAAAATAGATGTTTACCTTGTTCATCTTCATACAAGTACCAAAATCTGCTAGTTTTAAATGACCAGCTTTGTCTAGCAGCATATTATCAGGCTTCACATCTCTGAAAGGAGAAAAATGTTGGGGTTTTTTTAAGTAAATAACTCAGTTTAACTTCTGAGAACAACAAAAGTAAACTATTTTTCAATGCAACATTGCAAGGAAAAATACCAACATGAAAGCACCACTATATCCCCTGTGTTTTTCTGCTCCAAGTCTGTCCAACAGACTGCTGAACTACGTTGTAAAAAATTATAATGAAAGTGGGAATAAAGCCTTCAGTCATTGAATTTAACAACTTTGGACATTAATCTTGAAGCACAAGTTCCTAGAAAACACTCACTGTTTGAAGATACAGGAAAAAACAACATTCTGGTTCCAAGTTAGCTATCTCAGACTTTTAAAATATAGCTTCTTCTCTGTACCACTTCTAACAAATGGATGTGATTTTCAGAATTATATTAATGTGAACAAGCATTTTTTTCCATGCTCTTTTCCACAAAATACTTAAATTATAGAAAATAAGTTTTCACAAAGTAACTGGCAGAATATCTGATGTTATTAAATATACTGAAGCAGAATAATAATAGGAAACAATTATCAAGAAAGCATAACACGAATTTCAGGAAAAAGGATATCTCAGGGACCTTAAAGGAGAACTCTGGCCGTAACTGTCAAATTAAGTGCCGTGGAAATGCATCGGTATGCTCACCAAATAATTTTGGTTGGGAGGGATTTTTGTAAGACTCCTGGTTAACTGCCTGATCAAAGTACAGCTAACGGTTAGATCCTACTTCAAATCTGTATTAGGATCCTCTGGGTCAAATCCAGTTAAGTCTTGAATTGTTTCCTCAAGGACAGGGATTCCACAACCTCTCTAGGACTCTCTTCCATTGTTTGACCAGCCTCACAATGGAAAAATATTTCCTAATGAATAGCTAGATATTCCCCTGCTGCAATTCGCATCATCCACTGCCTTTCATCTTTTCAGTGTGCAATCTCAAGTCTCCTTCATGTTTTCTATAAAGTCCTGCTGGGCAGCTGATGCTGCCAAAAAGACTAATGCTTTCTGTCTCACCCAAACACTGTTGTGAATGGAAACATAGTGCTGACCCCACTATCAACCCTCTGAAGGAATGGCTGGTAGTAGACTGTTAGCAGGACATTTGCTACCTTTGAACCCTTTGTTCTACCTATTTAAGCCATACCTTTCCAATCTGGCTACATCAAAAACCTTGCTAAAGTCAAGACACAATGTACTACTCTCCCCTCAGTGCTGGAGCCCATCATCTCATCACACAAGCCAATTGGGTTGGTATGGCGTGCTTCACCCATGTAAACCCATGCAGACTCTTCCAAATCGTCTTCCCATCCACATGCTTGGAAATGGGTTTCCTGGAAATTTACTCTGTAAAATTCCCAAAGACTGCCTTTAAGCTTATCAGCCTGCAGTTCCCCTGATCCCTCCTTTCTTGCCCTTCTTGGGGCAGATTGGGCGTGCCATTTGTTTTTTTGCTGTCACCTGAAATCTTGTAATTGCTGCAAGATTCCAACGGTGACAGAGAGCATTATCATAAGGGTACCGGCCAGCTCCTTCGTGCCCATCTTGTCTAGTGCCCTGAACATGTGCATACCCATGTTTGCACAACTGGGACTTAGCTTGATCATCTTCTGCCACAGTCACTTTCCCAAGCTCTGCCACTAGGCACAGGGATCTGAGGGGCCTGAAAGCAAGTCTTCTCAATGAAGGCTGAACCAAAGGTGGCCTCAGCCATCTCCATGTCTTTTGTCACTAGGTCCCTGATGCATTAAGCAGTGGGCCCACATTTTTATGAGTTTCCTCTCATTCCTTAGATTCTTCAACCAACTCCAGTGGAAAACAAATTCAAAAAATTCTGCTGGTGTCAAAATATCTAAATTTAAATAAAGAAATAAATAAATCACTGCGCTGCTGGCAGCTTCTAATGCCTGCTTTCTAAAGCTTGCAATACACATGCACAAATGGTTCATTCATCAAGATAATTTATTCATTAGATGTAGCACACCTACATAATGATGCTCTAGATCTTCAAGCAACAGGTTAGTAATTTGTTTTACTTTGCTTTTTTTCAAAAGCTTAAGTGTTAAGATAAGACCAGATTACAAACTGAGAATTTATACACTGTCTTCCTCAAAACTCTTGCTGCATTTTCTTTCAAAAAGAAAAAAAAATTTTTCTGTTTCTAGTTCACACAATTGAAAATTAACAACAGATTAAAGTTCAAATATCAAAAAGTAAATTTCTCAACCTATTCAAGAAGTGACTACACTTCACTTTAGGGCAAGCACATAATATGAAACTGAACCAAGTCCCCTTGCTCTGCATCTCAATCTTCCATCTTCCCCCTTACAAGAAAACATGTGGCCAAGCCATTTTCCTCACACTGTTCACAAATTCTTGTTTAATGGGTCACTGAGGCATCAAATGTAGAGCAGAGAATTAATAATTCCTAACAGTGGGACAATTGGGTAAAGTGGGACAGCTTTATTACTCTGCAAACTGAGAAACATCAGCCTGCTGAAAACCTTTACTTTGACTGCAGCACTTCAGACTTGAAGTTTCTGATGGCAAGAACCTTTGAAGCTGTAAGATAGAATAATTAAGCAACGATGAAGCAACATTACAGATTTCAAAACTGCCTGAACGATCACTGAAATCATTCTGGTGACAGCAGAAATAAAATAACTATGTAACAACACTTCTTTCTTTTTCACCTGTGTATAAACCCCATTGAGTGAATTGCATCTAATGCAAGTACAACTTCAGCAGTATAAAATCTTGCCCATTTCTCCGGAACATCGTAGTTGCTCATTAAATTCACAAGGTCCCCACCAGGCATGTATTCCATCACCATGTAAAGGTATCGGTCATCTTGGAATGCATAAAATAACTGTAAAAAGCAAATAAACAAAATAACAAGTGACTAAATGTTACAGTTTTCTTTAAACTCTTGCTTGTTGGAAATCAAAGGAATCTCTATGCAAACTGAATTACAGAGTAACAGAATTGCTACTACTGCATCCTCTAGCAGACCTCCAAAATATTACAGTGGAAGGATTCCTAGTTACAAATTAAGATTAGTGAATTTGGTGCAATAAATTT
Organism: Lathamus discolor; assembly: GCF_037157495.1. NCBI lineage: Eukaryota > Metazoa > Chordata > Aves > Psittaciformes > Psittacidae > Lathamus > Lathamus discolor. The sequence goes on from NC_088885.1 coordinate 111,109,408, forward strand.
TGAGATCATTTCAAAGAATGCTCATTGCACAGGCGGATAAAATGTTTTGTTATCCACTACAGAGTGAATTACTACAGAGCAGGCTCGACAATGTATATCTGGCAGAGTTTTAATAATTAACAGAATAGTTTATCTTGTAAATGCTATGACAAAACATTGTTTTGAAGCAAGCGTGATATCTGCTATTTGTTGTGTACGGCAAATATGTACAAACTATTAACATAATGTGTTTCCCTAACAGACCAATAGAACTAAAAAAGGTCTTCAAAAAGCTAAGAAATTATGTAATTCCAAGTCATACAGTGTTGCAATGAAACTATAATGACAACACTTTAAAAGGAATATAACTATACCTGAACAACCCAGGGACTATTAGCAAAAGCCATAATATCCCTTTCTTCCCAGAAGAATGCAGAATCTGATCTTTTTATCATCTCAAATTTGCTCAGGAGCTTCATAGCGTATACTCTCCTCGAGGATTTATGCCTTACCTACGAAGACAAATGTGACACACAGAATGCATTAAGTTGCTACACTAACATATGAAGAACACTGCTAAATATATTACTTTACTGCTTCACTATTTAACTATTTAAGACTCTTCATATTTTTTTAAGAATTCTATACCGTAAGTCTACAGCATAATTACATTCTACTATCTGACAATATCTGCATTGCTCTTAAAATACCTGCTGGAACTATTCGGAGAAGTCCATAGGTGTAACAGTTGCTTTGTAGGTATGAGTCTTTGAAAGGACAAATATTTGCACCTGTTACATACTATAAAGTTAAAACTATTCACATTTTCTGGAGTTCATTAGCAGACATGTTCACTTGCTACCATATTTCCAGTTTCTCCCACCAGTTCTCAACTTAATAAAGCAAGAAGAACAAGTCTGGTTGCTAATCTATCACAAACAACACAGAACATCTCTCATCTGAGAGAACTACGTCTGAGACAATCTGGTGTAATCTCTGAATTGGCAGAAATTCTTCTAGTCCTGAAAATTTATTTAAGTGTACATTTATACAGCGGCAAAGGCTAATTTTCTTATTTATGAGGAACACACATTCCTTTGCATTTTAATAGAGAAGCATGACTACAGTGTGAAACAAATACTTGTGCACTTTAAAAGCCCTGAAATATGACATTCTCAAGAACATTTCCATAGGATAAAAAGAAAACTTCACTGAGCTAAAGGATTTAATATTATAAGACTGCATCTTCTGAACACCGTATCCAGACACATGGGGAAAAACTACAGAATACATTCAAATGCACAAACAGAAACGTAACTTACCAACTGAACCTCCCCAAATGCTCCTCTACCAATCACCTTCACCACTTCATAATCTTCAGCTTTCATGCGCAGGTCCCTCATTTTATTTACCGTGTCTTTATCTACATAAAACAAAATTTATATTTCACATATAATCAATATAATTAAACTCATTCATCTCATTTCAATATTTCATACTGATTAGAAGATGTGCTGCTTGAAGAAGGCACTTCGTTTTGAACCTACCTTCCTATTGGAAGCCTCTGCAGAAGGCATGACCTCATTCCCATTACCATAGTAACCAAAACTTGACATAAACATAATACAATGACTCTGCAATCAAACCACACCTTAATTTGGGAATTTCTTTTAAAATAATTACCTGCAAAAGAAAGCTATGCAAAAACTTCATATCCAGCATGATTTTGTTTGTAAACTGATCAGTATTAAAAGGTTATTACTGGATAAATACGCAACACATCAAGGAAAATATCCTGAGTACATACTAGATGAAACTAGAAGAAACTATTAAAAAAAAAAAAAAGCCTGCACTTCTATTATTCCTAATACTTAAAAAAGTAGATTTTAATTTAAAACATGCAGTGGGAATCACAGCAATTATTTATATAAACCTGTCATTCTATAAACTACCATAATTTACAAACTCCCAGTGGGCAGATAGTCTAATTCCAAATTTGGTCAAAGATTAAAACAGTCTATTTTAATCCATGTGGGTCAACACTGGCATGAGATTACATGGAAAAGCTTCATGCTTCACTACTTCTAAAAGCAAGGAACGTCTACTAAAACAGATACATTGCTAATAAAATAGATTATGCAATGGTATTTTGTTTTGAAAAATAATATTCTAGGCCTAAAAGTGAAGTTTAGAAAGAAGCAGGGACAGGGGAAGAGGAGAGGAAAAATGTGGGGCTTTAAGTTCATATTTTAAAAAAATGACAGAAAATTACTATTAGATTTCTACCTGCACTGGCCACTATCTAAAACAAAAGCAACATACGTACAATTGAATTTCCGTAAGATTTTATTACCACAACAGGAACAACTTAGCTTTGTTTGAATAAATACTCTCTGGCATTACACTAATGTAAAGCCATCCCTTTACAATACAGCATACCACTAGCTGATTTCAATACATTATATTAGAATTGTAAATTCTGACAAATTATTTCATACAGGAATCAAAATATTCAGTAATCAAAAAAAATAATGCTTTGCCTTATTTGCCCTGATGAAAACTGACCTATAGTGGATGATGAGCAAAACTGCAAGGAGCTAAAATGCAGGTATTCTCACAACAACAATATTCTAACTATTATTAACTTACTGCATAGTAATCTCACAACAGGAGGTCCACCACTTCTGAATGAGAAATCTTGACATTAAAGCAAAAGAAAGGCAGGCACAATATGAATGCTTTAAATGATTTGCAATCACAAGCCTTGCCTATGGCCAAAACAGAATTAAGGAAAAAACATCTAAAGAGCCATCCAAACTAAGGATTTTTAAATAACAAACTGGGCTTGTGAACAGTTGCAAATTGCAATTTACTGCTTGAGAGACATATTAACACTCCATTATTTTTAGGCAATACGTTACAGTAACAACAGTGTTGGAAATTTGACTTCCATATTTTAGGATCTGTTAAGCAAGGTTTATCAGGCTGCAACTTACGTAAATACAGTTCCTGATCTCCCATTACCAGTGGAGGACCCAGACAGCGTACCTTGTATGAACAGGTGGGGTCGCTCCCATGGCTAAAGACCACATTCTCCAACTTGCCCTGAAGTTGGATTAAAAGCTTAGATGCCATCTTGAAATAACCTGAGTCCCTGCTGCAAAGTAAGGCTCTCAACCACCTTGAATACTGACTTCTTTTAATTCTGTATAGTGTGAGGCATCCCTGCCCACGGCAGGGCGGTTGGTCCTTTCCAACCCAAACCCTTCTATGATTCTACATGGCAAAAAATTAATAGGGCTCTACATTTGCAAAAATTACTCTCACAACGTCAGGCAGTAGAAGCAGACTTTGGAGCCTTCACAAATACACAATGTACACCAGAGAAAAATGAGAGGGGATCAGGACTGGCTCAGAGCAATCAGTCTATAAAATAAAGGAAGCAAACTCCCATTTAAAAATAGATTTCTAGATTGCAAATACACATCTAGAATCACGATGCAAACTGTCTGGACAGCTAATACACCAAAAAGATATTATAAACATTTTTCTATTTGAACTAAAACAAACATGACAATGCTCCTATATGTCTATTTTTAATTATTTTTTTAAATAAAGATACAAACCAAACTAGACTTCACTGTTTCCTCTAAGGCCACTATTTGCACATTCACACCTTGCTTTCATATTTCAGCAAACCCAGAAGGTTAATGTTCTAAAAGCAGTTTGAAATGAAATAACATGGTTTGTTCTCCACCTTCATATTACTTCAGGTCACATCTTACACAGTATATAATTTATACCTATGAGATATTCATTATCAGGCTGTAAACAAGTTTTCTTCTCCTTCACTCAGCCTCAACTGCGAAAGTTAAGCTCTTTGAGTCTTACTAATGATTTCATTATTCATAAAAATTACATTCAAATTATCTGTTGCAATGAGAACTTCCTTTGCCTAACAGAACTTCTCTTTTCTCCAAGAATTTCACCACATCTTCTCTGTAAATAACTGAGTATACAAAATGTGCATGTAACAGTGTGCAATATCAAATATAATTTGAATTGTGAAAAGTTTAACAGAACATTTGAACTTAGGCCTCTCAACAACCAGTTTACGTGCAAGTGAGACACCAACTAGGTCTATTGGACTCATTCTCACAAACAGAGAATAATAGAAAATAAAACCCACAAATTTGCTAACATTGCTAACAGTTGCAAAGCAAACTATTTGAAAACACCTTGGAAAAAGAAACAAAAACATCAATTTCAACGAACCAAAGGCAAAAATTATTTTAGGCAAATTACATTATATTTGCCACAAAACTAATTTATTACAACATGTAATTGAGATTCTTATTCCTGCAAAAAAAAAAAAATCTAACAACACTAGTTTCATTTCAAAACTTGACTATTCAGTCCACAAGCAGAACCAAGTCTTTAATCAGCAAGTGTTTCTGCCGTAATTTCCAGAATTCATCCATCTGGCAGCCTTTAGAGAAGACTTAACCCTTAAATGCCCTTTTTAAAACTATTAGTACTATGAAACTTACGGTACTGACTTCTACAAAAAACCCAAACAACTTTATTAATTTTAAATGTTATTACAGAGTAAAACGTGCAGGAAATCTGGTAGTGGAAAAATATAGAGTAAATGCAGAAAGAAATTCTGTAGATACATCAGCTGCATGCACAAATTAACCCAGCAGTATAAGCTCTGTAGTATAAGAATTTTATAATACAATGAAAAGAGACCTTTCACACTAAAAAAAGCCTATTGAACACATGCTCCAGTCTGTCAGTGAACAAATTTTTAATATGGTTTCTTAACACTGTATCCATGTTATTTCATTTCACTGTTAATTGCTTATGATATATTAGTACATGGAATCACAAAGCAAGTTTTACAGGAATCCAGAGGGCTGCCAAGAACAAAGATAACAGGCCTTTTTCTTAAAAGGCTTTGTGCCACTGAAAACAATGCCATTTACAGCCCCAACACACTTGGACATTCAATTGCCCCGGATTAGATTTCTATAGGGAGCTGCCAGTTCTCACTAGGAAATAATCAGACTCTTAAGACAACTTGCAAAGAATTTATGCACCACAAATCCCCAGTTGCCTTTCAAAAAGCTAAAAGCACTTACATTTTTTCTTTGTACTGGTATTTATAGTCTTTTGTTATTCAACAACTGAAACATTAAATACTTACACCTGTTTAAGAAGTTGTCAATGTTTTTGTTTTTTCTTAAGGCAGGAAAATCCAAGTCATACACCAAAGCATCTAATCCATCCTAGAAAAATAAAAACAAACAAGAACAACAAGCAAAACTAAGTGTTTGGACAAATAATTGTACATGCTGCTAATTGAAGAGACAAGATATAAACAGTTGTCCCTATTAATTTCCCAAGCAAAAGAAATCACTGACATTTATTTACTGATTTAGTTAGCAGTTACATGAAACTGCTGTTACTCCTTCACTTCCAAGGGAGTCTTCAAAACTCAATTTCCATCTATCCCCCAAAAAATATACTTCTATGAATTATTAATTACCTTCTTTAGCTCCACATTTACATGAAAAAAAATTATTTTTCCAAATACAAAAAGAACAAACAGCAGCTCTGATGAAGCTCAATAATGTTAAAAAATCCCACCGTATCACACAGTAGGCACCTGAACATTAAGTAGCAACTGGCAAATAGGACAATTATGGTAATTTATTTCCAAGAGTCAACCCCCACATTTTATTCATTGAATTGAGAGAGAATTTTCATGAACAAGATATTGGCTTTATACATTCTAACTTAAATCTAGGAACCAACAGCCACAAGCCCATGTGGCATTACTACCACAGAATATACCCATATGAACAAAAATGAAACAAAACTACCAAAAAAAACCCAAAAGAAAAATATAACAATAATGAAGACAGTTTTAAGTCTTAAGTGCCACAAACTTCCCAACTTTTAAGTCTAAATTTTACACCAGGTATAGATGATTCTTCAGTGGATTGCCTCCTCTCAGAGAAAACCTAAACCAGATGTTTTGCTGAAAACCACAGATATGGTATCTAATGAAAAATGATCAAGGGAATTGTATCATGAAGAATCAAGAGCAGTAGGGAGTCTTCTTTCTCAATGTTTAAGTACAATGCAAAAATAGAGGGAGGTCATAATATACAGACTGATGGATGTTAACACAGTGTGTCAGGGAAGTACTGCTATTTACTTATCCAATTTTTACCTACATGTCTATGCTACCTGCTATTCACCTGTTGGCAGTGAGATATTAGACCAGACACATCTTTGATCAGTTCAGATCTGATTAGACCTAATTTGAATGTTTTCAGCTTTTATAAAATTATGCAATACAGGACTGAAAGCTAATCCATCAGTCTTTGACCACTACATGCTTCAACTAATTACACCTGAAGAAAAGTTAGAGTATAAGCTTTTTGAAGGCCTATTTTCCAGGAATACATAGTAGAGATACAAACTTGATGTAGATTTTAAAAATTAGTCCTTGATCACTCACTTCAAATTCAAATCTATTTTCTCCCCTCAGTCTATGGGGCATTTTAAGCTACAAAAAAAAAAACAAAAATCAAATGCTATCAAAATCAGAATTATTTATAGGCTTGCAGTCATTACTTTTGACACATGTAAGATAGAAATTATTTACTACAGATACTATAAGAGCAAAATCGTGCTAAAATATCAAAACAGGTAAAGAAGTAAAACTACATAGATAATCAGAATTACTTAAAAGCCTAAATGTTATTTTTTTCAATTTCATGAAAACATTACATTTCCTATAATTTCATAAAAAAATAACTGGTTTAAGTTACTTCTTCGTACAGTGGCTTAATTTGAACTATGAAATGTTACAATGAAAATGACAAGAATCAAGAAAAGTATCACAATATTTCAACAGCATTTAAAAAAAGTCAGGTTTTGCATCTTGAGTGCATTAAAGGATCCATCTTTTTGGATTCCACTAATGATGAAAAAGGAAAGCAAACGGCAACGAATAAAAAAACATTTAATGGGTCAGTAATATAAATAAGAGAGTAAGAGGCCAACAACAACTTGGACTCAAGACAGAGGCAGAAATAAGGCTATGGGTGAGAAATACTTTGTAACCTAGTAAAAAACACCTTTCCCAAAGATACATAGTAAATACCCAGGTAATCCATGAAAGAATTTCAATTTTTGCTAACTCCAGCTGTGAGCCCATGATAACTTTGTGTATAGCAGTATAAAGAGCACCGGTAGCTCTGTGCATTGTGAGCCCCATGCTGTGAGAAGCAGTAGGCAAAGAAGGAGGCTGCAAGGTCACATGCAGAGATTTTTAAAAGCAGATGAATGACAGTGATGAACTGCCAAAGTCTGGGGTCCACTCTGCCCTTAAGCCTTTGAAACTGTGGAGTCAATCAAATTTGTCCAGAGTAAGAGAGAACTTTTCCACACATCAAGCTGAAGCACTACCAAATTCTAAAAATCTTGCTTTGCTCTGGGGCACTGCAACTACCTGCTTCCTTACAGGGTTTGCTTCAAAAGCCAAAATTCAGCCTCTGTCTTCAGAGAAGGGGAGATTTTAGACACTGAACACAACAATATAGGACAAATGGAAATATTTCTAAAATCTTAACATCAATCTTTCTTTTGTATTAAACTTGTTTTTCAAAATATTAAAATATAAGCCTATAAAAAAAAAGTGAGTGCAGAAAGTGTCATGGTTTCATTGGTCTGTCAGGCGTGTTGGGTATTTTGTTGCGTTTCTTTTTAAAAGCTCTAAAATCAAGATGAAAAACAGTACGCAAACTCACTTTTAACAAGCAAAGGCAAATTTCAATACTGTTTAATTCAGAATTCATGATAACAGTGCTTTTCAGATCTTAGATATGAACTCTCTCAAGTATAACACAATTTTTTTAACTACAGATTCAAGCTATTGATCTCACAGTAATTTCAAATCACACTTGAAAAATCATGCAAACAACATCAAAAGAGGCTAGATGCCAAGAACTGCATATTTTAAAGGCTCTTCAATAATCAGCTCCCCTTTGCTACAGTATCCAGAAAGAAGGGGTGGGGTTGTGCCCTTAAAATAATTCAGACTTGGAAATCCTTAACTCTGAAATCCTTAATTTCTTCAACTGGAAGGAATTCTGAAGGAATAATAGTGTGGCATTATTTTAATGGTGGACTGCAAACACAAGACTAAGCTCAAGGCAATTTTACAGAATTGTGAACGATAGAAGTAAAATGTTTAGATAGCTAGTGTATAACACAAAACATGGAACAGCCTTTTATTTCACTTAAATTAGTTAAAACAGAAAAACTTGTGGATACTGCAAACTGGCAGCTTCCCTTATTTTTACAAAGGAAAACAGAAGCATAGCTGCTTTAAGCGGTACCACTGGTGAAGAAACAGGGAGGAAGAGCACACAAGCTCAGCAGTAAGAAGGCAGTATCTGTTCAAAGCCACGCCAGTCGCAGAGATGAGAATATACTACAGTTTTAGCAATAATGGTAAGGAGAAAAAGGATAAAGGCCAAATGAAAAGAGACAGGATCATTATTGCTGATGGGTGCAGATAACATCTCTCAGCTTTCCTGTTTCTCACTTTTTTCAAAATACAGAAAGGAAGGAAAATCTTTCCTTACAGACCTATAGTAGCCACACTCTCCTCTTCTTAAAGCATAAGGATACTAAGATGTCATAATAGGGAACCATACATCCAACAGTTTAATATGTTCTATTAAAATAAGAAGGCCTCACTTTTATGATGGATTTATTGAACTCACTTGGATGGGTTCAGTATATTTTTTTGTATGTATATCTTTAAATACAGCATATCCTGAACTGTTTAGAAACACGTACTGTAGCTTAGAGGTATTTTCAGCTAACACCAAGTTCTACCTAATTCTGTCATTACAGAGCAATTTTCCTGTTTAGCTTTGAGGTCTACACAGCCATTTTCCTTTTATGTTAATAGTTAAATTAGATTACTAAAACAAATTGGTTTATAAAAGCAAACATACGACTTCCACTTACATCTTACATGGTAACAGTATTTCAGAGGTAATTAAAGAATGAGGGGGAAAAACTTCCTTTCTAATGTCCTTCACGCAGTTTAATGGGCTGATACAGTCTATCACATCCATTTAATGAAATCATCAATGGTTTCATAATCTCTTTAAAATACTTCATTTTATCCTGAAATTAAAAAGGGGCACACTAGGGAGCCATTACAGCGTGCATAGAGTTTTTCCATACGAAACCAATGTTTCCACATATCCTGCCGGTTTCATGTTGTTCATTACTACACCACACTTACAACTTTCAAAATAATAAATATATGGAGTAAAATCAAATGTCAGTCTGGACACACATACTGCCTCCAGAGATGACAATAAGGGTGTCTAGGAAAGAGGATATGAACAAGTCCAGCATACAGTAGTACTACTGCTCTGGTGCAATTGTGAGCCAGAAATGGCACTGTCATAGCTAACAGTAGCAGCCAGAATTTTCTTCAGTGATTCTGTCTAAGCATTTTCTGTATTTCTTCTATTCTCTTTGCTAGGTTAGACAGGGCTTTGAGCAACCTGGTCAAGTAGAAGGCATCCCTGCCCATGGCAGGATGGTTGGAACTAGATGATCTTTAGGGTACCCTACTACCTAAACCATTCTATGATATGATAAGATTGAGAGCAACATACAGATATGAATTCCACCACTCAGGCTGTGTCAAAGTGCACCTCATTTTGAGCTTGCCATTCTTGTGTCACAAAAGGAACAATGACTCTCCCCAAGACACAGCTTTACACAGTTCAATCATTTCTCCTCCAGTCATCCCCTCTCCCAATCATTCTTGTATGAAAGCTATTCCAACTACCAACAACAACATCCTCCAGTGTCTTTTTATTTTTACTATATACTTTTTTTAATTGGAAGGAAACTTCAAATAGTATTGCAATTGTGAGCAAACCGTAAGTACACAATACAGTGTAACGTTTCCTGTTCTGTTCTTCGTTAAATTTTAAGTTAACTGAAATAGCTGGTTAATGTTTATAGTCGCTGTGTACTAAATTGATTCTCTCACAAAACCTGGCACTATGTATCAGATCTAGTTGAACATTCAACAACACAAGTACATACAGGTGAAATGATTTTCTTCCATGCACTCAACGTTCATCAATGCTGAATTTCTCCTACCACTTTTAATCCCCCAGACACCAACAAACACTCACTTCTTCTGTGATTTGCTATAGCTTTAATTTTTACTAACATTATTCACCATTTTAGATCACTTACAACTGTGAAATAGCACAAACCTGTTAGACTCCATTACTGATCGGAGGCTCCCACATTATCCACAAGATCATTTTCTTCTATAGAAGTAATTAAAAAGCTATATATTTACCATCTTCCTTGCTAGTGTTGTCAAAACAGTTTCAAGCACTAAGGTAGATAAACGCTAAGATCATACACACACTTACATGCCTTAATGAGACACAATAGGGTACAAAAAAAAAACAAACAAAAAAAGATGGATAAATATCAAGCAGTCTCAGCAATATTCCTGTTTGTGTCATTTTGTCCAAAAGCCTTTTCTAGTACCACTTCAGCTTATGAGAGATCCTCCAGCATGAACACTAGAAAGAAGGATACCAGTATGGAAACTCATCCAAAGCTTCTTTATGAAGAAATGTGCAGAAAGATTTCTGCAATAGCCTTTTCCTTTCCTTTTTCTCTACAAATACAGAATGTAATAGCATAAAGTTATTGTTAACATACATATTAACTACACAATCTGAATTTCTCAGGTTGTTAACGCTAACTTCTTTGCATTAGATTCCTCTAAAATGTACTGGGTTTTACTTTGACTCAAGTAGTCCCATATTAAATGGATTTTTTCCCCCCACATTCGGCCTGTACTTATTTGCAAAGCTTTAATGCAGCGAATTGTCAGTCCTACCATGACCATACTAGACTGCCCCACTCTAACTACATTTCTTAAGCTCAAGACTCACTACAATTATGTAATGATGGGTTTACTCATGTACGAATTCTATTCAGGCAATTTTACATGTATGTATGAAGTAATGTATGTATGTATTAATATTAAGGCAATTTTAAAGAAAAATTTATTGTTAGGATATTTCAAAACATACTCCAAGCAATTTCAATTCAGCAAAACATTATCTTAGGATTCATAATTGATACAAAGTAAAAAATATTAGTATATGATCTACATTATCAGGGTACAGTTACAGAACCTTTACATTAGATTTTTTTTTTTTTCCAAGTTCAAACACATTTCATTACAGTATAGTATTATCTAGTGGAAGCATCTGATAAATAAAAATGTACTAAATTCAGTTTGTTATTGAGACACTTGTTTATTTTGCTATTTATCTAGCATTCAAAGAACTAAAAAAAACCCCAAGAGATATTACCAGCATACAAAATTTACATTCCTGGGACCAACTGGCAGTTCCCCAAGCTTAAAGTCTCTGCTACTTTTCCTTTTTTGGAGAGACCAAAGTAAGTCTTAAGATCTACAACTCTAACTATCCATATTTTAGTTTCTTGTATTGTAACCATTTTTCTAATTATTTCTATAGTACTAAAGTTTCCCTCCATACTTTAAATCAACAAACTTGACTGATCGTGACTTGCATGTGTTCATCATAATTTCTCATAATATTCTGTCACACAAGTAATCTCTGTGGTCCACTATTGATAACTAGGAGAGCCTATGAAAATGCTACAAGTGAGAACCTAGTTTTTATATCCTATTTTCAAAACATGTATGAAAAGTAATAAAGTAAAGAAATAAATTTGAAGTTTCTTTAAATTATCAGATCTTTGAATTGTCAGAGAGATCTGGAGAGGCTGGAGAAACTAGCAGAGAAGAATTTACAGAGTTCAACAAAAGGAAATGCCAAGTCCAGCACTTGGGGAGGAACAGCCCCAGGCAATCAGTACACACGGGTGGGTGGAGCTGACCAGCTGGAAAGCAGCTCTGCTAAGGACCTTGGGTCCTGGTAAACAACAAAGTGACCACAAGCCAGCAGTGTACCCTCACAACAAAGACAGCCAACACTATCTCGGGCTGCATTAGGCAGAGCGTTGCCGCAGGTCAAGAGAGGTGGTCCTTCTCCTCTGCTCAGCACTGGTGAAGGCCACACTTGCAGTGCTGTGTCTAGTTCTGGGCTCCCCAGCACAAGACAAACATAGGCATACTGGAGAAAGTCTAGAAAAGGGCCAAAAAGCTTCTTAGGGACTGGAGCATTTCTCATACTATTAAGCTGAGGGATCTGGGACTGTTCAGCCTGGGGAAGAAAACGCTTGAGCAGGGAATCTTGCCCACGTGTGGGTAAGATTCATTCTCATGGGAGGGAACAAAGATGATGGAGCCAAACTCTTCTCAGTAGTATCCACTGACAGAAAAGGCAACGGACACAAATTAAAAATGTGAGATTCCATTTGAACACAAGAAAACACTGTTTTTACTGTTAAGGAAGTTAAACACAGGTTGCCCAGAGAGGTTGGGGTTTTTCCATCTGTTGAGATATTCAAAACCTGACTGGACAGGGTGATGAGCAACCTCCTCTAGCTGACCTTACTTAAGCAAATGTGTTGGACTAGATGACCTTCAGAGGTCATTTCCAATTTAAACAATTTCATTTTGTCTAAAACACTAAGCTATGCTTTTGGTTTGCATAAAGGTCGTTCCTGCAGTGACTTATCCTGTCAAAAATACCCTGTAACTCCCTACCAATGGGGCAAATGTTAATCAAGGCCTAACTTTGCATGATTCATGTTTTTCAACCATCCAAGTAAGTCCACAGCAGCCATTAGTCCTTTGTGACAAGGACAGCCTTATTCTGATGCTATTGAATGAATCGAGACAAAACCTTGGACCCCTCTTTGATACTCGCTGTTTCGGGAAATACCGTACTGACACTTCTTTGTTAAGGAAGAACACACAAATACAGAACTTTCCTCTCATGCTCAACATTAATAACCTTTTTTTTTTATTTTTTTAAGAACTGGGCAGGTGTAAATTTACCTAAGAAACAAGTACTAAATAGGTCCATATAACTCACTAGTTTCAGGCAAGAACACTGAAGCCAACTTTTAGGCCACTGCCAATAGTGTTACATTTATCTCTCTCTGATCAAGTACACAAGAGATCCCTCCATCTACTTTTAAGTTAATCATATCAATTTATTTTGCTGTCCTGAGAACAGAAAGATGCAATTTAGCACTTCATCTTTAAAGTGAACAAGTAAATGCAGGCACAGTTGAGACACTTCACTTCAGAATTTTCATTACATTGTTATACTAGTCAAAGTATACAAACTGACATATGAGCCTAAGTACAGGCAGTTGATTCATCGCCCATTCTTGCTGCCAGCACAACACAATTCTACAGAGCTCACTACTTCTTAATATCTTGCAATAGTCATAAAGAGCTTTTGCAAATTTAGGTTAAATACATAGCCTTTTGCAACAAAAAATTTAACTCGTTAAAGACGCAAGAGCTTCACTCAGTAAAGATTTAAATCCTCAATAAGGAGATCTTGAAACATGAAGGCAAAATTACTGAAAGTAGTACAGATTATCACTTTAATTTCAGCCTTTTTAAAGAGTTATTCCCTGTATAGTGCAAACTTTATCCATACCACATTCTGTGTAGTTACACACACAAGAACGTGTACTCACATCCTGTTCAGACAACTGTTCAATATTTTTACTGACAAATTCCTAGAATACACACTTCCTACATGACTCAGTAAATGATGAGTTAACATCAACATCTCAACATATGTTGATACATGTATATATATCAAAATACACACTGTCACTAACACCAGAGCCCAGAGACCTCATATATTTTTAAGATCCGTATTAGCACTGAAGGAACCATAAACCATGTATCTACAGACAGCTACCTATAAAAGCAGTAATGCGCTTTAATTTGAACATAGTTTTTCCCAGGTGTTGATGTTTTTCCACTGTAGCAATGAATCTTACCAGCTGAAACATCTCCCAAACTGAAACAAAATGTAGTGCATTATCTGTGAAATCAACCGGTATACAGTAAGCATGCAATAGTACTGTCAGTATCCACATATAATTCAGAGAAGCTACAAGCCTCAGAATTCCTCTAACATCAAGGGCAAGTCATAGCTCCTTCACAGCAGAGCTCCTCTCTGCCTAATGATTAGATGCAGGAGCCTTCAACCTATAGATCTGTTCTGAGTGACACCTATTCAAGGCACTATTTTATGCCTCAAATTATGTAAAGTTCATTGTCTGAAGATGCACTCCAGTGTACTTCAGTAGTGGTTTTCTTCCCCTCAAACTTCTAACACTAGATTACAAGACTAATTCCACTACTCTGGAATATTTTATTGCAGTTAATAGTCTTTACATCCAAACTTCAATTTATTAGTGTTTTATTATTTCAATTTAGCATCAGGATTAATTCCATCTAATAACACAGCATTAAGAACAACTGTCAGGTGACAGAACAGCTTCTTCAGGGAAGATGAAGAATACAGACTAAAATATCACTAGGAATGTGTTTCAGTAAAATTTATGCAGAAACAGGTACAACAAATACGTTTGAAAATAGCTCAGGGAGATGAGCAACATCAGCTAAAGCTGATTGCTGTTAAGTCAAATTATACTCTTTCATCTTGCAGCAAATGAGATACATGGATATTTGCAGCTTATTTTCCTGAATAAAGGTACACCTGTATGGGTTGCTATGTTCTGTGAGCAAATTGTTCAAACTACAGAGCTGCTGTTACATATGCAACACATTCAGCCATCAACAGAATACCTTACAGAAAAAAAACCGACAACAGTTGTATAACTATTTGGAGGACTACATAGCTTCTTAATATTTTAATGTGTAGAAAATAAAATAGCTGGCATTCTTTAGGTTTAAATGATGTATCAGCCATATTTGTCTCAGGCTAGGCTTAAATAAAGCGTAAGTACAGCTTCTTAAACCGCCCTTTTCAATAAAACTGTATTAGATATGTTGAATGCAAGAACACTTAAAGCACATATATTTAAATAGGGTTAAAAGAAGAGGGAGTACTGGTAGTTAAAAAACTAACTGATGTTTTTGACCACAGAAGCAGCATTCCACAGCAACTTCAGCACTTGGCGCTAGGAAGTACCTCGCAGGACTAGAGTTCCAGCTACTGTACCAACTGCAAGTGGACATGAGCAGCTAACCTGACATACAGCAGTGTAACAGTATCCACAGAAATACCTCAGGAGGGGTGGGGCAGGAAGGTAAGGGGGGAAAAATGATCTCGCATCCTTTCGAGTTCTCTAAGTTATCATACTCACAAAAATTTAAGGCAAGCCCTGTTCCCCCACCTCAAATGTAAAGCAACTAGTAAAGAAAATTAAAGCCAAAGATCACTTGAAATTATACCAGCGGGAGTCCTGTGAGGTCCCCATAGCTTTCTTGATTTTCGTGGGAGGACAGATTATTCCACAGGCAGCACATATATGTCTATGTATTATAAACCACTTCTGGTTTATAAGTCGCAACATTTTCATTCTAAATGCACACACACACACTTACAACTACCAATTTAGATCAATGGGAGTCAACACTCTTAAGGAATACTCGCTAGAAAGTAAAAGTAAGATGGTTAAAAGTTAACACTAAGAGTGCAAATACCAGTATGTAACTTCCCTTCAATAAAATTGCATAGAAGACAGATCACAGACATTAAAGAATAAAAAGAAACTGTTCCAGTCCCAGCTCAAAAGTCTTAGGCTTCTTTAGGCAGCAGCCTGCAAGAAAATCAGGTAAAGATTTCAATAAAAAGAAAGCAACTGCACAACTCCATTATGAAATAGTGGTATTCAGCAATGGAAACAGAACTCCCTCCACATCTGTTGCTTGGGAAATTGCTGTCTGACTCTCAGATTTTTTTTTTTCCAGGCAGGTATCCATGAAGCCAGACTTCAGGAAGTAAGCTTTAGTCAGTTGGACAAGACGGGAATTATCAAGATACCATGTTCATACGAAGAAACACGCTACATCACAAAAGACATAAATAAAAGTGCATTAGCTTTTGTAAAAGCTGTTTAATACACTTAAAATGCTGCCTCTAGCTGCCACACTATACCTTTATCTGAAAGTGTTCTCTCTGCTATGAAAAACAAGCAAAAAACCCCTAACAAACAAAAAAATATTACCAGCACAGTTTGCAATATAGTTAAGTCTGTGTTTCAAAGCTAACTAATTTTTCTGTAAAGCATTATCTCATCCACCATATACTATCTGCTGACACCTGACCTGGGTTGCTTGCTGTAAACAAAACTGCTTGTTAACTACAGATATAAATAATAAGCTATAAAACAATAAAAAGGCAAATTCTATCTTTACTCTTGACAACTCAGTTTCTGGAGATTCTATTAGTTCAATAGCTATGCTTTAGAAAAGACTCTCCAAAAAAAGCTGTATTAAAGAACAAAAAAAAACCTCCAACCCAAACTCTATTACTAGTAATACAATCTACTCCACAAAAAAGAGCGAGTGGAGACAAAGGCTAAACAAACTGAGAGAAAGACTAAAAAGTACTTAACTTTTTTAACAGAGGGCAGACAATTAATTTAATAGCTTTCCAAGAAAGAGTGAGAACATGATAATTTTTTCCAGGAGTCTGGAAACACTGCACAAAATCTTCCCTATCCCCCTACCAAGAGGGAAATTCTTCCCTAAAACTCCAGAACAAGCCAAAACACTTTTTCAATTACATGCGAATAGCCACCACTGAAGTCCAAAAGTTAAGACTGTGAAAGAATTATACTAGAAACCTTCTGTAGAAACTTAAATAGTAATTTGTAAAGCTATATTCCTTTCTTTAGTGTCACATGCAACCCACAGACTTCAACAAAAGAACTACAGGAAGTTGAGCACAACTCAAGTAGAATATCAGCTCTGAGAACCTTCTCCGATTGTGCAATCGCCTGTCAGAGCTCTAGCTACATTTCTGCAACAAACATTCCATCACAAGCAATCACATATCAAACAGATATTTGAAATATGCAACTAAACAAGAACTCAACACTACTTAAGAATTTGTGCATCATTACGCAGCAAACCTTGCCAAAGCCCCAGGATATTTTTTATGTATCGATTAAAAGAAAAACTACATTTTCAATAAAACAGAAGATTTATGTATACATAAAATCCATGTTTTTCTATATTTATTCTTTTTTCCATGATGAATATACCCACAAGAATGATCTTAATGTTGGGGAGGGGGGAAAGGGGGGAGTTAAGTTAACAAAAGCCCTGTGAGAACTGTTTTAGATATAGACAAGTTATTTCTACCACCAAGTATTAAGATTCTTCAGAACTGACAGGAATTTGTTCATAGCAAGAACAAAACAGTAAGTTTTTCATATTTTTCAGGGATTCTACTATTCTATGATTTTCATTGCTAATATAGAACAAAGCACTATTAACAAATGCTTTCCAGATTCCAGAATCCAATGCATTAAATTTACAAATCGACCTACAACAACATAGAATCGTTGAATAGTTAGGGCTGCAAAGGACCTTAAAATCATCTAGTTGCAACCCTCCTGCCATTGGCCGGGACACCACACACGAGACCACATCACCCAAGACTCTGTCCAGCCTTGCCTTGAACACCGCCAGGCATGGAGCATTTACCACTTCTTCAGGCAACCTGTTCAACTCTTCCAGTGCCTCGCCGCCCTCACAGTAAAGAACTTCTTCCTTATATCCAACCTGAACTTCCCCTAAGTCTGAACCCACTACCCCTTGTCCTATCACTACAATCCCTGATAAACATATTTTTACTCACTACCTTTAAGCAATTTTAAAAGAGGTGTGATAGAGACATGCTCTCCTTTTCAAAATCCACCTGAAGAAAAATTAGCATGCACAGACAATGCCATTAGTAACACAATTCTTAATTAATACTGGACATTTAAGTGTATTTTGAAGCCACTGACAGTGACTACTTTCAGATCAAGATATACTTCAAACTTATTTAAACCAAATCTCTTCTAATCACTCTTTTTAATGTTTCTGACACTATACTACAGTCACAATTAAAACCTTGACTGCTTTGACTGCATGTTAAAAAAGAAAAAAAAAGAAAAAAGAGGTATAACTACAAAATCAAAATCCTACATGAACACACGGTTCCATATACAAGTACTAAAATGTCAGAACAGAACCAAAATTGTCCATGGAAACTTAGGGTGGCTTTTTCCAATTGCAAGTTTCTCCCACAATAATCAGTAAGGACTTTGTCATATGTAACACAGCAGCAATACAAGTCAGTTGACCTGGGATTTTCAAGTCCAGTAGTTCAAGACTAAAGGATGAGAGGAAGTATTATAAATTCATTAGTAGGATCCAACACTTTTCAAAATGTCCCAGAGATATGATTTACTATGTTTTCAAGTTCATTTAGGGGCATGCAAATAAGGTTTTCCATGTTAGTTTAAAGGCTTGAGACTCAAGTTGGAGGAAAACTAGAGCCATTGACTTCATATACCCAAGAAGTAAAGTATGTCCCAGCATTTCTGATACAGTTAGAGCATGAGACACAGGCAATGGAACTTGACTAAACAGTGGTATTTAACTTTTAGAACACTGGGTATTTTCACCAAGCTTATACGCTACTAACATGGGGATGAAAAATGCCAAAATGCTAAAAAATAGCTGAAACAAAATCTTCCAGCAACTTTTCCAGCTACTTTGAGATCAAAGAGGAAGTCAACTGTTCCCAAATACTATACTTCCTATATAACACTCATAACCTGGGGAAAACATCCCCCCCACCGGAAGAGGATGTAGTAGATTGACGTATATCCCCCAAAGGCATTATTTTTTTATTGGATTTAGAAGAGGGGAAAAACAAATCTTAGCCCAAGAGCAAAGAGAGCCAGGGATGTCTGGACCATTGCCACTATCATGGAATCTTGTCAAAGTCTCTCCTGCTTGTCCTTACAAGGGAGAAAGGCTGAGCTTGGGCTGATTAACTTAATCTCGACAGGAGAGGAGGGCAAACAATATTTTTGTCACACCATAAAAGCCTGCCACAAAACACATCAGATCACACTAGCATCACATCTTCTGTTCCTCCATCCCCAGACTATTTTGAGTAGCTGTCATTTCGTTTCTCATTAAGCAGAGAGCAAGACTGATGAAAACATGTTTTCTAAAAAATAAAAACTAACAAAAAGCTATGTTTAACTTGCAGCAAACTTTATGGTAGGTTTTTTTCCAAGCATTTTTTTTATGAAAGCATTTTTTCCAGTATCCACTTAAAAAAAAAAAAATTATGTTCTTGGAAATCTACCTGAACTAAGGGATTAGTGATACCTAGTTCATATATACCTACAACCACTGGTTCAAAAGCCATGTCAGATACAGGTCAGAAAACACAGGTCAGGCATCATCTTCTACTTCCCATTCATATAAACTGTATGTTTGTAAAACGCCTATTAAAGCAGCTTTCCAATTTCTAAATACTACAAAATACCAACAAGTGATATTCCAGAAAACAATTAAAGAACAGCAGCATCATCTCAAGAATTTGAGAGTTATGTCAGACATCTGTACTTCACTTTCCAGAAGTCACTGCTGGACCAGACAGCCAATTTCTGAAGACCTAAATACATGTGTGTAAACAGTCTTTTTGGAAACAAACCAAAATGTTACCAACCATGGTCATTTTATAACAGACCATACTTACCTAGCCTCAGAGACTTAAGAGAAAATTAAGAAAACAGTCACATCTTTTGTGGTATTCAAACAAGACACACTGTATTCTGAACTAGCTGAAACAAGCAAAGCTGATGGTAAAATTCTGACCAACAGATATCCTCTGTAACCTTTTTCTTGCCACACCACAGTAACAGTGCCCGAATTTGCCTCTTTGGCAGAGCAGATGTTGGAGACCCTACTTTCTGCAAAAGTGAATGGAGGATGCCAATAGCCTTACGTAACTGCAACTGAGAAAAGATAAAAAGAACTAGATGGCATTTGATTTGCTCTTAGTTCCACTGAGTTTTTCTGATGCATTTTTATTTCATCTAATACATCTCCTTATTAATCATGGTAGCTGCCTCTTTGCCCCCAAAACATAAAAGGAAGGTAAATTTTAAGAGGCATATATCCAAGCACTACAGCTACTGCATGTAGCACCAGGGCAGTAGCTGTATTAGACACTGATTTACAGAACAGACAAGACACTGTTGCAGCAAGACTGTGGCCTTGCTATTGATGAACACTGAGCCAAGGATTGTTGCTACAGATCACCCTAACACCTGTCTGATTCCAAAAGTGAAATTCTAAAATGGATCTCTGGCACTTCTTAGTTTTATTACAGAATAATAACTTATTGAGAAAAAAATATACTTGAAATTAATTAATAACCTAAGTTACCTGTATTATTGCCATCCTCATGAAAAAGAATTACGGACCATTTACTGAAAACTTTATCCTACTCTAAGTCTTCATTTGGAGAGTAATGTACTAATTGAGCAACTTCTCACCATGAGACAAAAAACCTAGTGTAAGTACTCCTACTACCTCCTGTTCATTTTGTAAATTTCTCTTACCTTAGTAGATATCTTTTCTTGATCTAAACAGATAATTTGAACTGGCTGTCTTAAATCTCAGGAATATTTTTTCCCTCCTTCCAGTGTTCACCTTCACTTAAAAGGTATTAGATATCACAAAGAGAAAAAAAAATTAACTCTACAGGAGCTACTTTTCCTATTGTTTTTATTTTTTTAAGTTCAGGTACAATTGCAATGTATAGTTGCCATTTAGGATGAAAAGTATTTAAGAAAATATCTAACAACAGCTTATCTTTTGCCCATTTAGAAACTAGATTTGTTGTGCATAAATTCTGTAGTTGAGCTTCCTCCATCTCTTCACGCCACTAGATTTAAAGATTTTTCTCCTTAAGTCGGGGGTTTTACTATTATTCTGACTCCATCTGATGTTAGAAGACAAATAACAAACATTGTGCTGCTCAGCATCTATATCATATGCTGTATAGTGTCACCTCAGAAAATGGGACCTTTATAGCTTGATAGTATATCTAATTATTGTGTGCTTAACTAGCACTGCTACAAACGCATTGTTGCACAGATTCAAGAGCTTCACTGATGCCTTGAAACCAAACCTAGAAAAAGACAAAGGGAAAACCAAACAGGGAAACACTGTACAGGTATTTTTTTCAAAAGCCTAAGAATCACAGAACAACAGATCATTACAGGTTGCAAGGGACCTCAATAAGTCAACTGGTTCAAGCTTTCATGGAAAAGGAAGCCTAGATGATATTATCTAGCACCCCGTCCAACTGCATCTTCAAAGCCTCCAGCGATGGGGACTCCACCATGTCCCTGGGAAGGTTGTTGCAGTGACTGATGGCTCTTACTGTAAAAATTTTCTTAGACAGATACAAAACTTCTCCCACTACAGTTTGTACTCATTGCCCCTTGTACTCTCATGTGGCTCCTTGTGGAAAGAGAGCCTCTGTCCTCTTTGAGGCTGCTGCCTTTTAATTACCAGAATACTGTGATGATGTCCCCCTGATCCTTCTCTTCTCCAGGGACACTCCTTCAAGTCTTCCCTTACAAGGCAGGTTCTCCAGCCCTTCGGACTCTCTCCAGTTTGCCTGTGTCTTTCTTGAATTGCAGGAAACAAAACTGAACACATTACTCCAAGTTGCAGCCTGACTGGCACTGAGTGGGATAATCACACCTCCATCTCTGCTAGTAATGACTCTGCAGATGCAGCCCTGGATCTGATTTGGCCCTGTTGCTGCAGCAGCACTCTGCTGACTCAAGTTCAGCTTCTTGTGCACCAGGACTTCCAAGTCTCCTTCAGCAAGGCTACTCCCCAGCCACACAAATCCAAGCCAGTACTGTGCTCTTTGGTTACATTATCCCAGATGCAACACTCTGCCCTTGTCTTACTTAAACTTCATCAATGTTTACAAATATGTGAAGGGTAGGTGTCAGGATGATGGAGCTAGGCTTTTTTCAGTGATATCCAGTGATAGGACAAGGGGCAATGGGTGTAAACTGGAACATAGGAAGTTCCACGTTAACATCAGGAAGAACTTCTTTACTGTAAGAGTGACAGAGCACTGGAACAGGTTGCCCAGGGGGGTTGTGGAGTCTCCTACACTGGAGATATTCAAGGCCCGCCTGGACAAGTTCCTGTGTGATGTACTGTAGGTTACCCTGCTCTTGCAGGGGGGTTGGACTAGATGATCTTTTTAGGTCCCTTCCAACCCTTGGGATTCTGTGATTCTGTGATTCATATTCTTCTTACTTGCTCACTGTTCCAGTTTGTCCAGATCTCTCTAAGATGGCTTTGCCTTCTAAAGTGTCCACCTCACCATCCAGTTTAGTGTCATCAACAAACCTAGTAAGGGTATTTCAATACCATCATCCAGATCATTCATGAAGACATTGAACAACGCAAGGTTGCCAGCCCAAGTAACAAATGCTGACCACCAAGAGCTGTTTAGATATATTTTTAAAATAGCATATTTGATATCTCACCAAAATTAACCCTAATTCAACTCCGTATTAGCAAACTTTACACAGAGAATTCCTTGTGCCTTTTTGGTGTCATCATGCAGACTATAGAAATATTCTCATCATAGTTCCTTCTAACAAAACCAGGAGTAGGCAACTGCAATTTCACAGTACTGAAAAAAAAAAAAAATTCTATCTGTTATATAGTTTTGAGTACTTCAACTGAATTTGCAGGATTTCTTATTTTAAAGGAAAATGCATGAGTATTTTCATATTTTTCATCACATTCATGTGTGTGTGATATATACATAATATATATATATAAAGGTACCATGAATGTACTGAACATAATATTTTTTTCTAGCCAGCTAATTTATTTAATGGTCTCAAGTGCTTAACGAAGCTTTTCACAGAAAGGCTTTCCTGGAAGCATGTGAAGCACACTGTCGGAAGAAAAAGGCAAGCAACAGTCACAGGAATTTGTAAAGGAATAAAGCCACTACCTATTCAATATGTAAGACTAACAAGAATTATTTCAGAGAACTAATGAACTTTATTTATTACAACACTCGAACTGTTTAGGTCACTGGAACATTTTAGAGGTCTCTCCCAATTTCCTCCAAAGATTACACTACTGGGAAATATGGCAGACAGAAAAAGCCTCCTGTAACACTACCAAGCATTACCAGCTGAGCACTGGACACTGTAGTTTCTAAGTTTAACTGCCATTTTAAATGCATATGTCTTCATTTTAACAGTTTTGTATACACACATAACAGAGCTCAGTCAGGCAGTACTGAACTTTTTCCATAAAAAGCATCTAATTTCATGAAGCTCTTCTTAATTTGTCTCCAATTTTCCCCCTAGAAAACAAAATAAATCCCTACCACAGAGACTACGCAAGTTAGAAACCAGTTAACCTTACGAACATTAAAGTTTCCATGCTACTCAAAAACCTAAGGTATAGTAAAAATTTACTTATTATATATATAATTTTATATATATATATATATATATATATATATATATATATATATATATATATATATATATATATATATATATAAGGCACATGAAAAACAAGGTGCTTGGTGACAGCCAGCATGGCTTCAATAAGGGGAAATCCTGCCTGACCAATTTGGTGGCCTTCTATGATGGGGCTACAGAACTGATGGACAAGGATAACGCAGTGGATGTCATCTACCTGGAGTTGTGCAAAGCGTCTGACACTGTCCCACACGACATCCTTCTCTCTAAATTGGAGAGATATCAATTTGATGGATGGACCACTCAGTGGATAAAGAACTGGCTGGATGGCCTCACGCAAAGAGTTGTGGTCAATGGCTCAATGTCCGGCTGGAGACCAGTAACAAGTGGTGTCCCTCAGGGATCGGTGTTGGGACCGGTCTTGTTTAACATCTTCGTCGCTGACATGGACAGTGGGATTGAGTGCGCCCTCAGCAAGTTTGCCGATGACACCAAGCTGTGTGGTTCGGTTGATAAGCTGGAGGGAAGGGATGCCATCCAGAGGGACCTTGACACACTTGTGAGGTGGGCTGATGCCAAACTTATGAAGTTCAACCACGACAAGTGCAGGGTCCTACACCTGGGTCGGAACAATCCCAGGCACAGCCACAAGTCGGGCAAAGAGATTCAGAGCAGCCCTGCGGAGAAGGACTTGGGGGTGCTGGTCGATGAGAAAATGAACATGAGCCGGCACTGTGCACTCGCAGCCCAGAAAGCCAACCGTATCCTGCGCTGCATCAAAAGGAGCGTGACCAGCAGGTCGAAGGAGGTGATCCTGCCCCTCTACTCTGCTCCTGTGAGACCTCACCTGGAGTATTGTGTGCAGTTCTGGTGTCCTCAACATAAAAAGGACACGGAGCTGTTGGAACAAGTCCAGAGGAGGACCACGAGGATGATCAGGGGACTGGAGCACGTCCTGTATGAAGATAGGCTGAGAAAGTTGGGGTTGTTCAGCCTGGAGAAGAGAAGGCTGCGTGGAGACCTCACAGCAGCATTCCAGTATCTGTAGGGGGCCTATAGGGATGCTGGGGAGGGACTCTTCGTCAGGGACTGTCATGACAGGACAAGGGGTAACGGGTTAAAACTTAAACAGGGGAAGTTTAGATTGGATGTAAGGAGGAAATTCTTTCCTGTTAGGGTGATGAGGCACTGGAATGGGTTGCCCAGGGAGGTTGTGAGTGCTCCATCCCTGGCAGTGCTCAAGGCCAGGCTGGATGAAGCCTTGGGTGGGATGGTTTAGTGTGAGGTGTCCCTGCCCATGGCAGGGGGGTTGGAACTAGATGATCTTGAGGTCCTTTCCAACCCTAACTATTCTATGATTCTATGATATTGAAGCGAAGTAATTTCTAGGTTGATGTACTAATACACCCTAATACACAGAGAAACTAATTTACTTAAAAAGAGTATCTTGCAGTCATGAGTCTATGTTCAGATAAACTTGCTTCCCCTATTTATCTGTGGTAACATCTGTAACTAAAGAAAATAGAACTCAAACTCAAAATAGTTAAGAATCTGAAAGCAACAGCATGTATTAAAACACCACCAGTTTAACACTGCATCTTCATACCTATGTTATAAATAGACTCACACCTTCCTTTCGACTTAGTTTAAAATACTTCTTGTGGAGCATTTTTGGTCATTGATATTTACCACGTGTGCTAAAAGCTTGATGTCTATTTTTCAAATACACCGATGGTACTACCAGGGAAACTTCCCTAGCTCTTAAAAAGAGTACTAACAGCAGCTTGCACCCACAACAGCAAACCCACAAATCAGGGCGGGGGGAGAGAAGAAGGGGGAAGTACTTCCTTATTTTAGATGCAGGAAACAGAAATTCAAAACAGCCTCACAAAAAGCCTGAAGAAATCAGGAAGCCCTGACTTAAGTCACCACAGGCCAAACAAACAATTCCAATCCCAAAATCACCTTTAATTATAATCCTCCTAATTTCTTTGCCTGTTTTCCAAACCTCATATTTGTATTTATAGCTTGCAGACAGACAAGACTTCTTTCTACACGGAGTGGTTTTTTGGGTTCTTGTACCCTATAACTACCCTGTAAGTGAAATCTGCTGTGTGTACTGCAGTTAAGAATATTCCAAAGTACATAAGGTCAGTATCACAGTCTGGTACTGCACTGATGCTCCCTATTTGTTGATATTTCATTTACTAAGTAGGAGGACAGAAGAGGATAACATAGCACATGAACTTTCATTTCAAATTCTCTGTCTTTTCAGGTGAGATTTGATTGGTACTCAAACAAGAGAAGCTATTTAGATGGAATAAGTGGCTTTCCACAATCTCAAAGTCAAATGGATAAACAGTGGGTTTTAAAACTGTTAAGAATGAAGACCTACAGAAGAAAGTCTAATCTTAAACATGAGCTTTAGCTCAAAGTTGCAAGTTACTAGTTAAAAAAAAGATGGTGTCTTTTTGCATTGTCACAAAAAAAGGTTATGTCAATTCCAGCTCCCCCAAGAATATATTTTGTGAAAACATCTCATTACTTCTGAAAGCAATTCTTCAAAAACTCACAGCCATATTGCCTTTTTCCTCCCTCCCCCCTCCCCAACTTCTGCGAACCCATCACTTCATATGATGGTGTTTTCTTAATTAAATGTAAAGACTTGACTGATCATAGAATACCAGGTTGGAAGGACCTCAAGCTCATCTACACAAATGGCCCAGCACCCTGTCCAACTTTACCTTCAACTGTCCAGTGTTGGGGAATCCACCACTTCCCTGAAGAAATTATTCCCATGGCTGATTGTTCTCATTGTGAAACATTTTTCTCCTGTGTCCAATCAGAATCTCCCCAGGAGTAACTTGTGCCCACTACCCCTCATCTTTTCCCTGTGCCTCCTTGTAAAACAGGAGTCACCACCTTCGTAGCCCCCTTTTAAATACTGAAACATGGTGATAAGCTCTCCTGAGCCACCTTTTCCCCAGACTGAACAAACCCAGTTCTCCCAGCTTTTCCTCACAGAGCAGGCTTCTCAGTCCCTTGATCATCTTTGTGGCTCTTTCTCTGGACCCTCTCCAGCCCGTCCACATTTCTATTGTATAGCAGGGACCAAAACTGAACGAAGTATTCCAGGTGTGGCCTGATAAGTGCTGAGTAGAGTAGGATAATGATTTCCTTACCTCTGCTGGTGATGCCCTTTTTGGCAATTCCTCACGCAGAAGTAAGGTTACCATTTTAACAACTTGTTTCTGTTATTTCCTCTCACAAAATGTAATGCAACACCACTGGAAGTTCACTGACATTGAAACACACGAGAAAGAAAGTGAAAGATGTCTGCTTTGGTACTATTCAACCACCTCTCACAACACACCCTTGATATGAAGGAAAATCTTCAGCTGCCTATTCTGGTTGAATCTTAAAACTGAAAAATTCAGTTTCTACTCCTAAGGCATCAAACTCTTAGGAAGAAAAACTTCCCAACCTGCAAATACATGGGTTTAATCAATCTTTTCTTTTATTCCTGACCATGTCTATGAGTTCAGCAAACTACAATGAAAAAGGGTGTATCAAAAAATCCCTTATTTCTTTCCCCTAGAATTTGTGGTTCTCAAACATTTCTTTCCCATGAGCTTAAGTTCATGGGAACTATATCAAGTTGAACTATTCTTATATGAAGGTGAAGTTGATCTGACTGCCTTCTTTGCCAGGAGCTCAGAGGAGGTTGCCATGACCAAAAGAAAAGATAAGGTCAAGAACAATGCAGCCATCCCAACTCTTCCCTGATGCTAGCCAAAATCAATTTTACAGGAAGCAGAAAGTTACAGAGAAGTAATTTACAGTTGCAGTCCCAGAAGTGAAGCAGCTCCAGCATCGTAACATTCCAATTTTTCCTCTACATGGCATCTTTGATTACATCTCAAGTCCAAATTACTGATGAAAATAGTGTAATATATGCATCTCATTAAGTAGGACAAAAGCTTTGTTACGGGAGACTGGCGGCATTTTAGGACAGAAAAGAAGCAACAGAAAAAAACTTCAAAGACTCCTCTGACCTTATGCTCATCAAGAATAAAAAGCAAGAGAGACTTTTAGTCCTTTCCTTACCCCAGTCCAATCTGCTAAGTGGAATCAGTGAACAGCTCTGAGCATACAAGTTACTTGATACAAGACCTTCTTTGTGTTACAACTCTATTCTTTAGATAAATAACCCAGAATTCTCCTCAATATGGTCTTCATAACAAGAGCCTTCACAGTTTGTTTCAGAACCACAGTGTGGCTAGTTCTGAAGATTTCTTCAACCAACTGATCTTACAAGCGAAAAGCATCTCCAAACAGTTTACAGTCATGCTATGCTCAGAAACTGTATGCACAAAACAGTTTGTGAAGTATGAAAAAGGCTGAAAATAGCCACAAGCATTTCAGTAACAGAACACAAAAACTTTTCCAACAAGCACACTAATCTAGTCTCCATAGAGAGGGTCTAGTTTTTCAAGGACACCTCCAATTCCAAATTCAGTGTAAAAATCAAACCCACAATCAAAACCCAAACCAACACAACAATGACATCAATAATTCAGCTATCAGTCCATAGGCCTTAATGGACATGTTCTTTCTGTCACCATCTTTGCTCTGCTAGTGTTGGCAGCAATAACATCTGTTGCAAAAGCCATGACGATTGTTGACAATACTAGCAGAGCAGAAACTTAAAGTCCTAAGAAACCTATCATTTGGCTGGCACCATTTTTGGCCTTGTACAAAAGATATATAGCATATAATAGCAGGTTTGAACAATCCCAAGACCTCCCCAAACTGTGTAATTGGTGTGTTGGTAATTAATTGACAATGATCTTAATAGTAACTTGAGTTTAAGGAGGAAGACAGCAGCTCACAGAAGATGTATTAGATCAATAAACAAACTACTTGGTAGACTGAAGTGGCAGAAGAACCTTTCCTCTTTGCAAAAGCAAAGTAAATTCTCTCATCTTAATACTAGCAGGATTTGTGTGCCTACAATCTAAGCTACTTTCCAAGAAGAGATTGGTATAATAACACATCGATAAAAAAAGATTTTGTAACAAAGACAACCTCATGAGGAAATCCTATGATTCCACCTCTGACAGCAGTGCATAATATTAAGCCAAAGTCGTGAGGCATCAGTATTACCTCTATTTTCAATTACAGCTTCATGTCTTGCCTGGTACTGTTCTGTGCAACTGGCACCTTGCATGGGGCAAGTATAACCAGCAGAAACTCACTGTCCTACCTTCATTCTCACTCCTCCTTGATCCTTCCTCCTTCCTCCTGAAAGATCTTCCCCATCCACTCCTACTCTATCATCTTCTGGCTGGAGAGGCTTCCTCCCCTCCTAAGTACCTTAATACAGAGTTACTCCACAGCAGTAGTAGAAGGTGCTTCTAGATCTCAGTGGTAGAATTAACATGCTGGAATTTGTTATCCATACTCCAGGAAGATGGTGCTTGTTGTAGTGACACCTTGCACTTCAGCTTTAACCACAAGCAGTTTCTCCTCCTTCACCTCTCTCCCAGGGACAGGTTCTGGCCTTATCAACAGTGAGAAGTCTTCAAAATTCCCATGCCAATAAGCAAGTCCTACCCAGCCTCCCTCACTACCTATAAGGAAGAGAATGACATACACACACACATATAGAAAACACTATGATACTAAGGTTCAGAACCATGAAAACCTGAAAATGCATTCCTGGAGTGTAAGCTGGACATCAGAGCAAGGCATTAACTCTTTTTCCCCTCCAACAGAAAAATTCTACATCTAATCTGTTTCAACTGCATTCATAAATTAGATGTAATTTATGTACCGATTCACAGCAACTGTTCCCTCAGATACAAAACCTTCTACCTAAAATCTTCAAACCTGTAAACACCTCCATGAGGAAAGTTCCTCTGCTCTTCTGCAGCAAAAGCCTTTCACGTAATTACTTAGTCAACAAAGAGGTTTACTGACCAAGTTAAGAAGGCCAAAATACCTGGAGAACTCTGCAAATAAACGTAAAATGGGCACTGATTACTTTTTTATTTAGTTTCAGTGAATTTTGTTCTCCATTATGAATCATCAACCAAGTAAATGTACTGCTGAGAAATGGAAAACAGAGGGGTTCTGGAGTTTACACCTTTAAGATACTCAAAAGCAGTCATGGGCAACCTGCTCCAGGTGGCCCTTTCAGAGCAGAAGGGTTAAACAAGAGAACCTCTGGCAGTCCCCTCCAGCCTCAATCATTCTGTGAAATAATAACCACTTGTACTCAATGGAATACTACTTTCACTGTGCATGTGGTATTAAATATTAAAAAGGTAGACTTCCAAATCAAATTCTAAAGTAACTGATTTCAAGAGAAGAAGCAAATTTTTGAGTTTTCTTTAGAAGCTTCTAACTAAAACATGGGCATACAACAAAAAAAAAATGGTTTTATCTCAAGATCTTCATTTTCCTGTAATACTAAGTGCAGCATCATCTATCAGTGTCCAGCATGAGATGAATGTCCTGACCATCCTTCTTTCACATTTTCCCATTTGAAACAACCATTAAAGTTATAATACAAGTCCTGTTAACCATTTTCTGAAAAATTACATAATTACTCAATATTTGCATAACTATTAGAATTTGAGGATTTCTCAGTCTATTTTTTTTTTTTTAAGTAAGTATTATGAAGATCTCTAGGAAAAAAACAAGTAAATATTCCATCTGTATTTCCAGATTAATTATAATTCTGTAGTTCAGATACTCATGAGCAAGAAACACATGTAGGTAGCTCCAATCTACAGTCCAAAATATAGCCCGAGTTTGTGCAGTGTTTTCTACAGAGGTCTCCAACCATCAGGTCTTTGCATCATCTCAGACCACACAACTGAAAAAAAAAAACAAGAAAACTTTCATGTGTTTCTCAACTCTAAAAAAAAAAAAAAAAAAAGAAAAATTAATCCATGTAAGAAATTAAAAAGGAAAAACCTGAAATAAAGAAATAATCGGTTGGATTTAAATTGGGACCTATTAATAAAGAGACCTTACATACTGTCCCCATGACAGTTTGTAGTGTATAAATATTGACAGGGAGTGGCAATCTTTCAGTTAAAGCCAATCCTTTACAAGATTTTGAGTATCAGAACAGACTTTGACCTACGCTTCAGTTAGAAGCGGGTACTGATCCTCTGCTGGTTCTACCCTAGGAGCATGGGCAGCTCACCAGACCCATTGACTGCTGCTTGGCTAGACAGTCTCTAGATTGCTATAACTAAATATGCACCACAGCACGTTATACTCTGCTGAGCAGACCACAGAGAGATCTCTAGTCTTCTGACTTGAGATTACACTACAGGATATTCAATCATCTCAGCAGAGCAAAACACTATGGACAAGAAGAGCTACAAACCACTTCTTTTCTTCATAAATACTGGGTTTCAGCTCTTGTTCAACCACTGTGTTGGGTGTTCATTTCAGCAGACTGAGAAAAATAAAAGATGGTATTATTTGCATTTGTTTTAAGAGAGATACAACTGAATGCTGTCTACATAGTGCTTACAGGTTTACCAATATTGTCTCATCATCCTTCTGCCTTTATTGCTGCTCGAATGACTGGACAAATTAAGGCAAAGACAGAATAGTTTTCAACCATTCTCTAATTTTGTTTTCGGAGAAGGAAGTTCAGTTTTTCAGTATGGCCATTTGAAACTGCAATTTCTTGATGACAAAGAAGTTTTCATAACTACCATCAAGCAACATTCACAAAGAAAAACCCAGAAGTTTCTGATTACATGTTTTGGGACCTCTAATATTCAAAATAAGCATCCTGTATCAGGACAAACACATCTGTACTCCTTGGTAAGAGACCTGAAAACACTTTTTATGTTGTACTAAAATATGCCTTTAGGTAATTCTGCTAACAGCAACTGTAAAGCTACCAATATTTTCTGATCACAGTCCTTCTGAATATTTAGCAAGTTCTCAGTGAGTGGCTCCTGAAGCTATCACTGTCCTCAAAGTCAAAAGATTTACAGACCAACAGGCTGATTTTCAATTTGTCCAACAAAAAAATTCCAGGTGTTTCCCTCTTCCTTCCCACCACTAACAAAAAACTAGCACACTCTGCAGTTGCCAGGGAAAAGGACATTGTTTACAAATATTTTTACTTATTAAGAGCACTTAAGGTCTGTTACAGGGCTTTGGCTGGGTTTTTTTATTCCTCTTGTTGAAACGTGTCTTAACATCAACTAAAACCTACTATCATTCTTGATTAAAACTTCCTACAGGAAGAATAATCCCATTCTTACAGCCTCTAGTTTTACAAGAAAACTGGTTAACTGTTATTCCTGTATAATATCTATACTATACAGTGTGAACCAAACACTAACACTTTGACTGTCCCACCAGCTCTACTGTTCACTTTTTTAAAGCTTACACAATATTAAAATATTCTTCTAAGAGGTACAATCTGAAATGAGAATCCACCAAGTTACCGTATTTCCAAAGCCAACTCACTTGCATTTTACCTTTAACATACCAAGCTATATATTTCATCATTAATTTCACATCAACCTATATATTTCATATTTCTTGGTGATAAGCAGGTAATATCAACCTGCAATTATATTTTTGCATCTAAAGCTTGGATACGGTAACTCGAAGACATGGAATTATATTTCTAGGTCAGCCAGAAGTCTAACTGCAGAATAAGAATGGTTAGGGATTGGACTACTAGGATTGGAAGGGACCTTAAAGATCATTTAGTTCCAACGTCCCCGCCACAGGCAGGGACATCTTTCACTATACCAGGTCACTCAAAGCCCAGTCCAACCTGGCCTTCAGCATTGCCAGGGATGGGGCAGACACAACCTCTTTAGGTATCCTCTTCCAGTGTTTCACTACCCTCATAGTAAAAATCGTCTTCCTTATGTCCAATCTAAAAATTGTTCTCTTTCAGCTTTCAGTGTCCTGTCACTACAGGTGCTTATAAAAAGTCCCTCTCCATCAGGACAGAGACACATTCAGACATTCTCTTCAAATATCTCCAAGCCTTTCTCCACAGAGCTGCTTTTAATCCATCTAACATTCAGTCTGTGCTGATGTTGGTGACCGCCCCAACCCAAGCGCAGGATCTTGCACTTGGACCTAAAGAATGGTAGGAACTTGTCCAAGGAAATTTAGTCAATGACAACTTACCTTTCCCCTTAATTTGAACTACTTCCAAACAACTTGGGGCATTCTAAAGCTGACAATCCACAAAAACTCAAGCTCTGCTTTTTTTGTGCACGAGCTTCATTAGGAAATGAGCAAACTTCTGATACCAAGTTTCTCTAGCATTTTTTCACTCAGACTCTAAAAGCACAATTAATGCTGTTTCAGTGAAGCTAATTTTCTACAGTTATTTTGATGAAGTACCTTTACTTTAGGAGTTCTTGAGTTATATTCTTTACTTATTTTCCAAATCCCTAACCACCAGGTCTTCAGAAGTGCTTTCTAACAAGTTAAGCAGGAGGGGAAAAAGTTCTAGTGACACAGATCTAGAAGTCCAAATCCCAGGGATGAAGAAATAATTTTGTCTTTTCCTGTGCAAAACAGATGAACACGAATTCACCTAACTTAATAGGCCTACAAAACAGACCTAGGAAAAACAGGTGAATCATGCTCTGTACCTCTGTATTTTTGGTTTAACAAAAATAGAAACCTCTTGAGACTAGATAAAACAAGTTTGTCATATGCAGTGTTTACTGCTGTCAGTTAATTTGTAGCCAAAGTGCTGAACAAGTGAAACATTTGACATCTTTGAAGATTAAGACCATCAAAAGTCTGCAGCTTTAAAAATCAACTACTTGACTACTTGAATGACTGAGTTGCCCAAGTGCCCACATAAAACATGAAAAGACTCTGTGTCCGTTACCAGAGCTGAGAGCGCACCAAAAAAACATTTTCATGAAAATTTACTAGTTATTTTTTAATCAAAACCATAGGCAGCCTCAGAGCAACATGTGCCCCTTCCAGTAACGCATTACACCCCTCCCTCTCCATTCTCCAGAAACTGGAAGCCCATAAACCCCAAGGATTTAGTAAGAAACACAGAGGAATAATAGATCTGATTTTATTCCAAAACTGTTGTAGCAGTATGCTCACTGAACACTACTTTCCACTGCTTAATATCATTAACGAGACACTAAGCTCAAGTTATAGCTAGTTACTTACACTACCTTTGGCTCTACTTAGCATGCCTATAGCATTCACCAGTCTCTGATCATTGCATACCCTAGCGTGTGACTACCTAATGCAGCCTTCCCAGTGCTATTCGATCTTTTGATGACTGTAGGACTCCTAGAACCTGACAGTTTGAGAAAAAGCACATACTAAGCTGTGGCACATGGTTTACACAGAACAGAGGATTTTGCCTCCTCATAGCTCACCAAAAAAAGACAGCCTAGCTATTATTTCCCAACTAGTACTAAATCAAGTGCATGGAAGCCCCAAAGAAACAAAAAAATTTAGTTACAGGGGTTGCAACTTAGTCTGTTTTCTTACTCTGTTCTTATTACAATTATATAGGAGAAAACAAGAAAAATAAACACATCTCCCCCTGCACTTCAGTTTTATGAATTTCCTTCCTGCAGCATGTAAACTGAAATCATACAGTCCTCAGTATGTCTTTTCCGCCTGCTCTGTTGTCAGCACTCTTCTCCCACACCTTCCTGAAACGGTAACACGCCTTCCTTTGTATCAGCCCGCCTCCCCCCTCCCCCCCCCCCCATCTTCCTAGCATGTTCAGACTACTTAACATACAAATTTAGAATCTTTCTAGCACAGAGACTTAGCTTATGACATGTACAAAAACCAAAGTGGTTACAAAACTGATCTAAAAGTTATTGCACGCCTGCCTTCCAGTCCGCAGGGACTACAAACTTATGGGGAATTAGAGTAAGAATTGAAGCAAAATGAAGTAAAGCTAACAAGGATAAAATCATCCTAAGAGAAGCCAGGGGCATTACTGAGACTGTTCTTTGCACAGCCAAAAAAATGTTTCTTGAAACTGAAAGAACTCCAGCATTTTAAACCTACATGTATAGAATATCAGATGCTGTGTGCAATAAAAGTGTCTGTGCCTCAGTTATTCATATACCACCATTCAGATACCAGACACACATAGTTAGCTAACACCTTTGCTTAGGAAAAGTGAAAGGAATTATAAATAACATCAATACACAACTTTAAGAAGACAAAAAAAGGGTTTTTAGCTTTAAAAGGTCTTACAAAAAAGGATTTTCAAGTGTACCAGGCCTAGAGCCTTATAAGTTTCCCTCTTTAACCTGGGGCTGCGAGAAAACGAATGGGTGTTCATCTTAGAAGATATTTTAAATGCAGATCAATTACACCTGCACCTAGGCATTTCCTCCTTAAGAGCATATGCACATAGATTACAATGTATTTGATATATAAATAGTACCCTGGGCCAAGAATGATGCATGAAGAGTGAATCATCACACTACTAACTTGCATCGAAAATTTTAATTCCTTAAAAAGTGTTAGGATAGTTAGATTCTATAGAAAAGTACTCAAGAACCAACTCAGGATGAGAGCGAAGAAACAAAAGAGAAGTCAGGATAGCTGCAAAATTGACATAGTGGCCTACCACCTACAAAATTCACCTACCAAGTGATTTCTTCAGAAGTGCTTTCTTTTTTAATTGGTATTAGAAGAATAATTTCACTTTAAAAGTACATTCTAAAGATCCGAGATGCAAACACACATTCTGAAGCTTCACACACACATGACAAGAAGAATCCCAACAAGCTCATTCCCAAACTGACTAGTTTAGCTCCAAATCACAATTAAGGCAACTGAAAGGGGTCATATCCTTAAACTGATTACTATCACTGTGTGAAGGTCCCTATAGTATGCCCAGCATTATAGCACATAATAGCAAACTGAGTCATGGTTAACATAAAACTCTGAACTCTTAACTGGACCTAAACTCTTGACACCAATCAATAAGCTGTGTGTAAAAATGTCAGATTTGACAATCAAAACTGGCAAAGTGTATCCAAAGCACCAGATGTCTTCTCACTAGCTGTGGTTCTGAGATGACAGATATGAAAACTGGATGAAAAGCAGCAAGTTAACTGGAAGATGCAATGCTATTTGTCTTTGTGGCAGCAACATCCACAAGGCTCCGCTTTTATCTGCTTTTTATCCAGGGATGTAGGTTTGACCTGTCAACACTTCACAAGGTCATAAATCAATAATAAGCTATAGAGAGTGCACAAGATCATGAACTTGTACAGATTTTCCTCAGATTCTTTTCACCTCTCAACTACCTTATGCTCAAGCAAGCTTTCTAAGAGCCATGCAGCAGAAGATGAAGAATGACTATTAAGTGCCATCTCCACCCCCACAACAACCTTCCTCCCCAAACCCAAATGTCAGAGTTCATACTAGGAACAAAAACAGTTTACTTGCTCTCCTCTCTGACAGCAGAAAGCCAGGGGAAAAAAAATATACTGAGGAACTTTTATCACTTGCTACAAATTAAAGAAATTCTCTACTTCAGCATAAAAGCACAAATTACAATTTACTACTACTTCGGGGCATCCCCAGGCATATCTAAGTATCCAGCTACATCCCAAACAAATTGGCTGGATTTAACATACACTTTGTTGAGGTACTTTTTGTAATCAGAACTAAAATATCATCCACTTTTGTTGAGCAACTACCAAATAACATTGGTTTTATGTCAGGCAGGAAGTGCTATGGTTTGCTTTCTTATGATGCAATTATAACACCTACAGCACTGGAGAGACCCATTCAACCATCAGGTATGATCTAGTAGGGAAACAATGAGCAAGCAGACCTCTATCCCAGGCCTAGCACACCAACTAGTTTAAAATGTATTCAAACCCCTGCCATGACTACTTCCCCATCTGTTATTAACCTTATTAATCTAAGGCATATTAATCTTAGAGCGGTATTTCACACGTCACTGATTAACATTTGCAAACATCTAGGCTAAACAGGCTGAAGTCAGTGCTGCAGTGCTTAACCACAACATAAGAGGACCTCACTCTCTAGAAGACAAAAAAAGATGTTGAAGAGGGAATTGGTATTATCAAAGCTATTTACAGTCTCCTGCTTACACGCAGGACTGGCACTCACAAATTACGCATTGTATAAAGTGTCCAACGCCCCTTATGACAGTAGGCGAAGAAAAAAAAAGAAAGATGCATGAAGCGAGAGAAATGACAAGTCTGTGGCATGACCGGGCGGGCGCCTCCTTGGCAAGACGGCCGCTCTCCCTGCACATAGACATTCACGCACCCTCAGCTCAACAATGAGTAAACACAACATCAGTGCGGAGTTAAGCAGGGTGGTGACTCAGCCAGGAGTACGAGATTCGGTCCCACAGGGTAAGAAATTCGGGGACACGGGACCGGGGGCCCATCGGCGCTCCCTACTCACCAGCAAACAGTCCACGTTCACTTCGGATTTGGGGTCCTTTAAAGTCACGTCGATTTTTTCAAACCGAGACTCAAAACTTTCTCCCGTCGACATGTTTCCAGAGATAAAAGGTTTGCCTTATTCCAGAGCAAAGTGAGGTTAAAAATAATGAAGGAAAAAAAATTAAAAAACAGGAACAAGCGAGCACAAAAGGGAAACCACACAGCCTATACCAGGCAGAGGAGCGCTTCCTGCAAAATCCCTTCAATCACAGAAGTCTCTGAGGCTTGTCCCCCACGCTGCCCCGCCAAGGGGGCAGAGAACCGAAGGACAGTCAGCAGCAGGGGGGGATGAGGCTGCTTCTTCCCCCTCCTCCACGCACGCACGCACTTTCCTGGGCTGCTCACAACTCCGCAGCAGCAGGTTTCCTTTCCCTCCCTCCTCTACTCGGGCCCCAGTGTCTCGGCAACCTCATTTTCCCAGCCGGGGAAGCCGCCCTGAGAGCCAGCGTAGCGGTTCCTCCTCCCAGCCGTACAGGAGCGGCGGCGGGTCGGCGCCAGGTTCCGAAGCACAGCTTTCTTTGCAGCAAACCAGATGGAAAAGCAACAACAACAGAAAACAAAAAGAACGGAAAAAAATATATAAACCAGCAAAAACCTGCAACACAATGAGAGAGGGTGGGAAAGTAGGAAAATCCTCTCGGCGACGTGTCTCAGCACCGTGGGGTCGGTCCTTCCATGGGCACAGAGATCCCAGGGTGGGGCGGGGGACAGGCTGCCCCTCGCCTCGGCTGTGCCCTGCTTGCTGCGAGAGGGCGGGCGGGCAACGCAGGGCTGCCAGCTGGGCGCACAGGCCGCCCCGGCCCCGCTGCGAGCGCACGCCGCGGGCAGGGGGCTAGTCCCTTCAACGGCGGAGCGACAGCAAGAGCATCTTCCTTCCTCTCTCCTTCTCCTCGCTGCGCGGCCGCCGGCGGCTCCTCGCTGCCTCTGCCAAAGCCGGCTGCGCTGTCCCCAGCTCCACTCCTCCGCTTCACGTATGGAGCTGAAACCCGGACCACTTCAGGACCGACCCGAGGCTGCAACGCGAGAGGGAGGAGGAAAGGAGGTGGCTTAAGGGGAGGAGAGAGCGTAAAGTCCGGCCGCGACGACTGCGAGGAAACCTGCTGTGAGGAGAGATACCAACATGTCCGCCTTCCTGTTTGAACCGTCGGGGGGGGGGGGGGGGGGGGAGGAGGAGGAGGGGGGGGCGGATGGGATCGGCGGCGCGGTGCGCATGCGCCGGGGCACGGCTCCTGTGCGGGCGGGGCGGGGTGAGGAGAAGGGGGGCCAGAAGGTACGCGCGCGAGCAGGGGGCGCGTGGCCGCGGCTCCGCCCCGCCCCCATTCGCCCGCTCCAACGGTCGGAGGGGGCGCGCGCGCGCCACTCCCGCCAGACCCGGGACGGGAACCGGGCGGGGCGGCGGGAGCGAGCGTGCGGGGGAGGGGGAGCGCGCGCCCGTCAGCGGCCGCGGGCCCGGTGTCGGGCGGGTTTGACAGCGCCTGCCGGGAGCGCGGCGGGGCGCGCCCCTCCTACCAGTTGTGCGCGTGCTCGACGCACACGGGGCTGCGGCGGGAGGGGGCGTGCGCGGCCCCGCCTTCCCGCAGGGGATGCTGCCCGCCGAGCGCCTGCCCGGGCTCCCTGAAGGCACCTCAGAGCTGCCCGTGCCTTCCTCTGAGGGGGACGGCGCGGGGCTTTGCTGGCCGCAAGGGTGGGACGGGTGGCTGTGGGGTGACCCAGCTCCGGGATCTTCTAAACCCGTTGGACAGTGAGCAGCCGGCTGAGGGTGGCTTTGCTTGAGCATGGAGGGCTGGAGAAGTTGACCCCCAGAGAGGCCGGCTTCCCAACGGCCCAAGTTCAGAGCAGCCCAGTTGATGACCTAGTAAGAGCCATGTGCAAGGCAGCACACCTAACTTTTAAAGGTTAGATGCGGCGTTAAACGTGTAACCTGTACAGCATATCTTTGCCTACAGGTGTTTCCAGTTTAAAGTGACTCTGGGACTGCAGCAGGGATTGTTTCTTCCAGTAAGGAAACTCCACTGAAGTAATGATTTCAAATCATATTGGGCAGAGGACACTGCACTGCTTCACTTCATTGACTTCCACTGCAGTTCCAGAAATGGCAATGGCATTTTTACAAAGATGGCTAAAAAGTATGTACAGAATGTCGAGTCATTAATCTTTGTTTGCTGAACAGCTGCCAGTAGCAGACCTGAATCACTAGCATTTTGAGTTATTTTCAATGTCAGGGTTAAGAGCCAAATGATCTATAGCCAAGTGCTGTTCGATTCTGGATATTCACTCATTTCAATCTTGTTTTAGTCGGAAAAAAGAAACAGCATTCTGCATTCTGCTTTGTCTTGTCCACGGCTGCCTGCATCTTTTATTTTTGTTTTTGTTTCTAATAAGAAGTATGTATGGTTAAAGCAAAAATACATGCTACAACATTACACTCGTGTTTACTTTCACTCATTTTGTGCTGGCTGTTACCACAGCCCTTTGATTTGGAGGGTTTGGTCGCTCTTGGAAATGCAGATGTTCCATTTCAGCAACCACAGTCCGAAGAGAACATCTCATATACTGCGCAAAAGTTACAGGGTGTAGGCTTGGGATCGTTTCATGTGTGATGCAGCAAGTAATTCCTAAAATACAAAGAAAATGCTTCTTATAAAGAAAATGCTTCTTATGCTATTCATATTAAGCAAGATAAAAATCATCATTACAGATACAGAGACTGGGTTCAGACATTAAAACACAGGCAGGGATGAAGCCAGGCCTCAGTGGGATGATTTGAAACACCTAGCTGCGAAGAATGCAAAATTCATGAGGCCTGAAATAGAGTAAGGAGGAAGAAGCCCAAATCTGCAGCTCAGGGCAGGGTCATCCTGTAGTGACACAAGTCCTGAGCCATGCTGTAGGTGCTGCTTATGTGGTTTATCCAGCATCTGTGGGGAAGCGTGTAGGTACTCATGGGAATGCAAAGCTTTCTTCCATCCTTTCCAGGTCGTCCTGCAACTAAGGTGCATGGGTCTTACTCTCACTTGCCTTTCGCATCTTTGCATTACTCTGGTGTTTTTTTATAGTGGCCCAGGTTCAACACAGTAAGTAGAGAGAAGCACCATGCGTTAGCTTGGCAACTGGGAGAATTCACAGAGATACAAGAGCTGGGCATCGGACAGACTCAGCTTCACGTGCCTATTTTCTAGTGAAGGATCTTGCCCCTAGACTGGTACACTAGAGTGCCTCTTCCACTGTCTGTGGTGAGGGAGACTGCTGTGTTTGTGTTCAGCTGTGAGCAAACTCTGTGTGTTTCAGACAAATCTGTCAGACTGGGCCTTTCTCACGACCATGGTGGATTAAAAGTGCTTGTCTGTCTCAAATAGAACAGAATTTGTGTGGGAGGTACTTTCCCCCGCTATCTA
The DNA here is from genome assembly GCF_037157495.1 of Lathamus discolor. NCBI lineage: Eukaryota > Metazoa > Chordata > Aves > Psittaciformes > Psittacidae > Lathamus > Lathamus discolor. The sequence continues at coordinate 111,149,876 of NC_088885.1, forward strand.
GGAAACTGAGCACTGCTTAGAAAACGTGAAAGGAAGGCTTTTGGCTACCAAGAGGAAAAAGGGAAATCAATTCTAATTTTAAAAGTAGGTATGTATTAAGCGTCTGGTGTGATAAGCCGTCACATTGTAACTTGAGAGTGTAATGTAATAGTTGCTAATCCAGTGAATGCTCATTCACATGCTTGGGTCTTGAAGCCCATTCTCATAGAATCATAGAATGGTTTGGGTTGGAAGGGACTTCAAAGATCATCTCGTTCCAACCCCTCTGCAATGGGCAGGGACACCTTCCACTGGCTCAGGTTGCCCAAAGCCCCATCCAACCAATGAACACTTCCAGGAATGGGCAGCCACAACTTCTCTGGGTACCTGTTCCAGTGACTCACCATCCTCACAGTAAAGAATTTTTTCCTAATATCTAATCTCCCCTCTGTCAGTTTAAAGACATTCCCCCTTGTCCTGTCACTACAAGCCCTTGTAAAAAGTCCCTCTCCAGATTTACTGCAGGCCCTTGTTAGTTACTGGAAGCTGCTCTAAGGTCTGCTGTGAGCCTTCTCCAGGCTGAACAGCCCCAGCTCTCTCAGTCTGTCTTCATAGGAAAGGTGCTCCAGCCCTCTGATCATCTCCATAGCCATCCTCTGGACTTGCTCAAGCAGGTCCGTGTTCTTCTTATGTTGGAAGCCCCAGAGCAAACTTAATAAAAAAGGAATCGTAGTCCTCCTATCCATGTTGTCTTGCCTGTTTTATAAGATATCTAAATGCTGTTGCTTTTAGTGTGAAACAAGTAAGACAAATTAACACTGACCTGAAAGCTGATTGTTTGGTAGGCATTGCAATTTCCTATTAAACACAGACTGTAAATTGTGGAATTATTCCATTGGCTTCCCCAAAAAATATTATACCATACCTTATAAAAGGTACATGAAATGTGTTTATAAACACATAAATAGTGTTTATCATGTAAATAGCATTCATGTACATTAGAGTAACAAGACTGAATTCTGTGAGGTTTCAGTAGTGCCCATTTCAGGAAGCGAGAAAACAGCAAGAGCAGAAGAGCAATGGAATACTCAGCAAATGTTAGCTCAGCCCTCTCTGAGCATCCACGGTTACTCCCATCCTCTCATGAAAAACCTAAGAAAAAAGAAAGTGGAAGAGCTTGCAATAAAGTGAAAGGTCATCTAGGGTTTTTAGGTCATGGAGTGTGCATTTTTAAAAGGTGTACACCATCAAAATGGGAGAAAAGGGTAGGAAACGTGTGTTTCTGAAACAGCTACTGACTTCAGAAGAGTTACACAAGGCAGAAATGAGACTATATCCTGTTCACCATATTAGGCCAAGTTAGTAATAAATTCACATTCAACTTCCTATTTAGTCAACATGAAACCTACAGCAGTTAAATCACACTACACTGAGCCTACCTTTGGTCCACCACCCTCTCTCCTTGTTTGCCATACAAAGCTGGCTCAGGTTTGCTGCAGCTCTAGTTCTTCGGACAGTTAATAGCACAAACCAGTATTGCTCGAAGCTCTGAGATGAAGACTGGTCAACAAATCCAGTCATTTGGCAAAACACTGCTAAAGTTCATCTGTGCAACAGAAAGGCCTTTTGCAGGAGATTCTTACATCAGCAAGGAATGATGGCTTCTCACGCAGACATATCTGAACTGTATACTGAAGTCACACCGATATTGATCTCAAATCTGAAACATAAAGGCTGTGTTAGGTGGTGAATGCTGGTGGCTATAAGCAGCTAATTTAAAGCTGCAGTTGCAGTGTCAAATGCAGTGCAGCCCCTTCACCTCTCTTGGGGGCTCAGCTAAGCACTCAAAAAACTCCTCAAGAAGTTACAGACTGTAAGCTCGAGGTGCGAAGTGCGAGGTGCAAGGTGCTTTGGGTAGTGAACACATTAAAATGCTTTACTGATAGGAAAGAGAAAGCAAAGAAATGTGATAGATATATCATTTAGTGTACTGAGAAAAGGCATCTTGGTTCTTGCAGGCAGAGGCAAAAGAACTAGAACAGGAATGGATTGGATTGGAATGTAATAGAATAGAATAGAAAAGAACAGAATATAAATTACCTAGGCAATAAAAGTTGCTAACAAGAGAAGACAAATTTGGATAAAATAGGTCAAAAGAGAATTTTGCATGGACAGACTCAACAAAGGTAGTATCTTTCAAACATCTACAGATGCTGAAACAGTGCAACTTACACACATACGTTTATAAATATGTATGTTTTCCTGCAGCTTTCATAAAGATGTGAGGCTCCAGTCCTACGACCTTGCATATTCCAGAGTATCCCAGCTTCCCAACAAAGGGCAGTTGCTGCTGTTTCCTCTTTACAGCACAGCGCATTTTCAGGCCAGAATCCTCAGAAGAAACCTCTCCTGCTGCCTACGAGCAGTGAGTGATGTATAAGAAATGGGGCACCTAAATCTTTGTTGCATTTTCTTGAACAAGATAGAAATAAGGGGTGGAGGATGTTGGAATAAATCACCTTTTGGAACTTTTGCAATGGTCTGGTTTGATGGAGAGGCTCGTATCTGAACACAAACTGTTTCAAGGGAGGAAGTAAACTGGATGGGATTGTCTGCTGCAGTGCAAACACAGATGCATTTGCTGCCAGCAGACAAGGGCATAGTTGTATAAACAGTGAAGTGTAGACACTCCCAAAGTAACTTCTGCTTTCTCTCGAAGGGAGGGGACCTGTGAGCCCAGAAATAGATAGCAATCCACAGGATAAATATCTGGTCACCATATGGCTCAGGCCAATATCAACCACTAATACACATGAAGTGCAGGCTCCCTTTCTTTTATGCTTTAAAAGTGCAGAAAAAAGGCCTGTGACCAATGTATGGCAAAAGCTTACAAAGTGATTTGAAATCAAATCAAAACAAAATTCTGCTGGAATGCTGAAAGCTTCATACCTCAGTAAGGACAATTTCCGTGGCAAATGCTGTTTTCCCACTGAAGCCACTTCTCGGGTACAGAAAATGTTAAGATGCCAGAAATTCTTCTTTCACCCTGGGAAAAAGCTTTTTATTTTCACTATCCAAGAGCTTAAAAATGGCCCACGTAGTTCTTACTTGAAATCTTCAGAAACCCAAACAAACTCAAGTCTTAAATCAAAGAAAAGCCATGGAAAAATATAGCCTGCAAAAAAGGTTTCAGAAAGTTACAAGTATATTAAAGCAAGAGTGAAAAAATAATCTCCCGATGGTATCATCTATCAGTATATAAAACATATATTATTTGTGTCTTTTTACTTCCATTATAAGTAGAATGATTACTGTCATTATAGACCTCTTTGCACATTAAGCTATCATGAATCTGGCTTTCTGCTCTGCTATTAATTTTTTAGCAATGAATCACCTACAACATCAAGAATTTTTCTCAGTTTTCCAGTTCTTAACCCTAAGTGCTCTCTCCCAGAACAAATTTCTCTCACCCCACCTTACTTCTACTTCCCCCATATACACCTATCATGTTTCCTGTGGTTGGATTAGTTTTGCAGTTCTTGCTCAATTAACTGCTCCTCTGAAGACAAAGTCAAAAGTAAACTGGGCTGAGTTTAAAAGTAGCCTAGCTTTGATTCTCCTGGGTTTGGTTTTATGTATGTTGTCCTAAATATCTACACTGCCTAGATGCTTTGCTCTGCTGAAGAGTATGTCAAATCCATAAAAAGCCATGGTTTTATCTCAGGCCTGGGAAATATTTAACATTTTCAAGGCCTTAACAGATAATTAACTTCTAAATGACACATTTTATAACTTTGCTGAAATAAATAGAGTGGGCTTTATACAATCATTCCCTGGGCAGATTGGCAGAAGTTGCAGTTCTTGACACAGCATAAAGTTTTGCAACATGAGTTGCAGACGATTTCTTTTACCTAATGAATCTTCACGGGGTTCTATATGGCTTGCGTCTTCAATTTAAGGCACTCAAATGGCACTAAACATGCATTTTTAAAAACCCATGTGTTTCAAATTACTCTCTTCCTTATATAAAAAAAAATATGTATTTAAAAAGTTTCATCACTGGCAAAGCATTCAAATTCATTGGAACCACAGGAATTATAAATGAGTCAACATTGTCATTTTTGGTGGCTTTAATAACTAAATCACAGAAGCTGAATTACAGATTTTGTTCACACTCAGGATATTTTCAAATTGTCCTACTAACCTCATGTCACTAGGCAATTGACTAATAGTTATTTTGCACCAATGCTATCACTGTTGTTATGTTTGTAGAGCTCTACTACTTTTAGAGCACACCTGTAAGCTTTGAGAGAGTCTAGTCTTAAAAGGACAGCGAGGATTTAGAATGAATTCTTATTATAATTCTGATTTCATTCTGCCATAGCAACCCAAAATCCACAAATGGAAGTTTTATAGGTACGATCATAGACAGAAAACTACATGTATGAAAGTGTGAGCAAGTTCTTTCAGGTCTAGAATCAAAGGGTTAATCTCCTTCTTCTTCTCTCCCTCCCCTCCTCGAAGATAAAAGACACCAAACTTCCTACTTCCGGTTGCAAAATGCCATGCGAGTCTCCTGGGTAATTCAACTCTTAAATACTTGGAAGGTGGCAATTTTATATCAGTCTTACCCCATTATTGTGCTTCTTTATTATGACTATTATTCAGCGTTATTCTTCTTGTTATACTTGTTATTATTATTGGTATTATTATTGTTGTTATTATTATTACTTCAAGTCAGAGGAAATGCCTTAAACTGGCGTGAGACAGAGAAAGGGGCGCTTAGACTCCTAATTTGATGAGAGCAAAAATAACCTGACAAAGGGACAAACTAAAGGCCAGGGATGGGCCTTTTGCTGAGATCCATTTTAAAAGTGTGTTAGACACAATGTGTTACCTTCTCAATAGTGAGTTTTTAGGCAGAGTGGGGGGAAAGGAGCTAACTCTGCCTACTTCTTCCACAGAGGCAAATATAGCCCCTTCTCCACGAGTGGAGAATGGCAGGATCATCCTGAGCTGCCTCTGAGCAACCGCTGGCACCTGGCACAGGTTAGGAGAGCTTCCTGCATAACTGATGGTGCAACAAACTCTCCAGCACTGTGCAGGGTCTCAGCCCTGCAAACCCAGCACAGCCTGCATATAATGCAAAATCCACAGCAAACTCTGTCAGGGGTATTACTAGATGTGGAGATGAATTGTGGGATTTCCCTCTAGGTGTTAACTGTGCATTTAATATGTGGGGTGGATGAGTGTGTGGATAAAAGGTATTGCTATGACTTTGGAAATACAGAGGAAGCAAGTAGATAGAAAAAGAATTGCTTAGAAAAGCTCTAGAATATTTGTATGAGCTTGTTTGGTTTTTTTTTGTTTCTTGCATTTCATCTGTAGTCCTTCTGGGGTGACTGCATCAGAGAGTGCCTTTTTATTAAAGAGCAGAAATACATTCAATATCCTCTGTCCAGGATTGTGCTGCGATCTCATGAAAATTCATATTTGCTCTTTTCTTCACAGTAGATTTGTAATGACACTCCTGACACATCAAAGTGTGCCGTAAGAATAGATGAGGCTGCTCTGTGAAGCACTGGGTTAAGAAAAGTACAAGGTGATTGACTCATTCGTGGTCCATGGCTCTACAAACACTTGCAAATTGCTTCCGGCCAATGTTCTAGCACCTTTACCATAGAAACGAGAGGCAGCATGGCAAGCCAAACTGTCCTTCAAGAGTCTCATCAAATGAAAACATAGCTGTGAAAATATGTACACAAAAGCAGTGTTTGTAAAGGGTTATATTGTTACACTTCTGAAATCTCTTTCTCCTGTTTGTGTGCCAAGCTTTGGTGAAACTATGGAATAAGTGAGAACTAGAGTAAGTACTTTTAAGCAAATTACTGACACTATAAGTGCTATGTCCAAATTATTATGGAGTTTGGATTTGTTTTAATGAATATAATCCCTGCCCATGGCAGGGGGATTGAAACCAGAAGCTGTTTAGGGTCCCTTCCAACCCAAAACATTCTATGCTTCTAAAATGTGTTTTATTTACCTAATTTTATGTAGTTCCCAGCAGTGGTAGGCCATGCTATCATTTTACAGTCCTATGAAGGCAGCAGCATTATACTGACTGCATTGTAAAATGCCCATAGCAATGCCCACACCACAGTGGCAGACATGTAGTTCAGCTGGCTGAAGTTGCAGTGGTTGCATCCTCTTAACCCAAACCTGAGTTGCCTGCTAGCCCCAGGTCATAAGACCAGAAGTTTGTCCTTTTGCCTCTAAATGTGCAGAAAAGGGGCATACAACTCCACACCTCCAGACTTACCCAAGCTAGTTCCTAGCCGGCTAGCTGAGGTACCCACAGTGGCAAAATCAGCCTCCACTAACCAGCATGTTACCTGCCCAGGCTCCAAAGGCCATGTTACTGCAGCTCCATGCAGCTGTTCTTCAACCAGCTGGATTACACCATCACATATGCTGAGCGCTGTGCAGACGTGGTCTGAATTGCTGTGGGCATTTTACAGCACAGGCAGCACAATGCTGCTACCTTTGTTGTACGTGAGGAAAATTATGGCATGGCCACCACAAAGGAGTGCTGGGAACTACTTCAAATTGCATAATCACAAGACTCTTTTCACTGAAACAAAGCCAGGTTCTGTAATAGTTTGGATATAATACTTGTAGTTTCAGTAATTTGAATACAGGAGTTGCAAATAGAAATCCATCCAATTGTAAAAAATCATGCAATTGTAGCAGGCAGCAGTCACTGATGTTATCTGCACTGCTGATAAATACATCAAGAATGTCTTGTGGCCAGCATTTCTACTATTTGATGACCACATGAGTATTTTTGGTTAGCTGTTACTATTTCCCTCTTGACTCATTCCTAAAAGCACTGGAACATCACAGTCTTATCACTCAGACAGCTGGAACTGCAACCGTCTTTAAATCAGTTTAGCAAACCCACAGCCGGAGCATCCCCCACCAGAAGGGTGTGCGTTCTGTGTCTTGTCAGCTTGAAGTCCCCCCTTCTTGTTTGACGTGAGCCATGCGATCCCGCCTTTCATTTGGGCTTGTTGAGACTGGACTTAGTCTGAGGGAGAGCCATCTGCAATGCATTGGAAGTAATGCCACACCACTGGAAAACAAGGGAAGAAATGTTGGCCTTGTGTGGCGGGGGAGATGTTCAGTGATTAGTCTGAGCACATACTTTGTTACTGTCTTTTTTCATGTCCTGATCAGACTATTGCAAAACCGAGTACCCAGACTCCCCAAAATGAGTCATGTCTGTCGGCGTGGATGTCTGCAAGATGTCTTTGCACAGAGGTGCCGAGCTGTGCAGGAAGCATGTGGGAAAGGACCACCCTGGCATGGCACAACAGCTTATTTACTAGAGGGTCTTGGTGGAACAGATAGGGGCTAGTGAGTCTGCGCCAGCTGTTGATTAGCTTCCAGGTAAAATGTAGTGGGTTCACTGTGACCCCCAAAGCCCTGCATGCCAGCTTGGCTGCCATGGGGGCTGCCCCCTGTGAAATACATCTCCCTTTGCATCTGCAGAAAAGTGAAGCTGTGCTCTGGAAGGGTAGTCACCCAGAGGGACTTAGGGCACTATAATGTGATATGCACCACATCTCTGGGACCCCAACCTTTCCTCGCTTGTGGCATATTCTGATGTGTCTGGTTTTAGACCCACTGTCTGTGAGACTTTTCCTGTACATCGAATCCTACACTGGGAGAAGGAGCTGCATTACTCATACATAGTTTCAAAACTGGGGGCAAACTGAATGGTTTCTTGCTTCCATAGATGTATGACTTCATCCTCTCTATCTTCCAACTTCATGCACTAGGACAGCTAGATTTGTAAGATGATCCTCTTTTCTTCAGAGGCAGATCCACACTGCCTTATCACCAGCTGAACAAGAATTCCTTCCTTATCACCTGTTAAGTGGAAGGATCAGTGTGCGTTGAAATGGAGCAGCTATGTGGTATCTCTTGGTTTCTACCTGTCAGTAAATTAGCTGCATTCAGTTTCAGTAACTTGGCTTTTCTTAATATGTTACTTTACTTCTTGTTATTTAAACAAGAATAAAGATGGGTTGGTATGGCAAAATTCAAACTTTCTAAAGCACAGCAGGCTAATACAGTAATGTCTCAATACTGAACAAGCAAAAAAGTATTTTCCACTCACTGACTCCTGAGCTTTCTGCAGCAGGGCAATTTGCTCAGGTTATTCATAGGGAAGTTGTGATTAGCAGTGAGCTATTAATTGCTGAAACTCTCTGGTTTGCTCCTATTGTCCATAAAGGATGAAAAAGTCTTAGGCAGCCCAGTCCATTCCAAGCCCTGAAATTTACACTCGCTAAAATACTAGGACCAGAACTATATTCAGAAATTGTTCCATCCTACTCTGTGTGCTTCCTTACTCTGTTTCCTGGAATCTCTTTCCAAGCGTTCACTGGACAATTACTTTACATGCTGAAAATAACATCTGTGAGACTTACCTTGATTTTTCTAAAGTTTATTCTTCTGTCATTCCTCAAAAAACCCCGAATTACAAACCTGTGTAAAAACTGATATTGAGAAACCCTAATGCAGATTTACACAACTTTCACACTCAATAGCTGTTTCTAGTAGTCTGCCTTTGTCCTTAGGATTTAACTAAATCTCTCACATAAAACAGAATTTGCTAGTACTTGACCTTTGTTTTCAGAGTCCCCAAACACAAAAAGCATTTAGAATCAATGACAATGCACAAAACACAGCACACTCCACTCAGCACACTCCTGCTCAGGGCAACACAATGCTCCTCCTTTATATGGAGAGACCCAGGGTTAAAAAAGGATTAAAATAAGCCACAGTATTCTTTTCCATGTCTTCTCCTGAAGAATCATGACCGCTGCTTCAAGCCGATTATACATTATTCAGTCCATCAGCACATGATGCCCAACACTAGTGCTCAAGTAATCTTTTCCTCACTACATAAACTATATCACCATCCACTCTTAACTTGCCTTCACTGGCTTCCTTGCTGTCTCTTAACTCCTCACTTCAAGCTCTTCATCCTCCATTTAAAGACCAAACATCATCTCCCCCCTCCATTCCTGACCCTACTTCCCTTTCCTCCCAGCAGGGCTGCCACAGCTTGCTTTGCTCCAGCTGCCTTTCTGCTTTTGTTTCCCATCTGCTTTCTCCTGCATCCCTTCAGCTTCTCTTTGCACCACTTAAATCCCTTTCCTAGGTGGCTTTTCAGAGATACTTCACACTTTTTCTTTCTTTTCTCACACTGACATCTTGCTGGTTTATTTTTCTTCTTCTTCACTTTGGTGTTAACATCAGAGATGAGGTGGATTTGTGGTGATTAGTCATGAAAGAAAAAGTAAAACCTTAATTCTTGCAAAAATTATTGAAACATCTGAAAATTAACACTCAGAGAAAAAAAAACCTGGTGAGAAGCCAATTAAGGGAAAGCATGATGTTCAGTGGCCTTAAACTGTGTTGAAAAAAGCACTGAATGAGAAGCTACAGAGAATAATTTTGCTTCTGGTCAAGGGACAGTAAGCCACACATTAAATATATTCCTTGAATTAGGAGAATTTCGAGTCTGAAATTCTCCTAAGCCCTTGCAGGGAGGCCCACAGTGGAAGAAAGGTGTGCTCTTATCGCACCAGACAGCCAGGTCTAGAATAGTTCCTCCTGTCACTCAGTCATTTAACATCCTACAAGCCTCGGGGAAGTCCAGTCACAGCTTCTTCCCCACCCACTGGTGGGCTACACCTCTCGCTGCTATTCATGCAGCTGGGGAAAATTTACCTGCTTCCCCGAGCAATAAAGTGTCTTTCTTGTTTCTTCTGGATCAGTCTTGCTCAGCACAGCTTGCAGCCCCAGGGTTCACAGCCTGGCTTTTAGCTTAACAAGAACCTGGGCATTAAATTAATAATTAGATTTTTTTCGTGTGGAAGTGGAAGGAGAAAAAAATACAGGCTAATGTATTTAGGACAAACACTTAAAGTTATTTAATTTGTATTGTAACTGATGTTTTTGTCACCAGTGTCCTGCAGAAGGGTCACTGTGTTTGCTTTGGCATTTTCAGACCCCCTGTAATATTGTTCACAGAAGGTATCCACAATTTAGGATTGATTAACTTCCTTAGCAAGGAAGACTAGGGGAGATGCATTCTACATATAAGGGTGGCACTGGTCCATTTCCATCCTCCCTGTTGGTTAAACTGGAAAAGACTTTTTTTTATTATTATTTTCAGAACAGATTATGCTCATAGGTTATTTACACAAATTCATAGAATCATAGAATCACAAAGTGGTTTGTGTTGGAAAGGACCTTAAAGGTCATCCAGCTCCAACCCCTGTCATGGGCAGGGACACCATCCAATCCAGCAGGTTGCTCAAAGCCCTGTCCATCCTGGCCTTGAACACTGCCAGGGATGGGGTAGCCACAGCTTCTCTGGACAACCTGTGCCAATGCCTCACCACCCTCATAGTGAATAATTTTTTTCCTAATACCTAATCTAAATATCTGTACAAAATCTGAGGACTCATTGTGGCCTAATATATAATATGTAATGCATAATCTATTTTATTATAATTCTATATTATGTAATCTATAGTATTAGATATAGTATATAATACTTTAAAATATTATATATTTAATATTTTAAAATATTATGTAATAGTATATATAGTATATCTATACTATATAGTGTATAATATTTTTAAATATTATATATATATACACCATATACATATGTATGTATAGGGTGGAATGCACCTCTGCCTCTGCTGGGGCCTCTCCAGCAGCTCTGCTGGCAGGAGCTGCGGCGAGGAGGTGTGAATCACAAAGGTGTTCCCAATCTCTGCAGGCTGTTTCACCAGCTGCCAGGCACTGCTACAACCCCTGCCTCGGGGACAATCTTGCTTGTGGCCCTCTGCTGGGCTCTGCACAAGCAGGGGCCTGATTCTGCAGATGGATGAAGGAGGGGGAGGCAGATGTTCTCCCAAAGGAAATAAAAAAGGCGTGAACTCCAGACACATCCTGTACCACAACTGCACATGCCTACATAAAATGCTCCTGACATAGCTTCTGCTACAGAAGCTGCCTCTCCGTGTCTCGCTTTTCTGTTGATTTTCCTATGACCAGAAATAGTAAATAACAAACTCGGATTCAAAACCTATACCCACCCCTAAATGTCTCTGCTTTCAATAGAAACCAGTAAAAGGCTGTTTTCCTCCAGCACTTTTACAATAATCCATAAAGCTATTTCCAGATTGCTTGAACCAAGAATAGCCAGAGAATGTCAAGTCCTCCAGTACGTGGCTGCATCCTTCATTTCTCAGTAAGATAGATTTCCAGGCAAGTACACAGGCTTCAACTACTCCAAATGTTCAGATAAAGAAATGTTATGTGCAAAAGGCAGATAATTTCACCCCCTGCCATGTCCAGAAACAGGCAATGTTCTACAACCCAGTTCCTCCGCTTCTTCCCATCACATAGGCCAGTCACTTGTTTTCGTTATTCTGTCTTTGTCCAGAGTTTTGACCTCTGATTGACTTTGAAGTTTACATATGAGGAAAAACAGTCAGGCAGCTGCTAAAACAAGCAAAGAGAGATCAAACAGTTCCGAAAGAATTGAAAATAAACAGCTTTTATCTTTTTCTTTTGTGTTTACCAATACATTAACAGATCCAAATAGATGGAGAGATACACAAATGTGCATACATTTATTTAAATTATAACATTAAAAAATTACATTGGAAGAATATTGTTTAGATTAGCACAGCCGAACATTGAAGGATAAGGAAATTAGGAAAATTAGGAAATTCCAGATTAAGATTGCTATGCTAATTTATTTCTGCCAGTGGGTGTGATTATCCTGTGTTGCACAGAATGAGGCATGTATCCTGTGGGAAAGTCTAAAATATGACTGTGTCATGGAAGGGTTTGTAAGAAAACACATGCACATGGGGAGGGACAAAAAAAGATTATCCAGAGACTCTTAAATCTGCTGTTTGCTAATGCATCAGGAACTGACGCGGGAGCTTACATGACACTATTTAATAACTGAGGCATAGGGAATCGGATGTCCTGGCTTGTTTTTATAAGGAGAAAAAAGCCAGAGGAGGGCAGCTCCCTGTGACACGTGTCAAGAAATGCTGATTCTTGCCAGTAACACAAGCTGTCATTGCAGGCATTTATTTTGTCAGCTTTAGAGTGGAGGTATCATGTCAGGCATTAAGTAGTAGGTCCAGCTCCTGGAGCTGGAAGAAATCAGGTTTACTTATTTTACTACGCCTTCCTAACCCTCTTCTCTTTTAAATCCAGCCCAGAAATTTCATCCTGCTTTTGCTGTGCAGTTTCTCCTAATGCTTCACCACCTATTACTGGTCTAGTGTCAGTGAGTACTCAGGTCTTTAAAAAGGTGATATTGTCAAATTACTGTATTGGCAGACTGCCTTGACCTTTCCTGAGTAAACCAACATGAGAAAAGCAGTGGTAGGTTCCAGCAGTTGCCTTTTCAATGAATCACACAGAAAAAAATTTGCCTCTGAGATGAATGACTTTGATTTCCAAAGGCCTGCTGAAAACAATAAGAGAATCATAGAATCATAGAATAGTTAGGGTTAGAAAAGACCTCAAGATCATCTAGTTCCAACCCCTTGCCATGGGCAGGGACACCTCCCACTAAACCATGTAACCCAAGGCTCTGTACAGCCTGGCCTTGAATGCTGCCAGGGATGGAGCATTCACAACTTCCTTGGGCAACCCATTCCAGTGCCTCACCACCCTCACAGGAAAGAATTTCCTCCTTATATCCAATCTAAACTTCCCCTGTTTAAGTTTCAACCCATTACCCCTTGTCCTGTCACTACAGTCCCTGATGAAGAGTCCATCCCCATCACTCCTATAGCCCCCCTTCAGATACTGGAAGGCTGCTATGAGGTCTCCACGCAGCCTTCTCTTCTCCAGGCTGAACAGCCCCAACTTCCTCAGCCTGTCTTCATACGGGAGGTGCTCCAGTCCCCTGATCATCCTCGTGGTCCTCCTCTGGACTTGTTCCAACAGCTCCGTGTCCTTTTTATGTTGAGGACACCAGAACTGCACACAATACTCCAGGTGAGGTCTCACGAGAGCAGAGTAGAGGGGCAGGATCGCCTCCTTCGACCTGCTGGTCACGCTCCGTTTGATGCAGCGCAGGATACGGTTGGCTTTCTGGGCTGTGAGCGCACACTGAAGCCGGCTCATGTTCATTTTGTCATTGACCAACACCCCCAAGTCCTTCTCCGCAGGGCTGCTCTGAATCTCTTCTCTGCCCAACCTGTAGCCGTGCCTGGGATTGCTCCAACCCAGGTGTAGGACCTTGCACTTGGCATGGTTGAACTTCATCAGGTTGGCATCAGCACACCTCAGAAGCGTGTCTAGGTCCCTCTGGATGGCACCTCTTCCCTCCAGCTTATCAACCGAACCACACAGCTTGGTGTCATTGGCAAACTTGCTGAGGGCGCACTCAATCCTACTGTCCATGTCAGCGACGAAGATGTTAAACAAGACCAGTCCCAACACCGATCCCTGAAGGACACCACTCATTACTGATCTCCAGCTGGACATTGAGCCATTGACCACAACTCTCTGTGCGGCCATCCAGCCAGTTCTTTATCCACTGAGTGGTCCATCCATCAAATTGATGTCTCTCCAATTTAGAGACAAGGATGTTGTGTGGGACAGTGTCAAACGCTTTGCACAAGTCCAGGTAGATGACATCAACTGCTTTACCCTTGTCCATCAGTTCTGTAGCCCCATCATAGAAGGCCACCAAATTGGTCAGGCAGGATTTCCCCTTAGTGAAGCCATGCTGGCTGTCTCCAAGCACCTTGTTGTTTTTCATGTGCCTTAGCATGCCTTCCAGGAGAATGTGCTCCAAGATTTTGCCAGGCACAGAGGTGAGACTGACTGGTCTGTGATTCCCTGGGTCATCCATTTTCCTCTCCTTGAAAATGGGGGTTATATTTCCCTTTTTCCAGTCGTCGGGAACTTCACCTGCCTGCCATGATTTTTCAAATATGATGGCCAGTGGCTCAGCAACTTCATTTACCAGCTCCTTCAGGACCTGCGGATGGATTCCATCAGGTCCCATGGACTTGTGCACGTTATGATTTTTAAGATGGTCTCGAACCAGATCCTCTCCTACAGTGGGCCCAAGGTCTTCATTCTCACAGTCCCTGCATCTATCTTCTAAGACTTGAGTGGTGCGGTCAGAGCCTTTGTCAGTGAAGACCGAGGCGAAGAAGTCATTCAGAACCTCAGCCTTCTCCAAATCCTGTGTAGCCAGCTCTCCAGAGAGCTTCCGGAAGGCGGCCCATGTTGTCCCTACTCTGTTTTTTATTTGCTACATACCTGTAGGATCCCTTCCTATTATCCTTAACATCCCTGGCTAGGTTTAATTCTAACTGGGCCTTAGCCTTCCTAACCTGATCCCTAGCTTCCTGGACAACATCCCTGTATTCTTCGCAGGCTGCCTGTCCTTGCTTCCATTTTTCATAAGCCTCTTTTTTCATTTGAATTTTCCTCAGCAGCTCCTTATCCATCCAAGGAGGTCTCCTGGCCCTCCTGCTGCACTTCCTTCTAGTTGGGATGCAGCACTCCTGAGCTTGTAGCAGGTGATCCTTGAATATCAACCAACAGTCTTGGGCCCCCCTGCCCTCCAGGGCTATATCCCATGGAACCTTACTAAGCAGGTTCCTGAAGAGGCCAAAGTCTGCTCTTTTGAAGTCCAGGGCAGTGAGCTTGCTGCTCGCTCTTCTCACTGTCCTGGGGATCTCAAATTCGACCATCTTGTGATCACTACATCCAAGGCTGCCCTGGAGCATCACATTCTCAACGAGTCCTTCCCTGTTGGTGAGCACAAGGTCAAGCATGGCACCTCTTCTTGTCAGCTCCTCTATTACTTGCAGAAGGAAGTTGTCTTCCACACAATCAAGGAACCTCCTGGATTGCTTGTGCCGGGCTGTACCTTCCCTTCAACAGATAACAGGATGGTTGAAGTCCCCCATGAGACCAAGGGCCTGCGAGTGTGAGGCTGTTCCTATATGTCTATAATGAAGTTAAGCTTCCCTGAAGATGTCACATTTCCCAAACGTCTAAAAAGATATTTCTGCAGATATAAGCATGGATAATAATGTAAACCAGAATGCTTTTATTGAAAATAAACCTCTACTTGCTCCCTTAAGAGTTTCCTTTTTTTTTAATTTAATAATCTGAACTCAAAAGTGCTCTGTAACTTGGGACAGAGGAAAACCTGTCCATGCGCTCTGCTGCCCCTTGATATTGCTTATAGAGTTAAGATAATTTGCTCCATAGTCATCTAATTCAAATCTGCTTTCTTAAATGCTTAAATAGTGCCAAATGATAGGACACAAATCCTACCAAATGTCAACTCTCTGCATGCCATTTTGCGCCTCTGCCACAGATGAGCCATTGTGTCTCATATAGGCCATAATAAACTATAAAAAGGGCCAGTTTGGATAAATGGAAATACATTTTCCTGTTTCTTTTAATGTTGAATTTCACAGCTTGTTAAGAGAGGCTTTGTAGAGCAGAGTATCCCTATAAAGAGAATTATCTTTTCAGTATTAGCTTCACAGCTGAAGCAGTTTGTGTATAGCTATCTTCTCCATCTATCCCTTGGGCATAAAGGCAGTGAAAGAATTCCTAAAGAATGGAAGGAAAGTGTATTGGTCAAGATCAAATTGCAAGCTTGCGTAATTTGATATACTAATGGCTGTCCACTAGATATTGCTGCAGGAGACTTGCCAAGATGTGAACTGTCCCAAGGACTGGAGTTCAGTGTTTAACTAATATTTCCTCAGTTTTGCTGTGGAATGAAGGTTATGACAGCTGCAAAGATTGCTTTTCTTTGTTGAGTATGCAATAGTGAGTAGCACTGAGAAAAACCCTGATTTTAAATGGAAATCTCCTCTGCTTGTAAGTAGTAGCTATTGGTAGGTTTGCTGCAGAGACAGTAAGTATAACTCCGTAGCATCAGGGAGTCAGTACAAGTCTCCAAGGTTAACTTTGTGGCTTGAGATTAACTCAGACTCTAGAGGAGCATGTAATTTTTTCTATTTCTTTCCATTTTTCAACATGTCAGGTTGACCAGGGACAGCCTCACGTAGCACAGTGAAGTCATCCTTGTGTAAAAAACTCAGAGATGTATTTCATGGTCTTTGCATGGGAGTCTGCAAGTTGCAAACCTTGCATCTTCTAAGTCTCAACATGTCATTTGTCACCTCTCAGCTCCAGACGTAAGAGCCAACAACCAGAGATGCTACTTTGTTTACTGTTTAATAAAGCAAAGACTTATAGTGAATAAAATATTCCTGAACACAGATCTTTTAATCTGACTTGTGCTAAGCAAGCTGGCGATTCATCACCCCGGTGCTAAGGTGCACGCATAATGAGAAGAAATATTTCTCCATAGAGGACAAAAAATTTTCTCATTCTGACAGGTAGGATTTCATCCTAGATATTAAGAAAACTCTGACCACATTAATTCCTATCTGCATAGATCTGCTGCTCGTGGGGGAGCAATAGCTTCACACCAGCCAAGAAACTGTTGTCCAGTTGGTGAATTATATGGCTTTTCCCTCTGACATTTCTCCTTTCCACCAGACTGAGAAGAATCCTTCTAAATATATGTTAAAACATCTGATTTGTTGTAGCTGTTACTGTGGAAATTATACACATGGGGTCGGATTCTGCTTTTGGCTGGAGAAGGTTGGATTGCAGAGGGAACTTGGAAATACCCACAGCTATCACACATATGCTGGATTACTGAAGCACGTAGGTGATTAGGATTTCCCACTGGCAGCTGTAAAAATTCAAGTCCTTTTACTGTGGTAATCTTAATTTCCTACCAATATTCTTCTGAAATAAAATATGGTAGCTAATGCTCACCCACAGCCTATTTCATTCATTGTTTCAGTTTTCCCTCAGTCTAAAACTATGCAGAAAAGAAAAAGGTCCAGGATGAGATAGGTGAATTAGTTTCTTTGCTACAGATACGGTTATCTTTGCTATGATATTCCTGGATGAAGTTCTTGGAAACACGTGTAAGATCAAAAAACAATAAATAATGTTGAGGAAAATATAAAGATATCAAGAAGCATTACTGAACTGTAGTGGTGGAAAGTTGAATCTTCATCAGGAAGACATCCAACTACCTAAAAATAGTGCAGACTTCAAACCTCTGTTTTGATGATGAGAAGTAACAGTCATGTCATAGCCATTCCATGATTGATGCTGGTTCCTGAAATCCTTGTGTATCCCCAAAGGATGCTGTCCAGCAATTTCAGTTGACCAAACTGTTAAACATTTTCCTCCAAAGCAAGAGAACCTGGCAGCAGCCTGGAGCTCAGGGTGGAGTAGGCTGGACGAGTTGTGAGGTGAGGAGAGCGGCTGCTGATCCTGTTTTTTGTTTCGACTGCTGCTTGAAAGGAGGTATTTATCCTGCTATGTACACTTCACAGGCTGCTCCAAGTTGCCATAAGGCTTTTCTTTATTTTTACAGCATTCAAAAGAAGCAGGACTGTAAATTGTCTTCTCTGATTACCCTGAATCACGTTAGCCTGCTGTATTTTGTGTGTTCGTGTATCACATGGTGACCAAAGAGCTCGGGGTGGCTTTACCAGGGAGGCGACATCGCTGCGTCTGCCCTTCCCCAGGTGCACACACGCTGCTGCCTGCAGCACCCTTTGGGGAGCACGTACCAGGGAGCAGCTTTATGCCCAGTGCCAGGGCAGCTCTCAGGGCTCCCCTGCAAGCCCCACTCACCTGCCCTCAGGGGGATGGCCAGTGAAGAATTTACACAGCAGGGAGGCCATCCTCTAAATGAAACATATCCTTGGACACTTGCAAACATTTTGTTTCTAGCTGCCAGGGAAAATACTGACATTTATCTTTGGTCCTGGTGCCAAGTTACTTTTTGGCTTGCTCATGCTGAGCAGCTTTCTGGCTTGGAGAAAGAAGAAAAAGAAAGCAGGTACGCCACAAGGCTCCTTGCTGCCTTTTATTATGCCCATCTCTGAGTTGTTGCTTTTCTCCTTACTCTGTATCAGTTCATGTGGGAGGGGGAAGAAGCGACTGTGGCAGCAATGCACAACAGAAACTGGAAACAATAACCTGCACTTTGGGGCATGGTGACCAGCAACTCTGCTGGGATCTGGGGATAATAGCCAGGGCATGGTAACCCACACTAATAGCTGGGAAAACTACTTGATGTGCTTCCAGGTTTGCTGGTTTGTCCTCCTCTTACACCTTCCTGGGGAAAGGTGTGGAGCTGCTGCTTGCTGACAGCCCCACTGCGCAGCTTGGAAAGAGTTTCTCTGTGTGCTCAATACTTGCCTCTGGGAGGTGAAGAATTTTGGTTTGCACAAATAGTTCATATTTTATTATTATAACTTACCCAATCATAAATTGCATTCTTCATTTATTTTATAAGGTGTTATGTAGTTTATGTAAATATAGTTGATTCTGTAACTGATTCAGACTGCTGGCTTTGCTTTCCCAGGAAGGAAGAATCCTTGTTTTGAAAAAGTATATACTCACCCACAGAGGAATCGCCAAAGGCCTGAGACCCAGATGCTGTCCTATGAGGAAAATGCCACTGGTGGTTATTCCCTTGGGCTGAACTGAGGATGAGCAGCAAAATCTGAGGAATGCAGCCTGAAAAAGGGTGAACTTGTCTGCTCTGCCATCCTGGTCTCTTTGCTCTCTCTTGCAGAAGATGTTGGCTTGGGGCAGTTTCTGTACAGAGAAGCCTTTCCTGTAGGGAACCTAGTTTGGGACACTGGGGTAGCTGAGAAGAGCTGCTGAGCAAGAATATTCACCACTTTAGTTTGAGCAAAATACTGTTTACCCCTTTCTTACTCATTTGCCTCACCCATTTCCCTGTTTCTCACTGGAGGCGATGGCTGCCTTAGGCATGGGAGTAACAGCAGATCCCACAGCTACCATGGCTGTCAGACCAGGAAGGGCACACCAAGCCCCAGAGTGGTCACCATACATTCAGGACCCTTGGAAATCTGCTCTCTCTGCTATAGGGCCCTGTTACCATGCCCAAAGTACCACTGCCCAAAGCCCCTTACATGCAAAGAGATGCCACCACATGGTCTGACCTTCACACACATATCCCACCCTGACTAGTCCAGGTGCTGCTGCACAGCATGCTTATGCATACCAGAGATGATACCCTTCTTACCAATGCCATGTCACTGCTTTTAGATATGAGCAGAAGACCCCTATGGGTACCTGCAGAGTATTTGATTGTGGTCTCTGGTCCTAGCTGTGCTGCTGCCAGCACAAGTGTCTTTCATTCATGGGAAAGCAGAGAAAGAAGAGGGTCAGCAACTAGATCAGTAACTTCCTGTGCTCAGAAGGTCCCAGGAGCTCAAGTGCTGGCACTCAGACTTGCCTTTCTCTGGGTGTCTGGCCTCCTCTTGCTTGCCCACAGCTCTTTTTCAGTCTCACCTCTCTTCTTCACAGGGGTGATTGGGAGGCTTGGACCAACTAGTCCTGCTTACAGTGGGTGAAGTGGCTTGGGCTCTGGTTCATCAGGACTGGTTTCTGCATATCTGCAAGGTTCCTTACTCATCACAGACACCACCACCCATAGTAAAACCCCAGGTCCTCACAATGGACCATGAGGGAAACTACTGCTTGCCACCTGCCAGGCCAGATTCCTCAGTGAGACACTTGATTCCAACAAAAGCAGGAGCACTCAGGAAGGGGTGCCCAGCTAAGCAGCCCTGGACATGGCACACACGTGTAACTGACATGCATCCACAAAGAATCCTGACTTCCGATGCTTGTGGTTTTGAGTCCTCCCAGTTTTAAGTGTGACACACAAGATTTGCTGGACCTGTCTATACCAGCTTCATAGTGTATACACAGTGGATCCAAACCAGCTAGCATCAGACCTGTTATGTACTGAGAGCTTGCCTTTCTAATTAGGAGCCAGATGCTTTTGTCCGTGGACTTGTGCCTTAAATGTGGCATTGGAAGCAATGTGCTGAGGGCTGTTTCTACTGCAAGAAGAAAGTTGTAGTGGAGCCACTTTTCCTGTGTTAGTTACAAGACCGTTTCCTCAGACACAGCAGAAGTCAAACAGCAGGAAGCAGTTCCTTTGCTTATCTTCACCAGCTCCTGCCACCCAGAGCTCAGCTGAAGAGCCTCTTAATTTCAGTTTTCCTCAGAGACATGTTCCATGGTTTCCTCCCTGACCTGGAGGATTGAATATTCCCTTGTTGCTTCACCTCACAGATTCTCCCATTTTTTGTGCTTTTCTTTCATATATTTCCAACATGTACTTACCATTGGCCATAGTTGCTTCTTCTCTCACAGTCTTGTGTGTCTCACATAGCTTTGCTATGGGCATTGACTCGCTCCTGTGTTTGAGATAGAGGTTTCTACTGTTTGTATGGTCTAGACATATCCCTCTTCATGGAACTATCTCAAATGAGGGTTAGTGATTAGTCAAATACATAGTGATTTAAAGTACGAAATAGCCAAGTTCTTTGCAAAAGTCTGCTCCTGACTGTCTCAGACTGCTCACCCAAAGTTAAAATAAACTTTTTGTCTTGATCCCCATGTTCCGTTTCACATAGAGGGATGACAATCCTTCACTTCACTTGTATATTAGAAAGATAAAGAAGTATATGTGCATGTGAAGCTCCCAGATACTAGAATAGTGAGAAGCACAGAAAATACTTGGTTTTGTCCTTTAAAATGTTTTGTCCTTTAAAAATGGGGTTTGGGTCAAGGAAAGATCTGATGCAGAAAAGCTCAGTTCTACGACAACCTTTTCTTTCTTTCTTTCCCTGACAAATGTTCAGCCCACCTCCTGATATTGTGGGACATGGGGGAATGACTAGGATAGAAGCAGTTGCACCACCTCCAACAGATTACAGCAGCAGAGATCCCCTATTCACCAGGGAGAATCTACTGTGGGAATCTCCAGTCAGTTTAAGTTCATGTTCTGCTTATGCGTGCATAAGCAGAACAAACTTGGCAGGCTGAACAGTCTGTCCCCTAGGAATATTGACAGATGAATGCAAACTCAATTACCTTGCTTGTTCATTCCAGTTGTGTTACTTGTGCTGTGTACTAAGTACATCAGCATCTGGAGTCACTTTGAACAACAGGAGAAAGCATTTCCCAGTGACAAAAGTAGAATTTTGTACAGTATTTATAACTTGCAAAAGGCAGGGGGTTGGCTGTGCTTCGTTTCCCACCATCCTGAAAAAAACTGAACAAACCAAAGCCTATCTTGGAGGTTCATCATCTCCAAGGGCTTTGTTTGGAGGAGGGAATATAGCTAAGTGGCTGATAGCCATTTTGCCTATGAGCTTGTAAAAGTGAAAGATGCAAAACCAGCTCCTGAATTTTCTTTACCATCCTCCTCACCACCACCATCTTCACTATTCATTAACCCGGCTCATTACTGAAAGCTGAAAACACAAAAGTAAACATGAGTTAATGAGGTTTGCACCTGGGGGTGGTAAATAAAGCTGCTCTCTATGTGTGTGAGCTCTTGAAGAGAAACTCACTGCTGTAGGAGAACAAATCTCAGCACAGAAAGGACAGGTCTGCCTGGGGTAGGGAGTGTGTGCAGACAATGGGAAGAATACTGTAATTTTTCTGACTTCATAATCAGACAGGGAATGATGTGGAACAAAATCTTTCCTAAATTTATCCCTCCAATTAGAAAATACATGTTTGCCTTATCTGTGTTTTCATTGCAGATGGAAGCAGAAATTGATGCTAATCTGATTCCTTACTCCTGTGTAGTTCAGGACATTTCAAATCCATATTTTTCATCCTGGGGTTTTGTCTCAGAGAGAATTGAGACTTTGTCTTGGACTTAGAGAATCGAGACTTTGTCTGAAATGCAATAATATGGCGCACGCTAAACAAAATGAGTCTTTGTGTACCATTGTTATCAAAACATTATAGTAGCAGGAAATAGCTAGACATGGATTTTCCTTTGCTAGTTAGCTGCTACTATAGATCTGTTAAAGTTCAACTCATTTTACTTTTAAATTTGCTTGCAGCAGCTGAATGCTTTGCAAAGAAAGAAAGAGCCTATAAGATGGTTCTTTATGAAATAGCAATGCACATAAGAAGTCAGTATGTTTTCACCTTACCATTTCCTTTATTCAATCCACACTTGTCCGAATGTGACTTTTACTCTTGTGCCCAAGCATGACCTCCCTTCTGCCTCACTGATGCAGCATCACCAGCAAGCATCACCCTGGAAAACCAGCCCCTTTGGGAGCTGCACACCACAGCCAGGCTCACCCCTTCAGGCATCGGTCGTTGGAGACAAGCTCAGTCTTGAAGATGATGCTGTGAGTTGCGGGGTGGAAGAAACATGCTACACGGTCTGATTTCCATGGCAGAGTGTGCTCTCTTTCGGTGCTCTCCCATGCACAGGGCTATGGTCTGAAAGAAAAGCAAGCTTTATAAAAGCAGACCTCCTTAGGAATATATTCAGGGATGAATTCTCTTCTGATGCTCAAATCAAGGTGAGGATTAACTCCACTGAAGCAAGTGGAGCCAAACCAACACAAGTCAAAAGAGATTCAGACTGTACCTCTAAGAAGCATCTATTCCTATTACTTCCCAGACTTTAATTGCTGCAAATATATGAATCTTAATATTAACTGACTTCAAAGACCATAAAGCCCTAATTGTATATGTGGACTGCTAGTAACGCAGTGTGCTGCTGATGCATAAAACACGCATAGATTGTACACAAATTAAAAAGCTTAAATTTAGCTTCAACCACACAAAAGACATCTTTATAACTAAGAATGATGGGAAGAAAGATCTCATTCCAGACCAGATGAACAACTCATTTTTTCACTGATCCTGGATTTGGCTGACCTAACTTAAATGTGACCTAAGACATTTCTTAGTGCTTTGGAAATTGCATCAACATACTTGGGTCGGAGATGCCACAGTCAGGAAGAAAAAAAAAGGGGGGATTCTATTTTTAAAATTCTGCTGTTCCTGTTTAAAATAGATCAGTGAAGCATAACTTTTCCTATAGCTGTAATTCTTCAGGCTAAGCAAACTCCAGTAATTTCAAAGGCAGTGGGAACAAGGGGTCACTTGGGGCCATCCAGCTAGAATTAACTCTTTGTTCTTTTCTAGGAAAAGCTTTGGTCATGTAATTGTTGTTGAAAAGAGACAGCTTATAAGTGAAAAGTTAAGCTTTTCCTAGCAAGAAAGAACAATCTGAAAAAGTAGCAGTCGTGGTCTCAGGGGTGTACAAGAACACTGAGGGAAGAGAACATCAAGGGAAATTCAGCTCTAGTACCTATCACTAGCACAGGACTAGATTTCCTAGAATCACAGAACGGTTTGGGTTTGAAGACCTTAAAGATCATCTAGTTCCAACTCTCCTGCCATCAGCAGGGACACCTTCCACTGGACCAGGTTGCTCAAAGCCTCATCCAACCTGGCCTTGAACACTGCCAGGGATGAGGCAGCCACAGCTTCTCTGAGCAACCTATGCCTGTGTCTCACCACCCCCATAGTGAAGAATTTTTTCCTAATGTTTAATATGAATCTCCCCTCTGTCATTTTAAAGCCATTCCCCCTTGTCCTGTCACTACATGCCCTTCTAAAAAGTCCCTCTTAAGATTTCTTGTAGGCCTCTTTAGGTATTGGAAGCTGCTCTAAGGTCTCCCCAGAGCTTTGTCTTCTTCAGGCTGAACAGGCCCAACTCTTTCAGATTGAATTCATAGCAGAGATGCACCAGCTTGCAGATCATCTCCATGGCCTCCTCTGGACTCAGTTGAGCAGGTCCACATCCCTCTTGTTGGTGGCTCCAGAGCTGGACACAGTTGCAGCTGGGGTCTCAAGAGAGCAGAGCAGAGGTGGGGAATCACCTCCTTTGACTTGCTTGTCACAGTTCTTTAGATGCAGCCCAGCACATGGTTGGTTTCTGGGCTGCAAGCTCACACTGCTGATCTTCTCATCAGCCAACACCCCCAAGTCCTTCTCCTCAGGGCTGCTCTCAATTTTGCTAAATAACAACTGCCACTAGGTAGCTGGTGTCAATATGAGACTGCCAGCAGCTATGAACACCTTCCAGCAACAGGAGGCTACGAGCCACAGCAGTGTACAAGCTTTTCCTGACATTACCAACAGTGCTGAGAGCCCCAAGGCCTTTCCCCAATATCATAGAGCTGAAAGCCTTCAGATTTAGGGGAAGAGAGCCACTTTCCAGCAGCATGACCTAAACCCCTTGAATGCTTAACATGAATAGCATAGATCCTTGTCCCATGACTGTTTTGTATCAGGCAGCTAGACATACTTCATAAAATAAATCTTTTGTGAGCTAGTGTGTTAGATGATTTTTTGATCACATATTTTATACCAATATCCAAATAACCACCAAACACTGAAAAACCCAAGGAGATGTAGGTAGGCTGTCCTTGCCATCAAGATGTGTTTAACTGAAGCATGGACTCCTGGCCTGAATTCACACCTTTGAGCATTGGCCATTCCACAGATAATGTTCCTTGGAGTAAAACTCTGTCCTTATGTGACCTATCAGCTGTAGCTCAATTCACACTTATCTAACAGTTACTTGCCATCCTCCAGGCAAGTTATAGGGTAGACGATTTTTGTTTTTCCAATACTTTTCAGATACAGGAATGGCATTTAAAAAACCCAAACAGATCCCAAGTGGCTTCCAACTGGGTGAAGTAATGATAGTCTGGGACTGGGAAGGCTTGGCCTCAGTAGTTTGAGAGCCAAACACGGGAAACTGGGGTAGACATTCAGGCTTTGAAAACACCAGCTACCTTCTGTTTGTTTGTATCTACATTTACATTGGGATAAACAGCTCTCAGCAGAAGAAAATGAAATTTGTTTAAGTATTTCAGCCAAAGGACAACAATTACAACAATAAGGCACTCCTTTCCCTACCTTCAAAGCATTTGCTAGTATCAACAGCAGACCTGAGACCAAGTCCTGAGGCTTCAATGTCTTCTTGCTAAGCCAACTTGACACTCTAGGGATCTGCTCTTTGCATTAGATGTTGTGAAATGTTTCAAACATTTTCTAGTCAGAGTGGTTTTGTCCCATTGGTTATGGGATAGAAGTTACTGGGGTACACTGCAACGATGTTGCAAAGTCCTTTTTGAGAGAACAGCTTCTTCATGACATAATTGTGGAGTGTGACCAGTGGATAGAATGGACTAATAAATCTTTAGTCTCAGGCCAATGCCCTCTGAAACACTAATGGTTCCTTAGTTCTGCTGAGGTAACAACCTGCCCTTATGTGGCATAAATCACATAAATGCTTAATGATATTTTAACTTCCATATCACTGAGCATGCATTGTTTCTAGGGAAAAAAAACAGATGTAAGGGTTTGAAGTATAAAAACCTTAGTGGTCTGGAAGTGTATAGCAGGAAGCAATACCCTGTAGCTACAACTTACAGGAGCTCCTCATGTTGGTGTTGACAAAACCAAAGGGAGCCTTCTCCAACGTTCCAAAGTATTTCACGTGTTTAACGGAACATGCAGAACCTTTTGAGCAAAAAATCTCTTTCCCTTTATAAACAAATGTCTGCAGTATATAAACTATTATAAAGACTAATTTTTAAAGGCTTAGTCAAATATAAATTTATGACATGGTTTAAAAATGCTAAAGATAACTTCTTAAAATGAGTGGTGACCTTGATTTATGCAGTGCCATGTGATTAATGCAGTAATATGTTTTGATCCTCACCAGGGTCTAAAGCTCATAGAGCACATTTTTTCACCTTTCTCTCTCAGTACAGATAATACAGTTTACAGCAGTGGGAGTCAATGGAGAGAATTAAGATACAGGACAGTTGATAGCATGTAATTCTGCTTTTGCCTCTTTGGCAGAGCTGCCGGGAGTAATTCCATCAGGTTTGATTCAGTTTTTCTGCCAGTGGTACTTGTAAAATACTTTAAAATCTGTGGTTGAAAAGTGCAATATAAAGGTTAATTGTTCATCCTGTGTTTGGTACTCGAAAAGCTCTCCTACTGAAGGAGAAGAACAAAATAAAAGCAGCGCCTTCATCCTTTTTTCTTCTTTTAACTTTTCAAGTCTTTTTAAATTTTCAGGTTTGGATTCTGTTTCTAAAAATACGGTTTAAATACCAGACTATAATTACACTTGGGAATGATCCTAATTGTTGTGATCAGGTAGTTCAATGCAGACTGTCACGTTCCAAGACTGCAGTTAGGTCCTACATGGAACACTTTCCTGAAAATCTAGTCCCCTCAGGCAATGGCTGTGTTGAATTGTATAACCTAAACAGCACCAGACCACCAGCCAGATAAGAAATATGCAAAATAAAATCTCAAGATATTTTAAGGAAATGTAGTTCGAGGACATGGTAAATTCAGCTTTAGAACTAAGTATCAGATCAGAAGTTTGCAGTCACACATTGTAAAATATTTTGGAAAAAAAACATTATTTTAGCTGAATTCTGTTTTAACCAATTTTAACTTTGTTGGGGTAGGTCTTGGGCTTGTTCTGGTACTGTCAGAGTAAGTTTCATCAGCCAGCTCTCAACTTCCTGTCATTTTTCCATCTCCAGGTCACTGTTGCCAATCACTGGTGTGCTTTAACTGGAGGTTCAAGTCAGAGACTCTTCAATATCTGTGCTGCAGCTGTTCCCAGCTATCTACCTCACTTGCCTCAGATTCCTTGCACATTCTGCTTTTGACTTCTTCTTCTGCACCCACCCTCTGCCTCCATCTTTATACGCTGAAGACAGCGAAGCAAGACAAGATGGTCACAGAGCCAGAGCCACATTTCTGTCAGTAAAAGGTCATGCTACGAGTCATGTACACCTTTTGTATTTCTCTATCCCTGTCTGCCAAAATCCAGCCTGAACCCAGCTGAGGAGCTGGACATGTTGTCAGTGTCTATCATGACAGAGCTTACAATGACATTTCCGTGCAGATATTGCAGGGTGGACACCAAAGAGACTGGAGCAGTGCAGGGCAAAGCTTTGAAGCGTGTCTACAAAAAGTCTAGTGACAGGAATGGGCCGCCTGCTGCCACAGGGTACTGCTGGCTCCTGAGGAGACTGACTTATCCAAACTGGATACATTGGCAGCTTGAGGGCAGACTTGCCTTTTTTTGAGCCTAAGCAATCTCATACCAGAAAGAAAACAGGGAGTTCAGGGATGGTGAGTGGACTGTCCTAGGAGATGTGGCCACAGTGAAGAAGGGTAAGTGAGCTGTGCCTTCTCTGTCCTTGGGTGTTGCTTACAGTGGGCTTCATGGTGAAAAAAATGAATTACCTGCCTGAGAGCTCTCTCCTGGTTGCGTTTTTCTGCTTGTTTGTTTGTTTGACTTCTTTTGTGGGGCGCTCCAGCTTTCAGGGCACATTGCCAGGGGTTATGTGCTCTACCAAGCGGCAGCCTCACGTTCTTGGGCAGGCAACATCCTGGTTCCACCCTGTGCTGAACGGGGTGTGCTCATAGGTACTGTCAAGCACACTTTATTTCAGACAGACGTTTGGTGAAAAGAAGTTATGCTAATCGTGCATTTCTCCCATAAACTGACCACTATAAAAGCAAGCTGTAGCTTGACACAGCTATGTTGTATCCTTTGGAGAGATCCAAGGAGAAGAGATGCTCCCCTTTATGTGCACAGGCTCTCTCCAGGTGACAACATATCCTCAGGCAGCATTTGCTATTGCTGTACTGTGGCATACTTTGACTTGAATGACAAGGGACTTAACTGATTAGAAATTATGTGCATCACTCTCACATTCTCCAGCAGGGCAGAGATTTTACCTGCAGACCATTGCCGACAGACAAATCACTATCACCAGGGCTGGCCTAGAAAAGGAAGATAAAAAATAGTGATGCAAGGGTCTAAACAGAAAGGAAAATGGTTACTTACCTTTGTAGTCATAGAAACATAGAGCCATAGAATCAACTAGGTTGGAAAAGAGCTTTAAGATCATCAAGCCCAACTATTACTCCAGGACTGCCAAGACCACCATGAAACCATATCACTGAGGGCCTCATCTACATAGCTTTTGAACACTTCTAGGGACGGTGATGCCACCACTTCCCTGGGCAGCCTGTTCCAATGCCTGAGTACCCTTTTGGTGAAGAAGTTTTTCCTACTACCCGATCTAAACCTCCCTTGATGCAGCTTGAGGCTGTCACCTCTTGTCCTGTCTCTTTTTACTGGGAGAAGAGACCAACCCCCACCTCGCTTCATCCTCCTTCAGGTAGTTGTAGAGCGCGATAAGGTCCCCCCTGAGCCTCCTCTTCTCCAGACTAGATGCCTCAGTTCCCTCAGGCACTCCTCATCAGACTTATTCTCCAGAATCTTCGGTCTCGGTTGTCCTCCAGAGGACAGCTTCATTGTCCTCTGGATCCACTCCAGCACCTCAGTACCTCTCTTGCAGTGAGGGGCCCAGAACTGAACACAGGATGCGAGGTGCAGCCTCACCAGCGCCGAGTACAGTGGGATGATCGCTGCCCTGGCCCTGCTGGCTCCTAGATCATGAGGAAATAAGAACTGCTGGAATTTTACAGCCATGTCCCTAGGCAGGGGTTTGTATAATGTGTACGTGTGTAATTCAGGGGACAGATGGTAAGTTTGCAGCGGTGAAAGCTAGGGAGCAGGAGAGCAGCTGGGCTCAGAAGCGGTGCCACCTTTGCCAGGCGGCAGCTGAGCCTCCGAGCTTCCCAGTGAGGCGGCAGCCCCGCGGCGCGTTGCGGCAGCCCGGCGGCACGGGCGGCCGAGCTCTGCCGGTGGCAGCCGGCGGCGGGCCGCGCTCGGCTTCCCCCGCTCCCCCTCGGTGCCGCCGCTGTGCGTGCAGACGGGCCGCTAGGCGGCGCTGCGACCGCGCGGCGCTCGGTGGCGTTTTCCGGTCTCCCTCGCCGGCGCTGGGCTGGTGCAGTAACGAAACCTCCCCGGAGGGCAGGTAAAGACTGCCCCGGGAGGGAGGGGAGGCAGAAGGGCTGGCCGCTAGGCAGCCGGGAGGGGCTGCGGTCAGGCAGAACCACAGGGGTGCTGCAGGGATGGAGGGCAGAAATACGGGTAACAACCGTTTCGGAAGGATGCGGCTCTGGAATTATAGGAACGAGGGCGTTTCAGTAATGTATTAGGTGCTATATAGGAACAGCAGAAATGCCACCAGAGATGTAGGCAGGAAAGAAGCTTCAATCAACATAACCACGCTCTTATCAAGAAACATTTCAAGGGGATTTGTGAAGACTTGGTTTTGAGTCAGGGTTGCCTGGGGTTTTTGCCCATGCACAGTATAAACCTTCAGATGAGCAAAGGTTGGCACTGGGCTTATTTTAAGAATTTCAATAAACACCCCAGTTCTGCATCTGGGAAGAAAAGCAATTGGTGTCACTGCTGTGGAGGAAACAGGAGGTGCCTCAAAGAGCTCTAAACAACAGCCACTGATACCAGGCACCTTAACATTGGAAAAGGTGCATCATTAACATCCCAGAACTAAGAGCTGACAGAAGAGTGCTCTCAGTCACTAAAACGCACTTTCAGGAGAGCTGGAAGTTGAGGGCATCGCCAGCGGGTGGGAAACGAGTTCATGTTGGAACTGTACTTTGAAAGGTAAACAGAACAACCTGGTCAGTTCGGGCTGTGAGCTTCTGTCCAGCCTGTAGCCTGGGCTCTTCTGGCTACGGCCTCATGGAAGTCCAGAGTGTGAAATGCATGCTGCCCAAAATGACTGTTAATAAATACCAAAATACAAGGAACTACATTACTTTTGCCAACTGAGATGGATTTACAGAAAGTAGATCCTGATGAGATAATTGTTACCTGTATCGGAAGAGTAAGACCTTAATTCGTAAAGACAGATATTTTCATATAAAACTATTGCATAAGGCTTTAGTTTTGCACAGTTCTTTGATCAGGAGCTTATAGCAAATTAATATACCAGATGTGTTCAAAATCCAGTGGTTAACTCAATGGTTAGTCTTAATGCTAAACAGTCATTGTTCAGTATCGCTCATTGTTCAGTGTTAACCAGAGGAGCTCCACCTGGATTGCCTCCTGGCTATTTTCCATTTCCATCTATGACGGAGAAGAAAACATAAACTCATCATATTGCAACAGACCAGAGGAACAGAAAGAAAAATAGGTCACTGATGTAATCAGGTGGTAAACAGAAAGCAAGCATGTAATACATCGCTTTATTACAGGTAAAGATGAAGCTCTGTGTCTAAGAACAGAGAATGAAGGCCACAGTACTAAGATGGGAAACTATACTTTGAAGCAATGGCTCTGGAAAAGACTCAGAAAAGAATGGCAGAGCCCCTGAGCAGAAACTCCCACTGAAAGGGGTCCTGAAGGGGTATTGTAATCTTTAGGCATACTGACAGTGGAGTCTTAAGTCAGGCTAGTGAAGTTACAGTAGTTTGGGATTTGTTTGGCACTAATCTTGCTGTTACACTGAAATGCTGGGTCTGGTTCTCCGAGGCTTGGATCAGGGAGGATGTTACCACATTAGTGGAGGGAGAGGTGGATGTCATTTTGCTCTACTAGACCCTTAGCACATGTGAAGAAGCTCCTACTGCTCCAGGGACTTCCCTTATAGACAAGAAAATGGTGTGACATAGCCATCAGAATGATGAAGTCTATGAAAGCAGAGCTTTTCCTGTCTGAAATACAGATAGCTAGCTTCAGATCTGATAGCTATCACATACTACTTTCTTGGAACTGAAACCATTCAATGCTAACTGAATAGTTATCACAGATGGAAGCAAGTACCTTTGAGATCAAGGTTTGCACACTTCTCCTCCATGACCGGGAACAATATTAGGTCCCCTAACATAGTTATCTTAAAAAGGAAAACCTTATACATGTCTGAGGATAAATGCAAGACTGAACTTTTACTGAACTTCGGAAAATACCAGATTAAATGACTTGAGGGAGCTTCCCTCATCAAGAGAGAGAATGTATTTCATCCTCCTGGCAGTTTTGGAAAGGAGGTGCAGAAAGAAAGGGTTTAGCATGTACTTGAGTTGTGCAACCAGCTCTCAATTTGAAGCCATTAATTCAGAACTCTTGTTCAGTTCACTGCAGGGGCTCAGTTCAAACATCTTGGAAACAAAACCTGGCAAGAACAAGAATTCATGCCTTGTCCAAAGGTTTTCCCAAACCCAGGCACCCCTCCTTTTGCCCTCGTATTTTGCTGTTGTACTGCTTCCCCGCAGAGCTGCTGATGTCAATGCTTGCACGTGTCCCTGCATGTGGGTTTATGCGCATGCAAGCTACCTGCAACTTAACACCTCCCCACTGTGTTATGATTTTTCACGTCAGTCACAGCAGCACAGCCTATGTATCTGCAAAGTTAAAAGCCCCTAAAAATGTCCATTCTTTTTACTGAGCTGGTATACAATTGCTTTCTGATAACAGAAAAAGGGAGCATTGGAGAGCACCTGCTCCAGCTCCCTGCTGAGAACACGGCTGAGTTAGCACATGGTGCTCAGCATCATTTATAGTCAAGTTGTAAGTATGCCGAGGATGGAGATTCCTCAGTCCCTCTGGGCAGCCATTGCCTTAAAGGATTTATTTTTTTCCCCTAACACTGTGGTGGAATTTCTCTTCTTGTTCCCTGATAGGCAAGTGTCAACTGGTGTTTACAGGAGCAGGCTGTGTGCTTGATGGCAATGCGATGAAGGACAAACTTCTTTGCAGGGAGGTGGCATTCACATTCTTGAGCATGCTCTTGGTCTATCTGGTTGCTCAGCAACTTGTCTCCAGTGAAACCAGATAAGATTTGAGTAGCAACATTGTTCTCCCAGCCAACAGGCAGTTAAATGACCAGGTAGTTGACCGAAGTGTTTGATGAAGTCAACATAGACTCTGTTTCAACCAGTACTTTAATGATCATTATGTTTACCTCTCTCCATGTCCATCTTCACGTTCTAGTTTTAGTAATTTCTAGTTTCCTCTCTAGTAGCATCTCTCGAAGGATTTTATAAACCATTCCTAGTATCTGTCTGCTTTCAACTCCAATAGCACTGGTCTCCTTCCTCAGATCTTCCACTGACAAGGGATATGCTTTTCCTCTTACTCTCAACTTCATTCAGAATTGAAAATTTCAAAATCTTGGGATTTTCCAAGTTTACTTTTGCATGATATTCAAGTTCCTGGTGCTGATGATCACAGCAGACGTAGACAGGACCCAATCACCAAGAGTATAAATGTCTGGCATTTCCAGTTCCAAGTTCCCACCACATCTGGAGCCACCATCTGTGAGGCACCACACGGCACATTTGGTATTTTGGGAAAAGTGTTACCCTCAGGCGATCCCTTGAAGAGGTTCCTGCTGAGCCAGACAGCACTGCACCTTACTTTAATTCTGGGGTGCCAAAACCCAAGAGAAATCCTTGACTTTCAACTACAAAATGTTACATAAACCTGAATTTAACTTAAGGAAAATCCTTCCTCAAAGGCCAAGGGTGAACAAACCAAAACAGTAATAAAGAAAGCAAAGGAGGGCAGAGATGCCATACATGTAGGATTACTGATCTAAAAATGCTACAGCTCAGGAAGCAGAAGCCCAGGTTATGTGGCCTAATATTTTTTGTCAAGTTCATAGATTGCTAAATGTTAGGAGTGAACACAGTAAGAGACTTAGCTGCTTTCTGTTACTTCAGATGAACAAAACCTCCTGTAGATGAAGTAGAAGACCTGGAGGGATTTGGTTTGCGTAACCTGGACCTACCCTTTCTCTGGAGCAGCTGGGACGTGGACCATTCTATATAGTAAGCACATAATAATGGAAATGATTATAGATTCATTTAACATAACTATTTTTATGTTAAAAATAACCCACAGTATTAATGAATCCAGTTTTTGTAGCCCTTGGGATTTTCTTCCTCTTTTTTGGCTCACTAGACAGCAGCTGGTTTTGGAACTGTTTCTAACCAGCAGTGCAAGCAGGTGTATTTTCCTTCCCTCCTGACAGCATCACAATCCTGTCTGTTTAACTGGCAGGAGGGACCAAGAAACCTGTACAAAAACCTCAATATGTAAATAAAACATGACCTGAAACATCATGCTGCAGCCATGAGCATCCAACCCCATCCAAGTGGTGACTAGGGGATATATATATTGGCTGTTGTGGGTTCCAAGGTGAAGTGATGCAGAGGAGTAGCACAGCAGCCTTCCCTGCTGACCAACCCGAGTGCAAATCTCAGCCCAGATTGCTTTCACAACTCAAGCAGGGACTCTCCACTGATTCTTTCCCATTGCTGCCACCGGAATACAATGCAAAAGCTGTACCGGAAGTTGTTAGAAAACGTAATATTTGGTAAGTACCATGTTCTTGAGAGACAGTAATACAGTGAAAGACAGCAATTGATACTAATCTTGACAAAACAAGCGACTTCCCTGACAACCACATGAATGTAACTCAGTATTAAAACCAGTAGCTTTACAAGACATTAGCCTAAATTAATCTCCCAGGAAAGTTACACACAGAGAAAGAAAAAGAAAGGTAGTTAGACAAAAATGTTTGTAATTCATACATTGTAACTCATAGTTTGCAAGGAGGTTTGTAGTCATATGGATAGTGCAGCATTTAAATGGGGGTTTTTGTTTTGGGTTTGTTTGGGGTTTTTTCTTTCTTTCTTTGAGAAACAAGAAAAACAGCTAGGAGACGAGTAGCTAAAATACTGTGTCTGCACACCTGCAGAGTGCAGCTCAATGCCAAGACCCTAGAAGCTGCCCAAGAGAGGCGTGGTGGTTATTAGACATGTTTCTGAGGCTCTGTGGGAAACCTTCACTGTGGAAAAGCCAGCTGGCAGGTCACACCCCACAGCACACACCTACTTCTTCCTCTGCGCTTTAAGAGAACCGAGTCAAGCTGTCTCTGCATCCACATACCACCATAAATTCCTTCGGAGAAGATGGGAAATTTATAAATATGGGAGTAGATAGCTCTGTAAGCTCAGAGATTTGCCTCCACAAGACTAAGAGGTCTGCTGTTGACAGCACTTGAGCCTGTTAAGATGTAGTGAATGCTGGACTAGCTTCACTTAGCAGCCAAGCTTTTCATGAGCACAAAGTCGGGCTTACCATGATGTGTGTGGACCTGGTAGGAAAACGGGGAGGGGAATGAATGACTGTTAGTTCTGGCAGCTACACAAGCCTGGGGAATTTACCGTAACCTGCTTTAAGTAGGAATTTTGTCTGTGTAAAGGGAACAGTGAAAAAACCAAGTCAGGGCTTGTGCAGTCTTATCCACTTCTGCTCAAAAATGTTTTCCATTTCTAAAAACACCAAAAGCTCAAATGAATCTCTGACTTTGTGAAGACAAAAACCAAACAATCAGAACAAAGTCACAAACCAAGATGAAAGTTTGATACTCCGTGTAGATAAACCTCCATAAACTCTAGGTAGTGAAATATGTGAAGCAATATAAAAAGTTATAAAAATGCCTTGCACCACAAACACCGAGTACTGTAATTGTAAGATGTCCGGTTTTCACCTTTAAAATGCCCAGTTTCTGTGGCTTGACTCCCATATGGATTCAGGACCATTTTCTCTGCTGTTGTTAACATTCTTTTTAGCTCATAAGCAGCATCTCAACGCAGCTGGGTTCAGAATAATTATCCCAGCAAACATCAACCAGCAGTGACTTTGATGAGATTCACTACTCTTACTGGTAACAGCTATAGGAAACACTGCAACTTGGGGATTTAAAAACTTCTACAATTGAGTTTCACTCAATAAACTATATCAGTGCCATGAAAAAAACTCCCACCTTTGAAGGCTCTAAATTTAGTTGCTTATATGAAATTGCCACTGGTTTTTTTTTTTCCTGTGTA
This sequence comes from Lathamus discolor, assembly GCF_037157495.1. Taxonomy (NCBI): domain Eukaryota; kingdom Metazoa; phylum Chordata; class Aves; order Psittaciformes; family Psittacidae; genus Lathamus; species Lathamus discolor. The sequence continues at coordinate 111,184,751 of NC_088885.1, forward strand.
TGACTAACAAGACGGGGGATGTACAATGCGAGCATACATGTTGAGTGAGTGGTTCTGTTGAACAGGTCAAATGGGAAGAGTGGGTGGAATCGTTTTATATCCCTGCGTTAACTGATTGGGTGATCACAAGGAGAGGGACTGCATTCACCCAGTAGTGGTGGTGCATAGGTGTGTGGTTTAATCTAGGTCTCTAAACTCCTTCAAAAGTCAATGAGAAGAATATGGGGAGAGAGAGGTTGTCTTTTGGAGGTGCTCATGTGAGAACGGGATGAAACTGCCTGCTGGAGTTGCCAGGTTGTTTTCTCTGTCTGTAAATAAAGATAGACCAGAGCTGCATTCAGTATGTATGAACTCAATAGCTCATGAATAACAAGAAATTAAAGATGAGAGTTCCCTTGTGCGACTATTGATTTGTTTGTGTTTTTTGAAACATTATTTCTGAGGTTGGATACATCAAGTTATTTATATTTATATTTATATTTAAATGTAATGTGCATGACATAAATACAACCTCTAGTTTAGAAAACGACCTAAGATGAACGGACAAGCTTCACTTCCAGAAAAAGAAAGGTTGAAATCTGTGGTGAAGTTTGCCCCCATGGCTAGGAAAAGGGGAACTGTTAGTTCCTCTCTACAGTATTTAGAACACTATATCCAAACAGATGTTACTGCTCCCAAAACAAGAATATATGAAGAAAATGAAGAGATACTTCAAGGTAGGGGAAACGCAATTCATTGCGAAGGCTCAGGAGTGAAGGATACCCATCAACCTCTGTAGTTCCACTGGGGGCCCACCAGTCTTTGTGCAAACTGTAGTCTCATATTATGTTCTTACACCGAACAGAAGATACCATAGGTAATGGTATTTTGCCTTGTGAATATGAAAATGGTCAAAACCCAATCCATGAGTGATGGTTTCCCTCTTTGTCACCTATGGAGGGATCAGAAAATGCTGCTCTCTAAACCAGGTGCTGTTTTGATGCTGCCTCTTTACCTCAGTATTAACTGACCTTGCTTCCCAAGGCAAGCCTTTAATTGCTGTGTGACTGCATGTCTGCTGTCAGTAATTCCTAGTGACTGACTCTAATTTCTCACCTCTTGAAGTTGCACTTTCTTGTTTCCTCAAACATTCTTTTGTTCTTGATGCCTGTATGTTCTCCGAACTGTGTGGTCTCTCCTTTATTTCACACCAGCAGCTGCTTTGGCATTCTGCATCTTCTGTTTCAGACACATAAGCAGCTCCGCACAGTTGTGTTGTGAATATTATGGCTTCAAACCCTGAAAGACTTTCATGTCCTAAAACGTTCTTGTTACAGATTTTATCCTGCCATCTGATGCGCAATATGGCCCACAGATGGTACAGATGAAACCACCCTTCAAGCTGTAAATGTTGATAGTCAAAATAGAAAGTTAGAAGAAAACATGTAGTGAATGTTTCTTCCTTTTCAAAAAAGCAAACAAAAAATAAGTCCGAATAGGAAAAGAGCTACTGCATTAAAGCTACCAGAATAATTCTCACTTATTCAGTAGATACCACTAAGTAAATTGAAACGGTTTGAAATGTCAAGGGAAATCTAGACTGCAATTACTGGGATCAATTTAGATATAATTAAGTAATCCAGGTTAGAATGATCATATGCTAGAGCAGGTATTCCACAGGAGCCTTGGTATGCTTTCAAATAGCTCATGAACTTTTAACAGTAATAATTAAGTCACTCTCTAAATCTGTCCAGGGTCATATGGCAACATTATCTCAAGGGACTGACACTGTTATTGCTTAATTCAGTTCTATTTTGGCAAGTATCAACAGCATAGTTGACATACAGAGAATACAAGCAGACATACTAGAATGGCAGCCTTAACCCTTTTACAGCTGTCGACTTCCAGGTTTCTGGAAAAATTAAGTGAATGACTTCGAACAGGCAAAGTGGCAAAGCTTTAGGACTTGATCCTAAATCCTGGTCTGATTTGGCAAAGTCTCTGAAGGTCTGCTTCAGCTAAATTTTTAGCTATCCGCTGTTAAGGATGATATTATTAGCAACATTATAAATAAACAGACACCAACATAGGCTAATGGAGCACAGTGTCCTCAGGTAAATCCACAGCTGAAACCCGGCTCCACACAATTCAAGTATGTGAATAGACCTGTCAAAACCAACAGATTTAGCTATCAAAGTAGACAATGAACAAATCATTTGCAAAGCTTCATTTGGGGGGTTCCTCGTTTTGAGAACAACTAGACATGAAAATATACATAAGAATGTTCTGGAGCTCATGGCTACAACCATGAGCTAAAAAGTACTGAACTACTACAAAGAAGCGACGAAGTCAGTAGGGGCATTTTTTTCCATCACACTTTTTGATGGAAAGTCTCATTATCTCTTGTAATGAGAAAACTCACTGGGATGCTGGAACTTCATATTACAACCTGCAAATACAAAGGATGCCAGAAAAGTACTGGACGTCTTCTTTTTCTCAGTGTCACACAGCAGTAGGTGACACCACTACCACTTTTTTGCCACTATCCCTTTTTTTCCTCAGCTGTTGAGGCAGAAAGATAGGACATCACATAAGGCTGAGCCCTATGGCCCTGAGAGAAGAAAAAGGCTTTTTGACAGGCTCTCAAGAAACACACTCTTTAAAAAGCAAAAACTGAAAAGGAGAGGAGATGGTTCACATGGTAGCTTAATCAATCAAAGGTAAAAGGAAGAAAGTGCAAAATCATTTTCCTCCAGTTCAAGGGATATTTATCCTCAGGGTGCCCTGCTGCATTTCTAGTCTCCTTCCCACGCTCCTGCTAAGTCTGACCTTCATCTTTACATACACAAAGAATCCAAACCCACTGCTTCCCCACGCAGCTTTAAATGTTCCAGATCCTTCTGTTTCCATCCCATCCAATGCACTCAGATGCCCACATCTCTACCCACCTTGCCTTGAGCCCTGTTCAATTTAATCTCCGATGCAAGTACAGCCACAGTACCCTCCTAGCATGCAAAGCCCCTTCAGCTTCTACTTCACTGCTCTTGGACTAGCCCCGCTGCTAAGCAAGCCCAAAACGTAAGGTGACCGCTTCAACTTTAAACCCTGCCCACAGTGCTGGCCCGCCCGCGGTGCTGGACCGTTTCTCGCAGGGCAGTGCAGATAGCACTCCAGCCTCCTGGATGTCTGACATGGTTCTGACGCTTCCCAGCTCCGTCCATGGCTCCAACCCCGTGCAGGGCCTCATCCCTCCCCTCCCTGACTGGAAGCACCCCAGCTCGCTCTCTCCGCACGGAGATCCGCCGCCATGCCCCAAGCCCCACTGCCCTGCGCTGTCTCCTTCGCTAACCCGCGTACACCGTTCACGACCCATCATCTGAGCCCCTGCCACGACGCGGCTCCAGCCCCGCCGCTCTGGGGCCGGGCGCGGCTCGGGGTGTGCCGGACCCCCCTCACCTGAGCTCGGCTCCCTCCTAGCCACCGCCCGCTGGCCCCCCGACCCCACTCCTTCCCCGCTGTCAGAGCAGGAGGGGCGGCACCTGCGGGCCCGCCCCATTCTCCTCCCCTCGTGTCCCTTCCCCTCCTCCCGCCGGAGAGAGAGACGCACGGAGACCCAGAGGGAGACGGTGGCACCGAGGGCGCCGGGCGGGACTGCCGAGCGCAGTTGCTCTGTGCGAGGGGAGGGAGGCGGAACACACAATTAAAACCATACAATAAACAGTTTAAATTTAAAAGCAAAAGATCAAGGGAGAGGTGGAAAGGGAGCGCTTCAACTTCTCTCTCTCTACCCAGCAAGGTAAGGGAGCGGCGGGGGGCGCGGGGCTTTACTTCGCCTTCTCGCCGGTGCCTGGGGAGGGCACAAAGGTAGCGGGGCCGGGGCGGCGTAGGGCGGAGCGGCGCCTCGCTCGCTGGGTCGCGCTCGGTGTCAGTCACCCCGCGGAGGGCAGCGCAGCACCGGGGGTAGCGAGGGGCTGCGGCCGGTGTCACCGGCGGGGTGCTGGTGCCCTCCCTCGACAGGGCTCCAGCCCTTTGTTACCTTCGCTTCGGACCGGGGGGGGCGTGTGGGGTGGTGAATGACCCCTCGCCGACGGGGCAAGGCGGGCATGGCCGAGCCGCGGACGCGCGGTAGCGGGAGCAAAGCAGCCCCTGTGCGCTGGCGGGCGGCAAGCTGCGGGGTCCCGGGGGGTGATGGCGGGGGTGCAGGTGGCTCCGCCGGAGAGCGGGCGGGCGGCGAGCTCCCCCGTGCAGCGCTGCTATGCGGGCGGCGGCCGGCAGGGGGCTCGGCTGCCTCGCCCTCCGCGCCCGGGGGCGTCTTCGCCCCTGGGGAGAACGGCGGCGGTGGCGGCCCGGGCCGGGGGTGCGTGTGCGGGGGGGGAGCACTGCTGGACATGTGCCGGCCGGGTTTGAGGAGGGGAGGGCAGAGCAGAGAGCAGGGCCCTCTTACCGGGGGCAGAGAGGTGTGTGTGTTTCCCTGCCGACGGCGTCCCCTGGAGACGCGGCCGCCCAACGGGCAGTAACGGTCGCGGCGAGAGGCACCGAGGGCAGGCTGCCGTCGCGGGCCCTGTGACAGGCAGCCTCGCGGTGATTTTCCTTCACCGTGGCGACAGGTCTTGTTTGGTGTTGGCAAGTGAAGGTGGAGGGGATAAGCCGGCTTGGACGGACCTACGGGGGGCTCTCCGGGCGGCCGGCCGGTGTGTGAAGGGGCGGCCCGCCGCCCTCGGCAGCCGTTAAAGTACCGCCGGCGTCCGGGCCGTCCCTCCCCAGCGCCGCCCGTGTCCTTCCTGAAGTCTCCGAAAGATGGAAACTTTGTTTAAGACCCGGGATTTTGGGCAATGCAGCGGTTGGGTTGGCCAAGGGCTGCTCGTTGTTTAGGCCTCAAGCCCGCAAATACTTATCCGTGTTCTGAAATTAAGAATTATCGATGCTCAGATGTGTTTCAAGCGCAGGAGACGATCTTCAAGTTACCTGGTAGAGAAGTATTTCCCGTGTCTAGTGCTTGTCAGTGTGTTTCTTTTAACTACCCTGAAGATACAACCTTTTTTGTGTAGTTCCGTTTGGCTTTTTCTGAGTTGGTGACTCTTACGACTTTCCCGCTGACTGATGTTTTAAGTGTTATTGAAATAATATTTCATGCTTCATTGATACTTTGCTACAAAGGGCTTTTTTAAAGGTTGAAATAAAAGGCTGCTGCTGAAGAAAGTATTGTGTCTTATGCCCTGACTAGGAGTAACTGAAGCACTTTAATTGTATTTTTTCCAGTTATTACTGTTGTTTAGATCTGAGAGCGAAGCAAGTAGGTGCATATTTCAATTGCACATAGTTATATACGTGATCTCTGAGAGGACAGCTAAGCCTTTCTGCACGTACAAATACTGTAATGCACATTTAAGTTTGTTTTTTGTTGAGGAAATATGCCTTCTTAAGAAAAAGCTCATTACATATGCACTAATGGGATTAGAAAAACAATTTGTTTGAAAATATTAAACCTTACCCCGTGGAATTTGCTTGTGAGTGGGACAAAAGCGCTTATGGAGCTGGTGGGTTAACTTTGTAAATACCTCTTTGCAAAGGAGTAAGGCTTATGTGAGGATTCCAAGAGCTGTTGAGAAATGTGTATTTATTCCTCATTTTAACACTTGCAGATTTTGAACATACGCATACTTGTTCTTATGGGTTGTCAAGTATTTCCAACAAAATGTTCCAGAGAGTCAATGAATAACGTTCCATATGTGCTTACCTGTTTAAAAGGCTGGGCTCCGAACCCTGAAGGTTTAATTATGTGTCTGTTAATGCATATAACAAATACAGTGTGTGTTTTGGTTTATTATTAGTAGGTTTGTGCAAAGCAGATTTTTGGCTAAGGTGTTTAACAGAACAAGACTTTACTTATAAAACCCAGTATGTATGTACTAGGAAATTTTATCAGTTGGGTTTGGCTGTAGGTAATGTATTTCAATCAGAAATAGCGATGATATTTTAGTAAGGAAGTTTTAAGCCCATGTAAGGATGTAATACTAAAGGAAGTAAGCAGTAACAGGCAAACTGCTTACTGAGCTTTTACTGGGATAATTAAAATATGTGAAGTTTCTTAAGATCCCATGAGGGCATGGCAGAGGAAAGGAGGGGTGTTCTGGCTGTGTGAAAAGTTTGGCTAGAATTCAAAAAAGCACATTTGGTTCAAGGACTTCTTAAACACATAAGTATTGACATTGATATTTGGCGGTTCAATAAGTCATGTCCAAAGTATTTTGCGGAGACAAGGAAAAAGAAAACTTGGTAGCTGTAATCTAGGAGATTTTAGTTGCTATGGGATGTAGGGAATTACACTATTTTTTTAAAGGGAAGTATGGAAAAATCCCTCTACTGTGAAGACTATTTTATTATGAATACTGGACTGTTCATTCAATATAAAACTAGACTCAGTATGATGTCAGAAATATACTCTAGGAAATCTTATTAATGATAGCTTAAAAAAGAAAAAGATTGAATGTACTTCTTACAGTTTTCAGTGTTTCTAGGAAATTTCAAGTGGCATAAAACTTGTGAGGATTTTACTTTCAGCAGTATAACCTTTTGTAGTATCTTTCATATTAAGCATTTTAGAGTGGTTTTTGAAAGTGCTTTTATTCTTTGTATGGCTCTGTACCATATGTTTTGTATTTAATTCTTTGAAAGACCACTGAAGTGCAGCCAACTTTGGGTGAATGTGGCAACTGTTAACTAGCGCTTAGCAACAGTGCACAATAATCAAGACGGGAAGTGAAGAAGAATACCATGTCTAATTGAAACTACAGGGGGCATTTAGGTAGGTAGGACGTAATTAACAAAACCTGGAGCTTGGACATGATATTAAGGCATCAGATCTTTACTCTTGTAAAAAGGATTGTGAAATCATTCATGTACAAAACACTTGAGCTTTTTAGTTTTATACCTCAGATGGGCAGACTCTTTGGGGCGTATGTATTTTGCCTACGCTTGCACAACCATTTCTCGCACATAATGTGGAACACACATTTTCCTTTGCTTCTAAAATGGAATCATGAGAAGGAGGACTGTTGAGAAGACCGACAAATGAAGGAGTAATAAGCCTTGACATTTTGACAATGATGTCTTTTAGAGAATTAGTCCTGTGAACTAGAGTTCATTAGATACACTGATTAAGATATCTCTAATATTCTGAAACAGATTACAGTGGCAGTCATAATGCAACACTAATTTTTTACAATTAATGTGTGATTTTCTCTAAGAATCATTGACTTTCCTCAAATCCTGTCTTGCCATGACATTCCTTTAACTGCTGTGAAGTTGTTATTGTAAGAATATTTGTTCAAAACACTTTTGCCTGCTACAGGGGTTTGGTTGGTTGGTTTTTGGTTTTTGTTGTTCTTTTTGCTTTTGGTTTTGGTTATTTTTTTTTTTTTTTTTTTATTTTAAACCCTTATTATTTTATTTCATGCTGTATTCCATGTGGAGATGTGTTTTTGGACCAATTTCATGTTCTCTATATCCCCAGTACATCTTGTTTCTAAGAACTCTGAGAATATCCTCAACAATGAGGAAAGAAGTAGTAAATTAATTTTCAGTGAGTTATTACTGAATGACTCATTTGCAGCTCTGAGCATAGCAAGTGTAGCTCCTGTTAATGGGTTTGAACTTGAAGGTAGGTAGTGAAGGTGACCCAAAGCCAAGGAGCCATGTTCTGAAGGTGCTTATACTGGTGAACTGTTAAGCAGCATTAGGCTCTTTATATTTTAATAGAATAATTAAGCTTTTTGTAATCCAAAAGGAAGAAAAAAGAACCCCACAGAACTTGCGAGTGACAGAAATTTGGAACAGTGTTTATTCACAATGGGAACAGCAAAATTTTATACACTGTTGTTGTTGGCTTGGAAGTCTTGAATACAAATGACAGCCTGGATCAATGGGCTGAGGCCAGTTGTATGAGGTTCAACAAGGCCAAGTGCCAGGTCCTGTGCCTGGGTCACAACAACCCCATGGAATGCTACAGGCTTGGAGAAGACTGGCTGGAAAGTTGCCTGGTGGATCAGGACCTGGGGGTGTTGATCAACAGCTGGCTGAATATGAACCAGCATGTGCCCAGGTGGCCAAGAAGGCCAACAGCATCTTGGTGTGTATCAGAAATACCATAGCTAGAAGGGATGGAGCAGTGATCATCGCCCTCTACTCAGCACTGGTGAGGCCGCACCTAGAATACTGTGTTCAGTTCTGGGCTCCTCACTACAGGAGACACTGAGGTGCTGGAGCGGGTCCCGAGAAGGGCAGCAAAGCTGGTGAAGGGTCTGGAGAATAAGTTTGAGGAACGTCTGAGGGAGCTGGGGCGTTTAGTCTTGAGAAGAGAAGGCTCGGGGGGACCTTCTCACTCTCTATGACTACCTGAAAGGAGGTTGTGGTGAAGTGGGTGTCTTCTCCTGAGTAATAAGCGATAGGACAAGAGGTGACAGCCTCAAGCTGTGCCAGGGGAGGTTTAGGTTGGATATTAGGAAAAATTTCTTCACCAAAAGGGTAGTCAGGCATCGGAGCAGGCTGCCCAGGGAAGTGGTGGAGTTGCCACCCCTGGGGGTATTTAAAAGATGTGTAGACGCGGTGCTCAGGTTAACAGTTGGACTTTATGATCTTAAAAGTATTTTCCAACCTAAATGAGTCTATGACACTAAAATTTAACTATTTTTGTTTTGGGTAACTTCTGAAACCATGAAGCTAGTTTCTGTTTTACTCTGTTATGTAGTAATGTCACAGCTTCTTTGAAATTCTGCTGGGACATAAGACGCCATAGAGAATTGTGCAAATGATGACTTTAATTGAAGCTTATTTATTATAATTCTCATTGAGTTAGCATCTTAAGTTTCATGGCACTTCAGAGGTTTAATAAAAAACCCCATATACATGATCTGAAGATCTTACAGCACATATGTCAAATACTTTGAATAATTTGCACTTTATGTTTAATTTTTCCTCATTGCAGTTATACTCCAGTAACTAATAAAATCCCTATTAAATATGAAAGATGGGAAGAACTGAATGTTGTGACATAAAATGACATGAAATCACCTAAAGAGTAAGATGGTAGGGAGCAGCCTGAGTCAGTGTGACAAGATCTTATAGAAACCTTCCATTAATATTCCCCATGTAAGGTTTTAGAGAGGTTATTTTGAGGTAGTTTTCCAAACTGATTGAGCTGTGAACAGCAAAACTGTGTGGGCAGACTTAAGATACTGTTACTTAAGAGATTATCAGACATCTGTTGTAGTGGCTCCATGAACAGGTCTGGAGTGACTAGTTTTATAAACGCTGTGCAAAGATTCCCCTGTTCTGTCTCCTATCTCCATAATAGCCCATAATTAGCTCTTTTCAAGGCCATTGGCTTGATCTGAGCAGAGCACTTAGAAGAAAGTGAAGAAGTTAGTTAGCTACAGGTTAGTTACTGAATGTTACTGTGGGTCTGAAGTGCACTCTAATAACAGTGCTCAGTGTGTTGTTTGGTTGTTGTTTGTTTGTTTTCGTTTTATAAATGAAGACTCATCTGTGCATCTCATCAAAAGTGATAGGACTTCCCTGGAATGTCCAGTATGAAGCTGTTAAGATTAGTTAGATGGGCGACTATTTAAACTGATGCATTTAGAATGTCAAATGCAGTTGAACATTGTGCTAGTACCTCTCATTTTTTGTGCTGAATTCTGCTGCATCCTCCCTCTGCAGACCAATTTCTCTGTTGAATGGAGTGCACACCACCAGATGTCAGAGAAATGGGAAGCCTTCTTTGGAAGATGACTTAGGCTGCTGTTTTTCTCTAGAGCTGTACAGCATTTAAATTTGGCTTCACAAAGAAGTATTAAGGTGCATATGAAGCATTTCCCTTCAACATTCTACGTATTTGAGATATATTAGACCCCTTTCCCCTCCTTTCTTTTATAATGCTACCTCCAACTTCAAAACTTGCTTACTTGTACACTCCTGGGTCTCCAGACTTAAGCCTAAGGAGATCTTTTCTGGGAATTTGATAGTTAAATTATGCTTTTAATTTAGTGGATTTTTTCTCCCATTAATTCCAGCTGTCTTCTAAAATACAGAGATGGTTCAGGTGCAATTTTAATGCCAATGCTCAGTGAGACTGTGTATACCCTGAGTTGTACATGGTCCCTTCCTTGTGTCAAGGGTTGAGAAGTAGAGTGTTTGGAAATTACTGCATGCCTGATCCTCCACAATTTTCCCAGTAAAGAGGAAATGATCACTTAGGAACTGAAACGTAGCACAGCATCCTTGGCTTAGTGGGATCTGAGCTCTTTGGAGCTTCCTTCATCATACTTGCTTCAAAGAGGTGTTCTGGTGGTAAGGAAGAGCAGTTCCAATAGCTGAGCTCAGCTGCTTCTGACATGTAAGAAATCTGGACACCTACCTCTTTATGCTGGAGCCACTGCTGAAATAAGGAAGTTGTATATGCATTACTGTTGTCTACCCATGATCCTGATGGCTCAGGATGAAGAGCATATATAGCAAAACTTTGTATTGATGGCTGTCAGTTCGGGATTTGCAGAAAGACGAGTGCTCCACTGAGCCTTGTGTCCTAGCACTGCTGGTATGGTATTTTGTTGCTGCTAGTTCTCTGCTTACTGTCTCCTTGGTGACACCGTGTTGGTTGTAATGTACTGTTTCACAGTGTACGATTGCATCTCAGTCTTGCCATTCAGGAAATTGTGCCATGTACTTTTACTGCTTTTGTTCCTGCTTCACTGACCGTCTCCCTGTGGCTTGTCATGAAGCCCCTCAGATTCTATGTTTCTTTAGAGCCTTTCATGGTTTCAGTCCACTTTCAGAACAGCTGTTTCATAAAGGAGGCTTAATCTTGTAATTTCTTTAAACCACTTGTATAGAATCAAATTCTTATTGCAATTAGGTAATTCCTTTGAGAAGGCTGAGAATTAAGTCTTGATTTTTTTACAGCTACAATGCCCTTCTCTGCATCAAGAAAAGGGCAGCGGCTTCCTGCCAGTTTTGCTGTATGTGACATTAAAGAACACGATGGTTTCCTAGTCTTGTAAAAAATGCTTTCAAAAATTTATTTGTATAGATGAAATGTTAAGACGTTGTTACTCTTTCTAATCTTAATCATTTAAAGGGAAAATTTGGGCTGTGAGAACAGAACAATAAGATATTAGGTGGATTAGCTAATTGATCAATACCAGCTCACAGAAGAGCAATTTTGAAGAAAACCTAAAGGGAGGGAGGGGAAAGGGCAAAGCCATCCAAGAAGAGTTTAATGCCTTGGATAGAGGCACACAGAACTACAGATGGGGTATTTAAAAGCAGAAGTTCAGAGTGAAAAATATGCATATCTTTACAGTCCCAGTTGCAGCAGTTTCAGCAAATTTTGCAAGTTAGCTCTTGCCGTTATTATTATTATCACCATTACTATCATTATCATTATTATTAGAGTCAGCTGTCAGTTTCCAAGGTTCTTGGGGAGGGGGAGATGACTTGCCTGCCAGATTGTTATTTCACCTTCTTCCTCCTGGTCCACAATCAAGATTTTAGCAGATGTGGGAGGCAAGCTGGGTTTCAAGGGCATCAAGATTAAAATGTTAGCTGTCACACGCTTTTGTGTCGGGAGCTATGGAATCTTTCCTATGAACAGCGGGACATCTAAACATATAGGCTTTTTTTCTTTTGTAGCATTAACGTACTAATATTCTCCTTATTTACTATGTGCCTGAGCATGTTTTAGGTGCTGCACAGAAAATGCATAGGCAGTTGTCCCCTCCAGACCTCCTCTAAGTTGTAGGACTAGGGAGGATAGTGTCTATGTGTGTAGATATCTATGTGTGACGTGTATATATATATAAAAAAGGACATGAATTAGAAATTCTGGGGTCTAATATCATAATGGTCCAATGTGTTAATGGGTCATAGGATTCTTTTACTTTAGTGATTGTTTGCCTGAGATGGCTTATACTGATCTGAACGCTAACACTGTGTTCACAGTTTGCCTTTATATGTGTGAATGACTAGACCAGGGGAACTTAGTGCATTGTAGATGTGCCACCAGTAACATCATTCAAAATAGTATGCCTCAGAAGCTCTTAAACAAAAGCCACCACCAAAACACTCTTTAAACAGCAGATGTGACCCTGTGGCAGAAAAGCCTGAGAAAAAACCACAAGCATTCTTCTGGCTGCTCTCCACTATCATAACGATCAGTGTTTGCTTGCTAGCTGCCCGGCATGCCTGTTTTATTGAGAGATACCTTGTGCCTGGTGGCTGTGCAGATAGATGCTTAATTTTCATCTGCAGCACAGCTGGCTGGCTTTCTGTCAAGCTTGGGTTTGAGGTGATTCCAGTTGTGATGTGGATTTGGTGCAGAAAGAGGGAGGCTGTACTTGTGATCGAGGTTAAGCGCTCCCCTACGCAGTGCCATATAGGATTTCAGCTCCATTTGCTGTCGCTGTAGTAAATCCATTTCTGATTATGTGCTAAGGCCAGACAAATTAACTGCCAAGTTGAACTTGTGAAGTTGCATGTGTGTGTTGCCAGAGTTCCTCCTGCTGAAAAAGGAGGAAAGGAGGAATATATAACCTGTAGGTTCAGAACAGTTGAAAATTCATCCTAGCATTGCTGCTTTGATGTTTGTTTGAAGGGGAAAAAAAAGCTTTGCTTTTGATCATCATGTTAAATGGGTGTTGTCCCAAGCAGTGTAATAAATGAGAACTGGATCTGGGACTTTTTTTCCATAAAAGACAGTATTTGTCCAGATGCTTTATAATTGAATTGTTCTGTGAAAATTAGTACAACTTTGAATTCAATAATACGCAGTTCAGGGTCTTAGGGCTGAAAAAGAGAGGAATGCAACAGATGCTGTGTAGTTTTGATACTTCTGATGTCTGATGATACTGATATCCTAACCTTGTGTTCTCTATTGTGATTCACTACATAAACAAGTACAGCATGAACCTCACTGTATAACCTTGACACATAACTGGAGCTTTGCTTTGTAGTCCACTAGTAGCTTGTCCAAATTGCAAAAAAACGTGTATTGGAAAACAGAAACTTTTTGCATCAATGAAACTTTAGTTTTCTTTGAGAAAAACAGTATTTTGTGCCTCAGACTTTTTATTTTTAAGAAACAGCCTTTCAGCTTTTGTTTCATTGGAGTCTAGCTGAGAATTAGTGAGAGCATCGCATATGAATTTGACAGGTTAATAAGTCAAAACTATTGACGCAGATCAGCCACACACCAAAATACATCAGAACAGTGTTTTATTTTCACAGGGTTTCCAATGTGGCCTTGCCTTGAATGTGAGGTTGGACTGGTTGACCTTCAGAGGTCTCTTCCGACCCAAATTATTCTGTGATTCTGTTGTTTGTTTGTTGCAAAGTCGGGTAGTAAGAAAACTGTAAAATTAAGGGGCATTACCTATTGGTAAGATACAGCTTCCTGAAACAATTAATCTGGCCCAAGGTGTTTTGCAGGCACAATTAAGAAATAGGCTACCGGCAGCATGAACTGTTTTGGTGACCTGCTTTCCACTGTCATCTTTCTGGCCATTTTCCTGCTGTATGCTCAATGTGCTTTCTGCACATCATCAGAAATTCTTGCTGACTGCATGTCCAGTCACACGTTATTGGAGAGACAGAGTTCTGTTACTGACAGCTGTCTGTGGGTCTTGTGTTACTGGATGGCAACCCAGAAATAGTCTGGTGATTGAGGCATCGCGGGGCATGTGTTAATAGGAAGGCTGCAAAGCTTGAGTGACTCCATAAGAGGCTGTTTGCCCTGCTTGGGATGGAAGATTGAGCATCAAAGGATAATAACAATACCTGATAGACTGACATTGTTGCACTAAAATCAGTTTTTCTAGATTAATGATCATAATAAAACATTTACTCTAAGGAAGCTTAAAATAAGCTCAGTACTAGTAATTTTAATTTTTCTTTGAAGTTCTTTTTCAGTACTAAAATAAAGCATGCATAAAACTGAAATGTTTATATTATATCAATCAATCATTTTACTTACTGTTTTGTTAGCTGGTGAGGTTTGGGGACTGCTGTTCTCAATTGCGTGCCCTTGTGCATCTTTCTTATAAGAGATCTGTATGCGTGGCCGTATGCTTTATTTTTCTGGACATACCGATTCTTACATGGTGATTCAATACATGAGTTGCAGTTCTACTCTAGCTGCCATATTCTAGCTGAATATACTTCACATGTAGAGAAAAAACAGCCAAGTGTGGAAAAGGGGGGTTGTGCTTTTTAGTTTCAATTATGAAAAGAGGAATGGAGGCTGGATGACAACACACCTTTTCCTGCTCCAAATGATTATCTGAGTAAACTGTGGGAAGTCAAGGTTTTTATGAAAAACACAGCAAGGAGAAAAGAACTCGAATTTGCCAACTAGAGATTGGATGTTCTTTGAGAAACTCAATTTTAGGAAGAAGTTAACTGGCAAGTTTAACAAAGGTTAGGGAGCAGAACTGTTTTGATTCATAACTAATCCTTTGCCCCAAGGAGAGAAAACTGGTGTATTTGAGGCCATATGCCTTGGGGGAGGCTGGCCTCAGGATGAATTAACTAAAAAATTGTGCAGTTCATGCTGAGAGGAACTGATAAATTTCTCATTAAAAACTGCTTGTGGAAAACGAGGTCTATTCTGTGTGTTGTCACAGTGCCATTCTGTTCTGGAATAAATCACAGAAACTGTTCTTTCAGCCAGCATGCAGAGATAAGAGAATACACTGGTGAATCTTCTTGTGTCCATACAGTCATTATGTGTGCCAGGAAAAATAGCCCTGAACTATGAATACACAAGAAGAAAATAGTTTATGAGATATGGGCTCTCTTGAAATGGATTTATGTCAGACTGGTGAGTAAACAGTTAAGTGCAATGTCACCATATAGCCATATAAAGAATAATATTCAGATTGTGATTTTTCTTTGTTTTGGGAATTAGGCTTGCAATGATCTACCTGCAGTTATTACTGGCTTACGTATCCTTGACGGTTTGTAATTCCTTCTCTGTTTCTACAGCTAGACTTCTTTTTACTTAATAGAGCTTTAAACTGATGATCTTCGCTGATGATTCTTTACCATTCTATTACTCTTCCTATCCTTTATTGGAGAGGATCGCTATTGTAATTTTAGTAAGATTTTTGTATTCAATTGATCTTTGGGTTCCACTTCTGCTACTTACTGTGTTACTTGCTATTGCAAAAACATGTTTTTGTAACTTTAGCTTAAGCTTAGTACATCTGACTAGAGCAGCTCAGAGGTAAATGAGGGTTCTTGTGTTCTGAACACAGCCAACTGCTATTATGTTCCTTGGCAAAAAAGAGGGGGTTTGTTTGGATCATTTAACAGATACATACTTTAATTTGCTTAAACAGAGAATGGCTTAGTTCAAGGTAAAGAGTCAAGTTAAACTTAATATAATAACAGATTGAGCTAAAGACCTAGAATTCTAAACTAGCAGCTTGAGAGCTAAAAAATCCAAAGAAAATCTGTTATGATTTTTTTAAAGAAAAAGATACTGGAAAGCAGGCTCCTCAGTTCTCACCTCATAGAATCATAGAATAGAGGGAGACTTCAGGTAAACTCGCATCCTTTTACATGTCAACCATGCAAAATGCCTGTGTATTCCGCCTTGGCCAAGGAACACTGAAGTTTCTTTGGTCAGTGAAGAAAAGCACGATGCCATACTTAAGAGGGGAAAAGGAAACAAAGTTTAATTTCCCTTCCTACATGACTATCTCTCTCTTATCGTGACAGAGGGATGTAAAGGACATCTATTTGTGAACGTAAGAGGAAAAAGTCTCTTCTTAAATGATAAATGCTTATGCAAAACTGCAGTGTGGGGGTTTTCCCCCATATGATGGATTACTAACATGTAAAGTGTATGGGGCTTCTGTTGCCATGGTACATTTCACACCCTTTATGCTGATATTCAAAAGAAACAAAACCATTGCAGTCCATAATTCATTTAACATGTTATAACCAAATTATTAACATGAACTAGAGAAAAACTGTAGCTTTTTTCATGTCTTATGTTGCCAGGTTCTGATATGTTAGAAAAATGGGTATATCCATTCCTGAATAACCCTGGGATAACTATCATTGCCTGCCTGATCAAAGAAACTAGTTTCAGTGAAGAACTGCATTTCAGCTACAGGGCTGTCACTAAGCTGTGAAGAGGCAAGGGAAACCAGCTGTAAAAATGTTGATGTTGGCCATGAATTTACATAAATAACAACTCACTTTCATTTAAATGCTTAGGGTGATATTACAGTGTGGACTTGGGTCTGCAGAAGGTCTGATTTTACTTCTTGATTCTGCTACTGAGACGCATGGCTTCTATGTGCCTCAGTTTCCCTATCTCTAAAACAAGGGTGGTGGTTGTCCTTGAGTTTTCAAGCACTACATTGCAGTAATGATTAGCCATTACAGTCTTCTATGGCTGAGCCTACAGGGTCTTTAGTTCAAGTCTTCTGTCAGGACCTTAGACTGCTGAGCTTCATGCTTCTGTCAGTAGGCTTCAGACATAGTAATCCAAATCGTGTTCTTGGTACCCATGCAGTTATTAATCTGGCTTTTGCACTCAAACCTTCTCTTTAATTTCAATTAACTTTAGTTAATTAAATTTAAACATTTCAGTCTCTGATTTCCCTGCAAGATCTGGTTGCCTTGTGCAGGGAGCTGGGGCAGCATCTCCACCAAGATGGCTTTGTGCTGAAATGGATTTGAAAGTCCAAGGCTCTTCATCTGTGAAGCAGCCTGCGTGCAGGGCTCTGTTTACCCACCATAGTGATGCTAACTGGTATGTGTAGTGGTATTAAAGGAGTATATTAAATACCTGGTGAAAATAGGCTATGTCGTGTCTAGCTGTCGGTTTTCAGCTAGATAAAGCAAGAGTTAGTTGAGGAAGGAGTAAATGAAGTGTTTGCAGGCCACATGCTGTCACAACCTTTCCCCTCCCCCTATACCCCTCTCTTCTTTTCTTTTTTTGGCCATATGTTTCAGTAGTCTAAGTATGTGTGAGTGGTAACCCAGGCTCTGCACTTTTAAAGCATGATTACCCAGTTTGTTGCCAAAGTGAGACTTTCTTCCCCATTTAATTTTTGCGAGGGTCGTAATTGTAAAACTTTATTTTTATTGTTATTTTTTTAAATTTTATTGCAGGTTACTCTTTGTATGGCTAAATTTAGCTACATCTCCCTTTGCGGCCTGCCGGCCTGTTACCAGGTTGTATGATGGGGGGGTGACAGTGGTGTCAAACAAACCAGTTTGTTCTCTGGGTGCTAATCTGAATTTCAGAGCCACTGTCCTTTACCCCCTGGCTCTCTGCTCCCCTCCCCCTCTTTCCACATCTCCACAAACAGCCAAGTCAGGTCTCTTTCTCTTCTTCAGCCCCCTTCCCCTTCCTTCTTCCCCTGGCCTAGCAGAGCGGTAAATGCTCATCATCTTTACCTACTCATCCCACACTTAAAGTAGCTGATGCTCACTTAGGGTGGTTGATGTACCAGAGTAGTAATGCTCTGAAAATTCACATTATTTGAAAGTCTGCTGCTCTGTGTCACATTAAAGATACCCTGGTGCTTTTGAGGGGTTTGAATTTTATGGATTTTTATGGGTTAAAGCAGGTACAGGGTTTTATGATAACTTTTAAAGGTCACCGCTTTTTTTCAGGGTGTGATCAGGGTGATGCCAGTTTTATATAAAACAGTCATCAGAAATTCCCTTCCTCAGGGGAGTAATTTCTCAGGTCTCCAGTGAACCTTGGCCGAACACGGCAGGGTTACTAACTAGCATTGTACCCCTGCTTGTAACCCACCTTTGTGGTAGCTCTCATAGCATGGTTACAATTAGCCACCTTCTTGCCTAAAAAAAGGCAAAGTGGCTAGTGGGCATGCAGAAACACATTGTCAGTGCAGGGAATAAATCCTTGTACCTATGGTTTAGAAAATAAACAAACCCGCAAACATACTGCCCTGGGAGATTGAAATGTGTGTGTGTCGGGGAGGAGGGGAATAACACATAGGGAAAGATTTATGCCTTCCTTTGGGCTGTTGCTTGGTAACAGAAAATGCCTCTTAAGCCTATTTTTGGAGAGGGGAGGGGTGAAACTTGATTCAGTGACCATCTGTCCCAAGCTGGTTGATTTCCTGTTGAGCTCTCCTTTGTTTCTGTCGAACAATTGATTGTTACCCTTTACAGATAAGAATACTGTTGGTGACATTGCCCTAAATCAGCAAGTTGGCTTGTGGCAACAAAACAGACCTATTATTAATTTTAGTTTTATTATTTTTTTAATGTTCAAGGGGCTGTGGTTGTAACGAGGCCGCTAACTGGTTTTGCTGGGGCTTATTTATCTGTGTGGTGGTTTTGTTTTGCTCTCTTCCCTTTTGAGGAATGCCGATCAATACAGTAGGCAAGTGTAATCGAAAACATTTTTTTCGAAGAGGATGTAATAATGCCCTTTTTTTAGTCTAAAATCACTGGGAAAAAGCAGCCATGGTGTTAGGCCCATTGAGCCTTTTGGTGGTAGGGGGAGAGTTAATAGAAGTCACTGTTGAAGAAATCCCCACAGTTTCTGTGAAAACAAACCCCAGGTTCTTAATTGCAAATGAAATATTTGCTATTGTTCTTGCTCAATTGTCAGAAAACCATTCTCTATTTGAGCACCTCCCGATGTTTGCTTAGTAGTAGGGTGCTGGATAGATTTGAACTCAGATTAGATTATTTTTAAGTCATCCGCTTTATTTATATTGTAGAAGCCTATCATTTTTCTTTTTTTTTTTTTGCTTTATGCATGCAGGGCACAAGGTGCATGCACAGGCAAATACGTTCATGTACTCTGTAGCTGCTGTTACGTGTTAAGTATTCCACACTATTTATTTCCCTGCCCTGATTTTCAGCTTTCAGAGAAGAGGTTCATAGTTCCAGGTGTTTGCTGGAGGAAAAATAGGCATGTGTGTCTAGAGGAGGCAGGTAATATCTGCAAAAGGAGTGTGAAGGCCCTCAGTGCAAAATGCAATAGGACAGTGATAGTTATTTCCTTCAGTCAGTGAAACTCTTTCCTGTAGTATTTTCATGATGTTGTGTTACAGAGGAAGGCAGAAAGGAAAGAGCTTCAACACAAGTGTCTTGGCATCTTACCAGTCTTTGCTTATTTGAGTTTAGGCTCCTTATCACTCAGTAGATGGAATTTAGAGGTAATTCCCAAAAGTCACTTCACAGAGTGGAAGGTGTTAGAAAAGTTAATTTCCCTTTCTCTTCTATTTTTCCCACATGGTCTCCAGGTTGCTTTCAGTAGGTAGAAAGGCTGTTTTCTGCAGCTTTTCAACCTGGTCCTGGATGTATGGCAGATGCGGATCTTTTTGAAGCTGGTGGCAAGGTGCCTACTGAATACTGATATAGTGGATGTTGGGTCATACTTGTGCAATTTTCTTACTTTCTTTCCTTTTAAAGTTGTGTGTGGTAATTAAAAATCTGTGATTTAGCTTAATAAGGAAGGGTCATATCAAACCAGGTGAATGAGCCTGTGTAACAGCTTTGTAACCAGGTTTGCTGGTTGACCAGCCCTTGCATCCTCCCTGTTGGTTGCCCATTTCCTCACAGCACCCTCAGCTTTTCCCCCTGTTTCTCTGCTGCTTGTTTTGTGTGTGCTGGCATCAGGCAGAGGAACTGATCCACTTGAAAAACAACTTATTTTTTCCACGTTACTTTTTAGGTGGATGAATTCCTTGATCCATTTCACCACTGAGTGACACACTGAGCTTGAGCAATGCAGTGGAACACCTAGGGGTGGAAGTGATCAGTACTGAGTAGAATCCATTTTATAAACAGTTAGTGCCCAATAGATTGTGATCTATATGTGGTTTTTAAGCATGCATCCTTTGTCAAGTGGAGAGGCCCTACTCTGGGATTAGTTTGGAAATTTTGTAAGCTGGACACCTGTACAGACATCACTTCTGTAAAATTAATTAAACATGCATATGTGCTGCTTTTTGCCCTTCTTTTGATAGAAAGCAATAGGTACCTCCAACACGCCTTTCGGGTATTTTCTGTCTGTCTTGAAATCATACTGAGGTCAAAAAAACATTTGTAGAACTAGTGCCAACTAGGTTGATGTTTGGGGGCTAGTGAGTTTAAACTTGGCAGTGAAGGAGCTGTTCTGAACTGTGTTGAGAGCTACTTCATTTTTTCTTCCTGCAGAACTGAGTTTCTGTGAGGGGGAGGAAAAATTTAGAACTTGGGAATTTTATTTCAGGCTTGAAACTGTGTTCTGAATGTTTAGAACAGGATTTTTGTGTCTGGCGTGGAGAAATTGATAGTGGTGGTTCTGATACAGATTTTTGCTGTTTCCTTCAAAGGCTATCACTAAGCTGTATAGCTCAAATTGTAGGGAACTCACAAAAGTCCCATTCTCCCAGTATCTAAGGTGAGTGGTTAAGTCCATGGCCTGTGCAGATGACGGAGCAGGTAGAATATGGACCTGCACTTATTTTGTTTTCTGGGGTCAGGCTGTACTGCATTTCTCCCATTAAAACTGATCTGATGTGTCCTTTGTTCCTAGATAAAAGCAGCAGCAGATCTCCCAGTCAGAACACACAGTGCCTATGTCTTACCTTACATACGGGTAGGCAGTAATTCTAGAAAGGGAAGAAGGTGGAAGACTTGCATCTGCTTGTGTTCAACTTCTCATGTTGCTGTTGCAAGGATGGAATTATTTATGTATATTGTTTGCCTTCTCCTGGATGCAGTCAACCAGAGTCTGAGCAATGCTATTCAGTGTCAGGATGCTCTGCAGGGGCTTTCTTTTGGGAGGGGGAGCAGAGAGGTAGAATCATGATCAGTTGCTTTTCCATCCTGGGACAGTTCACATATGCTCCTCTCATATGTCATTGTTACAATGCTCCTATTGCAGCTCTGAGTCAGCCTCCGCTTACAGAGCTTATAGTGGTGCTGTCCTTAGCATGAGTTTGAGAAATCTTTCTCTCCTGTGATAATAAGGCATGTTTGTGGTTTGCAGGAGAGAGTTTGGACACTGTAGCAATCACTTTTTACTGTAAGGAGAAGAATGATGCTATCCTTTCCTCCCCAGCCCACAACCCCAACTCCAAAACCACATTCATGGAAAGTGGAAGTGCCAAGCTTCCCTTCTCCTGGGAAGGTATGGCAGTTGGTACCACTGACAGGCTTTCCAGAGAGGAAGCAACAAAACAAAGGTTTCTAGGGAGCCTTTTGTTCCCAGTAAATGGCTTTCTGAAGCCACAAAATTGAAGCTTAAATGGAAAGAAAAAAACCCCATGTCCTCAGTGGAGATAAATGGCCAACTACTTCATAGTCCACCTCAGCCCTCTTCTATGTTAGAAGCTATTCCCCAGGTAAATGCTTGCCTTTAGAAAAGCTCCAGGCTTTGGGCATATGGGACTGTGCTTATCCTCTAATCTTTGCTTTGCATTGGATTGGCTACTGATTGAGCTGCTTCACTTAGACCACTTCTGGAGGCTTTATCTCTGGGAGTGTGTTGCAGGAACACAGTTGTTATGATCAGTTCTGCCCTGGAGTCTTCTGGTTACCTAGCATGCCTCTTGGATGATAGCTGTGGGTGGTGGGACTGCTTAGTAGTTGGCAGCAGTCTCTGTAAAAGATTGAAATATAACTGCTGCTTTAGTGATTTCTTTAATCTTTTATGCTGAGGGAGCGAGATCCATGGAGAAGCTTCATGAAGATTAGATTAAATCAATCAATCTAAATTCATAGAGTCATAGAATAGTTAGGGTTGGAAAGGACCTCAAGATCATCTAGTTCCAACCCCCTGCCATGGGCAGGGACACCTCACACTAAACCATCCCACCCAAGGCTTCGTCCAACCTGGCCTTGAGCACTGCCAGGGATGGAGCACTCACAGCCTCCCTGGGCAACCCATTCCAGTGCCTCACCACCCTAACAGGAAAGAATTTCCTCCTTCTATCCAATCTAAACTTCCCCTGTTTAAGTTTTAACCCATTACCCCTTGTCCTGTCACTACAGTCCCTGACGAAGAGTCCCTCCCCAGCATCCCTATAGGCCCCCTTCAGATACTGGAAGGCTGCTCTGAGGTCCCCAGGCAGCCTTCTCTTCTCCAGGCTGAACAGCCCCAACTTTCTCAGCCTGTCTTCATACGCGAGGTGCTCCAGTCCCCTGATCATCCTCGTGGCCCTCCTCTGGACTTGTTCCAGCAGTTCCATGTCTTTTTTTAATTAACTTATGTTGCATTGCTGGCTCTTCATAGGAGAGTCATTTGGGATATGGGTACTGCTGGAAGAGAATCTTCCTTCTTCCTTGCTGAAGGAATCTTTTGATGTGCTGGCCAAACAGTTGCAAGCAAGTTGACTGTGCTCAGGGCAGGAGTCAAAGCTAGGCAGAGACTATGTGTGAAACCATTCTAAAAGTATGAAGCAAGATGTGACAGATTAGAGGGAAGCATGGAAAGAAAGAGAATTTTTGGTGATATAGGTAAACTGATACCTGCTTTTAATAATATGATTCCGAAAGTGGTTAGTATGCTAAAAAAAAATGAGTTTAAATAAACATTTTAGGAAGGTTTTTTGATTTCTCAAAACTTGTAGTTTCCTCTAACATGCTTTTCTCCTAAAAAATATTTTGTGATTGTGCTTATTTTTCCCCATTGCTTCAGAGTACTGAGTGACCAAAACAAGGAGGGACAGATGGACTTGAAAATCAAGCATCTGAGGCCTAAGCTAATGTCTCAAACCCAGAGATGGCCTTGCTTATTGCATATGGCTGGATAAAGTGGGCTCTTTTATAACCTGCTGGCTCATTACTGTTGTGGATTTGCTTAGTATTGTAGAGATAAGCCTGTTTCTGGACATCTGATTGCACTCAGGAGTGGGGAATAGCAACTCCTTTCTATATATACACAAAATGTGTGAACGGGTCATGCAAGAAGTCGTCTTCAGTACACAATAAGAACAGGATTAATCTAGATACTCTTTTATTTAACTTGGAAGTTGCAGTTGCTTGGAGATAGGTGGCTGTTTTGCCCCATGAGCAATGTTTTAAGGGTGTAACTTTGGTGTTTATTAGTGCTGTTTAACATGATCCAGGCATTCATATAGCATAATGTAAAAAAATATAATCTGGGCTATTGCATATAAAATGGGTGTTGCTGCTGTGGTACTGCTATTCATATGTGTGTAAATGACTGCAGAAGACTACAAATGAACAGAGACAAAAGCTCTTACAGGTATCAGTGGTGTCCTGGAATGGCAATTTCTGTGAATGGGGAAGAAGCACCTTATCAGTTGAAAGGCAAGGTAAGGTCAGTGTCTCTGAAATACTGTTACCTTCCAGGCTTTTTGAGGCAAAGACTTTTGTCATCACATGATGACCAAGTAGCCCATTATTTCTACGTTTTATTTTTTTTTCCCTCTTACTGAGCAAAAAATGCTTCTTTCTTTCCCCTCCTTTTTTCTCACTCTCCAACACTACCATGGTAGCCCTGGTTTGTACTCAGAGAGAGGAAACCACAGGTATAAAGCTGTATGTAAAGTTCAAGGAGCACTTAGGTGTTCTATGGGCTGGGTCTAACATAATCCACATGTTTTGAGTTGCTTGCTCATTTTTCCAATGCTTTTGCCTGGAGCTTTTTTTTTTTTCTGATTGTTTTCCCAAGTGACCAGATAGCAGCAAAGAACAAGGGGATGGACCTGGAATTAAGCCAGTTAAAGCCAGCGGTTGGGAGATCTTTGTTCTGTTCTGTCTTGACTACAGGCTTCCCAACAGACCTCAGTGGGGGTGGTCTTCTTTATTTTCTTTTCCCCTTCCATGAGTAAAATGGAAATACGGTGTTACTTAAGTGAGGAGCTGAATTCTTAGTGTTGGTGTCGAATTGACATACCCTGTAAAGCTTATAAATAAACTGCGGGGTTACAGAAATGTCCTGGGTGGATATGTTGACTTTTTATTTTTCTTGCAGGACGTTTGTTTAAAGTGAATTATCTACTAAGTGCCAGGAAAGTGGCTCTTTGGCTTACTCTTTGTTTTGGAATGTGCTTTATTAGTGATATCCAGAGGGGTCAGCAGCATAAATAACATTTGTTTCGAGGCTTGTTGGGTGCAAAGGGTGGGGGGGGATTCACAGTGAAGAGAGCTGTTTTGTTTGGTGTGGCTAATCAGGAGTGAGGCTGGAATTGCTCATAGCTGTCATTCAGGTTTTGTTTCAAAGTCCAAGGACCTACTGGGAAAAACAAAAAGCTAATGAAAGCTGACTGTATTTCAACCCAAACCCTGTGGAATCCAAAATGATGTCCTGACACTCTGTGTATTCTTATTCTCCTGCATTCCCATGGTTACTAAGGTAACAGGTTTTTAGAGGCTTTACATCTTCATTGTCAAGTATTTGCTACACTTATTGTTGCTGTTTGCAGATTAGGGCAATTTAAACAATGCCTTTTGAAATGGGGAGCAAAAAATAAAAAAAAGAAATATAGTAGAAATAGATGTAATGAATCAATTATCCTCCCTTGCTTAATTTTTTAGTGCTACTTCTAGAAGCTACATATAAAAAATCTACACTGGCTTAGTGTAGGGATTTTCGGCATGGAGGAATGTTGGGGGTTTTTTAAGGCATGGTCATTTCAGGATTCTTGGAATACAGATGTGAAGAGTACCAGATGTGACTTAGTGCCTTTTCCAGCCGACAGAATTCTCGTAAAGAAGCTTAAGTTTGTATTTGCATTGGGGTGTTGTTTTTCCACTTACAATCAGACGGTTACCTGAATCTTGTAAACTGTGTTACTTCTATGTAATGCACTACTGTGTCTGCGAAATTATACTTCAAAAATGAAGCTGCTAGGGAAAACCAGGAAAGTACTTTTTTCTGAGAAAGTTTAACTACATGCACAACTTCATAGCCAAACGTGCGGGAATATGCATGTTCACATCTTCCCTGGAAAACTGGATGGTGGAAGTGATTGTAAGGATTCGAAATGTATTTCCAAGAAGACGACTTTTTAAATTTGTGTAAAATTACTTAGTTCTGCGGGTTGCTTGACAGTTTGTGCATTGCTGCAGCAAGCATCGTCCATATCTGTGGTGGGAGAGCTGGTTTGCAAAAAATCTTGGTTCAAATATTAACCATTGATGCTTGTGATGACTTTGCATTACACTGGTTTGCGGGGTGGCTGTTAGGTGAATAATTTTAAACTCCTTGGGTCATAGTTTTCTTTCTGTAGAATACAGACAATGCGCAGATATGAGCTCGGAAGGAAAACTGTAGATCTTAATCTGTGTGTATGAAGCACTACGGGAGGTTTTGGTTCTGTATAGATAAGAGTACGTGCCCAGATCAAAACCTCCAAAAGATAAAGTTGGGACACTGCCTATTAATGATTTCCCAATTTTTCAGTTAAGGTACAGTTTAAATTATGTAATTAAATACTTTTAATAGTTCAATAATGAAAAATAATTTAATCCTTTTGATTACATGTGCTTTAATTAAAAAAAAGAATTCCTTGCACTCATATGTGCTAGGATTATATATTTATAACACAGTTTAAATAATTGCTATTTTTGTAACAAGGATGAAGTTTAAATCTTTATTGTTTAACTGATGGTTTTCAGGATGGATTCTTTTTTAACCCCTCCATTCCCCTTGCCTCTTACAGGTTTTTGTTTTTTGCTCATTGCCTGCTGCACCTTAAAGGCTTTTAAAGCATCAGAGTTTATTAGCACCTTGCTGTAGAGCTGCTTATAGCTGATGTTGCTAGATAGATAGTGTGAACAGAGTTGGAAGAGGCAGGGGAAACTCTAAAGCTGTTGTTAAAGCTCTTTGAGTTTAAAAAATATTACTTCATACATATTAAGTCATTCACATTTCTGATCTTTGTTATTGCTAGTAACTGGTTTGTTGCATCTTTTCATTTAATAAACTGAGTATATATTAATCAATATATTAGTATATATCCATGTATGCAACCTGTACTCATCTAATTCTGCAGCTAGCAGTAGCATTTATGACCCTGCATAAAAGCTCTTGTTTAAATTAAGTTTTGTTAAAACAAAATCTCTTTTCAAAAACTATTTTGTAAGTGCCAGAATTTCAGAATAAGTAATTCTACAAAGTAATTTTCAAGGAACTGGCAACATTTTCCCTGTAGCTGATTTGGTGTGTTTAATTTGCCGTCTCTTCTCCCTTTATAGTAAAGTTGTGTCAGAGTAATCACCTTGAAGATTAGAGTTTCTGTGAGACTCAGTATGTGAAGCTGGCTTGGGAATGTGTTTGGAATGTAGTTTGTTTTGTAGCTTTCCATGCTGCCATCTCAGACACTGCAGCTGTTCTTAATGCTGACTGTTGTACATGGTCTGAAGCAGAACTGAGGCATGGTATACAATGAGTCCTTTTTGCCTGGCAGACATGAAGTATTTGCAGTTGAGAAGAATCCTAAGAGACCAGGGAAGATACAGGTATTTTTCTCTTTGTGCGTCCTTGAAATGAGTCAGTTGCCACATAATCTGGAGCCCTTTATGGGACAAACCCATGCAAAGGCACTGGCTGTAGGTGCGATCCCCATGCTACTGGGCTAAATTACCATCACCTTCCACGCTGTCTTCATCTAGGTAAGACTCAGAGTATGCCTGCAGATCACATATTTTTATAAAGGCAGGTTATAAAAAACAACATTCTGCTGCTTCCTTGCCGTTAAATGGAGTTTCTTTGGAAGGATAAGATGGAGAGGCCGTTTTATTACAGTTTTGCAGATGCTGCTGGCAATGGTTTGTGCTTAGCTAGGCAAGTATTTCCCTGTATTTGGGTAGGACCATCACTTCCCCCAGTATCAGCAAGAGGTACTTTCTTGAGGTAGATGAGGCTTAGAAGGCTAGTGTGCAGATACTCCTAAGTACAGAGCAGATTACCCCAGAAAAAGGGAGGTGGTGACAGATGGGTGGCTGACACCAGAGGGGTGAAACCGAATGCAGACTGAATTATTCCCTGCAATGAAGGACAGAAGGTGCTTGGCACGCATCTCTCATGAATTATCATTTTAAAGTCTTTGTAGGGAAGCCTTTAATTTGATTAGGTTATTTCTTCGATAGTTCTACACTTCTGATTCCATTGCCATGGACAAAGGTGTAATTTGAGATCAGAACATTTAGTTTTATAATAAACTATTTAAGAATTACCTCTTCCCGGTAAATACAAAAAGCTGAATTAAGGAATGCATAAGTATATGTGTGTATGGGAATACGTGCACTTCTGTGAGTTGCCAGAAGGACTAGTCCTCTTCCTTCCATCTCACTTAAAAAGATGTACAGTGCGTAAGAGAAATAAGGTATACAACTAAAAAAAAAAATGTATGCTGGGCACCATAGAATTAGAATTTTGTTTAAATTTTTGTTTTCATGATTATTTTTTTAAACTCGTTTAACCCTGTGGTCGCACTTACAGGGCTCCTTTCATTTACATTTCATGAAAGTTTTATAACAAGAGGGGAAACCAAATTCTCTATACCTTTTGGAGTTTTTGAGGGCTGAAGCTACAAGTATGTAACATGTGGCAGTTGTCAGCTTACTAGGAGTGCTTGTAAATTCCTTAGTTGAGGAAAAAAGTGCCCAACACCCTTTTGCTGCTGTCTTACCATGCTAGCAGCAAGGGAGCAGCTGGAGCAGGTAGGATCTTCTCTTGCTGTCCCTGCTCTTTGGTTTGGGATAGGGAGCTAGGTTTAGAGTAAGGATTTTGCTTGATTCTGCCATGTACAGAGATTAAAGAGTTACCTGGGGAGGTTTTGCTGGCTTTTATGAAAAGTGCATAGCTTTGCTTTTTGGAGGAAAAAAAAAAGGTTGCCCAGAGCCAGAACCTACATGTTTTGCTTAGGCCAGTTGGCAGTGTAGCAAGGCTCCTTGGACCTTGTATGCAAATGCTTTTCAAACACAGCAAAAAAAGAACATTGATTTGTTACGTGGAAGTTAGGGTCTGAATAAAAAACTTCAGTCCAATAATAGAAACCCTCTTTGACTTAGCACAAATTCACAGCAAGTCTTATGTGCAGTTAAATGGTAGAACCTTCCTTTATCTAGAAATCTGTGGGCTGTGTTTAAAGCAAGAGTGACCTTGCCTTCCTGTGAAATACAGTGTTTAATCTCAACAAGAGGCAAGGAGAATCAGTATGTTACAAAAGGCAAATGTTACATATGCTGTAAACATCTTTTGATATATTGCAGGTACCAGATAAGCATTAGGGCATGATACTGAATTTGACACAAAGTATTTTGGACTGGAAAAACCTGAGTACAGAATTCTTCACTTCATGCTGCCCTGTTTTCCTCCCAGACTACATCTCTCATGTTTTAAAATGGTGCCAATATCTTCTGCTAAGATTACCTAGTTTCTAAGCAATTACACACAATAACGGGCACTTCAGCCAGTTCCCTTTCAAAAAAGGATGAGAAAGGATAGTTATGCTGAAAATGGGTGCTTAAATAGCAAACAAAAAGCTACCTATTTCTGTTTGAGATTTCTCTTTGCTAAGCTTCAGCCTTTGATTTCATTCCGTATCAGATTGATGGGTTGGGTAGTGCCTGCAAGTATTCCAGACACAGCTCTCAAAAGACAGAGTTTTCATTTCTGTTCATGAAAGCTGCAGGAAACCATATGCCAGCATATTTCATACAGAATCTAAGTGTGCTAGCTGAAGAGCTTGCTCTGCTCTTCTTTCCATAGAGGAATTACTTGACCAGAGCATGTGGAATACTGCTTTTCTGTCAACTTTTTTTTAGATTCCAGTTTAAATTCTTTCTGAAAACTTACCTTTCATTATAATCTTAAGGAGTCCATCCAATGGAAACACTTCTCTTGAAAATAAGTGTTTTGGGCAAAATGAAAGATGTTAATGCAATCATAAGAAACTTAACCTTTCATGAGGCATTAACCGTATGTTCTTGCCTTCAACATGCCGATTGGTGATTATTGGAGATTCTACCTGGTGCCTCATGTGTGAGTATTTTTAGAAGTGTGTGTGTAATGTTTCTGCTTCTATGTGTCTAGAGCTACGTAAGTAAGGCTGCCAACCTTGACAGTGAATTTGAGAAGAGAATTTTGCAACTTTGATTTTTGTTGCTGTTCTGTTATTGTTAAGAAAACATAGGGCTGGTTTTGGTTTGTTGTTGTTGGTTTTATTTTTCAATGGGAGATGTTTGAATGCCCTTATTTTTAAAATGCTTGGAACGATTCTTTTTATTACATACCTCTTTAGATCTTTTAACAATAGGATACTACCCTTCAGTGGGGTAGAGTGTATTTACCTCAGTAAGATCCCGGCGTGGTTAAGCACCAGAGAAAACAGTTGTAGCTCAAATGCCAAATGAATTGTTTTTGGCTTTTTTTCCCCTCACATAGTTTGGCTATTAAAAACAATTTAAACTCTGAGCTGATTTAGCTGTTTGCATTCTTATGCATTGCATGCATTTCTGCAGTTTTCTTAAAAGATTTTGAAGACCGAAAGTGTGGGTAAAACCAACAAGATGATTTAATTACAGGAATATTTAGTATGCTTCTGGTTTAAACATGGGAATAACTTTTCTTGATCGTGGGTAAAACCAACCTGATGCTTTAGCAGATGTACTATTTCTTGAGAAATAGCACACTATGAAACATACATGGATTATAAATTTGCATAGTTTGAGACCAGAGGAGATCTAAATTCTGTTCTCTGAGCTATTATGCAGCCTCGCTCTTTATTCCGATCAACAAACATGGAGGATGAAGAGGCACAGACATTGCAGGATGAAGCTATAAACTTCTTCTTGGCACACTGGCAGGTGTACAAAATGTCTTTTGCTGACAAACAAGAAAGTTTGTGCAATGTAAGTAAGTATTGTGTCTCGCAGCCCACACTGAACAAAGTTGGAATAGTAAGTCAGAGTATTCTTTGTTTTTGATGAAGTGGTTTTCTCTGATGGAAGAGCAGAATATAGAAATGATCTAAGTGCCATTTTGAGGATACAAGATTTTAAGCACTTTCTATCTTAAAACAGCCTTTGCGGAACACCGTTTGCTAGAAATAGTGATTCAATAAGATGAGGGGTTCTCCTCAAGTACTGCATAAAAGAGGTATTCTTAATAAATGGGAAACATGTTCTTTTGTTTCTCATCCTCTTTTCTTCCTATAAGCTGACTTGATAGAATTTCCGTAGTCAGCCCTTGTAAAGAGGCAGTCTTGGGACTGACAAGCTGAGGAGCAGCTTTCCTTTTCACCCTGAACATGATCGGGCAGAGACATGTGTCACCAAAGGTGCTGTGCAGTCTGCTTCCTTGGAGGTTTTCAAGGCTTGACTGTGCAAAACCTTGAGCAGTCAGGTCTGCTCTCACAGCTGATCCTGCTGTTAATAGGAGCTTATAATGCAGGCTTTCTGACCTCCATCCCTACCTGAATAATTCTGTGATCCTAAGAATAAGCAACAGTTAAATCTGTTTGACCTAACTAAATATGCATCTTTTAATATAAAAGGTAATTTTCCTTATGGGTTCAACAAGAGCAAAATCCTGTTCCATTATATTTGTTTTCACCGAACCAATTAGTATATGTGCTCCTACTTGAGCCACTTGTACTCCTCATTTGTCTACAAAATGAATAAAAGACAGCTGCACAGTAAATTGCATTTGGAGGGTATTGCCTCTGTGGCAGTTCTGCAAACAGTGGTCTTGGATCTTCAGCATAGTAATGCTGTAGTGGATTAGAGACCTGGAATGACCCACTCTGTTACCTGTGGAACAGCATTTTGTTGATTGTGGATGATCTTTGTAAAGTATTAAAGTTTTAGAAAAAATCCTAAAAAATGTCCCATTATTGACATGCCAGCTCTCAAATCTGTGTAGGCAGGGAAGTATGTCTAAAGTAAATGATTCGTTCAGTAACCTCTTCTCTGACATATAGTGTTTTAATAGAAAAGTGATTATAATATGTCTCATTTATCAAAACCATCCAAACTGGAGGTATCTCATAATAATTAAATAGACAATTTTTGTAATATTTCCTTTAGCCTATAAATCTCTCATCAAATATATAATCAAGCCACTGATTAGATAGATATTGGTTGAGTACCCTTAAGGGAGAAAACTTAGAATCATGGAATCATAGAATAGCTAGGGTTGGAAAGGACCTTAAGATCATCTAGTTTCACCCAACGCTCTGTTCAACCTGGCCTTGACCACTGCCAGGGATGGAGCATTCACAACTTCCTTGGGCAACCCATTCCAGTGCCTCACCACCCTCACAGGAAAGAATTTCCTCCTTATATCCAATCTAAACTTCCCCTGTTTAAGTTTGAACCCACTACCCCTTGTCCTATCACTACAGTCCCTAATGAAGAGTCCCTCCCCATCATCCCTATAGGCCCCCTTCAGATACTGGAAGGCTGCTATGAGGTCTCCACGCAGCCTTCTCTTCTCCAGGCTGAACAGCCCCAACTTTCTCAGCCTATCTTCATACAGGAGGTGCTCCAGTCCCCTGATCATCCTCATGGTCCTCCTCTGGACTTGTTCCAACAGCTCCGTGTCCTTTTTATGTTGAGGACACCAGAACTGCACACAATACTCCAGGTGAGGTCTCACGAGAGCAGAGTAGAGGGGCAGGATCACCTCCTTTCACCTGCTGGTCACGCTGCTTTTGAGGCAGCCCAGGATACGGTTGGCTTTCTGGGCTGTGAGCACACACTGAAGCCGGCTCGTGTTCATTTTGTCATTGACCAACACCCCCAAGTCCTTCTCTACAGGGCTGCTCTGAGTCTCTTCTCTGCCCGACTTGTGGCTGTGCCTGGGATTGCTCCGACCCAGGTGTAGGACCTTGCACTTGTCATGGTTGAACTTCATAAGGCTGGCATCAGCCCACCTCCCAACTGTGTCAGGGTCCCTCTGGATGGCATCCCTTCCCTCCAGCATATCAACCGAACCACACAGCATGGTGTCATCGGCAAACTTGCTGAGGGCGCACTCAGTCCCACTGTCCATGTCAGTGACGAAGATGTTAAACAAGACCGGTCCCAACACCAATCCCTGAAGGACACCACTTGTTACTGGTCTCCAGCCGGACATTGAGCCGTTGACCACAACTCTTTGCGTGAGGCCATCCAGCCAGTTCTTTATCCACTGAGTGGTCCATCCATCAAACTGATGTCTCTCCAATTTAGAGACATGGATGTCGTGTGGGACAGTGTCGAACGCTTTGCACAGGTCCAGGTAGATGACATCAACTGCTCTGTCCCTGTCCATCAGTTTCTGTAGCCCCATCATAGAAGGCCACCAAATTGGTCAGGCAGGATTTCCCCTTAGTGAAGCCATGCTGGCTGTCACCAAGCACCTTGCTGTTTTTCATGTGCCTTAGCATGCCATCCAGGAGAATGTGCTCCAAGATTTTGCCAGGCACAGAGGTGAGACTGACTGGTCTGTGATTCCCTGGGTCTTCCATTTTCCCCTTCTTGAAAATGGAGGTTATTTTACCTTTTTTTCCAGTCATCGGGAATGTCACCTGACTGCCATGATTAAACTTGCCTTTTTTCAGCTCCGTTTCATGCTACCACAGTATATCTAAGGCCAAACAAGTACAAAAGATTGGTTGCAGCTAGCTTCGGTTTGTAGCAAGAGGTATGTTGGAAACCAGAAGGCCAGAGGGGTTGTCTTCCATCTGTGCTGAAGATGCAAAGTCATGCTATCTGAAGGAAAAGAAAGATGACATTGCCCTTTAGCCTGGGTTTAATGTAGGTCAGTTGGGTCACCAGATGACATGACTTTAATGGCCAAACTGCTTTTGACAATTGCCTTGGGCAGTGTTTAATTTCACTGATCTTTGCCAGCCTTCAGGAGAAGAGAGAGGAAAAATCCACCTTATCTTCTGGTTTTCACATGGTGTGTGCTCTGCTGCTTCTGTGATCTTTTTTGACTAGTCACTGTAGAGCAACATGTGCCTATGTGATTATACACATGTGAAAAGTATCATTTGCTTCCAGATTGTTCACAACCCATCATACCAAGTTGGTTATACTTTTTGTTTTTGTGGGGATTTTTTTTGACCTCAGTTTCTTGCTGCTGAAGATCTCAAGGATTGAGCAGACGGATAAATTATATTCGCATAATCTTGATTGTAATTTGTTCTTTCTGAAAAAGAACTTTAGTACTTAATTCTTTGCTTATATCCATATAAATCTGTATTTATATTTTGATGATTTAATCCTCCTTTGTGCTGAAATTTCTTTAATGAATCATATTACTTAGTAAATATTTTCTAGTATGGGAAGAAGACAATATATAGTGAAGTGTGACCTCAGTTTCCTCTGAGTTGATAAAAAGGTTTGTTGGCATTCTTGGGCTGTTTAACTACCATATGCAGAATTTCTAGTCCAACTGACCTATGGTTTATTGTCACTCTTTTACATGTGATATCTCCCTTCTCATTGTGAAGCACTGTAACAGAATCAATCGCATACCATAATAACTGTAGAGGGAGGATAGAGCTGAATTCCAACTGTCATTCTTTTCCATCCTGGTGATGGATTAGGATAGTAGTACGAGGAATATACAATGTTCTCTTTTGGAAATTCCTCAGTATATATCTGTGCTTGCATGTGTGCCAGTTTTGTGTAGATCCTCTGAATGGGCTATTGCTCAGAAACAATGTCTTGAGGTTGTAATGGAAAGTGCTATTAACATGCTAGCTTAATGGTCCGTAATGGTGGAGAAAAAAAGACAAAGAAAAGCAAATGTTGAGAGTCATTAGGGGAAAAAAAAAGAGACCAAAACAAAACCCATGTTTGTGCCATATACATGAATCTTTAGTATACCTACCTCTTGAAGGTCATGTGCAGTTAGTCTTCTTCCTCTATTCTCTGTAATAACAAATGGTAAAATTGGAAAAAAAAAAACCAATCCAAAACAAAACAAAATGGAGAAAACAGTAAGGGTGATTGGAGACAAAGAGCAGCTACTACTGTGTGAGGAACAACTGCACTGACTAGACTTCAGCCTGGGAGTAAGACAGCTGAGGTCCATAAATACCACGGGGCAGAAGGTGATAGCTGTTCATGTCTTCAGTGGAAAAGAACTGAGGAGCATCAAATGAAACTGGCAGGGGCTACGCTGAATGCAAAGAAAAGGTGATGACTGCAAGTGTGAGGTGGGTTGTGGTACTGCTTTCTCAGGACACAGGCATGCTGAAAGTGTAGGCGGTTTCCAAAGCAGCTGGATAAGTTTATGGTTGCTGTTAAATGAGCCTTGAGCTGGAGATCAGCAGAGGTTGGGAGAATATTTGGATAATTACTACTGCAGGAGTGCCACAGTGTTTGTATTCTTCTCTAAGTATCTGCTCTTGGCTGCTGTGTAGCTTGTAGGAGGCTTGTAGTCTGACATGCCAGCTTGGTTTTAGGTTGTGGCCACCCTGCTGTTCTTGGATTGCGTGGGTCACTGGGTTGGGTGAGGTGGGCTCTGGAAAGTGTTCCAGGTCTGTTCTTTGCTTGCAGTGTGTTTTCTGGAGGCTGTGAGCCAGATGAAAGCAGCGTACAGTTTTATTTTCTGCGCCATGTTGGTTTTATAGGTAATAAACCTAAGTATTACAAGTAATTCCAGGAGTGCCAGACCTAAAGAAACCTGGTTTCCTAAAGATATGTATTTCTTTGTTGATAAACCCTGATTTAAAATGTTTTCTGTATTCTGGATGTGGTTAGTATCAGCCCTTCCAGTGACTTCCTTTTGTATTGCCTTTACCTGTAACTGAGACAGAGTCAAATGTCCTGCCTATCTGCCTAGGTTTCTTCATGAATATTGAGGGAATGAAATTCCTTTCAAACCTCTGTACTTCTGTCTCATTTCTATAGAATTTTGGGTTTAAGAGATACTTCACAGAAAATGTGGTCAAGAGCCCTATTATCCTCAAAAAGCAGGCAAAAAGAAGTAGGACAAAATAAATACAAATAAACCAAACAACCCTTCATTTTGCCTCCAAGTTTAAAAACAAACCAACAAAACCTGTGAATATTAAACAAAATATTTATTTTAATCTTTCTAAAGTTTTAATTGTAATACATGTTAGCTTCATTGTGCATGTCTGTGCACAGGAGCAGTGGGGTACGAGTGTGACATCCAATTTTTCTTCCATTATTTAGTAACTGACACACATGCTGTGCTCTTGCTGGTTGTTAACAGCATGTGAATTATGAGGCCAAAGAGGTCTTCCTCATGACAATGGCTAATGTTTGTAGAAATGCAAAGGTCATGATCATGGCTACTTTTTTTTAATGCCAAGTGGATACCAATGGCAATTACTGAACTAGACAGATCTTAAAGGGTCAGTTTATTGACTTACCTTGCCTGCTCTGTGAGTGGTGATGGAGTCAGTACAATTGTCTGACTTCTGTGCTGTGCCACTTTAAGCCAGTTTAGCCTTGGATACTTTTCCTTTGGATTTCCATTAAAAATATGAGCACCTGGTTCCCTAGCTTTGTTTTTCTGTGAGGTAGCTAGTCATTAGCAATAGAAATGCCATCTTTAAAAAAGAAGAGAAAATCAACTTCTTAAAACACTTTTTGTGCTTTTGGGATAACCTTATTTTCCTTCTAACCTGTAGTTTAAAATTCAGTGGAGCAAAATATCAGTGGTTTTGTACTTCCAGACCATACGTGTGAATGGTGACAGTAGTGTCGTTTTGGAAGATAAGCTTTTTACTTAAACTTTGATTAATACCTCTTGAGATAAGCCTAGGCTGTTCAAACAAAGCTCCTTACTTACTTTTGGCCGAAAATATGTGAAGTATGGTTTGTTTTTTAATCAGGCATAATGTGTTTGAAAGGAGCTGCAGCTGTAGGAAGTGTGGCCATGGGTTGTAGCGTCTCTCTCTCTCAGCTCAGGTGTTCAAAATTGAACTCTATTCATCCTGAACCAATTCCTTCATGGTACAGTGATCTCACATCTGTTTCTAAGTGTGTGTGCTGGGCAGCGTGGGATGTTGGAAGTCTGCTCTTCTGTGTGTTTAGTCACCGCTTAGAAAGATTAAAAACTAGAAATGGAGAAAGCTATTATTTTATTTTCTGGAAACCATAGTTTCCAATTACTGCACTGGATGATTTCTGGAGTAGTAAAATACTAGATGAGTATTTTAAGAGATGGAGTGCAGGTGGCACACATCAGGAAGCTGAGTCACAGCTGGAGTGAATACAGCACTAGGAATACTCTTAATAGCCTGAGAAGACATGAGGCATTAGATGACCTAATCTTTTTCATCTTCAGATTTTGCTCCTGTGACTTTATTTTTGCTGAGATGATGTTTGGAAGCCATCTTTCTTTTTCTTTTTTTTTTCCTTTATGCGTGGAAGTTTCATCGGTGCAGAGCTGCTTAGTTTAAACCAGCCTGAATCTGTGACCTTCTGATGCAGGTATGGTGGGTGTATGGTAGATGTGATACTAGCACTTAGTTTTATCAGTTTAAAGAACTGTTGGTTTATTACTGAAAAGAAAAACTTTATGATAAGAATCTTTGTCTCAAAAGAAACTGGAAATTACACCATAAATGACTGTGTTTGGTAAAAGGTTTGTATGAACTTTGTCTTACTGGTCTAAAGCCAGTTGTATCAATGGAGTGGTTGAGTATAAGTGTAAAAGCTCTTGTTTGGGAGCTGGCGGGGAGTGGTGGGAAAATGGAGGTTAAAAGTCTTACCAAGGTTAAAATTGGCAATGAATGAAGAATGGCTTTTAGAAACAAATGAAAAGAAACAGCGTATAGTTTTGGCCAAAGATTTATTTTTTTCTTTTTAAGTGACAATAGATGAACCTGGAAATGTAGTGAAAATGCAGGTGGTTTCTCTCACACAAGCTAGTGTTCCAGTGCTTTACCAGGCTTGAGTCATTTCTGTGAAATTGGGCTTGCTGAACCGTCGCTGCAGACTACTCTGTCCCCTTATTTCAACTGAAGTAGTCGGCGGGTTTTGACATCAGGCGCACAGATGGAGCAATTGCTTTGTTTGCAGGGGGGGAAATACTAGGAAAACATTGTTCATGCTTGCTTTTTTTGTTTTGTTTTGTTTTAACATCCTTGCATTCTGATTACTTTGTGCTTGGCAGGAGAAGATTTAATCTTGAGTTTGCATCTTTGCTGTCCCTTCAGAATTCGGCCAAAGCTTTCTGAGTTAAAAGCCAAACCTTCAACTTTATTCATGCTCAGAAACTTGCTAGTGCTCCACTGCTAAAATTCTGCCTCCTCTATGACTCTGCTACAGCTCACAGCTGTACAGCCTTTAGCTGGACCCCTGGTCCTTACAACCCAGGTGAAGGTCAGGCACTGAAACTGAGGAGATTTTCAGAGCTCATTTTGTGTGTGTGTGTGAGTGACTGTGTGACTTTACTGGTTGGGCTGAGGCAATATGCAGTTGGAAGCTACTTGGTTTAGATGGAGAGGAAATTGATATAATCATGGGGGGAGTAAAAAAGAGGCTGAGAAAGATAGGAGAGCTTGGAGCGATCCAAGAGAGAGGATGCAGAAAAAAAATGAAGAGATTGGACCGGCCATACAGGAATCTGCAGGTTTGGAAACAGAAGAGCAAGCACATGCTAGAAGAAATCAAGATTGGTTTGATAAGGAGGAAGGCTGTGGGAATCAGAACAAGAAACGGAACTGAAGGGGACATTGATGGCAGAGCTGGGCAATGATACTGAGAATATGTTGGCAAGGAGCCTGAGAACTGCTGAGGTGAGGGGAAAAAAGAAACAGATGAAACCAAGTGCTCTGAAAAATTCAGATACAAACATGGGATCTGCTTTGTAAGAAGTCTTTGGATGATGGGAGAGAGTTGCTAGGCAGGGACAAAACTTATGACCAGGATAAGGAACCTATGGGATGACTGGGTCTGGCTGGTGAAAGAGACTGGACTGGAGTTGGCCAAACCAGCTGGGAGAGGAGGTGGGAGGGTTAGATCAGAACAATATGTTTCCACAGCAGTGTGTCCATTGTAATGCCTAAAATGAATCAAAAGGTTTTTTAACCTTGCTGGTCTTCTGCTGTGCGGTGGGTTTACCCTGGCTGGACGTCAGGTGCCCACCAAAGATGCTCTGTCACTCCCCTTCTCAGATGGACAGGGGAGAGAGAATATAACAAAAGGCTGTGGGACAACATCAGGCCAGGAAGAGATCACTCGCCGATTACCATCTTGGGTACACAAAGACTCGACTTGGGGAAATTAACCTAATTTATTACCAGTCAAATCAGAGTGAGGTAATGAGAAATAAACCCAAATCTTAAAATGCCTCCCCCCACCACTCCTCCCTTCTTCCCAGACTCAACTTCCCTCCTGGATCCTCTACTTCCTCCCTCCGAGCGGCGAAGGGGGAATAAGGGTTGTGGTCAGTTCATCACATGTCTCTGCCACTCCTTCCTCCTCAGGGGAGGACCCCTCACACTCTTCCCTGCTCCTCCCACAGGAAACAGTCCTCCAAGAACTTCTCCATTGTGAGTCCTTGCCTCGGGTTGCAGGTCCTCATGAACTGCTCCAGCGTGGGTCCCTTCCACGGGGTGCAGTTCCTCAGGACCAGACTGCTCCAGTGTGGGTCCCCACACACTGGACACAGGGGAAGCTTCTAGCAGCTTCTCACAAAAGCCACCGCTGTAGTCCTCTCCTCCAAAAAAAATGTCCTTGCTACACAAGCCAAATACATGCTGTCAGTAAATATCTTAGATCTGTTGACTGGCAGTCTCTTGCCTTCTTGCTGGTGGTCCAGATGGAGCACTGCACCATAAGGGAGGAACTCCAAAGACCTTTGCCACTTCTATTTGCAAAGCAGACGTGGAAGAAGTGAGCAGCACAGTGCTCTCACTGATCTATAGGCATACTGGTGGTGCTGCTTGACTTCTGCTTGTCTTCATGGAAACAGGCCATCAACCAGCTCCCCTTCCTCCCCTTGTATGTGGCTTAAATATCCCCACAAGAATGCTGTGAATAGGGCATTGGTGGGTTTGGCTTAGTGGCTGGGTCAGGCTGCTGCTGCTGCAGTTCAGGGTCAAGAAGACCCAAGGGCAGAGACCAAAGAAGTACAAATGCATTAATTTTGAGGACAAGGCAGGGGTAGGGATGCCAGGCTGTGATGTGGAACGTGGGGAGTGCCAGCATGCCAGAGTAAGCATTGAAGCCCATAGTCTGAGTAAGGCAGAGGCTGGACTCAAACTCAGCAGCAGCAGCAAACAGAATTGCTGGGAAAGGAGCCTAGTGAAGCAGGTTGGTTGGGAATGAGTCCTTGGGTGTTAGAAGATAGGATCAGGGATTAAAGCTAGAAACTGCAGGATAGCACCAAGTTTTGGGAAGGTTGTCAAGCTTCTAGAAAACCTTCTGTAGAGTTGTACCTACCAGTTTGTATGGCTGAATTTGGGGCTGTGGCTGGGTCAGCCAGCAGAGTGGGGGAGTCCTTTCAGTCATGTAAAAAATCTTAAATCAAAGCATAGTTGTGTAAGTGGAGCTACTGATAATGCTTTTTCCTAACTTACTGCAGATGCCTAGGTTTCATTCTGTAAGGGGAGTGTGCTACAAATGTGTTCATACTGTGTAGTCATATCCTTGTGTTGTCCTGGGCATGGCAGGTACACTGGCACAGAGAGAAGGAAAACCTCTCTATGCCTGAGTCAGATTGTGAGCTCTCATTTTACAAGGTTTAATGAAGAAGGTCCTCGTAGCACTGTTGGGAGAGTAAAATCAGTTCTTTGGGAAACAACTGAGGCCCTGAATTATTAGGATTATACACTTGACTATTTCAGAAAATGAGAATTCTGAACTCCTCATTGAGGAAAAGAAGAAAATGTATGTTTAAGCTGGTCTGAAATGCTAAAAAAAACCCCTCACCTAAACTAATTAGTAAGCTTTCATGTAGGTGAAACCAATCTCACTTATGAAGGCTATCTGGCTCCTCACTTTCATGACTGTAATAACATTAATTTGATACTAGCTGCTGGCAACAGAAAATGGTTTTATAGTGTGGGATGTGCTCAACTGTGGATGGCATAAAAAGTGATAGCAGGTGTCAGTGAGGGAAAAATTCGTATCTTGCTGTCTAGGCTGTCTGCGCTTTTTACCAGCACTAGCGCAGTCGGTGGGCAGGAGTCCTGGCTGGTAAGTGCACCTGCAGCTCCAGTTCAGCCATGGTGGAGTGAGTATAGGGGTTTGAATTTGGATTTCGGTGGGAAACGGCTCCAACAGATCAGGTAACTTGCAGTCTTGTGTGAGGTGGAAACTCAGGAAGAGCTAAGCTCAAGGACCTGTGCAAATAAATACTGATGAACAGTTTTTGAGCTGCAGTGACTTCTCTTCAAATACTCAGGGTTAATTTTTGTGTGCGTTTGGAAGGGGAGGAAGCAGAAACAGAAGTGATTCAATGTTCCTTTAGACTGTCCTAATGTTTAGCACAGGTCAGAGGATTTTCCCAGTGGTTTGCACACAGGAGATGCATAATCATTTTATTAATTTGGTTTTCCATCCCTTAGATTTAATTACCATCACTGGATGCTTCTTTTCCTAAATTCTTTTAGTTTTGAGACACGTATATGAGGTGCTTTCCGTGGTGGAGAGAGCACAGAATGTTGCACAAGATGGGATGGGGAAGGGAAAGAGGGCTAAGGGAAAATTCAGTGCTTGACTCGATAAAATTTGCTTTTCATTTTAAAGCTTGAATTCTTATATCATGTTTTGTGTAACAAAAGATTGGGATTCTCGTTTACTTTTTTGAGTGTTCCTGTTATTTTCTTGATTGTAGAAAAGTGCTGTTTATTAGGAAGCAGTCATAGACAAGGATAGCAACTTTTGGGGGGCCTACAGCCACACCACAACATAATATAGTTCCATTGGTTGTAAGATCTACTAAAATATTCAACATTTCTTAGGAGAACTGCCCACCAATGAATTTCTTAAGTATGAAGGTGTAGTTGGTGGGGCTGTTATTTATTGTCTCTCCCCGTGCCTGCCTTTGGCTTACTGACTCTGATTCTCTTGAAAATTTTCTTCCTTCCCCACCCAACAACTGCTTTATAGCTGACAAAAATAAGCCATTTCCTAACCTTATCCTCTACCTACGGAGGTCATAAAAATTGCTAATGGAAATGCTTTTGCCTTCTCTTGTGTGATTCTAATAGGAAACGGATCACTGCAATTTATGGGGTACTTACCCTTTTCGGTACATGATGAATGGCTCACTTCAAATGATGTTTCCTCATTGATTTCCTAGTATTTATCACCAGAAAGGACGGAGCAGGAAGAACAGCTTTTAAACATGAAGTTGATTTTGAAGATGGCATCTTTTCACTACAGTGTGAATTCATGGCAATATAGTATTTGCTGTAGTAGAGGACCAAAAGACATGAAGTCAGTTCTTTAAATTGCTCTTCAGATTAGGTATCTCTAAACACACTTTTTGTTATGCTGTATTAGCTTACTTGCCTCATCTTTGGTAGCAAGAGTGAGAGGCTTACTCCATGTAGGGGTTTTCCTCTCATTCTGCCTATTTGTTGCCATGTGCTTGAAACAAATTAGTCACTTTGTGTTGTGGGATATTTACGTTTCATTCACAGAAATATCGATGTGCAAGTAAATTCTGTATGATATTTAGCAAGTGACTATGAAATAAAAATTTTCTGTGGTGGTGGTTTATTTTGTTACATGACAGAACCTGAAGAATTAAAAGAATTCCTCTTAACCTGCTCAGTTTCTCTCTGCTTGGGCTGGATTGACAACAAAATAGAAACCGTCCCTTCAGTTTCTGCAGGGTCCATACAGTCTTTTTCTCTGGGTGTTGCTGTGTGAATCACTGCTCAAGACAGACCACATGTAAGCAATGTAGATCAGGTGCAGACAGAACCCTTCAAAATACAGTTGTTTTTGAATTGGCTAGAGTGGAAAATTGAGGCATTCCCTTGCCAAGTAGAATAGCTTGTTTCAATTTAAAAGCACATTGCAGTTTTGCTGATAGCTTAAATTTCGGTGACTTGATGGTCTTTGAATACTTCTAACAGTTACAGCTCTGCAGTAAATAAAATTGTTTCATCTTCTTTAAATGTTAGTATTAAAACTTGTTTGCATTCTTCATTTTCACCAAATCCAATGTTAGATAACATGCTAGCAAAAATTAGGCTATGTAGGTTGGCAAAAAAGCATGGGTTTCAAAAGCCACCTTGATAGCTACTACTGCAATTAGGCTTACTTTTAAATGGATATAAACTGGTTAAAAGCATATATAAATCACTGTATGGAGCCCTTGAGGAGAAGTGTATCTATTCCAGAGATCTTGTAATAATGCTGGTTTAACTTTTACAATCCAACAGCACAACTGCAATCATTTTCTTGCCTTACCTATCTGCTTCTTGAGATTTGTGATTATAACTTTGCTCTTTTTTCTCTTACTGTTATGTGCTTACAGGTTTTTAGTTTCAGACCATGATGCAAACAATGCAAGTGAAGAATAAAGTCTGCAGACTTTCAAGTCTGTGCAGTTTCCATTTCTTTCTCTTTTTCTGAAAACTGTTTTGTGTAAATCCGTGAATGATCTGTCAGGCTGCATAGAGATGACTGGAAAAACTCTTTCATATACCCTACTCACACTGTTAAGCATTATGAATTGGTCTACAAATACCTTTAGCGTAAGCATACTGGGTGTCAAATGAAAAAGTAATATCATACCTCTTTGCTGATATTTGCTCTGAAATGGGCATTATGAAAAGCACCATTTCTTTCTACCAGAAAAGAACTTTTCTGTAAAACCATCACTGCCAACTGTCCTTTCCATAATTCGTATTATCAAGTGTTCTGTACTTAACTTCCTCTGCTTTCTCCTGTCCCACTGCAGTTACTTTCAAAAGGACTTTGAGTTGTGTGTGAGATGCCTCACATGAAACAGCAACAAAAAACTACCAGTCTTGCAGAACACTATATGTTTAATTCATGTACTGGGGTAAAAACTGCCCTATAAAAGGTTGTCTCAATTCCCTTGTGCTCAAGTGGAGCAACCGTGGTTAGTGATTAATCTATAATCCCTTTGGAAGGGGATGTTAATTGGGAAGACACTGAGTAAGGGGTAATTTTGTGAAGAATAGCTGCAGCTTTAGATCAGTGTAATGCTGGAACTCCGCAGATAATTGAAAACATACTTCCAAACACAAAAATATTATCTGACTTGTTAGAAACCAAAGAATAAAATACATGTTTTTACCTTGGGTATTTGTAAGAATATGGGTGGTGAAAAGGAAGGGGGGGAAAAATTAGTTGGTTTTCTCTACTGTACTTCATCTCCATGAAAAACAACCATAATTCATTTCAATATATCTGCTTTTCTTTGTAACTTAGTGTTTGGTGTACATGCTTGAGTGGCAGAGAACAAAATGTTCTTTTTGAAGATAAGAAATGTTCTAAATGCTCATGATGAGAACAGCATGCACTGAACAAGCACAAATCATTCAGACACCTTTTTAAATTTCAGATGCTGAATTTAAGTGACTTAAAATTGGGCTTAAGTAATACTAGAAAAATATACAGTTTGGTTTTGGTTTTTTGTTTGTTTTTTTTTTCCCCTAAATCCAGCTTTTAGAGTTTATGTTCTTATTTTACATCAGACAGCTGTTGATAATGAGCCTTTAAATGACTGGTCCAAATCTGAGTTTATTAGTATTTTGGGATGAATTGTTCCAAGTCTTTGCTCTTCTAAACCAGCCTTATCTCTGACAATGGTAGAAACAGTCTTGGCTTTTGCTCCTGCTGGTGGCATGGCCTGCATTGAAAATCTCAGGTCTAGAGATCCTGACATTCTGGTACAGCTGGACAAGAGCATCTGAATCCTGACAGTCACAGAGCTGTGATGAGCACATTTGTAAGGTTGGAACAACATTAGTTTTGAATAGTTCATGTTGCTGGCAAATCTGTCAGTAAACTTCAAAACAAGCGCAATTGCAATAAAACTTCGACAGAATTTGAATACCATTACAATTGCTACGCGAATGTTCAAATCTGTTTCACTTGTATCTTCATGTCTTTATTATCTGCCTTGTTAATGTGTGAACCTAAGAACTGGTTACAAAAGACCTGATGTAGATTTGTGAAGTATTTAGCAATGCTACCAAATTCTTTCATTGCCTTTGCAGTAGTATTTGACATCTTCATGAAACTCTAGACCTTACCGAAAAACATCTACCTCAATTACTACAATTATGTATGACTAAGAGTAGTGGAAATATTCTTATGGGAGCTTCAGATATAATGGACCCTTTTTCTTTATTCAAATAACATATACTAATCATCTTAAATTATAAATCAGTAGTTTGTAGGGAACTTTAAAGAAACATTTGTGCTGCTTTGATGATTTTGTTTTAGAGGATAGGTGAGAGAGACTTGTAATTGAGAGGAATCATGTTTTCATCAGTAGTAACTTACTGGGGGAGCGGGTTTTGTGTTTTTTTGGGGGGGTTGGTGGGGTTTTCTTATAGGGAGAGAAATGAAATAGGTAATTAAAAAAGGCTGTCTTATCTCTAAATACCATTATACTTCACAGATGGTGATGGTTGAAAATCTTAGGTTCCTGTAACCTAAAAAACATTGTTTTGTTTTTTCTTTTTTTTTTTTCCTTTTCGTTGAAGCTGAGTGAATGAAGGTTTCTGTTGTAAATGAGAATTGCTGATTGCTTTGAGTTCCAAAAAGGCAGATTTCATTTAATCTGTACTAACTGCGTACTACAGGAGAACACTCCATGGGCTTCTTTTTGCCAAGTTCTGCATTGCCAGAAGCAAGTGTTAGTCATTTGGTGTTTAGTAACTTCCAGTTTCCTAACTTTTTTTTGGTGGAAAATCAGAATTTCTGGCATCTAAATGAGTTGGCAAAGGGAAAAAAAGTTTAACAACCTGTCATGAAACTTCTTCATTACCGTCACTCACCTCTA
Source organism: Lathamus discolor (assembly GCF_037157495.1). Taxonomy (NCBI): domain Eukaryota; kingdom Metazoa; phylum Chordata; class Aves; order Psittaciformes; family Psittacidae; genus Lathamus; species Lathamus discolor. The sequence goes on from NC_088885.1 coordinate 111,229,668, forward strand.
GGACAGAAATGCATGCTGGTTCCAAAAATGCACCCTGAAAAGTTTGCATGTTTAGTACTCAGAATTTTGTTTCTATGCATCAGAACTGTAATCGTAAACTCTATAAAATTCTCTGCTTGAATAAAGTTCATAGCAGCTTCTTGTACATCAGTATAGCAATGGAAAGTTACTTCCTTTGCTCTAAGAAGGGAAACAATTTTTGGTGTCCTACACAGCAACCGACTGGTGAGCACTGCCTTCAAAGAGTCAGCATAGAGAAGACATCAGTCAAAATGTTCTTCTTCCAGTACTCTAAGAGGTCATGCAACTTCGGGCTGGAGCTTCTGTGCTGCTGTCAGTTTTCGCCTTAATGCTCTTCCAGAGGCTGATGTACCACCTATAGCTTCTGCTGTAAAGAGGACTGCATTTCCCTCTATCTGCTGCTTAAAACTACTCATGGTACTGTAAATGGTGACTTAGAACTTTAAGCAAGCCAGAAAGTACTAGTGGAGGTTGTTAGTAAAGAGGGAAGTAAATTTTCTGTCTATAGTTTTTTTTTCTTCACTAGAATTACTTCATTGTCCAACTTCCCTTTGGTCTCCTCTTGCATGCTTTGGTATATGAAGAATACACCTCACTGCATTATATGGAGATACTCAGTTTGGATCTGACCAGGCTGGCTCTGCAGTTGTACAGCTGTTGGGGTGGTGTTCTGTTGGTGCTCTTTACTTTGGCTTTGTCTAAGCAGTAGTGGGGCAGTGCTACAGCACATTACTGCTGCTCTGCTGGGCTGTGCCTTGTAGACATCCCCAGCTGGTAGCAGCTATTATTTACTCAGCCCTCTGTCATGGAATATAAGCATACCTCACACCATGCAGATTAAAAATGATTGTGATAGACCTTGAATGAGCTTGTACTGAGGAAGCCTGACTGCTGTTGAGCCAATGTAGACTGGGATCACTGGCATTAACCATCTTCCATATGTTCTAGCAGAAGAATCAGATTAGCAGATATTTCTGCTCAATGTGGAATACTTTTGCATCAGTCACAGGGATGAGCTGTTGCATTTATATCCCTAGCACAGCCCTGAAGCTACTCTTGTTACCAAATATCATGGCATTTGTTTACAAGCCAAATAGGACTCCTCTTTCTGAAAAGATTCCTTATTTCTAGTGAAGAACACCTTGCACCCAAACTCTGCTAGCTGATGACTAAGTGCCCAAGAGGGTACTTATCATGAAGAGGAAAATGTTTTGTACTCGCTGTTGTGACAATTATTGCCAGCAAAAAAAAACATCCAGGGTTCTGTGCTACATGAACTTCCTCTAAATGAAAGTGCGTGTGCTGACATTCTTCTATTCAATATATGAAGCGGAAAGCACCAGTAACAAATGTACTGCCTTCTTTTAGGCAGCAGTTTACTGTAAGAAATTTAATGTCCTGATCCATCCTCCTATCGAACAGAAAAAAAATGAATGTGGTATTTCTTGCTGTCTCTTTGGCAGTGCAGTGCAAAGGTACCCAAGCTTGACTGTTCAGAGAGAGGTGGAACTTTGAAAGACACTGAACCAATGTAGCCCGAAGGTCCCTGCGAGCTGCCCAGCCCACTGCTCAGAATATGCTGCCTGCAGCTGTGGGTGGGCTCATCCGAGTTCTCAGGCTGCCTCCAGATTATTTTTGCTCTGCATGTGCTGGGAAGATACAGTTTAGTGAGGCCATATGTCAGCTGCCTGCCCTGTTAACAAACGAAACAGTTTCAAATGCACATCTTATCGTTGCAGGAGCTGCTGCAGGTCCCAGTGCTCTCCCTTCCGTTCTGCCACTGTCAGGGAGCTACTCGTTTGCTTTCAGGCACGTAATGCAAAATTCAGAAGTCAGATACTGAAATTGTCTTACTTGTTGTTAAACCTCACCTCTGACTGACCAACCTCTAACTTGCTTTTGGCCTTCACAAGTCGGAAGGGAGATACAGACCTGTCAGATGAACAGCACTAGCGATTCTTGCATAGTTGAAGGCTCGTTGAAAATAGTTCTTTGAAGTTCTCCAGTGATTTTTAATGCACTTATGCAGTTGCCTGTGGTCCAGTAACGCTCTGTGTTGTGGCAGTAAGCACTTGATAGATTCTTGCCACTGACTTGAGAACAGAGAGAGGGAGTGCTCAGCTGAGGACTTAGAGAGCTTTTATGGACAGAAAGCTCTGTGATTTCCTCTACTCTGGGGAGCTCACCTTTGGCTGCCCTGGGCATTTGCAAGGTTACAGCTTACCATTTATTGATCTGCTTTCCCCCCATCTTGGTTTTTGACTCAGCATTTGCAGTCTTAAGAAAATGCCATGCCAAGTGTGTGGGACTGCAGTCCAGAAAAAGTGCCGTTATTTCTGATGGCAGACAAGGTGCTTGGCGATGAAGGAGGGCAGCTTTTCTGGTAGCCCATACTGAGGGAGGAGGGCAGAAAGAAGGCGACAGTCTTACATTTATTTTCACATCTGTTAAACCAAGATCTACATTAGGGGTGCTTGGTACTGAGGTTAGAGAATAATATTCAATTGAGCACCCCGACATACCCGTATTCTTTGTCTCCCATATCTCTGTGTTCCACAGGCCTTTGTTCATGCTCACCTTTCCTCTGGACTCATACTGTCCAGCCTTGATGTCCTGTGCCTCGTCAATCTCAGTTTAGTCCCTCCCAACTTAGAAAGTTCCCTTTCCTCTTCAGCAACATGAAGGGACACCCTTGCTTCTCCCACCTATGCCACTTTTTGCTCCCCAGCCAGCATCCTCTCTGCATTTAGCCCTAGGTCTTTGGTTTTGGATTGTGTGTTCATGCCATGTGTCCCATCCATCATGTTAGCACCAAGTGTCAGTAGTTCTGTCAATTCATGTAGCCAGCTTTGGAAAACTACATGAGGAAAGGGAACTGCAGGTGGCTGTTCCTATTGATGCCTTAATGTCTGCAAGCACAAAACGCTGGTAAAGAGACAGGAAGATCTTTTTCCAGGCTGTGGTCCCCAGTTTTCTTTTCAGAACGAACATGCGTTTTTTCACTCTTGCTCTCACCTAAACAACATTTAACTTACAGGCTGCTCTAACCTGGTTGGTATCCCTTGAAAAACTCATGCAATTTATTGCAAGAGTGCTGTGTTCACTTTTTGAACGGCTAATTTTACTAAGTTGGTTTTATACATCATAGAGAGAAATGCCGCTAGATTTTCTGATGTAACTGAACAAAAGAAGGCTGCTTGGAGAACTGACCTGGGCCAGATAGCATGGACGGTTGTTTTTATGGAGGGGTAAGCCCTGAACAGAACTGTCCAGGTCAGAGTGGCAGAGATAAACCCAGGAGTCACTGAGGTCCTGTGACTTGGGTGAAGCTGTCTTTCTTGGCAACCTCAGTAAGAGGACACAGACTCCTGTATGTTTTCGCCTTGGTAGTCACATTGGTGGGACAGAGGTCTGTACAGATTGTGGCCTGATTTATATTCAAAACAGGGCACCAGGAACTGAGGCAGACTTGCCCCAGCTGGGACCAGTTCCCAGAGTACTATGCCCTGGTCCTCCCTGACCTGGAGTGGTTTCCTCCATGACCGGCAGTTATTAAAGAATGAGAGTTTTAAGAGGAGCGATTTAACACAAAAAATGCAGAAAAGTATTAATGAACATGTAATTATGTCGAAATCCTTTTCTTTGGGGGTAAGTGAGGGAGATGAATGGAGAGGAGCTACAAGATAGATATAAATATATATCATGTGTTTTAAATAAAAATATGTACCTATAGATGAGAAAACGGTAATTTGCATATTAAGTGCCTGGTTTTGAGAAGTGTGCGGAGTCATATTCTTTGTATCAGGGCATCTGTACTTTGGTTACGCAAAATCAGCATCCTCAAAGATAAGTTATTAGGGTGGAGTTCGGTGTGGCCCATAGTATATAGTGTCTTCCTTTTAGAAGGCATTTCATAATGTTTTCCCTTTAAAAACTGGAATTCCTCACAATTTTAATACATAAATATGCGAGAACTTGGGGGAGGCAAGGGAAGAGGAGGGAATTTCAACTGCAGAAGAAGAAGCATGTCTTTATTTCAATTAATTAGGAATGCCTAGCAGGTTGGGAGAGAAGGAGACCTGGGTGTATGATCCTGCTCACAAGGGAGAGTGAAAATGTAAGCAACCATAATTCAATACGAAAAGCATAGTATGTGCACAACTTTTTCCTTTAAAATTTCTACTCTTTCAGTGTGCAGTAATGCTGACTTGTCTCAACAATTTGTCTGGATTTAAAATCAGATCAGTGTAATTAGCTAACTTTACTTCTTGGCTTGAGCTGGCTCTGGTGGTACAATGGTTGAAATGGTTGCCATTATATTTGTTTAACTGCTGTAAAGTAAGTTTCTAACAATAGGTTCCTACACTTAAATAGCACTGTCGAGCACTGGTGCCTTATCAATCAGTCAGACCTTTCCCTCCTGCTGTCTGCTCTGATAGACAGCTCTGCTGATGTGGGGACTCTGGAAGAAGAGATCAGGAAGAAGGGATGATGGATAAAGACCATCTCCTGTCTTGGGAGGAAATCAGAAAAATCCTTTCTTTGACTATCAACAAGCTGCTTTGTCAAGGTGTCAGAAGATTAATTATGCCCATGCAAGAGGCAAGAGCAACTGTTTTTCCCCTTGGTTTTGGTGTAATGGGGAGACATTCTTCTGAACTGTGGCAGAGAATTGCAAAGAAAGAGGCTTAAGAGATTTCAGTCCCCTAACATCACTGTCCCATAAGCATTTGTAAAGCTCTTAGGCATACATGCATGATTTTGTGAAGTTCTGCCAGTAATTGATTGATCAAAGTATTTGTTTCAAGTGCAGTATGGACTTGATCTCATGAAACATTTGGTGCCAACTGCTGTTAAAGTCTGTCAGCATTACGGGTAGAGTATATAAAGATCAACTTTCAGTGAAAAGAGATGCAGAAAATCTTTCCATAGCATAACTGTAGTGAAAACTTGTAATTATTCACTAGGTTTTTAAGTTTATGAGTAAAAGGAAAATCTCAAGTGTTTGCGGAGCTGAGCAACTCTGCTTCATATTTCTTTTAATCCATTGTCGTTTTGTATGTTTTTGAATGGAGTAAATGTAGAGTACAATAAAAAACAAAAATGAACGATCTTACATTTTGTATTAATCTTTTGGGGAGTAAATAAAATGTCCTAAATGGAATTCTGAACAGAATAGGTTTAGGTAAAGAAAAAAAGTAGGGTTTTTTTCCTTTGAAAGACAAAAATCAGAAACTTGAAGAAAAACACCACTTAGAATATGAGACCGTTTTGATGAAGTCACTTGATACATTAAGAAAGTCTCTTCAAAAGCTCTTCAAATCTTGCACAAACTATGTCAGTAAAAGAACTCGTTCCATCTGGCCTGATCTGTGCCTTCGTTCCCTGCTCGGATGGACATTTTTTATGATCTGTTGATTTGATTATAATCTAATTTTTTTTCTTGAAGGGCTGAAGTCTTGAGTTGACAAAAGTGAATCAGAGTTAAAGAGCCACATTGCTTTTCCAGTTCGGTTTCTTTGGAATAGTTTTTCTGGTTTTAGTGTTTGCAATGCTAAACTATGAACAGCGGTGGGATTGGGTTTGGGGGTTTTGGTGCTTCTGTGCAGCTTTCTTTCAGATTAATATCACTTTAAGATGCATTGAACTCTCATATACTATAGTTGGGGTTGTAACAAACCCAAACATTTTAAACATGGATGTGCCTGACCTTGAAATGCTGCTGATAAAAGCTAATGCTGTTAAATTGCATGCCAAATTAACCCTCATTTCCAAATGCTTTGTGTGTGCGTTTCCTGTAGGATAGGCTTTGATCCTACCAAGCAACACTTCTTTTACAATCAGTTATTTTTTAATGAAGGAAAATCAATGAACAAGTTTCAACGTCTGACTTTAGCGGTGGGGAAGTGAAATGCTTTATTTTGCATCCTTCCACCACTGTGTTTTGTGTACTGTATCAAATGCCTGACATGATACAGTGTTTTGTCATAGAGACAGCAGTGATTTTTGGCTTAAAACTTTACTTTCACATGTGTAAACCTTATCAAGGATTACAAGTTCATGTAAGAAAGGCACAGGAAGCTGGATCATGGACTGGATAAGGAATAGCTTTCTGAAGCAGTTGGTTTCTTTAAAGTCTTGCTGAGGCTTAGCATTAGTAAAGTTGGTTTTAATCTAAATCAAGAGGAAAAATGTTGCTTGCCTCACAAATACTTTTTTCTCAAAGCATCAGGTTCAGATTGTTTTTAGCAGTTATCTGTTTTGGAGCACAGTAGGTACTGTTTTGTGTTTGTTTTCAATTCAGACATTATGTTGCAGGAGCATCTGCCTGCACAATCTATGGGTTTTTCGTTTGCATTTTTTGAGAAGTATGGACTTTGCATGGGATTTAATGGGATATAATCATGTAGCTTTCTGGACTGGCAAGCCTGTGTAATGCTGCTGATGTAAACTGATTGAGACCAGACAATAGGCATGAGCAGAAACTGCTCACATACAAATACTGGCTTTTTGCTTGCTCTTGCCTGCTGAGGACCTCGAGTGTTTTCATTTTACCCTCTGACAAATGAACCACCATCTGCATAAATTCATTTGAAGGGGACATTATCTTCCTGTGTGAACTTTGGTGGGAAGTGCTTGCAGGCCATAAAGTGAATCATCAGTCTCCCTGAGCTGCGGCTGAAACCTCAGCCTGTCTCCCTGACGTCTCCTCCGGGATGTTTAGCTCCCAGTCCTCCCTCCCATGTCACTTCGCTGTCACTGTGTGTGTGCTGCCTCTGTCACCTGGACCCAGCCCTGCACCCACCAATCTGTGCCAAGGATGTCTTTTGCGGGTCTTTCCTATGTAATGTCTCTGACCTAGGCATTTCATTTAGAGAGGGAAAAATGGCTGTTCAGGCTTTCACCTCCTGTCTTTGCTGCGTCAGGACCATGTTTACTGGCCCAGACAAGCATAGCCTTGTGCCTGGTCTGTGTGAAAATTGTTTTCTGATCCTGTCATCTTGATTGTGTTACCTTTCTTTTGGCATTCCTCTGCTAGCATTTTCTTGTCTTAATAGCACTGGACCTAAGCTCTTTATCTTCTCTTTCAAGGCCCCCAAATCCCTGAGGGCTTTTTTCTCTACGTTATCTGGCAATGGTGTCTCCTTATTATTGAGATGTCAGCTCTGGGACCCGTTCAGCCTGTGGTGCCTAATAGGGCAGATGCAGCGGACCTTGACCTAAGGCCAGGCCAGTGCCACTGAGACTCACTGGGTCCCAGCTCACTTGCACAGACTCACCTGAGTGGTGCTTTTGCATCTGCTGAGGCATATTGGCTCCAGGGGTGGGATTGCACAGAGCCAACCCAGCCAGCTGCTGAGCCAGGGTGGATGAGCCTTCTCTGGGCAATAGGCAGCCAGCTGCTCTGCAGGCACCAGCTCTGTGCTGGGTGGTCCTTTTTTTTCACCCTGGATCAGGCCTGACCTTGCTGCTTCTTTCAGGCACAGGCTCTTAAATGTCTCTATTCTGTGGTCCCCCTCTCAAGAGCTGGATTTTGGTGCTACCTCGTGTATCCCAGCACCCGCCTCTCTGGGCATAGGAGGTAACTGTACTCCCCTGTGCACCACGTTGTCTTGTGTGGGTGCTTTGAAAAGGAGCCAATTCAGAGGTCAGGGTCAGGGTAGCATCTTTGCTAATATATATAATGCCAGCTCCAAGGTAATACAGAGAATTAATTAAGTATATTGTGCTTTACATATGTACTTTGGTACAGGCGTTTGACCATTTTAGAGACTCAAGGGAGTGGGGAGGTGTGAAGAATCGGGAGTGAGCAAGTTCAGTGTGAAAAAACTCTGGATTTGTGAGTTATCAAAGCAGCATCCTCCTCTCTCCACTCTAAACACATACATTAATGTTACTTCAGCACAGTAAATCTTGATGCACAGTTGTTTGTTTATACAAGCCCACATCGCTTTCAGCATGCTTTGAAGGACCCTGTGTTTGCCTCCAGGAAAATCCAGAGCCAGGGTTTCCAGCTTCTGCCTAATGGTGGGAATCTGCAGCAGTGTGAGTGGAAGTGAGAGGTCTTCCCTCCGGAGCAGCAGCACATGTGCCTTCTGAGCGAGCAGATTGCCTATGGCAGTGCTGAAGTTGTTGGTAGGAAGGGGTGTCTGGAGGTCTAGTGCAACTCCTGCTCTTAGCAGCACTGTTACCAGCTCTTGCATTAAAATTCATGATACGAGAAAAGTGATAAGGTAAACCCAAAGATATTATTGTATTGTAACTATTGTATTGTAACTGATTGTAACCTTAGGAAATGCTAACAGCGAGAGGAAAAGATGAAAGGGTTGTTGTTGCTACTTTTTAGCAGCTTTCTCTGAGAATTAAAGGGAAAATGAATTATGCTGAAGTGACCTTTTTTTCACCTCTTACTGGCTCTTGAAAAGCCTGTGCTCCCTGAGCCATCCACACAAACACTTACCCAAATAATGAAAAATCCAAGTGCACATGCTCCGAGGGATAGTTAAGCATCAGGGAAAAAAAGCCCTGTTGCTGCTGTTATGTTAGAGGGCAGTAGCTCCTAAGGGAAAATATGTTCTTTTTCCATTTTAATAGCTTCAAAATGTTTTTTGATCTATCCAGAAGAAAAATGTGATCACTCCTAAGTAAATAACTAGAAGCTTTTTGAACCAGGAATATCTTTGTTGCCGTCCTTTTGCATACATTTTCCTGTGACTAAGAATTTTGTTGAAACTTATATGTAATATTAGGAAAGAGATGAAGTGTCTGATCTTGCTCAGTCCTGTCCTTTTCTGTGCAGGGTAATCGAAGATGCTGGTTTCTTCATTTTGAAACTGAGTGTACAACAGACAAAAATGTGAGTCTCAAAAGAGGCTGTTCAGGAAAGGAAGTGAACTTGAGAAAAACGGACAGCTTAACAGGCATCATTTTTAGCCTTCCTTTTAGAACAAAGTGTTCTTGTTGCACTTGCTGACCCAGTTGTTTCACTGTTATTTCAGACAGTACTTATTTTCTCTTTGATATCTTTCTTTTCTCTTTCTTCTTGCAAAGGAGTAATGTGCAACATTTGCCTGATACCTGATGGTAGATTGAACAGTCACATCTCAGCCTTCCTAAATGAGACTTATTTACATGTAATAACTATTACACACAAATACATACTATTTCTGACATATTTTTGGAAACGGGGAACCAGTATTTCTCTGTTTGGGCAGATTAACTGCTGTGAATGGCGTTTTGCAATAAAATCAGCGTTTCAGTGCTGTCCCTGTTGGGCCTTTTTATTTATAGGGGAGGGATCCCTGGTCACCGAGTTGTTTTCTGTGCAAACACTGGGAGAATGCTGGGACCAGCAAGGCTGAGCTGACCTTACGTGCTGGCCTGTTCCCTGCCACTGACTGTCATGTTTCAAAGGTTAAACTAACTGTGGAAGAAATGTAATCAGTAGTGCATTGGATCCTTTCCAGATCACACTGGAAGAGTGCAATAGCTAGCATTGTTAGCTTTGGGAGAGCAAGAGGCAGAGGTCATTACCTGTGTGCATCTGAGCATGAGGAACCAGCTGCCTTTCCTGCTACCTCCCACATATGTTTGTTTGAATCTTATCAGGAATTGTTATCCTGCTGGCCCCTGCTTTAAAAAAGAGGAAAAAAAAAAGGCTGTTTATTTTTCATGCACTGTAATTTTCATCTTCCTGTTGATTTCTCAGGGTTTCCGTGAGATCTCAAACCCTGTCATTACATGGGATCTGGATCAATACTTGGGGAGCAGAAAAGGCAGGAAGGAAGAATTGTTGTGTATTTCAGATGACAGCCAAAAATAGGCTAGGGTGAACCAGGCAGTACTCTTTAAGACACAGACATTCTGCACCAGCAGAGGAAAGATGGTCTTGGTAAAGTTTCCTTCCTTCCTTCACTAGCAGGTAGGTAGGAAAAGAGCCGGTATAGTAGGAAGCTGGCAAGGGACAGAGAGAAGGTGAAACAGAAGCACTGAAGCGAAGATAGCATCTCTGAGAATTGATTTCCTGTTTCTTTCTTTCTATATTCAACCACTCATTTTCCCCAACTCCATCTCTCGTTTGTACAGTACTTTCAGTCCTCTGCATTCAGATCTGCAGCAGGAGTCTGTTCTGAGCATCAGATAAAAAGGCTTTCTGGAAGGCACCAGAAGTGGGTAGCATATGGAGGGAAAAAGCACTGCTTATTGTCACATTGGGGATTTCAAGGGTGACAAGCCAGTATTTTTTCTGCCTGTTTCGCTTTTACACAATCCATCCTCTGAAACTGCCTGTGCAATAACAATAGACGCAAGTGGGAAACAAAAAATTGTCTTCTTTTGAATTTTATGGAAAGGCTCTTACTCCATCAGTGTGTTGTTTTCTTTATGTATCCATGGGTATGGCCTTGAAAACCAATAGACTAGCAGCAATGGAGACTTTTCCCTGGAAAGAAGAGGAGAGTGGATGGGGAACTTCCATTTCAGAACAAGTTGGACTTAATAGACCTGTAGAAAGGATTTGATTGTTTTCATGTATGTTTTGCATACACTTCCGATATTTATGCTACAATTACCAACTGGGAATATGAGTGTCTTTTCCAGGATCTCTCCATGTGGGTTTTTCAGTTTATGCATTTTGTGGTAGTTTCTAAAAAAGCCCTGACAAGAGCAGAGGTCTGTATTGGTTTATAGGAAGGTCAGCTCTGTCCTGAGGAGCTCAATGTAAGTTAGTTTATGATGCTGGGAGAAGAAAATGTGTTATCCTCCTTAGCCTACCTTTATCAGAATCTCTCAGGATAATAATCACAAGCACAGAGAGCTCCTTATCCGTGTTTCCATCTGTTGTCCCTCATCCTGTACTTCAGGAATACAATGATCCTTTCCTTACTCCTGAGTCTTTATGAGATCTCCTCTCTGCTTCAGTGTGTGTGTGAGAGAACAAGGTGTTCTCTTCCTATTTGCTTTTCTTATGAAATTTCTATTTTTGAAAGGCCTTTTCTTTCCTTGACCATTTTTTTCTTTCTCTCCATTCCAGAGCACTGGAGATGTGGAATAACTGAGTAAAAGCTCAATTTTGTCAGACCCAAGTAGTATTCTTTCCCAGTCCTGTGTCTTACACCTGACTCTTTGTCTATGCTAGATTTCTTTGTAATTGGTCAACAAGCAGCTTGATTTCTCCACCAACCTTAAGGTAAAATGCTTCAATATCCACTTTTGCAAATGCTCCTGGACTTTTAGCATGCCAAACATCATCTGGGATTAGGCTTAATTTCTGTATAGAATCATAGAATAGTTAGGGTTGGAAAGGACCATGGGCAGGGACACCTCACACTAAACCATGTCACCCAAGAATCTGTCCAGCCTGGCCTTGAACACTGCCAGGGATGGAGCACTCACAACCTCCCTGGGCAACCCATTCCAGTGCCTCACCATCGTAACAGAACTTCCTCCTTATATCCAATCTAAACTTCCCCTGTTTAAGTTTTAACCCATTACCCCTTGTCCTGTCACTACAGTCCCTGACGAAGAGTCCCTCCCCAGCATCCCTATAGGCCCCCTTCAGGTACTGGAAGGCTGCTCTGAGGTCCCCACGCAGCCTTCTCTTCTCCAGGCTGAACAGCCCCAGCTTCCTCAGCCTGTCTTCATACGGGAGGTGCTCCAGTCCCCTGATCATCCTCGTGGCCCTCCTCTGGACTTGTTCCAACAGTTCCATGTCCTTTTTATGTTGAGGACACCAGAACTGCACACAATACTCCAGGTGAGGTCTCACAAGAGCAGAGCAGAGGGGCAGGATCACCTCCTTCAGGCTTTCTATTCTAGTAGGGTTTCTACTCTAGTGGGGTAGCTGTTCTAATGTCAGACACTTGTGGCCCGAAATTTAGCTCAGGTATGTCACTTTAGGGAGCTTTGTGGGCATTGTAAAAGTCTTTGTTTAGAGGGCTGCTCAACAAAAGCAGTTTTAATGTGAGAGGATGTAGGGCCAAACTGTAGCCATGGTGGATGTAGATCAGCATGAGTAGTGAAGATGCCCAAATCTATTTCTGGTTCTCCTATTAGGTTTATAAGGACCCCATCAATTTTCCAGTTATGTGGAGTTCTTCATTGCAGGGACCTTCTGCCAGCTCTGCTGAGTGACCTTATGAACAAGAAACCAATTTCCTTCACCTCCCAAGTGCTCAGAACTGGGTCCATGGCAGTCTCAGCTGAGGGCAGAATTGCAAGTCAGATGATTGCCCGTACATTAAAATAACTAGAATTCCTGAAAGAGATAAAGGCTTTTAACATTAGCATTTTTAGGAAGGTCTGGCCACAGTGTATCATTCTGCTCAAGGAACAACAGCTAAGCAGCAAGTCCTGACAGAATTTCTGTTTTGCTGGAATATCTTGGTGATGAGGGAACCCAGAGTGCCACAACTTGAAATATCCTGCCTTGGAAAAGCCCTTTGGAAGTGAAATGTGGGGTCTGCTTGGATTAAATATTTGAAGATTTATTTTTGTTAATATTCTGAACTGACCAGCTTGCCCTTTTGTTTAGAGTGCTCTGACATTTTTATTAGAAAGATACTGTGAAAAATCATTAACGGTAATCTACTGTCCATGACTACCAAGCAAAGACCATGCTGTTTTCTCTCTGCAGTGTAAGGCCAACTGCATTGAAGTGGATCATTTTATGTGATTACTCGCTGCATCCATCTTCGTATTCAGACTGCTAGATGGCTATAAATAACAGACACTTAAGTGTTTCTCTGAATGGTGATAGGCTGAATCTCTGAACTTCAATTTATTTTTCCTTCTCCTCAGTATAAGGGTGCAAGATGTACAACAAGGTAGCCTGATGTACGACAGCATCGTGTGCTTCCCCTCCATGTATGTGCTATGTAGATTTAGATAGCACATATGTTTGCACATTATGACCACAAATAATCTTTCTTTTTAAAATCTGCTTTGTTCCTAGTAATGCTTCTTACATCCTTTGGTGCATTTTCCCTCTGTGGATTTATGAGGGCATGTTTATGCCTGAGTGCTACTTTGGATAAGAAGGTACCATTAAAAGAACAGTAATGGAGGAGGGGCCCATCCACCCTGTTTGTCTCTGAGGTCATGTATACAGCAAAAACACTATAAGCAGCCTGGGTACCATGGTGATATTCCAGAGCAGAATGGTTTGGAACCAGGGGAAAAACACATGTGCGTGTTACCTACCCTAAACCATCAGACAGCTTTTTTTCTTGGGTTTGTCTTGATGTCAGTATGTTGCTACAAGATGGCCTTGGGGGATGCCCACAATTAGATGTCTACATTATGCCTTTCCCCTTTCAGACGTGTTTAATGGCTTCATATATTGGCAGTCACCAGGTAGAAGAAGATATTTACAGAAGATTTCACTGAGCCTTGGTAGCAGGATTTCTATGTCAATGCATACCATATATTTGTATCTGGACATAGCCATACGTTGTTCTTTTATGCTGTCCCTCTTCAACTCTGCTGAGTTGGTTTTCTAGGTATATTTTCTCTACACTTGTTGCTGAGAAGAACCAGCTAGCTGTGGATGAATACGCTTGTGAAATTCCATCCCTACTGAAGGAATATACCATTCCGCAACTGATTTATGTAGTAGATGAGGCTGATGTAAAAATGTAGTACATTTAGTTGCTATCTGTGTGCAAAAGCCAGGCAAGAAATGTTGTGTTAAAGGAAGGCCTGTTTCGTCGTCATGTGCCATGTTTCTGTATTGTGTGCTAGAAACAGGCAATGGAGAGGGCACAACTAACAAGCTGAAATGTTTTCTGTGTATCAGAAATGTTTTCCAGCTCATGGATATTTCATAGCAGGCCAATTCACCTTCTTGAGAAGAAAGAAAAAGACCTGGCTTGGCTTTAAGTATATAGAATTCTTTACTGTATAAGACAAAATTGTGGCAGTTTTTCCTGTTTCAGCCAAGAAAGATTTGACTTCTGTCTCTCTAGTATCTACATATTTGGATGGACTTCCGTGTCTCAATTTTGCAGTTTGGTCCTTGTGATTCCAAAAGTATGGTCCTTGTGGTCCAAAGTATGCCTAGACTCATTTCTGGATAAAAATCCTTTGTTAAGCTTCTGGAAAGGAATATATGACTCTTTCCTGTGTTCAGTGAGCGAGTGACACACACATGGGAGGAAATGGGGACTGGGGAGAGAAGGCAGCCTTCTCGTGTAATTGTACTATGTGCGTTCTCTGCAGGAGACTTTTAAATACAGATAAAACTAAGGAATCTTCTGTTTGTCAAGCCTCAGTTCTTTCAGGGGTGTCATGTCACCATAATATGTGTTAAGTCTTCTAACTGAAAGTCATAACTGAAATCGCTACAACAGATTTAAAAATCATTATTAGGTCTTTAAGATGTCACACAGATTCAAAGGCAAAGAGGCTAGTTTGCCTCTTTGAATTATACTGCATTCAGGGCTGCGTTATTTCAGAAGCTTGTCTGCTATGCCGCACTGTCAAACCTTCATTGCTTCAAATGTCACTTCTAGTAGGAGCAGTTTTTATAACTACACAGTAAACTCAAGATGGCTTAATGGAAATGATTTCTTCATGTGTCAAAATGAGCCCTTTGTTTCTTATTTTACTCTTTTGTTGCCTGCAGCTAATCTGCTTTTTGGGTTATCAGATCCAAGCATCTTACAATGCTGACTCTAGCAGTGGCATTCAGCTGGAATGCTGCCTTTTGTTTACTGGTTTCACCAGGCCTCCAGTGCTTTCTTTGGTCATCTGGTGGCTCCACTAATGTGATTTGCACTCCCAGGCTCTGCAGGTAGTCATGGGCTTTTATAAGGGAATTAGAGGAAGGCCTGCCACCCTGGTTGATAATGAATCCACAGGGTATTCCTTGTTTGTGTTTTGTTTTTCCTTTTTTTTTTTTTTTTTTCCGGAAAGCAGACTGCACTCTGATGTTTTATGGAATTCTATTTCACTCTGCTTGGACTTCAGCTCCTAAAGTTCCTTTACCTGCCCGTGGTGACGTTCATTTTGCTTTGAATAGAAGTCCTGAATCCTATTGATCAGAATGGCATTTGGGTCTGTCTTAGGATTTGTAAATAAATACTGAAAAATAGATGGCTAAACAAATACTCAAAACTTCTTTATTACAAGGAATAACATATAAAAATTGTTCCTGGTACTGAATGTAGTAAGGACTAAGGAAAAATCTCCACCTTTGCAACACCTTTCTATTAAAATATCAAATGTTAGCATATGCAGGGAAATTGAAGTGTTTTGCTAATGTGGCCGCAACTGGAATCGCAAAGTTTTGCAAGCACACCAGAAGTAGATGCAAGTTTAGGAGCACCCTCAGCACAGTCTTATAATTGTGAGCCAGAGAAGGACATAGTCAAGTAAATATTCTATTACAGTTCTTGCAAAAACACACTGATTTTTAGTTATATTACAGACTTATATATATATATGTGAAGAGTATTCTCAGAAAAGAGTATATGCTAAAAACTGACTTACACTCTTTTTCTAAAGTAGAGTTTCAGACTCTGAGGAGTTAAATTGAGTAGAATGTCAGATGCTGAGTAAGATGCCATTCCTTCTTATATCCACAACCTCTTACTTAAGTATACTTGTGGATTTGAGTAGGGATTAATAGAGTGATTAGGGGTTTGGGTTTTTTTCTTCAGATTAGCCCTGCAGTTTTGTTAGGGCCGGCATTTGGCTTGCACAAAAACAAGCACAATGTCAATGTTTTTAAAGCTTCCCACTGGTCAAATTAAGACTCAGCTTACAGTGGCAGGATCTGCATATTTTTATCTCTTCACACAGTATTTTTCACCTGTTTTTGTTGTTTTAGAGTGGAAGATAACAATTTCTGTGATAAAAGCAAAATCTGAAAAGGACTTTGGAAATAAGTAGGCCCTTTTCATGCAAAATCAGATAATACTGAATCTTTTTCTTATTGTTATTTACCTTGAGAGTAAGTCTGTTATCCGAGTCTGAAGAATTTAGACTGATAGGAGTTGTCACTGATATGTGGTTTATAGGGTTGGGTCTTAAGAGCTGAAAAAAGCTATAGAAAAACTGAAATGAATAACCAAGTTTTAGTGCCCTCACTTTGTGCTGTTATGTGGCACTGATGCTGTAAGGATTTATCTGTGTTTCATTTATAGATGCATGCGTTTGTTTTTAACAAGTTAAATGAGTATCAGAGTGTATGAATTTCTGCTCAAAGAATGTCAGTGAAGTTGTTGAGTTGGTATTTCTACTTCAGCAAAAATGATGTAGGCATTCAGGTGCAAGGTTTTTAATAGTGGACATACAAAGCAAGGGTATATTGATTGAGTTTTACTAGGTTGACAGCAGCACTGAAGGTCCTTGTGACCCAGAATTTTCTGACCCATGAAATCTCCATTTTCCCTCTATTGGTAATGTTATCGTGAACTACAGAGGACTGAGAAATGTATCCTGTGTGACCCAAAACATTGATTAGCTATCTATAAATGGAAAGTTATTTTGGGCTTATTGCTAAAAATGTGTTTGCTACTACGAACTATAAGGGATGGGCTTAAATTGCATTCTTAAACAAATGTTCTGTTAACACAATTCCCTAAGGCAACAGCTGATACTTACAGGTACAAATGAGATCTGCTGTATTTTTCTTCAAAATGCGGATTTCGCATGCTTGGCTATTAAATATTGCCAGTGAGCAGAAATCAAGATTTTGCTCTAGAAGTGGTACTTGCGCCTGTTTGAAGGAGATAAATGACAGTGAGGAATTTGGAAGAGTTCCTTCTAAAAATGGTAAACATCCAAGATTCCTGAAAACAAGCCTGTAACGCACACACACTCATGCCAGCATGCAGATTTTACAGCTCTGTCCAGAGCACAGAAGGAAGATAAATCATGGCCATCCCCCTCTCATTTTTGCAATGGTTCAACCCGGGGGTTCAGCTGAAGGACTTAAGAAGTTTTTGAAGTGCAAATAGACTGGTGCAGGGTAAACCTTTTCAGAGTTTCATTTAGATGGATATTTTTTTTTTCTATGTGGATTTCTGGCACCAGCTGAGATCTGGAAGGCCACGGGATTTTTTTGTTTTTGATCAATCAAGCAAGCAGAACTTGCCATGGGGGTGTACATTCTCTGCATACATATTGATCCCATTGTGTTTAAAAGTAGTTAATTTAATCGGGCCTTTTTGAAACCTTCCCCAGTAAGACTTGTGTTAATGGAGCTGTCATTTCAAGGTCATGTTTCATTGTCAATAACTTAATGGCAATGACAGAAGTTACCTATAAGTTTAATATCAATATTTCAGTTATTCTATCTTAAAATGGAATTGAATGAGAACTCATTTTACATACATGCATGTAAAAATATTCAGTTTCCATTGAAAAACGTTGCTTTCATTAAGTGGGAGATTTTTCAAGCAGTTTGGTGTTACTGAACACTTTAATGCCAACAGTTGTGTCACTATTCACTGCTGTTTGGATCAGTACCCTTGGCGTGCCATGCTGTGCAGGGAGTTTGACTCCAATAACCTATTTTACATCTTGTCTCCTATAGCAAAATGGTTGTAACGTCAGACTTTTTATTCAGGGCTCTTTCTAGTAGTTTTGACCTTTTACCTCACACTTCATCTTGTTTAAAAGCAGCAGCGTGCAGAAGATGGATTGCATATTAACCATAAACACTTCTCCCTACTGTGATAAATATTTGGAGATACAACATGTAAGAACTGTCTGTATGATAAGATGCCCATTTGAGAGCAGAATATAGGTTTTATGAGGCAGGATACAGTTTTCTACTTTTTGTTCCATACCTGAAGTCAAGATTTTCAAGTATTTCAGATGAAAGCACTATATAATTTCCAAGAATTTTCCTTGTGAAGAACTTAACTGTAGACCTAGTTATTTGCTTCTTTGGTTTGATAGTGTTAGGAGCTTCAGAAAGTTATCCCAGACATCTTGACACTCAAATAGAGTTGCTGGTGGAAACTGGATTCAGATACTGTGGCAGAATGTGCCTGTAAATCTCCCAGACTTGATTTTCTCACTACTTTTCTTCTTGGTAGTTGTAGCATGCCTTGAGCCCTGCTGCTCGACTGGGGTTCCAGAGCAATGTGGACTGAGCAGGCTGGGATGTGAGGTGGAAAGCAGTCTTGCATTCAACTCTTTCAACTATGTGCTAATAATTATCCTCTGTACACTTTCCTATGTGTCTTTTCCCAAGTTGAATGGGTTTTATGAAAGATTTCAGTGCCAGGTCACACGGTGGCTCAGAATGGGAGAGAAGCTCTAAAGATTGTGTGGGGTCCAGAGTTGGGATCCTTTTTAGGAAGGACCAGACTTGAGTGGTTGTTTGTTAGTTTTATTTCCATTTGTTGGAGGTCCAAAATGGTACTGCATGGTATACTATGGGAAAATCACCTACATTTAAAATTACTGTATATATACCTTACTTCTGGATTTATAGTCTGGTGCTTTGATGTTAGCTGTCGTGTGAGTGTAATAGAAAGAGTCCAGATTGGGATAAGGACCTAAAATCATAACTCATCACAAATTCTTTAGCCATCAGCTGAAGAAATGCATATTGTGACTTCCACCTGAGTTTACACTGAACAGAAAACATTTGGTTAATAGGCTGCCTATCCTGGATTTTGTTTTATAACTCTAGCTTTTATGTCCATTATACTCACATGCTGTCAGACTCATGTACTGTAATGATGGCTATTTCCTGTAGCATTTGAAAGCTGAACATGAGATGTTATATAAAGCTTTGCTGAGAGAGAAGGGAATTCTTTGCATCTCACCACAGAGAAGGGATTCCCAGCATTTGTGGCAGCACTTTTGCGACTATGTCTCTGGGAGATGCTAATATGACCTTCCCTTTGTTAAGTAAGAGATTTCTAGCACCACCCAGGGTGCCTCCCTCTTCAACAAGTCCTGTTCCACCATAGAAAATGGGTAGAGAATTTTGGGCATACTTCAAATCCAGCAGTTTTTGCTTCTGTCTTATTTGGCATAGAGTGCAGATCTTCATTTAGAAACAGACATTGTTCTTAGTCAGGTCTGTAGGTGTTGGCTGGAGAATCCATCATTCTCATTTAATTTTTGTTGTAAATGGTATGTGTTTAAATGTCAAAACACTGGGGGGTTTGTTACTTGCAAATTACAGATTTATCAAGCAGCCATGACATTAAAGTAATCTTACTCTAGTTAAAATATGTGTTCGTCAAGGGCACAGGCTTGCATAATGATTCTGAATTCCTGTAGAACTGAGCTGAGCAACAGCTGGTCTGGAGGATGTGTAGATTTTAGCAAGGTAATGTTTGTGTTTTGGCGAAGGACTTGTGTGACATGATGCTGAAACTGTCCTAAAGTGCCTTCTTCCTCCATTGAAGTCTGTAGGGATCCTGAGACAGCTCTTGTGTGAAATTTCTCTGTTC
The DNA here is from genome assembly GCF_037157495.1 of Lathamus discolor. NCBI lineage: Eukaryota > Metazoa > Chordata > Aves > Psittaciformes > Psittacidae > Lathamus > Lathamus discolor. The sequence continues at coordinate 111,249,110 of NC_088885.1, forward strand.
TCTCTGGGCCTCTTGATTTTATCACAGGTAAATTCTACAAAAATCTTCCATGGGTATTAATAAAATTAAACAAAATAGGCCACCAACACCACTGACTACAGCTACAACAGAAAGAATTCTCTGTTTGGCCTTCAATTGTCTCAGATTCCTTTTCTCTGCAATTGTTTTTCCTTTTTTTTCCCCCACTTGAGAGAGGTTTATGGTGCTGTGTCCGTCAGGATAACTGTGTCTTAGGGTTGAAGTTGTATTTCTCCCCGAGTTCCTAGAGGTGATGTTATCTTTTGTTCACTCAGCAGTATGGTCATTCCTGAGAGCATCTGTCACTTTAGGCATTGTAAGATGGATGAGTCTCAAGTGAACTGCTGGTTGAAGCAAATGGTGAAAATAAGAAAAAGCCAAGGGGGTTGGGGAGTCTTCAGAGGGGACAGACAACAAGGAAGCACTGTTAGAAATCAAAAGTAAGCCAGGCGGCCCTGGAAGAAAGAGCCGAGATGGATCACATGTTAGCAGATCCCACAGGTCTCGGAAATGAAGATTGGTGGCTGATGAATTCTGAAGAACTTGACAAAAATGTTGCTGATTTGTTTCCTACTTCATTTGCAAATAAGGGAGGGCCAGAAGGAGATGATCTGAACATCAGATGAAGATATTGTTTGATTTAATGTTTTTTTTTTGTCACATTGTGTTGTAAGGTCAGGACAAATTAATGCTGCCAGTGAGGAAAAGGGTTTGTGGTATGCTGTCTGTCTCAAATATTGTGTGAGAATCTGTCATTTTAAAACCAAACCACTGTATCATCAGTTTAGCTTTTGGAAAAAGCAGTAAGCTTAAAATCCACAGCTATTTGTATTTCAGAAGGTACTTCATGTTTTTAAAAGAGGGAAGATTCACTACAGTCTCTGGTTTAGTTGGAGTAATTGAGTCAAACATTTTAGCTGAAAGAAAGTGATGAAAAAAACCCTACACGAAACCCACAAGAAAACTCCCCCCAAGCCACTGACGAGCAAATCCATCCCCCTCCCAAGGAGAGCAAAGGTCTGTGTTTGCAAAAGCAGCCAGCTAAGGACAAAAGGCACTTACAGCCCCAGTGTGTGTCAAGGTTTGGGAAGGGTCCAGGAGGATCTTGGCTTGAAAAATTATTTTGTCACACTATTGGCATTGGTCCATAAGGGGAAGCACTGGTTGAAAGGTGAAGAAATTAAGATGATTAGAAGCTTTAAAGCTTCACAAATGGTAGAGTATCTCTCTTCTCAATGGATGTAAATAATAGATGAAAGACTGAGAGTGACAACAAAGGATCGGGGCCTTTAAGAGAATGTGTGCAGCCTGAATAGAGGTCTGTGGCCTAGGGCCAAAGGTCTTAGCTTTGAGTGTAATTAGAAGAAAATACAAAAATGTCATTACTAGCAGGTGAAATGTTCAGCACGTGTCTGAAAAATAGCAATTTCAGAGCCAGGAGCTGTTGGAATTGGATTACTGACATTCTGCAATCACCGAAGGCTCTGCAGAGCCCTACAGTTTGGTCAGAAGCTGTGTGCATTAACCTTGTTGGCCATCTGCAATGGAGTCACTGTTAGCATGGTGGGGATGCACAGCCCAAGGGAGCATCGCGGCTCCTTGGCCGTAGAGTTGTTCAATGTCTTTGCTCACAGCAAGCCTCTCCAAAAGCTTTCCTGAGTGAGAGGTAAGGGTTATAGCTGCACCCTTCTAATAGGCTGATTTTTATTATGAAGAGGAGGGGCAGGAAGCTTAAAAATACATTGGTTTAAGTTCAAAAACCTGGGTTTTGAATTCTAGGTCTACAGCTGAAAGAGTCATGCGCGTTGTGGTTTTGAGAGCAGGCCCAAGTCTGTGGTCCCATCTTTAAGCCTAAAATCCCATTTGTGAGCAACAGAGAAAATTCCTTTAAATCTTTTGGCAAAATATTGTTCATTTCTATTGAGAAGCCAAACCAGCTTATGTGCCTAAGAAAGTCTTGTCGAAGTCCAGTCAATGATAACTTAATTTAAAGCTTTTCCTGATGATAATTACTGTTCTGTATAGCCATAGATATTTTAGAAGTTGCTCTTCTGCCTGATGCTTGCTACACCATTGATGTCATTCTTTGGGGTATTTCAGGTGTATTCTCTTTTATAAACTGCAATTTGTATTAGAAATGTTTTCACTTAAATACCTTTCTAGGATGTCAGATAGGAGAGCAACCTGCTAATTCTGATTTCATTTTGAACATTGATCTCCATTTCAAGCGTAGATAACTGCTCACCTATTCTGTTTATTTCTTTTTAAACCAATAGGAAAATAATTGTGTCTACATTATCATTTTTATATATATATATATATATATATATATTTCTGTGACAGTTAATTTTCTCATAGTGCTGGGCTAAGTTCCTAATATTTCATCTGGCAGCTTCAGTGCAAAATACATGCAGATGATTTTGTGACAGACATGTTCTTTACTTCGGGTAGAACACAGAAAAGCAGCCCTGCAGATTCAACCAAGTATTCCTATAAATATAAAAGATGCTTTTTTAAGTTGTCAGCCCTCCTTTCCTCACCCCAGTTCAATTTTCACCCTAAACCAGGTTTAGCTAGTCAGGTTTTCTTGGGTTGCTATAAACTATATGCTGTCACAAGTAATTCTGATCTTTTTTCTCCTTTCTTATTTTTCAGGTGTTCAGGAGTTTTAAACAACTTCGCAGCAAGGCTTCTCAGACTCTTAGCTGCGTCCTTTAATCATGACTGCATTTCAAATAGGTTAAAAGGAATCCGAGAAGGTACTTTACTTGCCTTTCCTAATAGACAATATATTGCTTGTTTTTGTTCAGCATCTGTGCTTTCATTTGCATCGACTACATTTTAGGAACAGTGTGGACTGTAAATAATTATTTTAGTTTTGCTTCAGGCATGTGCAGTGTTTAGGTTCTTCCAAAAAAAAACCTGAAATCCAGTTCATATAATTAAACAGCCTTCACCAAAGAGGGCTGATTTGTGCTTCCATGTTTTTTTGTTACACATCCGCAGTGAGATCAACATTATTTAATGACATTTCTTTTGAAGCTGTAACAATTTTCATCTGCTGTTCTACTTAGAGCCGCTGCAAATACCTAAGCAGCTAGCTAAATAGCTGTTTTATGCACTTGGAGGATGGATGTTTGTTTGCTTGTTTGTCCTCTCAAAGGCTTTAAAACAAATGGCAAGAAGAATGCAGATCTTTGTAATGATCGGGATAGATTTGTGCTTCCAACTGAGATTCTCACACGTCTTTTTTTCCTGACTTCTTAAAGGGGAAGGGGGGGGAGGCTTACCTCAGTATACAATATTGGGCTCGCATAGTTTCTTGTTGCATTTAAATAGCCAGCGTACCCAGAAGGCTGAAGATCTATTCCTGCTTTATGACCTGTTGTATCCCTGGGGCAAGGGCAGCGCAGAGCAGAGCAAGGGGGTCATGGCCACAACCCAGGTTGAGTGGCGCTTGCGGGTTCCCAAAACCTGCCTGCAGGAGCACTTTGCTTGGCAACATCTGGAACATGGTAGAGTCTGGAAGGGGGGGGAACCTCTAGGATTTTGCTTTGCCAGGTGCTAGGAGGAAGCAACATTAGCCTTTTTGATGGGGGGGAGGCAGATTCTGTAGCCCTGAAGTTAGGCTAAACAATTGCAGAGGTCAAAGGACAGCTGAGTGCGGTCAATGAGACACCCTGGGGTGTATTTTGTTACTTAGTAAAAGGAGCAGCATCCTAAAACCCTAAAGGATTCTCTTGAAAATCTGTGTTGTGAAAAGGTTTTATGAGTCTGATGGCAAAAAGTGCTGATTTAGCTAAGGAATGCTTGCTTTTGTCTAAATGAAAGGCTAATCCTTACCAAATGTTGGCAGCTATTATAGTGCAGTCAATGCGGGTCTGAAAGGACAGTTAGAGTAGAAGTGTACTTTGAGATCCCAAATGTTTATCATTTTAATGGTTCTGTAACCAAAAGGATTTCTGAACTTTCACCTTTGATCCTAAAATTTATACTGTGAGCAGAATACTTGAAAAAGTAAGAAGTAAAAAGCTTGACTTACAAATTAAAAGAGTTTGTTCCTTAGGGAGCTGCGCCTGCCTGGTTATTCTATATCCCCTGGCAAATTCGCTTTCAACATCAAGATACTGCCTAGTTTAAACTATGACTTCTTTTAATCTACTATTATTAATTGGTTGAAAAAAAATGTGGGGATTTCCTGGTCTCCAGCAGTATTTGCTGTTCTTGTTTTAGTGCTCACAAATAATGGTAAAGAATAGGTTTTGATTAATTAATTCCTACAATTTGTTTGGCATTATCTTACTTTGAGGCGACAGCTTATTAACACTTAACATTTGTCATAGAAACAGATAAGAAATCAATGTCAGAGCCAAGACCTTGTAAATAACCCAAAAGGAAATGTAATAATGGCTGTCTTCACCAGAGAGGTGGTGGGGGAAGGACCAGGCATGTGGCAGAAAAGGTTCAGTGCTTTTTGTTTTCCTTTGGAAGGGGGGGTTGCTGCAAGACACAACCCGGGGCCTCGCACTCTTTGGCCCTCCTGTCTTACGCAAACACTCATTGTTGTGTTAGGAAGAAAAAGATCCTCGGGAGCCAGCGGTGCTGGCGTTTTTATAGTGACTAACTTGGTGTTTCATTGAGATCTTTAAGAGAACACTGTAAGAAAGAGCAGTAAAAAAGAATACATTACATAATTTTAAAGTGGGGAAAAGGAGCAAAGAAGTTAAGTAATTATTTTTTCTTTTTTTTTAATAAAAAATCATGCTTGCAAAATCCAGCTCTCCAAAGAGCTTAATTTTTAAACTCCTCAGAATTACTCTATGCAGGTGCTTAACATTGATTTACATCAAGGTTAAGGCACCTTTAAACAAATAAAGTTGGGAATGGATAAACCTACTAAAATACAAATCGCCTATTAAACAGAGAAGATGTTTGCATAGCATTCAGGTTGCTACAAAACTGACACATGTCTTGAAACCCTCCTGATAACCCTTTCTAAACTCATCAGGAAATGATAGCATGTGTGTTTGAGGGGTACACAAGGGAGTGGCCAGATAGGATAGAGATGGAAGGTCAGGCCTTAACTTTGACTTTCTAGGCTTCAGCTTCATACTTTTGCAATAAGGCAATAACAAATGAAGAAATGATTTAGGTGCTTTATTTATCAAGGAGGTTGGACTGGCCTTGGCTGTAGAAACTCAGAGATGTCTGTTTTCAGTTTTATCCCTATAAACAATGAGTATCACATTTTACATGTATATCTATATGGAATTAAAGGCTATATAAAATGTATAATAAAACTGCTTAGAGAAATACATATTTGAGCTGTAACGCTTAATTTTATTTGTAACCCTAGAATTTAATTACTCAGTGTGTAAAATGGAAGTGTATGAATTATTAAGACTTCTTTTTTCATCTACTGGAGGAAAATTCTTCTTTCTTTACCAAGTGAATATTTATCAGGTTTGGGGGATTTTTTTGTTTGGGCTTTTTCTTTTTTCCAAGTGGATTTTAGCCTACAGTGGGAATTTTATCCATAGTATTTATATTCTGCTGTGGCAGCAGTCAAAAAAAAGTACTATGAGCACTAGTTTCTTGAACGCCAGTATTTACTGGAAGTTTTCTATGCATGCCTTCAAGAATGCATAGAACCTGGGAATTTTCTGTGTTAGACTCACTAAAACATAATAGCAGCTTTGGGAATCAAGATTGCCTCTGCTGGCATGTTTGTGTTGTGGATAGACTAGTTCAGGCTGCAAGCATCATTAAGACTTTTCCTTTTGGGAAAAAAACAAGTCAAGAAGCATATCTAATGTCTTCAACAGATAATGTATTTTATTATCACTTTTTTCTTCTTCCAAGACATAAAGATCCCATATACAATTTATCGTAGTGGGTCATAAGTTGCATCACAGCACGAAAATAAGCATTAGAAAGAGAAAATGGTTTTCTTCTGCTATTAAGTGTTAATAGTATGTAAGTTTGAATTTTTGCATTTCTGTTTTAAGTAAAGATAAAGGTTTTTCTTTGCCAGACCTAAATGGCATTATAAAAATGCCATTTGTGGATATTTATCTAACAAATACATATTGGGATTCCTAAGTATGTAGAAAAGGCAGCTTGAATGTCAAAGCTCTTCTTTTAAGATACATGCCTGGACGTGGTGTTAAAGTTTTGTGCTGCTGATCGCCTGTTTGTTGCAAATTTCATCTTAACTGAAATCTGGAATGTTGCAGAAGGCCCAGTAGTGATGCACATCTTTGATCTCAAACAGGGGTTGCCTCTGGTAATTTCAGAGATTCTGGACAGAGCTTTGTTTATTTTACCGAAGAATTTGTGGTATTCTGGGGAGGGGAGAAAGTGGAGTCAGCTTTGACACATGATGAACACGTGTAAAAGGAAGAACTCCACAAAGCACTCTGCACTTTGAAGTTCATTTCCACTGAAATTAAATATGATAAATTTCCCACTTTTTTTGGAAATTAAAGTTCTGTGAGCAATTTAGACACTGCTTCCCAGCACCAGAGAAGATGCAAAAAATGCCCAAACGATGTTAGACTTGACATTACTTGTGAATTTAAGCTAACTGTTGCAGTTTTGACTTATGCAGGGATTTCTTGTCCATTCAGTGCGTTGCTTTTTGCATAGAAATAGCCATGAAAGCAGCTGGCTTTGGTCAGGGGTTGGGTTTATTTGGTCTCTGCATCAAGGGCTAAAAGTGACTGCAGAAGAATGAGGTTGGATATGCCTCTTTATGGGAGCTTCAGGTAAGAAAAAAAATTGTTCTTTCTGATGCATATTCTGAGTTCAGAGGAGCAGAAATGTGGTCATTTTGACCTATTTAAAAATGGTGTTTTCAGAAGAGCTGTGCAGGAACGTGCTCTGAGTAAATTTGGTGGGCATTTTGTCACAACCTTTTTGCAAAAGAAGAGGGGTTTGCTTCCACCTTAGATGGTTTCTTTTTAGGGCTGATGGTTTCCAAGCCTCGTAAAAACCAAGGAGACCTCTCTTTCTGACTAGCTTTGTTTTCAGGCAGGGCTTTAGGGAGGAAAACAGTATTTTTTCAGAGAAGGTGAGGAACCAGCAACCCACTTGAACTTCTGCTATCCAAGTGTGTGTTAGGGAAGGTGAGTTTGATTGCTTAAGACAATCTACCACTCCTTGATTTAATTTAACCTTTTAATTCTTAAATCTGTGTTAGGGATTTGTTTCATCATCTTCCTGGAGAGGGAAAGGAATACAACTTGATGCTTTCGGCTAGGTTATGTGCTTTACTGATGAAGCACTTGTGGGAAACGCTGCATGTGAGGCTCTTGGGTACAGGGTGTTATCCTTTGCAGTGCTGCAGACATATTCTGGATGCAGAGACTCTCTTTTTTTTCGAGTTGGTAACCCTGAGATTACTTTCAGGTTGTGTATTTGAAGAACTGCCATGCTAGATCTCCAAATCTGCCAGCTTCAACGGAGGGGAAAGGACTGCTTACGGCAGAAGCTTACAAAGTCCTACTCCAGTGCTTTATTTGTAGTCTATTATAGCTGTCACAAACCAGAACACGCACCAGATAATATGAATGCTGTGGAAAAAGAAGATACTGAGTGGATGTTCCTGAAGAATCAGGTCATCTCTGTTTAAAAAGTTTTAAGAGCCGATGTAATCTGTATTACCATTATGCCTATTACTCAGAAAGGTATATTTTTAGTGCTGTCAGTACGTGTTGTTAGAATTAAGAATTTTCAGAGCAACTAATGTCTCTGTAAGACAAATAGCAGCAATTAGTTTATATTGCTTGGCAATAAAAATTTCTTTTGTCTCCCTTATTTAGTAACACTTTTACATGAGAAAAAAAAATCTAAAAAATAAATAATAAATAAAAAAAAAAAGCACAGGGAAAACCACTTTTACTGCAGATACAGATACCTGGCATGATTTTTGTTGAGGTTTTTCTGCTTAACAGTTGTACTGTGCAATCTGAAGTTGAAGTGTGTCAGAAAGGATGGCATTTTAGCTTCCATTTTCTGGACCTTAGTAGTGAATTTTTACACTGCTTTTCTGTCAAATAATGTTATCTTGATTAGCAGTCTTAAAAAATGTCAAGCAGTGTGTGTATAAGTTCCTGTAGAAATGGTAGCTGGTGCATGCAATAAATAAAAGCATAATCTATGATGTTTAAAACATATATTTTTGCAGACTAATGGCCTAAAGATTTACAATAATTTACATACATCATTTACTAAGCCATAGTGCACAGTACTACTCCATAGTCCTAATGAAGAAATAAACAACAGCAGGCAGGTGACTATGTGCCTACCGTATAGAGGTTTGAAGGCAGATAAGTGGTGTAGAAAGGATGTGCAGGAAAAAACATTAACAAGAATTCCAAACATTACGAACAAGTTGAGCAAACTGTGTGGTTGGAAAACACATAAACATCGTTAGCTTCCTATGGTGGTTTTCTTTAGTCCAGTTGTGTTGAAGAGTTAATATCAAGCTTTACTGATAAGATATTCAAAGGATGCTCGGGATTGTCGGAGAAGTGCTCAGCATCTTCGTAACCTAACCACATCTGCTTGATAGAGATCATCATGCCTTCTGTTTCATGAGCAGTGCAAGTTGAGATATCCTTATTAATGTTCATATCCTGTCATTGTATGGCTCTTTTGAAACACTGGTAACTTTCCCTTTCTCAGGACAGATGCAATCCCTCAGGGAAAAAAATATAGTTCATGAAAGTAAGCAGTTAGTGATATTTATCAGCATTAAAATTGTTGACAAATGCGGACTTGTGTTTTGTATTTAGAAAGATGTGACAAGACTGTAATAGTTCTGAATAATTTGAACTAGTACTTACTTGATATGGTTGTTAGCTAACAACTTACAATAAGATCTGTGTATTACTAGCACAATATATATTGTCAGTGAATGACTGTACACTTATGCATATGAAAAAGTATATAAAAGTAACAAGGTTTCAATAACTGTTAGATTTGGGAACAGGTATCAATTTTGAATACATGATTTGGGGAACAAATTTGGGCTCAGAAAAACATTTCAGTAAGGAGCAAAATGCTACATGCAGTTATGGTCATTTAAATAGTTATTACACTAATTATTTATACACTACAGCAGTTTTATCTGCTGTGCTACTAGCGGTGGTAGCTGAAAGGATTCAGATGTGTACCTTGCCTAATTGTGCTACAACCGCAAGTTGCTAGGAGAATAAATCATAATTCATGTCTGCAGCTAATTGCAAAATCAAAATTACACAGCAAAAATATGCCTTAATCCTAGAGCTGGGATTAAGCACCACTACCAATTTGGTTGTACTGCACCGGCATTAATAATGTGGTTAGTAGTCCTATTGATTTAGGGCAGAGAACATAAATGAGGAAAGTTATGTATAAGCATGCTCATTTCAAGGAAGCAGGCTGGGATTTTCAGAAGTACTCCTTAGTGACTTTTTGTGCCCCTTGTGCAATGAGTGTGTAAGCATCCAAGTACATATTCCTTTTAAATGTGTGAGTACATACTCCTTTTAAAATAATGAAGTCTTCAATATTAGTGGAACTTCAAAATTAAAAGCTAGATTTGTTGGGTGATAACTTTTTTTTTCCACCTGAATGTTTTTCTGTCGAAAAGAAGAGAGGAAAAAAGAAAATGTAGCTCTCTTGTTGAAGGTGGATGATAATGTTCCATTCCCTATGTACATTGTGAAAGATCCCAGTAGCATAAAAAGATTTGCTCCATCTTCTACAAATTAATTTCAAAAACCCTGGAAAAAGGTCACAGTCACTCATCTGCTAATTTCATAACAACATTTAAAAGGGCTCTAAAAGCCTTAGAGTCAGAATACGCTAAATTGAGATGATTAACTCTGGAAAGCTTCTATATTACGAAAGACATTGCATTTCTGGCAACTGAATTTTCATTAACTCTTCTACTCTTCTATAGCCTTTATGGTCAAATTCATTGTCGTCTGACTTCCTGTCACTGTTCACAGCCCTGTATCATTGACCTTTCCATGAAACAACAGGGGATGCAATGGGAGAAGACTAAGAAGGATATACATATATTAAATATTATAAACACAAAATATGGTTTATTTTTTCTAATTAAATTCCTTTTTCCACAGTAAGAAGGCAGAGGAGAAATACTTAGGCAAATGGTATATTTGCAGAAGTTGGGGGGTAGAGGACGGTTGTGTGAACAGATGTGGGTGGATGAGAGTGTAAAAAAGACAGTAACAGTGTATGGGTGCATGCAACTGGTGATATAGTGCCTATCTGTATGTGAGCATTTAAATGCAGAAGACAGTCTTTGCCCATGAAAATGAGCTGTGCATTTACAATAGTTGTCAAAAGATGCTCTTGATTCCAAGTACCCCACCAAATGGTATTGGCTAGTTTTGCTTCATTAATGTTCCAGTGTCTTTATAGTACTTTTTCATGTAGTTTTACATATTCAGGAAGGCATATATTGCTTTAAATGCTTCTATTATAGCGTCATTTATTCACAGAAACTAACTTTTGCATAGTGTGCAGTCACTGTATGAGTTCACGTGAATTAAGTAGTGAGTTCAGATGTCTTCTTTCATCTGCTTGTTTATTGATGAAATAGCATCAGATGAAGTTTGCCACATGCTTAATCCTTGAATCTTCTCAGTCCTTGCTAGAGGAATGTGTTGAGCATTCCCAGTGCACTGACAGCACAAATTTCCCTCTCTCTGTGTGCCATGAGAGTTCAACCAACCTGAAATGCAACATTTCTTTTCTGAATGGGAGCAGTAACCTAGAGAAGAGTAAATTCAGTGCGAGGTCTGTGCAGTTCTTGTCACAAAGCTTCATGTGCAGAAATCTTGTGGAACAATTTCCAGCTCCAGTTTGGGGAGAAGAAAAACTGACTGTTGTTGGGTTTATGTCATTTGATTCTATCTACCCAGTCTTAACTTTAAAATACTGTTTTAAACCTTCAGCCTTACAAAAGGTTGCATCTGAAGCTTGAGACATTTTTATCAGAACATTTGAAAGATGAAGGAAAATGTGGGAGGTTAGGCAATAAACGTAAGTGCTGAACTTGTAACTTAAAACTTCTGAACTACCACTTTGTAAAACTTGACTTGAGCTTAACTTGCAGTAACACTGCACCTCACAATATATTCTATCGTTGATTGCAGCTGTAAACTCCTTTTTATGTGTACAGTTCAGTAAATAATACTGTTAAAAGAACCCTAATGAGACATTCCAAATTTTAAGTAAAAGAGATGAGATTATGTTTCAGTTTCCATTCTTGGTGGTTTTCCTTTTTCACCTTCAGTGTTAAATCACTGCTGATTTATACTCTGAAACTGAAAACTCCCAAATCACTGACTTTTAATTTAAAACTGCAATTCAGACTTAATTTTTGCAGTATTTGGGGGTGATTTAAAGTTCACAGTTTCATGCATGTAAGTTCAATTTACTAACACCATCCTGAATTCAGGTGTGAATTTTATCTTTAGTATGTTTATTGTTTCGTGAGCTATGACTGAAGACAGTGGGTATAGTCATGGGGTGGAAGGGATGGAGCAGTAAGGGCATAGCAGCCTCCGTATTAAGCACCACTTGTGATTTGCTTTCTGTTTCACACTTTGGGAAAACAGCTGCCCTATTGCACCATCCTGTGTGTGTGTAGCTCTGCCGTGTATCCATTTGTCTTTCTCTGTCCGTGGAATTGTCCAAATCACAGGTAATCTGATGCAGTACTCCAAGTACAAATACTATGAATTGAGCCATAAGAGGAAAAACCTCGTCAGGAAAAAAAAAGCATCCTTGATTTTTCCCATTCCTCTGGCACAGTAGTGGCAATATCAGACCGAAAGACTGGATTTTATCAATATTGGATGCTATATATACTTTCTTCAAAATAAAATGAAAACTAAAAATGAAAGAAAACTCCACTGTAAACAGAGTCAATACAAACTAACCGTGTTTTTCCTGAAAGACTTTGTGAATGATTTATCTACTACTTGCTACAGAAGATTGTAAATTCTTTTACAGTTGAATTTGAATATTCTTAACCAAGACAAAAGCGGGGCGAGTATCTCAGGATCTTGAAAGGACTGTGGGGGGGGAAAAGGGATCTTACAAAGGTTATGAGGTAAGGGATCTGTTAATGAGACTACCCTGCCTTGCGCTCTCGTATTGACTCACACATGTCTTTCCCTACTGAATGCTACAGTTAATGCTGGATATATATTTTTTACTTCGAAGTCTACACTTTTAATTAGTATACATATTTGTTGTTGTCATTATCAATTGTCATCCTTTCTGCTGTATGCATGTTCATAATGCATCCTAATGATACTCTAATAGGAAAAAATAATACTCTCAGAACATCAATAAGAATGACGTAAATAATAGAAAATGCTAGCTGTGCCTGAAACAACCAGTTCCCAAACAATTCTGCAGCATAAATAGATGCCTGGTCTCTCTTTGCCTAAGATAACCCTTTGAGATACAGAAGCTGTGCTGAGCCTGGCAGGAACTTGCTTTTTGTTCCTTGTGAAGGAACTTGCTTTCTTTCCCTTTGAAGAGAAACTTTCCTGTGGGGTTAGGCCAGATCAGAAGCCAGATTATGTGTTTTGGAGAACACAATTACATCATTAGGTTAAACACAAAGTAAGGACTCGATAGAGCCGACTTAATGGAGGGTGTTTGCATCAGATTCATCATTCGCTATCAGGTAATTGTGAAATTGCTTTAAGCCATAACAACAACACTCACCCCCTCCCTCATCCTCCTGTTCAGTTCCTCTCCTTTAAAGTCTCTGGGGTCATGACCTACCTGGAGGCCAAATATGCGGTATCTGGTGTACTGAATGATCTGATTATGTTTTTACTAGCAAAGGCTTCAACTCAATGTGCAGTTCTAGCTCCTGAGAGCTATTGAGTAACAATCCACTTTTCAGAGGCTACTTTTTTTTGGTATGTGAAGTACCATAGTACCATTTTTCTAAACCATTTTACTATTACCAGTTACCATTTTTCTAGCGGGTAATCTTTACTGTACTTACACACTGCTGGACCTGGGCTCTCGAACATCCAGCGCCATGTTTCTGCACTGATCTTTTGAAACCTGGATGACAGCCTGGGACAAGATTATTTGTCTGAGTTAACAAGACTTCCTTGTAAGTTCAGCTTCTGAGGTTGAGAGCGTGATCAGAATTTCCTTGGGTCCTTCACTGCATGGTTAAGTGATACAGTGCTAAAATCATCTTTGAAATTTGGCTTTCTTTACTTCCATTTCTTTCTGCTTTGATGGAAGCTCCCAGTAATTGTAGGTTTTATTCGCTTAATGAATGCCCATATTTATTTTTTGATTAAAACATATAGCATTAATACTACCTGACTTGTGGTCAGGTTAGTGGAATTTCATTATTGCCTTTTTCACGTGTCTTTGTAAGGACCCAGACTGAGGTGTGAGGGCTGCTTTTCAACTCTGTTGTCAGGCAGCTCTCAAGCTCCAGCAAATCTCCCAGTGAATCCTCTAGTTCAGTGCTGGGCAACTGCAAAGAAGACTTGAAGTAGGTTTAGGACATCTGCGTTAAAAGACACATAGCCGCAGTGGGGATGTGTTGGGTAATAGTATACGATGCCTTAGTATCTGCAGAGAAGTACCCTGAGAGTGACAGACCCTGGAGGTGCATGTGATCTGAATATTAAGAAATTCTCCTCATTTCATGTTTTGCTGCAGGTTTCATTTTGAAATTACTCAATTTTAATTGCTTGTCTGTACTAAGGTTTAAAGGAATGAAATAAAAATCTTCGGACTGAATAGAGTGGCAAAGATGGTGAGGTAAAAAGGGAAAACGTGGAGAGTGGCAGTTGTCAAACTGAATCTCCTTCCTTGGCATGATGTGTGTGTATGGAGAACATACAACAGCAAATCTTACTATACGTATGTACTCCACATAATGCACATAGTAACATCCTGCAGAGTCTAATCCAAAGCAGAGTTCAAACGGTTGTTAAGAGAAGTAGGCAAATTGTGAATTTCACTGCTACCCAGTGGTGCAGGTAAAAGGAAAGATGAGGGCTGGAATAAAGTATTACAGACGTACAAACTGCTCATCTCTGTGAGTTTAACCAGCTCTGTGCTGAATTAGCTCCAATTAGTGTGTGTGTAGATGTGGAAATAATTATGTACCCCCAAATCAAACCTCCTGCCTCTTAGAAACCTCTCAGTGCATGCTCTGGTGTAGTTTGGTGCAGCATGGACAAATAGAGGACAGTGGGTGTGAGGGTGAGAGCTGGTGTATCAGCGTTGACAGGAGACTGCAGAGGAGCTCCTCAGTCAAGTCCGGCTCGGTTTCCGCTCAGACACTGTCAGATAGTCTCAGTCGCACTCGGGACTGTCTGTCCAACATCCCCCTGAGCTCACAGATGCTGTCACATGTGCAGAGTTTCAGGGAAACCTTGTCTTAATTTCACTGTACAGAGGAACAAGGTTTTATTTGTTAATTTTTACCACCTGGCCTCATGGAGGAATGTAGGGTAGATATATTATTTGGATAACTTTTTGTAACAATGAGCGTTGATGTAGTTACATTAAATCACTGGTTTTGGTCACATTTAAATGCAGGTAATGGCAGGATTACAGATTAACAGAAATGGGGGTGGTTCCTCTTTTTTCTGCTTTCCCCTGCCCTTCTAATTTCACCAACTTACTTTTCCTTCAGACCCTTTGCTGCCTCCTGAACCCTGCTCCATACACATGAACATGTTTAAACCTCATTATGCTGCTGCTGCCTCCTGTGCTGCTGCTTCGGTGCACTCACTGGGATCGGCCTCACATTTACATTTGGAGGAGGAAAACTAAGCCCTTCCTAATTGCACCAGGCATTTAGAGGTAGAACCAAAAGCAGAAACACTAAAGCATCAGTACTTTGAATTGGTGTTTTGGGGCAGGATGGATCAGGATGGCACAATTCAAACAGGCCAGCTCCTGTCCCCTGTCAAGGGAGAGCCTCCTGCTCCCCCTGCCTCTGCTCTGCCCGTTTTAGTTCCCTTCAACTCCAAATGAGGCTCAGCTGCCCTAATGGCCTCGGGCAGTGTTAGGAAATCAGTGCTGGCTCCCTGATGTTGGGCTCCAGGGCTCCCAGCATCCCCTGGCACAGCCTAGCAGGGCCCCAGCTCTGTGGTACCTCTGCCTGACCTGTCTTGCACAAGCATATCCCCAACAAGCCTTCCTCCCACTCTGCTTCTATGCCAGTTTCTAAGCTTTCTTGGCATTTCCAATTGCAATCTTGTTTTCTTTTGGCAAGCTAGAAATGTCCTCTGTTAATATTAACCAACTTTCTCAGGTAAATCTGTGCCAATCACCATCCACAGGCAAGTCTCTTTGTATGGTTGCCAGAGAGGCAAATGAAACAGCCTGGCTCACCAGCAGGCTATGTGTGCATACTATGTATTTTATTAATAGTTTCCTATGAAAGTAGCTGGCATAGATTGTCACATGGGTTGTGGAAGATGTGGAGGATGGACAGACTTCAGGCAAATGGTGTGCTATGGGAATTAAAAATTTCCTGATTCTTAAAGATTGGTTAGTTTTTATTATGGTATTTCAAGTAAAGGCTTTTCATTTGAACGTATTCCTAAAATCCTACCTCAAGCACGTTGTTATCACTATGCTAGCATAAAGTATAATTAAAAATAAAAACATTTCACAGCATTTGCTGTGTATGGTTTGATTGCTATTTATTTATCTCTCTTTTTTTTTTCTTAGATCTTTTATTGTAAGAATATGACTAGATCATTTGAATTCTGTGGATCAGACTACGTGATTCATAGTGTTACTCTGAAGACAAGTTGTGAAGACCTTGAAAAAACAGAGAACTGATCTTTCACATAATTTCAGTTAATATTAGCAAGAGCAAAACATCCAGTTATTGGATGTCTCTTGTTTCTCTGCAAATGATGGCATACTAACAAGTAAAATCACGTAAACACACTGTTAGAAAACTAACAATGAAGCTAAACTTGATGTTTTTAATTTTCGGTGGTACTCACCCTTCTGTAGCTGACTGAAAATCCTAATAATGATTTTATCTATTCTCCATTAAATTCAACACCAGGCAGGTTCCCGAGGCTGTTGAGAGGCTGTGTATGCAGTGTGTTGGAAATGTGCTAAAAGCCGTCATTGAAATGAAAAGGTGCAGTCTACCAGACTGAGTGAGAAATGTGAACATGTAGTACTAGTTAGAGGTGTTACTTTCACAGCATACTTTCTTAATAACTTCGTATCACTGTCATGATGGATGTTAATAAGACCTCACTCTTCATTTGCAAATGATCTGCACAGGCATTTTCTCATCCCCTTATCAGCGATTTTATTTGTGTTTCTAGATCATGGGGAATTCATATGCAGGGCAACTAAAATCTGCCCGTTTTGAAGAAGCCCTTCATAACTCTATAGAAGCTTCTTTGAGATGTAGCAGTGTGGTCCCACGGCCGATCTTCTCACAGCTGTACCTGGATCCTGACCAGCCACCTTTCTTGCCGGAAGGTAACCGTGAAAGTATGCCACATTTCAATTGTTTTTCTGTGTGAGAAAAGGGTGGGATGCATTTCATTAATAATAATAATAATCATAATAAGCCCCCCAAACTGGACAGCTGTTCATTGTGTTAAACCAAATCTGAATCTTAGGCTTCACTAAGGAGAAAGCATGGCATGCTGGTTATTTTTGTAAAGGAGATAGATGCAAATGCTCTTCAAGTGAAAAGCTGGTTTTCTTTTTGATTCCTCTCAGATGTGAAGCCAAAGGTAGAAGAGCTGGATAAAGAGTTAGTACATCGCTATTCACAAAATGGAAACCTGGACTTTTCTACCAACCAAACTGTTAACGAAATGGAAGATGAAGAGGAGGATGAAGACATGTCAGATTCAAGTAGTCCACCAATCCCATACTCACAAAAACCTGCCCCAGAAGGGTCTTGCACTACTGATGGTTGGTATCCATTTTTTTACTGTGTGATCTTTACAATTAATTCTCAGTATAATGCCTACTCTCTACAGTTGGAAACTCTTGAACTAGGAAGTCTGGAAATACAGTTTACAGTCAAGGTCTTAAATCTGAGAAAATAGTGATTAAGAGGACTTGTTTTAGGACATAAAAGGTAATGTATTACTTGAAGGCAGTGTCTAAGATTGGCTGTGGCACTTCATTAGTGTCTGAAAGCCCCTTATTTTCTGTGGTAATTGGTTTACTGTCCTCAAAGAAGTTACGTAAGTCAGCACCAGTACAGCTGATTCTCAGTTTATCCCTAAATTATTCTCACAAACACTGGCAAAGCAGGATTTAGTTGCTTCCATGGGCAGAATGAAGACTTTGAAGAGAGAAAATGGAGAGGAGGCTTGGTGTTGCTTCTGCTGCCAAGGGGATAAGAGGTATGGTAGTGGAAGCTTTGTTTTGTCTTCCCCATCTGTTTGTTGGCCATTGTTTGTTTACCCTGAGATTTCCTGACTGTTGGTCAAGATGAGCAAAAGTATTGACAGTACTGTTTTTGTTTGGTTTTAAATGCATCAAAGAAAAGGTCAGATCATTATGCTCATACCTATTTGGACCAAGTAAACTCGATGTAATTTGTTCATCTTATCCCATAATTGTTCTATTCTGCAGATGGAACATCCTTAAAGAAGGAAGATCTATTCATATCAGATGTGCTCTCTTAAAAACACCCTCCACCCCCACAAACACTTGAAAACAATCAACCCTCCTCGCCAGGTCCAAAAGCCCTTCTTGACATTTTATTAAATGCCTTCTGGAATTGTGAGCCTCCTTGTGCAGAGTTCATAAGAAGTTACTATTTATAGAATGGTTTTGCATCTTACTGTAGCAGTGATAGAAGTAAGCATTAGTCACTGGTAATTCTTTGACATTTTGGAGAGTACTTAGTGGCAAATGTTGACTGTTTTGCCTTTACCCCTTCCTTGCAGCTTACATGGGCATGTTTACTCTCCGTAACAATGTACTGCCAGTTCCCTGTAACACAAGGAATAGAAAGCCTGGATTATGGGAAGCTGTGGAATATTGTTGGGAGAATTTTTTTTCACACAGAAGCATTTTTGCTGTCCTTTGGAAGATAGTAAATTGGTAGGAGGAGAGAAGGAGAAAGTATAACATTATGTTTCACTAGGAAGGTATTCTCTATTGAGGACAAGTATCAGTAAATCCTGTGTCAATCTGCTGTGGAGAAGAGGAGCAGTTCTGATCACTTCTGTTAAAGAAATGTAAAATAAGTTGAGCAGGATGCAGAGGAGAACCAACAGGATGGTAGGAGGAAGAAGTTCTATCTAATGTGGCTCTTTGCCTACCAGGACAAAAGCTGAGATGGACTATGCCTTTCAAATTTATAAAGGATAAAAAAAAAGTAAGGAGGAAGAAATGCTGGTCAGTCGTGCCAACAGGGCCCTGCAGAAGTGTAATGGCTGCATAAAATCTTTATGAATGCATTCAGGTTAAAGCTTTAGTGTTCTTTAATTGCTGGTGTCACAGTTCTGGACCAGCCTGGCAGTAGTAGGAGTAGGACTGAAAACCTTATCTGGCTCCAAGGCCATCATGTGTATGATTGTGAAACAGCTTTTTATATTTATATACATCAGGAGATCTTTCTCAGACTCATACACGCATTCTAGTGATCCCTGGTTGCACTTGCAGGTCCAGACAAAAATGTTAGTTGTGAGCTTTCAGATAAACGTCTGTGTATTTGCTTGAGAGGTGACCTTCCATCCACATGCAAACTGTTCCATGTTCTCCAGTGTTGTTCTGAAGGAACTGATTTAGAAAAAAAGTGTTTTTGTGACTGGAAAAGGAAAGGAGAATATGTTTTTTTAAATACTGCTAATGATCTGTTAGGACAGTTTTATGTAAGTGCTTAAAACACCCAGGTTCCCAAACGTTCACACTGCAGACCATATCTCAGCAAGACATTAATCTGATAGTTCATCTTTCATCTCATTAATTTGCTCTTCCAGGGATGTACACAGGATTGCTGCCTTTGTTTACATCCCTTATCTTAGTTATTTCATTACAAAGATAAGTAACATTAAGAAAATGTTGAAGATTACTGATAGAGTAACTGAAGTCACTGTGTGTTTGAATGCTTTAACCTAAGCACGTATTTAATTGCTTATCCAAGAGCAAAATATTGGTACTAAAACCTGCAGTTCATAGCTCCACTTGCTGTAAAACCTGTTTCCCACCTTCTAACAAAGATGGGGTGAAAACTTTTTCCCTTTTAAAGTATCTATGCTGTTTGCTTTTCCTGAATTCAGGATGTGTGCCATAATCATCATATCATTTTCTGTGGTGACTTGTTCTTTATTCAGATGGCTGAATTGTCAGCCACATGGGTGCAGAAAAAGTAGATCTTGATGCCTTTATTCATTGGTGAAAAAAGTCAGTGCCTCACAAGCAACAGTTTGTTGGCTGTGTCTTCTCAGTTGGCCACAGTACTAGATCACTTCCCTATTAGCCCATTGGAAAAAGCAACTGTGGTTGCTGTTGATCCTTGCTATTTGTCATAGGAGATTCATCTATTTTCAGAGGCTTTTTTTTTTCTTTGCTGCTCAACACAAACTTTTAGAACTAACTTAACACCTTCCAGGAAAATAAGGTTTCAAGAAAAATAATTCTTCATTTTCATACAGGTACCTCAGGTAGGCAACAAAATAATACAAGAAGCAGTTCTGAACCATTTGTTTGCTGTAGCTTTAAAAGAGTTTGTTTCTAATTTGTGGAATAGGGTTTTATGCAAGCAGTGGGAAACACAATAGTAGCACCTTTCTTTTGTTAGTAAATCCTCAATTTACTTGATGCTTAAAGAAGGACCAAAGTAGTTTCAAAAGCAATTAGGTAAGCAGGTACTTAACACCTGATCAGTTACTGTGAAGTTACAATAGCAAGTGACAGTGAGTGGTAATTCATATGTAATTCTTGGAAGCTAATTCCCTATGCAAATACCTCATTTACTGCCGTACAACAAGGGCCTGATACCCCACATTGAAACTACTTTTTACTTGTGGGGAAAGGTAAAAGACATACAGATTTCATTTTTAAGAAGATTCCAGCCTTTTAGGTGTTGACAGTTCTGGGAATACATTTTCATTTTCAGTAAGACTTGCCTGGATTAATTTCAGTGCAGTGATGTTGGAGAATGCTTCTCAGAAGCGAAAACTAATGAATTTTCTTTCAAAGAAATGCAGATAATGTCTGTTAAAGCTATTCAGTGTTCTTTTTTTTTTTTCTTTGTGACTGCTCTTGGTATTTGCAAATCTCTAATCACAATATAAGTGCCTGATCTTTATTTAAAACAAAGCTGAGATCCTGGGGGAAGATGACTATTTTTAGTGGAACAGCTCAGCTCTGTGCATTTTCTTTTTATAATTACATGTTGGTGAACAATTTCGTGAGGAGAAGTTGTTTTGTTTTAGTGGCTTGAGAGTTTTCTCCTCTTCATAGTTAGAGGTCTATCCAAGGTACACAGGTAAATCTGACACTGAAGTGCCATTCTTTTTTCTTAAGAGTTGTATCTGTTAGTGCTGCTTGACACAGAGAACTAGGTGCAAGCTCAATTATAAATGAATAGCTATGAAATGTAATAGATTTTGCATGTTCTATGTCTTAAGCATGGGCAGCACAAGTTCTGCTTGTACAGAGACATCACGTCTTGTCTTTCCTAATGTGGAAATAGTCAACTCTGACATAATATCAATGCAAAGTCTTGCAAATAGAAAAGAAGATTGGGCTCTCTGTGTTGCTTGCTAGCTGGAAAAAGAAAACGAGAGAAGGGGATGAATCCCTCCTTCCTCTCCCCACAACCAGTTACGTGCTTCCAAATCAGTGTTTCTTGGTTGGAACTTTCTCATTAAGTTCTAAAAAGCAGCAGGAACTTAAAAAGTAGAAGAGTGATTTGTAGTCCTGAAAGCCAAGGGAAAGAAGTATAATGAAGGGCTCTTGAGTATACCATCTGCATGTCTTGAAGGGAAAATTCAAGAGTTACACTGCTCAGAAGCAGGTTGGCATTCTCTCCATATCTCCTCAAGGAAGGGATCCCTAGCCGTTCCTGGCCAAGCCCAGTAGCCCTCCTTGGCTCTCTTCTGGCTGCTGTTGACTAAATAAGAGAAAAGCCCCCGGAGGCTCTGAGAAGGGTCTGCATGGGCTGAGCCTTCTTGTTGCTCACCCACTGGGATCCCTTTCTGTTCCACACTATGGGAGCCTGAGGAAGCCCTTTAGTACCAGCCTTGTTACTTGTCTCACTCTTTCAGGAAACGAGGTTTCAGCAGATGCCTGTGAGCTCTGCCGCCTGTCTGTTGGGAAGCTGATGGCTGCTTTCTGCTGTTTTTGGCAGAGAGGTATTGATCCTCAAGGTAGTGAATTTCAGCAAGATTTGTGATTTTCAGGAGCTGGTTGGATGACATCGGAGTCCCCAAACTAATGTCCCCGGGGGCAGAAAAGTAATTATAGCTCTTCTCTAACACAGCCTGAACATTACAGAGGTATGTGCTGGCCAGTCTCTGATCCAGAGATGTCGCCAGCCAAAGCAGAGGATGCCAGAGGAGATTGTGCAAGGAGGAAGTGTAGTGATCTGAGACAATTCAGGGGATAAATCTTAGTTGTTATTTCCAGCTTAGGCAGGGTGTAGCATTTTTATAGGATACTCCTATATATCCTAAATGGCAAGAAATACTAATACTAATATTCAGATCAACAGTCTCTCAGGTGAGGGGCTGCTGGTGCCCATGATAATAGACTGAGATACATCAGTATCTGCTAAGGGTACTGATGCATGGGTCCTACTAAGAGGTTACTGATAATGCTTATAAACTTGTTAAGATGTTATGGTGCTTTTATTGTGCCTTCTGCCAGGGGGACTCGTGCAGATTGGTGATTTGCAGCTGCTCCAAGTGTAGCTGAAGTTATTTTGCTTCTAACCTGGATAACATCCAAGTCTTTGCTTTCGTCTCAATGTTGTATGCTCTTTCTGAAAGCAAGTCTGTGTCGAAACATAACTGTTAACGATGTTGACAAGAATCCTGCTTTCTCTGGTGTCCTAGTGTGGCTGTTGCTAACAATTCATTCAAAAGCCCCTTACTGGTCACCGTTTGTGCTTCTGGGTATTTCCTGAAAATGTTTAGGTAGAGACAAGGCTAAAGAGTGATTGTGTGAATGTGCAGGTTTAAATCTGTTTTGAGATCTGGAAGCACTTGCTGTTTCATAATCCTTGGCTACAGATTTCCTGTTTGCCGACATTGTCAGCAGTGGGGAATTTCTCTATTTTAGATCTAGATGTAGAGTGGTATTCTCTAAGCTCGTCAGCTACTCAGGTTTCCCTGAATGCCGAAATATTTAAGGCCACTTTTGAAAATTCTAGATGTGATACCCAACTAGCATGAACAGTTGAATAAGCAAATTCTGTTTTGAATGTAAGGGAGTTTTGTTTCTAGATCTATCTGCAATGTTTCTAAATTACATTAAAAAGTCTAGATAATACTTCACCTGGTACCTAGCCTTCCATTCGATTAGGATCAGTGTGTTTCTAAGGAAAACACTTTAAAGTGTTTAATATACTAAAATGAAAACACGTCTACTCAGAAAAGAATAAATTTTGATGTGTAACTTTTTATTGGTCAGTTATTGTTATAGTCCTCTGATTTGTAAATAGAAACTTAAGTCACTTCATTTTAGTTCACTGCCTGGAAGGTGTGTGTGAGGGGCTAATCCATGCGAGCTTTCAGTTCAAATGAGCTGTTGCTGGAACTGAGCTGACTGAATAACTGAACAAACTATTCAGCCAAGAGCTGGTTCAGCAGACTGTGGGTGTAGGCACAAGACTGGGCCTGTATCAGACCCTGTTTTCAGCAAGCTGCTGCTTGCCAGGAAGTTCATGCTAGCTGATTCCGTGCATTCCACTTTGTACATGCTCTTTGCCTGGTACAGTTTTGAGATAAAACAAGAAACAGCTTTCACCATTTTTGCTGAAGCTTTAAACCATGGGTTTTAGTACAAGGGTGCAGGCACAAACCTTAATAATGGTTGAGGTGGCTCTTGGTTAAGCTGTGATCATGTTGTATTTCCACCTGCTCAGTCAGTGTCTTTCTCCAATGGTTTGATTTTTTTTCTCTTACAATTTCTGTAGCAACTATGGACGACTTGAATAACATTTTAAATTAAGTGTAAGTTATATACATCAATAGCTGAAGTCTTAACGGGTATTACAGTAACTTCAAATTTAGTGTGGTATGCTTTTTGACAAAAATGTTGATTAGTGTGATTATGATTTTCTTTACTTTGAGGTACTGATTCATGCAGATCCATGCATGTGTTGTCTATGTTATGGTATTTCTGTGGTTGTAGCAAAAGAGAGATGGTCAATGGATAAATGTAGGATGACTTTGGATATTCTGAAATGGGGGTGGGGGATTCAGCTGCTGGGAGATGTGTAAGGCCAGACTGTAGCACTGATTTTGCAGCTGGAGAAGTGAGAATTGGAGGGGAACACAACATAACAGTCTGGTTCTTTATAAAACTTGGTAGTGCTTTCATTGACTTCTGCCTAAGGGAAGTCATAAAGCCTGATGTGATCGTATCCTTTCCTGTGGAGGAAGCCACATGACTATTGCTTTCTCTCAGACCTGTTGTTTCCTTGCTTGAAAGTACAAATTACTCACTGAAAATAACATCCGGGAGCTGTACAAAAAAGTGTCAGGTGATTTTGATCCCTGTAAGTCCATTGTTGGAGCTAATGGAAGGGTCTTACAATGTTAATTCACTTAGTCAAAAGAATCAAACTTTGAGGCTGGCTTTGGTTTGAGCAAAAGATTGGACCAGCTGGACCTCCAGAGGTCCTATAATTGCTCTAAGCTGTCCAAGCCAGGCCTTTGAAAATCTCCACCATGGATGCTTGGTGCTCACCTTGAGTGCTGAGCTCTCAGGTTTGCCGCTGCAGTGCCTGGCCATGCTTTTTTGTGTGTCTATGCCTGCCACATAACTTGCTGCAGGACATGGAACAGCAACAGCTCACTTCAGCCTCCAGTTTTGCTGACTCCTGCTGCTGGCTTTAGCCCTACATTGGCCAATAGCACAAGAACCAAGGTTATGTTCTTATTTTGTGTGCATATGTGTATTTGGATGGGAAAAAACCTAACTAGAGACTCTAAGTCGTGCAGTCCATTGAGACTTCAAGAGAGAGTTGGAAACTTACAGAAAACATGGTGTACATCTCTAAAACCAGAGAATTAATTTTCTACTTTCTGGAATTCTTAAAATGTATAGACAAGTTGAAAAAGAGATTCTAGAATATTTTTCCTTTAGTAGGTAGTACTAAACTTCAGTCATCAATTTTTATCATTCCTTTATGTTACTTAATGATGTTTACGTACAGATGCCAGCCTGTTACAAACAACAAAGACAAAATTGGTTATCTTGAAAAGACAGTGAACTAAAATTTGGCAAAGAAAAAATACTCTTTTGCGTGTTTGAAGACCTGTTTTCTGTTATGCAGTTACAAACTTTTCTTCTTGTTTTGAATGTTTGTTGAAAAATTAAGTTTCTGAGCCATTTGATGTCTGGTCTTCATAGACTTACTTCTTTCCTCTGCTTGAATATCTTCAGGATCTCTTTAAAATAATGTTATCTGTTGTGTCTGAAACTCTGAGCTAGTGAATCTGGTGAGATGCTATCTCAATTTCCCCTGTTTCCCATGAAAAGGGCATATTAAAGCCCCCAGTTACAGCATGAGGTTGTGAAGCCCCATTCACTTCTGTAACTGATAAAAAGAAGAAAATGAAATCTTTTGAAGATTTATCATTTGTTTTGGTTTGTTTTGTAGGTTTTTGTCAAGCAGGCAAGGATTTACGGTTAGTATCTCTGTGCATGGAGCAAATTGATATCCCAGCAGGCTTCCTGTTAGTAGGAGCCAAATCTCCCAACCTTCCTGAGCACATTCTAGTCTGCGCTGTTGACAAGCGGTTTTTGCCAGATGATCATGGAAAAAATGCACTTTTAGGTAAGAGATTTTTTTTCTTCAAGCCATAATAATTCAGAGAATAAGGTCAGCTCGGAATTATCTGAAGTCATTTCAGCCAATGACCTTCAGTTAGAAATATGTTGAGGAGAGGCTTGGTTTTGTTAAATTTAGATCTGTAGCTGAACCTGCCTTAAAAGCCCATTTTAAAACAAGTCCTTGATTCCACAATTAACTGCAATCAAAGCTTGGTGATTTCTGTGTGGGCAGAAGTCAATTGTAGCCCTGGCAATCTAAATGTGAACTATTCATGTACTCTTTACCGATGCTTACAGCATTTTCATTTAAGAAGAAATCTGCTCATGCCACTATTGAAGATGAGCTATCTATTTTTCTGTGGATTAAGGGACAAACTCTGCCCTTGGCTCCATCAGGAACATTGTTCTCAATAGGAGCTCTGAGGGCAGTTTGCTTCTCAAAATCTAATACTTCTCCAAAACCTAATGTGTGTGTGGGGAAAAAACCCCCACCTTTGCATCATAATTGGTTACATTTATGAGCTTTAAAATTTTAATACAAGAATGCTACTTGGTGATTGAGGACAGGCATATGTGCACTTAGGTTTCCTGCTGGCTCACAACCGGTGCATATTTTAACAGGCTAGTAAAAGTGATTTAGTATATTTTGGCTCCTTTAGCCTGTTTTGAATTTGCTGTCCCATTTCTCTCTCCAGTCATCATGCTGCCTAGCATATATTCAGAAAGACCTTTCAACAGGGAAGAAATTACAATAAAACATAAATACCCTGATTTATCCACACTGCTCAAATTCTGGTCCAGAGCAGCAATGTTTAGCATAACTATTGAAAACTCCTAATTTTTGTACTTATGTTCTTTAATGTTATTTCTTCCTTAAATCTATTTACTATGCTACTAAACACCGTAAACCTCTGCACCTAAGGCTGAAATCCCACTGACCTGAGTCAGATAGGAGCTGTGGGGTGATATGCCCTTGCTGGGTACAGTTGGAAATGTGGGCTTATGGGATTATTTGGTGTGTACTGTTGTCCTCAGAGGCATTTCTCCCCCACTGATCAGGGGAGGTGTAAAGAACTGATCAATAAGAACTATCTGACAGACAGACAGATGGTATTTAGTCTGATTAAATGTGGTACTACTTGGCTTTGTTGGTAAGCCTTCTTCCCCCCACCCCTCAGCTTTGTGTCCATCTTACCATTTCTGATGTAGTTTCGTAATGAGCCTAGTGACTCACATCTCTGCTCTGGCATTGCTCATGTCATATGTTTAAATGCCTCTATGTTCATGACAAGTACCTGTGGGGAGAGAATTGGCTTGGTAGCTCTGTGAGACCCTGATGACTGTTTCTGACAGCTATGGAAAGGCACCTGTGGGTTGCAAGGCAGAAGAGGAGAACTGATTTAGTTCCATGAGAAACAGGATGAAATAATCTACTTGGAATCCTCAGCAGCATGATGGTAAAAGATGATAATGAGGCGCAGTAAGGCTAAAGATAATGGCCTAATTAACAGGAGTTCTGCAGAAAATGCATTGTGTCAAAAGGACTGAATATTTTTTTTTCATAAAGCTACAAATTTGGTTGCCAGGTGAGTGTAGGAGCCAGTGTTCTCCACGGTGCTTGGCATTGTTGAAAATAATGATAGTCATGAGGATGAAAATTGGTTCTGTTAGAGATCTTGAGCTGATCAGTGAATGGGGGAAAAAACCCAAACAACCACAAAATTAAGGCATTTCTACTTGGTATTAATTTGTTCAGCTCTATTATAAATAATTATCCATGTTCCAGAAAGAATATAAAATATTTCTTCATTAAGGGTTGAAAGCAACTCAGAGATGAGTGGAGTGGCAAGTAAGCCAGAAGAGTTTAATTGTCCGGCATTAGATAGTAGAGAGCTTATTCAAACAACAAGGATTTTAAGGCAGGCCTATTTCAGAACATGCCCTGTGCTTTGTTCAAAGAGATTATAGCCCACAGCCATCTCTGTACAGCATTCCCATTCGCATGGTTGTGAATGGCACTGGAAATCAAGAGTGCTTACAATCCTCAGTCTCGACCCTATCTTGCAGAACTCAACTCAACTCTGTTGAAACCATGATGGAAACATTGCAGAAAAGCAGACTTTGTTCCTGAATCTGTTCCTTTCATGAGAGGTTGTAGGTTTTTAATAACATTCTGAAGCACTCCTAACTTTTGCCATGAAAATCTTGACCTCAAATGATTGATTGCTTTTAAGACTTTAAGAAGCTTGTAAGGTCCAGCTCTCTTGGAAAGTGCTTTGTAAAAATGAGTCTCAGTGAAAATTTATCGCACATTAAGGTTCATTTTAGTCGCATGAAATTATTACTATGGATTAGCCACTGTTTTGAGAGAGAGATGCGTGCAGCTTGGTGCTCCTGGGTTTTTAAATGTAGAAAAATGGAATTACATTCTTTTCTGATGGAAATTTCCTAGTTTGGCATCATAGTTCTTCCCCTGCCAAGTAGTTATTCCTTTCTGCACTGTGTAAAGTAGAAAATTGGTGGTAGGATTTTGGCATAAGTTAATAAGATCTAGAAAGATGGAAAAGTTTCAGAAAAGCTAAGACTAAAATCTGCCTGTGTTTGGCTGCTTCCTGACACACATGTACTGTGAATGTCGATCCATGGAAACTGTCTGGCTGAAGGCCTCTGGTAGCCCTGAACTGGATATGCAGGTAGGTTAAAACAGCCTTACTCCGTGCAGATAGTACCAGTCATTTAATCCGTATATATCTTCTGCTTCATTCTTCCAGGGTTCTCTGGGAATTGTATAGGCTGTGGAGAAAGAGGATTTCGGTACTTCACAGAGTTTTCTAATCATATCAACCTGAAATTAACCACTCAGCCAAAGAAGCAGAAGCACTTAAAGTACTACCTAGTAAGAAGCTCCCAAGGCGTACTGTCAAAGGGACCCCTTATTTGCTGGAAAGGTAATAAAGATGCCCGTTCACTTATGGGATTTTTATTCTATTAGTGTGATGTTGAATAAAAAATTGAAAGCTGCTGTTGCAAATGTATGCATCAAAAGGAACTGTAGAAGATGACTTTCATTATTGCACTGATTTCGCTGAAGTCTGGGTTTTGCCAAAGAGGTCTTAATAGTAACCATGCAATTGTAAAGAGACCTCCTCCATTTCCCCGTACTTTCAGTAGAAGCACTAAGTCTGCCCATCTTAAGATGTGCAGCCATCTTGGTAGAAGAAATAAGGTGCTCAGTCTGCTGATTCTTTTCTGTGCCTGAAGCAAGATGACTCACAGCCAGGGCTCCAACATTGGCTTTCCACTGATATTCATCTTAGCTGGTGCAATTCAATTTGTCTAATGCCTGAGGACAGCTAGCACACTATAAGATTAAGAAAGCTCAGGCCACTGATCTCAGGGAAAGAGGAGAAATCTTGCATATTATTGCCATTTATAGTGTGTTTTACACTTGGGCTTAGCCTCCAGTGGAGCAGCCTGTGCAATATTATGTGCTAAAGAGATTACATTTGTGACCCAAAGGAAAGGTAGCCATGGGGCCTGTTATTGGTGGATGCAGGTTTTTGGAGCTAGAACCATGCCAAGACTCAAGGAGGGAATGGTTTACCTACTCACTGTCTAATAAGCTGGTGTATATGCAGAAAGCTTGTCTTCCTCAGCTGTGGCCTCACTCAGTAAAGACAGTTTGATCTGGTGCCTGTTGTTCCAGAGAGGATGATGTGAGGAAAGGAGAAGCTCCACAGGAGGACTGACACGCATCTGAAGAGTCACATCCTTATGTGAATAGCAGCATGACACCAGAAAGAGATGGTTATCACTGAGCTGTATGAGCGATTGTAGTATTGTATCAGTTAGCGGTTCAAAGGGGTCCTGGCTTCAGCTGCTTTTCTGTTACATGTATAATCAACTACAGCTTTAGAGTAAACGTGTATTTCAGCAGCATTTTTCACACAAGACTACAGAAAGATTTAATTTGGCAGTGAAGTTCCAGCTGCAGAAAAAGGAAACCTTAATGTACTTTTGGAATCCTTTTCCTGAAACCCCACCCTGGTGCTCATGCAGTTGAGATTGGCCTAGTAAATGCAGTCAGGAGTAACGAGGCAGTTACTGGGGTCACTTTTGGTTATATGCTGATTATAAGTGTTTTGAGGACCCACGGAAGTTTAGGGAGTTGGCCAGGAATTGACCTCATGGGCATTTTTTCAATATGCTTTATCGCCCTATTGCTACCATCCGTCTGGTAACCCTCCACTCTTTACTTACATTAAAGGCCTAATTAGAAGAAGAGAAATGCTCCTAAATACTCCCTTTTCTTCAAACAAAACCTGATTAGATCTCAGTTTTAAAACCGGATTCATGTGTGATTTTTAAGGCGACTTTCTCCTCCCTCAACTCGGTTTTCATCCAGACAGACAGTCACAGCGCTGAGATCTCCCTGGAGGTTTTATGGAGGCATACTAAGAATGTGGGTTTCAGCACGATTTCTCCTTTTAAAGGGCAACAGATGACGGTTTGTATAAAGGTTGTGCCACAGAAGTCGCGGAGTGTTTCCTGGGATATGTCCAGTATCTCCAGATCTCTTGGAAGCTGCAAACAGAGGGCTCTTGCCATTTTGCAGCATCTGGTCTGTATTTGCCTGGCGCTCTGAGTGGCCCCCAGGGAAGTTTTGTTAATTAGAAGGCAAAGTTGACTAAACTGCGAGAGCCGTGTTTTCGCTGAATGCTGCCGTTTGCTGCTGTTTGTTGTACGTGCTGTATGTTTTGCTTTTAACATTTTGTCGCCTTTCACCACCGTGTTGCTGAACTTTCTTTCTGGAAGGCAGGCCTTGTTAATATGTACTGTAGCTGCTTCGTTTGCAGAATGTAGAAGCAGGCAATCATCTGCTGTTAGCCTCTCTGCTAAACCAAATCCTTCGGTGTCACCGTCCACGACCCCAGAGGGTGGATCAGCTAATGGATACAAATCAGGGTTCACTCAGACAGGTAGGAGCTGAAAGTGCTGTAAAGATAACCATTGGGGGTGGTAAGTTACCTCAGGTGCTGGTGGTTCAGGGATGCTGCAAATAACTGGGTGTTTACCTCAAACCATGTGCAGATTACAGCAGGGAGGATGCCTTTCAAAATTTGCTTTGTGAAAGATTAAGACACAAGTGAAGCTGAAGGTTAGCTCGGTCCCCATAGGAGTAGTCGATTCAAAAGTGTTAAAGGATCTTTTGATTAATTCGTTTGATTCTGTTCCTCCCTGTGTTGGTTTCATTTATTTTGTGGATCTCAAAATAACTTGAATTACACATTTCTAGGGAGGTGTTTGCTTAGTCTATAGGCTAGGCTATTTGTCTCAAAAAGGAAAATAATCTCCTTTTGAGGCTAGGGGGGTAGTTTTTATTTATTTGCTTATTTATTTATTTAACTTTTATTGCACACAAGGGTGTGCTTAGAATAGCAATTCCCCCATACGCATACAGCGGTTTTGGGTTATGTGAGCTAAGATGCATCTTATAACTGTTCTATAAAGCTATTAATGGTATACTCAAACAAGGCGAAACTATAAAAATCAATTATTGGCTGGCAAAGAAGCAGCATCTTCGTTTCATTTATCTATTTATTGCAAATAACCAAGGTGCTTTTCTTTGAGGTTTTTTTTTTCCTCATTGCTTTATTGCAGCTCCATCTGTGCTGTTGTGCGGTTTTGTGTCTGTTTGTGCTACTTCTTGAAAAATTAGAAACAGGAGAAAACTTTCTGTTAGTTCTTGCAATGGGTTGGTTGTTTGTACCAGAGCAAACGTTTCTCTAGGGGAGTATGAAATGCAGATACAAAACTGAGGTTGTTAAAACTCTTCTTCCACTTTGAAAGTACATTAAAAAGGAATAACAAAAGCTGAACGCATGCATTCTTACGAAATTGTAATTGCTGATCAGTATGTTCAGAGACACTTTCCCCAGGTGGTCACCCCTGTCTCTGTTTAGGAAGCTATATGCTTTAGACTTGCATTAAAATGAAATGAGTGTTGTTTAAGTACATCTGTGTTTCATTGCATGATCCCTTGGCTGCCAGGTCCTGGCGTGTGAACTGTGCAGATGCATGAGAACCTATTTATTTGAAACAAAAAGCGATCCAATATTTACACAGCTTTGTCTTCTATTGTACCTGCCAAGTTAATAGATACACCTTTTATATACTGCTTTTTCCTTATCACTCACTGTGATTTTCAGTCTACTTGGTGCTTCTTTGTGTCACTGTTTGTACTCTTGGGTCATGGTTGCCAAAACCTTTCCGTCTCCTGCTGTTATCTTCTAGTGAAGATAATGCCACATTCATATATATGAATCCCCTGTGACCAGGAGAAGGGGGGAGAGCATGTTTTTTTGGTGGTGTGAATTCTGACATGTGTCACCTATGATGGAGGCCTGACTTTTTCCCTCCTAGGCTCTGGACAGCTGTTTGTACTTCAAGTTGACCTCTTGGTTGTTTTGTAACAGGACTACTTTTTAGCAAGTCACTTTCTGAAGTTGTTTTCAGTTTATTGCCAACTCACACCCATTTTTTTCCTTGTAAACTTGTGTCAGTATTTCTGGTTTCTGCCTTTATAAATGTGTGAGTGGTTTGGCCTCCAAGTTCTGGAAGATGCCTTTAGGTAGGGAGTTGTGGGCACACTCAGAGTACTGCATTGAAATGGTAATTTCATGATAGAAATTAGAACACGAGAGAATTCTGAAATACCGTAGTTAATGTTGGCAGTATGGTGTGGCCATGACATTGCAGACAGGTGTCAGGTTCACCTTTCATGGTGATGTGTGAAGATGCAGTTCTGTTGCAAAGAAGAGGTAACTGGTGATGAAAAATGGCTGAAACCTTGAACAATATCAAAAATTCAATTTTAGCAGGCACATGAAAGGGAAAACTTCAGGTGTTAAAAGGGCGTTAGGCAACTGGACAGTTTGCTTTGAGGAAAGCTTTAGCACTACATATTTGCTGTATCATATTTAACGAGAGGTCAGTGATTTTCTCCAAAGCCCCTGGCCTGGTGGTCTGTTTTGTTCAGCATTCAGAATAATTCCCGTGAATGTATACAAGGTTTTCTGGTGGAGCAGCAGCAGTAAAGACTTCTGTGTTTGTTACCCTCTCAGTTACTTTGTCTGGCAAAGCAGACTGTCCTTCCCACTCTCCTTCACCAAATGGTGTGTGGCCTGAGGGTGAATATATTTGGCAGATCAAGTTGGTCTTTGCCGTCTGTTTTCTTTACCCAGCTGTTTTACTAGGACATCTGTAGGTGAACTTAGCCTACTTTGCCTACTTGTTGCAGACTACTTTCTGGACAGATGCTGAGTGAATATTCTTTCACTCCAGTTAAAAGAATTTGGGTTTGTCAGTGTATTGTCATTCGAATATTGAATTTTTCTTGAAGTAAATTGCTGATATTTAAAGTAGGGGTCTACATGCTGAGAGGTTTGGAATTGTTTCTGATTTACAGTTTTATACTGGGCAAGAATTATGGTTTGTTCTTCAGTTTATCCAAGTAAAAAATGAGGTTTATATTTTTCAGACTTGGTAAAGTGCTCTAAGGGGCTGCTGTTTGGGCTCAGATACCCTTCATTTCTTATCCAGACTTACAAATGGATGTACAGTTCTCATAGCCTTATAGATAGTAGTGTTGTAAGGAGGATAACCTCCTTACAACATTTGATATTTTTTCTGCCTTAAGTCAAGCTCAGCTATGTCTAAACTTCTCTCGAAGACTGAGTAGCTTGTTCTCGAAAATCTCAGGTGGTGGAGATTCCACAGCCTTCTAAAGCAACTTATTCCAGTGCTTATTCACTATGCATGCTGGGAGCAAGTCATGTATCTTCTTCCCTTCACTTTCTCATCTGTAACATGGGATAACTGTTTACTTGCACATCCTGTGAGGGTATTTTGAGGAACAGTAAGATAGTGCTTTCTACAGTTAAAGTACTTTTTTGAGTGTATGGAATAGAAAATATTGTGGAAGAGATCAGTCATGGGTTTGGTAGATTATAATATTCTATAGGAACACCCAGTTAAATGTTTGTTATGACTCCTAAAAAATACCAATACATGGTGAATTCTTAGGAGCGTAAAAATAATTATTATATGCATTATAAATTATTATATGCATAAGTGAGTTTAGATAAATGTGTGTGACTGTTTATATAAGTTATATACACACGTATATAGATTGTTTTAATCTTTACTTAATTAAACAACTTATTTTCTCAGATTCTTCTGTATTCAGTCCAGCAAAATCATCTTCTGCTATTAATTTAAGTGGAACTCAAGACCCATCCCGGAACAAGAACATTGTGAAACCTCTGGCTCTGTCAGTACAGCTCGTAGGAAAAGCGTTTGCTGCAGGTACAGCTTTGCTTTCCAGGATAGCTCTCAGCTATCCTGGAAATCACTATCTTAACAGCCAAGAAATAATTGAGTCATCATTTTGGTGGGAAAAGAAAAGGAAGATGTTCACTAGCGTTCTCCAAAACCCTCATCTTCTTGCAGTCCTCTGCACAGAAATTTTTCATGGCCATTACTGTTCCGAAAGTGAGCCTCATCTTGGCTTTCAGATTTGACATTGTGATAAAAGTGCATGTCATACCCCTTGTTGCACTTCCTAAGATACCTAAGAGAGCATGAAAGTCACCTCTTGATATCACACTGATTCTTGCCTCAGTAAGTGAGAGCTGTGTGGTGTTCTGCCTTTGTAACAGGTATAGTTTCCCCACATACATTTAAAGGGGTTTTAATATCTGTGCTGTTTTAATTATTCATTTCTGTATTGTGTGTTTAATAACTTAGGATCCTCAGCTGTGGTATCTAAATCCCTTACTGGTTCTCTGTTGTGATATTCTGGTTGTTTATTACTTTAGCTGGTTATTCCTTTAGGCAATGAAAAAGAAAGATTACTACAGGGAAGTATGCTTGAATAAGAAAAACTATAAATTTATTTGGTTTATATATGCACATGAGCATTAAATTTTATAATGATGTATTATATCTGCTATTTTATACAATTTATATTTGTTGTACATAATATTATGCTGCACCTAATGAATCAGTAACGGGTTTCTTATGTAAAATACCCTTTTCCCCTCCATACTTGTGTAAGAGAATTTATCTTGCAGTGAAATGACTTCCGACCATTTCAGCCGCTTCTGTAACTGACCCATATTGACCATCTCTGTCCATACCAAATCACTGACTGAGTAAAAATGGGGAACATCACTGGGCAAGTGACGTTATTCAGATTTTGCTAATTGGCAACCTGAGGCTCTTGTGCCTGTATTTGTTTGGATGACTGGCTGGAGAGTTCCACTTTGCGTTGCTTTAAGCCAAATACCCACATTTCAAATGCCTTCTGTTGCAGCTTACATCAGCCAGCTGCAAATCTCCTGCTGCTGCTCCTGGAATATGTTCCTGGGAGCTAAGTCCATGTGGAGCTGGCATATAACGGCAAGGAGCTGTAGTCCCCACTGGGCTCCATGTCTTCTCTATGCAGTTTGTGCCATTGTTTTTTTTCTTCTGGAAGAATTAGTCTCTGAAAAAGCATAGAGAGCTCAGGAGTGTGAGAATAACAGCTGGCTATCCCCCACTGTTGTAGTTTCATTTTGTTACCTGGACATAATGGTTCTGCCAGGGTGTCAGGCTTGCTGTGTACAGTACACGGACAGCTGGGGGAAAAATACACAGATGCACCCAAGTGGCTTAGGGATCTTTACAAACTGAATTAACTATGCACTTTGTTTTTTTTTTTAGTTTTCAGGCTCTAAAACCCCATGTCACAAACTACACAATCGTTCTGTGTGTGTGTAGTTTTCTAGTTTATCTTGGTGGGCTTCTTTGGGCATTATTCTTCTGCCTATCCACCCCACCCTGAAATCCGGAGACCTCATTTCAAGGTTAGGATTTTGCAGCCTATGCCCAGATTATTCTCTGCCAAGTACACTTCATGCTTTCCATGGAGTATGTTTCTTTCAGTCACGCATCTTGCCCTGCTCTTTTGTGTATCCATGTGGCTGTATTATTTTGTTTGTTTGTTTTCAAGATTGTCTCAAGCCACACACTCTGTATTTTATTATACTCAGCTCCTCTTTCACTGCGTGCCACTGATGTTGCTAATGGAAACGCTAATGGAGGAAGAAATAGCGTATTGAGTTCTACAGTCTCTCGGCCAATGCCTCACTCAACATCTCCCAGTCCTGGCTGTGCAGCTGGAGACCAAGGTAAAGAAAATTTCTCTGTTCTTTTATTTTAAGCAGCGCTGGCTGTTGAGCCTGAAATTGGTGATTTTGTTCTTCTTCCCATTATAGCTGTTTCTGCAATTCCGTCTTTACAGATCCATTTGGTTTTTGACAAGGCCATTAATGATAATTTTGTACTTTTCAACACAGGTAGCAACGTTTTTCACATTGTAGTCTGGTTTCACGTAAATTTAGGTGTAAACCTCTGGTGCTCTGTGACATGTTACCAGCTCAACACTAGCATGAAATGGAAATGTGGGCTGGATGGGGTGGATGGGGTTTAGAATTAGTTTTTGTTTTCCTTCTCAGCATCAATGTCAAGTTCTGGACCACCAAAGAAACGTCACCGGGGATGGTCTCCAGGGTCCCCAGTCCCTCCTCCTGGTTTGGCAGTACCTGTTCCTACAATTCGGCCTGCAGCAAGAACAGGTAAAACTTGACTAATACAGAGATGTCATTTCTAGAAAACTGTCCTCAGCTGAACTGGTGGCCCTGTGCTGCTTCTCTTGTCTTGCACAGAAATCATAACTAAGCTTGTTGAAGTAGTTAAGGACAGCATGGAAAGTTTTTTTCAGATGCCCCAGAAAAGCACACGTTGCCTTGTGCGTGTTGCCATAATCTTAAGATGGGACGCAGGGAAAATAAAACTATGTGAGGAGACTTTGTGAGACGAGATGTCTTTTGTGCATGGAAAAGCTGTAGGAGGATTATGTAGCATCATGATATGAAATAGGATTAATTACAAGTATGTGTGAATATTCATCAATATCCATCTTTATATGTAACTATTAATAAAACTGCTCACTATTTGAGCACTTTTCAGTTGAGGGACTCAGCATACTTTGTAAAGGGGAATATACAATTACTTATTCCTGTCTCTATAGAGGGAGAGAATAAAAGTACAAGGAAGAGGAAAAACCCCCGTTTGTCAACATGTGCAGAGTATTTTCAACTCTGCTTTTGAAGGTTTGGTTTTGAGATATTTAGCAACTAATTTTGAGAGATATACATCATAGAAAGAAGGATTGCATGGTAGTGCAGGCCTGCCTACTTGGTCACCTCAAGTCAGTTGTATCTTTTGGAGATTTCTAGCTTCACAGACTTGCTGAAGATGTGAGATACAGGGCAATCTCCCCCTTTTTCTTGAGTTTGTCTCCACTACCTCTGCTATGTACTCCATTTTCTATGGCTTTCATAGTCTTTTTTTCTGGTGGATAAACAATTTTCACTCCTAAAACACATGCACACATTCATGCTGCCTTAGATACTTTTCTGTTGATGGCACTGTTTGACAAACACCAAGTGAAGCCTGAGAAACTTCTGAAACAGACCTCATGCTGAAATCTGGTTACAGAGTTCTTGCGCTTTGTTTCTTTGAACTTGTAAAAGCTTCTCTTCCTCTTTCATGAGTGAAGCCTAATTTTTATCCTTGTGGCAACTGTCTCAGGACAGCTTGGAGATTTCGGCTTATGTTTGTTTTTCTTATCTACATATATTCTAGATCAGAAGTCAGAGAGAGCAGTCTTCCCTTGTATTGAGAGTCAGTATTGAGAGGTAGCCTCTGTCTTAGAGGTGGCCTTTTGTCTTAGTACTTGGCTTTGTTTAAAGATGCATATTCAAACCTGTGTTCTCCTCTCTCATTCCCACCAACAATACAGTGGTCAGAAGAAGTTTTATTTTAGGGGTGGGACTACAGGAAGATATAGGCTCTTAATTTGAATGACTTCAAACTATAGCAGGAAATGCAGAGAGCTTTGAATTTTATTACAGTTAGGGATCTGCAGTAATTTTTTCTTTATTTGTTCATACGGCCAAATCACAGTATGAGCCTTTTAGTAATGGAAGCTTCTCTTTATTTTATAGAGCCTCTTTTGTCAGCCCCAGTTCCTCAATCCATGTTAACTGGAATTTTACAGCCTCAACCCATCCCAGCAGGGGAGACTGTAATAGTTCCTGAAAACCTGCTGAATAACTCAGGAGTCAGACCAGTGATTCTGATAGGTAAGTCTTACACTGGGGAATCAAATGCTGCATTTTGCACAAATATGTCCTCCCCTAGAAGAAAACGGTTTTTGTTGGTTCTGGCATTTGGTACAATAGAAAGTCAGTTTGTCAGGGATAGTTTAGGTGCTCAATATGTAACATTGGAAGTCAGGCAATCCCTGGAGAGCCTGATTTGCAAACAGGTCACGATTAGGTCAGATCTGTACAAAACCTCTGGCCAAATAGAAGTTTTGCACAAATGAGATTTTTGTAAAATCCAAGAGTGGAAATATTACCATGTGATGAGAACAGCTTTCCACTGTAAACAGCTTACCAAACAAGCAAATATTTCCTGCAGCATTCATAGTTCAAATACTGAAGCCCAGGGATTCTGCATGAGAACCAGAAAACTGATTGAGATTGACTAATCAGAAGCAAATCATGCTAACTCTGTCTTTTTTTATGGTTCATACTTCTTGTAAGCAAGTGAGATAACAGATCAGGCTTTTAAAATCATGTATAAAATACATTATTAACCCTTCGAAAGACATTGCTTTTACTTCAAAAGTACAGCTTGTAATGTGAATATCCCTTTTAACCTGAGCTGTTTGGGCATGCTGTATAACAAAAGACTGGTCAGGTAGTACTGCCAAAATTTTGATGAGTAATATTTTTTTTGGTGTGGGGGGGTTGACTCTAAATCTCTCCTCAGTTCAGCATGGTACAGATAGTTGTATAAAGAAGCTTCAGAGTTAACGGAACATGCCTATCGATATAATCCATGGAATAATTTATTATTCCTGAAGAAATGGAGATGTTCTCCAAGTCCTGACTTGCACAGACATTCCTTACACACACAATTTCCAGACAATTAACAATGCCTTCTACTCTATATAAATAAATCCATCAAGGACAGGGTTAAGCATCTGGATTGTTTTGCTTAGTATTGTTTTCTGGAAGCCTATTCTAAGGCTCTAGCATGCTGCTCTAACAGTTTTCAGAGAAACACTTCTTTAATAAAGATGAGAGTGCCTACAGTCATCAGCTTAAGTGCAAATTGAATGCAGCCCTTAGGCTCTTGGAGAGTTGCCAGTAAGTCCTCATTTAGGCTAAATGTTAGTGGCCCCACGATACAGCATCCTATTAATAGTACAGAACCAGATGGACCCAGATGGATGGGTTTGGCAAAATCTTGTTTCGTTTTTAAAACAAAAGCATTCTCAAGGAAAAGAAGAGTTAGCCTGTGCCCCTGTGCTTTACCTTCCAGAACAGCATGCTTAGTTGTTGATATTTATTTAACCTGTTTATGGAAACAGAATGGAAATGTGGCAAATAAGTGAAATCAATCACAGCAATGCCACAGTAGCTGAATCAATGCTAATGTGACTTCCGCTGCTTTTATAATGTTAAGATCAATGTACTTTTGCTTCCATTGATTTTTCTTTTTTGTACACTATATTATGGAGAATCTGTATTCAAAGGTCAAGATAAAACCTAAGTAGATCATATTCTCATCAGTATTTGGATAACAATAATTATTATCTGGCTGGTATCCAGTTATTGTTAGCTTTCGCAAATCTATGTGATCACTTGTAAACTACAGCAAAGGATCACTCTCCTATCTCATTTATTTTGTAAGCAATTATAATGCCAAGTACAGCCACGACGCAGTATATTTTGCAAGATAACAATGAGGAAGAGTTTGGATATGTATACATTGTGCAAGACTTTGTGTAGTGGCATATTTTGTGAATTTCTGAGGGTTTTTTGTTTCTTTCATCAAAGGTTATGGCACTTTACCTTATTTCTATGGAAATGTTGGTGATATTGTTGTAAGTCCCTTGCTGGTGAATTGCTACAAGATTCCACAGCTGGAAAACAAAGATTTGGATCTCTTGGGTTTGACCAGCAGTCAGCTGCTAAGTGTGGAGAATATGATACTTCTAACTATTCAGTATCTTGTCCAACTAGGTAAGTGATTTATTGTAAGAACTCATTTTCATTTGTGACTGTCCCCTTTTCTCCCCACCCTCCTTATGTCAGGTTCAGAACCACTTTTCTGGCTACTTTTGTGCCCGGAAAAGAGGTAAGTGGCTCCATCTAGTGTGTGTGACTTTGCTACTTTGCTCATCAGGCTGAACTGAAGTGAATTTAAGGGCCGATGCTGCTTCTGCTCTCCATATGGGGATTGACCAGGTCACCTTTGTGAAATGGATTTGCAATGCAGATAACACATTTGCTTAGGGTATCAAACCGTCCGTTATCACAGCTCTTTCTAAGGACACTCGGTCCATTTTATTCAGTTTTGTGACAAATGCTGGCAGATGTGTGATGTTGTCATTGTTTTGGTGACAGCACCGTTTACATGAAAGCCACATTTGTTACTCATACTAAGGCAAGTGCCTCAGTTAATATCTCATTCTTGTAAGTGTTTTTGAAATGGACTTTTTGCAAGTTTGAGAGCAAACTGGCAAACCACATTTGGTTTCTCTTATTGCCGGCCCAGAAGTTTTCCCTGCCTTAGAGTAAGAAGCAGCAGTGTTGACAGTAAGGTTTTAGAAGTTCAAGAATAATTCAGGGTAGTGTGGGGAAACTTCTCACAGCAGTCTTAGTCTTAACTTCTGTGTCTGAAAGGAAGCTGCTTATCATAGAGGAATGGGAAATGTTTTCTGTGAAGAGCACACTGCTTTTCCTGTACCAGTTTCCGCCAGGACACCTGTGGTACATAGTGATGTGAAATGTGCAAATGCTTCAAAAGAAGCACGTCTGATGATAAACCTATAATGTGGGGAGCAAATGTGCTCTGTGCAGGTTTCACCCATGGGTTCTTACGCTTTGTTCTTCTCCCTTGATGCGGTACTGTAGCAGACAGGAAAGAGACCATCCTGTGTTGTAGTATTCGGTGACCCGTTTCATTTATTTATCATTCTGTGCCTCAAGAGTCCATTGGATGCTATGTTAGAACGGACAGAGGGTTTCTTTACTTTTTACAGGCTAAATGGTTTTCTGTTGCCTTTCTCTCAGTGGGCTTAAATTTGATGTTTTGAGGTTTTCATCTTCATTGGAAAGTTTATAGAATCTGTATGTTAAAACCAGCTACTTCACACAGTTCAGGACTGATAGAGAGAGCTTGCAGACTTCCTCCAGAGGAACATGTAGCCAGCTGATGCAGTATTTCCAATTAAAAATAAACTATTTATTGAAACTTACTGTGTCAGTGAACCACACTCGATGAGCAAATCCAGTGATGGATGCATCAAGTCTATGCTTGCTGCAAGCTAAAGGAGGCTTCATGCAAAGTTGCTGGTGCTGACCTGTGTCTAGTGAGCACTGTACCTTCAGCCTAAAGCAGCTCCCTTATGAGCAGGTGTTTAATTTGGCTTTCGTTCTTTGTAAAGCTGAATAGTTTTCCAGCTGGCCTTATGTGGAGATGGGCGCCAGCCCTGTCAGATGAAAGAGCCTGATGAGGAGAAAAATAAAAACATTCTGTGGAGTGTGGGGATCAAAACATTGCTGGTTTGAATATTGCTACAAACTTAAAACTCTTGCAACTGTGACAGTTGCACTGAACTGTAGCCTTTATCCCATTTTGTAAAATCAAAGCAAATTAAAGATGATTGGAGGGCAGCCAGCATAAAGGTTTTGACAAGAAGAAGAGACAAATACATGCATAATTGTACAGTTCACTTGTGTGAGCCTCTTTTAGACCTGAGAAAGTGGGGCTAAAAAGTGATCCTTTTTTCCAGAGTATATGCGGAAGAGTAAGATAAAGGCAAAGATAAAAAAAAAGCAGACAGACGAATGCAATAGATACTGATTGATAGAAAGCTTTTCTCTTATAAATCATCTGAGTGTAATTCTGTGTGCTCTGATATAAAGCTCTTTCCATCTGGGCAATTAATCTCATTTTCTTGGATTCATGATGATGCCTGTAACCTCCCTCAATCAGCAAAAACTCGCTTCGATTTCTTTAAGTGTGGAACATCTTTTCTTTATGGTCGATGTGTTGTAGATAAAGTTTATTTCTGCAGAAGAAGATTAAACTCTGTCAATAAATGTCTGTATTTTTTGGCTTGAGATCTTCAAAGACCTAGAATGTGTGATGCTTTCTGAGAAAGCAAAATAGATTTCAAAAAAAGAGACCTATAAAGAGAGAATTATGTCCATGCTGCATTAAATGAGACTCTTCAGAACCCTTTGCTTTGCATCAAAAACTAAAACAGTCCTGCATTTACAAGTCTGTACTTGTTGTACCATCCTATGGTAATTGAATGGTGACGCTCTCCATATGTTGCTTCTCAGAAAGGCAAAATGACACAGGCGGTGATTGTTTACCCGCTCCCTGCCCTGCTTCTCACACAATCTTTCTGTTTCCTTTTCTTCACTGCCCTTTTTGTCTTTGGCCCTGAAAGAAA
Source organism: Lathamus discolor (assembly GCF_037157495.1). NCBI lineage: Eukaryota > Metazoa > Chordata > Aves > Psittaciformes > Psittacidae > Lathamus > Lathamus discolor. Next base: position 111,290,814 of record NC_088885.1, read on the forward strand.
ACATAAAACCAAAACCAATATTTCGCATATCTCTGGTATTTAAGCCTCCCCTTTTATTCATAGAAAAGAAAGCTGATGAAGCATGAAGCTGTCTCCTTCGGCACTGACAATTTCAGCTATGGTTACTTTTTACTCTGTGTTCGTGAATTTTTATCTATCTGTTCCTGAGTATCTTTGACAATGAGACAAATATGACTGAGTGAAATGTAAATTGAAGCTGAGTTGGAGACTGATGCTGAGATAGTGTAGCTTCTATTTCTGTTTTCCAATTCAAGTTCACAAGACAGTTTATGAAGTCTGGGGAATGTAGATCTAAAATTGAATATACTTCTTTACATTAGAAGTCTGAAGATTTGCTAAGTTAATTGAATTTAACTAAAGGAAAAGAAGAGGTTAAACATATTTCTTTACAGCCATGCTTAGTTTACTGTTACGCATGATAAGAAAAAACAAAACAAAAGCCACTTACCAGGCTTCACCGTACTGCATGGCTGTGATTAGACTGTGAGGATAAGCATTTGGGTTTTCTGCTTTAAGAACATATGGAGGCAACAAAAAAGGGAGATGGTAGGAGAAAGAATGTAATATGAACAAACAAGAATAAGCCATGTGGGTAGATATCCACTCAGTAGTAAGTGAGTTTTGTAAACATAAAAAATATGGTAAAGGAGCTTGTCAGATCAAGACAAATGTGATTACTCCTGGTTCAATAACATTTTGATATGAGATGCTGTTATTCTGTTTGTTTGTTTCCAATGTAGGTCCTGACCAGATACCCCTGAGGGAAGAATTTGAGCAGATCATGTTGAAAGCCATGCAGGAGTTCAGTCTGAGAGAGCGATCCTTGCAAATGAGCGCACAGTGTGTCTCTGTGTCACCAGGTCAACTCCCTTGGCTTGCTAGGTTAATCGCTAGTGTGTCCCGGGACCTCGTGCACGTGGTTGTAACCCAGAATTCGCTGGCAGAGGGCATCTCGGAGACCTTGAGGTCTCTCAATGAAATGAAGCATCAGCAAAAGCTACCAGATTATGTAGTTGCTATTTGTACGTCAAAGATAAGAGGAAGTGAGTTTTGCGTAGTAGTCCTGGGTGAGTATGTTTGCAGTATGCTTCTAGTGCCAATGCAATTCTGCTGAATTGATTTTCTTGAGTCGTTATTCCAGCTTTTAAACCCCTTTTTGTTCTTTTTACTCTCCTTTGTATGTTACACTGCAATGTCACTGTTTACTCCATCAAGACTTGGAGTAATGGTGTCCATGAGGATCTAGAAAAATAGCTGTAGGCTAATCATGGCTACTCCTTGAGAGGCCTGAGACTTTGTGAGGCTACTTTAAAAAACATCTGGAAGTAACCCAGTGACAAAGTAGTTGGTTTGTCTTTCTCTGGTTTGTGTAGCTGCACTATTTTACATGGAAATATTTGATTGAACGCAGTCTTCTGCAGACCGCTGTAAAACAGAAGATGTTTTTTGTCCTTTTTACCATGGTGATTTTCAAGTTCTGTGTTGGTGACTGGCTGTGATGTTTGTGTGTGCATGAGTGTGACTGGATGCTGGATGAGAGTGAATCTTGACTGGTCATCTTTCATTTGTAGTCAGATAAATCGGTAGTGTCAAACTTTTACTTTTTTGTATTTACTCAGAATCCTCTATTCCATCTAAGGTACAAATACTTATTTGGCATGTTATATGTCACCTCAGTGTGCAAAACTACGGGCAACAGCTTGCAAAGGATGTGCTAAACTGATATGACTAATTCTCCTGTTGCTAGCAAAATAGGCTTGAGACTGCTCTCCTAGCCTACTGGGTAAAGGCAGTGGAGATCCCTGACTGAAGGTCAGCATGCCCCACACTTCTAGGGTGAAAAGGTTGTGTTGCTAGTACACTGTATTAAAGATTCCTTGTGCGTTTTTCCCCCCTCTTCCCCAGGTCAATATCAATCTAGGGCGCTCGCAGAAAGCATGCTTACCACCAGTGAGTTCTTAAAAGAGATCAGTTATGAGCTCATCACAGGGAAAGTCAGTTTCCTGGCATCGCATTTCAAAAATACATCTTTAGGTGAGTGATCCTAAGAAACAGAAGCTCTAGCCAAGGCAATAATTTCTTTAGGGCCAGGTGTGTCTCTTGTTCAGCAGCTAAAGTGCACTCTACCCTCTTCACCTTTTCTTCTCTCCATTCAGTGTGAGTAAAGGAGTGCTCGGCTCTTTCACTCATGCAGTGCAAGTTACTTGTCCCATGGCAGAATATTTTAAACCCTGTTTATACTGCTGAATGTAACGGCAGGGCACGCAGAAGTGCATGAGTCTCTTGTCTGTGCTTCTAGCGCAGGGTTTGGAGGTTGTTTTATGGTGTGTATTTCTTTGTAATCATCAGATGTCACCACTAGCTGTAAAGGCACAGAGCTGAAATTATTCAGCTGCGGTTTGGGTTTTTTTGGAATTCATTCCACTGGCAAATCAGTAAATAAAAGAGGAAAATATTCTCCTGCTCTCTCTTCCTTCTATCTCCAGTGCCCTGTCCCTTTGCAGGTTTGGCATCAGCTGCTTGAGAACACGCGTGCATGTTTTACATTACTTGTCTGAAACAGCTTCCAGATAATTTGGTGTTGCTAATTCTTACCTAGGTGATGATTTGGACAAGCTGCTGGAGAAAATGCTACAGCAGCGAGGGGAAAGTGTCATTGTTCCTTTCAATGGAGACGTTAGTGAGTGTGTGTCATCTCAGGAGGCAATTGCCATGGTTTCTACACAAGAACCAGGTACATCTTTTTATGTGTAAGATGCAAAATAAGTGAGTAGTTTGTTAAATGTCAAGTTGCATGTGCCTCAAGAGTCAGGGCACAGCTGCAGACACTGTGCCAACCGTCAAATATTAATACTGCCAGCTGAATGTGGCAATACAGCAGTCTCTCAGACAGAAAATCTCTGTTGTAACCTTCAGCAACTTTTTCCTCCTATGTTTTGTAATTTCTAAGCTAAAATATGTGCTCTTCTATTACGCACTAGGCCGAGTAGAAATGCTCCTTTGTAATGTCGGCAGTGTGGATTCATCTTGCCCTTATGCATCTAGAAAAGGAATGTAACCTTGTGATTACAGCAGAGGGGAGCTGTGTTCTTGTTCTGACCTCCCCAGGTGTCCTCCTGTTTCTTACCTTTTGATATTCCTCCCTTTCCACCTGTGAAATGGTAGTAATATGTACTACAGACCTGGGCTCCGAGGCTTAAACTTTTAGGGGAAGTGTTTTAAGATCTTGGACTGAAAGTGCTAGGCAAGTGTAATCTATAATTTGCTTATTTGAGATGTGTCTTATTCAGAAAATGTGATGAGATGCTTAGGTACAAAAGGTGAGTTAGGATTGCCTGTCTAAAAACACTAATCATAACTTTCCCATTTTGGAATTCCTTAATCATTCAAAGTTGTAACCATACTTTCCCTTGGGTAATGTAATGGTAAAAGGCACACTGAGCTGTTGTGAACACTGAGGTTCTTCTCGGTCTAGTACCAAAGCAAATTGAAACTCCAGTAAAGACTTTTCGCTGTGAAAGGTAGATGTGCACTTGATTCACATTAGTTAGTTAAAGTGAATCAGCTCAGTGGTGGATCTGAGTGAAAGCAAGGTGGTTGAGAGTCTCCACATGGATCAGGAAATCCAGATAGGAAGTCTGCCAGGAACTTTGTTCTGGCACCCCTAGAAATATAACTCTCGAGCTTCCTCACAGGGTTAATTTGAAGGGAGAATAATCTTCACATTGTTGGATTTTGTTGTTGTTACTGTCTGACGATGCTCAGCAGTGCTTTATTTAAATCTTCATGTTTTCTCAAACTACTCTCCTGGGCTAATTTTGTCTTTAAAATATGGCTGTGCAGTGGCTGAATACAAACAAGGAGAGGTAAGTCTCCTATTTGAGAGGGACCTCTCTCCCGTAGTAGCCTACTGAAATGAGCACTGAGGCAGGTTGGAGCAGGAGATAAGAGCATGCGCACAAACACACGTGTCTATATAAAATTAAGATACCAGGTTTTTGCCCAAACACCTTCCAATTTTCATGTAAATTGCAGGATGTTTCTAAGTGGTTTATTACTTTAAAAAGCAGCTGTAGTTCTTGTGTATTAAATTTGCAGAGGTTTTGATTTTTTTCTTTGTTCTTTTAAAGGAAATTTGCCCTAGGTAATTTTTTTATGATAAGCGGTCCATTAATGAGAATTTACTTTGTAGCAGAAAAACTGACAGGAAAAAAACCCCAAACCCAAACAAGCAAAATCACACACACACACCCACACACCCCATCTGTAATGACATTACTGGGTTTATTTGGTAATCTGCATGTTGAAAATATAGAGGGGCTAGTGAAACATTGATTGTTGGACATTGAATTTACCTACTAGAAATACTGATGTATAGGAACAAGCATTTTCTTCAAGGAAACATGAATGCAAAGCTCCTGTCCCCCGGTTTTCTGCAGCTAGTTTTATATTGACGTTTATTAAGTACAAAGAAATCTGAGAGTAGCATTTTGTTAAACATCAAGAAACCTACAATGAAATAAATAATGGAGATTTACTGCATAGGTGTATTGCTCATCTTCCCTTCACAGCATATACAACTATCAGGCAGTATACAGACATCTGGCTATCTCAGTCATAACTTAGAGCAGTGCTCAGTACTTCAGAGCAGATGTGATGTGCAATGAACTCCTAACTAACCTGCTGTCCTGTTAGTCTTTTCGGCAGGATTATTAACGCAGGCTCAGTTTCATCAGATTAATAGGCGTGCTGGTGTTCACCCCATTGTGCCCTGAGCACAGCAGCCTCAGCTGTCACGGCTGGTTCTCCCAGCAGTGTGACAGAGGAAAGCTCCTAAAGGAGAACTGCAAGTTTCAGGAGAACATTAGAGCTCTGTGTGTGTATATATGCTTTTTATATATGTACACATACACATCTTTTTTATGTGTATGTGTGTGTATATGTATATATGTTAGATATAAGGACAAAGTTCTTTTCTCTGAGGGTGGTGAAACACTGGAACAGGCTGCCCAGAGAAGTTGTGGCTTCCCCATCTCCATCAGTGTTCAAGGCCAGGTTAGATGGGGCATTGAGCAACCTGGTCTAGTGAAAGGTGTCCCTGCCCATGGCAGGGGGGTTGGAACTGGGTGATCTTTGCTGTCCTTTCCAACCCAAACCATCCTATGATTCTATGTATACATGCATATTGTGTATGTGTTGGTTCATTTGACAGAATGCATTTCACTATGTTGGCATTGAGGTTTCCCTGGGTTGCACTGTTAAAAATCCTCAAAACACTTAGGGCATTTAAAAATGGGCTGTGCTGTACTTGAGGCCATCTGATACATTATCACATTTTGATCAAAAAAATAAAGTTGACATTTGTGATCTGGACGCAGCTGTACCGAGTGTAGAGATTTATTCTAATGAGTGATTTCTTTATTCTGATAATAGAAGGTAGGCTGTTTGAGGATCATGTTTGTTGGGGGGGTGGGAAAATAAACATGTTTCTTGTGTTTTGTTTTCTTTTTTCAAACAAACGCACTCTAGATTTGGATGTTGATACCTTCCAAATTTACCAGCCACAGCTTACGGTTGCCAGAAAGCTCTTGTCCCAGGTTTGTGCTATAGCAGACAGTGGCAATCAAAGCCTGGATCTGGGCCACTTCAGCAAAGTAGACTTCATTGTTATAGTTCCCCGTTCAGAGGTCCTGGTGCAGCAGACACTTCAGCGGATTCGACAATCAGGTAAAAGGGAGGGAAGAGCAAAAGAGGCTGTTAAACCAAAGTATGTGATGTTATAAAGTCGTATATGGTATGAATGGAGAAGTCAGTTCCTCCAATGTGTATTTTGCATGTCCAGTATTAGCTTCATTAGTTGGTATTACTGATACATTCTAAATACCTTCCTTTCACAAACTGGGCCCAACCTGTACCATGTGTCAAAAGAAATTGCCATAGTCATGCCAGTCTGAGGAAGGTGTGTCCTGGAGAAGTATGCACCTGTCAAAACAGGGAAGGGATGAGCAAATGTGACTGCTCAGATCTTTTATCCCCTGGAGCTGTTAGTGACATTTGTCCTAAGTCCATATGTTTGTGCATGTGCTCTCGTATGAATTGGCACAGATGTACGTGCAGGAAGCTCTCATATTAGGTAGATAAATGCCTGAGTAATATGTGTACATTGGCACACAATAGTTGCCATACTAGTTCTCATGGTGAGCTTTCTTGTCTGGGGTTCTGTGTCTGACCATGGCTGGTACTGAATGCTTCAGAAGTAACAAGAAAGCCTCAGTGTACAGGTTATGGAATATGTCTCCCTTGAGAGTGACCTCTGTTATTCACTCTGGTAGTGGCTGATACGTGCCCGGAAAAGCATAAGAATTTCTTCATGGAGAAAATGACTGTCCAATAGAACGAAGGACTGTCTGAGTAAATGTTTGGTCTTTTTTTAGCTCCTGATATCTGGGAGTAATGAAGTCCTCAGGATAATTGTGCATTTAGGATCATTTGTCTTTTTTTTTTTTTTATTAGCTGAACTTCTTTTTTTGTCTGCTTTCAGCTTTATGTAATAATACCTTCATTTGCATTTGAAAAACATTAGTATGAGCTTCTGATGTAATGTGTCTATGAATGGCTTTGGGTAGCTATTGGCTTTTTTTCCGTCTCTTGTTTTCTGCTCTGAACTAAACAGTGCCACACTTTTTGATTGTGCAGATATACCGTGATGTTGCTAAATACTGTAATCCATCTCTCTATTTTTTTCTTCTGCTTTGTGCTATTTTATTAGTTAAATGAAAAGAATAAAATAGAATACATGAAGTACAGGTTGCCTTTTCTTTCTAACATAACTTTATGGGTGGTTTTGTTCCATTCCATGTTTCTTCAGACGTTGAATTTACTTAATTTGCTGCTACACATTAAACCAGAGGTTTTCTTGTATCTGTTATAACAGAGTTTTACGTTTGTTTATTTTATTTTTTTAAATGGATGTGTTTTGCTTATTAAAATATATATTTTAAAATCATCAAGACCCTGGCAAATACATTATTGACCCACAGAAATAGCTTGTTGCTGCTTCTTTAAATGGCATTCAGGGCCATACACATTACATCACACCTACTTTATGAATATGATGGCAATCTCTCATTGCAAAGACCACTAGAGTACTTGTATTGACATAGACATAGAGTCAGGGCATGAAACAACAATATGATATTAGCAAGAGTCAACTTTATGTATGTTTCTGCTTATTGAAAAGGAAAGGTCAGGATAACTTTTTCTGATACAAGTAGGATTGATGTATTAGCTAAATGTGAGCAAGGTTGGCCTAGGATTATGGAGCACAGCCAACCGAATGCTACTCTGGACATTTTTTGTGGAGGTCTGATTTTTCTTTCTTACTTTTTGGTAACGTGAGAAATCTTTGAAAGGTCTTCAGGCACTTTTTGGAGGAAATCCAGAAGTGAAGAGGCACATTTCTGTCCCCACTCTGAGAGAAAATGCATTCAGATAATAATCACTGTATGAGTGATTTGGCTAAGTCCTGATTGTTGGCCAACAAGTGATAACTTGCCATTGACACCTCATCTTTGAATGCACTCAAAGGGAAAGATTTTTGTTGTATTCTTCTTCCTGACAGGTGTCCTTGTGGACTTGGGCCTAGAAGACAATGGAACAGCGTATCAGAGAGCCGAGAAATATGTGGTTCGGCTTGACAGTGAGATTCAAACAAAATTTGAAGTTTTCATGAAACGAGTGAAGCAGAATCCCTACACACTGTTTGTGCTGGTTCATGACAATGCTCACGTGGATTTAACAAGGTAGCTGATCAGTCTACCAAAGGAAAACTGTCCTTTCCCAGTATCTTTCAGTTAGGTTTTTCGAAAGACTTTACTGCCTTAGACACCCAGTGCTTTTTCTAAGCCTAAGTAATTTTGTGTCTCAAAATCAGATATCATGCTTTTTGCTTGCCCATGGTATTTGTTAACTAATTCTGATTCAGATGAAGATAGGTAAGACTAGTTTCAGATTACTGGATCCCTAAGAAGTCTGTTTGTAGGTGTATGTGCTATGGTACTGAAGTTGAGGAAGAAGTCTAGGAATTTTGCAACTGTCTTTGTTGTTCTTGTCTTTTTTTCCTATTTCCCTCCTTTTTCTCTACTCAAACCCAAATCTCTCCCATGTTCACAAGGCAGTCATGTTTTAATTTGAATGATTTGATGATAGTGGTGTTTGTAATATGAGAAGGCTTACAGACATTTAACTCTTTGCATCATCTGAAAAATGCCCTAGCTACTGCAAGAAAAGGATTCAAAAACCATTGTATTGAATTTGGCGGGTGTAAGGTCTAAACACAACAACACATATGTGCAGAAACACCAAATCACAACTTTACTATGGAAGAAGAAAGAAATAAGTAAAGTTAGTTACTCTGCTCTTGTTCTACAAGTAAACTGGGAAGAATAATCTTAATGTGATTTAAACATGGTATGTAGGGTTGTGGGATTCATTTGAACATCAGAATACTTCCCTTGAAGGACAGCTGAAAATAAATAAAAGCAACATTCTTTCTACGTTATCCTGCCCATCATATTTTTGTTACTGTCTGTGCTGTAATCTGGAATTCCTGAATTCCTGGAGGTGAAAGTAATTCCTGGAGCCGGAAATCTGGACATTAGGAGACTTCCAGGTTCCTCAGTCAACAAATTTCCAAATTTGTTGTTTCAGGCTGGAAAATCCACTGGATTTCTTAAGAATGTTACTATATCCTATCCCCACAGCTCATGGAACAGTGATTCTCAGTGAGATGTGTTTCATCAGCTTTGGCTCATTTTTGTGGCCCTCCATCTGATACTCATTTAAATTGGCACACTAATTCATCTTTTCAGTGTCAGCAGATTTTGTCCTGTATTTATATTCCCCCTGTTTCCTGAGTCTACCCAGAGAGAACACCCAAATAGTTTTGAAATCCTTCACCCTTCCAAAGAGATTTTTGAGCTGTGATCCTCAGTGTCCTGGTTATTTGGAGATTTTTCTGCAGGAAGAAAGCAATCCATTGAATCTCAGGATGTCAGTAAGGCAATTCTTTGCATTCTTATTTCTGCAGTGCCATTTCAAGTTCCCTGTCACATGGTGAGCCTAGTCATGGTCTGGCTGATAGAGTTATTAATTGCAGGGAGGTCCTTGAAGCATTCAACCTCCTTGTTCTTCAGGTCAGCTCTTTTCCTTACGCCTTGCAAACACAGCAGTCCAGGATCAGCTCTAGCAATGAGGTACATTGGATACAATTTGACAGTGGGGTAAGTGTTTAATTGCTGATTTTAACTCTGAATTTTAGTGTGGACTCCACATGTAACAGAATCTAGCAAATGCATATGTTCAGATGGAGTTCTTTCTCTGCTGGAGTTTGTTCTCTCAGGCTTCAGATACACAGCCTTGGGATGCTGGTTGATATTTAGGCCCAAGAGCTACGCATTATTCTTTATCCAGCAATGTAATTTGAGAAACTACTTTCTACCCTCTGGTCAGACAAAGCAAACAGAATGGTAGAAATGATGGAGTGAATGTGTGTTCAAAGTTTGCTCTTTGGTTGGTTGTTAGTATAAGCCATTGTGGTGATCTTCTGTAAAATGGTCTAGACATTTTTTTGTTTCCCAAAAGTAAGAAATCAACAACTTTCAGTCCTCTGATTAAAAAAAATTACCCACAAAAAAGGAGAGACTGTATGTAATTTATTGCATTCCTTGTGATTACTGGTGATGTAAATGCACCAGAGACCATGCCGTGCTTCCAGCAAAGGCCTCATGAAATTTGAGGCAGCAAATGTTCTGCCTTTCTGATTGCTGTCTGCAGAAGAACAATCTAGCAAACAAATGACTTGTTTCTGATTGCCATTAGGGATGGATAGAATCTGGCAATCAAGAAAAAGTTTGGAATTAATAATCCTTCTGTTTTCAGGTTCTGCTTTAAATAGAAATAACAGTTGTCAGTAGATACAAAGCCAGAGACAGGGAGTCATGAAATAGTGAGCAGGATTCTAGAAACCCAGTGCAATTACAGGTAGGAGATATATTTCAGGATTTGCAAGGACCTCCACCTGTCTGTCTTGGCTGTAGACAAATAATAAATCCAGTAAAAAACAATTAAACCAATTTACATTTTATTGTATTCTTTGAAACAAACAAATAGCATCACTGAAGGAGAATGGATGAAAAGAAAGGAAATTTGGTTCGGAAAATACTTTCCAGTAAGTATTTTAAATTACAAAACAAAAGTGGTTCCATTTTTCCTTATGTTTTTGCTATCTCTGTGTGTAACAGGGTGATGCAGCAAATGAAGACAAGTTGTACTTTGGTTTAAATGAATACAGCAAATCCCTCCAATGGGGAGTCACAAGTCCCCTTTTGAGATGTGATGAAACCTTTGAAAAAATGGTCAACACGCTTTTAGAAAGGTAAACAATTAACATGGGAGCTTGGAATTCTGCTTAATTGAGATCTTAAGGATACAGATACATTTATTAGCCCCATTACAGGGAGGGATGAAGACATGATCACCTTTGATGCTGATTTTGGAATCTGAATCTGTGCAGTTTAATTGTTGTGACGAACTTAATGCTGTTGAAGAAGGATATCCATCATTTGTATAAAGAAGAGAATAGGCCCCTTCAGCAGTAGTCCAGGCTCAGCTGTGCTGCTTTCTTTTGGCTCACCCACCACTAAGCTGAGAAGGTACCAAAGGTTTCATACCTCACCCCTCCTGTTGCCTTTCTTGTTGAGACTGCCAACAGACCTGTCAGTGGTGGCTCAAGTAAGTGATATTGGTTCAAACACATCATTTTTGTTATTTCCTTAGTTGGCTATGGTTTCGGTTCCTGCAGCTCAGAGTCTGTTATTATCCTGTAGCTGCCTGAAGAAGCTACTGTCACAGCACCTATCCAAGATATAATCAAATGTGCACATTACAGGAATTAAGACAATACTGTCATTTCCATCAATGTGGAGTTAAGTCTATCCTGCATATCAGCAGGACAAGATTCCTTGTAACAGTTCAAGCTTTAGTTCTCATTGTATTTCATATTTACTAGAACAGGGATTGTTCTGTCTTCAGTACTATTTCTCCTGTTTTATTTAGGTCAATACAGTAATTTGGTGATTAGGGAGAAAGGTTCCATTTGTTTTAGTAACAAAAGTGCAAGGGGATACCTATATGGGAGGAGGAATAGAAAATGTTTTAAAAATTTACTGATTCAATGGCTGGCTTATGGTATACAGAGCAAGCTACTGTACCTACAGCTTAAAGACAGACACGAAACTTTACTCAGATGGATCCCATGTTGTCTATTAAATTGCTCAAGAAAGAGACCAGAGAAATTTGGAACTCTGGTTGTTTTAGTCATTTGGACGTCTGTGGCACAAGACTATCAATCAAGACGTAATAGCATAGGGCTTTTTCTGTATTATGGTGGTGAGTGAGCTCATGGGGAATGTCTAGAAATAGAGAGCTTTTTGCTTGAATAGCTTTGAAATTTTTTTTCTTAGCGGTTTAGTTTTTAAATTCGTATCTCTGCATATAGCTGGAATGAAAGAGAAAAGAAATATTTGCTATGTAAGTTAAAAGGCAAAATGAATGTTCAGATTTAGCTCAGAGCCAGCAATCCCTGTTGGTAACTCTAACTTTCTGGTAAGAAGCTTGAGAGGTGTGAAATTATGAAGTATTACTCCCACAGGCTACTTAAAGCAGCAATGGTCCTCGAAGTTCTAACAAAAACCTGTCGTCAGCAAAGCAATTATTAGCCTGTGCCGTTAGAGTGAAGCAGAAGCGAGATGTTCCGTCCCTGGCAGTGTTGAAGGCCAGGCTGGACAGGGCCTTGAGCAACCTGGTCTAACGGGAGGTGGCCCAGATGTGGGTAAAAGAAGTTTATTATTCCTGTCACTTGAGCATAGGCCTTGCCTTTTTACCTTCTGTATGTGGACCATGTTATATTAATTTACTTAAAACACAGATTTTGTGCAAAATTACTGTCCGTGAAAATTAAAGGCTTCATTCTTTGAGCAGTACTGAAAACAATAGGCACTTCTTTACCCTGCAGTCCTTTTTTTTCACCAATTTTCAGACATGACTGTGATTTTGCATGTGCTAACACAGAACTGTTATCTCCTCAAAGGTATCCCCGGCTGCACAGCATGGTCATCCGTTGCTACCTTCTCATTCAGCAGTATTCCCAAGCTCTGATGGCTCTCACAACCATGGCCTCACTAAGAGATCACAGCACACCCGAGACACTCAGCATAATGGATGACCTTATCACTTCTCCAGGAAAGGATAAGAATGGTTGTGGCCACATGCTTGTCATTAGGGTGCCATCTGTGCAGCTCGCCATGCTGGCCAAGGAGAGGTTGCAAGAAGTAAGAGACAAGTTAGGCCTGCAGTATCGTTTTGAGATCCTCCTTGGGAATCCTGCCTCAGAACTGACTGTCGCGAAACACTTTGTGACACGGTTGAAGGTTAGCAGAAACTAAATAGTTGCTTGTGTATCTGTTGTAGTCACCTGAGTGTTGTACATATTTTGTGTTTATTCCCACATGTTTAGGTTAACTGTTCTGTAGGAAAAGCGTGCATGTTCTATATCTGTCTCCACAGAAGTATACTGTACTTTTGATGAGCATAAATAATTTAGGAACTTGGAAAGAACCTGAATTGTTACTGGTGTATGAAGTCAAACACCAGATGTTATCTCACTTCTTAAAGTTGAATTATCAGCGTGAGTCAGATAGGGTTCATGTCTGAAAGCAGAGTTCAGGTTTCCATAGGCAAACTAATTCTTTTCACCCACTTATCTGTCTGTCTAGAGTATCTGTTGTCTGCTCTGTCCATCCATCTTCTGCCCTTCTGATAACTGGTAAAGCATGCTGTTTGACATAGACTTCTTTTCTCAAACCACTGCATGCTGAAAAGCTTCTTCTGCCCAGCAAATATGCACCAGGCTAAACTTTTGCATGGGTTTATAAGAGCATGGTTCAGCTAGCCAAACCCACTTCCTGAATTAACCTCACTACATTACAGCAAAGGAAATGGATTGCCTGCCTTAGGTACCAGCCTGTGAGTAATACTGTTTCTCTGGCTGATCCTTGCTTTAAGTCTTACACAGAGATTCATTTTCTGTTTCTGCTATGAGTTATGCAGTGTATTCAAATCCATGCAGAAAAGGAATTAATTTTGTGAGCCTTTCTTAAACCGCTTGCCTACAATCAAAAGCAGATAAAATGTCATTTAAGGAAGCTACCACCTCTGCTTCTCAAACCTTGTCTGCAGCAGGAGAGGGAAGAGAGGAAGGTAGTAGTCGTGAAGGAGAAAATGGCATGTGAGCAGCAGCTCTGTGCTGCTGGGATTTTGTTTGTTCACTAGGTATTAATTCCAACCTTAAATCATTCTGGACTGTGAGTCCCATGAGGGCATCTCTGTGGCCCTTTGTGTAAAGCGTTGCAGCCCTTACACATCGCTGGAGTAGCCTGTGAGGTCATTGCAGCAGATCAGGATAGAGTGTGAAGCTGTTCTAGGTGAATATCTAGGTAGCTGTTGATCTGGAATAGAGGAATTTGATCAGGCAGAGAATGGAAAAACTTCTAAATCTTCTTATTCCTCTCTCCCAGAACACAAGATGCTTCTTGGAGTAAACAAAGCCGTAGGATTCTGGACTTGTTTCTTTACTTACAGGTCACTAGAAAAAAACCCACTCCATTCTGAAACGTGCATATTAAGGGAGTGAGTAGAGGAATTCAGTTGCCCAAAGATAAGCCTCTAGTGTCTTTTTAGGTGAGTTACCCAGTGGCATTTCAGAATGATGAAAGTCACCTGTGAGTCTTGCGCTGGGCTGCCATATCTGCCAGTCTGATGCCTGGGATAAAGTGGGGTATCTGAAATGGTGTGAGCATATGTTTGTGCAACTGATTCCCATTTTAAAATTCATCAGACATGCTCCCATTGAATTTTGTTTATTGCAGACAGTTTTGATTCAGTCTTTCTGTGCTGCTTGACTTTTCTCCTGATGGAGGTCTGAAGCTGGGGGACTAGAGCAAGTGGGGAACTGATTGCTGCCTGCTTCTACTGTGAGCACCCAGGCCATATTTTTGGCCAAGGGGTACAATATTGGGCTAGTAAGTGCTTTCTGGTGAGGCTGAGGCTCAAAATGCTGGTTCCATCAATAACAGGTTGCAGTGCAGATGAGACTTCATCATGACCTTTTTCAGGGGCAGGAAGGGAAAAGTTACAGCTGTTAGTGACCCCAGTTGAAAAGGTCGACTTAGCTTCTCCCTAAGAGGGCTTTAGCAGTGTATGTGGTGCTACAGAAGGGCAGGGAAGTTGGGCAGCTGTCTCTACAGTGCTGGGAGCTGGACTGTTCCCTTCTCTGTTAGGCAAGCCCTCTAGCTAACCAGACAAGTCATTCCTCTCTACCTGGGAGCCAGTCTTCAAGAGAGGTGATACACCCAGAGGTACAGAATGAAAGAAGAGATGGAAGACAATTTAAGTAACTGTTTTGTTGACCAGGCATGCTGTCATGTCATACCCTTTAAGCATAACAAGAATCAAACCATTTGGGAGGCGTTCAGAAGAGAGGAGCCCAGAGGACTGCAGCTCTCTGTTCCTCACAAGTAAAATGATCAAGAAATGCATCTTCTGTATGCAAGTTTACAGCTCAAAGCCTCAGGCACTCAGGCTTCTTTTTAGGTCCTTAGGCTAGCAGAAAGAAAATCAGCTTTGGATCTGGCTTCCCCTGTTTAACTGTCTATCCATGCACTTTTGCAGAAGCTTCCATTGTTGGAGAGGCAGGGTAGCACACAGCTAGACTAACCTTGCTGAGCCAGAAAGTCTCTCTCTGCTGCCGAGGCTGCTCTACTGAGCCAGTAGCTGTTGTTAGAGAGTTGGAATAATAATTTCTTTTTGTGAACATCTTATACAGAGGATGCTGAGATCAGCAGGGGAAAGAAATCAGGACTGGGGAAAGAGAAAAGAACCATAGCAGAAAAGGAGAGTATTACTCTAACCATGTTCTTAATAAAAACTGTGAGTTATTTTCAGTGGAAATTTTCAGGTCAGATGACACACTGAGCCATTGATCTCCTAGTGAATCCTCCTTTTCAATCCCCTTCATCTGGCTGAGATTACTCATAAAACATGACCTTTCTGGAGGAAAGGAAGGGTAAGGATAGAAAAGGCCAAGGGAAATATTGAGGCTAGAAGAACCAAGAGGGAATTCAAAATAGAGTTCTTCATGCAAGGTGTGTTTTCCACCAATCCTGCATAAGTCTTATTGGGTTGTCAAGACAGCTGTGTCTTGTTGTCTTGCACATCTGTGCTAAGAAGAGTGGTTTATATATATTATTCTTAATGGGCAGTTTGAATGATTGGGGTTGCTGTTGTGACTCAGCAAAATGGATTCTGTGCCTGAGCTACACAAGAATCTTCTCCATAACAGATTTTGTCCATTATTAATGAGAAGAAAGGATAAACTTTTTTCCTGCAGGGTGATATCCTGTAGCTCAAGTATTTCATGATTCTGTAACGATTAGGGCTTAATTTCCTTTTCTAGAGAGATCTTAATATCTGATCAGCACGGAAACATAGTCTCTGGGTTATATGGAAAGAGCTTCTCTGCTGATCTTCTGTCTTGACTGGTCGGTGATCTAAGAAGCTGTGTTTTTCCTAGCAGTACCCATAATGTATTCACAGGAATGGCTGGATAGAAGCCTGCATATTTTGCATTTCAGCTTTATTTATGATTTTGGTATTGGCAGAGGTAGAATGGCTTGTTTCCTTTCTAAGGGAGAGTCTCTGAATCTTTCAGTTTTACTTGCTTTTAACAGTTGCTGTAGGGTGCTGTCTTAATCAAAAACTGCCTCTATCATCTGAAAGTCTGGGCACTGTGCAACACAGCAAGAAAGATGTTATTGCTCAAGGCAGAGCAACGTTTTTAGGAAGCTGCATCCAACACAGACAACATACATGGGCTCATCTAGAGCCAGAAAGAACTGAACCAAGGGGTCTGAAGGCTGGACATAGGACTGATGTTACTGGCCTTTCCAACGCTAAGGGAAAATAGTGGAGTTTTGTGGTCTTGGGGCTTGGTAGACTCTAGGTAAGAAGTCCTTTCTTGTGGGATTACCTCCAGTGAAAGGGAAAATGTAGGGTTTTTTGCATATAATCTTCCATTATGTAGAATAATTTAGCAAGGTTCATTGAATCATTTTCATGTTTCACTTGAAGGTCTTACTGTATCCTTGTATTAATTTCAAAAACATTCATCTGTGCCAGCTTGAAACCGAAGGCATCAACTGCACTCTTCTCTGACAGACTGCACTAATACCACACCAGATATATGTTTCCAGCACTGAATAACATATCCTATGCATCCTTTTGCTTTGCATTTAATGCTTGGCTAATGGTTGGCTACCAGCAAAAGTGCATGCCTGTACCTAAGGTCTCCTTCCTGTTGGCGGTCGAGTAAGCAAACCCTGCATACAAAGAAAAAGTGCGAACTAAAAAACCACCACAGAACATGTGAAGGTCATTTAGATGTGATTGGAATTTTCTCTGTTCACAGGCTTGGAGGGGCAATGAGCAGGAAGACTGGATTCCTCGCACCTATCAGGATTTGGAAGGTCTACCTTGCATTGTGATTCTAACTGGCAAAGACCCTCTGGGAGAAACTTTCCCCAGGTGCTGTTATTACTCTTGTTCTCTAACACGTTTAGATAAGTCATGGGGTGGAGAAGTGGCTTGATAACATCTGGCTATTTCTTCACTTAAAAAAAGTATATTTTAGAAGGCTTCATTTGGGAACAGTTTAAAATTTTGGGAAGTGCAACTTGTGCAAAGTGCAGCTGCTTTGTGAAAACTGCAGTACTGTTGGGTCAGTTGAATGTCTGTGCAAAGTACCAGGGAGCATAACTTCTGTGCTGAATATTTTAAAAGAATTTTATATTTATTGGCTAATGAAATTGTTCATAAACTTTTAATAAGCAACTGAAGATAGGGGGTATTCTTCAAAGTCAGAGAAAACAAAACTTTCTTTTTTCTTGGGTTGGGTTTTCTAGGTCGTTGAAATACTGTGACCTTCGACTAATTGACTCAAGCTACTTAACCCGGACTGCATTAGAGCAAGAAGTAGGCTTGGCATGCTGTTACGTCTCGAAGGAGGCAATTCGAGGGCCTATTGTAGCTCTTGACCTTAGTGAGAAGGAGCATGAGAAGGCTAATGGTAGCGAGAATGAGTCTGATGAGCTGTTGATAGACTTGGACCGACCCCAGAGTAATAGCAGTGCCGTCACTGGAATGTCAGGTCAGTTATTCTGCTGTTGGTCTGAAAAACAAGTCTTCATTCCTGCGTCACTGGAAGTTGAATGGAAACATTGAGATGTAGGTTGCTTAGCTGCGTCCTGCTGTGGGCCTCACAATGAAATGTTAGCAGCAGATTCTTTTCACAGTGAGCAGTTTTCCTGTCTATGGCTAAAAGAGGATGCAGTGGGAGAATGGTATGCCGTAGCTAAGGGTCACTTGTGATTTTTGGTTTTAAACTTACATTTTACATTTGTTGCTAGTTCTGATCAGTGGATCCTGAAAAGATCTTAATAATTAGAGTAGAAATGGAGGCTGTAAAAATTTAAGAATAGAAAAATGCTCTGGAACTGCAGGGGTAGCTATGGGTGAGGATCAGTATTTGCTGCCCTGTCAAGACCAGCGGAGTGGCTGGGTCTTGCCCTACCTCTTCAGGCATCTGTGGAGGCTCATCTTCTAACGAGACTTCCGTTCTTTTCATTCTTCGGGCACCCCTGGGTCCTCCCATTTGCTTCCCTACGAGTTTGAGGTATTGAGATAGCAGAACTCTATCTTTGCCATGCACAAGATCTTCCCATACACTAAATAAACTTGACTGGTACGGAGCAGGGAGCATAGCCAAGTTCACGTTAAAGTTGCAGTGAAACGAATACTCTGTTTTCCATAGGAAGGAAGGTCAAGTTGATCTATGTATACAGTGGTATGTTACACTTAAAGTTTAGAAAGTTGAACCATGAAATTCCAAATCCAAAGGCTGTTGCCTCTCCAGCAAGAGGGACAGATGGATGCCAATGGTTTCTTTTCACTGCCCTAAGCCACAGCAGCGCTCATTGAACAGAAGTATTTGTATGCTGGGATTGTCCCATAGATCAGACGAGTTCGATTTTCTTATGCTAGCCAGTACCTGTTCATTGCCTGCTCTTTGTTTCCCAGGTTCCCTGGCTGACAATGGCGTGAGCTCCTCGAGTGCTGCAGACAAGTCCCAAAAGCAAGCACCATCACTTAACTTTCAGACTGTGGCGCACAGCTCAGTAGATGAGGCAACTTTCACAGCTGGAGAGACCCTGAAACAAGAATGTGACTCCCTGGGTAACCAGATGGCAAGCAGCACCACTTCGAAACTGTCATCACTGTCTTCGGTCTCCCAGACATTCCGGTGGCCTGCCCACATAGCCAAAGACAGCAAGGCCCTCCGTGCTGCACTGCCACGCATCGTCATCCTGTCAAAAGCTGCCTACTGTCTCCTGAGCTCACAGAAAAGCGGGAATTTACCCTCTTCCTCATCCCTCCTGCCTCATGCTGATGTGTCTTGGGTAGGCTCTCTGAGGCCTCTGCTTCACAAGGACATGAGCAGTGAGGAGCAGTCCCTCTACAACAGGCAGTGGACAACAGCCCGACAGCACCATGCAGACTTCAACAATCAGGGTGAGGCATCCGGCTCAAGGAGTTTTCACCCCAGGCGGCTGCTTTTGACAGGACCACCACAAGTAAGAGAACAGTTCCTTCTTCTTGCCTTATTAGCAGGACTGGAGGACCAATCATGAGGACTGCAGATCGTATTGTAAAAGGACCCTGCAAGGTTGCATGCAGTAATGTATTTTGAGGTCAAAAATAAGTCAAATTTTAAGATTAAGTCCATGCTGGAAATGGTAGGGAGAGGTAGAGTGATGCTGTATGTCATACAAGGAAGAGTGATGCTGCATGTCATACGAGGAAGAGTGATGCTCTATGTCATACGAGGAAGAGTGATGCTGTATGTCGTATTTTAGCCTAAATGAAATACATATGGATGGCACTGGACATAAAATTGCCATGAGCAATCAGTGGGGCATCAGTTATCACTGCCCATCTCCCTGCATACAAAAGTGATACTGGCTGTAGGTCAGGTTGTGCTCCCAGATCAACTTTATAATAGTCTTCAGCATAATGGGGAATATTATGACTTGTTATGTTTCAGGCAGAGGTAGAACGGGGTGAGCCCAAAGGCATTTATCTGAAATGTATCCTTCCTTCACGTTAGTCTGAGTTGGGATTTAGACTTCTTTCCATCTCTGGCTCAGGTAGGAAAGACTGGCTCATACTTGCAGTTCCTAAGGATACTCTTCCGCATGCTGATCCGGTTGCTGGAAGTAGATGTGTATGATGAAGAAGAAATTAATGCCAGTAAGTATTTAGTAATTGTTCTTAATATGCATTATAAAGAGCCTCTTTTACATATTATTCAGCAGCGACAAATTTTGAGGCTCACAAGAAGACTATAAATTACACCTACCACTTGTCCTGTCCATTAGTGTGTAGCCAGACTTACTGTAGGTGTCTGTGTATATTTCAATATATATTAATAAAAATGTAAATTTTATATTTGGCTTAGCTGAGAACTATTATATGTATTTTGGATTGATATACTTGGGTAGCACTAAAATGAAAGTGAACACAGAACTGTAAATGGGCAACGACTGCTCACATTATCTCTCCTTGCTAGTTTTTAAGCACCAGTTGCTCTTAAGCAGAGAGGATATTTAAGAGCTGGCTGTTTCTGGCTGAAACTTAACTACCACTTACGTTTATAAATGAAATGCAAGTTGTCAGTAAGACTGTTCTCTGCAGTTTACAGATCTTATACTGAGGGAAAAGGCGAGGGGGAACTTCTTTGGATTTATGCTCATTTGTTGGCTCTCATGGACCAATTAACTGCTGTGGCAGGACTTCGCCTTTAGAAACACAAATCCTTTTAAAAGTTCGTCCTCTTCGGGGTGCTATTTACACAACTCTGTGCTTTTGCAGTGAAGAGAGCTCCGTGATGCATAAATCTTATGACCATTAGACTAGCATCCTGGAAATCCCATTCTTGCCAAACCTTTGACAAGACTAGTTTGTATTTCTGCTCAGAAAATCCTATTAAATGAAGAACAAATGTATTTTTCTTTGATGTGGAGCTTTGGGGGCTGTTATTCCCTATTATTTGACGTAAAGTACCCCAGAAACTTAGGATGAAAATGAAAATGTAAGAGAAGTTGTGCATCATGCTGTCTGGCTTATTCTGATCACAGCACTGTGTCACACCCCAGCCAGGAATGCATGGAACTCCATCAGAAGAGTAGTTCGGGTTTGTTTGGGTTTTTGGTTGTGGCTTTTTTTAACTCCCACTGCTTCTATTGGAATGCTTTTTCAGGGCCCTAGCATTCTGGTGATTGAAAATACCATTTTATTCTCCAAAGATGTTCCTGTCCCAGTTATAAATGTTCTCTTTGGGACTAAAGAAAACAATAATGTAAACTAAAATACTTTTTATCTTCTTTGATGTTTACTTCTATGGTGTAGTCAGATAGCAATTTTACGATCTGTCATCATTCATCTAGGTGGCCTGGATCTTCTTACAGGATACTCACAAATGACAGGCTCTCCATTCTCCATAGTGGCTCCTTGCCTGCACATCTATTTTCAATTTATCCTTCTAGTACATGGGTGACCAGAACTGAGTGTGGCATTCTGTGGGATACTTAGCCAACCCAGTGTACTTGTGGGTTGGCTCATGTATTCCCTTGCCTCCACTGAAAGTTCCATGACTGATGAAACCAATGATTGCACTTGTCTCTTCCATTCTCCCATTTCCCTGGCACTGATACGTAGCTTGTAGTTGTGGGTTCTTCTACAACTCAGTTGTTTCCAGCCTAGGTGCTCACATCCTGCTGCAGAAATGTTTGTTATTAGTCCTTGATTGTACATATTACCCATATTTTTAATGTTAAATATCACCCAGTTTCTGTTGTTACACGTTTTGAGAGCATTGAATTCCTTGCGGATGGTCTTTGCCTCCTTCTCCATATTGACAATGACTCTCAGAATGTACCACCAGCAAACTTAAGCCAACGGGGTTTTTTGAGTTGGTTACTTTAGAGGAAATATTAAACAGGGTGTCCCTCTGCTGATCCTTTACCTTCATTGGCAATCAGCATCTGCCTTAATGCTACAGTGTTGCATGCTGCCATCTTCTGTTTAATCAACTTTTTCAGTTTATGGACCATTCACTGTCTCCAGCTGTATTAACAGTTTGTCATGTAGTATTGTACTAAATGCTTAAGTCCGGATGGATAAGATGTGTTGTTTTTCCTTTGTTCAGAGAAATAGATACATCATAGCTGTATAATGAAAGTTACACAGGGTTTCTTTGGTTAACCCATGTTTTTACATTTTTCATTTACTTCAATATCTTTCATAACTCCCCAAGTTTTGAATATTACCAAGGTCAAAGTAATGGACCCAGAGCTCTGCAGATTCTTGTGTCTCCTCTTAAATGGTGATAATATATATTTAATGCTTGCATTGCAAACAGTCTCCTGCCAGACGTCACAAACCTGTTCTTTCAGAAAACTGGCATGGAGAGTTTTCTTTCTCTTTGATTCGAGTGTGTATTAAGATTTTAGTTTTGTTTCTATCTTGGCTTATAGTAAACCTTTTATTCCCTTGAAAATAGAATCATCAAAGTAAAAAGAAAATAAAAAAAATTATTTTAATTTATATAGTTGAGGTGATATAGCAAATATTATTTGTTTTCACACACTTTTCTGAGGTCTACCTCAGCTTGACATTTGATAGAGCTTTTTTTTGTCACACGCTTGCTGATGTTTAAGACAAAACTTCATTCACTAGTGAACTTTTTCCATTCCTCATGGACTTTGTTAGTTCTTAGTGTCTTTCTGGTGTAGTCCCTCTGAAGCCTCTTCCTCCTTGTGTTTTTATTTTGCTTGATATGCTGGTTACTGGTTGGCTGGCAACTGCAATTCCAAGAAGTCCAAGTCTCATTCAGGGGGAAGTGCCTCGTGTTCTCAGGCCAGCTGACTTAGAGTGAGCTTTCTCAGGATTTTGACGAACTAAAACACTTCACCTGACTTGCAGAGTGGTAATTAGAGTGAAGCACGGTGCCAGTGTGGTTAATGGCCTCTGAACCACTGCTGGTTCGCCTCCTATCGCGTCAGTCAGGGCAGGGTGCGCACACGCTTGTCTGTAGACCTAACTTCCGTTTCATCTGAATTTGCGTTTCTAAAATCAGTGACCTCAGTTACACACCGACTTTTGTGTGCTCTTGCATCTTACTTTAAACTGAATTGGCTCATGTTCAACTGCAGCCCAAAGCTGCTTTCCTTGGCCAGTGCTTTCTAATGTTCTCGTTGCTTAAATTTGAGTTTCTACTTCAGAGTTCTCTCTTTTGGATCAAAGAAGTTCCAGTTGGTCCTTGCTGGCCACATCCCATTCTGTAACAGAAGAGTGTCTCTTGCTGTCTTTATCATGTAACACCAGGTACTAGTTCATGAATGCGTACAGCTTCTTTCTCTTTGCTTCCTTCCTTCTGCCTTTGAATACTTTGCTTCTCATTTACCCAGTGCTCCTCATTTCACCACAGAGAAGATTGAGATTGGCTCTATCTATGAGGAAGATACAGGGGTATTAATTTGAGCATTTTATGCTTAAACCAGAGTGACATATACTTCAGGAGCTCGATAAGGAGCAGAGCAGGGAGAAGATACCTGTGAGGCTTCTTTACCTGCATGCAGTTTCTAAGGAATTGCCATTTCTTTGAAATGGCTTTGTGTGGATTAGTTTCAATTTTGGTAATGTATATGGTGTTCAAAGATGATGTCTCTATGTGCACTTGTGTGAGTTCCTGTGCAATTGTAAATCAGCAAACATCATGTAAATGCCATTCAGTGGGTGTCTGGTACTGCTTACCTCAAGTGTGTTGTTGCAGATCACACAGAAAACAGTGAAATTACCCAGTCTAGCAATGACCACTGGCCGGACATTGAGATCTTCAGCAAAATGTCTTTTGACCTGAGTGTACATGACCCCAAGTACAGAACTGTAAGTCCCGTATACACGGAACAGCTCTCAAGAGTGAAACAAGGTGGGTAAAATGTAGAACTTTTTAGGAATACTTTACTACAAAGAATCAGTTCTTATTGGTTCAGTTGAACCTGTGAGTTCACAAGAGCCTTTAATCTCCAAAAAGACATGGAGCAAACCAATTTGTGTGTTCTTTACGGTTGCTTCTGGGACCACATTTCTCTTTTTAACACTTGTAAAATTTCTGTTACTTCTTTTCTTTGTGCACAGAAACAAGCAAAGAAGCCAAATCAGAGGAACCTAAGAAAAGGGAGACTGTGTCTATGATGTTGACTAAATACGCAGCTTACAATACGTTCCACCACTGTGAGCAGTGCCATCAGTATATGGACGTTAATCCTGCTGTACAGGTTGGTGTCAAGGTCCAAGGGTAAACTGCATCACGGAGTTTTCTGTGGTCTCTCCAAGTGTACGGCTCTGGTGTCAGGACTCATGCGTTCACCTTCCATGAGATGGAATTGTTTAATTCTTCCATTCTCAGGGGAGATATTGAGCTACAGACCCCGGAGCATCAACTGTGTCTGCAGCATTCCGCAAGAGCGGTTCTCCTCTCCCGCTGCCTCTGACAAAGGGTGGATGTTGTGACTAGTTGTCTCAAGCCTAAGCATTGTTCAGCCTGCCCAGAGGGTTCGCAGTATCTCATGGGAGAGGACTGTAAAATTGAGGTGCTTGTCTTGCTCAGGTGTCACCTGTGATGGGACACTGGAAGGCCTGCTTCTTCCTCCCTTTGCATGTAACTGTGCATGCTTCTCAGTGGTAGCTTGTGAGTCACTGGACAAAACTGATCATTTTTGAAGGTAAAAAAAGCTTTTGATCTCTAAAACAAGCAGTTATGCTCAAGAGACTGACAGGTGAGATTTATCCTGGTTAATAGCTCAGACATGATTTCTTAACCACCAGCAACAGCTTACATGGGACTTTCTTATCTCAAGTAATTCTTTCCTTGCTTGCTGATCTTTTCCAACAGCTTGCTATTAGGCTATCACAGTGTAGACACACTGACCTGGCAATGTACAATGTCAGTTACCTCTGAGCAGCAGCAGCAGGTCTGATTTGAAACTCATGCTTCATTAAGTACATTGACACAAGCAAATCCTCCCAAAAGACATCTGTTGTTCGCTCGTCTTTATGCATGTGGTCAAACATAATGAGCAGTAATAAATATAAATGTCTACTTGCATGTGTGTGAGTTTTACATATAGAATTACAGTTGAACTCAGAGAAATTACGCATCCAAAGGGGAGTCATTGGATAGCAAGCATTGTGAAGAGAGACTCTTAAATGCTTTAAGAGAACCTAAATAAACATCCTTTCGTTTTTCACCTTTACTTAGGCTAATTACTTCAATCCTTTAGTAAAGATTATAGAAAGCTGATTGCTAATAGTGAATGATTTAACCTTGTAGTAAGACAAATGCTTCTGTGGGATGAAATCTTATCATATATGTAGGCACTTTGTATACACTTACACAGTTCAGTGAAGCACTGTGCAAGCTTAAGCTCACCCAAATTCTTCATAGCCTTGCTTATGACGTGGTCTGCTTTGGTCACTTAGCTCCTTAGAAAAGTATTGCCACAGGAAAAATAGCATACTAATGCGGCCTTGCTGCTGCTAGAGTATCTGAATGTCAGTGCATTCTGCTGTGGAGCAGCACCCACACGGTACACTGCTTTTTGAAACTTTTGGGAAAATTTATTTGGACAGTTTGTTTCATAGCATCATATAAATCACAGAATGGTTTGGGTTGGAAGGGACCTTAAAGCTCATCCAGTTCCAACCCCTTGCCATGGGCAGGGACACCTTCAACTAGAAACCAGGTTGCTCCAAGCCCAATCCAACCTGGCCTTGAGCACTGCCAGAGATGGGGCATCCACAGCTTCTTTGGGCAACCTGTGATAGTGTCTCACCACCCTCACTGTAAAGAACTTCTTCATAAGATTTAATCTCAGTCTCCACTCTGTCAGTGTAAAGCCATTTCCAGTTGTCCTGTCACTGCATAGAATCATAGAATAGTTAGGGCCAGAAAGGACCTTAAGATCATCTAGTTCCAACCCCTGCCATGGGCAGGGACACCTCACACTAAACCATCCCACCCAAGGCTTCGTCCAACCTGGCCTTGAGCACTGCCAGGGATGGAGCACTCACAACCTCCCTGGGCAACCCATACCAGTGCCTCACCACCCTAACAGGAAAGAATTTCCTCCTTATATCCAATTTAAACTTCCCCTGTTTAAGTTTTAACCCGTTACCCCTTGTCCTGTCACTACAGTCCCTGACGAAGAGTCCCTCCCCAGCATCCCTATAGGCCCCCTTCAGGTACTGGAAGGCTGCTCTGAGGTCTCCACGCAGCCTTCTCTCCTCCAGGCTGAACAGCCCCAACTTTCTCAGCCTATCTTCATACGGGTGCCCCTGTAAAACATCCTTTTCCATCTTCTCCTTGTAAATATTATTAAATCATTTCCAGCTCAAATGGATTTGAAAAGAGTCCACTTTGGCCAGACTGGTTGGATACAGAAAGCTGACTCCTTTGATTGCAATGCCAGTTACATACCTAAGTAGTGTGGACAATGGTAGAGGAAAATGAGAATATAATAGAGTTAACTTCAGTTACTGAAAGGGAATGTTTTGGGTATTCTTCTCTGATGGCTTCCAGTATTGGGGATGTAAGGGCAGGTGCCATGGGTGCCTTATGTTTTACCTGCTTGCAAACCTTATATTTTTTTTTCTTTGTATACAGATCTCTGACTCCACTCTGCATGCATTCACGTTTTCATCCTCGATGCTAGGAGAAGAGGTTCAACTGCATTTTATAATCCCCAAGTCCAAAGAGAACCATTTTGTCTTCAGCAAGCAGGGAAAACACCTAGAAAGCATGCGTCTCCCACTGGTTTCTGACAAGGTGCGTGTGCTGCTCTTATCCATGTACTGTCTGCGTGTGCTGAATGCAGTCAGCTTGGCAGAGATTTGCAAATCAGTGGTGGGTGGCTGGGGGTGGAGGGTGTATGTTTTGTTTTTTATGTGTTCCTTTTGTTTTAATGTCCTTTGCATTACTCTTGCCTAACTGTCCTTAGAGCTGGAGTTTTGGGGAACACAATCATCCCTTTTCGCATTCCTAGTGTCCAGTTCATTTGTGTTGCAATGATCAATATTCTTAAAATCCAGTATAAACAATAAATAACTAAAGATCCATATCAGGAATAACCTGCTTTTTCCCTAATGTGGCCAAAATACCTTCTGTTCCAGCAGAATTTAAATGCAGTCAAGAGTCCTATCTTCACTCCATCAAGTGGACGTCATGAGCATGGCCTCTTGAACCTCTACCATGCCATGGAAGGCATCAGCCACCTTCACCTCCTTGTAGTGAAGGAGTATGAAATGCCACTGTACCGTAAATACTGGCCCAACCACATCATGCTTGTCCTGCCAGGCATGTTCAACAATGCTGGCGTTGGTAAGAAACATGATCAATGCACTGCTGTGAAGATATCAAAATCCACATTGGACAATGTGGATCATGTGGCTGAAGGAAACATTGCAGCAGGTCCTCACATTCATGCTGTGGTAACAGCAGCAATATCAGTGCAAAATTCAATGATGTGTAAGAACTGCTGTTAGGGATGTGGAATGAATGATTGCATTGATCACTGCCTTCTCAGTTTGAAATCTGATGGTTTACAGGCCACATTCACTCATTTTACACAGCCCTGCTGTGTGCATGCTCATTCTAGACACTTTACATGTGATTTTTTCAGACTGTAACTCCTTTAGTTACCTGAAGCTAAATAGTAACTACAGCTGAACACTGGGGGCTTGAACTTCGGACTTCATTTTCGTAGATGCTGATTTTTTTCCTGCAAGGACTTTTAAGTAGCTTCAGTTTTAGAATCTCAGGCCCTTCTTGGTTCAAGTTACTTTGTTAATGCCCACAAAATCATGTTCTGCACAGTCTCTTTAAAATGTCCAGTGTTCTTGGTATCTGCCTGCTAGATTTACTCATGTTGAAAAAGAGATGTATTGATTTTTGGTTTTTTTAATAGAAGAAATCTGGAGAGGGACATTTTACAAGGGCATTTAGGGACAGGACAAGGGGAATGGCTTTAAACTGACAGAGGGGAGATTGAGATTAGGTAGTAGGAAGAAATTCTTTACTGTGAGGGTGCTGAGGCGCTGGCACAAGTTTCCCAGAGAAACTGTGGCTGCCCCATCCCTGGCAGTGTTCAAGGCCCGGTTGCACGGGGCTTTGAGTAACCTGATCTAGTGGAAGGTGTCCCTGCCCATGTTAGGGGCTTGGAACTGGATGAGCTTTAAAGTTCCTTCCAACCCAAACCATTCTATGATTCCTAAACGGTAATGACTGCAGATGTTGATGTAACCTTTCTCTGGGAAGAGAGAGGGATAAAGTCTGATAAAGGTCTCCTGTTGGTATTTTCTCAGGTGCTGCAAGGTTTCTTATTAAAGAACTTTCCTACCACAATCTAGAACTGGAGCGGAACCGCTTGGAGGAACTGGGAGTCAAGCGCCAGTGCGTGTGGCCATTCATCGTGGTCATGGATGACTCCTGCGTCTTGTGGAACATGCACAGTGCCCACGAACAGTCAAGGTAAGTAACCACCCAGCACTGGGGTCCCTGCTATGATTCAGCACAGACAGCAGCACACCTGCGACTTAGGCTCATGTCTAGCATCTGACAGGGTATAAAAGACCACATAACTGGAAAAATTGGGCTGCTGGAGCTGCTGATAATGTACTTGAAATATTGCTAAGCAAAAGCAGCTTTCGGTAGTGGCTTTGATGTAGTAACACCAGGCTGCCTGTCCAGCGAGCTTCACAGAAGACATTATTCATTCAATTGCGACTCAGATAGCTCAGGAACTGTACACCTGCACATTAGTTATATTGTCTAAAATGCGCAAAATCCTCTCTCACTCAGAGCAGTAGGAAGGCTCTAGATTTGTCTTGTTGACCATCCAGCCTCCTGCTATTGAGCACTTCCACCTGGCTCTAGCCTTACATCCGTGTCCCACAAGTCATACCATCAACAAACCTCTGCTTGTGCTTGCTCTTTGTTTAAAGCCACTCTTGCTTTTAGTGGCTATTTGAGTGATTTCTCAATATGTTACTTCCATGATTTGGTTTGATTCAATATATGTTTCTCAATGAAAATAGTTAATTTGGGGAGCTTTAGCTTTTTAGAAGGCATCAAACTCCTGCCCTTTTTAATGCGTGTGCTGTCCATTATGGAGAAAATAGCCTTCCAGAAATGGTGTGTAAAGCAATTCCTTTTCCCTTTCCACATTGCTGTGTAAGACCTTATTCTGCTCAAAGGCCCATTTTCTTATAATGACTAAATTGATAGGTAAGATTAGTTGGCAATTTTTTAACAGATCTGCATTAATATGTATATTTTTACAGTATCTAGAGTAAACACTCTCAACTGTTAATGGAATTTCTTTGTTCTTTGTATACACTTAAATGTGTATATACACACACAGTGTATATTATATAAAAATCAGGAGCATGGTTTGTACGTGGTGTATGATCATGTTTTGCAGCCAGTCGCTGGAGCCTGGGGGTTCCAGCAAGAATGTGTCGCTGAAGAGTGTCCTCCAACACATAGAAGCCACCCCCAAAATTGTTCATTATGCAATACTGGGTGTTCAAAAATGGAACAGCAAGCTGAATGCCAGGAAAGCAAAGGCTCCGTTCTCCAGGTGCCACGTGCATGATTTTATACTGCTCAACATAGACCTGACCCAGAATGTGCAATATGATCTGAACAGGTAAGCAATATTTGAGTGAGGAACTGTAGCCTGTCAGTGCAAGCTTTCCAGTACCTAAAGAGGGCCTATAAAAAATCTAGGACAAGGGCATATAGTGACAGGACAAGGAGAAATGGCTTTAAACTGAAAGAGGGGAGATTTAGACTAGGTATTGGGAAGAAATTCTTTACTGTGAGGGCGGTGTGGTAATGGAAGAAGTTGCCCAGGGAAGTTGTGGCTGCCCCATCCTTGGCAGTGTTCAAGGCCAGGTTGAATGGGGCTTGGAGCAACCTGGTCTCGTGGAAGGTGTCCCTGCCTGTGGTAAGGGGTTGGAACTGGAAGAGCTTTAATGTTCTTTCCAACCCATACCATTCTGTGATAAGCTGGGGTCTGGCATGGCTTCTAGAGCTCTTGATTTTACATTCTCTGGCCAGTTGAATCATGAGATGGGAACCAGCCCACAGAACTGAGCAATTACATCATAAATAGCACAGGATAAATGTTACTTCTCAGCTGCTTTGTCTCCCATAGCCAAATATTTGTCAAAGTCACATTTATCCCAATTCCAGTTCATCAAAACTTATATAGAACTGGTTTGTTCAAAATGGAGTCTGGTCACTGCAGAGCTGCTCTCAGTTCTAAAATATCTATTAACAGAAGCACTAAAAAGAAAGGGAGAAAAAAGGAAAGGGGGAAGGAAATGATTGATGTCAGCACATGATGAGGATGAGAGGGCTAGCCAGGCTTGGTATATGGGGAAGAAGCATACAGACACACTGAAAAGCGAAAATTTGTTTGGTTTTAAGATGACCACCGCTGCTTTCCTACACTGAAGGAATGAGTCTTCAGAGCCATGTGGAGAATTTGTATAGGCACCATATCAGATAGTCTCCAAAAGCCTCTGCTGAGCCCATTCCAGTGCATTTCAGCAGCAGTAAGGTGAATGTTCACACACAGCAGCCACACTGCTGGTTTAGTGATGATCTTGTGTTTAATGTCTAGGTATTTCTGTGAAGATGTAGATTTCAATCTGCGGACGAACAGCAGTGGCCTCCTCATCTGCCGCTTCAACAACTTCAGTGTCATGAAGAAACATATTCAGGTTGGAGGACAAAAGGACTTTGTCGTTAAGCCAAAAATCATGGTGAGTGTGAGTCTATGCTTCGTCATATGGAAAGGGTAAAATCAGGACCTGTTTCTCTTAGCAAAAACAAATCCTCTAGCTTTTTAGATTCATTGTGTGTGTATTTGACAGCTGACATACCACAGGCAAGTTGTATTGGATCTGGGTTTATAAATTTAAGCACAGCCACAAGTTTCCAGTGTTTTCTGGTTTGTGACTTTCAGTCCTTGTGCTTGCTGACGAGACCTGAGGACGGGCACTGAAAATGGGAACCTTCTGAAATCCACCTGAGAAATACAAGTATTCAGAACATATAAAATCATGTTACACTTTTGCCAGCTTTAAACAGAAGCATACTTCTAAGGGTTGATTTTAATCTGGGAATCTTACAGTTTGTGTTCCTGCTGGATTTAAACACATCCCACACCACTCCTCTTAAAAAATGACCTCCCCGTTTCAAATGTAACTGACTGAACCCTGGATTTGAGTTTCTGTGGGGTCATTTTCTGAATTTTACTCTTTTTGTGGTTGCAGTGGAATCTGTAGCGATGGACTGGCCTGTGAGAGAGCACCATTGAGAATTTTTTCTGTGGATGACTCCACACAAGGAGGATGTCATTTAATTTCCTGTACTGTCCAGGAGTAAGGCAGGATGAAGGGTGCTGTGACAGTTTGAACTCCCTGTCTTATGTCCCTCCTTCAGACAGGCAGATACCCCCAGAAGTACTTAGCAACCACAGAACAAAGAGTTCATTTATTTCTGTGCTGTGGTGCTACTTCATAATTGAGTGGGGAGTTTCGATTCTTTCCCCCAGCTTTCTCTCTCTTCCTGCCATGTCATGGCAATCCCTTCCACAGCTAGAGGATCTCCTGCAGAGGAGGTACACTGAGTAGGTGGGTTAAAAGGGGCTCTCCTTTCCTTGCAGGTTGCAGACAGCCTGGCACCAATAATGCCTCTTCAGTACGTCTGCGCGCCTGACAGTGAGCATACCTTGTTGGCAGCCCCATCTCAGTTCCTCCTGGAGAAATTCCTTCAACATGCAACCTACAAACTCTTCCCGAAGGCCGTTCATAACTTCAAGAACCCGGTATTGGCCATTGACTGCTACCTGAACATCGGGCTTGAGGTACAAAATACTTGAAAGGATGATGGGGACAAGTCAATGCAAACCTTTACTTCAGCATCCTTCTGGTTTTGAAAACTGCATCTTTTTATGAACCCTCAGCAGCCAGGGTAGTGTTTGAAGGCTGCTCTCAAACAGACTAACTCCACTGGAACAGCTGGTGGTAAAGCCTCCTAGCTGGCTGGTGTGGGTAGAGACTAGTAGTCTGCGATGGATCGATGTGGTTTGCAAAAGAATTAGACACATTATGTCTGAAATAATATCTCATATGATGCAAAAAAAGCACAGTGATGCTGTTCTTAATAGAACTCAGTGTGCTGCATAGTCTGTACAAAAACTACCCCCACAATTTTTTAGGTCACTGTCCTAGCATACAGCTTTTTATTATCTGTGTTTGATTTGTCCTTGCAACAAACTTGGTTCAGCTGACAGAGTTTCTGATGCAATCCTTGATTCATTATTGTGAAGCTCACCCTTTGTAATGCAGCTCTCCTTTCAGATGCCTTTCTTTTTATGAGCATGGGTTTCTAGTGAAAAGTATGCAAGTATGTCTTAGATGTCTGTAGGTAGGGCAACCAGTTTGAACTGACTCTGAAGTGGGATGAAAGCCTAACAAGGGCTTTGTTCTGTGAAATTTTATGGAGGTCAGTGACAAGATACAGGAAAAAACCCTTTGATACAGAACAACCATCACAACTCTGAAACACAGGAGCACACCAATGCTGGGAGCCACTTAGGTGATGTTTGTGGTCAGCAAGAGAAGACATGTGCCAGCGTGGAGGAGATCAAGCCTCAGCAGTTGCAGTACTCACGAAATTGCTTACTGTGGCAAATGTCTCCTTATTAGAACAAACTCAATAATCTTAACAGTTGTTATAATTCATATAGAAGCAGAAAAGCAAACTGAATTACAGAGGACCCTGAAACAATATGTTTCAGTGGCCAAGTTGAATCTAGTAGTTTGTCCCATGTGTTATTTCCCAGGTGAAGTTTGCTCAATAGTTCATTCTCGTTGGATGTTTTGACCAGCCCTAGCTGACTTGCCTGTTATCACTAAGTTATATTCCATTCCACTTAGTCAGCCTTTCTCACCCAGAAGTACTTCCTTTCTTTTCTCCTTCTGTTTCAGGTGGCCATATGCTATATTAGTTCTCGCCCGCACTCAGTCAACGTCAACTGCGAAGGGGTGTTCTTCAGTGGCCTGCTGCTCTATCTCTGTGACTCCTTTGTTGGCGCAGACCTCCTCAAGCGGTTCAGGTTTCTGAAAGGTAATCTTATGGCTTTGCTGAGCTGTCTGCGTGCCTTCCTGACAAATAATAACACAGAGAAAAAAGGGAAGGTAGAGGCATAACCAGCTTCATTAAACAGGTCCAGAACTTCCACAGTTAGTGCTGCCCTTGTTTTCAAAAGAAGTGCAGTGTTTCTTTTGGGACTGTATAAAATTTCTGTTCCTGTCAGTAGTAAGTGCAGGTAACTGAATCACAGAATGGTTTGGGTTGGAAAGGACCTTAACAATCACCTAGTCTTCATTAACCTCCCCTGCCATGGGTAGGGAGAACTTCCACCAGACCAGATTTCTTTAAAATAGCTTAGGAAAATTACTGAAAAAATAAAAATCAGAGACTTGTTATTGTACCCTGAGAATCTCACATGCTTTTCACTTGAAGGTGCCACCTTGTGTGTCATATGTCAAGACAGAAGCTCCCTACGGCAGACGATAGTCCGGCTGGAGCTGGAGGACGAGTGGCAGTTCCGACTTCGAGATGAGTTTCAAACTGCTAACAGTAGTGATGATGAACCTCTCTATTTTCTTACTGGACGCCATATATAAGCTTCGCTAAGACACCGCTAACAAAGAAAAAAGAACTTTTTGTTTTTAAAAACAAGTACAATCACTGTGGAGCAAAGTGCAACCAATATTTATCTAGACTGCTCGAAAGGATTCCCCACAATTCTGAAGTAGGCTTTAGTCCTAAGGCTAAAATTACCACATCAGTTATGATTTCAAGGATCCTGGATTCCAGTTATTTTCACATCAGCCATAACTGCTGACCCTGATCACGCAGACAGCCAAGATGTAGGATCTGAAAAGAAGACATAATTTGGTTGAAGAAGAATCCTTTTTTTATTCAGCTGAGTTAGGGGAAGAAGAAGCTGCTCTGGGCAGCTGCTAGCTTGAATGTTACATGACATGCAACCCAGCATGTGGCATTTATTGAAGCTGTACGGAGGAGAGCCCACCATGTCTCTTCAGCTCCATGCTGTGGTAAAGGAATACTCAGGGGTTTGAAACTACACTATAACATAGATATTTGTATTAAAAGGAATAGTCTTGTTCTCTGTGCAGTGTTAGCTGAAAATTTGTAATTGTGTATGTATTGAAACTGTCCTTGGCAAAATTTCCACAGGTGTTCAAAGTTTACCACTGGAACCTGAACAAATCAGCAAATGTGTGGCAGGCACTGGGCACCCCAGTTCTCCTTAGCAACCTTAGTCACCCCATTTAGGCACCCCCCTCCTCAGCTCTGGGGACAAAGCAAAAGGCTCCTCACAGCTGCTCCCACCCAGTTAGAGTAAATCACCAGCAACTCACCTACTGTTCCTCACTCTCCTCAAGCATTCTGAAAACCTGTGGGCTGTCCTCCTTTGCATGTGGTAATGCATCCTCCTGTACACTGGGGCCTCAGTGGTGAGCCATATGCAGCTCACTCACCATGTACTTTTTGCTCAACTCCAGCTGGCTGCAGCGGCAAGACTGGGTCTGTCGTGTTGTACCTATTTGTGAAGCAGCATACCAAGAGATGTGCAAGGAGGGAAACATGCCCGAGCTGGATCTGAGTGAACCAGAAGGTATCCCACAACAGTGCCAGGGGAGGGCTGGGATTGCTCAGAAGGGATTCTGTCCAGAAGCAAAGGTCTTGGAATGCATCACCTGACAGTGTCAGCCTTTCCTTTTTGTTTTGGTTACTCTCCGTAAATAGTGGTTGTAGCTGTAGTTGCCCATTGTTCTACTTACAGGCATACTGCTGATCCTTGTGAAGTTGTTCTGGAATGAATGCAGTGCAGCAGCATCTGATTGCAGGGTTCAGTTGTAACAGTACTCTTCTGTTCATGCTGTTAGCATGAGCTACCCCGCTGAGGTTTCCACGCAGAAAAAATTATCATCCTGCACAAAAATATTCCTGCACATCATGACCCCTTTATTAAAAATAAAACCTCAGCCTGTTCTGAACAGCATTTCAGGAATATCAGTTGACTCCCCCGAAAGCAATGAAATTAGCATGTTGTCATACTTGGTGTTTTTTTAAGCGTAGTGTTAACTAAGCAACTTTTTTTATCTTGTGGAAAGAGATGTTTACAGATGAAAAAGCATAATATATTTGCCGGAGGCCAAAGGAAAATGGTTTGCGTATGTCTGTGTTAACGTAGCTTCACTTTGATGCTGTAAATTTAGCAAATTTCTGATGGACAACCCATTTCTGTAAAGGTATTTTTAATTTTCCTTCAGACACAGCCTGCCTTACCTGTTTTAACACTCGGAAGAAGGAGGAATATAAAAGATGCTTCTTGAAGCTTTTGATACACACCTGAATGTATTCCAGTAGTTCTGGTTTTGCCAGAAGGGCTTAGGGCCAACCCCAATCTTAGTGTGGTGTAGAAGCGTCAGGTATTAAGTGTTCACAAATGGTTTCCTTTTTGTTTGTCTATTTGATGTTTGCACTAAGTTCTTAAAATTCCAGGTGCTGAAACTACTCTGAGGAGTTAGCCCTCTGGTGAAGCAGTGCAAAATTGTCCCCGAGGCTGAGAACGCGGTCAGTCAGGCAGTGTATTTGCCTGCGTTTACCAACTAATAGTAAACCCATCTCCTTAACTCTCCCCTGCGTGGAAGTGAGGAGTTTCAATAACACTCTGTCCATGGCGCCCTGAGCCAGCACTGGACGGGGAGGCTTGTCCCCCCCGCCATGCTCCAGCATTATTTGACACATAGCTCATTGCTATTCCAGTTTGGTTTTACGCCTCACCCTCATGGCCATCCCTATGAATGTATTCAACTGGCCAGCGTTATACTTTACCTGTAGATGTTCTTGTCTATTCACAGGTTAAATCTGAATGTAAACTAAGATTTAAAGAATCATATGCAGATGCTTTTTTGCTTAACTTATGTAATTGCTTTTTGCGACTTTTGGAAGAGGGTTAAAAATGTTGCTTTCCTAGTGTAAAGTTTTCTTAACCAAAAACTTGGTGAATTTAGCTTCACTAGTCAGTCTACCTCATGTTATTGTTTATGAACTGAAACTGTCTGAAGTTGTGGCTATGGTATGTTTATAATGTGCTTTCATTAAATTTGAATATATTAAGTTACCAGTTAAGACTGCCTCTCTCTTAACTCGTGCACCTGCTTTCCAAGCCCTCCAGGCAGGGTCACCATTGGATTGCTGGTGAACCTGCATAACTTTTCTAACAAAGCCCTTCAGGGTCTCCTCACAGCCCCCTTGAGAATGACAATTCACCACTGTTCTGCTACTGCAGGTGTAAGTACTCTGAGTAGCAATATGGAGGTGGTGTGAGCTCTTTGCTTTACCTCTGGGGCCAGGGTTAAGGACAGCACAGCATGAACAAGCATACCTGCACTGCACATGGGTTTCAAAATTAAATAGTAAGTTTAAATTTAGTTGAACCTTTCTCATCATGGTTTTAAGCTGTTATTCAAGGCTGAAGGAATCACCTCTCACCTTACTGTAAGTGCTGACATTGGGCTCCTGGGGCACTGATCTGCAAAAGCACTGTCACAAAGGGAATTCTGTGTTCTCCAGAGACTGCTTCAAAACACATGCTGCCATTAGCCGCTAAGGGAATATTTCACAGGCAAAAGTAAGAAATACATTGAAGATTCATTCACACTTAGTACCATCCAAAGTAACTTGAAAAAAAGCTATCAAGTATTTTATTTTTAACCTATCTACATTATGTACAGATCAAGAAAGGCCACAGCAGTTTTTCAACATACAAACCCTTTAAAAGAGGAGATTTTTGAACGAGTGACAAGTATCAAAGTGAAGTCCACTAACAAAGGGATATACCCAGTACAGAACTTGAAGGAAAATGATGGTTACGTCAGTCCCTGGGGTTTTCATTCTGCCTTTTACCCTACACCTCATTGGGGGGAGAAGGGTCAAGGTGGGATAGAACAAGTTTCCAATGCTGCTGTCAGCTCACAGGCTCCCTCACACCCAGTTGGGCCCAGCACACACCCCAGGAACCATCGTGCAGTCTCTGAGGGTTGTCACATAAAGGGACTGCACTGGAAGGCTTCTTGCCTCAAGGCAATTGGGTGTATCCTCCAACTCTGTCCAGCCAGCAACCCCTACTGGAAGGGTGGCAACAGACCAGTGCTACAGCACCGACACATACTGGTATATCACCACATTAAGAACTTCAGCATGTACTCATCAAGGAGGCTAGAGTCTTTGCATTAGTTTACAGTCCACTATGAACAGTTTTCTGCTGCATGTAAACATGACTAACTAGATAAAATACAATCAAACTTTTGCAAAAGTTAATAAAATATCTTTCTTTTAGAAAAACAAAGTTAGCCTATTACTGCATTGTTTACAATTTTAATAAAATAGTACAACCTTTCGGTTGTTACCAGTCCTGAGTTCACTGTAGTAAAAATGGCCCTGGCTTCTGCTGAAGGTCTGCACCCACCCAGTGCATTTGGCAGAAGTCTCCCGATAAAAACAGAATTCCTTCGGGAGCAGTTAAGTCTGGTGCTGTCCATTGAGGAAGTTGTATACCAGGAACTGGCCGGTGCCACAGTACTGTGTTGCAAAGAGTTTTCCATCAGGAGTGGGGTCAGAGAAAGCGATTTCTTCTTTACTTAAGTATGAGCCATAGATGAAGTTGCTCCTGTTTTGAGGGAGAAGAAAAAAGAAAAAGATATTACCCTCAGGGAATAACACAGGAATATTTATACTATTAGACCACAAACTGTTAATGGTTATGGACATTCAAAAGAAAGAAGCTCTATTAAGAGGAGATCACTCCATTTATACCAATCTCCTCCTTCCAAAGGGCAAGGAGAATCACTTGTCCTGGAAGGGTTTTTTATAAGGTTTGGCATTTTAGAAGAAACAATTGTACAGAGAAATTACTTGTGAGTTGCATCAAGAGTTCAATTTCAGAGTTGAAAAAAACCAAAGCTTGAATTCAGTCCAACTACTTCTTCATAGAAGAGAGACTTCTGGGACTATGACTACAGTCACTAGGAACGGAAACACAAGTTGGGCTGCTTATAGAGGGGGCTCAAAGGACCTGGTGAAATTGCAAGTTCCCTGTCTGAAACAAACACTTGACATTTGGATGTGAGCACATCTTGGGTTAATTTAGAACATCTCAGAACACAACCTCAAGGCATAATTCACACTTTCAGTAATAACATGAAAACGAAGACTCCGTTTGCTTAACTTTTTCCTGAAAATATTTTACGTATGTTTTATTCTCTTTGAAGAAAAAGAGCCAAGGGTGCCATTGAGCTTTCCTGGGTGGCTACGTGAGCAAAGCTTGAAAACTGATCTCAAGCTTTGAGACCCTGAGGAGGTGGCATTCATCCTTGGAAACAGAAGAAACTCCCATTAAGTTAATTTTTTAAATTCCTATAAAATAAACTTACATGTACTTGCACAGCAAGTATGAACTTTGATCTTATGGGTATTTCCATTAAATCTTGAGGGAAGGGACAAAATCCAGCTTTATTCCCTTCTCTTTAGTGTATTTAGGAAGATGATTTTGCAAGGTTCTTAAGACTGCAGTTTTATGACTCCAGGTCAGCTGTGAAAGCTTGAGTGAAGCAGGGCAGACATTCTCAAAATGGACTTAAAAGTCTGCTAGGACACCTTCAACATTCTGAAGTCAGGACTGAGCTGCCAGTATCATCCTGTCCAAACTACCCTTTGCTATGAAAGACATTTACGCTGAAGTTTCTCTCAGCTGAGCAGATCTAACCACTTACTGCCATCAAAAAGCAAGTCTCCTCTCCTTTGCCTTCTGCAGCCTTCTAGGCTCCTTTATTTACACCAATTCTAGAGCTCATCAGTCCTTCCTACAAACCACTAGAATTAACACAAAGCTGTTCTTGGTGAACCTGCTTTCTACTAACGTCGCTATGAGCTAATGGAAAGCCAACAAGCACCAGAGCACAGCAAAAGGTAAGATGCAGCATACAGCTAAGAGGAAAACGACCTCAGTAGCTTCAATGAACCATCAAAATTGATTCTAAAGATCCCTTAGCGCTGGATCTGAGGGAGCAATTCCAGCATCACTCTGGGGAAGAAATCTTTCCTTTAGAAACAGTTTCTAGGGAACTACTGAATACACAATTAATTTTTTTTTTTCTTTTTCAGGCTGGATGTGAGGAAAAAATTCTTTATGATGAGGCTGGTAAAACGCTGGCACAGGTTGCCCAGAGAGGTGGCGGATGCGCCATCCCTGGAGACAGTCAAGGCGTTCAAGGTTGTTCTGCGCAACCTGATCTAGTTGAAGATGTCCCTGCTCATTGCAGGGGGGCTGGAACTAGATCACCTTTGACTGTTCCTTCCAACCCAATATTCTATGATTCTGTGATTCTATCAGCCAAAAATATACCCAAATCATCAAGTTAATGCGCTTAGCTGAATACACCTTTAGAGTTGACAGTTCAGACAGAACATGATCCAGGAAGAACTTTCTAGTTGTTTCCCCAGCCAGGCAAGATGCATTCTGCAGAGCAGAATAGCTATGCTAAGCTTTCCAAATACCCAAGAGGGGGGAAGACTGGCAGACAAAGCAGTACCCGTGCCACAAACACCAACAAGATAGGGCTAGCCAAGCATCTGGCACAAACCTTACAGCCCAGCAACAAGAAGATTTGAGTAGTTCTTGGCATTACTCAGAAAAGGCATTTAAACTTCTAGGAAATGTCAGTGGAAGAAACCTAAATTTTGGAGAGTCAATATTTTAATGTCTATCTAAACAGCAGTGTCACTCTTTTGAGTCTTTTAATGGATGTAGCACTTAGCATTCAGCTGAATACTTTCATAACTAGCTACTAAAGCTCCATGGAAATTGAAAATATCTCATAAGCTCAGTGCAGCTGACTAAAGCTGAAAAAAACACCCCAAAACACAGTTGGAAGCCAACAGACTACATCAAATAGTTTGGTGCACTTGTCTCTGTGCTCTCTACCCCTAAGGAACAGAGATTTCAGCCAATGGTTAGGTCCCAGTCCTTAACACCTGGATAATCTCATACTTTGACCAAAGAGAGTCTCATCAACTTCACTCATAATTACATCAGAGGAATTTACCCAAGTTCTTCAACTTTCTGTAGGGGTGACTCATTACAACTGCATTTAGCAATAAGATTTCCGTTAATGAGAAGCTATCACAGAATACCAACATTAGCCATGGAACTCCATGCAATACTGGAACTGTCAACAGCACTCAAATCTACATCTTCAGAACACCAGCAGCTTAAAAATACAGGCTTGAGACATACAAAGCAATAAATATCTTGGTCTGAGTTCTATCTAAAACATAGGTAAACGAGGAACTTCTTTGGCATTACCTAAGACACTCTATCATCCGAGAAGCAATCTTCTTTCGACGCATCATGCTGAATACCCATATTCGACTAATCCCACAAATAGCAGGCTCTGGAGAAGTGGAACAGCACCATGCTTTCTGTCTTTCAAATATGACTTTCTCATTTTCTGAACTGACTTCTGGAACCTTCTCCTCTATAACTCGATAGCCCTGCAGGTGATGTAAAAGTATTTGTCACTTTATAAAAGCATCATTAATGACTGAACAAGATAATTTGTATGCAATTTCAATTAATACTACTTACTAGCTAAAATGCCGTATCAAAAAGACTATACATTTCTGACTCAAGCTCTCTTCACAGTTTCACAATTTGAACAGATGATAAAAGATTAAACAGAAAAATCCCCTAAAGCTTATCCGATTTTAAGAAAAAGAAACAAATAATCCAATTCTTAAAACCACTTGTATTCAAGTGCTTGAGTCCACTTCTGACTTTGACTATGACTGTTTTGGTTCTTGTCTGCTACTCCCAAAGCAGGGTGGAAAACACCACAGTTTACAAGGGAACAGACAGAATATTCAACAAAGTTCTGACATCAGTTTTTAGTATGGCAACTAAAAACTATGATTTCTTGTCTTGTTCTCCACTGTACAGTTCTGCCCTCTCCTTCTGTCCATTGTGGAGCTGTTTGACCCCAAGGTAATTCAAATCAGTCCTACAGAATATCCACTTTTTCATCCACGTGGGATTTCCACTGGGCTAGGAGATCAATCTGCTTGTCAACGAGCAAGAGGAGAGCCATAGCTAGCACACAAGCAGAGGAAGAAAAATTCCACCCTTCAGCTGTAGCAAGCTCTTTGACAAGCAGGTCTCCGCCAAGCATGACACCATACACGTCTCAGCTCAATGTCAACTATACAAAAATGAGCGACTTCATTTCAGAATGGTCTACCACCAAAAAACTCCTCCGTTGTGGAAAAGGCTTACACAGAATACTTACTTGCTAAATGGCCAGACTTAAACTCTGAGGTAATTCTATAGCTTCAGCATGTCTGAATAACAGACATGAAACACTGACCCAGACTGCTTTTCTCCAATTCAATCACTTACCCACTGGATATGTTCTGCAATTAAACAGCCGATAACTTTTTTGTCATTAGAAATAAAAAGGAGAGTTTTAGTTCTAGAGTAACACATGAGAGGAGCTTGCTGGAATCCCAAGTCATTGTCTACCATTTCTCTAATTTCTTCAACCTGTCAAAATAAGTTTAAATGCTGTATAAGAAACACATGTAAATGTACATCTGTATAAATTTACATAAACTTTGCACATTTTCAAAAATGCAGTTATCTAGAACACTGAAAGCTATTCCAGAAGTTAAGGATTACCTTACATAACCTGCAACACATTGCTCCACATAAATGTTCCTTAAATAATACCTAGCTGGAAATAGGAAGAGTAGAGACCTCTAAGTCAGCTTTCATTAAGTCCAAACTTCAATCAAAATAATGTTTAATGTTAGTAAGTTCAGAAGAAATAATCAAACAAAAGCTTATGCGTGAGCCAAGATTTTACTGAGGGTTCTTGTATCTACAACTGGGCAATGAAACAGCCTCTATCACCCCCTATCATCTCATGAGAGACAGAAATAAGGTGGCCTTTCCTATGTGGCACATTAGTAGAGCAAACCTAGGATTACTAGGAATGCTATGAATATATGAATTTAGTACTGATCAAATGAAAATCGTATTAAAAATTGCTTTTAAAATAACTTTCAAAACACATGGTATTGGTTACTCTGTACGTCACATAACCTCCAGGTACCATTCAATTTGAAGCACTAAGTAGCCGGTCTTGAAGTCAGTCATCCACAGTGGTGACAGCTGTAAATTCTCTGAACTTTAAACGCACAGAACTACAGAGAACTCTATCCTAAATTACTCCTTTTGCTACCATATTTCTCTCTTCTGCCCTGCTCAGGTATTTTCAAGTAATTTTTTCTTCAGCCATTTTAGTAAAAAGTGAATATGCAATTAAAACGTACTAAACCAAAGATAATGCTACCAGAGAAACAAAACCTACTAAAATTATCTGCATTAAATATTGAAAAGAAACTACAGAATTTCCTTTACAATTCAGTAACTTAAAATTCTATGTTAGCC
The DNA here is from genome assembly GCF_037157495.1 of Lathamus discolor. Lineage (NCBI taxonomy): Eukaryota > Metazoa > Chordata > Aves > Psittaciformes > Psittacidae > Lathamus > Lathamus discolor. The sequence goes on from NC_088885.1 coordinate 111,332,804, forward strand.
TAAAGAAAATCCACTATAATCACTGCATCAGAAAGAGCTGAGCATCAGTTCAGTTTCCAGAGGTCCCTTCCAACCTCAATCAGTCTATGATCCTGCGATAGTGGTGCTGTAAAAAAAGCACCTGTTAGCCACAGCAAATCCCCAGCTAAACAGAATCAATACCATTGCTACTGAAAAAACAAATGACATATTAAGATGTATGAACACAAGCTAGCCAGCAGGACACTGAAGTAGCGTGCTGCTCCGAGTCTCCACTAGTGTACTGTGCCCAGGTTTAGATGAAGAGTTTTAACAGAGAAACAGGAGATGGGACACAAACGGAAATAATCTAGAGGACAGTGTGACAATGGTCAGAGTTCCATAAAACATTATTTAGGAGTATAAATTAAAAATAGATTAAAAAAAAACAAACCCCAAAAAACCTCATTCCATCCATTTCCTTAAGGTGAAACAATAAGAGTTTGTTCAGGCACAAATAAAAGTTGTTGCAAAAAGGAAAAGACAGATGTTTTCTACCACTCTAGATGATTAACTCTAATGAGCTTAAATTGCAGTACACAGATTCTACTGTACATTGAGAGAAAGCTTCCTAATGTTATGGATAGTGAAGCACTGTAACAGTGTCTGAAGAGGTCAGAAAAACTTCCAGTGGTAGAAGATTTAGAAAGTTGTCAGATGCATCACAACCAGAGCTGATCCTGCTCTGGACATGAGAATGGATCAGATGACTTTGAGGCCACTTTCTACCTAAATCTGGTTTTACCCAAAAATCTTTCGGAGAATGCTGCCATATTTGTGCTGCACAATAAAGTCAATACTTATCAGTTTGTTCAAATGTAGTAGGAATTTTATATTACATAAACTATCTAGCAGACCTTCAGCAAGCACAGTAAAAAAAAAACAAAAACAAAACAAACAAAAAAACCCATCAGTTGGTTGCTGCTATTTCCACCCCTGCCTTCCACTCCTGCTCAGATCCCATACCCTCTATGAAGAGAGCAGCAGTGCATATGAGTGAGATGTCTGACCGGTTTGTGGAATAAGCTACAGACTCTCTGCAGTTCTGAATCCAACTTCAACTGTTCACACGTGAATTATATAAACTTTACCATGAACATTCTCATTACTTACATGAAAACATCAAACTGAGATATACAAGTCCAGCCCTTTCCACCATACCTTTTTAAGTGCATACTTTGGGTCATCAGGAAGAACCATTATTATCTTTCCATCAGGATATTCAGCCAAAATTCTCTCCTTTTTCCAACCCTAAATAAAACAAACACTTATCTAAACCATATACAAGATGTACTTTTACAAACAGAAATTGCATATTATTGTTCTAGACAGTGAGTTTATGCAGAGACTTCACACTATTTAGCAGTTGCTTTGCTAGAGAAGGAAACTTCGGCTAGCTTCTAGAAATGAGCACAATAGATATAATACAATCTTATTTGTACAATAATTTATACAATAGCCTAACTATATCTAGAAATTATTTGTGAAAGTGTCTTATAATTTCCCAACTAGGTTTTTTTTTAACCCAGGACTGCAGTGCAAACTGAATTTTAAAACAGAAGAAGCAAACTTGGCTCACATAACTGATTTCCAAACCTATGGAATACTTAATCTCCGAAGTCCAGTGAATGAGAAAACCCCTAAGTTTTAATAAAAGATTTCTTTTTAACATAGTTACCTCCACAAATACACACTCAGTTTTAAAGTCTGGCATGCGAAAGACCTCCAGGAGGTTCTAAGTGAACTGATTGGCATGCAGTTGCCCAAAATGTAAGGAATAGTTTATTTTGTTACTGATCATAACTGTTAAAGCCACAAGAAGGATACTAGGAAAAAAAATTATAACTACCTTCTAAGAATCTAATGGGGAAGGAGGCTACGTTGTGTGTATCTGAAGTATAAACATACTCAAAAAAATAGAGGTAATTAACTCTTCTTCAGATCCACACTCGTGGTGAATAATGAGCAGTACCTGCATGGAAAAAAACAAAACAAAAAAGCCACTTAAATCTAGTAAGATGGGACTGGTAGATATTAGAACTCAAGTTGCTTTGATGGGACCTAAAAATACTGAATGCAGAAGTAACTTCAGCCATTAAAAAGGCTGATCTACAAGTCTTACTCAAAGCAACTTTCAACAAAAAAGCCTTCGAAGAAACAATTTTGATGGAATAATTCTCATTGAAATCTGTACCTTCCCATAAAATAACGTTCAACTAAAGACCCAACAATGGAATTTGGCACTGAATAAATGCCATATACACTACCACAAAAATTGACAAACTTAAGTGTTGTTAACAGTTGATCTGTATCTCATTTTAGTCATGCCGATTTTACTCCTTTACCCCAAACAAGCCATGAAGAGAATAATTTTAGACATTTACCTACTTTCTGGTAGGCCTAAAACTATTTATGAGGTTAACACTCAGCATGGCAATGGCTGCAACACAGATGCCATTTTAATCCTGCTGTTTGAAGCTGTACTAAATACCAACACAAGCAAAGATCCTATTTGGATACAAATATATTATATCCCATTTGGATATAAATACATTATGGTATGAGCACAAAGGGCAGTAAACAGCAGTGGCACAATATTATGTATTTCAGTCACTAAGAACTAATGTAGGACTACTCCACTCAGGCCGAAGGCAAGAACACCTTACTATAACAAGAAACAAAACCATTATGTCTGCAATATACTTTAAAATACTCTACTGCAATGTTAGAAAAATTGCTTTTCCTCTCCCTTTAATTGACATTACTTTAGGGCATTAAGACTTCTTAACCGAATCAGATGACCAAGCACTGAGAGACATTGCTTGTAGTGACTAAAGAACTTAAAATGAAAGCTGTTGTTCCCACCAGGGTACATGTTCTGTAAGACCTGGAGTAAAGGAACATGATTATATCAGAATTATACCACTCCTTCCTAATACTGGAAGTCTATGCCCAACAACAGATTACTTATAGGCAGTAGTAGCAAGGCACATACAGCCTAATCACCACAGTTGAGCAGACTAGTGCTGTACTGTGTCCCACCAGTGTGCAATAACTGTTACCATACTCTTCTCCCGTCCATGCTACAGCTATTTATCCTATGAGTATTTGTAATAATTTGAGAACATAAGGCAGCTCTGCAATGCACCATGAATTAATTTTTCATCTACCTCTAACTTTTTTTCCCAATTCAAACAAGATTAAAGATAGCTTCTGCTTGCTTATTAAGGTGCAATGGCAATAGAATTACAAAAGAAAGAAACCATGAAAACATCATGAAATAGTATGGACAGTAATTACCATCACACTGTGTAGTGCACTGCTTTCACTGGACATTATATACGTATATAATGAATAATGTAGAATGCAGTTGTTAACAATGGCTCCAACATTTAAGCATGTTCATGAAATGTTCAGTGCTCAATTTCACAGGAACTATCTTCTGCTTATAGTTTAAAATAATTTGCGATGTAGATTTGTTTTTTAAAGTGTAAGTTAGAAGACATAATTGACTGCTTCCCACGCATTTCCTCATGTTTTAAAAGTTTTTATCTAAGGGTAAAAAATGGGACAGCAAAACCAGTATCTTTCCATAGATGTCAGTTCTGGCTTGTTTGCACTCCCTACTTCACAAATGAATACAAATACATGAAAATCAATGATGTTCTTTTCTTACACTATTTCTTCCTCAGAAATACTGAGGTAGTAAGGAAAATGTGGTTAATGCTGTATATTTCTCGGTCTTTGCTAAGAAAAGGATTTATGAAATTTTCCCCTCATAATCAAGTTCAGTATGACATTTTGTGCACTTTTACCCTTGATAAATTGTAGCAATGGGTCTACCGCATTTTTCTTCCTGACTCGTTCATCAAATTACAGATATTCTACCTCTCTATCCTATGAACATAATGCAGAGGAGGTTTTGACAGAACACATGAAGATCTTTCCTTGGATATAAAAGCCTAAATGCTGTTAAAACTGAAATTCTCACAGAAGATAGTTAATGGTATGGACTTTTATGTGAAATACTACTAAGTTTTGTATTGTACAGATGTATCGCTTTTGGAATTAATGCAGATCAAGGCAGGCATGAAATCTTTCTAAGATGACATGAAGTTCATTAGCATCTTCAATCTCAATAACCTATTAATCTTAGGTCCCAAGAAGGCAAATGTTGCTTGCTTTTTTTTTTTTTAATCTGAAAACCTTAAGAACCTCACAGATGGGGCTTAGATGCAGTTACAGCAGAACAGCTATTTAAAACTTATCAGATTAGACATTAACTCAAATAACAGCTTCTTCTGCTTTCTTCAGCTCAAGATATTCTTAACTAAGAGGATGAGCTTGAAATACAAACATTAACTGCATTCACATCAGGTACATGAATCCACAGGCATTTCTTAATTGAAGGTTTTGGCTTTACAGCTTAAAACCATCATTACAATAATGTCTTGCTATTAAAAAAAATTCTCAGAAAGACTAAGTTGATACTCTGTGGTGTCACAGGTAGACGATTTTATAAAACTAAACCATATATCCATTCTACAAGGTCACCCATCCCACTGGAGTTGGCACTTGATGTGTATGTCATCACTCAATATACACACCTGCTAGAATGGCATATTTTTTCTGGAGACTTTCAGATGTCTGAAACCAGAAGGACAGAAAGATAGATTCCTACACCTGTCTGCAGCAGTGGACATCTCTCACACTAGTCTATTCCTACCCCAGCACTATCCTTGACCACCTTGCCTTCTTGCTTATTCAATTTGCAAGCTTCAATTAAAAGCAAATGGCACCCTTCAGAAAACCCTTATCAGTCCTTGCCAATCTTCTATTCCCCAAACCTACAAAATGGCACTGAACTCGGCAAACTTTCTCTCTCCACACAAGGCCTATAATTTCCTCATTGTCTCTACTAGGCATCCATGACAAAATAACTATCCCAACACCATCTCTTTCTCAGACTGTCCTACTTCTGGGGCCATCATGGACAGAGATCCATCTTTCCAGAGAGACGTAAAAAGAAATTTTTACTAACAAAACAAGATAGGCCTTTAAAAGAAAACCAAAACCCAATCAAAATTATATTTAGTTGAAAACAGTAACTAATTTATTATTTACATGCAAACTATCTTCTGGCTTCAGCACTTTTAAAAACCCACAAAGGAGCTGCATGCAGTTTGGCAAGATACTAATGATTAAGTTCATTTTCACAGTTCACAGCACGAAGCTCTAGCATGACAATGTATAGAGACCTTCTTTCTGTGATTCTGTGAAAGGAACCAGCAATAGAACTACTAGGCGTTTATCAAGACAAATTGAAAATGAAGGAAAAATGGAGAAGTCTTCTCAAGTCAGACTGGGACTGCATCATATGCCATGAAAAAAGTGAATGACAAGAGAAAGAAAAAAATCTTCCAAAAGATACATTAGAACTGCCTCCAAATCATCAATAATGCCAAATATATTAGCTACATTAAAAAACATATACTATCTGGAGAGCTAATGAAGTAACATATCAAGGTCACCAAGACCAGATGTCCCTGGACCAGAAAATCTAAACAAGAAGCTACCAAGACTTCAGCCCATAGCTCTTAATCCCATGATGCTATCTGTCCAGTTAAGACTTTCTGTCAAGGAAAGGAAGGTACTTATAGCGTCAGAGTAACTACATACAAATATCTAGAAACCAAATGCATCACAACTCTGAGCCATCCTCCCAACAATCCCCACTAGAAACCTTCTAGCAAAACTAGGATAACTAGCAATTATTCTTCTGGCATTTCTGGATGACTAAGAATTAACAAATAGAGACTTGGTGTACTAATGTACAGTCAAGAAGGCTTATCTGAAATTCAAATTGTTTTGTAAGAGGAGGTGAGGATGTTTCTGTCATGGACATTACCACAATATAATTAACCAAGAACCAGTGACTATGAGTCAAATGACTGGTGTTAAAGACTTAACTATTTAGCTTGGCAAAAGTTTTTTATCCATGCAGAAAACAGTGTCAAATTGTTACGAGGAAAAAAAAAAAATACACCACAGGGGAATGTGAAGACTCATAAGGGTCCTTCCTTTGCCTCTTACACTAGTTTCTATTCCAGAATAACCATCTAAATCACCCCTCTGTACAGGTCTACAATGTCACAAAACGTAACCAGTGTCAAAGGTTACAGAGATATTACTGTTTACTCAGTGAACTGACAATACAAATAATTTGCTTGAGTGCACATTATGTGAAGTTTTTAAAAAAATGCGTAGCAACTGAGAAAACAAAGTTTTTCTCAAATTAAAAAAAATACCTAACTTTATCCATTGTTATTTGCATCTGGTTTAAGGCAGTCTGCTCTTCCACTTGTTATTCTGGACATACACTGAAGTGAGAAATTTCAGCTCTTTCAATTTCCAAAATAGTCAGACTTCAGTGTAGCTTCCTAACTATGTGAACATGGCAGCTTTAAGTAACTACTGAACTCATCTGCCAGCTTCTCTGCAAACGAACTAACACCATCTTGTGTTACGTTTATATCTTTGGTGATATTCAACAACTGAAAGTACTAGGCAGGGCGGGAGGACGCACAGACACAAACAGGAATAAAATGAGGAAACATATTACATAATGTACTGCATTCCATCACACTTTCTGCTCAGTCTCACCCTACAATGTAGCTAATGTGTATCAGAAGAGACTTTTCAAGATGTCTGGATCATTCAGCAAAAACTAATCAAGAAGAGAAGAAATACCAGAACTATCTATGAAGATGTATCTGCTTATTTGTAAGCAGTGGGAAAAAATTGGGCTTGGGATTTAAGAGCAGCCCCAACAGCCATTTGGTACCTACATGAAATGAATTGGTGGCCTCAGTTCAGTTATCCTGGAGGTCTTATCTACTCGAGTGTAGAGTACTGAAGGTAACATGTGTGATAAAGAAAATAGACTTTGTGGATTCTATTCTGGATTTCAGACATGTGAACAGGTATTTCCTAGAAGGCTTGTAATATCAGCTAGTGTGAAGTAGCTGATTTTACAATATACTTTAAATTATACAATGTTTTTCAAATCTGAGCTTTAACATGAGCGTTAGATACAGTACATATAAAGAAGTTATGGAATAATACTTTAAAGTTTGCAATCACACTATAAATTCAGTAAAGTTTCAATATACTATGAAGTTGTTTAGCTGGAGTCCTAGGCAGTCTCTCTTCAAATTACACATAATTAACAAAAAGTAATTTACAAATAATCTAAAATTATACAATTACAAAACCAGTACAATCAGTTCTTTAACTATTAAGCCAACCACTGCAAACACCAGTTGTACTGAAACCTGTATTTAGTACTTTCAGAACAGTGGCATTCCTTTGTTTTCCTATCACAACCCTCACCCCCACCTAAGATTAGGGAATTGTAACAGAAAGAATACAATGGCAATGAAACATCATTATTCTACTATTTTTATACATTATACATAACCTGTCTAATATGGCTTTTAAAAACATTTATTTCCCAAAGTGAGTTTTTTATGGCCTACTGTGATATTCATTTATTAAAATACAACTTAATGTAATACGAATTGCAACTAGTACACAGTAAATGAAAGATAATGCTTATGCCTTTAAAAAGACAAGGTTTTCTTACCACATATTTTACAGCACTTATGAACTGGTTATGAAATAGCAGATGTTGGGTTTCATCCTCTGGATTTGACACAGTGTAAAGCATTCCACAAATATTACAGGAAATAGCACCAAACCTCTTCTGTCCTGCATCCTATTTAAAATAATAATAATAATAATAATAAAATATTTGTCAATTGCAAGCACAGCAAATCAGTTCAACAGAAGCTTCATCTAATCAGACATATCTTGTATAACTTATCTTCTGGAAACTCAACACAGAGGATAAAATGGAGCTTAATAGGAGAAAGAACAAGTACAGAATTTTGAATTCCAGCTTTCAAAAACCCACACAGCCTCAAATCACAGAGCAAACTCTACCTAATGATAAAATTAGCTCCACCCCCGTTAGTTTTGAACAAATGACTTCTCTTTTATTTTTTTCAAAACAAAGAACAGAGAATTCTTCCTTCATTACCCTATTTGCAGTAAATATAATCATCTCCCACAAAGAAAATTCCCACATTCAACCTCACGGTACTTAGCTTTCCTTACAGTTCTGCTGCTGCCTGTCTTTTGGTTGTGAGTTGCTTCAAGGTGGGCCAAAGGTAAGCCATTTTCCTCAATATTTGGAAGGATATTATTAAACCCCCCCAGAAGTTACACTGATAAAATTGTTAAGATCAGCAATATATCTACAATCACTCATTGTGCTTTTAGGTACTTACGAAAACCAAGTATTTAAAGTCAGTCAAATAGCATTATGGGGTTTTTATCCCTCTTGTCATTGAATATACTCTCAGGACTTACGTCTTAACTCTTAACTGGTAATAGCTAACTACCATCTCTGACATGCTCTCTTAATTGCACAGGGTTCATTAGTTTTATTGTACAGACACTGTATAGCAGCTACAATACAAACAGAAAATCGTACGATTTTACTCATGACCCTTTAGGTTACACTCCTACTCTATAACTATTACCAAATTAAGGACACTACTCCATACTTATTGCTTAGTTATTTATACATTAAAAGTGTTATGAATTTGGAAATATGCTCAGATTAAGGAGTCAGTGCCTACTAAAGAGTGAAGTGTCAGGTGCAAAGGGTGCTTCTGCAAAGAGCAAGAAAGAATACCAGCTAGAGTGAAGTCTCCAGCCAAAAAGGCATGTTTTAAAGTTACCACTTAAAGCTTAAATATTTTTTTTTTACCTACATTTGGAAATGGCATTTATGTAAGCAGCAATAAATGTCACTTTTAATCTATTTTAACATATATCACAAGCCACAGAGAAACAAAAAGTCATTTTATACTCTAAAATAGTATGCTCTATAAGCAAAAGACTACTTGAGGGTGTTTTTCAATAGGAACTTGATCTGTGTGCACAAATTGACGACAGCTCAGTTCTACACACAACAGAAACTTATTTCAAGGAGTCATTAGTGAAATCTAAAATGTAGGTGTCTGTTTCTTTCCAAGATGAAACTAAAAGTTAAACTGGCCAGGCAAACTCAGAGTCGAACTTCTCTTTAAGAGTACACCTATGGAACTCAGCCAAAGAAAGAAGCTGAAGCTGAGAAGTCTTTGCTTTAATGGTACATCAATTTATACATTCCTACTGTATAAGAAGGAGAAACAGGAGCACATTATTTTTCTGAAGGAAAAATGAAAGAAAAATCCAGGTTAGATTTGCAATATCAGAATAAGATGAAGTTTCTAAAGGTGTGAAAATGGAATCCAACACATTTTATTTTACCTGCAGACCTCCTTTAAAGTACTAATATAGTTCAAAACAAAGTACCCAGCTGGCCACCAAAATATACTGCATTTTAAGAACTTGTACATGGGAGATGAAAAAAAGACAGTTCAGCAGGAAGGATGAGGTATGGCAATCTTCTTACTAAGATGAACTGAATTTAGTAACTCCTATCTTCAAAATGGAGAACATATCCCCTGTATCTAGGGTAAGATAAGTGAAGAGGAATTCTACTTTGATGCTTGGAATATACTTCAAAAAATAAGACATGTAAACTAGAAAATCAGCTACACAAAGCAACTCTTAAAATACTTAACACACACAAGTACCGCAGTTAAGTCTCATGAAACAATTTCTGTTCAAATGATCAAGAAGCTGAAGGTATTTAAGCTAAAGCAGTTTAGTTTACTACCAAAGTAGACACCCAAAAATTCGGGACAAGGATATCCTTAGCTCTTCTCATCTTGCCTTGTAAACACAAATGCTATTTGCAAGTCTTCAGGACCAGATTATTTCCCTGGAATAGTACTGCCATATTGTATTCCACACTGGCTTTCCTGGATGTTGCTGGTATCAGCGGGTTTGGGTTTTGGGGGGCATTTTTGTTTGGATTTTTTTGTTTGTTTGTTTAAGGATTTCACTGATATTACAATTTTTATGGGCATTCAGTTGTATCAACACACAGAGGTTAATATTAGAAACCTATTTAGTGAATTATCAGAAAAATCACATTGTAGTACCTAAAGCAATCTTTTGAACTCTGCAGCCCTAACAAATGCAAACTGTATTTTTTAGCAAATACTTTACAGTATCCTGAGGACAGTAAAGAAGATAAACCTTGTGTAATTGAAGTACTATTTCAAAGCCACACAGAACTTACTGCTTCAGAATTAAAAAGAAAGAAGAAGAAAAAAAAAAAAGGCAGCTTTGTAAATCAATGCAGACAACAACAACAACAAAACCCCAGGACATGCAAACTAAAGTCAGGAATTATGAAGAATGCATTTGTGTTTTTTTAACAAAACATCTATAGAATCTGACTATTTTTAACTTGATGTCACTGCACAACCAAAAGTGGAAAGGGGATGATTCATGAAGAGCCAAAAAAATGCTCCCCTACAACCTAAGAACACCTTATGCTATATGAAAGCAAATAAAAACTTTAAACTGGGATGGGAGAAGGAATTTCTCAGCGAATATCATATACTGCATACTGGAGAATAAACCATTGTCTTGTCACAACTAGAAAAAGGATGTAAGAGGTTTAGAGAAATGTTTTTCAGAGCAGTATTTAAGAAAATGTGGGGTTGCAGGCAGAAAAATGTGTTACTCTACTTTAAATACAATTCTCTAAACCGTAACAATAAAGAGTAAGGATACTTTCTATTTCCTAAGCAAATCCAGCACGTGTAGATGGCAATTAAGCATCCTGACATCTCAGACAATCCTCAATAATAATAGGCACAGGATATATGAGATCCAACTGTTTCAAGACTAACCGTAATTGAACATTGTGACAATGTTGCCTTAATGTCCAGAGGGTTTCTTAATTCTGTGTTAGACAGAAAGAAAAGTCTTACCAACATCTTCTTTGAGAAGGTGGATGTCTGCTGATCCTCCATATGTGGAATAAGGAGCCCTGCAAGCAAAAAAGGCATTTGGTGCCTCTGTAGGAGATGAAAGGGGGCCTTTTTATTTTTTATTTATTGTCTTTCCTCTCTCTTCAAGCACAGATCAGGTCACTTTGTTCTTCATTACCTAGTGTTAGTTAGAGGAAGATTATTTTTTCCTCTAGTCTTTTCACAGAACAAAGAATAAAACCCAGCCATAGAAACAGGCAGGCTGGAAAGGAAATACAAGCTGAGCAGGAAGGAACATAACAAAGATTTTTGGGCTCTCCACATAAAATGAAAAGGTCAAAGAATGCTATTTCAGCAAAAGATTCATTCAAGACTGATGGGTAGATCCCCTTGCTGATCAGGAGGATCAGAAGACGTGACCCAACTCAGAAACAAGTTTCACTTCAAGTTGAAGACAGTGGAATTTAACAAAACAAATAAACAAACAACCACCAAAACCACCCCAAACAGAATATCCAAAAATAACACAACCCAAAAACCCCTCCATCACCAGTACTCAACTTTCTGGAATCCTATTTTAGCCAAAAGATATAAGGCAACTTGAATCTTTCAGTACTGTGATGTATCTAATTTTATTTAACATATTTGAAAAATTAAAATGGAGGGTTATTATCCTTCATGGAATGATATCCTCACTGCTCATTAGCTAAAGCAATATGAAAAAAAAAAAATACACAGTTAAGAAACAAATCTGCACAATATTTACAACGGACAATTAGTCCGTTCCCAACTATATAAACACATTATGCAAGAGTATTACAGACATTGCTCCAATGTGCACTCATTTTAGCTGGGATAAGGCTAATTTCCTTCACAGCAGCTGCTATGTGGCTATGTTTTAGATTTGTGACCAAAACAGCACTGATAGCACAGGGATGTTTTAGCTTTTGTGTTTCTCATGCTGCTGTGCCACTGAGCAGGCTGGGGGTGCACAAGAAGCTGGGAGGGAACACAGCTGGAACAACTGACCAGAGCAGTACCCCATGCTATATGATATCATCCTGAGCAATAAAAGCTAATGGAAAGAGGAAGGGGAAGACATTTGGAGTTACCGCATTTGTCTTCCCAATTGTTACATACAATGCAATTCTGCTTTTCTGGACATGGCTTAATACCTGCAAGCTGATGGGGAGTAGTGAATGAATTCCTTACTTTGCTTTGCTTTACAAGTTTTCTCCCCATCCTATTTGTGGGGAGTGAGCAAGCAGCTGCACGGTGGTTAGCTGCCTACCAGGGTTAACACACAAGACAACGTTAGTAGCCTTGTGCCCAAATTCCTGTGTCATGTCCCCAGCTAACCTTACAAAACATTTCCACCTTCAGGACAAAGGACACAGAACACAAGGCATCTGAATTTGCTAGAAAAAGCTAAGTAGAAATAGGTAGGAGCAGTAAGAAAGGATGGCTACTACTGTCCCTCTAAGAGCAGAGCTATCCCCAGGGATAAGATTTGTGTGGGAAGAAAGGAAGAGTGACAGCCCTCAACTACCAAACTCTGTCCACAATCACTTATACAGTAACCACTGCCTCGGTTTTTACTGGGATTATGAGAAAGAAAAGAACAGTACTGAACTAACGTGAATAATAGAAGACTGCCCAAAATCCATTCTTCAGTTCTTCAGAGAAATTGCTAACAGGACTATACCAGTTTAAGGAAGAAAACAGCAAGTTTAAATGATAGCTATAGCTTCCTTCAGGCTCATAGAAGTCACTTTTACATTTACTATTTCCACAGAGGATTGTGTTTAAAGCTTAAATCAAAATTCTTCTTTCATATATATAACCTATATATAAGTAAGGAAAAATGCAAGTATGGCATCCAAATGTGTAAACCGAATTACTGCGCACATCACTTTCATATATAACACCAACTAAAACCTCAGAATCAAAGGCATATTCCATCAAGCAATCCTGATCCATGCATTTGCTGATACTTATAAAAGATTATCTACATTTAGTCTTGTTTGCATCCAGACATTAATTCATAGAATCATAGAATAGTTAGGGTTGGAAAGGACCTCAAGATCATCAAGTTCCAACCCCCCTGCCATGGACAGGGACAATCACACTAAACCATCCCACACAAGGCTTCCTCCAACCTGGCCTTGAACACCGCCAGGGATGGAGCACTCACAACCTCCCTGGGCAACCCATTCCAGTGCCTCACCACCCTAACAGGAAAGAATTTCCTCCTTATATCCAATCTAAACTTCCCCTGTTTAAGTTTTAACCCCTTACCCCTTGTCCTGTCACTACAGTCCCTGACAAAGAGTCCCTCCCCAGCATCCCTATAGGCCCCCTTCAGGTACTGGAAGGCTGCTATTAGGTCCCCACGCAGCCTTCTCTTCTCCAGGCTGAACAGCCCCAACTTCCTCAGCCTGTCTTCATACGGGAGGTGCTCCAGTCCCCTGATCATCCTCATGGCCCTCCTCTGGACTTGTTCCAGCAGTTCCATGTCCTTTTTATGTTGAGGACACCAGAACTGCACACAATACTCCAGGTGAGGTCTCACAAGAGCAGAGTAGAGGGGCAGGATCACCTCCTTCGACCTGTTGCTCACGCTCCTTTTGATGCAGCCCAGGATATGGTTGGCTTTCTGGGCTGCAAGAGCACACTGCCGGCTCATGTTCATTTTCTCATTGACCAGCACCCCCAAGTCCTTCTCTGCAGGGCTGCCCTGAATCTCTTCTTTGCCCAGTCTGTAGCTGTGCCTGGGATTGCTCCGACCGAGGTGTAGGACCTTGCACTTGTCGTGGTTGAACTTCATAAGGTTGGCATCAGCCCACCTCACAAGTGTGTCAAGGTCCCTCTGGATGGCATCCCTTCCCTCCAGCATATCAACCGGACCACACAGCTTGGTGTCATCGGCAAACTTGCTGAGGGCGCACTCAATCCCACTGTCCATGTCAGCGACGAAGATGTTAAACAAGACCGGTCCCAACACCGATCCCTGAGGGACACCACTCGTTACTGGTCTCCAGCCGGACATCGAGCCATTGATCACAACTCTTTGTGTGCAGCCATCCAGCCAGTTCTTTATCCACCGAGTGGTCCATCCATCAAATTGATATCTCTCCAATTTAGAGAGAAGGATGGCGTGTGGGACAGTGTCAAACGCTTTGCACAAGTCCAGGTAGATGGCGTCAACTGCTTTACCCTTATCCATCAATTCTGTAGCCCCATCATAGAAGGCCACCAAATTGGTCAGGCAGGATTTCTCCTTAGTGAAGCCATGCTGGCTGTCACCAAGCACCTTGTTGTTTTTCATGTGCCTTAGCATGCCTTCCAGGAGAATGTGCTCCAAGATTTTACCAGGCACAGATGTCTAAAAGGGCAGAAAAGTCTCTCTATACTGTTTTTTTATCACTTTAGTGATTTGTTTTCACTTCATTCTTTTCACATGTTCTTTCTCAAAACTGATGAGTATCATTTTCAAAGACTAGCTTTATTTTCAAAGAAACACATGCCCTTAGTAGCATAAAATGGAAGAAGTAACCCTGTAGCTCAGAAATCATTATTTAGAACATTCCTTTGTAGCATTAATACTTTTACCAATTCCCCCTCTTCTGGTCAAGATCTTGTCCTAGATCTAGCAGGCAAGCAGAATTTTTACAAGAAGCAAACAACTGACTTGCCCTGTCTTGGATGTAAGGCATACCTCGTCTTATGAAAATTGAAAACATATGCTTTGCACATTTGTATGTCTTTCTGTTTCAGAAGTTAAAGGAACATAGGATTTCACATTCAAGTTCCCATATCAGCACATCAGATTCAAGTACTTGGAAAGTAAAGAACAATTTCAATGCATCACTCTGAAGCTTCCAATATGAAGCTTCATGTAACTTGTCAAGCTACCGTGTATTTAAATGATGCATAAGAGGGTACAGTTCACAAATATTCAGAACAGACTACTTCTCTAAACACCAAGTCATGGATTTGGAACATATTTTTAAGCCTCATTCTTAATTTCTTTACTCCAGAAAAACAGATCATACTTTCCTTGGTCTGAACCTAAATCCTTGCACATTACTTAGAACACCATTGTTACCTATCACTGTTTGTTTTATGAAGTTTGTTGCAGCATTAGATTACTTTCTGTTTTCAGCTGAAGTTCTATGCTCTGAAGAGACCTGCTTTTTAAGATATGTGATAGTAAGCAAATCTGAACAAAACAGAAACAACTCATCATTTGTCTTAGTTATACCGCTCTACAGGATGCAGGTTTGAAACCTGCTCGGATAACTAGATAAGTACCACAAAAAAGAGAACTGTGCAAGTACAGCTACTAAGTATTTCTTCTACAAACAGAAGATGTATTATTTTTTCTGTTATAGTCATAAAGCCTTAAAGCTTGCTAAAGATTATATTACTTAAGATAAATAGAAAATTTATCTATTCACCATAGCAATTGTATATTGCTATATACAAGAAGGAAGGTATGATACATCTTTAAGGATTACATATTAAAAATTTAAGCACCTTGTGGAAAACAAAGACTAGTTTTACCATAACACCTCCCTAAATATAGCTCAGGAAACAGGAAGGTTAGAATACACAGACGATATTGTAACACCCCAGACTCTGAGCTTCAGATACCATAAAGACAATTAAAAAGGACAGATGTCAAACTTAAATACAAAACACTACAAAAAATCAGTAGCAAAAAACCCAGCAAAACAAAGATACTGTATCATGTGGCGAGTCAAACTAAGCCCTACTAGTTTTTTCTGCTTTGGTTATGAAAAAGAAAAAAGGATTGTGTACGTATATTAAGATAGACTGGCTTGACAGATCTCCGTAAGAATCAGATCTCACAGTAGACAGCATAAAATTTCACCTTTCAGGTGTAACAAGTGTAGCAAAGAGGAAGTTAAATGTTCCTTGCTAAGAATAAAAGCATGATTTCCCAACTTTGCTCAAGGCAAAGAAGATAACAAGCTGCTGCTCTTAATACAACACGGCAGAAATTGAAATAAAAACTATTTCTAGCTATTAACTATAAAAATTTTTACAGATGCTATAAATGCTCATTTAAGTGATCTGACTGTGTGTAGTACGACTGCTCTCTGCATAGGAGTTTCAATCGGAGCAGTTTTTAAGCCAAACTAATCTTTCCTCTGTTTTCAGAGGATCATTACTATTAATTACAAAATGCACCAATGTACCTTATTTTATTATATGCATTTAATCCCAAATCTTTTGAGTATTTGTATCAGCGAAGTCCGGTACTTTAAAAGTCTATTTAGTGATTTTTCCCCTGCAGATGCTAGCACAAATTATTCTAGATATAACTATGTCTCGTCTCACAGCAACTAATGTTAAGAATGGTATTTTACAAAGTGGGTTAACAAATATTTGGGTTCTTCTATATATTCTGACTATCCTAAAAGCAGTTTTCCAGCAGCTAAAGGAATAACAGCGCAATACTGTACCTAATGCTTTCTTGGTAAAGTGAACTACAGGCATCACCAAAACACCCTTTTATTTCAACAAAACTCTGAACTCAATGCAATCCAACTGAACTACACTTGTATGAAGTGCTGAAATATATTAGATAGTATGAAGCTGTTACTTTCACATTTAAAAATTAAATACAGTGCTTACTTGCATCTTCTAGAAATACACTCTGAAAACAAGAAACTAGGTCTCTCCCCTTTTCCCTAGTGTTCTTCACTGACGACCCACTGTTTATATTCTAAAATTTTGCTATATAAATCATTTAAAAGCTTTTACTGGTGAATATCTGGGGCTGGGGGGGAAACCTTGCTCTTGTAATTTGGGCTGAACATAAGAATACTACCAGCATAGTCAAAAAGTTGCAAAAAATCATTTTCTATCAATGCAGTAGGAGAAAACTGCACAACCCCTCTTCAGTAGCTAAACAGAAAGTTACGTATTTCTTCTTGTCAATGATCCTAGCAACTCTTCAGTTAAGTTCTACTACTGTATCAGCAAAAATTGTCAAGCTTTAGTGAAATGAAAAGGAATATTCTTACAGCCCTTTTAATATAGTGAAGGTATTTAATCATGCATTTTAACTCAGCTGCTAAAATGAATTTCAAGGAGGCAATAGCTGAAATATCTTATGTTCATGCATCATCCCGTGACTGGGCATTTAAGTGCCTAGATTTGTATAATTTTAGGCAAATCAAGGATATGTTTATCTATTCAATTTTCACAAGCTCTGATTTTAAAATACTTCGGTATGGATATGAGTGTTCAGAATTCAACTGGTTCTATTTTAGGTAATGTTTTCATATGTATAACCCATGTACAACATAAAAAAAAATTGCAATATAGCATCACCACCAGTTATATATGTGAGAGGGGTAATTTCATAAGAAGCTTACTAGTCATCTTTCCCTAACAGCCTGGATTCCTCCCACTTTGTAGCTCCTCATCTCCAGCCTTTCATTTCTCAAGGATTATCTGATGTGTGGATTATTAAAAAGACAAAATGAAACACAACCAAAACCTCCAACTGTTTCACTATCAAGTTGTATGAGTCTACAAGATAGAAAAATCATTGTGTGCCACTCTTTCTTCTCATTCTGCATTTTCTTGTTTTAAAAGAGATATCTGCACATTTGGTAGCTAATAACAAAAAAAGGTAAAGCCAAATAATCAAACTAGTATTGCTGCTTCTGCGAAAGTGAGCAGATCCACAGGAAAATCTTTAAGGTTGTCTCAGAACAATAGACATTTGACTGATGCAGGAATAAATCTGTTGATACTAATTTTGTACACAACCTGGCAGGTGACCTCCCCCCATAATTCTCAAATTTTAAGAAACTGAGATTTGGCACATACGTAAAAGGTAAGTTCATTCTCCCCCAAACAACTGCATGTTTACTGAATAGCTATTCTATTAAAAAAACAAGGAATTAGATTTAACAAGAATCAGCTTTAAATATGAAGTCTGTCTGCCACCATTTTTCCATCAACACTGCATGAATCTAGTATAGGTTCTCCTTTCACAAGTCATTTATAGTGGTAATAGCTGTATAAGTAACAATTTTTAGGCAAGTTCATAAAAACGCAGCACTGCAAACTCAAAAGTAATTTATTTGAGCAGCTATAAGCCTTACTGAAAGGGTATTACTTACTATGATCAGCTGCTTGTCAACATCTTTTCCTGCTTCTTTTAGCTTCTGAATATGCTCCTCAGATGGTATGAAGTTACTGCATTTTGATGCTAATGAAGGATTTGACAAAGGAACCCTTGAAATACAAATATATTTCATGTTAAAAAAAGGACTGCTTATACACATCACCCTAGATACTGTAATTAGTACAACTAAATTTTAACAAGATGCAAATCCAAGTTAACAGAGTCCTATATATTCTAAGTCGTAATTCAAATAGAAAAATAACAAAATAAAAGGATTAACCAAAAAATACAATTTGTGACTAGCCTAAATAGAAGTGAGGTTTTTTAATGAAAATAAAATTATAATCAAGTAGGGTAGGTTAGTCACAAGCATTAACTCAAGCATTTAACTGAGGCATTTTCAGAGCATAACTGATGCTGCCTAATGCGATACATTTCCTATGTAAGGTTTAGCTTTCTAATTTAGATATCATACATCAGGCTACTGCTAAAGCAGACCATGTAAATATTCCCACAAACAAAAGTCGTCAGTATAAAACAGATGTTATAAATCTCTCATATTCAAGTGAAATTTATTCTCTTCTAATGGCTGGCAGTGAAGAAAAGGAGAGAAGAGGATCCAAGGAGCAAATGGCTGGATATCCCTAGGATCTCTCTCGCTCAGTTTAAGTTTCCCCTTTTCACAACTGAAAGAAACACTGGAAAGTACTTTAATACCTCAACAATAAAATTATTCTATGAACTTGCTACTACATTCAGAGGAATAAAAAAAACAAACCAAAACAAAAAAACACCCAAACAAAAACCTTAATTCCAGGTTTGGATAAAATTTGTGAAGATTGCTGAAGAAAAATACACACAAGAATATATGCATTTCAACTAAGTTTTACATATTTTCTTTTTCTGAGCAAACTGAGGACATAGGACCAAACAATTGTAGTAACCACTGCAGTACACATAGCAGGTTAATTAAGAGAGACTTTTCAAAAATAAAACCTCTTGACAGATATTGTTAAAACAGCATTTTTTGTGCTAAATCATAGCTATTTTTTTATTCTTGTCATGGGCCTCAAAATTTGCAGTAAGTAGCTACTTCATGGTTTGCCTATTCCCACTCCAACCTCTTCTTACAAAGCCCTAAAGAGAGCTACACTTTAGATATGCACATTACTGTGTGTTATGGCAGGAGTACTACAGAAAGAATGATGCCTTAAATCCTGGCTAAAATACACAAAAGCAGGGTAAGAAAGCTCTCAAGAAAAATACTTATCAAAATAACAGCAAAGCAGCATGGGGTTGTTCAACTAACAAATTTGAGTAGATACCATAAAGCTATTTGGCAGCTGAGAATAAAAACTTATGGCAAAGTTATTGAAGTTATTGCAATACTTATTGAAAAACCTGAAAAGATTCATTTAACTAGTTTTCAGTCTGCCTTACCACCCATCTTCTGTGGAATTCCATAGTAGTAGAGTTTTTCAACATGTACAAAAGGGCTGGTTAGTCAGAATTATTAATTTGGCCTCAGATAGATGTACTGAAAATTAAATGCATCATTTCTTCTTATCTTATGAATACAGAAAACAGTATCAATATACCAACCACTGTGCCAACTATGTTGCTGTTCAACATATCAGGTATAAAAAAATTATTGTCTTTAGCTTGCAATTGGCTAAAACCAGACACTATGCCAGAGTTATTCAAGAACTACAACAGTCAATGTGATCAAGGATAAAACATAAATCTGAACTATTAGTAGCTGTAAGAACAATTTAGTTAGTAGTAAGAACAATTTAGTTAGTAGTAAGAACAAGAAGCATTCTTTTGATATGGCTGTTGACACCTTCATTTCACAGCAATCACAAAACAATCCTAAATCAAATCTGCTCTTCCTCACCTAAGAAGGTTTCATATATACAAACAATCCCATAACTTAAGCATTAGAAAACTCTTCCAGAAGCTAAAAAATTCAGTAAGTGAAAATCACATGGTAATTCCTCCCCATAATCTCTGTTTATCATATAATTTGAGGAAGATTAGGAATGTTCTTCCATCACTGTTAAATTCTACATTTTACTGTGCAGTTACAAATATCTTGATTAATAATTTTCTCAACAAAATAGAAACATTCTTAATAACTGCATAAACTGAAAGTCTACTTTTATAAAGGACAAGTCACTTATTTGAAGCTGAAAGTGAGAGTGAGGAACAATAGAACAGTTAAGTCTTGGAATAAATCCTCTCATAACTCTATGGAACATTACTGCAGTTTCACAATGTATGAAATGCTATACCTGTTCTCAGTTTCAGAAGTTTGATTTGTCAGTGAAGCTTGTGTCAACTGCTTGGGAGCCAAACCTACAATTAATCCAAGATTATAACTTTATTAATGAAGTTTGTATTTGCAAAGGAAACTTAAGCTACACAAACTGCAAAAACACAGACAAGACACTGCTGCAATTTTTCATGGCCAATAAAAAAGGACGGAATTCTGGGGCAGGATTCAGGTGTTTCTCCACATGTACTTCAAAAAAATAGGCAGTTTTCCTCAACATTTCCACAGGAATTCTGCAGAGCAGCTTGCTAGCAGCTAAAGAAGGCCAGCAGTGAAACCATGCAGGAGTTTAAATCTGGTTATACCAACACCCATATAAATAGTTCTACGTATAGTATAAGAATCCTGAATGTATAGTATGCCCCAATCTGAGGTATGTTCTGTAACACTCAAGAAGAAGAAACAATTAAGAATAGTGAAAGAAAGAAAAAAAAAATTTACATTCTCCAATAGTATAATTAGAGTATTTTGCCCTTCAAAAACACCTTATAATGGCAGGGAAAAGCCCCACAACTATTTAGAAAAGCTGAACAGTTAAACAGCACAGTAAAAATCAGGTTCAGATTAAAAAAACCCAAAAGCAACTAACTAACCAACAAAAACCCAACACAAAAACACCCCCAAAACTTAAACCAACCAAAAACCCCAATAAAACATAGCCCCGAAGCAAAAGGATTTAATATCAAAATATTAAGAAGGACGTTAGGGATCAATCAATAATATTTCTTCGTCAAATGTCCTTCAGTCAAAATATTCACATAACTCTCGACATTAGGTTTGACGAACTGCAATCACAGGCTAATAAATGAAGACTATGTAATAAAAACAGAAGAGTGATTACTCAGTGAACAGTTTGGTCAAGATCAAGTAGAACAATTCAGGAGAAAGAAGTGCAGATAATCATTCAAAGGAAGCTGTAACCAACAGAGAATCCTTAAGAGAAACCAATATGACAGAAAAACCCAATTGAAATATGGAATTGTCAATACCTTATTCCATGGAAAAGGGAAAGATTTGGTTTGGGGGTTTCTTGTTTGCTTTAAAAGTTGTCACTTCACCTTTCCTCAAATGGAGCATATTTAAGACTTAAAATATTATTGCATAAAGCACAAAGACGCACTAGAAGAGGAGCTGAGTAGAAAAACGGACACTTCTCTCTCCTACTACACAACCCGGAGATAAAAGGACATTTTGCTGCTACTAAAGTGGCCATGGGTACGACACAAAGAAATACAGAAGCCCTGATGAACAGGGATGGAGAACATTCCTCTGAAAGGAAGACCTATGTTTCCCATATAACTCAGAAGAAGAAGAGAAAAAATTAGTAGTAGACAATTACCTTGAGATTCACTTTCTCCAGGTTCTTTTTTTAATTGTTTTGGTGGTTTAGGAGCTGTAACATACTTTACTGGAGAATTTTCTGGACTTGATTCCAAATGTAATTGGAAGGTCTAAACAAAACAGAACACATTAAAGAAAATCTGAACTAATTAACGCCTCTAACCTATGAACAAATTCACTGAGTTTACTAAGTATTAACACCTTAAGTACAGTACCAGCTCTCCAACTCCTACATTATTTGAAGCAAACAAAACACAACTGATTAGCTAGTCCACACTGAAGTCTGTGGTACTCATTTTTCAAAATACTTTTTTCATTTTATGTATAAGCTTGTAAAATACTTCGTATAGAACACCTTTGCCCTTGAAATCTTAAATTTTAATATAAGTTCATTCAGATAGAAAACACTTTATTTCCTCATTCATTACACCTTTTCAGAACAGCTATGTGAGCTTAAGTCATCAGAAAGTGCCCATATGAATCTGTGCAAACTCTAGTTCCAGCATGAAATCTTACTGATGGACACTTAGTGAAATACAGAACTTAGGAGGGTGGAACAGATTCATTTTCCAGTTTACAATTATCCCATCTATGACAACACACCAATAAAGGATCTTTAATAAATTTGAAAATGCTAAGCCACTGTGAAAGAAAGTTATTGTTAAAACAAACTTTCTGAGCATGGCATTCTCAGAAAACAGAACAGATTTAGAACACCCTCCCACCATACACCATAATTAAAATGACTTACCTCATCTGGCCTTGGTTCGCATAAATGTTTTGTCAAATTATGCAACAAACCATTTTCTGCACCTTTCTTTGTGGGCTGTTTTATTTCTAACGTCACTTCTTTAGCTCCAGCTCTTTCAGATGATAGATCTGATTTCTCCTGAACACAAGTTACACTTTCATTCTCAGAGAGTCCTGTTATTGACAGTTTGCCTTGTGCTTTTGAAAGCTCTACTTCTGTAGCTATTTGACTTGCCTCTGAAACTTCAGGGTAATCCTTTAACAAAGAAAGCTTGGGGGCATTTGCAGAATTCAAGTTACTTTGCCTCATGTTACTAGCTTTCAGTAATTTAATTTTGGTCCATTTAGAGTTTTTGTTTGAGGCATTATTTCTACCATTCAGAGTGCATTTGACAGGCATTCCTTTTTTGCTAGGGAAAAACCGTTTGCATTGAGTACTTTGACTAGGTTCCGTCTGAGTAAGCATTTCACTTTGTTGAAGCTGTATGTCGGCATGCTTTTCTTCTGTTCTGCTATGCTCGGCATTAGGGGAATCCTTTTTCACCTCCACTGTATCTGACTCGATCTCACCTGCAATTTCTTCACAGAGTTCAAGGATGCTCACCCTTTTGGATTTTGCATCATTCTCTGGTGGATCAGCCACATTTGTTTCACTTACAGAGGGCTGCAAAATCTTTTTTGGTTTTGTACTGCTTTTTATGTTCTGATGCATTTGTTGTTTTTCCTTAGTTACTGTCTTGGAATTTGGCTTAAGAGAGTCTGCTTCCACTTTCTTTGCATTGCTAGGAATAGGAGATACAGGACTCGTTTGGTCCTTCTTAACTTCCTTTAGCCTTTCATCAGGACATAATGATGACCCTTGAGGGTTTTGCTGAAAGCTGTTGGAATTACCATTTATATTGTCTGCGTTACTTTTTTTCTCTTTCAGGGAGCTGGTCACTTCTACATGTATTTCTTTATCCTCTTTTGTATTGTCTGGCTTCGGTTTTTTGTTTTTCTGCTCCGTTTTCTCTCCAGCAGACTTCAGGGCTTTTGCTGCAACACTCTGGGTGTGTCTTTTTGCCTGGCTACTCTGTTTAACTTCCAAAGCTTTTTCTTCTTTAACTTCTCTGCTGCGCAGGGATCTTGCTGGTACATGTACATGTGTTAACTGCTGCAGTCTCTGTGATCTCCTCATTACTTGCTCATTTGGCACAATTAGGCATTTTGACGTAGGAATTTCTTGCATGGACTTTTTCTGGCATACCTCCTTATTTTTTGCAGATTTAGGCTGCTGTTGGACCTTTTTGTCAGGTGTAGTTTTATTGTTCAAGTTCAGTGCTGAAGATCTTGTAGTCATGCGCGTTCCTAGCTCAAGTTCATTGGTGTTGTCACTGAAAGATTCAAATAATTATTTTATAGCATCCAGAAAGCAGAATTCGTCATAAGACTCCTCTCATTCCTACTAACCTCTGCCTCTTTTTTTTTTCTTTTCGTTTTTAAAACACTGGACATTACACATCCTCAGTACTTTTAGAAGAATTATCTCTAGAATCATTCTAAAAAAACTTCACTTCCACCTGGTCACTTGCAAGTGGAGTACTTCACATTTTTTTTGCATGGCAAGCCTGAACTATGAACCTCAGATGAATGATTTTTAACAACCCCAGTAGTCTGTAATTGTTGACACTTGCGGCTTTCAGACGAAGTATTAACCTAAAGAGTATTAGATTTGGTTTTGCTTCAGAAACTTTTTTGGAGGAAATCTTTCTGGACTTCACAACACACTCTTTTCTAGAGAAAGATCACATAGCATGTAACATACTTAATGACTTGAGGCTGATATTCCCAATAGTGCTATTTAACTATTTAGCTGTATCTTTCACTCAAATTAATTTTGCTTAAAATTGCTATTTAGTCTATGAAGATAACCTAGCACAATTACCTATTTTTTTGTCACTAACCTGTTTGATTTGACAGAGGTTTTGAGTACAGTTTTCTCCTGCACCACACACCGATTAGGCTTTGACTTATTTGACACATGTCTTGTATCTGACACCTCTTTTTCCTTCTTTGATGATGGTTTGCTGTTCTTGTCCAGCTTTGGACGTTTAGCAGAAGGCTCTACTAACATAGACTTCCTTTTTTGAGCTGCCATTTCTGTAAAACACAATAATTGATTCAGCTTTTAGAGTCTTTGTCAACTGTTATTACAGTGTCAGCTAACATAACAGAAGATTTGCCCATTTTACAAAACAAGGTAACCGACATTTACTTTTCCTTTTAAAAGCAGATCACACTGTGATCAGAAAGCAAATCATCAAAGCAATCTCAAATAAAATCACATTTATTTTACTTACAGGTTTTTACAAGAGGTAATCGATGTTTAGGCCAAAGTAACTTATCAAGGTGTGCCAAGTGCATTCCTCATGTATATGCTTATGAACAGGACGTTTCATGCCACCTATGAAGAATATAACACATTCATGCAGTAAGCACTTTTTTAACTTCCTTTTCAGACTCTGAATTTGGCATTCCCACTCTCTTACATCCCTTCAAACAATGCTTAGCCTTAAAGTTTCTTTAATAATCAATTAAAAAAAACCCCAACAAACAACAACAACAACAAAACCACCTGCAGATAATGGTACTATCTGAAAGGAAATTTCTCAGCCTTTTGCATTTTTCCAGCAAATATGCTGCTCTCTTTCACAGCCCACAAGAAAAGTGAGCCTGCTGTCAATCCTGCCCCTCACAGCAACAGTGAATAAACTCATTAGACTCTACAAAAGTTTTGTGGTTGCTACTACAGAACTTCGTAGACATCAGCAACCACCTATAACTGTTCCTCCCAATATGACTTAAGCTACAAATCAATGACAGGAAGCCTAGAAAACAGCATTATTTGAGACATATGCCTTGGGCAGCTAAAGATGATGTCTTTATGAGAACTGAAATTATGTCAAGGGTGCCAAAGTTCATCTGTACAAGCCTGAAAACTAGCATAGGTCCTCAATAAAAAGTCTTACAGATTTGGTTTCACAACTATTTGTGCTTTCTGAAACTTTAAAGTTCTCTTATTCAAAGACACTGGTTTTGCATTATGGCAGAAGTAACAATTGTTTCAAATAAAAGTAACAAATTGTTTAAAAAAAAAAGTAATTACAGTTTCACCAGTATCTTTTCACAACTGGGTGCTCACAACTTCCATATCACCTTTTTAGGTCAAGAATTGTCTATTAATTTTTGCCACTGACAGACTGACAAAGAAATACGTCTGTAACAAAATTATATTACTTTTCAAACCTTAACTAATCCATTGTTACATTTGACAGATTTTAAGGTTAAACAGGAACTTTATGTTACCAGCTGTGTAACACAGAGCAGATACTTCCATGCTATTACAACTACAGTAAGCCTTTCAGTACTGACAGATGCATGTCTTTCTCCAACAATCTGAAAGATACTTACATTAAACTCCATTTAATAGTTATTCATTATCCAAAAGGAAAGAGAGCTGAATTTTTTCTTTTTTTTCAGACTTTAAATTGCCCTTAACCTCGTTTCCATTTATCTGCTCTTTTATGAAGATACAGCTAAACACGCAAGATGGATAACGCCCAAATTCCAGACACCAGTGCTGTCTCCTGACTTTCTCCTTTAAAGAAGCTGCATGACCAGAGACTCATATTTCAGATACGTTTCTTAAATCTATCCAGGGAAGAAGTCTCTAATAGCACTTTTCATGGTCTTATTTACATGCCTCTCCCTACAGAGCAGGTAACAGAATTTGTAAGCCTCACTTGTAACAGCTCATGAGCTCCATGACATTTATCAAGTCTAAGGGTTTCTACTAGTCAAAGTTTATCTGTCAGAGCCATGGTACAGCCATGCACCCCAAAAATAACAGCTCTAGTTGCTGAGTAGGTCATTGGTCACATATTCACTCAGTTTAGAGCACAAAATTGACTCTCAGAATTTGAGAGCACCACGACACATACTGCATACATCTAGAACTGCTTGGATTTTTTAAGGCATAAACAGACATCACTGTCTGCCACACGACCCGGCATTCTTAGGAAATACTTTCAAGTACAAAACAGAACATGCAATCCTTCCCTTTCAGGTATTGCTTCTTAGGACGCTGACAAATACACTCTCACCCTACAAAGAGAGCTAGCTGGTTATTAGTCATCTCTTTCCTACTAATACTTTGCACAGCAAAGCAAAGACTTTTCCAGACATTCAAGTACTGGCAGCTTCTGCCCTGAAGAAATCCCCCCTTAGTAAAAGCAAGATTATGGAAAGAAGGGAAGACACAGAACAAACTACACACCAATCAAAGGCTCTGTGCAAGAAGTAGAGGAAAAACAGGAAAACGTAACTCCCACACCCTCAAGTCCTTAAAGCGCGGTCGAGCCCGTCGGTCTCTGCTGAGGCTGGAGGCCCACCTGCTTGACAGGGCGCTGGGGTCTCACGACGAGCCTCCCCACCGACGGCCGTGACAGAACCCCGCAGCCCCCCGCGCCTTCACTCCCGGCTGAGCCCCCGCCGCGGAACTCGGGAGGGAGGCAGAAAAGGGAAGGCCTCCAAGCGTGGCCCAGTGTCACCCGCCTCAGCGCCCCGCCGTGACAACCCTTCCGGAGCGGGACCCGGCAGGGACCTCCTAACCCCGGCCGGGAACTCCCCCGGCCAAGGCAGGCGCCGCCGAGGGGCGAGGCGGGGTCTGCGGAGAGGCAGCCGCGCAGCGCAGCGCGGGCAGCCGGCGAGAGGGTCCCTATCACCCGCTCACTCCCAGCGCCATCGCGGGGACAGGCCCGGGCGCGGGCCGCGGCCGGCGAGGCAGGCCCGAGGAGGAGCGGCCGCCGGCCCGGAGGCGGGCGGCGGGCGGCAGCTCTGCGCGCAAGGACGGGCTGCCGGGCACGGAGCCGGGGCGGAGCGGGGCCGCGCGGCTGTCAGGCACCGCCGGCGCACCGCGGGGAGGGGGGACGCGGGGCGACTTCCTCACCCCGCCCGCCCTCCCTCCCCCTCCCACCCCGCTTCCTCCGGCGCGAGGCAGCCGCTTACCTCGCGCGAGCGGCAGCGGCGGCGCGAGCCCGGCTCGACAGCTGCTGGGGGAGGGGGGGGGGGGGAGGAGGGGGGGGGCGGGGGCGGGGCGCAGGCGCGCGCAGGCTGCCGCGGCCGGGTCAGCGCGGCTCGCGCCCCCTACCTGTGCCCGCGCGCGCGCGCGCGCACGGCGGCGGCGGCGGCGGCGCGCCAGAGCCCCGAGCCCGCTCGCATCCGGGCGCCGCCGCAGCCCCGCCCCGCCCCGGCCCCTCCTCCCCGCGGAGGCGGCGCGCTTCCGGTGCGGGGGGGGGCGTCCGCGCGGCGGGCGCAGCTGGAGCCGGGAGCGGGATGGGGGTCTGTCTCCATGGCTGCCCCTGGTGCTCGGTGCTGCCCCTGGCCTGGCGGCCTCACCCCGCAGCGGCTCGGGCCCGCGCTGGTTGTTAAGCGTCGGTCCCTGCCATTCGGTTTTTCGCCTGCCAAAAGCGAGGGGGGCGTCGCGCTGGCGGGGCACCGGGGATGGAGTGGGTTACACGGTGTGTGAGTGATGCATCGTAACTGGCAGCCGTTGCTGAGCGCGAAGGGTGACGCTTCCCCCGAGCCACGCGCTGCCTGGTGGCGGTGGTGGTACTGCAGTGTCAGCGGTTGTTAAGTGTGTGTGGCAATCCCGCTGCAGTTGGGTTCGGCGCTGCAGGAGGAGCGGTCCCTAGCGCCACATTTGGAAGCTTCTCTGAGGGTATAGGGGTACGTTTTGGGGTTGCTGTGAATTTCCTGCTACGAGCTTTGCTTTAGGTGCGCAGGCAGCAGTCAGTCTCTTCAGCACAGGTGCAGTGCTGTGCCAGGGTATGTCCCTCAGAAGCATGACAGGCTCTTGTCTGCGTCTCTAAAGAGGCTTCTTGGATGTGGCCTGGTGCTGTGCAGTGCCTGCCTCTCCGCACCACTGAGTTCACCCGGTGAGCTGCCATTATGCGTCCAGGGAGGTTTGCTTTCCTCAGTTCAGTAGTGACCCTGCAGGTGCAAGCTGGCTGTTTTACAAGTCGTGTTCTGCACTGTGTCTCACAATTCGTTCTATAGCATAAACACGTATTTGTGATTTTTATTTTTATCTTTTTCCATCGGCTGCGGTATTTTGGTGCTTGTGACACCAGGTAATGGATTTTACCTCATCCAGCCTTACGTTGTGGCTTCATTGCCTCAGGATGTTTCCACATCTGAGCCCTTGTCTGCGTTTGTAAGCAGAAGTTCTGAGTGAAAGAAGGGTAGCTGAGGATCTGACGTCCATACCACTGAGGTGCCGCATTAGACCAGCTTTAGTCTGGTCATGTGGATGCGGTGACCACAAGGGTTGGAATGTACTGGGTGTGTTCTGCACATGTATCTGTGACTTTGGTTTCATGGAATTACAGATGGTTAGGATTGGAAAGGACCTTAAAGCTCATCCAGTTCCAACCCCTCTGCCACAGGCAGGGACACCTTCCACTAGACCAGGTTGCTCAGAGCCCCTTCAAAAGGAATCCATTATGCACAGTCCAAGACCCTGCCTGCCAGGTGGGAGCAGTCAGGAGGTTTCAAAAGGGTGCTGCTCATCCTAACTGGAATACTAATGTAGAGATACCTCCTGAGTGCTCAGCACATTCCATCCAGATTACTGAGCAAGGGCTAACTTGAAGTATGCCCTACCTGAAATGCGTTGATTACGTGTGTCAGAATCTCAACATTGAGTAGCTTTGCTGTGCACATCTACTGCTATTGGTATGTTCTACTTGCTAGCGCAGACAGTCTCACTTTGACTCTAAATTTGCATAGTGACGTGTGTACATCGCTGTATCAGAATGGCTGAAGAACAGCGCGGTGAATCTTGGCATTAGTCAACCAAGAAATGTTAGAAGAAGAGAGTTTGAATGCTAGCCTGTGACAGGGTTTCTCCTAGAGATTTCTGATTTCCTGTACAGATTTCTGGTTACAGTTTGCTGATTTAACAGACAAAGACCGTGCAAGTATTTTGGCCATTGGAAGTTACATAGCATAAATGTTCTGCAAATACTCTTTTGTTAATGTTTGAAGTATTTTAAAAGTGGTTATCTCGGTTTTTAGAATGAACATTTTAGGTCTTTTTTATGATTTTCCACACATTTGGTTTGTTTCTATAGCTATTACATTTATGGGATTAATTGCTGGAAATTGCAGTCAAGTTGCTGAACAGTGTGAAATATTTCAGGTATAAATCAGATTCTTTGGAGATACTTTGTTCTTCCTGCAAAGTTTTTTTGTCTCTATTAACTGACACAAGGAGCTGCCTGCCTTTAGAAGCCGTTTTTTTCCGGCCACGCTTCGCTGAAGCACAGTTTGTCCTCAGCAAATGGAGATTTTCAGCAGCTGCAGGTTTTTAAAAAGCTGATAGGAGGCGATGTTATTTATAACTCCCTATAGCAGCTCCTCTTTAATGCAGGATAGTCTGCTGTGACTTTACAATCAACGCAACAACATGGGGTCTCCTGCTCTCCTACTGTAATCTGTAAGATACTTTCCAGAGGAAGGATATTTTAATCACTGGGTCGCTTGTGAATTTCTTGGAGAATGATAAAAGCATTTCTTCATGTTATCACTAACTTTGTAAATATGACACGATGTTTTCCCATCCCACCTTCCTAGGAACATGAAGGGGGTAAAACTAGATTTTTCTCCCATCCTTCCGTGGAATATTAATTTGCTGTACAGCAGGGAAGTAGTAAAGAAGCAAGCATTCTTATAAAGTAGTACAATCCAAAACTTGGGAAAAAACTCGTGAGGAAGAATGTGAGTAGGTTTCCAGTTTTCCACAGAAGGTGGCAGCATTTTGAAGCACTGATGTCGGTGTGGACTTGCTAGCAAATGTCACTGGTAGAACGCGAACTTAACCGAAATTTACTTTCCTGAGAAGCTGTGGTGACTATGAACAGGATCGGGCGTGGACTTGCTGTAGAGGCAGGGGAGCTGGGGAGGGTGGGAGGAGGAACTCCACTCGCATAGGTGGAGAATTTGGATAGGACAGATTTAACCCCAAAAGGATTTAATTTAGCCTTGCTTACTTCTGCCGTAACACTGCTGGATTGCCTCTTGTCTGGAGCGAAATGAAAAGCGACTTGCTTCTAGGCTATGCCTTTTTTTCACAGGAGCAATAACTCAGCTGACAGAAGGATCGTCCCAGTAATTGCAGATAGTGCCCTGTTAGCCTAAGGCCCAGGGAGATGCAGTGAGCTGTGTAACAGCTGACTGTCACCAGAAAGGGGAAGCCTTTCCCACTATTGTCTCCTTGTTCCTCACTCTCAGCAGTGTGCTTACCTCATGCCACCCTCCATCGAGCACCTGAGGGACTCCCATAGGCAAGCAAATTTAATTTACTGAGCTAGCAAAAAGTTAACCCAGTGGAAAGAGTGGATCATAGTCTGCCAGGGCAAGGCTGAGGACTGGAATCGGGGCGGATAAGAAAAGGCAGGAGAGCAAGCCTTCTCCTTTTGTCAGGAGGGAGCTGTTAACATTGATGGCTGCTTGTGAAACTGCAGCCTTAGGGCAGGCTACGTAGTTAGAGGCTTGAGCTCTTGATCCCAAGCTCCATCATAGCAGTCCTGCAAGCACAGCCACATTTGATGTGCTAATACACTCCCAACCTGCTCTACTGCATATCGGGCATCTCCTCTGAGCTAGGATGTGGTGGCTGACAACCAAGAGGCAGTAGCTGCTTAAACCTTTCAGCTATCATTAACCCTACAGGCACTCCTAGGGCACTGGAAGAATGCCTCAGATGAGTTAGCTAAGGCCACATGTGGAGCTGATTTAAACTAGTGGGTTTATAATCGCTAAATACATAGATCTTTTAAAGAACTGAAGAAACAGCTGAGACAGCACAGGGCCTTGATTTCCATACATTTAGCAGGCTCAGAAGGTCCCTCTACCCTCATCCGGGAAGAAGGGAGAGTCTGATTTTTGTGCTTCCAGTAGACTTTCAGAAAGAGACAAGAGCACTGGATCCCTCAGAGGAAGAAATGTTTGCCAATGAAGAACTACTGGCTGTTGTGGCTGCTGGTGTGTTTGGCAGATAGTACCTTTTCTAGTGCTGGAATGAAAATGTAAAACCCTGCATGCATGGCTGGGATATTCTACAGCAGATTGGCTGCAGGAGTTATTTTGCTGGCTGTTAAGAAGAACTAATAGCCTATTGCAGGGAGGGGATCCAGCATGTGTGCTGGAGGTGTGTGGCAAGTCCCTGCAGAGACTCTTTTGGGCACTTTTATACCCTCCTTCATTACCTTGGGCATTCCAAGGCTGTTTTTCACCAGCTGGCATCTTGGGGTGAGAACCACAGCACATGGCTCAGGCTCAAGGGTAGCCATGCATGACAGCAGCTCAGTGACTCAATGACCAAGAATTTCCTCTTTGCAGGATGATAGTGTGTTGAGCTGAAACGGCGTGGGGGGAGCGTAGTGTGCTTGCTCATGACACCACATCAGGGCTAAAAGTCCTCTCTCTTCCTGCAGGTCTGAGTCACTGGTGAGAGCCAGGCAGCTATAGGAGCTTCAAGTGAAAGAGGCAGAAAGAGGCAGAAATTCCTGTGTAGGTGGCACATGGGACAGCGGGGATTAGAGGGTGCTGTGACTGGAGCTAAAGAGCTTTATAAAGGATCTAGCTAAGAAAGCAGGGGTTTTGGGGTTTGATTTGGTGTTTTTCCAGGGAGGCAGGAAAAACCTGAGCTGGGACTTGTCCAGTCTGCTTGTGTGTTTGAATGTGAGATTTTTTGGGGGGGTGTGAGAGGAGGAGGGATAGAAAGCACTGCAGATCACTACAGCTAGAGGGAAGGCCGGCAGTTAGTTTGCAGAGATTTGGGGCCGGGCCAGACAGTGGATATGTATGTATGTGAGTGGTGCACAGGGGTCCAAGCAATTACAGTAAAACGGGAGGGGGCTGTTGTCTGAAACATTTGGGAACTGCTGAGATAAGCAAGCTGCTCCATTCTGTTGACTTGAAGGGGTGAAGCAGTTGACTACTAGATCTCAGTTGGACATGGCAGCTTGCAGCAGGGAGGAGGTAAGGAGCAGCTTCCTAAACCTAAATTACTGGGGAGTAATTCTTGAAAATGGGGCCCTTTTCTGATCTCTGTATTGGTCAGTCTAGGCCTCAGAGTGATGGCACTCTGCAACAATGAGCACATTGATGTCTGAAGCGTGACACTCTGTGCCATATTGACAGGACCATGTTGACCTGCCTGGAGTCATCATCACTTTATTGACATTACCTTGACGCCAGCTCCTGCAGAATTGTAGACTGTCCTCCACAGCCCATTCTGCTAAGTCTGGTAAACTGTACTGTTGTATGTCTTGGTTTCTAGAAAGAGCATTAAATCCTTCTTCTGTTCAATGTGAAATGTATACCATGGGTTAGTTTCTCTGCATTCATAGAACCAGATTTTTCTATTTGAAATTTTCAGTTTTTCTAAAGTCTGTTTGCCAAGAGTGGACATTATAAATTACTGTTTAAGGTCTTTATGATCCAGTACTAAGACAGCTAAGGTCACAGGTGGCTCTTGGGTGACTGAAGGCTTCACAGATAAAAAGAACAGTACCTTGCATTGACTCCAAGAGCAAATTGAGAAGAGGTGGATGTTCT
This sequence comes from Lathamus discolor, assembly GCF_037157495.1. NCBI lineage: Eukaryota > Metazoa > Chordata > Aves > Psittaciformes > Psittacidae > Lathamus > Lathamus discolor. Next base: position 111,366,042 of record NC_088885.1, read on the forward strand.
GGAGCATATATGTCGTATGTCCTCTGTAGAGCAGGGGGATGCTCTAGAGGCCCCCTCAAAATTTAACTACTGATTCTGCACTGGGAAGAGGGTTTTCTTTAGGAAGGTGTTTGCAACCTGTGTGAGTTGGATTTTCATTTTCATTGCACTCCATCTTTCCAATAATGAGTATATTGCTAACTAACAATTTTCTCCCACATGCAACATTTCATATCCCTCTTGCCGCCTGGGTACCTAGATCCCATGAAAAGCCAAATCAAGACCCTGTGAATTCACACTCTATTTTAAACAGAGGGCACATTCTCGATTGTGGCTTACTGGTGCAACTCTGTGTAGAAGGTATAAAGATACCACACAGCAAAAATGTTTATGGCACTTCTTGCTAGCGTATGTCCCCCCACAGGAACTGAGGCAAGTGTCTGAATTCTATGTTCCAGAAAATCTGACAGGGAAAGCTTAAGCATATCCATAGTAAAATTTGCTTGTTGTTACTTTGCACGCTGTGCTTTGAACAATGTGTTTTCCCTAATGGAGTGTAATAAAAAACACTCCACATTTGTGCAAAAAACCACCCCAACTTTACAGATGTTTGCTAGATGTTGCTTTAAAGAGAAATGTCTTACGGGGATTTGTGGGTGCGATTAGACCTAAATGCAATAAGAGAGTGCAAAGAGAACTTCTGCCATTAATGATATTAATTTTATTTAAACAGCAAGATGTGCGTAAGTGGTTTTATTTTTATTAATACATGATGCTGAGTTTTGAACAGTACTGTACTCAAACATTTAACAAATATAATGCTCAACACATTGTTTATTGCTCATTGTTTCTGTATGAACACAAAAACTGGAAATGAATGTAGGAATAAATAAGGCACCCTACTAATATGCTGATTTCATGTACTGCAGTAACATGCACAAAATGCCATTTTGCTTTTACAAGTCTCTTGTCTCATTTTCCTTATTAGAGAAAAAAGAAGTTAGACTTTGTTACTTGGGCAAGGGCCAGTGCCTGTCTGAAAAGTCAAAACTTGAAAGCACTTTCTGATTTTTTTAATGTAACCTCCCACCTTACAAAACCAGCTTTCATGTAGCATGTCCCAGTTTCTTTTTCTAAAGACAAAAAGTATTTTTGTTCTTCCCTGGCTGTTACTAGGAGACATGCCTGGCAAAAAAGGGCTGTTCACATACTGCTTGAGACAAAAGACCCGACTGGCTTTTATATCCACGTTTTCTAACCATGCTGACCCCACTCAAAAGATAAAAATGCAAAGGCATCTTTACTGACTTGTGTGGCTGGGCCCAGATCAGTGATGGGCATGAAGTGGGAGCTCCAGAAAAGCTGCTTAAAAGCCTTTTTTGTGATTTGAGTATGCCCTAAATTTGGACTTCCCATCCACTTTGGAATACATTCTGTCCAAGTGTCCCTTCTGCTCCAAGGTCCACACTGGCTCTCACTCTGTTTCAATGCTGAGGAGCTCAGTGACACCCCGGTCAGCCTCACAAACTCATAAGCCTCTAGGGCAGAAATCACTTTGCAGAGGCTTCAATGATTTGACAGCCTATTGGTGAAGTGCTGACAAATTACCAGATGAACAAACCAGAGAGATGGGGCTCTGACCCCCATCCCACCTCTAGTTTTCTTTAAGCAGTCTGTTACATTCTTAGAGGTTGCATGAAACAACAGCAGAGACAAAGGGTTTGGATTGCTCTCTTTTTTCTTTTTAAAGTGGATTATCTCATAATTTCTTGATTTTTCTAATGTTTCTTCTTTAAAACTGAAATGTTATTGCAGGGTATTATAAACATAAAAGATGGAATCACAGCTTACCAGTTATGAGGTATGTATTACGTATATGACAACACAAGCTTTACCTGAACTTAGAAATGCAAGAAGATGTCTTTTAATTACAGAAGTTATTACAGTACTGTTTGAAAGGAATCTTTTGGTTATATGTAAACACTATAAATTAGCTGTTTAAAAATAATCATGTAAGATGAGTATGATATTGACACAGTTTAAAAAACAATAGCTAGCCCTAAATCTGAATACTTTCGGGGCAGAAGAGCAAAAGCAGGTTATCAGTCTAATCCTATGGAATAACATGCTGAAATTTTGACTTATTTGAAGAATCAGTGCTGCTTTGTTTTCCCTCCTCCTTTTGTTTTCCTATTTTAAGATTTTCACCATTAGTGCCCTAAGGAACAGGCCAACTTGTACTATGCGTGACAGGATAATATATGCTATTTTGAGTGTTGCCATTCCAATATTAAAAGCCATCTAAATTAAGTCTCCTAAATATGTACTGGTTTAAATTAAAATCCATAGGAATTATAATCTGCCTACTTGATGGTTTTGGTTAAGTGCAACCTGATGCATGTGGAATGCTGTTTCATTTAAGATCATTCTTAGTAAGGCATATTAAAAATAAATATAAAAGTGACAACATAATATTTAGTCTCTTGCTACAAAATCTTAGGCAAAAATAGTTTTGCACGTAGTAATGGACTTCATCCATTTGCTGGCTTACAGGAGTTAAAATTTGTGCATTAAGCTTAACTGCCCTTGTCAGAATGTGCCACTGAGCTAGAATAGTGGTCCAAATCTACATGCTAAAGATTTTATTTCCATGCTCGAACATAGCTTGCACAAACTGCTTGAAGACTCTGTCCATGTAAGTGCACTTCCTTGGCCATATTCCTTCCAGAAAACCGATATGGCCTCCACAGGAAGTCAGAACCAAAGCAACGTTTGCATTTTGTTTGGCAGTTTCTACCGGTATAGCTAAAAGAAGGGAGAAAGAAAATTTTAAGTCCTTATCCTTCTAAGAAGTGCCAGAATAATAACACTGAATAATTTCTATTAAACATTTCTTGCAATATCTATGACTAAATATGCACACTAACATATGCTTAAACGTACTGCAGGACATTGAACCATATCTGCATTAAAAGCCTTTGCCATTAACTCACCTTCTCTGTATGATTTTTCTGGCTGCTGTAACCCTTCCAGCTTCAACTTTCTTTCAGCCTCACTGATAGAACAGCACTCATGTTAATGCACATTCATGATTTGGTACAAATAATGTAAGTGAAAGGACAATGAAGCCTGTAGCCTTCAACCTGTGTTTCAACATTCAGCTCTGGGAAAACTGAGAAACTGGAAACCTAATTGTGAATCTCATTTTTTGTCTGCAACATATCCTGTCATCTGATATTAAAGATATCCTGGGTTATCATCATTCTATCTGATTTACCAGACTTTTATACCTGCACATTTAGGCCACACTATGCAAACACAGTGGGAAGGCGGTTCTTGCCCTCAGTAGTTCATAATCTAATATGCAAGCTAAGCAGAAATGGAGGAAAGGCAAACAACTGCACAGAGAGCTGCACGGAAAGGTTACTGGTTCTCTACTGAATAGTGACAGCTAGAAAATGATTTAAATTAGGGTTTGGATTATTAGACCAGAACCTACAAGGATTTTTCTCTTGCTGGGTTAGTTTTCAGCTGATTCAATGCCATCTCCTGGGCAATTCCCTTTGTGACAGAAAATAAAGGTCAGCAAGGAGAGACTGATGACAGGGAAAGGATATGACTTTCATATGTCAGAATAATAAAAGGTGAATATACTATTAGAATGCCATAATATTTAATTACAAGAATTTATATTTATACATATTTAATATGACATACATAATAAAATATTATGGCATGTATTTTCTTATTTCTTTATGATGTTTGAAATACAAATGGCATTTCAGTGTGATGGGATTACCCTATTATCCCATTAACTGGCTGGCACAACAGTGCAGCTTTATCGGGCTGTGGTGTTTGCACTCTTGATGTAAAAACTATTTAGGCAAATGCCTCTGGAGTTTTAAGTATTAAAAATATACCCCTGAATGAGCAGAAATCTCCATATGTTTCAGCAAAGAATCCCTTTCAAAGTTCCAGTTTTCAAATAGTAACTACATAGAAGAGAAAAAAATAAAAGCCGTACAGATTTTTTGATTATTCAGGACTGAGAGAAAAAACAACAGCAAAAGATGCTTTGTCCAGACAGAAGGGAGTAGCAGGAATTTCACTGGGTTGTGTAAAAAAGGTTATGATTCCCCAAGAAAATAAATCTGATTTTTCCTCATACCCTGCTGAAGTAAAAATGCCTTGGCACTACAACACAGAGCAGTGAGTTATTCCCAGATTGCTACTGCTGCCTCAGTTATTTTAAATATATTTTGAAGAACAATTTTTAATCAGATTATTTTGTTGGGTTTGTTTTGGTTTTTTTTTGGGGGGGGGGGGGCAGGGGGATGTAGGAGGTGTCAGTTGTCCACATCCCTTTCTGACTGAACTTCCCTCAGATGCATCCCCCCCCACACACTCCTATTTCTAGAATTCTGCTCTCCTTTGCCCCCTTATACATTTGCTATTTCAAATATCCATCATCCCTCTACATCACTACTTTCCTTATAGGTGAGTTCCTTACTTTGATTTGGATTCTGGCAGAGCTGTTGCTGTGTGCTTCAGATGCCTATCTGCCTGTTTTCAGCCACTAGCATAAGAGCACGACACCCATTCCTTAACTGAAGAAGGACTCTCAGTCAGAGTTAAGTCACAGGAGATCTTGAATGCAATGACTGTGGTGAACAGATGTGCAACTTGGAATAGATCAGGGTCAGGGGAGCAGTCTGCACCTCAGAAGTCATTACAGTGCCTGGAACAACGCGTTCTTTTCTGCTCCAGAGCCTCAGCAGGGATGCTAAACCAAGGCAGCAGGTTAAGTGGCTTTTTATAACGTGTTACAAGGTTTCCTGCCCATAAGGTACTTGGCTGTGCCCCTAACAGGGCACAGACTGAGCTCCAGAGAGCAGGGGAGATGGTCAGGTAGAGTATGTGTACTTCTTTGCTATGTGGTGATACTAATTTCTTCCACAATTTCTCTCCTTTCACAGTTGCATGCATGTAAGTAGTTCATATGTTCCAGCATTTAGTAAGTGATTCTGATTCTTTACCGGGTTGAAGAAACTGTGCTTCTCACTGTCTCTCCAAGAAGTCCTTGACTTTTCCTTTGTTAGCTGGAAAACTGAAAATGCTATATGCATTATCCAGGCCTTTTAAGGCAATACTGAGGCAAGACTAAAAAGAAAAGTCAATGAAATAAAAGCTTACAGCTTGTCAGCCTGGACTGGGGAACAAAACACAGTGAAAATGAGAGATGCAAAAACCAATGTGTTATTTCTTGCAATTTAACAGATGCATCATTTTCAGACTCCAAACTCAGCAAATGCTTTTTTCTGGAGTTTTGCCTGAGTTAATCTGCCCAGCAATCTCTGCTCTGGCTCCCTTAGATGCTGTAGATGTACACTGCCATGTACAAAGACAGTGACTATGATTCATGTCAGCTTCTGCCGGCTGCATGGGAATTTGCCTACTTATCTCTACCAAGCCGTCTGCTCCTCTTCCCTCTACTAGCATGTGGGCCATGTTAAACAGAACCCTGATAGGGAAGTGGGGATCAGACTCAAACCTGAGTCTCCCATTCCTGCTTCAGGCAATGAATCACATCTGTCTTGCTAGTCACTGAGGGGACTAATGAATAGGCCTATATGCAAGGGAATGGGGAGGAATGTGTGAGGAGAGACAGACTTGTTCTCCAAGAAACAGAGATAACATGACAACTCCATCAGTTCTAATGGATTCTGGATCAGCTGCGTACTGGCCCAAACACACCTCTTCAGTAGCTGAGATTATGCAAAAACGTGATGCTCATTCACTTTTGTCAGGCTAGTATCAAAGCATAGAGAGAAGTATCCTTTACTGTAAGAAAGTGCTTTGCTGGGGGATGGAAGGGAGAGAACCATTCTCCTCTGCTGTGCCAACCCAGGTGGGGAAGCCCTTACAGGCAGTGCTTACTGCGCCCTCTGCTTTCAGAGGTTCCCAGCATAATGATACCTCCTAAATCAGTTTGCTGGTAGTAAATTATTCATTCCCAAATGAGAAAATGAACATGAGCCGGCAGTGTGCACTTGCAGCCCAGAAAGCCAGGGATGGTTTAGTGTGAGGTGTCCCTGTCCATGGCAGGGGGGTTGGAACTAGATGATCTTGAGGTCCTTTCCAACCCTAACTATTCTGTGATTCTATGAAACTCATGGGCAATACTGCAGTGGGTGCAGTGGGCTGCCTGCCTCTAAACAGCTACAGCAGCTCTCTCCTAGAAGCCTACCAGCACTAGGATGCTGGTTATTTCTGCGCCAGGTAAGGTGTAAGCCACGCACAGGTCTGTATGAACATCATCTTCCCTGTCCTGAAGTTCTCCCTGTTGTAATTAACACGTGTTTACAGCAGAATTCTGCCAGAGATCATTGCTCTCATCACACAAGCTGCAGCACTGTGCTGAATATGCAGTCATCTGCTTCCATCCGCAGTGAGGATTTTTCATAGGTGCCAAGTTTGACCTGTTGTCACCTCTCTGCTCTCACCTCCCCTGTGGTGAACAGGAGAGCCTGCCCTTGCACAGTCTGTCTTGATACAGTTGTATGATTCATCCCCAGCAGTGTTTCTTGCTCTGCAGCTTCTCAGGAGAGAACTGAGTGCGTTGTGCTGCTCTCCAGTGCTAAAATGCAAATACTGCTTGGTAGTTGTGCAGTACTTTTCTCAAGGCTGTTGTAGGGGCTGCTAACCATCCACAAATAAACCTACAATGCAAGAGAGCAAACTCTGCAGTGTAAAATGCCATCCAGAGGGACCTCGACACACTTGTGAGGTGGGCTGATGTAGTTTAACCATGACCAGTGCAAGGTCCTACACCTGGGTCGGAACAATCCCAGGCACAGCTACACGCTGGGCAGAGAAGAGATTCAGAGCAGCCCTGCGGAGAAGGACTTGGGGGTGTTGGTCAATGAGAAAATGAACATGAGCCAGCTTCAGTGTGTGCTCGCAGCCCAGAAAGCCAACCGTATCCTGGGCTGCATCAAAAGGAGCGTGACCAGCAGGTCGAAGGAGGTGATCCTGCCCCTCTACTCTGCTCTTGTGAGACCTCACCTGGAGTATTGTGTGCAGTTCTGGTGTCCTCAGCATAAAAAGGACACGGAACTGCTGGAACAAGTCCAGAGGAGGGCCATGAGGATGCTCAGGGGACTGGAGCACCTCCTGCATGAAGACAGGCTGAGAAAGTTGGGGCTGTTCAGCCTGGAGAAGAGAAGGCTGCGTGGAGACCTCATAGCAGCCTTCCAGTACCTGAAGGGGGCCTATAGGGATGCTGGGGAAGGACTCTTCATCAGGGACTGTAGTGACAGGACAAGGGGTAACGGGTTAAAACTTAAACAGGGGAAGTTTAGATTGGATATAAGGAGGAAATTCTTTCCTGTTAGGGTGGTGAGGCACTGGAATGGGTTGCCCAGGGAGGTTGTGAGTGCTCCATCCCTGGCAGTGTTCAAGGCCTGGTTGGATGAAGCCTTGGGTGGGATGGTTTAGTGTGAGGTGTCCCTGCCCATGGCAGGGGTGTTGGAACTGGATGATCTTGAGGTTCTTTCCAACCCTAACTATTCTATGATTCTATGATTCTATGAAACGGAGCAGTGGATGTAATGCACCCTAGGATGTAGGATGGCATGCCAAAAGATACTACTGCTCATTTTTATCATGTAATTTTGTACATATGTCTATTGACCAAAATGTGTACTGCAGTTTGATCCAGCAGGCACCACCTTGTTATTTGTGATCACAGAATCACAATGTAAATATGTATGTGCCAAATTATGTCATGGAATTACAGAATCAGAGAATGGTTTAAAGACCACCTAGTTTCAGCCCTGCTGCCATGGGCAGGGACACCTTCCACTAGACCAGGTTGCTCAAAACCCCATCCAACCTGGCCTTGAACACTGCCAGGGATGGGGCATCCACTTTGTTCAAAAACCAACCTGTTGTACATTTTTTGCAAAAAGCATTTTTTTAAAAAGGAATAGAAAAGCATACATGTAAAGCAGCATCAGCTTAAATAAGTCACTGGTTTCAGACCTTCTGTTCTGTTGTTTGATTGATTTCTCCCTGTTCTTAAACTCTCACCCTAATTGTTTTCAGCCTGGCCATTCCTTGGCCATTTGGCCGCTCCAGCCAACTTAACTGTGCTGTTTACAAATAGGATGCAAAATAACACCCAAGAGCAATTACTCTAAGTCTGGATTCAGAGGGACAGAAAAGGTTTAAAGAGTTCGATAAAAACTATGAAGCTGAGCTTGAGACATGCACTTACTTGGCACAGTGGATCAGGAGGGAGCCAACATGTTACCTGGCTTCTAGGGCAGGCTTTTAGCCTGGGCACAACACTCACCAGTGGCAATTAGCTAAGCATTAGTATAGCGCGATTTAAGTTGGATGCCTAATACACTGCTTAAAGTCTTTGAGGAGGAAAATGCCACTTCAGATGAAAAGTTAAATGTGAGGCTGATAATGAATGCTGTCATTCCATCTTCTTGATTTCTTTTTCACACAAACTAAAAGGTTATATTACATCTTTCCTGAAGCAATGGCTCATTTAAATTAGTTAGGCAAGAGAAGTGCCATGCAATGAAGAAAGCATTTGTTTTCATTAGTTAGTATTATGCAGTACGGGGACTGCATCCCAGAATTAACCTACTACAGATGCATCTGCTGCCAAGCGCTATGAACTTTAAACAGCAACATTAAGGAAGGACTGCGGATGAATTGTTTCTTCCTAATACTGGATTGAGATCAAAGGGCACATTTTCACAATATATTAAACAGTAATTGCTGGGAAGTAAAAACTGTACCAGAAAGTCACACGAGGAGAAATGATCAGGTAGCAAAAGGCAACAGAGACAGCATCTGCACTTTTTAAGGGAAGTCTCTCTATAGGTCCATATTGTATAGTGTCAAAACAGACTTGGGGTTGTATCCCCCAAACTCTGTTACAGGAAGATAGATATGGCTGGCTTGATAAAGTATATTTAAACACAAAGGAATCCTGGCAGTTTTCTCCTTAATGGGTTTTCTAGGCCTGTTTCACAGCTGTTGGAAGCTACAGCTATCTACAACAGAGGTGGAAGGTAGCTTAAAAGCTGGTAGGTATTACTGGGACAGATGAGACATGAAATAACCAATCCCCAAAGTCAATAAAGGCTGCAGCCTGGAGGAGAAGAAATGTTGTGGCTTTGAATCCATTACACAGTTATGAGTGAAAACTGCCCCTGGTTGCCACAGGCTTACATGTGTCCACACGCTTTCAACTCAGAAAAAACAAGCCAGTTACCAGAACAAAGTCACTTCCCAGTCTAACACCAGCCCCTTATATGTGCTAACATAAAACAGCCTGCGAAAGTGTCAAGACGAATAAACTCCAGTAACTGATAGCACCAGCCATCATTTCTAAGCTGCTAACCAAGCTGCCCCGTGACTCCTGCCAGTGCAACGCTTCACATTGAGGGTGCACAGCACAAACAAAAGGAGCCAAGGACAGATACATGTAAGAATCATGCTATTAACTGTAAATCAATATTGTCCTGGTGGCCCTTTCGAAGGTAAACTTGTCACCACATGGACAATAGTTTAGAGCCAAAAGCATTCACAAAGACCATCCCTATAATCCACTGCTGACCAATTGCTGTGCTTCTTTTAAAAAGCAGCTTCAAGGGAGATCTGCTACAAATGTACTCTAGGGGGGTACTTGTCGCTAGCTGATCTACACAATCACAGAATTGTTGAGGCTGTAAGAGACCTCTTGAGATCATCTAGTCCAACCCCCCTGCTGAAGCAGGGTTACCTATAGCAGGTTGCCCAGGACTCCACCCAATCAGGTTTTGATCCATTTATGGAGACAGAGACCCCACAGCCTCTCTTTGCCCATGTTTTAACTCTCACAGTTAAAAAAATAAGTGTTTTCTTGTGTTCAGATTGGATTTCATGGGGTGTGAATCAATGACTGGCTCTTGAGAGCTGGAGGTTATATTCTAAAATGAAGAGATAAGGGAATTGAGTATCTGCATTAGCTTTAGTCTAGCTAATACAGGTCCCAGTCCCTGTGATAATATGCTGGAAAAGGTTAACAAATCCTCAGGGGTCAGAGGCACACTGCCTGGTTCACTGCTGTTGTTACTTTTGCTAACTAGCTAGCTTACTCCTGCCACAGTTACTACTGCACTTTAGAACAGAAACCACAAAGTGAGCTAGAGCTAAACCCAGAGGTGAAGCCATTGTTCCCTCTCTAAGATACTTAATGGCAGAAGTATGACACAGCAGATGACCCACCTTGCAGTACTACAGGCAAAGCCATCCCCAGGGTCATAGCACCCATAAAAGTGTATTTTGAGAATCTCTAGTGTGGGAGAATACCGTCTTACTGGGTAGAAACAATCCCTTTGTCATGACGCATAGCCAGATTTTATATTTGGACACAGACTTTAGGGTCACAACCCCATCCATTCTCATTTCCAGCACATTACATGCTCATAAGAGAAAAAGCAACTGGCCAATTACAAGGAAATAACCAAACAGCCACAGAGGCTAGTAAATACAAAGAGACTAATTCTCTCCCAGAAAGTCCCTGAACAGCAAATTGTTAAAGGTAGGTGCAGTATTCTGGAAGAATGTTGCTGCGTTTGCCCAGATCTTATTTTATTTTAAGCCTTTGTTTTAGCCAATGTAAAGGATAGGTATTTTGGCTAATTCGGAGTCACCATTTTCGCCCTCATATTAAGTGGCTGTCGCTGCTTCATATTGTTCATGCATAACATGGATAGTTTTCATTCAAGAGGAGAAGAAATCAGACTCCTACTGCACTAAATTGCAGTGGTCCCTTTCTTCTTTATGTCACATTTGTCTCCAACAGGTCTTCAAACCATAATGTCTGTGCATGTTTCTGCATGTGTTGTACATCTCTGCACAGATAAACAGTACGCACACATACAGAGTCTCTTCCAATCCCTTCATTTTTCTGTTTGTTGTTCTAATCTGTTTGCCTGCTCAGTCTGGTTTCATGACTCCTGTAAGAATCTCACTTCACTTGTGGTGGCAGAAGAAAACTCCCCTGAAATAAATCGAGTGTATAAACTTCATCTTTAAATGTGTCAGGTGTACACTGCTGAAGGCTGTCCCCTCAACCAGCTGCTCATCACAGTGGTTTTCCTCTACATTAGCTTTTGTTACTCAAATACCATAACTAATACACAGACCATAGGAAAAAGCATATCTTTTTAAGCAACAGAGTTTTGATCTTCAGAGGAAAAGCAAGATGTTCATAATGATGTGTTTGGCAGAAAACAGGGAGAAAACAGAGCTTTCAGCCTATCTATTATTAGTTGATACTCCTGTTTCATCTTCTAGTTAGAGTCTTACTAATTTCAGTGTGCATCCTTCTAGGAGCTCACCCTGTCTATATTGCTTCCCTTACCCTAGATTTTGGCCTACATGCTAACTTACATATTTTCTTACATTTAATTTTCGGGCACTGGAGGTGGCACTGACATCAGCAGCTGAGGATTTAAAGTCACATGAAACATCAGCAACTCCCAGACATTCCTTTTAGGGACTGCACTGAAGAATGGCAACTAAAAAAATACTTTTCACTTTAATTGAGCTCTGCATGTCTGCAGTCAAGATCTCTGAAGCACAGTTCCTCATCATAGGGTCTTTCTGTACTTGGCGAATAGAAGTGGGTGCTTCTGAGAGAGGGCAGTATGTCTGGTATCATTCTTACATTGAGATAACTCGCACCCTAAATGTGCATATTTATTTCTTTTGACTGTAAAGAGCCTACTAAGGATTGCCACCCCATGTGTTTCTGCATTCTGCAGAAATCAGGTCTCTCCATTATCAGCTGGTTTATATATGTCTGTGTCTTTTACATGTATCTTACACTGTAATTAAATTGCAAGACTGATCCATCTCTGGAGGTTTTCAATCCCATGTACAAATAACATTTAAACACACCTCTACACACAGGCTCATTCTCAGACCTAGTTTGTCTTAATGATCACATATACAGAAATACATATTTTAAAAAGCCTAAACTTACCATGACCTGGTGAGAAAACATCATCCACAGAGTTCAGACATAACACTGGAATTCCTACTGACTTCAGCTTGCGACATGGGCTAGCATCTTCATAGTAATCGTCAATTGTACGGTAGCCAAACATGACTGAAGTGAACTGCTTATCAAATTCTCTAACAGTTCTAGCCTGAAGTACAGAATTCAAATAGGGAACTATGTCAGCATTTGGAAAACAGCATCCAGCTAAAGCAGAAGTAACATTTTCACATACCTTCATCACGAGATCCATATCAAATAATTTCTCCAACATTTGTCGATGCCTAAAAAGAAAAATTGAGGAGCTTGGTTTTTGTGACAGAAACAGATGTAAAACTCCTCTGCTTTACAGATATATTTATAAAAACAATTCCCTAATGATAACACACTTGGGTTTTAGTTTTTTATCATATTAAAATCTTTCTGAAATCCAAGAGCAGAAGAATTGTTCATTCATATGCAGGCACATCCAGCAACATAGTAAAAAATCTCCATAAGCCACGAGAAAGATTCCAAAGATAAGAGAACTAAATATTTGGCAATACAAAATATATCCTAATTTTATAAAGCGAAGGATGAGCTAGTCCTTTCCACGCTTTTGCAATCAATGCCAACTTAAAAGAATTACTGTAGATACATATGTACTCAAAGCCAGTATGTGCATGTCTAAAATAGTCTAAAAATCTATCCATTTCATCCATAAATACAGAAGTCTGCTGGTCTCGTGCCAAGTTCCTTGAGGAAATTTAGTCCCTCCTGCAAAGATCCTTTAGATTTCCAAACTTACAGAAGAATGCACACAGCACAGCTATGGAAAGTGCTGTTATAGCATTCATTTTGCCACTATTATTATACCTGCTGTAGATCTCACGCTAACATCCTTCCACCTTGCTAAACAGTTCACAATGCAACTCACCTGCTGATGGAGGATTGTAGACAAGTAGTCAAGTAATAGTTGAAAAGAAGCCAGTTTAGTGGCTTCTCCAGAGATTCTACAGATTCAAAAACATTCCAACCCGCAGAGAAAATTGCAGCTGCCATTAAAGGAGTGTCTCTGCCAGTTTTGCCCAGGTAATTTAAAAGAAGCATGCTACAAACAGAAATGAAAAACAGAAACATATATACTATCAAATTGTTGGCTTCAATTTAAAGCAGATAAAACAATCAGCCATCTTTTTATCTGGCTTTCAACAGTTTGTTATCAGCCCTCCGGTTGTGCCTAATACTTGAAAAAGGTAGTCAGTGTCATCAACATATGACTCATGAAGTTTGCTTTCTCCCTCTACTGTCAGAGAGGAGCAGAGTGCACTGCGTAGGACGTGAGTATTGGTGCCTTTAGAAATAGAGATGTACTAGCCTTATTTATATCACTAAAAGGGAGGAAGAGGTCAAATAAATGTATCTTACTCATGCAACAGGTACTCCTGAGCTATTAGTAAGTTTTGCCATTTTACAAGCTCTCAGTCTTTCTGATCTAATAAATCTGATTAGTGTGCCTGACAAATGCAAGCTGCCCCTGGCACGCCTGCCTCACTATGAAGCTGTCTTTTGGGTTGAAGGTAAAGCCTTTAACCCACCTCACACACATGAGAGAACACAGCTGCTCTTGAGCACACAAAGTATGTAAAGAATGAAGTGCTGGATAATGAATAAAAGTAGCAAAACAAGATCATGAGCCAAATAGATGGCTTACATCTTGCCTTTCTGACCAACTGCAAATTACAGTCTCTACTGCTGACGTAAAGTTGAGTGGTAAAAAGGGGAGAGTTCACCAATACCTAGCCCTTCAATTTCTGAAAAATTAAAATAGCAAGAAGAAAGTAAAAGAAAAATACTAACAGAAAAGCTGTAAGTCTTGCTTTACTGCCTGAGGCCCCAAAGTTTACAACCACCATCTTAATACCAAGCCTTTAACTCAAAACATTACAAGTTTCACAACTTAACACAGCTTCACGAGTCACTAGCGCTGTGTACCTTGGCATCATCTACCATGCTTCAGGAGACCTTTAGCAACCTTTAGCAAAGCACCATGAACCAGGCTGCTATCACAGAGACTTTTGCCCTGTGCACCACCTACCAGATCACAGGACAGCAGTGCAAAGGGAAACCAGTTTTTGGTATTAGAAAAGACTTGCCATTTGGTAGGAGCCAGCAAGAAAAGAACAGCAAACAGCACTTGGGAGTGGGCCCCTGCCATCAGCTCACACAGTTAAACCCAATGAGAAAAGTCACTTGTGGCACATACCGGAATTTAGTAGCTATGTTCCCTCTCACCCACTAAAGAGGAGGGACCTGTGAGTCACTAGTCTCTATACTGTAAGAACTATAAACCAACAAAAAATAGTTGCAGTAGTAAAGCAGCAAGTTCTCTAACAGAACTCACAGAATGTATGTAGTAGAAAAAAGGTTTAGGAATCTTTGTTAGAAAACCAAGTCTCTTTCAAAAAAAATACATACTGAAGATCAATAGAACATGTAGGCTTTCATTTACATTTACACCTTTGTGAAGTGAATGTTTATTCTTCTTCTTAGCTGGGCAACTGTGTCCTATATGGATTAACTGGCTATCAAGTTCTGAAAAGGGAGAGATCATTATGACAAGTGGATGATGGTCACAATATGCCGCTGGTGAGATCTCTGCTCCTGCTTGATTTTAAACATACAAGTGCTCCAATTAATTTTGAAGTGTGGAAACACTCCCTGCGTGGATGATCAGACTCTTCCAGTTTTCTGTACTATTAAGTATATGCTTTCTGTTCGTGATTCAGGACTTTAAAAACAGACTGGAGGAGGAAGGTGGAACATCTTGCCTAAAATCACCCAGTGGTGACGACGAGTTAAAAGCCAGGAACACAACACAAATCCCCTGTGCCACACTAACAGACTTCACCCCTATTTAGGATACGATAACTAGGTTAAGTCAAGGACAGAAATGACACTAAGGGCTGAACTGGTCTTTTGTACCAGTCGCGGAACAGCTAGCTTCTAATGCATCTTCAGCCCTGAAAACCTGGTTCTTCACCTATTGCACCCCAGCCCTCTCAGTTCTAGAATAACACTGCATCATACACGAAGCTACCCATGAAGAACCTACTGTGCTTTAAATCTGTATCTCATCGTTGAAACAAGTCTCTACTGCAGATGCTTCTTTGGCTTTCACCATTTCTAGTGAAACAAGTTTTTGAAATACATCATGTTATTTCATGTTTCGCATGCAAAACAGCCTAAGCTGGGGAGAGATAGCAGCCAAGTGAGATAAGAGTCAACAGGCTTGCTAACCTTGTGAAGAACGATTTAAAACTAGGTTTGTCAAGGGATAGAGAACAAAACCTGAAGAGAAGCGAAGGCCTGGCAGGCCTTGATGAAGGGAAAACATGACAGAGGAGGCTGTCACACTTCCCTGAGAGAGCAGCATGACTGCAGATAAATCTCAACTGACAGCACACGCATGAACACCCAGAATGGGAAAAACATGAGGAATCAGAAGTCTCTCCATAGTGACATAACAAGTTTATTAGATCCACAGAGACATGGAGGACTCACAAGCAGACAAGATTGTGCTACGACGGATGCAGACTCTTCATGAAGGCCTTGAAGACAAGGAGGGCTTGCACCTTTGCAAAGAAGCTATTTAAATGCACTGAACTTTTCCCTGGTGCAAGCTATAAGCCAGTTCAGAGTTAACTGGTCAAAATCAGACAGGAGGCTAAGAAAGGGGATATTATGGTGGGCATTTGCTACAGACCTCCTGATCAAGAGGAGGAATTAGAGAATCCAAGTCTTTGGACAGCTAAGAGAGACTTCATAATCACTGGGTACAGGAGACTGTAACCATCCTGACATCAATCGCCAAAGCAGGGCACAAGCAGACCAGATTTCTGGAGAGTATTGAGGACAGTATTTTGATACACAATCAGTGACCCAAATGGGGAAAATGTTCTATGGATCTGCTACTCACACATAAGGAAGAACCTGTCAGGTATAGGAAGGTGCAGATAGGTCTTGGCTGCTAAGATTATTCAATGGTGGATTTTAAAGATCAAGAGTAAGGAAGGAAGGAAAGCAGAAGAATTACAACACTGGAGAGAGCTGGCTTTAATTTGGCCAGTGATCTGGTTGGCAGGATCCCATGTGAGATGGCCTGATGGGAAAAAGGGTCTGGGAGAGCTGTTTGACCTTAGGGATAACTGAACATAAAGCATAGGTGTGGTACATCCTGATGTACAGGAAGTTGAGCAAGAGTGGCAAAAGAACACATGGAGGAACAAAAAACTCTTAACTGACTTCAAGAAGCAGTCACTGTCCAATAACGCAGGGATACAGTTAGGAAAACTATAGTTCAGCTGGACTTGAAACTAGCAAGGGATATGCAGGCCAACAAGAAAAAGGCTCCTGCAACAAGAAAGGCTTCTGTAAATACATGGGTACGACAAAAAAAAAAAAGCCTCAAACAACATCCACTCCTTTCCCCTCAGCAGTGAAGCCAGTCATCTTGTCATAGAAGGCAATCACATCACTTGGGCATGCTTTGTCCTTGATGAATCCAGTCACCTTCTTACGCTTCATATGCTTGCAAATGGCTTCCAGAGGATCTTCTCAAACAACTGAAGTTAAGCTGACCAGACTTTATTCCCTCCTGGGACCGCTATTCAACAAAGCAGGGAACCCAGCGACAAAAGATTTGCAAAAAGTAGAGGCTACCTGTCATGTTCATTTTCTCATTGACCAACATCCCCAAGCCCTTCTCCACAGGGCTGCTCTGAATCTCTTCTCTGCCCAACCTGTAGCTGTGCCTGGGATTGCTCCGACCCAGGTGTAGGACCTTGCACTTGGCATGGTTAAACTTCATAAGATTGGCATCAGCCCACCTTACAAGAGTGTCGAGGTCCATCTGGATGGCATTGTAAGACTGCTTTCTATGACTTTAGAAAAGTTGCAGCAACTACAGCCTATTTCTGATGACATCTACAAGAAAGCAAGAAGGAAGAAATACAGGATGGTGAGCCTAATCTTAGCGCTTTGGGAATATCCTCTGGAAGCCATTTCCAAGTATGTAAAGGTGAAGAAGGTGACTGGTCACAGCCAGCATGGATTTACCAAGGACAAAGCATGTCTGATCAACCTGGTTGCCTTCTATAATGAGATGACTGCCTTCATTGATTAGGGGAAAGGAGTGGATGTTGCTTTCACTTTAGTTCAGCTTTTGACAGTCTGCCATGGTCTCCATGAAGCCAAACTGGAGGGACACGGTTTGAATAGGTGACCTGCAGCACGCATGGAAAACTGACCAGACTACTAGGCTCAGAGAGCTGTGGTCAGGAACTTGAAGTCTAACTGGAATGGCTGGACCAGATACTAGCAGTGTTCCTCAGGAGTCAATAAAGGGGTCAGTACTATGTAACACCTTCGTTAACTACATGATGAGATGGAACGCACCCGTAATAAGCTCACATGTCACATTGTGGGGAGTGACTGGTGAATGGGAAGACAGGGCTGCCATGCCGAGGGACCTCAGCAGGCTGGAGAAATGGCCTGGCAGAAACCTCATGAAGTTCCACAAAGGCAAAAGTCCTGCACCTAGGGCAGAATGATGACTGTGTAGGAAGCAGCTAAGAAAGGCATGGGCAAATGGAATGTGACTCAGCAAAACACCCTTACAGCAATGAGGACGACTGGTGACATGCTGTGCTTTGTTAGTGAAAGCAAAACAAGCAGGTCTAAGGGAATTATTATTGCTTGCATTTGGCACTTAGGAGATTGTATCTGGAGTACTGTGCCCAGTTTTGGGCTTCCCAGATGCTGACATAGTGGAGAGATTCATACGTCTTCATCCTGAAGACACTGGCAAAATCCCAGCACCACAAATGGAAAAACATTGGCCTGATTTAAAAAGCTTCCAAGTTATTTATTTGATAATCACTAACTGTATTGTTTGAACAAATCTGTATTTACCCCAAAGCCCCTATAAGTTGTTAGCAGATTAATGCCAGTATGTAAGGTTGTATCTGCCCACCCTCCATCAAATTTATCAGAAAGAAGGGGGAAGTCTCCAGAAATTACCACTGTGTCTGCCGTATTTCTAAGGGAAACTCTCCTCTCCTATGATTTTCATCAAAGAGGCTGTCTTAACATTTCTCCTAGCTTCTAGCAGTGATTTCTCTAAGAAACTGCGCTATCATTGTCTGTTCCAGGAGTGCTTTCTGGAGAGAAGGCAAGACACCATAAGTCTTAATGCCACGTGCTGTTATCAATCCATATTGGTTTCAACAACAATACTACTTCTTGCCTCAGAGCCAGACAGAGTAGATACCCACTCCTCTCCCAGCCTAACTTACCCACACACTGCAGAACCCAAACAGAGTGAGGATAAATCTTGTCATTCCCAGAGGTTGCTAAGAAACATGGTATGATAGCTCTAGTTCCTTTTTTTTAATCCCTCTGTTCCAGAGACAGCCTCCATAGTTCCCAAAGATTGTATTGCCCACCTGTTTGGAAGTCAATCTGTCTATCAGAGTTTCCTGCCACCCCCCTTCAACTTTTGGCCAAATTCAACCTTTGCTGGCAGTGAGCTGAAAGCCTTAAAAGATAACGAAGTTTCTACAGCTCTTCTGAACACGAACTGCTGGAGGGAGACCTGAGTTAGTTGCAGTTCAGTGAGTGATGCAAGTATTGCAGAGTAATAATTTTCAATCAGGCTACAACAGACTTATTTTGCAATCATAGTTAAGCTGAGGCTCGTGTAATGTAATACCTTACCCTCCCATTGAAACACCTGCTGCTATGAATGGAGCTGAGGGGTGCAAGCTGTGTACATGACGAATAACAGCCTCCAAATCCTCTGTGTTAGAGGCACAGTAGGTCCTTGGTGTCTGTAAGGAGTTAAGAGGGAAAAAATGCCATCATAAGCTTTTGTATTATCCTTTAAGGACAAAGCAATCTGAGCAGTAGATCATTTTTATAACAGGATAAATTCAGCATGTATCATGAAGCTGTGCTAAACAGCAAATATAAACCCAAAGCACTTCACGAGGAGGTGGAGAGGAGTTGTACTTGCCATCATTACAAAATAAAACAAGTGACAAATATCTTCAGTATCTGCAGCCTCCAGGTCATTAGACAAAATCTGCAGACAGAGCAATGAGCTAAACTAGGCAGAACTGCGGCAGAACTAGATAGGCACCGGTATTTTTAAGATACCCTGGGGAAATGGAAACATATCATAAAGGCTGCAATTTACAGAAGAGGAAGTTATAACAACAATTTACTGTCTTCACCCACATTCAAATACAAGAGAAAATGCTAGATTTCAAGTACTGCCAGCATTTGAAAAGTAACCAAAATTTCGATTCTACACACAAGCAAATAAATAGATAAATAAATTCACCAGTGCTGTTTACCTGATTTACTAACACATTCTATTAACTAAAGCAATGAAACACACATCTTATCTCATCTCTATCTACTATCAGTCTCTTCAAATCCTGAATCAAGATTTGGAATGATTTCCACTGCATCACTGAGATTTGGGTAACCCCTCCCCTGCTTTTACAGGATAAGCACAGCTTTTGAGTCTCACCTCCACAGATACCTGCTACAGGCCACAGTCTGGGGGACTATCTAGAGTAGTATAAGGGAGATAAATCCTTTTAGGAACTGTAAGAATCGCAGTAAAGTGAGGGGTTTTTTTTCCTAATTTTCTAGATTTCATCTACAGCAAAAGAGAGCTTTTAACTACAGAGTTTTTACTACCATGTTAATGACTTTCACTAGACTACAGGAAGCAGCTGGCCTGCCGAAATTCAGTATGAACGTTAAACTAAACAGAAAAATACTTAATTATGAGTTAATTGAATTTATTTGTTGCCTGAAGCAATAATGTCTTATAAGGAGGGTTTTTTTTTAAATTGCTTTCAGCTAAAAAGCCTGGGTATTTTGGGGCAATTTTAACAAATCTCATTAGATGAAACTAATTACTTAAAATACACTTAACAAGAATATTGAAATGTTGAAGTCAAAGATTAAAAAAAAAACAAACAAAGAAACGCTAAATCTGGATAATTAAAACTGAAGATGGGTTTAATTTCTATTTATGTTGCATTTCCGGGTCTCATCCACATGACTTACACTTCACTGTTTTACACCCAATTAATTAAAACCAGTGTGAATGTGGTTTATTTTAATTAAATTGTCAAGTTTACAAGGAAAAAGAAATTATTTTTGGTGACTAGGGTCTAATGTATTCCAAATGAAAGTGTATTTTATTAAGTTTCTAAAACTAGAGAGATATCCTGCATTTTCACTTCAGTTAATTCCTGACACTTTAATGTCTGTCTACTCACTGTGTGAAGATACCATCTCAGCTCATGCTGGCTGTTGTCAATCTAATATTTGAGTATTCCATACAAATATTTCACAGTCACTTTCAATAACCAATGAGAACAGCATTTTAAAACTGATTCTTTAAATAGCTGTCATTTGGTGCAAATTTGAACCTATTTTTAAAGAGTCTAGAAAGAGAACTACTGGCATGAGTAGCTTCTATTGTGGTGCTCAATTATGATTCAAAATCTTTAACTAGGGATCTTAGGTTGAACTGTAGAATTCTGCCCCCCCTCTTTGCAGAAAATGTGGTAGTTTCAGCTGGTTTGCTTCGCAGTAAGATCTTACAAAGCTTAAAGATGTAAATCCGATTACAGTAAAATACACACAATGAATCCAAACAAGAGATCTTTTCTCTCAGCAGTTCAGAAATTCATCAATAAGGACTCTGTGCGTCACAAAACTGCTTTGTAGGTCCATCTCTAAAAGTATGCCGAAAACTCCTCTTAACATGGCAATATATGCATTGAAATGCTTTATCTGATTATGGGAAAATAATCTGAGCTTTTTTAAAGTTGAGACCAGGGTATTAAAAAAATACAAAACAATACCACGTATTATGCACACTTATTCCAGCTGCAGAGCTGTCAGCAAAACGCATCTCAAGAAACAAAGCTTATTCAGCAATAATTCATCACGCCTTGTCTCTAGCTGCAGAAAATACTTAGCTTCGAGACTTTGACACTTTGCTAGTTAAATTTCCAAGAAAACATGGTATGTCTATCCCGAAGACAAAAAATGTAGCCAAATTTGGCAAAACTGCTGAGGAAAAAATACAGGAACATATTTAACTTTCAGGATATGGCTATCCATATAAATCTGGTTCATTAATTCAGTAACACATAATATGGATCAATTTTAATGGCACAACTTTTTAATCATATAAAAATCTATTTTAAACTCATACTGGCAATTGGGAAAGTAATTACAATTTCTCATGTTTGGGTCTGTATGTTAAAATAATGGGAGAAAATTACATTTATTGAATAGAATTTCTTGGATGTGTCCATTTTAGATCCTGTAGTAATTTCAGAAAGAAAAGTGTAAGGATTGTTCATTTTAATGTTACATATATTAATAATTTAAATTATTTCTTTAAATGACACATTCACAAAAATTGTGTGTTGACCAGCTGACCTCTTTGAGTTTTAGAATAAAAGATTAATATTGGCACATGATTGATGTATCAGACTAGATTCTCTTCTCTGCATTTTCAACATGAGTTTCATTTAAATCCAATTATACAAATAGACACCAATGATTCCATATATAATGTCTGTGAGAGATATTTATCTTAGAAGTCATCCTTACCAGTAGCTCCTCACCAGCAATTCCCCGATTGTTAAAAACCACGCATCTAAAAATTGAGACAGTAAATTCAATTATACATATTGCTCATCCCGCTAAAAACACACAAACCCCCCTGAAAATACATAAAGAAAAATGAGCCAGCTCTATGAATAATTTCAACATATAAATATTTACAGTCCTACAGATCCTAAACCCATCCTGAGCCATTCAGAACAACCTTTATACCAAAATGGAGTTTACTGAAGTCAGTGGGATTCTATATGAGCTCTGTGATTTGCCAGTCAAGGTCAGATTGCATGATGAGAGCCCCAAGCTTTTACCTGAAGTTGGTAGCTGCATCTCGTTCTGCCTGCACTCTGAGCTGGCCAAATACGAGCCATAAGCTCTGCCAGTGCAGGGCTGACCCTGAAGCAGTGCTCTGAAAGAGAACGTCAGAGATCCACATGTGGACGTCCTCCAAAGCTATATAACTGCATTAAATAGCACAAAATGTGTCCAAACAAAATTACAATGACAGTTGCATCTGAAATGTCTTGGGGATGGGAATTTTTTTTCAGCTGGTATAGGAGAACTTTCTGTTCTCTTTATGCCGGTAGGAGTCTCCGAATTTTCTAGCAGCATTACTGCGACTTAGGGATCTATGTTTTCTTAATATATCTTACATTTCGATTACTCTTCTACCATTTCCAACTATAAAGATTTTATTAAATAACATATATATACTTTTAGTTGGGTTAAAGGCATGAAAAATTACTTATTTTTTTATTTTTCTCAAATATTGCTGTTTAAAAGCAAGATTATAGCATTCTGTTGAAATCTGACCTAAAGCTCTCCTTTTTAATGTTATACCTTCTTTTCTTAGGTGATCAAATGCAGACATTTCTTTCAGGAATACTTAAAAAATTAATAGGAAGAAGTTGTTGATTTGAGGGCTTTTCTCCTCTGATATTTTTTAGTCGTAACTTTTAAAGTGGTTTTAAAAGTACTTTGAACTGCTACTTTACTTTCATAATTTAGTAAAGCAGTTATCCAAACCTCCAAACAGAAAAGAGGTAGCCATACATGCAGATAAAAGCTTATATATACATATTTGAAGAACTTATTATAGTCAGTACCAGAAGCCAGTCTGCAAAGAGAAAATGTAATACTCCAAATACATATCCTGGAACAATGACAACTTACTTTACAGCACAGCAGCAGCAATATGATTACATAAAGGAATCTACTCATTGACTAATCCACCTATTTTACCCAGCTCTGACCAGAAGCCTTAATAACAAAACTAAGTTAAGCAGTGACAACTAAGAGGTAATGAACCTCTCCCTTCACCACCACCAGTAAGTGCAGGCTAGCTCTCCCTTTTGCAGTCATGAATTTGAGACTGTGATTCAAGCAATTTTGGTATTCAGAAGCCGACCTCCTCCAAGGCCTGGTGCCAGCAACCCATCTACACGAGTCTTCTTGGGGATGAATACAAACCCCTTCTCTAGCAACTGTAAAGGTAACATAAATACTGATATTATAATTAAAAAAGCAGCAGCAAAGGCCTATGTAGACTTAGCTTGATCTCCCTGCAATCTCTGAGGCAAATCTGTAGATATTATAACAGCCCTTCTGAATGTACTGCTGTTACATAATTCTAATATTATTATTATTACTAATAAGACTTTCTTACATAAACTAATGCCTTTAGACCTTAGGAAAAGCATCTTACACATATACATACTTATATTTGATCTTATTAGAAGCAGCAAAATACTGTCAATGAAATACAACAGTACCTATATCCCATCATTTTGCTTTGATGGATCATGTGAAGAATGTAGGATTCCTTGCTTGTTCCTGTCAGGCCAGGCAATAACAGGACAGTGGGTCTTGTGCTGGCATCCGGATAATATAAGCTGTCATTATTATCAAACCAATCCAATGAAATCTGTCCTCCATCTGCTGTTTTAATGAGCTCACTGAAAGGCACATTTCAAGACAACACTGATTAAATTGAAAAATACATGCATTACTGCTTACAGTGACAAATTACCAGGTATAAATTCTGCATTTTAGTTATGTTTTAATACTCAAAGTGCCACCTAACTGTTTGTTTACATGTTTACCATTCAGAAAAAGCCACATCTACAGCTGACATGAGTTAGTACTGTCAATTTGTGGCATAATTCCCATTTACAGTAAATGAAGACCTGGCCTCTCATGAATTGCTGCTGATGCACTGGAAGCTTGTAACTAATGTGATTTTTGGCACTGCCTTCTATTCTGTATAGGTTTGCATACTGCAGATTTCCTTTGCATCATCTAAGAATCTTTTCATACCACACAGGACACTGTGTTAAATATTTATCACATTTCTTTTCTCTTTATCCGAAGGATGGCACCTTGTTATGTTTAAAACGTGGAACACAAACACACACACTACCATATCTTTCACCCTGTATCTTCACAAACTTTGCTAGAATGCACTCTTAAAGCATATATCTTAAGAATGTAACAAACATTATGATATCACAAGATGCTAGGCATGCACTAAACAATGACAAGAAGGTTTCATTCTTTTTTTAGAAACATACAGCACATACCTGGCACTGAAGACATTGTACGAGGGAGTTTGTGTAGGAACTACCAAAATGTAAGCCTACCTTGCATTTGATTTTTCATTTGAAAGTCTTGAAAGCACCTACTCCAGATTTTAAAGCTCCTCAGCCTTGTTGGACTCATTAGCTCAGCTTTGCCCTTTTTCAGTAATGAGAAATAGATGCAATGCTGGTGTGTACTGCCAACACAATCTCCAGTGGTGCAAAATAAGCATTGCCCCATGGAACTATGCTTCTTCCCTCACAAACCTTGAAACAGAGAGTATACAAGAAGGGCTAGAAAAAGTGGACACGGCCGTACCATTGAAATGTTTCCTAGTTACTAAAACTAAGGGAAGCTCTTAAATGCTAAATCTATTCTACCATGCAAACAGAGCTGAAACAACTTGTGCTGCATCCAGGTTCCGGCGCATAAAAGTACTTCTTCTTAGGTCTTGTGCCAAATGCCTCATTTGCCAGACTAAGTCTCATTTATGTGTGAGAGAGATCAGCTGAGGACAAACACTAAATGTAACTTTCTTCCCTCTTAGAATTTAGGCATCAAAGAATACAACATGAAACCCACAGACAAACGTTGCTCTGAAAATCCCAGAAGTTTTATATATATGCAAAACAAGGCTGAAGTGGCCATGCTATGGTTAAGGTATAACACGTTGGTTCAAGGGACAAGATGCAGTGATTGCATGATCTTTGCAAAGTGATGGCATTCAAACACCATATTATTTGATACATCTGTGCTGCCATCTAGACTGTGCTGCCATCTAGAAAGGCCTCAAAAGGCTGGAGAAATGGGTTGACAGGAACTTCATGTATAACGAGCACAACCCGAAACACAGAAGGCTCCCTCTGAACATCAAGAAACACTTTTTTCACTGTGAGGGTAACCCAGCACTGGCACAGGTTGGCCAGGGAAGATGTGGAGCTGCCATTTCTAGGAATATTCAAAAGCTGTCTGGACATGGTCTGGGACAACTGGCTCTAGGTGGCCCTGCTTGAGCAGGGAGGTTGGACAAGCTGACCTCCAGAGGTCCCTTCCAACCTTAACCATTGTGTGATTCTGTGAACATAAAACCACATCAGTTCCTATATTGTCACCAATATTTCAATGCTTGTCTGAAGCTAAAATAGGGCCACTTGGTGACCTTGACCTTTTAAACCTACTATATATTGAATCCAGGTTAGACATGGTTCCAAGTCTATGATGGAGTTGTAAAAGCAGGCATAAAGTAAAAACCCACACATGAACTTGAGCAGTGGTGGTAGATGGGACACAGTCAGAGCAAGGTAACTGCTGGCTACCAAATCAATCACTTTCCAGGATAAAGGCACTTACTTCCTGTACTGTACTTGGGGTCTAGAGGTGATAAAGGGACGCAGGAGTGTTTGCATCCGACCTTCCCAGCACCAAATCGTGGGATAGTAAGTTTCTGTCACAACGGGGCAATATTCCTCGAGAAAGCGGCAGAAGCTGTCGTTGGTGGCCACCAGCTGGGGTTTCTAGGAAGAAAGACTACAGTCAGGTATGGGCATTCGTATAAAAAAACCTAACAGATAAATGAATAAAGAAAACCTTACTTAAAGCCTTTCCTTTCATGCTGAAGAGATAGAGAAATGAAAACCAAACAGAATCCCAAAATGCCTGAAAAGTGAAACCCACTAAACATAATGGATTCTTTACCTATTTCTAATAACATGCTATTCTAGCTCTATTTTTAGCAGCATTGTGTCTTTCACTGAGAAATCAAAACCATACTCACAGAAGGCAAAAAAAAAAACAACCCCAAAAAAGTTTACTGAATCCATTTTCTCGCATTGCACAGAACGGATGCTTAATTTGCATACCTTGTGCACCTGCAGTACCTATTTTAACCTGGCAGGACTCTCCTCCCATCTCATACTACAGTACAGAGCTGCCTTGGTTACTCTAATAACACCCCACATACCGAGATTTTTCTTGCAGCTTCCACTTGTAGACCACTTAACACGTAAATCCCTGTATACCAAAACCCTCATGTTTGAGCAACTGCATTCCTTGAACTTTTCTTTTATGCTGACTCTCCAACATGCAAGCATTAATAGGACAATAACAGATGCTTTGGAGAAAACAGTTACACATACACAGCAGCAGTGGCACATCCTCCCTTCATCTTACTCCTCTGCCCAAGATTAAGTACTCTTCTGATGAAGAGGAAGGCTATGTTCTCAGTGGCTCTGTGAAGGGCTATGGCAACACACACGCCTTCAACAACCATAAATCTTCTGTTACACGTATTTTCAGCCAATTAAGCATTCAACGAGGCATTCTCACCACAGGGCCACTTTGGATCAGGTCGGGTTCGCTGCACCCAAGTAATTCGCTAATGCCTAATTCCTCTGTGAAACCACTGCTGAGATGTACAGGAGTGTCCTAACCCCCGAAACACTGCGATAGTGGTTACAAAGGTACTGACAGTGGTACTGAAGGCAGACACAAGGACAACGAACTACTTTGTCACCTGCCTTGTTAGTAAACCGAAGAGGTCAGGGGCTCGTTGTGGACGGGGGGTCCCGACCTTCCTTCCCAAACCGTCGCCCCCAGCCAAGCTCTCCCTGCGGGATGCACTCCGGGGACGCCGGCGGCAGGAGCCCCCTTCCCCTCCCCGGCTGGGCACGAACCGCCGAGCGCTCCCTCAGGCCGGAGGAAACGCCTCAGGGGTGGGGGCCGCGGTGCCGGCCCGGCGGCGGACACCGGCCTGCGGGGGGGGGCGAGAGGGGTTCCGGCCAGCCGGGACCCGGCGCGGCACGGCCGCGGGAACGGCCGCGAGTGCGAGGAGGAGCGCCCTGCCCCCGGCCGGCCATTGCTACCCTGCGCGGGGGGGTCGCGGTGACCTTCGCGGGACGGGTCCCCCTTGGCGGGACACCTGCGGCGCCCGCCCCGCCGCCCTCCCGCTCACCTTGGCTATGCTGCTGAGGTAGTAGCAGGCGTAGGCGACGCCGAAGCCCAGCACCAAGGACAAGCCTACGCCGGAGCCGAAGAGCCCCACTCGGACCTGGCTCTCCAGGTAGAGGGACAGCTCCCTGGTCAGCACCTGCCAGTCCATCGCTCGGCAGGGCCGAGCAGCGCAGCCCGGCTGCCGCAGCCGAGCCCACCGCGGCACGGAGGGAAGGAAGGAGGCGGCGCAGGAGGCGCTGCCGTTCGGCTCCCCCTGCCGCTGCCGCGGACTGCTCCGCGCTGCAGCGCCGCCCCCCCGCAGGCCTCGGCTGGGGGGGCCTGGGGCCGGGGCCCGGCGCCGTGAGGAGGGGCAGGGTGCTGGCGGGACGGCCTCTGCAGCGGGTGCCGAGCCCGACCGGGCCGGGCTGGGCCTGGCTACGCAGGGGAGGAAAGCTTGGGCAAAGCGGAGGTGCGCGGCCCGGGGCACCTCCGACAGCCGGGCGGGAGGGCCGGCGCCTCCGCGGCACGGCAGGTACCCTCCTGCGGCTCTTCCTGTGCCCCCTCACCTCTGCGCTGTCCCTCAGGCAGGGCGTGTGGGGTCAGGTAGGAAAGGGACCGTGAAGAGCAGGCGATGCGGTGTGTGGAAACCCAGTCGGTCCTGGACAAGCAGTGTGTCTGTCCCCTTCCCAAACAGTGTTACTTACTTGTACAGGATACGAGTCCGGTGTCATGCAGGAGGAAGAGGGGACACCGGGGCTCCCAGAACAGCATTGGTTAATCAGCAGTATCTGTCCAAATATTTTAAGTGAACTGAACTGCTTTTCCACTGTCACTGCTGTTGCAACATGTTAGGATCAGAGAGGAGCAGATACATTCTCCAACTCCCACGAGAAATTCTACATGCTCCCTTTTTGTCTGTGTGGATTGTTGCATGGTGGCCCTCATGTGTTTGCCAAGTAAGATGCTTCCCCCTCCAGCTTCAGAAAAAGATGCACAGTATCTGTGTGTTTTCCTTGGCGAAGTCCTGGGAGTGCAGCTGATAACACAAAGATCCTGGAGCTGAGCATCTGCTGTTTCAGATGGGTATGTACACCACAGGACACAGAAGTACATTCTTTCTCCTTATTTTGTGCCTCAGCTCCATGAACTGTTGTGAGAAGACAGCTTGGTGAGACTCTTCACTTCATACCTGTTTTCTTGCCATAACCAGATTTTAAAATCTAACTGAATTGGGGACCATAACCACCAGGATGTAAGAGCATAAAATGAAATGTTGCCTATTTCAATTGCTTCTCCTTACTCGGACAGGTCTTACCAGAGAGATTCTGCATCTGGGCTCAGCTTTTTCTTGTTCACCATGAAATAGTGGTGGCAAGCTCTTGGATATCGGGCCAATTTAACTTAGAGTAATACTGAAAGAGACCTTTGGTTTTCCATCCTGTAAAGTGCTCCATGTTCATGCTGTGTGATCAAACACTCTGCTTTGGTGCAGCAAGGGTGGATTCCAGTCCTGCTTCATCAACTATCATGAAACCCCACTGTAACATCTACAGACTTTGCAATCACACAGTTGTTTGTGATCGCATTGCGAAGTTGAGTGTGGAATTTGGAAACATCAAGCAGATTTTACCATTCAGGCTGACAAACAAAAATCCTCTGCTTGTCACCTTCTTTTTCTTCTCAAGTTAAGGCAGTTTGCACAGTTTTAAGAATTTTTCATTAAAGAATCAGAGTGATAAAAGTATGCAAAGTAATTAACTGATAGGGTGTTAAGAAAGGTAAACTAACAAGAGTGTATTGCAAAGTTCTGAAGAAACGTAAAAATGGCTGTTCTTCCTAGGCAGTCAGAGTTTCCCAGGACATGGTGGCAGAGCAACTGCAGCCACTGAAAACAGCGTGGGAATGGGTAAGCAGAGGCCAGGAAGGATCTGGGGGTTGTTCCTTTTCCCAGCAGCTGTTGTAGGAAAAGAAAACTAGATGGTTGGAAAACCTGTTGTCGTCAGCACTGTGCTTCCTCTGCTTCTGCTTATGGAGAACAGCCATACCCAGGTCTTGGTCCTGACTTGGTGGGAATGTGTGTTGTACGCCCCAGATAAAAGGATTTATTGTGAAGGAACACTCCAGTGTGAGCAACGGGAACAGATAGCTTAATTCTGAGAATATGCAGGCTTCCTCAGTAATATGAATTTAGCAATCTTCAGAGATGCTAACATGGCTGAAATGAGGACTAGACTTCAGGATGCAGCAGAACCTGCTACTTCCGAAAAAGGAAACTGGTTGTTGCTTGCAGCAGATTGTCCTGCATTCAAGTCCTATCCCCATGAAGCTGAAGAATCCTTAAGCTACCCAAAAACTGAAGGAAAGAAAAATCCCAAATAGCTGAGAAAGAAGTATGTCCATGCGGCTAGGTTTATAAATGCACATATACACACATTCAGCTGAAAAGCGGAAGGCATGGCTGCTGATGGTTAGAGAAACCCTTCTGAGGCATACAAACCCAGCAGTTTAATGACTTGAAAATCTAGAGAGATGGAATGCACAAAAGATACCAGACGAAGGCTGGTAAGGTTTATCTGGTCTTTGATCATTACCCTGTGTTGATTACTCATGGGAATATTAACGGTGTCAGGCATATATGACATGCCATAGGCAAACCGAAACAAATTACACCTGCTGAGAAGGGCTGAGGGGTTTTTGTTGCTGAGTAAACATATTGCTACACTGTCACTAATGTTAATAACTTCCTTCTGTTTTAAGCCTTCCCCATCAGAACCACCAGTTCCAGTGCTGGCTTTTTTTCAAGCCTTTAAAAGGCTTTCCTTTGGCCTACAACCCATTTGCAGAGCTGAAGAAGAAAAAGCTGCATTCTGCTCATATTACAACTGCTTCCAAGCCATTTAGCGATTGCAGATTGTGTGTGTGGAAAGGAAAAAAGGTGATCACTATGGTGCTCTGAACTCTTACCCATTTTTTTCAGAGGAAGACAGTCTTACATTCCCAGAAAGACTTTGTGCTTTGCACTATGGTTTCTGCTGTCTAAGTGCTTCATAAAATGATTGCATCAACCCACTTCTAATGGATAATAGATTAGGCAGAAAGGAAAGGGCACAGGGTTGTTCTAATGGATCATAGAATAGGCAGAAAGGAAAGGGCACAGGGTTGTTCTAATGGATCATAGAATAGGCGGAAAGGAAAGGGCACAGGACTGTGCTTTTGTACTGTCTTCCAATTTATTTCATTTAAGCAATAGATAATTATTTACAGAAGCAATTTGTTGGTCACAGATTGATTTATGTTTTTAACTGAGAGGCTACATTTGTGCTATGTTGTCTTTATTTGTTGTTAGGGGAGGTGGTTCTGTGGTTATTCAGGGTTTGGAGAGGAGTTATTATGTTCTTGTTGATGTTTTAGTGGACAATTGCAAGCTGGTCTCAGCACAGTTCTTTGCAGCCCTGCTCACGGAACTGATTTCAAACAGTTTGCCCTCTGAGGAGGGACAAAGTGACTTTTAAACTCAGAGTTTTAAATTCGAGGCTCTGTTTGTTTATATTCTTTTAGCATTTGTTTAAATTTAGCAATTATCTAACAAAATGGGAAAAGTGTCTTTGTGTCAGCCTGACCTATCTTGAGAATACTTAAAAAGCTTTAAGTCTATGTATCAAATTTCTGAAAAGTTTTCCATCAGTGCAGGAAAGAGGGCATTTACTGTTCCTGCTAGTAATTGTCAGGAGAATAGGAGGAAAAAAGGGCATTTGAAAAATTAAAGTCAGCATTTCTTAAGCCTTTCTCATGGGTATTATAGATTTTTCTTTCCTTAAAGTGTGAATGAAGTAGAGAATTAATGAAGTCAATGTAAATGCTCCTTGTTGGAGGCTCTTCAAATGCCAGAGGAAACAGCTAGGCTGTGTTTATGTTTGTACTCATGGTACTCATGAAAAAATCAACAATTGTGGCACTAGGAATAGCTGCTACTTTTTTTCCCCTTCTGGAGCTTTGCTGCTCTTATTTCCATATTACCATACATTCATGTATCCATATCTTTTTCTTCTATGCATCTCTTCAGTCCCTCATGAAGTATATATTAGCCCTTTCTAGTGGTAAAATTGGAAAGAACATACATAGGATTCAAAAGGACTGTTTTGTGTTATTTGATTTACCTTTCTTTACCTCCATTTCTTTCCATTTCAGTTCAGCATGTGTAGCAGGTATCCTGATGACAAATGCAAGCACATAATCATAGAATCATAGAATCATAGAATAGTTAGGGTTGGAAAGGACCTCAAGATCATCTAGTTCCAACCCCCCTGCCATGGGCAGGGACACCCCACACTAAACCGTCCCACACAAGGCTTCATCCAACCTGGCCTTGAACACTGCCAGGAATGGAGCACTCACAACCTCCCTGGGCAACCCATTCCAGTGCCTCACCACCCTAACAGGAAAGAATTTCCTCCTTATATCCAATCTAAACTTCCCCTGTTTAAGTTTGAACCCGTTACCCCTTGTCCTGTCACTACAGTCCCTGATGAAGAGTCATGGGAAGTCTCTCTGGGTGGTTGAAGATATCTTCAACTGCTGCTGCAACATGAAGACTGCCCAGTATTCGTCGCCCTTGGAATGACTCTTGTGGTATCTATAGTCTACATGAAACTAGTCCCCTGCTTTTGAATACAGCAGTCAAACTGACAAATACGAAGTTGCGTTTAATAGAGGATCAAACCAATTTGACTCATCATAATGTTAAATCATGCTGATGAATCTTTGTGTCATCCAAAATGTTCACAGAAGAGTTAAAATAGAGGTTAAAATTCTGTGATATATATATAGCTGAATATAATTCACAGAAATGTAAGTTAGCTTAAAATTGATTGTTTGGTTCAGAAACCAAAGATGACAATCCACAGCATGCTGAAAACTGAGAATATGAGACAGTACAGTCTAAGATAACTTGAAAGTGAGCAAATATAGTAAGGATATTTCTCTTGATCAAATTAATTCTTTTATCAAAAATGTTAACAGAAGCTGCTACAGAACTTGGAGAATTTTTACAAGACTACAGCAGAGGTGGGTGTTGAATCTAGGTTAAATGTCCTCCTGGATCCACGGAATCTTTATTATAGCTTAAAGTGAAACATTTTCATTTTTATTTACCTATTTTTGTCCCTTTATAAACACTTCAAAGTTGATAAAAATTGCATTTTAAATTTCAAACCCAAACCCAGAGCATTTTAGATTGCTTTATAATAATAATGTAAAAAATCCCCAAACAAAACCCCAAACCACCAAACAACTTCCATGTGCATTTGGTAAGCTCTTGCCCTACCCACATCAAGAGTATAGCTCCAGCTGAACTCAGCGGAGTCACAAATATGTCCAATGAATCTTTTTCCTTTAGAAAATGTCTTGGATTTTTCTTTAGCATGTTAACTATGAAATTTATTTATAAGCATTAGGCACATTCTTAAATGAGATGTGTGTTAAAAATATATACTTTATGCAAAGCCTTGTTTAGCAACATTTTTTGTTTTATTTTTGAGCCTTTCTAGTTGTGTTTTTAATAAATACAGATTTCAAAAAGTCTACCAGAGTGTACTGGAAATCTTCATAGAATTTAGGATTATATAATGTTGTGACTGGGACTGTTTTCTTATGACAAAACATACAATGCTTGGATTTTGCCTATGTTACTCAATGTTTGTTACTATTTTGATGGATTACTAAAATATAACATAAATATTATTCAGTGCTTAAGTCATCTTTCAGGCATTACTTTGCATAGTAAGTGCCATTGTAATACAAGAAAGACTTGTACTTGACTGTAAGCACACGATTAGACCAGCTGATTACAAGAAGAATGACCATGCACATAGAATTATAGAATCAATTAGGTGAGAAAAAACCTGTAAGATCAGTGTGTCTAACCATTACCCCAGGACTGCCAAGACCACCTTTAAACCATATCACTGAGGGCCTCATCTACACAGTTTTTTAACACACACTGGGACGGTGATTCCACCATTTTCCTGGGCAGCCTGTTCTAAGACCTGATTACCCTCTCTGTGAAGAAATTTGTCCTAATATCTAATCTAAACCTCCCTTGGCACAGCTTGAGGCTGTTACTTCTTGTCCTATTGCTTGTTACTTGGGAGAAGAAACACCCCCACCTCACTACAACCACCTTTCAGGTATGAATTAGGAATATTCTTAAAATATCTTCATGACCCATGGAGACAGTTTATTTTCCTGACTGTCTAAAAATACGACCTACCTGGTTCTGACAACACCTGAGAATGTCAAGTGCTTTCTTTACAATCAGAAAATTAAATCCAGGAAAAAAATTAATCCATCCTTCCATTGCATCAACTACTTTAAAAATTGCCTATGAATAAAACACCAATATGTGGCTAAACGTTTGGAAATATCAGGCAGGTCTACATTTTTTAATCCTTTGAGATACGCTGAAGTGGAAGAATTTGTATAGGTGTGCAAATACTAGTACATGGTATTGTCATGTGTATGCCCCAGACTGCCACAGAATTTTTACTTATTTTGTATTTGGATATTTAAAACTTCAAGCTTAACTTCACAGTTTATGTTTGGTTGGTTTTTTTTTTCTCTCCACTCAAAATAGTTCAGCCCAGTAAAACTTAAAACCTTTACCAAGGGAGAAAGATTCTAGGATGCTCCTGTTAGGGAAAGATAATCTTCCTAACCCTAAAACACTTGCTGAAGTTTTTAGTCAGACACAGTGTCCTAGTTTTGCCTGGGATTCCTTCTTTTTAGCAGATCTCCATGGGATTAGTTTTGTTTCACAGCAGGAAAATAAAGTGCCATATTCGTAATCTATTCTCTGCTCAGCTATTTGTCCTTCCTAGAAAAGAAGTAACAGAATATCTTAGGGAAAGAAACAGCAGCATGGACACTGTGGGTTAATATTAACAGTTCTTGTCATAGAGGATGGCAGTAGCACAGTGAAAACCAAACCCACCATGGCAATTTGCTGTGTTGCGTGAGTTTGCTCACTATCTGGCATTAAAAAAATATTGTAATCTGCAGAAACTAGGGAAAAAATCAGTGCCAGTTATTCATGACATTTCAATGCCAACTATTCATGACATTTCTGAAATTTGAGGAAGGAACTGGATTATGTTATGGATAATGAATCTCATGAATGAAGCAGTGGAAATACAGCGTCAACAAGTTAACAGGATAGGTGTTTTAGCACTGATAAGACATGGTACATGGCCACCTGATGGCAGCAGAGGCTGACGAATTAGGGTTTTTTCTACATTAAACTACGGATAAACAGGATAGGCCCTGAAGTTCCTAACTGGTTCTTCAGGTTCTTGAAAATATACATTATGTATATTTTCACTTAAAAAGATGTGGTATGTTCATCAGACCAGAAGTTTCTGCTGAGAGTGATTACATACTTTTTATTGAAAGAAAAAAAAAGAGTTACATTTGGGAAAAACTTTTTTCATTAAAACGGTAGCTTTCATCTCATTTGCCAATACTTCCATCTTTCTACCTCAGTTAGCTAAGTTAGTTCCACCCAGAAGAGTAGGTGTATTTTGATGAAACCAAGGCAGTTGCTTACTTTTTCCTAATTCTTTCTCCTAATACTTATGTCCACAGGAAAAAAATACATTATAACACACCCTCACCCCCGACTGCTTTGCGGAAAAACAGAGAATTAAAATTTTTAAGAGGAGGTGTAAGAAAACTGCTTGTTCTAATACAGAGTCTTGAACTGCGAAAGCAAAATATTTTATCTCAGATTGATATAAATTAATAAGCTCTACCTTTGTTTTTACAAGGAAAACTACATGTCTGTAAACTGGATGCTCTTTCTGAACTCCTATGAAGCTATCTGTTATATCCTTTATATAACAAATTCTGAGAACTCAGGATTCATGCAAGATAGTAAACAAAACCTCAAAACTCCATGAGTTAATGACTGTCTTTCCAAGAATTTGGGATTTATTTTTTTTTTCTTCTAAACTATATAAAAGCTATATGAAACAGTTTTCATGTGGGACTCTCTCCTGAAATAGGCACAGTCTCCCTTCTGCATTGCATGTTCCACATCCTACAGTGCAAGTTCAGCTTTAATCAAACCAGACAGTCCAGAAAAACTTCTATCAAAGTCTCTTTACAATCCATGCAAATACTTCTATTAGGATTCCCTGCCAGAGCGTGACATTTTGCAGAACCGAAAGGCAATCAGGCAGAGTTTCAGTGAGCAGCTCTCTGGGATGGTTTAGATGAACAGGAGCATAGGCTGGATGACCCCCAAAGTCCTATTTCCTGTAACTCTGTGAAGGTTGTCTTGAAAGTTGTTCTGCCTTCTAAGAGGGCAGCAGCTGCTCTTACAAAAGGTCAGTATGCTCTCCAACAACGAGTTTAAAGGGATGTCATTAGGTTATGTACAGTGCTGAATTCTGCATATATTAGAGGTCTTCTCTCATGGCCCCTCTCTGGATTGCTCTAATATGGCAGGAAGCAGTGAGGAAGACCATAATCAACAGCTGGAGGAGGGTGTGACTCAGCAATACACGTAATTTTGGGTAGCCAGAAGGGAACTTGTTCTGTAGTTCTTTTTGTGCATCTCCTGCACTGAATGCATATTAATAAGTCTTTGCAATTGTAGACGAGTATGCCTAAAGCAGTGTGGATTCCCTTGCTCCAGCCTGTGATTTAACTGCTCTGTCATGACTACCTGAGGTATTCAAAGTGAGCACTGCCTCACAAGGCAGGCAGCAGTGCTTAATTACAGCAGCACTGTCCAGGTAAATAAGGCCTGTGGCAGATGAGCTTTGGTTGCTTCTGCTGCAGCAGTTTAAGGCATTACTGCTCTGCCAGCCTGCCCTGATGGTCTCCTCCCGTAATGGGAATGGAAGAAAAAAAACACAGTCCCATTCCTCTGCTCATGCTGAGTTTGAGGAGGGTTACAAGTGAGTACAATTTCTAGACTGTAGACACAAAAAGCAAAGAAACAACCCTTCTGCTAAGTCCAGTAGTGAGGTTTTAGATGGCATTTTCTCCCACAGTTTGAGGACTGACAGATTAAATTACCTGGAGCATGAGCACATCAGTTCACAAGGGAAAGAAAGTCTTGTTTAACAAATTTGATATTCTTTATGATAAGGTCTCCTGCCCGGTAGAGGAAGGGAAGGCGGTGGATGTAGTCTTTCTGGATTTCAGTAAGACTTTTTATACTATCCCTCACAAAATCCTTCTGGACAAGTTGTCCAGCTATGAGATGAGCACTGTGGTATTCACAGTGCACTGGCTGAAGCACTGGCTGGAAAGCAGAGCTCAAAGGGTTGTGGCGAATGGGGCTACACCTGACTGGTGAGTGGGCAACAATGGTGTTCCTCAGGGCTCAATCCTGGGGCCAGTTCTGTTCACTACTTTTATGAGTGATCTGGACGCAGGGGTTGTTGAATGCATTAGCAAGTTCGCTGATGATACCAAAACTGGGAGGTGCTGTTGACCCTCTTGAGGGATAAGACGCCTTGCAGAGAGATACAGATTGACTGGAGCATTGGGCAATGATTAATGGGATGATATTTAACAAGTCCAAATGCTGGATTCTGCACCTGTATGGACTGGGAGAGGAGTGGCTGTTTATGGCAAGTAAATAATCTGATAGAAAACGCAGGTCAATCAAAGGAGAGGCAGGGGCTATTGGGAGGGACAGAGTGGTCAGGAGAAAGATTATCAAGAGAGAAGAAACTCCAGGATAATATCTGTCCACACATATTGCTGCTGAACTGCAGTAGCACACTCCCTTAAGATCTACAATGTAGGAGATGGCCATCTTGGAAAAATAAATGTAAGGGATAAGCTCTTCTAGGGCAACTAATTCTGATCTCAGACTTTGTTGGTTTTCCTGGTACAAATTTCCTGGTTGCAAAAAGCCTTTTTTATACAACCCTATCAAAGAGTAACAGAAAAATGTGCTCCAGCTTGTCCTTAGATATGCATGGACCTTATACTTGCCCATAACTGTCAAAGCAAAAGAAGTAGATCCAGGCAGAAGGGAACATTTTGACCATAAATAGAGCCTAGCTAGATCCTTCAATAGATCAAGAACTCTCCAGAATTTCTGGGATATTCTGCCATATACCAAATGTAATAAGCTAGTACGAGCTGTGGGTAGCTTTTGTATAGGGACAAGCATCTGTAAGAAAACCCAAACTGCCTGACAATGGCATGCTTTCCTAGGGCGGTATCTGTTAGTGGTTTGAGGTTTCCACTTCAGAAGTAGAAACCAGATGCTGCTTGGGAGTGCCTATTGTCAGGACACAATTTCATGGTTAAGGCAACATTCTTTAGCCATACCACGGGTTAGGAAGGAATGAATGATGTGAGGAATGTGGTGGTAGTCTGGTGGTTGCATGTTCATATTATTGTGATCTGCTACACATACTGTGAGAAAACTGCACAAAAAAAGTCAGGAAGTGATCTCATAGACTCTTCTAGCCATATTAATAACTACAAAGGTGGAAGGAAGCACAGAGACTGTAAAAATACCCTGGACACAAGGGTAACTGGGTTGTCTTTTATCACCTGTTTCCCTGTTGACTAAGAAATAGTATTCTTTTGTCTAGTTCAGACTTGTCTGTCTTTTATGATAGATGCTTTTAAAAAGTTGGCACAGAGCATGATTAGAGAGAAACAAAACTAATTGGAGGGCCATTTTAAAAATGAAACATCACATTCTATATCAGATTAGCCAGGATGTGTGGAGTTAAAGGAAATCCTTTAGTGTCATAAAAGTGCTAACAAAGAGTATAGAGTTTATGAAGAATCCCACGGTAGGTTATGTGCTCAAAGTCTGAGTAGGTACATCCTCCTTGAGGGATGCCCCAAGGTGGGAAGGGGGAACAAATTCCCCCTTTTGCTGACTGGAGCACCTGAATACCACCTAAAAAAGCTCCTGGGCTACAGAAGTACAGCCCCACTAGGCTCACCTCAATAGCATGCAAGAGTCACGTCCACGGTTTGAAAAGAAAATGGGATTTCAGGGCACAGAAGGAACTCAAAAACATGAGAAATGAAGTACAGATTTACCTAAGCTAGATAGTGCAAAGACTTGCTTTATAGAATTTATAATCACAGAATGGTTTGGGTTGGAAGGGACCTTAAAACTCAACTAGTTCCAACCGCCTGCCATGGGCAGGGACACCTTCCAGTAGACCAGGTTGCTCAAGGGCCTGTCCAGCCTGGCCTTGAACACTGCCAGCGATGGGGCAGACACGGCTTCTCTGGGCAACCTGTGCCAGTGCCTCATCATCCTCACAGGGCTTAACTTCTTCCTTCTATCTAATCGCCCTGTCGCTAACAGAAAGGCGATACCAGCAGCTTCTCCTGGATGGAGAGTGCGATTCGGAAGCCTAGCCCCCCCCGCCCAAATCACCTCAGCGCTGGGCGGCGCGAGGCTGCAGCCCGCCGCGGGTTCTCAACGTCGCTAGGAAGCACCGTCAGACTGGTGACTCGGAGGAGCTCCGTGCAGCTCAGCTCGGGGCGGGAATAAACGAACCCCTGTTCCCTCCTCTGCTTCCTCCCATTTCCAGCGGCACAGGCCCGCGATCCGCCCGGGGACGGGGACGGGGACGGGGACGGGGACGGGGACGGGGACGGGGACGGGGACGGGGACGGGGACAGCGGCAGAGGAGCACGGACCGCCGGGCAGTGCATACCGCGGCTCTGCAGGGGGCGCCAGAGCGCTGCACCGCCTCGCCCAGGCCCCGCGGCTGCGCAGAGGCGGCCGGATGGGCACGTACGCATGCGTGGTGCACGGAGGCGGACGCTGGTGGCGGCTGCCTGTCGCCCTGGTGCTGCCGCCGTCGCGGCCGCAGTTCCCGGATGTAGCGGCGGGCGCGCGGGGCTGGGGAGGGTTTGCTGCTGTGGGGTGCCGGCGGGGGCTGCCGCGACCCTGCTGCGGCGCTGGGGATGGGCGCGTAGGTAGGTAGACGGGCAGGAAGGAAGGAAGCGAGCGAGGAGAAGATCCGGCCGGAGCCTCCCACCGTCCCGGTCGCGTCCCACGGCCCCTTGGAAGGGCCCCTTTCTCTCCTCCCCCTGCTCACGGTCGCGTCAGGATTGCCTCCCTCCCCGCCGCCCCTCGCCCTCCCTCGCCCCACCGGCATCCGCGGCCCGTGCCCGCCCTCGCCGCGCCCGAAGCAGCCGTCCCCATCGGGGTCCCCCTCCACCGCCTGCGGGCTGCGCGCCCCCTCCAGCCGCCCCGGGGCCCGGCCCCGTGGGGCGTCGCCGGGATGAGCAGCTCGCGGAACAACCGGGTGATGGTGGAGGGAGTTGGGGCCCGGGTGGTCCGGGGCCCGGACTGGAAGTGGGGGAAGCAGGATGGCGGCGAGGGTCATGTGGGCACCGTCCGCAGCTTCGAGAGCCCCGAGGAGGTGGTCGTGGTGTGGGACAACGGCACCGCCGCCAACTACCGCTGCTCCGGGGCCTACGACCTCCGCATCCTCGACAGCGCGCCCACCGGTGAGCTAGGGCCGGGAAGGGGCGAGCTGTGGTGGGTGTGGTGAGCAGCACCCGAGGGGTGGGTGGCCCAGCTCCGTGCCTTTGTAGGGGTGCGCCTCTCGGGGGGGGAGTCAGCTATCCTGCTCCCTTCGCATGCCTGCTCGTGGGTGTCTGTAGGTGTGGGTGCATGTGTGTATGTATACGCTAACTTTGAATAAATGCGTGGTGTGTGGCAGCGGGGAGAGGGGAAGTTGCCCTCGGTTTTAGCTGGGGAAAGCAACGCAAAAGTGATCTTCCATAGAGAGCAGGCTGCCGGTATGCTGTGGGGAGTGAAGGGTGGGGACCGAGAGAATCGTACCTCAAGGTTTGGTTTTGTTTTTATCCCCCCTCACCCCTTCATGTATCCAAATTTATATTTCATAACTCTTTTGTAAAATTGTAACAGTTATTTTGAGTCGAGTATAGGGAGGGTTGCAGGAAAAGCATATAACACCTTTTGCTGAAGATTACGTTAAGTGGCTGAAGTGCTGTTTTGTCTTGTAAACTGTGTGTTTTCCCTTATCTCTGTTGCCAGACTGCTGTAAAATAGGGAAGGCACTGGGAGGAAAACAAAAATGCATTTGTTTATTCTTTTAATTATTTGGCCACTTGATAGTTATGCCTTAAATTCAGTCAGTTTGGACAATGGATTTAGATCTGCACTGACATTATGCGGCAGTGTTAGTGTTGCAGACACTGCAGGGAAATGTTCATTTTAGCACCTGTTTTCACAGTGAAAACTCATAAAGAAAATTACATTGTTCAAGCTTCGTCAGAAATACAGTAAGGTGATTTGAGGCTGGGCAGGATTGCCTGAATAATGAAGCGATTGGGCCGGTTTATTGGGGTGCATGGATGTGCTGCTTTTGTAGCATATCTTTCATTTAGAATATGATGGAGGGACCATCTTTGAGCCAGCTAGGTGTAGTGTTACAGAAAGGAAGAGCAAATGCTTTTGAAGAGAATTAATTGTAATTAATTATAAACGTATCGCTGAGGGCTAAAGCCCAACACATTGCATGGTGAGCCTTTGAGATGGATTTAATTTTTCTGAGTCTGGGTACCTTCCTCTCTCGTGGCTTCGTGGTTGGGGTGTTTTTTTGGTTGTTGTTTTGGAAGGTAGCTGCTGTTAAAATGAGCTGAAAATCTTTCTGAAATGGACTTTGGAACAAGTATTGAAGTGTAGTCTTTCGAGTTGTCAGTCCTTGTCTTAGAGATGTTAATGCTTTAATACTTTACCTGCATTTGATGTCATGAAGAAACCAGTGGGACTGCTTCTGCTTAAAACTGAAGTGTGTGCATAAAATGTTGAACACGAGCCTTGAATGCTCATTATTCTAGTTCTGCTTGACATGTTTGCAAGCTGACAGTATCCTCTCAACTGCATCTGGAAGCGTAGACTTAATGCTCAGTCTATGGTTTTGGTGCGGTATTGTTTGTTGCTTTTGTTTGCTTTGCTGCTTTATTCCTTCTAATTTTCAGTTACATTTATATTTTTGTACGATAATTTCTGCTTCAGGTAATATTATGTATACTGCTGTGGGGAAAAATTCATAAACACTGCCTTTTTCAGGCTTTGCAAAATGGTGTTTATCGTCCTGAGGTTTTTGGCCAGTGTGTGCATCATCCTCGTGGAACTGTTGCATGGAACTACCCAGGGTTGCCCTTTGCTAGACAGAGTTACTTTTGAGGTCATGATTCCTGGAGACAGGGAGAGAAAGAGAAAAAAATACAATCTGTAAAGTAGTAGCAGCAAAAGGCCAAAGTTAATGGAATTGGAATTAGGATGCTGTGATTTTTGTACTGAAATCCTGGTTTTACTAATGATTCACTTTATAGTCTTTGGCAAAGCACTTTCCTTCTTCAGTTTTCCACCTTTTTGTAATTGCTTCTTTTTCTCCATGGTAATGACTATCCATTGCTTAGAATAAGGTCCTTTTGTCTCTGGGTGATATTTTGACACTTTCTTTAGGAGCGTTTAGAAAACTTGGCAATAAATAATTATGGGAAAAGTGGGATTAGGTGACAGGAATTTCTAATGGAAGTAGATTATGCTGTTGAGCAAAGAAGTGTTATAAAATATGGGGTGAGATTTGGTTTGATGATATATAGTACAGTGTTAAATCGTGGCTTTTATAGTTTAAAATGAAAACGAATTTCTCTGGTTCATAAATTTACAGGCACAACATTATTGTAAGTCTGTAGTGAGAATAAATATAAAAACACAACGGTAGAAAGCAGAATTAAATTATTTGTTGCTGGGAATTCTTCTCATTAGGTATTCAAAACTGGACTCAGTTAGAAGATCTTAAAAAGTGGTGATTGCAGCCAGAGTTGCTGCTTTGATGAGTTCAAGGCCTGTGCAGCCAGAAATGGCAGTGGTGCATCAGAAACCTGTTGTGTTTCAGAGTAATGTTTGAAGCTTGTTCTAGTAAAAATAAACAACCAACCCAAAACAAACACAAACCTGAGTTTGATACATACATGTGCATATATATGTAAATGCCTTTCTTTTGATGCCAGAACAGTGCTTCATAGTCTTAATGATGTACTTAACTGGTCTTGTATTTAATGGTTGTGGGCTATTACCAGCATTGGAAGACTATGTTAACTTTTATAAAATTAGGATGGTGGTCTTTAAAGTAAAAATTTGTTGGTGATTGTTGGTATCTCTTGGAAGCCATATGATGTCATCTGGGCAATGAAGGACTTGTGTATTAAGCTTTGTTTTGTTTTTAGGCGATGTCTACCAAGCTAATTGTGGTAGACAGCTCCTTGGTGATCATATTTATATGGCCAGCATTTCTTTAGCAAGACAGAGTGATCTAGAGAGATTAGTAAACCTAAGTTAGGTCCTGTGTCTTGGGCTCCTAAATGGAATAAGTAGTGGGATGTGATAATTAGCAGTGCAGTGTGGTGGCCCAATTACTTGCAAATAAATCCCACTCTTTCTGTAAGGTAACATTTTGCCAGGATCTAGAGTCTTTGACAGTCTCTTTTTTCTGGTAGTGTTGTGGAAAAGAGACAGAAAGGGGTAGTTTTCTCAGTTGCTGAATAGAAGCTAAAAGTTTATAAACCCAAGCTTTATATTTAGAAGGGAAGGCAGTCTTTTGCCAGAGGAAAAGGCCGTACAGTAGTGTGTTTGCAGAGAGCACTTTTGACTATATTCAGCTAATACTCATGATCATTACAGAAACTTGCTGTGTTTATTCTCTTTGTAGAAAGCAAAAGAAGATTTGCTTTCTACAAAGCTTAGGCAAAAATGCATTTGTTATCCATTTCCTCTTTTATATGGTTGGTTCAAAGTAACAATGTTACTTTCCTGCTTAAAATATTTACCCAGTTGTGTTTGAATAAGGGTAGGTGACAGAGGGGCTGGGGTCAGGAAACAGAATCTTGACATGGAATTATCCTGCAGCTAGAGTAAGCATCTGAGCAGCATAGAAAGTTGTATGTGCTGTATTCTGTTAATATTATAAATATAGGTGTTCTCTGTTGGAGATCAAGCACAGGCTTTGTAACCTCAAGAGTTGCATAAATCACCGTGAAGTCCTACAGACTTTTAAAACAGAACGTTTTAAAAGGTACACCACATCAGGTGATTTATCGTACGTATTTTTGTTCTTGCTTTTAGCACAGCAAGTATAATTCAAGGCAAATTGTCTTCGTCATATTTTTTTTTTTAGTGGCTATTTCTACGTACTTACAGAACCCCTCGTAAGTAAAAGAAGTCCAATAGCTTCATGAGTAGTAGTATTGGGGAGCCTGCTTTGTTAATAAACATGTCCTTTGTTCTTCTTGCCCTTCCCCCATGTCTCCTACACAATAATCCTCTCCCTGCTCATGTATCTTGTGGTACTCTTTCCAGACCGGACACATGCTTTGGCAAGTCTGGCATCTCTTGTATACAGTAATTGGTCAGCTGGTTGCTGCCAGACAGTGTATTTGGTGGATAAGCTATGTTTGTGGGGACACCGGTTTGAGTTTTTACACAATTTGTCACAATCTGGTTAATCTCTAAGAATTTTTTTATTTCAATTTGCCTGGAGTTTGGCCATAGTGTAAAAATTACCTGGAGTGGGAGAATGGGAAGAACAAAGCATTGCTATTACTCTTTAAATTAAGGTGTAAACATATTGGTTTTCTAAGTACTTTGTGGTATCCCTTGCCTGATGGTATTATATCATTATGATATGAAAGGATTTGGGCATATTAGAGTTCTGTTAGAGAATAATGAGTCCATTGGAAACGAGAATTTGTTGATTCTGCGGCATAATTGAAATCACAATTGACTTCTGCCGTGCTTAACAGTGAGCGATATGGATCCCCCTTGTATATTTTATTTACTGTATTGGACAGCTGTATCTTGCCACCTAATTGGTACAAAAAAGATTCGTTACAA
Source organism: Lathamus discolor (assembly GCF_037157495.1). Lineage (NCBI taxonomy): Eukaryota > Metazoa > Chordata > Aves > Psittaciformes > Psittacidae > Lathamus > Lathamus discolor. Next base: position 111,410,228 of record NC_088885.1, read on the forward strand.
ATTCAAATAACAATTTGAGTAATGCTGCTTCTGTTCCCTTCCACAGCTTTTAAGATTGAGCATGGCTTTTAAAAATTTGTAGGCAAAGGCTGTAAAATTGATGTATAAATTAGTGTTGATGGAGGAATGGTGGGCTAGGTAATCTAGGGAAGATTTGAGAATATATGACAAAACTGAAAATAACTGTGGCAGGGACATAATGGTAGAAAACTAATAGGAAATGCAACTAGTAAAAACAATGACAAGTAGAGATCAGGAATACTGGGTTTTATGGTGTATTAAGGTTGGAGGGACATTAGGAAATGGCAGCTATTTAAAACTAATTAGGCATGTTGAAAGTACCCTTTTTGTTACCTGGTTTCTTTTGTGTTTTTTTTTTTTCCAGTGCAGTATGGAGTATGACAGAAAACCCAGCTCATTTTGAAGCAGACTGCTCACAGGAAATTTTCAAGGCTATATAGAGGTTTAGTTCTTGCATTCTCATTTTGGAGCCGAAGTGCTCTTCTGATTCACAGCTGGCCAGCTGCAGGGCTGATGTTTGAATTTTGAAGTTTTTACGGCACTTCATTGTATTCCAGTAGCTTAATTAAGTTGTTCTTTCCTAATACAAATTTTATACAGGTTGTGTTTCTTCAACAGCCTTCCTTTTGAAGAATGAAAATGGTTTGTGACAGATACACATTGTATTTTGGTCAGGATTTCAGTTTATCTCCAGAGCCTACACTTGACCCAGTGTCATAGTTGTTCCTGTTCAGTGTACAGCATGGGGTGGGTTTGGAGCACACAAACTCGTTTCCTTTTCTGGTAAATTGAAAGCTACAGTCTCGGTGTTACTGAGCATTCAGTTCACTGGACTAGAGCAGAGTTACTCTGAAACATTAGAAATGTCTTCTTCCCTCCCTGAAAGCAAGTAGTGCCAACATCAGGTCCTCAGTACTGAATTTTGGTGAGTTGATGGAGACTATGCTGAGGGAGGTTGTCACCTTGCAGCCCATGGAGGGCCACAGAGGAGCAGGTATCCACACTGCAGCCTGTGGGGGGCTGGAGCAGGTGGACATGCCCTGAAGGAAGCTGCAGCCCATGGAGTGCCTGTGCTTGGGCAGTGTTTACCTAAAGGATTGTAGCCCATGAAGAGAACCGATGCTGGGGCAAGGAAGAAGTGTGAGATGCTATTATGGACTGACCATAACCTGCCATTCCCCATCCTCACCAGGAGTTCTTCCCTAGCAGAGTTGCAAGGCACTGGAACAGGCTGCTCTGGAAAGTAGTTAAGTCATCATCCCTGCAGGTGTTTCAAAGACATGTAGACACATGGTGCTTAGGGAGATGGTTTAGGGGTGGGCTTGAAAGTGTCAGGTTGATGGTTAGACTCAGTGATCTTTAGGGACTTTTCCAAGCCAAATTATTCTATGATGCTGTCTCCCCTTGGGGAGAAGCAAGGAGGTGGAGGAGTTGGGAATGAAGGAGTGAAGTTGTGTGTGGGAAGAAAGGGGAGTATAGGGAGAAGGTGGTTTAGTTCTTGTCTTTCTCACCTTTTTTTTTTTTCTTATGTTTTTCTTTAAATTGGCTATAAATTTAATTTCCCCAGCTCAAGTCTGGTTTACTTGTAGTGGCAATTGGTAGGTCATCTCACTTCTGTCTTCACCTACAAGCTTTTTCATTTTACTTCCACTCTCCATCCTATTGAAAAATGAGAATGAGAGAGTGGCTAGGTGGGTGGGTATCTAGCAGCCAGCCAGCCACCCAAGGCCAACCCACCATACTGTGTACCTAAAATACATATTTCAAAATACATATTTCAACTTAAAGAAGGTTGAAAGAATTTTATTTTTTTAAACACCCAAGTAGTTTATTTTGTTTGTATTAGGAACATGGGTAAGAATTTAGCTATCATATTTTGTGAGCCAGTAGTAACACCTTGTTTAGCAGATGGAGTTAAAACACTCTTTTAGTCCACTCTCACTAGAGGCATACAAATTACTTCTCTCTTCAGATCTCTAGTGCAGTGGCTGAGTATTCTGTAACAGGATTACTTGCCTGCTCATGCCCTGCAATGCTTTGTCATGCCAGCAGTGTTGAGCAGCACCATGAAGAACAGGATTGGGAAACTGATCCAGATGAGTATTCCTCCTGGCTGTTTTCCAGCTGAGTATCTTTCTTGATCCAGTTTACATCTCAACTCTGCAAAAACCTTTTGCTGGCATAATGGGAAGAATGGAGCAGCATGGGCAGGTGAGGCATGCACTGAAGTGGGTGTTGCTGCTCTAATCATGTCAGGGAATGGATACAGAAAGGCTCTATCAGGATGGTGTTTAGGGGTGTGTGAGGTAGAGATGTGACTCTTTCAATCAGAGACTCCAAATAGCGACATATACTTGTTCTCTTTTTAAGTTCCAGACACTATTGTCAGTGAAATGACTTTCGAGTCAAATAATTTTATTTTCTTTTTCCCCTTGATCTTTCCTAATTAAATTTTTCTGAGTTTTTCTACAGCAACTTTTGCCTCCCTTAATAGAAGTGTTTAGTTTTTATTTAAATATACATAACAAGGAAGGTAGCTTTCTCCTTGATATTAACCCTCCATGTTGAGAAGGTGGTCATTGATGGAGTTGTGTGTGGGAAGATGTATGGCTGATTTCCAAGTTCTTGTTTTGTAGAAAAATAGCATTTTTAGTTGTTACCAGGCAACAAATACTTTTTAAATGTAGGAGACCTGTTAGAAAGAACAGTTATGCTGCAAGAGGTGTGTTGCCTGGCACTTGGAGTTGGCAAATAACAGTACGGGTTATAGGATTTGCTTGTGCCAGACCTTCAGAATTTCAGCACAGACTTTGTGGTTAAGGTATGGATGCCACCTTATTCATGAACTGCTCCAGGAATTACGGTGTCATCTAGTACAATGTCAGCAGTTTCAGGTTTTTTGTTGCCACTGAAGGCTGTATTTGATGCCTTGAAGGGCTGCTCAGGTCTCTGCAGTACTATGTGCAGTCTTTGCTCCAAACATGTTGCTTTTTCCAGCCATACCTAAATATTTATTTCAGTGCTCTTGCATCGGGATTTTTTTTAATCATGTGGCCAGAAATCTTCCCAAATACATTTATAATCAAGGCTGGAAGAGGGTGTGTAATGAGAAGCCTTCTTGGTTAGGAGAGATGAACACAAAGTTATTTTGTTGGCATTCAGAGAGACCTTGACAAGCTGGAGAAATGGGCCAACAGTAATCTCCTGTAATTCAACAGAGGGAAAGGCAGAGTCCTGCACGAGTTCAGGCTGGGGGCAACTGGCTGGAAAGCAGCTTTGCCAGGAAGGACCTGGGGGTTCCAATGGACAGCCAAGTAACCGTGAGCCAGCAGTGTGCCCTTGTGGCAACGAAGGCCAGTGGTATCTTGGACTGCATTGGAAGTGTTGGCAGTTGGTCGAGGGAAGTGATCCTTTCCTTCTATTTGGCGCTGGTGAGACCACACCTATAGTACTGGGTCCAGTTCTGCACGCTGATTCAGTGAGAGACATGGACATACTGAGTATGTCAAGTGAAGGGGGCTGCAAATGTGTTTTAATGGATCTTGAGGTATCTGGTATGAGGAGAGGCTGAGGGATCTGGTGATGTTTAGCCCAGAGAAAAGAAGGCTTGGGGCAGGGGAATCTTAGGAGTGCATATGAATACCTGAGGGAGGTGGTAAAGAGGACAGAGCCAGGTGCTTTTCAGTGGTGTCATGTGATGGGACAAGAGGCAATAGGTGCAAACAGAAATACAGTAACTTCCACTTGAACATAAGAAGAGATTTTTGCTACAGGGATGATTGAACACTGGAACTGTGTTGTGGAATCTGTGTTCTTGGAGGTGCTCAGAACCTGACTGGTTATGGTCGTGATCCGCTGACTCTTGTTTACCCAGCTCTGAGCAGTGGTGGTTGGAGTAGGCAATTTCCAGAGGTTACTTCCAACCTCAGCTATCATGTGATTCTGTGAAATGATCAGACAAGAAAGCATTTCCTTCAGTTTTGCCTCTCAGGCTGTTGATTATTCTTCACTGCAGGTGACTCAGCTATTGGACACAAGTGACTAATAGGTTTATAGTGAATTTAGCAGTCATTTCCAAAAGCATCCCTTCTGGAGAGGGCAAAACCTATTCTTTTTCCTCACTAATTTCAGTGTGATCTGGGTGTTTTTGGCTGTTTTGTTTGGGGTTTTTTGCCTTTTTTTTTTTTTTTGTCGTAAGGGTGAGTGACTGGGAAGAATCTGTTGTTATTCCAACTTCTAGTGCTCGTTTTTATCTTGTGCTCTAGACTGAATGCGAGTTCTCTCTTCTATTGCTCTTTTTTCATTTTTTTTTCCCCAAACAGGAGCAGATTTTGATATTTTATTTTATTTTTTTTAATAAACTTGTGGCTATTCACTATGTTCAGAATGCGTGTTTGGAAACAGCAACTGATCACTTTTGCTGCTATAGCTTGGCAAAGCTGTAGGAGTAAGTATTGAGAACTCAGTTTTCATGGAAGACTGGATAGAACACATGCTGGTGGGTTACATCTGTCTGTAGCACTTTCTTTTTGGAAAAGTCAATATATGAAGCAGTATAATTTTCAAAAATGGTAACATTTTCAGGAAGCTGATGGCATCTATCCTGGACAGCTAAATTTTTTCCTGTGTAAAAAAGAATAGAGATAAGCGCTTATCTTTTGCATTGTACAAAGTGTGTAAGTCAAACCAGTGACTTTCAAACTGCTGCACACAGTTAAACACAATAGACTTTGTGGCAAAAGCTGTGTTGTCTTAATCCAGAGTGAAAATTCCAGATCACCTGTGTGTTTTGATATATGTCTTTCTGACTCTTTAGCTTGTTGTTAAAGGATTTCTTATTTTCTTCCTCTGATTTGTGTAGATGGAAGAAAACAAACACAGTCTCCTTGGCTTTTGTTGCTGAGAAAAGAGAACATTTCAGGAACAGACTGAACTGGAGATAGGATGCAGAGTTCATTGTCACTTCCCTTCTGTTGTGTAGGCTGATTGGGTATCGCTAGCAGCCTTTCTCTGTTAACTTTTTAGTGTATGATTACAAGTTATAAAGGTGCACAAGAGAAATCTGTGTATTGCTATAGCAGAGTTGTTAATCTCTTGTTTTTCTTTTCCTCCCCACAGGTATCAAGCATGATGGGACTATGTGTGATACTTGTCGACAACAACCCATCATTGGCATCCGATGGAAATGTGCTGAATGCACAAATTATGATTTGTGTACGGTTTGCTATCATGGGGACAAACATCACTTGAGGCATCGTTTTTACAGAATTACCACACCAGGAAGTGAAAGGTAAAACATATTTTTTTTTCCCTGTGAAATTAAATAAGAACACTTAATTGTGGTTAGTATTAAACTGCAGATTTTGTTACTGAAATTTGGCTTATATAAGATAGTGGCTTGAGGTGTAGATTCTGTTACTGGTTCTGCTTCTTTGTGAGGGAGGGTGGCTAGGACAGATCTTTGTAGCTTGGAAAACACAGGAATTTTCAAAAGAATGGAGTGAGGAAAAAAGGATATGGTCATTCAGTTTCTTTGATCTCATTGCAGTCATCCTAGTTCTTGTGTTATCACATAGCAGCTTTAAAACAAAGGCAGTTATCTTTACACAATGTATAATCACAAAATGATTTGTCAATGAATTCCTGAATGTGAAAGTTTAATTAGGCTCAAAAAATGGTGTAGACACATTGAGGGAAAATAACCTGTGGGCTATGAAAAACAGTGATCTGGAGGCAAAACCTTAGACTTGAATTGCTTAAACTGTGCGCTGCAGAAAGCAGAGAAAAGATGCTGTGCAGGTTGTTCTACCTTTGCCTGGGTTTTCATGTTCTTTATTAAGCATCTATGCTTGTCTCCCAGCAAAAAACTGAGCAGAATGGTCTTTTAGTTTGTCCTTCTATAGCTGTTCTTGTGTTCTTGGCTTTAAATAACTTGTCTAAATCCATAGCCCTTCTCTGTCAAGGTTTATCAACCGATTAAGTGAGAACAGTAATACTTGCCGTTGCTAAATGCTTGGAGAATTGTGATAAAACACTGTGTAAAGGTATATGCTGTGCTGTCACCTCTGTGATGACTCTCCAGAAGGTTCTTTCATAAAATTATTGGAAGCTTTTTTATTAGATATGATACTCAGTTAAATGTGGTGTGTGTAGGACAACATTTATTTCCTTACTTCTTGGAGAAGTAAAGTTTACAAATATGTTGTAATTCAGTGATGTGCTTTATCGGTGCTTTTACAGTAAAGGGAAGTGGTTGGAACACACAAACTGTTCTCATATGGTGTTTCGTAGGGACTGTGTTCATTTTCTCAAATGTTTTCCTTGAAGTTTAACTACGGCTCAAATGCCCAGGTCAGTGGCTTTATCAGAAATTAGCTTCTGGGTTTTTTGAGATTGATGCCAGCAGATCTAGGTACCAAATAGATATAATAAGCTTAGAGTCTCAATTATAACGTTTAGTTCAGGATGAGACTTAGAAGTTGGATCCAAGAGTAGGAAGTGCTGGCTTAGTGTAATGAAGTTGTCTGTTATGGTATATAAAGATAAGCTTTATTTTGGGAGATAGACTGTACAGAAGGTATAGAATTGCAGGAAGTCTTTTGTGTCGTCACTTTCTCCCATGAGCTCTGTTTTGCAACTCTATCTAGAAGGCAGCTTCATCTGCCAAAGAACTGTTTCTATTGGATCAAGCTTAGCTGAGAAAAGTTGATTGAAATTAACTGAGGTAGGAGAAAAGGGCAAAGCAATGCTATTGAAGTTGAGGGATATTTCAAAATAGGAAAAATGGCAAGAGTCATCTAAGGACATTTCGATGAAAGAAAGTATAAGCTCTGCCTACTTTATTCTTGAGCCTGGGGTATCATACAGGTAGCATGTGAAAGTAATGCATGCTGGTTTTTGTCTCAGTTTTGTAGGTGTTGAGGACTTTCTAAACTACTTATATAAACAGAGTATCTTTCTGTTTCCTATCACTCTCTCGTACTACTTGGATAAAAACAGCAAATATTTTCATGTGCTCTTTTCATTGATTGTACTAGTTAAAGTTTTTCCTTGTCTGCCATCTGCTGGATGCTGAAAGCTTAGCAGGAGGGTGATACGCTTCCGGAAGAGGTCGGGAATCTTTCAGAATTTCAGATGGAAAAATACTTTTGTCAGGCAGCATTTTCCTGGCATGAAGTAGGAAATCTAGTTGCATGCAAACTGGTAGTTTTTGAGATGGCTGAAAAGGCAGGAAAATGTCTCTTTGTTGCTCTTTGTAAGTTAAATACTCATGAATTGTTTGGTTTGCTTTAGAAAAATGACATATTATGACTGAAAAAAGGGGTTACAAGATACTGAATAAAATTTGCCAAGATATGCTATGAGTATGTAGAAAATAGATTGAGACATGGAGGGGAAAGAGGTGTAAAAGTGTCAGTGCAATTGCAGGAGGGTAGTGCTGGCCTAGGGTGCATGTAAGAGAAACAGAAATGTGTTGTTTATATGGCTTTCTAGGTTTCTTTAATTATTTTAATAATATGAGTATAGGTCTATATGTAAGTGGTTACAAGATTATTACTGGTAGTAGGAAGTTTGGAGAAAAAATATCATTAGAATTAAAAACTAATGATAAACATACAGTAAATGAGTTTTAGGAAGATTGTGACTTTATCTTGTGGGCTGCTGTTCAAGTTGAGAATCGAATGAATGTGATTCACTGACTGAAGTCTGTGTTTGTGGGGTTTTTTTTGTTTCAAGATGCTCTCCTTTCTTCCTGTCCCCAAAGATTCATTTTGGACTTTTTTTTTATCTTGACGCTTCTGGGTTCTTCTTTTAATAACTTCAGGGTATTGTTGGAGTCTCGCCGTAAATCAAAGAAAATTACAGCAAGAGGAATCTTTGCAGGTGCCAGAGTGGTGCGAGGAGTTGACTGGCAATGGGAAGATCAAGATGGTGGCAATGGGCGTAGAGGAAAGGTAAAATTAAAACTGGTTTAAATAAGAAGATGCATTTCTTCATGCTCATATAATGGTCTCAGTGGCCTTTCTAATTGTAGAGTAAAAATACAGGCATTAAAGTTAGTATCTTAATTTGCTGGGCATATTTTAATCTTCTTCTGTAATGCTCAAGCATTTAGAAAGAAGAGGGTATGTATACTGTGACTGGTTCTTTTAAATGTAAATGTGCCTTTTTTACAATGCCAGCACAAAATTTTTCAAACTGCTAAATTTTCATCTTGGTGGTTTTGTCTAAGAGCGGTTTGTAACAACATTAAGATCTTCGGCATATTTCAGCATTAATAGAGAGCTAGTATAGAAACATAACTATCAAGAATACCTGTTTCTGGTCATCACTGCATTCTGTAGTTTCCCTGCTCGTGGGTCAGGACATTTGTATAACTCTTGCTCTTGGTTTTCAGTGCTTGCACCATAGATTTTTGGGTGTTTTTTTTTTAAATATAATAATCATATGGACTTTTCCAGTTTAAATCAAAAGTTTTGTAAGTGTTGGATGTGGATATTGTATTACTGGCTTAGGACATTATATGACTGGTTTTAATGTAGTTATATAATCAAAAGTGTTTGGATTTATTGAATATTGCATGGAATGATAGGTTGCTAATCATAACCTTTGCAAATTTTCCTTTTACAACTTACATTGAGAACTACTGAAGATTTGTTACAAGTATGAACATACAGCAGGAAGTGTAAAATATATTATGACATTTATTACCAAAAATGAGATGTTCTAGGTGAATTGGATGTACTTGTATCTTGGTGAACTAGTGGGTTTTGTTGCATTTTGTTTTGGAACACTTAAGCAGCATTTAAAAGGTCAGAAGTTCCTGGATAAGATACTATTTTATAGCCTAGGTATTTACAGAAGCTTTAGGACTTTTGGGGATTTCATTTTGGTTTTTATTGAGAGGAAATAATAAATTTAAATCTCTTAGAGCACAGGCCCTTTAGAGGCAGTTTTTATTCCATCTTGATTATTTACCCCTTGCTTGTGCCCTTGAATTGGGCAAGATATTTTGAGATCTGTGAAACTTTGCAGAATGAGTCTTATACTTCGTTGTCTGATTTATGTACTGAACTTGAATTAGTGGGATTGTTTGCAAGCTGAAGATATGTATAAATGCATATAAATGTTTGCAAAGCGAAAAAGCAGATAGTAGCTAACTAGAAAAGCTTTTAAATAAATACAGATAAGAATGAAGACAAATTCTGGAAATGCTTTTTTTTTTTTTTTAATGAAGTTTTTTCATAATTTGGTGCATGGCCTTATGATGTCAGAAATGTCAGGGAAAGTCCTTTTCACTCTCCTTTTGTACTGTTGAACAGGTTGGCTCTGGAAAGAAAACATTGTCTTCTAATATAGCGCACCATGACCAGGCTAATGCAGGTTAAGCTACATAAATTGAAGCAGTTAAAATAGTTTCTGTCCTGGTTTTTGTAGTTAAGTGCTGCTTCTAATAAGAAGCATCATAAAATTTTTACAGTTCATATTTTGTTTTCTACTTATGGAGTTCAATGGCCTACCAAATACACAAGAAAGAAATAGGCCTATAAAGTACCTATACCGGCTGCCATCTTCTTAAGATGGGAGCACATGTATCAAACAGAAACCAACTTCAGAATAAATTGTATTAAATTCGCTGGACCTGCTGTATCCTGAAGTATTCTGGAGAGATGAATGAGGTTTTAAGTCCAAATTGTGTTTCTGAGTCTTTGTTCTAGAAGCAATTTTCTTATTTTTAAAACTGAATAGGTAACTGAAATCCAAGATTGGAGTGCGTCAAGCCCACATAGCGCAGCATATGTTCTCTGGGACAATGGAGCTAAAAACCTTTACAGAGTTGGCTTTGAGGGCATGGTAAGTATAAAAGAACACAAAGGGGAAAATGCATGGTGGGGGAAGGGAAGTAAGAATAATTCATTGTGCTTTATTATCCTGCTTTTGTAATATCCTTTGTCAGCTTGCATGCTATTAGTCAGGTCATTGTGAATACAGCTGTACGGATCATGCATATGTATTGGTAAGAATGTCTGATCTGGGAATTTATAAGACCTGTGAATAACTTCAAGTTAAGGGCTGCTTTCTGCCAGAGTATGGTAAATGTTTATATTGCATGCATGATTATCTTACTGTGCTACTGTTGTGCTTAAAATTCAGAAGAGGAAAAGGTTAGTTATGAACTCTTTAAAGACCCTATTCAACTCCTGAATTCTTAATTTCACTTCAAAATTTGGGGAGATTACCACAGTATTTGCAGTATTTTAAATTACTGGCAACACTCAGAACCCTCTTGAGAGCGTTTTTGTTTTCTCAGTGGAAAGGTGTTGAATTAAGTTACAATCTTAATTTGCTTTAGCACTAGATTTTTCTTTCACATTTCCTAGCTTCTACAGCTACTTCTACAGCTTTAGAGAGAAAATGGGTCAGACTGTAGCTTAAGTGCCTTCTGTTGCTGGGTTTTCTTATCCTAATGTGGGTCAGGGAAAGGTTACTTTGATTATCAGCTGCTTTACAACATCTTAATTAGCATTTTCTTTGCATGATTTTTGTTTGATTTTGCAGAGGAAAATCATGTTAACATTGAAGTGTCATCTTGTCTGATGTGTATAGTAAAAAAATGTTAAACAGTGGCTAGTCAGCTTACTGTGCCTTGTAGCCTTACTTGAAATAGTTTATTTTTATAGTAAAAATAAATACTAAATACCACTTTTGCAATAAATACATATTTTAGCCTCAGGTTTAAAAAAAAAAAGGACATCTTTAGTGCAGCTTTCCTGATGAGTGAAGATGCTAAGGATAAGATATAAGTCAATATTGAATTACGTGCTTCATGGCCTCCTCCCCTCTGAGTTCTGAAGAAAATTCCTTAAATACTGGCAAAAGGGAAAGAAAGTTATATATAGTATTTTGTAGTGTAATATTATTAAACCACTTGTTGGTATCTTCTGCCGTGTGATGCATGATTACAAAATGTAGATAGAATGAGATACAGATTGACTTTTTGTTGCTGTAATTTCAGTTACTGTGTTAAAATCTGTGGGCTGCCTAAGTAGGAGTGCTGTGGAATCATTAAAAATTCCTTCTGGCCTCAGAAAAAAATACATTTAAGATAAGCTAAATTCTGTTCTGAATATATATTCCCTTAATAATAAATATATTTATTATTTGTAAATCCAACCATATTCTGTTGCCAAACTTGCCACCCAAGGAAGTGTTAAACATTTTTAGACTGCTTGATTTATTTCTGAAGCTGTAAATTTCAATGGATAAGGGTGATCCTTCCCAGAAGATTCGTACAAGTATTAGGTCAGTCATTTAGTTAACAAGAAAAAATCTCTAAAATGTGTGTGAAACTACATATATGTTATATATAGGGTAATATATAAGTAATATGCATACATATAAGTAGTGCATACATACGCATAAAAGAGTAACTTGATGCTTTATATGTAGTGTTTACCTAATTGTAATCCATTCCTACAATAGTTTTATCTTTGTCAGAGACTTCTATCAAGCGCAGTTTTCACTCCATACAAAATGGGTTGTTGGATATCTGTGACAAATAGTCATTTAAATGTAATACTGAATTTTGTAACTGATTGCTGGCTATGTGTACAATTCATTATGATTATTTACTACTATTTATGTGCTGTTATGTAAAACTGAGTAATAGACTGTCACAAAGTTCACATAAAGTTGAGGCAAACTTGTTTTGGGACTTACAAATTGGTTAAGAATGTCAGGAGAATGTGGAATCAACAATACTGAGAGTGGGTACCCATGTAAATACAGCTGGGAAGAGAACCCTTACTTGCAAATGAATAACACTTGGCTCATGCAAATGGAGTTGATTAAAGAAACACAACTTATTGTAAGTTGGGGTTGCTTGTTTGATAGCTGACAGGCTGCATCTGGTCCTCAAAATTAATCTCTCTAGCCTGCCAGCTTTTCTTTGGGAGAGATGAGAATTAGCTGGTGGGCAGCAGGTGCTGGCTGAAAACTTGCATTTATTTGTGGTCGGATGTTTAGAGTTTTTATCTGAGTTTGTTGTTGCTGTGTTTACAGAGGTGCATCCCGCCTTCCTTTGTGAAGTCTGGCGTTTAAATCCGGGACTTTCTTCTGCCACAAGGCCACAATTTCCCAAATTAAAGCCTGTGTTTATGATGCTCATAGGTTGTATAGCATGTTTGCTACATCTATAGTGGGAATAAATTGTTGGCTAATATGGTTACTGATACTGCTTGCCTTTCATCTCTATATGTATTCGGATTCTAGAGTCAGACTGAGCTGTTAGCCACGTTGGCTGCTTTAGAAACATGTGAACATGGCCTTTTGCAATAAAAAGATACACTATGTTGGAATTGGAGGGTCAATGAGAAGACTATGATTTAGCTTTTTGGACTTGTTTCTGGCTTTTATTTTTTCATATCACACAATAGAGGATGTACAGCTGGTAACTTGTGTTGGTTTTCAATAAATGTTATAGCCTGCTACTTATTAATAGGATGATTTTGCTATAAAAATGTCAAGTAACAGTTCCATTGACAGATGTGCTCTAAATCAATTTAATTATTCTAATATTCTAATATTCTAATATTCTAATATTTAATTATATTAGTTTTTTGCTACCGATTTTTTTTTTTTGCTCTGTACCACTTGCCTTTTTTTTTTTTTTTGCTGTGATTAACCTCCTTGTCTTGTATTTCATTATGAAGAATCTTCTTTCTCTGTGAAGTCTCTGAAAGAAGTAGCTGTAAAAGCTGTAGTTATCATCCATCATTGTCACAGTAATCTGTAAGCCATCTGTGTTTGTGTACTTCTTTTCCATGAATTTTGAATAGTTCAGTGCATAAGGGAAATCGAGAAGATTCCTTCCCCTTGTGTTTTTGATGTTACTTTAAACTTTCTTTTCCTGGTTGGCAGCTAATGTCTGTTCATCAGCATTTATTTGGGTCACCCTGAAAGATAATCCTTGAAATTGCTCAAGAGGATTTTAAGAATGATTTACTAAAACTTTTTTTTAAATAAAACCTAGGTAAATATCTTAGCATGCCAGGCATTGCAGTGTTATGAAACATAGAAAGATGCTTTCTGCTGCAGTTGCAACTGTCAGATCTGAAATGTAAGTTAAATCTTGAGCTCTCTAGTCTTTTTTACTTTGCCCCCTGTATACTCAAAATGAGGGGTTTTGGAAAGAGCAACAGGAATTTTCATTATCTTGTTAGTTTAGTGTAGTTTAGTGTCCTTCTGTTGCTTCTAGGAGCTTATCAAAACTGGTTTAAAACACAGATGTGAATTTTGGCCACTTTTTAGACATGCAGCAGGTGTTTTTTATTACATTACTTGCAGTGTGGCCAGAGTCGGGTGGTTAGTTGTTTGGAAATCCAGTGCAGAATTAGATATTTATGTATACTGTATGCATTTATGTGTGCTTGTCAGCAGACCTTGTTTTTTGTCTTGTTTGCATAATCTTATTTCTTTACATTTCTCCTATAGTTGCAACCAAGCCAAGTTTTTCATCTCTCTGTAACTGAGTTGCTTAGAAGCATATTTCTGTTAAACAGAAATGTAGTGATCCTTTCCAATGTTATTATTTACAGTATTAACCCACAAGAAAGACTTTAAAATGATCCTTCTTAAAAAAAAGTTACACATGGAAAGGCTTTGTAAGTAACTATCATCAATAGATGATAAGGTTATAACTAGTTCACTCAGGATTTGCCTGAGGTCTGATTTCTTTTGTGGGAGGCTGTTGCTTAGTTTTTATACCTCACACCTCTCTGTCATTTCAGTCACTTTCTATACCATCTTCTACTTTCTCCTTTCATTGCTTTCACTTTTCTCAATTTCTTGAAATTGAAAGTGGTTTGAGTTCATTAAATTTGAAATACAGCATTTCTTATGAACCTTTTAGCTAAACTTACAGATTTATCCAGTTGTTGTCTTAGCCAGGTGAGAAAGCAGCATGCACTAGGCTTATTTACTTGCCAAAAGCTGTTGAGAGTTCAAAAAAACTTAAAATTAAGGGGTGTATTTGTTGCTACCTCAAACACTGCAGCTGTGGCACAGTTCCTGCTGGTATATCTAAGATCTCTATTAATTTCTCTCCTGGTATTTGCTGCTAGTGTCAGATGCTGTTTCAGTGCGTCTGGATCAAACATTCTTCTTTTTCTCAGCAGCACACCTAGTTTTCTTACCAAGCATGTAGGCTCCCTGGTTTTAATGAATGACATTCCATATTGATTTGAATAACGTGGTAACTCCAGTAAGCAGCTGCTCCTTCAGCACTGTTTTCCTCTTTGAGGTCAGGGACGATAGCACTTTTACATCATCTGCCAACGCCGCTGATATTGCTGTAATATACTTTGTTTTCTTCTCTGAAGTCTTTATGGTTGCTGATTTCTAATGGTATAATTGGATGGCAAGTCAGAGCAAACTGTTACATTTCTCATTTGACTGAGCAGATTATGATCTTTATGTAATCCAGTCACATACAGCTGGAATGCAAGGAGTTTTCCAGCAAGTCAGAAGGTAGATGCTAGAAGAACAAACTTCTCCACGTGGGCAGAACGTATTATTACCCACTGCTCATGTGCATCAGCTGTTAGTACTGGTCTGAAAGTCCTGCTGTGCGATGTTTTGTGCTCACGTTGTTCCTTGAGTTTTCATTATAATGATTCCCTCCTTAACTGGGGCTTCAGTCTCTTCTCTAACTATACACAAATTCCTCAAGATCTACAGCTTGTTTTTCTGTTTCTTGGAAGAATCATCTTCAGGATTTATTGAATGACTTTTCCATCAAGTTACTGTATAAAAGCTTGTTTTGCTTTCACTTTGTACATTTGTTTCCACCGTGTATTTACACCCAGCCTAACAGTTGTTCTTTATGCATGCAGTGTCACCTTGAGTTTGAAACTTGCACTTTTAACATCTTTTGTGCTTCTATACATTCCCTTTTGCACTTCTATGTCTCATCTCCAAACAGTCTGCTGTTTCAATCCATTTACAAGACTCAGGGAGACAAATATAACTTGCAAAAATCCTGGTGGGTTTCTCTAAAGTGTGGTACAGCAGAGGTTGCCGAGCGAGCAGGAAAGCTGGCAGCAGCAGCCGTGTTTGTGTTCCATCTCACTCTTGCCGCACAGTCCTCAAGGGAGGATGACCAGTAGCTTAACACCACCCAATATTTAGCTTAAACTGCTTGGGCGAAAAAATGCTTGTTTTCCGATAAAGAGAGTAGCAGAGTGCTACAAGTAGAATTACAGTTGCTTACCCAGCTTTCGTGGTACTGAAGAACAACTAAATACAGCTTCCTATCTTAAACCTCCAGTGTTTGGTTATGTTTCTTTAAGACATCTGCAGGCCTTTGTCATGTTGATGTTACTTAGTAGGCTGTTTGCAGAGTTGCTGAAAGAACTCTTTGCTGTATATATGAGTTTTATACTGCCTTATCTGTGTCAGTGCTTCATCCTTCTGTGTGTTTTGGGTCTTCAGTAAACATGTTGCATTGCTTTTCTGTGGCACTCTAGATCAGACTCTTGTTTTACGCCTTAGCAATCTAACATTCACTGCATTATGTAAGTGAAGGAAAGACAGATGTGAAGCTGAGGTTGAACATCAAGCTACCACTTAGTTCTATAATGACTTACATCATTATGCTCCAGAGATAAACTCTGCAGGGCACAGTAAAGGCAGGGTAAGAAGGGAGTGCAGATTTGTTGGTTTCTGTTTGTTGGTTGCTTGGGGGTTTCTTGGTTGTTTGGGGAGTTTTGTGTGTTTGGTTGGTTTTCCCCTTGCACAATTTCAGGTGTTTTGACATGCTTCCTAATAATTTCTGCTGCAAGATAGTAATTAGCCTTTTAGTTAGTATTTTATTTCTTCTGCTAGCTTTTAGCCATCAGCCTGCTTTGTACATTAGCACCTGCTGTAGTGCCGGTGGTTTTTTTTTCCCCCACGTTTTGCTGGGCTGGGAGAATCATTTAGGACCCTCCCATGCTCTAGCTTAATGCTGTGAAGAATGTGAAAACAGTTCTTGCCTGTGTACCCCTTTTTGACTCCTGCACAGACAGCTGGTTGTTGCATGACACGAAGAGTTTGTATTCAGTGGGTGAGACCAAGTGCTCCCGGCCACATTAAATCTCTGTTGGTCTGGAGGAATGAATGAGGTTGCCATCTGGGACGATCAGCGCAGCCCCTTTGTGTTGGCCGAGTTAAAGCTGGCACCTGCCCACCGGGTGGCAGCATTTTGTCGCAGGCCTGCTGCTGCTGGGCTGAGCAGACTTTCTCTCATGTCTCAGTGTTTGAAGAGCAGCTAAATCTCGTTATTGTCGTCTGGCTGTTTTCATCACTTTTTCAGACGGTGGGGGTGCATTCTTTGTAGATCAGGGTGTAGATCAGGATGAACACTGAGGTTTGTATTGTTTCTGGCTGCTTAGCAGTTAGAGGTCACTGAGGGTCATAATTGTGTTCAGCAGTGCCTTGATGATTTGTAGCACTCGAGAGTTTTAATTTTAATCCTTTCCCAGAAACACACTCTGACAATAAGTCTTGGGTGTGGGGAGAAAATGATTGTTAAAGTATTTGTTTGGTTCTGGTTGATGATATCATAACCACCACCTGTCTGTCCTCTGTTTCCTCCCCCATCCCATAGACTGCTCTGACACATTTGCAAATGGTTTCCCATCTCCTTCCCAACTCGTTGTACACATGAAATGCCCTTAGTTTAGTGAAAATTGTTCCATAAGGAGCAATAGCAGATGGTAGCCATTTGCCTTTAAGGATTACACAAGGGGGAAAAATAGAGGAAAAGAGAATTATAGTAACGCTGCTGACTTTATGAGTAGTTGCTTATCACACTTGATACGTCAGTTTCTCTGATAAGGTGAAAGGGTGAGCTTTAGAACCCTTCTCTTCAAAGAGATCATGTTTAGCTCAGCATATTGTTTGAGCTTTTTTTGAATGTAATATCCTTGTGGGTTGTGTATTCTTATTTGGAAGTTATTCCTTTTGTAGAATCTGGGTGCCAGGTTTTCTTCTCCAAGTTAAATATGTATCTGTCAAAAAGGGTTGGGAAGAAGGGGCAGCACTGCCAGGCATTAAATTATAAGTACAGGAAAGGCTGTGGTCTCGGGTGCTGACTGCAGGTAGTTGTTTGTGGGGATTTTTTTGTTGTTGCTTTTTCTGATTCCTTGCTTGAGTCCTCAGAGATTTTAGAACTTCATAGCACAGTACAGAGGAGTTTTGTGTTGTTTTAATACCTGCCTTTGAGTTAAAAATCTCATCCTTTCTAGCCTTTTATATTGGTAAAGGTTATTAAAATCTTAAATATTAAAGCTGATAGATTGGAAAGTTTGAGATTATATGCATCACTAATGAATTCATGGGACATAGTTTTTTGTACACATAATTTTCAGCTTTTATTAACTGAGTACGTTTAAATTCTAGTTGCATTGACTTATGGTAACCTGGAGGCTGAGTCAGTGAGGACTAAAGTTGTCTCAATCTCTCTCCCTAGTCTGACCTGAAATGTGTCCAAGATGCAAAAGGAGGCTCTTTCTACAGGGACCATTGTCCTGTGTTAGGTGAGTGGAAGATAAAGCCAATTTATCTTGCTGTGTGTTAATTATACTTAGTCTGGATTTCTTTCTTATTTAAATGTCACCTGAAAGTGACGCGTGAATGTCACTTACTAGTGCAATGTAAATGGTAGCATGTCTCTGCATATGATAAATTGTAATGCTTTTCTAAAAGTATTTGGTATCAGTGCCAAGTGGATGGCAAGGGAGTAATAAATTTTGTCACGTTTTCTCCATATTTGTGAAGAGGCACAGCTGTGCATTCTTAGAAGACTCTCAAGTATTCAGAGATACTTTATTCGTTTTGGTTCTTGCTTTAAAAATACAGGTCTGTGTTTTCTGCATATAGGGTGGTACCATATTTGAATGCATGAATATTAATCACTAAAGGTAGCAGGAGACTATTCTGTGTTAAATTCTTCCCCTTCCACTATATTAAGTTGCTCTTAATGGATGATGATAAGCTGAGTTCATCATTCTTGCCGCGTTACTCTCCATCTTCTCAGTCTTACTCTTTGTTAGAACATCTGTCCCTTTTATTAGTCTTCCGAACGTAGTTTAGAGATAGGTTCATGCTGTGAATTTAAATGTATGCTTGCATTAATAACCTAGAAGGTTATTTTTGAAGCTTTGTGATATTTGAAGTAGAGTGCAAATAATAGTCCAGCAGGGACCTAACTAATACGGAGTAGGATGTAGTGGGGTCTTTTATGGTTCTTTGCTGGTTTGTATCTCTTACTTTCTTAGACTTTCCTGTCTCATCAAAGCTGTGTCTGGGATGTTTGCTGTCTAAGTTTTATATCTAGTTAGTTCCATATCAACAGCTTTTCTGAATAATTAATCTCTGACTTTGTCCTCTGCAGAAGTGGCTGTTTCCCATGTTCTGTCTGTTACTGTGAAGGTCAAGGGTGCAGTCTGAAAATACCATTCCGTCTATGGGTCCTTTAAACAAAGATCAGAACAGGAAGAAGTCACTGAGTGGTCACAGAAGTCCAAGTCTATTGAACATGAGGATTTATGTATTCATGGCCATGTTTTATTTCTCAGCGGTTTCTTTTTCAGTAGTATCAGATTCTCTTTTTTGCCATTCTGTAACCTGGAGATTTTTAGCACTGCAGCTAGTGCTGCCAACATCTGGAGTAACTTTCAGGCTGTGGAATTAGTCACCTTCCAAATAATGTTGCTGGTTTTTTTTTCTCTGTGTCAGGCTATTTGTACTTCTTCATTATTATGTTGCAAGGGGTCTTTTTCATTATTACCTCTTGCTTGGAATAGGAAAAACAAATTCTTTACTGGGAGGATGGTGAGGCACTGGCACGGGTTGGCCAGAGAAGCTGTGGCTGCCCCATCCCTGGCAGTGTTCAAGGCCAGGTTAGATGGGGCTCGGAGCAACCTGTTCTAGTGGAAGGTGTCCCTGACCATGGCAGGGGGTTGGAACTGGATGAGCTTTAAGGTCCCTTCCAACCCAAACCATTCTATGAAACACCCCACCCCTCTCCCGCTTAAGAGATGGCAATATTACTGACAGAACTCTGCTCTCCCTGTCATTTGCCACCGATGCTGCCATTGAACTGAAGCTCTGTGATTTCAGGAGTTGTCATACTCTTTGCTGTTCTGTGGATGGCATCAGATACCATCCTCTGTTTCTGGCAGTGAGGAAGTCCACAGGTGTGTTCTCTCATCAGTTAACACAGCGTAGTATGTGTCAGTGTATGCAGTTTCCCTCCAGCTAATGACTTTTTGCTATGGCACATCTTTTGAAAGCAGGCATTGTCCAAGAACATTTGAATTGTAAACTGGTTGGGGGGGAGGGAAGGGATTGTTCTTAGTCATTGTTGGTAATTTTGGAGGTGTTCTTTTGCCAGTGTTTTCTCCAAATTCAAGGACTGGACCAATTCAAAACCACTTTCTGTGGACCTTCTGCTTATCTTTCAGCCTCTGAGTGGCTGATAGATGGCACTTTGTATATGACACTCTCAAAGTTATCAGATCTAGATGTCTAATGCTATGTGATACCCGCTACCATACCGGTAAGAGCCCAAAGAAGAGCCTGTCACAAGCATTTAGCATTTGCTAGTGTCACTGCTGTTTGCCTTGAAATTTTGACTAGAAACACATATTTCCACAGCCAGAGGTTCAGAGTTCTTTTTTTACCTGTTCATGTCCTTTTACCTATTGGCTGCTACAATTGCAGATATTGAGTCTCAGAAATTAACTTCTGTTCTTTTAATTGCATGAAAAATTAGTGTGGTCTTGTAAACGTTTTCGTACTTTGTTTCAGGTGAGCAAAATGGTAACAGAAACCCTGGTGGGTTGCAAATAGGTGACCTTGTAAACATTGACCTGGACTTGGAAATTGTACAGTCCTTGCAGCATGGCCATGGAGGATGGACTGATGGCATGTTTGAAACTTTAACAACAACTGGAACAGTTTGTGGCATCGATGAGGATCATGACATCGTAGTACAATATCCGAGCGGCAACAGGTTTGTTATATAGCCTTCATCATTGATTCTCACAAACTTTCTTTGCCTTCAGCACTTGTGAGTGATCACTTGGGGCCAGAAACATTCTGTTCTCCTTTTGTGTCTGTTAAGACTTGCTTGAGAATTCTTATATTCCTTCAACAATGTGTAAGGAGGACTTACCTTTAGTAGGAAAAAGAAGCTTGTTGCCTCCCTCACATGGTGAAAATTTTGCAAAGTAATGCAAACTAAAGCTGTTTTCCCAGTTAACACAAACTGAAAGTGGCTTTTCTTCTGAATGTCATAACTGCAGAGCCAGTGAGAGGAGCTGCTCTGTCTTGTGGCTTCCTCCCTGACTTTGTCCTTCATGGAGATTATCTGGTGCTTCTCAACTAGATCAGATAACTGAATGAAAGTCAACCCCAGACCAAATGGCACATAAAGGAGACATCACCGTATATTATATATTAGAATATGACTCAGCATAAAACCAGCTAAATTTCTCTAAACCAGTAAAACTTATAGTACAAATTAGGGTAGCTTGGTTAAAAAATGAAGTGTATCCAGACCATTTAATTGAAGAGTATTCTTACAACTAAATGTTGCACCTTTCGACCTAGGTGGAAGAAGACAAAATGCCATGTTGTTTCCTGACAGTCCAATTAGTGTGACCAACAGGTCGAAGGAGGTGATCCTGCCCCTCTACTCTGCTCTTGTGAGACCTCACCTGGAGTATTGTGTGCAGTTCTGGTGTCCTCAACATAAAAAGGATATGGAACTGCTGGAACAAGTCCAGAGGAGGGCCACGAGGATGATCAGGGGACTGGAGCACCTCCCGTATGAAGACAGGCTGAGGAAGTTGGGGCTGTTCAGCCTGGAGAAGAGAAGGCTGCGTGGAGACCTCATAGCAGCCTTCCAGTACCTGAAGGGGGCCTATAGGGATGCTGGGGAGGGACTCTTTGTCAGGGACTGTAGTGACAGGACAAGGGGTAACGGGTTAAAACTTAAACAGGGGAAGTTTAGATTGGATATAAGGAGGAAATTCTTTCCTGTTAGGGTGGTGAGACACTGGAATGGGTTGCCCAGGGAGGTTGTGAGTGCTCCATCCCTGGCAGTGTTCAAGGCCAGGTTGGATGAAGCCTTGTGTGGGATGGTTTAGTGTGAGGTGTCCCTGCCCATGGCAGGGGGGTTGGAACTTGATGATCTTGAGGTCCTTTCCAACCCTAACTATTCTATGATTCTATGAATTCTTTGTGAGGCAGCTTGGATCTTTACCTTTTCAACCAGAGTTATCTCCTTCTCTCCCTGGAAAAATAAATAAATTGTGTAGCTGCTTTCAGGACTATTACATTGCTGTTTGTTTGCTTCCCCTTAGGCAGGATGTTTCTTTGTTGCTTTTACAAATGTAAATCTCTGAAGATTACCCTAATTCATTCAACTAATGAGCCACAAACAATTTTCTGGACAAAAATAGTTAATGACAACTGTGTCATAGTATCCAGTTGCAGAAAGTTTGAAAGCATAAAAGCGGAATCTTGTCCAACAGATGGTTTTTAAACACATATTTAACTTTGCTTGTTTCAAATATATTTTAAATGATTCATTGTCTAGGTGGACATTTAATCCAGCTGTTCTCACCAAAGCCAATGTTGTCCGAAGTGGAGATGCTGCTCAGGGTGCAGAAGGAGGTACCTCTCAGTTTCAAGTGGGTGACCTTGTTCAAGTATGCTATGATTTAGAGCGAATCAAGCTTCTTCAAAGAGGTCATGGAGAGTGGGCTGAAGCAATGCTTCCAGTAAGTAGTTGTATGTTTTGACTCATAAAATGGTAGAACTTGTATAATATTTCTAATTATGATTCTTAATAATACCTGAAAGTTATAAAGGTCAAATTGATTTTTCTCTAAGTTAGAGAAGGTATATTTTATCAAACATGGTGATTACTACATGCTTGGTCAGATGCAGTGATCTGCTTAGCTTGATGAAACTTAGCTAAAGGTATTAGTGACTGTACTGTTAAACAACAGACTTCACAAAACTTGTGACTTATTATAAAACATTCAGATTTCTAAATATTTTATTTTTAATATTATTTGCATTTTATGTTTTCTTTCATGCAGACTTTAGGTAAAGTTGGTCGCGTCCAGCAGATATATTCAGACAGTGACTTAAAGGTAGAGGTCTGTGGGACATCTTGGACTTATAATCCGGCAGCTGTCTCAAAGGTGGCATCAGCAGGATCTGCTATAAGTAATGCATCTGGTGGTAAGTTTGAAGAATAATCAAGTGTTTGTGCTAAAAAATAGTTAAGTGCCAGCGTATAGTTTGTATGCAAGGTTAATAATACTCAAACTTGGAGTTTGGCTAATTGATGTTATGCCTTTGAGAAAGATAAAAAGCTTGCAGTTGATACGGAGATGTTGGTGGTTGTTACTGTGCTAAGATGCAAACACTCCAAACTGAAGCTGGGTTTCTGTTTAGCCACAGTGCAGGTACGTCTTTGGAGGTCTCCAAGAACTTTAACATTGAAATGACTGGCTTCATGAGACTAGAATAGAGACTAAGGCATGAAGAGAGTGTTGCTGGCTGTAGCAAGCGGACCCTTTGTTTAATAGGTGGTGTGGGATAGCAAGCATAAGCGAGGGATCTGTTGCAAGCAGTTACTCAGAATAATGATATTTCCTTTAAATTTATGTCTTAAAATTTAGTCAGACATCCTTTGACCAAGTGGGACTTTTGTGTTTATGTAATCACACTTTAAATCTGTTTAACCTGCTCTCATCAGATAACAAAGCAGAAAAACTATGCAATGTGTTTTATACTCTGTTGGCTGTTTCACAGGTCAATTAAATTAGAATGCTTTTCCTCTTTTTGGTCATAGCTAGTTGTTTTTTCCTTTTCACATATTTGCTTTAATGCCAAGAAACCTTCTACATAGTTTTCTAGAATTCTTCTTAGGGATGCATATATACGTAGTTTTCTGCAATAAAGACAAAGTCACAGCGACCATAAAACTAGCCAGAAGAGTAATGTGACATAGTGCTTCAAATTAGAGGGCAGGTTATACCGTAGAAGACTAAAAAACCTCATATCAGTATGTAAATCCAAGCTTTTTACCTTTTCCCCACCCTTATCTATTTTGTGGTAGACAAGCTATTTGTGGTTCATTCAACTTTGAAGTGTCTAATGTGACAGTTTTTGCTGTCTAAAGGGTATTGGAATGCAGCACTTAGAACTGAATAATAATTTCCAGCTGCCATTTTGTGGTGGTTTATGTATTAGTATGTCCATGCCTTTAGAAACATGACAGGTTTAGCTGTTATTTTTCTGTTACTCTGTGGTTAGAATTGTTATTCTTTGTTTAATAACTACAGAGAGATTGTCCCAGTTATTAAAGAAATTATTTGAAACCCAAGAATCTGGTGACCTCAATGAAGAATTGGTTAAAGCTGCTGCCAATGGAGATGTTGCCAAAGTGGAAGACTTGCTGAAGAGACCAGATGTAGATGTGAGTGTTGTGTTTTGTGAGGACCTGTTCTGGGGACCTGTAATACTAAAGGAAGTGAAGCTGTCCCAGATACTCCCTGCCAGCCAGTAGTGTATCTGTATAGAAGTACTACAGCTGTTTCCAGTGCCTCTTCTCCCATTTGTTGTCCTGTGAAGTGCCTTGGGAGTGTGTGAAAGTAGTGTTTTTCACCTTTTTTCCAACAGATTTTGCGTTCTGTTGTCTGCTGTGAATTAAAATAGCTTCCAGCCTCTGCCAGAGTTGGAGCAGACAACCAAACACTCACAATTAGTGAAGTGTCTTCAACTTCTTTTGTTTCTAGGGGGATGGAAAGGAAAAGGGCTAGCTTTGGGGTTTTTTTTGGCTCTTGTGGTGGGATTTGTTTTAACTCACAAGGTAGATCAGCTAATCTGTTCTGTCAGATTTATTTTTACCAACTTGTCACCTAGTACTGACAAGTCAAAAAGAAAATGCTTAAGAATTACAGGTTCAGGGAAAATCACAATCAGATGTTTTCTCACAAGAGCAGTAGTAATTCTTGCAGATAAGAGACTAAACTCCCTTAAGTTCTGAGGTTTGATTTGTAGCTCAAGATTATAGAAAATTCAGGCTGACTCCTGTTGTTGCCATAAATTAGAAAATTAAAGTAAATACTGTTGAGCAGAGGACTGGTATCATTCTGAGACCTGTTCTCAAAATCTTGCCTTTACAGTAGCCCAAAGACAAAGTTTCTAATCCAGCTATTGTTAAGGTCTTAATGTTTGAAATAAATCAATTTCTTGGTCTGTTCCTTCAATTTAGCTAATGCTATAGAAATAGAGAAGATGTAGGAGATCATGTATATGTGCTAGAAAGGCAGCTGTCTAAAGACTGTTTATTTGATACTTTCATACGCATGCAGTTGCTTTAATTTTTCTAATACACTTGCATGTATACTTCTAAAGTGTCTCATAGGTGTGTGTATCTTGCAACTTACCTCAAGGTATTGATATGCTTCCAGGTGAATGGCCAATGTGCTGGACACACAGCTATGCAAGCTGCTAGTCAGAATGGCCATGTTGACATTTTGAAGTTGCTTCTGAAACAGAATGTGGATGTAGAAGCAGAGGTAACCTAAATTTTTCAAAATACAGTTTGTGTGTTGTTAAGTTTTAAACTTTGCTACATACAGAAATAACAATTCTCTTGCAGTTCTCTTAAGTCAGAGTGAGTGAAAAACTATTTTTCGTACTGTGGTTATGTTTTCAAATGAGGCTCCTGTTAACAGTATTGCACATATTATTATATTATAATTATTATATTATATTACTATTCTTTAGCACCTCTAAGTGAAATATAATGCTAATATAAAAGAGCTAGTATATGACTGTAGTAGATGAGCACCCTTCTCGCCTTTATTTCAACAGTGGAATACAATAGGCTAGCACACTGCCTGTGCATTCAGAGAAAAAGATGTCAGATGCTGTGCCTCCAACTTCAGTTACTTGCCATTCTTTTTATGTACACTTTTCAATTAGGAGAAAGTTTTCTATTCTTAAGCAGTTTCAAGTAAAAAGTAGCAACAGTATCTTTGGGTAGGAATTGCCAAGTCTGCTTCCATTTTTTCAGTCTGTGTTTTGGTTTGGAGTTTTTTTAACTTCTCTGAAAATGAAAGGAGTTCTTTTGTTTAGGTGTTTTAGAACTGTTGTTTGTGAGAGAATTATCAGTGTACTGTGATATTTGTGTTTTTGATTTTGCCTTCACACAGAATGCACTGGTATTGCAGCCTGTGCTTGTTCTGTGAAGCACAAGAAGGATCTGTCAGATTTCTTGTGTCAAGAATATAAGTTAAAGCCTAACAGAATGCTTAGAAGTTGATAGTGTGCCCAGTTGTTGTTTGCAGAACAGAAAAATAACTTTACATGCTTGGGCATTTAGTGTTCTATTGTATTTGATATACCAAAGTTATAGTATGTTAAAACATTAATGAAACAATTCAGTTCCAGATTCTTGGAAACAAAATTATTTTCACAGATGTACCATTACTTTGTAAAGGTTTTCTGTGAAATTGCATCAAACATAAGCCGTCTTTACAATGCGTGTTTGCTGTGGTCTGATATTTGTGATGTAGCTTCATTTTAGAAGTAGTGCTTTCGCTGCAGTACGTAGCATATACTGTTTATATGTTTATAACAAGACTAAGCTGCTTTTTATCTGTACTATGGGATCAAAGATGCCATGTTAATAAAGTGGTGGACTGATGCTTTCTTCTCCGGCATAAAGAAGGGTTAGAAGCATTAAGAGAGGGAAGTAGAAGCGCTGCTTAAACAGCTTCTATATAAAATACCTAATAATCTGCTAGCAGTAGAATTGTTAACAATTTTTCATGTTGGTTCATGTTTGCTCAGGCTTCAGAAGTATAACATTAGTATTAAAAAACTTTCAGGGATTTTATTTGAGTTTTCAAGCCTTTTCGTGTAACTTTGAGTTAAGCGAAGGTGGTATTCCTACTTAATTATGTAATTGCATTAATTGATATCCTATTAATCATATATAATATTAGATTAATGATTATGTGTTTCATGCTTTAAAAGATGTCAGCTGTTTATAAATCAGTGATAGTAAGACCTAGCAGAGTCATTCCATTAGCAGAGAGCAAAACTTTAGTCAGTTTACTTCACTGTTGTGGTTTGTGGTGTGGAAGCAGTGGATAAAAATCCGTATTTTTCTTGCTTTATAGTTAAGTTACATATGTTTACACTTACAGTCACTGCTGAAGAGTATATACATTCATGATGTCATTTCCTGGGGATGCCTGCGTATTCTTGTCTGTGCTTATGTCTCTGACAGTTGAACATATAAGTGGCCTGTTTAGTCAGGAAACAGTGTTACTGACAGAGCTCAAAGAGCCTGATGTAGATACTGCATAGTAAAAGTACCAAGCCTTCTAGTCTGCAGGCGTTAATGGGTATCAGTTATTATGTTGACAGTAGTGCCAATATTATTTTATTGGCATGTATAGAAATATAGTGCTTTTAATATTTAGATTTATATGTACATGTAAGCCTTAAGACACATAATTAGTCGTCTTGTTTAAATGCAAAGTAGATGCAGAATATACTGAGTAAAATTAATGTTTCCACTTTAGGACAAAGATGGAGACAGGGCTGTCCATCATGCAGCCTTTGGTGATGAGGGTGCTGTGATAGAGGTTTTGCACCGAGGCAGTGCAGATTTGAATGCTCGCAACAAACGCAGGCAGACCCCACTTCATATTGCAGTCAACAAAGGTCATCTGCAAGTTGTGAAGACTTTACTGGACTTTGGCTGCCATCCTAGTCTCCAGGTAAAGTAAATATTAATGTAGATCCACTTTTTAGCTATTGAATCTCATGATTAGCTGTGTGTAGGTGACAGGGAGAATTCTTTAAAATGGGATTGAAAGGAATGGACCTTGTGAAGTTAATCTGTCCCAAACTCCATCCCAACATGTGATCAGCTGTAATAAAAATGCAGTTAAATCTGGTTTTTTTTTTTTCTTGACAGCTACGTAGGCACCTGATTTATTCTAGCCAGTTGATGGTAATTGGTATTTTCACAGACTGTAGTTACCTATAACTGTTAACTTTCTCTCCGGGTTAATTCCGCCTGTGTTGAATTCACAGCTATTTGCTCCTTCTGCAAGCTACAGCTTTAAATTTTTTGGCTATTCATATTTGATACTGTTTTAATAAAAAAAGAATTATTTTTTTTTTATCCCATAGTTGACCTATCATTAATATAGCTATTTAGCTGGATTTCTCTAAAAAGCCCTCATGCATAGGGCCTCAAGCACAATAATTCACAGGGAATTTCATCTATAATGAATGTGGCAGAAGCTGTAACATCTGAGTGCAGTGTCCTATTGAGAAGGTGGAGTAGAAGCCTACCATCACATAAGCAGGCATCCACATTCTGCATGAGCTGAATGCAGCCGCATGCAGTGCATTACTGAAATAAATCAGAATGATTAAGTTTGAAGCGGTTTGCAACAGAAGGAAAAATCTGTATTGTCTGGGCAAATTAAGATACACAGTAGTAACATATTTACCTCCTTCTTTTGCTATGTCAATAATCAGTGATTTTTTTATTTTAAGCTGTATATCCAAATTAAAAACAAATGAGCAAACTTACTTGACATTAGTAAATACAGCAGTTAGGTTTTTTATCTGCTTCCACCTGGCTTTGTAGGTACTGACTTAGTCTCACTGAGGTTGAGTTGTTAGCCAGCTAGTGTCCATTCAGACCCTATTTAGTATTTGTTGAACAGTAGATATAACGAGTCTGTGTTGGGCCCAGTAAAGGGTGACTGTATATCATGTGATGATGTATGAGTAGCCAAAGTGGATGTGCCTGACTTTAAATTATAGAAGTCATTTTTAATTGAAAAATTCAGTAGAATGCTACTGTGAAACTCCATCTGGAAAATACAATTGTCACTGAAAATTAAGTTCCAGATCCAGTGTGTGTACTGAGGAACTTTGATGTGCACCTGTGAGTAGGTGATTGATTTGGAGAATGAGAGTACAAGGGAGTTGGACTGAGGCATGACTGGAATTTTGCTGGCCAGCAGTCTACTACTCAAGCCAATTCACTGTGTAAACAGGAACATACGTTAGCCTGTAAATAGTAAATTCAGGATATAGGATCAGTTAAACCAAATAAAAGTTATGTAGTTTAGTTTTGGCAAGCTGGTTCACACAGGTTTGAGTGCTTCCATATTCTGGCAGTTTTTCATTCTCCCTGTAAGAGCTGTTTTCATATTAGCATATTGCTAAAATGTTCAGTTTCTGTGTTATTCAGTTTGCAGTTGAGTCAGTGTCAGTGACAAAAGACTTCCTGACTTATATGGTGTTAGAATTTTACTGGAAGCATAAATCTAGAGAGTTTGCCTATATAGCAGCAAATAAACTTAAATGGATGTGTTTTCTCACTGTTAGTCTAGAGCATTCCTTTTCAGTCCAACCATTTGGGTCGTTGAATAAGTAATGTACAAAATCCTTTTAGGAGTAAGAAGTATTTTTCCTTTATTTGGAATATTTGAAAAATAAAACGGCAAGCTAAAACTATAAATTCTTTGCCTATTCTATTATGCACTGAGATATTTTCATGTACCTTGTGAATGTAATCTGGTATTAGCCATAATGACTTTGGAAGTTTAAGACTGCTTATGACATTAGCCTTTGCTTCATAGAAAATTATTTGCTTCAGATAAAACAACAGATGTGCCCAAGTTTATTACTTTGACTGCGGTTTTATTTTGATTTGCTTATGCTTTTATTTCACACTGTATTTTTTGGTATTGTCTTTTACACAGTTAATTGCTGGCTCAGTGTTCATTACTCAAAATTCCCTGCCTCTTTCTACTAGACTGATTTCCTCTCTGGTGTGTTAGCTTTTGTTGCTGTCCTGTAACTCATAAATGGTACCATGGGCATCAACTCCATCTAGATATGAAGCACAGAGAAGTTTATGTTTGCACCAGTGTCTTCAGTACTATGAGATGCAAGGCATACTTGAGCTCTGAGTTCTGGTAGTAGTATAATCATAGAATGCTGGAGCCTTGAGTAGGATTACACACTGAAACACTAGCAAAACCAGACCAAGCTTGCTCTGAACTCTGCAGTATAGCTACCCTTTCAGGTCTGAAGAGTTGTTTTGTGTTTGTGTAGACAGTTTTCCTTGTGATATTTAAGCATCTTTTTTCTTCAGTGTGGATGCATACAAAAACTGGTGTAAACTGTTTCTGGTTTTAGGATTCTGAAGGTGACACTCCACTTCATGACGCTATAAGTAAGAAGCGTGATGACATCCTTGCGGTATTGTTAGAAGCTGGAGCAGATGTTACTATCACCAACAACAATGGGTTTAATGCTCTTCACCACGCTGCCCTAAGAGGAAACCCTAGGTAAAGATATATTTTTAAAGATCATTTTATCATTTGTAAAGGAAAACAAGTGCATGGGAGGGTAGAATTGGGGTATTCTTTCAAAAGATCCTTAAACTTGCATGTAATTGTTAAATTTTGAAGCTGTTTAGATATGTATTTTTTCTAACACTTGGGAAGCCATTATTAGAATTAAGTGACTAGGTCAGTTTAATGCTGTATTTAGGTAACTCCAAATTGGGAATTTCTTGTGGTAGCTGTAAATGCTAACTTTCCGATAAGTAGGTTATTAAGTAAGATCTGAAGGTAGGAATCTTAAGATAGGACTTGCAAAAAAATGTTTCCCTTCTTGAATATTGGAATTGGGAAAGGGGCTTGAGTTTTTAAGGAATACTCACTTTGAATAATTATTAAAGATACCATGTAGTTATAAAGTGATCTTAGGATTGTTATGTTATATTTTTCAGTATAAGAAGCATTTAATTTTGTTTTCTTAGAAGTGTGAATAGAAGGCGTTTCTTATTTCAACTTTTTTACAGCAGCTCATATGAAAAAGTTAGTTTTAAGGCATAATTTGCTTTATGCTAGCTGCACACTAATATACCTACATTGAATCTGCAGTTAAGATAGCTTTCTAAGCTATGTGGCATGGATAGAACTTAATGGAAAATTTTATGTATTGCTAGTTGCTGATTACGTTGTGGATAAATGGTGTTATTCAGAGCTGTCATTCTATCGAGAGTTCAATAATGGTTTATCGTATGGTGGAGGAGAATTCAGTATAGTTTACACAAAATAAGAAATGTGTGTGTTTCCTTGCATAACTTTACTAAATTCTACTTTTCAGTTGAGTGAAGTTGAGCAAAGAAGGCTATATACGAATACATGGGAATAAAATCTGGGCTAGTCTCTTAGAACATAGCTATCAAGACCGATAGTTAAACAGTAAACTTAAGTATATATGGATATGGAATGGAATCATACTTCACAAAGTAAAAGTAGTAGTTGAAGGTGTTGATAGAAGCTATAAATGTGCTTACCATTTTCTACAGTGTTCATAAAAGGTCTGTAGAAGAACTTGTCAAGGACCTAGTGAAGGGAACTTATTTTTGGCATTCAGAAGACGATTCTTTCAAGTGTGACTTTAACTTCATATGAACTCTCTGTATTTATGTATCAGCATTACCCATGAGTACCATTTTCCTATATGTTTCTGTGGGCCAGCAGACTTTTTCTTTGATGGAGAGATCCAAACTGTAATTCAGACTGGATCAGTTTGACTGTTGTACAGTTTTGTAAACCAGTCAACTGGTTGGTAGAATGTGAAGCATAGTGAAGTTTTTCCCAGAATCCTCTCTCCTTTACAAAAGTTTTTATTGGAAGAAGAGGAAAATATTTCCAATATTGGTAATTTGAACCCTGTGTAGGTTCCCTCCAAATAAGGGGTTTCACTTTTCTCTAAAGCAGTTAGATATCTAACGCTTAGATATCTACTTTTTTGGATGCAGTTATATCAGAGCACTTCTGAAGCATGTGAAAAGAGAGAATGTTGTCTCCATCACAGAAGTAGTAGTAGTTTCATTTGTTCATAACATTAGGTATTTTTCACACCTGCCTGAGAGGAAAGTAATGAAAATGAAACAAAAAGAAATCTATTTTGAAAAACTTCTATTCCCTTCCCACCCAGATCATTATTATAATTCATTTCATTGTTAATTCTGTAGTTCTGCCACTGGCATATTTCTGAATGAAACCAAAGGTATAATATTTGCCACTTTGTTTTTTCTAATCTTGTATAGAACAATGGATATTACTTAATCTGTTAAATGCACTAAGCACAAGCTATTTAAAACACTGTTAAAAATAACCCTTCAACTTTAGCTTGTAGCTGGTATGGGTCATGAGCAGTACATAATATGTTCTGCTCGAAACCTTAGTTAATCTAAGACTTCCTCTTCCACCTCAGCTGGAGTTTTTGTGGCTTCAGGCTGTGATGCCTTGTGTGGAATACAGTGCACTGAGTTCCCCTTAAGGTCAAATGTATAAATATATTATTTCATAGATGTTATTTTATAATACATTTTATAAAAGCTAAAATTTTACGTTATATAAGCTTAGCGTATATGCATGTCTTTATAACTACTTAGACAATTAAAATACTTACTATGCATGCAAGTATTGATGAAGTCTGCATCCATCTTCCTTGTTAATGATAATAAAATAAATGCACGTGTTAAATGTTTAGATACCACAAAGTGTACTGGATTTCCATAGAATTTCTTTTTGTTAGTACCAAATAGGTATTTGGAACTCATTTCATTTTTGGTGCAAAGCCTATTCTGCTGCTTGCTTGAGTTCTGACCTTGACTATCAGTAGGAAGGTAGATCTCCAAGAAAAAAACTCTCACAAACTGTGCTGAGAAAAACATTTGAAAGTTTTTCATTTTTTCATATTAAAATAAATACATTCTATTTTAAACATGTGAATACTAGATAAATATTATAAGAAAGATAGCAATTTATGTCCAATAGCTTAGATTTTTCTCTGCACTTAATCTTCCATGACATTTTGGCAGTGTTTTCCAGAAGTCAAGGTATAGTGTGTTTTGGAAAGCATCCTATCGTTACTGGAATATTTCTCCGTTTAATAATTTGCTTTTCTTCATGCCTTGCTTGTCGCTTGGCACAGAAACAGAACTTCTGGTTTTCATGTTAAGGTGTGATGTTGAAATGTAGGATGGATGTATTTCAATTTATGCTATAGGTAGGTTTAAACTTGTGCTTGGAAGGTAGAACTAAAAATAAATTTTAAATGAAGTGTGGGGAACTTAAAATTTTATTTAATACATGGGGTTTTGTTCATTATTTTTTGAGTTAGCCATACTAACAGTGCATTTATTTTGGATTTCTTTCAAAGTACTGTGAACCTCAAAGCTTGGCAGACTTTGCCTCTTCAGTATTAATGAGATTTTTCAGACAGGAAAAAAAAGAGAGTAAAATTTGAAAGTACTGTACAGATTGGTTATTTTTGCCATGGCATCAACACTTGGTTACGTTTGATCTCTTTGCATACCTGTGACTTCAGAGTTTTGAGCTGAAGACATGACTGTGAAGTGTAGGCGTATTTTATATCCGTTGCCCCAGTTAGTTTTAGATTTGCATTGTATCTCGTGAAGAGAGCTTTATTCACACTGCAGCTAGCATCTTAAATAGAGGCTGCTTTTAGAGCTGACCTGACTTTGCACATGTGTACGACTGATTCTTCAGAGCAATAAGTTCTGCTGTACTTTAAATCAAAAAATTAAAATCTCAGGATAAGGTGCAGTTTTCATGTATTGCTGTCCAATACCGAGAAATGCGTCATCTTTACGTTCATAAACTAGGAAGTAGGAGATTGTGGTTTAAAATAGAATTGTAATTTTTCCTCATGGTTGTCTTATTTAGTAGATGTCTCCTTGCTTTTGAATTCGCAGATGGCTTGAAGTGGTTGGCAGTGGAATTTTTAACTAAGGATTTATTTGAGAGGTGGTGTTTCTCACCTCTGCTTAGTGTTAATGAGTGTCTCGGGTTTATGTGCTGTGTTGTCATGGAGGTCCGCAAAGAGACAAGTTGTGAGGTAATTGAAGAGTTGTACAAGTTCGTAAACCAGTAAAAGTGATTTTTGCTTTCATGTGTGCAGTTCTGACAGTAAGTGTAGGTTGAAGCTTAGTTCAAGCTAAGTGCAAAAAAAGCATGTTCTTAAAACCTCTTATTAAAGTATTAAGTCAGAAAATGCTTTCAAAGAATACTTTTGTTCAGATTGGTTTAGAGAAAGAATATAATCTCCATGAGCAGACCTATAATTAGATGTCAGATTAGCCTGTAGCTGTTGAGGTCAGTGACACATTTATTATCTTTAAATGGTAAATAATATGCCCACCATGTACAAGATGGCAGATACAGTTCCTACCCTGTGGAGTTTCCTCCCTTGTACAATTAAAAGAGGGAGGCGGAGGAGGGGAGAGGGCAGGGAAGAAGGGTAGGACCTGCCTTATGTTATCAGTACTGTTCCTTTTGATCAGTGGTTTTGTTAGGTCTGCTACAAAGGGCAACAGATGTGAGGAAAAATGCAAGAGACAATAAATCATTGAAAAATGTGTTTATTTCACTGTTGACCTGTCTTCTTTATAGATGTTGTAAGAATCAGTTCTCACTGAATACAGACAGAATATTAAACCACCAGTAGCTTTTTATTTACAAATACAACCTTGAAATTTTGGAATACAGTATGTGCTGCACTCCTTGTTACCTCCCATCTTCAAGCTTCCTAGAATAACTGAACTCGGCTGCAGAAAGGACTGCATAATCACTGAGCAGACTTAGTGTCTGATTTTAAAATACGAGAAATCTTGTAGTGATCAATGCATAGCTACAGCTGGTTGAAGGGGACCAAATCCATTGAAGAGGTGATTTGGTTCCATTTTACCAGCTTTAGCAAAGCATTGGAGTGCAGGAACATTATAATGCAGTAACGCATTTTTAAGTACATGAACGATTCACAGTGAACGTGTGGCTTGCTTCTGTGTTACAAGCTTTGTTTCTAGTCAACACAAATTCCTTCACTAATTTAGAGGCAGCAGAATGGAAAGCTGTATACTAGAATGGCCTGTACAGTATCTAGGTTTGTTCCTTCCTCAATTATTTCCTTGAGGATCTGTGGAGGAATCTCAAATCAGATTATATTTATAGTTATAACTGGGGTTTTTTTTCTGCAAAAATGAAATTCTAGAGTAGCAACCAGACACTGTAGTATTAGAACGTCTACTCACATAAAGCTCCCTTCCCTCTTTATGTTAAACTTTACTGGGGAAGAAGGTTTTGGTTCCCCCGTCCTCCCCTCCACATTCATTTGCTGCCAGGTTCCCTTTAGGAGCTGTTTTCATGTTGTAGTTGGTTAGCACAAGTATAAATATTCAATGTTTTCAATTCTGTAGCTCTGCTTAGTATTAACACTGTAGGAATGATTATCTAAAATAGCAGGATAGATTTATTTTTTTTTTAACCCTGATTTCATATGTAAGCATGTTTAATGCCAGAAAGATAAGTCTTTTAATGAATTATCTGGGGTTGCATCCGATTTCTTCTAAATTAAGGTCCTTAATACATTTGTGCATGCTCACATAGCTTTTTTTGTTGTATGCTGAATTCTTTTTGAGCTTTGACTTGCAGTGGGAAGTAGGGGGCAACCTTAGTTCAAGCCATTCACTAGTATGTCAAGTATAGTCTACATCTGTTTGTTGCATAGTCTGATGTTGGTGAGAAGATATATGTAAATATATTCCCAACACCATGTCCTAATAGAAACATAGCAGGTGTGTCACTTGGACTTAAGCATTAAGATGGCTTTAAAATTGGTTTCTATTTTTACCACTTATACAGGAACTGTTTTACAGATACAGCTGCTCAAGTGCGCTTTTGGATGGCAATACAGTTTCATGTACTGGCCATATCGGGACAAAAAACGGCCATGGAAAAAAAAAGCCGTGTAGCATTTGATAATGTCAGCATCTGTTATCCCTGTCAGTCACACAGTTGAAATGTTTGAGTTACAACTGTGTCAGCAGATGCCCAAAGTTCAACGTGTGCTCGGTTAAAATTGAACAGCTGATCTAAGTGATGGATGTGACATTTTAGAGTGACTGGATATGTATTCTTAGAGATATGCTAACATGAACTAGCAGGAAGCAATGTCAACATATAATTTTAACTTTTGTATCACACTGAACTGTCATTCTGTTTCGGAATAGCATTGCAATGTTATACAAAGAAGACAAGAAAGAACACAACATAATGAATTGTTACCAAAACCCTTTCAAAATAATTTTAAACTGTTAAAAGGTTGGTTGTACTATATAGTGGAAGCCAGATCAGTTAGTCATGAGGACAGCAGCCCTTCAGGAAGAGGAATAAGCACATAGCAATCAACCCCTCTGTAAAGCTGTTGCTAATGCAAAGTTGCTTCTGTGAGTGTGATCAAGTTCAGTAGCATTGCTCCATTTAGAAAAGCTACTACCTACAATTTGATTTGTTTTCCACTATCAACCAGGTTTTAATTTAGATGTTAAGACACTGTACTCCTCATGCCCAAATGTCTGCTCATAAGAGAAATAGCCTTAAAACAAATACTATTTTACTTAAAACGGTTTGGATAAGATAATGTTTATTCTTGTATATATGTTATTCTGTAGTTTCAGCTAATAAAAATAGCAGGGTGTGTATAGTATTAGTTTTCTGAAAATATTTAAAAATCATGCCTTGCCTTTTTTTATTTTTCCTGTTGTGTTTTTTTTTTCCTCTCAGATATTTTAGTAAGCACAGGGGTATGGTTAGAGTCTTTTAATCTGGGCCAAATGTGCCTACTTATCCCAGGCATATCCTATTTAATAACTGCTTTTAGAAGGCTGCTGTCATGAATAAGAATAGTTGGATTGATGAGCCAGGGGTTCTTTCCTCTTATTTTTCCTTATTCCTAAATTTGATACTAAGTGTCTTTATTTAGGGATGATACATGCTGGTATATTTTAATTACTACCACTTCTAGAACTTAAAACTATTGCAAGACTATTTCTCATTTAGTTCTTAAAATATTCTGGATGCTACAAAGTCATATTTTCATGGCCAAGTTTCTTAAATTTGGATTGAAAATATATTCAGCTTATTTGAAGAGAGTTTGTAATGTAACTTACCTTTTAGGTTGTAGTTGTCATTTGTGTTTTCATTTAGGAATCTGCCAATAGCTTTAATTTGCTGACTAGCAACTGCGGCCTAGAAATCTCTGTATTGTCACTTTCTGTGCATAAACCTGACACTGCACTTTGTAGTGAAGAGCTCAGTGAGCATAGTAAGTGCTGATTTGGAGAAAATCCTGACTTAAGTCTCATATTAAATGGCAGAAGTTACCCTACTCAGTTATTTTGGCTATCCTTTTCTTTAAATCACAGTCTTAATTTCTTAGCTGTTTCTACTTGCCTTAGTTGCAACCCGTAAATTAAATATTCTATAATATATGTAAATTTAACTACTACCATCTTAAGTACGCAAAACTGGCTGTGATTAATAGAACAATGGCTTGTGGTTTAATGAGATATATTTTGATAATCAGGCTTTTAAGATTAGTTTAGCATCTATTAAATGAGGAGTACTAGTAATGATAAATTCTGCAACTATGCTGCAGTCTTAATCAGTGCATTTCAAGGGTTAATTTCCAGCCTCGTTTTTGAATTCTTTATTTACAACTAATGTTCTGCTTATCAGCTGTTAACAATTCTTCCTACCCACTTTTATAGTCACTTAATTTGATGTTTTGTGATTTGTTACTAACAAGTATGAGTTATTTTGGCAATACCAGCTGACCCTTAGCATGCTAATTTGTCACATGAATGTCATTCAAACAAGAGGGAAACCTGTTTCTTCCAACAGCTGTTTAGTTTCCTCTTACTGGTCGTTCCGTGCCTGCCAAAAATACATACTTCTTTACATTCCATAGCATTGTATGTTCATATGGGTACATAAAGAAGTATGTACTCTGAGCAGGTACACACAGAGTTGCTCGACTACCTGTCAGATGAACCTGAGAAGTATTTTGCTGCTTTCTGTTGGCTGTCATTAGGTAAAACCCAGCCTGGCAATTCTTTGGTAGAACAATATTATGACTAACTTTTGTTAGAAAATAAACTTAGTATTCTGACTAAACTTTACAATGCAATTTACCTGCACAGCGGCTTAAAGCCAGTTTTAGTTCATTGTTCAGGGATGGCAGGGACATGAGAAGTGCTTTTCCAGATTTTTGCAGCCTCTTGCTGTTCATTCTGAGTGACCAAGTCTGAGTGGAGAGCTGAATTGCTGGTAGCTCTGCAACATGTTTTCCTGGGATTCATAGTTGTATTCCACTGTGAAAACTTGAGCTTCCTCCCAGGTCTTCTAGCAGATTTCCATGCTGGTGTACGGTTTGCTTCTAGTGTCCTGAAGGGAAGTACAGACTTGTCTAATATGTCAGTTATAAACTTTATTTTCCTACCCTCTCCAGTCCCATTTCCATGCTTTTTGCATCCTATCCAGTATTCTGCAAACTCTTCTCAGGTTTATACTTATTTCTGCTGTAGCACAGAGTGATTTAAAATAGAAAAAAGCACATGCCACCAGTGATCCTGCTTATCGTAAAGATGATGACATTGAATTAAGAAAACAACCTCTAACTGCTGTGACAGGATTTGGGTTTTTAGGCCGAAGGTCACATAGAAAGCTAATACCTATTCAGTACTTCTGCAAGCAGCTTTTCTCATTTTTTTAAATTGGCACTCACCTGCTTCAGCCAAAATTTTGTCCACACTTGAAATAGTTACAGTAACTAAAAAAAACCCACAAAACCCCACCACAGACCCTCAAAGAAACAAACCCCAAGCTTAACCCTGTTTCAGAAGATTCTGTGTGTCTTAGTTTGGAATGGTAGTTAAATTATTTGATGTGCAGTATGGGTTTGACTTCTAAGGGCTGTCAGATGCAGCTTGTGGTTCCTTAATTTGTATTTCTGAAGTTGATTTGGGTTACAGTAAAAAGTAAGCTTTGTCTTTCCAGCATTAGAAGGTAAATTTGAAATAAGCTTAACAATTAGTATATGTAATTGTCAGGAAAGCTGAGAGCAGAGGAAGTAAGAATTTCTGCAGCTCATGACAAAAACCTAGTGCAGCTGATAAAGAGCAAATCAGAGTGTAGCAGTAGCTAGCACAGTACTACAAGGAGAAACAGCAATGCAGCATTAGAATCACAGCAGTCACATTCTAGTTTTTAAGTAGGTTGTTTTCATGTACATCTGAGATAAAGCACTTTGAAAATTTTGCTTAGACCTACTTGAGAGCTCAGCACTGCAGTACCACATTGTGTATCAGATTTTCTTTTTAAAGTTGGTCATTTTTTTTAGTTTTGCATAGGAAGATAAGACTGTATTTCCCTGAAATGAACAACCACTTCATGGCAATGCAATTTTTGAGTTTATCTTCCTTTAAAAGAATTCTGCCTACCAAGCAAGTTGGGTTTTTTGCTATGAAATTTGGACTAATGTTGTTTCCTTTCAACCTGCTCTTTACACTACAAATGCTTGATACTTTAACACACTCAAAATTAAGCTGTTCCCAGAGTAGAGGGATTAATACAACAATAAAAAAGACATTCTAGTAAATAAGATATACATGCAGAAAGTCATAGGCATCCTTTAAACGTGCAGAATAATGCAGGTCTCCTGATGTTCTATTACCTGTAAGCTTAGTATCATGCAGCATTTGCAGTTGGAAGAGAGGTAATGACCTAGAGACACATCAGCAGCAGCCATCTCATCCTGAGTGCTCTCTCATTCTATTCGCTGAATCAGCTCTTCATTACATGGGAGGGGGAAGCAAGGGGGGGTGAATGTCGGTGCATACAATACCTCACCACCTTGAATAGATAAAACTTCAAAGAAAAAAAAAACACAACAGAGGCATGAAGAC
This sequence comes from Lathamus discolor, assembly GCF_037157495.1. NCBI lineage: Eukaryota > Metazoa > Chordata > Aves > Psittaciformes > Psittacidae > Lathamus > Lathamus discolor. The sequence continues at coordinate 111,449,217 of NC_088885.1, forward strand.
GGGTGCCTAATTGGCACCTGCTGCCTTTCTTGGAATGCTGAAATATGGATGGTGTTGTATAGAAATTATACCTTATGTCTGCTGGACTGAGAGTTAAGACTCCAAGGGTAGATGCTAGGAAGCCAAAGGAAGGTGAACTTAGCCCACTGCCAGATGAAAATAATCACAGGCAAAAAGAAAAATGAAAACCCAACAACAACAAAAAAAACCAAAACCAAGCCCCCAAAAGTTGGAGTTGCTTCCAAAAAAGAAAAAAAAAAAAAAGGCACACGGAAAAAAGCGATCGTCTCCCCCCTCCCCCGGCAAATATTGGTTTCTTCTAGTTCCTTAGATATTGCACTGCATCGTTTCTTGCTTGAGGTTATGTTTCCAGGCTTAACTGTAGGCAGGTCTGTGTTGAAGCTACTTTCCATCTTCAGAGGTCAAGTCTGCTAGCGAGGTCAGGGCTCCTGCACGCACACTACAGAAGGCACTAACCGTATTTCCCACTTAGAGGGCACGAGCAAAACTGTTACGGCTTTATAGGCAGCTAAGCATTTGAAACATGCACTCCCAGGCAAACAGGCTCTCTTGTGCCTCTCTCTTCCCTGACCATATTTAGTCAACCATTGCAAAAAATAGTCTCTCAGCTGTCGATTGTCGATCCGGCAGCAAAGGGAGCCTCTATCCTGCTCTCTGCCTATTGATTGTGCAGCCTGCACTTCCACCGCCGCTTAGCCATTTGTCCCCAGGTTTTTTTAGCACTGCCAAATAAAGCGCTCTCTCGTGTTTCCAGTTAGATTTCCCAGGTTTTCACTGAGCTTGCGCTGCTACTAGTAAACCCTGGTGAGGTTGTCACTATACTTAGAAATGTTGAGGGGGGAGAGGAGAGAGAGAGAAAGAGAGAGGAGGAAAAAAAAAAAGGAAGGCAGCCCTGCTAGTAGCAAGGCAAGGACTTCACGCAGATAGGGAACAATAAATATCCTGCGCTGCCACGGCAGGTTGTGTAACCTGGTTTCTTGATCAGTGAAAAATGCTGTGAGAAACAACGTGCCAATCAGCCTGAGGTCTAAGTGGCCTTGTTCTACATCTAGTTTTAAGTTTTCAACTTTAAAATACTGTTACTTTATAAATAAGAATTTGGTGCTGCTTTGTTGTTTTATAAATAAGAAAATTATGCTGATCTGTGGCCCCACATTTACATATTGAAATGAAGTTAGAAATCATTTGGAAAACCTTTAATTAGTAAATCTGTATAATTCCATATTATTATGTTTAATAATTGCAGTGTTTTGTTTATAATGCTTAGCCATGAAGATACTTGTTAAAAATGAAATACACCTGTAAATTAGAATCATAGAATCATAGAATAGTTAGGGTTGGAAAGGACCTCAAGATCATCTAGTTCGAACCCCCCTGCCATGGGCAGGGACACCTCACACTAAACCATCCCACACAAGGCTTCATCCAACCTGGCCTTGAACACTGCCAGGGATGGAGCACTCACAACCTCCCTGGGCAACCCATTCCAGTGCCTCACCACCCTAACAGGAAAGAATTTCCTCCTTATATCCAATCTAAACTTCTCCTGTTTAAGTTTTAACACGTTACCCCTTATCCAAATTAGGTGCTACTGCTCTTTGAAAAAAGTTGGATATTTTAGAAGAAAAGAATAAAAATCAAATGAACAGCTTGGTCCATTCATCTGACTTTTATGTGTACAGAATTGGCCTATAACAACACATTTGAAATATGAAAAGAAGGATGTTCATATTCAGAGGGAGTATGTACAGTGTTTCCTTCTGAAAAGAATACCGAAATTGAGCCACAGAAATACAATAGCCAGGAACCCAAATACTTCAAGACTTTCCCTGTATTTTTCCAGACAAAATTCTTTATATTGCTCAGGAGCAAGAGGAATGAAACAGATTAAAGTATCTCAGTCTAATCATGTCATCTCAATAAATATTGATGTAGTTAGTAGTTACTAATACCCTAAATATACTGTTTTACTTCAGTATTGTAGGGTAGACAGTGGAGTCCTGGACGTACCACTGTCTTGGATTTATACTTTCCTTCCTTCCTCTTTTTGTGTTGACTTTGTCCTGTGTGTGGTAGCTGATTACCCCTGACTTGTGTTGCAGTATAGCTTTCTGGTAGAAGTCATGGTTTTTTTACTTTCTTCAATTTCATAATCATACATAGAAGGCAAAATTGTTGTGTAAGATCTAGGCTAATACAGAATATATTTCTGTGAATTCCATGTAAATGTATATGCCTCATTATTTCTTTAGCTTCATGTATGTTGAAATTGACTTTTGAAATGCCAAGAGATACTTGAAAATCTGAGAGTCAAAAGGAAATGTATAGCCTGCCTACTTAAACTTGTTCTGAGCCATCCGTCACATATAAAATATTAAAGTCTAATTTCAAGATACAGTGTGCTTGGTAATACTAGCCTACGGTATTAATCTATTCTTTGTTACTTGTTCCTGAGGGATATACTTCCTTCTTCATTCTTCCAGTGTTAACTCCCTGTACTGCACAGCAAATGTGGAGTGATCCAGATCAGGGAACTGATTTGGCTTGAAGTTGTGTGCTGACGTGCACTTCAGATCATATCGTTGCTGAAAATAGCACTGTCCTGCTCCTGTGTTACTTCTTGCACTATGTTGGTACAAATATTTCTCTGGCTTCACAGTGAGGAGGCTCAGAGTACTATTCTCTGGGGCTGCTGTGAAAATAATCCAGCACTAAGGGGTGACACTTTAGATGCTGCGTTGGGATCACTTTTCTTTTGGGGAAGAGGGGAGAGGATAGGAAGGAGGGTGGTTGGTTGAGCAGAGGTGATAGTAGTCTTGATTCTGTGGTGCTGTAAAATACATGTCAGGCTATGTAGCCTTAACAGAAAACTTTGCAATGGAGGCTGTCACTGAATCTGATCTGTTCCTTCAACTGCTTGAGGATGTAACAGGAAACAGGTGAACAGATTTAGCTGAGCCAGGGTGGGAATAAGCATGTGGTGGTGGGGTTAGTGCAGAATGGGGAATACTTCAAGCCAGGAGTGCTGTTAAATATCTTATATTTAGATACCATGTCCCACTGAGACAGTGGAAAGCTGACCTGAGAGAGGAGAAGGAGCAGGGAGTCAGGGGAGTAGAGAAACTTGTAGTAGGAAGTGCATTGAATCATTACAGTCCCTGGAGATATGATTCCTGATAAGTTTATGCTGATCTAAGACTTTGTGTCTGGAAGGGGCACTCTGCCCTCCCTGCAACTCTAGCTCCATCATTTCCATATAACTATCGCTTCTAGCAATCAGGAAGTCTCAGGGTAAATTGGATTATCTCATTGATCTGTCTGAAAGCAAACTTGCCAGATCAAGAATCTGGCAGGTTGCTTCACTCAGTAGACAGTGATGTATCTGTAGAGACAACATAATGCAGGAACTGGAGTGCAGGGACAAGGTAATGCAGGAATTGGAGTGCAGGGAAAAGTGGGACTATGTCTTTTGGGATCAATTGAAGTTAAATGTGCTTATGCCAATCGTGAAGTAGATCCTCTATTTTTATTTTTTTTTTTTTATGCTTAAGTATCTGTTCTTAAAGAAAGAAACCTGACCCCCCCCCAAAACCAAGCCAACACCACCACCACCACCACCCCCCTGAAAAACAAACCAACCACACAAAAGTCTAAACAAAAAACCAGCAAAACCCCCAAAACCAACCAAAAGGCCATAGAAACAGAACCACCCCACCATCATTCCACAAACCCTCAGCCTTCTGCATTTAAGTAACTCTGTAGTCAAACTGCAATTAGTAGCAGAGAAGGATGGAGCAGCGTATGCTCAGTATTGAATCTTTTTTTATACACCAAGGTGCTAGTTTCATCTTGCTTGCAAGTATTTCTAAGATTTTTCTAGTAACTACATTACCTGAGAATGCCGCATACAATAATGCTGATGAGAGTCTGTAAAAATCCTGTGAGTAAAATACTGCATGAGTAAAGAGACTCTGTATGTAGGTTGATAATGAATAATATACCATATTAAAACTTTTGGTCATAACATTTGGTATGTCTAATGTTAACTGGTGTTGAAACAACTGCTCTGCGTGGCTAAAAATGGATTAGTCATTGTTCAGATTTGTGATGCATTTTATGTTGCAATAGTCATTGTTCAGATTTGTGATGCATTTTATGTTGCAAACATAAAATTCATGCTGTTGAATTCTCATTCTGCTACAATTTATAATTTAAATATATTATTTATATATGTTAAGCTGTGGTTCCACACTCTCTGAAAACCTGATTTTTATTTTTTTTTTTATTTCAAAGAAAAAATAATCTTTGTGTGGCAAGGTCAAATTAAAGGTGCATGCAGCAGCAGCATTTGTTGTTGTTCTACATCCCAAATCAAATGGAAAATAGTATAAGTGGGTGTTCCTTCTGCCAAATAATTTATAACTACTAGAGCCTGAACTGTCATTTTATGGGGATGAATTATGTAAGTTATGGTGGACTTCATAAGTCAGTGGTACCACCAACAGCTGGGTCTGGGAATGCAATGGATATCTTGATCTCAGTACCCTATACCCACAGTGCTTTCTTGTTACCCTTTTCACTGAGCAGGTATTTAGCTCCTGTGAAAGAAGAACTAGCTTCCTCACCTGTTTCAAAACCTTACAAGCAATTTCCTCAGAAGTTGCACTGGAGTTTTTCTTGTTGTCACATCTAGAAAATGTCAGAACTTGCAAAAGATCATCCAACTCAAAAAGGCCCAAAGTCTTACCAGCTTCCTGCTAACCTGAAAATACTGCAGACCAACAAGCGCCAAAGCCTGCCTGTTACAATTTTAATATTTTTTTTTTCATTAGTAGTGCTTTAGTAATAACCTTTAAATTAGCATAGTGGTGATGTTAATTTATCAATAATCTTTCAATCTTAATAACCTTTAAATTAGCATAGTGGTGATGTTAATTTATCAATAATCTTTCAATCTGCTCAGCTATGTAATCTGTAATTCTTGATACATTGGAGATGATAGTCTGAAGAGTGTTCCTCAGCAGGGCTACCGTTAGACCTCCTGATTTCTTGATCTTTTCAGTACAGTTACAGTGAAAGTCTGTGGTCTGGTTTGATGTATACAAGATGAAACCAAGTTTTCATGACCGCATCGGTGTTGCGGTCCTGAAAACAGAGCGGTACAACGTGGCGGCTTTAATGCTTTGTGTGGAAAAGTGAATCAGGAATTACCATGTAATTGGCATGCAACATTAATTCACTAATATCACTCCTTACGATACAATGTGTTCCTGTTCCAGTGAGCACTATTCTGAATGGTAGCCACTTAGCTGTCAAAATTTTGGCAGCAGCTCTAGAAAATCCTGCAAAATAGAATAGCTGTACGAAGGAAGGCTGCAGTGTGAGGGAACAGGATTTTGTGCATTGAAAGAAACTACCTCTCAGCTGATGAGGAGGAAGATGCAGCACTGAGCATCATAGAAGTATTTGTCATTTGTAACGTATTAATATCTTGCAGAATTTTAAGCTGTTATGTCTGTGGAACTCTCCTTCAGCCTGTTCTCCAGTAAATTAGTGCAGTCTGGAAGAGACAGCTATGTAGTCTCTACTTGGATAGGCAGAAGCAACTGAGGGGTAGTTACTGGCCGTCTGATGCTTCACTGGGAGAAGGTAAAAATCTATTACACACAGAAGCTGTTTGTTTCTTTTGTTTGTCCTTTGGGGTTGGTTTTTTTTTTCAGTAGGACCAATGCATTCTAAAAGCATCCAAAAATGTAGCAGGCATCTCATTTATGTGAAAGCAAGATGTACCCAAATATTTGACCGTTGAACTTCAGATGAAAACTTTCCTGGTATTTAACACCAAACTAAGCAGGAAAATATGTGAAAGAGGATCTAGTAAGGCTAGAGCTCTTGCAAATATTAGGATTAATGATTTTTTTTCATAACATACAAAATACTAAGTCAATTGATTCCCTGCTTCTCTTTCAAAGATGAGAGGTGTTGAAGAAATGGCAGTAATTATGTTTCTGAAGTATATTTGCTTCTTGATGCATCTGTTAAAGTGTGTGAATGTACTTTAGATTTTACTTTATTTATCTGTGATGTTGGCGGTTTCCTTATTTCCTTGCTGAAGAAAAGAATATAAAATATCATCTGAGTTGGTTAGGACAGTTCCTTGTTTAGTGACTAGAGCTACTTTGGAAACAAGCTGGCTATAATTAGAGATTTGAGTGTTGGTGCCTTCCCATAGCATTCCTCAAGTTATGTTGCAGTTGTAAAAAACATTTCTTGTGCCTGGCTTTTTTTGTAGGTTATTGTAGCTCCACATTTTAGTGGATGCTCACAGTGGTCATATTGCATATGCCAGTCATGAATTTTCAGGTGATTTTTGTTGTGCTTTTTAGATGATCAACAGTAGCTATTATAGAGCTTCATGGAGTCTTTAGAAACACTGAGCTTGGCAGGTGAAGAGCTTTCATTACATGATACCCTGTGTGAAGCCACTGTAGCAAGGAGACCTGCTTGTGCTGCTGGTAGTGTGTGCTCCTCTTTATCAGCCAGCTTTCTGAAGAGCTGATGGTGGTTTGTCCAGGTACGGTCCAGATATGTTGTGAACCACAGTGTTCCAGACTTGCTCCCTCTCTAAGGCAGCTAGAAACATGTCTGATGTAAACCTGATATGTACCTATATCCGGAGTTTGAAAATACATCATTTGATTACAAAATATTATTCTTATCAATGGAACTAATATTTGTTTGTTTTGCTACATTTCATAAAGCTTTAGTAACTTTGTGTTTTACTAAATTGTATCCTTAATTTTGGAAACTCCTGCATAAACGAATCTCTCAAAAAATTAGTGTTGTGGTCATCCACAGCTCCCCCCACCAAATATTTTAGTCTTTTTTCCTAGCATGTGACAGAGCTGTAGAAGGTGTTATGAATAGAAGCTGAGCAATGTCACACAATGAGCAATATACAATCTGTTAAGTGTTGTTTTGTTTTGCTGTGTTACAAGTGATTTGGACTGTGAAGAAATGAGAAGCTTAATCCTGCCAGGAAAACACAAAATCCTAAGAGGTTGAGAATTGTTTCTTGCTTGCTTACCTCGGGAAAACTGATTAGATGGAGTCTAAAAGGACTGAGAGAAGCCACAGACAGCAGTTCCTGGCTCAGGAACTCCTGTTCCTCTCTCAGAGATAAACCTCCAGAGCAGCCTAGCTGTGAATGCTCCGTTGGTCATGGGTCTCCTGTGGGTCTGTGTGATCCTGTGGCCTGAAGATGCAGTTGCTTAGTTGTGGTTTCTTCAGACACTCTGAATCTGGGAAGAAGAGCAACAGTTATACTGCAGTTGTCAGGATGGTGTATTAAGTGTAAAACTGAGGATTTACATTGCTTTCTGAGTGTAGTAGCAGGAGAACAAAGAGGTCAGGGTCTGTTAGGATAGCATCTAAGCAGTGCGTGGGAAGGAGCGCATTTTCTTACTGGTACTTCAGGGACTGATCTCCCTCATGGACTCTGGCTTCTCTTTTTCGGGAGGCTGATTGGAGTGAGTTATCCCCAAAACCACAGTTTTTTGTTTTATAGGAAACTTGTTGGCTTACTCTAAAAGATCATTTAGAAGTGAACAGCACTTACGAAGTGTGGATGTTCAAGGTAACAATTATTGGAATGAGTTAGGAGCTCAGTTATTACTTGATAGTGATGGTACTACATCTTACTGCAATCTTTTGAGAATAGTTGTAAGAAAGAGCTGAGAGGCTTATTTAAGGATGGCATTTCTGAGGCTTATTGAGATCCCGTGTTTTCAATATCAGGTCGCTAATGAAGAACTGTTTAATTCAATAATAGTGTCTGCCTTGCAATGCATTCTGTGACTGAGTGGTTCCACTTGCATTAGCTAGGATTAGATGGATTTTTGAATTTCGTGAAGAAGCTCTGTTTCTCTAAATAACATGTTGCTTCAATAGGGAAAGATAAATGGCAGAAGAGGTTTCCTGGCACAAGATTGTAGCAGTTTCTGGTTTTCTGTGTGTCTCTGAGGAACTGTCGTAAAGGAGCTGCATGTGCTGTTTATAAAGATAAGACAATAAGGGAATTAAGTTTTGTTACTTACCCATTCCAAAAGACGTGTACTTAAGAAAAGTGTGTTTCTAAGAGAACACAAGATTGAGCCATTTGTTTATCTCGTGCTGTGTTATTAATACCCTTAACACTGCAGTCTTTGGACCTCATGGATTTTGGTCTGTTTTAATACTCTAATAATGAAGTTGCTTTTAGCAACCCTTGAATTTGAGTTTTAAGATAATAAATCCCCTTCCTTTGGTAGGCATCTTGGTAAGTATGTACAGAAGTGTGGTGGAGTACTAAACACTACCATGGTATATTATAGTCAGCCACTATCTGTTATGAAAGTATTCCACTAATACTTGCTTTACAGAGTCAGCATTTATTTTATTTCTGTCTAAGAGGTCTTAGTCCACTTTTATCTCAGAAATTGAATATCTTAACTGTTAAAGCCTATGGCAGCAGTTTATAAAATGATGATTTTAAAGAAATCTAATGTAGTGGAACTTCTCCATTAAATAGAGGATTTTGAGGGAGAACAATTCTGTCATCTATGTTGCAGAATTTTTGTGAATTTTTTTTAAGGTAATATTTACTGTTAGATAACATTCTTCTGGGGAAAGAAAAGTCTGATTCATACACTGTCTGTGTTGTATGGTTTGTTTGTGTCCTGGGCTTAAACCACGACAGTTTGTATGCTTTAAGTAGAAGGAACTGAACATGAAATTACTATGCTTTGGAACTGTCAGTATAGCTTTTCACCCATGTTCTCTTCTTGAAAAAATACTAAAGTTTTAGCTACTACTGCTTTGTAGTTCTGTGAATTAATATGGATTTATTGTTGTCCTGTTCTCATTCAGCAAATAAATTATGGATGCATTTAGTCCATCTCTGCATGTTTTTTTTTTTCAGTGCAATGCGTGTGTTGTTGTCCAAGTTACCACGACCATGGATTGTTGATGAGAAGAAAGATGATGGTTACACTGCTTTGCATCTGGCAGCTCTCAATAATCATGTAGAAGTGGCTGAACTTCTGGTGCATCAGGTAAGACTTTTCTCAAGAGGATTTAAATGTCGCACTTCAGTTAACCATCTGATGTGAAAATAGTTTGCTGCAATCGCAATGCAGAAGCAATGGGGCAGGGAAGGACACATGGTCAGCTGTAAAGGTCAAGCTTGCTTTTGAGACCATTACAGTGGCCTGGTGGTGCAGAGGGACTGAAGAATTTGATACCAGATCAACAGTTTGATTCAACAGATCAACATCTGTACAGTGAATAACTGAAAGTATTTAATCATTTCTGCTCTCAAAATCTCCAAATTAGGAATCATATTCAGGGCTGTATTCAGTGCTCTAATGGACTGCCTTGCCTGTAGATGAGTTGCTGCGATGATAATGCTCTAACGCTTTGAGTATCTTTCAGGGCAATGCTAACCTGGATATCCAGAATGTTAACCAGCAAACTGCTCTTCACCTTGCTGTTGAACGACAGCATACACAAATTGTTAGGGTAAGTATCTTACTTGCAGTAAGCTGTATGGTTAATGGTACTTGACTTGAACTGCTAGTAGCTGTTAAGACATGGGTAGCTCATGAACATCTAAAAAATGATTTAATGACATGTAGCCATTGAATGCTTGTATGATTAATTTTCACCAGTTCAGAAACCTTGCAGCTTGCACAGAAGGTCAGCCAGCAATGTGAAGGACATTTCAGGAATGCTGAATTTTTGTACATGTTCATTATGGTTTCCTTTACACGGTTGCCAATTCCAGCATCCCTCCTTGTTGAATAAGGGAGAATCCTCTGTAACTTGTCCGAGTCTTGTGGTCCTGTAATGAGACCTTCAAGTAGCATTTTTGATGCCTCTTGCTGTCTGAGTAATTATTCTTACAGCTTTTGCGAATTGCAGCTAAGTGAAACATCTTTTCACAAGTTTAACTACTTTTCAGTCTTCTGAGAGTGTAACTCCCTGTTCTTAGCTTGGTAGAGCAGTAAGCAGTAACAGAAGTACCTTACCAGTGAAAGTAATGCTATTTGTTTTTTCTCTTGCGCAGTTGCAAAAGTTTATACTCCCAACTCAACAAAGCTGTGTTATTGGCACAGGAGGCTGGAGTCTGCCGCAGCTTACCTGTTCTGGCTTGTGTGCTCTGTCCATAAGGGACCTGTGTGACTCAGTGTTTGGGTTGCTAGCGTGGGCTGTTAAGGCTCAGAGAGAGTGCTCACTGCTGTAGATGATGCAAGTGAATGAGTGAATCCATCAGTCTGGTCTTGCCCCTTTGTATGATCATTTTGAATTTGTAGAGTGATAATCATATTAAAAGCTGTCTCTTATGCAGGCCTGCAGAGAACTGTCTTCCCTATGCAAACCTATATCTGCAGTTCTGTTTCATCATATTTTGCTGTAAGGTTTTTCCATCTCTAAGAGCTGATGGGTATGATCCCATTACAGTGAAATATGTGATATGGCCCTATACCTGGAAGTGCTTGCTACCAAAAGAAAGGTTTCCTAGAGTTAGTGTCACTTGCATCCTGCAAGTTATTTGGCAGCTACATTTGGTGAGCTCTTGTGCCATTCTGAAACCAACATGGTACCTAAGAATATAGTACTAAGGTAGCAGATGAGCAGGAAGATAGGCATGTAGAAAGACTAGTATATGTATTGGACCAACATGCCTGTGTCAGAGAATGTTTAAGTGAATGACCGTGTAGAGTATCCATATTTTAGTGTTGGATTAACTTTGAGAAGTCCTAAAATAACTCATGCAGCCATGCAAAGATCATGTTGTCTCTGTATTTCAAAATTAATTCCTATTGGATACCTTCCAGGGCTGGGTTGTACCCTCAGGCATCTGTGGAATAGTGGTCAAAGGTAGCAGGGTTCTTTTAAAAGCCCTGCTGCAATGACAAGGGCTGGTGGTTGGCTTTTTTCATTTATATTTTTAATTTATTTTATTTTCCTTTTTTTAACATCTACAGAGGCATTGAATTTCCAAGTAGCCAAGGATTTCCAGGTTGCTCTGAAAAGAGTTCTGTCACAGATTTTCTTCCAGGAGAAAGTTTTATGCAGTGAATAGCTACTTGCAGACACAAGATAGGAAAGAAAATTTGGGCCAAAGTCCATCTAGAAAGTGTAAGAAGTTGGGGAAAGACTGTTGTAACTATTACCTGGTTTCCTCGGTGTCACTTGTAGAAGAAAAGGTTAGGAAAAATGGTAAACTGCAGTCAGCTGCAGGCAAGTATTTCCTTGAAAAACAAGTTCTGAATTCCTTTTAAGCTTTTTTCCTTTTAGCCTTTTGTAAAGTCCAAGATTCTTTGGTTCTGAGGACTGAGATCCTTGCAAGCACATGGGTTCTGAAGAGGGAGTTTCCCCTCCATGTATTCCTGTTTCTAGACTATGCTTTTTGTCTCTACTGCTGATCTGAATTTTGCAGAGTAGCAAAAGCTCAAAACTAAAGTTAAAACCTCAGCTGCTATCTACAGGTTTCTGAATAGCAACAATAGATTTTTAGGGGCAATTGTTACTTGTCAGCATGTGTGATTTGTTGTGTTTAACAGTGTGTTTAAGAAAGTTCTGGTGCTTCGAATTATGGGAGGGCTGGATGCAGAGAGAATATGGAAAGGAGGGCCCGTGCAGCCTTACACTCGCTTTCAGGTCGTGTGACCTGGAACATGTGTCTAAAATTAGCCTTAAAGATGAGTCTTACAGTTCATTACCTTCCAAAGTGTTCTGAGATAGTATTTAATAATGACGTTAGGTTTTATGTCTTGTGCTGAATAAGGGTAAACCTAAGTACATGCTTAACTACTTTGCTAATGGGAGGATACTGTAAATTAGTGTGGTAGCTTTTTGATGTAATTGAACCCTAATAGTTAAGAATATAACCTAAAGCGTTGCCCTCTTGTTCTGTTTCTGGTATATTGCTGTAATATATTACATTGTTTGCAGGCTATCTTGTGAGAATTGGAGGTTTTGGACTGTAGGAAGAATCCTCTAGAATAGCAACTCTTGTAGCACTCAGACCACAGGCAAGCATTTTCTGCTGAAATAAGCTTGATATTTGAAAGAGATATTTGAGGCTAAGTTCAAAGTACGGAAAATGAATTTTAAAAAACTCAACTGTGAATTGTAGCAAGATGAATGAACAACCCTTTAGGACCTCCTGGAGCATCCTAAACCATAGTTTCCTGAAAACAGTTTTAAAAGGAATAAATAGCCTTTTTTTGAATTTTAAACTGGTTTCTCTCTCTTTTCAGCTCTTAGTCCGTGCAGGTGCTAAGCTGGATATTCAGGATAAAGATGGGGATACTCCCCTGCATGAAGCCCTGAGACACCACACCCTGTCACAGCTCCGCCAACTCCAAGACATGCAAGATGTGGGCAAGGTAGATACTGCTTGGGAGCCATCAAAGAACACAGTAAATAAAATGCATTTATTTATTCCTTCTTTTTTCTGTAAATTTGTCTCATGTATTTGTCTAGCTTGTCTAGTTCTGTACTGTTGAACTGGTTTTCGGCAGCATAAGTTTACATTGACATTCTGAATTAAACTGCATTGTAGGCAGAAATCATAGTGTTATAGGTGGCTTTTCGCATGTAGTCATTATCTTTGTTAAAGAAAAATAAGGTTTTTTAATTCAAAATGTATCTACAAATCTCTCTTCCATAGTGAACAGCCTGCCAAAAAATTAAAAGTAGCTTTTGGGGAAAGAGAAATAAACAGTATTACAGTACAGAATAAGACTAAAATTGTTTCCTGGTATTCAGCGTCTTGCATGACATCTTTGTAGCTTTAATTATTTATTTATATTATTATTTTTATTATTATTTAGCTTATATTATTTATTTCACCTTCTGAAAGTTTATTCTGTTAGAGCAAGGCATTCTAATCTTTATATGTTTATTGTTACATATCTTTCTGACAGAGTTCATTTCAGAAATTGTGCTGTAATAAGGAAATAGTCAAAGAAACTCCAAGTAATAAAGGTCAAAATCTTTTCTTGAAAGAAATGCTCACTTTCATATGTGTAAACCCCATATGAAATGATGAAATGTATAGTTTTGCTAAAAAGCAAAGGAGAAATAAAATTGTGAAGTGATTTGGATTGAGAAAAACAAGCAACATCTGTGTCTTTTTTTTCTTTTTCTTTAAATATTAGAGGATCAGATTTGCTGAATCATTAGTTATAATATTTTTTTCTAATTTTAACTGTGGGTGGTTTTTTTTGCATTTTATTTAAAAAAATAAACCCAACACCTATTAAAAAGCCTTTGATCAAAACAATAATTCCACTGTACAATAAATGTTTTCAGACAGGTTACTTCATGCCACTGAAATACACTGGAATAAACTTTGAAAAGAGATTTAAAATATGGCTGGCATACATAAGAACACATTTGTGTCCTTTTAAGTGAGAAGAGGAAAGCAATTACAACTCAGTTATTTTCAGGATCTGAAATGGACTCTTGAGAGGTGGTCAAAACACTTTATGTGCATGTATTTAATTGTGAAATGAGTGAACAGGAGATAAATTCTTTTTCTCTGATTCCGCATTTCATAAATAGGTTTCTCTGTTGCCCATGTTACTAGTAGAACCTGCTGACTTGCATTGGTGCCTGTGAAGGCTAGCACCCTCCAGGGGAGGGTTGCAGCCATACTAGGCACTAAGACATAATGGTTTGTTTTGTGCATCGCTTGTTGGGTTTTTTCGTTCTGTGTGCCTGAAATATTGTAGACTACCAGAGAAGTGTCATGGGATGCAGTGTTGCCCTCGTGTTCTCAAAGCATTCAGCATTCAGAGGCATTTTAGGACTCAAGATTTTCTTGAATAATGTTGATGACTGTTAGAGATGGAGGAGCCAGTCTTGGCATTATGTATATCCACTCCAAATGAATGAAATCATTTGATTTCTATTTTCTTCTTGAAGACACAGTAGTGGTTTCACTCAGGGACAGCTTGGAGCCCATAAGGTGCAAGTACAGAGGGCAAGAGAACTCTTGTCCCAGCAAATAAGAAAGGACTAATACCAAATTGTTAGGTATAACCATGCCTTAAAAAAAAATGGCCACTCTGCCAGCATCAGGGCAAATAGGCTTTCACTGAGCCTTGTGCTGCCTAGGCTGGATTACTGGTACGGTTCAACGTACCTGAACTGAAGCTGGATAAAATCTCTGCTTCATTTCAGCCAGTGCTGTAAATTGAGGTGCAGAAAAATGGTCTGAATTTATAAACAAAAATGTTCCATGATCTGGAGACCAAAAAATAATTTCTCTCCATAACATAGTGGTTTTCTTCATATGAAGTCTTACAAGCTGTACTGTTCTTACCTAATCATAAAAGTACATCAAAAGGACTATGAGTACTGAATTCATGAAGTGACCTTCAAGAGTCTCAGAGCACCTCGGTGATACTTACTAATATAAGAACTTGTTACTGAAAAAAAGCATGTAGACTGAGGTTTAAAATAAGTTGCTTCACTGGGAAACTGCGGCTGTATGTTGAGAAGAATAATCTTGCAGTTATCAAGGCAGGGTAAAGACTTTTAATACATTCTTCATGTGCTTGCAAGACATGGACCCAAACCAAGCCTTTTTCTTCACATGTCACCTCTGAGGGATGGGGGAAATAACTAGAGATGTTTTGGAAACTGTTTTCTTCATAGTTCAGACTTCAAAATATGCAGCCTTTCAGGCTGCCGTGACAGGTACCTGGCATTCAAATTTATTCCTTTATGTTGCTCTGTCTAACACACCTAGTTATTTAAATACTAAATGGTTGTTAATCAAGCCCATATTACTTCATTTTTAGGATTAATATTTGATGCCCAGCTTTTAGAAGACCAGCTGCAGGGATAGACTGTACAAACTGAAAGTGGCGTAGGAAGATGTACATCAGTCAAGTTGAGCACTGATACCAATTAATGGGAGAGAGGTGCATGCAAAATCCTGACTCTATCCTGGTGTCAAAGCCTTTACAATTCTGTAATTCAGCAGTTAAAACCCCCTGAATTGGAGCTGTCCCAGCTGTGCCAAAGCTGTTCCTTTGAATATAGTTTCATGTAGCGTGCTGAGAGATTTATAGCAGTTGCCAAAAGTTTCATATTCTATATAGTCTCCATTACACTTAAGCATTTTATCTACTTAAGCTGTAACATAAAAGATGTTCTGAGCAGGCCCGTTATGCTCCAGAGTAGGTGAATCCTCTCCTTGCTTGGCTATGGTAGTGAGCCTTTTCATTTTTCTGCCTGTCCCTGTGAATGGTGTGCAATAGATACACTGATAAAGAAATGTGTTAGTAGTTATAAAAGGGCAAAGGAGCATTACTTTATTAGGATGGGAGGGACAGGTACATGAATTTAAACCCCTCCAGACTGAGAAGGCAACTGAAATCAAGTCTTTCTGGGGCATGCGCTTTACTCACTAGATTAAAAATAAATGCACATTTGTTTCTCTGCCCAACTATGTTTTCAGTGCAAGTGTGGTGATTGTAGCTGAGCTCAGCAGTTTCAGTGTACTTAAAAGTGTATTCTTGATACACCCAGTGGGAATTTACAGTGCTCATGTAGAAGGACAATAACTTCACAAGTGATTGTATAGGTGTGCAGGAGATTGAATGCTTCTGTAGCTGACCTATTCCTTGCTGAATTTTAGTTCCTTAAAGGTAACTTTAGTATAACGGACTCGGTACTAAGCAACCACATGATTGCTTTGATTTTAGTGCTAGAGACTCCTCCTTGGGCTTACAGAATTATGCATGTATGTGTATATGTGCATGTGTGCATGTTAAGTAGTTTTCTTTTAGCCAAACTATTCCTAGCTGTTAAGAGTGTCTCTCAAATTGCTTGCATATTTGTTTTCTTCCAGTTAATAATGGGACTCGGCACTCAGGGAGCAGAGAAGAAGAGTGCAGCATCTATTGCCTGCTTCCTGGCAGCCAATGGAGCTGACCTCAGCGTTCGTAACAAGAAGGGTCAGTCTCCTCTTGATCTCTGCCCTGATCCTAGTCTCTGCAAAGCATTGGCTAAATGTCACAAAGAAAAAGTCAGGTTTGTATATTTGTATATGTAAAATATGCAGTTTCCAGTTCTTTGCTTTCCACAAATTAACTGTGATGTATTTAAAATGTTGTCTTTTTAGCAATAGTGTCAAAACATACAAGCTTTCTCTTGCCTTTCAGTGAATTCTTTCTTTTCTGTGGTACGTTGACTGCTATTTACAGATACATTAGCAGAAACTTACGCAAGTCTCACAGGACTTTCACAGATGTTAAGATGGGAGGGAAGAGAATGGAAGGGGACAATGTGCAGGTGGAGGCAGGCTACCCCAGAAAAGGGCAGGGGGTGGGGTTGGTGGTGGAAATCACTGAAAGAATAAGCACTGCAGCCGGGTTGCCCAGGTAGGTTGTGAAACCTCTGTCCGTGCAGGTTTTGGAGACTCAAACAGGCAAAACCCAGTATAACTTTGTGTGAATTAACTGTTGACTCTGCTTTGAGCTAGTGACCTGAGTACCTGTCAATCTGCACAACTGTGATTCTGTAAAAAGAGGAGGGGGATAAGTCTGATGTCTCGGAAGCACTTTTCATTGAAATCATAATCCCTAGACATGTTATGTTACTAGTGCATATAGCATGAGAAGTCTCAGCTTGCTGATTGTCCTAGTTGTGTTCCTAGTTGTGAATCTTGTGTGGTTTATGTGATTCTCCTCCTTAATTCCTCTGTGGAAATTAAAACTGATACAGATACCATTTTTGATAATGCTGCCCTGGTGTTTAAGGTGCTTATTTTCTTCAGGGTCTTTCTGTCTGTCTTTGCCTCGTCCCTGTGTGGCTGTTCTTTCTTGCCACCTTTTATGGGCTTATGAGGGCTGTAGGGGAATGAGCTGGTTAGGTTCAACACGCGCTCCCTCTGCTGGATGAGCAGCGGCATAGGACAAAGATCGGAGGTGCATACACCGTGCGAGTTTGGGGATTCTTCTACAAGCCCGTCGTTTGCTAAGTATTGGAAGTGTATTCAAGATTAAGGTGTTACACTGTGCAGTTCTGAATGTACAGGGTGCATATCTCAAGAGAGTAAATCCTTAGGATGGGAGGGAAGGGTTCTCTACATTCATGAGATGTTATCCTAACTTATGTGGCGTGTTTCTGTTCAATGTCTTTATCTGAGTGTGTGACCTTGCACTCTGGTGCCAACTATACATTTGGAAAAATGCAGTTCACATTGGTTTATGGTGATACAGTGATGCCTGAATGCATAGGAGTATATAGATACAGCCAGTTGATATTTCTTAAAATGAGTTTGACTGCAGGTTTCTTTGTAGTGGCCAGGTTGGTTCCCGAAGTCCATCTATGATCAACAATGATTCTGAAACCTTAGAAGAATGTATGGTGTGTTCAGACATGAAGAGAGATACTCTGTTTGGCCCATGTGGACACATTGCCACATGCTCTCTGTGCTCACCACGGGTGAAAAAATGCCTCATCTGTAAAGAACAAGTTCAGTCTAGGACAAAGGTAAAAAACTCTCAAGTCTATTGGTTCTCTTCCTGTTTTTAATGGAAAAGTAAAACAAAGAGGTCAAGGAAAAGTGTAGTATGTTTTAAACGGTATTTTGCCTTACAGGTGTCTCACTGGTTGGAGTTAATTTTGCCTTATAATCCTATCATGTTCCAACATTATAGGTTACTCTCTTCTGTTTGTCTGTACTCATGTCCTCCCCGCACAGGTCCTCAGAATTGCGTTTTGAGGTGCTGTATTAGTTAAAATAACACTGGATGGAGCTTCTTACAGTCCATATGCCTTGCCAAAAAGAATGTAAATGCAAATTAATGTAGGGAGCAGGAGATAAACTTCTCTTGTATATATGTTCATTGTTCTTTACAGATTGAAGAATGTGTAGTGTGTTCAGACAAAAAGGCAGCAGTGCTTTTCCAGCCTTGTGGTCATATGTGTGCCTGTGAGAGTAAGTAAACTTGATGGAAGTTCTTTTTTGAAGTAATCTTGAAACAGAACATTTTTAATTACATTGCTAAAAGTTCATTAGTAATCTGATTTCAGGTCAGATTATTTTCTGGATGTCTTGTTCAAATAGGATGGGAGAGAGTCTCCAAATTTGTGTAGTTTATAAGACCCACTACTGATTCACAGTAACTGTCATCATGTACGAGACGATCATTTGCTGTTTGTAGAAGAATTACAGCCTCCTTTCTAGGTTTATATCAGAAGATACAGGTTTGCTCTGTAAGAAGCCATACCTCTTTGCCCCTGGAGCATTAGGACAGTAAATGAGATCCTTTGTTCTAAAGGAAAAAGCAGGTAGTGATGACATTCTTGGAAATTCTGGTTTCAAATGTGTATGATTTTACTTAATTTCTGTAATTCTTGTGGAATAGACATCCATTTGGAGAAACAGGAGCCTGCTCTCTTAAAATATATTAGAATAAGATAAACAGAATAGCTTTACTTTGATTCCCAAACAAGACATTGTTTATAGGTGTGATTTTGCATAAAATTATGTGAAGATGAACAGAAGTAGTTGTTTGTATTATAAACATTTATTATGGCATTGCTGTATAGTTATTATGAATAAATAAGCTCTTGATAGGAAGGAATAAAAATAAAATAGTGGGATTCAGAGTTGATTTATTTCTCTGTCCTCTCAGACTGTGCAAGCTTGATGAAGAAATGCGTACAGTGTCGGGCAGTGGTTGAGCGAAGAGTGCCTTTCATAATGTGCTGCGGAGGGAAAGGTACAGAAGATACCACTGATGATATTTGTGAGTGACTCCAAAACCCATTCTCTTTCACATTCCCCCACCTGCTTTGTATTCTTTTAAATGACCTAATTTTTTTCTCTCCTTCTTAAAGAAAAGTTTAATAAAAACTGTGTTAAGCCAGTTTGCTGTTTGCACTGCTTCCTACATTGGTAGCAGCAGATGCAGTGGTAACACTAGTCACTACACTAAAAGGATTCCTTCCAGCTGAAAAATATATGACTCTTGGAAGCTTATTAATGAAGGAAAAGCTGAAAATAGCCAGTCCAGATGAGCAAATAAGTATATCCTTTTTACTTACGGAACTCTCTTAATTGATAAAGGAATAGTAAATATTTTGCATCTAGGTACAAGCAACTTTCATGACAAATTGTTCAGTTTTGCATCTCCTGCTTTGACTAGGTTTTTAAACTTCCTGTGACATCTCTCAATTTCTATTTATTATTTGTATTTATTCTGTATGTGTGGTATGCAGTGTTTGAATTGAGTTTATGTGAATTGGAATATTAGATCATTCTTGTCACACTGTTCCTAGATAAATAAATATAAGAATAATCTTTTTAAATCAGGTTTTTAATACGCGGGAATTTAAAATTTGTCATTTGAAATACTTATTTCTCTTTGTTTTACAGTAGCGTTGCTTCCCGGATCAGTCAAATATAGGGATATTGATCTGAGCTTGTTCGAATTTTGAACAAACTACTTCTGATACACTTGTGCAATTCCCCAAAGAGAATTAGCTATGTAGATAAGAAGTCTTTTCAGTGTGAAAGGTTTGGCTTTATTTTTGACATGCGAAGAAATTTATTCCAAGAACTTCACTGGCAGATAAGAACTCTGAGAACATTAAGGGGCTACAGGCATGTTGAGCATCATTATTGAGGAAATACTTGTCAAAGAAGTGTGGCTTCTAAATGCAAATAAATTCTCTATGAATTGAGCTGCAGTGATGTCACACGGAATTTAATTAGATTACCAAATATATTTGAGTAACATTACTTCAGATAATGGACAAACTGTAGTCAGTACACTGGAAATAATTGTTCCTGTTTCACTGGATCGATGCATAATCACATATCTTTATTTTGTCGAAATTACAGCAAGTGGAAACATTCCAGTTTTGCAGAAAGACAAAGACAACACCAACGTCAATGCAGATGTACAGAAGCTGCAACAACAGTTACAGGACATCAAGGAACAGGTAAAGGTCCTGGATACAAATTTTATTGACTGCTGAAATAACTGAAAAGGCCAATGAGTTTTCTGTTATTTAAACCAGAATAACATGTTGATGAAGCGCTTCAGTTTTAACTAAATAACCAATAACTTTCGTGTGTGATGTGGCTTGTATGTCTTCTATATACAGGTTAAAAAAAAATAATCGAGAGGCCATGTTTGGTAATCCATCAATTAAAGCATTTGTGGTGTTGTGACTAAAGAAGGATGGCCTGCCTGTTTAGGTGACATGAACAGTAATAAAAGTTCTTCAGTACCAATCTCAATCTGGATTCAGTATAGTAGTCCGCTTTATTCTGTGTGCTAGTACATTGCACACGTAAAGCTGTTTGTATTATTTGTTCCCTGGAAGATTACATGACATAAAGGGGAATGTTTCCAAAGCACGTCTTAACGTTGCAATCTTGGGTAATGATACTGAAAATGTGATGTCAGTTTAGTACTGGATCGTCTTACTTAGATCGTATTTATTAAAAAATCTACTTTTTGTGTCATGGTGGGATAGGAAAGTCCACACACTTTAAGTCAATATGAAGTAAAAATGTTACTTAAAAAAATATTAAGCTTTCAGGTTAGTCTCTGGGTTATGCTATAGCAGTGATCTGCTATGCTTGAGATTTATTTATTGTTAAATTTCCTAATATATATGTTGCATATTTCATACTGCATCAGTGCTGCCATTGACTGTGTAACCTGTCAAAATCTTTCACAGACTATGTGTCCCGTTTGTCTGGACCGTCTGAAGAATATGATCTTTCTCTGTGGCCATGGAACGTGTCAGCTTTGTGGAGACCGAATGAGTGAATGTCCCATATGCCGCAAGGCAATTGAACGAAGGATCCTTTTGTATTAAGTAGCGGAACCAGTGTATTTTGTTAGCTTATGAAATTGTAAGGACATTTGGATGGTTTAAATCTGTAAGTTTGAAACGTAGTAAAGGGTTCTAATGAAAACATTTCTAATACTGTAGCACAGGTTCATTACATGGTAATTGTTTAAAGACTGTGAACACACCAAATAAGAGAACAGTATTTGAACTTTACTCTTAAAAAACATCTAAGCCTGAAGCTAATTTAAAGCAATCTTTTTTGGGTTTTGTTTTGTTTCTTTCTTTCTGTTGCCTCCTTCTTAAATCTTAAAGGAACAATCTTATTTTGGTTTTGTTCAGGTGTTTTTTCTTAATGTATGCATCAGGTGCAAGTGATGTAAAGGTTTTGGGGGTTGGTGCTTTTTTTGTTGTTTTTTGGTTTGTTTTATTGTCAGTTAATATCAAGTATAAATATTTAGGATTTTTTTTTGTTTAATGCTTTTCTGGAGAACTTTGACTTTTCTGTGACATTTATGATTCACAGTAATTTCTGTCTTGAAATATACGATATTGCAAAATCAATACAAAGCGTATACACAAGAGTAATAAATATAATAGTCCCATAAGATCAGGTCTCAAAATACAACGCTGAGGTAATTCTTACTTTATCGTGCCCTTCATTGCTGAGGACGGGTTGGGAAAGAAACAGTAAAAAGAAAAAAAAAACCTAGTTTAGAAACATTATGTTCCCAAAACTGCACTTTAGTCTATCAGGTTCATACTAACTTAAATAGTGAACTTCTTAATTCTGCTAGCCACATAATTTTGTATGGAATTACTTTTTACTTAACTGAAAAGGAAAATATTTGAGCAACTGGTTAGTTATCCATTTCAGATGAGTGAATTTGATCAGTTGTAAAGGAACACATATACGTATGCAGGGCCATTTAAAAATTGTGGGTTTAAGAATTAGGAAAAGTTAGATATTTTTTTCAGGATTTCCGTGCTTAAATTAGTTTTATTATCTCCAGGCAGACAGTATCAACAGCAAAAGAGAAGATTTAACTTTGCTTATTCATCTGAACAGGGTGTTAATACCAGAACTTACCTGTGAACATTACTGGGTAATACTGCAAATGAAGATACTGCTGACAGAGCAGTGGATTTTGTGAGCCATGCTTAGGTGAGTTGAAGTTGGCTTAAGGAGTTAGCTGTCACTGATGTGAGAAACAGGTGTTCTTGACCCCAAAAATGCTACTGTCAGGAGCTGCAAACTGTTAATGATTTGATGATGAGTACATCCTTCTATCTTTTTTGGATGGAAGAATGTATGCTGATTTACTGATCTTGTAGCTAAAAGGAATGTGTTCTTACTCCTAAGTGATTTGGCAGATATTTAAGTACATAGTTTATGTAGCCCTTTGCTATTGTGCATTTAGATGTGCTGTTGCAGAACAAGAAGGAAATCCATACTGGAGTCACTTAGGTGCCTTACTTGCAGCTAAGATTAATTTCTTATTCTAATTGTATATGTCAAAAACATGGAAAAAGGAATAGTTCAGGAAAAGGTCCAAGTAAGGATGAAGGCATAAAACTGTGGTCTCTACAGATAAATCAACCTCAGTCTTTTGAAGCTTATGTTGATATGCCTGAATTGTGCAAACATTGGCAAAAGTCTCAGAAGAATGCTGCTAGTAAAATGTAGAGACAGGTGAACTCTTAACCAGTAAGGTTTAAATACTGAATAGAATTTTCCAGGAAACAGCTACAGTGATACATTTTTCCAATGTATGTAGAGTGACTTTTCACATAGCAAAGTGATGTAATATGTAGCCTTTCTATAGCCTTCTTTAAGCCTGATCTGGAATTGCAAATGTTCATCATTCACTGGACACAGTCTCAATCTGGATTCAATACAGTAGTCTGCTTTATTCTGTATACTAGTAGTCATCTGTTCTCAGATAATCTGTGTGTCTGTCATCTTGGCCAAATGAAATAGCCCTCCCTTTTCTTGCTTCTTGGGTCCCTATTCTAAAACACCAAAATTTTGAGGAGCTTTGGAAAGTTTTTTGATAGAAGGCTGTTTTTTAGTTCAGCATTTCACTGTCTCCACTTAAGTTCTGAGGGCACCTGAGTCTTCGCTGCAATTTTCATTTGGCCAATATGCATGTCACAAAGTCTGGCATGTTTGACAGCTGAGCTTTCTGTAGTAGGCTTCAGTTTCCTGTTAGTCTTCTCCTAAAAATAATTCTATAATAGGACGTGCCATTTGACAATCCATTCTGAGTTTTAGTTTGTAAGCGTGAGATCTTTACCTGGGTTTCCTCTGGTTCTGGTAGACATGTTTGGAATATTGTGTCCTATTTATTCTTCAAGGGGACCTCTATAAACTGTTTTCAGCACAAAGACAGGGTGGATTTCTTCTTGGTAACACAGCTCAAAACTGAAACCTCAGTATAGCAGTTGCCATCTTCCTAATTCTTTTTCACTGGATAAAGCCAAAACTACTTGAAAGTATTCCAGCTTAGCATCAATTGAATAATTCAGCTGAGTAAGAATTGATGATGTCCAGCATCCTGGATGGGAAACTGGAGTTGAATGTTAAATACTCCTTGTCTGCAGGAGGCATATATTGTAGCATAGATAGTAAGTGCTCTGTTAGGCCTGTACTTTTCAACAGAGAAGCTACAAGTTACTTTATAACACTCCTAGTATATGGGTACCATTACAGTCATGTGGGAGTAGAGACAATGACCAAGGGTATTGCTATAGGAGGAGCTTTAGTCTCCTATACGCTGGTCACACTAGATGTATGTGACTGTATGCAAGTTTGTGATTGGACTCATTCAACAATGTTGTGTGCTAGCTGAAATTAAAGTATGTCAACTTAATGGTACCAAGAGAAACAGCTGAATTAGAAAAATTAGGTGAGCTAACCAAGATGCTTGAATTACTAATACAGCCATCTTATTAACAAGTGGAAGAGCTGTGTCTTGTATTAGGAAAGCTACACAGTGCTTGCCTTTCAAAACAATGAGGAAAAATATTTGCAAATCTATGTAATTTATGGAATTAGATACTTAGATTCACACACTGTCTTTGGATTCTGATGTAGAAGGTGAACTAGTGTTGTTGAGGAAACTATTAGGTTCATTCACTCAATTTAGCCTGGCATCATCTGTGCAGCTTGCACAGAGTGCAGTTTAGTTGTATAACAATCAAAGGATGAAAACAGAAGCAGCTCAGCTGCAAGCCAGAGGGGATAATAACAAGTAGGAGAGTTAAGCTATGTCATTGAGCCTCTGTATTCAGCAAAAGTTGAAAGTGTAAATCCCCTTATTATGTAAAATTTGCAAGCTTTGTTTATTATTGTTGTCTCCCAGTACTTACTAGCAGTTTGTTTCTTGAAACCATCAAGAAGGTGTATAATAATACATATTTTTCAGGTGTGAGGTATGCTCAGATGTTTGGTTTGGGGTTTTTTTCATTTAGTAAAGTATGTAAACTTTCACATCAGTACACAGTGATTTAAAGTAAGAAGGCTACCTTAGAGGCTATCAGGATATGCTAAATAGCTGTAGCTTGTTTACTTCTGTATAACTGTATTTGACATTTTTTCCCCAAACCGACTGGCTATCACTTACTATACCCCAAGCTCATATGGCACTTCTCAAAATTTGGGCTATTATTACCTACTTCCCATTTGTTGAAATACTGTGCACTTGCATGTTGGAGTTTGGACGAACCCCGTTTCGCTGGAGTAGATACTGAAAATTACTGTGTCAAGAGAAGAAACAAGTTTATTTGTAAATATCAAAGTTTGAGGAGGTGTTCTTAACTTGGACTGAGTGAGGATATGGCAGATTTGCACAAGTACTTGTGCCTTGTTAGCTTAGTCTTACAATTGTTATTATAGCCTCTTACAAAGACATGAAATGGTCTTTTAAAAACAATCTAAGTACTTATTGTATAGATATTTTCTAGAGGTGGGAGTTTTATGTATGCCTAATTATTTTTAGCAGTATTAATTGCAGTTTGTGTAAACACTAAATTGTTTGAAGAAGCTGCTTTGAGCTAGTGATCTAAGCTTCCTCTGCAAAATTAAATGTCAGAAACTTCATTTTACTCTTTTGGTAGCAGCTGGTGAACTGAAGAGCCTGTCCTGTTCTTTGTGCTGCATGAGTCAAGTTTTCACTTAAAAAAAAAAAAGCCCAACAACACTACAGCCTAACTTTTAGCAGTGCTACCTCCTTTCTGTCGAAGTACTGAATTCTTCTCTAGTTGTTCTGTGTCTTTGGGAAGGGATGGCGAAACACGTCAGTTTTGGTTTGCTTCATCAGTTTTGATGTCTGAATACAGTGTGAAGGCTGGTTTTGGTTTTTTTTTTAGTGACTGTATAAACTACGTACGATAGAAGTGTGTGATTTGCCACAATGTACATTGTATTTCATTCTTGTGTAAGTTTCTGGAATTTGTATTATTGTATTTTTACATATTTCATAATTTGTGTTGACAAAGCAAAACTGTTAACTGCAGAAGTGTTAGTGTGTGCCATTTTTATAGCTAAGCCTGTGGTAAATATGAAAGTTCTGACTCAGGGCTTTTTAACAGCTTAAAAGTTCAGAATATCCTTCAGCACATCTTGGAGAACGTTAGAGAGATTTAATGACTGTACAGTGCCTTGAATAGAACTATTGAATGGGCAGCAGCCATAGAGTCCTTACAGAATGCAAGCATCTTTCAAATCCAGTTACTGAGTTGATAATATAATTGTAATAACCCTGCCATGGATTTATAAACTTGTATATACATTCTCTAAAGCAAAACTGGCAAGCTTGGGTATTGTTAAGCTTTCTGAAAGTTGTTTGTTGCACCAGTCATGGGGGCCTGAAGGGCATAGTCAGTTTTACAGAAGCAGTATTTGATGCAAAGACAGCTGATAAAATGTCCTGTATGTGACATTTTTACTGTGAGCGGGGAGGTCACTGTATAAGCAAACACTTTACTCTGGCCCGGTAAGTCGTTGTAAGGGGGAGAGAAATAATTGCAACAAATCTGTATATTTGCATGCAGTTTCGTAGTTACAAAAGTTTTAGTCTCATCTCTGAGCTTCTAGGAAATACTTTCTTTGTCCCAAGCTTTAGTGTCCTTATGAATGCAGACTGTTCATATTAGGAAAGAGGTTTGATTGAACCACAGGAACATTTTTGCTTTTGTTAAAAACAACTTTGTATTTTCAGTAAATTGTAGATTTTGACATTACTGTTTATTGGAAAAAAATAAGGTTGTGTGAATGTAGTGGATTTCTGTATGCAGATAGCATTATATAATTGCTTTCATTAAAACTGCTTAGCAAGGTCTAAGCTTTTCAAAGGAAATGCTAATGTACTGTATGGTTAATAAAACATTATATGTGATGTATACTGACTTTTTCAAAAGCTTTGATTTAAAAGTGTAATTGGACTGAATTGATACTTTTTTTTGTGTACGCATCATTGGGAAGGGAGCTGTGGCTTGTTTGACTTCCTCCTCCTTAGCTGTAATGATGTTTGATGTCACCACAGAATTAGAAGATCGTATACCTGAAGCAAATGTTTGGTAAGCCTGTTAGTTCCGGACATACAGTGTTCAAAAGCACACCAGAGTTTGTTTATTGAGAAAGTTTGCATTCCAAACTTCAAAAAAACCTCTGGTTCTTTATAATGTGTCCCTGAAAAGTGAGTTTGTAGCAACATCAGAAATTCTATGTGCCTTTGAATCTCCCAGATACTCAAGTATTGTGTAAGCAGCAGTGTAGATGTATGAGAAGTGGATTATGTTGTAACAACAAAAAGATTGATTTAAAATTTTCATCTATTGCATAGATTGCATTTTTTATGCAAATATGCAGTTCATAATAGTGATTGGAGCTGCTGTTAAGTTTTTGTTAGACTCCTGGTTTACTTATAATTGAATGGCCTTTACAGATCTGGCTATGGGAATGTGATCATCTGAAAATCTCCTGCCAGATACAGTAACTTCTGTATTCTGAGACAACAGTTGTTGCATCGTTGTTTATACTTTTAGAGTCAATTTAATGGATGCATTAAAAAATACATACCTATGTAATGAAAGGAAGCAAAACCAACCAGACTTTAATGGCTTAGTGTTTTAATTTATCATAGTGTACAGGTGAAAAATGAATTGACAGAATAAAAAGTTTGTTGCTCTCTTTCTCTGTTTCTTTTCATTTTTCAAAATTTCTTCAGCTTTGGCTTATATGATACTTCTATATGAAAACATATTTCCAGATACCCTTTTATGTTCTATTTAAAAACAATTGATGCAAATTGTCAAATACATTATAAGTAGCCACATGATCCTTGCTTTGGGACTTAAAAGCTGCTCACACACCTCTCCATAACTGTGCATTGAAAGTGATGGGGAGCAGCATTGGCATAAGTTTAAGACTTGGTCTCTGTGAGCTGTTGGGTTTCAGCCACTGCTGTTGGTTGCAATGAAAACTGCTGGTTTTGCTAGTATTTGATATTGAAGTTTTCAGATTTTGAGAAGGCTGCTTTGTACCGTACAATGAAATTAATATAATATTTTGTAATCAGTTTCTATATAATCCACTTTCCTGTTCTAGCTAATCCCAGCTGTATCCACCTTGCACCCTTCCATTTGGACAAGGATAGTGAAATTCCCTGAAGATTTATTTTTTGTTTGACATTTAATTAAGTGCAGAGGGTGGTTCTTCATGGGTGTACTCTTTTATTTTAGGAAAGAAAAATTAGTATCAATATTTCAGTAAAAAGATAGAGCCTTCCTTTTCATAATATGGAAAGGGGTTTCAGTTATGAAGATCTTGTTCTTGTGCTTTGTGCAGCCCTGTTAAAGTCAACAAAGTAGCATGAATTGAAAAGCTTTTACTTGAAAGAATGAAGCCTAGCAACTGTTTTTAATACTTACGGAAAGGTTTTGGCTGAAAAATATTTTGGGAATTTAAATATTTTGCTCCCTTGGCAGTAATGATAGTAGGATGTTCAGGCTCTCTAGGGGTTAATAAGGTTTTGTTTTTAAAAGCAGCCTTTACAGAATGATGCTATGATGAATTGCTAGTTGATAATATATAAATGTTATTCTGCAACAATGCACATTTTCAACTTACAGAAAACTTAGTATAAAATCTATTTCTTACTATTAGGATTTGTTGATGCTTAACTGGCCCTAAAGAAGATAGTAAAAACCTCAATTTCTGCAAAATTTACTAAAATTAGGAAAATACACTTGGGAGACTATACTGACCCCATACAACATTATATAATAGCATTTCACTGAGTTTTCCTTAAAAATAAATCTGCAGGAGGCAAGTAGGCAAACTTAAATCTGAGCCCATTTCCCCAGTGACTCTTGTGCATCCTGTGATGCATGAGTATTTTTTCCACACGGGGTCAGTAGCACCCTCTGTTTGCGACAAGGGTTTTTGTACTATAAGCACAAAGCAAACAAGGGATAAGGATAATGATGATTGCATTAATATGTGGGTGGACCAGACCTCACTTGTCCCCTTCTTCAAGCAGGCTAAGTATAATTAGCTTATTTGCTGACTTCAGTAAGCACCATATTCTATCCTCTGACTCTCATGTGACATGAACATTGCTACTATTGATTAGGGCAAAGTTCCAGTGGAGTGTTTACCTTTAGCTCTAGTTGAAAGTATTCATTTAGTCTAGCTCCTTTTCAAAAGCATGCAGTTGGAGCAGATAAACTATATGAGACAGCTTGTCCAGCAGGCAGGGGAAAAGAATTCTTGTAAGTGTCCCACATATTCTTAATGATAACCACAGTCTCCCTAGAGGGCTAGAGCTGATTAATCTTTTTCACCCTATAGTAACACAGATTCTAGTTAAATATGCTTTGAAGCCTATCAGCCTGTGCAGTGGAAGGAATGTCCAGCTTCTCAAGGCTTCCTGGAGTATGCAAGTTTCTTGGAGACAGAAGTTTGAAGTAACTCGTTATCTTTCTACAAGAGGCTGAACAGACCAGACAGCTATTCCCTAGAAAGAAATTTCCAGCCCTTGTACCAAAACCATATTTCACAAATGGGAATCTAAGATGTCAGTGTCATTCAGGTTGGCACAGGTTCTTCCTTAACACTTGCTGAATTAACAAGGGACCTTCCTTACCTTCATGTTTGCAACTTGTTATTCTCTATTTCGCATCTGTTATGTTTCTGTGTTTCACATCTTCAGTGCTTGTATCCCCCAGTACTCAAGGCCTCCATTTCAATTCTTTGTGTCTCTTCTTTGGTGTCATAACTGTGCCCCTTCCTTCTTGATCTGCCCCTTTTCAATGTAGTTTCTCCGTTACACTGAGTCGTTGTCACAGAGCTTTGGCATAAGTACAGTGGGACCCTGTCCTTGTGTCTGCCTCCACTCTTAATAGCATTTACTGATGTGAGGGATTCCTGAATTCAGTCATAGGAAAATTTCATATGAAGTTATAGACATCTCTTATTTCTGTGTATTGGCAGTGTAAGAAAGAAGTTTTGGCTACCACCTGAGGAAGGTCGCTTCTTTTTGGTCTAGTTGCAAGTGTTCTCAATCATATGGGGAAAATCAGGAACAAAGTATTTCATGGTTGGTTGGTTTTAGTTTTGTGGGTATTTTTGGTTGGTTGGTTGGCTGTTTTTCTCCCTGTCACGGTCGCTCCACACCAAATCTCCTTGGAGTAACAGGTCCTGTAACATGTCCTGTAACTATTCCATGGGTGGAGAGGGAAGGTGGGTGAGTTACAAGCCAGTCCCTGATGCAGAAGTTACAGATCTGCGGTTCTACCTAATACAGTTCTCTTTCCATGACGCACACGGGGGATCTGAAGGGCTAAGTGATTGTAACTTGGATTTACTGTGAACTGTGTCTGACTGCAAACAGGCAGTGGTGTGAAAAAGCTACTGCAGATCAACGATCAACTGCTCAATACTGAGCTGTGTGAGGCGCTTGCCTTGCAGCAGGCAGTAGTCGGAGGCCACTTGCGCTTCTAAAGTGTTGCAGCCAAATAGGGTTGAGTGGACCAAGCCTTCTGGGAATCTCCTTGTCCTGAGCTGACATTGCTTTGTTGGTAAGTAACGTGGAAATGAATTCGATATGAAAAGCGTATCTTTGTTAACAAGGCTGGGATACCAGACATTTAATTTTAGGCTTTATTTGCTATGCTGAATCAAATGGTGACACCAAGATTTGGCAAGCCATTGTTGAGCACTCCAGGAAGAGTAAACCATTGGCTGATTTCATAGTTTTGCTTTTGCAGGAGTTTCTCAACTTTGAGGAGGTACTCAAATAGTCTTCAGAAGAGAAGAAAAGAATCTGGACGGGAGGATTTACCACGAGAAGTGTTTTTACTTTTTTTCCCCCATCACCCTGTTCTGGATGGGAGCTGTGCCTAGCTTTCCCTTACTGTGCCAGTTTTCATTAGGCAAAAAACTGCTGCCATAATCGCTGCTTGCTGTCTGGATTGGCTGGAAGCAAACATATCCCGTGTGGGTCTGTCGCATCTGTTCACCACCGCCACCCTACCTCTCCCCAGAATGCCCCTTCACAGGGTGTGAGGGTGCTCCTGTGGGCCTGTAAGAGAGCTAGTGTTATCCTCTTAGCTTTGCCAGACAAGGAAAGGCCTTCATTCTCTAATGTTGATTTGGTCTGGTGTTTTTCTTTCTGTCCATCTTCGATTATCAAACGCAGGACTGACTTACCTTTTTTAGATGGCATGTCATTTTGAGATGAACTCGAAGTGAGCATCACTGGAATTTTTGGATTTGGCCTGTCCTTTCCTACAAAATTAAGCCTGATTTATCAGGTCCAGATGTTTAACCGTTAAGCTAGCCAGCTTGAATGCTCACAGGAGTGAGAATGCTCACATTAATAGAGATGGCTGATGGCTCGGGGCTGGCAGGTTTTTCTAGGGAAGATAGATAAAGTCCTGGCATAGCCTAGGTTACGCTCCTCACTGTCATGGCCTAATGCTAACTTGGGCAATGCTGTGTGAGCTGCAGTGTTACGCCTTTGCTTGGAGGGTAGGTATGGCTTAAGATGTCTTCATGGCACAATGCTATGCAAGTACTATCTAGCAGTGAAAGCAGAAGTGCAGTCATCCATGATAACACAATATTCTTCATGAGTTAGCACATCTGGCCTTTCATGAAGGGTAGCCTGAGAAGAGGTCAGTAGTACTGCAGGGAACCTGGACACGGACCACCACATGGCGCATGTAACCCAAAACTCTAGAACCAGGTTGCTAAGCAGCTGTGTGTTTCCTTGCACTGGTCATCAGTGGATTAGAAACCAGAGTATCTAAAAGGCACCAGCTTTCAGTGTTTGAGTGATAGTGACCCTCTCCACCACCCTTCAATAATTTTTCTCTTGATATGGAAAGAACATTTGAGGTAAGAAGGGAAGCTAGCAAGCCTGCCTTATTTTGCTATGAACTGTGTATATGCAGCACTGAAGATAGCTGTGAGTCTGGGCAGCCAAAGGAAAATAAGGGGGGTGGGAGGAGAGAGAAGTCTTTAATGATATGTTATTGATGGAATTTCTAACCCAGAGGAGAATGCCTGCCTCGGAGCTGAGGTGGGTAGTGCTACCCACAGCAAGTACTTGCTTATGCACAGTTCATTTTCATTTCATTGTTCAGGTCAAATATAAGCTGGTGGCTCCGTTAAGTGTGGTGACTAGCTGGGAAGAGCAGTATGGTTCTGCTGAGCACGGCTGCCAAAACCAGGGCAAGCTGAGGGAGAGCGGTTTGTCAGGACAGCTGTGGTCTGACACAGCTTTCTTATCAAAGGAAGGATTTTTCACTTCGGGAGGAAGTTTGGCTGGGAAGGTGTTGGATAACACTTCTTTTTTCCGCTCTGGGGGAAGTCCTGTATAAATGTCTTTTCTATGAATGTAATAGTCCTGCTTCTGACCCTCCTCTGGAGAGAACGTCAGTGGCCGTAGATGTGGGAAGTAATGTAAACTTGACTAAAATGCTTTTAATTGGACTAGGTCAGCAGACATACCTTGCCTGCTCACAGCCAGGAGCTATTTGGTCTTGGCTCATGCCATAGGGCAGGCAAAAAGTAGTTCTCTTTTCTTTCCTTTTTTTTTTTTTTCATTCCAAATATTTCTAACATTCCCCTTTATCTTTTCCAAGCCACTGGGTTGTAGTTGAACTAAAACATAGCCTTTTCTTCTGGTGAATACTGTAACAGGAGCTATTTGTGTTCCAGCTTAAACTCGGATAATTTTGTTTAAACAATAAACCCTACATGTGTCATAGAGAAATTGCTCTAATAGAGTTAAAGAAACAAGTCGTCTTCCAATTGAGGCTGTTAGAGTGGGGTTTGTTAGATTTAGTTTCTGATGCATTTACTCAAGTCACTTAGTTCTGTTTCCCCTCTTTCCTATGTGTAAAATGAGAAAAAACCTGATTGAGGTACTAAAAGAAATCTGTGGTGTATATACAGAAGCCTACAAAAACATAAATTAGTTCCTGAGTAGTTAGAAAGTTAAAATGCCTCTCCTAGCAGCTAGGCATGCAGTGGTGTACCAGCTCAGGTCAGTGTTTCCTTATGAAAAACTCAATACTAGTGCTACTTCATGGTCTTGACGAAGAGCAAATAAGCATAAAATGAACTATGTTCCATTGCCCGAGCAGTGGGAATTATTAATTAGCTAGTAATTCTATATAAATGTGTATTGTATTATACTTAAGTAACCATGGGTCATTATGTGCTTATTAAAGCTTTAATGGAAGAAAGCTGTATGGGATGTAGGTATTAAGTTACAATATTAGGCGAGCTGACAAAACAGCAGCTTTTTGCTGGCAATGTATTTCGGAGTTTCTCAGTGATCTTGTCACTGAATTGAAGCACTTTAGTGATGACTGAGACGAGACTTGCCACAGCCAGTGGGTGTCACTGCAAGCATTGGAGTGAGGGAAGAACAGTTTGGGGGAGAAAGAATAAAAGTTCAAGTGTAAATTGTATCTTTTTTTCTTTAAGCTAGAAATAAATACGGAAAAATAGATAAGCTAAATCCTTGCTTACCAAGCGTGCAATTGCCAAGATGTTTTTTGGATATGCTTACAAAGGTTTTGAATTATTTTAAGAAGCATCCCAAATGGCCAAGGCTAGATTGTCTGATGGAAGTCATGTCACTGCCAGCTTCCATAATCATGCTGGCCCCAAATGCCCACTTGCTGCCTACAGCTGAATGTTATTCACCTCATGGATGATGATGTTTATCCAAAAAAAAAAAAGGCAAAAAAAAAGAAATCGGAGCAGGCATTCCTTAAATCCTTTAAAACCACTTATATGGAATTCTTGGTGTTCACAGATCTAAGTGCTAAAGGTCACTGACTCAGAGCACCTACCTTCCCCAGACTGCTCACCATCCCCAAAACCAGACTAGCTCTGAAGCAAATGCCCTTTCAAGCTGGTGCTGTGAGAAGATGTGCATATACCCTCTGGGCCAGCCCTCCACCTCCCACCATTGCACAAACAAACCAGCTGTGCAAGCTTTGAACTGTTTACATGATATACATTACCTAACGGTGCCTGCACTTTTGGAAGGCCCTCTCTTACACAGGTCGTTGCTAAGGCCCGTGTTGTCTCTGCCTGTGTTATCATGAGGATGACAGTTTAAACAGGCCTTATCGCTGTGTATTCAATCAAGGTTTATGAGGGCTGATAAAGATGTCACCTAGTTGCTTTGCGTGTTCATTAAAACCCTATTCCCCAGTAGGACTTTGCTGTATTACGTTCTTTTTCTGTCTTTCTTTCTTTACTGATTTTTAACTATCTTCTGAAGAGGGAGGTACATATTGGAATGGAAGGCATCATGCTTACTTAAGTATGTGTAGTGTTCCTGCAGGGAAGAATCTAACCCAAACCCAGTTGATAGCTTGGTTGACACAACGCTATCTGTATTTAATATCTTACGTTATCAGAATTGCTTATTTAATAATTCAGTAAACTTTCCTAAGTTTAGCTTATGTGTGGCAGTAAAGGGACTTATGTGCACTTTATCTGCTGTGTCGTGTTGCTGCTGAAGGTAGCTTAGGAAGGGCTTGGTGGCATTTGGCTATTATACAGGATGTTATAGATAGAGCTCATGTTGTTATTTTTCCCGGTGGATGGAGCCTGAATATTTACAACACAGAAATGTAAGCCTCGTTGGCTTGTTCTGGCTGTGTGTCAGCCATGAAGAAATTGCGATAAATAAATAGGTAGTCTTATAAAATGCATCAATAATTTTCAGGTTATCTGGTTGTGATGAACAGTAGCAGAAGGTAGGCAAGGATTAAGTCTTCTTTTTTGTCTTGTCCCGTAAGCTCCTTTATTCCAGAGTGCCTTTTTTCTCTCAGCCTATGTCCTTTTCTTAGCTATATTTAAAATAAATGCATTGTCCTGATTGTATCTGACACCATGTCCAATTCTTCCAATCTTCAGAAAAATCTCAGTTCTTCAGTGAACAGAAGTTGCTCAAATGCATTTTTGTCATTTAAGTAAAATTTATTGTGGAAAAAAAAGCCATACAAAACCATAATGAAAAATGATTAGTTGCAGCTGTTTGCTGTATTATGAAAGAGGGAAATGTTGAAGGAATCTATTGGCTAAAAAGAATTGAAAATATCCAGCAGACTCAAGACCCTAGTTCGGGCACAAATCAATTGAGATTAAGCATGTATGTTTTGGCTCTTTTGAAGAAATGGCAAGAAACTGAATATTCTATTGATTACTTAGATCCCCAGGTCATAGTAAATACCTGTTATTTACGCTGCAGCATATTAGCCCTCTCTGCATCCTATAGACATTGTGAATACTAATGGCTGTCAGCATTTCGGGTATGACTCTTTCACTTCATTTACAAATTTGCTGCCTCTGGCAAACATTGCCCTATCAAAGGCTTTAATTGTGTGCATGTGCATTTCATAATAAAATGTTGTTCTATGAGGGTAATAACACTAGAGATCAGTAATAAAATGAAAAACAGAGCCTTTCCACCATCACTTGTTAACACTTTCAATGATTGTTTGCTTGTTAACACTAATTTGCTATATGCTTCCATTGTAGTGCTATGCTGGCTGGCCTAAGCATAAGGCACTTGTGTATATATAATACCTATGAATAGCTGTGCTGGCCTACTGATCCCTGCAATAAAAGTTACTGTAGCATGATCTGGTCTGCCTTTTGTGAAATGTTTTATATCAGAACCAATTGTTGAGCCCTGCCTTAGCAATTCACTCTGTTTGCCTTTAAACAGCAGTCACAACGCTCTCTAGAATATTTGCCTCGGATGAAGTTATTCTGCCTGGTGCACTGGTGTCCATTTAGCCTTGACCATGAAATACTCTCTGGTCATCCAGTAGTACAGTATTTTTGGAAGCAGAACTGATATTTTGTGCTGATAAGATCCCTGGAATATAGGAGAGTGGAGTCCAGTGTGGCCTTTAGGTCTTGCACCTTAGTGCTTCATGAGGACAACACTCTGCTTTCTGTGTTCCTTATTATCACTGCAGAGCATCTGTGGGCTCCAGAAGGAGATTGAGAGTCCACTTTACTAACATACTGTGCAGAAAAATAACAAGAAAATAGGTTTTGCTAAACACTATACACAGCGATGTCATCTACCTACCTGCTTTTCTGAAGGAAACTTATTTGGGCAACTCCGTCTTCTGATTTGGGTATCTCTAAGAAATCTTTATTCCTATTTAAGATTTTCTATCACCCTTTTCTGTGGTTTTTTTTTGGTTTTGTTCCAGCAATATCTCTTCCCTTTGCTTGCTTCAAAACTATAAAAAAGATTATTTCTCAACCTCTTGTTTCTAGCTAGCTGAATGGGAAGACATTCTCAGTGCTAAGTAATAGACTTTTTCTTTCTATTCTTCTTTGGATCAGGCAGCATATTCAGTCATGTTTACACAGCTCTCATTTCAGCCATCCCTGGTAGTCATTCCACATGCAGTATCCAACCATGAACATCGAGCTGGACAGAAACTAGACTTCACTACAGTTCTTGGCATTGGCAGTTGTCTTCACAGAGGGAACTTGGGCTGCTATCACCATCCTTTAGAGTGTCAAGAGGTATCGGAGGGTTGCAATCACTTCTCCCATTCCATATTGAGAGGGAAACCTTCGCAACTCGAAAGAAAGAGGGGCTATGTTAGGGGAAGAGCTGTGACTAATGGTGTGCACCAACACCACTGCCTTCCCAGAGCGCGCTGCTGCCTTGTGAAGGGAGGTGCGTACAACACGATAAAGGCACAGTGGTGGTGCCATTGCTTTGCTGCGGTGTGTTGTGTTGTAGCCATGGCACCTGGTGATAGGTGAATGTGTGTGGGCTGTTGCTATGTTGAGGTATGATTAGATATTTGCTGGTAACAGCCACGCTAGTCCAGTCTAAAAGATGGCTGAGGCCTCTGGAGATCTGATACGAAGACTTGCTTGCAAGTTTGTGGCGTCCATATGTGGGTTGGTGTTTACAGGCACTCAAGGGCTCGCCAAGGGCCAGCCTGGTTAGTCCAGCTCCTATAGAGAGGTTAGTAGCTCCATGCTCTGGGACATTTCCAGCCCTAGTCCATGACGCTGTGGTAATCAATTTTCTCAGTTGAGAAAGAAGAGGAAGAAATCTTTTCCCCATCTGTCATTTTAGAGCAATTGCTTGCAATATTACATGATTTATTCTTTCCTGCCCACCAGAAATATTCAGGGATATACAGTGAATGTAAGTTTAGGGAATAGGCTTGCTTCGTCTTAAGATACCTTTCACATATCTTTAAAGCAGATCTCGAAAGCTGTTGATTGAAAGCCATTACTCTGGAGAGCAGAACAGCTAAATCCAATCAAAGAGTTTATCCCACAGGTATTTGTGTACCTCCCTCAAATTTATGGAAATGTCAATAGCACTGATTTATTAACTAGAAACGTTTCATTTTTCCTAATTAGTGAAGTTACAATGCAGGCCAGCCACAAGGTTTTGTTGTTGTAACCCTTATCCGCCTTCCCTGCAATGTTACTGCTACTTGCGCTAATCTAAATGTAAATTGTAAGCTCTGTGGGACAGGGTCTGCCCCTTGCATTTGAAACAGCACTCTCCCTTCCTTTTATGTATGTGCGGGGGGGGGGGTAATTTTAGTTTATTAAATGCTTGCACACGATCCCCAGAGCTAAGTGCCTATCGCTTGCCTTATGTGCTCCTTGATGATTCCTAAATTCATGTCCTTAATCGAGACCACTCGTGTCCTCCTTTTTCGACCATGAATCAGAGTATCTGCAATAAGCCAGCAGCGCAGAACATATTTTAAGCTCTTTACAGCATGTCCCACCAGAGCCCCTTCATTTCCCCCATGACCAGGAAAAATGAATTGCCTGTGTGAGATGCCTGATGATCAACAAGCTAGAATTGTTTGGGAAAGAGAAAAAGAAATGGGTGGGTGGAGGGAGTTACAAAAAGCCAGAGAACACCCTGCAGTTGTTTCTCCCCCTCTCCTGAATGGAGGTCCTGCTCCAGCACAGCTGTGGTGGTAGAGCCTGGGCTGGGAGAAGGCTTTTGGATGTGTAGGCCCCCAGCCGTAAAGGGATTTTATGGGTCAAACCCAATACCTGTATGCTACTCCATATAAATAAATCATATGCCTGTAAAATGCATGCTATAGTTTGCTGCTGAGTCCTGGGGGAGTAAGAAAGTAATTTAGCACAGCTGGATGCTTGTTCGTCCTCTAACTGCTTTCTACAGTTTAAAAGAACAGCTTCTTAAATCTCTGTCCTATGAAAGAGTGGGATGCGGGGCTGCGCTGGCACCACTGTAATTAAAGCTCTGCTCTCTCGCTCACCTTCCACAACATCCCCGTTGCCTCCACCGAAGGAATTTTTACCTAATCCAAGTGAGCAGCTGTTGTCTGCCAAATGGCCAGCCCGTGCTCCTGGCGGAGGAGCGCACTGGGGCAAGCAGCGCTTCCCTTGCTCCCATGCTGCGAACAGCTCTGTGTGAAACCTCTTCCCTCAACTTGAACTCCAGCGAGAGTCCCTGCGGCGTGCAGGCTCTGAACTAGTCCTCGCAGCGATATATGCTCATTTACAAGGCGCCCAAAGACCTGGTAAGCTCCCAGTGCAACCCAAGCTGAGGACCTGCTGGAGATGTTGGGATTCCAAGATCTGCTGCACTGGTGCTAACCTCTGTGTTTAATGGGCCGAGTGATTTCTTCACCATCATGCTTGTCAGTGAAAAAACAGGCTTTTGTGAGCCAAGTGGAAGCTGTGTGAATTATCTGAGGGGCTTCAAAAACTGGAAGTATGGAATCAGTGCTAATTACAAAGGCGCTTCATCCTAAGGCTCCGTCGTTTTGGTGCCTGTGATCCATGTAAGGGAGCAAGCTGCGGCAGAGTGGATGCTGCACCCCATGTGCTTATAACCTGCAGCAAACAGGCTGTAAGTGGCTGTAGCTGTAAGCTCAGCTACCTGAGGAAAAGTGGGGAACCAGCCCTGGTGTTTGATCTACATGCCCAGCAGTTGCTTTCAGCAGAAGACTCACAGCTGCTGGCCAGCCTGGCAGAATGTTGTTGTGTGAGCAGCAGCAGTGCCAAGAAGTTGGTTTCTCCTTGGTTTCTGGTCTGTAAAATGCCCTGATAGGTTTTGGCAAGGGAGAATTGGAAGAAAACCGCATGGCCCAGGGTACATGGAGAACGTGGGCCTTTGTCAGATATATGCCCCCTTTTAAAAATGCAAATTGATAAATAAACACTGAAACAATCGGGCTCTGCTAATCCTTTTACAAAGGGTAAATTGCTAATCTAACTCCCCAGTCAGGATGGCTGCTTCACCTTAACAATAGCTGCATTTATACCTTATGTTTTACTTGTAAACTGACATGTAGCAAACTGGAAAGGGTTTGGGCTCACCTGCTTGGTGGGGGAAGGCAGCTAATCCTTTCATGCCCTGCACACTCAGTGAGCAATGCTGCCGTTTGATCACGCTGAAGCAAAAAGGCCAGCGTGGAGCTGCCAAATCTTCAGCCACGTTAGACTTGGTTGCGCTTGTGCTTTAACAATGCTGCCAGTGTCTCGCATAAGGACAGAGAGAAAGCTCTGTTCATGTCTTCATGCAGCAAGGACCTGAGAGTCTGGTCTTCAGAGGCACTGAGCACCCCCAAGAAAGGGTGCTGAGCTCAGTGAGCCTGGTTTTCCTTGCTTTGCAAGTGTGTTGAGTCCTTGCTAATGAATATTGGCAGCCGAGCATGTGTGTGCCTGCCTTGAACGTCCTGCTCCTGGCAGACCAGTGGGAATGGAGAAGGGTCCAAGTGCCCTTGTGCACCACGTTGCTCTGACAGCGGACTGGGAGCTCGAAGAAGGTTGTATGGTGTGTTACCGGAGAGGTGGATTGGTGCCAACGAGTTGACTGATGAGTTGTGTGAGTCCTTTGCCTTGCCTAGCATTCATGCAGGTTTTATTAGTTTAACAGAATCGCTTGTGGTGGTATTGGGTAATCCTGGCTTGGAGTTTTGTCCTCAGCTGCTGCAGCTTCTCTGTCTTTCCTACCTGCTTTTTTTAGTTCCCAGCATTAGATCTGATCCAAAGAGATGGAAATAAGATTTTTGTTGCTGTATTTAGTCAGTAAGATGTCTCTAAACCCATGAGCCTGTTTGGGAATGGAGAAAACATGCACAAACCATAGCGGTCGACTCACAAACACGGGGCAGCTTGATGCAGAAGGAGGATTGAACAAACACAAGCAACAGACCTATGGGGTGCTCTCTTCCATGTAACCAGCTTTATATGAGGATTAAAGAGGAAAATCAGGATGTTTTCTGTTGATTAATTTTTTCATCCCCAGAGGGATTGGGTTTGTAATCTGCCCGTGTCGCGGGAGGTTAATGTCACCTTGTGTGCTTCCCAGGAGAAATTGCAACTGGCAGCTGGCAAAGCAATTCGTGAAACCTGTATTTAAGGGATTATTTGGAGAGAGGGGAAGGAGCAGTCATGGCCCAAATGTGCCAGACAGACTGTGTGAAAGACTTGAAGGGTCTCAGGTAGACATTGCTGGTCTGAGGTCATCTTCTTGCTACAGGAGCATGCAGCATCAGCTCAAAGTAAAGTCTAGCCAAGTAAAGGATAGTGGGTTTGTGTCTGTTAGCAAATTTAATTAAGGACTGTTGGAAACGAGTTATTAGAACTTAAAACCCGCTCTTATAAATATATTTCTGATTTATAATATTGATTATTTCTTTAAACACAGGTTTTTATCTCAGCTGTTCCTTTTGCTTTGGTTAATGAAGGCAGAGCTGGCACATGTAACACCAATAGAAGAGTTATAGAAGGAAGCTGTTTCATCTCTGTTTCTGTCTCACAAAACTAAGAAAACCGCGCACATTAAATTCTTGGTCATGATTTTTATTAGAACTTTGATTGAAGCTATTGAATTTGGGAATTCAATGTGTGGTTAATGAAA
The DNA here is from genome assembly GCF_037157495.1 of Lathamus discolor. Lineage (NCBI taxonomy): Eukaryota > Metazoa > Chordata > Aves > Psittaciformes > Psittacidae > Lathamus > Lathamus discolor. The sequence continues at coordinate 111,489,566 of NC_088885.1, forward strand.
AGCAAATGTAAGCACCTATTGAAAAGCAAATGTAAGCACCTATATCTAAGAAGGCAGTGCTTGGGGATTTTAATACCTACCCCCTTGTCAATCCAGCCTCAAATACTAAAAAATATTCAGTGCAGATTTTGAGGGAAAGAATCATTAAATAGATGCAGGCCAAGACCAACAGAAAAAGACTCAACCCAAACCAGCAACAACGACTTGTGACAGACAAGCAGGGTTGTTCCTTTTTGTAATGTAACCCTATTTATAGATAGAAAATACACAGTTTTTTAATCTTTCCCAACCTTATTGGGCATTTACATTTTTTATCTTTAATCATATTTTAATTCTGCTGCAGTTTAACATGGGAAATGAACTAGCTAATAAGGCAACAGCAGTGAGTTATGTGGGAAAAAGAAATACTATATTTGAGGCAGTTTTCTTGGCAGAGTTTCATAAAAATAAATCTGACAACCAAGTTGCATTGATTTTTTCACTGAGTGTCAATGCAGGAGTACGTTGATGACCTGGAGTTGGAAAACATCCTATATAAAGAGTGGGATTTGGGTCTCTACAAGGAGAACGAGATAATCACAGTAGCAGAAGTGACATGAAACATAATACTGCAGAAGATAAGATCTTGCAGCATTTAGGGAGAAATAATAAACGTGTTGGCAACGAACTGAAGACAAAGGGTTCAGAGGAGATGAAAGCCGGGGTGCTATAGTGAGTCACAGGAAGTTTGAGTCGGATGTGCTATCAGTGCAACCCTTTGCAGGGAAGAGGGGAGCATTGGAGCCATACTGCCCAGCTAGGTGCTCGATAAAGACCTCATGTGAAATGCTGGGTACGGCTCTGGGCAGCCGCCTTCGTAAGAAGAATGAAATAAAAACCCCAGTCTGTGCTGAAAGTAAGGGCAGCATAGGGCTGGGAATAGCTAGAAGGCTGGAAAACCTGTCCGGTGGAAGGCTAAACCAGCTTCACTGGCACTCTGTAACTACAGAAGGGTGCAAAGAGGAGTAACTGGAGCTAAAGGACAGTGAGTAGAAGAAAAACTTACTATGGGTAAGTATAAAGAGCATACATGAGTATAAATTAGTATAGAGAACAATGAGCTGTAGATTTAAGGAGTATAGGCTGCAGATTTAAGAGGAAATTCCTACCACTTGAGCAGTGAGGTTCTGGATAAGCCTTCCCAGATGAGAAGCTTAGACAACCAGAAGAATATTTAAAGTGTTTAATACATGCCTTATCAGATTGGCAAAGACAGCAGGCAATTAAGCTGGCAGCAGGCAGGGCAATATTCATTGTAATGGTGGCCTATGTTTGAGGGTCCTTAGGACAGAAGCAGTCATGAGCCAAATGAGCTGTGCTGGAAGGACAGAAAAGATGTGGAGGCTTTAGGTCAGATAGTACTTGTCTGAGGTTTTACCTTCTCTGCCAGGAGAGTGGTATTACACAGTTCAGAATAAATGTGGTTAAGTTTGCTAGATGGTAACTACTTACCTGGTGGTGGAGAAGAGAGACTTGTGGGAAGTGATGGAGAAAGACAGCAGATTTTATTTCTATATTATTTTACACACACATACACACAAATATATACAGCTTTCATTGAAAGCCTTCGTATGTCTGGGCAAGGAAGGTATTCCTGCCTCAATATGGGGCTTCAGTTCCCTGAAATTCTATCTGAAAATCTGCAAATTAAAGGAAAAACACATTGCCTTTCATGTAGCAATCCTTACTTGTGGTAGACAGGAGCAAGAATGAACTCTTGAGCTCATGAGAGCAACAGCTCTTGTGCAGTCTGCTGGGAGGTGTAAATCTGCGTGTGGAGTAAGGTGAGAACCAAGCACTGGTTGAAGCCATGATGGGAGCTCTGAGACTTGCAACCTGTCCAGCTAAGTCCCTGTTTGGACTGGGAGCACAACCTTGTTGAAACCTCCTGTGAGACCCACAAGACTCTTGCTCAAAGAGCAACTGCACAAAGGTCAGACTCAGAAAGGGAGAAAAAAAGTCCTGACACGAAACTCTCAAACGTGTGGGAACAATCATGGAAGGAGAGGAAGGAAGAGTGTTTTCCTGGAACATAAAGAACCTCATTGAACTTAAATCTAGCCCAGACACCCAGAGTTGGCCCTGTTGTGTTAGAAAAGCTTAATCCAGCAAAACTGGGCAGAAAAAAAGAAAAGAAGGTAAAATGCTGGAGGAGAGAATGGTAACAATTTGCCCTGGTTTCATACTCCCTTGCCTCCCAGCCGTGCTGCATGCCACAAAGGGATGATGTGTGCAGTAATCCCTGTGACCAGGCTTTGTTTCTAGGTAGAGAGGGAAAATGTGTGCATGGATCTGAAGTGTCTTGCTCTGGATCATCCAGGAGAGGAGGAATGTAACACTGGACACACAGCTGTAGCTGGCCTACAAAACACAGTCATTTAGCTGCACAGAACCCCCTAAGCACACACTGCACCAAAGTTGAAAGCAATCACAAGGGAATTTTAATGCCGTATTAAATGTTGATTCACGCATGGCTGGAGCCGCTGTGACCTGGAAGGCTAGTGTTTGATCCAGCTCCGAAAGTGATAAATTGATCTGTAACTTACGCTGGTTTCTATGGGTGGCAAAAGTCATCTGATAGAGACCAGCGGAGAAGGGTGTGACTTGGAGCTGGAGCCATGTCCTCCTGGGATGGGTGTGCGAGTGGCAGCGTGAGTCACTAATTGCCTTTGGGAATAGCCGTCAGCACAGGAATGTTATCAACACACCCTCCCCTGCTGAAGCAGACCCCAGCAGCATCGCTGGTCACTACCCAGAGTTACGTGCACGTGTTCAGTTTCTTCTGCTTGAGAAAGGAGCAGCTGAAGGGCTTTAGCAAAGAATTGCTCCCAATCTGGTCCACACCAATGGTAAACAGCTTCTGCCTCTGATCACGAATGGCATCGAAAAAGACTATCCTGTTACCTTTTTTACTGTTGTCGTTTGGTTTTGATCACTCAAAAAGTAAGGAATATTTTTAATTTTTTTTTTTAGGAAATAAATGGAATTTTAAATATATATCAGATGTGTAGGCCAGATGCTTATTGAGTCAATGAATCATTTGCAATTGAGAAATATTTGCTTTCTCCACATGTTACTGACATCAAGAGTGCTTTGTTATGGAGCATATGGAGGAACAAGTCGCTCTCTGAGCAATGGAGTGAAATGAGTCAGATTTTCATCAGTTTTCACCAGAGTGGATTCTCCGTGCTTCGGCTGCTCCATCAGTGAACCACGCTGGTCTCCCACTCACTCCGTTGCTCTTCCCTTTTTTGGAGCTCTATATTTTTCTCAGGCTTCATTGAACCTGGTAACTTTGAGTTCGTTACATTTGGTTTGCCCAAGTTTCAGTTCCATGGCACGCTGAGCTAAATACAAAATGGTGTAAATCTGACAGCTGATTTGTGATCATTAGCATAAATAAGGGGGATTTTCTTGAAGTCTTTGAACACTAATGAGATTTGGGAGATCTGTGACATCTCCTAACCAGCAGCAGTTCTTGTGGGTAACCAGTAATTGCTATCTGCCTTGTTTTCCCATACCTTTGTATCAAGGACAATACCTACAGAACCCCAGAGGTGCTGAAGTTATTGTCCATACATATTTATATGATATTTACAGGTAGATAGCTGTACATCATGAATATATTATTATTATCATCCTAGCCAGGGTGGCAGAGCAAAAGAACAGTTTTTCAAAGACCCAAATAACAGTCTTTATCCCAAATTAATGTTGGATATTGAGAAGGTAAAAAGATCTTGAAATAAACTGTGTTGTGGAGTTTAATGGGCCACTGCTCTTTTGTGCCACCTAAATTGAAACTAGCCGTAAAGTTTTGGCTGAAGCTTGTGTTTGGGTTATCAAGAACCCAACAGCCTTGAGGACTCCGGCAACGAGGAGTGCAAGAAGTGTTACATTGATTTAGCTTGCTTCTTTAGTCTTGTAGGTAGTTCCTTGATGCTATTTGGGCAGCAGGTCATATAAGCGTTTCCCCAAACCTATCTGCCCACAAAAGCATTAGATACGTGCCAGCTGAAAATCCCCTGCTGAAATGCTGTCGAGTTTTGCTCTTTCTGCAGTAGGTGCTTTTCTCTGAGCTCATACATGAAGAAACCTCCCAGACTGGAGCTGGACCAGAAAAGAGAAGCTAGACAATGTGGCCAAGCTGGCGTTTTGAAACTATTTCCAGTTATTTAAACAAATCTATTACCTGTTTGAATACCTGGAAGTACTCCAGAACTTCAACAGTTTATAATTTTCTCTTGTCTAATTCCCCTGGTTTATTTTCCCAGGCCTAGTAGCTGCTGTCTTGAACCATTCTCACTAAGAAGGCAGAGAGGTCCCTGTTTTCTCACTGTGTTCATCCCCACAGTAGCAGGACTGGGGTTGTGGTGTCACTGCGTTATGCATCCATCCTAAAAGTCTAATACTGGTCAAGATTCAGGTCTACAGGATGGGAGCAAAGGCTCTAGGGTGGCAGTGAGCAGCAGCCAGAGTCCTTGCCTTGAGGAAAGGCTCTAAAATCTGACTACAATGGATGGCTATCAGCACTGGGCACTGCAGAGCTGGGTTGCCTTCCTGGGACAGGGGAGTAAGGAGCTGTTCGAGGGGTCTTGCTCCTGACTTTTAGAAACGATAACCCCAATGCTTTCTTAAGCAGTGGCTGGGCACATTATTGCTTTGGTCACAAGGGGAAATCACTGAGGCATGCGCTGTTTAGAAGGATTTAAAAGCAGCTTGATATATACACACAAGTGCTCTGTGGCAAAAGCAGCTGTATTCATCTAACACGTTAAGAAAAAAACCAACGGTGTGAGAGCTGACAACTCCCTTTCCTTTGGGCTATAAACCAATTTCTTGTTGTACCTTTAATTCCCCTCCTCTCTCAATAAAAAAAGGATCCTACTGGCCAGGTGCAATGGTGGAAAGTAGTCCCTGTCAAGCAGAGGCATTGGCCAGTGTCCCTGGGACTTTATTAAATAATAGAGTACCACGACAATATATGACAGAAGTCCAATGTTACTGACCGCAAATAAATAAAACACCAGTCTCTGACCACAGGGAAAAACTCAAGCTATTTTGCACACAAATCTCTGGCCCTGGAAGAGGCTGGGGGAAGGGAAGTTTAGCTCCTTTCATAATGTTAACCAGACCTGCTTCCTCGCCAGCACTGAGCTTGCCATTTTGCCTTTTTGGAGTGTTTTTCCTGAAAGTAGGAAGGAGGAATCTAGCTGCAGGGGTCCAGTCTGCAACTGAGCATGGTAGGAAACACGTTCTTTCAGCCTTCAGTATTTAGGGTTTCGTCTGTTTTCCTTTATTGCTCAGTTGCAGCATATACTTCCCATATCTTTAGGGGAAAGCATAGCATCAGAATTCTGCACCCTGTCTTCTGTCTGTCTGGATTAATGCAGTCAGTTTTGACATGCCTTCCTCCTCAAGTCACCTTACCAGCAGCATCTCTCGCGTCTTCTACCAGGTGGGAATGGCTTTGCCAGTTTTTGTTTTCCTGGGGGTCTGGCTGTTTTGTTTGTGAAGTAGGAATAAATTGTGGGGTGGAGACAAATGTTCCCAAAGAAAGCAGGGGTGTGGAGTAGCTCTTTGCTGACATACCAGGGCAGCATTTTGCTACAGATTATGCAGCTGTTTAGGCAGTGAGGACAGAGGTGCTCCAATGGACACTGGGGCAGTTAAGCACCTAAGTCACCACCTGAATTTGAACATTTGAACCAACACCATCGGAAAATGGCTGTATTATGCGGTTGGAAGTCCTAATTCCCACTCCGCCTTCTACTTCCGTGTCAAGACTGATTTCCAGTGGGTTTTACACCTCCAAATATTCCATAATTTGTGTTCTTGAGTTTACACTTTGAAGTGGCAGAGGAAGTCTCATATGTGCCTTTGGGGCACTTTCTTATTGCTTTTTAGCCCGGTATTTCCCATCTCAGCATGTTCACTTCCATAGTTTCTATGAATAAGGAAACGCATCCGTGCAGAGGAGCATCTTCCCCTGCAGCTTGAGCCACGTCGGTCACTCAGTTTGAACACAGCTCCACCTGGGTGATGCTGAAAGACCAACATAACTATTTTCATTCCATTTCTGTTGATCATGGTTGGGTCCCACAGTAGAGTGATACAAATCTGATCTTGCTCATGTTTCCGATGTGCCTGCTTGCCCCACTTTCCTTGTTCCTGCTTTCACAGTCCTGGAAGAATGACAGTCACCATATGTCAGTATAAAAGTAGCCTTCGTGGATCCATGTTCCTTGATGTCCATCTGTATTCTTGCCTTTTATTTAGGATGGAATGTTCATAGCACTGTAAGGAGTTGAACACTTTTGGAAAATACAGTCTTTAACACATGCCTTTGCCCACATCAGAAGCCAAGGGAAGTTGCCTTATGAATGAGGTGTGTGGAAGGAGTTAACTGCTTGCAAAATAGATGGAGACCTTACAGACAAGCAGAAAACAGTTCCTGGCAATATTAAGAGTTTGCTTTTCCTGCTTAAAACTCCATTCCCTTTCCTTTCTAAGTCACTTGGCTATGGCTCTTGATCTTCTCTTCCTGACCAGTCACTATAGAACTCATAAAGGTTTGTAGAGGCCACACTGGAGAAGAAATCCTGATCTGTTCAAAAACCACTTCTATTTGCATTTTCTTTTAAATGGTATGTAGAAAATTAGTCAGTCATGTGTGAGGAGAAAAGCTAACATCCCTTGTAACCAATCAGTTGAATGCTCTATATACCTGGGCAAACAGGTTGTAGAAGGTGCTATTAACCACCTTTGACCGTATAGTAACTTCAAGTTTTCAACTCTCGTGGCCGCTCACTGGTGTTTGCAGAGCATTCCTACAGCATATGGTAACTTTCAGCCCAGCACAGGCCTTCAGGAATAAGTGCAAAATCTCTTGTCAACCCCATATGGGGCACATAGTTAATATTACAGTGTGTCTCAGCTCTTTTTTGTTTGTTTGTTCGGTTTTGCTTTAAGTACATCTGAGTCCATCAGCTCCCATTCAGTAGTCATCTGTAGGGCTGCCTGAAAGACTGTGCCACCACTAAAATACAAAGCTTCTCATCTGCAAGGCAGTCGCACAGAGGGTTCTCATTATTTTGGGCACTGTGCTAGCATTATGAAAGGAACAGCTCCTGTCCTGAGACGTGCTCACCATCTAATGAAATGCAGCAGAAAAATGGGCAGGAGGCGGAGGCACAAAGTAATCCTGCAGTGACTTGGGTGAGATGACACTACTGATGGGGCCAGGACTAGGACCCAGAAGTCCTTGTCCATGTTGCTTCTCTTTCTCATTATGTTCCCAGGGTGGATTGTTATTTTGAATGTTTGTGAAACATCTGCATGTATAAAAGAACAAATCATAAACAATTTGCAGTTTTCTGCCTTTCTGTTCTGTCAGAAACATTGTTTTAGGACCAAGGAAGAGGGACAGAAAGATTTGTTAAGCAATATCCCACGAGCACTTTAAATCTCCTGAGAAAATAATGAGGCTTCTTCATCCTATCTGGTTTCTGAAAGGCTTTCAGCTCCTGTGTGTATGCACCCTACATGTTCCTGAGGAGAAATGCTGTGCTGAGCAGATGGTGGAGCCCAACTGAGATCCTGGCAGGGCACGAGAGGAGGGATGAAAGACAGTGGGTGTCCTAGCTCGCTTGCTGGTGTTTGGATGCTGTCACTTCTTTTCCTGAAGCTTAAAGGAGAAAAGGCAGCTCTATGGGAAGTTAAGTGTCTCTCATTTCCTTAGCCTTGAAAGGGGAGTGTTGCCATACCTGTGCCTCCTTATTTAAATCGTTGATTTCACATGATGTTTCGCCTTAGTGTCTGACAACTGTCTAACTTGCTCTTCTGTGCCCCTTGATGGCACAGTTCATGTCCTCCTGCTGCTGCCCCAGTGCAGGAACCCAGCAGCCTCTGGACTGGAAAGGTGGCAGCAGCGGATGATCGTGCTTTGAACTGCCATTCTGTCTGCTCAAACACTTCAGTTGGGTTTTCTGCCTGTGGGTCTTTTGGCTCCCTGTGAGCACGAGTGACCTCGTCCCCACGGCATTCCCACCAACCTGGTACGTTTTGTCCCTGCCTAACACGATTTGGAGCCCTGGGTGCCTTAAAAGGTCAAGCCACAGGCTTTGAAAATTATGCACTCAAGCAGGGAATGACCCAAATTTCAAAGGCTCTTCTGAAAATCTGAGTTCTAACAACTTTCCCCACAGCTACAGTGAACTGGTGGGAGAGTCACGGTGCTCCGTAGTGCTCAGAGGCAGGCAGTTACACGCACAGAGAAAAACCAATGCCCCCCACAGGTAATTTTAGCATTGAACAATTGATGGGGTTTGAAAATACACGTCCAAAAATATTCCCTGCACCACCGAGGGGTGTCAGCTCTTCAAACACAGATTGAAGCGCTGTTGGGAGAGATACTGTAAAAATCAGGCTGGCTTCTTTCCCTCTCCTCGCCTCAAGCGACCATTCAGTCAGGATAAAATCTGAGTCGAAGTTACCTTTCCTGGGACTTTTTACTGTGAAGACTTTGATACAAACGGCAGGTAGATGATTTAAAAGTATGTAATCTGAGAGATTGCTGAAGGGGCTGAGGTGTGGGGAAGTGAAGGAAGACATATTGTCAGTGACTGATGATTTCTTCTTTATTTCCAGTCATGGGAAGCACAAAGGTCTGCCTGACTGTGATCATGCACTAATCTGAAATGTTAAGATGAGCAGCAAAAAAATGGGTGCTTAAATTCAACCCCCTTAAATCTATAATTCAGCATTTCAGTAGTGAGGCTGCTAAAGTCTGTGGCAGGAGACCCCTTTGCTGCAGTGGGTTTGCTGGACTCTTACTCTGCCCTGAGCATCCGGCAGCTCCCACCAAAGTCCCAGTTAAAATATTTTCCCAGTTCCCTCAAGTGCTGAATTATACATTTAAGAACCCAATGCTAGGCACCGTTTTTGTCTGGGCGAAAGATCTTGTTACAAGTATAATATAATAAATTGCACCAAAAAAGATTGATGGCTTTTTTGCCTTTTTTTTTTTTTTTTTTTTTTTTGCCAGTGAATAGATGGAAAAAATCTGATTTTTTAATTTTTTTTTTATGTTTCTCAGTCAGTAGGGATTGCTCTGGGAATCATGCTAGGAGCTCTTGCCTCCCAAGCTATTATTCAAACAAGGCTGTTTTCCCTGAGCTGGCTGAGCTGGTGGCCTCACTCAAGCGTGGGCACTTCTGGCTCCCAGCACGCACCAAGTATGCACAGGAGCCCACTGCTGATGCTCTGTGCCAGTAGGAAGTGGTGACGAGCTGTCCCAGCCCTCCAAGATGAAGGAAGGACATGTTTGAAATCCCCCTCCTCATGTCTTCTTCTTTTCAACTTCCAATCTTTCCCATCCGAGCTGTGCCCGGAGCTCTGCCCACAGTGAATGCCACTTGAGCAAAAGAAGACAAAATGCAGAAGAAAGCCCACGGACATGGCAGATCTGTGAAATCTTAAGGCAGCTTTGCTGACAGTAAGACTTCTGCAGCTTCAGCAAGCGGCTCTGGTCCCTCTGGCTGGAGAGCCCTGTTTCATTATTCCTAATTAATAGCAAGGGAACGGAGGGGCCAGTGGCACAATTGGTACTGTACTGAAGCGCTGCTTCTCCTGACACCCCCCGCCCTGCCCCTGCTTTCTCCTGCCTGCCACTTTGTCCCACCTTTTGTCACCATCTGTACATGGTTAGCTGGAGAATGTTTATTATATAATTTAGTTAACTTTGGAGCTGCGAGCCTGCCCGTTTGATGTGCCCTCCTGTTAATGCAAAGCACACCATTACTAGTTAATGATCATGAACTGTCATCACAGTCACTTTGAAAAGGTGACAGTGATGAATGGAGCCAGTGGCTCCCAGGGAGGTTGATCACTGAATGGACAGTGAAGTTTATTTAAGCCCTGGCCTGATAATGGCTCTGCATATTTCAGATGGGTTGTTTCCACTCACTTCTGGGATAGCAGACATTCCCCAAATGATGTGTCCTGCTGCCGCCCCCACCCCCTGCATCCTGCTCTCTTAGGTAAGAGAAAGTCTTCCCCCATGTCTGCATCTGCTGCCCTAACTGCTTCCCTGTCCCTATGTCCCTGCTGTAGATCTCCGGCCAAAAGAGGGGAAACCCTGGGGGAAAACTTCCTGTGTGCTTTGAAGAAAGGAAAAGCCCCCTCAGAGCCACTTCCCAAGTGGATGCCCACAGCTGCTCCACAGGCTGGGGAAGGGGCTCAGGCTCTGATTTAGCTCACTGAAGCTTTCGTGGCAGGATCGCGGCTGTGTGCCTAGTGTGAGGTCTTGGGGACTGGGCTAAAAACAAAGCCTGCTTCTCCTAACAGGGGCTGGCAGCCAGCACCAGGAGGCCTTGGGGCTGGGAGACAAGCCGGTGCTTTCGGGCTGGGAGGCTCACGGTCCCAAGATAAACAAATCTGCTGGTGAGAGTGACCAGCGTTAGGTCAGGCTAAGGGTCGCTCGAAGGTCAAGCCGCCCTGCAGCTTGGATGTTTGGGTTGTGTATTTACCTTCCCAAAAGGCACGGTGCGTTGGAGGGCTCCCTGCTCCAGGTCGTGGAGCTGGGATCAATCTGCCAGCCAATACGGGGGGGGGGGGACATCCCTAGGGAAAGACCCCCGGCAGAGCAGGGTCTTGGTGTGAGTGGGGAGAAGGAGGGAGAGGGCCTCTGAAGGATGATAGCTCTTGGGGTAGGCACGGTGTCTGTGCGTCTGTGAGCAGGCAGAAGGTGCGCAGGGTGATGTGTGCTGGCACAGCCTCCTAGCTTTCAATGTATGCTGTGTGGGAAATGCTGGTGGTAAAAACCAGGCAGGGTTTTGTCAAGCTGTGTAAAACCTGGAGCTTCATCACCTGACAGGCGGCCAGGCTGCCACGCTGTGCTGCCAGAGCCTCACACACGAAGCAATCAGGTCCGGTTTAAAGAGCTGGAGACTCTAGCAAATCTGAAGAGACAGAGAAAAGTCCAAGATGCTCCTCTGAGCGTCTGTCTGAGATTTTAGTCTTCGGAAGATCTCTCTGTCAAGCTTTGCTGTGCAGCCAGGAAGGCCAGAAATGCCTCTTTCTCCAAGACACAAAAGTAGAGATATTTGACAAAAAGGCTCCAATAAAATCCTCAGGGAATCTTGGAGTCCACGAAGAGCTGACAACTGGCAACACTGCAGCTGCACGCAAATACTGCAGGGGCAGTTCTTGGGACTCTGTCTGGGGCATGGTGGCTACAAGGAAGCCAGTACTTCCTCCAGTTATTACCATGATTCTGGTGGGCAGTACGGCAAACATAGGTATGTGGTGGATGCCTCGTGACATACGTGGTGAATACCCCGTGAATGCCACTTTGCTCTCTTGCCTCACACACTTACTGAGGACAGCTCTTCTCTACTCCATGGGGCTTCCTGGTCAGATTCAGAGGAAGGCTGGCAAAGGGAGATGAAAAAGATATGACCCATGCATCCATCTAGAGAAAATAAGTAGTCCTCAAAGCTTTAATACAGATGCCCAGATGAGAGTAGGGACGGAACGGAGGGACACAAAAAGCTGTGCTGGGGATAGGAAAGACTGTTTGTTGCAGCTTGGTTACAGTCATAGCCCGGAGGGAAAGGGTTGGGGAATTTCTACAGACACACACACACATAAATGTCTGAAGCAGTTATACTGAAAGCATTTATTGCTACACAATATTTGATCTGCTCTCTGTCATGGTCATAGAATGCCTGACAGTACTTCAAGACCTTGTGGTTGTTAGAAAGATGAGAAGGAGCCAGTCATTCAACAGTAGCTTCTGGATAATCTGCTGATATATAGTACTTGCATGGCATGGTCAAAATAAGGAGGTGTTAGGCCTCAGCTCCACAAGAAAATCATTATCAATTTGAGTAAGTAATGATTTGTCTAAAGTTTAAACAACACAGAGCTTTACTGTCAAAGCAAAATAAGGACAGTGCCACCAGGGAGCCACATTAGCCAGCCCACTTATAAACTGACATGGCTTTTTCTGTCTGAGAAGTCTATAAACCACTTGCTGGTATCTCAAAAGGCAAGTTATCATGTGCTAACAATGGGCTTTTAGGGAAAATAAATCAATGGGTGGAATTAAGGATCTCTTTCATTGTCAAAATAAATGCTTTTAGTGACCCGCAGGGAGGGAGGCAAGTAATTCTCATGGAGTTCTGAGGTCTGGGGGCGATGCCAGGGAGCAGCCGGCGGCAGAAGCCTGGGCAGCGCAGGTGTTTGCAGCACGGTTTCAAAGCAGGGCTGTGTCCTTCTAGGAGAGCTCCCCATGGACAGCGCAGGGAAGAAGGAAGGCCACGCTTCACCAGGAGGCGCCTTCCTGCGACCTTCCCAGCACAGGGACAGGGATGAGGGAAAGTCACCCTCATCTCGCTGCTGCCCCCGCGGCCCGGTGCACGGAGGGGAGGTGGCTGTCCTTTTAAATGCGGGTTGAGACATTTCACCCCAGCGCCTGCAAGCATTCAGACACAAGACGGCTGCTGTTAACTGCCAGCCCATTGTCTGCAGTGACAGCTTTCTCTGAAAGTCAGTTACCAGGGGGTGAATGTGGATTGAGCAAATGAACACAAAGCAGCCGAAGCCGCTGGCTGTGAATTGTGCTGCTGTTAGTTTAAGCAACTTGAATAGAAATGGCATTATCCGGGGTGACTTGGGGGAGCCGGGAGGAATATTCACTGAGAGCAAAATTTGCCAGCAGTGACTAGCACAGTGAGTTGGATGGAGCCTTTGGCCTTGATTGAGATGTCACCCTGAGTATTGCCTATTGTACCCAGGCTCCCTCCCTTCCAACGTGATTTAAGCCGAGGCTTCTCCCTCCCAGTCTTTCATTGCTCTGCAGCACTGAACCTGTGCCCCCTCTTACCGGCACAGCCAACCCAACCACACACAGCCAATGGATCTGCTCCAGTTTCAGCCCGTACATTCCCAGCCCTCCATGTTCTGCCTCTCCTTTCTATGGGTTGGTTTATACCTTCGGTGGTTTGTCTGCTGGCCAGCTGGTCAGAGGAGCTCACTGGGCTTCAACAAACCTGGGGCAAAAGCTCTAGCTCAAGTGCAGCTGGAGGGTGTCCCCTCACTGGGGTGATAACACTGACAAAACTGCCTTCAGGTGGGGATCAAAGAGTCTTTGCTCCACGAAGAATGCTCACTGAACCCCCCATGGCTGATGGAGAAGGGCCATGATGGAAAGGAATGGGGAAGAGAAACCTCTGCCCAGGCAATGGCTTGGCCACTGCCATGGTATGGGGAATGGCTGCAGGAGTAAGAGGAGTCTCCAGGACCTGACTTAGAGCACCATTAGTGTTACAGACTTCACCCAAGGACAGCTTTGCCTTAGCTGTATTTGCCACATCCTTTTCCTAAGGCCTTTTCCAGCCTCTACCACCAGGCTCTCCATCATGTGTAAAGCAGCACCCTGGGGCAGATGGGTCTGTCCCCATGAGGGGTAAAGAGGCATTTTAGAGAGGATGGCAGTGCCTGGATAGGGTGAACTTTCTGGCTGATGAAGTGGAAGGAGAAGAATGAGAGCCCTGAGCATTTAAGGAGCTGGGAAGAGACTGAAGCAAACGGAAGACACGAATGTTGCCTGTTCAAACAGCGGTGAAATGAACATTTAAGAGAGATGAAACACCTGATAAATTAACTTTCATGTTAAATGGGATCTGGTCTGATTCCCATGGCTAGGTAATCTGTGAGTGTGAGGCACTGAGGCTGCAGATAGAGGCAATCAGGATGCTTTACTCAGGTTATTTTCTCATTTGAATTTGCTTAGAAGACGGGGGATCTTCCTGCCTTGCAGTCCCATGGGAGTAGCAGCGTTGGTGCTCAGTGTCTAAGTTTCATGGGGAGCAGGATATTTGATTACGGGAGACAGACATCTAGCTGATAGCATTAGTGCTGTTCTCCCAGGCCGGTGTGAATGCAGTAAAACAAATACTGCATAAAAGTGAAAGTCTTCAGTGCTTTATCTGGAGGGCACATGAGTTTGGCTTGCTGAGGGATGAATGTAGCTCCATACTGGCAGGAACAGGAGCTGCCAATAACAGTAAGTGTTTCATATCTCATGCATAGTAAGGTCTAGCCACCAAGACCCTCAAGATCTGGTTTGAATGAATTGCCCCTACCACACTCTCAGCCCTGTCATGCTCAGGCCCACACTGAAGCCATCACATGGCCAGATTTTTAGTGAGCAGCCAGAGTGGTGGGGCAAAGGACAGGGAGCCAGCAGTGTCACTGCCTTCCTCTCTGCCGGTGCCACTGGGCAGCATCATCCTCCTTGCGAAGTTGATCTGTTTCCTGGGTAGGCTGGGGAGGAGGAGCTCCCCGTGCTGGGAGAAGGGACAGCACCAGGGACACCTTGTAACCCCCCCAGGGTGCTTGGGGAGACTGCCATTTGCTTCAGCAGTACGGTGGAGCCATAGGGCTTCATGTGAATCCAGGTAAAATACAGCTTCTTCTTAACACCTCCCTGCCAAGTATCAGCACTCACACTGAAAGCAGGGGGTTGTCAGTCTTCAAGGTGTGTGCCTCTGCTCGCCTCAAGACTGGTGCTCCCCACAGCACAGTCCCAATGCCCTGCTAGTGGGAAGGACTCTGCTCTCTGCCTTGCACCAAGGCAGTTAACCAGACCCAACTGATCTCTTTAGCATCAGCCTTGGTTTTCATGAACCTGGCAGGAGTGGTCAGGGCAGTGTGATAGTGGGAGTGATAGTCTTTGTGCTTTGATTGGTGGGTCTGGACATGGAAAGAATCAGGGCAGCTTGGAGAGCATCCAGTCTGGGCTGTCACCCGCACATGGAGGACCAACATAGAGGCATGTTTTCCATGCTATCAGGTAAAGCTTCCATGTCATCAGCAATATCTACACCAATAAATTAAATGAGGCCAGGATGTATGCATTCTGTATCGTGGAATTGCTAGCACTGCACCTGCACGGTTTTGGCACATGCCAGTTACCACCCTTCCTGAGATGAGAGGTTTCATGTGTTTGCAATAGCTGTGCCCACTGAGCACATAGGTTGTGGCAAGTCTGTTTCGAGAGGCCCGAGGGCTGGCTGTGAACTGCACTGGTCTAGTAGGCTTCAGAGCTAGGGGACAGCCCTGGAGCATTTTGTTTACTGACAGAGATGCAATCATCCTTTACTTCTCTGCTGCAGTGCGCACTCGGCTCTAGGCAGAGCTCAGTCCCTGGGATAATCCCAGGCAGCATGGCTTGGAAGAGAGCCCTGGCTTCAGGGGAACTCTTTCAGGGCTCCACACCCTTCAGTTTTACACCAAGCTGGGTATTACCCTTTGCTGTTTCATTGTCTTCCCAGAGCAGTCCTTCTCCATCCGCACTGCTTCCTGCAGCAACTTTGCGCTGCTTATGTCCCGGGAGCTGGTTCTCAAACCTTCCCGTGCCTGTGCTACCCTCTCCCTCATCCCCACACTTCATCCTTCTCCTGACTGACTGTCCACACCTACTCTTGTATCACCTCTTTATGAAAACACATCCCCTGCACTGCTTTTCTGCTCACGAGAGCCACACACAGAGCCACGTCATCACACGCATCGGCTGGCACGATCGCACTGACCACTCCAGCAGGAAGACCGGCAGGGAACACACGCTAACACAGAGGCATCACCCTGCTGCCCACCATCCACACTGACACTGAGACAGACAATGCAAAGTCAGCTTAATGCAGTTTTCATGGCAGGGCCTTCATTTACACCTCAGCTGGTATAAATGACGCCAGGTTTTAGCAGTCAATTTAATCCTTTTACTTCTGGTGTGAAGGAATGTGTGCTCGACGGCTGGGGCTGCCCCGCACAGACCCTTCTTAGCCTTCTCTTTGCTGCTGGAGGTAAAAAGTTCACCGTGACTCTGCTTGCTGAAGGGTTTTCAGCAGCCCCAACTTGCTGGGGAAATGGTCAGTGTGCAGTGAAGCATCCTCAGTCACAGGGATGAGAGCACACCCGCCTTGGGCTGGGCGGGCATGGGCTATACATAGCTCAGGTCCTGGACCGGCGGACAAAGGGAGCCTGTGAGGTTGCTGGGATTTGCTGTTATCAGCGGCCAGGGCAGGAAACGTCCCACATCACAATAACCTCAACTCCACCTTATGTCAGCTAGCCCTACAAACAGAAGGACCCAGCCACGGGCTTTTGCTCAGCCTGGTACTGTACACCAGAGCCTGCTCACATGGTGAACGGACGGAAAAGCAACATGACTGCCCTGTTCTGATGGCAAGCAGATAAACCCTAGCTCCACTCAGACGGGTATTGTTTCCTTCCCACAGGCTTTCTCGCTGCCACCACCAAGTACACGATAAAGCTTTGGCTTTTTATAGGGCTTCTGTTTGAGTTTGTGCTGATTTCAATGCAGTCATTCAAAAGGAATATGCTCGGTGAATTGTTAATTCAAGTGCCTGGAACACGGCAGTTTGGAAAACGGTAAAGATTATTATTAACCGGTTAATTCTGGGTGTGAATTCCCACCACCGCTTGCACAAGAGTTGGAGTTCCTTCAGCTTTCCACAGCAGCCAACTTTAGACCCAGGGCTGGCAAGGAAAGGAGGGAATGTAAGCAGATGCAAAGAGCTTTTAAAAGAGTACTTTTGGTTCTAAAGGTCATAGTTTTGGTCAAACTGTGCCAATATTGCTGTTTCCCTGTCCACCACCCAAGATGATAGGAGTAGTTGCTGCAGCAGAAATTAAACCAGACATTCACATAGGCTCTGTCGGGTATTACATCCTGGCAGATCCAGTATGGCTAGAGACAGGAAAGACCTATGGGACTTTTTAGACCTCAATCCTTGTGCTGCTCGTTCCTTCAAGTGTTGAGGATGAGGGCAGATATTTTGCCAAATTCTTGGTTCATTACATCAGCACCCTGGGATCACCATCCTGGGCTGCCTGCTCATATCCTCTCCCCATGCTGTGGCATCCGGATGGCAGCCGTGCACCCGGGCACGCTCAGGCAAGAAGGGAAGGTGGGAAAATGCCTGGCACACTGGGGCAGGAGCCTGGGTTTTTAGCTGGATGGTTTAACACAACAGCCTCTGGGAGAAAGCATAGCGCAGGTACTCTTCACTACTGACAGCCTGTTTCCTTGCTTTGCAGGTGTGGCAGTGTTTGCCTTAATTGGTGCTTCCTACTCTATTTTAAGGCTGAATGCTCTTTCAGGAAAAATAAATGGGTAACAAGATCTTTGCAACACAAGCAAGTATTATTAAATGCTCTTCTCCCATGTGCAGCTCAACCATAGCCCTTTCCCTCAGTATGTCCTTTGTGCCCTTGTCCCTCACTCTCTGGAAAACACCAAACTCCTTTAAATACTGCCTGAGAGGCTGAAGTGACTTCTGTCACTAGCATGGTCACATCTGGCTGTATGTTCCTACGAGGATGTGACTTTCTAATCCTTCCGACCAGTTTGGATTCCCATCTGTCATGTACTGCACAGGCTGCTGAGTCTTTTTTCCAGCTGAGGTAGCTCTCTGCAGCTGGTCCATATTTTTCTGCACTGTATTATCTACAGCAGCTTTTTATGCTTCCTCTGTCTGTGAAGTGATTTGTTTCCACTCTGTTCCTCCTCGCCGCATCCACCACGCTCACCATAATTCGGCCCATACTAAACCTTTGCCTCCTGTGAAGAGGTTAATTTTGCTTGACTGAAATACGCAGTAGGAACATGGGAGAATCTCCCTTGTCCTTGTAAGTCATGTGTTTCTCCTCTTTTCCCAAGCCAAACAATACAATACAATTGGAAAAAAACACAAGAGCCTGGGTTCTGATGCAGTACAAAGTCTCCTCTCCATCAACACAGTCACCAGCGGTACTTGTCAACATTGATTGTGCCCAAAGGTTTGGTTTGCTGCTGCTACTACTCATGCTGCCACTGCTCAGTTGGGGAAACTTGGCTGCAGCTTCACTGTAAAACTCCAGTGAGAAACAGTCCCTGGCCTGAGGAACTTGCAGCCCCCTTTGACAAGAAAGAGGCAGGGAGAGAAGGCATGGGGGGCCAGTGAGGAGTAATTAAATCCAGGTTCCTGCTCATGAAGGGCTCTGCAGTTGCCCACTGAACCAGACATCAACTCTAAAGAGATTTTTGTAGCCCCTTTTCCTTGATCAGTGGACATTTGAAACCATATTTTGACACTGGCTTTTATTTTATTGTATTTTATGTGTATTTCTAGGAAGCCTGGGTTTCTATTTTTTTCCTTTGCTGCAGCACTAACTCAACACGCAGGGAATTTCAAGCTGATCTGATGTGTCCTGGGTGTCAGGCCTTTCTATGGACACACTGTGATCCGCCTGAGCAGCGCATCTCTCCGGTGTCACCTGAAACCCTCAGGCTGCGCACACAGCTTGTGAAAGGTGCTGAGAGTCTTTTGCCTAGGAGCCTACTAATACTGAACACTGCGGCAGCTGCTGTGGTCAGAGCAACATCTGCTTTCCCTGAAATATGACAAGCATGGAACATACCATGCCAGAAGGGACAGAACCGGGAAAAAAATCATAATTCTAGAATCATAAAGAAAATACCCTTCACAGAGACAGCGTGTCAGTGGTATGTCCTGGCACCCAGGCTAGCCCAGCATGGGTGTGTGCATGCCTACACACCATGAATGTCATGCTGGCTGGCACTCAGCCTCCCAGGAGCCACACATCATCCTTGTGGACCCATCTGCTGCCTCGTGTCCTTTCCCTCACGCTGGAAGGGCAGGAGGACCCCTGGAGAAGGAGCAGATCCTTGTGCCTCAGGTCCTGTCCTGTCTACCTCATGTACATGTGTCAGGACCTGGAGCACAGGGACTGGTTTTGGCAGCACTGAAACCTGGGATTATATTTTTTAAGGACATAGCAGGGCCTGTTGTCATAATATGAGGGGCAATGGGTTTAAACTAAAAGAGGAGAGATTCAGGCTGGATATGAGGAAAAAGATCTTTACAATGAGGGTGGTAAAATACTGTAACAGGCTGCCCAGAGAGGTGGTGGATGCGCCATCCCTGGAGACATTCAAGGCCAGGCTGGCTGTGGCTCTGGGCAGCCTGATCTAGCTGCAGTTGTCCCTGCTCATTGCAGGGGGACAGACTAAATGACCCGTGAAGGTCCCTTCCAGCCCAAACTGATCTATGATTCTATATGGTGTACAAATGCAGGCTGGATTAGCTCCCTACAATAAGGCTGGGTCCCCTGGCTATTTCTGTATCATCTCTTGCACTTTTGTTGCCCTCCACAGGAGGCACACAAGGACTCCCCCTGCACCTCCAATCCTTTCCCCTTGCTGCAGGAAAGAAGCGTTTGGAAGTGTTTTCAGCCCGATCCTCCTTGTTAAATTTAGCACAAGCTTGTGAAACACCATCAGGAACAGGAACAGCAATTAGAGGGCTGCATGTTTTGGTTCATGGTTATCTGCAAGGTCAGAGAGAAGTACAGCCTGCGTGTAGTGAACTAGCGGGTTCTTCAGTTCTCCTGCAGTTTAAACACAAAGGCATATACTCAAAATAAGAAGCAAAGCAGAATGTGTTAGCTGGTTCTGACTCTCACAAACCTAAGCACCTTCCCAAACACACACCCACCGAAATTGTTCCTTCATTTGCAGTATTGCTAGAACACGTTTAGTGGAGGTTAGCTTTGATGAAGGCTGGGAAAATCAGTGAACAACCTGCCACCATGCAGGGCTCCCAAACCATACCTCCTTCTAAACGGGGATCTCCCTGGAGATCTTCAAGCTAATGGCGTGCCATCTGACAGAGAATGAGGCCAGAAGATTTTCGTGCTTAGAGTGTTTTACCATCCTTTGCTCTTCTTCTTTTACCTTTTCCTTCTCCCTCTCTCTTGCTGCCTGCTCAGCATCACCCTCCCTTTGCTTTCAGTCCTCTCCCATGCTCTGTCCCCACTGTCTTGTGTGTTCTCCCAACACTTTTCTTTGAGCCTCCTCCATTTCCATACCAGATCACCTTTGTCCTGGCTCTCTCCTGACTCCCTTTGGTCTCTTGGGCTTTCTCCTGCCTTCACCTTAGTCCCTCCCTCCCTCAGGCCAGGTCTCTGCCTGCCCACAGCACTGCCGGGGGACACAGTCCAGTGGTCGCTCCCTTTTCCACTGTCGTGTCAGTAGCACCACATGCAGCAAGCATGGCAAGAACAAGCGTGTTCTACAGCATGAGAAGGGACATACATCCATTCATAAGGCTGGGCCAGCACCTCCCTCAGGCTCAGCCTCACTTTGACTTGCCATGGGCAGCTCTCCAGCCTTCATCTCATTTCATTCCCTCTGCCTCCCTCTCCCTTTCTTCTCCTGCCTTAGTCCACGTCATTTCCACTGCAACCAGAATACGCTCTTGCTTTTCTTTAATGAACCCAGGGCGAAATGTGTCTGCAGGGTATTTTTAGCAGGAGGCTTGGCAACCTGGCAGCCCTGGGCATTTTGCCACCTTGAACAAAAAATGTGCATCAACCAGATAAGAGTTACAATGGGGTGCTTGGGGGCCTCCAGGGGGGAGCACCCTCCTTGCTGCCTACCTGCTCTATGGGGCAAGGGAGTATGGCCATGAAGCTGCCTCTGATCCATACTCACCACTATCCCACACCCTGCCATGCAGGATGGCTCAATGCACCCGCCTTAGCTTCTTGTATTGTTTAAATGTATAGCAGGAGGGGCTCTTGGGAAAGCTATGGGAGTTCAGTGGAAGAAAGCTGTCACTCAGCTGGAGCAGGGATATCTCCTGGGCACAGCATTGCTGCAGGCAGTATGTGTGTACCACCTAGTCCCAAAAAGTTGCCTTGGGACATATAGCAGCCAGGGTGGGTACAAGCACAGCTCCCTGTATCATTGCCTAAGGTTGCACCTTTCCCACTGCTTCATCCCTTTAAGGGCAGCGCCAGGGCTGGGGGTGAGGTGGTAGTCCCCTCACGGGCGCAGGGTGAGTTCTGGGAGCCAGCACCATTTGCCCCACTGTTGTGGCTGGCACAGCTTGCTTGGAGCTGCTCTCCACTGACGTGTCAGGCAGAGCATTTGCAAGTGAGGATGGACTGCCATGGTGATTTCTAGCTGCAATCAGTAGGGAGCTGCTGTGGGACTGTAATTTGAAAAGTAAATATGACATCCTGATAATGCTTTAAATATCGAATCTCGAGTTCAAGGGTCAACATCTTACTAGAGAAATGGAATTACTTCCTAGAGTAATTAAATGTCCCGAGGAATGTATGCAAAAATGACACTTTTTCCAAGCAGGGCATTCTGGGGGAGGGAGAGATTATAAGGCAATGCGCCCAGTTTATTTATGTAGCCTCTTGATCACCTTAGCTACCTTTATAGTTAAGGAAGGGAGAGAAGCTTCTTCAGGAAGTATTTTCAGGGGTAACACAGATGCTCTAAATACTCTTCAAATAGGCCTATCTTTCCCATCAATGCCCCAGGGGAGTATCCGGCTGGCCACCTCAGGGACCAGCAGCTGTGACAACCTTTTCCAATCCACACTGTTCCTACCAGACCTGCAAGGACTGGGCCAGGCAGGCATCATCTCAGTCTCCTGACAAATGGCACCTTCTGTGCCAAGTGGAATAACGTCAAAAGGAGCCATTCCTGAAGGTGGGTGTTGAGGATGTTTATTTGGCGGTGGGTATGTGAGGGTGGCTGCCTGCCTGTGTGCATGCAATGGGGGATCCTCTGCCTGGAGCACGCTGATGGACAGAGGGATTGGAAGAGATCTCCAAAAGCATCTCTCTGCCCAAGAAGTGACCAACTACACACGTGTTGTGCTGTGAAAGATGTTCTTACATTATTCTTAAGGACCTTTGTCTCCACTAGAGAGGTTTTTCACCCATCCAATAGGAAGAGCGGAGCAGACTTGTTCCCCTCGTCATCTACGAGCTGTTTCATGAGTTTTGTTACTGTATCCCCATCAGTATGTTTTTACACCTAAGCCATCCAGTTCTTTCAGCCCTCCCATGTAGGTCATGTTTCCCAGACCTCTGCTATCCTTGGACTCTTTCCAAAGGGTCCACATCTCTCCTAAGGTGCATTGCCTAAAACTGGCTGCACTATAACAGCAGCAGCATACCAGGACTACGCTGAACAAAAGGGTGATTTCTTCAAAAGAGCAATGCTTATCATTATTCCTCCCAACATGACATTTGCTTTATTAGTTTTGGGTTTGGTAAAAGTGTGATTTAGAATCTTTTCTGGAGAACTGCTGCTTAACCAGCCGTTTCCACCTGGTATTTGTTCAGCTGATTATTCCCGCCTAACTGTAAATCCTTGAACCCTTCCCCGCTGAGTCGTGTCGCACCATCTCTCTGAATTGCCAAAACAGTGTGTCTTTTTTCCTGGTTTTGCCTCATTTTAAATTTTAAATTCTGATCCTCTATCCTGAATACCTGCCAGGCTGGTGGTCGCAATCCACGTTCCTCCATGCTTTGACAAATGATGCCAGGTAGAACCAGGCACCAAGCCTGAGTCCCTTTCTGTGTCTCTACACTTGTCAACCATGAACCATGAACAGCTGCTCTTCGGACTGGGTGGTCCAACCACTTTTGTATTGAAACTGTATTTCTCTGCTGTGCTTGAAGATACGTGATTCAGATTTGAAAGCACGTGAGACAGCACCAACCCTTCCTCAAGACAGTGCTGGGCAAAGAAGATGCTGCTGGCAAGGCAGCAAGAAGTAAATCTTGTGCCAGACACGTGCAGGGCTTAGGTGCTTTACAACTCAGCTTGACTAAGCCTAAAGAAGCCAGGTACATCCCAGGTGTCTGAAGGGTGTAGTGCACTTGGGCAGAGAAGTGGAGCACCCAGCCTATGTACTTAGATGCCTCTGGGACTGTTAAGGTTCTGTTTAGGTGCCCATGCCTGTTTGCTGGCTCCAGCTCTCACAGTGCAGATCTCCCTGATAGGCCAAAGACACTATTTGGCACAAAAGTACATCAAATCATGCTCACATTTTTGGAGATGCTCTTCTGCATGAGAAAGGCTTTCAGTGTCCATGAACTTACATTTTTATTTCGGAAAACTTCTCTGTCCAGGAAAACACTAAATACTGACAACTTTAATCCTAATTCACCATAAGAACCAATAACCAGGTACCGGAAAGGGCTGCAGCCTGCAAGGTCATGATTCTTGAGCAGCTGCTAGATTTTGGTTACCATTAGTGCCTTGTATTAAGAGCCAGTGAGTTGCTTCACAAGATGGGATTTTGAGTTACAGTGAAACCTGCATTTTGCCTTCCCCTCGCCCCTTCCCGGTATTAAAACCTTGAAGAGCTGCAGCACACAGGACAAAGGAGAAAGCAACAGGAGAGCGGCAAGGTCACACATCTGCTGCTTTCCACACTTTCTTATCTCTGACATCACGGGCATCAAGGTCTTTCTTCTCATTAAAACAGCTGAATAATTTCAAACCATACACAAACTGTCTAAAACTGTGGCCTTTTGTCGTAGTCATAATATGTGATGTCTGGCCATGAAGATGTCTCTTAGCAAAGCTGGGTGAAGGGGCTGAGGAGATAAGCAGCTCTGTGCAAACACGTCAGGAAGCTTTGCCTCTGCCTCCGTCCCTTGGGCTGAGAGGCTGCAGCACATCCAGCCAGGGGGCGCGGTGCCATCGACGGGGCTACTGAAAGCATTGGGATGTGGCCCCATCCCACCCTCAGGAAGTGCAGGGCCAGCTCTGAGCTGATTTTGTGGAGCACTGTTTTGTAATGACCCCACCTCTGCTTGAGGTGCACTTAATTAGCAGTGGAGAAACCACAGGCCAGAGGTGGGAAGAGGAAACACTGGGAAGAGGACTGGGAGAGCTGTGGAAAAACAAAGAATAAGGTATGTTATAGGTGAAAATACATTAAAAAAGAAAGTAGAAAAGGAGGGAAACGTACTCTTAACCAACAAATGTCTCATACAGCTTGGATTTTTTCAAGCAGTGGCAGCCTAAGCTGAATTCAGAGCACACTGCCTCTTCCATGCCTTCACGCCTGTCTTTTGGATGATTCTCAGATCGGCCCATTGCACACACCCTGTGGCTGCTGCACCTCAAATAGCTGCTGCTGGGATCTCAAAACCACACCTGTGGCCCCCACCCTGCTAGTCCTGGTGAAATTCATTAACGGCAAATCATTTGTCATGACACAATGTGGGATGTAAAAGATCTATTTCTGGTGGTTTCACACACCTCCCTACTTGGTGATTAGTGTTTAGCATCTGGGAATGCAACAATCTGGGAAAGCTAAGGGGTTAGCAAGTGGATGGGGGTGGTCTGCTCTGTGAAAAATTATACGTGTGCTGAAGTAAGTGGATAAAGATGTCCATGAGGTTCCAAAGCTTTTCCTCCAGGAATAGAAATGATTGTGAAAGATGGAAATTGGGAAAAATTGTGTAACAGGTGGCTACTGACAGCAGCAGCTAAACACAAGTGTTAGTAGTTTTAGTCCTTCCTATGTTATTTGTGAAAGCTTGGCCTCACAGCTCCTCCCTGCATTTCATCCCCACTGTGAGCCCAGCAGCTTGCCTTTGGCTGAAGCACATCTACCAGCAAGGCTCCCACCCTTTGCGGGCGTACTGCTCATCCTCACTAGTAAGGATGAGCTCTTAGTTCTTACAGCTCTTAGTTCTCATATAGCTCTTTTTAATACCTGGCTTCAACTTCCAGCTGTTTATGTTGTGTCTTTTTCTACCAAAGAGAGGTGGGTTTTGCTACGTGACACCATTTCTTTATGAATGAAATGGCACCATCAGCAAGTCAACTCAGGCTTCTTCTAAAAAGCTGAACACTGACAGATGCTGCCTTTCATCTGTATTTTTCTGAATATTCCCTGCATTTTTTGATGGTTTTGGAAGTGTGGACACCAAACCAGGAGCTAGTTTACCCACTAGTGTTCTCTCCATTTCCATGCCTCTACTTGGTGGAACCCCATTACACCCTTAGCAACCTAGAAGTGGTAGGGAAAGAGGTAGAGTTTTTTCCTCTAGAACAAGATGCACTGTTCTCCAGGTGCATTGTGGTTTTACTCTATCAACCTTTTTTCTTTAAACACTGGGTCCTGACTGCTGCTGGAAGGAGGTTGACAAAGTTTCAAGGTGACCAGATTTTCTTTGGAAATAAGCCATCTAGCAAATGTTCCCTTTCTGACAGGTCCAGATCAACATGATGCTTCTCTGATAAAACATTTATCAGAGACAACCTGAGGCACATTGCCCCAGTCCCAGTGGTGCAGCTCCTGTATCTTCACTCAGTTGCTCGAAGACAGCAGAACATGACCCTGCAAAAGTCAAACAGCAAATGTTACCAATGTGCAGGTATTGTCTGGGCATTATTCCACAGTTGGAACAAACCGCTGATCAAATGTATACGGAAAAACAAGGAAAAGTTGGCATGACCAAATGGTCCTCGAGTGGAATAATGAGTGGGAGTACAGTGGAGCATCCTGGCAGTCAGAGCATTGGACCACTGTGGCAAAAATTCCAGCTCCTCCTAGACAGACATAGTTTATTCATGGATTACTAAGTCTTTTAAATTGTCTTACTCTGGGTCCTGCTTCTTGAATATTAGTACCTGTGTACTAATGCCCTGGGCAAAGGAAAAAGAGAAGAATAAGAAACACACGAACTAGCAACAGTGCCGCTTGCTATAACTGCAGGATACAATAAAGCCTGGGTGGAACAATTATTCCTTTTGACATTTCTAAACATTTCATGCGAAATAAATCCAGTTCTGCTGTCACTGAATATATGGAAACAAATCACTAAACCTTCTGCATTTCGTGTGGATGATGAAATCGAAATCTGTTATTTCAGCATTTTTCTCTAAGTAGCTGCAGGCTCCATTCAACTACTGAATCATCTTTGGTGAAGTGAGGTTTCCTGGAATTATCCCAACAAAGCCCTCCAGGATATCCATTCTGTAATTTAAAATAGGCAAGCAATTCAGGTTTATACTTTGGTGTCAAAATTGTGTGAAATTTCGCAATCGCAAAATAATCTGCAGAAGAGAAATTATCATTTCTAACTGCTACTAATGAGAAAGAACAATAATTAACACCTGTCAAATGCGTATCTGCTGATATGGGTACAGACACATCTCTTTTATATATGTAAAGCTTCAAACCTGTGGAGCCAAAGCCACCCTGAGGCACAGGACCCTTACTCTCCCTCTCTTCTCACCTCCTCACATTCTTTCAAATTCAAAAGCTGAAAAAATACAGCCGGAGCAATCATGAGAGTGTCAGGGATAAATAACCCTATGAGTACAAACTCACTGGTAGGCCTTTCCTGATGAGCAAGGTGGGACTCACTAGAAGATTTGAAAGGTGTCCCCTATGCTCAGACCATCCAGGTTTGCCAGCATTTCCTCAGCGTCTGGCTTGAAGAGCTGAGCCTGAAAACATTGCCCTCCCACCTCCAAACACTTCTCCCCCACTAACGAATAATGATAGTGTTTATTACAATGTCATCTGTAATGGATTTCAGCTGCCTGGGACCTGAGGAAGCAGAACTTCACAGCCTCTCACTCCTTCTCTTGTGAGGACCATTCACCTTGCTGCCACACCTTGAGAGCTGGGCATCTGGTGGTCTCACTGTCACACATACACACACACAAAGGCAGCAACACCACCTCTTGGATCCTTCTTATCTAAGTAGATACCATAGGATAGGGGCAAGTGAGCCCATGAGTTCCTCAAGGCAGGTCAGATGTAGAGATGAGCAACACAGCCAGATTTTCCACACTCCCATGCAAGTGCCTGAATCATTGGCCCCAGCTTTCCCATCCTT
The DNA here is from genome assembly GCF_037157495.1 of Lathamus discolor. Classification (NCBI taxonomy): domain Eukaryota; kingdom Metazoa; phylum Chordata; class Aves; order Psittaciformes; family Psittacidae; genus Lathamus; species Lathamus discolor. The sequence goes on from NC_088885.1 coordinate 111,516,371, forward strand.
AGTGCCTTCCCAAATCCCATCTTCAGTGTGTACCTGTATGGTCTAGAACACCTTGTCTTTTGGTTGCTTCCAGAAATTAATGACTTCTTTATTTTTTTCAGGCATCACTGAAGGCAGGGATACCATCATGGTTAGTAGGGATTTCTGCTACCTGATGACTCTGTGTCCTATGTTTGTAGCTCCTCGTGCCTGTCCTTCCTCTCCGCCTATGCCAGTGCCTTTCAGATAGGGAAGTCCAGAGCGCTCTTTCTGAGGTAAAAGCTGTGAGGTATGGTTTTCATTTTCACAAGGAAGATGGAAGAGGTGAGAAGAGAGACATCCTGATTGGAAACAGAGAACACTGGGGGTCCTGATGGAGCAGGCTCAGCAGTGGGTACTCCAGCAGGAAGGTCAGGAGGACATCAGGCAGGAAACTGAATACCTGCTAAGTCACCCTTGTGTTGAGTGAGACCATAGCAGAGCAAAATGGAGTGGGATGGATGGAGAGGTGACGAGGAATGCCTAAACAGGTCGTGTGGGACCTGCCTGCCTGCGTGTGCTAGGATTAACCTCCTGACACCAGGCAGCTGGAGAGGCAGTGAGGGACCCTGGGGACCAGGTAGGGTCCCGCAGAGACCTGTTAGCACAGCTGTGTGGAGACAGGTCTTGCAAAAGAGAAGCAGCTGTGGGAATCAGAGAGGAAAGTCTCTATGTGGATGAGGAGGGGAAGAAGACTGGCTGCAGCTGAGTAACAGGTCAGGGGAACAATTTCAAACCAGGAGGTCAAAGCCTGTGTGTAAAGTTACATATCTCAGAAGACACTTAAGAGAGAAATCTGGAGGTGTTGTATAGAGATATATAGGCAAGAGTGTTGCTTTCTTAACAAAACCTGGGGACTGAAATCCCCCAAAGACTATCCTACTCTTCTTCAACTGGAACAGACTCCATTTTGTTGTCAGAAGTCACTAAGGCCAGGCAATCCAGGTAGTTACTGGGCTCTGTGAGCATGCTTTGTTGATAAAGATAAAAGCCGCTTTTGAAAAGTACCTGCAGAAGTTAAGCAAGGACCTAGGGAGCAAGGCTTGTTTGGGTGAAAGAGTACAAGTGTTCCTTTTGGAAGTAAAGACTGTGAGTTAGGCATTGGCTGCATAGCTTAGTGGTGGGTCAAAGGAAACTGGTTGTAAGCTTCTGACTCAGTGTTTCAACAGTGCCATGTCAAATGGGTTGCAAATTGACTCCAAGAGTCTGAATTTCAATGTGGTTACCTGTCTGTGTTACCAAAAAGAGCATCTTGGATTCTGAACCTCTGCTCTATGGAAAATTAGTTCAGTTATTTTTTCCATATGTAGCTTTGGGTGCCCATCTTTAGAGCTGTCATCCGATTTCATGTCCCCTTGGCTGGAGCAGGAGCCCTGTGGTTTGTTTCAGCAGGCATAGGATAAAAGATGAGATGTGACTGCTGGTTACATCAACTGTAGGGCCAAATACTGTGAGACATTTCTGGAGTGGAACATGTGGAAAACCTGCTCCTTGCAGAAGCTGGTAAGGAATGAGAAAACAGGAATTAAGAACTGGTGGAAGATCCTGCCCTGAAAAATAAGAGGCCAAGCAAGACAGAAACATGATTTATGGCCTAAAAATGAACCAGAAGAAAAAATCTGCAACCCAAGTGAGATTCATGCATGCTTCTCTGAAGCTACATTGTCTTGCCACTGCGATACCAATATGCTGCTTCACACTGTAGGCTTGCTATTCTCTAATCCTTTCTTGTGACTCCTTGCCTCTGCATAGGCCCTTGTTCAGCACATTCAGTGGTTCTGCAAGTTTAGGGGTGTGAGCAGTTGCATTTCCAGGGTGTTTCCTGAGAAAACTGCATTTTCAGACGGAGCCTGTGTCCTGGTTCCTGTAAACAAATGATAGTTAAGGCTCAGAATGGTTTTACAGACATAAAACTGTTTTGATTCCAGTTAAAAGCAAAGGTGGGGCTCAGTTTCTTTTTTCCAAAGTCCTTGCAGCATTCTTTTGAGCCATAAATGTTGATTCTCTACGGAATAGCTGTGAACAGCGCAGAAGGACACATATGGTCCTGATCCCAGGGTTCATCTACGGGCTGTGAGGACATCAAATGGTGCAGTATTTACATACTTCCAAGGCGAACTGGACCCTAAACTGTAATTATAAATAGTGTGATTTGGTTCTAGTTTAACTGATGCAATTTCTACTAACCATAATGCTGCATTTTATATTGATTTAAACTGAGAAAGTAGCTCCAAGCACATTTGGACTATGCATATTAACCCAGTCCAGGGTTAGGTTAGGCGTGTTTATAAGGTCCATGTCACCCGGGTGGTTTGGAGCCAAGATGGTTCATATCAGTCAACTGTGGGATCTCTGTTCTGCAGTCTCCTGTGCTTTTGGGCTTAAGTTTGGAAGCTGCTACAACTGGGATGTAAAATCATGTGTGTCACATTTAAACATGGGTTATGTGGAGACCTTTCCACAAAGAAGAGTTTTTCCAGAGCAGCATACTCCCGATGAGCTCCGCAGCTTCCAGAACACCAGATCCTGTGCCAAATTCATGTAATCTGCTTTATAGCTGATCCTAAGGTTTTCTGCATAGAGTGCCTCTTCTGCCAGAAGAATGGACACAGAGAAGCCTTAATTAGGTGGCTCTTTCATTATTTATTTATTCAGAGCACACATTCATTCACATTGTATTCACTGAGCTTTAGTCAAATCCCAAGTCATTGTCTGCCTGCACACGAGTATTTACCTAAAGGTATGGGTTTAAACTGATTAACTCACACTGGAGCAAGCACCTAATGTAGGCACTGATATTGGCTTAATACCTTACTCAGAAGTACTCTGAAGTTGGCTAAGGTCTTGTACGGATCCTCTTCTTTGAGAGTAAAGTGTTTGCACAGTGGCAGGACTCAGCTTTACTGGGTTGTACAACGGCTGAGTTAAACTGATACAGTGCTGAGGTGCATGAAAGCAGCATGTCTGGAAGCGGGCTGCTGGAGATCTGGAGGACCTCAACTGCATTCTTGGTAATGGAGACTGACTTTGTTCTTTCAAAGCTTCCAGCAATATAATGATTGCTATTTTAGATCAAGGTGAGTAAAAGCTGCTGGTACCTTCCCCTGGTGTGATGTGTCCTTGCCCTGTCCTGGAGCAAACTCATTTGCTTTGCTAAGCACTCACAGATGCCTGGAAGTGGAAAGGGCTACAGACCCACCCCTTCTGCCCCAACTCCATTGCTAATGAAGCACACACACGTTTTCTGCCACTGGGGTTGTTTTCCCACTTGGGTGGATTCAGGCTGCCTCCTGAGTATTTTAATCCTCCTCACCCACGATTGAGACCAGAAGAGCAGAAGAAGCACTCTGTTTTATCAGCTGCATTTCTTCCTTCGCCTTATCAACAAACAAACTCCCAGTTGGCTCTGTTTGACTTCTAGGGTTTATGGGATTTTGATGCTTCCCTTCTTCATTTTCATATTAAAGGCTAAGGCTGGGCTGTGATCCTGCTACTGTAGCCTCCAGCTCCTGAGCTGATAGGACTGGCGCTAATTGCTCAGCTGCCTGATGTAATCACCAGGAGGTGTACTGTGTGTGTGGCTACAGGCACTTCATATTTCCCCCAGCCAGATAAAAAAAAAATGAAGTAGAAAAAAAGAAAGAGTCAATTGGCTCCAGGTCTGTCAATAGTGACTAATCAGCTGCTGCACAATTAATTATGAAGGGGTGTCATTTTAAAACAATTCTGAGGTGGGAAAGAACAGGCCTGGGCCCTTTACCTGCTGGCACTGTTTGTGTTGCTAAGCCAATCCAGGCTGCGTCCTCTATTTCATTTACCTTTTAAACTATTGCCCCCGCATAAGTAAACACTTTCTATAAAGTGTGTGTGCATGCATGTGTGTAAGTGGGTGGAGGGTGATCTGGGAAGCTCTCCACCCTAGAAAAGAAATTACTGATGGAAAGCGGGGGGGAATTAGAGCAGCATAATTTGGCAGTAATTTCTGAAAACCAGAGGAAGATAATGGCAGGTGGATGAAACAGAAATAGCATGAAACAGTCTGGGGCTGAGTCCCAGAAACCAGAATTGCTATTAGATATGGGAATGGAGGTGAGAGGTGTCCCTGCAGTGCAAACGTGAGACTGTTGCCCCCAGCAGCATGTCGAGGGGACAAATCCCTTTAACTAAGCTGGATCTCCCAGGCTCTGCTCCCAGTGGTGGCCGGCATCCTTCACCCGTTCCCCAGGGGATGTGGCTGCTCAGAACAGCATGGCACTCCTCCTCTCCATCCTGCAAGCAAAAACTCTCTCTTGCAAAGCAACACTCATTCTTCAAGGAGGATGGCAAGGGAGCTGCTACTGCCCAGTGCCACGCTGAGGGCCCAGTGCCGCACTGAGGGCACTAATTTCACTGACTGGTGACATTAGTGCGTGTGTGTGTGTAAACAACACATTTCCATGCGTTCATGAAAACGAAATACCCTTTTTTAAATAGCTTAGTAGAAGCAAAGTGATGGTGCTAAATGACTGGTCCAGTTTGAGAATTGTCATGCGTTGAGACCATGATCACACCTTGAATGCTCATGTCTGGTAACTGGAGTGGCAAAAGAAGAGGGTTGGTAAGGCAGAATGGAGGATGCTGAGGGAAACCACCTCCTTGGAGATTTTGACTGTAAAAGAGATCTTCTGGAACGGGACAAGGAGCAAGTGTCATAGGGTCTAGTAGGAAAAGTTAGAAATGACCTGTCAAAGTGTTTAGCTTTCTGACACAAAAGCTCCAAAATGCCTTTTGGCTAAAAGTTCTGCCTGCAGCGCTTGCAGTTCTGTTTCATGAGCAAAAAAGAAAGGTGAGCTCCTGTGTGAGTTTGTGTGCATGTTGAATTGCTAACATTGCTTTTCACTGTAATAAATGTAGAATTAGATGAATTATTCCGAATGATTTATTTACTAGAAAACGTATTTTTGTGAGGAAAATGCCGAGGGATAACAAGTTCTGCACTGAACTTTTCAAAATAGAGCATGTTGACTTTTTTGTTTCAAAATTAGTTTTCTTCACTTTATTGGCTATTATTTCAAAAGGGAAAAAAATCATTAAAGGGAGAGCAAAACACTTGATTGAAATGCACATACATTTTACTTATAAGATTTCTAAAATCTCATTTGAAGTTATTTTCACAGCTCTGCGTGTATCTCATCATCGCTGCTCGCAAAGTCCTCCTTTCGTCCTCACAAAAACACGTTACATTGGCTTTATTAACAGCAAAGCATCATTGCACTGGCTTCATTAACAGCGAAACATTTAGTACCTTTAACCTCAGATTCTGTCAGCATTTTGGTGACAGCAGCTACTGGATTCCTGCCACAGCATTTCCCTGCTGTAATGAAATGTGGTTGCTGGAGCTCTGTGTCAGAGGACTTTGAAATATGATGTGAGGGGTTTAGTGGGTTGGGGCTATAGATAGGGGTTACCAGCCTGATTTAGATGAGGAGTCTGTTCAACTCAGTGTCCTAGTTTCGAAGCCTCAGGAAGTCTTGCACTGAGAGCATGGGAAATGTACTGCCCAGAGAAAGGGGTTTAACCTGTATCATCCCAGAAGCAGACAGTCTCTGCAGGAAGGCACCCCTGGCACCATGCAATAGGTAGCACGGGTTATACAGCAGAGCAAACTTAACAGGTGTAGAAGTGCAGGTTACAACATAAACGTATGCTTGGATACTGGTGTAATGAACGTAGTATAAATATTTAGATGTATTTCTACGTCTAATCCTCAGCATCATCATTCTTATGTCAAATGGTTTACAAGAGGCAAAACTGTATTTCAGTTACAGGCATGGCTTCATAATTCTTCAAGTTAATTAAGGCATCCGAATGTGCTTCACGTCTGTTGGCTTCCACTTCATAAATGGCACAAACCTGTAGATAATAAAAGGCTTTTCATATCAGTGACAGTAATAGCAGTTTAGGCCGTAGATGACCGTCCACAACACATCTGTAGCTGAGCGTCCAGCCTGGGAGAAAAGCAGCAGCTATGAGTGTTGTTCGTATGCCTCCTAGAAATAGATCCTTGCTTGTGTTGTGTGTGTAGACATCACATATGGAAATAATTATAGTGGTTTGAATCTCTTTATATTATGTACAAGTGCACCATTCTCAGAGTGTTGCTGTGCAGGTGCAGGTCGCACCAACACCATGTGTGTCCCTGATGCCCAGACCATGACTACTTCTCCAGTCTGGAGCTATCCCTTGCAGCAGGGAAGAGGATAATGAATTTCCTTAACCTCAGTGTTGGCATGGTACAGCAGCGTGTTGTCCTGGTGCCAGTGCAGATGCAGAGTAGTACTCCATAGACCAGTGTCGTGCCAATGTGAGTGTCCAGAGGCCAGGGATGCCTCCACCAGCCATGGTGCAGGAACAAGGGTTCAGCGGTCACCACCTTCCCAGTATAGCGGTTGTGCTGCATTGCTGGAGTCAGCCCAGGGCACAGTTTATTGCTGTTTCTATCTTCATCTAGTGCTTTTATACATAACTTACTGCACAGCAAGGGAGGAGGAAGGGCGGCCTGTGCCCAGTTGGGAAAAAGGGATGGGGTGAACAGGTACCCGAGTGCCACCCTGCCACCCACAGCAGGGGGGCCACAGGGGACCTCCATCAGGGCCTGAGGCTGTGCCACCTGTGGTGGTCCCAGAGCCTTGAAGGCAACTGGGATCAGCTTGGTGCCAGGTGGGGAATCCCCCTTTGCAGCGGAATGCCTACCTGGCCACTTCATAGTGTTTTTAAGGACAGCAAGGAGCCTTATCACACCTCCCCATCTGCCCCAGATGTTTCACATTCCAGCGATGCTCTGTAAATGTGCTGAACCCTACAGCATCTCATCCCCCCACTGCTTGCCACCTCGGGAGCTGGCAGCCTCTGGGCAGGCACCCAACCCCTGGTGAACAGCCCCGCTCTCAAGGATGTCCCCGCAGAGGCAGCAGCAGGTGACACAGCCCTGCCCTGCATCCATGTCAGCGGGACCGCGCGTGGCAGCGGGTGCTGTGCATGCAGGGAGGCTGGACCACGCGCAGCCAAAGTTCAGGTAAACAGAGGGGAGAGGAGGAACGGTCTCCAGCCCAGTGGCACAAAGGCCACTTTGGCCACCTTTGGGTTTCACCTTGAACTGTACGTAGCCAGAGTGCGGGGCTCTGTCAGCACCAGTGCCTCTGCAGCAACAGGCTTGCAGTGGGGTATGCCTCTGGGGGAGCACTCTGCTCCCGAAAGAGTAAATAATTAATAAAGGCCTCTCAGCATCTTCAAAGTGCTGATATCTGTCAGTCTGGAGCCAGACCCCAGTGCTTCGCTGTCTCATTGCCGTGTGGAGTAGCAGCACTCCTTATCCTCCACCCCTCTCCCTCTATCATCTCCCATGTCTCTACTGTTTCAAGGCTTCTTTCTCTTTAAGAGGAAACTCAGCGGAAGCCTAGCTATTCAATATTGTTTCATATTATTTGGTTGTGAAACAATTTAATTTGTTTATGACTCTAAAGGTCAGCTTTGACTGTTACCCAAACTTCTAAAGCATAAAGAATGAATCAGGCTGAAGGGAATTTTGTGTCATGATCAACTGAAGAAAGAGAAGGGGGCTAGTAAGAATATTTAACTGGAACAGCAAGGCAAACTTACCTTCAGCTCAGGTTTAAAAGCCTAGTCAATCATTATACATTTTTTATTATTTGCCTGGTACAAAATCCCCCCTGTAGAAGAAGTAGGAAAAGTCACAGGCCACATTCTTCCAGGTTTTCAGTAGCTTGCTCAGCATTTTGGGGTGGTTTTGTTTTTTGCTATACCTTGAGACAGTTGGAGTGATATGGATTGTGTCGGTGCCTGGATAGATGAGAAGTGGAAACACATTGTGGTTGCAGCTCCAAGCAGGAGACGTTTGCAACAGTGAAGAGAGCAGGGCCAGCCGGGGACTTTGAGAAGGAAGGTAATTCTCACACAGTCATCAGAAGACAAAGGTTGCATTTACACCTGGCCAGAAGGTTTAATCATCTACTATTTCCAAACATTGCAGGCTCACAATCTGTTGTGTCTGAGATCATAAAACATATCACAAACTGGAGACAAGAAACCTAGGGCTTGATTGACCAGAGCTTATCTTTTCTTTTTTCTTCCTTCTTATTTTTCACTCCATTTTCTACTGTGCTTTGGAAAGGACTTGCTTTGATCAGAAAATTCTTACCCAGTATAGCAGGAAATGTGATGCAAAACCTTCTGAAAACCCAGGGATTAATGGGCAATTTTCATTCCTCTTTGCTTCTCTATGTCAAGAGCACTTAGGAGACAGATTACCTGCTGCTAAAACCTCCCTCCCAGCTTGCAGGGAAAAGAAATTGTGGGAAAGGGACCAAAAGCAGAGTAGTATTCAAAGAGGAGCAAGTAGAAACCTCTCATAGGTTAGTTTTCCAGGTCCTACCACAAAAATCACTGACATCCAACCACCTGAAACATTGGGTGTAGGTGGCTTTCATCTGTTTTTGGTGGAGGGTTAAATTATGGTAACACTGAAAGAGTGATGGGGGTGGTTTTGGGTAACATTAGCCACATTTTTGCAGTTTGAGTCTGTAGTTGGTTTTCTCTGTACCTGTGAGGTTGTCAAGGAGGTTTACTGAGCAAGATCAGAGACACCCATGACAAAGAGAGAGTTGGGGAGCGCTATTTCTACTTCCTTCTCCCCATTGTCTCTGCAGGATCATCACCCTTCCCTGTCTGCCTGTGGCCAGGAGGAGAGGGGACATAATGGAGGCAGTGTTTCCCACTGGTGTTCCGTATCTATTGGAGAAAGGGTGGAAGGGCCATGCCCCAGCCCTGGCTCCAGCCTCACTCAGAAGGGTTACGCCTGTGATGGGGAGGGACCCTGGAAGAGATGCTGCTGCTTTGCACCTCGTTTGCGTGTTACAGTGCAGATTCATCAAAGCACTCAGCGCTGGGAGGAGGTTCTGGCCCTATTGAGATGAAGGGTTGCCCTTGTTGACTTCAAAGGGGGATGAAGTTAACCGTTTGACTTCAGTTGGGTTTGAGCCCCTGGTTGGAGTTAAGCATGCGCTGTTGCTGGGTTGGGACCATCCTTTCTCTGTTTGGAAGGGGAAATAAATAGATTCAGTTTTTTCGTGATATATCATCATCTCCCCGACGATACCTCAGTGTGTTTTATGACTGCCAGCTCTGTAAACTCCACCCCCTCAAAAAACAGAGCAGAAGCAATAAGAGATTCCCCAGGAGAAGCTTGTTAAGCAAGGCAGGCAGGAAGGGCCATCTGCCCTGGCACTGCCAGGGGCCCTCAAGGTGTCCCCCACTTAGTTGAGGCTGCTGGCCACCTGATAACAAGAGTGGCATCTTTGATGTTGTCCAGGGCAGCAGTCATACGCGATTGCATAATCAAGGTCACTGGAAAATTACACAAAACTTTGTCCACATCTATCGGGAAAAAAAAAGTGAAGAACTTGCAAAAGGAAAAAAAAACACCCACACTTATACCACCAACATGCCACTCTGTGCGGATGGCAGCGCCAGGCTGTCCCTTCGCTATGCCCTGGAAGCACTGATGAAAACATACTATCCACGCAAAGGCAATTAGAAAGTTTTTCTGGTAGCCACCTGTAGTCAGCTCTGTGGTTTTTCCTCTCTCTCCTTCAGCTACAGTTTCAATTAGGTAATGATGATGTGCAAATAGAAGTAATAGTCCCATGCTTTGCATTGCTGAATACCGCCTTGAGGACTGAAGTCTCAGGGTGGTGAGTGAGTTTAGTCTCACATGCCCTTAGGAGCTATTAAGTCTCTCCAAGGCTACTTTACAGATACAGGAAACAACAAGGCTGAAAATTTGTAAATGAAAATAAAGAGAAAAAGACATTTCAGAATTTATCTTCAGAAAAGAAAGAAGTTGTTTGGAGAAATTTCTGTTATTCCCCGAACATTTTTCTGTGTTAATAAATATGACATCGGAAACTAGAGGTGTTTTTTTTTTCCCTCTTGGTTTATTACCTTTCCCTGCTCCCTTCTATTTATTTTTTTTCCCTTTTATTTTTTCCACTTCTGTTTGTGTGAAAAAGGAAGTCATGGAGAGGACACAAAGGGGAAGAACTTGCAGCATGAAAGAAGCCAGGGATAGAAAGTGAAGCAAGGAGAAGGTAAAAATAAAATAAAATAAAATACCAGAAACAAACAACGAACCTGAAAATGTGGAAAATTTTCTTCTTTTCCTAAGAAAAAGCTGAAAACTCCACTCCTAACCCCGAAACACCTTGCTGGGCAGGTGGTGGGAAGGGTGTGGGTCGACCCCAGTTTGCCCAACTGGACTGGTGGGGGCCACATTTCCTGGATTCCCCTAAGCATTATTGTCCCCTGTCCATGCAGCAGGGATGTCCTGTCATCAGGACAGGGCTTCCTGTAGCACCCACCTCTCTGTATTGCTTCACTGGAGAGGATGCCCCATACACTGCTGGTTTTACACCATTCAAGTCTACAAGCCACAGAGGTTCACGTAGTGTTGTGTAAGGCATCATGAAGCCACTTTGAAAATCTTATGCCTATAACTCTGAATTCAGATTTCTGACTAGCCCCACTTGCAGCCAAGTCATTTCTGAGCAATTTGAGTGCGTCTCCTTCCAATTTCTGTCCTGTCCTTTGGAAGCTTTATTTCTTAAAGCCTCTCACAGCTCCCTGAGGATGGTTTCGTAACCCTTGTTTTTTCTGGTCATGAAGATATATATTGTGGTAGAACTTTTTAGCTTTTCTTTCCAAAGCGATCTCTCTCCCCATGTTGAAAAGGCTCTCTCTTTTCATTCTTTATGTCGTATGTGGAATAGCTGCTTGCATTTGTCTTCTTTAAAAGATCAAATGTTTAATGAACCCTTATTCCTATTTTTATTTGTAAGGAAGCTGTTAGTCAACATTCACATTTCTTTCCAAGCTAATATGTCACATCATTTAAAAGACAAATTATCCCTCTTAATCACATCCATAAACCAGCTGACTTAATTACAGTATAGGAGTGGAAGTGAGGGCACAATCCATCCCATTGAGTTTGCATCGTGCTTTGGTTTTGCTTTTTATATTGACACAGTTTAATTGACGTGAGGCTTTTTGACATGACTTTTTTTTTATTTTATTTAGATATTAGGAAAAAATTCTTCCCTGTGAGGGTGCTGAGACACTGGCACAGGTTGCCCAGAGAAGCTGTGGCTGCCCCATCCCTGGCAGTGTTCAAGGCCAGGTTGGATGGTGCTTTGAGCAACCTGGTCAAATGGAAGGCATCCCTACCCACGGCAGCGGGGTTGGAATCAGATGATCTTGAAGGTCCCTTCCAACCCAAACCATTCTGTGATTCTATGAGTCTATGAAGGATAGAAACTCTTATGCTCAGAACACTGATATTAATATGGTTGTACTGCTTACATAATCTCTGATGAGAACTTTGTTGTGTCTTAAGCTAGTTTAAATTTCCATTGTCTAATTGCATGCTGCAGTGAAAAAAATTGAAAGATTCATCCTAAACGCCTGCGGTCGTCTTCCCAAGGCTGGCAGGCGTGCAGCCATGTACTCCACTTGACATCAGCTACCACAGCCTCCGTCATCAAAAAAGAGTCACTTTCCAGTTTATTAAAGAGATATAAACTCCATTGCTAAGACAAACTATGTACTTCAATCTCTCCAAGGACTGCTAGTTCCTTGCTCAAGAATTTGATGTCTGTTAAACTCGAGGGTGGAAAGCAGATAGGAGTAAGAACATGGATATCTTGTTCTCCCTTTATTATCAGTGTAAGAAAAACCTCAGCAGGCCCATGGAAGCAGCTTGTTTAGTGTTTGTCTCCTCCAAGGGCTGTTACGCATGGTTTATCTCTTGAAGGCTTTCCTGTGCCCCCTGTGCATCTTGGCCGAGCTGAGGGACCCGTTGCAAGGTCTGCATCACATTCAGCCAGCGCCCCAGGTCATTGTGAGCAGTAACAAGCAAAGCTGCTGGGGAAAAAGAGCCACTTTAAAATTGGATGCTCTGACCCTCTGGTGTATGGCCAGGCTGGGCAGTGAGTGCAGCCTCAGCACCCAAACTATCTGGGGAATCACCTTGCTGCCATTGGAAGTGATGGTTTTGGTGGTGGATAGCTGGGAGCTATGCAGAGACAGCCAAGCCTCTGGGTGCCTGTTCCAGCCAAAGGTGCCTTTTTTGGTGGGAATGCACAGGAATCTGGCTCAACCTGCTCCTGGCCTGTTGGGGTAGTGGGGAAGGACACAGTGGAAAGCCAATGAATTCAGGAACTTGGCTTGCTTGGCTGCTTTATGCAGATGTTTAACAATACTGGCAGGGATATAACCTTCTTGCACATACCTCAAGTGTTTACTGTCACCCTCACAACATTTCCTGCATCAGCAGAACTGCTCTTCAGCTATAATTTTTGTTAAAACATCTTGCCTTAAACCCAGAGAGCACCAATGGTGGCCTCAAATCTGTAAATCAGCTGCACTTTGGAAAACAAATCATCGTGGTGGAGTTTTGCCAAGCTAATTTTCTGTGCCCATTTATTATTTGGTTTTCACTTTCTGACCTGATTTAAACAGCCCATGCTCTAACTGTACCAGTTGCATCCAAGATATGAGCCTCATACATGCTTTGAAAATGCGAACTGCTCCATGGCTGCATTTCTAGGAAGAAGAACTGCTACAGAGAAGGGTTGTCCGGCAGCAACCATGGACCCTACAGACAAGAGCTTGCAGGTTGTCTCTGCTTACCTGCTTGAACTGGTAAGATAGTATTACTGAAAGGAAAGCCATGATCTTTCCATGTGCTACAGCAAAAGTGGTGTCTTCTAGGGAGGAAATGACAAGACAACTCCAAATGTGATTTCCCAGTGGTAAATTAGAAGATTTGAAGGTACAGTAGAACAAGCATCTACAAAGGTAAAGCAACACCTGGAAAAAGGGGTAACAGAGGAGAGGAGATAGAGTTGCGACGTTAACATCTACAGTCTGGGAGATGGAAAAAGAGAGGCAGCATCCATGGCCTGCGACAAGAATGGGAAGAAACCAGTGGAAAATTTGATAGTTGTTTAATTGTCCATGTAAAACCCAGCTCAACAGAACTGGGCCTTCACCCAGGACTTCTGCAGGAGGCAGTGTGGGATGGTGTGGTTTCACCAGCACTGAAACAGCATCAGGGTGGACAGAAATGGTTTTTAGCTTTTGTTTTTGGGTTGGGGGTTTCCTATGGTAGTCACCTAAAGTAACGTTGTTCCAGTTACAAGAAAGGCAATATGAAAGTGGAATGGCTTTCATGCAGTGCATTTTCCACCTTATTTTTGTGATTCGTGTAAGTCCATGTAATTAGACAAACCTCATCATGATCCCCACAGCCTCTTCCTTTGCTCATGTGAAAGCCCTTTCAGGTTTGCTGAAGGTTATTACAGTAATGCTATATTGACATGTTAAAAATTACCTATCATTTATAAGAACACACAGTTGTTTACCTCTATCATAAAGCTTTAAAAAACCAAACTGACAAAGATCTTTTCTTCAAAGGGAAAATGGGCTTCCTTGTTGTCATTATTATTGCAGTGTCCTTGTTTCCCCGTCTTGGCGTACAAACAATATCACTATGCAGAGAATAGCCTTGGGTACAGAAGTACAAAATCCAGGACCGATAGATGTACATGGCTGAAAAAAAGAGCTGGGTACGTAAAATTCTCCAATTTCACATTTGTCCTGGCATAGGATTAAGGAGATTTAAAATAGATGAACAGGTTCACGTAGGAACAATTGTTATAACTTCCATCAGAATGGTATTACTGATACCCTCTTTAAAAACGTTTATGTTGCCAGAAGCCGAATGAAGAAGCCTTTGTGTAAAATGAGTCACCCGTGCTAAAATTGCATAGACCTGCACAAGTGCTTGAAAGAGCAGATGCTGGAATTGATGGGACCCAGTTTATTCCAACTTCTGTGAAATTCCAGGTACATTTCTACAACCACAGAGAGCAAGAATAGATCAAGAACAACAAGCCCTTTTATGTGGATAGTAGTTCGTAATGGTAATCACTCCCCTTGGCAATCTGAGTAACAATCATGTTGGCTGAGCTCTGCTGTTCGTATTGATACTGCAATTCACTTTAATGCAGTCAGAAGCATACATCCCATCATCGTTTTTCTCTGGACACGATCATAATCCCTCATTTTGGGTATGTCCCTCCTTCAGGTGGATCCCTAGAGAGATTATTATCTGCATTTCAATGCCTACTTTCATCTTGCGGCTGTAAGCATTTTAAGCCACATCTTCCTAGCATCTTTCTGTTTCCAAGAAGTCATCCTGGTGAGATATCCAGGAACCAAATGTGGTGCCAGGGGCGTTGTGAGTTCCCTAATAAGACAACCGCTCGCACTTTACAAGGGTATGGTTGTGCAAGGATGGGCAGGACAGATGGCTGAACCTGCAGAACGAGTTTCAGCCGTAAATGGTGTGAGCACCATAAATGTTTGGTGCCTTTTTTTTTTTTTTGAAAGCTGAAATATATTTGGGAAGTACTTGCTCAAACTGCAGACTCAGTCAAATATTAACACATGGAAACTGAGGGGGAAAAAAAGATACTTTGAAGGGCTCAAGCATGTGTGGGTTCTTGGTATATTTGCCTAACTATAATCACTGAGGCCACACTTGCAACAGGCTAAAACATTGCTGTGAATAGAAAGTATACCACAAGGGTTCTCAAATATGAAAGTGGGGCTGGAACAAAGAGCAGGCACCAGACAGACTTCCCCTGTTAACGATTACCGGCCTGTCACCCTGGTGCCAGCAGTCTCAGAGATCCCGTCGGGAGCAGGCGGCAGTATCTCGCCCAATGTGACGGGGCTGCTTTGAAACCCTGCCCACAGCCATGCAGTATTCCTTGCTACCACCTCGTCACGAGGGAAAGAACTTTATCTCTCTGCTTTTAAGAGTGTTTGCTTTAAAGATGATTTACCACACTTGACAATTACCGAATTTCCTAAATTCAGCCTGAGGTATTGTTCTTGTTATGTATCTTGTGCTGTGCAAAGCAGTACCTTGGCTGCAGCATGCAGAAGGTCGCTCTTGGTGCACATGGAAGGTCCTCCAATGCTGCTTCCTTCTGCAGTCCTACGGCTCAGGATGTCAGCAGAGACATGAAAACCTTCTGACTGAAGGGAGGAAGAAAACAAAACTGTTGCCCGGCCTTGCAAGAACATCAGCCCACCATTGAGTTAGGGCTTTGTCTACTGTCCTTGTCTGAAGGACGTGAGCTGCAGAGCTGGTGTGGCACAGACAAACACACAGCTGAAAATGTTCCAGAAAAAGGTTTTAAACTTTTTTTTGTCTCTTTTTTGAATATATATTTTGATCCTGTTCCTCAATGGGGTAGCATCTCTAAAACAATACATATACATCAGTAATGAATGTGATCCATTTGGTGCTAATGTGATTTTCTTTGGTTACTCATTGCTGACTCAAGTGCTACAGGAATGCTCTTCCTCCACTCAAATGTGAGGCAATACAAAGAGTTATTGTTTCATTTATATTTTGTTGGGAAATCTACCAAAACCTTTATATTATAATATTTGACAACAGTGTCAACAACATTTCCCTGGACTGCTGCTCAATATACTTTTATTATTTGTTTTCCACATGTTGGTTCTTTTAATCTGTTCTTATTAAAGTCTTCGATGTTTCTGTAATATTGTCATTGTGTTTCTTTTGAAGGGGGCAAGTGTGTGTACTGAAAGATTAGATTATCCTGTTAAAAAAAAAGAGAGAGAGAGAGAGAAAAGGGAGAAATGTCTTCAAAATGAAGTACATCAAAAGTAAAAGTAGGTGACAAATGTTAATATTTGCAAAGTGCTTCTGCTTTGATCCTGCATTTCTATTTTTTTAAGAGCTTGACAAATGTGTCCTGTGGTTTGGCTTCAAACCTCTTTGCTTAGTGCTTTACTTGACCCACAATCCATTTGATCTTCCACTTGTTTTTCCTTCTGTCCAGGAGGCCTCTGTACTTAATAAAAGATTAGTTCGTATCTTTCACTTGCTGCTGTTCAGAGGCATCATTTTTTACTTTTGGTTGGATTAGGTTATTGCATCTGTTTGTTTTAGCAGTTTCTAAAGAGATATTAATGTTGCTGATATTGTTTGGGATGGTTCCCTTCTCATGTCCATGTTAGTAGCAGCTATATCAGATGAGGATCTGGATTGGCTGACTGATTCCGGCACCAGACGTGAGGAAGAGGTGGATGCTGGTGTGGCTGGCTTGGGTGGCAGGCTGCCACTTCATTTCTATCGCCCAATTTCCAGGCATGATGCATTTAGTACCTGAGCTTACTATTATTTAATGTGCCAGACACAGGGGCACTGGGAAGGACTCTCCCAGGTATAACGATCCTACCGATCATCTCTGGTTTTCCCAAAGCTATTGAGCACTGCTCTGCATTCCCTCACCTGGAACCAGTAGTTATAACTGGAAATGGCAGCTGGTCACAGCTGACTAAAATGCACATACTTCTACAGCCCTCAGCACCCACCTTGCTCTGTACCCTCTGATCCCAACCCCAGTATTGTCTGTCATGTGTCCCATGTCCTGCTTTCATTACACTGCTTGCACGACCCCAGTATTGCCTGGCTCAGTAAGAGCTGTCCAACTGCCCAACAGCTCAGTCAACCTGGAATCTACTTCTGTGAATACTCATGCTGGCCATAAAAGCCAACATTTGACTTACAGCCTTGCTGTTTTGGAGCATCAGCTCCCCCATTTCCCTTAGAGACCTCCTCCTCCCAAAACCCCATAAACCACAACTGAGGGAAGCACAGAGGTGTGAGCTGCCTTTTCAGCCAAGTAGTCCAGGCGGTGCACAGCATCCTCCACAAACTGCTCACCTTACAAGCCACTCCTCCAGCTCCAGGCACAGGGGCACCTCCCATGTCTCATCCTTGGGAGCTTCCTGCTGTCTTTAAAGGAATGGAGAATAAACCATAACATGAAGGCAGTGGTGCCAGCTTATGTGTAAAGCATTCCCCCCAAATAAGTGTGCCCCCACAATAGTGTTGCCCCAGGACAATGGGTGATAACAGTGAGGTTGATGTTACTCATGCTGCTACCAGGTTTCAGTACAGTGCATCTGCCAGAGCTCCCATGTGCTCTGCTTTCTGCTGACATGTTTAGGATATCATTTGCATTGCAGATGTGTGGCTTCTTTGCACTGCACTCAACTTCTGTCCCCAGAAAAAGGTACTGACACGGTGAGATTAATTCTACTGCCATTGCAAGAAGCATGCCTGTTTTGAATAACTGTGACTGTGAGGAAAGAAGGGGAGCTCACTTTTAGGAACACTACAGTGTCTTGCCTAACTGGAGTGGCTAGGCAGGATGTTATAATAGTAAAAAGACTTTTGTGGCTGCATTTCTTGTCTTTAATGGGAGTATGATACCTGCCAGCTCTCCGTCTGTTTCCCTCTCTTGCAGAATACATGCCATCATGTGAGTGAAGAAGAGAAATTAAGTTATGCAGCAAAGCAGACTAGGGTTCAGATTTTCACGGGTACAATTGCCTGACAATTAAAAAAAAACAAACCAAAAAACACATAAAAAAATTCTAAGAATGAGGAAAACTGTGGTGATGGCACTCAGAGATTCAGAGAGAGCCTAGCCAGGTAAACACTTCATCACCATAGCTGCCTCCTCTGTGTTTGACTATCCCTTTTCATTCACTCATTTTTCATGCAGAGCTATTTCCTTTTGCTCTTACAAGTATATGAATCCTTCTTCTGGCAGCTTTGTATCTTCTAATACTTTACCCTTAAAAAGGCACTCTGCCTTTCGTCGGGTGGCAGAATGCTTTTCTCCTGGTGAGAAATACTTTGTTTTCTTTAAAAAAGAAATGGCAGCAGGATTTTGCACCTTTCTTACTTCACGGGATATCTGCAGCCAGATCAGCTATTACTTTCCAAAACTGTTTTCACAGGCATTTCCTGAAGACAGACTATCAGATAAAATGCTGACTTGAGCCTTTTCTTTATCCTCTGCACAGGGTATTATTTTATTTCTCTTGTTTGTTTTTGCAGTTTCTTTTTCTGGCTCTTACCGAAAGCACTTTTCCAGTGAATCAGGAGATTCCGTGCCACTGGTGTGTCAAAGAAGCTGTGCATGTCTCTGCTGGATAAATCCCTGAGCTCGCTTTATGATTTATTTCCAAACTAAGTTAAACAATTTATCATAATTAAGGAATGAATTAGATTTAAAAAAACAACAACAACAAAAAAAAGAGAAGGCAGTCTTTGCAAGGATTACTCTGCTTGGGGGATGCCTTTGATGAGCAAAGGCTGCTGTGATGTCTCTTATTCCACCTCTCTGTCTATAGGAGTCCAAGTGGAAAGTAGCAATAACTAATGCTTGCTGCTGTGTTGTGGATCAGGATGCCAGAAATACTGTCCGTCCCTCTCTGAGCAAGTCTAGTCAATCTTGTACTATTTGGGTGTTCCTGAGGGTGGAAGTCTGCAGCTTTTCCACAACCGTTATCAGGAACTGAATGGAAGAAGATGTAGCTAGTTACTCCTTAAGTACTGTGCTTCTTTTCTGGGGAAAAAACACCCAACAAAACAACCAAACCCATGCAAAATGGGGGATGTAGACTAATGCATAATAGTATTAATTGTCTTAATAATAACAAAGCTTATCCCCTTCCCTGTAGCCTTCTTTTATGCCCTTTCCCCGCACTGTTATTGAGCGATACAAATTTCCTTTCACTTCCTGGAGGGACGACCAGGCATAATCTTCATGGCTGGACACTAGTGCGCATGGCGGTAATAGCTTTTTTTGCATGAAGATGGAATATGTCATTGCTAAACGGGAAGGGTGTACATGAGGTGGAGAGCAGGGTGTCCTGAAAAGCAGCTGCTGCAAGAAGCTCCGCTTTTCCTTGGTTGAAAAGCCATTTTCTGGTTTTTCTCTCAACTTCAAGCTAATGGTAAGTGCATCTTGTAGAAGACAAGAAATTCTGAATGACACCTAAGCAGCTGGGATACAAGGGAGTGGATTCATCCCACTTAGCTGAAAGTTAGATGTTCAATTTCAGCTAATTGTCCAGATTAACTGATAGCCAGGGAGTTTTCATGGCAAGGAGTGATTTAACCTAGTTTAGCCTGGGCACTTATGCTGGGATGAAACAGGTCACCTTGAATGGATGCCTATTTCCTGACATAAAAGACAGCAACTTTGCCTAGCTGCGTAATGTCTGCATGGCTAAGAATCCATCCTCCAACTATTTCAGTTTTCTCACACATCTCATAGCTTTAGTTGAGCATTTGTTCCTTAAACAGTTCTCACTTTCTCGATGTTACAAGAGGGAGAATGCAGAAAGCTTATTCGCGTACAGTGGGTATGACGGTGCATATATTGCACTCTGATAGAGGAAGCAGAAAAGCAGAGTGAGGAATGCAGAATAAGAAGAGGAACCTTCATCTCTCCGAAGAGCATTCCAGAGTGATTATGCTGTGTGTGCCCACACTTCTACTCATCACTGGTGTTTTAATAAGTCTTCCGTCTTTTTTTCCTTCTGCAACCAAATTGGCATCCCAAGAGTTCAATTTCTGTGTTACCTGCCCAGTGTCTGCTACAGTCAGGCCCAATCCTTGTCCTGTTTTCCTAGGTCTGGTTACAACATTGCTTGTGTAGGTAAGCTATGCAAGTACATGCATGGGTTGACCCCCTCCATGGACAAGAACTAACTATTTGGTGACTGAGATGCATTTCTGTCCCTCTGTGTGGTTATTTTGCTCCTCTGGGTCTTCTATTTCAGCTCAAGCATGGCCCTACTTGGTGGGAGGTTTCCCAGCACCGTGCCTTAGACAGAGCCTGACCCAGGAGGAGCAATGCCAACCGAGGCCATCACAGAAGACCCCTGAGGCTGCTCCCATGTGCCTTGACTCTTCTCGACACCATTCAATAGAGGGAAAATCTGTCTCTTTGCTTTTGCATTCATGGAAGCTTGAGTGGCTTTTTACCTTGGCACGAGCAGAACCAAGAAGCCTCCAGGGAGGATGGAATAGCAGGAAGAAAAGTGCGTGCGGTAGTTTGCGGAATGGAAACTTTCATAAGCCGGGGTGGTTCACCGGTGTTTTAACACCTGTCAAGGGTAGGAAATAATACCTTGACCCTTCCCTAGTGCTGCTCAGACAGGTGCTGATACAGTGATGGATGTTACTTACACAGGGATAAGGGGGAGGCAGGAGGAGGGGCTTGTTCTTTTCAGAGAAATAAGTCAGGTAAAAGGTGCAGATTTAGGAGGTCTGCAAATGTTGGGCTAGAGCAGGGAAGCGTAAGCGTGACAGAAAGCGTGTTAGGCAAAGGCAAATGAAAGCAGCTTAAAAATAAGTAAGTAAGGAGAGTTAAACCTAAAAGCCAAGACTTGAGCGAACCTGACATTAAAATTGGAAGTTTGAACATGCATAGATATTTTACATGAACTATTTTCCATTTTAAGGGGTGGGGGGGGGGGGTGTCATTGTTGGGTCTGACCCGAATTGGCTTGCAAGGTGTGCAGCACTGTGCTCAGGCAAGATTTGTAGCCTGCCTTGAAAAGGGAAACACTGGAAATCATATGAGAACTTGCAGTGGATTTAGAGTTCCATTTTGGAGACACAAGACGTTTGGTCTTCATCCAGCAACACAAGTGGCTGTGTCTGACTTTAAAGTGTGTGAGTGGCTCTTGGATTTTTGTGGGACTAATGCACAGGCTCAGTGTTACACCAAGTGTCACACAGATAGAGAGATACACCGTGAAATCCTTCCCTTGTGTGATCTTATCAGGTATCCATGCGTCTGTGAAGCATCCAGAATGAGGTGAATGCCACCATCTTGTGAAATTTATTATCACTGCGAGCTGCCTAAATTCACCCTTTTGCCCAATATGATACCACTAATGTGAGTTATGCAAGTAAAACTAGCGATTTTAGTTTAATATCAATCTCTCATGAATAGTTTGTTACTGCTTTAAAACAATTAATTGGTAACCAGCAGGCCTATCTGAACCTTGTGCATTATTTGAGGTACCTGCACATTAGCATTAATCATAAACTGACCAAGGCAAATCTTAAAAGGGATGGGGAAAGGGATAATCTTCTGCCTGTCCCTTCTACTAAGTTTCTCTTTCTGTCTGATGCCAGAGATAGTATCTCCCCCCCAGACGAATGACGTAGGCAGTGCCCATCACCTGCAGGGCCACCTTTTATGATCTTGCTTTTCCGAAAATCTGCCAAAAGGGTGGCATTTAGGACAGAAAATCTGCCCTTGTGCCCATGGACTGGGGCCATAGGATGCTGGGCTCCTCTGTGGCCTGGCCTTCCTTCAGGATCCCTCACCTTCCCTTTGCTACCTCCTCTTGAGTTTGGAGCTGAGCACTTCAAACCACTTTTGTTTACCTAATTGGAGTTATATCACTTTTCTCTTCCAGTTGTCTTTACCTCTTCAGAAATGGGCAACCCAGTCCTGCTAAAGAGCAAGTAGTGGAGGCTGTAAGTGAGGATGCTGGGCAATCTGAGGCTTCTATTCAAGACTCCTGTAACTCCCTCTGGAAAATGGTCATCATGGCCCTTCTTTTGGTCATTAGTGCAGCAATAGCCAGAACTGAATTTGCCACACTCTCTCTGCTTTGCGCATGAGAGCTCTGGGAGTTTGGTATTCTGCCTCGCTTGGGTCTCCCATGGTCTTAAATGACAAAATAATATTTCAAGAGGAAAAATAAGCTTTTCTTTTTTTTTTTTTTTTCCCCAGAATAAATGTTTCTGGAGGATTCCAGGAGGCCCCCTCTTTTTTAACTCACCACATCCTACTGACCCAGTGTTTTCTACTGAGAGCAACCGAGGAGATTTTCTTTCTGCTTTGCTTCTCCCCTGCCTTCCCCCTCATCCCCCATTTTCCCTCTTGCATTATTACCTGAAGCAATTCCTTTTTGGAAAGCATACTCTTTCTAGAGGTGCTTTGTTAAAAAGCAAAACAGAAACACAAAACCAACACTGAATAACAAACTTCCCCCAAATTCCCACAGAAACAAATAAAAAGACTTTGAAATTGGAAAATTGGAAAGCACACGGTGCAGCTGAGCCCAGATGTTACAGCCCAGGTAAACCGCAGCTGTCCTCCAGTTGCTCTGCTGACTTATTTTTCACCTTCCATTTGATGCTCTTCCATTGAGCCCTAAGGTTTCCAGCCTCAAGTACTAACATCCAGAGACTAGCTAATTGGCAAAGAGAGATCAGAGTGTGTATAGAAATTGTGCTCCCTCTGCTTCCTCCTTCCGTGTCTTGGTACCTAAAAGGGCTCTTAAGGAAGATGGCAATAATGAGAAAGGTGTATTAGAGACTGTATGTGCTCTGAAGTGTGTAGACAAAGGGAAGCTGAGAAAGACCCCCCTGAGCTGGAGCAACCAACATCTACTACAGTGAGTTTTGGTTTTTTTCCTCAAAGACCAGGATCTGCTGTTCCTCTCCATCAGCCCTCATGAGCTTTCTGGGAAGAAGAGGGTGCCCCATCTGCATAGTGCCATGTGCCCTTAGCTGACCCTGAAAGCTTTGTGCAGGCAGAGGCCAGCTGAGCTCTCTTGTTCCAGGCAAGACCCTGAAACTCCCTCTTTCCCTATAGCTTGACTCCAAGCTAATTATTTTGTGGAGGGCATCATCAAAGTGACCGTGCTGTGAGAAGGCACCTTTTTTGTGCTGATTTCATGAAGAACAGGCAGAGGGGAGTCAAGATTAAAAAACACGTGTAGTTCTTCCTCGTTTCTTTTTAAAACTGTACACAGCTTTTAATGTTACAGCCTCACCAAGCATGTGGAGACTGTGTTTACAGTCTTACCTTTGGAAGGACCCTAGGCCTAGTGGATTTATTGTATCACTGTTTCTAGAGGAATTTCTGTATTTTAAACTACCCTCTGGGCCCAGGGCTATATAAAATGCTCAGACACTTTCATTGTATTCCGGTGATTATGAATATGTATTAATTTAACATCCTGACACATCTGTGGTGTAGATATCACAGGATTGATCTTTTCTGACGGATACTCTTGGGTAAAGTAGCTCATGCGAGGATCATGCAGCACATACAGTTTGCATGGAGGCAGTTGTATATGACCTTCTCTGCATTGTCCTACCAATGACCCCTTCTGTAATCAGGCAGAAATCATGCTCCTGAAGAGTGGGAGGTATTACTGCTTCCATGCTGGCCTGTTCCTGGGCCCCTGCTGCACAGACATTGCCAACAGTAACAAATTGCTCTGAGTTATGTGCAGAGGTTTAGTGATGTGGACTAGTTATTTATTAGAGAGGGAGCTGAGACACCAGCAAAGGGTGAAAGAGTGAATAAAAGTCCCAAATCAAATGAAATGAAGCTGCTTCATCTAACAAGCTTCTCACAAAGCTGAGCTCCCATTTCTCATTTCTGGATCGCACCTTATTTATCCAGTGGGGGTTCACATGCAGAGGTTTGAAAGTAAAACCCTTACAAATAAAGAAAAGTCCCCAAGGGCAGAGAATAAAAATGACAGAGTTGGATTGAACTGTGTTTCCAGAGGTGGCAAATCAGTGTTTTATTGTTTCTTTAGTCACAGTTTCCTAGGCGTAAACCTGACTGTGATATTGATTGCCTCACTCCGAGGCACCTTTCAGTTTGAAGAGATGTGATAAAAGTAAGGGACCTCCTCCCATGCACTTGAAAGGAGAAGGCAGCTCCAGAAGTGTGAGGGCCCTGTCTGGTAAAAGCTGGGTTGATTGAGGCCACTGGAGCAGGGTTGATTGCCAAGAACAGCAAGCCAGGTTCTGTGTTTGTTTTGACTTGACAAAGAAACTTCTAAGTTTAACACCATGGGTCTATAAAGTAGAAATTTCAAAAATGGGAGAAGAGCTGTTTACGGTGACCCTTTAGTGGCTGTACCCATATGCCAGGCTCAGGCTGTGCGTGCCTTCCACAGGGGCAAAAGCTAAGAGACCCCTCACTGGTGAAATTGTTCATTCTGAAAAGAAAAAAAAAAAATAGAAAGAAAAGAAAGTAAAGAAAAAAGGAAAGGATTTTAAAAATTGCTTTCTCTAAAGTTTGAAATACTGGATTATCTACTGCTTTTCCTCTTTCTCTTTTCTTCCTCCCCCCCACCCTTACCTCTTTTGCTAGACAGTCCAACAAGTGAACTCTTCCAATTTCCCCCCTTTTACCTCTCCCTGATGATTCAAATTTTCCTTAGTTTTGAAGCACACCGACCGGTTAAAGAAAAATAGGTGGATCCTGGATATGTTTCACGCACCAGAAAAGAAGTCCAGAGAAGAGGAAAGAAGAAAACTTTTCCAAGTATTTCACAAGTATAGCTTCCAAAATCAGTTGAAAAGGAAATTTGCTGAGACCTGCAAACTGCAAATGTCAAAAGTCCAGCCTGCCCCTGAAGAGGCAATTCTCTTCTTTGGCCACCATGAGCAGCAGGGCATAGGATGCTTCGCACTACCTTTTGAACATACTGTGAAAATTTATGGGAGGCTGCAGAGTTTCCAGTCTAACATAATGGATTTTAATGCTTTTTTTATAGACAGCAGTAACAATGTGTCTAGATCCACCCAAAACCCCAAAGCCAAATCAGCTTTGGGATGGAATAGAGGAATTTCATTTTTCCTCACTTTCACTGCTGGGACAGACAGCCTTCCTCTCTTATGAGGTAATTTAATTTTCACATTATGCTTTATGGGATATCCTTTATTTACCTAATGCTTTCCTGTCGAGTCTTTTTAGACTATGAATCTTGTATATTTTATATACACAAAGGTGACTTTTCCTTCCTTTAATGACTGTGGCTTATCAGTGCAGGCAACCGATACTGGACTCATAAATATGTCACTCTCGGGTTTGTGACAGCCCCTTCTGCTTTGTAAGGCTGTTCCTTGCTGCTTGCTCCTCCCTTTTGCTCACTGCATCCTTGTGGTCTGCTTGTCCCCTCAATGCTGCTGAAATCACCATTGGCTGGTATAAATAAATCACTGATTTAAGCTATAGGTGAAAATCATTGTGAAAGGAGCACGCAAAGGAATGTAATACAAGGTCGGTGGAGCCAGCGCCTTCCGACTCCAATTAAATGTTTCCTGTAAGTCAGTGCCAATTGTGCATCTTGTAAGAACATTTGAAAGCAGGAGCTTGAACTCTAAGGGACCCTCTCGCCTCGAAACCTGTTTCCTGTTTAACAAGATTTAACAAGTACAACCAAACATGCGCCATCAGCAACAAAAGTCATTGTGAAGGGCTCCAATGTGCAAAGGTGCTGGGTTTCCTCTCGGCCCCAAATGCCTAACGACCCTGCCAGCCTGTCACGGAGTGGCTGTGGTGAAGTGTCATATTGCCCTGATGCCACAGGACTAGCATAAACTCAGCTGTTTTGCTGAAAGAAGTGGAAGGAAAGAGGGAAAAGGCAACCTTTTCTGAAGGGGTAAAAGCTTGCTGGATGAAAGCTTCAAGGCTTGGTCTCACTCTCCCATGAGTTCTCTATGGAGGACGTGATTAACATCTACCCTGTGCTGTCTGCCTCTTTGGCTTGAAACACAGCCTTGCTACTTGGAAGATGCCTCAAAGACAGGCACTGTGGTGCCTGGGGCAGACTGTAGTCTAGGTTGAGCTCCCTGCCCAGGCAGAAAAGAGGCCCAAAGCCTACAAATTGATCAACCAGCCCTTGGATATGCAGTCTATATGGGAAGACTAGCTGTGAGACTAGTTTAGGGAGTCTACAGGGTGTCTGCTTCTGGCTGTAAATACAATAGGGACACTGAAAAATTGTTCTCTGTGGGTAGGCACTGAGAACACAGTGCTGCTTCCTAGAGGGCTGTATAGATGTAGAAGACATCCATACGTGTGTGTATATATATGTGTATATATACACATGCTCATGTAAAATACACATGCATAAAAAAATATGTGTGCATATATACCTATACACATCTGACTGGCACACATTTCTGTGCACTATGCATATAACTCATACTAGGAGCTCTTGTAGCTCCTGTACCTCTCTCCTTCATTCAAAAGGCCTGGGACTTAGGATGAATCCTCCACGTGAGCCTGAGATAACAACAATAGCAATCACTGGAGCAACAGCCCCATCAGTTTACTGCAAATCACAGTAGCATTTGTACTCCAAAAAAACACACATATGACTGAAGGTTCCATGGGCACAGCCCACGACTTGCCTTTCTTCTGCAATCATCTGCTACAGCAGCCAACAATCAGGACAAAGCCAGCGAGCAAAGGGAGGCATGGGTGGAAAAGAGCAAAAAAACCCAGATATAAAGTGGAGCCTAATGTGATGGAGGCAGCTTGGTCCTCAGTACTGCTCGTACACTGCTAAGACTTTTCAGCCATGGATGCTAAAACAAGAATAATTGTCTTTAATGAGGTCATGAACTTGATATATAAGATGTATTAGAACTAATTTTCTCACTGTCAGGGAGGAAGAGAAGCTTGGGAATTTGGTAGGGGCTCCTCAGCTACATGTTAAATGGACTGTCCTTCATTTGAAATCTATCATTATAGGATATAGCTCGAGTTCAGAGAGGATAGCACTTTCCTGAGAGCAGTCTCCTGTCTTTTCCTTGACTCCCTGGGCCATGCTCATCTGAAGCCGAATACACCCTCTTTACCTGCTGTGATATATGGCATCAAAACAATGTGCTCGTGCTTCAAAGAAAGGTCTCTGAAAGGTTCTTGTCGCTCAAAGTGGAGGCGTCCTGCTGTCCCTACACTGTGGCTGAGGAGTGGATGCCCCATCAAGGCCTCTGGAACAGTCTTCCTTCTTCTGCAAGTTGCCTTGGCTCTTTCTCACCGTTACTTGGGGCAGTCTGTGTCTTCCCATGTGCCATGTATTGAGCTCAGCCTCTCCGGTGCTGCCTGGGAGCCAGCAGACTTCTTGAAAATGCATGCATGCACCAGGAGTGAGCAAGAGCAACACTCAAACAAGAGCACTCAAACAGCTGGCCAGGTCTTTGCGGGAGCAGGTGCCCGAGGACCCATTCTTATCCCCTGTGCTTCGCCAGTTGTGACAAGAGAGCAGCCAGGGGCTGGGCTGTGGCAGGTTATTTATGTTGCCTCGCATCTGTCACTGGCCAGGCACGTGCCTTATGTATGTAGGCATCAAGAGATCACAGAGCAGCTTCCCCACAAGGGATGCTGGTGGTATCTGCAGCCGTGTTTACTTGGAAAGTTTTACTGACCGAGGGCTTGATGACCACTGTGCCTCATACTGCAGTTTGGTCCACTACCGCACAGCTATGGGAACACATCTGAGGATGCTCCTGGAGCTGTCTACCAGGGATCACCAGACTGTGTTACCCTGCCCTGAGCCTGCAGGCAAGAAGTCTGTTGGGCCATACTGAGCCAAACTTCCCCTTCCTAGAAAGCTTAGAAATGGATAAGGCTGGACGGTGCTGCAGCCAGTGCAAGCCTAATTCAGTTTGGGGTAGAGCTGGGGCTTGGCTGAGGTGGGAAACACTCCCAGTTTCTTTCACCTGGATGTAGCATCACTTGTTGACACAAAAAGGGTGTGAGTCTGTTTTGGTGCCTGTCCTGAAACCTCTAACTTCATAATCCTAAGCCGAGTCCAAAATCACATGTGGAACCAAGACACTGTATGATGCTCTGCTGACTTCAGCAAGTTCCTGCTGTCTCATCACAGTACAGGGGCAGAAGTGCAATGTTCTGGGATCCCAGAATGTGGTGCAGCAAGAGAGAGTTTTGGGGCACTTCTCGGGGGAGGAGTGTGCATGAAGAAGGAGAGACTCGTATTTGTGAAACCAACAGCTCAGACACACAGCTTGGAGGAGACCTGCACAAAGTGACCATGTGCAAAGCAGTGGCACAAGGGAAGACTAGACTTTATCTCCATGCATAAAATGCCTTTGATTTACAGTAAATTTGCACCAATGCGCCATAATAGAAGTACTTCAAGCACCATTGAATCACAACAGCATCATGCGATAGGACAAGGGGTAATGGGTTTAAACTTAACCACAGGAAGTTCGGGTTAGATATAAGGAAGAAGTTCTGTACTGTGAGGGTGGTGAGGCACTGGAACAGGTGGAACAGCCCAAAGAAGTGGTAAATGCGCCATCCCTGGCAGTGTTCAAGGCCAAGCTGGACAGAGCCTTGGGTGACATGGTTTAGTGTGAGGTGTCCTTGTCCATGGCAGGGGTTTGGAACTAGATCATCTCAAGGTCCTTTCTAACCTAAATCATTCTATGATTCTATGTAAGCTGAAACCGAGGCGTCTCCCTTGGAGTTAAATGCTGGACACAGCCTCTGAAAGAAGCAGCTCCCAGCCCGAGGAGCCCAAACCTCACTAGGTAATACACACATGAAGGAAGGAAAGCTGTAACGTATTTCCCTTGAATAGATGGGAAACTGAGGTGTGCTGCAAACTTGTTTTCTGAGAGTGTGACTTGAATTTATACAAGGTGTCTGGAGCACAGCTGGGCATTAAAACCAGAAACCGCGTCTCCTGTCTGTGGTCAGGAGGAGGAGGGTATGAAGTGACTGGCAAACATTTCCAGACAGACGGTGGAGCGGATTAGTACAAAGGGGGATGCAGCTCCGGGCCGCTCAGCTGCCGGCAGATAGGAGGGGAGTACAGGCAGCTGGTGGAGTCAGGCAGCTGGTGCAGAAACAGGTGCAGAGAAGGTTTCCTGATAGCAGTGCTGTCATCCCTCTTTGAACCCTCAGCTCCTCAGTAAATCTTCCCCCTTGGAACGCTGTTGTCCAAGTTTCATTTCCTCACGTTCCTAAAATAGTTCTCGATAAGCAAGTTGTCCTGCTGGTAAAGCCCTTCTGGTTGCTTTCCTAGAAATCTATTTTCATGTTTTCTCACTGGGCTTCAGCTGCTCGCATTCCCATATGAAAAAAAACCATTGGCGAGAAAAAATACCCTG
Source organism: Lathamus discolor (assembly GCF_037157495.1). Classification (NCBI taxonomy): domain Eukaryota; kingdom Metazoa; phylum Chordata; class Aves; order Psittaciformes; family Psittacidae; genus Lathamus; species Lathamus discolor. The sequence goes on from NC_088885.1 coordinate 111,545,328, forward strand.
CCAAGGCTTAACACAACAAGAAGGTGAAATGTTTATGTTTAGCAGCACAGCAGGACCTTGTCTGTCAACTGAATTTCCAAGCAGTGCCATGGATTTATGGTGGTAGACCTTGCACCTAACCAATGTGTGGGGGGGAGAATACGAAAATATGGTTTTTAGCATGTAAAGAATCTGCAGGAAATACAGATTTTTACTTTCAGTGGCTTCTTGCAGGGCATGTTGTCTTCAAGCTACAGGCAATGAAGATGGAATAAAGCAGAGGGGGTCAAGCTGCAGTTTTTAAGGCACAAGGAGCCCTCTTGCAGGGCCGGTGCTCTTCCCATGCTCAGCCCAGAGATACACTGGGGCTGTGCTGGCATTGTGCTCCTAGTCAATTGTAGGTGGTGGTGGGAGAGTATACTGGAACTAACACGGCTAAACGATCTCATAACCCAGTCCACATCCAGATCATCCCCACCCCACAGGAAAGTAGTGGGGAATTGCTGCTGTCCCCAAATAATGACTTCTACCAGAACTCCCCCCTCAGCTTTCTGATGCTGGTGGCGTTGTGCTGTCCCACAGCTCTCACCTGGAAAAGATTGTGACATGTAGCTATGAAAGTTTGCCTGGGGGAAAGTTGGCCATCTTGCTTTGTAGGGCAAGAGTTTTGAGACTCATAACAATGCAGGAACCTGGGACTATTACAGGAATGGGGTGCTGGAGGGAATAGAAAGTTTGTGAGTGGGAGGCACTTGGTTGGTTGAGTTCTCTTTAGGTCAACTAACCACCTCAGGGCAAGTGCAGAGGTTTTTGTATAAAAAGCTAGAGTAAGAGAATGAGAGGTGATTTTACTGGGATGGCACCAAAAACAGATGAGAGTTTGATCTGGAGTGATTTGGATGCATTATTATAGAGGATTTGGCCATTCCATGAGAGCATGCAGGGAAAGAAGCTCTGCTCTTAGTTTGAGTGCAAAGCTCAGACAGCAGCTTTGTAACTTCCGAGGACCAAGAAACCAGGTATCGAAACTGTCAGTTTCTCTTCTGAATGATCTTTAGCTGATTTTGGGTGTCTAACAACAGATGAAATAACTAGTGCCAATTCTGATGCTGTCATTAAAAATACCTGTTCTCACATGATGTGCCAGGACTGCTCTGTCGGGTGAGAAAGACAGAATGAAAACATGACCTGTTCATGACAACCCTGCTTTTAATTCCTCAGCACTGTGAGGCAAAATTAGAAGTCTAAAGTGGGCAAGGGCTGCCTGAAGCCCTCGGGACAATTTATCCAGCCCGTTCCCTGGCGCTGGTAGCTTTTTCTCATGGGAACTTCTTGGCACCCCAGATGAGCTATTCTAGTGTTGCAACCTGCCCACAGCTGCAGTGTTTTTCAGGGCCTCTTTTCCTCAGAGGCATAGTGGCTGAGAAGAAGTTGCTGCTTCCCCAAAGGATCAGCCTTTCCAATGTTTGCTCTCTAACCATCAATGGTGCAGATGGCTGCACCATTTCTCCAGGCAACAGGCAAGAGACATGTGTGAGGTCTGGAGTACCTCAGTGTCTCTGTAAAGCACAGAACGGTCTGTACCTGGTCTGAGGACTGGCAGTTTAATGAGGAAGAGGAGGCAGTGAGGAGCCCTCTGCTCCTACTGCAAGAAGGTCCAAGACTTTTCTGAATGGAGACATGGAAAGAAGTTCACAAGCTTCAATAATATTCCTTAATAGACAGGTCGCCACAGCGTAGCTACTCCATTAGTAAACAGCATACTTCTGTTTGATTTTCATGTATTTCTTCCCACTCAAGTCTGACACAAACAAAACACACTGCCCCCCGCTTAGCCCAAAGGTGACCTCTGGGCGATAGTCTCAGAAGTACCCAAATTGCACACACCCTAAACATAGACACACATTTTTCTGGAGTCAAGAAGTCTTTTGTGTGGGTTTGCAGTGATGTACAGGCATTTGGGAGGGAATCAACCAGGAACCAACCCAGTAATTCCTCTAGTGTATATCAGATCTTAACAAGCATCCCTGTACCGAGCTTCACCCTCTATGCTTAGACAACCACCCTGCAAGCAGAAACCTAGTTTCCCTAGCATCAGAAAGATCAACCATCGCATAGCTCATCCTTGAAAATCATTTGTCCTGACTACAAACGCTGGATCTAATCACTGTATCATTTGGGTTTCTTGTTGCTTCTCAGTTTCCCATTGAGCGTCATGGCAGCATGAGAAGGCTCCATCCCAGAAGGCACCTACGAATGCTATTTAAATCATCTTAGAATTTAAACATTTCAATGTTGAATATTTAAGCATTAGGGTCGTATGCTTTCCCAACATACTGAAGACCGGTCCCCTCTTGATGCAAGGGGTTCCTCACTGGTGCCTGAATAGCATTAAGAATGTTTACTCCCATTTGTCTTAACCCTAATAATTGCAGCAAATTGATTTTTAAAGAGTGAATCAGGAAAGTCTGCAGAAATTGGTCGCTTTTTTTGTATATATTGCACATATAAAACATGGAGAATGAAGAAAATTTCGAGTCATCAAAGCACAGTTTCCAAACAGGCTTGCATCATTAAAAAGCCATTTAGCTTCATAGTTCAAGGTTAAGTTTGTTCCCAGAAGATGAGGTAATTTAGTAAAATAATAAAGCACCCATTAAACAAACCCTGTAATAGAAATGAGCCTTAGCGGCTGCAAAGGAAGGAAACTGTAACTTCTGTCAAAGCACAAGGATGAGATTAGCGTTAATAAAGCATTCCTCACAAAGCAGAATGATAGTATATGGGGGGAGGCACATCCAAATAGCTCTCATTTCCACAGCGTTTCCTCTCAGATATGGGCTTTTTAATTAGCCATCGGAAAGAAAACTGAAAGTGTACTTTCTCCTTTTCAGTTTCTCCTGGACTATTAATCTCTGTGTTGAAAACGGTGCCACCGGCCCATCTTATTGTTATTAGCTAGTGGAGACGTAAAAGAACTACATTCATATCCCTTATCGCAGCCCAGAGGTATTTCCTTTGTGTTACGAGGAGTATTTTGATTAGTTTTGGCTGCGTCTGCAGGGAAGACACGGTTTATATTTTCCACTAAGCTAAAATCATTTCGAGAAATAAAGGTTCGTTTCAGCACTCACCAGTATTTATTGATTGGGTTTAATTGTAGGCGCATTGCTGCGCCACAGCCATTCCTTTTTTAACTCCTCTTGGTTTCATGACTAAGTTTGAGGCAAAACACTGATAGTGGACTGTTCCTGGAGCTGCCTGCTGATTTCCAATGAATCATTTATTTGAGGAAAGCAGCTTTTCTCCCCGGTGACTGCACTGTCCATCGTCAGATGCGGATAATCGCTCATTTGCAGAACCACAGAGGTATTCTGTTGGGGGTGATCTCCGAGGGCAGCCCAGCCCTTTTTTTCCTATGCCATGCCTTCCACTAAGGTGTTTAACCTCCTCTTAAGAGCACAGATGATAGCGATTCTCCAGTCTTCTCTGGTGGACCTTTAACGTTGCCTTTACCTTCCACCTGCCAATGGAGACAAAAATATATTCCTTTTCTTCTTACAACAGCCCAATTTATATATTTGAAGCCCATTATCTGTAGAACCACTGACTTTTACCTTCACTGAATGATATATTTGAAGCCCATTATCTGTAGACCCACTGACTTTTACCTTCACTGAATGAGGCAGCCCCAGACTCCTCAGTTTCATTCCAGATGATGCAGCAGGTGGGATCTCACAGCAGTTTCGAGGTGGCTGCCACTGCCAGATGCTCTCACTCCTGCTCTTGCTCCATGCTTTGGGACCATGCACAGCATTGCAATGGGCAGGAGCCGTTCTGCCCACCCCATTTCCTACACACAGCCTAGGGAACGTGCATGAGCAAATGAGCAGTCGCAGCAGTTCTACTTTCCAGTAGGAAAGCCTCCCTGGCAAATCTGGTCACAGCAATTCAGGGTGATGCAGCTCTGCGGTTCCCTGTGGCTTTTTACCACATGGAGGGGAAAGGAAAAGGTAATGCAGCCCTTCCCCTCTGCAGAAAGAGGATGTGGCAGCTGGGCTGACAGCTCCCAGGTAAGAGCCAGGGCAGCACTCACCCAAAGCCCAAAAAAAGAAGGTTTGCAACAAACATTGCTACTCGCTTGTTGCTAAAGTCTCACCACAGAGGGAGAACATACAAAAATTACAGAGCTTTGCAGGTGTACAGGTTTTGCTTGAGGGAACTGATGGGAAACATAACCCACTTTTGGGTATAACAGGAGAAACACACACACACTTACACTTTCCTTTTTGAGGTTGCTAATTTTGTATGGCTAAATTAGCTGAGGAAACCAGATTTAAAAAATCAAGTGCTGGCAAAGTTCCCGCTGGCTCTCGGAAAAGCAGGGCTGCGCTCTGCTTGGTTTATCTTTTGTTTCACTCACAACCCTGAAGTGAGCAGCAGGTTTAGCAGTGCTAACTGGGGACCAGGACAAGCCCCTAAATAATTTTATGATGATCTGTATTGTTTTGTGTGTGGAAAATGGAAAGGAAAAAAAATAGAGAAGAATAACCCAAACACACCACTCCCTTCTCCCCCAGTGGCAAATGGGTCCCTGATTCATAAATTCCTGTCACCTCAGACATTTCCTACTTTGGAGACTATGAATAAGTCTCCAGATGAAGGGTCAGGGCCCACTTCACTGTGAATTTGTTTTCTGGAGCTGTTATTAAGCCCTCCAAGTGCTTTTACTCTCTACAGTTGCTGTTACCCTAATACAGGCCATCATTTTGCCTACTGGTGTGACATAGGCTTAAGCATAGCTGTCCCTAGGACAGCTTTGCTCTCCTAGCTGAGTGTTGCAACATCTTATAAGTGGTGTCAGCCAGCCTGTAGCACCCAAGCTGCAATGGACTGCACCTCGGGCTGTGGAGGCAACTGTCAGCACCCAGGGCTGATACCAGCACCCAGGAACTCAGACACAGGATGCCTAAGCCATCCGCCGCTTCTCTTTGTCACCCTATATCCCCAGTCTCCGTAGAGTATGCAAGAACAATGCTCCTGATGTAGAGACACTTAGATACAGTGAGCTTACACTGTATTTATGGAAGGTCTAGAACAGATTCCTTCCCCTGTTATAGCATATGCCTCAGAGAAGACTTTTGTCTACCGCAGAAATCTCCCTGTGCCCTACAGTTGGGGGAGCAATAAAAAAGCTATCTAAAATATGTGGCAACAGTGCACAGTCAGCAGTGCTTGAAATCAGAATAGTCTTCAGTGAGAAAAGTGAGCTTCCCGCCCTGGAAAAATTCCTGTTCCCCAGTTTCCCAAAATGCCGTGGCAAAACATTATTATCTTGGCTCTTCCTATCTCTAGCATGTGTCATTGAAATGGCTTGAATGAAGTTGCTATTTGTAGTGTGTAGCTCATGCAAATCTTGTGTCAATGAAGCCACTTAATTGCTCTTCTTTGGCATATTACGCAATTAGCTCTTCTGTAGTAGATCTCCTTGTCAACGCAGAGATCTCGTGACTCGGTGTCATGAGGAAGGCTTCTCCTTCCTGCCAGCCAGCCATAATCTCTCATTACAGAGTCTCTGCTTGCTCCTGCAGATGGGAGGACACCTCCTGTCTTTGTTGCTAGCTTCAGGAATGCATCAGAAATTATTGTATTCCAATGAAAGTAGCAAGGTAAGGCTCCTTTCTCCTTCAGGAACCTCTGCAGGATGGAGGTAATGGTAGATAAACTTCCTTATGCTATTCATGAATAATGAGTAACTGGCAGTACTGCTGTGGCTTGATTTGAAGACTCTCTAGCCAATCCTGTGTTTCTAACAGATGCTAAAGTAGTGCCAGACAGTTCTGTCACCCAGAGGGGTCCAGCATTTCTCTGCTTACTGCAGATTTCTCAGGTCTCTCCCCTTCTCCATCCTCTGCTGTCTGTCTTTGTGCATTCCTTCCTTCTAGCTCCAGGGGAGGTCCTTGCCTCCTAGCCAGGCATTGAAGCTGTGTAATGCCTCCCGCACTTCACTGGAAGCACTTTGTATTGGGTTATAAGCCATCTAGCAAAGGGTGTTTACTTCAGGCAGGCAGTCAATCTGAAGCACAGCTTCTGGAGGATATCTGGTTTATACTGAATTTTATAACAGCTCATGCTGTCTGCTCCACCATGGCTGTTCCCTGATGGCCAGACAGCTTCAGTGAGCCAGAGGGAATGGTAGTTTTGCCTGTGATGCTATCAGAGCAGCCTTCATCTCTCGCTCTGTCGAGGCTTGATGGTTTTGCCAGCTACCAGAGCTTATTGTGCTGCACAACTATTTAAAAAACAAACAATCAAACAAGCCAGCCAAGGAGCTGTTTTTATATGGGGTTGTCCATGAACCACCTTTACAAGATGCACATGATGCACACCCACCTCAGTGGTGGTGGAACAGAGCCCAGCAAAGCTCTGCAGGGCACAGATGAAATGCTCCCTGGCTCATGGAGAGACAAAAAGGCGGTAACAGCAGCACCTGAGGAATATTCCCCTCCCCACCTACTGCAACCAGCTTCTCTCTCTCTGGAAAACACAAACAAACCAACCCAATCCGCATTTTCATAGCTAGGAGTAGGTGACTGCTAGATTATTGAGCACTGCCTTTTGTATCTGAATAGTCACAGTCCTAAACAACTGCTGGAAGGTGAGATTCTGCGCTATGATTTTAAGGGATTCAGGCAGTGCTTGTCATCAGAAGATAAAAAACACATCCAAGCTACAAAAATTCTTTGCCATATTTTTGACAAACTGAGGGAAGCTGGAAGAAGAGACTTGTGTGAGCAGTGTATGCAGACTTGGCTTGCTTACAAGCTTGGTATGCTGGTCTTAACACTATATATCGTGATTCCTTTTGCTGAACATCTTTCTTTAACCATCTTACATGCCACAACCCTGCCTGGGACTTTGGCAACATGCTGTACGGCCCAGATCCATAGGGTACCTGGCATCATTCCTCCCAGGCCCAAGTGCATGAACAGTCTTTGCAAGCCAGCTCTCCCCTCACTGCCTCTGGCTGACTTTCTGCAAAGTGAATCTCTTGGCTCACTGCAGAGCTTGTGAGGCCACTTAAATCTCTCTGACCCCTTAATGAAGTTTTTAAAAGGGCTTCATAAATCTTCATCACTAAGAACTGCTTAAAGCCCTGCAGGGTTTTTCTAGTGGCATTAACCACTAAAACAAGTAGACAGGCTCAGGTATATTTATTGCATTCATCTTCATTATTCCATGGGTTTTCCTTCTTTCTTGTCTTTTACATAAGCTACAGCCAGGAAAGGGAGCACAGGAAAGGGAGCTCTGAGTCAATACTGCCTGTCTGGCAGCTTGTAATGACTGTGTCAGATCAGTCCTCTTCCTGGGAATGCTCTCTGTGCAGGCAGCAACTGTATGCTCATCATTTAGCCTTCCATATTTAAATCATGGTATTGTACCTCATTTGGGAAAGACTATGATTTTTGCATTTCCTCTGAAAGCATGCCTCGGGTCACAGACGATCTCAAAAATGGGTTAGGTACCTGCCTGCCTTTCTATTTCTTACTTGAAATTTTGGCAAATTTTGGTAATGGCTTCTGATGAGTGACATGAGTCTTCTCTGCAGTAACAGTCAGCTTGATGGATACATGACGATTACTAGGAAAACACATGATGTTAAAAAAATAAATGTTTACATACCATAATCTACGGTCTCCAGATAAATGTGTAGATTCTGTGCACTCCGTATGTGTTGTCTGATGCTTCACCGCTGAGAAGTGAGGGCACAAAAGGCGTGAATGAGGTTCACAGACAGAGAAATACTCCATTGCAGGTAAAGTCACTGAAACCAGTGAGAGCCTATTGTTCCTGTGTGATGGGAAGGAATCAAGAAATGGTGGATAAACATGAAGTAGCTGAACACATAGGAAGTTTATATCTCACCATGGTCTGAAGAAATGGTTCCAGGGCTAATTCTGCGGACAGTGAAGGACTAAGGCTTCACAGAGCTCTTGAAGGGTTGCAGGTCCACGTGGTCCAACCTGGTCCAGTCAAGCTCAGGATACCCCATTACATCACAAAGTTACATTTTGATGAGCTAGATAATATTCAAGGGTGACTTTTCATTAGGTATTTTGTTTATGCCATCAAGATACAGCAGAGTGCCATGGAAGTGCTCTTTTAGAGCCCTTGTGATGTTATTTTATTGTAAATTTAAAATTTATCTGCATTGCAAGAATCCTACTAACCTTAGGGAGGACTGGAACAGTGTGTGTGGAGCAGAAGAGAAGCAATATGCTTGTGCAGGCAAACAAGGTCTTATTGAAAAGTTTGATGCTGAAGTCTTTAATCTACCAAAAGTACGAATCATGAGTAGCAAAATCTTCCAGGTCCTTAGTCTAGGACAAGATTAGAAGGAAAAATAATGGCTGATGAACACAGTGGAGGCTCAAAACGCAGATTGTGATGTGTGAGTTACCTGACACAAAGGAGAGGTCCAAACCCACCTGAATTGATATTTCTTTCATTGACTTCAATGTGGGTTCTGGGTGATGCCATGCTGTGATGCTGACACGTGAAAAAGTCAGATGATTGCTTTTAATACAGGAACTGTAGGATGGGTTATATGATGTTCTGCTCTAGGATGCATTGGTTAATAATGTGCTAGGGACACTTTAACCCTGATGGTGAGAAGATCAGATATTATCTAACTTCCTGCATGCTAACAGCTATGCAAGTTCGCCCAAGTACTTACACAGCTGTATGCAAAAATTCAAATTAGGTTACAGCTTCTCCTCAAGAGACAAAAATCACAAGCAGAGGACAGAATAAATCAAAGGGCCACCATCGCCTGAGATCCATGGAGTGGCAGGAAGTTGGAGAGATAAGAAAGATTTCAGCAAGTGACTCATGGCCTGTGCTTTAAGAAAAGATGGAAGAACCTCAGATCCTGGCCAAATGACCCAGCCATTCTTACTCAGTCCTGAATCAGATATACAGCTTAATCCTTAGCATGTAAGCAAAGCTTGTAAGTCTGTGATCAGAGGCCTGCAAGTGAATACAGCTGAAGCATGTTAGGTGGCTGTTAGGGCAACTTCCCTGATTATATGCCTGCTCCTAACTCTGTACATTTAAGCCTTCCACTGACTGAAAGTTAGACATGTAAATAAACGTCTTTAAGGATATAGGCCTCGTGGTTCAGCTGAGGCTTTGCCTGCACTATGTTTCTCCTTGACATAACTCAACGGACTGCCAGCCTCTAATGTAAGTGAACCAAGCTGGTGTAAGAAAGCAACCCTGGTCCAGCATTTCTGTACTAGAGAGTTGCAACAGAGATGCTACGTGGCTAGGAAAGCAGTCAGGAAATCAAAGTTTAAGTTCATACAATGAACTATCGCACTATAGTCCCATGATACGCTGCCTTTGGCAGCTAAGCTGCTGCAACCATCTCCTGCTCTAGATGCTTGTTCCCACCTCTGGCCTGCAGATTGTCACCTCCTCAGCTGTGCCAAAACAACTGCGTGCAGAGCAGTGCTTAAGTCAGAGCATTGAAATGGTGGAAGTTAAAAATAAACCATTTGTGGGAGAGGGAGTGTTATTTTTAATTGTAACCATTTCAGTGGTCTTTCTTCCAGTGTGGTCCCACAAGGAATTTCATTAACAACTGGGAGAGAGCACTGGATTGCTGTGCTGCCACTGGGGTTAATCCTCCAGGCAGAAGAGTCCTTCTGGCAAAAGGAGAGGCTTTCTTAAGCCAGGATTGCACCAAGACAAGCACGCTGTAGAACTGTACCTTCCAATGTGCAGAACTGTGACTTCCCTCCTTGGGTCGAAGTCAGAACCAGGTCTCTCAGGGTCTCCGTTTGCTATTCTGTCCTCTAGATCCTCATAGCATTCATTTTAAAAGTTATTGAATGCAAGCCAACGTTATTAATAAAAACAAACAAATAGAGACTGAGGTTTTTTCCTGTTTTATAAACAAATACTCCTTATAATCATTCTGAATATTAGCCTCCTCCGCACTTTGCTATAGTGCGGCTCGACACCACCCATTAAAATCTATTCAGATACAAAATGCACAGTTAACTGTGAATGAAAAGCATCAGAAGAGATGCAAAAGAAACTATTTTGTTTAATGAAGTTTGTTACATGATTGGAAAAGAAAGCATTTGTACGTTCTTTAAACAGCATTAAACATTCAAGGAAAAACTTTAGAAGATAATTTAAAAGGTTGCAGTGCAGCTACAATTTGGAAATTCACAGAATAACTCGGCCACTTGCTTTAGTTTTGGTCTTGGTCATTTCTGTGCTTTGATGAGCTTCACTGTGAGTAAGTTATACATGCAGATGCTTGGTTATTATGTCTTATGGTTCAGGCACCTCAGTGGTTTGCTTCTGTTTGAACATGAAACACGTTCACTTGCATCCGAATGCTTCTGCTGCGTTACTGCAAAGAGGCACTGCATCGGTGAAGTACCAAAAATACAGACACCTTTCAAACTGCTGTCACGTTTTGAAATACATACTTAGAATGGTGTGTGTGTGATTAACTCCATTATATGTTTGCTGTGGTACTGACTGAGCTTCAAAGCACTTTTTGGCAAAATGGGGCAGTAGTTTAATTTCTGGTGCATGGGAAAGCGACGTAGCATCCCTCTCCTCCAGGACTCCTGATCCGTGTGCTGGATCACACCAGTTCCTGGATGCTTGGGTGTACAGGCAGGGTTGAAATATGAATTACTAGGCTCTGAATATGTTTAGTATGTCCTTCAATTCTCTTCTAATAAATAGAGCCAAGGGCATAGTGAGTCAGTTTCGTAATTAGATGATATAATTGTCTCATGAACTCTGTACAAATTACCTCTTCTCTGTATTGTTTTTGCAGTGTATTGTTTTTCTTGAATAATATGGCTCATATCCAGTTTATATTGCAGTCAATAAATTACCCCGGTTTATAGCTCCATGGCCCACAAATTTATAACTGACATCAACAAAAATAATTAAGTCATTACTGTTGTTAGTGCTGTCAGTACTCTTCATTTAGACCGTTCTATTTAATTATTAACACATTTCCTTGAAATCGTCTTTTTGCCTTTCCTTTTTTGTTTTACCAAAAAGTAACCGCTTTGCTCAGCTTTTAACAAATTTGTGATTCTAAGCTTGACACTTGGGTGTAATGATGTAAAGGAAATTACATTTTAATTAAATAAGTCAGCTTGTGTAGGCCTTTCTCTAGCTAAACTCCCACTGGAGTATGGTCCCTCACTGTTAGACTTTATTTACTCCTTAAGCTTCTCTCAGCAGGTTTCTGCTTTCCAAGTAGAGGGCTGATAAAATAATTTAATGCATTAAATGGTGTATTATTGACATTCAGACTGATAGATAGTGGGAATCATCATAATGAGGGTTGGAACTAGGTGATCTTTGAGGTCACTTCTAACCCAAACCTTTCTATGATTCTTTGATAATGTTGTATACCATAAAGGATATGCATTGTTATTCCTTTTAGTAAAGTGTAGCTCCAAGTGTGCTGGATTCTGCTTTTATGCAAAGAGTTGGGTGGGTTCAAGGCAGCTCTGAAATTACATGGGGATGTTGGCCATAGCTCTGTGCCTTCTTTTGAGGTATGGACCCAGGGTGGCACTTCTTCCTTTTGCTGATGAAGAGCACACCTTGATGCCTCCAGGGCCCTGCTGCCATACTGACACATAGGGGCTGGGATGCACATAAGCTCTTCCAGGCAGCAAGCTGGTGGCTAGGTCCTTCTCCCCTTGCATCACACCCGGGCAATGGCACCCCCCTGTTACTGAAACTCTGGCCTGGTGCAATGACTTCCTGACCCCAAACTTGCATTTCTTCTGTTTGCTTAAAAACAGTCCTGGGGTCCTGAATGAAATTTTCCCCATCAGTCCTCCAGTTCCTGACCACTTAGCATTCCTCTCCAATTCTACTCTCATTCATAATGAAATAAGCAGCATATTCTGCTTTTGTTGTAATAATGCTGTCTGTATTCAAAATGCCCAGACAATATGAAGAACCAAAATATATTTAGCATTCAGCCAAGCTCTTCTAGGGCCTGTCCTGCTCATTTGGTCCAACCCTATTAAATTCAGAGGGCTTCCTTTTCCAGTTGACATTTAATTGTTTGCTTTCCCGTTCTGTCCATAGATTCACCCTAGTCAGCTCTATGCTCCACAAGTCCAAATGCTGAGCTAGGGTTAGCATATTTCTGTACAGAATATTTTCAACCTTTAGTGGCTACAGCTCACAACCATTAGTTTCTTCTCTCTTTGCTTACTGGAGGAAATACTTTTGGAAGATGTGTCAGCTTCTGGACCTCAGAGACACATATAGTTCCAAGCAGGCACAAGCAAAATATGTTCTTTCTATTTATTGCAAACAGAAATTAAGTTAATTTGTTTGGAAAAGTCCTGCTAAAGGAAATGTCATTGAACAATTCTGTTGAAGCTATCAAAAGCAAAACCAAACAGATTTGAAAACTTAGCACAGGTCACAGACACGTTTTGTAAATGAGTACTAATTATTCATGTCAGCAGTAAAAACTAGAATAAAAGTATGGCTTAAATTCTGGTTTTAGGCTGAATTATTCCCCCCTCCAGTTCTGTGAATGAAATATCTTGGAGTATATTCATGTTAGCCCCTACTTTTTCCAGTAAAAAGAATGTTTAAAACATTAAACCCAAAGCACAGACAGCAGTCTAAGCCAATTCAGGGGCTGCTGTTTTTTCTGTACCCTGCTGACCAGATTCTGGTGGCTGGGCAGGGACAAAGTGCTGAGATTTTGGCTTCTGGTCCAGGCATGAGAGACCTTTCCTGATACCTAAGGTGTGAGACCATTACCACTGAAAGAGAGGAAAACACAAAACACTTTGTCTGCAATCTCAAGATGAACTTTGTTGCTAAATTGTGTCTAAGCTGATCTTTTACTTTAAAGGGTTAAATAGTTAAAAAACAGTATGGAAAGCTTTATTTTGGATAAAAGGAAATGTTTGGGCTGATATGAGCATTTTGGAGGGAGTTTGGCTTATTTCAGAAGCTGAAACACTTTCATTTATGTAAAGCTACCTAAAGCCATGGTCACTACAGAGGTCTTTACTATTCTTTACTAAGTTCATTAGACGAACTACGGGAGGTGCTGAGTTAGTGCTGATTGGGTTTGTTAGGGACCAACAGCTCCCAGGCTGTAACAGCAGAAAACTCTGCATTAGCTGTCCAAATATTCATCTGGGTTTTGCGACAGGGTCTGCTTAGAGCCAATTTAGTTAAGCTGCAGCCATGACTTGAAGAGCTAAGTGGCAATTCTTGTTGCTAACCTAAGAACTGAACCATTTATTGCTTCACCAGGTTTTTCCATGGAAGTCTGTTGAACTGGCTCTTCATGCTTTGGTCATCGTGAATGAGGACAAATTCCAGCTGAATGAGTAACCTCAGACCACTTTAGGGACTGGATAAATAAGCAGTGACATAGAAGCAGGCTTTTTCATAAGTGCTGGTTCACAGGCACTTGAATCAGTGTACGATTCCATGCCAGAAAAAAAAAAACCTACGGCAATATCACGAGGAAAATGTGCTTCTGGAAAAAAAAAAAAAAAAAAAAAACAATATACATAAACTTACACTAAAACGTTATTATTATTATTATTATTATTATTATTATTATTATTATTATTATTATTATTTCACAGGTGAATATTACAGCTGTGTGTGGCTAAACTTATGTTTAATTGTCACCAATAAACGCTAAGTGAGTGATCCAGATACCGTCCTGGTTACTGATGGGTGTTAGCAGCAAACCCCCAAAGTTATCCTGTAATTCTGTTTCACGGTATTATGGTCAGAGTTTATTGAAAATGCTTAGGTCTCTTTCTATTTTTCTTTGATTGAAGTAGTAGTTACTGTACAGCCCGCACAGCATTGATTTACTCCGAGGATTGGTTATTTCAGAAAGAAGGATGCTAACTTTATCCATATTATGAATACCGAAAAGGAAAAAACCCAGAAACATTGGGGTTACTCCCATCTACTTCACCCCTACTGCGTTACACCTTTAAACGCTAAAACTATTGTGCCCATCAAAGACGTTAAATTAAGAAATTCTGTATATAAAACGTATGTTTAAAATGGAAGAAATTATTACAGCTTAAAAAAAATTTAGAAAGAATCCTTACGTGTATCAGATTCTGCTTCTTGTTCGTCTTCATCTACTCGGAATTAAAATTAAGTCCTTAAAATTCACTTAAAATGACTCCTTAAAATTCAGTCATCTGTGACCTTTTAAAACAAGACAATAACGGTAGTGGAACAACAGGTGATAGCCACCTCGTTATAAGCATCTTTTTGGGACAATCGGCTTTTCAATCGTTCTTTTTATTGCTTGTAAATACTGAGGTCCTTTAATAATGAATCATAAATTCAGCTGGAGCAGCAATAATGGCTTCACAAAAACACCTTTTCCTAAAGCAATTTAAATGCACGAACTATTTGCACAGCCCCTTTGGTCCTGGGGGCTTAAGCGAAATAGATAAACACTGCCAGTGATTACAAGAACGAAGCGGTATTCACACTGCGAACGTGTATATTTATACTTTTCACTGCAAGCAGAGGGCTGTGTCCCCGAAGCCATTAACACCGGGGTGGGGGGGATAGGGGATAAATAGAATAAAACGACGAAAAAGGGTAAGAAAAGCATATAGAGAAGGAAGGCGTCTCCTCCCCGGAGGTGAATTAGCAGCATCTTATCCAGGGGCCGGTGGGGACGGGACCCACCCGGCCGGGACCTGCCTCCGCGGTTACTTCCAAGCTGTTAACTCTGAAGTCTCTATATCTGTGATGTGGTTGTTTTGATTTGTTGGGGTTTATTTTCCAATCTAGTAGGACTTGCGTTTACAGAACTGGTCAGACTCGCTCTGAGATATTATTTTAACGTTTTAAAATCAACTTTTATTCCAAGCAGGAACAAAATCCCCAATTTTTGACATTTCTCACGAGAGCAGCACCCGAAAATATTTTTAGTTCGGATCAAGAGAAGCATTTTGCTTAACCAAGATTGAGAATTTCGTTTGGTTTATGTGGCGCTTGGTCTCCGACATGTCGGTAAAGCAGGTAAATGGCAAGGAAAACGGTCTCCAGAGGTAAGGCGAGGGGGTGCCAAGATGCCAAGAGAAACGGAGCGGCTCCGCCAAGGCTCTGCATGAACACGCGTGAAACGGAGCTACTACCCCCGCCAAACACCCCCAGAAGGACTGTCCTGTTGAAAGCATTTCGCTGGGAGGTTTTGACCGGTTCTGACAGTTGGTTTTATTCCATGGGCACAGAAATAAGAAGATAACGATGCTCAGGAAGGGGGTTGCAGGGCAGTTTTCGATGCAGAAAACCGTATTTCCTTCCCGGTGTGCGGTACCGGAGACAACCGGCCCTGGAGATACTTGGTGATACGGGGTTATGCCTGTGTGGGGAGGTGTAAGTGAAAAAGAGCTAAATATCCGCAACCTCTTCTGTGGGGATGAGGGCGGAGGCAGGATACCTAATTGCGAATCTGTTTTGAGATTGCCTAACATCCGTGCTAAGGACTGTGAGGGATGAGGAGAAGCCCTGCACTGATGCGGTAGGGAGGAGAAGTGCGTTGCTCCGCATCCCGCTCTCTCACCTACAACGAGCTCTCGCAGCAAGGAGCCCGAGAAACTTTCCCCAGGGTTTTCCGTGTCCGATCCAGCATAAAGGACCCTTAAAAGCCTTCCCCGACACCCAGACAGGAGCGGGCAGGGATATCGGGTGGTCCCCACGGGTTCCTCCGAGCGGCAGTGGCTCCCACCCGCGGCCGTGTCCCCTGCAGCAAGGCGGCGGGACCCTGGGGAGAAGGAGACTTTCCTTCTGGCCTCAGCCTGCAGTTAAACATCACATATAATACCATATTCGTCACCGCAAGGAATACATGAAGCACTGTCCCACCGCTTCCTAGCAAAGGCATTGAGGGATCCGTTGACAAAGCATCAAAATTAGGCCATTTTAGTTACCGCCCGTTACAAACCTATAAAAAAGCAGAGCAGCAATAAACGCAAACCGTAGCTCCTCATTTTCAAAGCCTCTGTGTATGTGTTGGAAAGAGACAAAGCGCCTATGCGCCTGTTGGACAGAATGGTAACCACGTTTCTTAGGGTGCAGCGTGGGTTCCGGCTGCCCCCCGGCCACCACGAGAGCTGGGGGGCATCTCCGTGGCCCTGCCCGCCCCGCCGGGCCTCAGCCTGCCGGTACCGCGAAGAGCCGGCTGCGGGAGTCAGGTTACGCGGCAACAGGAGCCTCTCCTCCGCGCGTTTTGTTGATTTTAATCCTTTTTTATTTTTTTTATTTTTTTAAGGCTGAAATCATTAACCAGGGGAGCCTCGGAGGGGGCAGGGAGGGCAAATAAAAAGAAAATGGGGGTCATTAAAAATCCGCGCAGGCTCTCTGCTGGGCTGAAAGACAAGGTGGAAATCACCCAAAATCACGGCCGCAGCAGGTCACCAGTGACTGGGAGGCCACTTACTGCAGGGGGGAATAACCTCCTGCCGTGCTGCCCGCCGACGGGCACGGCCCCAGGCAAAGGGGGAGCAGGGAAGCTTTCCCGGAGCCGGGGCAGGGTGTCCTGCCCGGGACGGGGGCAGCGTGGGGGCCCGGAGCCTGCGAGTCTGCAACCAGCAAGAAAGGCTGGAGCTCAAGCCCGGCCTCTGGGCACCCGGCAGCGCTTCGATAGGAGATTAGGGCAAAGGAAAAAATATTCCCTTCTCATCCTTGAGACGTGGCGGCTCCGTCCTTCCCAAGGGACACATCTCATCTCTGACAAAAGGCATCTCCACCATGCCTCCCTCTCTCCCTTGGTCTGCAGTACACAGGACCGGGCTGCTTTGGGGCGCGAGTTTCACTGACCGCTGCCCTAGCTCCCGAGGCTGGCCCGCCCGGCCCGAGAGGGAGGTGACGGGCGGTGGCAAAGACCTCTCTCTCTCGGCTGCTGCTGAAAGCCCCTTTTTCCCGGCTGACGCTGACCGCCCCGCCGGCTTCGGCCTCCGTGCCTGCGGCGGGGGCTTGAGCCCTTTGTGGCGGGCAGCAGCGGGCAGCTGGGAAGCGCGGAGCCGCCAGAGGGGCAGCTCCGCTGAACGCTGCCGATATCCCTATAGGTAAGTCCGTTTCAATGTCACAGCCGCTGGGGAATGGAAACACTCTGTATCGTGGGGTGGCCTTGATAAAAGTGTATTTTAAGTAGCGCGGATAAGCGACCGGGGGAAGAGAGGGGGAGAGCTGCCGGCACGTCGCCTCTAATAACCGCTACGCTTATCAGCCCGGCCTAAACTCCCCGGCAGTTTCTAAAGTACATTAAGTTACATAAACATGGCTCGGAAAAGAATACACTCCATCCTGCGATAGTCTCCAAAGTGACCCCTCATTCCGCCTCCCACCGGAGCCCGCCGAGCCCCCACGGCCGCAGAGCCCCGGAGGCGCTGGTGCCCGGCCCCGGGTGATACGAGCTGCACCCGGGGCTGCCTGGGTCGGGGGAGCGGCGGGGATGCGGTCAGACCGGACCCTTCGCCTCCTGCCTAGTGCACCTCTGCCTAATGCAGAGACCCGGGAGCGCATGACGGAGCAACCACACCGCCCGTGCACACGGCTTTCGCCCAACCCTTCCCTTGGAGGCTGAAGTGTCCGAGTGCCCAGTGAGGGAATCTGCCTTAACCAGATACAAATTCAATTCTTCCCCCCCGCAGTCGTCTGCCTCCTTCCCGCTTTGGCCACAGGGAACAGGAGTGATAGTTACTTCACCGGCACCACGTCCCCAGCGGTGCCTTTCCCCACTGAACATTCACCTCCCGGCTTTTCCCTGCACCTTTGCACTCCCAGCTGCAGATGCTCCCCGGGTGCCTACCCCTGCCCCGCGGCAGAAGGTACCCGAGGGGCTCCCGGAGCCCCGGGGTTAAAGTTACGTCAGAAAAGCGGGATTTGGGAAGGGAGTGACGTCATTAAGAGTTAGGGACCGAAGACCATATGATTTGAGCGGTTCGAGAGCAAACCTGAACCGAAAAGGAGCGGAGAGGAAAGGGGTGATTGGGAATGGTTTCCCACGGCGGTTCCAGTTCAAGCTGGGTTTTCTTATCGGGTGTATCGGAGGAAATAAAATGAAACTTGTAGCCTGGCTGTAACGTAAACAGGCTAATCAGCGGTGAAAGAAAAAAACCTGAGGCGCCTGAAGTGTAAAACACTGGTCGCTTTGGAGCCAGAGAAAGAGGCGCCTGCCAGGCCAGTGCGGCCGCTCTTCCTCTCCGCCATCCTCATCTCCTGGGCAGGGGCACTGACAACCCCCTCCCAGCCAGTAAATCCGGTCGCTTCAAAACAAAACCAAACATCGACATTTCTGGCGTTATATCCACCCTAACACGTGTTTGAAATATCGCAGGGTTTAACTCGAGAAGGGGCATCCAAAAGACTTAGAGGAAACGCGGAACTTAAAGCCGGTCGGTCTGCGCTTTTCAACACAGAAATTTAGAGCGGCAAGCAGGTCCCCAAGCAGGGGAGAAGTGTCTTGGGCATCGACACCCACGACTTCCCCTGCTTTTGTCGCGTTTTTCCAGGTAAAAAAAACCCATGTAAAAAATGTTTTCTACTGTAAGTTCGGGTGGGAAGGCATGCCGGGCGTTTACAGACAACGAATGGCTGCCCTCGCTTGCAAAAGGTTATTTTCTATTTAATATTACACGCACTAAAATCCATCTAAAAATAATAAAGAAAAAAAAATCGTTTCAACCTGGCAGGGTGACCAAAAGAACGATATTATTTAAAAAGAACTGACAAGAAAGAAGTAGCGCCTTTAATCGTACAATGTAATGGAGAAACAGTTTCTGAGGCGAGTGGTTCTTTCCCGAACAAACCCCCGCCGCGCTACAGCACAAAAATTCACTAGCACAATAAAACTTGGAGGTCGCAACCGGTTCCTCCTCCGCCATCAGAGCGGATGGCAGCAGCCGGGGTTCTACCGTACCCCCGGCACTGCGGATTCTTCACCTCCCATTCACCGTGCCTGGAAAGACGGAAAGAAAAGCCGTGCCTACCCCAGGAGCGACAGCACCGCGCACCAGCAGCTTTGGGCTCGGGTTCTGCCGGGAGGGCTCATGTCTTGCCGGCTGCCGAGAGCCGGGCTCTGTTCTAGTCCAGCCCTTCGCCGCAGATGACTCTTTCTGTACAAACTGATGATGACAGATATCCAGCTGATAACCTCTGGTGAACGAAGTTATTTTAATTTCCAGTCACTTTCCTGCTAAGTACCATATCAGTTTGTACACAGCTGAGATAAGAGGGCTGGGGAGGGGTGAGGGAAAGAGAATAAGAAAGAAACAGGAAAAATGCCTACTGCCTGCTTCTGGGGTGGACACATCCCACAGCTCTCTTTGGCTTCACCTGACGGTTCGGGCAACTCTAGGAGGAGCCACATTTTTTCCTCACGGTTAGCTCTGACTTTAACGAGTGAAACTAAGGAGAGGGGTTTTTTTATGAGACATTCACCTGGTTGCTTAGGGCGAGAGACAGGCATACATCCTTCCGGGCCACTGCGAGGGGCTGTCCGCTGCGAGGTCGGGAGGCATGAGGAAAAACACTTATAGAAGGGGAATAGTCACCTTAAAGAAGATATGTGTGTGTATTACATATGAGTTATTAAACAAAAAGAAGAAGAGGAAAAAGACTGGGCATCTAGGAGGGGGAGTCCCCTTCTGCTCTTGCCCGAGCAGGGGGTCCGGCGCCCCCCCCCCCCCGCTGCAGGCACCCCGGGATGCCATCTCCCTGGCCCCCCCTCCCTTCTCTTGACCTCCCCCGCCCCGACTGCGCACTCTCCCGCCCCCAGCTGCGGGCCGGCTGGCCGCGGGACTGGCACCCCTGCGGAGCTGCGTGTTTGTTTAGGGCTCGCCGAGCCCAATCAGGGCCGGCTGCCTGCAGTTTTCCGGCAGGGCTGCGAGAGGCGCCTCCTCTCTCCTTTTTATACATGAGCCTCCGACAGCAGCCGCTGGACTCGCCGTCGCCTCTCGCTCCCGCCGTACTGGATATACCGCCCGCGGCGGCCCCGCTCCTCTGCCCCATGTGGGACACCGGCAACAGGTTTGGCTCCTCGCTTCTCTTCTTTCTGCTCTTCCGCCGCGATTTCTCGTTTTCTTGCCCTCTTTCCTGCCTATCGGCCTCCCCGGGAGGGAAGCGGCGCTGCCGCCGCTGCGCCTGGTCGGAGAAGCCCGAGGGGGACTTTGTGGGCAAACATCCGATGCCGGTGCCTGGAGCCGTTATCTGCCGGAGCCTTATCTCCCAGTTATCTCGCAGGAGGGAGAGACGTATTTGGTGCCTATCTGTGAGGGGGCTGTGTGTGTGTGCGTGTGTTCTGTCTTCATGTGCCTATGGTTATCTGGAGAGCTCCGAAGTGGGCTGAAGAGCAGAGAGCCTCACCGCCCGCTTCTCTTGCAGTCATTTCTCGGCATCCCCTTTCGCTTCTGCCCCCTCCCCCAGTGGCTGGGCACTGGAGACCCTTGTGTCTGTCTGTCCGGCCTCTCTCATGCCGCCGGCTCCGGACCGCGACCGCTCTCGGCGGGGGCCCCGATGCCGCAGCTGGCTGCGGGACGGATGCCGCCCCCCCAAAAGTGCGTTGCCGGGGCTCGGGGCAGGCCCACAGTCCAGGCTGCCAGCTTGTCCTGCTCCGGGCACAGCCTACCCGGCCCTTGCCCCGGCCCCGGCTCCCCCGCGCACACGTCGGGGCCCTGCCCGTGCGCATCTCCCTGCTCCTGAGTGCCTTTTCCTCCTCTTCCTCCTTCTTTTCATGACCTTGGGCTGGAAATTAGCAAACAAGCGAGACGATGCGCGGAAAGGCTAACATCGTTCTTTAGAGTAGTAACCTTAAAGGGATCGCCTTCCTGATTGTTTTCTCGGTGGAACCGAGTCAAATGACTCATTCATTGAAATAACCGTAATAATAACAACCATAGCAGCCAAGGAAAGGGCTTGGGCACAGACAAGGGAAAATGCCCCTCTTCCCTCTCTGTCCCCTATCTCTCCACGTCCTCTCGCCCACCTTCCTTCCCCCCAGCGCGCTTCACGTTCAAACCCGTAGCAGTGAGGGTGGGATGGGGGGGGAGCAGCTCCCGGCGGCGCGGAGAGCGACCCGGATCCCGCAGCCCTGGTCCCGCGGGACCGTGCTCCGTAGCTGGCGGAGCACATGTTGACCTGGGCTCCCTGATCCCACTCTGCCGGGGCAGGGGACACTAGCGCAGAGGCGACATGACTGATTAAGCGCTCAGAGGGTCCAGATAAGTCCTGATGAATCTCATTAAGGGAGGGAGACGGGCTGTCCTGTTTGCAAACTTTGTTATTATTTTTTCTCTCCCCCCCCCTTTTGTGTCCTCCTTCCCCGCCCTGCCCTGCGGACCCCCCCTCACTCTTCCTCCGCCTCCCCTCCTCCTCTTCCCCATCCACACCCAGCAGTTGAAGGGGACCTGGATGGCCGTGGCTGAAGTCGGCTGGTGCACGGTGAAGCGGTGCGCTGCGGACGCCGGCGGTTCCTTCTGCCCCTTCGCGACCAGGGAGCAGCGCCCGTCTCCTCCTTCGCCCTCTTCCTCCTCGTCGTCCTCTTCCTCAGGCGGCTCCTCCAAGACTCCTCTGCCGGAGCCCGACGGCAGCCACCGGCCGGCCCCTCCGCCGCCCCCCGCCACCGAGGGCAGGTCGCTGCTCGCTCCCTACGTGCCCTTTGGGGCCGCCCACCACTCCGGCCTGCCCAGCTGGGAGGACATCCTGCTCTTCGCGGATTTAGACCAAACCAACAAGCTGATCTGGTCCAGCCGCGGCCCCAAGCTGAGCGCCCTCGGCGCCGAGCAGCCCGAGGAGATGTACCAGACCCTGGCAATCTCGGCCGCCCAGGGCCCCACGCCTTACGACGGATCTCCGAGCGGCTTCATGCACTCCACGCCCAGCTCACCGGTCTACGTGCCCACGACCCGCGTGGGCTCCATGCTGCCCACTCTGCCGTACCTGCAGGGCAGCGGGGCGGCCCAGCCCAGCCACCCGGGCGGCGGCCATGCCGTCTGGTCCCAGCCAGCCGCAGAGAGCCCCTCGTACAGCACCGGCGGCGGCTCCCACCCCTCGGGCCGCTTCCCCTACTCCCCCAGCCCGCCGGTGGCCAACGGGGCCTCCCGGGATCCCGGCGCCTACAGCAACAGCCTGGGTGCTAGGGACCAGTACAGCCCCCTGGCCCGGCCTCTCAACGGCTCCTACCCGGGGCCCTACACGTCCTACGTGGGGCCGCAGCTCACGCCGGCCTGGCCCACGGCGCCCTTCGAGAACTCCATGCTGCACTGCCTCCAGGGCCGAGCTGCCCCCATCCCCGTCCGGGCTCCCAGCGCAGGTAAGACCCGTCGCCGGGCTCGGTGGGGCGGGCAGAACAGCGTGTGCAGGAAGGGCGGCCGCGCACGTCGGGGCTGCCCATTGCCGGGCCCCAGGGGGGAGAGGGGACGGGGCGGCAGGGCCGTGCCGGCGCGGGGTTCTGGGGCTGCGTGATGCCGTGGAGGGACGGCGACCCCGGGACCGTGTCTTTGGTGGACTGGAGGTAGCTTTCGTCCTTAGCGGTGGTTTGGGCAGGAATATTAGCCCCCCCCCCCCCCCCAAGAAAAAACCCAAAATGCAAGCGTCGTTGTTTGGGCTCTGGCAGTTTGGGTTGCAAACTGCGTTCACAAAACGAATGGCCCAGTGTAAACCGGGCTTTTAATTTTCTTAACTGTACATTCTCCCTTTCCCTAAATGCGGCAATCTGATCAACCTAATCTAATAATTGCGAATTAACCTTTCTTGCAGCCTAGAGGGAAAGCACAGAGGCTCGCTTAGCCATTTGGCATTATTTCAAATTCAAACCTCTTCGCTGCTCCGTTATAAACGAAAAGGAGCAAAGCAAAACCTCGGATGTGAACGAGAACCCCCGTTTATAAACTGCAGTTAAAACATGGCACCTCCTGATGGGATTTTACTTTCGCTTCCGAGGTGTCCCGTCCCTTGTTTTTTTTTTTAGTTTAGGAAATTCTCGGTGTCATTAAATGAGCCGTAGAAGCGGAGGCTGAGCTGCGAAGATTTAATCAGAAGTAAAAAGATTAACGATCTTCAGCTTTAAAGTCTCTATATGTATGTATGTATAAATATAGATGCATATAGAGGTGTGTGTGTTTGTGTATTTATCTAGGTATATTTACAGGTATATATTTACATGTATTTATGCATATTTATATATACTTCTGTATATTTATGTATATATGTGCACGTATACACAAGCGCACACACACATTTGATCAACATTTGTGCTAATCATAAACTACCCACCAGGTAGGTGTATTTTCTGTACACTGCGATTTTCTCTTTCAGTAGTGTTGCAGAAAATTACTCGATGTCCTGTCACCTCCCTATAGGGGTGTACACGATGCTCCCTCCTCCTGTCTCTCGATAATACCCTGGTAGATTTAGGCATTTTAAGCCTCCCACTTGGTGTTTACTAACGTAAGAGAGGGAAGACGACCCAGTTGTAGTGGTGGTAGAAGAAGCGCAGAGCAAACCCGAGAAGCCACATCTCGGGGCGATATGAAAATCTCAATTTCGGAGAGCAACAGTGCAAAAATAGGTGATGAACGAAAAAATATAATAACCTTGTTGTGGATACCTTTTTTTTTTTTCCGGGATAGAGGTGAAGTTGCAGAATCTGAAGGAAGGGAGAGGAGAGGGATGGGGCAGAAGTGGCACAGGGCGCAGGAGGAGGCTGGAGCAGGAATGCCAAGCCTTCTGAGATGAAGGGAATGGAACTTCTACTTGCTTCGGGGGGAGTTTCACGTCCTCCCTTGTGCCTCTGGAGCTGCTGAACCCCGGCCCAGCTGGGAAGGAGCAGGCAGCGCAGGGAGCATAGGCAGCGCCAGCAGTCGCGGTGCTGGGGCTGCTTCCTTGCTTCCTCCTTTCCAATAATCCTGTCAGCAGTCAGAAAAAGTATAGCCGTGATAAATATATATATTATATATATATATTACGGCTAAATATTAGGCAGTTTGATGCAGATTTCTCACCATTACTAAAACCGTGAGTAGAGTTAAAACTTTAGTTTGCTTTCCTTGGAGATAAATCTATTTCTCACGCACTTAGGGGAAACAAAAAATATTTTTAAATGCTTGAGAAGTATTGTCCCGGCAGGATTTCTTTCTGCAGGCGTGGAGATAACGTTATAAAGCAAATAGCTGAGACAAATAACTGTTTAACTTCCAGCGTCCTTGAAGCCTTAAGCATTTTCCTGATTACAGCCCTCAATGGCGCTTTTAGTGCAGAGATTAATAAATCTTAGCGATGAGCTAGAGGCTGACAACGTAAGCTGAACTGTGCTCTCTGGACTCTGCCGTGTGCCCATTCCGGTTTAGCGCCTAATAATTTCCAAACGAAGGGAGGTGAGAAAAGGAGTTCTGTGGGTTCGGGCCTTTGGGCCCGTTCTGTCTCAGCTGGGTACCCTTCGTGTCACCGCAGCACTGTCCCAGAGCTGCCTGAGGTTAGCGAGCTCTATCCCTTCACAGCTAGTGAGCGACAAGGAAAACTAACTCAGGGATGAATTAAAGCAGGTAGCGGGGGAATGGAGGGAGCAGAAATATCAGAGGCGAAGCTGTGAGTGAAACAGAGTTTCCCAGACTCGACTCGAAAACTACTGCAGAAATACAGACACCTACTTTTATTATTTCTATTTGTAAAATCCGTATTTATTTCTGCCGCCCATTATGGATATAATGAGTCAGAACAAGACCACAAGGATTCGCAGGGGTGAAGCTGTTTGCTTTTATAGCTCGGTTCTCTTTATTTTTGTGCAGTGCTTTTAGACCCTTTTCCCTCAGTGTTCAGTAGCTACAAGAGCAAGAGGCAGAATACCACATATTTTCCCATTTCCTCCGTTTCTTACCAACCATCTCGAATTTGACCAAATAGCCGAGGCAAAGTTCTTGCTCCCCATCGCCGCCTTTGACATACCAGAGTCCCAAACGCTGTCTCTAAACTTTAAGTTAAACTAATTGCAAGGCATTTAAAATGAGAGTCGGGGTAAAAACTCCTTGCCCAGCCATAGGCTGGGGGAATGAATATTGGGCAAGACCACCGCTCCCTATGTCCTGACGTATTTATGTCCTTATATTTATATATATATTCATTATATCCTTATATTTATACATATATATACTCTTATATTTTTATATATATATAACCGCCTATATATTTATATATTTATGTCCTCACATCCTTACACCCTGTCCCTTACACCCGGGAAACGGCTATTCTGGCCGTCACATAACTCTCTCTGCCCCCTCAAAGGCAGGTATCCCCCCGTACTGTGGGCATCGCGACGGGGGTTGTACGCGTCGAGCACACCCCGGGTCGCTCCGGGGTTGCATCCCGACGAGAGTGCGGGGTGCCGGTGATCTCTGCTCCATATGGCTGGTAACACCCCTCTCCCTCTGCCCGCCTTCCTCAGCCTGTCCTGGGGAGCACCGGCTCCTGTTCGTGAAGCAAAAGTTGTGCGAGCCTGGTACATTGAGAGAAATTAAAAAAAAAAAAAAAAAAAAAAACAGGAAAAAAAAAGAAAAGGAGGATTTTGTTAAAAAAAAAAAAAAAAGGTCGCGTGGTAGCGGTCACTCCCGGGGAATTGCTTTTCCGAAGCTGAACAGAGCTGGTTTCTTGCCACCCGGGGCCCCTCTCACAGTGCAGCGGGGTCGCGGAAGCGCTCCGCAGGGCTCCGCGCCCGCCGGCGGCCGAGCCCCACCTCCTATCTCCTCTGCTTCTGCCCTCCAGAGCTGCTGGAAGACCTGTCCGAGAGCCGGGAGTGCGTCAACTGCGGCTCCATCCAGACCCCGCTGTGGCGGAGAGACGGCACCGGGAACTACCTGTGCAACGCCTGCGGGCTGTACACCAAAATGAACGGCCTCAGCCGGCCCCTCATCAAGCCCCAGAAGAGAGTGGTGAGTGGGGATAGAGGGAGGGGAAGAACTGCGCTCCGCGGGATGGGATCCGTCAAAGCTTGCTAGGTGTAAAGCAGGGGCAATCTGATTGTGTTAGCCCTGTGATCCCCCAGGCTCCTGACCAGGTTGTCAGGCCAAAGCGGTCACGGTGAGGGGCGACAGCGCTGGTAGCTCTGGGCCCACCTCTGAGCTTTATGCTGGCGAAATCGCTCTCTGCTCCCCGTGAGCCCCACACCGGGCATGGGCGGGCCTGACTGTTTGAGCTGATGGACCCTGCTGGTGAGGGGGCATCGGTGGCTCGGAATAAATTTGTGCTGCTGATGTTGGATGTTTCCAACAGCAAAAAAAAAAAAAAAAAAAGAAAAAAAAAAAGAAAAAAAAATCAAGGTTGGAAAGTGTTTGTTCAGAGGGCTCGGAATTTCTCCAGACCTGCTTTGTTTGCTGAGAGCTCGATCCTTGGGAATGTAAGCAAGTTTTGTATATAATTCAAAGAAAACCAATTGTTTAAACAACGATAATAGCCTTTGTTTTGTTTCACTCCGAAGAAATGAGCGGCAATTTTTCTAAAAATATACTCCTAAAACTAGGGGGGAAATAAATAGTACAAACCAGAACCCCTGTTTATAACTCCGGCTGGCACTGAATAGGCAAGGAGAAAATTTAACAAGCGGGAACTGCACATTATGTTTAGCAAATCTGGGTGGAGGTCAGCAGAGAGAAAGAATATGCGCTTCAGTAATGGTTGTTACTGCGTGAGCCACAATAAATCACGCTGGTATAATCCAAGCTGATGCTCGGACCCCTGTGTATGGAGACAGTGTATCAAACCCACTGGCCTTTCAAGCCCCTTTCAATCGACAGCTGCTTTGCTCCATGCCTGATTTCTTAGCATCAAAACACATCCCAGTCTTTATTTCACAACCGGTTGAATTTAATGCCCTTACGGGAGAAGGGAGGGGAGCAAAACCCAAATGCGCAATGATCAGAGCAGACAGTAAGTGCTCAAGAACACACACCACCTTTCTTTAAGCCAAAGAGTTAATTTAACTGCAAGCCAGATGTTAATTACTGTTGGCTGCCCATTTTTTCTAGCTGGTGGCTCACTACATTTCACGACACAAGGTGTTATCTCATTACTGGGGGCAGATGCAGCAGACGGGCCAGATCTGCCGCTTGTCTGAAGTGTCAGAGCTCGCCTGGCTGCGGCACCCTGGCCCAACGCGGATTTCAAGTAGCTGATACCCAGCTCTCGCATTTCTGTGTTCCTCCTGTTTTTTGGAAAGGGACTGGGGATAAGGAGACTAAACCAGAGTCAAACCACAGCCTGATTTCAGTCTGACACCTCGGTGAAATAACTCTGAGATAGCTCTGCGTAACAATCCCTACCGAGTACGCTGGCCATAACTATAAATCAAGCATGACTGTGTAGTCATACAGTTGGAAATATGTAGGTGAGAAGGGAAAAAGTTTTGAAAATGCTAAACATGTTTAGATTGCCTTGAAGTTTCTGATAAAATTCCTGCAACAGAAAGTCATTTTAGCTTCAAAACGTGCCAAAACTCAGTGTCTGTTTAGATACGGGAATGAGCAAAAGCTATCGAAATAGAATATATGAAGGTTTATACCAGACTGCACACAAAAGAAAGATTTAATAGAATGAAATATCTGATGGCATTTCATATGCAAAGAAAGAAAATTAAGCATATGTGTTAAGACCAGATCTTTTACCCAATATATGTAAAACTTGCATTTAATCAAATCTTAATTCAATTAGATGCTATATGCATACATATTTAATAATGAGGTAAAAAAAATCTGTTTTCATGAGACTTGTATTTTTAAGATTAAAAAACATATGCGTGTACTTCAGCCTATATTACTCTTGGCTGTGCTGCTTTTCTTTTGCTGTACAATTAATAATGGGTTACTGATTCAAAGTTACAGAATTCATATTTAATCTAGATTTCTTTCTGAGCTGTGGTGCAAGATGAAGGCTTACTGCTAAAGAAACTCAACAGAGAGAAATTCACAAAACTGGGTTATTACTCTGGAATATTCTTCATTCTCACAACATTTTTATCGCTTACCCTAGTGGCAGGCAGCTCTGCAGTATCAAAGGTGACCGAGTTACTTCTAACAACCCAGCAGTAAATGATTCAAGAGGAAGGGCATTGTACCCTTAAGTTAGTAATTTCTGTTATGGGTGCTTTATAGTCAGAATAAGATTAATGCAATCCTCCAAAACTGACTTCTCCGTGTAAACTTGTTCTGCTGCCAGACGCAGAGCTAGGCACAGGTTTTTTTTTTTCCTATCTTTTTTGACAATGCGATACTTTGAAAAAGGCTAGATTTATGATGTAGCTGGAATTCTTTGCTTATGATGAACGTAAAAGAGATCACTTGTTACAGGGACTTTTATAACCCATTCACCTTCGTTTCACATGTTTATGAGGACTGCCTTCACTTATGATATACAGCCTGCAGCCATAAAGCTCCAGGTTATACAGTTATTTCTGATACAAGGTTGCTTCATCTTGGCTCCAGACTCCATGGAAGAGTGTCATAAATGGCTTGTTTGCAGTGGGGACCTTGTTGTCACCCACCAGCTTTTCTGCTGGCCAAGGGGGAGCTCTGCTCTGTAAAACATGCTCCCAGGACATGTTTTTTAATGCAAGGATAGAATGGGTGTTGGTAAAGGATATTTTACAAAGGTGCCGCTGCTGTATGATGCCCAGGAAAGTTTTCTCTAGTTGTGGTGCTGCTGAGGGCAGGTGGTTAAAGAGGTTTATTTTTCTGATGAGTAGGAAGTATTGCTGGCAGGTTCAGAGCTGCCTCAACGGTTAGGGTTGGAAAGGACCTCATTGCCTGTCACAGAGAGGAGAGGGCATTGAACCAGCTGGAGAGGTGGCACAGGAGTGATGTGCCTTCTCCTCAGCTGAATGGAGGACATCCTAGCTGTCTTGTTGGAGGAAAAGTCAGTGCCCAGTGGTCTGAACAGAGGTCCATGTGTCAGCAGCCTCTGCTGTGACTGCCTAGAGCTGCAGTCTCACAGTACCTCTCCACATCAGCTTTCCCATCTCTGAAATAATGTTAATCTCATTTTAATTCTGGGGTGTCACTGATAGATGGTATAAAAAAACCTTCTACTGTCCCCACTGTGTGTTAAATTACTTTTCATAAACTCTAAAGGCATCAGTCGTTTGCTCCTGCCTGCCTGTTAATGCCCGTGTTTGCCTGTTCTTGCCTCTAGCCCTCGTCGCGGCGGCTGGGCTTGTCCTGTGCTAACTGCCACACCACGACCACCACCCTGTGGCGGAGGAACGCGGAGGGTGAGCCCGTCTGTAACGCCTGCGGCCTCTACATGAAGCTCCACGGGGTAAGTGGACACTTCTTCACCTAGGGACGTTCCCCACAGGCTCTGAATCTCCCTTGGGGAAGGGGTGGTCTTCCTGCCAGCCGGTACCTGGTGGCTTTGAAGAGTGGCATTAGGCTTTCTCAAGCTGGGGCAATGTTTCTGCTAATGCTAATGATCTCAGCTCATTTGGGCTGTGGAGTTAAAAAACAGTGAACAAAATGGATAAAATGACCAAAAAATGCGTGACATTAGAAAATAGTTAAACCATTTTAGCAAGTTATGCCTGTGACAAGTTATGTGTTTGCTGTTGTAGCTTTCCTGACAGATCTGTACAAAGAAACAGATGAGCGGCAGAGGTCTTTTTGCCAATGGGATATAAAACAGCTCATCAGTGGGGGAAAAAAAACCCCTAGACCTTTAATAAGACCATTTTTCATGGGCAGACATAGCTATGCCAGCAAAACTTTAAACGTAATTCAAGTCATAGCTATGCCAGCAAAAGTTTAAATGTGATTTCAGCCTTTGCTAGGCAATAATAGCGAAAGAAAATAGCTGTATCCTGAATGTGATGTGTGAAATTCAGATCCTGTTATGCCTCAGTGGATTAAGTTACAGTCAAGCACAAATGTTTGAAGAGCATGGGCATTGGGAGTGTTTGGGACTTGTTCTTGACCTCAAGAAAAAAGTTAATTATATTGCAGGTTTAAATATTACAATGATAGTAAGCATATGCCTGAATTGCATTTTCCCAAACTCATGTCATCGCTAAGTTAAAACCTTTTTTTAAAATCAATGTTTTCTTATAATGATTATATTTGTGGAGACACAGAATACAAATCTGATTTTGGAGCATGTTTTCCCTATAAATATAAATTTGGATGCTATAAAGCTGTATTATGGGCTGAACTGCTTATGAAAACAAATACGGCCTAAAGCTTCTTTTCTAAGACACGGGCGATGAACTGGTTTGTGTAGCTGGTCCACTGGGAGAGCAATATTTTTTCCTGTCATATGCATTCCTGGTTTCCAGAATCAGTCACTGAAGATAATTCCTAAATGACTGGAAGAAGGAATCCGGATTCAGATATACCCTGTCCAACTTATTTTCCTAACACCTGAGGGCCAAGTAATGCAGTAATGTTGTTTTCCTCTAAAAATGTACTTTTTATCTGTGGATTGACTGAGGTTTCGGAAAAACCGTTCAGTTCACACAAAGAAAAAGGTTTCCCTGCTTTTGTTATTTAGCTAAAATACCTCCTGAAACAACCCATTGCTTTGCCCAAATAAAAGGCAAAGGTTTTTTGAATTGGTATTACAACAGAAAAAATTGATGTGCTGTACAGGCATTTTGAATATCACCATTTGACCTTGTAGTGTGTTTTGGTTTTTGATATTAGAGGACGTATGCAACTCTGTGATTAGTGTGCAAATCTAATTTTTTCAGGTTCCCCGACCTCTTGCTATGAAAAAAGAAGGAATTCAGACCAGGAAGCGAAAACCTAAGAACATAAATAAGTCAAAGGCATGCTCTGGTAAATATAAAAAGATAAGACAGTTGAGCTGCAAGAGGTTTTTCCCCCTGGTGGAAAATATTTGTTTTAAATACCAATTCCCATCTTTCAGGTAACAGTACTACTGCGGTTCCTATGACTCCAACATCCACGTCTTCTAATAACTCAGATGACTGTAGCAAAACCACTTCTCCCGGCACACAGACTGCAGCCTCTGGGGTAAGCCATGAACGGGTGTCCGTATCTGTAAGCAGGCTGATCACTGTGCAGTGTTATCACAGCTTTTATCTTATCTGGCAGAACAATAATCTAAACAAACTTTTCAGTTTTGTTAGCTGATACTGGAACAAGATTTTCGGAGGATATTACATATAGCTGTAAACAGAACGACAAGCTGAAGTACTTTACAAACCTCTTAATTAAGATCTATATAACTTTTATGATTAAGTTAACCACAGCTTAACCCCAGATATTTTGTTTTGAAACGGTCAGGTTGTTCCATTTCAAAGGTTTTCTTTTGGAGCAAAGACAATAAATCATGCTGGATTGATGCTTTCAAGAAACAATTGTGCTTGTGCCCCTCTTCTTCTGAAGTGACCTGATAAGAATTTATAATTCAAGGCACTGCTGCTATGTTTCCCACAAGCTGTTTAATATATATATGCATTTTTATGCATTATCCCAAATTGCTGATAAACCCCAGAAAAATGTTATGCTACTGTATGAAAGGAAACATAAAGGCTTTTGTTTTAAACTAAGATATGCACTTAAACCACGACACAGAACCAGATGAAACCAGGCTGGGGTGCCCTACTGATTGCAGTGCATAGGAGATTGGCCCTCTCCTCACAGAGGGTTTCTCTGGGACCAGATGCTCAGCATCTGGCAGCACTGATCTCCAGAGGAGCACCAGAGGAATGCTGATCAATCCCTTTAGTTTTGATCCTTATTTTACATCATGTAGTCAAAACCATCTCGAACTTCCTTTCTTCACTCAGTGTCTGTGACAACAAATACTACCGCTAAAGTAGTGAAGCTTAATGTAGATTAATTTCTAACCCCTTGGCTATACATATTCATATCCGCACTCACTCTTTGGGCCTTCTGTATCCTTTGCCCTGCCACATCATTTCTTTGAAAAGCTTTCCTAATGTGACTTTCTCTACTCCTTTATTAATGATAAGGAGACATTGTTTATAATAACTATTTTTCAATATCTCAGCATTCCCAACATACAAATTCCTTTCAATAATTTAATTCTTGATGCACAAAGTTTTATTGTACAAGGGGGAAAAAAAAACATGTTTAGCAAATGCAACTGTTCATGGACTGACAGGGCCACCCAGTTTCAGAGGCATCGGGTTTTGGGTTTGGATGCTGCCAGACAAGGATATTACTAAAAGGGCTTGTCTTTGACATGAGAAAATCCTGTCACTCCAATAAAATAAACAGATTACATCAAAAAAAGAGAAACGATAAGCAAAAAAAGAGAACTGGTACAGGGTTTCAGACTCCCCCCAGTGAACTACTATATACTCGTTTAGGCTCTCACCTTATATTTGCAAGGGGAAAAATGCAGCCGGTTTTTCCTTAATATGTTGCTACATTGCCTTGAGCAGGATTACTGATTCTGAGGAATGTTGTGAGATTTATAGAATGGACAGAATTAGAAGCACACTCCCAGCCGAGGTGAAGGCAGTGGTGTAGGCTGTAGGCAGGACACTCATGTGCTGGTCAGGGAAGGAGAGGCCATACAGACCTGTTATTAATAATCTTTGTGTTATAATACTAATAGTACCATTTGTAATGTGAGTTTGCCAGGTGGAGTTATGTGGGTACCAGAGAAGAGCGAGGTAGGGACACAGTTTGTGAGCCAAAAGGCTGGTTGAGAGCTGCTTGCAACTAAGAGCGACTCCCAGGGACCCTGAGAGTGCTCTTAAATTACCCAACAGCATCCTCCAGCGCTAGGACTTCAGCTCTCCCTGATTTTTCTGCAGCAGATCAGGCTGGGAGAGGACTCCTGCACATCAGGTTGGGAAGTCTGTCTCCTTGTATCCAGCACAGCCTTGTATCTGCACAGCCTTTTCACCACCATGATTTGATCAGATGTGCCCTGCATATGCAAAGCACTTGCAAATTACCTCTTGTGAAAAATTTCAGTGAAAGGAAGTGATGGAGAGAGGCTGTGAAACACGCTGAAGCAGCAGCGACCAGACATCCTGGCATCCCCTGACCCTCCCTCCCCATGAGAGGCTAGTGCACCCCAGCCCCATATGTGTATAGATGAGGGTTGGATTTGCAAGGAGCAGTTGTCAGAACATGTTGTGGGCATGGCCACATCCTTCCTGGCTTTGCCCAAGAATCATCAATTCTATGGAATGAGTACTGGGGAGACTGGAGGTTGAAAGTGGAAAGTAGTGGCAGTTAAGACTGGCTCATGTTGCCCCAGACATCATTTGGGAGCATGATCACTAGCTACAAAGGAAGTGAAATAATTTCTTACGGGCCTAAGTCCCATGGGAGGGTCTGAGCGCTCACAAGGCCCATTGAAGTTGTCAAGAGTGGAGGGATGTCAGCATTCTGGAGCAAGGCAGGCTGTAATCTGATCACATGCTGAAGCAAAGATACTTTACTAGAGTTCTGTTTTCCTTGATTATTTTTTCTTTTCCCATTTGAGTTGACCCATTGATAGCCTGAAGGTTTGTATTTATTCTTAGAACAGGCAATGGCTTTGCACAAGGAGAATAAACTTCTCTGGGCCATGTCAGGAGGGAAAAACCCCTGAGATGGATGAATCCAGGCTCTGTAATCTTTGGTCGCTTTAAGGGGAATGGCATCAATACCTGCAAGCGGTGCTGGTGACGTTGCCGAAACACGGACACCTGCTAGAAGAGTGACCTGGCTCATTCCCCATGAGTTACACAACTGGCATGGCAACTTGCTTGTGTTTTGCTCTGTTTCTACTTCTGCAGCCTTTATTCCATGGAAAGGGGAAAAATGCCAAACTGACATTAGGCAGAGAAATTTGATGACGTTTTAGAAACTGTTGTGTGAAATTCACAGCAACGTTGTTGCTAAATGAAACAGAGAAAACGAATTCCTCTACTGGTACTAAAGCAATTTATTATGCTTTTTGTGGGAGGCTGCCAAAAGAGTTCCCAGTTATGTAGAAATCTAATGGAAACAAAATTCAGCAGAATTCATTTGTGTCAGTAATATTCACTTTTTGCCCTGCCTTTCTTTATCTCTTCTAAAGTAAAATAAAGAAGGGAGGGCAGAAAAAGAGAAGGGTGGCAATTACTCTTGGAAATGTCTTTGAGACTATCTGTTTCATGAAGGGAATCTTCCATGATGCCAATTTTGAGACAAATTAGCAAGAATCTTAAATGTTGATTTTAGGTTCTAGCTGAAGTTTAAACATTTAAAAGATATGACTAATGAATTGCTGTGGGTGCAAAGTTGAATTCAAACATCCCAAAATGTAGAAGTGTTTGGATCAGAGACATTTCGTTGTCCCATTGTAAAGGGGCTATTTGCCAAATTCACATCTGGATCTAGGATTTAGACCTATTTCTGTTTTTTTAAGCACTATAAGTACTGGGCGTCCTGTGTTACTAACATGGAAAAGGTCCAGCTGCATGATATATGAAGTTGCCTTACATCCCCATAAAAAGAAGGTTTGAAGGTTTCAGACAGCCTGCATCTGCAGCTATACCTGCTTTCTCTTTGATGCTGTTGAAACTGTACAGGGAAAAGCAATGCAGAATACGTTGCTAAACAAAGGGCATGGTCTGTAGCGCACACCCATCCATTTCCATACAGGGGCTCCAACTACTGTGATTACTAGAGGGACTTTATTCCCTTATTAGGATAAAATGCAGTATGAAAACTGCTGTAAAATCTGCTTTTTATGGCAGGACATGGAGGCTCCTTGAGCCAGGGCTGATGTCAGTAAAGGCTCAGCAACACCAGGAGAGCTCTTCTTTCAGAAGACTCCTCTTCTATGCCCTTTGCCTTCAATTTGGAGCTTTCTCAGAAGTACCGTAACCACACACCGTAGAATAACTTGGGATAGTTGTCTTGCAGGTAAAACCAGTGCTTAGTTCCCATGGAGATTTACTTTGAGAAGTGGTTCAGGACTGGATCTTCAGTGTTGCAGGGGGGAAAGTGAGAGGGCTGACTGAAATGGCCTCGGCAGGTGCTGAGACAGCAGGAAAATGCAGCTCTAACCATCCCCAAAATGCCTGAAAACCTAGACTGAATTTTATGAAGAGTGTCTCCTGTATTTGCTTTATTTTCTTTTCAGAAGAGGGTTTGAGAGATGGTCAGAGGTGGTGGTGTTTGCTCCTGTTTAGGTAGCAGATAGGTAGGACATTCATGCAGGCTGCAGGGCAATCAGACTCCATACAGAACCTCCCAGAGCCTGGATGAACCAGAGACTGGACCTCCTAAAAAAAGATCTTCTGCTCACCTGGATATCAGAAAGTTGAATGTCTGAGGGCTCTTCAGACTATTTGATGATAATGTTTCAGTTGATATAGAATAATTTCATAGCTGTCGGGACAGAGTTTCCATGAGAAAGGCTGACCAGCATGGTTGGTAGGACTTTCACCTGGAAAATGGGAACACAGTGCCTCAGTCCTGGTATGAGTAAATATTTATCTAAACCAGGTGGAATAAAATCAACAGGAGGCTTGAGGAACATGGCAACCTAAAATACCAAATAGTCTGGGAGTCAGGGAATTATACTGGGAGATCTGATACTCCAGTTTAAATCTTCTCTTGGTCTCCTACCTCTTCTGCAGTAGTCCTCACTCCTGGACAAAATAGGATGCTAGTTTCTTTTCTCCAGTCAGTTTCATGCATTCTGTCATTCATTTTCTTTGTTCTTTGTAGACGTATCTGAAAGAGATAATTTCACTTTGTATCAAGCAGAATGAGCCAATCCAGCTTTTTTGTTTCACTGCGGAAATCTAAGATAAAAAAGAGTGGTTTTGGTCCTACCCTGGAGTTCTGTATGCGTATGGACACATACATTTTGCTCTGTTTCATTTTATTGCCAAAGCAATAAAGCCAATTACTCATACAGCCCTTGACAGCAGTGGGGTCATCTGCTTTCCCAAGCCACGCTGGAAGTTGCCTCCCTTAGGAAATTAATGCAGTATTAACCACAGATTTATGTTGCTATAATACAAAGGAGAGATTAGAAGATACGTAAGCTTACACGTCTGCAATATAAACAAGGGGATCAATTGAACTGGCAAGAAATGACAATTTTGCGTACTAAGAGGGTCATGAAATAAAAACAGGCCATGGTTTTGCAATGTTGAGACTTGCCCTTCAGAAACCAGGGAGTGACAGTGGCGAGGAAGTGCTTTCAGTGGGGATGCCAGTTGTCACAGGGAGGCTGAGGCTGGAAAATTAAGGGCTCCACCACAGTTTGCCACAACACAGTTATGCGGAAGAAATTTTTGCAAGTGTGTTTCAGCTGACTATGGCTATCATTTAAGCACAGCAACACTAAAGCAGGCTAACTGAAGAGGAGGAGAGTGTTAGCTGAGACTCAGCTTACCATAGACTCAGTGTAATGTTCAAAATTCATGGAGTATTTTGAACCTGTGCAGTGGGTAGTGCAAAGGTCTATCTGATAGAGCAAAGGTCTAGATCAAGGCCCTTCGCCACCCCCTCCAGCTGTTAGCAGCGCTCCTCACTCAGAGCCATTGCCTCCTCCCTGTAAAGGTGTGGGGAAAAGCTAAAGGGGAGTGCCCCTCCCCTCTCCCCGATTTTGTGATGGGAAGACAGTGCAGGAGGGATTGGGTGGAAGAAAGCAGGAGTTCTTCAGCCAGAGATGCTGATGCTGCTCCTCGAGTGCTGGTTTGATCTGGACCAGTTTTAGGGCGGGTGAATTCGGCTCCAGGGTGCTGACAGCAGGTTTGGGTACGATGTAGATGTCTCTCTGTGCTTTGTCTAAGGTCTCCCTGTGAGCGTGGTGGGCAGGTACTCCACAGAAAGACCATCTCCTGTTCAGAAAACAGGGGGCTGCCCTATGACCAGCTTCTGCTGGTTTGGGTAAAAAGATACAGACAGATACATTTGCAGATACAAACACAAACTTCCACTGTTTGTTTGGGAGTCAAACTCTTCTCTACAGGCTTCATTCATTTTTTCCTCAGGAAGTTGACCTTCAGTTGATTATCTATCCTATTATCAGATTTCAGCAATAAAAATAAATCCGTTACTTTTTATTGATAGAGCCAGCTGTTGTGAATTAGAAGGGCTCAATGACTTGAGCAGCATTGTTCAGATTATTTATTCCAGCTGACAGATGTCCTTTGATAACTAACTGTGACTTCTGTCATCTTTTTTGCTGGAGAAGTGTGAGCAGAGATAGGCAGGCTCGGAGCGGAGCTGTGATTCAGCCGCGTCCTTTTCATGAGCTGAAGTTTGTTTTCCATGTCGCACGTTGGGAGCTGCCTGAGCTGCCTGAATTTGTGATGACATTACTGGGGTGGGGTTTCCAAGCCTAGCAGTCCTGCCCAGGACCTGCCCGCCCTGGCTCAATGGAGCCAGGATCCGGCCTTGGTCGGGCAGGGATGGGCAGTCTTCAAACAGGACGTGCCTCCGTGTCCTCCCTTCTGGGGTGCCCGAGGGAGGGGTAGCTGATAACACCACATGGAAACTATGGGTCCCTGTGCCCCACCTTTGTAGGGCTGAATCAGGAAAAGGGTGAATTACACTTTCCAAGCCCAGAAAAAACAGGTAGTGATAAGATATTTGCCTACCGGAACAACAGCAGCAAGTATGGGTAAATGGGAGCCTTTCAAAGCAGTTAGCAGTATTTTTGGCTCAGATTGAGCAAACACTGCTGAGCTTTAATTTAAACCCTTCTTCCACTGTGAGGAACCTCAGGCTCTTAAAAATTATGTCTTTTATGCTATGAGGAGTTTATTTGATGTATTAGTAATTAAAAATGCCTTTTCGAAAAACCAGGCTGATGCAAGACCAAAACTGGACCAAAGGTTAGCATGAAACCTGCCTCATTGAATTTGCCATCTGTAGTCACAGGGAAAGAGGGTATGGAGATTCGTTGTCACTGACTGATAAGTGTGTATTTGAGAGTGGTAAACTGTATTTCTTAGGACTAGAGCTATTTTGGTTGGTTTGGGGGGACAAGCAGTTCTTCCTTCCATCTCTGCATTTCTGGGTAGCGCCTGATGGAGCTGAATCCTGGTTGATGGCTAGGTGGAAGAATAGTGGCCATCAACCATTTTAATAAAAGCTAGAGAAAATACTGGAGTCCAGGTTGTTTCAGATGTGAATGACTACTGGCAATGAATAGCTCTTTCAGAAGGGGAAGTTTTCCCTGGGTTAAGCATGGCAACAAGAACCCTGCACAGCACCATTTGGATATTACCTTTGAATACATGAAGCCTAGCTTTTCCTATGTCAGGACTGCTAGGTTGGCAAGGCTCCAGGACAGCCAAGACTTCTACTCTTGTAAAATGATTAAATACATATACTTTTCTCTTAAACAGCAGGCGGGAAGCTCCTGCAATCACAGTTTAGGATAGTTTTTTCCTTCTTTTTTTCTTTTTAAGGAATCTCATCTGAAGACTATCCATTAACAAGTAAATTAAGGTTTTAAAGTTGACATATCCAAGAGTTAATTTTGCATGAAGTCAGCTCTTAAATATTTCCATTATCAGGTGAAAACATTGCCCCTTCACTGTCTGGCACTGCAAATTTTTCCTCTTTAATGGATCTGCTCAGCCTCATGGAAAAAATGATGGTTTCTTTGTCTTTGTAACTCTCCATTTCTCTCTTAAAATAAATGGACTGGTTCCAGCACGGTTCAGAGATTCATCTTTGTGCCTATCAGGGCTCCCCTGTGTGTTGTCTTGTATGTGTAGGTGGGGAACGAAAAGGCTCCTGGTCCAAAGGCATAGCGTTTCTCTACTTGAAAGGAAAAAAATCATCTTTAGTGGCCAGTCTTACACAGATGAAGGCTGTGGCTAGCATGTTGAAAGGCGAGGAATGGTTTTTAGGCACTTCAAGGTCTGAGGGTCCCAAAGAAGGCTGATTTCCAGGAGGTGCTCCACATCTGCTGCTAGAGAATTGGGATATACTGGGGAAGCAAAACTATAGGTGCTACCACTCCTGGGTCACCCTTTTGGTGTTGGCATCTGTGTCCCTTCAGTAGGGGGGCAGCGGGACACATGCACATTACCTTCCTCATCATGGTTTGATTTCCAGGTTTTTCTGCACATCCCAGACTTTCTTTTCCACCTTGCTGTGAATACAACCATGTCCCCATCTCCAAATACAGACACTGCTCCCATCAGCGGGGTTTAATGAACTAATGGGCTGACCCTGAGGCATGTTTTCAGTTTCAGGATTTTGAGGCACAGAGGCAAGCAGAGGACAAACCCTGATTTTCCACACAAATGCTGGGATAGTGGCTGTGCCCTGAGCCCACCACACTCCAACTCCTTAATGCAACACCTTAGTGTGTGCAAAGCTTACCTGATCAAAATCTCTCTTTACTCTTCTCCCGCTCCAGGCGAGCTCGTCAGTGATGTCTGGCCCAGGAGAGAGCACCAGTCCCGAAAGCAGCAACCTTAAGTATTCAGGTCAAGATGGGCTGTACACAGGAGTCAGCCTGACCTCCACAGCTGAAGTGACGGCGTCCGTGAGACAAGACCCCTGGTGTGCCCTGGCTCTGGCATGACCTGGCATGAAGGAAGCTGGATCCTGGCACTGTGCAGCAGCCCCCAGACATCGGCGCATGGTTTCTTCTGCGGAGCAGTCGCAGTGGCAGTGGCAGCAGCAGCAAGAATGCTGGCAAAGACTATTCCTCTGAAAACGTTTTTGTGCCTTGGTGGCAGAGCTGTTTTTCAGCCTCAGAAAGAGACTCTGCCAAAACATCCAGTTCCTCATCTATGCAAGCAAAATATATGGAAAACAAATGCCCATCGGGGGACAGTTAATGTAGCTAATGCAGCCTTACACTCTCAAGAAGAAAAAGAAAAAAAAAGAAGGAAAAAAAAAAAAGAAAAAGGAAAAAAAAGAGCGAAATCTAGACCTATTGATAGATTCCAGAAGTACATCCTCAACCTACCCAGCAGCGCTGCCTTTCTGATTGTGTAGTTGTTTTCACTCTCTCATTGCCTTCTCTCCCAAGAGCCTGGCAGAAGCTGCCAGTGTCAGAGAAGGAGTAGCAAAGGCTTTAACTACCAGAGATGGCAAGATACCTTTTAATGAGCGTCAGAAGTGGGTACTGCTCGAGTTGGCCCAGACGTCTCACACCGAACATTTCATGTCTTTTCCTTGTTGGTCCTCTCCCCTGCGCTCTCCATCTTCAGCGTGCCTTGCTCTGCTCCTCAGAGCCCAGCTATGCCCCTGGAAGAAATCACAACGTTTGGTACAAGTCTCTCGAGGTCCAGCTGGTTAAGGAGATTTTTGGGGTTGGTGGGGGTTTTTTTTTTGGTTTAAAATATTTACTCACGTTGCAAGACTGCGATATAACTTTTAAAGTACACTGTGACTGCGGTTTATGAAAGTTCGTATTTCTGGCTGAACTGTACCACGTCAGTCGAGATTTGTAAACAGGGTAGCAATCCGATCTTTTTCTTCCATATATACAATAATTTTTTTAAAGAAGTGCAATTTGCGTTGCAGCAATCAGTGTTAAATCATTTGCATAAGATTTAACAGCGGTTTTTATACGAATGAATGAATGTAAACATTTTAACTTAATGGTACGTAAATAATTTAAAAGAAAAACTGAAGTAGGCATCTTTAGGCTTTTTAGTGCAACAAAACCCCACTCACTTTCTGTATTTCCAAATGTTGAAGCAAGAGTTTCAAAGAACAAGCCTTCTCTCAGGAAAATCGCTATTTGCTCCAAAGTGTTGTACAAAAAGGCAAATGCATCCCAGGTATTTTTCTTTTTTGCCATCGAATAAGTGTGTGCTGGAAAGAAACAAATCACAGTGAAATTTTACTACCTAACTGAGACATATGTAAATACTCCATAAGATATTTAGGCATCTTGAAAATGTAAGATGCAATCTGTATAGTATGACTGATGCATAGTTAGGTTGGTTTCCATTGGTCTTCAAGCGGGATGTCATTTGGAATGTTATTTCATCAGAGCTTTACAAATAAAAGGGTATCATTTTGGGATATTTCTTTTTTCCTGTACATTGTGCCTTCTCCTTTGTCTCCAATGCAATTGTTAAGCTATATTAAAAGCTATGGAAATGTACCTGATATAGGTGGCATGTCTGATGGCTGCAAGGAAGGTCTCCAGCTGAAGTCTAGCTTCTGTCTAGCTAAGTTTGCATGGCATGTGGCATTCCTGTAGCTTCCTTCACTGCACCTTCTGATGATATGTAAAACTAGGGCCTCTACCTACCAACACAAGCCCCTCACGGGCAAACGGGAGGTTTTTCTGATGAAAGCCCAGGGAACTGATCCAGTGCCTTGTGAGGACTGTCATGGATTTGCTCAGCCTTCATACCATAGCTAAAGGGTTTCACTTGGGTCCCCTGTGTGTGCAAATGTCTGCCTGCCACCCACTGCAGATGTCACTGCTTAAGGCCAGCTGGGAGGCAGAGCTATTGCATGCCTGCTGGCATCCTCTGGTGGCCAGAGGTGTAGGGCAGCAAAAACTGAAGGTGCTGCTGCTGAAAAGAGAACAGTGAATTGAGGGGAGTGGACAACCTTTTTCTGGCTCTGAGGACTGCATTGCTCAGCCAGGTGTGATTTCCAGCCACATTGGCAGTATTATCTGACCGGGAAGCCAGGACACCCAGCCTCTGTACTCAGTGACCCATGGAGTGGCTGCAACATGTCTCTTCACCTCTCTGAGCCAGACCTTCATTTGGGCTGAACTGGATTAACTACTTGGCCTTCTGTGAAGCTACGCTGATTTGCACCAGCTGAGAATCTGCCCCTTGGTTTTCCAACTGCCATCAGTCGAGGCCACTTCCTTATCCTGGGGGTGTTGTGAGGACTGCGGAATAGTGGTGCAGCACAGACCTTGGAGGGGAATGGCTTCTAGCAAAAAGGGATCAGGCTAAACTTCAGCTGGGGTTTGGGCTGTTCTGGCCAGCCAGGAGTAGGGACCCTTTTCCATTCCTGGTGGGGCCATCATGCCAGGCTTGGTGCTGGGCCACCTCATATCCTTGCTCCCTGGGGGTTGCCCAGGGGGGTTGTGGAGTCTCCTACACTGGAGATATTCAAGGCCCGCCTGGACAAGTTCCTGTGTGATGTACTGTA
This sequence comes from Lathamus discolor, assembly GCF_037157495.1. Taxonomy (NCBI): domain Eukaryota; kingdom Metazoa; phylum Chordata; class Aves; order Psittaciformes; family Psittacidae; genus Lathamus; species Lathamus discolor. Next base: position 111,587,462 of record NC_088885.1, read on the forward strand.
GGTTACCCTGCTCTTGCAGGGGGGTTGGACTAGATGATCTTTTTAGGTCCCTTCCAACCCTTGGGATTCTGTGATTCTGTGACACGGCTGGGTACTCCAGCCTTGCTAGCCTTGAGGCCATGTGGGCTTGGATCTTGCTATTGACTAAGAGAAATCATTATCTATGTGCAAAGTGAGCCATGCAGAGAAACACTGGGTTAAAGAAGAAAAAAGTGTGGAGAAGAGGGTGGGTATCTCTCCTTTTGAAACACTTGTTGGCTAAAATGCCCTTTTCTGTGATTTTCCAGTGCTAACACAAATGGACAAAAAAAAAGCTGTTGCTAATGTATTGAAGTGCGTTCAGCCTTAGCTGGGGTTGGCATCCTTTCTGTTCCTTTGCCTTGCCAGGGGTGAAGTTTGGTGTGCCACTTCTGAAAAGCCTAGTGCAAAACTCACTGCCTTGTATGTCAGAGCTCTGCTGCTTGGAGCTACCATAAACCAGGAGGTTTAGACCAGCGTGTCCCAGTTCTGGGCTGCTGACCCAGCACTAAAAATCAGCTGGTTGCTGACACTCTTGCCGGCAGCCTGTGGAAGGCTGTGTTGCTTTGAAACCCTGCAGCACAACTGAAGAAGGCTTCTAGGAGGCCCTGTTCCCTTCTCAGCAACACCTTAGCCCAGGGTCTGGTTTGTGGTTGTTCCTGCAGATAGTAACTATTTCAGGGGGCATAAAGAGATGCCTTGTGTGAAAAGACTCCTCTTGTATATGAGGCTGAAAATGCTTTTTTAGGCTATAACAGGAAAAAAAAATAGAAAACCCAGTATTTCATAGGGAAGGTGTTTCCCATTATTTCTTATCAGCAAAAACATCAAGAATGAAATACTTTGCCTTCTTGGACCAGAAGCAGGGCTAAATCAGGTTTTCATCTCCCTGTAAGAGGCGGGGGAGGGGTGGTGGTGGTGCAGTACCGCGTTGCCTTACTGTATAGATGCTGAGGAGCATAAAGCCAGGTTCTGTGTTATGATTTTACATAGAAAAAGACTAAGAACAGAACCTCCGTACTGACCAAAACTGCTCCCCGAGGGTACTGATTGTTGGAGCTGCTACTGCTCAACAAAATAAAGTTGTTTGGTTTAAAAAAGAAATAAATAAAAATTTTGCCTTTTAGCTCTGCTGAGCCAGCATGGCTCTGAGTGTGTGAGCTGGACTTTGCTCTGGCTCACCATCAGTGGCACTGATACTGATGGACAGGCTGGCCAGATGCTTTCCTCACTTATCCCTGTTTCTCTTCAGTGACAGCCCCTGGGATGGGCTGAGAAAGAACAAAGAGAGTTTGACCACGGGTTTCAGCTGCAAATGAGGCTGAACAAGTCACAGTTATCCTGGAGCGCCTCTGTGGTACCAGAATGAAGCTCCAGAGCTGACATTTCAGGGAGGAAAAAGTGCATATTTTTACTTGCCACCTTAGCACCTTTTCTCTGGAAACAGCCAAAATTAAATAGCCAATGCCTCAAAGCATCTGCTTCAGGCTCCCGCACTAAACAATACCAGAAGGCTTGTATTTGCTTGTGTGGCCCCTCAAGAGCAGACCACTTCTGGCCACTTATGTTATCCTGGGCTCCAGGCTTCCCTAGGTCCCAGGTTCTGATTTAGTAATGCTCCTGCCACCCTCACCCATAATTGTATTATTTTCTGTTCAAAGTGCTTGACATAAATTGAGATCCATGCCATGGTCCAGAGTGGTATTTTTCAGCATGTCATTGAGGATGTCTACTGATGTGGTACAAGGGCTGTGGAGGCATGTGAGGGTGCAACCACTGCCCGGCTTTGTTGGTAATCTGGGTAAAGGGGAGAGAACCAGCCTTGGACAGGTTGCCCAAAGAGAGTAAGAGGTGCCTGGCTGTTTCCTGAACCACAGGTAGGTTTTGCTACATGTGGATGATGTGAAGGCAAGAACCTGGGTGTGAAGTGAGGAGCCCAAGTGGCTGATATGTTTTGATTTTCTTGTTGCTAAACTAGACAGAGCCATGCACAGGCCCTGTAACTTTGCCACATAGAATGTGGGTAATTTAGTGTCTGTTCCTGCATAAAAATAATATCACTTCAGCTCTTTCCAAGAGAAGAAGGGGTTTAGGAGTGACACCATGCCCCTGCAGTCATGAGCCTTAGTTGAGCACTGACTGCAGAAACTCAAAATGGACTTAAACTCTTCCTGTGTGCTCACGGCTCCAGATCTCCCTTATCTAACTGTCCTGAACTTCATTCCTCACAGATCTTCTAGTTCCTAAAGCTGTATACACCGGACATTCCACAGTTGTGTGAAACGCACTGAATGCAGTATTAAAATATCAGGCAAGAGTTATTACAATGGGCTGGTGAGAAGGAAACTCTGGGCTTGAGCAGCAGTTTCAAGTGTCTTCTGCTCTACATGTTGCAAAAGTCTTGAGGTCTTCATTACATGTTTGTAATGTGTTTTGGAATCATTTCTTAACCTTTCCTTAGAAATATCTGATGAAAGTTGTTGTAATATACAGGAGAATGGGGGATCTAGGTGCTTGGGTGGACATGCAGTCAAACAAGAGCTGTTAGAGCAATGTAGTAAGTGAAAATGCTAATGTACTTTTTGAATGAGTAATTAGCAGAATACTGAGTAGGAGAGAGGAGGTAATTTTATTTTGGGATGCTGCATCCAGAGCTGGCATCCACATTTGAAAAGGATGTTGAAAACTTGGCTAGGATAGGGAAAAGCACTACAGAAATGATTTAAGCACTGGGCAAAACATCTGGCTTTGACCAATTTAAAGACCACATTCCACTTAGAGTATCCAAAAGGAGACTAGAGGGTGACTGGTGTAGTAAGCCCCTTGACAGGGAGAAAATGGTAGGTGCCAACAGGTCTCTGAAAGACATAAAGACATAAAAACTCTATCAGCCAGAAGGTGAAGCTGGATTAATTCGAAAGAGAAATTCAGCTGAAACAATGAACATAAATAACAATGGGAGCAACAGCAAGGGATGAAGAATGCTTAACTTCTTGATGCCCTCGCAACAAAGCTGGCTGGAAGATCATCTTTAGCAGACTAAAAGTGACTGGGTTCAGGACTGAGCGGGTTACATCCGCTGCATTGTAATTTACAGGCTAAATTAGTTTCCATTTGGTCTGAAACCATATTGCTTTTTGGGATGAGGCCCAATGCTGAGATTGAATTTTTCTCATTATTAAAACCCGCATGGCACTCTTCCTGAGAGCCGTGGTAGACACTGTGGTGTTTTGACCCAGTTTCAGCAAAAGTAATTAATTTTTGCCAACCTAAAATGTCCTACTTCCTCTCCAGAACAGTTCTGTATCTTTATTGTTTCCTGTTAAATACATCCTGAGTTCCACAGAAGAAAAGGCCACGTTTCAAAGTTGAACAAACAAGAACTGAAAACTCTGTCACCTCTTACGGCATGGCACACAGGCAGAGGCTGCTAAGCAGCCTGTTGCTCTTGGAGGAGCAGGAAGGAAGCCTCCTCTGAAGAATGCAGTCTGCAGGTCTTCTGTCTGTGACCTTCCGATGCTGTGAAGACCACAGCCTGAAGAATGAACAGAGGCGTGTGGATCATCTTACAAGTGGTGTGATTCAAAAAAAGACAGTGCAATGGTAGGTTTCTGTGGTGCGAAGAACCCCAGCTGTGATCCAAATCCTACTTGTTCTTCTTATGTGAATAAATAATAGTAGAAAACCAAACCAAAAAGCTGCTTTTTGTGCCTTGCTTATGCGGAACCCAGACTTATGGCCTGAGAGGGAGAGGATGAACCTTGCTATTTTATCTGACCTCTTTGCAGTATAGAGGAGCCCCAGACCAGCCAGGCAGATCCTGGTGAGTGTTCACACTCTGAAGGGGTTTTGCATAGGCTTGGCAGATGTGCCTCCCCTGACTCCAAGTGGCGTCACTGTCCTAAGAGGGTGTGTGTATTTGGCCTGGGGAGGGGAGAGGAAAGGATGTCTGAGCGAGGGGAGAGCTGCTGTGTCTCAGCTTCAGTGATGGACATGTAACAGCATCATGAGGAGCTGCTTGTGGGCAGTCCCTGCTCAATGTGACCAGAGGTGCCTGGGGATTGAGAAGCTGAAACTGGCCTTTAGCAAGCCTGCAAGGACACCTGGCAGAGTGGGGGCACCTGCCTTCCACATGTGTGTGTGTGCACACATACCTTCCTTTTCTTCAAATTGGTATTTTACTCTTCTGTCCTTCTTCTGCCATAACTGACACTCACCTATAGCTGATCCATTTTGCCTGAATCCAAGTTTATTAAAGAAAAAAGTGCTGGCATGATGGGCTACCCTCAGATCAGTGATGCGTGAAGCATGTCACAAGATTCATTTAATTTTGTTTTATACTACTAGGAGCATTTCAGCCTGGAGCAGGCTCCCAAAAGCAGCAATGCTCCCTTCCTTATAACATGATGATGCCCTGTATTTTCCAGTAACTTTGATTTGCCTTGGTTTCTTTGGTTTGTTTTTTTTGGGTTTTTTTTTTTTTGTTGTTTTTCAGATGGAGGCTGGAAATAACGTTGTTATTTTACCCAATGGAAAAAAAGGTGTTGTTTGAAGTTTGACCAACAAAATGTTTATTCTTCATTGCAAGCATCAAGGGATTCCTTCAGGGTTTTTAAAAGACCTGTGGCTACTCTCAGAATAGGCAGGGAGAAATTATGCTTAAGTAACTCTCAGAAAGTTAAAAAAGGTAACTTCTCCCAGAGTACTGTTAGGATTAACTCTGCACCAAGAAGAGGAAGGCCAATGGTGTCTTTAAATTTAGAACTCCCACCTTATCACCCAGTCTTATGCTTTGCTCACAGTAGTGATAAAATTCTTGGGATTAAATAGAAGCTTTGTATAAGCAGGAAATTCAGGAAAAACTGCTTGTCTTTCTGAGTCTCCATGATCAGTTTACAACAAAAGTAAGAAACTTCCAGCACAGATCCCAGCAGACTTGGGCTTTGTAAACAATACACTGATCTTACCATTTCTCTGTGTCTGAGTTCATCAGGGAAAACATGGATAGGTACTGACAGCTGTGTGCCATACCCCGTCTTCAGTGTAAGCCAGTCCTGATCCTGCTGCCTTTGACAGTGCATGCACTTTTCCCCTGTGCAGGTAGATATGGGTGTGAGCTGGACCACTTGCTTGAGGTTTGTGCAACAGGGTGAAATCTGTTGCACATCAAACCCCTTTTTTATCTAAAGTAAAGGATTAGCACTTCTGAAATAAGCCACAGACCATAAACTCAGGTAAAAGCTGAAAGAAACTCATATTTCACACCCATTACATACTGAAGCACTAAGATAGTGATGTACATTCTGCTTTCCCTGTTCCAGGCAACCTAAAAGGTGGTCAGGACGCTTCACTCATAATTCACTGTACTCCACTGATGGCGAAACCTATGGGAGTGAAACACCAACTTTGAGGGTTCAGCCATATGTGGTTCTGAGAAATCTTAACCTTGCCTTGCTATCCCTGCACACTTACACTAAGGTCTTCCAAATCTCTTCCAGTCCTGCACTTGCTCCGCTTGCAGTCAAGAGTGAAACTCCTCACAGCTCAGTGGCAGAGGTGAGCTCTGATTTATAAGGACCTTCTAAAGAGATGAGCCCAGCCCTAAATTATGACCAGCGAAAGCAGACAAACACATGGGAAGCAGCAAGCTGTCTGGCTTGATCTGAAAGCTGTGTTAGATACAGAGTCAAGGAGTATGTGTTTGACACCTTTGTAATTAATGAGGCAGCCACCTAGATCAAGCCCCAGCCGTTGGGAGGAGCCTAGTAAAAGGCAGAGGAATTCCGGGCAGGCTGCATCTGGCTTTCCAAGACAGCTTGAGTGGCGCAGCCTGTGGGTCAGGGGCTTGCCAGGTGCTGGAGCTATTAGGCAATCTTGGCCATAAAAAGCCCAGGCTTCCACTTGTACCTGGGGGAGGGTATGTTAACTCTGTGCTGCTGAGGCACCAATCATGCATCATGGTCCGGTCTCCAAAGCCTAAGGGGTGGTGCAGGAGAGCAGTACCCGCCTGGGATGCTGCTGAGAGAACTTATACTTTGGACTTAGAAATTTTGTCTTGAGCAAAAATTACCTGTTTAAAGGAGAATGAATACCCCCTGTGGTTAAAAGAATGAGTGTGTGCTACTTAGCATGGTGGGAGAGAATCAAGGTAGTGACAGTCAGATGGGGCTCTGCAAATAAAAGGCATTGCAACAGAAGGCAGTGAGAATATACCTTTTCAGGGAGAAGACTTAAGTTTAAGGACAGCTGCAGCACAAGAGAAAAACAGGGTGAGCCAGAAGCTGTAGTGTGATCAGAAGATGACCTCTTTCCAGCAAAGGTTTTAGAAGAGGTTGTGTTTATCACTCTCAATTCATGAGTTAAAACTATTCAGGTTTTTTCTTAATATTTTCAATACAATCGGGCTTCTCTGATAGGAATACAAGCAGTTTGCAGGACCTCCTTGGTTGAGAAAAGGCTCTAGAATTTTCTGTTATATTCCTGCATTGTACGTTTTCCAGCAGCAAACTTCTTAGTGGGGCTAAGGAAAATTTATAATTTGCCAAATTTATTAGTTATATTAGTTTAGAGATATGTAGATGGAAATAGCCCAGATTAAATGGATCTTTTAAGTAAAACCAGACAGGTGACTTCACTGTGGAAGCAGACAAGGCAAAAGCGTTAGGAAGAGAAAGCACTGACTACCTAACCTCATCAGCCATGTTGTCTTCAGCCTCATCAGCAGGTGAGTGTTGAAATGACCTGGCAATAAGTGCTCACTGTCCAGAAAACCAGCTGTGTGCTGGGCTGCATCAAAAGGAGTGTGACCAGCAGGTTGAAGGAGGTGATTGTGTCCCTCTGCTCTTGTGAGACCCTACCTGGAGTACTGTGTGCAGTTCTGGTGTCCTCAACATAAGAAGGACATGGAGCTGTTGGAGCAAGTCCAGAGGAGGGACATGAAGACAATCAGAAGCCTGGAGAATCTCTGCTATGAAGACAGGCTGAGAGGGCTGAATTTGTTCAGCTTGGAAAAGAGAAGGTTCCAGTGCCTAAAAGGGGGCTACAAAAAAGATGGAGAGGAACTTTTTATAAGGGCATGTACTGACAGGACCAGGGGAAATGGCTTTTTTAAACTGAAAGAGGATAGCTTTAAATTAGATATTGGGAAGAACTTCTTCACTGTGAAGGTGATGTGGCACTGGCACAGGTTGCCCAGAGAAGTGGTAAATGTTCCATCCCTGGAGGTGTTAAAGGCCAGATTGGATGGGGCTTTGAGGAACCCGGTCTAGTGGAAGGTGTCCCTGCCCATGGCAGGGGGTGGAAACTAGATGATCTTTAGGGTCTCTTCTGGCCAAAACCATTCTATAACGAGTCTATGATTGAATGGGGGAAAGAGGAAGCAGCCAGCACTGTATTTCTGCAGTGTCAGGATGGCACCTGATATGCGAATGCCAAGGCTGCGTCTCAGTCTGCAGGCTTGAACAGACTGCTTGCAGAGAGGGCTTCCCCAGCCGTATGGAGAAGTGGGGCTCATTTTCCAACCACAGATATGATTAGATTCAGTTGTCTGTTCTGTGTGTACTATTGTGCTTCTATGAACTAAATATGTAGGCAGGGAATAGGCTAGCATCCTTCTATTAATAAATACGTAACAGATAATTGAAAGAATGAATGTGAGAGTTTCATTGATTCAAAATTTGAGCAGTGGACCCAAGGCATTCAGCATGTTTTTAATTAGCTTTATTATTTAAAGTGAGCAATAGTGAAAAGGCTCCTTAACTTCTCTGATAGCATATTCATTACTAATCAACAAAGCTATTATTTCCATTGAAGTATGCCCTATTCTGTGGTACTAAAGTGCACACGCTGATTTATTGGTCAGGGTAATTAAAGGGCATGTCATAAACACCACCAACGTCATGGAATATTATTCTTTAACCGTCTTTCCAGTTAACTCTTCCACACAGAAAACCAGATATTTTGCAGCTGACCCTCACCTGGTTCTTCATCTCCCAGCATCACTGCAGTTCTGTGAACCCACAGGAGCGTAGTTGTGCGTTTCTGGCTTCCCCCACCCATGAAGTACATGCAGTTGAAAGTCTTCCATACACCAGCCTTTGCAAAACCCTCATTGCTGTGCAGAAGCTTTTTCTTGGAAAGGTCTCGTGTATGAGTTTCAAAGGAGAGCCTACACCTATATAACCTGCATTACCCACAGGTAAAGCCCTGCTGGGGGTGGTAACCTCTTCAGAAAACAACAGCTTTCCAACATGCTTCCTTTGCACTTATACCTCTCTGAAAGTGGAAATGCATCCTCTGGCTGGGAAACATAGGTGGTATATATACCTTGAAGGTTTTCAAGGGAGATCTACTTATTGTGTGTATAAAGGGAAGGCCAGGTAGGTCAGAAGAACTGCACATTTCAAGCATATTATCTCTATTTAGCTCTAATAATGGGGACAACATTTGAAGGAGCTTCAGCACCGAAGTCTGAAAATTGGGGGTGCCTTGCATCGCACAGAGATGCAGGCTTGCAAATGTTGTGGTGGCATGTGGGTGCAGGACTGAGCAAGGGAACATCAGCCCAGGTGATTCCTTCTTCTTGTTTGCTTTCCCTCCCTTCTTCTTCTCCTTCCCTATTTTTACTCTTTTTCTCCCTCTCTACCTCTGTTTCATTCTGTGCATTTAGTTTTGTTTCTTCCCCACCACAGGGCTTTCTCCCATATATTTCTGGACAATTGCAGGATTGGAAAAATCTTTAAATCCACAGCACTGAATAAAACCACTTCCTGATTTTTTTCCACTCCACTTACTAGGTTCCTCAGTAGAGGAAAGTGGTAGCCTCTCTTTATGAAAGTTCAGTTATCATTCCAGGTAATAGCAATAAGTAGGTATTAAAAATAGAATGGATAATCATCTTGCACTCACACAAATGAAAGAAAAAAAAAGATATGCACCAATAGGAAATAAAATGCAAACCACTCCATTTCATAATATGGCAAAATATTTTTAACTACATATTTTAAAGATATATATTCCTGTTTATCTCACACATGCCTGTTTCTAATGCAGATGACTAACTTCTTTTGTAGTCTAAAACAGAGGCCAAAATTCTGTTCTGATAATGAATTAGACTGACTTAAGTCAGTATTTACTCTCTGCTTAAATGAAAATTATCAAGCACAGTAGGTTAAACACAGTTGTACAGCCAGGGTACCCACATGCTAATGTTCCCATTACTACCCAAGCTGGAAAATGCTCTGTCCCCCCTCCTTTGCTGAGATATACAGTGAGATTTATTATCCCCATTTTATGGATAAACAGGGATGAGAAAACGTCTACAGGTTTCCCAAAATGTCACAGGAGTCATTCATAGAGAAGACATTTACTGAGCCCCATTGCATGTCCCAGGCAATGTCCCAGCCTGTGGACTCTAGCAGTACCTCACCAGGACCTGGGCAATGCTGTGTGACAGCTCATACTAATGACTTCTTGGCGTGGTTTTGGTCAGGATCATCTAGCACTTTCCCAGCTACTGCCCATGGTTAGGAAATAGCAGCTGCTCCCAGTTTGGATTGCTGCTGTGCTGCTTTGGAGGGCAAGAGAACTTAACTGGAGGGACATAGGCTGTGCTTTGCAGTATTCGTCCTCTGGCTGTTCCCTGGCCTATTTTATTTCCCAGCATAGATACGGCTACTTGGTGTGTATTTGTGGTGTGTGTCAGTCTGCTTGCACAGAAGTGACATATTTCAGGACTGGTTAGTGAGAAAAGAAGAGGAAACACAATATGAAATGTGGATGAGCCTTATGCGACCCTGAGCCAAGTCCTACCTTAAGACTGGGAATATCTTTTCATGAAGGCACGTGATTCTATGCCTATGCAGTGTCAGCACAAAGCAGAGATAGGCCCCAACACGTGACTCTTTAGTGACTAGTTTGAATGGAAATGTGTGATTTCTGAACAGATTTATTGTGCAAGCAAAAATGTATTTGCTAAAGATTACAGCAGTGTGTTTGCTCCGAATGCTGAGCCTGGGAAATAAAGACTGCCCTATGTGACTTCTCATAACACGGTGAAATAAGGCCTGTGGTGTCAAATACCTGTTTTAACTTCGTTAACCCCGTCCCATGGTCTGCAGCACAGGGATTAAGCAGAGCAGAGCCAAGGATGCAGAGACCTCTCTGTGGCTCAGACTCCAGCTCCTGCATCTCTTGTGGATGTGGACGATCGATTACCTTCTACGTCAGGGGTATCATATGCTGTATAATTGCATACCTGGAAGTTTTTTTCAGGAGTTAGTATTAGGATTCTGTTACTGTGACCACTATCTCTGAAATGCAGTTGCTGAGAAGCTGGGCCCTTCAGAGCTTTTTTGCAAGGGGGTTCATGAGAATTTCCACTGAGGATAACTTGCAGTCCACATAGTGTAGTGGGCAACCAACTTGGTCTGAGAGTGCATCGTGTTCTGGGAGTGTGAACCACATGGATGGGTGGGCAGATGTGTCTCAGGACCTTTGATGAAGGAAAGTGGATGCAGAGTGCCATTTGGGGAGTTTTCGTGAGTCAAAACCCACCCTGTTTCTTTTGCCTGTTTTTAAAGCACTCAAGTGACTGATCTGCACTACGTAGACCTCAGTTTGGTTTGGAACTGCAGGTCAGACATGCTCATAGGCAAAAATTAAAACCCAGCATCATATAGGCCTACTCAGGGTTGCCTGATAAAAATAATCTTTTGCTGGTGTGTTGAGTCCAGTTTCAGGTCCCATCGCTCAATTTCCCTGGCAGAAACACTCCTGAGACTTTCTTTTGCTGACACTTTGCCTCACTGTTTGGAAAGAGAAACTCAGCCAACTGCTAAGTTATCTTGAAGTTGTCCTTGTACAAGGGTAAATTTGGCTTGATTTGGTCTGGCAGCCTGCTAACATTTGCTGCCATGGCATTTTTTGCCAGTCTTCATGACGCCAGTGAATGGAGGAATGCTGCAGCACATGTATTTAAGGGGGTTTGTTTAGTGTAAAGGTGTCTGTAGGAGTAGTTTCCTGAAAGGAACAACCACAGTGGCTGACCTTGCACTGATTCTGTTGACAGTTCCTCCTTGAAATAAGGTTGCCCTGGTCTGGTGCAACATCACTCACCTCCAGCAAGGGAGTTTCAAACTGCTAGGAGACATGTAAGCGCTATATGAAGAGTAATATATTCACAGGGATCCCTCTGTGCTGAACACGGGACATGAGCACATGCAAGCTTTAAAGGAACTCAGCTCCGGACTGAAAGTTGCAGTGGGTTTATAAAAGAAGCCTTCACTCTGCACATCTTCAGACATCAGATTTCAAATCTTGCTCCAGATCCTGGGTCAAGTTAAAGGCAAATAAAGGAAAAATATCCTGAAATAGGAATCAAAATGATCTATAAAGTACCTGTTCTGCTATCAGGGGCAGCATCTCCATAGCTGTTACTTAAAAACATGAAAATCAAAAAGCACTGCTGAAAACTGATTTAAGGGGCTGGTCTGATTCAGGTGCAAGGCAGGAGATTGAAGGTTTTGCCTCTTCGCCCTCCTCGTGCTTTATGCCTCGGAAACCTACCTACGTCTCTGCCTGTTAATGAACATCTGCTTTTGATTGTCACAAACCCATATATTTCAGTAAAATAAACATACCTGATCTCCACTTGGGAAACAGCCATTGTTTCTGCTGTACCAGGTTCAAACATTGCTTTTAAATCAGAGATGGACTTTTTTTTTTTTCCTCACTTGCCTACTAGTTACCTTTAAGTGCTAAATGACCTCAACAGGATTTATGCTTCTGCGTTTGGACTAGCTGCAGGACATGGGCTGAAATGTTTCCTTTTCTTTGGTGTCCAATGTATCCTGTGTTGAAGGACTATCTCCTGGGTACACCAGCTGTTGGTGTTAAGAATCAATATATCTTCCCTATCTCTAGCTAATTCTGTGTTAGTCCAGCTGGAGACTGGACTAAATGCAGATGACAACACTAGGCCTAAAAAGCATGATTTTACCAAGTCCTGTTCATCTCACCTGGTAACACTAAGCTACCTTCTTTACTGGAGCCATGGAAACTGTTACCATTGTGGCTATCTGTCTTTAAGATTTAATGCTGATAAGGGCTTAAGAAACCTGCACAACACCAAATAGGAAGAAAAAACAAACAAAAATATACCCCCATGTGCACAGTCACCATGAAAGCTGTACAGGGCAGGAGGTCCTGGTTTCCTAGAGCAGATAGACCTTCACATGTCATGACATGGTGTCTGTTGCTTGATAACCTACTGATCTTCTCATACAGTATGAAAATCACTGTTTCTACACACGCGGGAAATCAGCATCTGTTGATTTCGTGTTGAGTAATGGACTATACAATCATGACCATTTCTAACATGGTTATGGTCTTGCTTTGTAACACTGCTGAGAGCAGCTGAGATTCCTCATCTTCACCTTTTCAGTCTTGGTTTCAGCTAGCCTCCATAACTAGCTGTGAAATAATGGGGGTGGGAGTGACTTTATGCTTAAGGGAGTAAAAGGTTCAAGATTTAATCCCTTTAAAAAAATAATACAAATTATTATGCCTTACCTAGACGGCAGGGAAGCATTGAGCAGTCTAATTGTAGGGAAAATCGCCATGTAAAAGTACTGCTTCAGACAACATGGTGGCTCAGACCACGGATCCTTCTAGCCCAATACTCTGTCTCTAAAACTGATTACACAAAACTGGCCACACATTTGGGGAGTGTGAGAACAGGGCAAATATGTATGTTTTCCTTTAATTCTCTTTAACGTTGTCCATTTTCAGCTCAGAACATTTTGGACTTTCCTAGCCACTGCAGTTTGTTTATGTAGTAGCTTGCAATGAAACTCTTGTCCAGGGCTTGTGCTGTTCCTCCCTGAGCCATGTAAACTGTATGCATCCACAGGGTCCTTTGACAAGAAACTATAGACATCTAGCACCTGCTGCATGACAGCCCCCTTTAGCTTGCCATGAACCCAGTTCTTAATATCTTAATTTGATGGTCCCTAGTTAATCTTTTGAAGATACTTGGACAGCTAATCCCTTTCAAGCCACTTATGATAAAAGACTGTTTCTAACATCTCAAAACTTGGATCCCCAAACAGCACGCTGTCTACATCATGTTGAAAATGCTTACTGGTATTTGCGAGGAGTATGGCTGCCTTTATGCAGCATTATGTCATCCTCCAGAGGGGGACACAAAAAGCCCACACTTAGCTTGGAAGAGTTAGTTGATAGAAAATAGAGAGAAGTGGTTTTGTCCAGAAGACAGCTTGTGCTGCAGAACTTGCCTGTTTATGCACAGTGGATCTCTCAGGGACATCCAAAAGCATCAGGCCAAGAGCACAGGCACACTGTGACTGTCCGTCTTACTGAACTTGCCCAAAGGCACTGGACTTGCTGCTGAGGAGAGCAGTTGGCCAAGGGCATGCCATAGCTGGTGTGGGAGAAGCTCAAGCTCTGCCTGGACAAAGTACCAGCTGAAAATAGAGGATTTCTCCAGGATACCCAGCTATCTGCTGATAGCTCTGCTTAGGTACAAGTATGTGTTGGGAGATAGTCTCCACTTTCTCTGTTGTATTGTATACTTGTAGGACTCCTCAGCTTACTGCTCACCACTCTGACCTTGAAGACAGTTTCTGCTTTGCTGTATTTGATGCCATGGCTGCTGTCAGACAAACGTCTCTGATTTCCCAGGTATCAGAGAGTTCTTTGCACACATCCCAAGTCTAGGCCAGATTAAGGTAAAGTCTGTGCTCAGATGAGCATTCTTCCACCCCTGTCCCCTGCTTTCAATTCAAAGAGAGTCCAAGCTCTTTGCTGAAGGGTAGAGATGCCTCAGGCTCTGACCAGCTGCCTGACTCGTAGGACTGGGGTAAATACAAATATAGTAAGCCCATAGAAATGGAGTAACTGTTTGACTGCATGTATCAGTGTGGATCAGCCAGAAAGGTGGCTGCTGGTTAAACCTTCCACCCCAGGGGGAAAGTCAGTAGCACATGGTGGATGCTGAGGAAGGCTGGAAGGGCTGCAGGCATTTGGTGCAGACTGGTGTTGAGTTTGTCTGGGGTTATGGTGACATATAGAGACACGCGTGACTTGAGGTAGTGTCGAAACATCTTGGATGCAAGAAAGTGAGTGTCAAGAAAGAAAAAAGAAAAGAACAGACAGCACTTTTATTCAGGCTTCATTTGGGATCAGGATGAAAATGTGCATCATTCCTTTCCTGTTCCCCTTCTCAAGCATCAAACATTTTGCATCAGTTGTGACTCATGCAGATGCAAAAATACAGACTGTGGAGTGGGCACTGGGGGGACACTGCTGTTACTTGCTATCACAGCCACTGAGAATAACTCACGGAATGATTCAATGAACTAGTATTACCTCAAAGATCTCATTTCAGCAGCATAAGGTAAAGGCTAGAACAGCAGTGCTCACCTTCCCCTACCCCCAAAGGCAAATGAACCATTAACGCTGCAGTAAAGTAGCAGAGCAAAGGTGTGTTTGCTGCACAAGGTTGGTCTCATAAAACTGAACTTTGCCCAAGATTGAACAAAGTTGTAAGAAAGACACAGTTGACAATTAAAGACATGCTTTTTATAAAGACAAGTTATTTATAACCTTCATCTGACATTTTATAAAGCTTTAATTTTGTTACACAACATCCATTCCTTTCATGCTTTGGCAGGGGAAGTGTCAGGGCCTCAGGACAGATAAAATAACCACATTTTTTTATGCTTACTTGTTACTGAGCTACCTTCTCCCCTTTAAAGTGTTTTATGGTCACATTGCTCTATTTGCATAATTACTGCCACATCATCAGTCAATCAATTTTATGTGCTTCTCTCCCAAACCAATCTAAAATATGATACATATGTAAAAACATCACCCATGATCATACAGACTTCACATTTATTATTGCTTCAGGCCAAAGAGATACGATAAAACTACCCTCTGTTATTTCCCCCTCTCTCTCAGCTTCTTTCATTCACAGCTCCAAATACTTTATATCACACAGTAGTACTGTTTATCAGCAATTTTGTTTTTCTTCAACTGTGAGACAAAAGAAAATGAGTAATAGAGCAAGCCAAAACAAAAGTAACTGCTATCGGCAACTGTAAGAATTGCTCATTTTTACAAGCACGTACAATCACAATCAGCTGTACGATTGCTAGGCTTGTCCCACAGCCATCTGCAGGGAAACAAAAAATACTTGTGTTTTCTCTGTAGTTCCAGACTTGGAGATACGTGGTTTCGATGGATCCTGGACCCCAATGGCAGGAGAAACCTGGTGGCTCTCTTTCCCATCTTGGTGGGATATTAAAAAATCCTAAATTCCAGTTAGATGACAAGACTGACACAAGTGTTATCAGAAGCCAAGCTGGACAAATTCTTTTGCAGATTTTAAATATCGGTAAAGAAGTGTGACACAGGTTGTCACTGTTACGAGTTACACTGGCTGGATCTTGCCACCAGTCCATGTGATAGAGAATAAAAACAGAGATAACTACAATCTTGATAATAAGAGGTACTTCTTGATTTCTTGATGGCAGGAGTTAGCTCCCAGTTATGAATTATCATAAAACTAACAACCTGATTATGCTCTTTAAAAGCTTTTTTGCTGATCCTTGCTAATCTTCTGTCCAAGGCACATGCCAACAGACTTGAGTCTTCATCCCTTCTCTATGCAAACTTACTGAGTACAAAAATAACTAATGAACGTTTGAAGGAGAAACATAAAACTCTTAATTCCTGCATAAAGTATAAATAGAGTTAGTTACAAAAGTTCTTACCGCCTAAAGATCCCAGAAACAGAAAAGAGTTAATCTCATTTCTGCCAACCAACTAACTTATCTTGTTCTCCGCAGTGTCCAAAGAGTCAGTGCTATGTATTTTGCATTTAGAATCAAACTCTTATGGATCAGACTGTAGCCATTTGAACTGAATGGCAAAACCCCCACTGATTTTCACCAAACAGGAATTTATGTCTACTTTAATAAAAGCTTTCTTGGTTCTTGCTGCCTTTGTCTGGGTGGTGTAGTCCTCTGTGTCCTTGTGCTCTTCTCTAGCTCGTTGTTGATCCAAGCTCTGCATTTGCTAGGAAATAATCCATTGTGCTTTAAATAGGAAAACTTAAGAAGGAATTGGAAGGTGAGATGATTGCTGTTTGTGGTTTGAAAGTAGGTTCTTCATCACTGATTAAATCGTTACAAGCAAATAGTGATTTCTTGCAAACAGCTTTCACAGCAACTTGTGACAGTTTCCCTCAGAAAAGCCAAGCCTCACACTAGCTACTATGCAGAAAATCAACTCTACCCCAATAAACCAGCACAGGTCCCTTCCAACCTCAGCCACTCTTGTGATTCTGCAGGTACTTAACCCAAGATACCTCTACCTTCCCAGCTGAGCCATGTGTATTTCTCCTCTCCAAGGAGTGTTTCCTACCACCTACTAATTTTGCAAACATTACTTACTGGTGGCTTTAGACCCCTTCTTGGATCGTGACAGTGTGCTCACTTGGTTGTCCCTGAAAGGCAGGGGTATCACATGCTTATCTATGCACATATAACAATGCTCAAACATAACGAATGTGTAATGCAAAGACTAATCTGTCTTGCAGCGCATTTCCAAGTGTAACGCAAGTGACTGCTCTGTTGAGCCAGATTCCCTTAGGCTCCAGGGCGATTTCTTGGACTACTCATTCTGGAGGGCTAAGCAAGAAATCACATTAACAGGCTGTAACTCTGCACTTCCCTGGGTTGTGGGCAGGGTCTCTCAGGAGAGAATCCTTGATTCAGGAATTCACTTCCCCCTTCGTGTGAGAGAGCCCGAGTTTGTTGACTTTCCCAACACACTGCACAGGCTCTCTATTTACTCAGGCTTTTTCTGAGCAGGTGGGCTTGGTGTGGAGGATCTTCAACGTTTCCTTGTGCTTTCATTTCGTTGACAGATACCCCTTAAATGCTGACCAGTTTCCAGGCTTAACTACTTGTCCCTTAAGACTCCTAAAGAAACGTGGTAGATGTACAAAGCTGCAAAACTAATTAAAAAAACCTTCCAAGAATTTACTCTCCTCCCCACACAAGCCTCTGTACCAGTTCTTTAGTAATTAAGGGAGGAAGCCAGACTTCCTCCTTCCCAGTGATGCCAGACATTGCTGGCCCAGTCCTTGGCAGTGCCGGTGCAGGAAATATCCCTCATCCTCAAACACTCACATCCCCATGGTCTGAGGAGAAGCTGGCAGATGAGTGCAGCAGGGCCAGCCTTACCAACAGGAACAATCTATCTGCTCCTGTGGAGCAATTTGGAGATCAAAAAGGACGTACTGTTATTAGCTGTGCTCCCCACAAGCTGCATCACGCCAGCATGGGCTGAGGCAGGACTGATCCTTCTGCCTAGGGAGAGGAGGGAGGAATGATGAAGGGAGCAGGGAGAGGGAGATTTTTGGAATGAGTTGATAGCAGAATAAAATATTTTTCAAGCTGTAAATCTATTAGATAAACTAATCTCGGGCTTTCTGAGATTCCAGATGAAATGCTGGAATATGCCAAGCTTCTCATTTTGATTTCCAAACGTTGAGTTAATTTGGATCCAAGCAGAGCCAAATTTTGCGTTAGTGTAAGCAGGTGCAACTCCACTGGCTTGAACAGAGTTACACCCACTGACAAGAGAGCTGCATTTGTCCTGAAGTGATTTAAATAGGGCAGAGCACAGCACAGATGTTTCCAGTGTTTCATCTTTGAACCATGAGCCACATGAATAACACACCAAAAAAAAGGATTCTCAGTCTCTTTCACACCAGACTGTGGCCTGGTGGAAGGATCTGTTTAAGCACAAGACCTTACTATCTTTACTTTGTTCATTTACATCCACTTTTACCCACTTTCTTTTCTTCCTCATCCTTGCTTTTAATCCTTTAGTTGATCTGGTATGTTTTTTGGGAAAGACCTGCCACAAGAATGAATGAGAGTTTTGTTGATGAATTCACCTGACCTAGATGTTATCTCATTTCCTTCAGATTTCAGTGTAATTAGATACTGGAATAATACTTAGGTTGTAATTTTCACTGCATTTTTTGTGGGCATTGTGTTTTTCCTATTCTCTGTATTATTTAAGACATAAAGCAAACTGTAGTATTGGTATACACTTCCCACCAAAACCAGTGGCTGCTGCTTTCCTACCCATTTAATAGTAAGGCTGAAAATAGAAGCAAGGTTATGTATAGAACAAAATAAATTGCCAGGTACATTGTTCTGGCAATGCTACTTGGTTTTAAGACAGGTAATAGGTATATAACCATAGATAGAGTGAAAACCAATGTGGATACTTGGAGCAAGTCCAGAGGAGGGCCACAAGGAGGATCACGGGACTGGAGCACCTCCCGTATGAAGATAGGCTGAGAAAGTTGGGGCTGTTCAGCCTGGAGGAGAGAAGGCTGCGTGGGGACCTCATAGCAGCCTTCCAGTATCTGAAGGGGGCCTATAGGGATGCCAGAGAGGGACTCTTCATCAGAGACTGTAGCAAGAGGACAATGAGTAACAGGTTCAAACTTAAACAGGGGACGTTACATTGGATATAAGAAGTTCTTTACTGTGAGGGTGGTGAGGCCCTGGAATGGGCTGCCCAAAGAAGTGGTAAATGCTCCATCCCTGGCAGTGTTCAAGGCCAGGTTGGACAGAGCCTTGGGTGACATGGTTTAGTGTGAGCTGTCCTGCCCATGAAGGGGGGCTGGAACTAGATGATCTTAAGGTCCTTTCCAACCCTAACCATTGTATGGTTCTATGTTCAAGGCCAGGTTGGATACAACTGTTGTCTTGATAGTTATTTTGATTTTCATTTTTTGGGGGTGGGAGAGAGGAAGAGATCATCTTTTGTCTAACTGGGTTATTCCCATCCCAACACCAAATGAGCCACCCCACTGCCTCCATGGGTCTGCTTAAACCTGGGCTGGACTCACCACATAGTTTTCCCTGGCCCAAATGTTCTGCCCCATGGTAGGATAGCAGGGCAGCAGGACAGCAAGAACAACAGGACAGCAGGAAAGCAGGGTGGCAGGATGCTAGGCGCTGCCTGGGAGTTGCAGGATGGTCTCAGCTCCTGAGCAGCTCTCACACACCCAGCAGTGGCACTGGAGGGGATCTCAGGCCCCATCTGGAGATTGGTATCACCTGGCTTTCATTCTCCAACCCGGATATTCACAGCTCAC
The DNA here is from genome assembly GCF_037157495.1 of Lathamus discolor. Classification (NCBI taxonomy): domain Eukaryota; kingdom Metazoa; phylum Chordata; class Aves; order Psittaciformes; family Psittacidae; genus Lathamus; species Lathamus discolor. The sequence goes on from NC_088885.1 coordinate 111,606,690, forward strand.
AACCTCTAGCTCTTCCTCTGTGCCCCCCGGTGTGTGCAGGACGGGTGAATGTTATCCGCTTCCTTCCTTCATTGCCCCCTGCCACTGCATGGCCAAGGGAGCCCCACAGCCTGCAGCCCAGCAAGGAAGGAAGCCACTAACACACCGGCCTCTGCCTCCGTGGGAAACACTCTCTGAGCCTTAAATCACTTCTTTGGTGCATGGGAAAAATGCATGCATTAGGTTGCCTATACACACCTGGTAACCACTGCTGCTTCTGACCAGAGGGCTAGCTATCTTTTGTGTGAATCACCACTTTTCCCATATCAGCAGGTCCATGAGTAGCCCCAGAAGCGTTCAGCATTGCAGTCAGGGCATCAGTGGGTCACTGCCTGCCAGTCATGGGTGCACCCTGCGATAAGCGCTCATACAGTCCAACACCAGGGCAATTACACCGGCAGGTCTTCTGCCGGTCTCTGATTTGGTCCTTTGGGTAACACTGATGGAGCTGTAACTGGGCGTGAGCAAAGGCTCTGAGTCTACCCATGGGAAATGGAAAAATGCACTTGTCCCATGGGGATGGAGGGCTGCGCATGCTGAGACACTTTCTCTGCTCTGCAGTGTCCTGAGGCTCAGCTGACTAAAGCACTGCTAGCCAGTGAGGCTGGATACTCCTGCTCCTTCCTGTTCCTCTGGACTGGACAGCACAGCTGTCTGATGGTCTGCCTGGGTGAACTTCAGACACTTTCAGAGCTTTTAAAGGACACTCACTGTTAAGAAATGAATCCTTAACATCTTGGACAATATGGGCCTTCGTAAAGATGTGTGATACTATCTTCTAGGTATTCCCAGATGACAACACACTTTTCACACTGTAACTCCAGTAATTTACTCTCCTTGAATTTCAAGCAATATAGGCAGGCTTGCTCCTGTGTCCCTGAACTGACAAGCTCTTCAGCAACAATAGCAGCTTCGGTGGCAGAAAGTACTTTAGGTTCAGGCCTGGAGGATGTTAAGCCTCATCTTGCACTTCCCCTTCAGCCATCCCTTTTGTTACACGGGTTAATATTCTAGGCTAGAACAGCTCATGCTGAAGGAAGAGGGACAAAACATTCAGTCTTTTAAGCAATCAGCCTTACAGTTGGCTTTTCTCTTGCACTGCAAAAATTTTACCCAGTCTGCATTCAGCATAGGACCTTGCAGGTTTTGTGTCCCAGACACAAATCAATCTATGTGCCCTTGGACTTCAGTAATACAAATATATGTGTACACCATACAAAATCAGTGTTAAATTTAAACACCGACCTTATAGCTGCACAATTTTTAGCTTTTCTCCCTATAATTTCCACACATTTTCACATTTTCACACATTTCTCCCTATAATTTCCAAATTTTATTATTTGAAATAATAAAAACTTATGAGGTGCTGAGCAGATATTCAGATTATGACATTGACCTGCTAAAAGACTCCCTTGGGATAAGTTTCCTTTAGGGGCATTCCGATTTTTTGCTGAGCTCTACCTGGAGTCTTCAGACAGTATCCTTGTTTGAAAGAAAACATAAGTGATGGTAAGTCCTTCTCACTTGTGATGTTAAAATGGATTCAACAGGGGATGGTCTAGACTCCGTTGTTGAAACTTCACTTTCTTCTGTGACACTCTTTCAAATAATTCATAGTCTTAAGCATTAAAGCAGCTTGTTGATGATACGACTTACCTTTAGATGAGACAGCCAGTTCGTCTGAAAGCAATTGCTCTGACTCACTGTCATGCAGACTGCTAGAGCAGTCACAAGGAACATTTGCTTAGGCATTTTCACCTTTCATGTGCTTTTTTACAGGCAGTGGAGTCTCAGACCTGGGCAGGATGCTGGTGTGGAGGAGCATATGATATCTGCGTGCCTGAGGTACAGCATCCTTGGTCAAGCAACAGCCAGCCGTACTAATCCATTTACTTTTCAGCCTAGTAATGCTCAGTAATTCCCAACTTTCACTCATTTAGAATAATTTAAATTATTCTGATAAATAATAGAATTTACTACCATACTCTATTTCCTATTTCTATTAATTCTTCTAGGACCCTCAGTGGGACAAACTATTGGTCTATCAAGTCTTGATTCCTACATACAGATCCATGCTTCAGTGGCCGTATTTTGGGCATGAGGTTGGGCCATGCACCCTCCATGGCTCCCTTAGAGTCTGGATGACTTTGTGAGTCTGAAATATTATTGTCTGAAATGCACCTAGGCATTAGGCACTATGCAGGGCTTTCCTGACACCTGGTGGGATTAGCTTTTGTCACAGAAAATGTCCTTTGCACAGTGATCAGTATTTCTGAAGTCTGTCATATTAGCCATTCCCTTCAAAATGCAATACCATCACCTGACTTGGCTCATGGGAACAAATGCTTCCATTAACATCTTCTAAATGGTTCATGCTTTTACTTCAGTGACTGTTGTCTTTGTAACTTTCAGGTAAAATCCTGTCAGCCCTGAAGTTAACATGCATTTGTTCTTGTTTCATTTCTCGTGTCAGTAATGCTTTATTCCTTGGGAGTTGCACAGGCTTTCAGGTCTCTGTGGTTCTTATTCAGAAGGTAGTGTCTAATCACTGGGAAGCTGTTCCTGGCATAGGCAGGCAGGTTAAGGAGGCACAGAGTGTCTCCAGGACACCCAAAAGTCAGTTTTAATCAGTTTTAATACCTGACCCAACACACACACTTTGCCTTCTCTTTTATTCAGAGCCTTCTTTACAGGCACAGCAATGATGTCTATCTCTTGTGAACATGTGTAAAGCCTTTGTCTGGATTTTATCTCCCCTTAAACTCAGCCAAAAAGAGCAACTTTCACTTTGCAAGTGTCCTTTTGGTGATGGGCACAGGCAGAGTGAACACCTCTGAAGCAAAGCGCTTGCTGCTGCCTCTGGCACGTGTGTGAACAGAGCAACGAATTCCCATCTCCTTTGAGAACAAGCAAACTCTGCTTTTAAAAATAATGAGTTCTATTATATACATGCACAGATATTCAATTTACTGATACATACGGATATGCATCAATCAACAGTACACAGACACCTGTTCTGATAGTCAAATAGGGCTGCTATGAGTGAAAGAGAAATTTAATTTCACACTTTCATAGATCTGATCTGTCCCATTCCTCTTGTTTCTTTGAAATACCCAATTACATCTGACTTAATAGCACTGGAAGACCATCATTAGTGGCTTGGGTTGAAATTAGCTGTGAAACTGTGTGCACATTAACTTGCAGAGAACCGAGCGAACCAGAAACCCTGGGAACTGATTTTCTAAATAGCTGTGGAGCTTTTGCTGGATACAGAGCCACCAAGTTCCTATTTTCATTTTAAGTACAGGTTTATCAAAAACAATTATGAGGACTGGGAGAAGGTGAAAAGATCTCATTTTGGCATGCATTTCAAGACAGCTAACCATCTGGGGGATCTTGAAAAGAGCATTGTTCCACACCTTCACTCAGCTGTCATCTACCATATTTATTCTTTATCTATTGCTCAGATTCATGAGTATAGCCTTATTGCTGGCTCTGCTGATTCCTTCATAATTTACCTGTTAGGCTGCAGTGTTTGGTTCTTTTAGCAAAGCTCCAGCAAGTGCTTGCTACAGGGAATTTTCCCTTCATGATGCCATGGTGTGAGAGGACAAAAGGTGTCCCTGGATACACTCAAGTATAGGGAGCTGCAAGGGTGGACAGGTGATTTTTTTAAATAGTCACTGCAACGAGAAAAACAAGTCACTTAGCAATGAGTAACTATCAAGAGTTGCCTTCGGTATTGCCTGTGGGGTGGAAAACTACTTACACGACTGGGCATTTTGCTGCAGAAATTGTTTCCTAGATGATTTTCTTGCTTACCTATACTAATGCCTGCAGCATCTCCCAGTTCAGTCCATGCCATGTCCACTCCTATTTACGCCATGTCTCAGATAGCTATCTGTTGAAAGAAGGAAAGTCCTTTCACTCTCTCATGAAAGTGTTGGGAGGACAAATATATTAAAGATTAGGAGGTCGTGAGGATACTGCAGTTACTGGACCGTACAAATCCCTCAGGAATACAACTAGGACATTTTTATACTCTCATGGATCTTAAAAAAAATGCTTTTCTTTTTCAAGGAAAAGCTCAATGAGCAGGAGCAGAATTTTGTAAGCTCTCACATTTCTGTTTCATCCTATTGTTGGTAGTTTGGCTCTGCCATGAAATAATATTGTAGAAAGTTAATTATTTTTAGTCAAGCAATGTAACACGGCAATAAAATTTTCAACAAGAGACCTGTTTGAAAGGCCGATGACCTCACATAAATTGCTAAGTGTCAATAAATATCTTTCAGCACGGGTGGAACAATATTTGTATGGTTATGGACAGAGCTATCGAGTTTAGCTTGCTCAAGGCTATTAAAGATCTCATGCTTATAGCTGAACAATAAATGTCACCAATGCAACCTGTAAAACTGCACTCATTCAGACTTGAGTTTTTGCTGGTTTTGAAAACGGAAGGTCACTGTGAAAGCAGAAACGTTTTCATGTAAAGAAAAAGCTGGCAATTTTCTTTGTGAAGTTTGATTTTCTTCTGATTTCACTGGATCTTAACTCCTGAATCATTGAGCTTTATATTTTCCCAAACAGAAACAACACTGTAACGAGTGGTTCCTTTAGATCTGGGGCTCCTGGAACTAAGTTATTACATGCGTACTTACTAAACTAGGAACATAGAGGAATCTTCTAATTTTCTCATTTCCAATGTAATATCTTGGGCAGGATTTACTTTTCTGTAAGATGCACCTGTATCTGCTACTTACCATGCCACTAACAGAAATGTAAGGGGAAAGGCATTAAATGCTCTTTCTCAGGACTTCTTAGCTTTATACTGTGTTTGGATGTACACGTGTTAGGTGACCAACACGCCAGGTCTTTATGAATGGAGGAGAGCATATGAAGAATTATCTCACTGGTATTCCGCAAGCAGTTTCAAAGCTAAACAATGCGTGTCTTTTATATATGATTCACTTCCTAGGAATCCGTGCCTTCATATCACCTTTTCTAAAACAGGAAATAAATACATGTTGCTAAGCTACTTTCACGCTTTGAAAAACCCCACTGCCATTTCCATTGTCCAGTTTGTGTTCTGAGACCTGTGCTCCACCACAGGGGCTTTTTCTTCCACCTGTAATGAATACCTGGTCTTTCTACCTTTGCCTTACTTTCTGGTGAAGGCAGAGCCACATAGATTCCCTGCATGTTTTGCTTCTTACACTTGTGCTCCGGCCTCACATTGTGTCACCTGGCTGGGAAGCACCTAGAAGATGCAGATGAAAATTCCCCAGGCACAGATGGAAATCCTTTGAGCAGTGAGGCACCAAGCCAGCACTAGTGACCTTATACTGCTTGCTGGAGCACTCCCTCAAGAACATGTTGATGTCTGGGCTGGGACACTTGATGCTCCAGCCAGCGCCAGCACTTTTGCCTAGCAGCTGAAGTAATCTGCATGTCAAGGACCCACTCCCCCATCTTTCCATCTTCAACTTGGCTGCACATAAACTTTATACAGTGTACAGTTTATACACTGTTACTTCCCACCTATATCTCCTAGGAGTGGTCGTATTCAGGTTAACCAGGTTAGGAGTCATAAATAGGAATGGCTAATGTGATTGTACAAGCTTTCCCCCAGATCCTGGTCAATATTGTAACTCTGACCTGCAATGCACTCTCCCAGCAATTCCAGTACTGGGCGTCTCTTGAGCAAACATGGCTAATCACTTCAACAGGTTGCTGACTTTTATGAATTGAATTGCATAGCAAATAGCTGTGACAGTGTGTACAACATTGCCAGACAAGAAAACAACATCATTATGTAGGAAAGAATGTGCCCCATCTCAAGAGAAGAGCAAAAAGTTTTACACTACTTGTTTTAACAGAAGGGTGTTACTTGGGGGAAGAGGGAGTGATGTGTGGGGGTTTTGCAGGGGTTCTTTTGATGTGTATCTGGGAAGCTGGTGCTGCAATGATGGGTCAGACACCCAGAGAGCTGGATTCTGGCTCTCCATTTACCAAGACCGGCACTTGATGCTGAATAATGTGTGACAGTGCAGTTGAGCAAAGGCAGGTAAGAGGCAAACCCTGTGACATACTTGGCTACTTCAGCAGTGGCTGGGAGAGGAAACTCTACGCTGAGCAACAGTGGCTTTCTCCCAGTACAGATACCAGCGCCCCGCAGCCCGCTCAGCAGCTTCCTTCACTGCTACCCATGCCTCCCAGGCTCCCAGATGCCCATGGAAAGGCTGCAGGGCTCCTGTCTGCACCACCCTGCCCTGCCCTAGACAGGCTTTAACAGCCAAGCTAATCCCCTTATTAAAGGAAACATCCTATTTAACCAATTCTGCCATTGGCAATCTGCCCCCATTTCCATTTTCCACCTCTTGCCCCAATTCATTTCAGTGACTTCAATCTCGTCACACTTCAAATACATTTGGCCACAACTTTCCTGCAATATGTAGGCTGGATTTACATTATAATAATTTAGTTTTTTGAAGGCTTTGACATAATGAGCCAGTCAGGCCAGCTAAGCTGTAGATTGCATTCTACTGTGTGTTCAAAGAGCATTCAGAGCAGTTGGAAGACTCTGGAAATCATTTCCCTGCAATTTTCAGCAATCTAATACAAATTCTTGGTAAAATGATACATTAGCCACGTATTACACAACATGGCTTTCTCTAATAGCTTATAGTTCATTTCAGCTGTACTAAAAATAGTGGTTATAGCTCTCATTAATTATAAGGACGTTGGATAGTAAATTGCTTCAAAAAGCTTTCATGCCAGGAACTTCAGCTCCCTTGTTTGTATTTGATGTCTGTATTATGAGACAAATAATGTTTCCTCTTCCAAAACCGCAGGCCCTGACCCAGAAGATCTGGCAAAACTCTCCTGAAAAAAACCCAGGGATAGACTATGGGGACACACAGGCTTTAGGGGGGTCTCTTACATGTGGAGTTCACGAAGTTCCTCTCCATCCAGCTGCCCTGAGCAATGGGGCACAGTTACTGCAGAGAAAGACAGGGACACCTGGGAAGTCACGCTGTGATTCTGAAAAGGGGTTTCCTCCACAGCAGATTTTCTCTTTTGGTAATTTAAAAGGTGGAGGGGAGGATAGGGAAATTGCTGCAGGCTCCAAAATGAGACCGAGAACCATCTGGGCTCTTTCTGTCTCCTACACCTGGAAATAGAGCCTGCTGCCCAAAGGCTTCTTACACATGTGTGACACCCCATCTTCAAACTCTCCCTGTAGCAGCAGTGATGTGGCCCCACAGCACAGCACAAACGATGACAGAAAAGGTTGCAACATGCTCCAGGGCTCACCCCTATTTCTGTGTCACTGGCTTCAGTGAGGTCACGCAGTCGGATGTCTGGGGTTGCTTGTAGCACTTGCAAGCAAGATCTTGATTAAGGCCGGAGAAAGCACGACTCTGCAGGGAATCCCATTGATTTCAGGAGGCTATTTTCAGCAAGTGGGACCAAAGGTCATTAAAATTGGCAGTACTGCACTGAGGTTAAACCAGCAATGTTCCTTCAGAAGAATTTTGTTTGGAAATCTATTTGCATCCAGTGGGAACACAGGCAAGTGAGAGAGAGATTATATTAGACTACAGAAAAGTGACTGGTGTGAAAAAAAAGTGAATAGGGGATAACTATCACATTTCTATAATGAAAGTTACATTTCCACAGCAGCAAAGCGCCTTAAGACAGGCCTTGGCCATCCTGTCTTCTCCCACTAGGCTGGAAATCAAATCATGTGAATTGTCTCCTACTGGTCTAGCTTCATGAAGCAGCTGAGCGTGGAGCTGGATGAGCACCTACTGAGCTTGCATGTGGCTGAGGCTGGGGCCAGACAGAAAGGCAGGACACAGCCCTGGTGTCCGACCCGCTACTCTCTTGGTGCTGGTGGAACCTGCCTACCGCTCCGCAGAAGGCAGTAAAATCCCTGGGCAGCTGGCAGTGCAAACCCCTTGTCAAACACACCTGGTTTGAAGTCAAGCATCAAACAAACAAAAGGAGATCCTTTTCTCGTGCAGAAAGGCAGAATGAAATGGTGGCACTTGTTCTCCGCAGCACGTAACAGAGGATGTAGTCTACATGTCTGGGGAGGGGTTAGAGAGATTTGGGGGGTACCCATCCAGCAGTCAACTTCTGAAAGCTGAGAAGCTGTGCTGGGAAAGGATGGCTTCACAAGAGGTCTGCTGTTCCCTGTGCGTCACCTCCCAGCCCCTATGATGACAGGCTGGGGGGCTGCTGGTGGGAGAGCTCAGACACTGCTGTGCTCATCATCTCTATCTCCTTTTTCACTCTGATGGCTCAGTCTAATAAAGCATGCATAGAAATTCACCGTACCAGAAGAATGCAGTTTTTTCTCCTCAATGCAGCTTTACCCTATGTCTCATGAGATAGGGGTCTTTGGGTATGTGTAGGGTTTCACTGTAGTAGTCATACAGTATGAAAAACCCTGAAATGTAACGCATTAACTAACCCAATTTCCTTGCTAAAATACAATGGTGTAAGCTTGTATAACAAGGCACTTCATGATTTATTGTCATTGAGGGACAGATCCAGAAAACTCTCTGTCATTGTATTCTTCTTTGTCTCTCAGATCTGATGGCTTTTTCTGAATGTTCAGGGGGTTGTTTTTGTTTGGTTTTGCCACCTAAGTATAGTGGTGATGATTGTTACAAAATGCAAAATTCATTTCCTTTGAGAAGGCCAGTAAAATCAAAACTCTCTCCAGGAAACCTATCTTTTTGTCTTAAAAACTCAGAGGCTCCAGCTGTGTTACTGTGACATATTAAGACGGGCTAAGCATTTGCAAAACAGGACCTCAGACATTTGCTTCATTAGAAGTAGTCAGAAGGCACAGCTCTAGCTCAACACATTGCAAAAAAGACAATAGTGCTCCAAAGCCTACATCAGATACACTTGTTAGTTTGCCAACATCTGCTAGGACATTAGGGTAGTGGGACCCATTCATGGGACATTCAAATAGCCCCATTAGTTTGGAACAGTGCCATCCCTGGACTCTTTTACATGCCAGGAGTCAGCTAAAAGTTGGGTGTTGTGAAGTTAGCGAGTGCAAAGCTGAGTTCCCCCTGCTCCTTGCCTGGCCACAGGGAACATTCCCAGACTCACTCCAGCAGCAGTGACTGTGAGTAGAGTAGCATTGAGGAGAATTCCTCAAAAACACCCACTCAAGGACCACTTTGGCTCCTCGCTCAGTCTCCCAGTGCTCCTGCACTCCTGCTGCAGCAGTGACTGGGGAAAAACCATTGCAAAACTATTGCCACATGTAGGCAAGCGATCTGCTGGAAGCTGCCAGGTCTGGAGGTTGCTTTCAGATAGGCAGGGAGCAGTAGCCCAGGAGGATGTGTAGGTCATGTTGTCCTCATGCTCCATTAGATGGATGCTACCAGCATTAAAAGCAGGGAGTGTGTAATTAAAGGAGTTTTCAGGCTTCTTGGAGAACACCCCCCTGAGGGAACTAAGTGCTTCTGAGAAGACAGGTGTTTGCTTTCTCTTTGCTGCAGCCTGGTACCAGGGTGCTGGTTAGTACACAAGAAGCTATTATTTATTCTTCCAGGCTTGACCAGAGTTGTCTTCTCATTCAACATGCTGAAAAAAAGTAATTTGTGCAACAGTTCTTGGGGTGAGCCTTTTACTCATCTCTAAACTGCTACCCCAGACCTTACTGGATCTGTACCCTGACCCGCCTGAGAGCCCTGTCTGGGCTGGCAACGAATATAAACAAGGAAGAGGCCCAGACACGGCAGATGATGTTGCCAGAACTTCTTCATGATTAGAGCCATTTTCATGTTTTCTATGCTCTCTGGTGCTGGACCTTTCACAGGGCTACGTGGCCCCTTTTCTCGTTCAGCCTTGGCCACGAGTTGCCTACAATTTCTAAATACAGGACTCAAATAAGCTGTAAGAAATATAAGGGTTCCCTCTGCCAACAAGGAAAGATGTCTGTAGGGCTCCTTGGTAGAAATGTCCCTTCTGGAGTGGCCCTACCCACTTTGTTTGTGTAGGATGAGCCCTTTTTCTTGCCAGACAAGGAGAGCAGGGAGGGTACCAAAGAGGAAAGCCACCAGAAGAATGGAGAGCAGTCCCTGAAGAGCTGTGGCCTGGAAAGAAGGCAGAAGATATCTTGTAGCATTGTTTCTTCTGGATTTCCCTTCGCCGCAGGGTTTGTGGAGGCTTTCTTTTCATTTAACACAACTAAAAGCAGCAGCTGGGGTAGTGGCCATACCAGTTAGCAGTCCCTGAAATAAAAAGCTCCATACAACCTATTTATGTTGACTTCAGCTGACAGAAATAACGGATTCTGATTTATTTATACTCTTGTCATAAGATGACCACTGCCTCTTCCCAGGCAGCAAGTTATTAAAGAGTCATTCAGCAATCTGATGGCATTTAGGATAGCAAAGTAAGTCAGTTCTAAGCTGATGATGCTCAACTATCACGGAAATGAGATAAAACTGCAGTACAGCCAAGACACTGCCAAGTCATTACGCTTAAGTGACAGCTTCAAAATGAACATACAGGGACCTCAAGCTTTTAAGCCCAAAACTGGGAGATAAGAAACATGTATTTAGCTGAGAGGTGGTGAATTAGGGTTTGGATCCACCTTGTATGAGTGCTTCCTGCTCACAGACGGATTCCAGCTCAGCATGGATATTTTTTGGACTGTCCTTAGGAAGTACCTAGCCCTCTTCCCACATGATAGGAAGGTTCAGTCTTAACCCTTAACGCTGCATTTGGAGTTCTGCCCCTACTACCCGTTGCACATACTTGTGGGCGCCTAGTTCTTTGCTGGATGTGTCCTACGGTTCCTTAATTGCATCGAGTGAACACTATCCCACAGCTACATATTTGAAAATAACTTTATTTGGCCAGTTTTGCATCTCTCCTTTATTGACTTTTTGCAAATGATCTCCTGGCAGGCCAAATGACACATTGTAAGCATATATTGCAGATTATTCACACCACAATTCACACGCTATTCCAATGGGCCCTAGGGGGAAAAAAAATCCACTGGAGTAGGATGCTGGGAAACTGTCCTTTATTCACTGTTAACTTCAATGCGGGTGGGGTAGTCCAAGACGCTGGAGGAAAGTCTTGTGACATGTGCATAACATTCCCTGCTTCTCCATGGAAAAAAAAATCTGTGCTTATTAGACAGAGTAAGGGATTCCTGACTGATGGAAGAACATGACTCTGCTCTCTGCTGAACTCTGCATTGCAACTGGTCTGTGTTTGGGAGTCAAAAATCATTCTGTTTCAGAAGTGGCCTGAGAAATACATTTCTTACAGCCACCCTGTGCTACATCAGGAACCACAGATTGCTCTTCGTTCTCTCCAATACTGATTTCCCTGAGAAACTAAAGGACATAGAATGCCTATTTCCATTTACCCTGTCTATCAGAGTATGATCAGTTCAAGCCATTTAAAGCTGTTAATGTTTCTGCTTTTACTATAACAAACAGCTTACTTTTTGAGCTCACTCATGAAAGCTAAATTAATTTCAGAGGCTAATAATGGCAGAGTGTGCATTGTTTATACTGAAGGAAAAAAGTCTAATTCTAGGCATACTGGCGGTGCTTATAGCTGTGACTCAGCTACAACCACTGGATGCGGGCGATGTTCCTCTCATGCCATGCCAGATTTTCCCTAAGGGAATTTTTTTCCTCTTTTTAGGTACAAGTATCTGCCTAATGTGCTATTTATAACATATTTATTTCACAGAATCTTGTTTAGCACTAGAATTGTATTCTGAAATGCAATGAATGACATGAATATATTCTTTCCTGTTAGGGTGGTGAGACACTGGAATTGGTTGCCCAGGGAGGTTGTGAGTGCTCCATCCCTGGCGGTGTTCAAGGCCAGGTTGGATGAAGCCTTGTGGGGGATGGTTTAGTGAGAGGTGTCCCAGCCCATGGCAGGGGGGTTGGAACTAGATGATCTTGAGGTCCTTTCCAACCCTAACTATTCTATGATTCTATGATTCTATGAATATATTTCTGAAAATACTTTGAATTCTTTGGGAATGATAAAAAAATGAATAAAGAGATCCTTGAACACATTAGTGAAATCAAGTCAGCATAAACAGCATCGCATACAAATTCACTGGGTTTGGTGGCATTGTTTCCGACTTTGATATTGACACTGGTATAAGCAAGAGCAGAATCAAGTCCTCGGTGTTTTCCAAAGTTTGGAAGGACAAACGCATAAAACTTAATACTTTTCAGATTTTGTAGCTGTGTACACTCGTCTGAATTCTTCTTTCATAATGGCCAAGCCATTAAAAGGAGACCTTTTCTACCCCTCTAGAATGTAGCAGCATTAATAAATCAAGTGGTTTCTTGTGGGCCATAGTAAATTGGCCTGAAAAAAAATATGTATAATATGCAGGTTATATAGCTGTGATCTTCTTCACCCTTATAACATGCTTCTTTATGCTGCATGTGGAATAGCTGTTTAAAGAAAACATAAAATCAATATTCTTTCAGAGGACAACTTTTTGGTTGAAAAGATGTGGCAATAGCCATGCATGCAATATAGTTTAACAATCTTAAATATTCCAGACAGGAAAAGTTTTTTGTCAAAGTCTCTGACAGTTTAAACTTTAAAGCTTCAGCAAAACTTTTAAACTTTTAAACTTTGAACCTGTTTGAACTTCATTTGATTTATGAATTATTAAATGTACCACTGAAATTCACCGTCTTTATTTTCATCTAGTAAAGATTTTTTGTTTAAAAGCTGCAGATGAAGAGTGGGAACTAAGGAAATGCAGCCTGAGGAGATTATAGCCCTGTTTTATCAGAACAGCATTCCTCTCAGCTGTATAAAACAAAACCCCAGTAAAATATTTAGAAGTGGGAGAGATAAAGGGCTGAAACTGGCATATACAAAGGGTGGGGAAAACGAATGCTAAACTGGAAAACCAGATTAGGCAAGATTTTGAAAATTAGGTCCCTCTAAATTAATTATTTAACTCTTCCTTCATGTGGTGCTCTGTTTTTCTATGTCAGGATTAAGAGAAGGGCAACACCAGGTTAACAGCGTCTTTAACACAAAGTCGAGGGCAGTGGGAAGGAGGAAGGCATTACGTTAGCAAGTTACACCAGAGGAAACAAATGTCTAGAAAGGGAAATGCCCTGAATGGCTCCAGAGTGCCATGCCAGAGTGCTGGCTATAATTTATGACCCGGTTGATGGGGAACCTACTTAAATCACGGCACTGTAACCATATAGGCATAAAATGGAGAAGGTAAATGGTTGGTGCCTCTGCCATAGCAGCATTCACAGGCTGCTAATCACAGCCCGCAGATCTTGTCCCAGAGTGGTCTGGGCACCGCACAAGGATCTTTCCAAAAGCCCTTTGGAAAGTGTGCCCTGGAAGAGGCACCCAGGGAGCGTGGCGGCAGTCTGTGCACAGGCGGCGGGTATTTATAGCCTGTGTCTGAATGAGCCTGTACAGATGCAGTTTATCTGGGAGTGTTAGATACTGTTTGCATATTGATGAGCCCTTGCGAACAGGATAAAGGAGAAATAAATAGAAGACAAACCTGCTCGCTTGCTACTTAATGAACAGTCCGCTTTGCTGGGCTGCTTTGGGGCATCCTTAGCAGGGCTGGCTGTGTTCCCAAGGGAAGAGACACATCTCCTTGCCAGGAGTATAGCTGAGCTGGATAACTGCATGGGGAGTGGGCAGGGCAGCAGCACGGGTTCTTGTGCTCTATCCTCCTTGGGTACAGTATTGCTATGAAGGCAGCATTCAGCAGACACTGGGAAACATTGGTTGCTCCAGCCCTCTTGTACGTCTTCCAGCACCTGTTGTCACAGAGCAATTGCATTAATAATGCCAAAGATAAAAGGGACAAAGCACATAGGGGAAGCTGAATGAAACCGAAGCTGCATGAAAGCTGGAATATCAAAACTTGTCAAACATGTAATGTCAACGGTGTAAGCTACAACTGAGCTTCTGAATTTGCAGCAAAAGGAATAGAAGACAAAAGTGCAAGTGGGGAAAAACTGGGGAAGAGAGAAGGCAAGAACAAGGTACTCCTCAACCTTTGCATGCAGCTATTACAATAATCCACTCAGCAACCAGCATCAGGTTACTCATTGAAAACAAGGTCTTCATCGGGAGAGAAATTAGATATGTGAGTATTTTTCTCTAATAAGGAGCTTTTTGTTTGTGTCCATATTCCTTGTTGAGGATGATGTCATCTTACATGTGAAAAGGTGTAGTGATTTTACCTGTTTCCAGGTGGAGCACCAAATCGAGGCTATTCACTGATGAGGAGAACAACACCAAGACCCCACAAGAGTAGATGCCACATATTGTCCCTAAGGACGGGAGAACTGGGAGCCTTGGGAACTGATTTAAATCAGAGCACTTTAATTAATCTGCTGTTGAGTGGATTTTACTGAGGGTCTGCCTTCAAAATAAGGCTACTGGACATTTTTTTACTCTGGAGTGTATTTGCTTAGAAATCTGGAAAACTGGAAGGGTTGTGGCTAAGGGGAACTGGAGAGAGGTGCAAGGCCCAGCTACAGGACACTAAATCACAGACAGAGGTCTGGATACCAGTAACCGCATTAGTTCTGTAAGAGCATTCATGAGTATAATGGTTACAATCACAGAATTGGGCATTTGGCACATATTTGCTTACATTTCCTGAGCAGAAAAATAATAGCTCCATTCTTTTGCTGCGGCAGATGAGTTTGCTCTTTTGTCCTGAGCCAGGCTCTAGAGCTCTTCTCCAGCAATGTGTGCAGGGGCACTGGCTCAGGTAAGTTAGACAAAGTAATAGACAGCCTACACGGTAAAGCTGCCATGGCTGCATCCCCTGCACTGAAACTGAAACTCAGCACTCCGTGCCTCTGTGGTGTTCCACAACTGAGAGTCCCTATGTGGCTACCAGCCTTCAGTAGTACCGTTTTAAACACACAGGACATGCTTGAATTCTGAGGGCAGTTTCTTGATTTCAGGGAAAATCAAATCATTCAGCCTTATCCTAAAACCTAGGTACATTGAGCAATTCCCTCAACAGCTATTTTCACAGCCACTTGCTCATGGCCACACAGGAGGATGGACTGAGTACACCACAGCAGCTCTTTGTTCCATCTCATTTCACTTGTGCTGTCTCCAGGGATGCACTGAGACAATGGTAACTCAAGGCAGAGAGTGGGTTTTAAATCTGTGTTTTCTATAGAAGCCAAGAGAGAGAGAGAAATTAAATAATGCCCAGCTCCAAAGCTCATGAGACTGGCAACCATCCCAGCTCTCAGCGTGGAAAAGCAGCTGTCTCCCACTCACACAGCTGATGCTCTTACACTGCATCCTGTGAGCTGGCTCAGATAAAAGGGGCTTTCTGGATGAAATCATCACAGGTTTGTATATAAACACATCCCTTCCGATCAATTTCTCTACCAGCAGTGCCATTCAAGAGGTGGGCCTGTGAACAGCTTCCAAACAGCTGCTTGGAGCAGCAAGGCTATCTTCACTTATGTATAAGGATTCAGTAGCTACCTTACACTTACGTGTAAAGTTCTGCAGCTGAGGAACTACTACTACACAGTTTTACCTATAGTGTTAAATAAACTCATTGTCACTTTGACTTCCCTGCAGCCTCTCTGTTCTGTGCACAGTCTGAAATTTCCATTGGTGCCCTGACCCAGCCTGGGACTTTGAATTAGCTCCGTAGGAAATAGCTCAGTGCAGAGCAACCTGGTCTGTTGCTAAAAGCAAGCCTGTACTTCAGGAAACAACCAGGCTGAGGGGGGGGCAAAGGAAGAAGGAAAGATTTTTAACACGGCTTCGCTCTAGGCTTCCCTGTGAAATCTATGGCAAAACTCAGGGAAACTGGGTACATTGTAGGCGTTTAAAAAGAAATCTGTAACAGTGGAATTTGTGACTCATGGAAATGCGCTTTAATAGTTGTTCCCCAGCACAAAGAGAGAGGAAAACAAGCAGTCGGGGCAGGTACTCCTAACACACTGGAGCAGCAGCAGCAGCAACATGGACAGCAGTGATCAGACAACACTGCAACAACTTGGAATGAGCAAGGCTGGAAGACTCTGACAACATGAAAATTTGACTCATAAAGGACAGTTTTGGGTTTTTTGTCTGAGCTCCAAGACCTTTCACCTTCTGTTTCCTTTGCCTTTTACAACCGCGTATAGACTTCTGGGACCCCTTTCCAGCGCCCCTCACCCCGGGAAGACAACTGTCCTCTAGCAGGATACCCAGAAGGTGAAGGGGCAGTGCACCCATTGCTCCCAGTGCCCTGGGTGCACCAGCTGCATCCCCCACCCAAAACTGCGCATTTGGCTTTCAGATGGGAGTGGGAAACACGCCGGGGGGGGGCGGCAGGGGCAGCCGGTCTCTCCTCCCGCAAATTTTGGCCGCGGAGGCTCCCTCCCCTCCTTCCCTCTCATCCCGCGAAGCATTTGAAATATTTCCACCCTGAAGTGGACCAGTTTCTCCCTCCACTTGTAGTGCTTGGCAAACAGCGGCGGCCGCGGCGGCCCGGCACATCCCGTCCCGTCCCGTCCGGGCCGGGGCTGCAGGGAGAGAGGGGAGTGGGGGAAGGTGGGTGCCGGTCCCCTCTCCGTGTCCCCCCGGAGCGCGGCGTGAGCGCTCCGCCTCCCCCAAGTGTGTGTTTTGGATGAGGCAGCGCATCAGCTGCCTGGTATCAGCGCTGCGGCTCCGGCGGGGCGGGATGAGGGCTGAGCAGAGCCAGGCTCGGGAGGGTCAAGTACAGGTTGCTGCGCAGGAAAGAGCCGGGGGAGGGGAGCCTGGGTCACTGCTCTCTCCGCTGTCTCTCCCTTTCTCTTTTCCCTTTTTTTTACCCCCCCCCCCTTTTTTCACCCCCCCCCCCTTTTTTTTCCTCTCGCCCCCCCTCGCAGAGAAGGGGATGTTGGGACTATTCCATCAGTGTGGTATGTCTGTGTAAACATCATTAGCTCCTATGAGCTGACACGCTGGAGATTTTCATTTCTTCTTACAAATCGCTCCCTTCCACAATAAAAATACCACGCATATTAGGCTGGATATGTTCGGAGGGAAGATGGAGATGTTTATTCTCCTTTGATCTCTTGCAAAGCAAAAACCGGTCTTGGCAGCAGAATCCCACTGGAGGCAGGCATGGGTGAGGGTCTCCTTGAGGGCGGCTGGGCATGACTATGGGCTGTGGTGTGAGGGCAGGTCCCCTGGCCTCACCATGGGCAGGATGCGATGAGCTGGAGGTGCCCCATCCCATACTCCTGTCAGGCCATCCGGGAGGCCCTGGCCTTCAGTAGGGCTCTCGAGAGGAGCCCAGATGCTGCAAGTGAGGCAAGGCTGTTGGTGAAAGGTCTCGTCTCCAGTGTACACGTAGGAAAAAATGTAATAATTTCTTCTTTCCCTAAATTCTGCGGTCTCTGGGGTGCCTGGCTGCCAGTGTGGTTACTCCATGCAGGGAGCTGTGCACACGCTCAGCTTGGCCAGGCTCCGCAGAGCAGAGCCCAGCAGAGCCGAGCCAAGCGTGCTATCTCTCTTGATCCTCTCCTTATCTCCAGGAGCAGTCATGGCAAGCAGGGAGCTCCGGCAGAGAAACTTCCCTCATCCACTTCCCCCTTCTGTCTGTTTGCCCTGGCAGCAAGACAGCACTTCAGTAACCAACTGACATCCACACCCATCTTCTTCCAAAGCCCTCTTCATTTTGCTTGCCTTGATGCCTTGGTAGGTATTAGTTGCTTCCCACACCTTAATCACTTTCTGGGGAGGAGGAAACTTAGTGGGTTCTTTGTAAAGCAGCAATAAATAAAACCAGTGAGGTCCCTACAACTGATTTTAATATCTCAGATTTGGAGGTAGTAGTTTTTTTACAGAAAACATAAAAATGGGATAATGTTAAGGGCAAGGGAGTCTGGGAGACTCCCTTTCAGAACAAGACTCAGCTGCGCTGGGCTCTTGTGCTTTCTCCAGCTTGTGCTTTGCCCAGCTCACCAGGAGAAGGCAGCAATCTCTGCAAACCATGCAATAGTCCTCACAAACCTTTGTGGTGAGACGTCACCTGATTTTGATAAGCTCCACATCCCAAAGGCAGTTTTGGTCAAAAGACCTGCTCAGATCTCACAGTTCCCAGGATTTCTCTTTTTGCTTCTGGTTACATTTGCTTTTGCCTTTTTTCAGTGATGCCTGTGTACGGAGTCATAGGAACAGCCGGAGACTGTGTGGTTAAGGATGTTCACAGATGTTGGTCGCTTTTGTCCCCAGCTCTCCTCCATTGCATGAGCAGGCAGCTCTGCTGTGGGGCTGCTGTGTTGAGAGGTGCCATTTCTGCTGCTAACACAAAGCTGGCAAACAGCTGATTGGCATCAGCTTCTTCCTCTCCACAAGAGCACGCATGGTGTGTGCTACAGTGCACAGCCATTACTCAGACCGCACTGGGTAATCTTTCCTTTTTCTCCTTCGGTGTTTTCTTTTTGTACTTCAAACCTGCTTTCCATAAAACTCCAGGATGAGGGTGTGGGCAGAAACCCGCTCACTCCCCAGCCAATTCCCCCAGTTCATCAGCTCAGTAGCCTGGTAGGGTTGTGTCAAAGCATTTGGGTCCTTCTTCCCACTCCTTTGTTCATCTACCATGCTGTATTTCCCCAAGCAAACTGGAGTCATTTGTATCAAGGGTAAGTCATGAGAGGTTTTTAACGGGTCTTCACACATATATGGCTGTGTGAAATGGAAAAACCATGGCTGTGAGATAGTGGGCTACTACTCTGAAGGAGTTTTGCTTTTGACTCTCCCTATGTATCTGGAGTTATTTCATGGCCTTCAAGCCCTCTGTTTTAGAGAGGCAGCTGGGTAACTAAGGAGAGAATTTTGCTTAATAGGAGTTAAAAGTCAGAGGTTAAACCCAGTTGTAATTTTTCCAGCGCCTGAGAATCTAGCCATCATTCTTTGAATACATTTATGGGCCATGTGATTGCAGTTGAGGGACCAATAGACCTGGAGCCCAAATCATGAACAAGTATTGAAGGAGTTAGGAATCCACATTTCTCAGCTAGAGATGAAAAACTGGAGCCTTTCAATAAGCATAGGAAAAAAAAAAAAAACCCAAACAAACAACAAACCCCTAAAAAAATTGATTAGGCCTAAAAACCAGTTTAATGAATCCAAAAGTATTTGTTGAATTCATATTATTCCCATTTTCCAAATAAGTAAAAGTGAAGATCTCAAAATGTAGTTGTCTAACTGCAGAGGAGGAAATGCCCATTTCCAGGTTTGGAGAATCTGTCCTCATGGAACCAAACTTGTGATTTATTTGGTGTAAGATATTCCTAAAGAATAAATGCAGTAATTCCAGCATACATTAATTATGTAGATAATGCTGAAATTACTAGATTGTATGATTTGAAAACATATGTTTTGTAAGACCAGATGGTTTCCTTCCCTGCTAGGGCATGCAGAGTGACTTTATTAACCTGGCTGTTGCACATCCCACTGTTGGTATCAGATCGTTCAGCCCACTGAGGAATCCCACAAGCTGAACGCTTTCACAGCAATGATAAGATGCCAGTTTTTCAGTGCCAGGCATCTATGAATGACATCATACAGAAATAATGTACCCTCATTTCTATCACTGGAGCTAAAAATTATCTTGAGTAAATAAAAAGGGGGGTTACCCTCTGTTCACTTTTTTTTGTGGCTTCTGCATTTATTCAATGTTAATAGCTTAACAAATAGTTAATTGTGTAATTCACAAAGAGTTAATTGGTAGAAGTCTATATTGAAACAGTAAATTTTTTAAGACAGTACTGATAGAAAGACAATTTCTAATTCACACATGCTGACAATCACATAAAAATAAGGCAACAATATTTACTTTTTCCTAATCTGGGCTCAGTGTAATAAACTGTAAATCTCTATAGCAAGAACTAATGAGATCTAATCTTGGGCCTGCAGTAGAACCACGTATAAGCAACAGTTTGTTAACATTTGTACAGACCAAAGTTTCTTAAAGTTAGACAGAAAATAATTTTGAACGAAGGCTCTTAAAAATCTCATCACTTGTTTGCCAACTGCTTGCAAACAGAGTAAGGCAGTCCCTCTAGATAAATTATTTGCAGCAAATTCTTTGCTCGGACCTGGTTCTCCTCCTCCTCCTCCTCAAGCAGTATTTTTAAAGTGAACAGTCATGGATTACTTGGATTTTCAGCTCTACAGATGGAAAGTCTTGTGGGCAGACTTATTGTACTGGCCACAAAGCAAATTGTAAAGAACTGAGAAGGATTTTCCCAAGGCTAGCTACCAGCACATAGCTTAAGGAACATAAAAATGATAGAATATTCAAAAATTAAAATGGAACATTTAAAAATTATATGAATAAATATCAATTATGACACTGATATCAGTTATGATATGATAAATATCAATTATGATACGGATATATGAAAACCTACAAACTCTTATTCAGACAGTTGCCTTCCAGTGACAAATTCCTCCACACCAGTGTCAACTGCAGAGGGACTGTAGTACAATTTTCCCTTTGTATTCTTTGTAAGCCTTTGGTAATTGCAAAATCACCAGCTATTTGAGGTTTGCTGCATGTACATTTTATTTTAACATTTCCGGATTACAATTAGATAAACTGTTTATTTTCAGGATGTTTCTTCCTGGCACTACATTATTCAATGTAACTACTGTTTTTTGAACTGCTCTTCACATTGTTTTGACTGTTTCATAGTGATCCAACAAAAAGCTTAATTCTACCCATGTAAACAGTTCAATGGCTTCAATTAGGTTTGGTAAGTTGAACTATTGAGCATCACCACAATTACTAGACGTGCCTACACTGTGGTCCCACCTCCCTCTTCATCCTTTGTGTTGCTTCCAGTGGGGCTGTCCATTCGCAGCTCCAACCCTACAACCATGTGTGCTGTAGCCTGAAAAGCCAGATCATACTGTTTAACAGCTTGCTTGTCGTGGCAAGATCAGTGAGAGCATTCATTTATGGACTGAAAGCCTCTGCCTTTCCCATGTCTCTGGATGCTCAAACATCACACTCCCTGAGGATGCCCATGTCTTTGTGGTCCCTTGCATCTGCACTGCCTGGCATCCAGATGTGGGGTGCCTCTGGGCTGGGGTCCCCAGTGCTGTGTATCCTGCAGCTGTTGAGCTGGCAGAGGGAGCCCCAGGCAGTGCAGAGCTCTCCCTCAGCAGTACTGCAGCAGCACCACAGACCTACAGGTGCCATGTGAGGTGTGGGCTCCACTAAGAACAAAAGGACTGAAGGTCTGACCCTACAACTGCTGAGGTGCAGCCAAAAGTAGTTAGGAAATGTGTGCTTTGAAGACTCTGAGATGCGATTA
Source organism: Lathamus discolor (assembly GCF_037157495.1). NCBI lineage: Eukaryota > Metazoa > Chordata > Aves > Psittaciformes > Psittacidae > Lathamus > Lathamus discolor. Next base: position 111,628,091 of record NC_088885.1, read on the forward strand.
TTTCCTAACAGGGAAAGGGACAAAACAATTCAAACTATGTATAGAATTTAAGGCCAGAAGAAACCACATAGTAAGGCATTGCTAGCCTATATAATATATATCATCAGCTGCAATCAGCCCCTGTGATAATGGCTGTTTATATTGCTGAAATAGCATCATTGCATTGTGTTTACTCAGCAAGTATCAAATGCAAACCTTGGGAATATGGTGCAACATATCTCGTGTAAGTTAAAAACCTACAGGTAATAGGGAGAGAAAAATTCTACTTTTCCATATCTGCTTATCAGCATCTCAGAGCAGCATTCGAGATAAAGTCTCTTCTGCTTTAAGGCAGGAGGAAGTAGCGCAGCATCCATAATACCGGTGTGTGTGCTTTGCAGATCTGGATGACAGGCTTTCTTCATGTTTACCTGCAGATGCACAGCCAGTTTCAGTGCTCGGATGTAAGCGGGAAAGCTGTCTGTTACAAGCAGATGCCCTGAAATGACGGCATGCTCAGGAACTCTCTGCAGAGAGCATGTGTCACTGATGGAGTGTTTTCCTCAAAGACAGACCTGCTCAGTTGCTCCTGTTTTGGCATTCAAAACGTGCCAAAAGGCACACTCAGGCATTAACTTCAGTTTTACTTCTTGGTGAATTGCTGAATTCACCACTTTGGTGCAATTGCTAAATACAGCTTTCTTCCCACCTTTATGTTTTGTTTTGCCCTTAAATGACTCTCTGCTCTGTTGTCAGACTCATCAGGCTCAGGATGGAAATATAAGGTGATGGTGTCACTGATACTGGCAAAATTCCTGTGCTCTTTGGAGGTGGCAATAGGTTCCTTTTATTTTCATTAGTATCACCTGGCAGGGCAATCATCTGGGATTGTGACACCATTGTCTGAAGTCAGATCTTTGAGCCCAGGTCTGGCTTTTCTACTGAAATGTCTGGCAAGACCTGATCAGTGGTGTAACAGTTGTTAGATGCCTCACAGTTCCCCATTATACGGTGATAATCAGTACTTTTCAGGACAGGCAGCTCCCAAGCACCTAGAAAAACAGCTGCTGGCTGATTCCCTCAATACAGATGCCTGCGACAGCCCCAGGCAGCGCAGCACCCCTGCGCTGCTCCAGTCTGAAAGACAGCCCTGCTTGAGGAGGTGTGAATTCTGGTTCAGGTGCCGTGCCAGGGGTGGTAAGTTACTCACTGAAACTGCTCCTATCCAGATTTCTCTCTGAGGTGTTACCTGGGCTACTGCCTGCAAACGCTAGCACACAGACCCCTCTTGGTCGTCACCCTTCCTCTCATAAGCTCATATTTTTTTTCCCTGTAAAATTATTTTGCTTGCATCTGAATCTGTTTTAGCATTTTAACTAGCTAAAGTGTTTTCACTCCTTCCTGCAAAGCAGGTAAATGTCTCACGCCAGCTGCACTCAGAGGTGATGTCTCCTCCTACTGAACTTCCCTGATGAACAAACATACGGCCCTGGGAAGCAGGAAAATGCCCCAGAATTGGCTCTGGGGCTGTTTCCTACTACACTGAAAGCTCTTCTCGCTGCTATACAGCATAGCTTTTCAGTCACAAACTCCCTTGTGCATAGGGCAAGCTGGCAAAAAGTGGTATCTGACTGAAGTGTGGCACACCGCTGCTTCACTGTGTGATGTGCCAGGAATGACAGGTGGGAATTTAGATTTAAACTCAATTTTCACTCATTTTCACTGACTTCTGGTGCTTTTAATGACAGTTTGTTTGATCTGAACTTATCGTTCCGGGGGGTTTTATTTAGAGAAATGTGAGAATTACTCTTTCAGGGGGGACAGGATAAGTGTTACAAACTGCACTGGAGGACGGTGCATCACAGCCACTTTTTCTCTCTCCTGCACCAGCTTCTTTCGGTACTCTCAAAGATGGCAGCTTAATGCCTGTTAAAATATTATTTCCTGGATGGTTCCAAATGTTGCTTCCTGGGGGAAGAGACACTAAAAGTAAATGGAAAATGCCTCTTTAAAAAAACAAACAGCACTTTCAGGCAAATAAACACTAAAATCTGCCACATTTGATTACACAGACAATGGAAAAGGAAATGAAACAAGAGCATATGCTTAGCATTAAGCAAAAAAGTAGGCCCATGGAAGGGCTGTAAAACAACAGGATATCTCACACTGTAGCAGTGAAGCCCAGATCTAAATGGATTCTTCTCAATGGATATGAAATGCCTCTGCAGTTAGGATGGTTTTTTTGTTCACAGTGGAGCCCAGGCAATAATCTCTCATCATTAGGTTTTTCTAAATGACCCAAACAATTTTATTGTGAGTACAACGCAACCTTGAGAGCTGTCCTGGAAGACATCTGAATGCCCAGTTCTCAAAACAAGATTTCAACGTGCGTCACGTCCCTCCTTGGATTATTTTGGCCAAGGGTGACAGGATCAACCAGAATTCCAGGTTACAGTTCATTAGTCTATGACAGCTAGATTATCTCTCTCTGCAAGTGGGGCAGTTTTGACCATGTGCATTAGGATCATTTAAACATTTCTTAGGGTACTTATCCTGATGCAAGTTTTCTGTGCCTCTCAGCAAGAATAGAAGCAATTAGACCTGAACTGTAGGGGCAATCAGCTAGCTGAGAAACTGACAATTTATAAATGATAAATTCTGCCCCTAATGAAAAATGTCAGATCATAGAATCATAGAATCATAGAATAGTTAGGGTTGGAAAGGACCTCAAGATCATCTAGTTCCAACCCCCCTGCCATGGACAGGGACACCTCACACTAAACCATCCCACCCAAGGCTCTGTCCAGCCTGGCCTTGAGCACTGTCAGGGATGGAGCACTCACAACCTCCCTGGGCAACCCATTCCAGTGCCTCACCACCCTAACAGGAAAGAATTTCCTCCTTATATCCAATCCCTGTTTAAGTTTTAACCCGTTACCCCTTGTCCTGTCACTACAGTCCCTGATGAAGAGTCCCTCCCCAGCATCCCTATAGGCCCCCTTCAGATACTGGAAGGCTGCTATGAGGTCTCCAAGCAGCCTTCTCTTCTCCAGGCTGAACAGCCCCAACTTCCTCAGCCTATCTTCATAGACGTGCAAGAGAAGATCCTTTCAAGTCAGGATCCTCAGAAATGCACCTTCAGTTATAGCTGGTTATTTCATATGACTTGGCTTGGTTTTATGCTATCTGGGGAATGAGAAAAAAATGTTCTTTAGAATCACCCTGAGTTAGTGAAACAAATTATCAAGAGCATGCATGATTAGTCACTGGAATGCTTTACTCTGGGAAATGGTGAATGCTCCAAAGCTTGATGTCATCAGATCAAGGCTGGACATCTTTCAGAAAGGTTGTGTGTCAGACAAGAGAAGTTATTGAGCTCAGCTTGTGATTATTTGTATATCTGAATTGGGAATGGCTGACAAGGAACCTGAAAACGTGATGAAAATCTGTGAAAGCAGGTTAGTGGGGTTCCTTATTTCATCTCTCAGTGTAATAGAACGATTCTGAGCTCAGAAATGAATTGAGTGTTGTGTGACGAGTGGCTGAGTCAGTACAGCTATCAACTCCCTCTCTTGGTGCTGCATCGACTCCATAGTGCTGACAGCAGTAAAATACTTGTTTATTGATTGTCAATGAAGTATGACTTGAATATGCATTCTTCAAACAGTTAGAAGAGGAAAAAGATGATTTTACATCATCGTTGGTCTGGCTATCACCATATGTAGGTAGCTGTACTGAGCTAATCCAATTATCTCTTCTGTTGTTGTTGTTGTTAAAGGTTTGGGTTTTTTTAAGGAAAATTGCTCCCATCTTCAGAAGAATTAAATATCACGCTGAAAACAAAACGTTGATTCAGATAAGGAAAAGGACTACTGGAAACATCACAGAAAATAAATCTGCCCTTTATTTAACTCTTTCCTCCACATTCCCAGGGGGAAATGCACAAAAGATGAGAAGCAAAAATACAGAAAATACAGAAACTGAAAAAAGGTGAAAAGAGAAAACAGAAGTGATGTGTGTCATTGGAAAATGCCTGCAATGCTGGAAGAAACAAATATTTTACTTTGCATATTTTACTTACAGGCACTACTCTGCAAAAACAATACAAAAACATTTCAGCCTGTTTTAGCGATAACTTTGTAGGCTTGATCCTCCCGTAGAAAAAGCTACGTCTGTGACTCAAATAAGACACAGCAAATCTTGTTTTGAAGGCAAAGGATGACTTCCATTGTTTAAATAGACAGCACTATCTAGGATGAGGCAGACATTGTAGTGCTGTCTTAGCAGCCATGTTATGGCTGAAGATGCTCTTTCCTATTTTGCAGTGCTTATCATGGATTTGATTTGGGGCCCGTTCTGCTAGGTATGGCACAAACCATATCAATGAAGCAAAGCTTTGCTTGCAGGTTTTTAATGGCCTTTATGTTTATAAAGTGGGAAAGCTTGGAATATATGGACAATATGGAAAACTGGCATATGTGTTTTGTGTTGTTTTCTGTAAGAGCAGGGCAGTCGGCATTCAGTGACAGAATGAAAAGCCGCAGACTTAGACACATGTTTTTTGTTTTAGTTGCTGTAAGTCCAAAACTGTATTTCAGAAGTTTCTGAATTCTCACAGACTTAGTGGTTCGTGCTGACAGATATGCTTGGCAAATGGTAAGGGATGTGATTTAGAGTTATACGTCTCTAAGTACATCAGCTATCAAAGGCAGACTCATTTCTTCATTTCCCATGTTCAGCCGGGTTACATGAGCAAGGACAGAACCAAGGGCTCTGCCCCACAGAAAGAAGCGGGCCACGCTTTTGTGGCCAAAAGCACAGGAGCTGCAAGGACTCTCTGACTTCAGGCAGAGGAATTCACCGTATGCACCAGAAACATTCAGAGCAATACACAGCTATCATAGCAGGCCAGATTTACAGGGACGTATGGTGTGTGTCCACTCCATGGGGGATTTAATATACCTGTTGCTTCTCAGAAGGTCCTAGTCTAGTCCTTTTTAACTGCTTTATAGCACGTTGTGAAAGCCCACTGGACTGCCCCATGCTTCTCAAATTGTGTGTTTTCTCCATGGTCTTTGGAAATTCTGCCATTATCTTTACCCAGAAGAGCATTACCAGTTAGGTGGGTGCCTGAAAACAGGGGCAGGGTTTGTCTCATATTCCATGTATTGCCTCAAGCGATTTTACATTCTCAAAAGGGGATTTGTGGGTGAACTGGACTTGCAAAGCCCATGTTAATTTGTGGGGCTTTTTTGAGACTTTGCGTTAGCTTGATTCTGAGAGCTTCTTTATATTATTGAGATATAAAATCTATTCTCTATCTATGGAATGATGATTGGGCCCCAGATTTTGAGTATTCTGACACCATTCAGAAATACAAAGCTGATATGTATATTCTGCCATGGCTGCATTCTTTACACAGCATTTATGACTGCAACAGTGTTTTAAAGCAAGAGGGGAAATTATTATCTGCCTCAGGTTCCCATCCCCACCCTTGGAAATATGTATGCAAATCCCAGCACACTCAATGGACGTTGCATGTGAACTGTTCAACGGGGCCACTTTTCAGAGGGCTGTGCAGAACAAGGTCAGGGTGCTGCTTGCTGTTAGCACTGTCCTAAATTAATCTTCCCTCTTTTAATTTTTGTTTTCAGTCTTTCTCCTCCCACACCTTTGCCCTCTTTGCTTTCTGAACTCTCACAGATACTTAAACGTTGGCTATGGTACTGAAACTGGGCCCTGATCTTATGTGAAAAACAAGCGAAAACTTCTGAAGGAATAACCTAAGTGTAACACCAGATAAATTAGAAGTGCTCTCTGCTGTCATTCAGCAAAGCCATGTGCAGACAGAGAACTTTCACAGCTATTAAAAAAAATGTGCTATTCAGTGCAAACTTGCCATCTGGCTCCTAGTGCTGGATTCCACTACAGTGTGCTTCTTGAGATTACGCTCATCTGCCAGCCTCCCCCTCGCCTCCCAAGGCACTTAGGAAGACTCTTCTGGGAATAGAAAGTGAATTATTTTACTCCAATCACCATGCAGCTAACTATACATGGTAATTAAACAAAGAGACATTCTCCTTCTGCCGTTGGAGGCAAAGGTTTTCTTGCTAGTCATAAATAATGAGTGCTCTTTGGGAAGATGAAAAAATATTTACTGAATAAATTGGTATACTGTTATCATGCTGATGGCCAGGCAAAGATAATCGAATATTAAAACAGAAAAGGGAAGAATATTCAAAGCTGAGGCTTCTTATGCCATCTTTAATGGATGGAGTTTTTCCAGATGATCACAATCATCTTTGAGCAGAGAAGAGATGGGGAACATTTATCTCTGAACACAAACAGCCATAAAGCCAGCAGAGTCCATAAGGAATGGATGTGGTTTGCTGGGACACCTCACCTCCAATGGACAAGGGAGTAGCTTTATTAATCCCTGTGGCCTCAGTAAATACTGTCTTCCCTATAAACGTTTGCAGGATGAGGCCTTAATAGCTGGCAAGGTGGGCAGCTTTTCCGTGTGGTTCCCATTGTGTGTCTGGGAAATTAATGTTCAGGCACAGGAAAGGGCTCTTGCTTGTACCAAGCACCGCTGACTTCAGCTGTGGGAGACCTGCAAAATGCAGACCTCCCAAAGGGCACCCACTCACTTGGCAGCTGCCCTCTCCTGTCTTCAGTCCCAGATGACTCACGCTCTCCTCACTCCCTCTCTGCTGCTGGCCCTGATACTCCCTTCAGGCTCCAGACAGTTTGCTGAGCTAGAAATTCCCAACAACACACCACGGTTCATGCAATTCTGACCCCAAATCTGGAATTCCCAGAGGGCTCTTCTTCTTCTTGACCTGGAAGTTCAGCTCCCTGATGACTCAAATGCACCCAGCCTTTTTTTAGCATGCATTCGGAAAACTGGTATTTTTCATTCACCTGAAACTCCTGTCTCAATGTCAGGGCTACTACCTCTGAATGACAAAAAGTATCATGAGGCACACACTCACGGCTCTGTCCCGCTCTATAGTCATGATGCTTACTTGAAGAACATGAGGGAGAATACTTGAAGAAACCTGGGTTTAGTGCCTTACAATGAGCTGAAGTTATGGTTCCAGGACCTTAAAAAACCAAATGACTCCTAAACCAAAGAAATCAGAGATTCTGAAAAATTCTCAGGACTCCTGGAGCTCAGCATTTTGTTAGCTATTCGGTTAACAGGAAATTTGAAATTCCTCCTTGGTTCAGCTGCTTCCCCTTCAGGCTTAAAACTACATCATGATTCAGGCTCCCATCTTGATTCTGAAATATGATGACTCCCCCTTGCTTTGATGGGGGTCTTCCAAAGTTTTCTGGATCTAAAATTCCTTATGCATAGCTCCTAATGTAGTTATTCCCTTCTGAGTCCTAAACTCTTGCTTGGGTTCCCAACTGGCTACACTTCTTGCCCCTGAGACTGAATTTATCTTATCTTACATATGTAGGTCTCTACTGGCTCCTGCTCATTGGTTTCTTTTCCCCAAAAGCTGACACTCCCCCTTGGTTCTGTACTCTACTTCTCAGTCTGCCAAGTAATATATAGCATGTTATTCATGACTCCGTAAATGTGTTTTGATAGACCAGTTCATTCAATATCTTTGGTCCTGCTGATGTCACAGACCTGGTAGTTCCGTCAGGCAAACAGTCTTCCATTTGCCAAGACTTCAACGTCTAATGATTAAAAATACATTAGAATGAAATATCCTTGTATTATTCTGAAAGTCATCCCTATTTGGAGGATACATACTTGTATGGATTTCCGCCAGCTATAATTTGTTCCCTGACAAAATAAACTGCCAGAGCATGCCTGTCGTGTTAGCTTGGTGTATTTCTAAGCTCATCCCCAACATCAGATTCAACAACACTTGGCATTCTGAGTCTCCAAACTTATGCTGACAAACCAATAAGTCCCAAAGCATGCAAAAAAGAGAGCCCAAGTCTGCTTGATATGTTGGGGCTGGACTTACTCTTTTCTAAACCAGCCAGGCTTTATAACCTAGTCCTTCACCCCATGTCCTGACTGAGCTGCTGCTAAGCCCAGCAAAATGCAGTGACATGGAGTAGACCCAGGCTACAGACAGCAACAAGAATGAAAAGCAAGTGGGTATCTCAAGCTTTGGCTCCTGCTGAAGTCTACCCTCACCACTTCTACAGCTGACACCTTTCAGTGTCCCTCAGCTAGCTGTCAGCATCACTCTTTCGGTGATACCCCTGCCTACATGACTATGTTGGGGTAGAGCAGAAACTACAAGCAGAGACTAGACTGCTGATAGACCAAACTTGGCTCTAGTCTGGTGCCCTATGATTCACTCCTGCACTATTGTTGCCTATTAATAATATGCTTTTTCCAAGACACAGAAAATGAATTACTCATAGATAAAACACTGAAAATAAAATCTTGTCAACACTGTATATTTAGAAAGTGACTGTGGGACAAATTCAGGTCAGTCCTCCATTCACTACAGAGTTAACACCTGGAAGGATTTGCTTGCTGCATGGGACAGTACACAGAAGTACTCACTGCCTTTTCCTCTTGTCATACACTGGCTATCTGGGCCCATGGCTGCAATTTCATATGTAATTCCACAACATGGAAGACAAAGCAAAAAGGTGAGATGATACCAACATTTTAGTTGTTTTCATTGTGCCCATGAGCAATGACCTTCCTGCAGTAACATGAGAGTTTCAGAAATTTACTGAAGCCTTCCTGGTATTCTGCTCACCTCCCTTCCTCCAATGCTCTCATGCTTCTCTGAGACAACAGAAAGGGAAGCAGGACTTTTGTATCTTCAGCATCAGCTGTCCACTGAATTTATGATTACCCCCAAAGTGCATATAAGGGCTGCCTTTCAAATGCAGCACTTAGGGGACTGTTTTAGTGATGTTTCATGAGGCAATTTTACTTCTGAGTTTTCAAGACTGAAAATGATAGATTAAAAATGAATGGATGCGAGAAAACAAAGTATGTTTATACCCTAGAAATCAGTTCCTGGGACTTAGCCATACAAAGATCAGAAATTACCAGGTTCTATCTTCCACCAGTCTCACTGCATCATCTCTGATTCCCCAGTTTATGAAAGATCCTTCTTTGCATATCCAGAAGTTCAGTAGCATGATACTTCTAGTGCCACTGAGTCTTTTGGACATAAGATTATGAAGACCCTCAGTGTGGTTTCAGCTGCTAACAATTTGAGTAAGCAATTTTACAGTAGGTAGTCAACACTTCGAAGCAGGCTTTGCCTAACAGAGCCTAGATCAGTTAAAGGTGTTCTTTCACATCTGTCCTCACCTTTCAGCACTGGTGCGTGCTGAAGCCATGAGCAATTCTCAGCAAGTCTGTACATGGTATCTCCACCATTTGCCATTGAAGAATTCACACTGAATGGGTGATCCTGACAGGGAATCCACCTTGCCAGCTTCGAGCCTGCTTCGAATCTGGATGTTAATATCTGCCTTTTGAAGGTTCTAGTGGCCTGGCCATGTACTTGTGTGAGGGGAAGAAGTGCTACCTGCAGAGTTACTGACAAAGACAGATTTTCAGAGGCCTCTAGAATTTGTATCTGCATCGTTCACAGGCATAACAATTTATTTTCATCTCAAGATGGAAAATAACCCATATTCACCTATCCTGTACTAACTTTTGAATCATGCCAAGCTGCATCCAGGGTTAAGCTGAAATTTTGAAAAGTCTCAGATCTGCATAAAGTCTGTGCATCAAGACAAAGGGTATGAGCAGCTCTAGTGTCCATATTGGTAGATATTCTGGGCTGACTGTACATTGAGGTTGCAAGAGAGAAGTGAAAATATCATCTGTCCATCTAAATTGCAGCTGGGGACATATTTCAAGTTGAGTTAGTAAAATATTAATGTTATTGAACAGGGCATTTGTAGGACTTCAATGAAAAATCCTTTCTACTTGTTTTGTCTCCTGGGCCAGAAAGATGAACTCAAAATAAAGAAGGCAAAGGGAGGCAAGGAGGGCAGTCAGGAAATAGAGAATATTTATTTAGAGGGAAGACTTAATGAGCTTACTTAGCCCAGCAGGAGAAAGTCTGAGAGGGGAGACATTTGCATATAAATGCATGAGGTAAACACCGTGAAAGGAGAAAATCTTTTTAGATAAGGGGTAATGCCACTCCTGATGGCATTCCCTCCAGTAGAACCAGACCTTGAGTAGCTCAGACTAGGGCAACATGATAGGGTCAACTTCAGAGTCACTGTGAAGTCCAGATGTGCTGACTGCTTGAGTCTCAGATGAATCTCCAAGGATGGAGTGAGTCCTGCATCTCCTCACTTCACAGACTGCACATCCCTGTTGGCATATGGTAGACTTTGCACACAGAAACCAGCAACCAGCAGCTCTCTGTTACTGACTTCAAGCCCTTCAGCATCCTATTTCTTCCCTTCAGCATGAGTGATGGTGACTGATCATGACATCACTAAATTTTAATATCCCGAATAAATGTATGGCTTTGAGATTAACCAACACAGCTTGCTGTCTTGTTCTAGATGTGGCACTGAGGACAGCACGATCACTCTGTTGGTTCAGCCCTAGGTATAAATCCTCCTGGCACATAAACCATCATTAAAACCCAATGTTAAAAGGCATTTTTCAAAGGCCTCCCTTTGGGAACTGTCAAGGTAGGTGGTGGTCTACTCAACAAAGAGTGTTATATCAATACTATTGCATAGTTTCCTTTCGTACATGATGAGAGATTGACAGTGTTTTGACATTGCGGATTATTATCATGACAGCACCTAAAAATGACAGCTTGGTTTATCTCCCAAACAATTTACAAACATTAATTTCAAGATCATACAAGAATGATGTGCTGTGTTTACCAGAAAATGTGAAGAATCCTCCTAAGATCAACATGCTAGGAGCAATAGATTTCTTATGAAACAACCACAGAGTGTAGTAAGAGGAGTGTTCCTGACAGAAATGCAAGCCCTGGGAGATGTGTCCGTAGAAAGCAATGGAGCAAGGCTGGGAATCTTTTCATTTACAAGTGAGGTGTCTTTCCAGTAACAGTGGGAACACTGTAACTTAGAAATAAAAAATACACTCAGAGACACCTTACTGGAATGTACTTTAATTTAACTTGAACTAGACTGGGAATTCATTCCCACTGCCTCTTTGATGTGGCAATAGGCAAGTGAAAGAATGTTCACAGTTTATGCATTCATCTCTGGGAGAGGCAGCCCTGAATTCCTTGTGAAAAAAAAAAAAAAAACCCAACTGTTTTTTGCAGTGGGAAGTCATTTTTCTTCAAACTATAATTAAATTTCCTTTCCCCAGATTTTCTGCCCATCCTATACACCCAAATGTCTAACATGCATAGAGAACAGAGGGACTTTCATCTACTAATGGCCAGCTATATGCATTGCAATATCAGCTTCAGACGCTGAGCCTGGGTGCTTTGGAAAGAGAGGAGATACAAAACTAGCTCGTGAAATGACAGAGAATGGATAGTCATGACAATCACAAAAATCAAGTCATGCTAGGCACACAGGCTTGCCATAACTGGATATGAGCTGCTCCCATGACAGAGTTATCACTGGAGTCCTTACTTGTGCAGTTAAAGCCCAGAGCTACAAAGGTGACTCCTACTTGCTTCTTCAGTTCCTATGGACAATACCTTGGTGACTCGAGAGACTGCTGCATCCCAGCTGCTGTCAAACCCTGCAGATGTCCAGATCCCTTAGATACCTTCATGCCCCTTATGTCACTTGTCTTCATAGAATGGTTTGGGTTAGAAGGTACCTTAATGGTCGCCCAGTTCTAACCCCCCTGCAAGGGGCAGGGACACCTTCCACTAGACCATGTTGCTCAAAGCCCTGTCCAACCTGGCCTTGAACACTGCAGGGATGGGGAATCACAACTTCTCTGGGCTACATATTCCAATGTCTCAACATCCTCATAGTAAAGATATTTTTCTTAATATCTAACCTGAATCTCCCCTCTTTCAGTTTGAAGTAATTTTCCTTTGTCCTATCACTACTTGCTCTTACAAAAAGTCCCTCTCCAGATTTCTTGTAGGTTTCCTTTAGGTACTGGAAAGGCTGCTATAAGGTCTCCCTGGAGCTTTTGTTTTTGCTGTTCATGTTGCTGACAAAGACATTAAACAGCACCAATGCCAATACTGACCCCTGAGGAGCACCACTTGTCACTGGTCTCCACTTGGTCATTCAGCTGTTGACTGCAACTCTTTGAACGCAACCATTCAGCCAATTCCTTATACACCAAGTGGTCCATTTGTCAAATGCATGCCTCTCCAGTTTAGAGACAAAGATGTCATGCAGGGCAGTGTCAAATACTTTGCACAAGCCCGAGCAGATGATGTCAGTGACGTCTTGCTTCATTTCAGGTGACACAAAAGCACCTTCATGCAAAAGCCATCATGTAAAAACCTCTAGGAAATTTCTGATGTTTTCTGTATTTTCAGCCAGTGCATCCATTCATACTAACTATCCTCTCTCCTCCAGTTCCGGTTCACAGGGTGGAAAATAGGGATGTCCTATGCAAGCAGTAGACCAGGCTTAGTCTTCAGGAGGATTTCAGCCTCTGGAATGAAAGATGGGGAAGGTGCCATCTCTGACCAAGTAACCCATACCACACAGTCAAGGCCTGCTTCTTGCTTCACTTCACTCTTTGCTTAGGCGCACACTCAGGTCTGTTCTGGAAACTCTTTATTACATATGTGTGCAATAAAGGGGCACCAGGCACTGATGGGTAAGCAGGAGCGACACTGTAGTGCCCATGAATCTGCACCAATTGCATTTGTTTTCATGTCACCCAACGCACACACCTTACTTTTCACACCTGATGTGACACTTTAAATGTGCACTGATCAACTTTTCCAGGTCCAGTGGCAGGGAGGGCTAAGATTCTCCATGGTTACCTACCCACACCTACATCCCAGTACAACATATATGCCCACATGCCATAGACCCAACATATGGAAACACTGACCTGACCCTGAGCAAATGGTAGGGCAGAGGCCTCCCCTTGCCTGAAGCCCTAGTTACTGCCTGGATCTGATGAGTACCCAAAGAAATAAAGGTGGCAGGAACAAGTTGCCCCTGTCTTTCCCCAAAATCTCATGGGGGTTGAGGAGAAGTTCGTGATCACATAGGAAGCCTGTATACCATGCCCACGTATGACTGATACTCTCCTTGGGGGATGTCTGATAATATGATGCTGTGGTCCCCCCACAGCAATGCCTCAAATAACCTGTCTTGCAGTAGGTCACCTGAGCACCTCGGGCAGCACACCCAAGAACTGTTTCTAACGCTGCCTTTGCCCCCAGTCTGTCAGGGCTACTTCATATTACCTGGAGAACCTGACTTAGGCAGACCTTAGGCTTATGTACAACGGACAGAAAATAGGGTAATTTAAAACATTTCAACACAGAACCAATTTTAACCTGGCAGTGTCTTCTGGTAGCAGCAGGGATCCACTTTGTTCCATGTCTTGCTTTTCCATGGGCCCCCCTCCCTCTATCCCAGGCTGCTCCATTACTTTATTTGTGTGAAAAAAATCATATGAAGCAAGAGGATTTCAGATTTCTGCTCAGTGGCATCTCAATGACCTTCAGCTGCTCTCTGGTGTTTTGGTGAGAGGTCAGTGGTTTTAGGCCAGTCAGTGCTGCGTCTGAAAGCAGCCTTGTCTGGTGGAAAGCGCCCCTGACCATGGCAGGGAACCATGACCATGTTACTACGGGATCTTCAAGGTCTCTTGTAACCCAAACCTTTCTATGATGATATGATTCTATGAACCAAAGCCCAAACACTGTACTTCCGTAGGGGAGCACTCAGGCTGTGATGCTACCCAGAGGACAGCGGGACAGGGGAGGGCAGTTACAAACCTGCAGTTTCACCAAAGGCAGAGCAGAATAAAAAAGAATAAAAGCCTTCCTTCTTCAAGTTCTCCTTGCCACCCATAAATTATTAACCTTGATGATTAAATTAATATTTAAAAGGGAGCACTAAAGCAGTAAACATGGGCTAGTTGTTGAAGCACTGTTTCCTCATTGCACTTCCCCTCCTTTCCCTCAGTGCCAGCCCTGCTTCACTGAGTACTGGGTTCCTCGTGGAATCCTTTGGTGTGCGCATGCAGGAAGGGAGGTCAGGATTGTTTTGGCACTTTCAGCTGCGTGTATCCCAGATAGCAGCAGCTGAATTTTATCAGTTGATTTAGCCTTTGCTCTGCAAGAGACACGCTATTATTTCACTCCTCTTGAGAAATAATACTCAAGTCGGCGATAGAAAAAAGGTCGTGCATGCCAGGGCCAGGGAGAAGTACAGAGGAAGGAGAAACCCAGGGAAGGGAGATGTCCAGGGAAAGGAAAAGCCCGGAGAGGGAGTAGCCCAGGGCAGGGAGAAGCCCAGGGCGGGGGAAGCAGCGCCGGGCAATGCAGGCCGGGGCTCGGGCTCAGCCCTGCGGCGAGCGCCCTCGTGTGCCGGCCGCGCCCGCCGCGGGTGGGCACCGTGACGCAGGTCCCGCCGTACCCCCAGGGCCGCCGCCCGTTTGGGTCCCCACGAAGAGGGGAGTCTGAGACGGGAGCATCTTAACAAGCCATCCAACAGGAGGAGTTGGCATCAAAGCACCACTGTGAGAGGGGACATCAGCAGCTCACCCCTGCCTCCTTTTATTTGCGTCTGGGCAAAGAAAACATAAGTCACGGATAAGCCATCAAACTAAAGCGCTAATAAAGACATCCCTCTCTCCACTGCTAAGGAATTAACCAAAAAGTATCTTGCTCTGCTTACAAACTCATCTCCTGGAGCTGTGAAGGGTATCTACCCAAGAAGATGGGCTTAACAGATTAATTTAGTTACAGTAAGGTTCAGTTTCATTCACACCTCAGATCCAGTCTCAGTGCCAGTGGCTTTGTTTGCAGAATAAGAACACAGGTTGTGATTATTTACCTCAGTTCATTTGAATTTGTTCACCTTGAATGAGATTTCTTCCATCTAGTTGTAGACTTGACAGCACACCCGTTGGCAGAAAAAGGTATGAATTTTTGTTCTTCTTAGCAGCTTTCATAGTAAAATCACAGCAAGACAAACACAAACTGCAGATATGAAATATAAATAACAAACAATGCCCAGATTGGAAACTTTCTAGAGATTACATTAGACCCTGGAACAGGGCCCCTGACTCTGTCAAAGGAGTGTTATCTTGAGATTGTCAATGCATGCTTCAGGGTAAGAGTGACTTTGTCCCCAGAGACCCAAGGGAACATAACAAGTGACATCAGTCATATTTTGGAGACTGCAGAGCCTAGTGTCACTAAATGTCAACTAAATCTCTGTACATGGCTCTCTTCAAAGAGTCATTCCTGAAGTGCCGAAAGGTGAGAGGGGCTAACTAAGCCAATTAAAGAAACATTTACTAAGCCGGGGAAGGACACGATGATCTGCAGACCAGGTATATACCAATCTATTTTGTTTTCCTTTAGTTTCCATCAAGACCAAAGTGGGTGGGAAAAAATGCCTCTCTACCAGAGGTAGAACATTAGCTGACGAAAGGCAGGAGGCTTATGCCAAAGCAATAGCCATTTCTTTTTCCCCTAGAGCTGATGTTCTGTCTGTTCCACCTCGGCATTCCTCGCGAAGCCAGAGACAACACGCCAGTCTGCCCAAACATAAAAATAAAACACCAGACAGGCTTCTTTGGGAAAAGCAAAGTTACATGTGAAAGAGGAATTGCAACTGGAATTTACAGGAATGCTAGCAGTTATGCCATCAGGTCAAATCCTGATCCTGCTTGCTTTATTGTAAATAAAGAGTGGTCCCAGGGACATGCCAGCTACAGCAGCTCCTTATTAGGCCCTTTATTCATATGTCTGAGCTTTTCAGAACTAATTAAGTTGAGAGACATTTTATGGTATTGAAAACAAACCTTTGTATTTTTTTGGTGAAACCAGTGTTTTTCCTTTTGCAGAAGCTGACTCATGTAAAAAGTATCCACGAAGGAATCATGCAAATATACTGGGATACAAATAGACTGGGCTTTGTCAATCAGCCCCCTGTCAGTTGCAGACGGGACAACATTCTGCTTTGGTGTAAGTCGATGGCTTAGTTTTGAGTACCATGGAGGGCTGGAGGCAGAGGTGTTCTTGCAGGTCGAGCTGAAGCAGCTAAAGAAACAAGCCATTATCCACTGTCCCTGCACTGGGGGTTACTGTTATCACAGCAGGGTCTGATTGTGCCAATGGAAGTCACATCCCAGCAGAGCCACTAGTGCGGCTCAATTCACCCTCTGCAGCAGCTCAAAAGTGGCTTCGCTGACTTTGCACTGAGGCTGATTAGCTCACCAAGTCTGTTCGCTTGGCTCAGCTGAGGACATGGTAACCTCACACCCAAAGAAGAGATATGCAGTAACATCTAAAATTAGGAGAGTCCCTTTCTGAAAAGATCATGAGTCTGAGCTTTGAGGGAAGAATTTGCACACGACATCCTTATCTGGAATCTGAGTTTAAGGCTGTTTGTATCTTGGGTGTTGGTTCAGTTCATTATGAAGATAAGTCCAAACTGTGAAGTTTGAATCAGGACCAAATTTCTCCATGGTTTGAAAATGTTTGGCTCCATCGTTTTGGAAAGGGCCTGTCACTCCTACTAGGTCTATTAACCTGAACAGTGGATATTGACATAATAAAAAGAGAAATTAACATTAAGAAGTCGCCTTAACTGCATCAGGCTGAACCCCCAACACTTGCCAGAGTCTCTAATTTATGAAGAAAGAAGAAATAGTAAAACATAAACAATAACTGAAACACATCCAACATTTCAATTAGCACAGTGCACTTATTACGTAGCTGCTATAAATACATTCTGCTAACACAGGAAGTTTGGGGCAAGAACAAGAGCAATGGCAATTAGCAATACTTGTTGCAATTATGAGACATTTGACAAAATATTGTTTGATATTTGGAAGTATATAATTACAAACAGAAGAATTCTATCACAACTGTTTAGTATAACGAACGTGACAGCAAAAAGCATGTTCCGTATATATTGATTTATGTGTGTGTGTATCTGTGGCAACACCACTCCACATCGTTGAGGCATAAACTATAGATTATACAACTTCGGGTGACCCAAAATGGGAAAATAATAAGAGACAACAGAAGGACTGAGAGAGAAAGCAGAAAATATTGAGATGGAAGCCAGAGGAAGCCCTGTGGAAATAAGAGGTAGGTCTGACCTTTGGAGTCATCATTTCAAATGGCCCTTCATGCTTGGGCCTATGGCAAGTGAGCTCCTTGGGCCAGCAGTGTGGATGTTCTTTGGAGACATTAATAGAAAATTTGGCTTCTTGTGATAAATGCTTGAAAAGTTTGGCCTCAAGCCTACAAATGTTAAGCAAGGGCAAAAAAGTTATAAATGTAAAGGGTGTTCTTGAGCCTACTGAATTCCATCAAAGACTTTATCAACATCATCCATCTTTTGCTCAGGCTTAGAGATAATTGTAATTATTATAATTATTGATCAGAATTTAATACCGCAAAGCAAAGTTTTGTAGGCAAGAAAGTGCATCTGATCTTTCTGCTGTGTTTCAGCCTTGATTCTTCTTCTAGGGATAACTTTGTAATACAGTCACTTGTTTCTCTTGGTTGACAAAAAAACCCAGCTATTGGATACACTCCAGACTACACTCTTTATCGTGTTCATTTTACGCATACACTGACATCATCCAAACTAGGTAGGCAAGTGTTTGGCTTCATTTTAAGAAATGTTAAAGTGTTAAAATGCAGCTGAAAGTATCCAGACTGGTTATTTCTTGAGAGTTCAACAGTGGGTAAAAACATGAACATGAATTGTGTGAAATAGTTAGCAAAATGGAAATCTTAGAGTCTGGAGAGGAATAAGGTATCAAACCCTACTAATCTCCAGTAATACTTGCTTCCCAGGACCATAATATTTGAGCTTTAAACTATTTATCCTCTCAACATGCCTAGGAGGTAGGTGAATAAAAGGAGTGCATTTTCCAGGTGTCAGGCTCTGCCCATGACATTTGTGGTTAGGAGATGGTTGAACCCTTGTCTCCAAAGCCCACCAGGCAAGGTCTCATCCCAGGCTGGGCTGCTCTTTGGGAAGAAAAGCACACAGGCCCTGCACTGAGAGTCCTGGAAGAAGCAAAGGCTGCATCTTACCGTTTCTTTTCACTTTAGGTTAAAGCTCAGGGAGAAGGAGTTTGCAGGGTAGGGAATGACCAAGGCCAGGCATTATGGAAGAAGAACTGTTGGAAAGCTGAGAGAACCTCACATAAGTATATTTTTCTTTATGTTTTCCCCATCTGCATTTGAAGCAGGGCTGAGTGTTTCAGTCCTCTACACACAGAGCTCTCCCCAAGCTGCACTTTCCTCCACAGTGATTTACAGACTGCTCTCCTCTACTTCATTCTCCTTCTCAGAGAGATTGCCAGTCCTGTCAGCATTATCCTCGCTGACACCTTGCTCTGGAAATATTTCAGGATCAGACATGCTTTCCTTGCTTTCGCTGCCTATATTTCTTGAAGGGCCATCAACCAGACAATGTTTTGCACCCGAGTCTGATGCCAGTGCCAGAACAGGGATGAGTTAGCAGCCACTTAGTCTGCAGAGTCTAGTACCAGCCTCACTCCACAAACAGTAGCAAACCTGAAAATCCAGGGAAACAGGAAGCCTCTTGAAGTTCAAACCTTTCCCTTATTCAGACCTTCTGGCTGCAGTTGCTGATGGAAAGGAATTTGCAGCGGGAGTTGCAGATCAACCTGAATCTCCAACTAAATATAGCCTTGCAATGGTGGAGGGAAGAAGGGGAAATATGGTGGGGTGGGGGAGAGCCAGCACGACTCTTTTGACACACAAAACCTATGTGGAGAGTAGTTAGGCATAATTAACAATGAGATTTCAACAGCAGCATTTGTATGTTTAAATTCTAAGTAGAGCAAAGTTGAAACAAGAGCGATTCTGTGTTCAAAAGACATATTACAAGGCTGTGCATGTTAGAAAAAGGGAACACGTGAAAGTACCAAATATTACTCACTGAACGAAAATAAAGTGAGTGAGTCATGATATTAAACAACTCTATAAACAAAAGCTGCAAAATGCCTGGGAAGGCTTAACTAATCCAATTATATTCCAGTTAATGTGGTCTTCCTCTAGCAGGCTTGAAAAACTAATGGGATGCCAATGGGACTTTAGTGTGAACTGCAGAGGAAGAGCATGTAATACAAGGGCTAAGTGCGTGTGATAATGTCATCTCTTCCCCAGAGAACCTGAAACATCTGAATGAGATGCTTTCAGCTTCCTCATCCCCTACTGATAAATGTGCTTTGGAAGGAGATGTAGCCAAAATCACGAATTTCCTGCAAATCTGGGGCAGAAAAGACTCCAGGGAAGACAGAAGGGGTTGGGATTTTCATCTTAGCTTGTGTCAAAAGAATCAGGAACATAAACACAGTTTTTGTTTTAGAAAAATGAGTACCACCTGAAATTGTCTTGCAAGGGTGTGATTTATGATGGATGTCCACCTGGACAGGGCTCAGCTCTGTCTTATCCTCTGCATCAATTGGAGCTACTTCCAGTGTCACTGCAGCGTTTTTAGGGTGTTCAGGGGGTAGTGAAGTTCTCTATCAAGCCTGAGCCTGGGATGGCACAGTTTCAGTGTTGAAAGACCTCCACATTCTCAAAAGTTTTCACTGCTTCTTTTAGGGTATCTTCATATATCTTCTCCCCTATCAAACTGTGTCCTCTGGAGTTGTGGGATATTCATTCTGGGAGAGGTGTTAGTACAGCTGGTTCTAAAGTCCAAAGAGTTTTGGAAATGCAGACCACGCCTTGACAAGTACATGAGTGCTAACAGGCACTTTAATCTCTACCATTTCCATGCTCTTTTAGGACAAGGAAAGCTCCCTCAGGCACCACAGGAGTCTAGGTGACTTGGAAGGTGAATTTTAAAGGTTTGAGCTAGTAGTGGTTGGTCAAACTCAGAACCAGCAGTACTTGTGCATTGCTTCAGCTTGTGCATTGCTTCAGCAGTCTGGCTTGTCTTTTGCATCTCACACAAACGTAAACTTTGACACTGGTGAGATATATGATGGGTTTTACACTGGAATTGAGACTGACAACATTTCCAGTGCCAGAAACTACAGGTCTGAAGTTCTACCTTATACAAGTAATTTTGCTGGCAACGTGATGCTCAGTATCTACTACTGCAGACTGGTTAATGTGAGGCTCAGCTTGACACAGTGGTATGAAATATAGCAAAGGTGACAAAGTTATCTCTGCTCTTGTTTATTGCCTGAATTCAGTTCCAGTGTTTATAAGACAAAGAACAGTATTCCACTAGCAGAAGTTGAAAAAAAAAAAAAAAGAAAAAAGAAAAAAGAGAGATTTAATTCAGTAGGGCATATGAATAATACTTGAAAAGACAAATAGTGTTTGGTTTAGTTAATATATTGCTCATTAGTGAGCCACAATACAGACATTTTTTAAAAGACTGCAATCACCATGACGACCTGATAACATTCAGTCACATCATTTCCGAATACGATTATCCTCCTGAAAAACTTTTCTTCTCTATGAAAACAGAGGGCAGATTTCAAGTCTGTGGTCTGTTCTTGAGATAACCTATTAGTTCACTCTTTGAAAAGCACTGCAATACAGTGGGAAAATGCAAGAAGTGAAAAAAGGATATAAACGGAAGAGGGGGATGTGTGTTAAAATTGTAATCCCAAATTCGAGGAAAATATTGCTTTCCTACATTGTAAAACTCATGCAGAGGGGATGATTTGCACATATAATTTAGACTGCAGGTTTTACTTCTAATAGGATCTTCATCATGGTTCTGTGATTTCACGGTGAGGATAGGGGTTCATCAGGGGGATGTCGCTGCAGGACCAAAAAGAGAGGGAGATAAAGACCATAATAGGAGATGGAGATAAAGGATGCTCATCCTTGCCGTCCTTCAGTAGCACAGCAGTGAAACTGGCTGCTAGTGCCAACTTGCGAGGTGCTTTTGGTCAGCCCACGGGCAGGACTCTCTGATCTCCGTACTGACTTGTCCCTGAAACACTGAAAGGCTCCAAATACCTCAGGGCACTGGGCAACAGATGATGTCAGGGGGGTGAAAAACTTGTTGTTGTACTAGAAAGAGTGGGGAGGATGCCTGTTTTACCTTACATGGGCTGTAGCTGGTCCAGGAGATGGTCGCACTGGTACACAAGGCCTGGTGGCTGTGGCTCAGCCCCGACATGCAATGCTAACACATCAGAGGCAGGTCAGCCTCCAGTAGCTCTCTCCTGGGATGAAGAGAGATCATGTTTCCCCGTTTTGCTGAGAATATTGCCTACTTTGTTTTCTGAGGCAAACTACTTTAAGAGCACAGTAGCCTACGTCTGCTTGCAGCTAACATAGCTGAGTGACGTGCCTTGATAAATAGGTTGAATTTATTGGTAACCTTTGCTGTCTTACACTGATTTACTATCATCATCTCAGGCACTGCCAAATTATTATTTTATTGGTAAGGAAAATAGAGGTACCACAAAGTGACACTTATTCCTAAGAAGAATTTGGCAGGCAGCCGTGATAAGAAGGACTCAGTGGCCTGAGTCTGATCCTCCCAGTGGGACCGCTGCAGTGTGAGGATTCCCTTACTAGGATACAGCAGGAGTGGAGCCTGCAGCCCCCCTTGGCTGGCGTCCGTGGCATCTCATTATGTTTAACGTGCTTTGGATGAAAGGTTTGCAAACTCCGAATGTGGCAAACCTGCAATTGCCCACATAATTAATTGTGATTTCCTGACAGAAATTGTTGCAATTAGATGGCTAAGCACTCACGCTTCTGTTCCAGGCAAGTTGAATGCTGGCAAAGTCATGGGTCAGGAATTTGCAGAAAACCAAGGAGAAAACGTGCAAGGGCTGTTGAAATAAATTTGTTCTAGGAGTCTGAATTAATGGGAGCAATATTTTGGGGGGGAATTATGCATTTTTGTTGTCCAAATGAATATAGATAAAGGACCCAAACCATAACTTTAATTCAGAATGCTTTGGATTTAGGGATTTGGCTTGATTTATGAAGACATGGGACCAGTTGTCTTGAATATTTTTGGAACTGAGGTTTTGCACTGTTATTTCTGACTTCTTCTAGGCCACACAGGGCAAAAATCACCTCCAGACCTTATTTTCACGGGAACCTGGGATGAAATTCTCTCCTGAAGGCTGCTGGTACCGGTGCAGGGCTGAGCAAGCTGCTACTCTGCTTCATGCCTGCCCTGGTTCCTGGTTTTACACAAGAATGTGTGGGACAGGGAGACTTCATAGAGACTATTAATAATGGAGAAAATATATGAGACCTTCCCCATTATTATCCTGACTGCAAAATAACCCGGTCAACAGCTTGGATGTGGTAAGGAGAACAGGCAGACTTGAGTGGGACAGTGCTGTGAGGGGTGAGGCTGAGAGGGCCTCTAGGGAGCCTACTCTGAAAAGCACAGATATCCAACAGGCTCGGTGGTGCTCTACAGCACTGCTGGTGCCTTGCGGGTGCTGGCCATTGCCCACACACTTTTCATTGCTGGCTTAGCAAAGCACACCATGCATCAAAGCCATTTAGCAGACTGCCAGGGCATCAGCTTCCTATGGCAGGAAGAAAACTAAGGCAAATAATCCTCTTACTGCTTTGTGGAGAGAGCATGGCTATGCTCAGATGATTGTTGTCCAAATGAGGGATCACCTACAGCACAGGACTGGGCCAAAGGCAGCATTGAAGAGCCCTTGCCTTGGCATTACGCAGGGAGATACCACAAAAGGCTGCAGATATCCACGTGTTAGGGACTTTGGTGTGCCCACAGTCATTCTCAGTGGGATCATGCTGCAACATGAGCACAGTTTAAACAAAACACTTTAGGTGTTTGTCACAGAAGGTGGCAGAGGGCAAGCAGCAGACAATGCGGTGTTTCTACACTGGCTTCCTCTGTGGGCTCTGTCAGGCTGCTGAAGGCAGAGCTTCCTCCCTGGGGATGGTATTTGGGAGTGTGTGATCTAAGGCAACGCAGCTCCGCACCAGGCACCAGCCTCCAGCCTCTCAAAGAGCTGCTGAGCTCCACTTGGCTCTCTTCGTGATGGGAGTGGGAAAAAGGGCCGAGGTTTCTTATCTCTTATTTCATAATTTTATTGCAATATTGTGGCTGATTAAGTACTTGAGAATGATTCTTCATGCAGTTTTGGTTTTGCAAGCTCCTTAGGGACAGGTTCTTGTAGCCTGTGTTGCTCCATTTAGGAGTGAATAAAAGAGGCTACATTAAACTGTCCTTCAGGAATTGAAATTATGAAAACCCTGTAAAATTATTCAGAACACCCTTTCACATATTCTCAGTGCTGCCATGCTAACCTTCTTCTGTTTTTAAATGATAAAAATCTTTGTTCCCGACCAAGGATGAAGATCCAGGCCAGAACTACACACTTCATAGGAGTTATAAACTCCTCAAGACAAGTGGCTCTAATGGAAACAAAACCAACTCTGTAATGGTAGCAGGTGCAAAATGAAGCAGTATATTAAAAATAGCCTGGCTGCATTCTCCAGTGGCATGAGTTCTATGTGCATATCACTCCAAAATAATCCATTTATCCTTTCTCCCCATGGTTACAAGGAGTCAGCTCCGTGCTGTGTATCCTGGGGCTCTGCAGGCACGGCTGTGAGCATGGAAGCAAAACCGCAGCCCGCCAGCCAGGCGCTCGTCTCTGCCTTCCTTTTAACATCAAAACCTTCTCCCTGCTGCAGGTGGGGGAAGGACTTTGAGAAGCCAATGCACCTCTTCAGCCTCTGATAAGTGCTGACTTTATTTCTTAGAGTAGAAGGTTAAGTTAATTTGTGTTTTGCTAAGGATGGATTTGGCTCTGAGACTGCTTCTGTTACAGGGTTTAGTGATCATGAGCCACCCTGGAGTTTTGAGAGCTGAGCAGCTTCCTATGAAAAAACAGGATATTTCTCCTTTAAATTGCCAACATTTTGTGAGCAGAACCCACCAAGCCTTTGTGCAACTTCTGTCTGCAATTGATGCTCCTGGTCCAAATCCTCACTTTGCTTGCTTGCTTTCTTTTCTTTAGGACTGCCTTTTGGTGTCATCTGGTAACCTCACAGGATATTTCTTTTTCAGAATTCCTCTCCATGTTTGCATTTGCCAACCAGATATTCAGGCCAGCTGACCCAAAAATGGGGATGGGTGCAAATGCTTCCATGATGCCACGAAGCCCAGTCTTAGAGTTGCTGGGCATCCATGGTATGCTCATGCATCCCATGGGCAGACAGCCAGCTTCATCCAAATGAGGCTTTCACTTGCTCTGTTCTTTGCTGTGGGCACCTCTGGGTCTTGGTTGTCTGCAGGGGTACTGATTTTGCTAACAAGTGGAAGCATCCGGATCAAAACATTTCAGGCAAAATGAGAAATTGCAAATAATTCATTCTCATGCTCTTCATTACACGACAGAAAGAGCTAAAAGACACCATTTTAATATTGTTAATAAAAGCAGCCTTTGGAAGTTGTGTTGTTGATACATTCATTCCTTTTTCCTTGTTATATTTATTCCTTTTCCCCTGGGTCAGTTCTCATAGCAGCCTGTTGGCTTCAGAAGACAAGGTGGTAAGATCAGAGAACACCCATAACAGACCAAGTTAACCACAGTCCTAGTTATTTCAGTGAGGGCAGGGATTGTCTGTAGACTTCAGACTTTCAACAAGCCAGCCTGTTGTTTCTGCTGCTCAGTACAAGGTCTGTCAAGCTGTGGATTCAGAGGATGTCAATGAAGTTTATCTGCTGATGGCTGAACATTATTTTATCTAGATAAACGTTTCACAGGGCATTTCCCAGCAGCTTCTGAGCTGCAGTCAGTGAGCCCAGAGATATGAGGCCCTTATTGCAGTTGGTTTATATCACCCACCATAAATCAAATCTTGTAGTGTAAATCACCTTGTCACAGCACTGTGCCGTCATGTGTGCAGACCTGGGTGACTTGCTGGCACGAAGACTCTCCCATGAAAGTGTAGATGCTTCTGGGGACCTGCTCCAGCCCCTGTCCCAGGGTGAATGCAGCAGAACTCATCTCTGGTAACCCGCAGTGAGCTGCCTTCTGAGACTGGCAGATGTCCAGACCAGCATGAGCAAGTCACTTGTGAAGCTGTATGAGGGGACACTTTCACATGCTGTGGTTTACCCGCAAGCAGCAGACACAGCTAATTTGGCTAGAATAATAGCTGCCTTTCAAAGCATGGGCTTCCCAAGCTCTTTAGAAGAGCAGCTTTAATTCCATAACTGAACACTAGATATTAATCTTTGTTTTAAGCCAGAAGATGATTCGGTGAGGGGAGCAATTTTGTTTTTTAGTGTCCCATATTAATTCACAGGCTTCTAGGAGGCTAGTTTTTGAGCCAGTTTGACTCTTCAGTGATAGACTGTCCTCTGTGGGGCCATTCTCCTCTGATGGCTGGACTTTGTCTGGTGAGCTCAGTATTTATGATACCCTACTGTGGTGAGGAGAAAAGGCTTCACCCGCCCACATGGTCAGGTCAGCTGGACTCACCTGCAAGGCATGCCCTTCAAATGCTCAGAGGCTCCACTGAGTCTAAATCAAGGACTTCATTTGTAGCACCAGTCTTAGCCATCAGTATTTGCAGCCTTCTGAAGGCACCAGCAAAGCAACTGGAGATACTGGCCAGGGCTTGTATAGCCAGGCTTTATTGGCAGATGGTTAACATAACGTAGCCCTCCCCCATGGCTGAAGATTTCTGTAAGCTTGGAGACCTTGCTCATATTCCAAATCCATGCTCTGTTTATATTTTCTTTGTCCTGAACAAAAATTGGCCCCATTGTGTGGGAGCAACACTGGAAAAGAAAAACAAGAAACATCCACTGAGAGAAAATGGATATTGTGGGAGCTGAGGAAATGCACATACTTTGCTGATTCCATTTTCTGATGATGTCAGAGTCAAAGAATATCTCTACAAAAAAAAAAAAACCAACCTTGGCAACTTGGAATCAAAAGCTCTGTTCATCACAGTCTCTTGTTAAAAGAAGAAATGTAAACACTCTCCCTCGCCACCCCCCTACCCCCCCACCCTCCAGAAATTAAATCTGGCTCCATTCAAATGGACCTTCGGATGGAACTGAGGGTACGTCTCCAGGGAGGGAGGTGTTAATGTACCGGAGGAGGGATGAGGGGGACAGGAAAATTTGATTGTGCTATGTGGAATGCAGGGATTCAAGCTGCTGCTTTTCATGGAGTCTGAAGAAGGGCGGCCTGACACTTTACAGATTGGGTGTAATACACAGGAAATTTGTCCTTTCTGCCAGAGCGGTCTAGGGATAGGGCTACCTCCACCACCCCCCCCACCCCCCCCCCCAGCCACTTTACTTGGCTGGTAAAAGCTCAGGAGAAAAGGGTTAAATAAATGTTTGTGATACGATAAGGTGCTTGTTTATTCAAGGGATGACAGATTATTGGCTCCCAAGGCAGGGTTGAAAAATAGTACAAAGGAGCTGGCGTTCCCTTCACTGATGTGATTTCCTCCTAAGGTTTTGCTCTTTGGTAGGAACAATATGCACTGGGAATTAAGAGGGATGACTTTATTTCAGACTGGAACAGACAGACTAAGAGCTGCTTTCTGGAATCGCTGACTCTGTTCTGGTTTTGTGGGCTGGATTTTTTTTTTTGGGGGGGGTTTTGATATTTTTGTTAGGTTTCTTTTTTCTTTTCTGCTGAACTTCTTCTCCCAAGCTGTTTGGAAAGGGGGTTATCTCCCATCCAGGAGGAACACCCAGCATGGCAAGCTGACTAGCGCACTTCAGATTAGGCGTTTGACCCTTTTACTTTGTACATAATTTTCTATTTTATCACCACGTCTCTAAAGCTAGCTCCTGCTTCACTGCCCTTGGATAAGAGCTCAGGTCCTTGCCGCATGCCGCACATAGTCAATAAAAGCTGGGCATTACAGCAGAGCTGGAGGCTGCCAAAGGAGTACATGTGTGTCTCACAGACTGAATGCTGGTGAAATCCAGAGCAGCTCTCTCTGATTTGAGTGCAGTGGACAGGCACTGAACTTCAGGGTGCACCTAGCCAGGTACCTCTGTACCCAGGGAGTGATGCTGCTGTGGGACCATGGCACCATGGCATGACGCATGTTGGTAACCCTGAGGATCTGACCTTTGAGCTGATCCTGGCCACAGCTTGTAGGTAAAGACAGAGAAAGTGCCACTTCATGACAGTTTCAGATTGTCTTTCATTGCCCCTCCAGGGCAGGCTGGGGTGAGATCCCCCTTCCACCATGAAATGCATTATGCTGAGGCGCTGGGAAAGACCTCAGGGAGGAGGATACCACACAGGATTGGGGAGCCCCTCTCTAACAAGGGAGCTGCCTGGGACCAGCGGTGATGGTAGCAAAGCCCACATTCGCTGTGAGAGCACCTGTGCACCACAAGGAGGTGTGGATTTGGGTGACATCAGGGGTTTCCCATCACTTATGTCACCTCGAAAATGATATGTCAGCCAAATGCCTGTACACCAAGATGACGCTCCACCAGTGTCATTGACCAGGAGTGCTCTTCACATTATTAGGACAAATACACATTGTCTGGTCACAGCACAGCAAAAGGCAACGGGAGAATTTCTCACCAGCATGAGATATGTGTGACAGCTCAGTGGCAGGGATGGCAGTGAAAATGTGGCTCCACACTGAATCAGCACCCAGGCTGTCACCCGGAGGCGCAGCTGTGATGTTCAAGCTGCTCCAAGCTGGTCAAGTCAGTGCGCTTCATATACTGCGGGAGAGCATGTGAGCTCATTGGGAAAACCAGGCAGCGGTTCCCATGATCCGAGAGTAAATGACAGTTAAGCTACACATTTGTTTTCAATGCTTGGATCTGGCACTGGATTCCTTTTTGAATGAAAGCTATGCCAAACATCTTTTATAATTCTTTTTCCTCAAGCAACTATGCAAGCAATCCGGCAGTGGAGTGCCAGAAACGTTTGCTTTCCTTCCTAAGAAGTGGGGTAAAGATGAAAAAAACCCAACAACCACACACATGCACACACAAATTTTATTTAAAGGCTTAAAAGAGGACAAGTCACTTTAAAGGCCGGTAGGACTGGGCTATTGAACTCTGCTCCAGTGTGTGTACGTGCATGTGCGAGGGAAGGGAGAGCAAATACAATATGTGCTGGGGGTATACATGGAAAGACTTTCACACTGTCTAGTGTTTTCAGGTACTGCACTGCCTGAAATTTGCCTATTGCAAATAAATACACATACATAAAACCACATAAAAATAGAAAAAAAAAAGAAAAAAGGTCTAAATCAAAGCCTAAAGCCAGCACCTGACTCTTGGAAGGAAAATTTTAACTCATTTAATGGGTGAACCCAGGAGTAAACTATGGGAGCAAGCAGATCCACAGGTCTTCAGTGCTGCAGCAGCATGGACCCAAGCAGCAAAGACACTGCTCCTAAAATCCTTGGAGCCGTATGCATTCATGGCAAACAAAGATCAAGAAGTGGGGTGCAGGCTGCGCTAGGAGGTGGATTAGTGTTCAAAGGCCAAATCAAAGGAGAGAGGAGATAAGGCAAACAGCGTCATACCAAAGACAGCTATTAAATGTAGTGGTAATCTGCTGATCCACAGCCAAACAGCCTTTTCGCATTGTTGGATGTGAATAACTCAGGGACAGATGGGGAGTGTGGCGTGGGGGATGGATGGGTGGTTTGCCTCAAGGCTTGTTCCTCAGCATTTCTAGGCACACGAAGTTCCTTCCTCTACTCTGGCTGGTCCTGCTAGACCTGCTGAGGTACTTAATCCCTCCACCTTGCAGGGGCTTAGCTGAGTATGTAATTCAGAAAGCACTCACTGCTCCTTGGTCACTCACATACAGAGTGGGGGCCCTTGCCCAACCCCATACCCAAGGAAAAATGGTCTGCAAGCCTTGTCCCCCCTACAGCTCCCCACCGCAGCAGCTGCTTATTTAATTTCCCTGTTCCTAACAATTTCATCATGAATGCTTAAATATTTTGTACTGGCTTAAGTTTCCTTGGGCCATCCTATTAAGATGTTTCTTCTTAATTAATATTCAGTTATTAATATTGTAAGAGAAACATCTTGTCAGGTTTCAGTATTGTTTTCATACAATACTGAATTAGTCTCTGTTTGGATCTTGTTTCTTTGTGCAATTTTCCCAGCTTTTATTACCCAGTTACTTCTGTCTGAATTATGTATTTTAACGTACTTTCAGCCTCTAACTGCCTCTATGCATTCTCCTGTGCTGCTGCAACATTTACTAGGACTGGGAGGCCAGATCATCCTAAAATCACATCCTGTTCTTACTCCCACATCAATAAAAAGGCACCAGTATCATTTTAGCTATACAGGAGTTGGTCAGCTATTAACAAAACCCCTTTGAGATGCCCCCTCCCCCCTGCATCCAATGCCCATGATGTTTTCATCAACAGTTTACTCCCTAGTGTGCTTCAGATCAAGCACGCACTTAGGAAGGAATGATGCCTATGTACACCAGAGAATTGTGTTTGGTGGTTCAGAGCAGGTATTTCTGTGGTCTTTTTAAGAGTTGTCCCTAGTGATCTGAACCTCAGTGGAGGTAACGCTTCCGCAGTTTGGGTGCAGTCCTGTCCCAGTTGGTGGAGTGAAGTCAGTTCATACCAGGGGCTGAACCGGTTTGAACGAACATTGTAAAATATCCAGCTCTGCAATGTGTCAGTAATCTCTGCCAATAGAAATAATCACACGCATGTCCTTCCTTCGGTTCTTCAGCTGTCATTTATGTTTCTCCACAAAAAAAAAAAAAAAGAAAGGAAGGGGGGACAATTCTCTTACATGCACATTCTCCTACCCCTACCTATGTGAACAAATTATCCCAACCCAAAAAGCAAAAGCTCAGGATGCAAGCAATTTCTCCTGTACAGAGAGAAAAATAGTGCATCAATGGGATTGTATATTTTTAGTTCCAGCTTTTGTTTTCAGGATGCTCTGTCAATTTGTGGGTCAGGTTAAGTCAAATATTTCCATGCAGTGTTTTGCAGAGAACGGACACCCCTCTGGCTGCTGAGCTATTTCTCTTCTTGGACATGAAGTTGGTCTTCAACCAAGCCTGGGTAACAGGTTAACAGAATGTCAGGGGAAGGTCTTGTAGGATGCAATATTTCTTCTCTAAGAGACTATGTGGAACCAGAGGAGAAGGAAGTTATGGCCTGAGGCCATGTCCCCTCCACTGGAATGATCACTGGTTGAAGCCTTCTCACTAAGACTGTTGTCAACCAGAATTTGGGTGGATTCTGAAACCAAAGGCTAGCTTGCCAGATTTGTACAGGTCACAGGAAGTGATGGGTTGCAAACCCCAACACCCAGGCAAATCTAGTATGACCCTGCTCTTAACATGATATGGGGCCCAGAATACAGGAGCTCTTGCCCCACTCAGTCACGACATCTCCATCTCTCATCCCCACAGGCCAATAGCTGCAGCCCCAAGCAGTTTCACCATCATCCTGCACCAAACCTGTGCCATTGAGTGTGGCATGTGCCCTATCTGCCCCTGACCATCACGGCAACACAGACAGAAATTTCTTTGCTGCAATCACTGTGATGGGCTGATAGGCCTTCCTCCTTCCTCTTGCCCTCCACCCCAAGGGATCACATCCTGAAAGCAATGAAAATTGGGTTGCTGATGCAGTTCTGCAATGATAGGGATCACAACCAGCAAGACGTTCATTATGGCCTTTTGAAGATGAGGCAAAGGCTGTTGTTTACTGCATCTCCCTGTCACCACCAGTCATACGACTTCCTGGTGCTGCCTCTGGGGTGATGCACAACCTCCGCTTCCCCGTCACAGCTCCGTCCCATGAGGAGTGTCATTTTGCCCAGCACAGGGGTAGTTCCTTCAGTTGCAGGGAAGCAATCGATCACATACGCAGTCTGAATCTAGCACAGTGGCACTAGGCTGGCTGGGAGCCCCCCTAGGCCTTCTCCCTGTCGGATATGCACAGCGTTGCAGGAGAACTAATGATGCTGTAGCAGCCCCAGCTTCTGGAATTTCCTGGCTTTCTTAATCTTAACATCTCATTAACGTTTATTTGCAGATGTATATCCTTGTTCTCTTCTCACACAGGCTGCTGTAAATCACTGCTGCCTCTGCTGCAATCAATGCAGTTGCCTCAGAAAGGAAAGGCCAGTTCCCAGAGGCAGGGGGACTGGTGTCAACCCCTCCCAGAAGCAGTGTTCTCATCACCATGGCCTGAGCCTCTCAAGCTAATTGTGCCATCTCCAGAGGCCAAAGCCAAAACCAGCTCATCCCAACTCTCCTACCATGATCTTCACCAAACCAAACTCGCAGACCTTCAGGAACTTGCCCATTCTAGATCCTACTTGGTAGAAGGGCCACCATGTCAACTTTTTTTGAGCAATAGATCCAGGCAGCCCTTTGATAAATGAAGGAGGTTTTTGGCAAACATGCTTTGAGCAGGCAAATGTTTTATCTGAATGAAGAAAGTGATCGTTAATGTCATAGGGACTAGAAAGGCGTGTAGCTTTATTTTTAGCTAAGTAGGAAATACTGAGGTTAGCATTGTTATTCAGAGGTTGAAGATCAAGTGGCAAACTGGTTGAAGTGTAAACAGGACTAGAGAGAGATGAAACAGGGAGCATCTGTCTTTTTATTTGTTCATGGTGATCACTTACAGTCAATATTTTTGCTATGGTGATAAAGCTGCATTTTAAATAGAAATTTGTGGTAGGTGAATTAGTTTCCAGTTAGAGTACGGTGTTCACACATAGCATACACTGCCAATTATCGCGCCAAAAGTAGGTTATCCAAATGATAGGAAAATCTCTTCGTTTGGGGAAACCCCACCATTTCTTCAAAAATGTTCTTCTCAAAGATCCAAAAGACCAAAGCAAATGCCTGTTGGCTGATCTGCCTCTTCTTCCCCATGCTGCTGCTCAGGCTTCCCAGGATTTTGCCAACCTGTCCTCCCAGATCCCTCTTGGAGGGGGTCCCTGGTACCTGATATTTTTGACCCCATCAGCACCCTGTCACCCCTCCCTGTGGTGGGGCCAAAGTTGTCCCACAAAGATGCACTAGCACGCAGAGATGTGTTGGCCATCCCTGTCTCTGGCATTTGCTCAGGGATGCGGACTCTCACATTACAGCCAGGGCCTCCCTGATGAAAACTGAAGCTCCAGAGGAGACATTTCTCCTGGATAGAACTCTTCTTTCCCAACTCTCCTCTTCTCCAGGCACCATAGCCCTACGTTGTGGTGGAAAAACTTCTAACACCACTTCATCTTTATGGCTGGAGACTGAAGCACGCTCACCAGGAGTAGTGACTATAAGCAAAGTGGCCGCTCGTCTTTGCTGTCCCCAAACCCCAGAGAGCAGGATGGACGGGACGTTTCGCTGCATGGAATGCTGGCTCCAAACCTGCATCCACCATGAAATACCATGATGTGAGAGAAAGCTCAGCCCAGAACAGCCCAGGACCCGAGCATCGCCTATGGTCATCCTCTCCGTCCCCAAGAGCTGGTGTGTGCTGCATGGCAGTCTGATGTGGCCATCCCTGCCCCTGCATCCAGTCTGGCCAGGCAGAGGAGGATATTTGCCTCTTACACTCCTTGGAGAACATTCCTCAGATAAAACTGGGTTCATAACTCATCAAAATATACTAAATTACAGGAAAGCTGTAAAAAAAGAAACCTATAAACTATATGGAGATATAAGATACACTAAAAGATGTAACCATAAATCAATATACACCTCATAAGAAATCTTGCTATAACTTAATG
Source organism: Lathamus discolor (assembly GCF_037157495.1). Taxonomy (NCBI): domain Eukaryota; kingdom Metazoa; phylum Chordata; class Aves; order Psittaciformes; family Psittacidae; genus Lathamus; species Lathamus discolor. Next base: position 111,660,917 of record NC_088885.1, read on the forward strand.
TGTACAAAATATGAAGCAAATAATTACATATCAGTGTATATTTCTACAGGCTGTTTTGGTTCGGTTTTTTTTTTTCTCTCTCAGCCTGAGATGAAAGCTAGCATTACAGATTTATTCTAGCGGAAATGCTGATGTTTGTGTGAAGTGAACTCTTTCTTTGTTTATGTAACCCTGGGTTTTCAGCTACTTTATCAAATAACTACCTCTTCGTATTTGCTGGTTGGCAGAAAACCTTAGCTTTGCTCCACAGCTCCAGTTACAGTCAGGATGATACAACAGGCATGCTGTTAAGGGGATATTAAAGCAGCTAAAATGCCCTGGGAGGGTTCCTGTCTCTAAAGGTGGCAAATTCTGTGGTGTTGGTCTGTGGGATAAATCTCCTGCAAAGGAGGAAGGGTGAAGGGGGTGGTTAAGTTAAAGACTCTTATTTGTAGAATGCTTTCTTCCTTAAAGGACAACACCCTTAATAACACACTTTAATTTTTGGTCAGCCATGAAGTGGTCTGGCAGTTAGACTAGATAATGGTTGTAGGTCCCTTCAAATGGAACTATTCCATTCAATGCTACGCTACCCTATCCTATCTTAGCCTAGCCTAGCCTATCCTAGCCTACCCTACTCACAGTCTTATCCCTGCCTTGTGATGTAGTACAGCATGACCTCCTGAAGCAGGAGAAGACCTGTTCCTTTCTTACCTTTGCAGTGGCTGAGGAGGAGATTTTGCTTTTCTTTGCCACCATATCACTCATGCACTAGCAAGGAGGACCTGTGTGTATAAAACATCTGCATTGCTGAACGTGATATGCAGCTGTCCATACTCCTGAGCTTACTCCTTATGCAGGTTGTCCTCTGTTCACAACCCTACTGGATTCAGCCCAGTGTGGACCCATAATTAACAACAGGATGGATGCAATGGGCCAAACCAATGTAAGAGATGCTCTGAGTACAGTGGGCATTTATGATTAATGCTGCCCTCCTAGCTAACAGACATGTCCTTTCCAGGCAGGCTACAGGCGGAAGTCTTACAGAATTGAAGCTTAATTCTTCCATGAAACAAGTACAATTCCTGCAGAACCCTGAAGCCTATTTTAAACAAGGGATTAGTAAGCACTATCATGGCAATCTTACACCATTTTTATCAATGTTTATATAATACCACCTTTCATGTATGTATATATCTAATTGCTACTCTTCTTACTGCCCCGCTGCTTCAGAAGTGCTTCTTTCTGTCTCCGTTTAACATGATTTTCACATTGCTTTTTCCCCTCTAGAACAAGAGGTTGCCTTTTTAACGGGTTGCCTGCTAAAAAAAATATAAAATATTTTTTCCACGCCTTGCCAAAAGTTGTCCAAAATGAAACAGTGGCAGGGTCATGTACATCCAGATATGTCATGGCTGTAAGGGTAGTGGGGAGAGAAGCCTGTCTGTAAGTGGGGGGTATGATTCTTTTGGATAACAATAGACTCTACTGCTCTTTTCTACCAAATGTTTTTAGTTTGCCTCAATAAGTCATTGTCTAACTCGCATAAATCTTCCTATTACTTCTTGAATTATTGTTGGATATTTGGGAAAAATATTTTGGGGGGCTTTATAAGGGGGGAAAGAAAAAAGCCGATTGCGATCACTTCCAAATAACACTTAACTCCTTGACACAAGGTCAGCAGCAGGGTTCGTGCGTGTGTGTGTGCGTGTGTGTGTTTTCTTTCTAATCTGCGAGCTGTTCCCTAAGAGACACATTGAGAACTGGGGCTTGTCTGCTGACATGTTTTACACAGCTGATCCATTAGGATCCTGCTCTTCCTAGCCTCCCTGGCACCGCTTTGATCAGCGACATGTTTAAAGAAAAAAAAAAAAACCCACCAGAAAGAAAAGAAAAGGAAAAAAGAGTAAAAGGCACTTCTCTGATCAGGAATCCCTCCCCTCCACTAAATCATCCCGTGCACTTTAAAGCCATAAGAACCACTGAGGGACCCCTCAGCTCTGTGAGGCTTCACGACAGCTCTACGCTAAAACATCCAGACATGAGACAGCAACATCTTTTGCCCAGTGGCCTCTTCTGCCTGGTTCTGTGATTAACCTCTTCCCTGCCAGCCCCTGCTGCCATGTCTGCCTTCCCCAGGGGATGCACCCAGAAGGGGCTCAGTGCCCATCACACACTGTGGGTGTGAAGGGCAAATGCCAGTACAGCTTCACCTTCCTGCCTGGTTGCAAAAACAGGCTTGAAAAACTCAGCTGCTGCAGGATGCTGACTGCCTTTCTGCTGGGGAGAGGGGTTTGAATTCCTTTGCTGAGCACCTTTCCAAAGGTCAGTCAGAAAAGCACATGGCATGTCTTTGCAGGAGGGCATGGAGAGGGAAAAAGGAGAGAGGGGATGTTATGAACACAGATGGGTGCATATGCATGTGCTTAACCTGCCACCAGTGCCCAGGCTAGATATGTGTGAAAATGTGGTTATAGAGACAAGCTTACAGCCTAACAGCTGACATGAGGCACCAAGGGCACAGAGACTTTGGATAGGCTGTGGATGGCACAAAGAAGGTATAATTATTAATAATTAATAATTGCTCTACCCATGTGGGAACATTGTCTGAAAATGCACTGTGTAGACACAGACAGGCTATGTCCATGTCCTTCCCTTAACCCCTCATAGCTTACACATACACAGAGCCAAACAAGGACTCACCAAAGGGTGAATGAACCCCTGTGGGTTAATCCCACTGGCTAGGACTTCCCAGGTCCAGCTGAGCTTCGCTGTTTCCTCTGGGAAGGCTGCTCTTGTCACACTGGGAGGCAACCAGATGCAGCAGTGGTCAGGCACTGCTAACAGATGTCACTCTTTTAGTCTGTGGCAAACCCTGTATGATAGACACCATTTCTTTAGCTGTTTGACACCACTTTGAAGTATTAAAACCGCGACATCTTCTTTGGTGCTTGCTGAAGTCATCAGAGGCAGGAGCACGGTATTAAGAGCAAGCCCAAGAGGAAAGGGGGGATAGCTGTGCAGAGGCCCAGGGGTCCCAGGCAGAGAGCAGGGAGGTGAGGGCAGCTGGCTGTGCTGCTGCTGCTGTGACAATCCAGATCAGCTTCCCCATCCCTCCTTTTTTAATGTCCCCGAGCCTCGTGCGGTCTTCAGCTCGGTCACCTGCTGGACAACTAGCCAGTAAATACACCAAAGAGCCCATCTCCTGGCACAGAGGGAGGAACAACTAACAAAATGGTCATTGTTGCCTTCCAAGCCTAAAAGGAAAGTCTTCATTGTGCTTGTTTCTTGCCACATTGACACCTCAGTGAGATGGAGATCCAATGAAGGCAGGGTAACTCTGTGATTTAACACTTAATAAGTACTCTGTGGTGTTCATTAGCAGCAGGTATAGTGTTGCACATGTTGGTGCTGATTGCTCCTCTGATTGCATCCAGGTCTTCAAAGTCTCTGCAGTTTGCAGTAGATGGAGTACATACCAGATGCTGCAGAGATCTGGATGAATTGTCCACTGCTCAAGGAAATCCCCTAAACCACAGTTCTAGCAGCTTCCTTTCTCTTCACCCATCTCACCCCCCTACATTAATTCCTTGCCTTTTTTGAGCATTTTTCACTGACTTGAGTGATGAGAAGGACTTTTTGCCCTGAATGTTCAGCATGCCCTTTTTATTTGGTTTACAGAACAAATAGGATAATGTGATGGAAGATCTGCTCTTGACAGCCTTCGTGAGACTGATATTTTGACTGTGCAGAAGTTGAGGAATCACTGAAATGCACTTTCTTTTTTCCGTACCCCGGTTCTGGCTCACACACAGCTCTGCGGCTGCCACATCCACCAACTCTGTAAAACATTTGGGTCTAACAGCTTGTCTTCAAGGCAGATTTTTCGACCATACGCAATTTTAGCTTTGGCATGAGGCTTTTGCAAGAGTATGAAGGTGCTGCCATCTACATACTTTCAGGGAGGCTTTTCCATGTCAAATAGTGGTAGTAAGATACCCCAGTGGTTCACATTTGACTTCAGAGTCCCTGCAGCCTGAAGGGCCCCCAGGATCTGGGTCCCCATCACTCTGTTGTTTCCTACAGGCCCTCTTTGACGTGGCATCCATGTGCTTTGCTCAGCAGGCCAGGCTGAACAAAGCACAAATACCCAGAGTCTCAGTTCACTTACGATTCGGTTCAGCCCATGGCTAGAGGAGGATCTCTTCGGCTCTAGGTTTTCCTCACAGTATAAATCCCTGTGACTGGATCCCATAAAACAGTCTCATAAGCTCCCTAAGAATTTGTCGGGATGCCAGGTCGAGCATGCCTAGCCCTCGCAAAATGGGGTGGCTGAAAGCAGCAGAGTGAAAAGAAGCCAAACACCTTAGTAAAAGCAAGGATTAAGGAAAAAAAAAAGCCACATTAAAACAACATCCTTTTTTTTTTAGGCCATTTGCAGATAAATGACCTCCGTTCTTCTAATTAAAGCAAATGTGCAATTAGCTTAATCAGATCTGTGGGAAGAAAAGCAGTCACTGAGTCTCAAAAGGCAGGTTCTGAGAAACTGCAGCCAACTTTTCCTGGGGCCGACTGGAGACACTACATCAGAAACAGCATGAGCCCTGCCAAAGCCTTCTTCCTGTGAAAAATGATGTTTCAATTTAGGCTCCTGTATATTGTTTTCGTTAATCTCCCTCTTACTTGCTTACTCACTTGATCTCTCTTGCTCTTTGACACTAAATAGAGCCATGAAGAAGTAGGGCCTTGTATTGATTACGGGCATTGCATCCTAATTTCTTGAATTGAAGTTGTATTTATCATCTCCGTTCCCTATCAGCCTACATGTTCTTTGTACCTTGTGGTTCATAATATCACACAAGGGCCAAAAGCCCAGGGACTAGAGAATGGCACTTTCCTTCAGGGAAAGAAAATAGGGTTTGTGCAAAGGGAAAAGGCCTTGAAATCCTTTGCACTTTTGGGGGTGAAGGTCCTGAGACACTATTGGAAATCCTGGGGAGGAAGCTGCACTCAGAGATCAGTCCCTCCTCTCTATAGACAAAGTGGGAAATCGTGCAAACTGCTCTCTTAACCCTTTACTAGGCATGTTTGTTGGTAACCTCCTCTTGCTTATTCCACAGGCAGTCGAAGAATAGAGAACAGTGAAGGAGGAAACACACACCGCATTAAGAAAACAATATCTGTTTTAAAATATTATCTATTCAAATAGTTTTAAAGTCCAATCTTCTTCCTAAAAGCATGGAAAATCCCCTTTAGTCAGGCAGAGTAAACAGCCAGCACTACAACAGTCTTGCAAACCCACAAACCAGGCTAAAACTGGGCAAATGGGGACACAACAAATTACCAGAACAAATAACCCTTATTCTGTCCATTCCTTACCACGAATTTCCTAAGGGCATTTTCAAGCATGTTGTGAGCCATCTCTGCAGCCAAGCAGGGATTTAGCTTTTCTCTGGATGTTGTTCCCGAGAAGGAGAAAGTGGTGCAAAGTCCCCCATTGTTTACCCATGGAGGGTAGTACTGGGATCAGGATTTGCTGGCTCTGCCACACTTTCATGGCCATCTCATGAGTATAGACTATAGTAGCTATAGACCATGTTTGATGCTTTTTTTCCTACCAGGGCAGTCATTCTTCAGTGTCTGGCTGGTAACTCAGCTCCTGTTCATGTCCACCTGCAGCTGAGCCTGTTGCTAACATGCCTTGTAAGAATTGGGCTGACATTTCTTATGGGATTTTTCCCTGTTAGCACAGGTGACAATGTTCTGGTTTGCTCATTTCAGATGTCCCTCTTTTGTCCCATGGGAATGACCTCAACTTGTCAGCAAATGACTGGGTTTTGTGGAGAGCACAGCTTCACCTCTGCACTTGTACCTGCAGGTACAGGTATGAACTGGAGATGTTGTGCTAGTTCATCCGGCCAATTAAATGTCTCCATGACCTCCATGCGCTGGTAAAACTCTGGTTGCTCATGCTTCCGAACCAGACTTTATTTCTTTTTCCCTCTGATTCTAGGGGAATCTTTTTTCCTAAACCTTTCTTCCCGCAAGGTTTCTGACCTTTCTTAGTGTCATTTCGTAGAAAACACTTTGGTTTTGAAATTTCCATGTGACCTTTTTCTTTCTTGTTTCAGGCTTGTTCCTTTTTTCCCCCAACTTTGGCCTGGGGTGTTTGTTTGTTTGTTTACCATTTTCAACCTAGAGAAAAGTTAGATATGCAGTTCCAAAAACCAGAGGTTTCCCTGCTGTTGCCTGTGCTTTCTTGTTGACGCCTACTTTTTTTTTTTCCACTGCTGAATAAAGGGAAAAAGTCACTGCTAAAAATAAAGATGGGGCCCTAAAATATCCCCAAACCAACAATAGGAAATTGAGACTTTTATTTTTTGTGTTGTTTTTTTTTGGGGGGGGGGGAGGTGGGGTGGGGTTCTGCTTTGTTTTTAAAATCCAAAGGAGGTAATGCTTTATGTGAGAAATAGTTATTAGATTGGGTAATGAACACATTCAGATAAAGAGCTCGTTGCCTGAAGTGTAACAAATAAGCTAAACCTTGTCTATTTTACATCACGTAACGAATGTTTTGGTGCAAAAGCAAAACCTCAGGCAATAACGTGCAAGTCAGTGTCCCACAGCTCCATTCGACTGGGATGGGAAAAGCCTTGCTGTAATGGGATTCAGCTGAGCTGTCACTCCCAGGCTCATCTGGGGGAGTTCTGGGATATGAGCTGGTGGTGCTTGCCACTGATTTCTAGCAGGCACCAGCCTGTGGAGCATGTCCAGAGAGCAGGGTTTATGTGTGCATTCGTGGGTCTCAGCAGACCCCTGGGGATTTGCCTGGTGCTGCAGGGGCTGGCGGGCTTCCTGCCAGCAACTCTGAAGCAGCAAGAGCTGGAGGCTGGCCTGAGTCTCTGAAAAACCCCATCAGTAACATTTCTGACAAGATAAATTGCCTTTTAAATGTGGAGATGACCTTGGAAATCAGAAATAAATCAGCAGGATAATCAAAATTGATGGGTAAGTCAAATCTAGAAAATTTATATACTGGAGCCCTATAGAATAGCTTGAAAATCCCCATAAGTCGGGTCCTGGCTGAAATTTTGGTCCCTTTGCTGTAGTAATTTAAACTTTTCTATTTACTTTGGCATTCCTCTGCTCAGTGACTTGGCCTGATCAAAATGCTTTGATATGTCCAGCAAGAATAAAAAATATAGAAGTCGAAGGGTAGTATCTTGGTTTAGGACAACTGTGAACATGAAATTTAATCCTGGGCTTTGCAAGAGGGACTCTCCAGAACATACTGGGGGGGAAAGCAGTTAATGCTGCATTGAAAAAAAAAGAGCAGTCCTTCCTTTTCACTTTGCTTTTCAATGTCCTGTAATTTGGGCCAAACCAAACAGTGCTTACGCCACTACTGATGTTACAAGTTCACGTACCACTGCTGATGTTACGTACATTAACACAGCAGTCACTGGAAAGGAAAAGCAAGTGTAATTTGTCCAGAACGTGGACAAAAGGAGAGTACAGAATGAAGCTGGTCCTCCCCTTACTTTATTTAATTCCCTGCTGTTAACTGCTTTCTTGGTACAGCTTTGCTTTTGTCCTTTTGACACGTAGGCTACCATCATACGCTGCAGCTACCAGAACCGAAACTGCTCCAAGAACCATTATCTCTTAAAAAATCTTAAATCTGCCCATGCTGCTCTGACAGTCTTCTAAAACCTATTTATTGGCTTCAGTGTAGTTACTCCTGCTTCATGTCAGTGCAAGGAAAGCAGAGTCAGGCCAACTCTCTGATCTACCTGAGCCTGACATGTGGCTTACAACTGCTTTTATATCGATTGAGAATGTGGCTTTGAGATCTCCACACTTTCAGTTTGATCCAGTGCTTAAAAAAAGCCTATTTCTAAATCTGTTCATCTCTTTTCCACATTTTCTTAGTCCTTTCCAGACCCTATTGCATACATTTCATGTCTGCAAACTCAACCAAAAGTGCTGGACCTCTTACACGCCATTTATTGCTTTCTATTATACTTCATACTTGAGTTTACGCATATCTGTCTCCTTAAAAACATTTTGGAGAGAAGCATCACCTTTTTTGTAGGGCTGGTAAAGATTTTTCCAGTGAAACTGCTCCGAAGTAAAGTTGGTTTTTAGCTAATAAGAAAAGATGGTCTTCATAAAGCATGTTTCTGCTTTCCATTGGCAAATGCCTGAGAGCTGTGTATTGAGATTTCAGTCCTTGCAGTTGTCACTCTCATGCCCAATGTTCCTCTTTTCTTCCAGGGGTCTGTTCAATGCTTGAGTAATATCATCAATGCTATAACCCAGCAATCTGCTCCTAAAAGCACTGTCTGTCCCTTTTCTATCCCAGGATCTGAGCAAGGAGTTTGACATGGCATGGCATGCCAAACCGCTTCAGAAGTTCTCTGATGGAGTTTCCATTTCAGTCTTCCTTGTCTTGGACAATATATTTAAGCATTTAATAATCAGCATATAATACATTTAAGCATTTAATATATATATAAGCATATAATATATTTAAGCATTTAATAATGGACAGGGCAGTTATTTTATGGCCAGCCTACTTGCAAATTTTTAAAGCTCCTAAATATATAAAGGTTGCAGTGCTTAACTTGGACAGCTAAGTAGCAAACAATAACCAGTACTAACCAGCTGACAGAGAAGATAAACATCCAGGCAAAGAGGTGAAGGACTGGGAGGAGGATATCAAAATAACTACAGATTATTTTTTTGGTATGTGTATTGAAGATTGAAGATTACTGAAGATCAAATCCAATGAGTTGTGTAAGTGCTAGATGTGATGCACCAAACAAAAGCGTTGAAGGTGAAAGATTAATGGTTGACAGAGAAGCTGGGAAACAGATCAGGAAGAATCTAAGAGAGGAATGAAGGCACATCATTGGAGAAAAGGTGTCTTTGCTCCCACACCATGAATCGCTTCAATTCCCCAGCTTCCTAAGGTGAAAGACCCCATGAAACAAGTCGTGCCAGAGGGGAAGGACACAGCTAGGCTATATGAGCACACTGCCCAGGTCTGAGCCATGTAACCATCCTTCTTTGAGCATGGGGAAGGACCCTTTTGATGGCACTTTAGGGAGGACACATCAAGCACAACCTCAACAGAAGACCTAGCTCAGGGATCCTAGAGCAGGAAAAAGGCCATGCCAGATCTCCTGCTGCTGAAGGAGATACAGGCTTTTGGGGAGTGTGGGGGGAGAGCCACATGTGCAAGACTTCAGTCACCCACTGTGGAGGACCTGCTTATTGTTAGCAAAGGGATCTTCTCGCACTGAGACCAGATCCAGTTCAGCCACTGGACATGCAAGGATTTGCAATCATCTCAGTCTGCTGTCTCTAGAAGTAATTGCTGCCTCCAAGTAACTAATGAAAAGACTATGTGCTTAGGATCTACACCTCTGTGGTCTAACCTTTTAAAATCATTGCTTAAATGTAATATTTTACCATCTCCTTACTGGTTTCTTTCTCTCTTATTACCCTTCACTACAATGTGAACTACATTCTGATGTCATGGGATATTTTTCGGCACAAAGAAAAAAAAAAGGGAAGGCAATTTTGGGTGGCTGTTTTTATTTTCCAGGTATTTAGAACTCTTTTAGGGGAAAAAATATAACTTGATGGCTCAGGACTTCAAGCAACCCCCTTCCCCACAGCAATACCCAAAACTATAAATGCAGCTTATTTGGAAATAGAGCGTACAGCAACGCGCACATACTAAGCAGTTCAAATTCTGGTCATGCTCAGACACCAGTTACTGCCATAATTTTCTGGCTTTGCATTAACTCATTGAGCAGGAGTCTTGGCTTGGTCACAGCATTTTTTCTTGTCTGAAAGATGACCTGGTTAATAGAGGACAAACATTGGAGCTCTTCTGTTCTTTCCTCTTCTCTCTCTCACATGCACATACTAACATGCCTGTACGTGTCTCATATATAGAAATATAGACAAAAACCACACATATTTATAGAACACTCATATATGCATACACATATATTATACATATACATATAGGCACACAAGTGAATCCTCATACTCTTTACTAGTGCCAATATGTGTGAAGACTTGAAGGGGCAGTTAGCTTCTCTGCTGTCATCGTATATGCTTTCATTTCCAGTAATCCAGCAGATGCTCCTAGATCATATGGAGGGGAAATAGCTACATGAGCTGCGTCTGCACAGACAAAATAGTCTTTTGTGGCCGTAATGTAATGTTTTCCTTGGAATACATACTGTGCCATAGAAATAGGTGTCAGTACAGTCTCTTGAAGGAACATACTTTTTGTTTGAGCCCAGGTGAAGTGTTATCTATCAAAACTCTAAAAATGACCACCAGCAATAGCAAGGAAATTAGGCACATGCAAATGAAAACAGTCAGGAACCTGGCTTTAACCCAGGCGACAACTGTCTCCTGCTTCTTTAAGGAGTTAGGCACAGGCAGTGACACTGTCAGTTCACACATGATAAAACAACTCCATCCCTAAGTAAGTGGCTTTCCAAACTGCCATAGGTCTTCAGGGTTCAGCTCAGGTATGTTGGGTTGGAAGGATATTGGGCCAGCCCTTGTGCAAGAGGCTGCACTCACAGAAAACCTCCTGTCCCTATGTGGGAAATGCCAGGGGTCCCAAACAGCAGGTGAGGTACCAGCCATACCTTGCTTCCATAGTATGATATAGTTGACTAGGCTATCAGGACCAGCCTATAACAGCGATGCTGTGTATATGGCTGGTGCTTCCCTGGGACACTCAAGCAGCCTAGCCTCTTTGCTGTCACGATACACTAATTCAATGGAAAAGGCACATTTTTTTATGCACTGTTCCAGGTGTGCCATGCAGAAGCGCCTCATACCCGAAATTTGGGCTGAAAACAAATTAACCTGATTGACATGATTTTCTGAGGCTCAAGTTATAAAGTTCAGGAACAGTCTAAAACTGTTCATGCCGTCACTGAAAACCAAAGAAGTCAGAGCTTGCTCATCACCTCATGTGGCAGTTTACACTGCTGCAAACAGAAGAAAACTGATGTAAAACAACTGGTGTTTTAAAATGACTGTTGTAAATGAGTGCTGTAAAATGACTGCACAAGCTGTGAGGTAACTGGGGAGTAGTATCTGCTGGTGCTGCTTGAAGGTGCTTTGTAAGAGTGGTTGGAGGACATAGGGAGATAATTTTAAAGACAAAAAATCAGAGGGATTCTGACCCTGCCAACCTTGTAGGGCAGGCAAGAAAGCTTCCCAGTTCTTGCACACGGTTGTTCTGGGAGTCCATTTTAGTAGAGACCATTATCCTAAAAGGAAGAAAGCAAATCCATCCAGAGGACTCAGGGGTTCCTGCATGAGAAGGTGAGGAAAGCTTGGAACAGTAAAGTCTGGTTTGCTAATGACAGTTCTGAGAATTTTAAAATAATGAAGTAGGAAAAACCCCCTCCATGAAACACTGATTAGATGCCAATTCACATAGTGCTCCTTGGCTACTATGTACTATTGTTATTTCTTTTAAAGACTAATAGATCCTGCTCTTGACAAGCGCAAAGCCAGGAGGTGGGATCTTTTCCAGTGTTTTCATTTTTTAGCCCACAAGAGGCAATGATTGTATCAGAATATTATTTGTCTGCCCAAATCGCATTCACTGTGTGAACCTCTGCAGAGGACTTCCATTCCCGGGAAAAATTGTTCTGTCAGAGTGCAGAAGAAACACTCCTCATCCTGGTTAAGCCAGCCCTCTCAGGGCAGAATCTTTTCTCCTAGGCTAAATTTCCAGAGCCAGCTTTCAAATTTGTATGCATTTTTTACCCAAAAACCCCTACACACAGAGCAGATTTTATCGGGGATATGTGAAAAAGCTGAGCGCTCAAACAGCGCAAGCCACATGGGTGAAGTGGTGAAAATGGTAAGGTGAACCTCAAGAGAAGGCTGGTGGAGCAGAAATGTGGTTGAGCACATCTGATTTCCCCTCACCATATGGGAAGCAAGGATTTCACTGAATGGCTTTTAAGCAATCAAATGTCAACTCATATACAAAGAGCTTTGAAACTCATAATTATGGAGGTGTTTTAAGAAACATGTGGGAGATCAGCTGGGCAGATTCAGTTCAAAGCTTCCACCCCAGCCATCTTATGAAGCCCTAGGGACTTACAGACAAGTAAAAGTAGCCCACAGAGATCTTCATGTTCTCAACGTGTATTCTGGATGACATTAAAGCAGAGGCAGTCCCATGAGGCAGGCACTATCCTTAGCCTCGCGCTTATCTATCTGTGCACATTTTCTCCAGCACTTAGCGTTACCAGATCCTGACTCATAAGGCTGGCTTTGCTTTTTTATGAAGCTACCAAAGGGTCCTGGTGCTAGCATGTGTGTGAGTGTCCTGATAAGGGTATGACAGTGTGTGGGAGGCCAGAGGCGGGTAATGCCACTGGTATGTTGAGTGGGGAGTTAGTTGTGTGTGTGGAATGACCTCTTCTTCCAAAACCTCTCCAAGACAGAGGCCAAGGAGAAAAAGGAGCAGTGACAATTCAGGGTTCAGTACCAAAACTTTCCATCCTCATGAATGGAGACATTCACTGGCTTCTGCTTCCCGTTTTGCTTCTGTATCCTTTTAATCTTAAAATAGAGAACTTCCTCTCAGGGGAATAACTTCTGCCATAGCATGGCCCCGGTGATGTCAGTGGAATTACACCAAGGCTGAGGTTGATCCCCAGTTCTTGTTGCCAACAGGTTTTCTGGAGTTAAACTGTGGGTACCACAACTCTGAGAGTAATTTGCAGTATTTTGGCCTATTACCTCTGGGACCACTGCCTTGCAGAAAGGATTAAAAAATAAGGGGAAAACCTCCTGAAAATGTTGCAGTTGTTTGTGCACAGAAGGGTCTAAAATGGAACCACATTTTATGGATTTTTTCACACACATCCTCCCCCTCCCTCGAATTTCAATGTTCTCTTTTTCTTCTCCCTGTTTTTGACACGCTGCCACTGAGTGAAATAAAATGAGAAATAGCCAGGGGCTTGCTCTGACATTTTCTTCCCCACCCCATCCATCTGTCCACCCAGACTCTTCTCAGTTTTAATTTTTTGCCTTTTTTTTTACTAGTATGGAAAGGCAAAAGGGAACTGTTTGCTGTGTGTACTTATTTGCTGTAATCCACACGTGCTGCTGCTCCTTGCCTCCTTTCTTATCATCCCTTCAACATTTCTTTGGACCATCTAAAGCTGAAAAAGAAAGAATTCCTTGCCTGCAGATTCACTCCAGATCAACAGGGAGGGAAAAATCTGGCCCCAGCATCTGAGATCAAGAGTTTTACGGCCTAGTCCTGCCTAATTTTAGGAGATTTTATACAGCAGAATTGGAAAGAAGCAAGAGACACTTACAGCCATGTCCTGAAATACCAAGAATAACAAAGCAAAGGCTTAATGAGTTCCAATGTGTATGTCTGCTCTGAGTAATGATGCTTAATCCTGCTACAAAATAATTCCTTTGTATGTTCTTCTGGTTTTTAAAAAATGCATCATTGCTGCTCTGGGGTCATAAGAATTATGAATATGTTTTCCCATGGCATGAAGCCATAGCATACTGTAAGGCATTGTGCTGGGCCATTATACACAGCCTGTAATCAGAAACAAATGTATTAAGTGAGATGATGTGATGTTACATGAGAAAAGTGAAAATAGAGCAGGGAAGCGTGATAGACAGTGACTTGGACCACAGCATCAACTCTGAACAGCCCTTTTCTCTTCAGAAATAAGAGGCTATGCCAGAAGAAGCTGTATTTCTAGATCATGGTCTAGAAAACAGAGTAAAACTTCTTGGAAAAGGGAGGAAATAAAACTTGTCTGGGAGTTGGGGTAGGCAAAACCAATACTGAATCTCCTATTCAGAAAGAGAAACACTGGTGTGCTGGTAAGGGTGGTTCTCTGTGGTGTGCCTTAGCACAGGCTTGGTAGTGGCCTCAGAAACGCAAAGGAGCCCATCCCTTCAATCCTCCAGCTTGCAAGCTTGGCTGTGACATGGTGAGAGTTAACACTAAAGAAAGGGCTCTTGTTTCTTTGGAGTTTATGTTTCTGAGACTTTGCATCAGTATTGCTATTATTAGCTTAAAAATTAAACTTGACTCAGATTAGGAGAAATAAAACAACTCATCTGTCTATTTGCCAATGTTTATTTCCTAAAAAAATATAAATAAATAAATAAAGAAAGAAAGAAAGACAGAAAGAAAGAAAGACTATGCTGTTTGTGACAGCTGCTTCCATTTCCAGGAGTACACCATGACTCTTCGACATCAAAGCTGGATTTTAATTTATTGACTTAACTTTGCAGTGCACAGAGCAAAAGGTCAAGTAAAATGAGACTCCTTTAGAAAAAATGATAATCACTATTAAGAAGCATATGGGCTATTTGAATGCTCTGACACTTTATTCCCAAGCCCATTCAAAAGGCCTTTAGGAACTCTTAATGCTCAGCCACTTGTACGCTTTGAGAGACGTGCAGACTAGGCCATGAGTGCAGTGTGCAGGTGAGAGCAGCCTTCACCCCAGCAAGCAAAGCAAGGTACGTCAATATTTCCCGGGTGTTACAACAGTGGGCCTTAAAATGCGAGCAGTGCCCAGGATGAGCTACCTTCTATCCACTGACATTTCCCCCTGCGGCTGTTCATAAGCCGGGAACTCCAATACACAAGGTTTTTCATTCAATTCAGGCAAAAGCTGTATCAGCCACAGATCCCCTAAAAACCACCATAAGTAAAAAGCAGAGCGTTAAGACCATCAAAACTTGATCATGGGCAGTGGTTCATAAATTATCTAGAAAGCAGATTGCTTGGATGACACTGCTTTCTTCTTTCTTTTTTCCTTAAAAATGCCTGTTTTTATCAGCTGAGGAAAGCACCATAGAGAGTACTAAAGGACCCGGATAAATAAATCCAATATAATACTGACAATTACATTAAGAATTGTCTCGGCAGTAATCTTAGAAATGGTTCAGATCCACTTAAATTTGCAAAGCAAGCAGTCATTGCTTCTATGCCTTCTACAGAAAACAGCTGCCTGCTCAGTATCAGAGGTCTTGTTCCATTTTTCCCCCTGGAATGCACAAATAATTGAAACAAACAGGAGAATTACACCTTAGGCATTATAAAGCAGAGCCTCCTCTTCCTAGTGTCTGGATCTTGGATGAAAAACTTGTATCTTTGCATGAAAGGAAAGTTTCTCAATATCTGGATATTTTTTTGGACTGTGCAATGCATACATATATTTATGAACCACATCAATGAGCCAGGTGTCTGTGTCGTAAATCCTTATATAGCAGCATTTGCTTCTTCTCTATCCCTGTTGCTCCCTTATGAAACAGCATGGCTATTTTAAACTATAAATAAACACAGTTAGGGATTTACCAGAAAGAAAATCTGAATGATGCTGCCGATTCCAGTTAATTTCACCTCCATAAGAACAAAACCTCTTAGTAGATGAACCCCCGTGCATCTAAAGCTGCTGAGACCCCCAAACACAGGAGGTAAACCATATGCATTGAATTTGTTTGCTTTAATGAAATGATTGATTTATTGGTCACAAATTCCTCAAAAGCATTTGGTTTTATCCCTTGGGTTCTTATCAGAGAGCTCCTAACATCAGTCAAAATCCCAGCTGTCATTCACTACAGCACAGTGCAGCTCACATGCTTCCCCAGTGCTCCCCGTTAGCAGCAAGCCTTCTCCTACCCCCTCAGCATGTCACCTGCCAGGGCACAGTTATCCCCTCGTCCTATAGTTGTTTGCTTCCTAGTATAGCTAGATTTGAGGACGAGAGCCTTCCTAATGGAGCTCGAGTGCATTTGTGGCACAATAGGTCATTTCTGGCTCACTTGCTTTCTTTTCAGCTCATGGGACAAAAAGGGACATGCTTACACCATTTGCTTACATTGGTAGGTAAAGAAAACCTTAAATGTCACATGAGTCATTTGCACTCAATTAATTTCTGCTTGTGTTATTTATTCACATTTAAGATATGACTTTTATTCTATATGTGACCTTCAGCAATGGAGCTGATAACAAGAACGTTACTTTGGAAAAGTGGAAGGTTAAACATTAACCAGAAAAATAGTTCAAGACAAACATTTTGGATGTTTTTTCCCTTTATATTTGGAAGTAACTTGTCACTTCACCCCTTACCTCCCTTCCTCCCCCCATATTACTGTTGTGCTGCAGTTCCTAATACTTGCTGTGTGCAACAAGCACTTGTACCACCACACGATGGACTACTCACCTCCTACTATGAACCAGACAGGTCTTTGAGCTGGGTGCAAGCTCTTGCTTGATTAGCTTTATGTTAACAGTTTGTGGGCTTTCTCACATACCAAGAAGCTCAGCTGAGACAGGAGGCCCCATCAACATGCACAGGGGCTCAGCTATGAGCTCCGTCTTCCTTCTTCATGTGGGGAGCGAAGAGAGGAAAAAAGCTGTATGTATGAACTGGAGAATGTGGTGAAGGATTACCTGAGCTTTAAAAACACTGTGTGAGTTTGATGCACAAATTTTAGCAGACGTCTTTTTCCTGCATGACCCACGAGCCTCACTCAGGCATAACCACTGTCCCCGAGAATTTTCCACAGTATGAGTCAACTGGGGCAGCCGGCAGGGTGTTGTGCAGCTTTGGTGGTTAAAGGGTCTTCGTATCAGTTAGGAAAGGACTGACAAACAAAAAATAGTCTATGCCTTCAAAGCTGAGTGCCTATTTTACCTGTGTGTCTATTTACCTTTTCTTATGTGGAGACATGCTGTTGAGCTCCAACTCTGCGATGAGATCACTTCAACTTTCCTGCTTCAAGACAGTCTCCAACCTCAGTCACACCACCACCAATCATTAAAAAGAAATCTGTAAATCAGTGGTGTTCCTTCTGTTCCCACCCGCTTTTGGAAGCCCAGAACAAGGGACATGCATATATTTTATTCAGTAAAACAGCCTAATTGCTTGTTGTTTGGTTAATTTGAGAAGCAAAAATAAACCTCCAAAAGCAAAGATGAATGAAACAAACTAAGATAAAACCAAAGACAAACAAACATCGACAACAACAAACCAGGTGGCTGGAAAAGGGTAACTCCTGCTCCAGGAGTCATTCTGGGTGGTCAAGGCCCTGCCTCAGCCCACAGCACAATGGGGTCCCATGGCTCAGGGCTGCTGGTCTGCAGGACAGTGGACACCATCCCCCTTTCCTGCTTCCTCCCCTCTGCTCTTCCTGCACCAGTGATGTCTGCTGCCATGTTTTGGTGTTGTTTAATCTGCCCTTCACAGCACACACATTCCTTTACTGGTGGTACTTTGATCTTCCCAGGAAAACAAACAACTAAACAACCAACAACAACAACAAAACACACACACAACCTCAAACCAAGCAGCAAAAGCTGTAACAACCCAGCAGACAATTCCAGCACCTTTACTGATCCTTAATACCACAGACTGATAAAACCCTGCTACTTGTCCATGTATCTTGCTCTCTATTCAGTCTCTCAGGACTTGTAGACTAAGTGATGTCTTGTATCAGACAATGACACCAGGTTAGACTGTGCTGTCTGAATAGGGTTTTCCTTTCATCAGTTCTTATTTTGCCATATTTCAGTATTTTATTAAATGTGCTCTTGTCCTTTGCATGGAACAAGGTGAATAGAAACCTCCTGGTCTTCTTCCTTGGGACCATATATTATTTCATACGATTTCCTCATGCTTCCATTATTTATGTCTTTCACAAGGTAATCTGTTCTGGGATAACAGCCTGCTCCACTGGTGTTGCTGAGGCAGCTGGTGCCAGAGAGAAGCCTCCCACCATAATTTCTTTGCAGACAGTTTGCAGCCAGGCTCGCAGACCCATAAGGCAGGCTTGGCTTAAGGCAACTGGGGCCTGAGCCTACTGCAGTGGGGCCTTCTCAAAGCCCTCCCAGTCCAGCTCGCACCCTCCTCCCTCTCTCATCCCCCTCTCTCAGCTCCCTTCAGAGCCCTTCTTCCCCAGACAGACGATCCCTTCCTATCACCTCCCTGGGATGGACTTCTTCATTTTTCCCTAGCCAGCTCCCCTGGACAGACTCTTGGTTTCTCACTGACTTATTGTGCTGTTGAGGTTTCTTGGCCTGGGTCCCAGGGTTCCTGCCTTAATCCATCCCTTCAAAGAGATTTGGATAAGTCTGGATAAGCTCCCAAGCCTCTGGATGCTTATTCAAAGCATGAGGCTGGGGAAAACAGGGAACATCCCTGAAGGAAGCCAGAGGCCATCTATGTGCAGTCAAACGATCCTTTTTTTTCTGAATCAGAGATACCTCCCCAAATCCCTCAGCACCTGTGTGTCAAAGCCTGAATTTGTATTAGTAAGAAGTCAAACCCCAGCCCGTGCATCCTGGAGCAACATGCCTGGACATTTGGACGTACAGATGGGTCAGCATCTCGTCAGAGTGTCTGTGCCAGAATTAAAAACTGAGATTCCTCCCTTCAGGAGAGCTCGGGTATGTTCACATACCTCCGGGTACTTTAGGGGTGACTCACTAGGGAAGTCCCATTTGAAACCAAGCATGATCATAGTTTTGAAATGAAATGCACCGAAGAGGTGCGAACACAGCAACAGAGCACATAAAAATGTGAGGCTGGATTCTCCAGCCCACAGGAGTCTGGCTGAGCAGCAGCCCCGGTGCAGGGGTCCTCTGCTGCAACCGGCTCTGGGAGCACAGGATTAAGAATGAAGCAGCCGCAGGAGCTGGGCACAGCCGGAAACTTCTGGAGCATCTGTCCTCCTCCTCGCTTCTGACATTATGGATGTACTGGGAAAGTGCCTTTTGGAGCTATTTCTGCACACGTTTTGGGTGGTTCTGGTCCTGGTTTGAAGTCCCTGACGCCTGCCCCATGAAACTAGGTGTTTTCACATTTAGGCTGCACCCGAATTAGAAGCACATTTCAGCCCCTCTGGAACCAAAACCAGCATTTGTTTGAACTACAATTACTCTAGCCCTTCCCATTAGCCCTTCAGCGTTCAAGATATGTTCATTCATCGTTTGGTTTCCTGCTCCAAACATATTCACTTTGGAAAAGCTGATCTTTATTTTCCATCCACATGAAGCCCAGTTGTGTCGTGTCCACCAAAAGAACAATCTGGCTTAGAGCAGCCTTAGGAAAACCACTATCTGATGTCAGTAAATCTCTGTCTGTGCTCTAACTGCTCTAAGTCAGGAAGCAGTGGGTGTGCTTAAAACAACACCTAAAGTTAAGATTTCCAGTGCCAGGAACGTGAATATATTTTGGAAGAAAACACGGGGGGCATTCTGTGTGAGAGCAGATGAAAACATGTGTCAGCCTGTGGAGCCGGCCAGTGCCGCAGCACACATGCGCTGGCTCTCTGGGGAAGCCACATCTTCAGATGGAGGGAAGGAGCCACCGGAGAGTCCTGTCCTTGGCACATGCACAGAGCGAATGGCTGCTGCTGTCATTTGTTTCTTTGTCGTGCAGCAGAGCAGTGTGTACTCCTCTGTCCTCTAGGAGCTGAAGGAACACATTGGAAGACAGACCCCCACCTCCATCTCTTTTGAAGATATGGATGTTGAACAGTTCTTGGGGATAAAAGAGGATTTGACCATCCAGCCATGTGCACTCTTGGACTCCCATGGGGACCTACCCTAATGCTTTCCTGAGAAGAACGGGTGTTGCCACAATCAAACCCTTACATGTTGATCATGCTTCAACCCTACAACATGAAAGCCCCAAGGAAAAAAGCATCTATCAATTCAGTGGGCTGACTGTGTGTCCCTAGAAAAGCTATTATAACATGTGATGCCTGAATAATCCCACCGAGGACAAGGATATTTCTTTCCCTTTCCCAGGATGTTCAAATTAGAAGAGAAGCGAGGTCATTGCTGTCTGTTAAATGTATACCTGGTTATCAGCCTACTTCTTTGTCTTATTGTTACTTTTCCTTTTATGCACAATGCAGAACAACAACAACGACAAAAATAACAATTGAAGTACTTTGTTACTGAAGCACTTTTCTTCTCTAGGAGATATTTTCTTTTTGGTCCCAGCACATTGTACATATAGGAAAGAGAATCAGTCCTCTGACCAGTTCCCTACTTAGAAAGTAATATGGGAAAGACAGCACCTCCTATTGCTCTGGAGAAATCGATGTCTCAACAATCACAGAATCATATAATTGTGTTGGTTGGAAAAAAAACCCTCTAAGATCATCAAGTCCAACCGTTACCCCAGGACTGCCAAGTCCACCACTAAACCGTGTTGACTAAGTGCCACATCTACAACTTGAGGTAATTTCCTTTTGTTCTATCTCTTGTTACTTGGGAAAACAGACTGACACCTACCTTGCTACAACCTCCTTTCAGGTAGTTGTAGAGAGCAATAATGTGTCCTCTGAACAAGGGACATGCTGCTGGATGGTACTCAAGATGATCTGCTCCATAACTCCATAATCAATGTTCCCAGGTCACCCTTTAGGATGCAGCCTTACAGACAGGGAAGTCATGATCATGCACAGTTTCTGCCTTTCAAAAAGTGGATGGGAATGCTGGCTGTTATGGAAAGCCCCTGGAAATCCTGAACACAGTAAACCTATTTATTTACTTCTTAAAAATCTAATTATCAGAATAACTATCTTTTTGTGTGACTTTTGTACATACTTCTTGCCTCTAACATAGGTTACAAAGGCTTTGGGCAAGAGTTCTCTGTGCTTGCTCTCTCCTACTCCATATTCAGACATGCCTGTGAAGCCAACTGCATGAAACAGCCATGGACTCAAACAAGTCTGGTTCCAGGACATCAAGCTGTACCCAGCATCTCCAGGGAAAAACTGGCAAGCAAAAAGACTCTTCTGGGCACAGCACCTGTTCTCTGGCCTCCATAAAGTTACCCATTCCTTGCTGAACTGCAATTGCCTTTCCAAAGCCAGACAAAATAGCCGAGGCACGTAGGGACATTTATGCAACCTAAACAATCCAGTACAATTCTAGTGAGCACAGCCATGGTAGTGGTCTTCTGCCAGGTATGCAGACAGAGCACAGAGCAAATGCAAAAGAGCAGAGCTCATGAAAGTAAGGGCAAGCAATACGTTAAGAAGTTAGCCTGACTAAGTCTGGCTTTTCCCTAAGAGGGAGAGCAAAGTGCTGTCCCCCGGAGCCTTCTAACACTGGAGCTTACGATAATAATGAAATCTCCATGGGCCCAAATGCGCCTCCCACACACATCTCGGGTGGGAGCTTACCACACAAGGAGTCCTGCTGAAATTAATGGGCTGTGCGTGGACTACAACACACCATTTGGAATAACAGAGGGTGACCTTGCAGACATTTTCCCATTGTTGTTCCCACTGTCTATTCAGTACACCTGGCTTTAAGCTTAACTGCGCCTCTCTATGAGGGAAAATTAAACACAGGGGTGGAGAAAGAGAGAGGAGAATGCATTTAGACAGGGAAGCATGGTGTAATGGCTAAAGCATAAGTCTGGAAGACTTGGTCTCCCGTGTTGGCCCTCCCACTGACTCCTCCTATTTAGATGCAGTTGTCCCACCTCAGCTCCATCCATCTGCCAAATGGAGGCTGGGAGTTGGGCGTCATGTGTGACTTCATGTCACAACATGTGTAGCCCCAGGGACACGGGGCTGGAGAGGATCCCCCAGGATGCCACCGCCTGTGCATCGCTCCGTGCGGGTGCAGCCCCTGAAGGGGTCATGTAGCTGTAGCTGCGAAGGAGGCAACAACGGCGGTGGCCTTTTCCTGTTTGCTTTATTCCCGGGGGTTATTTCTGGGCTGGAGGGAGGCTGCAGCGTGATGTCAGTGTGTAAACAGGGAGGTGAGTGTCGTCAGGGCTCAGGGGGTGGAGATGAAGGCACGTCTGGCTCCCCGGAGAGGGGAGCAGGAAAAAAAAATCAGCGCAGATAAAGAAACATAAGGGAAATGGCAGTGGAGCCACAGAGGAGGCGGCGGGGGAAGAGGGAGAACAAGGCTGCCGTCCCCCTGCAAATCGTTTGGGAAAACAGAGCGCTGCCTTCCGTTAATTCCCCTGATTAAAACCGCATTAGTTTGTAGGTGTCGGGGACAGGCAGCTGTTTTCAAGGAAGCCCTGGCTCCACCAGGTCCTTCCTCGCCAGGCAGCGGCGGCTCTATCTGGAGGTAAATGTCAGCGAGGCGCGGAGCCTGCCGACGCTTGTCCTCCTCCTGACAGGCCCTGGCCAATGTCCTGCTGCTGAGGGTCGTGGTAATTTACGTCCCTTCTGTATACATTAACTTATCTGCAGCAGAGCTGGCGGGGCTTTTTCAGCCAGGCTGTCTCCTCCGCAGGCTGGGAGACTTTTCCTGCCTGTGGGACCCGGAGCGGGGACCGGCTGCGCGCCCCTGCCAAGTTCCTGCGCCGGACCAACAACAAGAAGCAGCGCCGTGGAGCCGGCGGCCACTCGCCCAGCGCCGCCGGCATCACCCATACATACCCCCTGCGGACCCCATGTCCCCTGTGGCCCCATGCGCCCTGGGGAGAGGGGAGCCAGGCGGCCACTGGAAACCAGGCACTTGGCTGTAAGCTCCCCGCACTGACTCTCCTCCCTGGTTTTAGTCTGCTGTTGCTGCACCAGTTCAAATGGTTATTTGTTATTTGCAGCTCCCACAGGGGTCTTCTCCTATCCCTTCTTCCCTGCCCCCGTGCAAGGAAGCAGCTTTCTCATGCAGGAGGCAGATACTTCCCACTGGGCTGCAGATTTCTGTGGCCTGGCCGGGGTGTAAATCCTTAATGTGTTGGCTTGGAGGGATAATAACATGCAGGTATCATGGCAAATTCACTCTTGGCCTGAGGAGACAAGTATCCATGGGTGGTGACAAGCCGGCATCACCATCTGAGTCTTCCTCTGGGCAACACTTTTTCCTATAAAGGAGAGTCTTTCCCTGACATCCATATGATGAATTACTCTATCATCCCCAAATGCACAACTGAACACATTCAATCATCCAATAACACTAAGGAGATTCTTCTGATTTTGAATTTTGGGGAGCCATTACATTCAGACTCACTTTTTATTCGATTATCCCCTTGTGAACCACTGAATCCTTACTGGAAATCAGAAATGATGAAGCAAACTCTGCCCACTACAACCCTTTTCAAATTTGCTACTACACCCGTCCTACTTGCCTTTGACTAGGTCAGCCAAAGTTGCCCATTACCATTACAGAGCCCATTAAAACATTGAAAGCAGACAGCAGCAGTGGCAAAGACCATGTGGTCCAGCAGCCCGAACATCTACAACTACATCAGTTCATCCAGAAAGAGCTGAGCTGCCAACCTAACTGCTGTTAGGAAATAGGAGAAAAAAGAAATATTTGCAACAATATCAGAAAATGTGCCCCTCACAGAGGAAGAAAAGATTTCCCAAATAACCTTGATCAGATAGTTTGCTTTGGTACCTGCAGAGAGCTGCTGTTGTAACAGCTTGCATCAGAAAGCCAATTACAAGCTCTTCAACAGTCACAGGAATGCTAGCAACTACAAATTACCTTTCTTCTTCACAAGGGTGGAAAAGCTGTGTCTTCTTAGTAGTTATTGGCTTGATCCGCACCCCACACTTCCCACATCCCCCTGTATGTTTTGTACGCACATCTCAGACTAGTAACACTGGTGTAGTTAGTGTGTATGATACTGACTGTGAGGAAAATGATGGGCAATTTTGTTATGCCCCCAATGCTCTTAGTGAGATTTAAGCTACTCAATAATAATAAAAAGAGGATCAGGGTTGTGGTTACAGGACGTATATCCTGGCTCTTGTTCTCCCCAGAGGCTGCTGGTCACCCTTTAGCAATGTGAAGCTCTGACAAAATGAACAATCCCAAATCAAGGGACACAACGCAGAGCAGTACCTGTGAAATACAAGACCTGTATTTCCTGCTGAACAGTCAAATGCCATGGTGCAAAGAAAGAGGCCAGCACATACCCACTTCAAATATTGTTAAGAAGTTAACACTGAGCATTGTGTTTCCACCCTCGCCACACTAATGGGTCTTTAATTCAAGACTCCATGCCTTTCACTGGGCTTGACAGAAGACGGAGATAAGAGCAGGGTATATGGGAAAGTTCTTTGGCAAGACAGAAGAGCAGCAGCAGAGCCGTCTGCTCTAACCGCAGCCTGCTTCATGCAGCAGCAGTTCCATGACACCTCAAGTGCTCCTCTCCATAAAGAGCCTGCTCAGGCTCTTTCTATAGCTATCGTGAGCAGACTGAGCAATTCAGCACTGTCACGTTGCATAGTTACCTTGCAGATAAGATGGGTGACTCTGCCTACTTGCATGTGGGAAAGGAAGATGTGTAAACTGCCTGCCAATGAAGCGTATGGGTTGTGTGGCAAGGGATATTGCAGTGTCTCTGGTTGTTAGTAAAAAATGTAGAAAACATATTCACACATCTTTCCCTGGTGTTCAGAACCAATCTGTTGATCTCAGGACATCCCACTGCATCCTTACAGCCACACCTGGACCCCAGTAGTGGCTCCCAGCTAACAGGATGGCAGTAGATTTCACATGTAAGAGGAACATGGAGATTTTATGTCAGAGCTAATGTCTATGGCTGTGTGCAGGGGAAGGCAGTCTTTATGCACCAAGGAATTACAGGGACATATTTTCAAGCTCTTTTGCATGCTCAGTCTGGAAATACCAATTTCATTTCAAAGGAAACTCCATCCTTGTTGGGAGACACCAACAAGGTGGCTGCTGGCCACACTGGTTCCAAGATCCACTGATTTCCTAGGCATTCGGCGGCTCAAAATTAGGTGCCTAACAGCATCGGTATGAGGCATGCAGGGAGATAAGCACCTCAGTTGTAGAGCTACCTCAGCTGGCTTGGAAAAAATGCTCAGGGAAAGACTTTGACTTAAGCTGTACATCTTAAGCACCTGGAGAATTTAAGCCATGGCTGAAGGGAAGATTCTATGTTAATCTGAAAGATAAAAGCCATTATCTGAAGACAGTCCAATTTTAGAAAGCATGCTGGCAGTGAAAGCAGCAGCACCATTTTTGGAGTCTTCACTCTGGATATCTAGGCATTTTTATGCAGAGTATTTCTTGTATCAAGCACTGGACCCCAGTTTTGCTACTTCAGGCCAGTTCCACGACCACCAGGCAGGCACCCCCTTTCTCTCTTCACCTTTATACTGTGGCAGTAACTGACTTTTCCCTCAGTGGTTATACAAATAAAAAATTATCAACACATTGACCAATAGATGTTTCATTAAACATCAAATGAAAGTTTCTCATGTTTCCAGTTCTCCAGCTTACTGCCTTTTCTCTACTGGTAATATTTGTCTTCCACCTCCTATGATGATTTGGTCTCAGTCTTGCTGGAGCGAACAAGTATTTCAGTTGTTTGCATAGACAGGGAAAAATTCCTTTGGCTCTTCCCAGAAACACTGCATTACCCCCCAGCTTTCACACTGGTAATAAATACTCTAAGTACAGACACATTAATCAGGATGGAGTCCATCCATCTCTGATCTTTCTAGGTATGAGCATGAAGAAATCTGAAGGTTGGATTGTAGTGGGAAGACTTCGGTTCTCCAGAAGTACTCCAGGTTTAGTGAAGATCCTAAGGCTTGAGGTGATATCTGTGAGGTTCACTGTGCTGCAGACTGTGTTGTTTGCCCCATTTTGACTGAAAACTCACTGGTCTCTTACAAATTCATGCTTTTCTTGTCAACTTAAATTTTTAAGTATGTCTCAGTCATCACATGGAGATGAAACCTCCCCAGGTTTTTCTGCATTTTGTTCTAGAGGTGATAACACAAGATATTGGGATTTTCTGTGGAAAAGATGATGACTTTTTCCCATGTGAAGGAATCTCATTGTCCGTGTTTTCTCCTGAGGACAACACAAACACTTGAGTCCTGAGACACATCCCTTCCTTCAAGCACTTACAAGTCATCATTTGCCTGTGTACATTACTGTGTTTAAATCCAGCCTTATGAGTTTTACAGATGGGCAGGAACAGGGGTGGAGGGCGATGAATACCCAGAGCCAGAACAGAAATAGAAGGAAATTATCAGCTGGGAGACCAACCAGACATGTTTCTCTCTGAAAACCACTAGAATGCGTCAAAGAACAGATTTAATCACATACAACTGAGTTTGAACTAGTGTCACTTGGGTGCTCCTCTCCTGAAAATCCAGAAAAGATTTCAAAATAGCTCTTTGTTTTCTCATTGAACATCATGCAGTCCTTCTGCCAGTCTTTCCTAAGCCAAAAATCACTGCCAAGTCATAGGCACAATGTTATGCATACAACATAACTTTACAACCACTTGATGCAAATAATTATTGTTAAGAAAGAGCAGCAAAATAGAGCTAACAACCTTGCCTGTTTTACATAGCTGTTTCCATGCATTTGAGTTTTACAATAAGCTTTGGACAAACAGCAACTAGGGTCAGTGCTATAATTAAAATATGGAAATGTATAGAGCTATTTGTATGTTCAAGATAGACCGAGTATAAACATTACTGAAAACGTGCAATGCCAACACTGCCCATTCTCCCAGTTAAATCAAAACTCCAGCTAGACTCTGTTTTTAGTTCTTTACAGCTGTGCCTCCTGGAATCATGTGATGATATGACAATCTCAACTTTTCCATCTTCATGTTTGCAATGGGAATCTTGACAATATGTACCTGTGGGTCACTACATAAGGATGTGGGGAAATAGGCCCATTCTAACAATACTTGAGAATCTCTTGGTGTTTAAGAGAATGTCACAGTTTGAAGTTAGGAATACCATGTTACCTGGCACCATTTTCTGTTAAATCATGAATGTCCATGAAAGTTCGTCTCCTTAAGCTTGCAGGCGGTTGCAAGGGAATAAAACGAGCAGCCCACACATTCCCTTCCCATCCTGTCTATGACACTGGGAGTCATGAATATCTCTTGATCAAGTCACACACAGGATGAGATACTAGAAGACTGATTCTCACCCTCTGACTCCTTGTTCTCATTTTACTATAAAAGATCCTTATCTTTGTCAAGCAAGAGCAGGAGTTCTTCCATTGGTACACACACAGTGGAGATCACCTTGGCTCTGACAAGGGCTTGACAGCGTTCCCCACCTGCCAATCTTAACCCAGATGTATTTGAATAGACCTGTTGGTTTTGCACACAGTACCAGCTGAAATCTGAAACTTGCCAAAAATCATACAAAGAAAAGAACATTTCTGTCTGAAGTACTTTTATGGCAAGTTTCACAAACTCTTCCAATCACGTTTGTAGCTGAAACACTGGCAGCTGGGGTTTTGTTGTTTTCTTTTCTCATTCTCTTTCTTTTAGTGACACTGCCAAGCTGTGTTCTAATCTGGAGGGCATTGGGGAAACGAAACAAAAAATAATTGAAGGGCTTCTGGTAAACTTAAATTTCTCTGAGGCAAGGACTTGTGCTGTGAAGGAGTCAGAAATCTAAGAGCTCTCTCCCAGTGCGTGCACTTTGCCATTGAAGGGGCTATGTCATTTCTTTGAAGCAGGCTCTATTTTGATGGGCAAAACACCAGAGAATGACGTAAACCTCTAAGGATGATTATTTGGGTCCTGTGTCCAGCTTATTCTCAAAGAAAAAAAAAAAAAAAGCCTTTAAAATCTTTAGAGCCGCTGCTCTTTTGTCTGTTCAGCAATGAAAACAAGGGAGATGTTACTGGTCACAGAGCAACTGAATCAAAGGACAGGCATCGTGCTAAGGGAAAGTTCCCCATGATGTTTTCTTGTCCTTAGCACAATTTGTCCTCTCTTTTTTCTGGGGAAGTCTTCAGGCAGAAGTGAAAGCTTGGTGGACACTACGCAAGATCTAGACAATGTAGTGTGCAGTTTGTCTTGGTCTGACACTGTGTGTTCAGTGTACTCCCCAAGGTGTTGGTGGTCCTCAGGGCTGTCGCCCACATGGAGCTGGCTGGCCAGGTTTCTGGCTGGGCTTTGCAGCAGCTAATGCACATTTGGGAATGGCAGTGATACTAATGCTTTCTCCCAGCATCTCAGGTTGCTGGATCCATACAGGCACAGAATCCAGGAAGGATCCACGGTAGCCCTCTGCAGAAGCTCTATTGCAGGAGTCTGAGGATTTCTACAGTCACATAATGAAGCTCTTGGTGTTCTTGCCATTTAGATAATGAAAAAAAGAAAAATCAAAGAGAAATTGAAATGTGTCTGAGATTCACCATGTGTCATAAACCTCTAATCTTAATCTCTTTCTTTTCGCCCAATAAGTCTTTGATTCCTCAAATACCCTCCTACGCCTGCCCACCATTCCTGTTCCCAGAAAAAAACCCATAAATTCCCAGCAGTCTTGTGGCAAAGTACCAAGATCAAACTAATAATCTGAGAACTTTTCCACTTTCCCCAAATTATTCACAATATGGCAATTGCTGTGTATAATAACACAAAGTTACATGCATGCTAAAATACTTGGGTTATGGTTTATTTATCCTATTTGATTCTGTACACGCTTCAAAATTACATTTGCCATGGGAGTATCTGAGCTTCTTGCAAGGATGCACTAAGAAATGTCTCCCTCTTCCAGCAGCAGAAAGTGCACAAGGGAAAGCCATCTACTGTTAGACACAAACACAGACATAATACGTAAAGTGTCACCAGTACCAACTATGGAGAGCAGTAAGCTCAGCTCTTGGAAAGATTATTTCATTCGCTGCCAGGTCAAGGCCTGAAAAGTCCACACATTCTTTGCAGACAGTTTTCCCTTTCCTATGAAGAGTCCTGCTAGAGCAGAGGACCTTTGACCACAGCTTTCATCCCTGAGCTTCTATGCAAGCTTTTTAGATTCTTCTCCCAGGCCAGGAGAACATGGAGATAGTTAACAAGACCCTAAACTTGACTCAGATCCTGATGGGAGGCCATTCAAAGGAGTAGTGTACAAATACGACAAATCTGGATCAGCCTCAGCCACTGAGAAAACACAGGACCAGTTTCTATACATGTTGATTCTCCAAAGGCTTTCTTTATATTGCGTTGCTGTAGCCTGGTCAGGAAATGGCACAGGCGTGAAGAACTGGAGCCAGGCCACCAATTGTCAGAGTGTGAAAAAATATTTTAACCAGCTCCAGATAGAAGTGGGCATTACTCTTGCTAAACTTCTTTAATAACCCTAATTTCCAGAATAAAGAAGAAAGTGAAAAACATAGCGCATTACTGAGGATAACTATAAGGAGGAGCATCATGTGCCACAGAGTGAAAATCAGAAATGTGAAGGTATAGCACAACTTCAAAGAGATGTAAAATAATAATGACACATTTCTTCTGCAAGTATTTTGATCCAGATGTTTTTTTTAATTTCAGTATTCACTGAAAGAATAAAGTGTGATCAAATGTTGAATGCCATCAACACTGCTGGCGAAAAACTCATTGGTCTAAAGTCTTTACTGCCCCATTAGTCAAGGGTAAAATAGAAAATGGCAGATTGTTACCCCTATGCAGTTAGATACTGTCAAATGGGTTTCACCTGGTGAAAAGCACTTCAACAAATTTAGAGTCAGTCTCGGTCATCTGAAAACTCCTGAGAGACAGAAAAAGTTGTAGAGTACTAGAAAAGAGGAAATATAGTACTTTTTTCTTTTTTTTAATATGGACAAGCCTATGAACCATAACCTGTTTTCTTGATTTTTATTTCCCAAAAAAAAAAAAAAAGAGCCAAATATTATAGCCAGACCATCAGATGACAATCAAACTACTTAGGAGGTAACAGCTGTGGAGAAACATGGCTTTGTTAAACAAACACCGGTTTTGTGAAGTCCAACCTAATTTTCCTCTCTAATAGGACATGGATCTTTGTGCGTTGATATCACGAAGGCTTTGACACTGCCTTGTATGACAGTTTCATAAGGATATTGTAAGAAAACATGAACTAGTCAAATCTGTGACAAAGGCAGGTGCTCAGCCATTTGGAAAACTCTACTCAGAACACAGCTGGAAATTGGTCATTGTCAGACTGGAAAGTTTCTTTGACTGCACTTCCACAGGGGTCCATCTTGGGTCAACATTTTTATTAAAACCTTGGAGAATGTCAGAATAACTTCTCACTTCTTAGAAGAGGCTGGTGTATAATTCAAAAGATCTTTACACACTGAAGAAACTGTATTAAAAATAATATCATCAGTAAGGACTGCAGAAAAGTACTACAGCTAGAAAGACATTCTCAGCTGTCAACATGAAAGTAGGGGGGAAGGACTGAATAAGGAAACAGCTCTTCCAAATATGAGCTAGAGAATGTGGGGGACCACACATTGAGGGTGAGTCAATTCTATGATACTAACGCAAAAGAGTTCCTCTGAATTATGGGGATTTTTAAAAGGGAACATTTTATTTAACTCAAAGAAATCCTTTCACTCCGCTCAGCACCTAGAAGGCATCTGCCGAAGGACCGTGTCCATATTGAACAGATATTTCATAAAAGACTTGGACTAACTGAGGAAAGTCAAGAATTATCAGAGATTCAGACAACACGACTTAAAGAGAAAGAATGAAAAAAATGGGGTGCTTAGTCCAGAGGGGAGATGTGATTATACTTTTCAAATATATGAAACGCAGCTGCAAAGAAAAGAGTGTAAAAGAAAGTTCTTTTTGTCCATTGCAGATAGAAAATGAGAGCTGAAATTTTCTGATGACAAGGGGAGTTAAATGCTGGCAAATAGCCTTAATCGATGTATTGCTCTCATCCAGATAAAGTTATATTGGTCACATCTGCCAAGCAGTAGGACCATACAGCAAGAAGGTGGATCAGAACTATTGCCAAGAGCGCATGTCAACAGACTGGAAGGAAGATATTGAATAGCAAGATAAATACAAGGTACAGCAACAGAAATACAGCTTTCTAGTAGTCACTAGCATCCCTCTAAGACAGACCTGGCCATTTAGTATACTACCCTGGCCCCCATTAACACCCTCAAGTGAAACAGGAGTATTTTCAGGTCAAGAGTTTAAAATGTTGAAGAAAGATCCATAAGGATGAAAACGGATGGCTGTTTTCTATCTATTGACAAGGCAAGATCATCCATCAATGCCACTAAAGTGGCTTCAGTTCAGTGTCTTGATCTCAATCCAGATTGCACCATGTTTCATGCTAATTAATATCTCTGTTACATATAAGTGTACAGGCTGTATTTCATTTTCCCATCAGATACTGGCCTGAGCAATAGGACATCTATTCTGGTCTACAGGATGCCTACAGTCACTATATAGTCTATACTTTTTTCTCCCCATTGGATGGCTATTTTTTATACAACATATGTGCGACCACACCTTCATTTGTCACAGTTTTACAGTGAAATTGAAATACCCTCTTGGAAATAAAGATGAATAAAATTATCCAAAAAGAGAATGCCAAGGCTGAAATCTTTGTGAGCACTCTTAGGTAATTCCTTCAAAAAAAGAGAGATCCATTATGCCCTAACCTGCACTTTGTCACCAGTGTTATTCCACTGTCAAGGTAAAGAACTGAGGAATGTACGCAGGCTTGTTATGACATTAATCATATTAAACAAGGCATGTGAACAACAACCACAATTAAAGTGTAGCAATCAAAGACATAGGAAGCATTTACATTTTGGAAGACCGTAAAGTGGTATGCTTTACTTAGAAATCACAAAGGTGTCAATCTGTACAACAGGAACTATATACACGTCCTTCCTAAAAAGTAGCCCTATCTCAGGCAGAAGTTGTCTGCATCTCCAATGAAGAGTCAGAGAGTTCACAAGATACTAAAAACTTGACCCTGGTACACAGTGGAATACCCTCTCCAGACTCTAATGAAGTATAAACAGTCCAAATGTATCTCTGAGCATCAACTTCTCATATGGCTACCAGTAAAATGCTCACTAAATAGCCAAGTTAAATATTTTTTAGACTCACTGTACAGAGCTATTAATGCTTCCCAAACTTCTATTTCACCACTGGGAATACTGATGGGCTGACATGGATCACTGATTGTAATCACTGATTGTAAACACATCTGCACTGAGGAAACAGACTTTTGTCCCTCAAAGGGTTTTGTATTTCTATGTGAGAAGTCTGAGCAGTGAAGTCAAGTTTCCTATCCTAATCTGAGGTTGCCTAGCAGCTCCAGAGAGCTCAGGTTTGTACTTAGGGCAAGTCAGAAAATGATACTATGCCATCACACCTAGACCCTGATGACAACCAAATGCTCCCAGACTTCTAAAGTATTCATCTCTTAGCTCTAACATAAGAACATTTTGAATATAAACCCTCAGTGACCATGCACAGCAAAGTCATCAAAATACTGGATGTCTAGCTTCCAGTCATAAAGGTGATCACCAAGTATGACTGAAACGCACTTCACGTATTCTACTTCATAACATGGTTTCCAGGGAATTACTCTATGAGAACCAATTTTGTTTATTGGTTGCTTTGAGCAACAGGCGAGAGCCTTACAGACAGGGCATGGGGAATGAATCACATGCATATGCCTGCTTAAGCCTGCATCTGTGTAAGCCACCACTGAAACAGGAAGATTCATTAACTTTGCTATTGGTATTTGTCTGATCTGGGAAGATGTTGCCCATTCCTCCAGGATTTGAACAATTCAGGAGCTGGGTGTGTTACAAGTTCATCTGCCGTGGCCTCCTGCCACCAAAGCTTTGTTCATTTCTTTACTGTTCTAAATAACTTTGGATGCGCAGAGCAGTTACTAGCAATATTCCCAAGACGATAAAAACTTCCTTGGCTTTCCAGTGCTTAAAAAGCATACAAGAGCTGTAGATACTGATCTGATTACAGCTGCCTCTGAGCCGCAGGTCAGACGGACCTGCTCAGTGGAGTCACTGCTCTGTGGCTCCTCAGCTTCAAGGACACTACTAACAATCTTTCTTCTCTGAGGTTAAGCTGGCCAGCTGCCACTGTAAACACAAAATCTCACTTACACGGTTGAAAGATTAAATATCTGATTAAAATTTCTGGCTGCTAATTTGTTGAACTTGGCCGTAGGTGTAAATCTGAACTACATGATATTCAATTCTATGTGCTCGGGAGTAGGGGGAGATGGAGGGGAAGGGGGATGTTGTATTTTAAGAAACCATCAAGGAAGTCACATTTCAGCTGAAAATCAAGATGGAGGATATGATTCAGCCGTGTCCAAAACAAGAGGCAAACCATGCAACCAAACCAGGCTGTGAGGTCACTGCAGCCACCTAACGCACCCTTTTGAGACACAATGCCTGCTCCCAGCAACGTGGCTGTAAAACCCCGCCAGGCACAGAGTTAGGGGTAATCTGCAGCTGAAGCTGAATTCAGCAAGGGACATCCATGGGTTGGATCAGGAATTTCTTAGTCTCCACAAATAACTTCAGCACGTGAGCCTTGGTTCATCGCTCTTAGGAGATCTCACAGGGGTTTCTGGGGGCAGACATCAATCTCCTTACCCCGCTTCTCCAGGATTTGTCCTCAGTAAAGAGGCCCAGGTAGCCCATTCCCTTGGGCAAAGTCCTTGAAGGGGCTGGGGTGTGCTCAGCTGGTATCACACGCTCAGAAACTCCAGACAAGTTCTGTAAATTATGATAAAAGACAAAGGATGGGTTTGGTTTTTTTCACATTGCAGGGTCCAGACCACTCCGAACAATATTTTCTTCAGAGACAGCAAGCAGCTCCTTCCTAACTACAAATCTGCCCCTTGCCAAATTTCATCATTTGCTTGCTGCAAGCTATGTTAAAGCTCTGCGCAAGAAAAAATATTGGATGTTTTTTATAATGGGAAAGGTTAGGAAACATTAATGCAGGAATTTTGGTTCTCCTATATTAAGTCTTTGTTATTGTAGCTTAATTTGACACGATGGCTTCAGCCTTGACCCTGATACTACTTCCTTGGAGCTGCTCCTATAGGACAGGAGCCTCAAGCAAGCACATTTCCCCACAGACATTGTAATTTACATAGTAAATACCAGAAAACCCCACAATCTACTTATAGCAAAGACTGCAAGGACCCAATCACTTCTGCAGCCAAATTCACTGAAGTGGATATGTTTAGGAATCTACAGATTATGTAAAAACCATGGTTTTGTCCCGGCAGTCCTGGTCTGTTTTACTCACATACCTGTAAAGACCTAGTAGGGGATATGACTCCCAAACCATTTCAGCATTATTTTTAGCATATTTTCAACAGTCATATTCTTTTCAGATTCTCTTTTCACTGCAGCCTTTGCAGAGACTTAGCAGCACAACAGTTACTCATACCAACAACATTGCCTCTTTCTGTGCAGTCATGATAGAGCTATGTTTTCCCCTAATGTGCCTAAACCCCTGGCATGTGTTTTATCTCTTCAAATTCAGTACAGTGAGGATAGATCCTGAGCAATCTTAACTCAGGCTGAGCAATGACCAATTTGTCTTAATTGGTCAGTGAAAGCTCATGGTGTTGCTTCTGTTCCCAGCATCAGGTTTCATCCAACAAAGTCAATGAGATACATTCATGTACTTAAAGTTGGTAAGTATGTTTTTGAATTGAGGTCCGGTTGTTCTTCAAAGCAAATATTGACATTTCTCCCCAAACTGGCTTTCCATAACACAGTTGTGTCAATAAATGGCACTGCTCAAATGGGAAAAATACACAAAGGTGCAAATACAGCCCAAGCAAATTAATTCAAGCAGATACCCCCAGTGACATTTTGCTCTTCCATCAAATGGCTGCAGACAGTGACTTGGAGGGAACCGGCTGTGCAAATTAAATGGCAAGCAAATGTCTAAGATCTGGGGAGCTGGGAGCCCCAGTGAGCCCTTCACAGCCACTTTGCCACCAGCAAGACATAAGACTTGGTTATGGGGGACACCTGCAGAGGCAACCAGCATTTGCCACCCACAGTTAAATCTGTCCTGCAAATGGAACAGTCTTGCTTATGGATACATGGTTGGTAGGTAGGATCCACCTGGGACATCCTCGTTTACACAGCTGGGTCTTGACACAAAACCAGGGGAAAATTACAAGACAAGTAGGGAGGCCGAGGTTCTACTGCTGCTGCTTTGTATAACTGGCTAGCAAAGTAAAGTACAGCCCATGAACCCCTTGTAGCTTGCAAATGCTTTTGCAGTTGTAACCCAACAGTTAGTTTCCATTGTGGACATCTTACTAAAGTAAAAGGCACAGTTTTGCTATGGAGGCCACAGCTGGGCATCCTACTGCTTAGGTGAATATTCACCAGCAAATCGTGGAGGGTCCCACTCAGAAAAGGCCTTTTCCTTTTTCATTGGCCCACATTCTTTTGTAATGGTGTTATGTCCTGTTGTATCTATCCCAGCAGTTGCCATACCCCAGCATGGCTGGACAAGTCTGGTCTTCTTTCTGTTCCAGAGATGAAAAAGACATTGGACTTGGCTGCTTGGAGCTCTCTTTGCAGGGAGGGAGAAACCTGCAGTGCAGAGGGAAAGCAGAGAAGCAGAGTCAGCACCACACTTCTGAGCAAAATATGCAACTCGATAGCCCGAAAATGTCATTGGCTGGAAGGCAGCCGCTTACCTTTACGAGTATTTAAAGTATGTTAACTACAGACCAAAAGAATACATTGTAAACACAATATAATAACTCTCTAATAGAGGAGAGAGGTTTTTTATTTACCTACCAGAGACATTTGATTATCGAGCAAAATTGCCTTGTGAAAAGAAAAGCACTCCATCACCTCGCAGCCTCGAGTGCCAGCATACCACATATAACTTTAATGTGGTCGGTATCTGTTTACAGGTCACTTAAAAGGTAACTATTTCAAAAAATGCATTCATATAAACATAAGTTTTAATGCCTTTTGTGTGAAATGCAAAAGTCGAGTCTTGAATGCCTGTGCTCGTGAAAGAACATGTATTATTTTTAGCTAGATTAAAGGGGTTAATCCTGGTCAAATTCCATTTTGAATACTTACACTCTGCCTACTTTAATTCTCCTGAATTTCAGCTGTACATTGTGTTCTGCTTGCCTTTTGCCCTAACGTGTCAGTGTTACCTAGATATGACCGCATTTCAGTAGCACACTCAATCGCGGGACTCTCCACCCCAGCCGTCTCCATGCCACGCGGCTCTGCGCTGCTCCTGTTCCCCCTTCTGACACAATTACTGCGTCCTCGTGGACCATTTCATGGGAACCTGTGAAAAGTCCCTGAACAAAACAGGCTTAGCCAGGCCTGATGTGTATCAGTGGAGGATGTTTTGCCTTTATTTTGTTCATCATTAAGATACCCAGGAAAGATACATGCTATATAAGAAGGAAGGATTATTGCTACAATATCAACAAGTAATAGTTATATCTAATGCTTTCCTTTCAACTTAACATTTTTAGTGATAAAAGGATTCTAATTAAAAATATAAACAGGTCTTTCACTTTTTGTTTTATACTTATCTTCCACATGTGCTTGTAATAATCTGCCTTCTTGCCAACATCATCTTGTAAATGAGATCCGTATCTCAAGGGTTTATCCTGGTTAAATAAACTGAATTCAATAAAACCCATCTTCAGATATTCCACATGTGAGAGTTATTACTACACTAACATGCTACTGCTGCTTCTGTTACCTAGTGTTACAGATGCATTAACTTCTCCCCTTTGCTTGAGTTATGCTCCACTGTATATCTAAGATAAGAAAATGGAGTGCCTGGAGCCTGTTCAGTGTTATCGTCTAACAAACAGTGACTTCTTTATTGAAGGAGCTCCACGAGCGATGCACGTTTTATTGAAACTAATTCAGAGGGAAAAAAAATATTTAAAGATAAATGTTGAACTAAAACCAAAGTAAGCCATGGTGTTATTTGCCCCTTTTCTCTTCCCTTCCCTCCTCTTTGGCCCCGACTGGTAAGCCTTGTGATAGCGTCGCACAGGGCTGCACAATATTTCATTGCAGCCAGAGCTCAAAGGTTACAGTGCAGTCTTGTAGCTGCACCCACTAAAGTTGGCATCAGCCTTTCCTACCCCATGAAATTCATTCATTTACAGCCTCTGTGGTGCCTGCAAGCTGGACTGTGCTCAGTGCAAACTTCAGAGCAAAACAAACAATTGTATTGGAGCTCTACTGCCTTTTTTATTTTAATTTTATTATCTTTTTCTGGATTACTTCTTCTAGCTATCTGGCTTGAACTTCCTGCCTTGTTACTGCAAAATGATCTGATTCATTGTGAGACACCGAGTCCTCGGCGTGTTTTCCTCTCAGCGTTTCTTTCTCAAAAGCACCCCCAGCCCATCTACTTATCCAAGCAGAGCTAGATACCCATTAAAAAAACACTGTGTTTCCTCCAGAATCCTTCCATTATTGTGGAAATGAGTGCAGTGGACAGCTGCGTCTTCTTCTAAAATTAGGGTACAGACCCCTCTTAGAGTGAGATCCCAGAAGAAGAGCACAAGGTAAAGAACAGTTACAACCACTCTTCCTGGGCTCCTATGGTCAAGCCTTCCTTCATCTCCATTTCTCTTTTCTTTGAGCCTCTTTTCCCTGTTTCCTTCCTAGCAAGGAATCAGCTGCGTTGCATCACAACCATCATGGAAATCTTCAGTTCAGTTTGCAGGGACACGAGCAGACTAATGGCCCAACCCTGAGCTAGACAGTTGTTTTGCTTGGCAGCGAGAGCTTGATGTCCAGAATGACTCCAAAAGATGAATTAGAAATACAGAAACAAGGCTCTCTCGACATAGCCACAAGGCAACTCTTGGCCCATCAAAAAAATAAGCAAAAAAAGATATAAAAATTATAACAGCATTGGAAATAGCAATGCTTCCTTTGCAACATTTATAGCAAGTGGGGGCCTCTCAGGGAAGATTTCCAGGAGCAGAGCCAAATTCAGAAATAAAAGCCAAGGAAAAGAAGATTTACACCTCCCTCGAGAAGATGGCCAATAAGATTTCAAGGTGGATTTTGAGACTTTGGCTGCTGAACTACATTTCTCAGATTTTTCTCTTTGATTTTAATGAGGTGAACTCATGCTTTTGTTTACTTAAATGAATTCGAATAATAATAGAAACAAATGCAAAGAAGCATCTTTCCTAAGCATCAAGGCCTGATTTCAGGGTTTCCTCTCCAACCACGCTCTCTTATTGGTTTTTGTTTGCAAAAGCACATCCTGGTGATGAGGTCAAGGACACTCTGTGCTAGGCACTGTTTAAGCCACATAGCATAAAGTCTTTGCCCCAGGGAGGTCACAATGTGTGGTTTAGGGTGGGGAATAAAAATGGAAATATAAAAAAGGAAGGAAACTAGAACTAGCACAACATTAGAGTCCAGTGTGCTCATATAAATCATACCTGAGACCCAGATGAGCATACTGTATAGAAATACAACTACTGTCACGCTCGCCTGCTTTAGTGCCCTTAGGGGGCTCTTCTTCCCATGAGCTATCTCCTGCGTTTTTCCCCAGGGATACTATCTCCTCTGTGTACTTTCTGCACCCTCGGCCACCTTTTCTTTGCTTGTTGGCTTGGGCTGACCCAGGTGCACCTTATTTCATTCACTGGTCACATGAGGAAGTGGGAGTCACAATGAATAAGTGAATAAGAATGTTAATCAGGCAATCACCTTTTTTTTCCTCATAGGCTTCATCCTTATCTTTACGTAAATACTAAATCCAACGTCAGGAAGAAAAGTTTTCGTACATCTGAAATTTAAATAAAAAAAATACATGGCAATACCTTTGTGCTTGAGACCTTTTCTGTTAAAAATGAAATTTTAATTTTTTGCCTCTATTTTCTTGCATTTCTAACCCTGGTAATTAAATACGAGAAGATCAGAAAATGTTAACTAGCTGTCATGTAAGCAGCAAAGGCTTCCTACATATAGGCCATAAGCCATAATGTGCTTTTGGAAAAGGTTCAGTAGGCGCATTGCGAGTGATACTGCTTTGAAGCATTATATCAAGCCGTATCTTTCTGGCAGAACTTAAAAGTTTTGAAGTGGAAATATCACACTGGGAATTTTCATCCAGGCTCAACAGCCTGTTAGAGGAGGAGCTGAGATCTGGAAGGCATCTCCATACCATGCCACTACTATCCTTTAAGATGCTATGCTGGGCTTGAAAGTAACAAGGTTCCAGATCAATGACTGGGGCTAAGAAACAAAATTATATGAAGACTGTGTACTAAAAATACACCTTCTTTTGTTTGAAGCTGGTCTTTCTAGATTGGGTGGTTGCTATGTCTCAAGCTGGAAGAGGCAATGATCAGTCTGTCTCTGTTCCCCCATGCCTTGCCACTCAGGACCGTGTAGACTCTGACTTCTGCCCCCCCATGGTGGTTTACTTTCCAAGCTGAAAAACTTTGCTTGTACACTCACTGCACGTGTGGAAATCTCTTCCACCCCTTCAGCCACCTTCTCCGCCATTCTTGGATGGAGGGAGGATTCACACTACTCCAGGTTCAAGGAAACCATGGGTGTATGTGGTGGTGGCATCATGATAGTCACTGGTTTGTTCTGTATGTTTTTTTTAATACTCCCTAACAACTGATTTTCTCCTTTGATTGCTACCGAGCACAGGACTGACTTTTTCATGCAACTATTGTAGCCCCAAGATCTTGTTTGAAAGTGACCTTGAAAGCAACCTGATCCTTAGCATTTTGCATTTCATTTCCAGATAATTTTCTTCCATGTGCATCACCTTATGTTTATTTACATGGAATTTCATCTGCCATTTTACTATCTGGTCACTCAGTCTTGCAAAACCCTCTGCAGTTTTTCACATCCAGCCATGAGTATGAGATGCCATCTGGAATACTGTGTCCAGCTCTGAGGTACCCAGTATAAGAGGAATATGGACCTGTTGGAGCAAGACCAGAGGAGGGACATGAAGACAATCAGAGGGCTGGAGCACCTGTCCTGTGAACACAGGCTGAGAGAGCTGGCCTTGTTCTGCCTGGAGAAAGCTCTGGGGAGACCTTAGAGCAGTTTCCAGTGCCTAAAGGGGGGCTACAAGAAATCTGGAGAGGGAATTTTTACATGGGCAGGTTGTGACAGGAAAAGGTGGAATGGCTTTAAACTGTTAGAGGGGAGATTTAGATTAGATAGCAGGAAGAAATTCTTCACTACTAGGGTGGTGATGCACTGGCACAGATTCTCCCAAGAAGTTACGACTGCCACATCACTGGAAGTGTTCAAGGTCAGGCTGGATGGGCCTTTGAGCAACCTGGTCTAGTGGAAGGTGTCCCTGCCCATGGCGGCGAGGTTGTAACTAGATGATCTTTAAGGTCCCTTCCAACCCAAACCATTCTACAGTTCTATGATTCTACGATCATCTTACTATCCTGAATAACCTAATAGCACCCCCAATGTTATCTCACTATTAAGCTTCTTTCAATATCCCATATAAATATTAAGATCAAACATTTTAGCACAGATCTGGAACTTGACTGATGACAATCCACCATGAAAGTAGACTATGTTTTCTGCTCTCAGCAATTATTAAGCAATTATTTGTGCATACAACGACCTTCTATCCCATGGTTTTTCATCCTCTTATCTAAGAGTGGCTTTTGCAGTCTTGTGGAAAGATTTTTAAGAATTCAGTAGACTGAATCAATGGAATATCCTTACATATTGGCTGACTCCTCCAGAAAAATAGGATTTAATAAGTAAGGTTTTAATAGAATTTTAATGCTAGACCTCCCTTTACAAACACCATGTTGACTTTTCCACATTACAGTATATTTATACATGTTTATTAATTCTGTTTCTCATTATTGTTTCTATTGATTTGCCTAAGTGTAGACGTCAGGATCACTGGCCTGCAGTTCCCCCAGCATCCCCTTGAACAAAGGTCTTTTTTGGTTAACACAGTAATAATTTGGTGTTAGTTGTCAACTACTCGACTTCAGTTACTGCGCGAGTTTTAAGTGTGAGTTTAAACATCACAGTTCAGTTATTTCATCCTTGGATTCCTCTACAGCCGTTGGGTAAATACCATCTGGTCCTGATGATTTGGCATTGCTCATTGTGCGTAAGGAGCCCATAACCTCTTCCACCAGCACTTCATTTAGAGACAGGTCCTCTGATGAGTCCTTCATAAATTAAGATCCTGTTGTAGGAACCTCCACAGGCTTTTCCACACCTCCTTTTTCAAAGTCTTGCATTTCTGATCTTAAACAATAATATGTGGCACTTACGCAACATTTTTAGCAGCAAAGGGTCCTAAATTTTGTTTAAAAATTTGCACAACAGTAAATTCCATTGTGAATGAAAAGCAAGAAGATGCATGAAAGTAATTTCCAAAGTCATTTAACTACCAAAGGAGCTGCTGCTAAAGTGAATCTAGATAGAGAAAAAATTTGGTACGTATAGTGACTTTATCTTGCATATGTGTCATGGACCAAATACTGCCTGTACTATGTGCAGACTATGGGATCAGTCAGCCTAGTACACAGGGTTTTCAGAGCTGACAAAATCATTGTGATTTAAAGGCTCGTTTAAGTTTTACTTACATACTTTTATTTGCTCAAGTTACACCCCTCCACGGATCAGGACTATGACAACAACTAAGCTGATGTTGCTCCATTAAAATGTCAAGAAAGCCCCTCCCTCAAAGGAAAAGAAAAAAAAATGGAAAAAAAGAAGAGTTTTTCAGCTTTCCCAAATACGTGTAGAAATGATCTGGTTTGGAGCAGTAAAGAAGGCAGTAAGTGTCAGACAGCTCATGGCCGCTTATGCAGAAGTTACTGAATTGCTCATGATAAGACAACATGGAAAAAGTGTGAATCATGAAAAAGATTTAAAACAGTTTTTAAGAACAAAGCTCTTGAAATGTTCTTCATTTTTATAACGTGAAATCACAGAAAACAACAAGATGGCTGCTAAGGAAGCAATGAATTTGTACCAAAATGTTACCCGTGCTCTCTTAGGGAGGTGCATTTATTGTGAGCAGCTTATTTTTTTAAGGACTATTTTGTACTGAGTGGTTCGTGAACATTTGTGTACATCCTGTCAGACTCGTGCAGAAAGAAATGGTGAAAATCCGATGATGTGATTTCCCAAGATTTTACTCATAGCTAAAGTCACATAACTTGGTAGGACAACAGCTTCTGTGTGTGCTAACACCGAATGCTGCCGATCGTATCACTTCTTTCAAATAATCTAAGAATTAAAGTTTCACTGAAAAGAACAGATTTTACTTTGTGGCAAATGACTCCTCCGCCATTGCACTACCAAAATGTTTCAAATGGCTGTTGCTCACTAAAGAGATGAGAGGGGAATAATCTGTCATCTGCTGGCCTGCTTTCAATGAGGCACTGAGA
The DNA here is from genome assembly GCF_037157495.1 of Lathamus discolor. Lineage (NCBI taxonomy): Eukaryota > Metazoa > Chordata > Aves > Psittaciformes > Psittacidae > Lathamus > Lathamus discolor. The sequence goes on from NC_088885.1 coordinate 111,703,145, forward strand.
CTGCATTAAAATACTCCATACAAGCAAAAAAGTGTGCTATGATCACACAGGTCATTGGCTCCGTATCACTGTTTGCACTGATACTGCTTATGGTAACTCTGCAAGATACTTCTCTGACTATAAAGTGAGGCAAAATGAAAATGATCATCGACTTCCAGAGGACTGGTTGGTGAACTTGCGTGCTGCATAATATAGTAATGTATCTTTCAGATAAGTAGCATTTGGTCTGGAAAATTGTGAAACACAGTATTTCAACACTTCTCCTCTCCTGCCAAGGGAGCTTCAGAATCACAGAAGACAGTTTATTTTGAACACATGGAAAAGATGAGGAATGTCCTCCCAGAGACAACCATCTCCATAACCTGCAGGTTGAAAGGATCTTCAGGCCTTTCCCAGTTACTAGGTATTACTTTTGTACATTAGGTGAGCATTTCTCACTTGTGCTTTTTCGTGGGGAATGGGGCGGAGAATGGAGAGACATTTAAGTGACTGAATACTTCTTCCACGTCTCCTGCAAAACAGGCTTAATGTTTTTATGACAGGTTTAAAACTGGAACAATATGATTTTGGATATGCTAAAGTTTATGGCATAAAACTAAAGGGTAAGTTACAGCAATCGATGGCAAATTACTTGTGCATAAAGATAACTCTTACCTCGCATCATAGCAAAGGAGGAAAAATGGGAAAGAATTTCATTCACAGTAGCGCTTCAGCTGAAAAATGCCTGACTTTACACTCCACCTTCATGAAATTGCTCTATCTTGATTTAGATTTTATTCTTTGGAAACTGCACTGATTTTTCAGGAAACCACAGGCACTGATAAAGGAGCAACACTTGACAAGAGGCTGGGGACTGCATATTTTTATGAGAAATACTTTGCATTGAGACATTCACGAGTATGTGTGTACATACTCTAAGAACTGTGAAGAAAGAAGTGGTGCAATGTTCTATTTTCCCTTACTACTTCGTTCAGTTTCTTAAAACTTATACAATTTATTATGCCCATTCCTGCTTTAAATTCAGCAGTGGCAAGATTTTTGTTCTCTGTTAACAGACTAGGAGAGACTGCAGAAGCCTGCTGAATGTGTGCTTTTAGCCTGAACTTAAGTAAGGTTAAAGGTAATTTCATTGTCTACATAAATGCTTTTTTAAATAGTCTTAGTAACTAATAGCTAAGCTACATGGGAATGTTTAAAAACATGTAACAACATTTTAAGTAACATATTATAGGTTTATGATAATCATGTTGAATCGTTGGTGTGGTGAACTACCCTAGTGCTATTTGCCTCAGCTACAAACACTGGTAGAGCTACACGGGGTTTCATGAGGATTGTAAAAACCAACCTGCGAAGGTGAATATAGGCAGATTTTCCACCTGGAGGTCAATGACGCTGTAAGCTAACTGCCAGTAATACCCAAATGAGGTGTCATAAAACTTGGCTGGCGACATTTGTGTGACCTGATGCCAGAAACGCACTCAGCACAAAGGTGTTCTGCAAAGTCTCCCTAGATAGCAAAATGGTACCAATGTGTTTCCAGTGAAACCTCCTGCTTAGGCAGACTACATATGAGGAGCAGAGCACACAGCCACAAAGCACTGAGTGAAGCTAAGCAAGCTGTGCCTCTATGTGCTCCATCATGCTTGGTCTGAGTGTCTGTAAGATCCAGGCCTTGGCAGTGCATTGCCCCATGCCACGGTATTTCAGTTTCTTTTTGTTCACAAAGAGCTACAGACCCCTACAGTGCTATATAAATAATATGCATTTTAACTTGCCAAGGACAAATCAAGTGTTTTAATTTCACACTCTAACTTAAGATAAGAAAATAAACACGAGCTGCTGGGGAGTTCAGTAAACTTGCTCGTGAACTGGAGGGATGGAATGGAGGAGGTGCAACAGCATGTGAAAACTTCCATTCAGTCAGAATTGGATAGAAAAGCAAATAAAAAGTTACACTGCATATGAAAAAGCCTAGGGAATGATACTGAAACTATCCGAGTATTACCAGGAATACATCTGTCATACAGGACTATTTTCTATTCCTAATCCAAAAAGCTTATAGACTCTGACTATCAAAATGCTGATTCAAGGAGAAGAAGAAAACTTCCCTGTCTTTCACTCCATTTCAGGTTCCCCTAGCAAATGTTTGTATTAAGTCTGGTGCTGAGCAGAAATGTGGTTGACGATGCTGTAGCAGTGGTAGGTTTTTAGGAGGAACTGCAGATTTATATCCTCTGACAGGGACTGTGATGCAAGAGCTCTGGCCAGGTCACAAGATATTAGAGAAACACTTATTGCATTGGCAACATTTTCTCCCTCTTTTTGGCAATACACAAGCACTTTAGAACTCTTCAAGAGAAACAACTTTTTATTTTCAATCTTGATTTTTCTCAATATTTCAAGGACACAGGGAATCATCTGGGAGCTATTCAGCAATCATAGCTTTAACATAGGGCCAGGGGCTGCATCTCCAACAAGTGAGCAATGCAGATCTGAGGAAGCAGGATACTTGGAATCATAGTTTGTGTTGGGAGGGACATTCAGAGATAATGTAGTCCAACCTCCCAGCCACAGACAGGAACATCTTTCACTAGACCAAGTTGCTCAAAGCCCTGCACAACCTGGCCTTGAACACTGCCAGGGATGGGGCATCCACAGCTTCTCTGGGCAACCTGTGCCAGTGCCTCAGCACCCCCATTGTGAAAAATGTTTTTCTTATATCCAATCTGAACCTATCATTTTCAGTTTAAAACCATTGCCCCTCGGCCAGTCACCACAGGCACTGGTAAAAAGTCTGTCCCCATCTTTCTTATAAGCCCCCTTTAGGCACTGGAAGGCTGCTCTAAGGTCTCCCTGGAGCCTTCTCTTCTTCAGACTGAACAAACCCAGCTCTCTCAGCTTTTCTTCACAGGAGAGGTGCTCCATCCCTTGATCATCTTTGTGGTACTCCTCTGGATCCACTGTAATGCCTCCATGTTTTTCTTACACTGTGAAACTCAGAGGTGGACACAGTACTGCAGTTGTGGTCTCATGAGGGTGGAGTAGCAGGGCAGAATCAGCTCCCCTCGACCTGCTGGTCACACTTGATGCAGCCCAGCACATGGCTGGCTTTCTGGGCTGCGAGTGCACACTGCTGGCTCATGTCCCGTTTTTCATTCACCAGTATCCCCATGTCCCTTTCTACAGGGCTGCTCTCAGATAATTTTTTTAATCAATCAATTAATCAATGAAATAATCAATCTTTTAATTAATTAATACTTGCTGCTGCCTAAATCTGTGTTTCTCAGAACTAAATTCTGTGGTGAGATACACAGCTGTGACACTATTGCTAGCCTAAGTGTCATTCCAGTTTTGCTTCACTAACAGATTCAAGTCAAAGCAGAGATTCATCCCTCATTTTTTTTCATAGAGATCACAAGTAACTCCATGTAATTCAGTGGACCCTGCAGACCAGGACATTAGTGGAGCAGGAGGATCAGTCCCATTGACTTCCATCATTTCACTTCTGAGATAGATTGCTGGGATCTCAGAGCCAGATCTGGTGTCCTGACACCTTGTACAATAACATTTGCCTGAGCAAGCCTGTTTCACAGTGAGCAAGCCAAAACTAATGGACGGTTTGGACTGGATTGCTTCAGAGCTGCTGTACCCATCAAACCAAGCAGGCATGCAGAGCCCCCATTTTCTTATGCATTTCAGGAACACGGTGGCTTGATCAAAAGACTGAGACTTCCAGAAGTGACGGCAGGAAGTCATGATCTGTTAACTAATAAATCCCAGGGACAGTTAAAAGTATGAGGATGTAAATTCCTCTCGAAGTGCCTTTTCATGACACTGCAGTATATCGTCCGGTCCTGCCTGTGAGTCTGCAGTAGGAGGGCTGTTCAGGAAGCAGGAACAATCTTTAAAAGCATCATCTGAACATTCCTGTTGTACAGAGTTCAGAAGAAAACTAGGGCATGAACTTTTAGGCTTTGTTTTCTTGGAGTAACCACTCTGAGAAAAGCAATAGTTTTATTCATTGGAGCTGTATTTAATCATATTATTGTGTCAGGTTTCATTAGCTCTGATTCCAGGGGATGATGCATAACACAGTAAGTTTTTAGAACTGGACAAGATTGGCTTGCAATTTGGGGAACAGATGCTATAAAATACTTTCTTTAACCACACAAAAAGGGCAAAAGTGGAAATGAGTTCATTGCCAGTCTTGCTTTTCATATTTTCTATATAATTTTTAGCAGGCTACAGATAAATTTATGCACCTAAGGGATGCACAAGTGTCTCCTTAGAAAAAGAAGTAATTGCAGGGCTATCTGCCTTGGCCGTTAGATTTAAATTGTACCTAATAGCTGGAGAAAGTGCATTTTCTCTCCTTTGTGAAGTGACAGAGCAGAAGTTGTTCCCCAGTGTTTTGTAGAACTGCACACACCCATTCACCTTACACTGATCTTAGTTTTCATATTGCATACATTTGGTATGAGCCGTCACCTAAGGGTCTTGCAGAAGCTGACTGATTTGAGTCAGCTTGAAATCATCCTTAAGAGGTAGCTGTGGACTATATAGCACAGATATATAGGGAGCACAGCCCTTCTCCCGTATGAACTTTGTCCACCCTGTTTAAAATGTTTGGTGACACCACAGAGCAGCTGAAGACAAGCAGGTATGGCTAGGAGAGCTAAACGAAGCTGTGGAAGATAAGCATGACTGGCTGCATTTGCTGCTCACCAAGTTTCTCAGCATCAGACTGGCTTTGCGTGAGAAAATGCAGACAGGACCTCTGATTTAAAGGCTCATGCAAAAGGCAGCACCAGAGCCCCACAGTCCCTGCCAGTGATGTGCTGGACCAGTTACTTATTCAGCACTGACTCAGAAGAAAGTAAAAAACACCTCCTGAGTAATCAACCCCACGTCTTGACCGATATAAGTATATAAATCCTCTGAGGTCTCCCAGGAGCTTTTTCTGCTCCTTTTCAGACATGAGGAGAATGTGTCCCTACCTGAGGAATGGTGTGTCTGAGTCCAGCAGTGGGCGGCCTGCAGGCAAGGGAATGAAGATCAGCAGGGGTACAAAGACCTGGACCAGTGCTGCAGCAGCATCCTCAGGGCATGACAGGCTTTACCGTGTTCCCAGCCTGGGCAGCAAACCCCACTGCCTCGATGGAAGACCAGCAGCAGGTCAGGAGAGGTAGATGGAGTGGCTGAAAACTCCTGTGGCTGCAAATGCTCAAAGGAGAATGTAAAGTTTCTTTACATTTTAGTAAGTCCAGAAGACAGCTGCCATGCTCTGAAGTTGGGATATTTAACCATGGGAGAGGCGAGACCCAGCACGACCCTGAGAGCAAGGAGATTTGAGGAGAAAATCTGCTACAGGGATGGCATGAATGTTGGCATCTTCTTCTCAGGTGGATTGCCTTCCTCATCCTTCCTCCCGGCTTCCTGCCTCTCCAGTCATCTCATGCCTATCAGAAGACCTGGTGGTCAGAGCACACCAAACACCTTCCCATCCACCTTGCACGATAAATGTCTTTTTTGTTTTAAATAAAAAGGGCAGGTGTCACTGTCACATTCATGTCAAACCACTTCTCCCACCAAATGAAACCGTAGTAAATGGGAGATTCATACAGTGAACATGTCTTCATTTTTATCTTTCAGAGTAAAGCTGCTTTTTTTTAGGTTTATATGGAAAACTTATAATCTAATGAAAAGAACTTAAAGAAACATGCTCTTTCTTTCATGCTCTTTCAAACACTTTCTAGCCTGTACCATCAGTAAGAATTAAAGATCTTCCATAAATAAAAACAAGCTCAGTTGTGTAGGAAAGAGGAGAAAACTTGACATTATCTCTCTAAAAAGTTGAGCTAGACATTCAAAAAAGGCTACTTGTTATATGGTCCATAAATTGGTTTTGAAAGACATTTTATCTCCCAAGAGTCTCTACAGTTTTTGTAGTCAGAATCAAGTGCTATTTTAAGAAATAACTAGGAGGCAACTGTAAAAGTGGTGTAGTTCCCTGTTCAGAGCACAAGTGCATTTTATTGAATTCTCACAATAAAAGATGAATTTATTTTCCTGTGGACCTCTTAGATGTACCATAATGATTTTTTTGTTGTTGGATTTATTTATAGAGGACTACTTCCTAAGACAAAAATGCCTTCCTGCCACTACTGCTGCTGTACTAATTCTCCGCGTGCTTTACAGATGACAGGACAAACTGGTCATGGGAGAAACACTAAGACAGTATGAATGAGACAGAAGGATACCCAATAAACGGTACAGTTTGGGTATTTACAGTTTTGGTACATTTTGTCGTAGTTTCTCCCACGGCAGAGGAATACCTACCCTCACTGGCCATGAGGGACATTACTCAGGAGGGTTAGAGATGGCGAGTACATGAGCAAACACCTCTCTTTTGGGTTGCTGCTTTGACAGCCCTCCCTCCCATTTCACTCTCACTGCCAGCAGCACTTCCATGAGAAAGTGCTAGTTCATCTGACTGCTTCAACTCCACCAAAACCACTGAGAGAGCCCACGGTGGGCGGCCAGCCTTTGTGCGGTCCCAGTGCCAGGCCAGCTCCTTTCCTGCACAGGGTTTTTTAAACTTTTATTTCTCTGAAAATCTTGCATGACTGAGCTAAAGTCCAATGAGCCCTGTACCATGTGGAAATAGAGAACTTTCAGTAGGACAAAGGAATCTTTCTGCCTCTAACCGTTGCATTTGGGGTGTTTAATTGTCTAGAAGAGCAAGACCTGAACTGGACAAGAAGCACCAGGATGCCCAGCTACTTGGAGAACAACAGGAATTTCACCACTGTCGCAGCAATAAGACCAATGATAATTATCTAAGTCACCAGTTGACCATTATGCAAAAACCACTGTATCATAGACAGTGTTTTAATGCAAGCTGTGCACTAAAAACAGGCATGCTGGTTACCCTAACAGAAATCAATCTATTCAGGCTTATGGCTTTGAGAATGTTTCCTCCATCCTCTGGTGTGCAGAGGATCCCTCTGTGAATCTGTTTCCCAATTAGAGTCACTAAACCGAAAATCGAATTCCTCCCCACCCACCCCCCCCACCCCCCCCCCGGACGCTCTGTGGATTCGTTTACTTGACTCAATCCCTTTGGCTGTTACATCGCAGTCTGAAACAGCATCTCCCAACCGCCTCACTGAGACTAACTGAATTTATTATATAATCTCATCTCCCGTTCCAAAACCCCTCAAGATCAATCTCAAAGAGCAGTCCTCTGAACTTGGCAGACAGTCGTGTGGGAAAGTCTTTAAACAAAAACAAATTTGTTTATGTACTGGGAGAAGGAGCTCCGAAGGAAGATAACACGCGCTGTGAGCCAACACTGCCCTCAGCAGCAGAGCTGGGCTGGATCTCACAGTCCCGGCGCTGCTGTAGAGCTGCAGCCCCTCCATCGCCTGCTCCTGTCGGGCAGTGAGGACCCCAGGGTGTTTCTTTCATCGGGGAAGATGTGGTGGAAGCATGAAATGAGCAGCCAAGAATGCCTGGACAGTGAAACAGTTTCACACAAGGTCATGTTGAATTTGTGGACTTTGGGGACCAATTTTTTCCCCCAAAAATTGATTCAAGTGCACAGCACCATTGGCTTCCCGTGAGAGTTAATCACAGAACTTGGGAATTCTTTTACTTGTAATCTAATCCCAGTTCTGACAGGCTACACAGTCAGATTTTCTGTAAGGAAAAAAAGCCTACACCTACTCAGGGTGCCGGCACAAGACCGATCTCCCAGTAAATTCCCACATAACCCATGTTGAAGGACTTTCAAAGCGTGTCTGTATGATCCACTACACTGAATTAGTCCTAGGGATTTAGATGATAGGTATTTTCCCAAATACGTGCATTGTTACTGTTTTTCTGGAGAGCAGATTAAAATATGCCCTCATTCTCAGAGTGGAGTTACCAAGCTGTTTCAGAGGCTGAGCTGAAGCTGCATGGGAAGCCAGCAGTGTGCATGAAGGACAGGGACGATGCATTTGTGCATTGGTGGCATGACTGAGAAAAGATGTCCATGTCCTGTGCTAGCGGGTGAACCTTTCATACAGAAACCATAACCACTGGGTGCTGGGTTGTAACACAGACCACCAATACATGAACCATGCACACACCTAGTCAGTGAGTTGAAGAGTAGGGCTGCCCAAGGTAGTTTTGCTTACTTGTATAGGGGGAGCACTGTAAGTGCTCAGGGAGTAAGCACCAACAGTAGAGGCATAATTTCCAAATGATGTGATGTTCAGAAATTAGCATAAGTAAGTATTCTAAGAGTCTAAACCAAAATGGTCAAAACAGTCAACATTCCTCTCTCAGTTGAGTATTTTCCAGAATCCATACCTTTGATTAGATTTGGCTTAAATCTTGATTGGTCTTCAGTTGTGAGAAGCTGATCTCCTTGAAGCGCTGTGCCATCTTGAAGCAACGGGTTGCCACAGAGAAAGACCTGCATGTGGCTGGCTCTTCGTGTCACTTGATGAGAACAGGTACATTTTGGTGAGAAAGCACAGAACTTTAGTGTGAGCAAAATACAGGTCCCTCCCCAGACTAGCTTCCTGGAGCTTTGGAAGGAATCTCATGCAACTGCAAAGACAGAAACAGAAGTGCCTCTGATGAGCAGTGGACAGTATGAAGGAAGGAGAAGCTCCATTGCCATCTCTTTGCTTGGAAGAAGGTGGTGCCCAAGAAAGTCCATTTTATTTGTTGTCCTGACAAGCATAACTGATTTTGGGTGCTCTGAACATTACACAGGGGAATGACACAGCCAGGCTGCCTTGACAGAAGCTGTCAAAATGTTCCAGAGTTTTCCAAGCCTCCAACCATCACTAGTCACACAGATATTCTCCAGATTGCCCCTGCATGAATGCTTCAGTTACAATCTCACAAGAAGACTTCACATGCATGTGCTAGGATCTGTTGGACAGCATCACCTGAGGATGGCACCTCTGCAAGGAAGGAGGTAGTCTAATTAATGAACAAATAAAGCTAATGAATGCGACTAGTGAATGCCACAGACAAAAGGCCCAGTGACATCTTGTGTAGTCAGTTGATCAACATATGGAACATGCACCATCACATGGAAACTAAAGGAGTGGATGGAAATCACAGTGCACCTTGAAGGCATTGCTTAGGCAACCCATCTGCTAGTGGGTGTCACAGAATGGAGCCCTTACTCCAATATGCTGCCTTCCACCATGAAGGATGATTGGTTTGTGCTCCAGACACAATAAAATGGAGCCTAGTTTCCCACTAAACTTGGAAGTTTAGTGCTTACCTTCCCTCGGGCACTAAACCCTCTGACCTGTGGGTTCTGGTGCAGCTGCACTCACAGTGCCCTTCACTACTGTGGGACCAGCATGGCTGGGGTCATGTGCAGTGCCAACTGTAGAGAGGCAAGAAAAGGTTCCTTTCCTGCGGGGCGAGGGGAAACCCAGGAGAAGGATTACGAGGGCGTGAGTCACCATGTGCCTTCTGCATGACTCTGGGGACAGGGCGGCCTCTTGTTCCGGGGCTGGGGCAAAGTCACAGCTTCGCCTGTTATTATTGTTAGTCACAACCCCAGCTATACAAAGTCCAGCAGAAACCGCACTTGCAAATGCCTCAACCTGAAATGTAAAATAAACACTCAGAAAAGAGCTGCTACTTACTTTCTCTAAACATGCCCTGAGGCCAGAGCTGCTTCCACTGAAGTCCAGTTTTGCAGTCGGCGGCCGGGGAAGTGAGATCCAGCCCTTGTTTTGGAAAGATGTTAATAATCAAATTGCAGTTTTAATTTGTCACCAAGACAGGGGTGTGATAGGACATTTTGGTTGCTGCTATAAGTACCTCTGAGGATTGCCAGGGGTTGTTGTAGGTGCTAAAGACTTTGTGACATCCTGGCATGGCAAGGAAGGGACTCTGCTACTCTGGCATATATCCTCACTACAGGGAGGTGAAGAAATCCCTCTGGTCCCCCTCCGAACGCTGAGGAGGGGCATAGCTGGGCCTGAGAAGCTGCAAGAGGAGTGGGCACAGAAAAACAGGAAGGCTGGAAGCTGTGGATCAGCTCCACATCAGTGATCTTACCAATATTTTCAGTGACTCATCTATGGCTTTTTTCTATCTGAGGTTTTTATGACATAGTCACTTCCTTCATTACCATATAAAGAGGGTGAGTTTCAACAGAAAAGGTGAAAAAGTGCTAAGTTAAGGCAGTTAGATAAAGACAAATGTTTTTAGCTTTAGCAGACTGCTGGGTGAAATCTTCTTGCACTCATGGACTTACCCAATGTCATGGACTTCGTGGCAGTAATATGCTGGTTGGTGATGGCAGAAATGGAAAATACTTACACTAGATGGTCACTTCCATGTATGCGTGACAAGCACACTTCAAATGCACCACGTCATCCACTGTGTGTCTAGTTTTAATTGCTGCGGTGTCACAGATAAAGCAACACTAACACTTTGAGTTGTTACTGGACCTCACCTGGGGAACAGGGCCATTTTCCTGCACAGAGAAAGAGAAAAGAGAGAGAAAGGGATTGTTGCTTTTCCAGGTTTCAGCTCAATAGGTGCTTGGGACAAGATCTGGGAGGCATCCAGAGGCTGGAAGCATAGAGTCACTCCCAAGCACACAGATTAGACGCAGCCTGTATATCTTTTAGCACGTTGCATATATTGAAAGTGAAGACTGGTCAACTTTGTGATTGACTCCAGATAGAGTCAACTTAAGTTTAGCCAGACTTCTTAGCTCTAGCTCAGCAATGGCTTTGCCAGATACAACCTGCTGTTTGCACAATCTCTTAGGTATTTCTGCACTCTGCTCCAAGAGGGCGTATTAGCTAATGTGCAATCCAAGGTATGTTTGCAACACTGCAACCACAAGGATAAATTTTGCTGGAGCCGGGGCATACTTAGGTGTTGCCACACAGAATTCACTAAAGCTTTGGACTCAATCCTGGAACACTGTGCTTGAACACAGGAGTACAGATGGACCCCCCTTCACAGTGCCAGCAAAGTGTCAGGGCCTCTGCAGCGCAGTTAATTCACAACCTGAATAAACTGCTTGTGGATAAGCGAGAATTCATTGTACACCCATCTAGCACCTCTCTTTTATGGGAAGATCATCACTTCTCCATAAAAGTACTTTTAAACATGAATTCTACCCTTATGAACAGCCACATTTTATATACATTTCCTTGTTGTTTGGGTTTGGTTTGGGTTGATGTTTTGTTTTCTTTTTCAGTTGTAACATGAATGTGCCTTTTGCGCATTGTACAGTACAAACTCCAAACACTGTAGGAGCTGAAGTATTTAACCAGAAGAACTGAGTTTGCTGATCACACCCAGGCAAGTAAGCGTGATACAAATACATACAGGTTATAAATCACAGCTCTTCAAAATCTAATCAGGAGAAAGGAACCTCAGTTAGTTGAAGCTTAATTTTCTGCCCTCGGGCACTGTCGTTCTGATCTCACATGTCATCTATCTGACATATTCCTGTTGGGTTCTGGACAGCTGTATGTGATGATTTACAGTTCTGTGACTGTCCACAGAAAAACAGTCTCTGTATATAAAAATATAACATCAAGAGCCTCAGAGGTAAAGGCTCTCTTCCTTTGTCCATCCAAGAGCTTTCAGAAATATTCCAGTATATCAGCTCTGAAAAATAAAGCTCACAAGCAGTTTGAAATCTTCAGTGCTCATCCATAGAGCCAATGGAGTCTGAGCCTGCAGACCCTGGGTTTCCCTGGTCTGGCACTGCCAGAGTTGGTGACCTTGACTCCTTAGCTTGCATCTACAGCAGCTGGGATTTCAAACCACTGTCTGTGTAAGGATGAAAAAAGACCACTCACACACTTTCCAAGTTCACCAAAGATGAGTGGATTCAGCCCAGTATGACCGTGTAACCCAATCTCTCACAAGACAAGACACTATGTCACAGTGACACAGTCATCATCCCCCTTGCCCTCTCTCTTGGAGCTGTGTGACTCCAGCAGTTTCTGCAAAGACCAGACATTTACGACTGTGATGATGACGCTGCATGCGTGACTTCTTTGATGAGCATTTAATGATATCCTTTGTAGTCACTAACAACCTGACTGAGGATTATTTGCCCACAACTCAAGTACACACCCCTTATGGCTGAAAAATAAAGACACTACAGATCCTGGCTAACGGGTTGAACTGGGAACAAAGTACCAGTTACAGGAACATGTCATAAAAACAATGTTAAAGGTAAAGCAAAATTTCAGTGCAGTTGTGACAACATCCACGGTTGCATCCCTTGATATAGCTGTGAAAGGAGTTAAAAATGGAAAAGGAGGGGAGCAGGAGGTGGTCCTATGCAGTCGACACTACCTAAGTGGTCATCATCAGTCTCTGCAATTTTCTCTTTGCTTTGTTTTCTGTAAAGATTTGCTCATATACCCATTGCTTCTTGCGGTGAGGACAAAGTTAAGGGGAGAAGACATGAGCCAGCTTTCCTTGGCAGCCCAGGGCATGCCACCACCTGTTTGCAGCAAGATAGTGGTTTTAATTCCTTCTGTTTACCCTCACCACTGTTCCCATCCCCATAGGAAAAATAAAATAAATGCCTTTGTTATTTACAGTCTGCACTGAGGGCCGTCACCAAGGTTGACTGTGGGTTTACGGTTGCCAGCAAGCCTCCCTGCTCCAGCAGGTGCCAGGCACCCTGAATTACTCCCATCACGCCCTGCTCGGTGGGGCAGTGAGTAAGCTGATGAATTCTGCTTATTTCGTCTGGGAGGCGACTGCCTCCCCCTCTCCACCAGGAACATCCCACGTATAATAAAGGTTTATAGTCAACCCCAGCAAGACTTCAAACTCATTCCTTTCAGATTCATTCATGACGAGGGTGGGGATGCTAGACTGTTCAGCAATGTTTAACTCAACAAATACTAAAATCTCCAGAGCAATGGCTCTTTATCACCCCTGCTTTCTTTAGATACAAAATCAAAGCTCTAGGAAGCATGTCCTGTCAGCTTATGGTTACCAGAGCTGAAACTGCATGTTAGGTACTTGGTACAATCCAAGCTAGGAAATACATGCTGTATGGTTTAAAAGTATTGCCTCTGCCACCTAGCAAACTTGGGGAACTAAGGAGCAGGCATATCACAACAAAGTCTAAGTCCCACCCTGTGATATATGAAGAGAATTGTAGCCTAAAAGACATAGGAAGTGCTTGCCAGAAGTAGTATGTTGAGTCTCGTGTATTATAATTAAAGAAAAATGTGGAACAACTGTGGAGAGTGCAGGAAAAAGAATGGTCAGAGATCCTGAAAACATGGATCAGCAAAGGAAAGCTGCTTGAACTGAAGGGGAAAAAAGATTGGGGAGGAGAGAAAAAAGGGCAACGATCTTCAAATACCCGCTGAGAGAGTCTGTAAGGTCTCAGTCACGAAAGATCTCTCAAGTTAGACAACATCTGTCAGCAAACTTCACAACTCTGCAAAAGAGAAGCAGTGTGCCATCAGCCAGGCTTTCAGGTGACAACCTTCCTTTTCAATCAGAGTAAAAGAGCACACACTAGACCTACTGCAAGGTCCTGCGGGGCAAGAGGGACAGAGAGAAACAAAGTAAAACTCAGTAGAAGTGATCCCATCTTAACACGGAAAGCAAGGCAGCCTTTACACCTGAGAATAGCCTCATGTCCCACCCCACAAGGTGAGCAGCCATCTGGAGGCATGTTAAGGAGAGTGCTGTTTAAATATAATACTCAAGCAACAACATTTAATACGCCTTGAGCAACAACTCAATACATCAAACTCAAGCATGTGTATCTTGCAGCTCTGAACCATTAAGCCACAGTGAGAGCCATTATTGCCTATTACCAGCTATAAAAAGGAATATTTTACTTCTTTGAACCAAACATCAGTTTAAGACTGTCTCCTTGCATCTGAGCAAGAGCACAGACTCTTCATCGCAGAGGACCATTTCCTGTATCCTCCAAAGAGGACTCGCATCCCTTAAGGTCAGTGAGATAGTCAAACAAACCTTTGAGCTATCCTGCTTCACACAGCTGGCATCTGTGGTGTGATCAATTTCTTCAAATGCAACTTTGGAGATGACAAGCAGCAGCAGAACAGGTTAGAGATAAGTGAAACACTTGTGCTAATGTCAGAAGGTCTGGATGGAAAAGGACTGCACGGAACTGAAACTAAACTTTTCATAACCATTTTCAGAATTCCCTACTTTTGACTACTCACACGAACACCAAAGAGCATGGCTCTCTCTGGTATGGACTCTCCAGGATTTTGTAATCTGGAAAGTCCAGCCAGGCAAACAGGGATTCAAACAGCCCACATTAAAGGAAATGAGGGGTGAGTGGGTGTCTTGTACTATTTTATATGTTTTAACTGGAAAACAGATTCACAGCTTCTGAAAATGAATTTTATGGGGAATTGTTGACAATTCTGTTTTTGAAGCCCAGAAATAGCTGGTATCAGTGTTTTCCCCTTCCTGAAACTGACCTTTATTTTATCCTAAGATACTTCTGCATATTTGATACAAAAAAAATAATGAATCATGAATAGCATCATGGTTTGTGCTAGCACACTGCAAGACCCCAGCACATTTATAGTCTCAAAACTTATTAATTACACACATCAGGCATAACTGCAAAACACCAATTTAACCTTCCAAAGAATTCTGGAGCTCTGAAATTTCGGCTTCTGGAGTGGAATACAAGGAAGACTTTGAAGATGTGCCATGAGATAGTCACCTACCCCAAAACTCTCATGAGTTGACGGAACTGAACTGAGATGTGAGAGAGAACCATATCCCGAAACTTTACCTGCACCAGGTTTCTTGAGGTCTTGAACCTGATTCTACCAACTCCTAGGAGAGGACCCTAAGGAAGACATGAGCTGTACTCTTGACAAAAAAGTCACTGGAATGGACACATGTCTGCAAAATACTTCAGGCTATCTGAATCAAGGGAAGGGTGTCATTAGGGAATTAACTTTGTTCCGGTGGGAATATCTTCACTACAAAAAGACAAACAAACCAAATTGCCTGAAGAATTAGTGAAATGGAAAAATATCACTTGACACCCACTGGGGAACCTTCAAAACAATTCCCTTAACATAAGCTGGACTTGCACCAGCCTCCCCAGTGTGTTCGTGAAGGGCCACGTAGGAAGGGGCCAGGCAGTAACGAAAAATCTGCTGACAGGTTTGGGGAGCTCTGTACCAGGAGCAGTAGGATGTGGTATCAAGTCTCTTATATGACAAACGTGCTCAGTGCCATGCAGGCTTGCAAGATGAAAGGCTGTCTTAGGCACTCTCTCATTTATGTACTTTCAATTGCTTTTAACTTTACAGTGCATTTTAAAATAGTAGTTTGCAACTCATGGAAAGGGAAAAAAAGCTAATTTCTACGGAAATTGGCAGCTGTGCAAGAAGGAGAAAGCATCACCCACCCTACCCTGCATTGCTTCGTACCTGGCTCTGGGAAGATCCTGGCTCATTCCAAAGAGAAGAGTCAGTGCATGCAACATTACCCAGCAGAGCTTCTCAAGCGGAGCCAGGGAGAGCAGTCCAGCACGGACCTTTAAAGTGAGAAATGATGCTGCTTTATTTTTTTCAGGACAGCCATGGAGTTTGTTAATTGTCATTTGCAGAGCATCAGGAAACCATTTCTGCCAAACTAATCAGCAGCTATCACCCAGTGTCGAGGGATACCTCTAGACTCCTGTGGACTTGGCACCTTCCAGCCTGGTTTGTCAGATCCCATAAATTTAAAAGAAATTAAAAAAAAAGAAAAAGAAAAATACAATAATGCCCTACTGAACTTTTCTGTTTTGCTGTTCTTGTAACATATATGAAAC
Organism: Lathamus discolor; assembly: GCF_037157495.1. Taxonomy (NCBI): domain Eukaryota; kingdom Metazoa; phylum Chordata; class Aves; order Psittaciformes; family Psittacidae; genus Lathamus; species Lathamus discolor. The sequence goes on from NC_088885.1 coordinate 111,718,992, forward strand.
AGATCTGACAGGAGAGTTTCCTTCAGCTCATATCTCAGCAGTAAGTAGGGGTATGAGCATTTTTCTTTCTTTTTTTCTACAATGTTTACTAAAAATAACTCCTTTAAGACTGTGGAGGGAGATTTCCAGCCGTGTAAGTTCAGATGTGCCTGTGTTCATTCAGAAGGTTGATCTGGATTTAATATGTACAGCCCTGTCAATACCGTGTTAAGCCCTCTGGCACCAGAGGGTCCAGGCAGTCTCTCTGCATTGTGTCCCAACCCCAAGCATCAAGAGGGACGTAATCCATCACATCAGCTCTTGAACCAAAACTGCTGCATTATATTCTCTCAAAATGGGCCCATTAACCTATCAAAAAGCCTTTAAGAAGGGGTGTAATGTTGTCAGTTATTGTTCACAAGGAGGAGAAGTGAAGATAATTCTTATTTTGCCAATCGATTCATGCAAAACCAATTGCAGTTTGTGTTGCTCTAATTGATTTAACCCATTTTCTATTCTGTGAAAATTCCAGGGTAGGGTGTTCACACACACATACAAAGGGTAATGCCATTTCCCCAGAGCAGATTACAGAGAGAGCCTGCTCCTAGCCCACCACAGCAGTGCAGAACTGAGTCAATGAAGAGTAGAGTGCATTCCCCAGGAGGACAAGAAACACCAAAGGGGATGGCAAAAGTGGCAAAGGCAGTGCTGTCCATTACAAAAAGCAATGGATACGGTAGTGTTGGTCTGCATCTCACTGTGAGGTGCTTCCACGCATCAACAACTAGTTAGAGGTACCTTGAGCTAGGTAACATTTTGTTTCCGCTAAGTTAGGATGGAGAGTCCAATAGCCTCCAATAACCTAGTCATCCTCTTTGCAAGCAGGATGACTCCCTGGCACTCAAAACAGTTCTCCATTGGGAGCTAATTGCTACAAGTAAGAATAGCAGTTTGCTAAGCTTCACTGAAACAAAGCCAAAGGGCTCCAAATCAGACAAGCCTGATTGCAAAAAGTTCAGAAACTTTCCTGCACTGTTTATGAAGTGGAAGTATACTCTGTGAACCCCTGTTTTGGTGGAGATCTGTAAGAAGAGTTAACTGTGATGGTGACACTCCTTATGAGTACTCAAGAGAGGGAGCATCCCTATAACTTAAATCCTCAATGTGATGAGATAGAGAACCTTAGGAGAAAACCCCTCCTTAATCAAGGACAACAGTCCTCCTAAATTAGCCACCCAAATGAAGTGCCTGCCATTAAGCATGTGCATACTTGTCATCTGCACCTTCAGAAGTAAGCCAGGGCCCTCTGAAAGTTTGCCAGTGCTGGCTGTGGTATGATAAGAGCACGGATGTGCCTGGGCCACCTTTCCACAAGCACAGAAGAGCTGTTCTGTGCCATGCTGAGGGATAGCACAGCCATTTCCATGTTCCTACACATTCCTAGCAGAAAGACCCTGCGTTTGCTCTTCTCCTTGCCAACATCACCTTCTGCTGCACCCAGACCCTCATCAGCTCTGTGTCCCACAGAGAAAACCTGAGCTCCACCGGGTCATTTTGGACAACCCAGAGATGCATCTTGGAAATGGAGGTGACACGGTCGAGTCTCTCCCACTTTGTTTCCATTGGTGCACCATACTGCACAACCTCTTCCCAAGTGACAACCCAGACACTGCCATGACCAGAAGAGTGCAAGACACAGCCTACACTATCAAAAATAAAGTCCTGTCCCTTCTTGTGACTGCCACCAGACCTCCTGGTGAGTCATTCTTTTCGTTGCTGAAAATACCCATCGCTAGGTTCATTCTGTTCTGATGACTTGCACTCTTCAGAAAGGATGCTGCTCCAAAAATAATAGGACTGATTCCTCCTCTAATATTTGCAGTCTTGCAAGCTGTTTTCTCAGTTTAAACACTGGAGCAGTAAAAATACGTTCATCTTGCACTTCCCCCCAAAGCTGCTTGTACTGAGCACTGCTGGAGGCCTCCTGGGCTGCTGAAGGGCAGATCAGACCTACTGGAGCAAGACTTCTCTCCATCCCTGTATCGCTATGCTCTTCCTTGCCCATGCTGCCATCACAGAGGACTGCATTTTACTCTTTTTCTTTCCTTTTTAATTCTAGCAAAAGACAAAAAAAAAATTGCTTCCCTGAGATATTTCCATTTGCTGTGGAAAAGCGCTAGAAATACACACATTAGGAAAATGAAAGCTGGGAATCTCTTTAAATTCATAGCTCCCTCAGATGAGTGGGGCCGGTGGCTGCAGACTGCATGGAGCCTAAAGGCCAGCTCTGTACAAAAGGGCAGAGGCAGTTCCTGTATGCACTCCATAACAGCATGACACATCGCAGGGCTTTTGGACAAAGGGATGTATTTTTTATGTGAAATTGTTCCTTAGCTGTATATTTCTTTGTCCTCTGCCCATGGGAATAATGATATCAGGCCAAGAATGAAAGACCCCTTTAAATTTCTCCATGCAAATAGGCTTGCTGTTAGTATTTCTTCCTGACTGGAGAGGCTGACAGGTTGAGGCAATGCTAAACCCTTCACGGTAATGAAGAAGGGTACGTGAAATCCAAATGCTTCTAAACACACACAAATACACACTGTATTGAGAGCCACCCTTTCCAAAATGGGAGAGGTTTGCAGGTAAAATATACTTCAGTAATTCCTCCCTGTCCTATAAACTGAATTGATAAGATTTAAGCTAACATTTCATCTTGACATTGCTAATACATGTGTGCGAGCGTTCAGTTTACACTTTCAATACAGTCTGTCAGATTAGATCTGTATACCTGCTACCGAATAACAAGGGTACTATTGATTTTTCGTTATTTTCAAGTATTTGTTTTCTTCAGTTGAGCACATTCTATTTATTTTGGCACAGGTAACAGAGAAACCAAGGCAAAAGACTTAACCTCTTTTCATAAAGATTTAAGGTTTGACAGGCATCAGGGCTTTGCCTGATTGTTTGTTCCCATGGTGGTTTGTAACAGAGTATTGTCCTGCTTATTGCTTTATTCACTCAGTGCAGGAACACGCAGAGGGGGTATGCAGGATATGCAGAAATAGATTTCTTCAAGAAAGGCTTGCAAAGTACCTGAATTGTGGGCATCTTGTGATCCTGCCACTCAGTTCTGAGGCTCGGTCAGGTATCCTCCAGACATCCTCCATCCTGAGTGTCATCCTGCTTTATACTGCAAATGCACCTACAGCAAAGTGCAGAAGCAACTGATAGAATTGTTTATGCTCAGTAGGAGTTTACCTGTACCTGTTTCCAGGTGAATTTAAATAAAAAATCCCAAGCCTCTTTGTTGTTTTCTGATAAACCCTATGATCTGACAATTAAATATTCTTCTAGCAGAGAGTATTAATATGTGATGCAGTTGATTTCAGCAACTTTCCTGCAGTCTGGGAGCAGGCAGGCTCTGTTCACGCCAGACCTTTTTGGGCTTTCCGTGCTCAGGGGCAATGGGGACCTCCTGAAGGATACAGCAGCCTGGTGCCCTGTGTCCTGCTGCATCAAACAATTTAATAGCACTATTATCTGTGGGTATATCTTTAGTTACTACTGATGACCCCGTGCATATTGTATATTCGGAATTAAGTGTAAACTGCATATAAATACGTATATTTGAAAAGTCTTAACTGCGCTGTTTTCTCCCTCCTCCGTGCGTATGTGCAGTGATGTGCTCCTATACTGGCATCTAGTGGGGAGTGCACGGGAGATGGGCAAATAAAGAGGGCAGGCTGCACTAACACTCACACCACGGAATACCTGCGGTGCTTTCTTTTTTCTCTGGTTCTGAGAAAGCCCTTCTGGATTAGCACATTTTTAGCAGGCTTTGTGCGTGGTGCTGCTATTGCATCCTTCCCCCTCGGTCAGGCAGGAGCTCCTGCTCAAGCTTACATCACTCCTGCAGAAGACTTGGCCATGCCAAGTTCTCTGCTCTCTGTCCATCCACCTGGGACTGCAACCTCCTCTGTACAAGCTGGGATCCCTACCTGTGATCCCCTCCTATGTTTCCCTGCAAGAATCTCCCATAGTAACCCATCTGCATTTCCTCCTCCGGGTCTCCCTGCCTTGACCTGGGCCTGACAGGTCTCTCCGGAAAGCCGGCAACCACTGGCGTTGCTTCCTGCCTTGTACCTCATGCTCCTGCTTTGGCCTCAGAGGAAAGGGCTGCTCTTACCCACCAAAGGACTTCCTCCACCAATTCCCATCATCCTCAGGAATCTCATGTCCCACAATTGTCCTGTTTTAGCTGAAACAGCAAAAAGCTCAACCTACCACTTCTCCCAAGGTCCACCCTGTGTCATTACAGCATCTGAAAGGAAACATTGAAAAGACATGAGTTCTTGCCAAAAAGCATTTATCTTCTTCTTACCACCAATACAGAAAGGACAACTATCCTGAGGAGCCGCCAAAGTTGGTCTCAAATGCTGCAATCCAAACCAGACCTCCTGGGCATCCCAGTATAGTCTTATTAGTTACGGGTAGATAAATTACTGCTCCGGTCTGAACTTCTTGCTCTAGTCACCCTGGCTTGTATCACAGTAGTTAAGGCAAATATTTTCAAGCTCAGCTCCTTCCAGCAGGGAACTGGATGATGGGTGAATTGCCAGTCCTGCAGGAGAGCTGCTCACCAGAGTTGTGTTTCCTGTGCATGGCATTACACACTGCAGTATATACACACTTCTAAATTATAGGGGCAACCTGCCCAATCCTTAGGCTTGTTTCTTTCTCACCAGGGCTTCCCTAAACTTCTCTCACTCACACTAAGAGTTTAGTGAGAGGGTGAGGTCTTTCCTTTGCTTTACCCATTCGTTTTCCATTGTGGATGAAGTCTTTGCTTCCATCTTGAAGGAAACTTAGTGTTGGTGACGTTGGTCCTCCATACCATGTGTCCTGTAACCATGATTTACAACCCGTTTCTAGCCACACCATGATTCAGCGGACTCTTCTGTTGAGCAGTTGATGCGAATGCTAAACCTATTCAAGGCTAGCAGCATTTCTGTGATTCACTCAACTTGAGGAAACACTGGAAATTTATTAGGATGTTTTTACAGTCCCGGAAATTGCTATGGGACTCTGTCACTAAGAAAAGCACAGCAATGGTTCACAGTTTTATTGAGCTTTTTCATATGCACTAAGTAAAGTAAGCCTTTGTCATTTATCCAGTTTTAAATTCAAACTCTGTCCTGGGCTGAGACTTTGTGAGACTTCCTGGTCCTGCAATTTCAACATAAGCTTCACTGATATTTGGTGCTTTCTGTAAGCTTTGGCTCTTGGAGTCACTTGATTTGGCTACCTGAAAACCTCAGCTTTATGAAGAAACCAAAAAATGTCTATTGCAACTGTGAATACCAGCCACAAAACGTTAACTGTGAAGCTGCTCACATGCCAGATGGCAAAGAAAAGCTACACCTTGTGTTTAAGTTTCAGGATGTTTTTACACCACTGATCTCAGCTTATGATTTCAGAATCTCTGAGTGCTGTTGGGGATAATTACCTGGAAGAAAGGGGAGGGGGACAAGAAGCCATTTACAGCTCTTTGTTCCTCTGTTTGCAATAGCCTCGACGGAGCAGCACACCCAGGTGGTCAACAAGTTTGGCCTAATGTTTTCCCTTCAGACACAATCCTTGCCAGCCCACAGAGGCAGAGGTCAGCAAAGCCAGTTACTGTGCCCTCACCGCAATGCGCGATGCAGGACTCCTCTTCCCAGGTGGTTGCCAGAGCAGCCACAGCCAGGTGACAAGTGTTGGCATTGAGGTAGATATTTATTAATTTATTATTTTTTAAAAGAAAAGCCTGAATGATTTATGCAGATGGCTGCACCCAAGCCACAGATATTACCTGGAAGTCCACCAGTAGGCTTTCACCTTTATCTCTGTTTCTGCCCCCATAGCATTTTGCTGGGTGTCAGTCAGACAAGAGGCAGCTGCAGGGAGCTGTGAGCAGTGGCCATGTTGCAGGAAACAAGACAAGGAGAAGGCAAAGCACCCTTAGCACGACTGCGAATTACATTATTAACAATACTGAGTCAACCAAGTGCTCAGGAGCAAGTGGTGAAACATATATCGGTTCTGGGAAGGGCATTCTTTCTGGTGACTGTTCCCTTTCCAAAACACTGTGCAAAATGTTCTTCATAGTAGCTAGTATTGTGCTCTATTTTGGATTTGGTGTGAGAATAATGTTGATAACACACTGATGTTTTAGCTATTACAGTCCTTATTGGTCCCCACTGTAGGGCACAAAGTGTTCAAGGTAGCAACAGGTTTGATTGGAACGTGCTAAATTGAATTGATACTTGTTCTTGCTCCTGTGCTTGCCTGCCCCTCTGTATATTAGAGTCTAGTGCTCATTAGTGGCTGCTTTTTGCTTTCACTGCTTGCTGTAGTGCTGTACTGCTGATCTTCCTACTCTCCTGTGCCTGGGAACATTTTTATAACAGCAATGGCCATGTGCCTGGGCTGGCTGATGGCCATGGCATCGCTGTGTTTTGTGCCACTGTACTGGGCAGGCTGGAACTCCAACAGGGACTTGAGTCACAGGGACAGTGACCTGTGGATGAGTCCATGTGGGAGCAGGACACACAGAAGTATTCCTGGCTGTGGATAAGAGCAGAAGCAAGGGGAGTGAGTGAGCAGCTGCGTGGTTCTGAGTTACTGGCTGGGCTTAAACCATGACAACAGAGCAGGTACACCCCTAGGAAGACTGCAGCCATGGGTAAGGACATGTTGGAACAGGTTTACTTTTGGAAGGACTGTAGCTGTGGGTTAGGTCACACAGGTATCTCTCTGAAGGCATTGTGGCCGATTGAGGTGATGCTGGAGCAGGTGCACCACAAAGCAACTGTTGCTGTGGATCAGCCTGTGCCAAAGTAGGTACACCCCTGAAGAGACTGTGGCTCCTAGATAAGGCTCCACTTGGAGCAGGTACACACCTAAGGAACTGCAGTCTGTGGACAAGTCCAAGCCAGAGCAAGGGTTGGAGTTCATTACAATGTTAAACCCTATGTTCTGGTCCAAAGGGATCAGGGGTGGATATTATAATGGAAATACCTATAAATTGTTGGAACCCATCATTTGGATTGTATGTTATAGGAATTACTATAGCAGGAACTATATGAACCAATGGAGGACAACCCTTACAGAAAGCAGTGGAAGTGCAGCAAGTGACCCAACTTGAGCTGGCTTTGGTGCCCACTAACTTCATGCAACACATCATCTCTCCTGTTCTGAGTGACCACCAGAACAGATGCAGCCCAAAGTCATGGACTAAATGAACTCAGTGGGCATTTTGTGGACATTTATAGACATTTTACAGGCATTTCACAGAGGTGCTCCATAGACTAACAATGATATATGTGTATTGTTGCAAAGGATGGAAAAGGGTATGGTAGTTAATGAGTTTGTATTGGACAGTGTAGGACCTGAATAGTACATAAATGGTATGGAATAAGAGGAGGTGCTGGGTTTGGTTGCAGTAGAGTTGACTTTCTTCATAGTAGCTAGGAGAAAGCTACGTTTTGGATTTGGGTGGAAAACAATGTTGATAATACAGAGATGTTTTCGTTATTGCTGAATGGTGCTTACACAGAGTCAAGGCGTTTTCTGCTCCTCACACCACTCCAACACTGAGCAGGCTGAGGCTGCCCAAGAAGTTGGGATGGGACAGAGCCAGGACAGCTGACCCCAGCTGACCACAGGGATATTCCAGACCATATGTTGTCATGATCAGCGTACAGAGCTGGGGGGAGAAGAAGGAAAAGGGTAAATCAAAGTGATGACATTTGTCCTCCCACGTAACTGTTACATGTGACGGAGATGGCTAAACCTACCTGTCAATGGGAAATGGTGAGTGAATTCCTGGTTTTGTTTTCCTTGCATTCATGTCTTTTGCCTTACCTGTTAAACTGTCTTTATCTCAACCCACGAGTTTTCTCACCTTCTGATTCTCTTCCCCCATCTCACTTTGATCGAGTGGAGTGGCTGTGTGGTGTTTAGCTGCCAGCTGGTGTTAAACCATGAGTGCTCATAGCAGCGATATGAGGGCCAGTAGCTCTTTTGTTAAACCAAAGATTTCTTCTAAAGCAGTACATAGTAGGACCATAGCCTTGGCTTAAAGCACTGGCTGTAATTTCGTGCAAGATGCAACAAATAGGTGTTACTCACAAAGGGAGGGAGAGCAGCAAAGGTTGCCCTTTGGATAGTTATGACTTGAACTTTGTGGCTGTGAATTCTTCAGACTGGGATTTTTAAACAGCCTTACGTCTTTGGACTTACAAACCCCTGGTTTTCCCTTAGCAATTTGTACAATATTCATAACCTTCCAAACCCTTTACTCACATCTGTGGGTGCTTACTGCAACAGGGAACCATGTTGTGTCCTGCAGAAACAAGCCTGCTTGGTTTTTAGGTGTATGGTTTATTTTCCAAATAGCATAAAATCTTCTCAGTTGCTGATAGAGAGAAGCCATAGTCAAAAAAAAGACTGATGGATTGGAGCTTAAATAAAAAAACAGCCTTTAGATATACCATGCGTTATTGTTCACACAACATTCAGTTATGAAGTCTTCATTGTGTACCAATTCAACTACATACTTGCTAAACATTCTTGAGTCAGCAACACAAGCAGGACTGCCTTGTTCCACCCTTACGATGGGTTTTTAGAAATAAAGTAAAATCAATAACCATGACAGGGCTCCCTCAGTGGACAGACATCCAGCATGCCATGGAGTTGTCTCTACCAAGAAGCATTTCCCCAGGCTTCAGGGAAGTCATAAACTATGTAGGAGGAATGAGGGTCACAAAGCTCTCCCAGCCAGCTACATCACTGCTTGTGAGCAGGTTCAAGAAAGCCAGCAGCAGAGCACCTTGTTCAGTTGTGGACAGACTGGGTAGAGAAAGAAGGAATCAGAAGATAATGGGTAAGAGTGGAGAAGTTAAAACTCTTCATGCTTTCTAAACACTGGATTTGGGAATACACTGTATGTACATGTGTTGCTTACGGTATAACAATCTTGTTTCCAAAGCTTATAGAGACAGTCATCCATTATGTTGAAGGAAATTCCAAAGAAGGACCAACCTTCTTTGAAGAACCATTCTACCTGAAGAGCCTTTGCTGCGGAGCTGCACCAGTTAAGGCTGTTTAACATCTCTTACCAATACTGCTATGCTGCCTTGGTGATTGCACCCCATCATCAGCAGTGCCATGCACCAAAGGTTGGCCAAGTGCTTGACAAGGGGGCACAACATAAAATAGACATAGACTGGGGCAGCCACAAGGTTTAAGACTGACCAGTCTGCCTTTCTGATTTTAAAAGTAGAAAGGGTTTAATTATATATGTATACATATATAGTATACATATATATGCATAAATCGTTCATAATTGCTTTGTGGCTGGGAAGAGGATTGTGCTCACACCAACAAGCACCCAGTCAAGGGGAGTCCAGCAGAAACAAGTCTCTGTACAGGTTAAAATTACAGTGGAAATGCGCAGCCCTGTTCCGTGAAGCCTGACTTACCACATACAACAGCCTTTTCAGGCGGAGAGCAATGCTTGTGACAGTCCCTTCCTCCAGCTGCCTCCACCTTTGCCCCTCAGGCTCCCCACTCTTCTCCTTGGGTAAGTGTCTGTGCCCACCTCTCTCCACAGCTGATCCCTCCTCTCATATAATCAGCATTAGCTCACTAATTAGATAATCATAGAACCATAGAATTATTCAAGTTGGAAAAGACCTTTAAGATCATCAAGTCCAACTGTTAACCCAGCACTGTCAAATCCACCACTAAACCATGTCACTAAGCACCACATCTATATGTCTTTTGAATACCTCCAGGGATGGTCATTCGGATACTTCCCTGGGCAGCCTGTTCTGATGATTGACAACCCTTTCAGTGAAGACATTTTTCCTAATATCAAACCAAATGGCTTGTACTAGAAGGCAGCTTGGTCATCTATGTTTAAAGAAAGCCATTGAGTTGGGCACATAACTTGCATCCAAATAAACAGCCTGCTTTTCAAGAACTACTAAGCATCACCTATACATCCTGTTTATATCCAGTATATACATACATATGTATACACCGTGTGTATATCCTGTTTGATTTCAGTGGAGCTGTAGGTTGCTCCTCACTTTTGCAAGTCAGGTCCTTGGGCACCTAAGAACATATTTGGAAAACTGACTTCAGGCTTTTTTTTTCTTTTTGTTTTAATCTTGGCCATAAATTCTATCACTTATGAGTCAAAACCCCATCTGCTCCAAATTTGCACTTGATTTTGTGCACAAATAGAGTTCACACATGTAAGTCCTGTCATTTGTGTGCTCCCAGAGGCAGCGCATAAATTACCTATGCACAAAACAAGAGGTCAGTCGGCTTTACCTCGTGCACCGCCGGGTAAGTGCACATCAAAGGGCATATTGTGTTCTTGGAATGAGAATAAGGAGTCCTGGCGTGGGTCACCCCCTCCAAGCAGAAACGCTGCTTTTCTTGGGCACAAATAAAACCCCTAACAACTTAAAAACCTGCCAGAATTAATCAGGCAGTGGAAGGTTCAGAAGGAGTCAGGGTCTGGGTTAGCATTAACAGCTAGCACCACAGATTTCACAGAGCTGTTTGAAACCTGGGTTTGACCTTAGAACAGACAGTAGTAAGTCTTCATTAGAACTGATGCCCATTTTATGACATGGCTGTGAGAAGCAGTGTTAAATATGACATTAAAATACTTCTATCTATCTGATCAGTATAAATGGAAGTAAGAAATTCAAAGCCTGTTAGATGGAAACTATCAAACCCCGTAGAAACCACAGGGTTAACTCAGATCAGCCAACATGAAGTTAAATACCAAGTGCTCCTTTGCAAAAGTACTAACTGCGTAAGTGTGTTCCGCAGCATGGTATTTCACATGACTCCTTTGGGCCCTCTTCTAGGTGAACTTCTGATGGAAGGCAAGTGCTTCAAAAAAGCGGGCACGTCACTTTGACTGCTTTATACTCCAGACATCATCTGTACAAAAAGAAGGATCTTGGTAAGAAGCGAGGGAGGAAAGACACTGACTGAGTGAATCTTCCCCAGATAAATAAATTAAAAACATAGTAACACACAATGACTACCACAGCTTGTAAATTAAGGGAGTAACGGGTGCACAGCGAGGCTCTGATATATAGCCTGGAGGAGGAACAACTTCATCTGAACTACAAACAATTCATTTCAAAAAAGAAATACTTTGAAGAAAAACATTGCCTCCAGACCAGCTTATGAATCATAGAATCACAGAAGCATAGAATGGCTTGGATTGGAAGGGACCGCAAAGATCATCTAGTTCCAACCCCTCTGCCATGGGCAGAGACATAAAGCATACCAAAAGGCAATCCTGGTATTCCATTAGCAACATAAACTGCTGGAACTGTCCCCCAAGTCTGGCATAGAAGTCAATGGGTTTGACAGCTCAAGTTAACCACTATAGTGGACAAGCGTGGCTCAGGACAGCATGCTACACTGCCCCAGGAAATACAGTGCCCTCCACAGGTATCTGAAATAGCTGCAAATGCTGCTCAGGTCAGCACCTGCTCTGAGCTCTACGGTGCAGGTAGAGGGTGACAGCCTGCACCATACTTCTGCTGTTGGAATCTGGCAATCCTGACCATCAGCTAGCATCTCCATGGAGTATATCTCCGAACTGAGACATCTCAGCTTTGCCAGAGCCACCTGGTTGTCTCTGAGCAGTGATACCCTGTGAGATGCATGTGCACCCAGAGTCATTTGACCTTGTGGGCCACGAGAAGAGGGAAAGAATTTGCTTTGTCTTAATTTTGTTTGCCCTTCTGTTCCCAAGGCCAAAGACAAAGCCATTACCATTAAGCCAACCTAGCAGGACCCTTTTGGTGACCCCATGGAAATGTGAGTCACAGCTTCAGCATGCAATGTCTCACACTTAGAAAGCATGCCGACAACAGGGCTATAGCTCTACCAGAATAAAGAAGGAGAGGAAATGAGTGTAATATCTTTTCCTCCAAACTGGCCACAGTGAGCTGGTAAAAGTAACAGTAAGATTCCTGGAGTGGTCACAGGAGGCTAGGCATGGACCTGAAGGCCTCCAAGAAGAAATCAGTTTCTGTATGTCTTTTCTGAAAGCAACTTTTCATCTCCCTGTTTCACAGATGTTCCCATTTCCAAAATCCTGGGGATTTATTTTCTTTTTTTTCTTTTTTTCCCTTTTCCATAAGAATAACAGCAGTCCCATTTGTAGTTTCCTGTTACATTTTATACTTGTTACTTCTAAAAGATAGGGCTAAACCATACTTCAGGTCTTACTCAAGATCTGGACAAAGTTTCAACTGCTTTCAAGAAGTAGTTTTGGCCAAAACATACTTCACATTAAGAGTCAGACTCATGATTATTTAACCTTAAGTCTTTTGTTTCCTTTTGGATGAACAAGATTTTGTGAGAGCTATTTTAACCTCCAAGCGGGTACAACTGCAAAAGCCCATTGAGACAAACAGACTTTACAGGAGCAAGCTGTAAGATTGTGTGCACAGGCAGGTTTGCTAGAGATGTACACATGTACATACAAATGCAGGATGCAGCTGGGTAGTAGAGCTGCAACCTAAATCTCAGTCTTGCACTCAAAAACTAAAATCAGCTTGTAATAAGCAGAACTTGGCCAGACTTCTCTGGAGTTCAGTTAAGCAACCCTTTGGACAAAGAATGCTTCAGTAAAGATATGCCTTAGGACTTTCTTTCCTCTTCATCTTCAGTTGAAACGCTGATAACGAATACTTCTTTTAATCACTTCCCTGACTTTATAAGACCCTCAACTTATGCTGTCTCTGTGTTGGGAGCTCCATGTACAAAACTGATTGACTCCTCAATCACTAAGAAAACATGCAGTACCAGCATTAGCTTGTAACTTTTCAAATCTTGGCAGAGCTTGCATTCAACCTCTCAGCTTCCACTCAACTTTCTTGTCTTGTTTTTAAGTTTGTTTCTTTCAAGCACAACTGAAGGAATCTGCACTCCCCTCCTCCCCTTCTCAAAACCAGACTTTTGCATCCATCAGTCTCACTGGCACCTTCACCACTAGGCATCATACATTTCTGTGCTGTGACTGCAGGCAAGTCCTTAACAACAAAAACTTCAAAAAAAATCTAAATTTAATGGTATCTGAAGGTTAAATGCTGTGCAAAGCGAGGGAAGACAGTGACAGCAGAGCACTCAATCACCGTATAGTTTCTCATCCCAATGAAAGCATCCTTTGAGAGTCTGCCGAGGTGTTGTCTAGCTTATATGATACAGTGCAGTGCCCATCAGCACTTCTGTTTGGAAGCTTGCTTCTTAGAAATCACCAGCAGGCTCATTATTCATAAATCAGAAGGCGGCTTTCAACCAGGCCTGGGAATCTGGAGACGCTGCATGAAGAGGGAGTTCTGTCTGCTCTGTGGGTTTCAGACCAACAGGGGCGGGGGGGCTGGCGTGGCTTCCTATCCTTGTGCACTCAATCAAGTGAATTGCACAACCACGCTGCTTTGCTCTATTGAATGTAATGTTTCCTGAAGCGTCATTCATGAGCACTACAACTTCTGGTTGCTGAGGAGTGTGTGAGGGGGCCCACAGTCTAATAATGTAAAACAAGCTATCTAAGGGAAGGCAGGAAGGTGTTCTTTCCATCGGATACACTGAAAAGTGCCGATGTATTTAAAATGTACTTTTTATCTCTACAATATCAGGTGAGAGGTAGCTCCTCGCATCTAAACGTCTCTCCACTGATTTTAGGAGTTTAAAATATCTTCTTGCTTTAGCAAGAATTTTGAAATTGTGACCTTAGAGTTTGTAGCTAGGTGTTATTCTTTATTATTATTTAAATAAGTCTCACCTTAACTGAAACACACTCAAGAAAGAACACTTGGAGAGAGGAATGTTGTCCTCAGAGGCTCTGGAGATGTCTCATCCTGTCTCCTTTGGTAGGACACAAACAACAAAATAGATTGCTTTGGGTCCATCTTTCTATATGATTTCCAAATCAGAAATTTCTGCAGATGGAGAAGACATCATTAATAAATCCCCTCACAGGATCAGGACTTTAGACTCTGAAGTTGTCTTTTGAAAGAGAAAGTTCAAAACAAATGTGTATTGGTCCATTTTGGAAAGAGAAAGGATATGGTCCCTAAGTCAATCAGACCCCAAATCAATGTAATGTGTGGCCTCTGTATTTCTGTCATCCAAGAGGTTCCCAAAACCTGCTCAGGCCAACAGGAGTTTTCCAGTGACATCAGTGCACTTTAGAGCAGGCATTCACCTAAGGACCCACAGGCAAAAACTTCCTTTTGAGCACCCTGGTCTAGTGGAAGGTGTGCCTGCCCACGCCGGGGAGTTGGAACGAGATGATCTTTAAGGTCGCTCCCAACCCAAACCATTCTGTGATTCTATGATTCTTGTCCTTCCTTATCTGCTGAGGAAGACAGGGTCAATTTTAGTGCTCGTGTAAACAGAAATGTATGCAGTTGAGGAGCATCAGTAATTTAAAAGATCATATAACTGACTCCCACCTGGGAGGATTATTATATGAAATGCACTAGTGATGTCTCCAACCTCTCTTACTATGGAAATGCTGAATAAGCAAAAACTAGTAAGTTGGGTAATAGCATGTTCCAGACAAAAAAAAGTACCATTATTCATTCAAATCCATTAACTGTGTTAAGAAAGGAGAAGGTGATTCATTCCAACTCTTCTCTACTTCAGTAGAAAGCAGCTGCTTTTTAATCATCAGGGATGGTTGTGTGATTGAAATAGAGACTGCTAGCTGAATTACCATAAAAACCTGCCAATTAATTAACTGAGCTCCATATAGCCAAAAATAATAGTGCTTAAAAGCAGCTTGTCGTATCTCTGTTGAGAACGGACACCTGTCTGCTCTGGTAACTATGAAGAACAAGAACCTCAGGGACAAAGAATGTAATACGTTGACTGATATCTGTGCATTTTGAAAGGTTCGCTGGCTGTTTCTTATATTCGTCACGTCAAGTTTCTCTGCCTTTCAATCTGTACTTCTTTAAGACCCTCACCCAGACTTTGATTCAGGGCCCCCTCCAGCTACAGTTACCGTCAGCAAACAGCAGTTGAGGCAAACCCACTTCTACTTGAGAACAGCATAAAAAACATTACAGCAAAATCATAGAAATTAATACTAGTCCATCAAAATGGAAAATAATCAGGTCCCATAATATATTTCTGGATGTTTAATTCATCTCTCAAAGATCCAAAATCCCCTCCCAGCAAAGTATGCATCAACAGCTTATTTCAAGGTATCTTTAACACAGAAATAATAGAAGGCCAGCTCAGCTCTTTCCAATTATCCCAGCTGTATAGTTGTTTAATAGATAGCATGAATGTGCATAACTCTTCTTAACATTTGCCATCATCATAGATTTACCACTATAGCTTACAGAACCTGTAAGCATGGACAAGACAACCTCTGTATTGTACACATGACTGGTAACACAGAGCAGTATTCCAGGGGTGACAAAGTGAAACTGGCTATTTGACTGCTCAACAGCTGCACCTCTAGAGCCATTTTAAGTCCATATGACCAATAATCTACCACGTTTCAAAGCTACCTACTGTTCTGCAAAGAAAGCAGGGGGAGTAGTAATTATTTTTCCTCAAATTCTACAGAACTGGGACTACAACTTCCTTCAGATTTATTTACTTAAAACTAAACACTTTGACTCAGTTTCTGAAAATTATAACATTATAGACAAAAGGCAAATGTTATTTTGGGTTCTAGAAGTCTAAAAAGAGGCTGTGCTGGTTTTGGCTGGGATGGAGTTAATTTTCTTATAGCAGCTAGTAGAAGGCTATGTTTTTGATTTGTGCTGAAAACAATGTTGATAATACAGTGATGTTTTTGTTATTGCTGAGTAGTGATTACACAGAGTCAAGGGCTTTTCTTCTCCTCACACCACCCTGCTAGTGAGTAGGTCGGGGATCATAGAATCATAGAATCATAGAATAGTTAGGGTTAGAAAGGACCTTCAGATCATCAAGTTCCAACCCCCCTGCGATGGGCAGGGACACCTCACACTAAACCATCTCACCCAAGGCTTTGTCCAACCAGGATCACCTCCTTCGACCTGCTGGTCACGCTCCTTTTGATGCAGCCCAGGATACGGTTGGCTTTCTGGGCTGCGAGCGCACACTGAAGCTGGCTCATGTTCATTTTCTCATTGACCAACACCCCCAAGTCCTTCTCCACAGGGCCGCTCTGAATCTCTTCTCTGCCCAACCTGTGGCTGTGCCTGGGATTGCTCCGACCCAGGTGTAGGACCTTGCATTTGGCATGGATGAACTTCATAAGGCTGGCATCAGCCCACCTCACAAGCGTGTCAAAGTCCCCCTGGATGGCATCCCTTCCCTCCAGCATATCAACTGCACAGGAAGTTGTTAGAGCACATGCCTACAGCCTACCCAACTGACCACAGGGATATCCCATACCCATATAGTGTCATGCTTAGCATATAGAGCTGAGGGGGAGGGGAAAGAGGGGTGTCAGAGTGATGGCATTTGTCTTCCCAAGTAACCGTTGGGCACGAAGGAGCCCTGCTGTCCTGGAGATGGCTGAACCTGCCTGGTAAGAGGAAGTAGTGAACAAATCCCTTGTTTTGCTTTGCTTGTGTGTGCAGTTTTTGCTTTACCTATTAAACTGTCTTTATCTCAGCCTATGAGTTTCCTCACTTTTACTCTTGCAGTTCTCACCCTCATCCCAGCGTGTGAGGACTGGGTGAGTGGCTGCATGGGGTCTACTTGCCAGTTAGGTTAAACCACCACAGAGGCAAAGACTTGTTTTTTATCTTGGGTATCGTTTCTGTGTATCAGTCTCTCTTGGTAAGTCTTTATATACCTCACACTAAACCATCCCACCCATCCCATTGAAGAACTGTCTTCAATGTGTAAATGAGAGACAATGCTAAGGTAAGACGGAACAAACCTTGCTTAGTCAGTGCCTTCCTGATCAGGGTATGTCTTACAGCAAAATAGAGTTTATGCTGCCTTCAGCTTGCTTTGAAAGCATACTTTTGTTCAAGTCTTGTCTGGCGATTTCTTGAATCATAGTGTGTTGTTTGGAGCTAAGTGATGTTTTGCTTCAATTTCAGACATTTGATTAATAGAGTGTGTTTATACTGCTTATACCCTTCCCTCTTGTTTGTTGGATGAAAACAGACCTGCTGTACAACATGGGAAAATGGTCTCATCGGGGACTGAGTAATATGATGGAAACTACAATGTGTGTATGAGAGAGTGTGAGTGGGAGAAAATGCTCTCTTCTATTTCCTGTCAAGCTGAGGGTGAGGCTGGCAGAGACCCAATTCCTCCAGGGAGTTTATTTAAACTGTGATACAAAAGTTATTCTGAAAAGATGGAGGGACTCCTGACAGCACTCAGCTGCTTTATTGACTGCTGCAACAAATCCGCTCTTGGTTTGAACCCCCAGACCAAAGGGTAGCTTGAAAGAAGAAGCTGAGCTTGTGGTGATGCTAAAATTTGGGGAAGGATTTGGGATGAAGGGAGCTGCAGTTGACATGAAGTTCTGTGCAGATTAAGCTTGCAGTGTCAGAAAGCATTCTGCAGTATGGACACAGTGGAACTGAGTGTTTTGGTCTGGGAAATGGTTTGCAGGTACGTCAGGCTGAGGATCAGGCAATCATCCCTGCTAAAGAAAGGTTTTAACATGGCCAAATCCAGTGTTTTTTGAAAGCACCAAGGGAAAGAAGGTTTCTAAGGAAAACACTTGGTCTGTGATAACTGAGAGGGGTCTGCCTAAGTCTGAATAAGTTTGTACAAAGCTGAATAACACCATCCTGAGCAAATGCTGTCAGCAGGTGGAAAACAGCACTAGGAAGGGCTAGAGGGAATCCAGGCAACAGGTCTGTGTCCTTCAGATGGCACTTGGGGATCTCAGAGCAATGGAAAGCTTATTTTTGTTCACCAGGCCAGACTATTTTTAGGCAGCGAGGGCTGTATGCTATACATATCTGTTGTCATTGTGCAAGGCAGTACAACCTGTATTGCTAGCACATTCCTGTTCTTCTAGTTGGATGGACAAAGAGCTGAGGAAAGAGGGTTTTACAGGTGCAGGTATTTATTAGCATTTTGACAACTGTTTCATAGAGTTGCAGCAACTAGCTGATGAAGAACTAATGAAAACAGAGTTGAATAATTTGAACCCCCTGTGGCAGCAGGGGATTGCGGGATGTTTCGTGGCGTTGTTTTTGTAAGAAAGCCACAGAATTCATTATCTAGGCATCTGAGCATTCGATCAGAAAGGACATAGGGGAACTCAATAAGCTAAGAAAGAGTATTCTAGTCTCCTTGGTCTGGTCATAGATAAAGTCCCATAATTAAAGTAGAGCAACTTGTGTTCAGCACTACTGGAAATGGAAGTTATTCCTTGATGAGCAGTACTGTGACATTTCTGGATTCACCCAGGGTGAGTAAAAGGATTCAAAAACCTTCTCTAATTCCTCTCTTGTCTCCATCCTTTCCGTGGTGTTTTTATAATCTTTCAGTGATCTCTTACACACGGGCTCATTTGGATCATTATTTCACCAAGTCTTTTTAGTAGGGGAGAGAGGAGGGTGGGCTAAGAGGAACTAGAAGCAAGTTGTCCTTCTGAACACAGACTCCAAAACATTAACCTCCATTTTCACCAAGAGACAAGAGGAAATACCAGGGAAAAGCAGCTAAAGGTCACAGAATGGCACATTTTTCGTGTAGTTTACCAGAAGTATGTGAAAACAGCTGTAGAGAGAATGGATAAATTATGTTTTAACTTTGGATTAGGCTCAGAATTCTGAACAAAGAAAAATCTACCTACCCTATTTATAGCTGGTTCTGTCACAATATTGTATGCTATTGCAAATTTATTAGCTGGCAATGGTTTTTAATAAATCACTGTGCAAGGCATCCTTGTAATAAAGAAGTTATAATGAGATACAAACCAAGATATTCTCTTGAGTTCCTTGTCCTTTTTTCCTTGGGATTCTTTATCTGCTGTCCTATTGGGAAATGTCTAACTTTATATGCCCATATGCTGGCAGAATGAAATACCAGTGAGCCAATGGAAAGGTTTTGTTCGTGCAGACAATGTTACAGTGCTGGTGGCTTCTACAGAAGATAGGGCCATATTTTTTAGCATATAATTACTCAGCTGCCACCAGAGCATGAAACAATAAAGAATTACCATATTATGAATGACAAAGTAGCTTTTAGACAGACATGGACTTAATCACATTAAAATTTAGCTTAGAAGGAATTTTGTATTCCTCCACATGCCAGTAATTTTTGAGAGAAAATAAAACGTTAGTAAAAGTCATTGTAGTTGTAAAAGCAATGCATTTGGAATAAAAAGGACTTGCAAACTTATACACATGCAAATCTGGGTAGTCCCCCTTTGTGACTATTTGTGACTATTTCCATTAATATTGAAAGATTTAGTAATGTTTATTAAATCACAACTAGAAAGAAATCATCTTGCCCTTCAGTGCGAATACTTAAAGAATGTAAGGCCATGAACAGGCTCATTAGTGAGTTTAGCTCCATTAATTTAAACTACCTTGTGAAGTTTTAGAAATCTTGTTACGCGAATGGGCTCAGAAAAATGTTCATATCTGAATCCAAGGTCAAATTTAATTTCAGATATTTTCACAGCTACGTGTTGCATTGCGTTTCTAATAATACTGCCTGCTTTCTTCTCCTTTCCTGAATACTATGAAAACTAAGTATTAAATGGGAACATGCTGCTGGCAAACAAGGGGCATGGACTGTCAGCTACAATTCATGGTTCCAAAACCATTCTTTCTTTTGTGGGTTTTGTATCCCTTCTACCAACCTAACTTACATAATTAATTGAAAGTGGCTGTGTGCAGCATTTCACTATCTAATATGGACAACTCACTGTTTGCAAACTGCCTGTTAAGCAGACAGTTTCATGAAGAAGCTTGACAAATAATTTCATATGATGGAAAAAAGACCACTTCACCTTTTCACAAAATAATTCCTAAGAGAGGGATGTGAATCTTAACAAATCAGTTTTCTCAACTTATTTGCTCAGATACATAGGGGAGATTGCAGCTTATTAAACTGAGTGCTATGCTCCCCATATCAGGCTTCTTATTGCCTTTTCTGTTTGATTACCAAAATGACAGAGGTTTCAACTGCAAAATATATAGTGGCTGATGGAGCCCAGCAGGACACAGTCTTGTACAAGATGCAAAAGACACCAAGTTGCTTACAGCAGGATCTTGACTTCCCAGTTCCCAGTCACTTCAGGGAAAAATAACTGACTCCACTTCACCATAGGAATATCAGCATGTTTATTTTATTTCACTTCTTACAGACTAGCGATACAACCAAATTCCATCTGTACATAGAAGTGGATCCATTTAAATGGAAATTCATGGCACACATTAAAGAAAGCCAAGTAACTAATTGTAAAGTGCATTAAATTTTGAAGTAATGATTACATGCACTAAACCCAGTTCTTCACCAGAGCAGCTCCAGTGATGACTATAGTTGCTTCAGTTTTACAGCCATGTGAGATCAGAACCAGACCTGGGCTGGTTCAATTCTGCAGAGTTCTGAAGTGGATAACCATGAGCAAGAAGTGAGTTAGACAGCTAAGGGGGACAGGTCAGCTCCTTGGGAACACGTGGACTGTGAACAATTTCAGCTGTGGTGATGAAAAGGTTAATGTTTCCCTGACCATGTACTATCGACAATTTTATTAACTTGCTTTCATTCCTTTTTTGGTTTGCTTTCCTTTGTTTTGTTTTGTTTTCATTCTAATGCCGTGTTCATTTTCAGATGCCATTTTTAATATTTTTAATTCAGTTCCAATATCCGCCACAGGAATTTCAAAACAATCTACTCTTTAAAACTTAATTGTAGTGTTTGTTATTCCATAAAAACGCATGTTACACTTTGAGATCCAGTTTTGTAAAGTAATTGAATAATAAATGAATAATGAGAACAACAGGACTCTTATTAACTTTTTAGGCATTAAACTAACTTAACATTTTAGAAAGAACAATAACTTTTCCAATAACATTCCAGAATAGCAATTATAATTGTAATGCACCAAAACAAATGTATAAAATGATGCTGGTTTTGGACAGTAGGATGGAAATTTTTAATTATTTACATTTTTCCCAAGCAGGATAAATTGCCAGTGTTTCTTTCCAAGAAGGAACTGTGCCCTCCACTGTAAGGACCACAAAATATCATCTGAGCATTAATAAGGCAGAGCTGCCAGTCATTCCCACTGCACTGAACCTCCTCCTCCTGAGCTAGCAGATTAGGCATCAGTACTTACACCTACCCTGGGTTCAGACCGGGACCCAACTGGTAAATCCAAATCTCCCACCCATTTCCACATCTGGAAAAAGACCCCATAAAAGCTCAGGAGGTGTCACTAGCTCAGCTCTCAGCAGTGCTTTGGCAGCATCCCTGTACCAAGCACAAAGTAAAGCCTTTCCTCAGTTCCCCTGGTGCTAGCCCAGGGCAAGAGGAGATGCTGAAGTACTGTAGGAGCTCCTCCACCACTCTCCTTCCAAAGGAAGATTCCCCACGCAGGTGCTTGGCCTGAGTCGGAGTGAAAGACATGGCATGGTAGCCTGGCCAGTCGATACTGTGAGACACCTGCATTCCTTCCCAAGCATACATCTTGGCAGAGTGACCCTGCACCCCATGATCTTCCACACTAATTAATACAGTTTATCATGATGGGTCTGGTCCTGGCTGGGGCAGAGGAGAGCATCTCTGCCTGGGAGTGGCCAACACCACTGCAGAACTGTCCATAGGTGGGACCGGGGAGTGTACTGCTGTGTAATTAAGTCCAATCCTTAATATTGTCCAAAGTACCACTTTGGCACTTCACACTGCTTTACAACTTATTCAGGCCTGTCAATCCATCATCCTGATCCCCTAATGGTGTCTCCTCACATTCAAAAACTCCAGGTGAAATCTAGAAAGTGAGTGACTTGAGCAGTGCCGTGGAGCCCCTAAATGATTTGTAACATCTTACAACAAAACATAAGTGGGGGCTCTGACAAAGCATTGACTAAACTTTTCCTGTTGCCTTCTCAGCTCGATATCTAGTAATGCAAAATATCTTCCGTCTGAGTAAGAGCTGTTTTTCAGCCCCCTCAAGAAGCCCAAGTTGACTGGGCTTCAGCCCGGTTTCTCATCCCAGTCCTCATCCCTCAACGGCTAGCACAGTTCAAGGAGGAGGCTCTAAATGTGTGCTAACCCTTAATCACGCCAGCAGTGCCTTTGAAGTCACAGAGGACCTTGTTTCAAACACTTCTCTCCCACAGTTCTAAAATAGCCACTGATACAATAAGCACTGACTGAGCACAGGATTTCTCAAGCAGCACAGCGTAAACTGGTCATGTCTCAGGCAACACAAACCTCAGAGGAGAAGTTTGATTTCAATGGGAGAACGAGCACAGGCCTGACTGCACAGAGCAGGACTTTGCTTTTTAACATCAAGAAAATGTAATTTATCTTTTTTCTCTTTTAAAGGAGAAGTTGCCCATGGGCTTTCCTATTGAAGCCTAGGTGTAGTAGGTTGAAAACCAAGAGACAAAAAAGTACAGGTGACAACAATCTTGGCCCAGGACTATTGTGTTCGGCCCAGCTCCACTGCCCCAGCCACAACACTTGGAGGAAGTGCCACACAAACAGAGGAAGCAGGATTCGGGCTGAGAAGGATTTAGTAACGGCATTACTACGCTCTCAGCACTGATGCCTGCAAAAGATAAAACCTGGGAAAAGACCTCGGGTTCCTACTCTTTATTGTTGCTGCCTGGGATTTAACTTGTATGTCTGAACTATGTACATATTTCACTGATTCAGGCGGGGCGCCATGAATGTATTTATATGGACCGAGACAGTGACAGGACTGCTGATGTTTACAGTAACAGGTTAGAGAGACTTTGCCAAAGCATTCTTAGTTTTTAAAATGATCGGTCGGACCCAGCCCCCTTCCCCCTCTCCATTGTTATTTTGTCTGCTGGATTTACGGAAGAAGGAAATGGTAAATTACAAGAAAAAAATAGCATTTATCTTGCCAGGACGTGTTGCTTTGAACTTGGATGATATTAACATATCAATCAGATTCAGTGATATGTTAAACAAGGTTGTCCCTGGTTTATGGTTCACCAAAGCTAGGAGTTGAACCAGGGCTTTGTCTGCGTAGTGGGCAGGGAGCTTAACTCCACTAGTCTAAATCCTTCACGTGGACATGTAGCACTGATACTGAGCACAGGGAGCCATTTGTTTTATTTGAGTTACGTTGACCCAAAATAAAGTCCTGTTTACAATTTGGTTTGGACTGAAAATTCACCCAGATGAAGCTATTTCAATACAGTGACTCTAGCTGAAATACTTGAAGGAGGAAAACGCAGAACAGGGAATATAGTGACAAACTACAAACACTCTGTTTAGAGTAGTCTTGTAAGAGGAAATATTTTTGGATGACATTTCCAGTTCCCAATCAAAGGTTGGCCAATTAGATGGAAAATTAATTCAGAAAGGAAACATTAATTAGATTTTGATAGAGATGCTAATTCCAAAACTTCATGAGGATCTAAAGATTTGCCTGCTTCACTCTGCCATTTCCTGATTATGGAATATTCATTATTTCACAATAACTCTTCAGGCTGGAGACAGCTTAACTACATAGCTTCCCTTGGGGATGACTAGGAACTTGTTATTTCAGTATTAAGTGGCAGTACTGAACTGGATAATGATTTGAACTAGACTGAATTGGATTTACCATACAAAGAAGTATGCCATGCACTAACCTGCTGGCTACAAGGAATTAAAAAAAAAAAGGAAAAGAATTTACTCTAAATTGAGTAAATTGAGCAACTCTCACAGATAATAGCCTGGAAAGAAGCCTTCCCCTTTTCCTTCTTGCCTCTTTTAGGAAATAATGCAGACACTGAAATGAAGAAATATATATATAAATAATATTTAATCTCATGTTTCTACTTTCAGAATGACATTTTTCCTCCCATATGTAAGCTAACAGTGAAAACAGTTCTCACTAAATAAATAATATTTAAAAATAAACAATAACAAAGCTCCAAACATAAATAAAGCCTCTGAGCTCTAAACAATTATTGACAATTTAACTCAAAAGTGTCATTTTTTTCTGAAGGAATTGTAAGCTGGGAGCTATAGTGAAATCATAACCATAGAATCTACTATAAATAAGCTGCACAGATCTTATTGTTTGGGAAATGAAACCAGTCCTTGGACAAGTACTTTTACTTACTATTTTTAAGCATAATGAAGCTCTATATTCAATCAGCAGACAGACTTCACAAATATATTTTTAATACTCAGACTTGCTATCCACATTTTACACAATTAACTTCTATATTAATGGGGTATTACAAAGTAATAGAAAGGGAGCTACAGTTAAAAAATAAAGACGCTGCAAGTTCAAAGCCCAGGATCACAGAGCAGTAATAATTCTCTGGAAGTGAAGAGAGAGTAAAACCCCAAACATTCTGATTTAAGAAAACAAGTAGCTACAGAAAATGAAGTCCAGTTTCCTGCGGCTTTGTGTCTTGTGGTTAAATTATACTGTGTCTAATAAGATGCAAGCTCTGATCGAAATACTTTTCCTGTGGTTGAGGCATCTATCAGCTCCTTTTCTCTCCCATGAGGATTTTCTGATGTCCAGTAATAATGTTTTGCTCATAATGAAGACTTTCTTTCAGCAGAAAAATAAATAGGGCCACTCAACTCTGCTTGGCTACTAATTTTCACTAAACACTGAAGAAATTAATGTCAAGCTTCCTTCATCAAATAGTCATCAAATCCAAAAGTTATAGAGCACTGAAAGACAGGCACATAGGCAGCATGATGATAACATGCATTTCTGTATGAAAGCAGGTTGAAAGTGCAAGCATCTTGGGTGCATATGTTTTTGTCCCAGACCAAGTTTTCCCCCATATGCAGATTTGTATACAACACACGTGTTCTTTTTATAAGTAAGAAATCCTGTAGTAATAGCGGGGGAAAGAAATCCAGCACAGGCAGGTCAAGAGAGGAGAGTAAAAGATCTGCGAAACGGCTACTGAGCGCAGGTAATTCTGGTAACAAGGTTAAGCAGACAGTTTTTATAAGACATGCTGATATGCTTTACTGGCAGCAGGAAACCGATGCTCTGAAAGGAGTACAGTAGTGCCTTGATGGTTTATTCACAATATGAAGAGATTTTGTTTTCCTTATATGAACTCTAAGCCTTATCTTTGAGTCAACCACCACTGTACCAACTTTCTAGCCTCCTATCTGCTGAATATCCTGGGATAACCTTCATCAGCAAAAATGAGGTCTCAAATAAATAAATCTTAATTCCTCACTCTTCAGGGGTTCTCTCATGCTTTATGTGAACTCTCCTTCAGTGGAGAACAAGGTCTTCAGGGCAATGACAAAAGGGATAATGGAGGACAGATCTTCTGCTTCAGCCTTTCCTTATGTCTATATTGAAGGAGACAGTCATCACTTCAGCATTTTTTGTCTTGGAAAAAAATTTCTCCTTGCTCAGCTTTTGCCTGAAATGTATTTACTACGAAGAAGAGCACACAAAAAGACCAATGGCTGCATTCATTTCTAAAAGTACTTCAGTAAAACATCTCTACAGCAAGGGTAAAGGCTGTACAGCCAAACCTTGCCAGCAGTTCCTCTGCTATTGCAGGGCAGCAGTGGCACTGCCCCCATGCTCTTGTCTCTGCCAGATCACCCTGAGGGTGATTATAAATTTACTGAGTGTGGATGAGGCCACAAAGACCTTCCATGACAAGACAAAGCAACACCAGGGTCCTATTTGCCTGCTCAAACATTGATTTAGTGTATGCTTTAAAAATTAAAGTCATCTGATGAATTTAAAGATGTGTTCCATTTGCTGAGACAAACTTTTACAATGGGGAAGGATTAGCAAACTTGAAAGAATATGTTTGCCATGAGAGTTTCCACAATTAACTGAGTCTAACAGATTTTGGCTATGTTCCCCAGAAAAAGCACTAGAGGTCACACATATTGCAACTATGGTTTACCTCAGCCAGTAAAACCAATTATCCTTCACAACCCTCTCTTCATTGTTTTCTAGGGAGACCATTTCTACTTGGACTGTTGGCTCATGGCATCTGGCTGCGAGGTAGGCATATTTGAAAGTCCTTGAGATGAATCCTTAAGTCAGAATTAGTTTACACAGGGATGCAGAAGTAGCCCAGCAGAAATATAAAGCTCTAGTCTTCAGCTCAGCTCTGTTGACGACACTTTTCTGTCCAGCTTTCTCTGAGAAGCAGGAATCTAACGAGATAAGTAAAGTCTGCCATGACAAATTTGAAACCCAAGGTCGCAAAGTCAGACTCTGTTCCTGGGTATGAGAAGCATTTGCATTTAGGCATGCAAATCCTCTCTCCAAGGAATCTCAGGTGGCACTTGGGTCTCCATTCAGAAACCTCTAAAGAGCGCCTGTTAACAGCACTTGATACTTTCTAAGATAACCACATCTTCTAGTATCTCCAACAGGGAAGACCAAATGGGATCTTTTAAATATCACCTACTTAAACCTATGTGGCCCCACTGGCCCAGAAAGGTCACGGATAAAACTTAATCTTTTCACATAGTTCCCATGGAGTTTTTAATACCATTTGTTGAAATGAGCACCTAAAGGGCTCTGCTTTTCATGTGCTGTCTGCAAAGAACCAGCAAGCACCAGTGCCAACCTCCATATGCTTTGGTGGTTCTCATCTGACTAGAAGCCCCTGCCTCTTCTTCCCTGCTTGATCTACCTGGACTGCCCAAGCCACGAGAGGACTCAGTCAGCACAAGTTTTCCGTGTAATTTAGCTGAGATTTTAATTACTAGACAAATCAAACAACAGGGAGTTCAGGCAACACACAATCCACTTGGGAATTCACCACCTGCCTGGTTCAAAAAGCATAAGCAAAACCACATTGTTTTATAAGTTTCAAAAAGAGAAGGAAGATGAAAAACAGTAAGCATTTGATTTCTTTTGCTTCTAGCATATACTAATTTCTACAGTAGCTGGATTTTAATACAGCTACTATAGCAAACTGCAACCTTTCAGTGGCTAACACTGCTGCTTTGGGTTCATCCTTTCATTTTCCTAGAGATGAGACTGACAGAATCTTGATTTGTTCTGAGAATACAGCTCATCCTATACAGTTAAGGACCCTGTGGGAAAAATCATGTAAATGTCATGGACACAGAAGGAAGAGGCAAATTTATGTAACACAGACAACTTATTTCTGATATTTTGCTCTTTTCTAGTGCTCCACTTGCAAGCTAAATAATGTAATTTTTACATGCAATTCCACTAAAGAAAAAAAGTGAGGCAGAGTGCACTGGAAAACTTCATAAGTAGTCATCAGGTCCCAAAAACTTAAATCCACAGCACAGCCTGCGATTGTCCTAATCTGCTTGAGCACTTGGTGACAGAGTAGAAGACTATTGTCTATATCCAGCCATGGGAAGGACATGAGACAGATCTTTACCAAGTACATTTCAAAGCTATTATTTGGTAGACAGCAAATGACAGATGAAAGCTGGGAAAGCACAGTTCAATCACAGAAGAAAATTGCTTTTTTTTTTTTTTTTTTTTTTTTTTGAAAACTCTGTTGTTCTTGTTCTCCCTGGCTCCTCTCTCCATCCCCACATCTGTTCCTACTTACTCTGCCCCCATTTTCTCCCTGGGAAGAATCAGACAATCTTTACTGCAGGCACAAGTATCCGTTCCAAGCGTCTTCGAGGGAGTACATACTTAGTCATGCTTCTACTCTGCTGGTTGTCCTTGCCTTACATGTGTCCCAGGCCTTGACTCAGCAAAATACTTCAGCAGGGACCTCACTCTACAGAAGTGCTTAAACCCCTAAATCTCTAGCGTGCATTTAATTTTGAGAACTCGTTCTACTGAAGCTAGCAGAAGTGCTCTGTTTCTCACCGTCTTCTCCTAAACTGGGGGCCTGAGACCTGCATATGGCACTTACTTTTGACACCAAGAGCCAACAAATGCATATTAATTGTATAACAAATATTAAATATATATGTATAGTGGCAAGAAAGACTGTTATTTTCCCCAGCTTTTTTCAAGGTGAGCTAACTAGAAATATTCTTCCTCCTTTTATTATATACTCAAAATTCAGAGCAAGACGTTACTCAGCTGGCTCATGAAACTCCAGCTGGGTCTCTGTGTGTCCCTTGAACCAGGGAGAATTAGTGAGCCCCTGGGGTGCTCATGTTGGACAGAAAAACTTCTTTCTCACTCCTTCACTGACCTTCCTCCAGGGAAGGCTCCTTACCCTCAGCCCTCTAGGTGGCTCAGGTGTCCTTTACAGTCCAAAGCACACCACAACCTCTCTGATGGAGGGGAAAAAACTGCCTGAAAACACAACGACTGTGTTTGCCTGTTCCTTGTAGGTAAATGATGTGATCCACGGGAGGAATAAAGAATTGGCATGGATGGGGGAACAACATCATAAGACGAACAGACTGCTACGCAAAATGATGGCTTAATAGGCAGTGCCTGTAAGCATTTGTTGTATTAATTAATTGAAATTAACCTGTTTCAACTACTAAGAAGATTTTAATTCTGTTGTAAATGGCAAGTGCTCAGTGCACAACGAAGCATATAAATGTAGAAAATCACTGTTCCACAAGAGAAGAACGTTGCTGTTAGCTCTTCTTTTTAAGGGAAAAGGAGCTGACATAACAGGACAGGATGTTTCCCACTCAGAAAACATGCAAGCTCAGGCAAGCTGCAGGACTGTGTAAAGCAGGCAGCTGTGGAGAGATGAGTAAGTCCAATCCATTCAGAGATAAAACAACTTTTCTTTCTTTCTTTTTTTTTTCATAGGATAGTCTAATGTGGAAACTGCCAATCCTTCTCCTCTCACTACTTCTTTGATGTTCATTTGCTTTAAAATTTTTCCCCTGTGATGAACAACAGAGATTGCCAGTAAGTATTTGCAAGCTCAGCAGCACAGCAGAAAGAACAGACTATTTGTTGTTCAAAATGAATCCTTGAAAATTACTGCCTACAGTCATTCCCTTCTGTTTGCTTTACTGTTACAGGATAAAGGCAAGCAAACAAAGTACAATGGCAATAGCTATAATAATAACTCATTAATGTAAACTTCTATTGGAGGTTTGTAAGCCTGCAAAATATCACTCTGAAAGGGATACTGAAAATGATGTATTTATTTTTTCACTGCCCACCCCTTTCTATTTGTAGGTATTACTTGCAACTGGTGGTTTTTTGTATTAAATGTTAACACTGTTAAAACTACCACAAGAACAGCCAAAGTACCCTGTCCATAAGGGTCAGATGTTCAGGGAAAAATGCAAGAGAGTCAGAGTACTACAAGATGGTAATGCCTTCTCCAGACACACTCCCCATCTCAAACCACTACATATGTTGCACATGCTGCACACAGGCAGCATAATCTCCTTCAGAAGGCATCCATCCTGGAGGCCTTCCTTGAATGGGATGCTCCTCGCCCCAAGCCAACAGCGGGTGGCGGCACTAGATGGCACTGAAAGCCCTGCGGTTTGGGCAGGTTTAAGGTTATTTTGGGCTTTATGCGCCACCTGGTGGTATTGTGGACTTTTTCTTGCAAAGCCTGGTTAGGTGGCCCAACCACCATCAGCCACCACTTCCCACGTTTTTCAGTCACCAGGTATCAAAATACAGTGCCATCGAGGCTTTTCTAAACTGAATAGTATTCCCCCTCCTTTCTCATTATGCTTTTGGAAAGGAGTTCAATATGCAATGTACTTACGAATTCCGATTTTTGGCCAAAAACGTTTAATCAGAGAAAGTTTGGCTTACAGGCATACATGTGTTGCCAAATGCAACCCTGCTGCTGGATGTAAGAGCATTTCAGTGCCCTTTTTTCCATAGCTCTTTGGCTTTTCCCCCTTCATGTTTCCTCCTGAAAACTCAATCAAATAGGCAGGACAAACCTGAAAGACTGCCATGGGAGGCAAAAGCACAAAGAATATCAAAGGCACATAATCACATATCCATATAGTCTTCCAACCTTACCCCACCCACCCAAAAAATAGAAAAAAAAGAAAAAATAGAAACAGCAAAGAATTGGTCCTTTCCCCAAAGCCAGGAAAGTATCTAATCATCCTTCAAGATGCTGCACAAGAATGTTGATGACCTAGCAAGGGTTTTCTCCCATGCAAGTTTGTCGAAAACCTGCTAATTCCTGACACTTTTCTTAGCTTGTTTGACCTAAAATATTTTAGTAACAAGTAACATCTTATTTCATGTCCACAGAATGTTCCTCCTAGATAGAAGTGTGCATTATTTGTGTACTCTAGATTCTGCTTTGCCACTTCCTGGACAGCACCCATTGCCAGGCTGGAAGCAGTGTGCAACAGGTATACACTGAGCAAGCATCATTTCACATTTTGAAAGACTTTTGCACTACTGTAAAAGCTGGGGAAGGGGGCTTCATTTCAGTCTTGCTCATGTTGAGGTTGACAGAGAAAGTTCTCTTTCACTTGTTTAGGATCATACAGCAGACTTTGTCTTTTGCTTCTACTTTGTAAACTGATGCTGAAACAAGAATTTGCCAAAGTGGTGTGACAAGGAGTCCACCCTGAAAGGCAGAAAAGCTAACTTGTTCTTGATGGCATTACCGACAGTGGCACACCAAAGCCAGAACTCAGACTACCCTTGTACAACTCACCAACAATTCAATTACACTGTTATCATCCTACATGCCACTGGCTGGGGGAAAGGATGAAGGGGGGTGGCAGCTATACACTAAGTCATAAGGTGGGCAATTCTGCAAACTGCCAGACCAAGTAGACTAGCCAGGGGAATTCAGAAAGGAGTGCAAAACAGTTGACCTACCTAAAATGAATCCTCTCATCCACATAATTAAGACAAAATTTGCATTAGAAATCCATACAGCTGTTTGGAAAAGGGAAGGTTGCCCTCAGGGACAAATCCACTCCCTAACACCCAGCCTTAGCATCTCCCTTATGCCTGGCCAAGGTCCTCCCCCTCATGAGGAAGAATCCTCCCCCTGAGGCGCCTAAGCAACAGTGGAGCAATCCTAAGGAGGATGCTTTATTAAATTAAATGTCCTCGTGGGAGGATACAATTCAAGGGTTTTTTCCCCTTCTTTTTTTCCTTTTTTTTTTTCCCCCAGATTATCTCCTTTCTCAGAGAATATGAAAGTGCTGCTTTTGTGTGGCACAATTCAAACTGAACTTTGTCTCTTTGTTCTTTTTTTAAAGTCAAATATGCATAAAAAGTAACAGGTTTCCAAAACCAGGTTGTCTCTTCTTTCAGATCTGATTACTCACTTCAAATTCATCATTAGGATAGTGTAAAGTGGATCCATGTTTTAAGCAGGACTAGCCAGGGAAAACAATGAGGAGTGTCCTGCCTAAATTAATACCACAACATGTCCCATAGAAAATAAATAAAAGATAAATCAAGCCAAGTCAGTTTCATTTAGGCCAAATGTCGGAGGAATTTGGTCTTGTTCTATTCTAAAAGAAATGAACATAAGAAATATATCCTAAATAATCAAGACTGGCAAATGTTTTGTGTATAAGTAACCACGACTACATCCCTAAAATACAGATGAGGATTTTTCACAGCTTTAATATCAGGTTTTCTATACAAAATACTCAGCAGAAATTCTCAAGTACAGTATTCTTTTTATAGTTAGCTTTTTTTTTCACTTTAGTCAGTGTAAGCCCCTTAACAACACACTCCTTTTGCTGTCCTATTCTTTGTATGCTGATGAAAGCACAACATGTATAAAACATCTTTGTAGTAACCCCTTAGAAGGTCTCTATTTTTGTAGAGTAAGAAAGAGCTTTAACTTGGTGGACCTGGCAATTGCTTAAATATTGTTCTGTATGCTCGCCAGATGCAAACGGTATAGTACAGTTACTACAGGTCTGAAAAATGCTAAAAATAGTAGCATGGGCCTTGGTGTTTATGATCACTTAGTGACTTAACAAATATTCTTGGTTTAAGTTTTCTTAAAGTTGTTTTTCTAACCTCATGTAGTACAAACTCAATATAGGATGTAACGGCCAAGCTGTATTAGCCCAGAATTTTACTGGTGACACCATAAAGAAGCAAAAGATGAAGCTGCACCTCATGATGCCTCTATGCAGCTTTAGTAATGGGACTTTGCACTGTAGTTTGCGTGGGTATGGACACCACCATGGTTACTTCCTGACTGCATTTCAAGCTTGGGTCTCACCACATGCTTAAGCTCAACTTCATTTCACATCTAAATATCTGAGTACTAATATCCAAAATGCAGGAGCTTCAAACAAGCAGAAATTTGGAGCCACGCTATTCCTTACCCCAGATTCAAGTATGTGCCAACCCATAGGCTGTGTTACCTCATGTCAAATTATTTGCTCTTATCTCCATGCAGCAAAATTACATGGTCAGTACAATGCAGACAAGTCAGCCTAAGAGTCTTCTAAAAAGGCTGTCGCCTGCAGTGAGACAGTATAGAATATGTAGGCTGCTGAACTGTACTTTAGAGACAGAACTGCAGTCACACAGATGAGGAAGTACATGTCATTTCAGGCAGCTTTCTGGCCTGTGCTCCAGCAAGTAAAGGAGATTCAGCCTATCTATCTGTCCCAGAATTTCCTGAGTCTTCTTAGAACAAATGCAATCTCTGTTTCTGGCTTAGGTTACACATAGCAAAACTGTACTTCAGTCAGACAACTGACATGAAAATGTTCCTGGTTGTGGCACAGTCAGGGAGCAAATTTAAGTAAATTCCATTCCTATCCAATGGCTAATTCCACCTCTGCAAGACAGTCTCCATTCTGTGATCATTCTTTGCATAAGACAGAAACATTAGTCAGGATGTCAGAAGGGCTTTCCAGCCTGGTCCTGTTCATTACTTCCTTGCAGCTGCTGAAGATGCTGAGCAAAAATGGCAACACTTATTCTGAGAAGGCAGAGTGCATGAACAACAGACAGTGAAAACTCCTCTTCCTACCAAGCAGTACTCACTGTCTGTATTGTACCATGATGCAGTTATGTAGTTCAGGCATTTTGCTGTTACCAAGTGTTTGGGATTGTTTTAATCTAATTTTCTTCAAGGTTTTCTTTATAGAGCAACTTCATATAGAGCAACTTCATTATCCACCCATTTGGGAGAGGTGTATGAGTAAAATTGGCACAGATCTATAGACTGGAAAAATGAAGGGAGGCCAGACCTCACCTACTCATACCACACAGAGCTCTTATTCACGTAGGTAAGGTCACTGATGAAGACAGGACTTTAAGTTACTTACTGAAAAGAAAATTAGTATCAGAAAAGTAAACAGAATTACAAAGTTCTTGACTCTCCAGCTTTGATGAGACCCACAACATCTTTCTCATGACCTCCTCTAAACATAAAAGTCACCTTAACTTTCTTTGGCATGCAGAAATTCTCATTTGTATGAGACTCCAGTGATTTGCCTCACTGGCCTTTTAGGGCATAAATACCTCTTAAAAGAAGAAAAAGGTCAGATTCATTAAAGACTTCACAACTCATGACTACCAGGCTGTTGCAATGTAATGACTCCAGGAGATAGGTCTACAGTCCTAGTGTTAAGGAATGCAATTTGAGCCTTTGCCGGTACAGACATGTCACTGATGCTACTAAAACAAAACTTGAGCTAAAATTTGTTTCAAGTCTTTACTTGCTTGCAATGGAAAGTTTGCTGGCAGCTGTTGTCATCATTAGCCTTGTGGCGATGTTTTTTTCTGAAGTGTCTTGTGTCTTATTGAAGCTTAATGCTTGTTAAGTTGGGAGGGGACTTTGGGTGATCTGCCAACAGCAGACAATAAAGTGTTCTCCTGTTGTAACAGAGTCATAAGTTTTGGTTTATGGATAATGGCAGCTACACGCAGTAAATTAAAACACACACACACAAAAAAGAGGAAAACATGTGGGCTTTCCTCTAAACAGTCCATTTAGCCCATTACAGGCTCCCCTAGGGCTTTAAATGCAATTGTAAAATCACCCTAATTTTTCACCATTAACTATTTTATTTTCCTAGTAGGCTAAAAGTGGGCAATTTTATAGCCATGAACCCCAATTCTAGAAGTTTGGGGCTCAGTTCCTACCACCCCACTTTGCTGTGGCTCCCCAGATCAGCTGTGAAAGCTGTGGTCTGGAGAATGACCCCTCCTCCCTGCCCAGCTCTTTGGGAAGGAGTGGAAATTCATCACCTGCTTGTACACTGTCCTCTGGTTCTGCCTACCCACTATGAATTGCTGGGATGGATGGTGGTCTAGCTATTAAATATGGGTCAGATACATCAGCTTTATCCTGTAAACTGACAGACAGCTGTACCTCAAAGTGTGCCAGGAAGCCCAGGAAGGAACCACTGAAGCAAACCAAGCCTAAAGCAGACCCAAGTACATGGGCCCTGTGCAGTGAAGTCTGTACATGTGGCTTCAGCAGCTATGTCAGGGTCATGGGACTCACTTCAGGACATTTGATAATTCACTGGCATAAAACACTGGAACCAATTAAGCCCACCAGCTTCAGTACAAAGGCCTTCTAATCTGTCCTGCAAGCAGATCAGGAGGTACTATATCACTCTATGTCACACAGCAGCCTCAGACTATTAGGCTGAAATTTAGGTTCATTATTATACAACAGGTCCAGTAAAGGCTAATCAGATCATGATATTTAAAATGCAACCAGCCACCTTCAGCAGAAATAAAAAAGCTAGAAGTCCAAGCAAGGAGCAGCAAGGACCTTCGACTGTGGTTTTCGTTATTTGCTCAAGTTGTCAGAGCCCTTGAAGTTACATGGAGCAAGCATGGCCAGAGACTGGCATTGTTCTAGCAGCATGAGGAAATTAAATGGTAAAATAAATCTGCAAAATGTGTGTTATTTAACACAGAGAACTGTGGGATGGAGATGTAAGTTAAATGGGGGATCCAGTTCCTTACAGTGACTCCAGCTCCTCAGGCTGACCTCGGGCCAGCCACTTCATCTCTGTCTTTTCTCCTCCTCTGTATAACAGCCATAATGATGATACACCAGTGCCTTACCCTTTTCTGCCTCAACTCCTCAGGCAGTGAGTTGCTGGCAGTTGCGTGCATGCACACAGCCCAGCACCACCAGGCTGGCAGCACAGCTTGTGACGGCTCTCACAGCAGCACGAAGGTGAGCAGCACTTTTGTGTCACCCTGTGAGCAAACGCATAGCAAGGTTCACTGCCCCTGCCATGGTGCACGTAGAAAGGCAGCAGGCAATAACTACTTTCTGCACACTTAACAGTTTAGAGGAGGTAATTGCCATACAAAACTTAAACCTTATGGGCAACCCAGGAAAGTGGAATTAATTAACTATCTTGGCACTTGGCCTGGATTCTACTACTAGCATGTATTACAATACATATAAACATCATGGAAGTGACAAATAGATCATAGAACCATGATCTATTTGTCATGCTGTGCAACAAATCAGTGAAAGTACTACAGAATAGGAACCTAACATCTTTCCTCCTGCATGCTCTGCCTCATAGAATCATCTCCTCCTGTAGGGATCAGAGGCAGCCGCATTCCTGCTTTGTCTTTCAGTTACAAAGGGACAAGAAGCATAGAAATAAAATTCCACTTGTGCATCTGCCTTTCCTAAGCAGCCAGCACAAGTATCTCACTCAGTTTAACCCTGGAACCTCAGACCCAGCCAAAAGCCAGCTAAGCCTCCCTGAGCTCACTCACTCGGTAATCTTTTGCCAGGTTCTCTGCACTTGCCTGTTTTCCTAGCTTTCTTTCATGGTACTTGAATGTCTTTTGATCTTCCTGCATGATAAAACTAGATAAGCTAATAGGAAAAAAATAAGAAAAAGAACAGAAAAGCCAAATTAGCATTTGTAACAACAATCTCACTGGAATTTTTCTGGAAGGCTTATAGTCTAACCTTCCAGAGGCAAACTCCGCAGGCTACCAACAGAATCCTTCCTCCTGTTCTGACCAAACCATTTACATAAATATGGGCAGGCTTTTTCTCCTAGCATCAGGATGTTCTGAAAAGTATTTCACACATCAATTTCTCCTTAGGTATGGAGATGGCTAACCTCCCTGATGGAAGTGCAAAGGTCCCAGATGAGCTGAGTCATCCCTCAAAACTATAGGTAAGGTAATGGCTGCTCAAAATTAGGCAACCACCATGTTCCCAGGTACAGAACTCATAAAAAGACCTGCCTAAATGGCTGTCCCAAGATAGGTATTATGTCCTTTTGCTTTTGAAGTGTCTCTAATGCTCAGGTTGCTTTCCTCTGGTGCTAGAGCTCTGTAAGCATCAATAGCATATGTATTTCAAACATCAGTCACTGCTGAAAGACAATGAACAAAGGGCCATGTAAAAAAGAGGAAAGAACAGAGAGCCAAATTCTCTCAGGTCACATGCCAGGTGAGATGACAATAGTTCAGGCTGCTCACTTGTCCAAACGAGGCCCTGCTGCCATCTGCCCACATATTTCTGTCTTTCCGGTGGTGTTGTCACAGCAAGTCCTTCATTCTTTTGAAAAAAGCCACCTGAACTATTGTATGTGTATTGATTTGGTTGATTTGCTGCCTAACTCTGAGCATCATTAATCTGATACAGAGAGCACTGCTTGAAAGGCTTTGACTAAGTACAATATCAAGTGTCACCCCTGGCTTTAGAATACAAAAGGTACAGATAGCACAAACTAAAGGGCCATATTCTCCCTGGTTTAACTTTTCCAACCTTTCTAACAATTGCCGTAAGGTGATTATTCTGGAGTTGAATCAGAGAAAAATCTGAACAGAAACAGGAAAATGTTGCTTGGATAAAGATGTTTTCCTGATTTCTGAAGCATGCTGCTTGACTGATACTGCTGCAGATGCTGATGACTGGAAACATTCAGGTTCCTGTTTTTCAGATGCTAGGATTATGTTGCTCGTCTGAAGACTGCAATATGCTCAGCAAAGGTGCTAATCATTTCCTCTATGAAAACAAGATTAAGTTATCTTCAGAAAATAGGGAGGTTGCTTCTGACCAGTACTAGTGAAATGCTTCATAAACAGTTGGGTAACAGTACAAATCCTCCTGAAAGTGAGTATATTTAGAGTAAGGAGCAGCAGGCATTTACTTTCACAAGGAAAAAACTTTCAAACTCAAATCCAAGTCATCAGTGTTCTTGTCTGAAATCCTTCCCCCTTTCCTGCACCCTGTTCATACTTCAGTTGCTGTATCAGCTGTCCTCCCTGCTGTTCCCATGCCCTCCTTCCTCTTCACAGACTAAATGTCACCCCTGGTTTCAGCTGCTGCCTTCTCCAGCCCTGGCCTCAACAACTCCTGTCAGCAACCTCAGCACAGGGTGCTGCCCTACAGGCTGCAGTGCATCAGCCAAGTGCTTTGGAGTGTGGTCTGTGGTCCCCTGTGGGATTTTCAGTGCTGTCTACGCTCCCTCTCTTCCTAACAACACATACATATGCATCCAGAGGAAGAGGTGGACTATTTCATTAGGCCAGCTGAAAAAGAGTGTGCCAAGCCCCCAGGCAGCAGTGCAACAGAGCTTTCATAAGCCTCAAGCAAAATAAAATGTAGCATCTTGTCCAGCTTTCCTGCCCTTGATCACTCCTAACATCCTCATTCCCAGGGGCTCAGTCTAACTTCTGTGTCATGTGTATGGCAGCGAGAAACTCTCATGGTTTTACTGAAACTAAATACTAGCTGAATTCTCAGTAATTCTGGTGTTCCTTAAAAGAAACTTCACAAGGCAATTCAATGCAGTAATTTTTGTCCCACCAATAAACTTCTTATGTTAAAAACGGTATTTTGATCCAAATGACAGAGGCTGGGCCAGATCCTGGCTAGGTTTTAAGCCAACAAGGCAGTAGGAAGCTAGGGCATGCTTGAGCTTTCTCTTTCTTTCACAGCCCAAGAATGGACTGAACATGGTATAGAAACTTCCATAAGGGAGACAGGGAAAAACCAAAGTGACTGTTTTCAGTTTTTAAACCAATTACAGTAGCAGTTGAAACCAACCCCATTAAATTCATTGGTTCCAGGATGTCTTTTTTTTTTTAATTTGCTATTCCTCTGGCATTGCAAAAATATTTCCTGAAGAAAATCCACCTGGTATTGCTGATGGGTAGAGTACCTATGACAAAAAAACAACTTATTTCTGTCACTGAATTATTGTTTTTCACTGATGTTGAGAAAAGAACCTGGAGATCAGCCATTGATAAATGGTTTATATTTCCTCAAAGGTAAGTTTCCCTGTTTACGCTGCAATTCAGGCAATCAAGCCTATGTCAGATTGTCAGTAACGCGTGACAATAGCTTCCTGTAACAAACAGGCCATGTTCTAGTATGCACATTCCACTTGCATTAATCCTTGTACTGCTTTGTGCTTAAAATATAGGAGGCAGATGCGATTGGAAAAACAACAAAGATATCATCTGAGCAGTAAGTATATAAGTGTGCCGATTTCTTAGAAAACCAGCATTGCTGACACTGGGCTGTCCTAGGGCTTCTCAGCATGTAGGTTGGATCTTGGCACCCAAAAAAAGAGGATAAAGTAACTCGCATGTGCAGACAAAACTCACGAGCTGAGGGTTTAACCCCTGCAGCTGCAGTGAAGAAAGTGGAAGTAGTAGATTGCTCCTGCAAGTAGATATAACCTCTCCCTCCCCTCTGCTCTCACCCCAAAACAGCCACCAGCCATCTGTTTTGTTGGCTTTTTACTGAGGAGCAGCTAGGTATCTGGCTGCACAGGGGAAGCTGCAATTGTCTGCTTGGACAACAAACACTCCCTGTCCCTTCCAGCACAGACATTTAGGCAGCAGGATCCTTGCCAGCCCATTTTATAGAACCTATTTTATCCCTTGGTTCTGTATGCCCCCCAGAATAAATAGAGACAATTCCTGGAAGAAACCTAAAACACAAAACCTAAACAGCAAACAATCACTGAAAGGAGAAAGCACAACAGGACAAATTCTTCCCTCACCTACACTCAGATCACCCATTTCAGGCTGGAAAACAAACTCATGTACTTCATTAGTGAAATATTTTGTACCTTAATATATAATAAGGATGTCTGCCCAAATGGTAGCAGAGCCTAGATCAATACTTTAGATGTGGTTTAACACCTTATGCTTTTGTTTCCGTGCCTTTTAAAGCATAACTCAAATATGAGTCCCTGATATTTGTTCTTAGAACTAATTGTACTACTGTATTCACTTGAATATGAGCCAGGAGTGAACTACAGACATTAATGTCAGAAGAAATATATGATCGGACATATACACTGTTCACTATTCCATACATACTTTAAATTGCCAGGGGTGAGGGAAGGTGTTCTCGTAGACTTTCAATTAGCTCACACATTTTCTGAGTTCAAAATGGGTCTGTTAGACAGTATTCTTTGCTGTCTTTTAGGTTCCTATTTGCTGCCATTTGACAGAGCATGCTGTCTGATCCTGACTGTGTATGAGTCAGCCGAGTTATAAGAAGTTAGGTGGAGAGCCTGCATTTGGGCCAGCTAAGAGGAGCAATGGTTGTTACCCAGTTAGTTTTGGCTAGAAGTAGACAAGGGGCAAAGGAGGAGGGGGTGTCCTTCATAAATGTCATTAATTGCAGAGGGTGCAACAGCTATTTTTCTTGGTGTTGGGGGAAAAAAAGAATGGCTTACCGGTGTGTTCTGATTTTGCATTTCTAGATACTTACATAAGAACAAAACCACATTGTTGATTTGCAAATAGAAACACCCAAGGCCTCCACACAGTATAACTCCAGCTCAAATTCCAATTATTTTACTTTTGTGAAAGCATCTATTAAAATCTGATTTGTTTCCTAAAGAAGAAAATACTGAGAGAAGTTTCACATGGGATAGTAGGACAGTCTCTTTCAGATACCTGAATCACATAGCACCCTATTAATCTACACACTTCATCTGTACAAGCCCCAGTTTTAGAGGAGATACTCCACACCAAGCTTGCTGACATTTCTGCCCACTTTGTACTAACCACGAAAGAATACAAATGAATCTCGCACATGTGATGTGAGCAAGTTTCAACAGATTAGCTACACAAAGGTAACCACTGCCAAACGGACTAGGGAATGCCTTCAGAGTTCACTAGTTAGTCCACTTTGTAGGATACATTACACTTATTACAAGTGTTTGCTTAAAAGGGACAAAGGCAAAGTAGCCAGACTGCCATAAATTCGCGCCTTAGCTTGTGTCAGACACAGTGATGAAATATGAGACTTTAAACTGATAGCACTGAGGAAATCCAAAAAGTTGTCTGTTCACATTCAAACTATGCTTCTTGACTTAGTTTAGCTGATTAGGAATGGAAATCAAGATAAGTGGCTGCATACGAATTTGCTCTAGCTTAACTGAATCATTTAAAAATGCCTTCTACACTGAAATCCTGCAGTATCTGTTTTCTCAGGCAGCATGACTCAGAATCCTGATGAGCTGTCAATCGGATTCTGCTCTTCTCTGGTGTAGGCTTGGATAAAGATGACCTGAGCCATTAGTCCTGACACAACCACCTTCTCTGAGGAGCTTATGGAAGTACCAGAAAAAATACACTTCCCTTAAGGGAAATTCCCACTTCCCTTGGAATTTTCAGAAGCTCGTAAGTACTTACGGAAATAACAATACTTACATTGTGTCTGTATTGTACTTCTTTTTTTGATCACTAGAGCATTGAATATACTTTGGTGTTATGCACAGCACAGTAACCACAGTGCAAAAAGAAACCTGACAGGCATCATGTACCAAAGAATCACTTCAAAGTTGAAATCTTTCCTGTGCAGGTGAAGAGTTTATGTTTTAGCTATGCAGCTTTCCTGAGGGAGGAAAATAAAATTAACACAAAAGACACTGTTAAATCACAACTACTTTTTCTGTGTTTGTTTTTTTATCTTTTTTTTTTAGTTGATAAACAAGTTTGATAAATAATCTCGTCAGTGATAACCAAGTTGGGAACGAGGAAAATGTGTTGTGTCGATTCTAGAATTAGTCCAGGAATGCACTTATTCTGTAGCTCTAAGTTCATTATACAGTTTCCTCATGAAACTGAGACCTGAACAACATTCGTATCCTATTAAATAAAGTTTTGGTTACTGTGCATGTGCTAGTTCTCCAAAAGTCTGATCCCTTTCATCTATTGAAAAGGTCTGAGCATGTGCCCCCTCAGAAAGGTACCACTGATGGCTTTGTTTTAAAACGAAACATAGTTTAAGGTTTTTTTTGTTTGGCTTTTGTTGGCCCATCACTTTTGCCTTTCCTGCCAAGGTTTGCCAGTACTTCAGCTACCTTAATGGAGGGTTTGTGGGGCTGTGCTGTTATACTGATTCTGGTTTAAAAGTTCCTTTTGCTAAAGTATGTATTTTTTTTTAACCAGATTATTTCAATGATGTCCTCCACCAAGACAAAGGACACAGCTGACACATGGTATTACTTGGCAGGCAAGAGAAATGATGGAAAAAATCTACTGGGAGTCTGCCACTTAATGGTTTTATCCGAGCACAAGGCAGTGTCAAGCAGTATTCTTCCTTGCTTACTGCAATGGGATGCTGCTAGACCTCCTTCACAAAATCAAATTCACTAGAGGTAGATGCTTATTGGATTACAGCCAGTTTGTGATCTGATGGATGATATGCTGAACTGATACTTATGGGCCAAGTCACAGGCTGAAGGTCAAAGCCGGAGGCCTGATGGGTCTGTGTCTTGGTTTGCTGCTTTTCTCACACAAGGCCTGGAAGGTATTCTCAGGTTACAATGAGCATGGTCCTGTGTGCTGTGTAGTGACTAGCACCACAGGGGAAATGGCTGTTCAAGTTTATCTTTCCCCTTTGCTTCAAAAAGCAAATAGCTCCCTTAACAGCTCAAGCCAGAAACATATACCAGAACAGTAATGTTTTCAAAAGTTCGTTTGATTATTTTATCATACAAGAAAGATAGTTATAAGAGGATTAAAAATCTGGCTTCAATAAAGTCATTAGCAAAGCTCCTTCTAACTTCAGAAGTTCAGAATTTTACCTGAAATATTGTGAAAGTCCACTTTTCTTTTGAAAAGCTGGAACCTACATTTACTTCCATCTAGTATTTTTTTGCTGTTTCTAAACACAAATAACAAGAGAGACAAAGCTTTAGGTATTAGAAGAGAAAATCCTATAACAGAAAAACTGCTGAATGAAGTTCCATAACATAAGAACAGTTGGGTTTCTCTTGATGTTTTGAATTCTGAATATGCTTAATAACAAAGTGGCATTTTAAGTTTCAAACAAATGATACTTTCTCGCTAGCAACAGGTTTCAAACCAGAATTACATTTTTTCATTAATACTCAAAAAAAATGGAAAGCAGCAATTAGATTTTTTTAATTTTTTAATAAACCTAGTGAATAGTCTTGAGAATTTGGTGAGTCTTTCTTCAGTAACAGCTTGATGTAAACTATTGCAATATGAAACATAAAGAGAAACCTAGTATGTTAAGACTATTCCAGCAAGCCTCCTGCAGGAGAAAACTGTAGCTTAATAAAATTATCTGGAGACACATTAAGGATATAGCCATATCCAAGGTCTTTGATAAAGGACAGCAGAAGAGGCTCTAAGTACAAGCTAAATCACAGATGAGAAAACAGTTCTCTTGTTTTAAAAATGTGAAGATGCAGAAGACAAAATGGAGAAATAAAATACCCAATTTCAACATGGCAAAAGGTAACCGTGAGGTCACTGATACCCCTTGCTTCTATGTTTCCACATAGGAAGCCTGTTGCTTAATACAGTACCATCTGAAAAAGAAAACAAGTACAGAAAATATTTATTATTCAGACCCCCAAACAACTGCACCAATGCCACTTCTGGTTCCTGCTTTATAACCCTCTTTATACTCACTCTTCTGTAAAGATTAATGTCCACCAAAAACAAAGGTAAAGTATTCCTAAATGTTTGTAAAAAGATATGCTGCAATAATTCATAATAATTCAAACCTGGTCAAATACAGACAATGAACAAGAAAATCCAATGACAAGAGATGTTGACACTTCAATCTGTGGCAGTCTTTTCTGAAATAAGTAATATCCAATCACTCTCTATATGAGAGCACTGAAAAGACTATTTGTAGGGAGTATTTCTTTGAATTATACAAAAATGGAGGTTCCAAGTATTTGCGCAATCCCATTACTACTACTGGAGTAGTCACTCCAGTGTAATGGTCTGAGGTGCTTCAGCTACTTTCTGTTTGCATTTCCTTTCCTTCCCTCCTC
Source organism: Lathamus discolor (assembly GCF_037157495.1). NCBI lineage: Eukaryota > Metazoa > Chordata > Aves > Psittaciformes > Psittacidae > Lathamus > Lathamus discolor. The sequence goes on from NC_088885.1 coordinate 111,762,336, forward strand.
CTTTCTGAGAGTGGAAGAGACTGCTGGAATTTCCTAGCAATTAATTCTTCTCTTACATTTCCTCACAACATTCCTGGAGCATTACAGCTCATAGCAAGACCTCTCTACACCCCAAAGTTCACAAACCTGCTTTTCTTTCTTGAATTACCGAACTGGACCAACTGTTAGACAGTCTTAAGAATTGGGAAGAAAGGTAGACTGGCACCAAGAACATTAACATTTCAAGGCTTTTTCCTCTCAGACAAAAATAGCCAAGCTTTTATAGCAGGCTTACTTTTGTAGTGAGAATAGTGACAGTTCTCTTGGTTTTTTTATATCTTGCCAATGCCCAGCCCTGCTGTCTCAGCGGAGGTAAAGGAAAATTTGTCATCATCAGCAAATTAACTGCAACAAATTCTAAATCTGTTCATGCTCAGAAAAGTATCAAAGAATGCTTTAGGTTGCATCCTTTGGCTCACTTGGAGGTATTCTTTTCTAGCTAGCCTCTAGGTCAGAAATTAACTGCTGCTACCTCTCTTCCCTATCCAAGGTAAGACTTGGCCTACTTTTCAGTGTGCCCTTTATGAACCATCAGTCTCCCTGTCCTTACACTGCTACACAACCAGTCAAGAGGAGAGAGATATTACCTAACTCTGATAGGGGTGTGGGGGCATGTGTGTTATCTGAATTTGTTTGTGAAAGTACTGAGGAGCTTTTGATAGCTACGGGGAGGTATGTTGTAAACTCTCTGTAATGAATACTTGTAGACATGAATGTTTGTGCATACCTTCACTATAAGAACAAGTTAAAGCCTGCACCATTTAGATTGTCTTACTTTTCAGAATTGTAACTCTCTGAGCTTCTTCTCCTGAAGACGATTTTATGTGATCATTGTATAAATTGGAAGAGTTCACAGATAAGTATTATGTAGCTTTTCTTGACTAAAGCTGGAGATGACAAAAAACTTGTAATTTATTCTCAATTTGAAAAGCATTTAATAATAGTTCTGATTTGAAAAAAACATTCATCTGTAAGAGCCATTTATTGCAAATTATATTTGAAATAAGAGTATTCAGTATTTCAGATTATTATACTACCTTCTTTAGGAGGAAAGCAATCTCTCCCACAGAGAACTCCAAGCAAGTCTGATAGGACAATATTTATTTCTGTGGTATATGTATTTTTAGAACTGTCATTAGTTACAAGGATGAGAATAACAGCCAAGTGATGTTTATCCAAGAATGTATTGATACATACAATGACTTCTTTGCCCTATACCTTTGCTTTTATGAAAAATTAAATTTCTGTAACTCATGGAAGTGAATATAAAAGCCTAATTTAAGGCCTCAACCCTGCCAGCAACCCTATATTAGAAGACCTAACTGATGAGAAGCCCCTACTGAATCTCTAAGGGGGGGACGGTGTATGTACACAGTGGTTTTAGTTTGGGGGAGCAAGAGGCTGGAGAGGAGAAAAGGTGTTCAAACTCTTATTCAAGCTATCAAGTCAAAGGAAGAGGTAGTAAAGATCCCTTTTATCTCCATACTTTTCAGACTCCAGTGAACAGTTAAATGGCAAACCCAATGTCTTTTAAAAGCCCACTATCAGATTCACTATAAGGCTCCAGTTTTAATGATGAGTTCAGGATGCAGAATGTAAAATTTCAGATGTTATCTTTTATGAAACCGACTGCCACAGCTGGAAGAAGAAGACCAGCTTTGAAGCACACCAGCCCTCCTTAAGTCTATTACACAAGCAGAACCTTTTTCACATTGTACAGTCTAACAGCTGTTTTGGGTGGTAATTTACCAGTACTAATCAGCTGTGTAGTTTATCCAATTATGCGACACTAAAAAAAAAACTGTAGGCAGACATAGTACATTCACATTGGACAGAGATTTAATGTTCAAGATTCGTGCTTATGGAAATAGCTTTGGAGTCTTTAAAAACTTCAATTTTGTACGGCACCAAGACCATGGCATAGAAATGAGAGACACAGAAACCAGTGTCTCCATCACATTTGGCACTGAAGCCCAATTATTCAGTATAGCCTACTGAATCACCAAAACCACTTCCTGCAGCGGACTTTTTGTAACTCTCTTATCCAAGTACTGACCAAGCCCAGCCTTGCTTAACTGTATGAAATCATAGCCTAAGGTGGTGTGACTGCAAGCACAAACAGCGTACATGTCATTTCAGCTCAGTTAGTAATCCAGTTGCCTTCTTCAGAAATAAGCCTTCCTTTCAAGGCTGTCATAAAATGAAGTCTTATAGGAAGAGTTACTTTCCTGTAGTAAAATAATCTGAGTGGAGTATATTCAAATATCAGCATTTCTTCTTTCATGTATTCTGGTCAATAATTTAAAAAACCTGCCCATGTTGCACAACACTGGTAGAATTTTATGGTAACTTCCTGTTCTGATCGCTAGCTGCCTAGTAACTATTATTAAAATCGGTAAGTAAGAAAAGATCTAAAGATTGATAAATCGTTATAGAATCATAGAATGGGTTGGAAGGAACTTTAAAGGTCATCTAACTCCAACCTCCCCTTGCCATGGTTAGGGACTCCTTTCACTAGACAAGGTTGCTCAAAGGCCCATCCAACCTGGCCTTGAACACTGACAGGGATGTGGCAGCCACAGCTTCTATGAGCAACCTATGCCAGTGTCTCGCTACATGCATTGTGAAAATTTATTCCTAATATCTAATGTCAATCTCCCCTCTTTCAGTTTAAAGCCATTCCCCCTTGTCCTGTCATTACATTCCCTTGTAAAAAGTCCCTCTCCAGATTTCTTGTTGGCCCCCTTTAGGTATTGGAAGATTGCTATAAGGTCTTCTGGAGCCTTCTTTTTTCCATGCTGAAATGATACCTCTGTGGGATCATTTTATGAACAAACACAGGCCTCTACAGTTAATGAGAGTCTTTGATAACATTCAATAGAACCAAGTTTTTCAAGCTTAAGTGTTTAAATTTATGTGCCTAAACAAAAAATAAAGGAACCTGGCTAAGCATAGGTTTAGCAGACTGATTGCATGTACTCATGATCACCTTTCCAGACACGTTAAACTTCTGCAGCTCCTACTGATTTTAGTAAACATGTCTGACAATCACAGCAGGGAAACTGAAAATTATGGTCCGTATTTGTATTTGGAAAAAAAAGAAAAAAAAAAAGGAGTAAATTTACACAAATACAGGCTTCTGTCAGGGCATATCCTGATCTCTGCCTACAGCTTGAATAGCTATGTTATATGCAGGACTGATGTGCAAGTATTCTTGCCCCCCAGCCATGAACAAGAAGCAGAGCAGCTGCTGCTGCAGCCCATGTGCTATTGTGACAGGGCAACTGCTGCATCCTTCGGAGGAGAAGCAGGTTGTTGCCTCAGAAGTAGTTGCTTGCAGTTATGGAAGCATGTCCCACACACTCCATGTTCTTTGACCCGTTTCACCTTGAAATATCCTGTGCAGTAATATGTGCACCAAAGTCACATGGTGAATATTCCATGTGATATTCCAAGCTCCTAGCGCCCTGTCTCCCACCTGTAACAGATAAATGCTGAATACTACACATACAGTAGATATAAACACTTAGAGTAGGACTGGAAATAAAACTGAATTAAAGCATAATTTGGGGGTTTTCTTTAGCTGGTTTAAGTAAAAAAAAATTGTGTTATTTGATTATAATAAGTCTGTACAGTTAGTGTTATAACAAAAAAGGTATTTTCTTTCCTGTGTCTCTTTGTACTTCTGCTGGGCAAGCTCTCTAGCCCAGTGCATCTGCATATAAAATGAAAGAAAAATTATAACAATAAGACCTCGCTACACTTAACAAGGATGTATCACTCCCCCACCCCTCAGTAAATTATTTTGCTGGAGGCTACATCATTCTCTCTGAGTAGTATGTTGGGAGTTGACAGAGGCATGAATAATTCACTGTGTATGAAGCCTCCCCGGGCCGAGCTGAGCTGCAGCATGTTGGGCTGGCCTTTGATGCAGACTGGTTGGGCAGGTTCCTGGGCGCCCTGGGAACCGGTCTGACGGGCCTGTTATGCCAACAAATTCTGGTATGATTCCATGCTCTCCAGAATGCAGAAACCTGCCCAGCCAGTTAAATGAAAGGCATATTAGGTTATCCATTGCACATTGTATATATCTTAGGTGCAGCAGATCTCCTCTCGGCATTCTCTAGTGTGGTCCACAGTGGCTTCCTCATCTTACTTACACTTGAGGTTTATAGCTGGAGGGGAAGTCAATAGTAAATATTTATCACCCCGATCAAGAACAGAACTTTTCACAATTCAAACAGAAGGGTGAGTTTTGAAAATCTTTCTTTAAAATTAATTTAAGATAACCTTAAGCAAAAATTTCTCTTATGCTTGAAGTGGTATAATGGCTATCTCCTTAATGCATCTGAGCACTGCCAGTCTCTATAGTGCCGGTTGACAGGATTTTTGTGAGTGAAGCTTTTTGACCCTTCTGTGTGCATCTCAACATCATCTGCTCTGACTGCAAGAGTATTTACTGGAGAGACAGTTCAATGAACTAAGCAGTAAGAGATGAAGTGAGAGATGGAAGCTCCACTGCCAGTGACTTTAGTATTTTGAGGAGGTCACTTAAGTATTGCCTATTGGTCTTCTCTTTTGTACAGTGTTTTTATAACCCCTGTCTCGTAACAGCACTGTCACAGTGCCATTAGAGTAATGTGTGTGGTTACTAGTTCTTGCCAAACTTTTTAATTGTTCAATTTTATGGAGTTGATTAAACCTAGATTTACATATTCAAAATTGGCTTCATGGTAAGATAGAAAACATACTTGTCATTCTTACTGCTTTCTTTCTAGATATTAGAAACATACCTGTTTAGAATGAGTAACGGTGGTGGCAATGGTAACAAAAAGCAGTCCTAATCATAAAGAGTAGGCAAACCTGAAAGTTGTACCTGTATCTGCAATGGAATCCATTCACAGGTTCTGTGTCAAATAAGAAAAATTAAACAGTGTGAAAACAAAAGCTGTAGGATCTGGTAACTGATTAACTACTGGAGCTCAGAAGTACTTGCTGAGCTGAATAGAAAGGAATGAAGACAGGTTTTGTCATGCCTGTTAGGACAAAATAACTCTTTAACTTAAGTAAATGTGAATCTTCTTGCCATCTGTGTAACTACATTTTTTAAAACCATCACATGGCTACTTCCATCTCCCTGATGTCTTAATTTTGCCTACCTTTAAGTGAATCAATTACGTTCTCTTTCATGATGTAAAAAAAAAAATAAATCAGAGTCCCCAGTGGACATAAACCACTAGATACAAAAATATCTATACAGGATTATGTAAGACTTTATGGTAGTCACACAACAGGAAGCTTCAATTATAGAGGTGTTTACTGCCAACTATTTCCCGATTGATGCAAAAATTAACATTACTATTCTTCTGTAGAGTGCCAATATAAAGGCCTCCTGAGCAGCCTGAGCAACCCAGTGAATAGCAGATTGAAATGACCTTCTCATTAGCAGTGTTGTGTCTGCATGTAAAAATTTTTCTTCAAACTGTGGGAAAGTCGAAAATAACCAAGTTTCAGACTCTCACAGAGGCTAAGATATTTGTCAGGGGGAAATAAAACCCCAACATATTTAATTTTTATCATCTCTACTGATTTTGCAGTCAAATACAGAAGGAAAAGTTGCTAAGAAATAAACCATAAAAAAAAAAGAAAACCCTGTAGCTGGCTGAACTGTATGGTTTGCACAGGGACTCTGTAGAGCCTATATATGCTGCAAGAAAGCTTTGAGTTCTAAAGCCACAGGATTTCAACACAATGCATTTTGAAAATTCAAACAAAATAAATCAGTTTTTCAAAATAGCGCTTGCCATCCTCTCTCTCTCCAGTTTATGTGTTCTGTTTTATCTGGGTTTTCATCAGCTGCCTTTTTTTCTTTTAGGGCTCAGGAAGGGCAGGAGCCATTGTTTGGGGATTATCTTTTTTTCTCAAAAGGTAAGTAAAATATTATTTCCCATATGTTGTTTCTTTTTTGCCTGTTTTCCTGTCCTGAATTCTTGTCATTCACTATAGTGAAAGGTAGGTGGCATGGTTTTCTACACAGATCTATAAACTTTTACTTCAGCCTTACAAGGTTGAGATAAATATGCATAACTACTCAGACTATTCACATTAACCTGAGAAACATCAGTAGGGGCAAAACATTTCTGCATGCAGCTGACACAAATAGATGCTGCTGCTTAGAGTCTGAGGATCAGAAACGCTTGGGTCGTGCAACAGCATCCCTCAGGCTGCTCTTTCTTTTACTCCATCGAGGCTCTGTAAAAGCCCTAAGAGTTTCAGTTCAATGAATCCTGGCTTGTTTCTGACTACAGATGAGGAGCAGTAAAAGCACATCAAAGAGGGTTTCTCAAAGTGAACAATGTTACTGGCATCAGGGAGTTTGATCTTGGCTCCATTTCAAAAGTGGCTACGCAAGCAGCTTGGGAAGAATCAAATTCAACTAATGGGGGTGATGGAGTGGATCCTCCCTGTTTTTTCCAGAGAAAGCAACTACCTGTGCCAAACAGCAGGGGTGTGCTCTGTATGCCCTACTGGCTGTAAGAAATCACACCATTCAGTGGACTGCCAGTTCCTACACTCCCAGTTCGAATTCTCTTTCGGTAGCAGCTGAACAGTGCCACATGCTCTTATTTGCTGCATCTGAAGTTGGGCTCCTTTGATGTCCTTATTGGCAACTGCAACATAAAGTTCATTAAATGAACATGAGTAGAAAGTTAAGCAATATATTTATCCCTCAGCGCAGATCTGCAAGTAAAGGAAGTTGTGAGCTTACTGGCCATGTATATACATCTGAATCCACTAAATATCATGCAAATAAATGACTTCACTATTTTATATATATGTATATGCATATATATATTTAAATACACAGGAAAAGAGTGATATATGTACCGTTGCATTTAAAGCAATTAAAAGATTAAAGTTGGAGTTCCCCAGTACAATTCAAATTTTAATCTTTACATATAAATTTAAGGCAATAGAAACAAAGAATGTAAGCTTTCTGCTGATCTCTTTTAACCCTATTCTATGTGCATATGCGGTGAGCTAGGTCACCTTCTGCTATCTGAATGGTTAGAAACACTGATGCACCCTCTGTAATACCCCCTAAGAAGAGTGGGTGTGTGAATTAAAGGCTATTTTTTGTTTTATCTGTGCTGCAAAATTGCAGTACAATAGTTGACTTGCTGGTAATTAGTCCAGTCATCAAAAGGAAAGGCATTACTGCTAAAGCATAACTGAAAATCAACAGCTTTGCATACTATTACTAAGATTAAACATTTTAGACCAGCCAGGTCTAAAATGGGCTAGGATTAAATCAGATTCCATTTTTGCAGAGGTGCTCATGGATGAGTATTCTGTCACCTCATTTAATGTGCCATATTAAGGGTTATTTTGAAAACTGGACATGAGCCATGCCACCATAGAAAATTTCGTATCTGTTCAAGCGCAACAATGGTGAAGCATTTTTCCCACAGTTTTATTGTCTAGGTGTGTGTGTTTACTCTTCTGAGATGAATGAGATGCAGTTCCAGTTAGACTAGTTAGCTTAAGACACCCAATATAAGTGAATGTGGAATACCAGACTCCTCAGTAGTTTCCCAGTACTTTTAATGAGTGAAGGATCTATTCAGTAATTGGTGGCCAAGTATACGATTATGGGACACATAAAATCAAATAAATCTGGAAGGGAGATAAAGGTAAACTGCTGGTCTTAATCCATTATCACCTATTGTTGAATAGATAAGAATAACACTGTAGAAGTCAATGGATTTATACTGCTGTAAAATTCAACATCACAGCATATAAGAATAAACTGCTCACACAGTTTATTGGGAAATAAAATGGAAGACGTAATTATTTTCCAGAGATCTTCCTATAAATAGAAAAAAACGGTTCAGTTTATGGTAAAATAAGTCCACAACCAGCAAGAGGGATATTTTACTGCTACTTATCAGATCTCTGTATATATTTAAGGTATCTGTTTCTCTCAACTCTGATGAAATGGTTATTTTCCTACATCACAAACTGTTAAATTATAGAAGCTGCAAAAGCAGAATAAAAAGATGCCAACAAACATTATTTAAGAGAACTGGAGTGTCTATCACAACCTGTTATGGCCATTTCTTCCGTAACACATAGCTAATTGTAGTTCTGCCCCATGTGTACCGATACAACAATGGATCAAATTTATGACATAAGTAATCTGCTGCTGAGCTACTGAACAATGGATTTACTTTTAGTTGAAAAGTAAGTGGTTAAACAACTTGAGGAATAAGCAGAAAAAATAACTACCAAGATTTTTCAAAATACCTCAAAATTTAAGGTACATAATTGATGGCAAACCCAGGAGGACAACAGACTTAAAGCCTGCTCAATCATGTCTTAGACGCCTGTCTGACAGTATGTCAAAATACTGCCGAAATCTTGAAACTGGATTTCAGATCCAGTTTTATTTACTCTGCAGCTCCATATTTATACTTTCTGTAGAGCTGAGTAACATAACAAGAATAAGATGGAACAGTTACTAACAACCTAAATGCCTGAACACCTCATTTTTTTATACAGCTATTAACAAAGTAGCAAGTATGTGTTTGCAGCACTGGCCCTTGCAAACTGATCACCATTGTGTCTTCTAATCATGCCACTAAGCTGTTTCTACAAGTGTTGCTATATACGAAATAGGTATATATGGTATATCAAAACGTCCCAGTGGAATCGTGTGGAGGCAGAACAGTAATAGTGAAAAGCTATGTTTAGTTTCTGTTTCACTACTAATGAGAACTATGAACTGAAAATCAAAGGGTTTACCTCATGGCAGACAGCAGGTTTGGTCCCAATGAACAAAAGAACATTGATACATCATTTGGGCAAAAAAATGTTGGCAAAAGTGACTTAAAAGTTCAGCTGCCTTATACCATACCAATTATATGTGCCTACCAGTTTTCATACTCACAGAAAACATCAAAATACGCCCTAGGCTGTTCTATGCTAAAATGACAAACCCATGGACCCCAGTAAGATCAAGGAGAAAGCACTGCAAATACAGTTTCAGTGTGCAAACCGCAGAAGTCAGTAGACTACAAATCCTGCGGAGAAAGGTAGATTCGGCAGCACAGCCTGAATACTACGAAGGCCAGTATATCCAAAAATCCCCTGTCTCTAAACCTACAAGAACTTATTTCAGGTAGGCTCTCCCTTGTGCAAATAGCATCTGTTTTAATGAAGGCTCTCACTCAAAAAAAGTCACTTTTCCAGTGTTTTGTGCCTGCTGCCATGCTTCACCATGGCACCTAAAAAGGCGCTCACCCCCTTGGCTTTTTCTGGCTGCTCTGTGGAAATTCCAGAGACCAGGACAGAGACAAACTGAGGAGAACGCTGGGACAAAACGCACAGACACGCCATATGTACAGCACCGCACCACAACGGCGGGAGCTCAACCGCACGGTCAGGGAGCCCCCGCAGCCCGCTCTCGCGAGATCAGCTCAGAAGCCTCGCGAGAACTGAGCGGGCCCCTCCCACTCCTGCCTCATGGGAAGTGCCCGGCCCCCGCTGTTTTCCCGTTTCCCGCCGTTGCGCGTGGGGCAGTCGGGAGCCAGCCGGGTGACGGCGCGCGCGGGCCGTACCGCCCCGCCGCCGCCTGGTGACGGCCGCTCCCGGGCCGGGTTCCGCCGCAGGGCCACGAGCAGTCTCCCCTTTACCCGGCCCCGAGTTCCGCGGGGTCCCGCGGGGCACGTTGCGGCCGCTGTCGCTCCTCCCGCCGGCAGCCCCCGGGGTGTGTGGTGTGCTCCGCGCTTGCCCGTTCGCTCCGTTTCGGTGGCTCCCGCCGGCCTTGGTGCCGCCTGGGAGAAGGGGGTGTGTGGGACATGCCCGGCCTCTCCTTCGCTGTCCCAGCTCCTGGGTGTGACGGAAGCCTGGCGGGAAGCTGAGGCGCGGGTACTTGTTCCCGGCTGGAACAGCTCATGGATCTCTCAGAGCATCCCCGACGTGTCTTGAGACGAGTGAGTTTTCTGTGCAGTGCTTGTGCAAAGGGGAAGGAAAGAAAGAAAGAAAGAAAAGGAAAGTAGGTACAGGAGAGTTAAGTTTGTAGGAGCAGCTGGTGCTCAGGCTTTTTGGTGGGGGTCAGGGCTTCAGGAGGCTTTGTGCTCTCCAGAATCGCAGGGAGGGAATGTGTTCCTGTCAGCGAAGTATAAATCAACGGCGTCAGTGCTTTATCGGCGGTAGCTGCCAGTGCTGCTGAAGTTGTGTGTGGGAAGGCAGTCGTTTATGGAGCTGTGCGAAGTGTTACGCCGGAGGGTGTTGGTGGTTGGAAGAACAGGGATGTAGAAATATTTAGGTTGTCCTGCGAAAGGGTTATCGGGAGGATAGGAGCAAAGCCCCGTCTAAGAGAGCGGCCCTGCTTCCTGCCTGCAGACAGCAGCAGGGTGTTCGGGAGAGGGGCTGGCATTGTGCTTCCCTCCCTTCTCAGAGACCTTTCAGCTCTCTCCCTGCCTGCAACTGTCAGCTCAGGTGTTCTGTTTCACCTAAGGACTGGAAAATCATTCTTAGTACTGGAGATTGAGTTGAGGAGCAGACACCACTGAACGCCTTTTACACCTGTGCGACTGCTCAGACCTGTCGAAGGCTCTATGTGAACTCTTGCGGGGGCCCTCTGAAGGAGGTTGAGCACCTGTTGAAAGCAATGTGAAAGCATTTTGGGATGCTGAAGTAGGTGAAACGTAGGAAAATGCTCATCACCTGCCTTCCCCCCCCCCCCCTTTTTTCTATTCAATTGATGTACTAATCCTTTGCAGAAACTCTGAACAATTTTTGTACTTTTTTTTTTTGGTCATCTTTGGAGAAGAAAAAAAGAGCCAAAACAAAACCACTAGGGACAGCATTACTAATTCTAGAGCCAGCCTCCCTTTTCTTGACAATGATACATCTGGCATACTGAAATCTAAGACAGTGAGAGCAAGTTTGTTAATTTTGCTGCCCTAAAAAGAAAAACATGGTCTCTGAGGTATTTGTGTTGAAGGCAGAAAAAGAAGAGTTTAAAAGGCATTCCTAATGTCACTAGGCAAGTGGTTTCATAGAGAAGCAGCATTGTAACATGACTTAATGTGAGTGCACGCAAAGTGGAGCACTTCAGCTGCGAAGATGCAGGCAGATTACTGCTCAGCTTCCACCTGAGAACTGTAACCATTGCTAATTTGCAAAGGTAATTTTATTTTCTATCAAGGACTTACCTTAGTTTAAGTAAGAAACTACCTTACTTGAAACCAGGTGCTGAAATAGGAGCTGAGTTTACTATGGGCAGAGCTTGTTAAAGCAAACGTAAAGCTGCCGAATGATTACGGAATACTGTCAGTTCCATTTAAGTATCCTTATACTGTAGAAAATGCACAGCTCAAGTGTTCCTGTGTTGTTGAGAATATGCCTTTGTTCTGTTTATTCCATTATTTTTATTCCACTTTAAATACAGCCAGACTGAAAGAAAAGTGACTCGCTTAAGGCTGTGCACAGAGATATGAGAAAGAAGACTGGAACTAAGGCTTCCAGGCTCTATACCTGGTCACTAGCCACTGAACTAAACATTTTATCATGGTGAATATAGAGGACCAGCTAAACCAGTAGCTGCACTCAGATATTTTAAGTTGCTTGAAGGCTCTCAAGGTAGGGAATGCAGCTTCTTGACTAATTGTACACCTTCTGTCATCTAAACTACAACTATAAATTGTACCTCAAAAATTTGAGAGGCAGTTGCTGCTTTTATTTATATAGACATTGTGGTTTGCTTCCTTGGGCTGCTGCTTTAGGAAAAGCACGAAATGCCTTAAGATTTCTTTTTCTTTTCTTATTATAATTTATATTACAGAGTAATTACAGAGGTAGCTACGTCCAACTGGTAATTAATAACACAGTCCCAGTTCAAAAGTGTTTGTTTAAAATTGACCACATAAAAATGGGAATTAGAATGTTTTCTAGGAAGACATTAAGAAAAACTTAGTTTCACACACAGGGAACTGAAGGTCAGAGAGATTACTGGAGTATTTCAATACTGTACACCCAGTGACAATTGAATTGAATCTTCAGTTGGCTCAGACACGGATCTAAGTACCATGCTTCCCCTGTGCTTTACCCGAGGGCATCGTCTGTGCTAAGAAATACTTCAAACAAGAATTGTGTATCAGATTGTTCTGAATTGTGTAGGCAGTCAGGCTTTTAAGACGGAGCTGTCTGACCTTGATAGTTCTCCTCAAATACTAACGTCTTGGAGATTTATGAATTTTTGAGATTACTCCCTAAATCCTTTTCTTCAGGGAGTGGGAATCATTTCAGTGTAGAATCACTAAGACTTGAAGGGGGTGTGAGCTTTTCTTTGCAGAAGGATGTCATTTTAATCCATGTTTATGTAAAGAATATATGTACACAAATGCACCACTGGTTAAAATTCTGACAAATGTTTTTGATCACAGCCATGGAAGCATGGGTTACTTTTGGAAATCAAGAGTTTCTGTTTAAATGTGGCTTTCTATAGGAAACGAATAAAGACTCCCAGGCACCTTCATTTAATTAAGTTTAGAGTCAGTTGAGGGGGGTATTCTTTTAGTTTATAATTACTTGTAGCAGAATTCTTAGCATCTTCCAGATGTTCAGGGTGACTGTCAGTGTGTAAGTACAACTTGACAAGGATAGGCAGTAAACTTTGTATTTAATCCATGTCTGCAAGTTATACTCTGATAAATGCAAAAGTAAGTGTTGTCGATCTGTCATTACAGGCATACACCTGTTTTCAGAAACAGCTTTATAACTATGTAATTTAAGACTTAAAGTGAGTGAGCCAGTTCTGCAAATAAGTCAACGAAGTTGGGAGTAGAAAAGAGCAAGATGAATGCATCTGGAGGAAGCTGTGGGAGCCCTAGTTCTGCAGAACCTACAGGAGATTTCTTCAAGGAATTATGGTCCAAACTGAAAGAATGTCATGATAAAGAAGTACAAGGTAAATTGTTAATGTTTGGGTTCACAGAAGGCTCTCTCTTACCACAGGGAAACTTTGAACCAGAGTACTAAATAGATTTTTAATGTCTTATGTTGTGTGGAAAGTTGGACTGGATGATTTCAAACAATTCTTACAGATTTACTGCCTAAACCCAGCTTAATGGGATTAGATTTAAACTATCAACGATTATAAATGATTTGCTAGGTTGTCCTGGGCTCAGGCATGAGCAGCTGCCTGGTTCTGAGTTACTGGCTGGGCTTAAATCATGACATAGGTCAGTAAAGAAAAATTAATACAATGTTACATGTGATCTGTGTTTGCTTGGGAAATATTTAAATGCTACTTTAATGAATTATGATTCAAAGTTTCCAAATCAAGTTATTCACTGGATTTATTTTTTTCTTTTACATTTAGGTTTAGTTACTTCAGATACATTAAAATGGTTTGCATTGTTGATTTCCCCTAACTTAACACAAAATATCACTGCAGGTTAATATTACTAAAGTGAAAATTATTTCTTCATGTTTTAGTGTTCTAAATTTTCTCAATGAAACTTGTGATAGTTGCTTATTCTTTGTATTTTATAACCTGTGATTTCAGTTTTACTATGAATTGACTGTTAATGCCTGTTTATTCTTCAGCAGTGCAAGAAATTAACAAAGATGAATTATATACTGTATGTGTGTATTCTTATAAGTAGTGTTCATGAAATGTTTTGCTCTAAATCCATCGTAAGAAGTTAACATTTTGTTCTGTTAATATTAAGTTACATGATCCATTCTTTTGGATGGGATTAGAACAGTTTTTGACTGAAAATTCCGACGAGCATATCCTCATGCATGAAGCAATTTATATTAGGTGGGAATAAAAGCAGGTGAGTTTTTGTGAATTTAGAGCTTTAGTCATGCAAGTGGACCTTTGTAGCTAGACCATGCCGGTGGCCGTCTTTTTCCCACCAGCCCCAAACCAATTCCAGGTCTGTCTGTTTGGGTCTAGTTATATTATCCCATTTTAATTTCAAAAGCTGGAAGGGGGTAGGGGGTGGGAGGCATTTTATAATATATAGATGTTTCATACCTCCAATTGAAAGTCTTGATTCAACAATTTGCAACATTGGCCCTCGACACTTTGTGTCGGTAACTTAAACCAAAAGCCAACCAACCAAAAAATCTTTCAGTTGGGCAACTGGAAGGAAATATGTACCATATAGTAGTATTTTGTTACATGGAGGAAAAAAAAGTATGTGTAAAGACTTTAAATACAATTTTATACTGTGTCCCAAAACATAAAAAAGAATCTTCTTTATTTCTTATTACTTTTTTCATTTTTTTCTTTCTGTTTAATTTTTGGTGGTTTTTTTCAGAGTGGGTGTGATGTCAACTGCAGATAAATGTGGAAGTACTGACAGAATAGGATCTTGCACTCTATGGCATGTCTGAACAACAAAAACTGAACAAAAAGCTCTAATGTAGAGGGTAATGTTAAGTGACCCCTTCTCTAGTTTCTTGGGATGTGCAGCACGTGATTTTTCAAGTTTTGGTTTTCATTATGCAAGTGAAGATACTCTTTAGAATGCATTCTGGGTGTGGCCATATAATTTTGCCACTAGGCAATCTTTTTCATGCCTAGCCCTTTGTCAGTATGGCCCGCACTATGTTAGGTAAAATTAGGTCTTCCATGATAACATCAAAGGCATGCCTGAAGGATAGTTAATTTTTTCAAAAGGTGGGGATCCTCTTATAGAAAATAGTACTGGGAGATATTTTAGAAACATCAAACACAGGCTTGCCTGGACTTTGCTTGTTTCTCAAGTCTATAAATAAGAGTTAAAATTGACTCATGAGTTTCCAATCTAAATGTCAGCAGAATTTACTTTAAAGATGGTGGAAGGTGGATTAAGGGAAAGTTAGTTGGAGTACAAGCTTTTTGCATGTACAATGCACAGTGTACTGATCACTGTGATGGTAGAATTCTAATTATGTATTACAAATCCATGAAAAGTAGGATTTGTAACACATGAGCTTGAAATGGTGAAGCATTTTATGCAAGTTATAATGTTTAAAGATCTAGAGAATACTTCAAACTCATAGAGTTTGAAATGGGTTTTATAGAATCTTTATATTACTGTATTGCAGAGTGTGTATTTTTCTACCATGTTGACTAAACAAATCCAGCTGCTTATTTTTTTAATATGATTGGTAGGATTTCCAAAGATGTTGGGCATGGTTAATGCCAGTTGGCTTTTCGTGAATTCAGAAGTCCTCAGCAACTCAGAAAAGTAGTTATTAGAACTGTATTTACTCTTATTTTCTAGCTATTGATTGTGCTACATACTTGCATGGTGCTTACAGATTGGCAAGGAATTTAATAATGGTGCTTATAAAGTGACTAATTTCTACTCAAAATAATTACATGGATACTTGTTGCATATGGGTCTTACCAACATGGTTCCTGAGGATGAATTCATGTCTAAAGTTCTATACTAAAAATAAATGTATTTCAGCATAGAAACATGAGGAGAATTTTGTGTACAAGAAATGGCCTATTTTTTTTTCCAGTAATTTCTTTCCTCTGAAAAGCAGAAGTTATCAATAGGGAAAAACCTCTAGTCACAGAAGCAGAGAAAATTGAGGAATGTAATCTCATTGATAGATTCCTATAGAAAAGGAAATGGCTGGAAGTTCCTCAAAAGTAAATAATTATACAAAACAGGGCTGGAAGGGATCTTAGAAGGTCATCTAGTCCATCTCTATACCCTTGAGGTAGGATTATGTCTGTGTCATTGCTAACAGAAGCTTGTCCAACCCGTTCTGAGGAAACTTCAGCTGTAAAGACACTGCAGTCTTCCTAGGCACTGTCAGTTTTAGGAAAGTGCATTTAATGCATTTGAAAATACATCAGAATGGAAATTGTCATAGCCAGTAACTGAAATATTACAGGTACATAGTCTAATCAAGTTGCAAGTTTCATAAAAGTGTTGTGCGTGTAATCAATCTGCCTAATGATAGCTTGAAAAATCTACATTAATTTAATGGGGACAGTGTGTCATTTACTAAAGCACTTAAAAGCTTTATGTGAAGTAGATTTATATAGTCCGCAGCTTATCTGTTCTGTAGAAATATTGTGTAAAATATAAAATTGAATTGGGAATGTACATAGTGTAGTTCCACATAAGTCTACATGCTCACTAATGTGTTAAATAAGGAAACCTGAAAAAGCTAAGCTCTTTAAATAAGTATGCTTTAAACCTCCCAGTGCTCTGGAAAAGCAAAAAACAGCTATTAAGCCTGATGTAGAAATTCAATGCTCTTGGTTAAATGTAGCAAACTGGTTTCCTGCCTTCTCATTGCAGTCATTTGAATTGAGAAAAAAATGCAGCCTTTAAGTAACTAGTTTGGTTCCTCCTGAATTCAGGTGAGAGGGGAGATAGTGTTACCTGTAGCACAGTACTGGGCCTTTTGAGCTCTGCCTCTTCAATTTGTGGCTCAGGTTGCCAATGTTACAAGCCTAAATACTTGCTGAACAGACTACCTGTTCATACAGGAGATGCATTGTTGTGCAGCTTCATTCCTTCCGATGGGCGTGGAGCAGCATTAAAGCACACTTTATAGGGGTTATAATTGCAGATGCCTAATTGACTTGATGAATAGCAGCTACTTAAGAAAAATAAACCCTCTTTCTATGCTGATCTGCGTGATAGAACACAACATCTCACAGGTGTTGAATACTGAAGAGATAAAAGAAATCTTGCTATATTTCTTAAGAACTGTTTTGTTGGATTATTTTAAGTAGTCTCTCTGCATTTTTATCTCATTGTCTTACTTGCACCTTGTCTGTGGCACGGGTTTACTGAGGCTCTGGCTGTTCTGACTGTTACACGTTAAGCAGCCTGGAGAGTGAAACTTCTCCAGCAAGTAGTTTTTCCCTTTCAGCTGTTCCCAGTTGAGAGTGGTTGGAAAAGAAAAATGTCTGTTAGCTGCCTTAACCTACATTTTCTATGGCAAGGTATAATGTGGGTATGTTTTTTGGTTTAAACTCAAAATTGTCAGAAGTTTTCTTTAGAAGTGTTTTTGTTTCATAAGTTTATCCTATTATCCTAAATGAGTAATGCTTCCAACTTTTCCATAGTTTGAAGGAAATATGGCCTTGTGGAAAAATTGTTACATTATGTCATACAAAAATTTCTATTGTGTTTGTATTTAAGATGTTATACCATTGGAGTCTGATAATTTCTGAGCATTTATTTAGAATAGGGATGGCTGGCTTGTATAGGGATAGTATCACATAAATTTCATAGCACTTCATCCCATTTGTTAAGCTGTGCTGTACTTAAAGCACCTTTATCTTCCTGCCCCTGCACACATATGCATGTGCCCAAAACCATGCAAGCAGATTGGCTGAACTGCTGTCTAGCCCCTGGGCTCTCAGCTGGCCGCTCCTGCCAAGAGCATCAGTTGTATTTGCAAACTTTTCTACTTCCGCATGGAACAGATGTTTATGAGTGTGTGGGCTGTAGTGGGAGAAAGGCCACAGATGAAATATCATTCTTCAGTTCACCCTAAAATGTTCCAAAGCAGCTTTCACTGAGAGGGTCTAGTAGCACACATCCAAGAGTATGTTAGCCTTTGTGTTATAAAGCCTCTAATCATGCATTTTGTAATGTTTCCTTTATGTGTATACATTGTAATACATCTTTCAGTTCAGCGGTTGGGTGCTACATTTCAAGTGTAGTGTTACACATTTTTGTGTACACAGAACACTTTATGCTACTTATGTAGTCATAGTCAATGAAAATATATTGACAGTGCCTAGTATTCATGTGTGGTTTTTTTACAAAGGTGGCTTTATACCTATTTAAGTGAGCATCTGCATGTTTGTTTAAGAAGTCTCTACTTCTTAGAGATCATAATAGCTGTATGTGTTTTCAAGATCCTGTAGAACATGCTCAAGAAATCCAGAATGAACTATTTTCTTTCTCTTTTGCAGATCTCATTGGCAAAAGGAGAGTTGACTTATTGTTTCGTTATTGTTACTTTTTCTTTAATCAGGTTTTTATAGCATGTATTTTCTTTTTTTCCACTTTTCAGGCTTACAACTGAAAATATCTAAGTTGAAAAAGGAAAGATGCTTGTAAGTACTCACCCTAATGATCTAATTTATTAAACAAGCTGTAATTGTTGTAAGATCAATTAAGGTTTTATGGATTATTCCTTCAGATGTGCAAAAAGGATGAAATTTTCTTTTGCTGCTGGTGTTAACCTGGTGTATTGTGAATTACTTCCAATTGATCAGTTAATGTTCTAAATGATTAATATTATCGGTGATGTGACAGAACGCATACCAATGGCTTAATTGTTGTTGGAATCTTTCTACCGTTACCACATTGTTGATACAGTACTGTTACATAGGAGGTCTTGTTCTCCTTGGAGCGTCTGAATACCTGAGGTTTAGTATTTCAGACCTGGTAATCAGCTGACAATGAGCGCCTTATTTTGTATCCCACTTCAGAAGTGGAGCTAATGACTTGTAAATGCTAGGTCAGAGACTGTTCATTATGCACAGTGCCTTCATAGCCAAAAATGTCTGTCATGTTTAGCAGGTGCACTCTTGGGAGTGGGGGATAGGTGGAAGGCATGGAGTATTAGCGTATGTTTGTTTATTTATTTATTTTATTACAAGTAACTCAATGCCATAGCATGACTTAAAGGTAGCTTGAGAAAATATTTTTAAATTTGATATTTTCTGCCTTCTGTAAGTTGCATAAACTGAAAAAAGAAAAAGCAGTTTTGTTGGTTTTTGTGTTTTGTTTTGTTTTTTTTTTAGTGCCATGAGCATCAGAGAAGTACAGGCCGCTTTAGTCAAACTTCAAATTTGGCTGTATTTTGTTAGTGAACTAAGGTAGCTTAACGTTAACACTGTCCTCCCCAAGTGAAAGCACAAGCCCTTAATGGTCCCTGATGCTGTTTTCATGTAATTGTTTTATATGTTGCATATGTAGTTGAAAAGGACAATATTCGTCCGGGTGGTAGTATAGAAAAATAAAATATCTGTACTTAAATTTCAGAATTAATGTCTGATTGTACACTGGAGGCTCCCAGGTGTCCAATTCACCCATGATTGTTAATTTCTTGTATTAGTGTATATGCCAGTAATATGAAAATGTGGTTTACTTAATATGTCTTAAAGGGGTAGTGCCAGCTTAAAAATACGCCTGTGTAAAAGAATTGTATCAGCAAGTTAGTAAATACGTTTTTGTTTCCTGTCGTGTGTGTGCTTAGCTTTTTGTGAGCCAATTTCGTGGCTTCCTCAAGTTATCCATCACAGGCACACTGAAAACAAACACTTGCTTTCATGGAATATACAAATGGTTCCATGGTAAAAGGAAGAGCTGCAAATTGATTTTCTGATATTAGTCATTATAATGTTACAGAGATTCAGCCACTTAACTTTTACTGAAAGTTAATTTCCTCACAGAAAAAAATTGTGTCCTTGTTGCTCATACCTTCTTTCTATCTTTAAGTGGTGATCTGATAAAGTGAAGGGTAGCTAAAATTGAGAAATTAATGTTGCTGCTTTTTCCTTGGCTCTTTTGAGGAGGAAATGCTCTTTGTTAACTGAATAATCACAGCTTTTAGAAAAAGTACTTTATCCAATATCTTCTGTTTCTGAGGTTCTTGGAAAGAAAGTTCTATATGTTCATATTATGGGAATCCACGTTCTGCAGACTCTTAAGAATTGCTTCTTGAGGAACTAAACCTCTAATGGCTTGTGAGCTTTGCAAACCTACTGTGGTTTGCCACACTGCAAGATTCTCTTACTGTTAAGTAAAGGTCAAAACAACCGGGTTGTGAAAGCCCCCAGTTAGCTGCCCAACAATTATGCAACACAGTAAAATAGGAAGAGTGCTTGACCTTACGTTCCCTGGAATTGTTGCTTGAACACTGTTAGCTTTTATGTCTTGAGTATCATCAACCTAATTTTTGTCCTGAGAAAAATCAAATTTATCCACAGAAGCTCAGATGAGTTAGAAACTAGCTCTGCTTTTCTAACTCGGAACATTTCTAAACTAAGAAAGTGTTTCTGACTAATGGTAGTTTATCTTCAACTTGGTATTCGTGCTTACAATAATTACATTTCCCAAGAATAAGAAAGAAACATGCTATATGGAATTCTGTATTGAGAAACTAATATCTGTAATTTAACTATTTTTTTAATATCTGTTTTTTTAACTATTTATTATTTTATTTAACACATAAAATAACCTTGAACATTTGTTTTGTTTTCTGTGTTTGATTTTAGGGATGCAGAGAGGCTTGAAGAGTTTTATACTAAGAACCAACAGCTCAGAGAACAGCAAAAAGCACTTCATGACACTATCAAAGTTTTAGAAGACAGGTGAAGTAGTAGTGCCTTTTATCTTTTGGGTTTGTTGTTGTTTGCTCTTGCAAAGTATGCAGAGCTACTCTGTAAGTTGGTTGGTTTATTTTTATTTTGTTGTTTTGTTTGTCTCTTTCTGTTTTGGTGGTGGTTTTGTTGGTTTAGTTTTGTTTTTAGTAAACCAGACCCTTTCCAATACAATCCAAATGGCATGAGATGTAGAACAAAGCACAGAATTCTGTAAACCATATTATATAGTTTGAAACTCAGGAAATAACTAGGAATATCACTATGAAATCTTTCAGATATGAGAGTGTCTTTTTTACCAGTTGTCTGTTCTGCATAATTTAATTGCAGGTTCTGTCTTTTGCCTTCGTTTGGACTTAGACATTCTGATCACCTTTTGACGGTCTGCCTTTCTCTTTTATGTTCCTGTTTAATCTGGTATAGCAAAGCAAAACCAATAGATGTGAAATTACAGTGCATTTTTTTAATCTTTAAAAATTATACTTGTTTTGGAAAGTGTATATTGAATTTGCTACTAACAGACTCTCAGAAGCTTTGTGGGAACAAGAGACCATTACATTGTGAATTATTTTCCCACGTGCCTGTTTTGTTTTAAATTTTAGAGCCATGATACTCAAATTTTGCTTTGAATTCTGTTTTTCTGTGAAAGGCATTAGGGATAAATTTGTAACTCTGCAGGTAATAAACTTTTACACCACAGAGGCAGAGAGACATTTGCAGAGTGAGTGGACTTTTCAAATCCCGTAGCAGATGAAGTACTTGCATTGTGGAAAACGAAAAGAGCATTTGAAGTGGTTTAATACAAGGAGATGATAATAACATGTTTATTACACAGTCAGATAAGTATTTTACTCTTTCCACAATGCTAAAATACCCATAAACCAGGATGGCTTTAACTTCCAGTGTTAACTGTGGAACTGGAAATGTAAGTTTTGGTTTGTTTAAATTTTATGTTGTTATTTATTTATTTTGTACTTCATGTGCTAGCAGCAGCAATGCAGAGCTCTTCACTAATTGATCTGTTATTTATCAGGCAAAAGAGAATCTGGTTTTCACTTTGGTAATACTGCTAGCTTTTTGATTTGTACCAGAAATACACTTCAGTTATCACCTGGAAAATGAACACTCATTTCATTGCATGGATGAATGTGTCAAGATGGAGTGATCCATAACAAGTCCTTTTTTGATAGCAGTTGTGCTTCAAACAGCTGATCTAAACTATCAGGAACTGCAGAGGCAATGCCTCACATGGACTTCTGGATCCACTTCTGATCATTGGTGTCTAGATAAAGATAAAGGATTTTGTATTTGCTTGGTATTTTTTACAGTGTAAACTTACTATTTGTCATTTTTATTTGATTGCTTTGTTTAATGACAGATATATCTGTCTTAGATGAAGTAGCAATTATATTTACTGAAATAATTTGCTTATGTCTACTTGTTTGAATTAATAATGAATGATAATTTATATCTCACAGTGTTTTTAGTAGGACATATCACAAGGGCTTTCAGTGGCAAGGTGTAGCCTTCTCCATTTTATCAGATAAGGTAATGCGTGTTGGTTGAGAAGTATTCAGTATGTACAGCCATTTATGCAAACATTGGAGCATGTAGTATTAGGTCATTCTGAAATCTCAAAATACTGTGATATTAATATACAAAACCACAGTACTTAGCAGTGTTCTGCATTGTTGTCAGAAATTTTCTGGTTTTCATTGTTCAAAAGGCCAGGTAAGTGTGGTTATGCTTCATGTATGGCAGTATTTTTTTAACAGAGGGACTCTTTTCCTTTTAATTTTATTGTAGGTTAAGAGCAGGATTATGTGATCGTTGTGCTGTAACTGAAGAACATATGAGAAAGAAGCAGCAAGAGTTTGAAAATATCCGGCAGCAGAATCTCAAACTTATCACTGAACTCAGTGAGTTTTATCCACAAGTCTCAAGACAAAATAGGCTATTTTGTAAACTAGTTCTTTGTGAATTCCTGTAATTTGATATAATTTATGTATGGTGTAAGCCCAAGAAGTTAATCTGGGGGATACTTAACTCTACAGTCTGAAAATATTCAACATACCAATTACTAGTCATTTGACCCACTGTCTTAGATTGAAGTGTTGATACTGAAAGTGAACTGAGGTGGAAAATCTTACAGTGTAAAGTGGTTACTTTAGATAAAATGTGGCTGCTTCTGTTTATTCCTAGGGCTAAGGCAGAGAATGAGAGGCAGAGGATTTGATGGCCTTCTGTGATGGGGCTACAGAACTGATGGACAGGGGTAGAGCAGTTGACATCATCTACCTGGACTTGTGCAAAGCGTTCGACACTGTCCCACACGACATCCTTGTCTCTAAATTGGAAAGACATCAATTTGATAGGTGGACCACTCAGTGGATAAAGGACTGAGTGGATAGCCACATGCAAAGAGTTGTGGTCAATGGCTCAGTGTCCGGCTGGAGACCAGTAACGAGTGGTGTCCTTCAGGGATTGGTGTTGGGATGGGTGCTGGGACAGGTCTTGTTCAGCATCTTTATTGGTGACATGGACAGTGGGATCGAGTGCGCCCTCAGCAAGTTTGCCGATGACACCAAGTTGTGTGGTTCAGTTGATATGCTGGAGGGAAGGAATGCCATCCAGAGGGACCTGGACACGCTTGTGAGGTGGGCTGATGCCAACCTTATGAAGTTTAACCATGACAAGTGCAAGGTCCTGCACTTGGCTCGGAGCAATCCCAGGCACAGTTACAGGTTGGGCAGAGAACTGATTCAGAGCGGCCCTGCGGAGAAGGACTTGGGGGTGTTGATCAATGAGAAACTTAATACAGTCCAGCAGTTTGTGCTCGCAGCCCAGAAAGCCAACCGTATCCTGGGCTGCATCAAAAGGAGCGTGACCAGCAGGTCGAAGGAGGTGATCCTGCCCCTCTACTCTGCTCTTGTGAGACCTCACCTGGAGCATTGTGTGCAGTTCTGGTGTCCTCAACATAAAAAGGACATGGAACTGTTGGAACAAGTCCAGAGGAGGGCCACGAGGATGGTCAGGGGACTGGAGCACCTCCTGTATGAAGACAGGCTGAGGAAGTTGGGGCTGTTCAGCCTGGAGAAGAGAAGGCTGCATGGAGACCTCATAGCAGCCTTCCAGTGTCTGAAGGGGGCCTATAGGGATGCTGGGGAGGGACCCTTTATTAGGGACTGTAGTGATAGGACAAGGGGTAACGGGTTAAAACTTAAATAGGGGAAGTTTAGATAGGAGATAAGGAAGAAGTTCTTTATGGTAAGGGTGGTGAGGCACTGGAATGGGTTGCCCAGGGAGGTTGTGAATGCTCCATCCCTGGTGGTGTTCAAGGCCAGGTTAGACAGAGACTTGGGTGAGATGGTTTAGTGTGAAGTGTCCCTGCCCATGGCAGGGGGGGTTGGAACTAGATGATCTTAAGGTCCTTTCCAGCCCTATGTTCTATGATTCTATGACTGATTGCCAGTTTTCATAAGGAAACATTGACTTCAGAAGTAACTGTTGATCAGAAAGTAGCAAGTTCAAACGAAAGTTACCTGGGTCCTGCTAGGATCCTGTAGCTGGTCTTGGAATTTAACTGCAGTAAACCCATACCCTTCACATAACCCTCTGAAGCCACAGAAGAGTTGCTTTACACCAGGCATCTTGTAGCCAGCTCATTTTGAAATCAGGAAGTATGGGACAGGAAAAAAAGCAAACCTGTTTGCTGTAGGTGACATAAAGGCAGGGCACAACAAATCTCTTTCTAAGAGGGTTTGGAAAGATTGGGATTGGTTGTATAAATTGCTAAATAATATAGGGCAGAATTTTAAAATATTAATATTAGCAGTTGATGTCATCTACCTGGACTTGTGCAAAGCGTTTGACACTGTCCCACACAACATCCTTCTCTCTAAATTGGAGGGATATCAATTTGATGGATGGACCACTCGGTGGATAGAGAACTGGCTGGATGGCCACACACGAAGAGTTGTGGTCACTGTCTCGATGTCCGGCTGGAAACTGGTAATGAGTGGTGTCCCTCAGGGATCAGTGTTGAGACCGGTCTTGTTTAACATCTTCGTTGCTGACATGGACAGTGGGATTGAGTGCGCCCTCAGCAAGTTTGCCGATGAGACCAAGCTGTGTGGTCCGGTTGATATGCTGGAGGGAAGGGATGCCATCCAGAGGGACCTTGACATGCTTGTGAGGTGGGCTGATGCCAACCTTATGAAGTTCAACCGTGACAAGTGCAAGGTCCTACACCTGGGTCAGAGCAATCCCAGGCACAGCTACAGACTGGGCAAAGAAGAGATTCAGAGCAGCCCTGCGGAGAAGGACTTGGGGGTGCTGGTCGATGAGAAAAGGAACATGAGCCGGCAGTGTGCGCTCGCAGCCCAGAAAGCCAACTGTATCCTGGGCTGCATCAAAAGGAGCGTGACCAGCAGGTCGAAGGAGGTGATCCTGCCCCTCTACTCTGCTCTTGTGAGACCTCACCTGGAGTATTGTGTGCAGTTCTGGTGTCCTCAACATAAAAAGGACATGGAACTGCTGGAACAAGTCCAAAGGAGGGCCACGAGGATGATCAGGGGACTGGAGCACCTCCTGTATGAAGATAGGCTGAGAAAGTTGGGGCTGTTCAGCCTGGAGAAGAGAAGGCTGTGTGGAGACCTAATAGCAGCCTTCCAGTATCTGAAGGGGGCCTATAGGGATGCTGAGGAGGGACTCTTCGTCAGGGACTGTAGTGACAGGACAAGGGGTAACGGGTTAAAACTTAAACAGGGGAAGTTTAGATTGGATATAAGGAGGAAATTCTTTCCTGTTAGGCTGGTGAGGCCCTGGAATGGGTTGCCCAGGGAGGTTGTGAGTGCTCCAACCCTGGCAGTGTTCAAGGCCAGGTTGGATGAAGCCTTGGGTGACATGGTTTAGTGTGAGGTGTCCCTGCCCATGGCAGGGGGGTTGGAACTAGATGATCTTGAGGTCCTTTCCAACCCTAACTATTCTATGATTCTAATAGTATTTTTACCATTGGTTAATTATTTTGTATCATTTAGTTGTCTTGCTTGAACAAGAGCAAGCAGACATTCAGCAAGATCTCAAATATGGGAAATGCTAGACACACAAAGTAGCTTTTCAGTGTTTTATTTAATTTTAAAAATATTAAATTCTTTACTAATATAAAATACATAATTTTTTGAAGGGCTTTTAATGTTGGATATTTAAATAAAAATATTCTGAATCCTTGAGTTTAATGATTAACAACAGAGTACAGCCAATCTTTAATTGAAACACTGAGCCTTGAAAATCAAGGTGAGGCTGGTTAGGTACAAATCTTGATCACTCACTGATAGAGCAGTAGTCTTCCATGGGTTTGCCTTAAGTTCTATATGACAATTTGTGTTTCCTGCAACCACGAAAAACGTCAGTCAGGAATAATCCAGATATAAAATATGGGGAAAAAAAAACCAACAAAAAAACCAGCAACAACAAAAAAACCCCGCACAAAACAAAAAACAAAAAAAAAAAAAAAAAACAAAAAACAAAAAAACAACCAACAACCAAAAAAACCACAAGAGAAGAAAAATAAAAGTGAACCAGAGAAGTTGGGAGCTATCATCATATTGGTTTGAGACAATGTGGAAGAAAGGCTAAAGATGATGCAGTAAGCTTGTGTGAAGTACAGGCTGAATAAATTGGAAATTAAGAAAAGTAAAGTAGAAAAAAATCTGACTAGTCTCTCCTAAATTCCAAAACATTTAACTGATTTTCAAGAAATTGGTTTTTTTTTTTTTCTCTCCTGTTGTCTCCAACTGTCTGGTTGCTGCAGTGACTAAAATCAAATTCTGAGTACTTTATACTATGTAGGCTGTCTTCAGCCTAAGGAAGCAGTTTTTTCCATTGAGCTGAGTGAGCAATTAATTCATCTTTACAACGCAGTCTCACTTGTATGTACATAGGCAAAAGTAACTAATGATGGTGCAGAACTAGTATTATGATCTGGTAATTGTTACACTTTTATGCTTTCCAGCACATTATTTTACAACCTTTTTAATGACTAGCTTGAAAATTAATTTTGGTAAGCCACAGAGAGGGTGTGTGGTATGATGTTACAAAATTGGTTGTTTCCTGAAAGGACCTGACAAAATTAGATGTGATATATACCATGTTAACATGTGTGCATTGATTTATTTATTATTTTTCCCCCTTTCTTTTTTTCAATAAAAATTGCAGTGAATGAAAAAAACAACTTACAGGATGAAAATAAAAAGATAACTGAACAATTCCAGCAGTTACAGAAGGAATTGGAGTAAGTTTTGAAGGTTTTTTTGATATTCCCCTTCCTCCCTCCATTCCTCAGTAGTAATGCCTGGGAATAGAAATATCTTAAAAACTTGATTTTCTTTTTTTAATAAATTGTGAAAAGATAGTCTACTGCCACTCCACCAACATAAAACTAGCATCTTTGTATTGTGCAGACTTTTTTGCTTTCTTTTAACTGTGCATCTTTGTTTAAACTGATGGAAATTTGTCATAGAAATTCTGTTTGATTTCATGATTGTTTGAGATGGCTTTAATCACAGTGCATAGCAAAGCCTTACGTCTTATTCTTCTATTCCTCTGTTGACTTTTTACCAATTCCTTTCTCCTAGGTTAAGACTTCAGAAAAGTAGTTTTACAGCTAAGCAAAAGAAATATCAGGATCTTGTAATAAAATTTTTAAATAAACTTATTTTCAAAAGAGAACCATAATAATAATGAGCTACAAATTGAGTGTCAAATTGTAATCTGATATGGTAGCAAGAGTATGCCAAATAGTGGTGTGTTTAATGTGCTAATATGGTGCACTGTGAAAGGCAGAGGTAGCATTCCTTTCTTGTATACCTATGGTTTGACATCATTTTACCTGAGTTTTGACAATCTAAGTTTCTTAAGGTATTGTTCATAGATGATGCTGGGTTTCGGTGCTTCTTTTGTAAATATGCTAGGGAGAGAGGAATTATGAAAGGACACAAGAGAATTCATCAAGACTTCAGAACAGTAGTGCATCAGTGTTCGTCATTAAGTGTTCAAAGTTAATCATGGTAAAAAGCCCAATTGCAAAAATGCCGTTTTCTCTTAAGCCAGGCAGCTTTTTACAGTTTTCCATTAACTTATTTTATAGAAGATTTTGTGGTTCATTTCAGTGCAAGGAGAAATATATCTGTATTTCCTTCTCTTTGCTTAGATCAAAATCTTACATCCTTCTCTTTGTAGTTAGGAAATGGTCTTTTAGCCAAAGTTTTCTCTTGAGAGTCTTAAGGAAAAGTGTTACCGCAGAAAGATGACCAAGCAAGCCAAGTTAGATTTCCCTGTGGTTTTCCTTTTATTGCCACTTCCATTTCTCACTACCACCTCAATACAGCAGGTAGCAATGCCCTTATTAAGTACTAAAAATAGTTGTGTTTAAGTTACAAGAGCTGAAATTAATGCCTTTTTGCTGTTGATTCCTTGCTATGTCTAGCTAGATCTTTTGGAGAGCTAAGACATAGTTACTTGTTACACTAACTTTTATATACTGACTCTGCAATATGCTGTTAGAGCTGACAGCATGACAGAAAATTAACTTCATAACTCATGTTTTATGTTACTCACTTTATGTGGTTTATATTGCTTTTTACACTCCTCTCTAAAGACCTTTGTGAGGTAAGAGGTAATAGCCAATGTTCTGGAGGAGGATTGCTCTTGAGTGTAGTGCTGTTCATGTAAAATTGTACTATATAAAATTGACAAAAGCTTTTGTATTTAAGACAGTTAGTATTCTTGGGATATGCAGGAACTTCCATACAGGGGGAGAAACACTAGCTCACCCATTTCAGCATTCTTTCATTCAAGTAGCACAAGCTTCTGAGGACAAGCTAGAAATTCTACAGTTCCTAGTTTCTTCCTGGGAAAAAATCTTCCATAGTGCAATAGTTAAATGTTAACTTAAAATGTGAAGAGCTAGGGGGTTGTATTCTGTTCTTGGGTATGATGGGGCAATTGTGAATTTGTTGTTTAATGTATCTGATACCTGGGTTCTAGTACTTTTTTAATCTCTGATATTACTGAGATGGCTGTATTTTCTAAATTGGTTCCTACTTGAGCCATATGATTAGCCTGCTCCCCGAGATGAAAGCTCTTCGTCTTGCTGACTTGGGGTTTTATTTGACCACCCAACCCAATTATGTCTCTAGGGAGCGAAAGCAGCAAGAAGTGGAATTAGAAGAAGGAGTCATTCCAGATTCTCCAGTTCTGACTTCTTCGTTCTCTGTGGTTAGTCGTACGAGAAGAAAAAGAGAGAATAGGCACATCCGATACACAGAACATATGCATGCAGACTTGGATCTTGCAGAAAGCAACAGTGGTATGAGTATTGTATTTTATATTTTTTAGTTAACTTTAGAAGTACTTCTTTTAAGGGCTACAGAAAAAGATGATGTATGAATTTGATTGCAAAGGTAGCATTTTTCAAACTCATCTCTCTTGTAAATGCAAACTTGTGTTTGACTGTGTGTACAGCTCTGTCACCACCTAGTGGAGAGTGATATGTTCTCCCACATTCAGCAATTACTCTGCCATTAAAGTAATACTGCTGAAACTGATAGATACCAAGTTCTAGCAGCCAAATAATCTTTCTTTTGTTATTACTGATACACTTGCATTTGTTTTGGGTCAAAGTCCAGAAGTATTGTGCACACTTAATTTCCATAATTTGTCCTGGAATAGCTCTCACAAATATAAGAGATTTTTTGTGAAAGAAGGGGGCTTGTGCTTGTGTTTTAAAGATAGGCAGGAAAGATGATAAATAATTCAGGTGCTCTTAATATGTTATCTTGTGGAATTTAAAAAAGAGTTTTTTAAATAATATATAAATACATCTAAATATGAGTCTTGACTAAAAGCCTCTGTCCAAAAATAAAAATAGCACAACTGTGGGAGGAAGGGAGTGGGTTTGTTATTTATGCCTTTTATTTTGCATATGTAACTTTAGTGTTATGAATAGCTTCTCCTTTCTAAGCATGTCTACTTCTCTGTTTTCTAGAAAAAATAAAAAATTCAGCTACTAAATGAAACTGAAGTTAAATATGTAAGAAATGGTCCATTTTCTTACATATTTAACTTCCAGTTTCATTTAGTAGCTGAATCCAATCACAGATAATAGCTGTGGAAAGCTGTTGGTGTCCAGATAGAAAAGACAACATGACACAGAGTTGGTCACGATTCAAATTTCAGGTTTTTCACCTTTTCATTACCTTAGTTGGTGCATAGCATTATTCCCTTGGATGGTTTACTCTGTAATAGTTCTGTTGCCATATTAACAGGACAAATACAGATTGAATGCATACTTTTTATGTGGTCAGTACAGAAAGTGATGTAATTATGTGTCAGTATTGTTTTATGGCTGACTGGGCTCATGCTTGTGAGAGAAAGGATTAATATGTAATATTTATGACTAATTTGTCATAGTGATATCTCAGAATAAAAACAAACAGATGTGCTTAAATTACTGGACCTACTGACATATCAAAACCTCATGTTCAGGTGCTTTTAAAATCAGGATCATAGTCTGTATCTACATGAAATTATCACAACAAGGTACCCAATTTCACCATGTGAAAATGTTTCTGCATCTTCTAGAGACTGGAAAAATTCCACTGTATTCCACACAAGTGAACAGTCCCCACAGAGAAGAGATACTTGTGGCAGACACCTGTGATGCAGAACTGTCCCCTATACCAAGTAAGTGTATTAGTAGATTTAATTTTAGTTCCATTCAAATTAAGGCAAAAATGTTGTAAAACTGTGGGTTCATCAATAACTGAGAGTTCATCTCTTTAAACAAGGAGCTAGAATAAGGATTTGGGGGTTAATCACAAAATTGCTGTTGAAATGCCTATCTTGTAGTGCCTCTGTGTATGCCACTAGGTGTGTAAGTGGCATAGCATGAGGGCTAAGTCAAGAAATGAAGAAGCTCAGTGCAGCTCTTACTGCAGATATGTTAGGTAACTTATCCAATTGTCTTGCATTTGATTTTCCAACTGTACAGGAGATAAAATATCTTAAGAGTTGCACTTACTGTCTGACATGAATATGTAATGTTTAGAAATGCTACTATTTATTTTTCGCTTTTTTGTGAATTAGTACAAGTCATATGTCCTTGTCCATGAAGAGTTCTTTGACAAGAACTTTCTGCGTCCCTTTTTCTGTGAAGTATTTAACTGTAAATGACTGCAAGAATCAGCATTTTAGAATAATTTGTGCAAGTCAGGGTTATGGTTCTTGTGCATTCCTCCCATCATAGTACCTTGCCCTGGTTTAATAAACTGAAGTAATGTTAAACCCCTGAAAGAAAGGAAACTCATCTATTTGTTTTCCTAATAAAAACACAAGAATAATAATTATAACTGTCACCTAGGAAATATGCAACACAAACATTTTACTACGAATATACATTATCATTGTTCTACATGCTTTTCTCGGACTATTCATGCCCTGGGAGTTTGAAAAGCAACTTTTAAATTGACTTGTCTTTGTATTTTAAGTTTGGGGAGCTGTATACAACTTGGAAAAATATTTCTCTGATGAAATAGCAGTCTGTTCTCTTTAGAAATTCTTCTTTTGCCCCCCTTCTCAACTTCCCACTTAAGGTTCAATATTTATCTGACACAAGTCAAACTATTTACATAATTACTAGTTTTGTGATCTTTTTAGTTCTGTGTTAGCACCATCTGTGTGAGTAGAGTAAGATACTACAATGTCTATGTGACTTACTGTGAACTTCTTTCTACTCATAAAGATAAACCAAGTATGGGAGGCTATCCTATTCCAAAGCCATCTTTTAACTTGGCTGCAGTCGTTGCAGAAACAATTGGACTTGCTGTTCAAGAGGAATCTGTAAGTAGTATTCCCAAATGTCTTACATAATCAGTTTTTTATGCCAGTTGTTTTCAAACCCAGTATTTTTTGCGTTAAAATTTTGCAAAAGTAGTCAGAGTTGCACTAAGCTCACTTTGCTTTGCTTTTGCTTACTCATTACAGAATTGCTCTAGCAAACAAAGAGATAACTATGCTGACCTGTCCAGGGGTTGGGGAGGAGGGTAGAGGTGCAGTTCCTGTTGCATATACAACTTTCAAGTTTAATTAAGACAGTGGACTAAATCCTTTGGTCTGCCCAACTCCCTTTGTGCAATAATTGAGTCTAACACACTAGAAAAGATTATTTGGTTATGAGACTGTTTGGTGACTCAGGTGAGATTACTTGGTTGGTAACTACAGTGAAAATGATAGTATGCAGACTGAGGGGGTTTTGTGTCTGTGTGTATTTGTTTGGGTTTTTTTTTAATATATATTTCTCTAAGATTTCTGTAAAGTTGGTTAAAATTTCAGTTGTCATTTAACTTTTATTTTACAGAGTTTTGAATGGTTCTATTTGGATGGGTTTTCATGGTGTTTGTGTGCACACCTAACATATTTCTAATTTTTAATTCTAATAGCTTCTCACACTTCCTTTCTTTGTTTTCCTTCACCACTTGCAAGGAGTCTCAAAGTGTACTGAGTCCTCCCCGCACTAATACTGTTATGAGCCAGGCCCCAGAGAGCATGCAGTGTGAAGACTCAAGAAAACATCCAGTTTCTGAATCAAGAAATGATGACAACAATTTAGGGTGTGTTTCCACTTGGTTCTAATCATATTGTTATAAGCAGGCTTATATGAAGTTCTGGTTTTAGTAGAATTTAAAGCCTTACTGCAGTTTCCTTTAAAGGTACAGACATGGAAATAAGTATTTTCATATTGTAGAAGCTTCTTTCAAGTAAATAACATTAGAAACAAAGAACTGATAGAATGCAAAACTTTATGGAGTTTTATTTCATTCTCAGACTGAATCAGGCTTTCCATGTACACATTCCCTCACTCACTGACCTCTTGTTATTGTGAGGTGTCTTCTGAGGCCTGTAAGCCTGGGAGTAAGAGGCCTGGAGTGGAGGTAGGAAAATTACTGTAAAACCTTTCTGCTGACTAGATGTCATACTAATTGACAAGTTGCCTTTCCCACTCTCCTCAGGATGTTGTGGTCTAAACTTGAAAACATTTTTAGTCCCTATTTGTCATCTTAAATTTATGTTTTATTGATGACATGTAAAAAACAGCATACCTGAAAGAAGCTTGCATATTTTTCCTTTACTTGCAGAAGCTTTGAGAATCTTCTGTCATGGTTATGAGATCTGTACAAGAATCTAGATAGACTGCTGTCACAACCATTCTCACTTCCTTCCAAGTAACTGCATTGAAAGGGAGTCCTTTGGTAGAAGGGATTCCTAGGCAGGTTTAATTCTGTCCTTGGTTCCCAGTTGAATGTGGAACAGCATTTCATACCATACTAAAATGAAGGACAAGGTCTGGGATTTGTTTGCCTTTTACAGCTCTAAGTGCAGCAATACTTACTTCTAGACCAAAAATTTCCCTTTTCCTTCTGTTTCAATTAATACTAGCAACTCTGACAGCTTCAAAGCAGATCACTGACAGGAAACTTCTAACTTTTGTGTATCCTATTTTCTCCTCCCAGCCCCCTGTGTACACTGAAAAAATAATTTTATCTTTCATTGTATTCAGTCTTTCAGAACCATCTCAGAACACTCCACCACACGTTGACTGGGATTCTCGAGTAGCTTCTCCTGTTTTTGGAGCTTCTAATAATGTGAAGAACAACTCAAGTACAAGTCATGCCTCCTGTGTTTTAGATTCAGGATTGAAGCCTAATCTCAAAAGCAACCTCTTCAACAATCCTTCTAGTTCCAGATCTCATAAAAGTAGATCAAAATCTGAAGATGTTGCTTTTGTTGCACCACTGAATCTTGGAACAGAAATCAACTCTATTATCAGCCAGGCCTCTATGAGTAGGCAAATGGTTGTGAAAAAGAATACTAGTGAGGTTGTAACCTGTCTTGGAAACACTTGTGCAGCTAAGAATGAGGTGATCAGGAGTGATTTCCTTATCGTACACCAGAAGCAGTTAGAAGGCAGGTGTGCTAAGAGGAAGAAAACTGATGATGAGCATGCAGTTAGCTGTGAAAAAACATCCTTCAACAAAGAGAACTCTGTGCCCTTTCAATCAGATGTTCATCGTACCAATGGGGAGCATACAGTTGATAAGCCCTTGGATCTGTCTGATCGTTTCTCTGGAGTTCGTTGTCAAGAGAAAAAACAAGGAATTGAGGACACCTGTAAAAATAGACTGAAACAGGTGACTCTGCATGATATTTTTTCACACCTAGGGAAGCCCATGCCTGAAGGTTCCTCATCCATGCCAAATGCCATCAGTGAGAACTGTTTGTTTGGCAGAGGTTTACAAGAGGGATCCTATGTAGAAGAAGCAATGCTGGGAAAAACATTCCCAGATAAGAAAAACCAGATGCAAATGAAAGAAATAGTTCCTCCCTTCAAAATTGTGCCACTGCCAAGTTCTGCAGAGACAGAGGAACTTTTTGACGATGTGAAGGTAAGCTTTTCTGACTTTTTTCTTCTCCTTAGAAATATAATATTTAAGTTTCGGGAAATAGTAAGTCTGAAATATGTTGTTAGGTTGCCAGTGGCCATGTACCAAATAGGAAGAAAATAAGGACAGGACATGGAGAGTCTGAACCAGCATCTGTACTGCAACCAAACCCTTGCAGACTATCAAAAAATAAAGCACTGCAGAATGAGCAAGGTAACTTGATGATAATGTTCCTTTTATTGTCCTCCTGCCCTCCAGCCTGTGCTGCAGTTGAACAGAATTTTTCATATCTTCTAATTTAATCACTTCCTCTGTGTTTGTAACTCAATCTTATTCTATTCAGGACTTCTTAAGCTCATCCCCACATTTTCAGTCTGCATCTTCTTGGCATTCTTTTGCCACTATATAATAAATGTCTTTTATACAGATTATACATAATAAATATTCTTTTTTATACATATTATACATAATAAAAAATATAATTTGCATTCAGATGTAAACCCAACAGGCTGGGAATCTTATTTCTTTCTCATTTATTTAGCATTGCTGTGTACTGTAGGATGTGAATGACAGGTACTAAAATAAAATCTTGGGAAGTTTATCTATATCAAATGCTTGAAAACTGTACTTAAATGTAAGGGTGAGCTATTTAGTTAGTATTTTTCATGATTCCTGATGAGCTGTTAAAGAAAATTGTATGTTTAATGATAATGAACAGCTGTTACCAAATACTCTTCCTAGAAGTTGTCTTCTTTCCTATTAAGAAGTCCCAGTCTGAAAGCTCATTTTTCTAACTGGGATTGTAGAATCACTGCTTCTGTATTCTTTAGCTGAACTTGTTACACTGCTGTCGTAGTTTAAACCAATCCACACAGGTCATCCACTCACCCCCCCCGCCCCGACCCTCCCCACTCCCGGAGGGATGGGGAGGAAAATCAGGAGAATGTAACTCCCACGGGTTGAGATAAGAACAGCCCAGTAACTAAGGTATAACACAAATCACCACTGCTACCACCAATTATAACATTGATAAGAGAAAATAACAAGAGAATACGATACCACCGCCGAACGAGTTCGACCCCCCCAAAGAGAGAGAGAGCTTGCCCCTTCCGGGTAACTCCCAGTTCCCCCTCCGGGCATGACGTGCTGTGGTATGGAATACCTCTTTGGCTAGTTTGGGTCAGGTGTCCTGTCTCTGCTTCCTCCCGGCCTCCCTCGTCCCCAGCAGAGCATGAGACTCACAGAGTCCTTGGCCAGAATAAACATTACTTAGCAACAATTAAAAACAATCGGTGTTATCAGCTCTCTGCCCAGGCTGGAAGTCAAAACACAGAGCTTGCACCAGTTACTAAGAAGGAGCAAAACGGCTCCTGGTAAACCCAGGACAACTGCCTACTTTAATTAGAAATACTTGCATTATGAATGTGAAAAACATATCTGTCAGTACTTGCTGTGGCCAGGTAGATTGGAATCTAAACCTCTACTTCACAGATAAAATATGAGCCATCTCTGGAACAATGATCAGATGCTTTTGTACTCGTATTTGAAGACCTGGCTTTTGTATTCTTACTAATCTAATGTCAATAGTGAGCCAACTAGGGAAGGTGCCCTGCTGGACCTGTTGTTTGCCAGAAAAGGGCTTGTGGGTGATGTGATGGTTGGAAGCTGCCTTGAGCATAGCATTCATGAAGTTATAGAGTTTTCAATTCTCAGAGGAGTAAGGAGGGGGTTCAGCAGAACTGCTACCTTGGACTTCCAGAGAGCAGACTTGGGCCTGTTTAGAAGTCTGGTTGAGTCGCCTGGGAGGCAGTCCTGAAGGGCAAAGCTGTCTGGCCCTGGGGTGTTGGTTAACAGTCAGCTGAATGTGAGCCAACAGTATGCCCAGGTGGCCAAGAAGGCCCAACAACATGATGGTGTGTGTCAAAAATAGTATGGCCACAGGGGCTGGGGAAGTGATCATCCTCCTGCACTTGGCACTGGTGGGACTGCATGTCAAATACTGTGTTCAGTTTTGGGCCCCTTGCTACAAGAAAGACACTGAGATGCTGTATTGTATCTAAAGAAGGGTGATAAAGGTGGTGAAGTATCTAGAGAACAGATCTTGGGAGGAGCGACCGAGGGAACTGCAGTTGCTTAGCCTGGAAAAAAGGAAGCTCGGGGGAGGCCATGTGACTCTACAACTTTTTTGACCTAAGCTATTGTATGAATGTCTTCTGCCTGGCATTAATACTGCCTGATTTACAGAAACAGAGATTTTACCTGCCAGAGTGTCTTGTATTACATACCTCATACAAACACAAAGGAGTGGCATGTTCCCTGAATGTAACAAAAAACTTAAAGATCTAACTCTTTAGACAAAGTTTGACTTACACCAAATAAGCATGTTTATTTTTAAGAAAAATCAATCCCTAATTCCAAAGATGAATTAATATACTTTTTTTGATATACAGAAAGCTGCCTTATAATTTGCACAATACAGGATGCTGTTGGCAGAATTTACTTCCAATTATTTGTCTTTTTTCTCATATTCTCTGCATCCAGACCTGAAAGAAAAACCTTTAGAAAACCTCCAGTGGAGCATAGACCCAGGAGCTGACCTTTCGCAATATAAAATGGACATCACTGTGATTGATACAGAGGTAAACTTGCATAACATGGCTGCATGTTCTGTGTTATTAAAAAAAGCCTACAGAAGTAGTATCATGAACTTTATTCTGGGCAGACCAAAACCACTTTCTAGCAAAAAATCTAAATTCAGCTTCTTTGATATGTTTGCAGTCCTAAAATATTTGTTTATGTATAGTACACTACAGGTGTCCTAAAGCATTTCCATTGTCTAGTTGTGTTTTGATAAAGTCATCCAGGTGGCTACTTAGTATGAACCTGATGTATTTGGGGTGGTTGCGAGTTAAAAAAAAGACCAACCTCATAATTTTTCCTCTGAAAATGCTCTCTTCATGTTAAGTAATAGAAAATGTGCAGATGATGACTATTGTCTTTCTTTGAGTTGGGTGCAGGTTGGTTGTTAGGATTCCTGAGTATTTTCGTGAAATCTTTGTTTCATCTCACTTAAAGGCTACCATAAAATCTATTAATTTGAGCAGGTTTTCATTTCTGTATATTACATTGTTACTTTTTGTAGAATTTAACATAAAAGCTTTTAAGGCATTTATTGCCCATCAAGTAGTAAAATCCATCAGATAAGTGTGTCACATTTGATTCTCAAAACATGCTATTCTCTTACCTAGATTTTATGTCTTTATCATGCAAACAGTACTGCAGAAACTAAGAAGATAAAGTGTCCAAAAAGGTGCCAGTGATCATTGTGAAAGTGTTTCAGATATACACCAATGACACTGATTTTACCAGTTGCTTCTGAGTGCAATTGTCATGTTTGCTTTTTTTACTTAGGGTGGTTCTCAGTCAAGAGTCGAAGGGGAAGTTGTTGATATGGATTATACATATGTTAATGAAAGTGTGCTATTAAAAATTCAAAATCAAGAGCAAAACCAAGAAAGCAGTCTAAGTAAGGCCTTTTTTTTTTTTCTTTTTTTTTGTGTGTGTGTGTGTGTGTCCCACCTCACCGCCCTTTGATTTGCCTTTTTCTTTGGTGCAGGAGGGAGGAAAGAGGAAAGGCCATTCTTTCCTCTGTATGAATAGATAGAAGATAGTTTGCAGTATAAAAGTACTGATAAATTTTTGTAGCCTCCAAATTCAGTGTTGTTTTCTGGTAGAATCAGTGGTGGCTGCTGTGGCTTTTTAAACTTGGATTAAGAAAATGGTAGGATTTGTGCTGAGGTAGACCCAGTAGCTGTGCTTTTACAGTGTCTGAAGGGTTAAATACTTAACCATTTAATCTGATCTTGCCTGCAACTATCAATTCTTACAACAGACAGCTTTGAAAGTTTGCTGTGTAATCAGACTAGACTTTCTATGGGAAAGTCTTTTCTAAATTTCATTTTTAAATGACATATAAGTAGAAGTGGCATA
Source organism: Lathamus discolor (assembly GCF_037157495.1). Taxonomy (NCBI): domain Eukaryota; kingdom Metazoa; phylum Chordata; class Aves; order Psittaciformes; family Psittacidae; genus Lathamus; species Lathamus discolor. The sequence goes on from NC_088885.1 coordinate 111,800,244, forward strand.
TTTAAAATAATCCAAATGTGTTTATATCACTTTTAATATATGTAGTGAATCGTTGCTGCAAAACAGTGACTTACAATGATGTGTGCTTGTTTTTTAAGCTGTTGCAATTTGATCACTTATCCATAGTTTTATCTCCTATGCACAGAAGGTATTTCCTTCTGCTTGGACAGCTCCATAATTACAAGAACAAAAAATTTATGTATCCCGTGTTAAGATTAAAGGTACATATAAGTGATTTAGCAATTAATCAAATCTAGAAATGGGATCAAGGTATCTTTATGACAAAAAAATGAGCATTGGTCACATTTGAAAAGTTGCAGAAAGAATAAATGTAAAGCTGGTGTTGAGTTAATCAGTACTAGAGCAGGGAGTAAATGTTAGGGGGTTTGATGCACTTTCAATGAAAATGTACTTTCTTGATTTAAATTGTTGAGAGATTGATTTGGATGTTCATTGTGCTTTTTATAATAGGAGGAGAAAAAAAAATTAATGATACCTTAACAGAGATGTTTGATCGGACAACCCATGAAGAATATGAATCCTGCCTACCAGAAGACAGTCCTACTGCATGTGATGAAAAAGAAACTCTTCATGATGAAGAGCAGGATAAGGGAATAACAGCAGCAAGCAAGAAACTAAAGAGTGGGATATAATTTGATTTGTCTTTATTTGCCTGCTTAAACTATAAAAGTTGATTTGAAATCATGCTCTGTTCTCTACGAACAAATATGCCAAATAAACTATTGCTTCATTTTTTTTTCTTTATAAATTCATGGGGAAATTTAGTTATTGTAAGGAAATAACATCAAACAATATGAAAATTATTTGGGCAGTTTATTTATATAGCCATCAAACAAATATGGGATGTATAATGGAAGTAGGCATAGGAGCTGTACAGCAGAGTGGCTCTTACAGGAAACACCAGTTTTTGGCTGCGGATTACTTGCTCCCTTTCTTCTCCCTGTCCTAGGTTCTACTGATGATTTCACGGCAATTTTTATTTTAAGCAACCTTTCCTTTGCCTTCTGCTTGTCTTTTAACTTTCCTTCTTTTACTTTTCTTGCTGTTTTCCTTCTACTCCAATAATGCTTTTTCATCACTGGTTCAATCAATTTTATATTATTTTTTTTTATCTATTTGAATCTGTTTTCTTTGACTGAATGTTTTTCCAGGCAGTCTGCTGACCTATATGACATGTAAGTTTTTGGTTTGCATGTATATTTACAGAACATGAGGATAAGCAGGATAAAGCCAAGCAGAAAGCTTTTGTGGAGCCATATTTCAAAAGTGATAAAAGGTAATTTAGTTTGTTTTGTATAGGCATTTTAAGGCTCTTTATATCCTCCCTAAAGCAAACTTGTTCTTCCATAAAATAAACATGTTTGTACATAACATTAGCAGCTGAAGGTACACAGGTAAAAGATTTACTGAATTAGATAAAAGCCTTACATAAAACCTGCACTGGGGAAGAAATAAGCACATTGAGATGCCTATTAAATCTGCTGAAGAGAAGAGATTTTCTCTTCTGCTTTTTATAATTTTATTGAATGCAGTATTTTGTAATGTTTCTTATAGGCATGTTGTCGTGCATGAATTTATGAGCAAAGAGCTTATGGGTTGCTTGTACAAATAAAAACCTTTCCTTCTCTGGCATTTTTGTCTCTTCCTCTAGGCAATAAATGAGTAATGTTTAACAACTGTACTTCTTAGTGTTTCCTCTATTGCATTTCTGTAGTCTGGTAGTCTGAATCTTCATTTCATAATGATACCAGGCCCTTTGGCTAAATATTTGTTAGGGTTTGGGTTTTTTACCTCAGCATATGTTTTCTTCGTTGAGGAAAACTTGTTTAGCATTTTGTGAGCAGACAAGATTCTTTTCAGAATTTGTTCTTTTGAACCCAAATAAATTCCTCTTGCAGAAATCAGTGCAAGCACAACTGTGTCTGAACAAAATTATTATGGTACAGAAGATGTGTATTTAAGTAATTTAGAAATAAAAATTACTAATTACTTTCATACTACAAAAATGCATAATAATGAGATGTACTTATCTGGTTATGAAAAGATCATGTTACATTTAAACAATCCTGGAACTGTTTTAATTACAAAAATAGGCCTATTCAGCTATGAAATGTAGTATGATTAGGTTTTGCAGGCATTTTCTTGATATTTTTTTTTCTTGAGAATCTGGTATCTTGTGTTCTAAAGACTGAAAATTTCCAGACACGTAGAAGAAATAAATGTACTATCATGTGAAAACATTTTTGTTTTTCAGAAAGAATACTGTGCTAGATTTTCCTCATATTGAGGTTATTCGAAAAAAAGAAGAAAGAAGAAAATTGCCAGGCCATACTTGTAAGGAATGTGAAATGGTAAGTAGTGTTTTAAAATTTGGTCAGTCTTCCATTATCCTAACTCTGCTAATATCTAAGTGTTAAAGTGCTGTTGAAATTATTAATTTGGTTGCATCATCATCAGTACTTACAGTAGCAGGGAAGTTGTTTTACCAAGTTTTGAGTGAATTGGTTTATTTTTTACCTGTAGTAACTGCATATAACTTAGTCTTTCTCTGTGTGTGTGTATGTGTATCTGTATGATAGAAATATCTCACATTATAGTTACAGTAAGATTCCAGTAAGCCATCAAACAGATATGGGATGTATAATTGAAGTTGGCATAGGAGCTGTATAGCAGAGTGACTCTTATGGGAAACACGAGGTTTTGGCTGCAGATTACTTGCTTCCTTTCTTCTCCCTATCCTAGGTTATACTGATAATTTCACTGCACTTTTTATTTTAAGCAACCTTTACTTTGCTATTCTGCTTATCTTTTTTAGTTTTACTTTCCTTCTTTTACTTGTCTTGCTGTTTTCCTTCTACTCCAGTAATGCTTTTTCATCACTGGTTCAATCAATTTTAAAGAACGATTACAAGCTTCTAAACTTTAGTTCAAAAGCTCTACTGAAATTTACAGGTACTGGAATAAGTAAGTTTTCTGTCCTGTTCTACGTGTGTATATATAGGTGTATCTTAATTTGTGTGTTGTTTGGTTGGGGTTTTTTATTTAACTTGGCTTCTGGGGTGTCTGCATTTTCAGTTTATTGTACCAGCATAGATGCCAATGTGTGCAAATATATGTGCAAATGCATGCAAAAATACTTACATTAGCAGGTTAAAATGTATCAAATTTTAGGTTTAATGTTACAGTTTTTCCTCCCTTTCAAATTACTAAACTGCTTTCAGATACTTGATACAGAGATAAAATATTGAAGTAATTACATGTGTAATAAGGACATATTTCATTTGGTCAGTAATAGACTTTCAGGCTGGAGTTAATTAGGTGATGATCTAATACATTATGACTGGCCAGAAGTATGGATTAATGACATAATGATGGATTCTCTGGAATCCCCTCGCTTTTATTTCCACACCCATATTGAAGCAACATGTTTCATAGATTCTCCTGCTATTCACTTTATAGAAAAGTTGCATTTACTTAGCTGAAGAAATTTTTTAGAGTATATTTTTAACAAAGACTTATTCCTGAAAAATAGCTTTAGTAAACCTTCTTAAATACAAATAATTAAGTTTTACAGTCAACTATAAATACCATTTTCAAAAACACACTTGATTCAAAGACTTCGAAAGAAAATAAGATTTTGAGGGATGAAAAAAAACCACAAAACAAAACCAGAAAAAACCCCAAACCTTCAGTCTATTTCTTTGCCTAGAGCCATGTGCTAAGTGTTTTAACTTGCTCTCTCTGTAAGCTGCTGCTATCTTCTTCTCCCAGCAAATCTACTTCTTATTTCTGTCTGGCAAGCTAGAGTGGTAACTATGGTGTTTTAGAAACATTTACAGCTCCAAGTTTACAATATTAGGTTTCTATGTTAAACTTTTGGGTTTGCTGTTGGTTTTGGTTTGGTTATTTTTTTCAGTCTATGCCATTCAAGATTAATGTCTTGGAATGTGTGGAATGTTTGGCTGTGTCATTGCACCATAATAAAATTAGCTTTGAATGAAATGCCTGTGGAGGAAGGGAGTATTAGAGCATAAATGATGCTTTTAAAAAAAGTCTTGGCTTACATATTAGTCATAACTGTTTGAAAAGTCTCAAGTCTAAGGAAATATTTACAGAGTGGATAGAAATCAGTAAATTGTTTCTGGCCATGTGCTGCAAGCAGTATGAGTGGGAAGAGTTACCTGTCATTCTGAGATGATGTGCGAGATTTAACTTCTGTACGTGCCGTAACAGACTGATATCAAAGGCCTTTGTAAGTCCTTGTCTTAAAACTTGGTGGAAGCATGTCGTTCACTTTACAGTGTAGAACATTTGATAAGAGGTCTTGTTTTGGTTTGCTATGATTTTGCAATGCAATCATAGAAAGATTGTATGTACAAATTACTAGGAGCTCGTAAAAGTACCATTTGTTAGTGTGGTTATTAAGTCTAGCTACACTTTAGATAAGTGGGAGAATCAGACAGATGTTTTACATATACTTGGACTGCAAAAATGATAAGTAACTTCGTGCTAAACTAATGAGAGGGACAATTTAAGGGCTCTCTTTCTGAGACTGCAAGTTGCAGAGTTCTGTAAACAATTCTTTTGCACTGAAGAACTGGCAGTTTATTCCCCAAACCAGGATCTTGTAGTAGACAGACCAATAATCTGAAATTTTCTGTGCAACCTGCTAACAACATGAATCTCTGTTCTTGACGAGGAGACCCACATGTTACTAGGTCGGATTCCTTACTAATAAGGTTTTTGAGACAAGAATATGTTCAGGTCTCACACTTTGTATAATGGCAAGGAATCTGAATTGATTGGAGACTGGGGAGAAAATGTACCTCTGTTTCAGGCAGAGTTGCGGTTCTTACAGACTACTGAATCACAAAGTGGACCAAGTCTACTTTAACTAGTACATGCAGTTTTGTCACTGACATTTTCAGAGCTGTGATTACTCTTCTTTATAGAGCCATCAATATAATTATCTCATTATTTTCTGGAGGAGAATTTTTATGCCTGTTTTATATTTTGTCTGCCATCTAATAAGGAAAAAAAGGGATTTATTAGTGTAGTTTTCCAAGTAGTAGGTTTTCCAGAATCCTGCCAGTAGATGGTGACAGGAAGTAGTCCCTATTGATAGAGGTATTCTGTTCCTTTCCTGATTTCCCCTGTCTAGATCACTTTCCAGCTGGTTGAATGAGGTTTTAAACTTCAGTTTACCTTTTTGAATTGTGACACTATCATTTCAGTGGAATTGTTTTATTACTTTTATGAGGGTCAGGTCTCTTGCGCAATCCAGACTGTGACTGTTGTCTTACCACTTGAATCAAGCAGCGTTTGCTTTGAAAGCATTTTGGCACTTTGATATCAAACTGCCAGATTGCTATTTTTAGGAGATGCTAGCTAGAATCGTAAACTAAAACAATAGAAAACTGCCTGAAAAAAAAAAAAAACATATCTTTTTATGTTTCTACTCATGGGAACACACAGAAAAATGTTTGGAGAGTGTATATACTTTTCTCATTGCAGTTTCCAGTACAGATGACAGGGATGAAAAAGTAGCTGATTTACTATATGCTCTAGAGAATACCCAGCTGGCAGAGTTTCTGGAGTCTGTGTCAGTCAGCCAGTCAAACTAGCTCTTTATTTACCCCTTATTTGAAGGTAATTAAGTAGGAAGCATTTTGACGTAATTTGCTGCTACTTCTGTAAATTTAGACACAGGAAATAATTCTGCAGCATGGATTTTTGTAGTGTTTTCTCACTTTATTTAATTTGCAAATGGGAACTGAAATTTAATTTATTAGAAAATTCTATTTTCAACACCTGTGCTACTTAGCGTTGTAAAAGCAGTCAGTAAAACTGTTGACATAAGTAATTGTGCACATGCCTAAGCCTTGTACCTATGGTATGTTAAAAGATATAAAACTAACAAATTTGCCACCATAAGGTTATGTTTTATCTGAAAATTCGGTAAGCTTTTAGGATAATGGCCAGGTGCTTGTCATTCGGATAATAAATCTCTACTTCTGGCTTGCCTCTCCATTATTTTTAGATAACTGTGTTAATGAACAGTGATTGACAATGTCATTGTGTAAAGGAGTTGCTCTATATGTATAAATTTGTTAACTTGGATTTTTTTTTTCCTAACTTTCAGTATTATGCAGACATTCCAGAAGAAGAGAGAGCAAAGAAACTTGCTTCCTGTTCAAGACACAGATTTCGCTACATTCCTCCAAATACTCCTGAAAATTTCTGGGAAGTTGGATTTCCTTCCACCCAAACTTGTGTGGAAAGAGGTTTGTGCAGAAAAGGCTTACAAAGTGCTTTTAAAAGCTGAATTTTCCTTTTTTTTCCCTAAAATTGTTTCCTGATACTATCTCTAGTTCATAAAGCAGCCTTTCTCTCCTCGCTTCTCTCAGTCTTTTCTATTTTGAATAATTACTGTCTTATCTTTTTAGTAGCACCTGTACTACTAAGAAGGGCATATAAGGAAACTTTCTTAGAGCCTAGAGAGAGAAGGCAGAAATAATTGGGATTTTTGTAGAATTTAATTAGAATCCTACATGTCTTTGAACCAAAGGAAGAATTGGGTCATCATTTTCAGAGGCAAAGGCTAAAAGGCTGTGCTTACTGAGGAGGGACAGGCAGCACTGTTGATGTCCTTTGTATCTTTGGAGCCCCATAATACCACATGATAATGGAAACATTGAAGATAAGGTGTGATTAAATAGGTCTTAATACATATACCCTGCTTGTTAGCAGCACTGTAAAACTGTGGAGTTTGGGTTTTTGGGCTTTTGGTTTGGTTTGTTTTTTTGACTTCTCTTCACACAGAAGATGGTTCTTTCCTAAGTAAGTCTTCTAAATCCTAGAGCTTGATATAAAATGAGTTTTTACTCATGATGTTCAGACATAGTGAGTTTGTAGTGTACTATATATACATTTCTTCAGAAGTAGTGAATCTCTGAGGTAAGGAGTCTACATGAACTCTCTTTGAGTAACTTATATCTTTATTTGTGTGTATGTTATTAGCTGTGAAGCATTAATCTTCATGTATTTTTATCAGTTCCCATAACAGTTTCAGGGCAGGCATTGGATAATGTAGTCAAAGATGTGTACGTGTTCTTGTGTGATAGTGCTGCAGTATCATCCTTAATCTTTCAGAAGAGGGAGCCTTGATTTTTAGGGACTTGCATAACTTTTGTGGTGCAAATCATACTCCTTAATCAAGATATATTGAGTCAAGTTCGTTTGAATTTGAAGCTGTATTTCCAAGAAATATGTGTATGTTTAGAACTTGAAGCCACTTCCTCTCCCCCTTCATTGTGGGAGACAAATGTCCCATTTGCTGTTGAAGCTCCCTTTGAGTTCTCTCATCCACTGCAAAGGGTTAAGCTAGTCACAGAACTTGCAAGCCATTAAGCTTCTTTGTCTTGGTTAGACTTCAGGAAGATGGTTCTTGTTTTTCCAGCAATGTGTCTTTGGTGTCACATAAGGAAAAGTAAATCCCTCAGTCCAGCTAGCCAGCACCTCAGGAATGCTGAATCATTGTTCCTTTATGACTAGTCTCTTTCCTCTCTTGTGTATCCAGTTAGATTGGGCTTGGCTGAGGCTAATCCATTCCTCCTTTACCCTAAGCAATAAAAGAGTTCTAACCACTTCAGAACCACCTTTGGTTCTTGATCATTATCTTTAAAGATGAGCAAATCGTAGTGCTTCCTTTTCTAACCTGGTAGCCTCTTACCTATTCCAGTTGTTGAGAAATCTGGTCTAAACTAGACATGTCTATTTATAACTTCATGTGATTGAGATAGCCTGTCAGGGAGATTCTTTGTTACTACCCATTTGGAATCTGCTTGCAGCCTCATTACAATGAGCTTCTTGGGTATGTCCTTGTCTGCTAGAGTAAGAGCTGTTCAATTGTTAATGGTCCTCAACTGACTATGAGACATAGACTTTAGCTCAAGTCTTGCTTAGTAAAAGAAAGCCATATTATACAAGAGAGCAACAAGAACATCAAAATGCCAGAGTTCCCATGGTGAACAGCTGCAGCTGTCACTCCAGAGTAGTGGGTTACAAACGATGTATGTTCTACTTCTTATTGGTATCTTGAGCCAACTGTGTTTTGTGGTGTTTTCTTTAAATAACTGAGTTGCATAGACAGCATTTTTTAACTATGAAGTAGGAGTCTATTACTCTCACTTCAGCGGATATTAGTGCTGATAAACAGTAAGGGTCTGACAAAAGCCAGGTGCTGTAACTGATTTGCATAAAATGCTTACTATCAGTATTAGCTGAATTGAGCATGACAGGAATTTTCTGTGTACTTTTCGTATCAGAAAGCTTTCAAGGTGTGTTTGATCCATAGGTTTATGTTTGGATTTTTCCAGATGGACAAGATTTTAATAAATTACCTCAAAACAGAGGGATGTACTATTTAGACCCACAAAGCACCTGTGCCTGAAGTTTCCTCTGTATGATTAAGAAATACATTTTAAAAAGTAACTTTTATTAGTCAACCGAATTTGCAGTACTTAAGTACTTTGTTACTTTTATGTAAGATCTTCTGTAGAAAAAACAATGAAGAATGCAGTTTTGTTTTCAATAGATGAACAATTCCATTTATAGATGAACAATGTCCACTCTTCAGTATTATCTGTCTGTATTGCATTACTACGCAGTCATCTACTTAGAAAGCAGCTGAGTGTTTTCATTAATGATATTGCACCCTTGGATCTCTAGCTTTTTTTTTTTTTTTTTCAAGTGAGAATCAGTTGCCACAAGGGGAAAAAAATCACTATTTATTTTTTGAAGGTAAACAAAAAATGAAACTGAAGTTATGCATGTTCCCTTATGTTACATATCTCACATTTATTCTTACTCTTTTAAGGATACATTAAAGAGGATCTTGCTCCCTGTCAACGTCCAAAAAGACGGCAGCCTTATGCCATGATGTTTTCTCCAAAAGGCAAAGAGCAGAAGACATAAAGGATGGGGAAGTAAGGCACACCAACTTGAAGAGTATCCTTGCTGCCCTTAGATATTTATAGTTAATATAAACTTGAAATAAAGAACTGTATTTTCCACAATGATAGGTAAATAGTTTCATTAAATATGTAAATTTTATAAAATTCATTTGAAAATCTGATATACCAGGAAACAAAACTATTTAATGTATGTTTGTTTCATATTGTACTAATACATTTTGTATCAATTTTTGCACCTGTCAGACAATGAGTCTCCCTTTTTTATTTTCCATTTTTAAGTCAGCAGCTAAAATCCCAGCAGTTCCTGTCTAAACTTCATGTCAGTGAGTAACTGCTTTGAAGTCACTGACATCAGTTGTTTTTGCAAGGTCTAAATGTTTGTCGGTGGGAACAGAAATGTATTTTTGTAGGGTGCTTTTGTTTTGCACTGGATTTTTTAATTTAGCCTTTCTCTTTTGGCAATAATGGTTATATCAACTTGTAATAAAGCTCTATTAAATATTAAATGTATCTACTGTTAATGTTTTGGAGGTATGAAAACCATGGTCTAAGTGTCTGTCTTAAATTTTGTGTTAAATATATAACACCACATTTTCCTCAGAGTTTAAATTAGAATATCTGGGATATTTTTGTTTTTATCTTTAATTTGGATCTTCTTCTCTATGTCTCTCTTATTGATGAAGAGATAAGCATTGTCATTTATAAATTTGGATGAGACTGAGTTCTCCTAGATGATGAGCATTGTTGTCCACTAGGTCACGAAGGATTCTCCAGGGATATTGTAAATAAATCTTTTATAGCTGGCAATATAGTTTCCTACTTGAATTTGGAGAGTAGGAGCATACATATCACAGAGGCAGGGTAGTGTTTTCTCATAGTTAGGCAAGCTACTGAAAGATACTTAGGAATAAAGTAGTATTATAGAATAGAATCAAATATTCAAGCAGCATACAGTCAGAGGCTCAACCAATGAGAGTTCTCTCTAAAAAGAGGTCATAAACCCAGCAACTATTTAAATGCCTTAAAACTAAAAGAACAGAAAGTATAGCTACTTCTGGGGGAAAAAATGTGTATGTAAAAGTATCTGTACTTTCTGGGTTTATTTCATATGTATATATGTGTATGTATAAGAAAAAGATATATTTAAAAACTTGGTGAATTGGACCATTTAATTCCAGGTATAGTTGTACAGGAGTTGTGGTGGGTCCTGCTGGTGGTGAGGTTATGGCATATGCCTAAAAAGAAAGCTTAAAAAAAAGTGATTAATTTAACACTAAGTAACACAAAATCCTCTTAGATTGGAATCACAGGCCTTGCAGAAAAACAGGAGGTGGGGTATCACTAGGCACTGCTCCCATCCTATCTGCTTATGTGATTGATTGGCTTTAGCATTTCAAAGAGATATATCCAAAGCAATGGCAAAGGCATAAAGCTAAATAACCATTAAAATCTTTAGTGAGCAGGTAGTCAAAGAATCCATGCCAAGGTAAGTCTGGTTTCCTGAAAATGAGAAAACTTTAAAGAAGATTTATAGGTGCTGCCAGAAAGGTGGAATTCTTGCAGATATCTTGAAATTTGTTTCAAGGCAACCATTACATGCTCTGAATAAATATTTATCCAAAAAAGAAAAAAAGCTTTTGCTAAAGAAAGTAAGGTAGGAGGCTGCTTTTAGCTAGGGAGAACATTTACAAAGAAGTTAAGCCCAGAAAATGGTAAGTGGAGGCATATTGTAACCCATCAAATGTAAAATTTGGTATGAAGTAGGCTACATTAAAAAGTTTCTTTAAAAATCGATTAGAAATCCTATTTTTAAGAACTGTCAGAAAGAGCAAGCTTCACAATAAATTGGTAGAGATAAGCTATTAAAGTGTAATGGGAATATTTAAGGGTAAAATGACAAGAAAAGTTTGGATTTTTGCACTCTCATTCAGTGTGATTCCCAAGAACCTTTCTTTGCAGGGTGGGTTGGTGGGCAGAGCTGTTGTAAACTGGAATGGCAAAAAAAGGTCAATGAAATGAGTGGCAGCAAGCTGCCAGGAATGGAGCACACTCCCATAGCATTGAAAGTGAGAGAAGAAACTGCTAATTACACCCCTCACTGTAGGTTGGAACTTGTCACTTAAAGCAGCTTTGATGGTCAAGGAGTATAAACTGGCAATTGCGCCAGCAAAGACTCCAAGGAGAGGAGTGCAGTGGATCTGCATCCTGATGAGCTTTAATGGAGTATTTGAAACAGTGGGATAATTGGTAAGAGTATAATGCAGTGTTCAGGGCTATGGATAAATATGTGAAAAATCATTGTTTTTTTAAAGGCAAGTCACTCTGATACAGTCTTTTAGACTCTTTGATGTCAAACTGTGATTCATCTGACAGCTCATAGTAGAACCAAACTGTCATGGCATGGTATGAAAGAAGTTCTCTCTTGTATTACACCTATGTAAAAGTACATAAATCACCACAGTGGAAGGAACAGTGGAGTTCTTGTAGGAGCCCTTTACATTCAGCCTATTTGTGTTTTGAGAAAGGATAGAGGGTAAAGGCAAAAGCTGGTTAAGTTATTCAGAGGGCAAAGGCAAAAGCTGGTTAAGTTATTCACAGTTAAAGTAGACCTGGAATATAGAAGAGAAGGGGAGAATTCACAAAGCAGAAGGTAAGACTCAATCCCTTTGCACAGAAGAATTAATGTGATAGATGCCAATAAATTTATCAAGTGTGGAAGCAGTAAATAGGAAGGGCTGCTCACTAAAGGGGAACAGGTTTAGTTACAACCACTTGGTGTCTGTGAGGATATTACTACTCCACTAGAGGACAGTAAGGAACTGCTTTGTGCTTACAGCAGTGTAAGAACTACTTCCTCTTCACCAATTTTTAGGGCTTCAGTTGCTTTAAAAATTTTAGATGCTCTCCTTACCTGTTCTAATGCCAGAAAAAACGCTGCACTATTGAGAACCAGACTCCATCTTGACCAGAGATCAGTGGTTTAAAATCTAGAAACAAAAATAAAGCCTGACTGATTTCCCTTCAAAAAGCAAGAGAAATCCCTAAAGAAATCCCAGAAGTCTGAGCAATTTTTGTGTACCAAAAAAGATGAGCGAAATGTATAAATTTTTAGAAATTCAGTTAAAGATTTCTACACAGCTTTTCTATATTTTTTTAGCAAAATCATAGAATCATAGACTGGTTAGGGTTGGAAAAGGCCTTAAGACCATCTAGTTCCAAGCCCTCGTCTTGCAATATCGTGTACTTTTATCCAGAGGAAAGGGAAGGAAAAAGGGAGCCAGCCACACCCAGCAAGGAAAGTCTGCTGAAAACATAACTTTAAAGATTGTTACATTTATAATTAGCATTAGCCACCTTTGCTTGCTTTATGGCATGGCAGCGTGCTGTGATCACAGTCAGCTGTGCTGTGGGAGGAGTGGACTGTGTTCTTTGATGAGCTGTTTGTTTACACATCTGTAAACGGTGAAGAAGAAAGAGAATTTTGGATGTAAAGCATAGAATCATAGAATAGTTAGGGTTGGAAAGGACCTCAAGATCATCAAGTTCCAACTCCCCTGCCATGGGCAGGGACACCTCACACTAAACCATCCCACCCAAGGCTCTATCCAACCTGGCCTTGAACACCGCCAGGGATGGAGCACTCACAACCTCCCTGGGCAACCCATTCCAATGTCTCACCACCCTAACAGGAAAGAATTTCCTCCTTATATCCAATCTAAACTTCCCCTGTTTAAGTTTTAACCCGTTACCCCTTGTCCTGTCACTACAGTCCCTGACGAAGAGACCCTCTCCAGCATCCCTATAGGCCCCCTTCAGATACTGGAAGGCTGCTATGAGGTCTCCAAGCAGCCTTCTCTTCTCCAGGCTGAACAGCCCCAACTTCCTCAGCCTGTCTTCATACGGGAGGTGCTCCAGTCCCCTGATCATCCTCGTGGCCCTCCTCTGGACTTGTTCCAGCAGTTCCATGTCCTTTTTATGTTGAGGACACCAGAACTGCACACAATACATAAACTGGAGTAGGCTGGTGTCTTTGGAGGTTATTGGGAGCATTGACTAAAACCAGTGTTTATAATCCGGGTATTCATATATTTCCTTACATGAAGCCGATGCTCATAAATTGAGAGGCGGTAGACATCTCTTCAAGTGTATTCAGGTATGGGTGTCCACATAGGAGTCTCTGCATCTGAATAGCAATGCCTGTTGGGTCACAACACAACCACCGGGCACTCCTGCCAAAATAGCCACAACTTTCTCCTGCATTCCTTTCCTTGTCTGTGATGTTGTCTTTGGATTCATGCTGCCTCTTCTCATTTTATGAGATAAGGGAAAACTTAGCATCATTGCTGCTAGGATTTGTGCATCTTTTTTAACAGATATGTAGATATCTAGCAATATTCCATTAGCCTTGACCAGAAGAACTTGAGAACTTGATGTTTCCATAGTAGCAATCCATAAAGAGACTAATATCTAAACCCTCATCTATTTTACATCATCAGAAATTACCCCTGTTGGAATGGGTTAAAGTGGTTTCTGAAAGCCAGTATATCTTAACTTGTATCCAAGGTAACACTCAGGGGGTCCAGCAGAGCTACTTGTGGCCTACTGTATCCCTAGTGCTTCTTAGCATGTATTCAAGTTTGTGATGTTCAGATACTGGCATGAGCCCAATGACTGAAAAGCCTTCAAGTCGGCGGCTTAGTGTTATTCCCAAAAACATAAAGATGGCAAGTTGATGGCTTTTAGCATCTGTCCAGTCTGCAAAATGTTCCCAGCTTGAGAAGGAAACCTTTGATCATAAACCATTTCTTGGGCTGCTTGGAGCCCAGAAGTCAGACAGATTGCTGATAAAATGTCCACAGGCAAGCTGTGTTTCCTGCACCGCCTGCAAGGCCAAATTGGTCATTAGCTGCTTCTAATTAGTTGTGCTTTTGAACTTTGCCTTTCTCACGCAGAAAGGATGAATAGCTTGTCCCTGCTGAAGCAGGAGGAAAACAGTGTCTGTCTGCTGATCAATGGAAACTCTGTCAAAAATAAACAATACAAGAGAACAAAATTACAGGGGGGCAAAAGAGCAGAGGAAGAAGAGGAGGGAGGGGAAGAGAGCAGTGAGGTGCTCATTGTTGATAGGTCACGGGCTATCAGTGGGCTCTTAGAAATAAGCAACATGAAAATCAGCCTGGCCTTGTCAGCCCTGATCCTCAAAAAAGGGCTTTGCCGTGTTCAAATAAATCACTTGTAAAGCATTTTGAACAATGAACTGATGATACCTTTCTTCTAAGTGTCTTAGTGCAGAAAGACGGCTTGGTCTGAACAGATTCAGTCTTTGCTTTGTTCCTGCACAGAGTGAGCATCAAATTTCCAGGAGCATTCTCCGTACAAGTATGAACAACTAACTACTAAGAGAGGGAGCAAGGCAATGCAGAAATAAGCCTGAAGTTCAGCTCAATGGAAGACGGACCAGTCTTGCTTCACATCCGTGTAGAGCATGGATAAAAACTGAAAGGTAAAGCTTTTTCCTCAGAATTCCTCTGAATTCCTTAGTCTGTGCTTTGGGTACAGTCTGGGAGGATAATTTGTGTTCCTGTATGTCGGCACATGTTAAAATTACGTGCCACAGGACATAAACAGTGTTGTCTTCCGTGAATTATTTTCCAAAGTGATGGCTCAGCACAGGTTGGGTGGCTGTGTCTTACACGAAGATACACAATGCAGTTTGAAATTATGAATGCTATAAACACAGATAAATTTCTTCTCCCCCGATGGTCATATTAATATGATATTTTTCCTGGGATACAATTTTCTTCTATTTCCCACACTTTTAAATCTGCTTCTCTTTAGAATACTTCTAGGAGACACATGTGGCTAGATATTAGGCATCCTGGGCACAGCACTTGAGGTACAAGTGTCATCGCAGCAGAGCCACATGGACTTCCATGGCTGGGAGGACTTTCTGCATCATGTTCCTGCATCATACAGGCTGGGCAGAGACTGGACTGAGAGAGGAGAAGAACTTGGGGGTGTTGGTTAACAAAAGTTCAAATGACCTGGCAGTGTGTGATAGCAGCCCAGAAACCAGGCATGTGCTGGGCTGCATCAAAAGCAGCGTGACCAGCAGGTCAAGGGATGTGATTCTCCCCATCTACTCTGCTCTAGTGAGACCCCACCTGCAGTACTGCATCCAGATTTGGGGCCCCAACACCAGAGGGACATGGAGCTGTTTTGGTGAGTTCAGAGGAGAACCATAAAGTTGATCATAGAGCTGAAGCATCTCTGCTATGGAGACCAGCTGAGAGAAATGGAGAAAAGAAGGCTGCAGGGAAACCTTAGAGCAGCTTCCAGTGCATAAAGGGGGGCTACAGGAAATCTGGAGAGGGACATTTTACATGGGCAGGTAGGGACAGCACAAGGGGGAATGGCTTTAAACTGAAACAGGGGAGATTTATATTAGATATTAGGAAGAAATTCTTTCCTGTGAGGGTGGTGAGGCACTGGCACAGGTTGCTCAGAGAAGCTGCGGATGCCCCATCCCTGGCAGTGTTCAAGGCCGTGTTGGATGGAGTTTGGAGCAACCTGGTGGAAGGTGTCCCTAACCATGGCAAGGGGGGTTGGAATTAGATGACCTTTAAAGTTCCTTCCAACCCAAACCATTCTATGATTCATTGTGAAGAGAGGCACTGGAAGTTTCCTGTCAAGGACATCAACGTCTGTCTCCCACACTTGTCAATGGTGGGAGACAACCTTGCCCAGCAGGAGCTTTGAGAAGGACACTTGAAGAGCTCTTGTCCTTGGGTGGTTTTTGCATTCCAGCTGCAGCCATAAGCAAGGCTAATCAGGGTCTCATTTGTGCCCAAGGCTCCTTTTTAACATCTTGTTTGGAAAATTAGTTGGAGCTTAAGGTCAACATGCAAGAAAAGCTTTTCATTGCAGGCAGGAAAGCTGATTTAAGCTAAAAGCATGTATTTCTTGGGAAGGCATCCTCAAACTAGAATACGTTACGAGATCACATCAGTAACTTTTAGTACATGCCTTCTACACTAATAAGTGGCTATACTTGGAATTAGCCAATGCCTGAACAGTTTTATATACAATTTGGTGACAGACATGTGATAGTCATACAAGAAAAGTAAGAAAATATCCCCAGAAATAACTGTTGGAAGAGTCCCGTGCCTACCTCTATTCCACCCATGCTGTCTCAGAAGATACGACGGCTGTGTGGTGGTGTCACATAGTAATACATTTCAGCTACTGTACCAGAATGAATATAGTCTTAACCATGATTTGGAAAGGGAGAGAAGATGTCCCTTTTTGTTCATGTTATCATTTCTGAGTAGCTTATGTAGAACACCCTTGATGTTCTTACCTAGGCATTTAAACTTCAGAGTACAGATCAGTTTGGTCTTTGATTTTTGATGTTTTATGCTCACCAACTTTAATAACTGTTTTGAATTAATACTTTTTCACTAGCTTAATACTTCCCTGATGTTTTTGATACTTAGCCACCAGTTTCATGTGGAGAAGGCTTTAAAAAAAGCCCCAAACATAGTGATAGAAAAGACCTTTATATGCCTGTATTGCAAAATCAGTAGAAACAGACAGGAGTCTGCGCTGCAGATCAGACCCATGTGAAACAAGAAGCAGAGGAGGCAAAATTCAGTTCCAGTCATCAGCTCGAATCCATGCGGTGCTAAAAAAGCACTCAATTCCCTCACAGTCAAAATTACCAACTCGATGAGTCTTTTTAGGACAGTTTTAAATAAAGTGAGAATAAAATAAGGCTAGATAAGAAAGAAATAACAATTTGAGGGCCTTTGGGAGTCTGTTACATGCGCTTTACTTGTGCTCTTGGGTAAATCAGTTGTGGGAAAAGATAAAGAGATTAAATACAGTCTTTGAAATGACATTCCTAATGACTCACCATTTCAAAGAGCTTGGGAATTTAAGCGGCGATTGAAAAGAAGCATAAAATGAAAAATGAAAAACCCAGCTAACATTATCTTGGATACTGTGTATCAGATAATGAGTTGATAGCCTTTTAATGCTGAGCAGATGTCCTAGAGGAGGCAAATAGTTTAATTCAGATTTTCTTTTATTTAAGCCAGTTTGCAGAAAATACAGGTACTCCTTCACACAAGTGGAAGGATTAACATAATTAGAACCAAAACACTAAGAACTGCAAAGCAAGAAAGGTGATTTCCTGTTTCTATCCCATGGAAACATACAGTATCTCAAACTGCAGTAGCATTCCACTTTGGAATAAAAAGCCAAAAATTTCCACAAAATTATATCTAAAAGAATTGGGTTTGAAATATTCAACTTCTTGAAGTATTTCACTGTATCCTAATGCAATTCACTGTATACCATTGCTGTCAAATGAATAGAAGCAGGCAAGAAACTCATCCTGACAACCCTCTCTGAAATCACCGTGCTCTTTCTTTGCATTTCGAAAGTATTTTACTTGCTGGGTATCAACTGAATACTTTGGAGTTTGCCAGCCTGCCAAATGAACTCTCTTAATTGCTAATAAACTGTTAAGTGCTTGACAAATCATTCAGACAAACCAATGAGACTTTTGAAGTTTAGTCCTAATAATCTGACACGTAAGCAAGGGAAAAAGGAAAGACACAAAGTTGTAAAGGAGATGGGTTTAGCCACACTTCCTTCTACTTCTCCTTTGGTGTGTAATAGATAAGCACATGAAATCATTGGAAATATGACTGTTCTTCCCAAGCCTGTGTTGTAAGAATTAACGGGGGGGGGGGGGGGGGGGGGTGCTGTCAAAAGACTTTTTTTATTCCTCATCCTCTGTGTATTAACACCGAGTATTTTCTTCATGACTCCTGAAAGGTATTATGCATTCCTGGAAAAGGAATTGCATGTATGTCCCATCTGTGCCATCTTCTCCCCTAGTTAACAGAGACCACCAAGCCGGGAGAGTCTTGCGTTAGTGGTGCTTACCGGTGGAACTGCACGCAGCAAGACTTTGTTAAGGCTCTTCTCCACACTAAGAATAAGCAAAGGAGGCTTTTGTGCTAATTTTGTCAGGTTATTAGAAGACCAAACAATTCTAACACAGCATTGTGGAAACTAAGAGTTCATAAAGCATTACATGTGATCAGCACTTCTTGAAAGAGACATGCTGTGGAGGCTAGTGGACTCCAGGCTGTGCCAGCTGTTCAGAGTTACGGCACATATGATCTCCTCACAGAAAGGGGTTTATTTATAAAGGCATTATGTTCACATTAAAGCAAATGTGAACTAGAACTGAAACAATATTTTTAAACCCACATTTCTCTTTGCGATGAAGACTGTTTCCAATTCAGTATATATAAAAATGGATTTTGCAAGCTTTCTCAGAAGAAAATGTCTGCAGAAGCTGTTTATCTTAGGACAAAACTGGAAAGGACTATGAGAATATGAACACTAAGACTTAAGGCATTTAGTATCAAGAGACTACAAGTCATTATTCCAAACGGGTGTGTAAGCTTGATATGACTTACTCTAGAGGCTCCCCGCTATGTCCCTTAACCTGTGGTAGCTCTTTTTACACCAGGCAAAGACACCCACAAGCTGTAGTAACCACTGAGTTGTTCTCCTAGAGGAACTGCCTTCAACATAGAGTCACGAGACTCTCAGGAGGCCCCTGAAAACAGTCACTTCTTCTTTTAGCCACCCTAATTTGCTACCTAGAGGTAGCACCGTGTTTTAATCTGCTCGACTGCTCCAAGGCCTAGGTGTACGTAGCATTTCAAGAAGAAAACTGATGCTTGCCTGCCAAGGGCCATCATCTGCACTCCTCATGGTAAAGTACTTTCCACAGCAATTTCCCATCTCTCTCACCACTCTGCATTCAGGCTTTTGGCTCAGACTAACTTGAAATGTTTTCAAAAGGGATGTTGTTTTGAAGCGAAAAAGCCTTAAGATGCTATGAAACATGATGGAGTTCAGCAATCAGAAAGCAAGGAGCAGTAATTCACATCCCATTGCAGAAGCTTGGCTGTAGGTTGGGGCACTGGCAGAGGGAAACCCACGTGGAGGGGTTTTGTGTGGATACATTCTGTTTCCCCAGAGTTTGAGAAGCATGTTAACCTAAGGATGGCCAAGACCCTTCTGTCAGATCCTGGCCTGTTCTACATCCACTTTCAGAACTCACCAATCTGGATAACCTGCTCTGGTGGCTTGCCTTGAGACTTATACAGCTGGTGCCTATTGAATCGAATATGTCAAATCTGAGTCACCATTGTCTGTATTTCTACATCCCTCAGGCAGAGGGATGTATGGTTTTAATGCATTTATGCTATATACGAACCAAGAATAAATCATGCAAGTGGAAAAATATGGGGAACAGAGCATAGAAAAATTAAATGATATGATTGTGTCTGTGGCTGCTGTCCCTGCAGACCTCAAACAGAATACCTGCTGCTCTGCACATCTCTCATTCTTTTGAAAGGTAAAAAAAGGCTACAACACGAAAGACCTGATGTTCCTTGGCCATGGCCGGTGTCAAAAGGGAGAATCTTCCAGGGAGGATTTCCGAACTGCCCACTCACTACCTGATTCAGTTTTTAAGGCTTTGAGGTAACAGAGACTCATTTATTGCGCTGAAGTGCCCTGTACGTAACTTTATAGCAAGGAGGTCTGATGAGCTATTTCTCTTCTGCTACTTACCTGTGTGCATTTAGGTAGTTCAGCTGCGTTTTCAGACCTTTCCACCTCCCCATTTTCATTGCTGCAACGCTTCTGAGGGTCACGATCTCAGCGCCTAGCCCATGGTTGTTGCATTGCTACAGCTCCAGCCCCTACAATCAAATGATTGTATAAATTTCAGCTTTTATTTAAGCAAAGATTTCAAAGTAACTTGAGAGATCAAAAAGTTTTCCATATGTCAGACTTAGGGTTGTTAAGTTATGGGACAAAAAGCTCACCCCCTGCAGAGTAGTGCAGAGGCATGACAGCATATGGAGAGACCCCAATAACCTCACTGGGGACACAAGTCCCTTGTGGAGCTGTCCCAGAGAAGCCTCAGCCCCACGGGCTGGGGATGGCATCCATCACAGCGAGACAATGAGAAAGGCTCTCCCAAGCACCTCGGACTGAGGGCAGGTAGCACATTATGGGTCACAGGGGAACAGCATCTTGGGATTGCACAAACTTATAGGATGTTATGAGGAACCAAAAGCAGCAATAAGAGAGGATCATAGTGGTTTGGGGAATAACAAGTGGGGGAAAATTAAGGGATAAGAGGGGTCAGTGCTCATCAGCAGTGGCTGGTCAGTGTGCTTGTCTGGCTATGCCCTGCATCTCATTGCTGCTGTCTGTGCTGTCTGTACATTAAACACCATCTCTGTTGCCCTGGGTAGGAATGGAGGGGCTACTGCTGCTGGCAGGCAAGTGGGGTAGGTGCATGGGCAGCGAGGTACCAAAGCAGAGATACACTTGGGCCAGGAGCGTGTGAGGCAGCTGGAGGAGTGGGCTGCTGGCAGGGCCACAGGAGCCAGGCCCACCATGGGGGGAGAACGTGGAGTTTGGGGTTCACTGCACGACCCATCTCTGCATGTACATGTGTCTGTGCAAAGGGAGATGTGAGCACCCAGGGCCAGCCACAAGGGAGACTAAGTGTCCACGGCTGGTTACTGGAGGGGTCCACAGCCTCTGTGTGTATGTATGTACATGCTCAAGGGGGTCTGTGCCTGCAACTGGGGTGGGCTGGGGCCCTCAGGGGCTTGTGTGCCCCCCGGGTGCCAGCAGCTACCGGATAGTCTGGAGGTACGAGGGCAGCTGCTGTCCCCATGGTGTGTATGTAGGTGTTTCCCACTGGTGGACCTTCATCTTGATCACACACTGAGGGGGACAAGACTGAAGCTGTTTGTGCCACTTGTGTGAGTGCTTTGTTTTCTACGCGTGCTGGTTTTGACTGGGGTAGTTAATTTTTTCCATAGTAGCTTGCGTGGAGCTGTGTTTTGGATTTGTCATGAAGACAGTGCTGATAATACAGGATGTTTTCATTACTGCTGAGCAGTGCTTACACAGAGCCAAGGCCTTCTCTGCTCCACACACCACCCCAGTGAGCAGGCTGGGGGAGCACAAGAAGCTGGGGGGGGGTTATGACATGCACAGCCAGGACAGCTGACCCCAACTGGCCACAGGGATGTTCCACACCATATGGCGTCATGATCGGCATACAGAGGTGGGGGGAGAAGGAAGGGAGGATGCTGGGAGTGATGCTGCTTGCCTTCCCAGTAACCATGACACATGATGGAGCCCTGCTGTCCTGGAGATGGCTGAACACCTGCCTGACCATGGGAAGTGGTGAATGAACTCCTTACCATGTTCGCTCGCACGCGTGGCTTTTGCTCTACCTGTTAAACTGTCTTTATCTCAACCCATGAGTTCCCTCACTTTCACCCTTCTGATTCTCTCCCCCCCATCCCACACCGTGAGGCGAAAGAGCGAGTGGCTGCGTGGGGCTCAGTTGTCAGCTGGAGTTAAACCACAACACTGTGTCGTGCTGTGGTGTCCAGTTGTGTCCAGGTTTTGTGTGTGCTCCTATTGGTAATTCATGCTCAGCCTGGCCTCAGGCTATCCTCACCTTTTGGGCTGCTAGATCTAGCAACACCCAACACATAAAGCTTCATGAACATCAGACCTGACTCCCCATGTCCAGGGGTCTGCCCTGCTGTTAGCAGCAGGGATGAATAAGTGACCTGAAATCTGGTATTAAATGAGGTTTAGACTGCTCTGGTTTCTAAAGGAAGGATTTGTCAGGGACTGTAGTGACAGGACAAGGGGTAACGGGTTAAAACTTAAACAGGGGAAGTTTAGATTGGATATAAGGAGGAAATTCTTTCCTGTAAGGGTGGTGAGGCACTGGAATGGGTTGCCCAGGGAGGTTGTGAGTGCTCCATCCCTGGCAGTGTTCAAGGCCAGGTTGGATGAAGCCTTGGGTGGGATGGTTTAGTGTGGGGTGTCCCTGCCCATGGCAGGGGGGTTGGAACTAGATGATCTTGAGGTCCTTTCCAACCCTAACTATTCTATGATTCTATGATTTCACTTAATCGAGGAAGGCTTACAGACAACGCAGTGTCAGCCCGGACTCTGCTCAGGGGTTGTACAGGGAGAAGGAACTTCTGACTGCTACCCTGGCACCTCTAATTCAGCCCCTGCACAAAAACAAACCACAGAAACTACAGAGGGAGAAACTCTGAGCTACAACTGGTGCAGAGGCTGCAGATTCTCCCATCGGATTTCACTGTCACAGGGCCATGCCTCCGCACCCGTGGGTTTTGTTCTCTTATGCTGTGAGGTATTACACAGCTTTGAGCACAAGATCATCAGCTACGTGACCTGGGGCTGCAGGTCCCTCCCACTATCCGGTTACCAGGAACTTTCCAGTAAATGAGACCCCGTAAGGAGGTGTCAGTGATAAAAGCCAACCTGAGAAGAACCCTCTCAGCATCAGCCCTGAGCACACTAATAAATCATTTAGCCCAGCACCTTCTAAATAACAGCCCCAAAGCACCAATATTTACATAAGTTTCTCCAGCTCGTACACAGATGGTCTCCAACCGCTTACGCTATGCAAGAGCTCACAGCATGAGCAACAAGTGCCTGGAATGGGGGAATGGCTGAGGTTATTCACAGGGACAGTTTTCAAGCTTAGCTTACAGTACTGAGCAGTGCAAAATAAAGCAGAGTATTTCCGACGAGTCGGGGAATTCTGACCCGTTTCTAAAAGAGCGTCTGTTTGTTCTGAGCATCAAAACCTCAGACAGGCACAGGGAAAATCTTCTTGCGAAAGCAGAGCGATGGAAAGCTTTCAAACCCTTTAAAATTCCCAAGATCCTTTAAAATTCCTGAGCTGCGGCATCAAGCAGGAACATTGCCTCGGCACTCTGCAGAATGACCGGCTGTGCTGGCTGTGGCACTGCTGGCACAACTGACCCACCAGCCAAATGAGCAGAGATGGCAAGCTTCACAGGTGATGCCTTGCGTCCTCCCACCAGGCGAACAGAAGACACAGGGGAAGCAGCTCAGCCTTGTTCACTTGTCTGCCCTTTGGTCCCAAGTGAGATGATTTCACTCTGCAAGCATTGCTAAGTGTGAATAGCTGGTCCACGCTCTCACTTTCCCCCGCAAAGTAGCTTTTTCAAGTAATCTTTTTTAAGCCATGCATTGATACGAGGCAGTCCTGTCACATGAGATGCCTGCACAGCTGGGGCTCTGACACCGTCCTGTGCTGAAGGCTTCGGGTGCAGCACTAGGCTGAAAATCCTTCCTGATTTCTAATGCTTTCCATGAACGAGATGGCAAAAAGAATTAAACAAAAGGAAAGAAAAGGGGGGAAAAGTAATAAGAGGCAATAAACAATTCCAGACAGCTGCTGTGGAGGTGTCTTTGGGGACAAGCTTGGGTTTATCAGTGGATGCTTGCAAGCTGGTCAGACATCATGGGGCCTCCTCTTTTTCTCTGTATTGTCATCTCCCATTTTCTTCCAAGCCGTGCTCCTGCAAGTGTTTCAAGAGGCTGAAAGCTCACTTGGTCAGGGTCCTCCTGCCTGCGGGGTGGGGACAGACATCCATCGCTGTCTGCATCACACCATACTGATATCCACCACCCACATGCGGCTATGACCATTGCTGCCACAAAGCAGGAGCATCCTCCGCCTCAGCAAGCTGTACCAGTAGGAGTGTGGAGCACATCTCAACATGATGGTCCCTCAGCAGAGACTGCTTTTCAGCCTTCACTGACATTTTCAGCTCCCAGATGGATGCGAGTTAGGATTTAATTCTACCCAACAGCCTTGTGATAAGAAAAAGATTAAAACTCTTTTTAGAAGAATATACTAATTTAAAAGTCATAACAAGGAAGACTGGGTAACACAGCAGCTCCATGGAGTACAGTACATCAGCATTCCCAGCCTGAAACAATACTGCCAGATGCCACTACTACCATGTGAATTTCCTTGGAAGTCTTCCTTGGCCTTGCCCCCTCTTTTTCCAAGGCACCCATCCCCCTGGCCTGCACCTGTATTCCCAGTCTGCTCTCTAAAGCTGGAGCATTCCTGGGGGACTGGGGGAAGAGAAAAGACCTGTAGTCCCTTGTCTCTCTCCCATGCTCAGACATGCTGTTCGCTCTCCTTGGATAAGCTCCTTGAGATAGCAGAGCCACCATGAACATGGGGTCAGTGAGTCACAGGAGACGGGAAGGGAAAGGAAGGGAAGGGAAGGGAAGGGAAGGGAAGGGAAGGGAAGGGAAGGGAAGGGAAGGGAAGGGAAGGGAAGGGAAGGGAAGGGAAGGGAAGGGAAGGGAAGGGAAGGGAAGGGAAGGGAAGGGAGGAAGGTGCTGTATAAAGGTACACAGCACATGTAGCTTCCAAGGAGACCAACACAGGAGAAAGCCCATGGGATTCCTGATACCCCTTCTATGGTGCAGCCTCCGCCATCAGGTCAAGTTGCAGTGCCCAGAAGGATTAGATCAGTGTTTAGATTAGAGTTAACAAAGCAGTCATCCCTGCCATAAACCACTGATTCCTTGTCCCAGAGCTGAAGAAGGAGGAGGTAGAGATTCAGGAGGGAAGCTGAGTCTGGGAAGAAGGAAGGGGCGGGTGGAAGGTGTTTTAAGATTTGTATTTTATTTCTCATTACCCCACTCTGATTTGATTGGTAACAAATTAAACTCATTTCCCCAAGTTGAGTCTGTTTTGCTCATGACTGTAACTGGTGAGTGATCTCTCCCTGACCTTATCTCATCCCATGAGCCTTCTGTTACATTTCCTATCCACTGTTCAGCTAAGGGGGAGTGGTAGAGCAGCTTTGGTGGGTGCCTGATGTTCAACTAGGGTGAACCTACCACACCTGCTGACCACGCATATCTTAAGAAGCAAGGATCTTTCTAGCCTCCACCTGATATTCAGCCTGCTCACTCAGCAGGAGGACATTTCAGGAGCAGGGCTTTCCAAAGCATGCACCAGGGAAACGG
This sequence comes from Lathamus discolor, assembly GCF_037157495.1. Taxonomy (NCBI): domain Eukaryota; kingdom Metazoa; phylum Chordata; class Aves; order Psittaciformes; family Psittacidae; genus Lathamus; species Lathamus discolor. Next base: position 111,825,215 of record NC_088885.1, read on the forward strand.
ACAGTGAAACATGCAGGTCAAAGTGAGCAGTCGATACAGTGACCCAAATGCAAAATGGTCTGGCACAATCTGTTCCACATCAGCGCACCAAAGATTCATGCATGCTGCATGGATGGGCCCCCCCACCAAGGGCCAGATCCTGACGAAGTTCTTCTTTCCCTCATACTGAGACTTTAAAACTCAAAAGCAGCTGCAAGGCTTGCTCCATATGTCTAAAAGATAGCTACGGGAAGATCAGCACTTCTAGTAGGAGCAGAGGTCCACTAAACCACAGCTGTGACTTAAAGAGTATAGAAAAAGACAGGTAAAGTAGCAAGCCATTGTGACACAGCATCCCAGCTTCCCCAGTCTGGAGATTTCCTGCATCAAAGGTTGTGTCTGGGCAATTGTCTGGACATACAGCTTACACCCTCCATGGAGGAGCAATCATCAGGGAAAGCAATCTTCTGCTACTATGCTGAGGAGGAGGATGAGGATGAGGATGCAATCACTTCTGTTGGCAGCTGAAGTCTGTGCATGAGTCTGTACTTGCTAGGGTAAGCCAGGTAGGGGAGGAAGAAGGCTTCCTGCATCTATTTGTCCCTTTGGTTCGGCATGTGCACGGCTTTACACGCAGGCTTGGATCTATGAGGATTGAGATTTGGTTTCAATTGTGTCTTTAAGATGCTGTAACAAAGAGATGCGAGCATATTGGTTTGAGGTATGACTATCTAATAGAGCAACCAAAACTGAAACGGCTATAATTAACCACTGTGTAACAGAGATCTCAGTTCATCATCATGGTAATTTTTACACTAGGGCGTTAGCTGCATGTAAATCATGAGAGTATCTGTTTAAAAGGCATCAATCCCAGCACTTGATTTGCTCTAGTAACACATTCTGGAAGGCAAATTTTCTATTTATTTATAGACAACCAAAATGAAAATATTTTCACAGGCTTAGAAAACAAAAAACAGTCACAGGAAAAGCATTTGAGATGGAAAGTTACTGTCCTCTCACTGGGACTGCTCAGCCTGCGAGAAGAGAAGGAAAGGGGAGGGCAGGGATATATATATATATGTAAGCATATATGCATTTACTGATATATATAGTGCGGGTGTGTTTCTATATGTATATTTATAGAGAGAATCAAGAATCATAATCTCACAGGAAACCATTATGAGTATTTTTAGTTAACATGAGAAGAAGGCTTAGGCTAGAAGAGGGCTATGTGTGCTCCACAAATATGCACATCTTTGCTGGGAGCTGGAGGCCTGGATATTAGTAAATTTGGTGATGGCACCAGTGAAAGATGAATAAAAACCCAGGTCCCAGCACCCATCACCATAGATCTTAGCACATGTTCTGAAGACATGGGGGGCAGCTGAGTATGGATAGGATGTGGGGGGACCCAGGCACCCCACCAGCTTTCCCAAGGGAAACCTTCAGGGGGGCTATGGGCTCCATAGGAGCCTTATACACTGCACTCTGCATTTGTGAAAGCAATTATAAGGTCAGTTATAATATTTGTCTTCTTTCCTTGTAATAAAAAGCAACTGTGTGAGAGAGAGGAGATCTCATTCAAACTTCTTTGCTCTGCTACACCCTGTATTTCGCCAGCTTTGGCTGAGCCAGTCCAAAAAACACCACCCCCAACGTACTTCCCTCTCCACCTGCCCAAGGGCTCATCATCTCTGTAAGAAATGCTGTTGTCACCTTGCGTCCTAAAAAGTCAGATCTAAAACCATCATGGTGCTTTTATAGATAAAAGGGAGGCCCATTGAATAAAACCCATCAGAGACTGGGCAGAGGCTCGGTGCCCATGTGTGAGCACATACACCGTGCCACCTGCTTGGGTGGATGAGCAGCTGGCAGCGAGGCAAACCTCACGTGTAGTGATGCCATCCAACTTGTGGAGAACAAAACCCACCACCACCTCTTCCAGAGGGGAAAAAAGCCTTGAACAAACCAGCCCTGGGGCCATTTCAGCCAGTGACAAAGCTAACAGGCAAATCAAACAGAGCAAGAGCCCAGCAGACCTCAATCGGCTGAACAAACAAATGGAGAAACTCAGGTTCCAAAGAGCAGGGGAGCTGCGTTATGAAACAAGATTTCTGGTACAAAAGGAAGCTTACAGCTATCTCTGGTGATTAGACAGGGAAGAGAAAGGTCACTGTGGGTGTCAGACCACACTTCACACACAGAGAGGTTATTCAATCAATATTTGTCCTGGAATCACATGCGGTGGAAAAATTTCGAAGTGAATGGTCAGCAGAATTTAATGCTCGTATTCATTCATGTTGTGCTCTTGGACGCGCATGTGGTTTTAAATCCAGCACAACCTAAGCTTCGTAATCCAGTGAGTTCTTAACTAAAATACAGGAAAATCTTGGAATGAACCACTGTATTTGTGTATGCCTTTCTATTACATGTTCATCAGGATGGGGGCTCCTCACCTGTGATTTTAGAAGGGAGAGAGGGGGATTTTAGAAGGAGGCAGATTATTTGAATCTCCACCTCCTGGACCTAACAGGAAAAATAATTTAGTTAAGGCTCCATAAAGGCAACTCCATCCACAGAAAGCTCCCCAGAGCAGAAGGGAGGGATTTGTTCCTGCCATTGCTGTTTTCCCTGGCCACATTGCTGCGCCGGCATTAGAGGTTTTATTTAGGGTCACAGAAGTAACAGCAGGAAGATATAATCCTCTGATGAACAGACAGCTGTTACCCCCTGCCTTTGTGAAAATGATGATCTCAGGATGAGCATATTGTTGCCTTGAATCATCATATTTTTTTATCCCCCCATGAGTTTGCCACAACAGATTGTTTGCTTATGTTCAGATCATAAGGTCCTGACTCAATTTTTCCCTCCCCTAACAAGAGTTAAGGGAAATTTGACCGTAGGGGCCCTAACCATGGACTTTAGAATTTGGCTGCAAATAATGATTATTAAAACACAAACAAAACAGAACAAAAGCAGACAAACCCCAACCCTCTTGCCTAGTGACTTCATGACAAAACATGAGTAAGGCATAGCACAACATCCAGTTCACTTCAGGTTGCGATACAGCTGATGTATAGCATTTGGATAACTTATCACAGGGCAGGATGCTTTTAAGTCCTTAAATAGTGGGTATTAATGCTCCATAGGATTGCATAGGGGTTAGTTTCAGCTGCACAGGAGATAGCCTGGGAGAGGAGACCCCCATTCAACAGCACAAGAGAGTTACAGAACAGAGGCAAATACAGAAGCAGGGTGGCTGCTTCAAGGCAGAAGCTTTCAGTGAGAAGTTTATTTGAATAGCCTAGCTGGAAATTCACTGGAAAAAACAGCTCCTTCAGCCCTGGTCAGGAAGAGTGCGGGCAGAGATTATGTTCCTCTGGCAGCCTCTCCTGCCGAAGCACCCATGCTCCAGCACAAGACAAAGCACCACCATGTCCCATGTCCAATGTGCTTTTCTCCTCATGCAGCTAATGCGAAAGGAAAAAACAGCCTCTAAGTTGTTCATGCTGTGCTTTAAAGAATCTTTAGATCACTTTGATGGACTTCAGCCTGCAGAAATCATCAGTTGTGCAGGCAATGCTGCTCTGCTTCCAGAGGAGATGCTGCAGGAGGGCAGAGGGATGAGCAGGGAGCACTACCCAGGTCAGGGACCACATCCATGTCTAGGGGAAAGTCTCTTTGTCCACATGGTGTGTGGAAAACCAGCAAACCCCATGCTAAGGGGGGTCGGCATAGCACCATCCTGGTGCAGTCATGGAAAAATCAGTCCTGCCTCTATTGCAAACCATTTCTCTTCCACCTGCGCACCTCCTCCCCTGTAAAACCACTCGCTCCCAGGGCAATGCTGACCCATGCTGCTATTGTTTGGGGAGAGGAAACTCCCTGTTCAAAGTGGGACACCCTGGCAGGAAACAGGGTTTATCCTGCAAATGGTGAACAGAGCTGGCACATTTCACTCAGGGAGATGCTCTTTCTAGGTTTCATCCGCACAAGGCTATTGTATTTACATTTAATAACACAGCACTTGCAAGGGAATATTCAAAGTGGAGAAGGAAAAGAAATATCCCCCATGAACATGATGTGCCCCTTTCACAGCTCTGGCCCTCAGTCTGTTTGGCACTGAGCATTACAGTGTCCTGCCTCACCATGTCCTCTGGTTCTGAACTGAGGCAAAACTGCACAGATTTGGGCACAATTAAAATGATTTTTCATGGGAGTTGCCTCTAATGCTCTGTAATGTGTTTCCTTAAATAGCCACATATTGGGCCTAAAATTACTTGGCATGATGCCCTTTAAAAATATCCACTTTGGAAACAATTGCATACTGAACTAGAGCATTTGACGTTCTGGGTCAAACGACCTTACCTGCATTTATCATCCTCTTACCTTTACGGGCCATCGTCCTCCTGCTTTTCTCTGCAGTCCAGGTATGCCTTGTACAGAGCAATAAGAGCAACATACTCCCCACCTATCTCATTCCGGTTGGCAAGCAAATACTAAAGGCTCAAGACCAGCAGATGGCTTTCCAAACAAATTCACATCTACAAAGGAGCAGCAAATTCAAGCCTACAAAGGATTAACACACCCATGTTTTCACTGTGTGGTTCTCCTGTGAGCTATAAGGGTTCTACAGACAGAAACTGCAAAATGCTGTTTCCAAGGGCACGGTATGCTTCATGATGTATTATCAGATATTACATCTAGTCCACTGAAATGCTGATTAGCTGTCAGTTTAAGATTCCTGTACCTCCTTAAGAACAAAAATAGGGAGAGGCAGCAACGTGCCATTGCTGTTTAGAGCAGCATGAAATTTAAACCAGGAATTGTCTTGAGATTAGCAAGCGGAATTCAACATTAATTGAAGTTCTGCAATTTTTAAACCTTTCTCTGCAGCCTGTTCCTCTTCACTTATTTTTCTCACAAACATGCTTTCTACCCCTAATAATTGACAAGGTAAAACTCTATGGGGAGGTGGGACATTGTGGACCCTCGCGAGCTGCCGAGATGGCCCATAACACTAGTACTGCATGAACCAGTGCAGGCAACAGATCTCTTCTGAAATGTGCTTTCTCAACACCAAGTGTCAATGCTGCCATATTACCACCAAGACCTTTTCTTGGAGGTTTTTACTGGTGCCTTAAATGTGAAGGTGTCTTAGGCACCTTTAGGATTTCTTCTTAGGGCCATCTGCCCTAAGGATGACAGGGGAAACGGCACACATAAATGGTCCCAATGCCTTTAGCATGTGGATGTGTCACCCTAGCCGCCCTCTGTACCTCAAGCGAGGGAGCAAGGGGACTTCTACAGATGTTACAGCATCAGAATGGGAAGACAGGACTATAACAGCAGAGACAAGATATGAATGAACCGGCACTGAGAACAGGGCTACAGAAGACATTTTAGCAGGGTTTACAGGAAGGATAAGACCAGACTGCAATATACAGCTCCAACACCCTTGTTTCATTTCTTTCCTCTAGAAAACTGGTATTTATGGACTTGTAGTACCAGATGGGACCAGCCTTGAGGTTTTACTTACATCTGTACTGTTGGTGTACAGCATGTCTGACTCCACTTCCCCCAACTTACAATCCTGCTTTGAAATTCAAGTCCCAGCCTTCCTGTAATTTCCAGTCCATTCATTACCTGCTGGCAGAGAACCCCAGGTTACGGTCCATCTCCTTCATACGTTATGGGCATGACAACCAGTTTGATGGTGATTTTAACAGCTTGGAGTTAAAAATAAAGCCCAGATACATTCAATCAGCTTCAGTTAGGGGAATGAACACTCAGAATATTGATTCAAAGACGTCTTTGGCTAGCTGCAGCAGTCTGGTTTCTGACTGACTGGTCAGATCAATGCTTTTCTTCCTCAGAATTCTTCTTTTTTTCAAGGCATTCTCAAGAGAGCTTTGAAGTTCCAGGGTTTTGTTCTGTAAGCATTGTTCCTGCTGCACGTTAACATTAAAGCAACATAAACCCCTTACAATATACACGAGACTTTGTTTTTTCAGGGGAGATACGCATTTAAGGCAAATGTTAATATAAAGCAAGACTCTAATATGCTTCATCACAAAGAATAGTACTTTAATCCAGCAGTAGTCCTGTTAAAGCCTTTGGGATTACTCCTGCAGTATGATGCTTTTCAAAAGGGATGTCATCATTAGAGCACAGCTCTGGGAAGTAACATCATGGTTGCAAGGAGGGTGCAAACAAGCTTTTACTACCAAGTATCTACTAGTCAGTCCTCAAGATGGTTTGAACGTAGCTGATTGCATCTTGCTTCATTGGCAGAGTAAAAAAGAACCCTGTCAATGAGTTTCGAAAATGAGTGAGTTTAACCCGAATATTGCAGAATATTTGATATTTAGAGAATATTTAGTTCTGTGCTAAACCCCAAGTTTTTAGCCAGGATTCACCTCCTCTTGTATAGAAGCCTCTTGCTTTGAGGCAGCTTGTTCCCATAGGAACACAGTCACGCTGACACCATGGAGATGGCTAAATCATTTCCAAAACCAGACAGTAGAATAATTTTGCTATGTATTCCTTTTACTGCTCTAGTTTGAGCATATGTATTATGCCGCATTATATCTAATTGCATTACATCTCCGCAGGGCAAAGTGAAATATATGCATATATGTACATACATACACACGCACAGAGCATACACACATACACACACACAGCCAAAATCTTGTTAGTAAGCTTGCTTTCTGGCCCCTAACTTTTATTTTGCAAGAAGTTTTAGAATGGATCTGTCAGACCCTTTCCAGCTCTTATTTCTTCACAGCTAGCTTAAAGGATTTATCCTTTCCCTGGGGCTCAAGGAGGCTTGAATTTTAGCCTTTTGATTTCAGTGCCATCTCTCTTGCCTTACTTTAGAAGACCACGCTTGAATGCTTCATTTATTTAAACAGCCTCATTGATCTCAACGTGAAGATTATTACACTGAGGTGCTATTCAATTTGAGCAGAGACAGCAGAAGACTTTGGATCTGTCTTTCCAGGGAATTACCTTTCCGTTTATGTCATTTCCATTTCCTGCTTACAAGACTTTCCTGACAAAACATTCAGAGGAGAAATGTATCCTGTTTAGACTGATTCTTAGCAGCTTTAATGTCTATGGGGTTCTATAAATGTGCATGTGACAAGTTATGTTTGTTCAGGGTAGTGTCGAGCTGCTGGTTTCCCCCCAGTGCCAGGAAGCTGTTCCTCACCCCACGCGCAGGCAATTGTCCTGGCAGACCCCAGTGCAGAGTTGGGGCACCCGTGGCCATTCCCCTGCAGATGAATTTGATGTGCTTTGATTAGGGGGCTGGAGTCTCTCCCCTCCTGGCATAAAGGCAAGCAGGAGGACTTAGGAAGCACAGACAGTAGTCACACATTAGCACTATGGCAAGTGACCCAGGGCTGCAGGGAGCCACGAACTATCTCTGGAGTGGTAGGAAGTCCACAACGTGACCCAGCCCTGTGGCTGAGCTCACACCGGCATTGGAGGTGTGCAGCCTTTGGCAGCTCAGAGGGTTTTGGGGATAGGACCTGCAGGCCATCCTCCTCCCATCCAGCCTGCAGCAGAGGCTGGCCCCATGTCCCACCACAAAGCTTGCCACCATTTCACCTTCCTTCTCAACAGTTTGGTCGCTTGTGCCAGTTTTTTGGCCACCCTGGGACTGAGGGGTTATTACACTGCAAATTTGCCACTGGCAAATATTTACTTGGAAGTATTGCTTGGAGGTTCCAGACCTGTGCCCTATCCCGGGTGAAAGGAGAAGTGGCTATAGACCCCACAGACCTCTGAGCACCCTGCGAGCACACAGCCTGAATGAAGCAAATGCATATCACCTGAGCGTCACTTAGGTTACATAAAGCATGCTTATAACCAGAGAGGGGTCTTGGAACATTTACAACCAATCATGCCACTTGGGCAGCTAGCATAATGGGTGGGTATGTTCTGGACTGGATTTTCACACTCCCTGATAGCTGCTGCTTATAGTTTATGCACATAAAGCATTATAAAGAGGACTTGCAAATAATACATGAGGCGGCCCGCGGTGACAGGACACAAGAGTACAGGCAGAGGTTTTATTTCTCCTCCGTGGCTGCCTGCTTTCCACAGCAGCCTGCAATGAGTACTGCCCACTGAGGACCTAGTAAAGTTAAAAGGGATCTGAAACCTTCCCTGAAATTTCGGAGTGAACCAAGTGTGGCGCTCATGGGATATCACATTGCACAGACCGAAAAATGCCACTGAGCTGAATGCAAAACCTCAGCTCCTGCTGCCAAGAAGTTTCGCATTTGCCTCCTTCATTCCCTTTGGAGTCACACTCCCTGAATTCAATATTTTCAAGAGGAGAAAAAGAAAAGTCCTTTGAACCTTTTTTTTCCTCCTTTTTCTTGGATAGTAAACATTTCCAGTCAAGCTGAACTCGCAGGAGAGTCTCTGAAGTGAAGCACTCCACCAGCACGTCCCTCCGGGAACTTCAGATTCCATTTATTTCATGGTTTTACTCATGGAAGACCATGTCTGAGAAGGTGTCGACAGCGTTTTCCCTCGCACCCAGCCCCTCAGTCTGACTGCCCTGTGAACTGGAGGATTTTCCTACCCCCAGCAAACCAAGGGACACGCTCACATGAATGTGTCAGAAACCTGCAGCCTGTTTTAAAATTATCCCGAGGTGATGAAAAATTAACAGTCACCGTGATGAGGACAGATGTTCTTCCCGGCTTCCCTCTGAAACCTTCATGTTCAGTGATTCTGAACTTGGTTCCAAACCGTCTCAAAATAGTAAAGAACAGGATAAATCACAGCTGTCACTTAATGAAAACCTTGAAAAAAGCTCTTTATAGTGACCCTGTTCTCCTGCAGTTACAAGTCACCCTTTATTTCCACCACTGCTTAAGTTGATTTCCAGGCAGACAGGGCATTTGCCCATTCCTTGTTTCAATAACGACTACTCCATTTTGAACTTCATGTCTGCATTAACATTGTGATACTGCAAAAAGAAAGTCTGATTTCACAGATCAGAACTGCAGCAAGACAAGGACAGAGACAGGGGCTGTTTTCTGTACAAGTGCCCACAGTTTTTGTTTTTCAAGGGAGGGAGGAGCTATGTGGCCCTGTTCCCATTTAATCACTCCTGTAGGAGCCAGCAACAGCCACATTCCAGTTGCAGTTCCTCCATGGCCACCTTCCTTGTTTTGTCTAGTCTGCAAGCTCACTGAGGCAAGGGAGAGCACTCCAGCAGCACCCAGTAAAATGGAGATCCCAGTCTAGTGTGGGTCTTTAAGGGATTCATTAGCATATAGAGTGAACAAACAACAGCAGCAACAGCAAAAAACGTCAAAGCCAGCTTAAGTGGAATGAAGAACTTTAAAAATTCAATCATGGAGGAACTCATGCTGGATGTGCAAACCCTCAGCCCCCCATCCCGTGTGCATGCATCAAATCCAAGGATGGTATCTTTTCCTCCTGCAGCTCCTTCCACCTCCAAATCCACACAGGCTGCTCCCTCCTCCACTCCGCTTGCCTGCTTTGCACCCGTGGTCCAGCAGCTGCCTCCACCACGCTCCAGAATAGCTGGGAACATCGCTCCCAAGGCTTCTGTAGGTCTGGGTGCTGCATGTGCTCAGCCCGTTCGGCAAATGCAGGAGGCTGAAGTTTGCTCCATGAAGATATATCTTCACTGGCAGTTTTAGCTGGTAGGTCGTGAGTCCCTAGCTAGCATATGTGAGCTATAATTCAGAGGTTTCAAATTCAACAGAGGTGGGTAGATTTGGACAGGAAGGGCACCCCCTTCCCCTTTGTCAGCCCCACCTCAGAGACAGAAGCCCACCTCTTGAATTCTTGTCTCAGTGCAGGGATGCTGGAGTATAGAATTGTAGAATCATAGGATAGTTAGGGTTGGAAAGGACCTTCAGATCATCTAGTTGCAACCCCCCTGCCATGGGCAGGGACACCTCACACTAAACCATGTCACCCAAGTCTATAGAATCACAGAATAGTTAGGGTTGGAAAGGGAAAAGTCACAACGAAAATGTCGAATGGAAGGTCACAAGAACTTCTAATGTTTGTAAAGTGATGTGTTTCTCATGGTCTTGCCTTTAGAGCTGGCATAACCATTCTGACCAAAGTTTTCCAAGAAATGTTTGGCCTGAATTGAATCTAGCAATGGAAAATATTCATTATTCTTAATAAATGGCTGTTGCCATGAGCCTCACCTATAGGTACTGTAAATTGGAGTAATGATACAGATGCCATTTATGACTTATCTAGACTGCCCTAATTTCGGAGAGACAAATGACTATCAAATTGGCTCTACCACCCACATGTACACTACTGCCTTACTGCAGATCTCAGGAACATTACAATGCACACACATGCCACACCTCTGACACCCAAAATAACTGGCAGGTTGGGTGTCCTGACTATCCACAACTCAGCAATCTGCTTCATCTTTGCTGAGGACATCGGCTTCTGCACATCTTGCCCCAGAATCACACGCACTACTCCAACCACAATGTTAGGTGGCTACAATGCCATATATGAATTTGGTTTTATGTTAACTTGGTAATGTTGGCACCCACGTTGGAACGACACAAACAAAGTTAGGTTCTTCGCCGACAGGCAAGTGTGGACCTACACCTACCCAAGGAATGCTGCTCTCCAAACTAGGTGACGCTCATACTACTGTTAAGCTTTTACATTTCAGTTAGCAAAGGTGGCCCTCAACAAGTAAAACCCTCTGGCTCCTGAAAAATCACTAATGGGAAGCATAAGTACTTCGCATTTCTGAGAATCAGGCTAAATTTGCAACAGACTGAAGGTTAGGGCCTGGCACCAAAACAGGCCTTGCTATCCAGATGCAGTATTAGTCTTTTGTAAAGAATTTGTACTGCTTTTATCCAATTTCCATTCTTAACTATGGCTCTCAATGCAATGTGTTCAAACTGTCTCTACTTTTTTTCTGCCAGGCACTGCTTCTAAGCAGAAAGATTATTAAGTTCATATTTTAAGTCTTTCTCCAATGTTACAGCTGCTTTCCTCTTCTGAAGTGTTCTTCTGAAAAGGGATTCTGGGAAGGAAAGAAGAAAGCATTTATAAAGATTCCATATTTTTTGCTTCTACAAAATCTTGTGCGGCAAGAGTCCTCACAGAATATGGGAAATCTGCCTGACTGTTGGGATCTGATAGTGATATCCATGACCACCAATAGTAATGATATCTGTTCTCAACTACTGGAACTCAGAAGTGGTATCTCCAGACTACACCTTTGCTGAGCTTTTCATAACAGCATCACCTGACTGGTCCTGGCAGCCAGAAAACAAACTTGTTGAATTTACAGGAGACAACTGCATTTAGTTTTTCTTCCCCTCCCTTCCTGCAGCTCCAACAAGCATCAGTGACAATAAGAAACTTGGGTTTGTCACTAAAGCAGGCAAACTGCTCTGAGGCCACTCAAGAACCGGCCTGGTGACTCGCGCTGTGACTCAGGTCCTGCAGAGGTAACTCTCAGAATAATACACATCTTGCCTCTAACTCGAATTCCAGGTGAAGTTTTCAACTCCCCTGCAAAGAGCTTTCGGCAAGCCACTCAGGAGCACAGCTTTAGATCAAGGCCTGTGGCCTTTCGGACTGTGTCTTCACATCCTGTTGGCTGCACCCCCCCACTGCAGCAGGACTACCCTCATGTTAGCTAAAGGAAACCCAAGACAATGTGAGGCTTCCACACTTGGGTTAACTTTCCTCTGAAGGCAGGTATGCAGAGGCCATTTCTCCAGTCTTATTTCTTAGACTATTAAATTGCTGTGTTTTCATTTTTGTCCACACTCTCTCCACTCTCTTCAACCTCTTTAAAGCCAGCCTCACCACTTGCCTGTTAATGGGCCCCCCCAATTCCATGTTGTCTCTGAACACCCACAACTGCTGAGTCTTTATGCCAGCTCTTGGTGCACTGGGTGAAAAAGCCATCATGCTCTACCACTCTTATTACCACTTGCCACCCAACCACTTATATAAGCCTGTGACCTCTGAAATAGAAACAGTTTGCTTGCACTTGGGTAGAGCTGGTTGTTTGGAAGAGAACTCAAGAGAAGGAGATGATTGAAAAAACAGTCACAGAAGCAAGCTTCCAGAATGTCTTTTTGGTTTTCCTTTCAACTTCGCTATTTCCTCTAGCCAACCACTGGTTCCCCATCAAAGAAAAAAGTTTCAGCTGGCAAAGTCAGCTTAGTATTTCCACGTATCCTCCAGCAGACAGGACTACTACAGCACATGTAATCATCTGTAGTTTTGCTAAGCACAGATCAAAAGACATAAGTAACTGGAAAACAACATTTACCTTAGGTTGTGCACATTCATTTAAACTTGCGACTAAATGTATAAATAGGTCTAGAGAACCTGATATTTCTGACATGCCAATTATCCTTTTACTGTTGCACCCCACTTGTTATTAAAAATAGCTTCACTTTAGACTGAGAAATTCATGCTTTTCTTCGTGTACGTGGCTTTCTCAGACGGGTTTATTCTCACATGCAGTGGAACGGACGTTTTAACCCACTGTCCTGGTTTCAATGTGTTTGAAAGCATCTGGATGCACATGCGGACAAGGGAGGGGGGAATGCTTTCCTGTGGGACAGCTCTAGAGGGGCTCTAGAGCAGAGGTTGTGGCTCCATTTAAAACAATGCAGGAACCAAGAGTGATTTATCCCATCACAAGAGTAATTTTGTGAAACAAATGCACACTTCTGCACACACAAAAACTGTCCCAGGCTAGACCATCCTTTGGAACCCCACCTGGTGTTTTAGTGGTGGTTCTTTCCCAGACCTGTGCCTCGTGACAGGCTGGATTTGGAAAATACGCCACAGGACTCAGTTGCCATAGCAAGCTTTTGAGCTTCAGAGAAAAATGCATGCCGCGGCTGCTTCCCCTCAGAAATGCAAGAGGAGAAAAAAACCTCCCAATGTATACCTTACTCAGCTGTAATGTGGGAGGCCTGTGGTTAATGACCTATCTACCACCTAGTAGTAGTTCCTGGACCAGAGGTCAGCATCCAATGAACATGCTAACTACCAAGCTATGAAGCTGTGGCGTTTCTCTGTGGCTGGGGAGCCCTCCTCCAAAAACTGAATTCTTTTAAAAGAGTACTGTCTCAAAAGGAGCATGGAGCTCCTCCACGGGAGCCAAGTGCATCGGTGCCCCAACACCACATACCTTGCTAGCTCCCACTGCAGATATAGGGCCTCTGATCAGACACAGACATTGCCTGCCCCATCAAAGGAAGGGCAGCAGGCCTGCAATTCCTCAGTCTTCCTCTTCGAAACAGAAGTTTGAAGGACACTTTGCAAGCACGGGAGTACAGAGCATCCTCCCAGCAGGTGGGAGATGCCAGCTGGGCTCTTCTCTGGGGAGGCAAGACTAGCACTCCGGCCTTTCTATCCAAATGATCCATCCTGGATGTGCTACAGGGACAGACACAACAGTGCCCTCTGTTAAGAAAGATAGCATTTGGGTAAACCTCAAGAGAGCAGTCTGAAATGAGAATGTCCGTCTCAAAATAGCACTTCTCTAAGAATGTGGGATCTGGGAAACTTCCCTTTCCTCCACAATTTCGCCTTCCCTTGCTCACATTTCCTGTTGCTGGATAGCATCCTTACTACATGAGGGACTTGACCCCTTGAAGTTCAGTTTTTGTGGTGCTCAACGTCAGAAAAAGCCAAACGTTCAGAAATCAGTCCAAGTCACAGAACTTGATTCTAAAGTCACTGAATGATCAAAAGGTCCGTTTTGAGATGAATGCAAACCTGGGTCCATAGATTCCTCCAGCAATAGGACATTTAGATTAGGTATTAGGAAAAAATTCTTCACCATGAGGGTGGTGAGACACTGGCACAGGTTGTCTAGAGAAAGCTGTGGCTGCCCCATCCCTGGCAGTGTTCAAGGCCAGGTTGAATGGGGCATGGAGCAACCTGGTCCAGTGGAAGGTGTCCCTGCCTGTGGCAGGTGGATGGAACTAGATGATCTTTTAGGTCCCTTCCAACACAAACTATTCTGTGATTCTATGAGTCTTATGATTAGGTTCCCTGGTCAATCTAATTTTTTTTAACCAAATTAACAAGCTTTTGATAAAATCGTAGGGAACATTACAGTATTTGTGACAGTTTGGGATGGCTTGTAAATCATCTACCAACTATAAGTGGAATATAATACAAGTCATTGTAATGCTTTATGAAGAAGGCACACGTTGCTATCTTGCAACAACCATATGTTCTGCTGTTTGTATGTATCTGTTATCCAACCCTTACATAAGCCATTGATGAAATTATCATCCCAGGGCAAGAGCACTTGTAGCATGGTTGAGTTGATCAAAATAAAGTAATGAAGAAATGAAGAAGCTTTTCTGCTGAGCTGGACTGGCTGCTCGCCCTCCTGAGCCGCAGCTGCAAGGAGGAGGGAGGGTGCAGACCTGCAGTCAGCTGCACAACAGACCACTTTAGAGAAGACGGAATATAGACATTTGAGGCTTGGGCTACATAGGAGAGGGCAAACTAATTGCACTTTCTCCGGCGCTGGAGAGAAGGAAAAGCTGGGGAGGGGATTGCTTTAAGGGTCTGGGGAACTCCTTAGATGTGACTTACACACACATGCCTTACACTGCAGCAGGCAGCCTATACGAGCTGGGGCAGGCCAGGCTCGTTGTACCGGGGGGATGCGCTGCCGGCAGCCAAGCGAATCGCCGGGGCAGCTGCGACCGCCCCGGGGCAACGGCCCCCGCCCGGGAAAGCAGCGGGGCAGCACCCGGGCCGCTGCCCAGTGCACGGCTGTAATCCGGTACCCCTCCAGCAGCCGGGCCGAGCCCCAGCCCGCGGGACCAGCGCTGCCGGTGCCAGGCTCCGAGGGCCATGTGCCGTGTACTACAGGCACAGACTCCACCTTCCCCGGCTCCCGCCCGCCCCCACGCATCCAGGAAGGGAAAAGGAGGAGGAGGAGGAGGAGAAGGAGGAGGGAAGGGGGTGAAAGGGAAAAAAAAAAGAGAGAGGTTGAAAGGAGGGAGCTCGCCGGGACCCACCCTTCTCCCTCCTCCTCCGGGCTGCTGGCCGGGCTTTTGTTTTCCTCCTGCTCCCCGTTTCCCACACGTGATTGCCGTGTTATTGCACAGGGCGCTCGGCGGCGCGGCTGCACCTATAAATACGGAGCGGGCGGGCGGCGGGGGCCCGGGACAGCGCGGCGCGGCCGGGCGGAGGGTACCCCCGCGACAACCCCATGCACCCCGGCGGGCCGACGGCACCCATGTCCCGCCGCCCGCCCGCCTAAGGGGCAGGCAGCCAGAGCCCGAGCCCGGCCAGCGAGGAGGGGAGGGGGAGCCGGCCGACAATGGCGGCGGCCGCCACAGCCGCCAGCCCCGGCAGTCCCGCTGCCGGGCCCCTGCCGCCGCCGGAGCCCTGCCCCAGGAAGGGGCCGCCGCCGCCGGGGCCGCTGCAGCCGCCGCCGGCGCGCAGCGACCCCCGCCGTAGGCAGGCCGCGCTCTCCTTCCTCACCAGCATCTCCCTCGACGGGCGGCCCCCGCCGCCGGGCAACGACGGCTCCGCCGCCAGGCCCCGCCAGGCCCCGCAGCCACCGCCGCCGCCGCGGCTGGGCAGCCCCCCGGCGGTGCCCGCCGAGACCCCCCGGGGCCAGGAGGAGGACGAAGAGGAGGAAGAGGAGGAGGACGCCTTCGCCGCTGTGCAGGTGCCGGCCGCCGCCTTCCTGGGCGCCGCGGCGGCGGGCAGCCGGGGCCGCCTCAACTCCTTCACGTCAGGGGTGCTGCCGGCGCCCTTCGGCCGCACCAGCCCCCAGGGCCCCGGCGGCGGCAGCGGAGAGCTGGGGCAGAGCTGTTCCGCCGCCGCCTTCGAGCTGCAGCGGTCCCGGTAAGCCGCACCGCGGGGACGGCGGGTGCGCGGGTGATGCGCGGCGAGGGCGGGCAGCGGGCTTGCCCGGGGTGTGGGCAGCGGCAGCGATGAACGGCGCGGGCAGGGCAGGTCGGTGCGCGGCTGTAGCCGAGCCGCCCCGCACAGCGGTTCTCCGCGCCTGGGCGTGAGTGGCCCGAAGTTGCGGTCCTGCCGAGCACGGCGGGCATGTGCAGCCGTCCGTCCCCGCAGCCGGGGCGGTTGTCCCCGCTTTCGCGTGGCTGGTGACGGACTGAGCCCGCCGTGCTGCTTATCTGACAGGCAGGGAGCCAGCCCCGAGCCAAGTGCGCTGCAGCCAGATCTGCAGCCCGCAGAGGGGAAGGAAACCTTTGCATCGCTGTCCGCGGATTACGGTGTATGCGCATGGTGTAACCAACCTCCCTAATAAGCTCTTTATCTGCAAGCACCTAATGTTCCTCTGGGCTGTTCCTTGCCGCCGGCTACTCTTTTGCCTTTTAATTCCCGAAGGAATAATCTCACCTGCTCGAAAATCAGAGACTTTTGGCTAAGAAGGTAGCAAATATGCAGAAAATGTGCAAATACATGTGAGTAGTTGCTCCTCGGATAAAAAAACCATCCTCCTTCACTTCCTCAACGACACACGCGGGTATCAAAGGCTGGGGTTGGGGAAGAGAACCAGGGTAGAAGCTGGAGGAAATGACTGTGCTCCCCAAGCCCACGGTGCTCACCACTCCCACATTCCCCATTTGCCACGCTCCTTTCTTGTTTCTCTCTTGGACAAATAGGTAGACTTTGAGTCACATGATACTGCAAGGGTTTGTAAGGGTAATTGAGCATAGACACCTGTAGAAAAGTCCCTTTCAAAACCAATCAGCTTGGAGAAACTGGAGGCATTCCAGGAGAAAGTCTTAGCTGCATTCCTCATCACTGCTGGCTTTTCTGTATTGCATCTGGATTGTGGTGGTGGCTTTTTTGAGCCTGTTTACAGGTGCTGTGGTAGGGGAGCCCCACCTTGCCAAGTAAAATGCCTGCTGGTGGGTTATCACCCATCTTCTCCCAGTCATGTGTCTCAAAACAATTCCTGCAGTGACAACTCTCTCATTGTTCATGGATCACCAGCACAGAAGTGTGACACACACGCACTTGTGTGTTCTAGTTTGTGACATGGTTCTGCACAATGCTTGAGGGTGAGAAGTGACCCAACAGACTATGATTTGGAAATTGCTTTTCTACTCTTAAACTTTGTACTTGGTGGTAATGCGCTTGGCAGTATTATCTTACTGTTCAAGAGACTATATTCTCCTTTGCCTTCCAGTTAGGGAGTTCATTATTGTTGCAGGATTCCTATGTTACCTTTCTGGATTCCCAAGGATCCTCCTTGGTTTTCCTTGCTTGCATACTTTGATCCTGCGCTCAGTGCTGGGAAGGATGCTCAGATCTCACCTGCATCACTTATTCCCTCAGCCTTTCGTCTTTCTGTTATTGTTTTCCTTTGCCCCTGTTTCTTGCTATCTGAATTCTTCCTTCTGCAACCGGTGCTTTTTGGTTTTAGTCACATGAGAACAGTTTGGAGCTTTAGAGGGAAAGGTAATCACTGTTCTTATTTACAGCCTAGAAATCCAGTGTCGTGTAAGTCCAGCTGTGCTGCTAGTGTGCAGGCAGGCTGAGGGATAGCTCAAGTCCATGGCAAGAGAAGTCACCTAAGGAAACCTTGTGAAGGTGCTCCTCCAGTTCTATAATGGCCTTCCTTAGGACTGTGTATTTTCTTGTGGTGTAAGACGTAAGGAAAATGCTGGTTTTCTCATGCTCTTTTGTCTTCTTGAGAGCTACATTCATCTGTGGTGGAGACCTTGCATTGCTCCACTGACAAGTGTGAACCTCTCCATTACAGCTGGTGCAGGACAGCTCCGGGTTATGCCTCTAGCTTTGCTGGCTGCCATGATGCTGCATGTGTGCAGCCTGGGGCAAACTTTGGCCTGCCTTCAATGGATTCGTTTCTGTTCTGGAAAAGGTATTTATATTTAAACATCAGGAACAGACAGCTGCAGACCACAGAGGTTGCATGGAGCATTGGCTCCTCATCATCTCAGTGAAAAGAGGTGGTAGGGGCTCTGATTGCTGAGTTCACAGTTGGCTGCACAGAAGATAAATCACAGGCACGCACAGCACTGGCACAAGCCCAAGAACAGAGGGTTTGAGCAGACCTTCTGCTGCTCTCTTAATGGAGAGGAGGGAGCCAAAAGCCCAGCGCGTGGCCTGCCCTCTCAACGCAGTAGGGTGGAAGTCACAGCAGCAGCCCAGCAGCAGGCATTATCTCACCTGAAGGAGGATGCAGGGAAGCAGAGAGGAAAATCAGATGGTTTTTGTAGTTCATGTGTGCACCTGTTGTCTCTCCTCCCACCCTTCCCCTCTCCTTGCTGTGGGCTTCAAATTGAGTTTGATGCCTCGTTTGATAGACTAGTCCTCTGTGCTGAGACGTGTTAATTACAACACGAAGCCGTTTTCTGTTACAGTATCAGGCAAGACAGGCTGCCTTATGGTGTTGTTTTTATTTAGTGTTCAGAAACCATTGTGAGCATATAATCAGAGTTTCCTGGCTTTTTTGTTTGTGTTAGCAGTTTATATAATTGTGTGCTAGTTTATATTTAACAAGGTTATCATTAATGTGGTTTGGGTTTGCGCTCGTATGTGTATTCACAAGAAGCACACGATACAGAAAAAGAACAAGGAGCTTCTAGCTGCTCGGAGGCTAGCATATAATTATATGTAAAGAGAAAAAAAATACGCTTGTTCAGAAGTCAGCTTGTTGATGCCAAAGGTTCCTGTCTAGTGCAGGAGAACTTTGTTTCAGTTCTGTGGTGAATGGGTGGCTGAGGACATGAGGCTGCTGGAAAGTAGGGCCAGGTTCTGCCAGGTTTCCCTTCATGTCAAATTATAATTCCTTTTAATAGCTTCATTTTAAATCAGTGGGGAGCTCTCTGGAACAAGATTTCAGCAGCACTGGTTTAAAATCATTTCAGACCCTGTAGATCAGGTGATGGTCCCAGTTACTTGTTTTTGTGTATACCTTGAGTCCTTGTTACCATAGTTTTCTTTGGGAAAAATACTGCTCTTTACATACATGAGGTTTCCTTCTCTACATAAGGCCTTTTCCAGTGGGCATGTGGTTAGATACAAGCACGTATTTTTTGTGTTGTGGGTTTTTTGGTTTTGTTTTTGTTTGGTGGTTTGTGGTTTTTTTTTTCCTAAGGAAGCAAATCAGGGATTGGATTTGGAGTTTAAACATCACTTACAGTTGCATTTGTCTGTGTCGCTGTGTCAGGCTTGAAGGCAGATGGTGGGCAGGAGAATTCCTTCTGGAAGCAGCTGGTGCTGGGAAGGAAGCAGAAAGGAGTATCTGCTGAGTAACTGGTGGGGGGAGGTTCACCCAAAAGGACATTGAAGTTATCATAGTCCAAATAGATGTTTCATCAGAATGTACTGACCTACAAGACAAATCTCATTTCCTGAGTAATTTTGAAATTAATTTTTGATTAGTAAAGCTTGTGAAGATTCAATTTGTTTCTGCCTATTATAAAATGCAGAGCTGCATGTGGCCTCTCTGTTCACCTTCTAGAGTGATCACAGAATCACAGAATGCTTTGGGTTGGAAGGGACCTTAAAGATCATCCGGTTCCAACCCGCTGCCATGGGCAGGGACGCCTTCCACTAGACCATTTTGCTCAAAGCTCCGTCCAACCTGGCCTTGAGCAGTTCCAGGGATGGGGCAGAGATGCAGTGAAGGGGGATGCTGGAAGAGTTAAGAAGTCTCACAATGCCTCCAGGATGTTGCAGAGGAGCTGAATCCTGCTGTTTATTTTTGTGGTGGAAGGCTGAGAGGTCAGAGCCTGATCCTCCATGGCCTTGGGCGTGCATGCAGTACCGGCTCAGCCCACCACAGAAGATGCCTTCAGAATAAACACGCTGGAGACAAAAGAAGAATCTCTCAGAAGCAAGTGTCTGACAGGCAGGGTCCTGAAACAGGAGCAAAACAAAGAACTGGGGGCACTGTCCACCCTGCGGGGTCATCCCAGAATCAGGAGCCGGCTTGTGAGCTGCTGGAAGCACATGGAACCTTTTGTGTAGGACGGAGGCTTTGCTATTCACTGAACCTAAAGCCCTTCAGGCAGCCCGAGTTTCAGAATGATGTATAAAAGAATAGCGTGAAAACAGCGATTTAATGGTCTGAGAAGTGAATGGGAAGTACATATGTTGAACTAAGTCTTTACATAGGTGTTTGACCTTGTCTACCACTGATGGTTTCTACGTCTAAAGGGGATGCTTACTGACTTCAGCTGTCACTTCAGGAGGCTACATGGTGGTTTGTGCCACCCTGACAAGGGGATGTTCAACTGCAGGGTTAAGATGCAGGTAGCAAGGGGTATTTCAGTAGTTGCACCAGCATCCTGCTGCATCTTTTGGTGCAGGTCCCTCACAGCCTGTTTTAAGTGCTACAGGCTCTATGTAAGTCTTTGATGCTGTTTCTGAAGGCTCCCCCCCAACTCAAAAAAGGGCTTGCAGTCCCCATGCACACAGCCTGCAAGCTCCTCCAGGACTCCTGTGAGAACTGAGTGAACCCACGCCCTTTAGCATGAGCACTCTGAGAGGCTGGCTCCTCATGGTCACTTTGAGCTGTGCAGGAGTGATCACGGGCTGCTGGTGGGCTTTCTGAGCTGTGCATGTGCTGAGCACGGCCAGCCCCACATCACACTGACCAGCATCCATCACCGTTGGTCTCTGCTGCCCTTTTCCCTTCTTCAGGGCCGAGTTTGTGCCTCCCTCTGTTGCTTCCTTTGAAACTTGTGGAAGTGTGGCCATCTTCCAGGTGTTAGCTGAAGTTGACCACTTAGTTCAGAAACCACTGCAGTATGAAGATGGCCAGACAGACAGCATAGATGCATCAGCCTTGTTCTGTTAATACACAAACCTTTCAAAAACAAGTTCCACAGAAGTTTCTTCTGGCATATTTTAGGCTATTACACTATTTAGCAAGTATATGTGGCAGATGAAAAAGGTAGTATTCATCAGACAAGGAAAAAACCCTTCGCTGTCAGTTCAGAAGAGGAGCTTGGACAGAACATAGTGTTCCTGAGTACTAGGGAATTAATTAGATACCTTCACAGAGGGAAGAGGCTGAGAGGGAGCTGCATCTGCCAAAGCCTCAGGACTGTGCAGGTTTTGTAGTGAGATAGCTGTATTGATGGATGGGTGCTCATCAACCCCTGTGAGAAAACTTGAGCTGGTAACATGAAAAGTCGTGTTTGTGTTGGTGCCTTCACTGGCCACCAATTCACAGCTTTCTAGGTCCAGCCTCGTTTTGGGAAGTCCCATGGTTATACTGTGCAGGTGCTGTTGTGCTGTGAACCCTCATAATGCATCAGGATAGCAGACGAGTGAGACATTTCAGCAGGTTTGTTTACGTGGTTATTGCTTTCCCATTGCTTGATCTTTCTTTTGACCCTTTTCTTTACCACCAAAGCTCCTGTGCAGGCAGCCATACCGGCCCTTTTCCTTAGGAACTGCTACACAGCTTCCTGCTGCAGGCATCTTGAAATGATGAAGATCGGTTGCAACCACGTGAGTCAGCAGCCTTCCAGACCATCACAAAACCAGTTCAGTGGTAGATAATGACAGATCATAATTTGTTGGCAGGTTTTGGAGAGGAAGTGTACTTTAATCTGTAATTATTATGACTTTGGGAACTCTTCCGGTGGAGGACATAGCTTGGAACGGTTCAAAACAGCTAAGACACAAATATGAGGTTCCCAAGCGTGCTCTCTGAAAGCCAAGAACCCCAGTCCTCTAGTAATTCTGTGGCTTCCTCATTTCAAAGTAATAAATAGCAGGTGGGCTGTCCAGAGGCTGCGTAGAGAAGCAATATGATAGGAGGTAAAGATGAGAAACAGAACCAAATCTTGGTTTATTTTTTTTATTGTTTTTTTTCCTCCCCAATTTCAGTCATTCATAGTCTCTCAGGAAAGTTCTCCACTACCTGAACATAAAGGTACATTGGGTTTACATGTTGGAACTTCTGTACCCTGAAACTTCTGTAGACATCAGCTTGCCCCATGATAAGTACGGGAAATCAGATTCTATCTGCAGATAGGACAAGCTGGTGCCTACAGAAATCTATACACAAAATCCACTCTTTCATACCCCTGAGGTATGTAATATGTAATCAGCCTTTTCTGACAAACTCCTCCACACCTAGAATTGCTATTGATGGCTATGGGGGTGCCACCAGACAGTAGGCTAAGCAACACAGTGGGTGCAGCAAGATACAGAGCTGGCTCTTTCATAACCCAACTAGAAAACCTGTTGCCAGTTTGCTGTAAGAAGTATTACTCCTAGGAAATGGAAATGACATAATTTGGCATATGGGGAGCATCTATCTGCCGGCCTACAGTTTGCAAATAACACGCTGAGAAATGTAAGGAATGGTATTTGACTTCATAAGAAGGGCTTCACAGAAGTCTTGTTTGCTGTAAGGGCAGGGTAAAGAGCTCAGCAGATTGGCTGGAGAAGAAAGCTTCACAAAGCTTGTGGTTGAAGAAAACACAATGTGCCAGTAGGGAAACTTCTAGGACTCTCAGGGTTTGCTTTTCAGGGTGAAATACACAGGTTTAGAGGAGTACATATTTAAAGGAACTGTGAGGTTCCTTTAGAGGGGCTACTGTATATTGAATATACTGTTATATTTGTAGCAACTGCTTTCCTGTCGTGAATGCTAAATATATCTTCTGTTCTCATGGTGTATATCAAAGTCAACACTGCTCTTAGCAGCTAGGTTTCTGTGTTTGCCTAAGGAAGGTTTTCTATTGTGGAAAATTTAGAAGTGAATAAGAAGTGAAGCGAAGTCTACCTTCCTCTCTAGAAGTACTTCTTTTGAAAAAGCCTATGAATAGAAAGGAGAAGCACATGTTCTTAGCAAGCAGTTGTCTTTTCCGTCCTGTTGTTATAGATCAGGCCAGCAGTTTTGCGAAATTGAGGTCTGGGGGGAAAAAGCTTCACTCGCCATGACTGAAATGTGTTTTCCCCTGCTTGTCTTGGATAGGAGAGGAAGGAAGGTATGTCCTTTCTGACCCAGGATCCAGCGAAGCCTGAACTGTACATTTGCATATGTATAAGATTACTCAGTATAATCTAGTGCCAGTGTATGAAGTTATGCTAGTAAGCAATTTTTTGCAATATCAGGGATTTTACTGTATAATATTGGTGGGATTAAAAAATGGAAGCTAGATAACTTTATAGTATTTTTCAGACAACAATGGATTGCATTTGGGTGCTCCAACATATAATCATATTACCAAGGTAAATATGATTAGGTTTGCAAATCTAAATGCTGTCACAGCAAATCAAACATAGGCACATCAGTTTATGGGTAAAAGCATTCAAAAGAAGCATAAATTTCCCTGCAAAGGAAGAAGAAATCCCCTGATTTTGTATAACAGAAAAGTCTGTAAGGCGACATTTCTGCTGACTTCATTCTGCACCGCATCATGCAGCTGGAACAGAGCTGCATGGAATGAACAGAGATGAAGCTCTTCAGCTAGCTTTTCCCATTCTGTGGGCCTTGAGTAGGATGTTGAGCACCAAGAAGTCAGTAGAGCCACTTGGTTTGCAGCCTGCCTGCAGGTATATATTATTTTTCAGCCATCCGTGTGCCATCTGCTGCGTGTGGCCTCACCCATGACCATACTGGACATAACCGTCCATGCTTTTTGTGTAGACACAAGAGGCTGCAGTGCAGGAATGCTGGTGATGGGTCACTCTCTGCTTTCTCCTCTCTGTAGGGCATAATTTCCTTTTCCATTTCAGGATGGAGAAGGAGCCACTGCAGGTATGGGGTCAGCAACTCCCAGTAAGGGAAGTGATTGGTGAAACCTGTGGGAGGCTGCAGCATTCCTGGCATCATTCTTTCTGGTGGGTCTGCCATGGGCGAAAGTGCAGTGAGAGGTCCCGGCCCTCCAGCAAGGTTGGATCACACAGATGTTAATATGCCAGAAGGGAAGAGGAGGAGGTGAGAGACCCCGAGCTGAGCTGTCTCCTTGTCTGACAGGAGAGGTACATGCTGGCACAGTGGCATGGATTTCAGTTTTGTCACAGTGAAAGGGTCAAATGTAATTGCTTTTTACAGAGAGAACTGACAGCGCTGGAGCAGCCTGTTCCCCACTGCGGCTGCTAGCAGAGAAGCGGGTTATAACCCCAGCGAGATGGTGTGCCCTTTGAAGGGTTCAAGCAGCATAGCTTCACCAGGATACTTCAGAGGGAGACCTGCTGAATTTTAATTTCCTGGGTCCATGGTGCTGGAGAAGGGGAGAGCAGAACCTCAGCACCCCAAGGGCTCAGATGCCTTTGCCACTCAGGGAGGACCATTGTGTCACCTGGAGGGATGTCTCATTTCATCCAATACCCCCAGCATATGTAGGGATGGAGAAAAGGGAACCGGGAGATAAATATCACATAAGGCCCTTTGCCTTCATGCCTGCTTGGATCACAGGCATACATTTGGGTGTACACAAATACAGTCCATACCTACAGTTCAAGAAGCATGTGCTACTCCTTGTTCACACTGGCATGCGTGAGGAGCCTGAACTTCCCACCCCACTGTACCCAGCCTGTCTGAAGGACTTAGCAGAAAGCAAAAGCTAGATGTCAGCTATAGGGTCTGAAATATGTCTTGAAAACTTCCTGTGCTTTTTCTTTTACTCACTAACTTTATTTCTTGTATTCTGTCTGTTAAAGTCCTCTACAGACAAAAGTGTTATTTTCCTGAGATTAATTTCCTCCTTTTCCAGTTCAGTTTGCAATCAGCTACACCCAGGCAAATGCGGGGTGACAGAAGGATCACCCACGTGTCTCTGAGGTGTGGTGGACTTGCACAGCAGGGAGTGAAGTCCTCTAAGTGATAGAGAGCTACTTGAAAACAAAGACTCCATCTTGCTACCTGGGACAGGGGCAGGGTTGAGCAGGCTTGGTAGTTTCAAGCTAGCTTTGTAGTTCTCCAAGTGCACTGACGTGGATGATATGATTTCAGATTGTAAAACACAGAGGTGTTTGGGGGGTAATAGGAAGGGAGGAGAGCCAGCTTTTAGGTGCTACAGAGCAAAGTACTGTTTAATTGCTTGGGTCGTGCTGCAGCCGGTTATAGAAAAAGGTGTGGAAAGCTCGCCGTCTGGAAGAGTGGTCTTTAAAAGACAAAGTGGTAATTGTGTTTTCTGAAATGAAGTTCACATAACCTCATGTCTTCAAGCCATTGTGTGTCTTGGGACCCCCTTAATTTTATGAGGCTGTTTTCCTAATTAAAGCAAAACTGGGTTTGATTTTTGAGTGGTGGTGTTTACTGTTTTGTAGAATGCCATCTTTTAGTGTAACCTAATTCGGAAGAAGTGTCAGTTAAGGGGTGGCTGCTTAAAAAGGCATAATTATTTGGTTGGACTAGATGATCTCCAGAGGTCCCTTCCAGCCCTAACAATGCTGTGAAAATGCCGCTGCCAAGTACTTCCAGCATGACCTTTGAGATGCGTTTGTAAAATCCGTATTTTGCCATGTGCAGGACTCACCTCAAGATAAAATGTTTCTCTAGTTTAGAAGGCACTACAGGTACTGCAGAACTTGAGAGCAGCTTCGCCAATAGCATGTGCCTGCGAACATTTGTTTTAAGGAACAGACTTCATTGTCCAGTTTTTTTTGCTTCTGTTTGTTTTAAAGGGATTATTATAAATATTGGTTTCTTGTTTGTTCGTTAGCTTCCTTATTGATGTAAGGCTATTCAAGTCAAAGACAGTGCTGGGGTGTAACCGGGAGCAGGGTTTGAGCAAATGCATTTAAAAGCAAAAAAGTGCAAATGGTATGAATTTGCCAGCACCCTTAATTAGGTACTTTCAGTGTGGTATTTTCTGTTGCTGTCCTCATGCTCTGTGTGAAGGTTTTATGGATGATGTGAATGGAAACATGTATTTTCTTGCAGTGAGTTTGTGAGCTTGCGAGCTTCCTTCTCCTGGAAGGATGCAGCCTTGCAGTAGGAGCAAGGATTTTTTTATGGTGTGGTACTGCTGCTGTGCTCAGTGCTGTACAAAGTGCCATGACTCCTCCACACCCCTTAGGAGATAAGCCTCAAGCCCATGAACTGTTTTGTGTGGGTTTTAACTGGGATTCACTCCCTTGGGGAGGATGGAGTGGGACTGAAGAGGCTGGAGTGAAAAAGCCCTCATGAACCACTGTGTGTTTGCAAAGGTCGAGGCATCTGAAAATGAACTGACTCTGAATTAATTGCAGGGTTGCTCAAGTACAAATGAGAATAGGATTAGGCCTGTCTTTTCTATTTTAGGTGCAGAGGTAGTATTTCCAACCTGTTGAGCAATTGCATATCTCAGATACCTTATAGGATAAACAAATGCAGTATCAGCAGTTGAGGGTGGCACGGCCTTCCCTGTAACTGTCAGTTGTCTTACAGTTGTTGAGTTCTGTGTTTTGCATGATCCCCAGGGATATTTCAACATGGTCTTGTGTGGGGTTCTGTGTGTGTGTGTGTGTGATTTACATATGTTAGAAGAAATGCAGCTTTTGAGAGGCTCTTGACCCTCACATCCACTTTTCAAGGATGTGGAGTTATGGTCATAAAGACTTGTCTTCACTTCTCCAGTGTTTGTTCTGAATCAGATGTCTGTCTTGTGTTATTCCAGCTAAAGAGAGCAGAGCAGTTGAGCAGTTCAAGCTGGGATTTTTGCGGGAGCCTCTGAACCATGAATTTTGAGGAACTCTTTGAGCTCCTTTGAAAATCTCACTCTGAAAAGACAGCATGTGCTTTTACTTATATGGGTTTTCACCAGTTGCTTGCCACACTGTCCAGTCCTGCTTCCATTTGTACGCTTGTCCTCCTTGGCATTTTTTGGGGAGTGGATGGCATTGGTGCAGACTATAATTGCGGTTCTGCCCTTACTGGAGTTAACAGCACACCTCTGGTTTAATCAGTGGGTCAGAGAGCTTGCTTTGTGCTGACACGCTAGTAGAAATGAACACAAATGCTCTCTGTAAAACCTGAAATGTGACTTTGGAGGCCACAGCGCTACCAATCCTTTGCATCTCAGCCTGTGGGGGGTTATGTGTGGGCCATAAGAAGCATAAAATTGAGGTACTTTTCTAAAGCAATGTGATTGTAGTTCTCTAATTGCTCTCCAAGCTGTTGTTTCCACAAGGTCAGAACGAGAGCAAAATTGGGATAGAAAGACATCTCAAAGGCTTGGTCAGCTCCTCACGTGATATGCCTGTGCCATGCTGTGGAGTGATGGTCAGTCCCACCAGGCTGCACTCTTGCTTTGCACAAGCTGTTTAAACATCCCATGTGCTGAAACAAAGCTAAGCAAGAAACACTGGCTCTATAAATTATTTATACCTGGAGCGTTTGCAAGAGTATTAGACTTTCTTTCTATAGAAGGGCAGTGTCTGTGTCAACAAGCAGCATGACCCATCCGGAGCAGATTGGTAGGGCCAGGAGCTTGGTACTGATGACCAGACATCCACAATTTGGAGATGCTGACCAGCTCTAGCCTGGACCTGTGGGCTGGACACCCAGCAGTAGTTTGAGAATGGTGCTCCTGTTCACTGTGCACAGTGCTGTGCCCCGGCAATGTGTCACCTTGCTGCCTGCCATCCAGGGAGAAGCCTTCATGCTCCAAGGCTAGTCCATGATGCAAAGTTTTCTGTGTCATGAGCAGGCATGGTCAGGACACCTGCTTCAAAGTGTGCTTCTGAGCCAGAATCAAACAGTGAGAGATGCCCAGAAAGTCTCAGTTCTCTGTTGTTGTCCCTCTGGGGCAAAGGGATTTATATTAAACTAATTTAAATTTCTCACACCCTTCTTTCCACTTGGGTTAATGCACTTTTTGTTTGACCCTGTGAACTCAGATGTCTTTCCCTAGTAATTTCTATTGGAAATCACTGACTTCCCTCTTTCTTTCCTCTGGGGAAAACATTTTTTTCTTGCTTGTTGAATCAGAGCGCTGGGCGTCTGGTTTGGGGTTTTTTTACTGGTCAGTTGTAGGCTTTCTAAATCTTCATTTCCTAAGGTGGCAGATTTCTGTGAAAATGGATGGTTTATTACAGTTATTCCCATTAGCAGACATCTTTCCCATCTGTTTAGTGGAAAAGGTGAAGCAGGAAACCCCAAATTTCAAAATTCTATATCACATGTTGGCGGTGGTTTGTGAGCTTGATCATCACAGAGGTCTAATGTCATGCCCAGTATGGCTTTACCCTTGCCCCGTGCTGTTTTTAGGTGCTAACATGCAGCTGTTGAGGAAGTAGTGGTTTCTGTTCTTGAGGTCTGCGGAGGAGAGTTCATTTGTTTAACTAAAAGAAAGAAAGTAAACCCACTTCTATAGAATGTATAACTAATTTTGCTTTCAGTGCAAGCAGTAAGGCAAAATTTTGCCTTTGACTTCTTTGTAAATAGGTACCAAATAAGCCTTTGTGTTGGGTCCCACCCAGGTTAGCAAAGGGGAACCACGCCAGGGGCTTGCACAGAGGTTGAGGGTTACACTTCCCCGGCTCTGTTGCCTGCAGCTCCTCACGTGCGCATTTGTGCTTCTTCCCTTTCATAGCCAGATGCAGGCAGCATTTGGCAAGCACATCTATGTATCTATCTGCTCTGACCCATCCAAGAACAAAGCCATTCTACTTTCCCCTTCATGTTAGACAAGCTCATTGTTATTCAGGTCTGAGGACGCGAAGGATGACAAAAGCAAAACAGTACAAGGTTTGTATAATTTATTTTCTTTTGTGTTGCTCTGTGGGTCATGGCCCTTGTATAGCAGCACTTAGTTGAAACTTCTTCCTCTGCAGAGACTTGTGGGGAGGAAGGAAGATGCTGTGGGTGCTTGGGCAGCTGGAGAGATGGCCGCAGAAGTGTATTTGTGGTTCCTTCACTGGATGGATTCTTTGTAAGGTGCTGCTGCTTCTAAGAGAAAATTAAAGACATATGAATCTCTGTTTTCCAAAAAGCGGTTAGCATATCCTGCCCAGGGGAGGAAATATTCACAGTTCTCACACTGTCACAGGTAGCTGAATGCTGCTCTGTTAGCACTCGCATCCCCCATTTTACTTGCTGAACTTGAGCAGAAGGTTTCTGACTGTCGGGAATGAGAGTATCCTGATTACCACTACCAGGAGCACCACTGGCTGCCCCGTGACAGCACCTGTGGGAGAACCTGAGCATCAGCTGCAAACCCCTGAACCTCTCCCCTCCGTGCTACTGCATCCTCCTTACCCATTCTTGCCCTGGGGAAGCTTCACCACAGGCACATGGATTACATGACCATCTCTCTCCCTGCTGACACTGTTCTTGCAGCCTGCGAGGCTGTGTAGTGCCTGTTGGAGCCTGGTGGTGTGGCTGAAGTGTCACTGTGAAGACTTTAGATGTGCTTTACTTCAAACAATAGCTGTATGTCCACATTATATTTGTTCTGACTAGTACAAGCAAACATGTTTATTCTGTATTGATAGCTGTATTTATTCTTCGTGAGCTGCAGGGGTAGGTTTTTCTGGTTGCAAAACCACTGTTTTTTTTTCCCTGTCTGGAACCGCAGCAGTTCTGTTCCCAAATTTGGTTTTCAAGTTTCTTTTCTTTTTTTCTTAAAAGCCTTCAAAGCATAGTATGCTTGTTGTGGTTAGGTGCAAAATTAGTTCAGATGTAAAAAAAACAAGGGAAGGAATGGGGAAGGGGAAATACTCAGTCCTAGGGCCTCTTTCTCTATACCCCTCTGGCTAATATAAATACAGAGAAATTTTTGTATGCAAGTAAGTTCAAAAGAATGCTAACCAGTTTTTCTTCATACATTGTAGTATTGTCATCAGGGTACTATTTTCTGTGTGTTACTTACTTACCCAGACACTACTTTATGTATAATTTGAAAGCTTTATGTTACCAAAAATATGCTATAAAAGTGTATGCTTCCTGAGCTCCTACTTGAAAAGAAAGATATGT
Source organism: Lathamus discolor (assembly GCF_037157495.1). Lineage (NCBI taxonomy): Eukaryota > Metazoa > Chordata > Aves > Psittaciformes > Psittacidae > Lathamus > Lathamus discolor. The sequence continues at coordinate 111,855,120 of NC_088885.1, forward strand.
GTATTTACAGATAATAAAATGTATTGTCTTGGGGAGGAATATTGTTTCTTTAATTGCCTGTCTGATACCATCCTTGGAAGATCAAGTATTTTTGGTAGCAGCTTTGTGATCCATACCCTGTTTGCTTAATAGCTATCATAAATGATGTAACTGGTACTGGTGCAGGTAGGACTTGAGCTTGTGTTCAAAACCCTGGTAGGGTATTGTAAATGAGAAACTGCTGTGTATACGTAATCCCATTAGGCAATACTGTTGTTCAGAATCCTTTTTTTTACCCTTAACCCTCTCCCAACAAAGCTCCTAGGTCTGTGGTGAAGTGTTTTGTGACACATTTTTGAATGGGCCTTTTGCCCTGCTTTCACTTCTTTAATGCAAGAAGCTTTACCAGGAAACAAGAATCCCTTTCTTCTCTGTGTTTTTTCAGCCTTGGGCTGTGATGCTGACTGTGCAGGCAGACACACAAGTCAGATGATCTAAGATGTGTGATATTGTAAGGTTAGCCATTTCACATGATAGTAATTTAAAATCTCTTCTGGAGTTGTCAGGTCTGCATTTAATGTCTATGCCATCTGAACATCCTTTTTAGAAGATATATTTTTGTGTGTTTTCACACACCCCAAGGCTGTTCTAAAGCAAATCTTCCTTGCATTGTGTTTAGTCACATCTTTCAAGAGGCGATTAGTTTAAAACAAGTATTTCTAACTTAGCTTTTGTTATTGATAAAGGGCTCTTTGAAAATAGAGCCCGATCCTACAAACACCTGCAGATACGTTCAGTCTTACTCTCCCAGGTAACTTGCTGCCTTTGGCTTATAAAGTCATTGCCTAGCACAATCAAAACGATCAGTTTTGTAGTTTCATTTGAGCACGAGCCCCATCAGCTGAGGCTTCTGCAGAAGTGCATCATTAGTCATGCAGTTAATACCTTTGTTAGGAGTATTGAAGTGTATGAGTTTTTGCAGTTTCAGATCAAATTATTGGTACAAATGACTTTTTTCCAGTTATTAGCCTGGCATATTTTAAAATCTTGGAGAGAATGGGTTTTCAGTGGTTGCCTTTAAGATGCTTCTGTAAATGAATATGTAGAATTAGCTCTTGTAATATTAAAAGCTGAATGTAACGTACTGGAACCTGGGAGAATACTGGATGCTAAATCAGTGAACTCTGACAAAAGCTGATTTTTATCCAAAATGAGATTTTTTGGAAGGCATTTCATGCTTTATAGTCTCCTTTATATGCTTAGTCTGCTAAGGAGACATGATGAGCTGCTCTCAGATTTTTCCTCCAGCTGGTTTTCTGGTTTAAGTTTTCTGTTGTCTGTCTGATGCTGCTTATAAAGGCTTTTCTGCCTGGAGGTGCTGCTAGGTGATTTAGAGCAATTAAATAGATTACTGGCCCCAAAGCAGAGGCTGAAGCAAATAGATATGCTCACAATTCCAACATTTTATTTCACAACCTGAAGTATCACTTAAACCAGCAGCTAAACTGAAATAGCTGCTGGTTTAAGCTAGCACACTACTGTCATATAAGCCCACATATAGGTTTTTTAGCGTTCAGAAATACGTAGCTTTTTAGATTGAATGGAGTAGGAGAGCCGGGTCCACCGTGTCTCTTTTCAGGGGCTTTTTCTTTCTGCATATGCAAGTGCCTCCAGCAGAAGTCAGTAATCATGTTTGAAAGGTAGCATATGCATGCACATCACGCTCCTGGCTTGGGGAAATGGAGGAGCAAACAACAGACACTCTGAGCCGCAGCTTAGTGGTTTGTAAGATTTTTGGTGTGTTTTTTCATGGTGGTTGGAAGCACTAGCGACATTTCTAAATCACATGATCCGATAATGGGTCCCATCCCTCCTCTCTGCCTTTGTTGCAGAACAAATGACTCCGATACTGCCAGCTTTGAAGTCTTGCTCTGTACGGTAGAGGCTCTTCAAAGTTTCTGGAGTGTTGGGATGAGGTAGAGATGCTCAGTCTAATCTCTTTATATTCTGTCTTTTTGACAAAGTTCCTAACTTCCAAGATCAAAAAAAAGCTTTTAAAAGATGCAGCCTTAAACACGTACATGCCAAAGGCAAAAATAAGACTCTTTAAGGATTCACAGAAATTCATGAATTTTTAATATGTTTCAGCTTTGTATTTGTTCTTTAAACAGGTAATACAGAGTCACAGGTTTCTTGTGCCTTCTGCTTTTGGAGAATCAGCCATGAATACTGGAGACACCCTATACACATGTAGAGTCCTTGCCGCTATTTTTTCATGGAGATAAGGCTCTTCAAAAAATGCTGAATAACACCATGGAAGTGGTAACGACTGTCCCCATCACGATGTTGCTTTTAGCTTTGGCCTTAGCCCTGCTGGTGAGGGGGAGATGCATGTTCTGAGGCAGATGTGGATACAGCGCAGATGGGTTGGGGCAGCTCTGGCACCTTGGTGCTGAAGGATTCCCCCAGGAGCAGAACAGCCTGGTGAACTGCCTCTGGGCTAACATCTCCTGTAGCAGGAGCCAGGGTAAGGTAGGTGTCAAGCTGGAAAACAAGCCAACACACACTGACAGAAGAGAAGGCTCTGGGGAGACCTTATGGCAGCCTTCCGTAAGGGGGCCTACAAGAAAGAATGGAGAGGGACTTTTTACAAGGGCATGGAGTGACAGGTCAAGGGGGAATGGCTTCAAACTGAAAGAGAGTAGACTTAGATTAGATATTAGGAAGAAGTTCTTTACTGTGAGGGTGCTGAGGCACTGGCAGGTTTCCCAGAGAAGTTGTGGCTGCCCCATCCCTGCCCCATCAAGCCCAGGCTGGACAGGGCTTGGAGCAACCTGATTTAGTGGAAGGTGTCCCTGCCTGTGGCAAGGGGGTTGGAAGCAGATGATCTTTAAGGTCCCTTCCAGCCCAGACCTTTCTGTGATTCTGTGATCAGCAGTGCAGTACCTGTGTTTACAGGAGGAGGTATAGAGAAATGCACGGAATCCTTCTGACTGGTCAACTTTGTTCTCATGTCCTTACCCCTCAAGTGGCATCTGTAGGAATGGTCTGGGTATGGGGACCCCCTTTGTCGTCTCCTCCCAGAAACTTGTGATACCGAACTCAGTCGGGAGGGACTTCTGGTTTAACTTTTATATTACTGCTGATGTTTTTTTCCCTGCAAGGCAGTTGCCTCCTGTGTCCAAAATGCCTTTCACCTGTGGACGTGACCCGGTGGCAGCGTTGCCTGTCTCAACAAAACCAGCCCTCTGCTCTGGGGCATGCTTAATCCCCAGCAAGCTGTTAACCTGTCATGAGACAGGGTGTCACCTCCTGCTAGACTAAGATGTTCAAATCCAGCTCGGAGCTTTTTCAGAATTAACCTGTTTTGCATGAATATGGGTTTCGTAATGGTGCTTTATGGTCACATCAGCGGCGGTGCGTGTGAGTAGCTCATCACTGGCTCTTGATGAAACTAGTCCCAACAGCAGCCTCTCACTTGGATTATGGTGGCTGCGGGGCTGACTGCTGCCCACAGTCCTGTTTTGGGGGTATGAAGCCAGCCATGAAGTGTCTGATTAAAATACCTGTGTTTTGATGACTGAACAATTTCTGACAATAACAGAATTACTGCAATGGTAAAAGTAGCCTGAAAACCAAGAAGTGGCACTGTAAAATTGTCACAGTGCATAATTTGGGATGAGAGCTGCCCCTTGTATTTGTGACCCTTATGCTTAAAAGTTTCTCTCCAATTGTTGCTACAGTCTGTAGATTGAAACAAGGTCATATCTCCTCCCAGATACTCATGGACAGCTTTACAAAGTACTTTGAAAGTCATTGGGTTCTTTTTACTTTCCCATCCTCTGGCTTGCTTGTCAGGCTGGCTTGCCTGACATAAGTGGCAGAATCCCTCCTGCTCCTCCTGTGGTTGCAGCCTGGAAGTAGCTGCTGAAAGAGCTGCCAGAGAATGAACTTGAGGGGTAATAGAGAACAGCATGGCCGTGCTTTGTATGTTATCTGTGATGCCTGATAGAGGTTCTCTAATAGAAGAGATTTCTTCTCCGCTGTCCTTGTGTTAGTGGGGTCACACCTACAAACAAGAAAAACAAATGGATAAGTCAATATTAATAAAATCCGTCATTAATTATGAGCAGACTCTGGGAGAATTGGGTTGCATTTTCAGTGGATTTAAATATAACTTTGCTTGTGCAATCCTGTTAAGCATTGTTGCAGTGTGTCACTGAGAAAGCTCATTATATTTGCTGTATAAAGATTATGACTTTGGGAGGGGGGTGTTAAAGTTCTAGCGGTGGTTGCTGTCTTTCTTGTGGTCAAAACAACGAACTGTTAAATGTGGAGAGGAGGGGGGAAGCTGTGGGTAAGCCAGATTTGTTGTGTGGAAACACAACCTTTAATGCTGTTAAGGCAAACCAGAAGAAATTCTGAGCTTTTTTCAGGAAGCAGAATTCTTCAGAGAGGTGACACGTTCACACAGTGGGGAGTATTTTTTTCCTCAGTATGAGTCTTTTATATCATATGCACATGAATATAGATGTGTGTATATATCATAGGAAAAAATAATAAAGTGAAACATTGGCTTCAGGCAACTCAAAATGCTGTGTTCCCCACAAAATCTGAGGGTATTTATTTTGTTGAGAATAGTGCCTAACATCGAAATAGGGGGTTTGTGTTCTTTTTTTGTAATTCGAGTCAAAACCCTGCACCCAACAACTGTCGGTGCCCCTGCTCCCTGTGCTGGAGTCCCTGTTTCTGATTGCTGGAGCTGTTTGGCATTTTCAGCCTAAAAATTATGCCCTTAGAGACATGTTGTGCATTCTTTTGTTTGCTGATACAAACCTAAATGTGTCCCTTCAGCCTCCTCATTTCTGTTAGCAGAATTCTGATGTGAGGGAAAGCAGGTCTGCATTTGCTCGCAGTATTTGTGCACTGGGGTATGGCCAGGGGGGTTGGTGTGCAGACACTGTTCTGCAATGTATGTTGTTCACACCAAGCAGCGCTTGCTTCAACAAGTCATTTGCTGACCTCAGTTAAAATGATGTCTGCAGCCTGGTACCTGTAATTGGGCACAAGGCACCTGGTGTATATGTGATTAAAAATAAGAAATTAGTTATTGTACAACTGGTTTGAAACCACTGCATAATAATGGTACATTTGCCATCAGATTAGGTCATGAATTAGCTTTACTGCAGCTTGGAAAAATTAGGATCAAAAATAGTACTCTGATTAAAACTTGAGCTTTTGAAAGCTCTTCAGAGAAGAAGGATGTGCAAATGCAGATGTATGGTAGAAATTAAATAGTCTGGATATGCACAGTTCTTGAATTTAAACAGTGTAATTGATTGAACCGCTGAGCTAGCTCATTTCTCACAGCCACCCTGTCTTAACAAAATTAAATATCAGAATGATCTGGGAATAGGTTGCCTAAAATACGATCCATAATGGGTCAGCATATTAACATAGAGAATTCAGTAGTTTCTGTGGACATGCATTTGTTGTGCGTGTACCAATATCAGCCTGCAGAAGCAGTTATCTTGGTTTAGATTTATGAATTCCTCCCACATTTAAAAAAATACTTCATACACTTTATCATACCTTTATCAGCAGTAAAATAACTTATCTTTGAAACAACATTTTCTTTCTGATATCATGGGGAATTGGTCTCCTTCTTCTCTGCCCAGCAGTGTGATTCCATCAACCTCAGGGCATCCTGTGAGTCCTTTGCATCCTGCCAGGCTGTTTTTAGACACCAGGAAAAGAAAGAATATTTGAACTTGATAAAGAAGAATAATCAGGTTCTCATTTTGCTGCTGTAATGTGCTTTCTTTTGTTCGCATCAAGCAGAAAAGCTGCTGGAGATGTGCTGTTGGGTACTGAAAGACTGAATCTGATCAGTATTGGCCATAGTCCTATTTGGCATCTCTATCTGTCAAGCTTGAAGGAGTCCAGCCTAAACCTGCTACTTGTGACTGTTTTAGATGCCCGGTAACTGACTGAGTGGAAAGCGAGACCTGTAGCTACAGTGGAGGAAGGCCTGGGGACAGACCGGGGCTATGGGAGCCTCCAAGGGTGCAACAACAGCAAGTCTGTTGCTGTGATTTGAGGATTGTTTGGGGCTGATCCCATTGAAGACAGGTCTTTTCTTCCCTCACAAAACCCAATCAAAGCTGATCACTAATTGGTTTTGGTTTTCAGTTTGGTTTGGGGTTTTTTTCCTCGCTTGTGTGCTTGTTAGTAGGATAGATTCCCATGCTTGTTTGGCTGCAGACAGGCTGGCATGGTGTGGGGAGTGGGTAGGTGGCTGAAGCAACACGGTGCCTTTTTGTCATAAGGTTATTATCGTAAATGAGACTGCTTTAAACCAATTATGAAGCTGTAGTTTGCAGGACATCTGTGTGGGGGTTGATCTTTACTTAATTTAATCTTAGTTTGGTGTCAGGATGTCCTGTAGGTCTTTGAAGGTTAAGTTGTCCACAAGGACAGTTTCTGTGCGCATCAAGCCTCCAGCTGCGGATTGTTCTGCACGTAAGGTGCCAGAGTTTGACAAGTTCTAATGGTGTTCACTTTTTAAAACCTCTTACCCATCTTAGACAAAATTCATAGAGTGTGGGTTGGTGTTTGTTTAACTGATGTCTGTTTACATCTGGCCCAAGCCCATTTTTGTATATTAAAAGTAATGCTGTATTGAGGCAGGTGTTGGCCTGTTTATGATGTGGGTGTGATTTTTGGTACCTGTAAAGGGTCATGATCATGGTGAACCCAGTTGCTGCCTGCTCCCTCTGCAGCAGCTCCGTTAGCCTGGACACCTATAAGGTGTTTGCTCAGTCTTTGAGAGGACTGAGGAGCAGAGAATTATGGGAGAATGTGATACCGACTAATGATACTAGCAATCAGTGTCAAATATGATATACCCCAGGCTCAAATACGTCATATCCCAAGCTCATAGGTTAGCATAAGCCTCATGCCTGTTCACAAAATTGCCACATGCTTGGCTGGAAAGCAGCAGAAATGCTCCTGGTGATGAGAATGGGGCAGCCAAATTCCCTTGCCTGTTTATCAGTGTTCTGGGCCTGAAAGGCTGATAGAAAGTGCTTCCTGATCAGCATGATAAATGGGATTTTGCATGATAATTATGTTTACAGCAGGACAGATGTACTAATAACATGTTCTCTAAAGACTTCAAATGAGCTATAAAACAACCAAATCTCTGCTGAAAATGCTGGCAGCAGTAGTATTAATTGTGTAAGTTACAGCTGGTAATTGTCTTGTTTCATTTGAATGAGGCAGTCAGCTATTAATGGCTTGTGCTCTGTAGTACTGAAACAGCAGACTGCACCAAATTTGTCAGTCTAGATAATGTAGTTATATATTAGCAATGCATCCTAGTGGACATACTCTAGTGGCTAGGGAGGGGAAGAAGTGTTACAGTTAATTTCTAATGCTGTTTCATCTTTTCTATCAAAATACTGATGTGCCTTCAGGAAGAGAACTGATTTTTCTTATCTACAAATTGTTTGATGTGAGACAATGCCTGCAGTAAAAAAACAAGCTCTCTTTGTGGTTACTGAGGATTGAAATGGAACATGACTAATTAGCAGGCTTGTTCCACTTATCTCTTCCACACTGGTGATACGAATTAATATCTTACCCTTGGTTTTATGTGTAGGAAGGATCCCGCTGTTCTTCAAATCTGTTACAGAGCATGTGAAAGTGTGCAAGTGCATAGATACATATATATATTATAGATGTGACCTGAAAACGTGTTAGAATGAGTTATGAAGCCGAATTTTTAAAGTAGCAGCAAAATGAATACCAAATAGGTGATCATACTATTTAATGTGCCAGGTTTACAGTTAAATAAAGACCTTGTAGGTAACTAACCAAATTTAAAGCCCTGTTGGTCGAAGTTGAATTACTTTTTTGTGACATCCTAATTCATTTGCATTCCCAAAGCGTGCTCGTTTCATCTGCTGTAAGTTGAGCTGCCGATAATATCCCAGAGGAGTGTGTTTCTAGCAGTCCTAGCCCACATTGATGCTCTGGCTGATTAATCTGTAAATCCTTCAAAATTTCTCTCCCATGCTATTACATCAAAGCATCCACGAGTAAAACATGTGAGCAGAATCCTGACTATGTTCCCATAGCATGAGAAGGACTCTTTGTGTGTTTCATTAGGCAATACTTTGTGATTTTTTTCATGGGGAAAGAGGAGGTTGACTTTCTAAAGAGTGCAGGATGTGCTCCTATTCCTTGGGTAGCAAAAGAGAGCTGATGGCCTGGAAAAACTGCCTGGAGATGCTCTGTAAAAATTGTCCTTGGTTCCTTGTAACCTTTCATCAACTTAATTCATTGCTAATGAGCTGCAAGTTCATTGCAATTCATTGCAGAGCTTTAAAATTTCTACTGAGTCAGATGACAAAGTGCCTTACGTTATCAGGAAAAAGCTACTGGTTGATGGAGGACTAGGCAATAGTGCAGCTCTGGAAAAAGTCTTGGCCCCCTGTCTTCAAAGAGTGCTGGTGGAAGTGCAGTGATATTGAGAAGGGAAAGGAAGGGGAGGACGAGTAAACCAGGAAATCTTTGTTAGCTTACATCTGTATAGGTTTTATCCCTATTCCTGCTCACCCTGAGGAAGTGGTAACATGATTAATTCATTTCAGGCATTCCTAAAATACCATTCATTCCTAAAATATCAAATATATCAATTTTTGCTTTCTCAGACTAAGACTCTAAAAAGTGCATGTACACAAACAAATGAAACACCAACCAGGAAAAATACCCCAAAACCTCCAGGTCTCAGCTAAAGAAGAGCTAAATAATTTTTGCATGTGTAGTCATGGCATTTGCCATGTAAAGGTCTGTTACTCTGGCTAACGTTGTACTTAGCATAGCTACAGTTGTAACTACAACACTTCTGCCAGACCCTGGAAATCATTCATACTAAGTCAGGGTATGACACCTCAGCTTTGAGAGGACTGGCGGCATCAGCTCAGGTTCCTGTGTTAGGTGTTTCTCCCGTCTGGTGCTGTCGTTTGCTCCTGTGCTTCCCAGGCATTTGGAGATAGGCAGCTCAGGCAGCCTGCTTTGACTGCTGGGAAGATTTGGAAATGTTGAGTAGTGCCTTACACCCTTCTAAAACCTTTGTTGGTAAAGCTTATGGCAATCCTTTTTGAAACAGGGGAGGTCCATCATCAAACACAGAACTCTGGAAGCCATCCCTGCCTCTGCTAAGCCTTGGAAGCGGAGGTGGGAGATCCACTAACAACTGCAACTTTACTGTTATTTTTAGCTTTTTGCCCCCAGCTCCTATGTATATAGGCCCCCATCCGAGGTAATGTACTGGGTATATAAGCTCACCATAAGCAGCATAACATTTGTGTTAACAATTTGTTTGTGATGAGAAGAGCTGGATAACTCCCAGACTTCCGGTAAGGTCAAGGCGTGAACCTGTTCTCAGTTAATCATCTCTACCAGAAGATAGGTTGCAGCTATATTATTAATGGTTTCTGTATCTATTTGTTTTCTTACATGCATTGCAGATTAGATCAGGTCAAGGGCTCAAGAAACATTTGAAGTGGGTCACTGTGACATTAGGATTAGGTCAGCCAACCTCTTCCCTTCTTCATTGCATAATATGAATGTAACGTATGTTTTGGGTGTGCTGGGGAGAGACCGAACATGTCAGGAATCATCACTGGAGTTATTTGTTGCAGCAATCAGCGTGCTTTAAGAGGGCAGTCTGAGCTGCTGCCTCTGGTTCTTCTGGCACGGCATGGCTGTATGTGGAGATAGTGCACAGAGCACTGACATGGGTGAACCAAGGCAGGGAAGCTTGCCAAGTATGTAAAAGTGAAATATGGGTCTTGTGCTGCCTTCTAATAATGCTGGTCTTAAACCAGCCCTCTAAATTTCACCTTTTGGGCCAGATTTGTCACTATGAGATGCTTTTTATTGCTCAAATATTGGTAGACCCAGTCTAGCAGAGTGCTCTGGCAGCTTTCCTCGCTTCTGGAGTGTTGTTGAATCTGCTTTTAGGATAAAACAGAGTAAATATTTCATATCCCAGCGACCTGCAATGCTCATGTAGTCCAACTGCTTGACTGCTTCAGGGCTGGCCAAAAGCATGTTGTTAAGGGCATTGTTCAAATTTCTTGGATTTCTCCCTCCCCTCTTTCCCCCAAAAAACTGGTTGAAAACTGGTATCTCAGTTCTGGGTATCTGCTGGACAACCAAGTAGTTGGCACCCAGAAAAATTCAGTTCTCTAATAAACAAGTAATTTACTAAGTAGGAGACTGCTCAGATTACCAGAATAAGCAGTATTTCTGTACATCTGATAACACAGCACTTATGACAGTATGTGGGGAACATAAGAATTTAAAGGGCCGTAAATCTGGGACCCTTTCAGGTCTTCACATCTGCTCTTTCTGGGTGGTAGAGCAGTGTTTGTCCTGTGAGTGAGTGGGAGCAGTGCACTTGGAAGAGGCTGTGCGCAGCAGAGAGTAGGGGAGATGCTTTCTTGGCCTCCAGCCTGTGCCAGTTGTGGTGTATGCTTCTGGGGAAGTATTGATCCTGGGAGAGGCAGTTCTCCAGCCTGCACATACAGGTTGCATTTGCCAAGCCAGTGAAAAGCTCATTTGGGTGTCTGCTGGGTAGTCCCCGTTGTGAAAACAGGTGGGGAGGCTTTTTGGCAAGCTTCTCTAAATACTGGACACTACTGTATCACCATACGTCAACAGTGAACAAATGGTACAGCTGCAGAACCACATGTTACCAGTATTAGGGGTTCTAAAGGATGCTGGAGAGGGACTCTTGCGTCAGGGACTGTAGCTATAGGGCAAGGGGTAATGGGTTTAAACTTAAACAGGGGAAGTTTAGATTGGATGTAAGGAAGAAGTTCTTTACTGTAAGGGTGGTGAGGCACTGGAATGGGTTGCCCAAGGAAGTGGTGAATGTTCCATCCCTGACAGTGCTTAAGGCCAGGTTGGACAGAGCCTTGGGCGACCTGGTTTAGTGTGAGGTGTCCCTGCCCATGGCAATGGGGTTGGAACTAGATGATCTTAAGGTCCTTCCCAGCCCAAACCATTCTATGGTTAACCTGTTATGGATCTTGTTATACTGCAAATATGTTTGTAAGTAAGGCATAAACAAATGCAATATTTTAAGTAAATACATATTTTTTTACTCAAATATCTTTGGCATTAAGCTGTCTGCGTGTGGACTAACACACTAAACTATCTGTGTGTGAGGCAAGAAGGCGTTAATCCCTGTGGATGTAATAATATTTGAAATTATAGCTCTGAACTGTCTTGTGTTATCCCAGATATCCAAAAGTATACTCTGTATTAGTTAGCTAAACTATCCAGTATTTGATTTCTCTGAACCATATGAATTGGCTTGGGCTTTAGCAATGCATGGCCAGGGAAAGGAGGCCATTGATTCTTGGGTATGTAAGGGGATGGTGGGAAAAGTGCCTGATCCCGAGGAAATTTGTCGCACCTGTGCCCAGAATTAAATCCAAAGTGTGCATCAGTAAATAGTCTGATTGCCACCACCTGTGCCAGCATTCATATGTCATGCGTGAAATGCCTCATGCTAGCTTTCGCTTGTTTGGTTTGGTATTTGTGTCCTGCTCACATAGAGGGGCAGGACACATCTTTTCCATCACAACAACTTTATCCAGGCAGTTCACAGTGCTTAGGATACATTTTTTTAAGCAATGAGGTTTATCAAGTGACTGTTCAGATCTCTTCTTCTAAGTCTAATGTTAAGATGGGGGAGTATGTTTTCCCAGATAGAACATGTGCATCTGGAAGCAAGATGGGGATACAAGCTTTGGCTGTAGGTAATCTAAGAAATACCACAGATGAAATAAGGAAAACAAACAGGAAAATGCAGCAGTTTTAATTGCATAGTCATGTATGCAGGCTAGAATTGAAGTCTTTTTTTCAGATGACTTAGCAGTGCATGTGTGTCGTGGTATCTATGGCATATAGCCTTGACTTGCAAGTGGGTTTCTTACTTAATTCCAGAACTTCGGCTACTCCGAAGTACAACATCATGGGATTTGATACTTTAAGGACTGGTCTTGCAGTGTGTCTTACTCAAGTACTTGGTTTACAAGTTGGATTCTTCCTTTATTTTCTTAGGAATAGGTATCCTTAGGATGTGACTTGTAAGGAACAATGTTACTTTTGAACAGACCTAAATATCAATCATTTTATAACACACAGTTTGTCAGGCAGAAATGACACATGAAGAATCTGTTAGATTAATGTTGATCAGGCAAAGGCTATTATGGTGGGGGATTTACTGTAGATAAAGGACATAAAGATGGAGAATTTGTATGTTCTTTACAGTGCTATTGTATCTGCTTTGGCAAGCATCCTTGTTTTCATAAGGACACATGATTAATCTTGTTTGCTCCTTTGCTAGACTTGAGTGTCTTTAATTAAGCTGATGCCTATTGATGTTATACCATGATAATATGTGTTAGGTTATGAGGTAATGGCTGTTCTCAAAAATGCAGCTGTGGCAGTGTGCAGGCACACTCAAAATAAATCACTGCGCACAAGCCTTCTGAAAGCTATCACATTGCTGCAGAGTCAGTAAAGTGAAGGCAGTGAATCTGTAAATCACTGGTTACTGATAATAGAAGATGGAGATTTTAGGCCTTTCAGAATCTGTGAACGTTCTGCTGTCTTTAGACTAATCTTACTGAACTGCAGCTGCAGCTCCTCATTATGGCTCTGGTAGAGCCAGCAGTAGGAGGACTGGGTGCAAAGGCAGCTGCCTGCAGAGGGAAGATGGTGGGTTTCAAACAAGATCTATCTTTGGTGAATTGGGAATCCAGCTGGGGAAGGAAAAATGAAAGGGCATCCAGAATCAGCAACATGTGGTGATCGCTCTTCCAGTCTCCTTAGACTCAACCGCATTTTTTTCCTTCACTAGAGATTTCCTATCAATGCCCAGTTTTGAATGCACTTCCTCCCAGAATCATGTCTTCTAGCAAGACCAGTAATTAATACATCAAGACGAATTGTGCAAGATGCTAAAAAAGCCCCTAAAACTAGTTCCACCATACCTTCTGTTTTTATGCACACATGCATATACACATTCACACTATATAAATGTTTTGTCAGTGAACAGCTTGCTTCTCCGCAAGCGTAGTGTAAGTCCCCTGTTTCTTAGCTTTGCTGGTACTCTTGTTTTTATATTTGATACAACCAGAGCTCTGGGACATTGGGATAGAGCCGGGCTAGAATTTTGTGGGCACTTTCAAGGATCACGTGTGTAAAGCTACATAATAATTTGTGAACAAAGCATTATGTTGAATTGTCACACTTGACAGAAAGGTCAGTGGGATACTTCAGGATCGTCCTGTTGATGTCTTTCATTCTTTCTTAATTCTTTTGGTTTGTACCCTGTATTTAACATCAGTATGATTTGTACACTACAAAAAATAAATAACCTACCTTTGGGGTGGCAGTGTAGGTATTTTTTATGCTGAGATGTTATGTGCAGATAGGTCAGCAGGCAGCAGTTTGAGCGCTGTGTATTTTGAGGCTTCTGCCTTGGGTGTTGTGGGAGGATGAGGAACGAGTTGGATAGCAATGCAGGTAGGATACCATGTGCAGGAGAGACATCTGGTTTGGGAAGAGTCTAGCATGAGGGCATGTTCATGTCATAGCTCTCTCCTTGTCCCTTTGTTTTCTGCCCATCTTCCTGCTTACCTCTGAAAGGTTGATGGAGATCAAGGAGGCACGTCCTTATCCTAATTATTGCTAGCCTAAGGTTTGAAGGTCTCTCTCCTTGCAGTACGCATCCCAAGAGAAGCAGGTTGTCGGGGGTCCTGCTAGCTCAGGATTTCTGTGTCAGAGACTTTCCTTCAGAGCCCACTGCAGAAGGCTGTGGTCTTAAATCACGTTTGCATCCTTCCCACACATAGATGACAGCTAAATGGAGGTCTCTTGGTGTATGCTCCCTGTGTATTTGGGTTGGGCTGTTGAATTAACAAGGTAACCCATTTCGAGTGTGCGCCAGGTGCTTTTAACTCCTGTTGTGGGCAGCCTTGCCAATACACTGTGCAGCTTGGAAGTCCTAAATGGAGTTTGATGTTCTTTGCAGAGACTGGCTCCGCTGCATAATTATGATAGCATACAATTAAAACCCACTTTCTGTCAGTTTGGGCAGTTCCTGGAAACTCTGTTTTCCATAACAATTTTTAAGAGTCTCAGGGTTTGTTTTTCCTATGTTTGTCTTCCTGCGATATTGGCAAAAGATAGGAAGAAAATGAGCTGGGACATAGGAATCCCAGTAAAAGCTTCAGAGGGAGGGCGAGAGGTGACTCATTAGTGGGTCTTTCATCTGGGTTCATGCTGGGTCTTGAAGTCAGGGGTCAGGAAGTGAATGGGGATTTGTACACAGCTGATGTCTTGTATAGTATTTCATAAGAGTGTATTAATTGACGGCAGCTTAGCCTGGGAGCTCAGGCAGAGGCATTCAGCTGTTTCCCCAGGGTGATGAAGGGGCTAGGGCTGCTGGGGACAGGGCATTTGCCTGTGTCTGCTGCCTGTGTGCTCCCCTGGCCCAGGAGAGCCAGCCGGCAGCTGCGTTTCTGTTTGTTCCCAAATGCTAACTTCAAGGGAGTTAGGGAGGAGAACGGTACATGTACCTTACTCGAAACTCAGACTTGCATGGAAGATGTGTTTGTGGCCAGCACATGCTGAAAGAACTGAAATACTGAACAGCCGGGGTTTGTTGTGGGCTACAGACGAGAATTGTGTTGATATATATATGTAGAATAAAGTGGGTTGGAAAGACCTTTGAGATCATTAAGTCCAACCGTTACCCAGGACTGCCAAGTCCACCACTAAACCATGTATATAAATTTGCTTGTAAAATATAATACATATATTGACTTTAGACTTTTTTGCATTCTAGCACCTAGAAGCCTGGTCTTAACTCTCATTGCATACTCTCCTTGTTACTGTTCAAACTATTCTGGTGCTGGAGGGCACAATATAAAGCACAATGAATAAAACAGTCCTAGGGTTGCTGTTCCTTTAGAGGTAGGCTCAAGGTGATACTCTGCCTGGTTAGACCTGTGGGAGTTGCATATCCAGAGATATTTTGGTAAGTCCCCAGGAAATGTTTGCAAAAGACTGTGTTGGCTTTTGGGCAACAGTAGGTTGGCTTTTGAGCAAGCACTCCTCTTTGAGTCTGAACCCCGTACCTTTCAGAAGGGTGGAGGGATGGTAGAGGGAAACACTCCACTTACACCTCTAGGCAAGCCTTGGAGTATCCTGATCTCATTCCCCATTGCTGCAAGTCTTATAATGGCTTTCTTTCCAGTCCCTTTGTGTACATACCTAGGGTAGTCTTCCTGAGCTTAGGATACATTTTTTGTGATGAAGGTACTGTGAAAATAAGGAATTCAGAATTTTCCAAGTGCCAGGCAGTCTTGTGCTTCTCTGATGCTCCCAAGCCACAATATTAGAAACGTGGTTGTGACCACACAGAAGGTACTAACCCTCATGTTTCTGCCCCATGGCTCTTGTTGGTGCACATCCATTTTCCCTGGCCACCTGAAGGAAGGATGTGAACTACCAGCAGTCTTCAGCTGCTGAAAGATGTTTGCCCTCCCAAGTTCTCCCATCAATGTTAAGTCAATCTGCAGATGTTCAGATGATTAGTACTCATGTCCCATCATCACTGCATCTCTGAAGGGATGCAGTTGTCCCAGACAAAGTGGAGAAGCTTGTCTTGATGGATGCTTTTGTTCTGGGAGCCAGTGACACCTGTGATGCTGGCTTCAGCCATTGTAGGTTTGTAATCTTAACAGAAGCAGAGGAGATATACACCCACAGCTTTCACAAAAATTAGGTGTATTTAAAGTGCAGCCTTTCTTCCTGGCTTTGTAGCTGTCCTGGAAAGTCATTACACATGGATTTATTTTTCCTTATCTCTTGGATTATCATCGGCTTCCTTCCTTCCTGAATGAATTTAGCCAGTGTTCTGATTACAGCTTAATTTTTTGATCACCTCCTGTCTGAGGGGCTTAAGATCTTGTATGTTTAACATAATTGAGCTGAGTATTTTGCAGCAATAGACAGTGAAGATAATTTTCCACCGACTGATGGGCTGGTTACGGTGAATCTTTTTGCAGTCTACTCAGTTTGACGGTTTGCTGTTCTGATTACAGGCCTCCTTTATTTTATTAGTCCTTGTGTTTTACTTTACTGCTTGCTGTTAAGCCACGTATTAATCTGACTTTGGAGAGGGGAAATGTAGGTTTTAAGAAACTTCCAAAGAGATTCAGACAGCTGGTCAAAGATAAATCCAGTATGTAGACAGGGTCATGAGTATCTCAGAAAACAGCTGCTTAGAAGACCAAGGCATCAGATATCTCTTTCGTCTCTTTCTTTAAACTGGGCTTCAAATTTGATTGTTGGGTATTGGTTATTTCTGGGCTCATGTAACAATTGCACAGGGAACAAGGAGGATACAACAAAAATATAGGTAGATGTTTAAGGGAAAGTGATATTCCATAATTTTAAAACAAAAAAAAAGTCCTTAAATTGCATGAGGCAGTGACTGACAGTGTCCTACAGGAGCTGATGGTCGTTAGAACTGGGAGGTCATTATCTTCCCAGAGCTGAACTGCTTTCTTCTGCATGCATGGGGGTCTGGGGAGAGGGGTGTGTTTGGCGTAACTCGGATGTGGTAGTTAAACGAGGAGGAGTGTTTTCAAGGCTTACTATTCTATGAGCCTATGATTCTGTGAACTAGGAGAAATAAACATTTTTACTGAAACATCTTTCATTTTGCTGTCAAGGGCAGTTCCATGTGTTAACTGGCTGACATTTACTCTGCACAAGCTTTAAAGCGTTTTATGTTGAAAATGCATCTGCCTACAGACTTACCCCAAAGCCTGAATCCTGTGTGATTCACATAGTGCTATTTTGTTTTGGTCTGCATATACTCTTCCTTAATAATAGAAGGATTTTCCCCTAATTATTATTGGAATAGGACATTTTTAATTATTAAGTAAGTATCAACACGTCTTTATGTAAGAATGATGGTGGTGTGTGGTATAAACCACTTTATTTCAGTGCAAGTGTCTACATACACCAGCTGCTGGAGCACATAAATCAATAACCCTTTTAGAAGCTGTATAGACAATCCCTGACTGCTTGCCTGAGGAAAGATGATAAATTAATCTGAATATTAAACACCAGTTGAGGTGATTAATTTTAGTGAAGACAGTGGGAAACTGGTTTTGCTTGTATTCCCTGGTGCATGCTTTCAAAATCTTTGCTTTTCCAGAATTATGTTTTTCCTGTGTGTGTGGCACAGGATGTGACTTGGTTCACAGCAGGTAGGTTCATTAGCCAGCATTTCTGGTATAATATCCAGCTGTGGAAAGCTTATAAACTATTGGTATTTAGGTCATCTTAATTAGGCCTCAAAATAAAGATTGAAGATAAAGTGGAATAGTTGCACATAATTCACTGTGGCTGAGTTTCTTCAGTGAAAAGAGGGTACAGGAAGCACGAACTGATTTCAGCAGAGTTGCTGCAGATCTGCCTCACTGGTGCTCCTGTGATTGTGCAGGGAGCTGAACCGGTTAGAACTAACGATTTTGGGAAGAGGTGAACGATTTGGCAGTTTTCAGGTGGACTGGATGCTGAACTGGATATTTTCCCCCTCATGATGCCAGCACAGGGAGGGGATTGGGCTGGGGCAGCCTCTGTTTATATCACTGCAGGCTTCTTTGTGATCCATGCTTCTTCATTGCTGGTGATTTTGGTGGGAGAGGGGAGCTCATCTGCTTTCTTCCTTCCTGGATGAATTTATCCGGAGTCGTGCTTATGTTCACACTGGTTGGAAGGGAGCTGAGGTATCAGCGCTCCTTTCACAAGCTCGTGTGAGCAAAGAGCTTCTCCCCTTCTCCATGAAGACTCGCTTGCCATGTTAGCACCCAGGATACTGCAAAATCGTTAATGATGAAAATCATTGTGAGCTTCAGTGCCAACAGGGGTGGCAGCAATTATTAGCGTTGCTTCAGTGTTAGCAAGCAAAAGCCGGGAGTCAGGATCCCTGGTTCTGAGTTTAAGAAGCTGAGACCAGTGAGGAAAGCAAGAGGAATCTGAACAGTCACCAGGCAACTGAATGACCAGCTGATGAAATGCAGTTATGTGTTTTTCAGCCAACCAGTGCATCTGCCTTAGTAACAGATGCAAATGTAGGATCTTCAAACCCACCTCTGCCAAGCCATTGGCAATGAAATTGAGGATGATAAATAACTTTGGGTGAGGAGAGACTTGGAGGAGGGTTGCAGTGGTGGCCAGAATATGCATCTGGTGGTGTACAAGCGCCTTATGACATCTAACAGGCATCTACAGGCAGTACTGTGTGACTAATATGATAAATTTAATACAGAGAAGGTGGCACAGTTATACTGTTGTTTATATCCCTTAGACTAACAACATGCCAAGTATGCTTTTGGTGGTGTAATGCCACAAGATGGGAGGGTACTATCATTCAAGCATGTTATTAAACTAATGACATATAAAGATGTACTAAAAAGCAACAGTGATCATCTGCTACATCAATGGTGCTGGTAGTTGACCCTTCCAACTTTGTTTATAGGGCAGTGTAACTGAAAATGGAGGGGGAGCTCCTCCTGATCTGAGTTTCTCCCTGTAAGAGCATCTCTGTGTCTTCTGATAATGGAACTGAGAGAGTACCTGTGGGTACAGGAGACAGATACTTGGTCTCTTCTTCCTTGTCCATCCCAGCAAATTCAGCACACCCTGAAATGCAGACTTTATTTTCTCTTAGCATTTTGAAGGTGTCTTCTGTCTTGCACCATATCTAAAATTCTAGTTTAGACAAAGCCTGAGGGGGATTTAGGTTTGCATATTTTCCTAAGAGGATTATGTTTCACACTTAGTTGCTCTATGAATTGAGGGTTTTTTTTCATGATTTTCTAAGTACACGAAATGCTGCATACACATTCAGACTGTCCTGAAATGTGTTGTCTGGGGGTTAGTAATGGAAATGTGGTGTTTGAACTAGTAGTAAACTGAATTGCTGAGCCTCAGGGTTATTTTGAACTGAAAAAAACATTCTGGTAATCAGATTTGCATCACGGCTGCAGGAACAGTTGTAGCAGCACAACGGGAGTGGCTAGCAAATTGCAAGAGGGATTAGAAACTGCTTATACTGGCATCAGAGAAAACAATTTAATGTGAAACTACAGCCTAGGAATAAATCAGTGAGCACCCTTGGAAGTATAGAGGTACTCATAACACACTGAGATTCTGGAAACTCTTTGCTTGCAGATAAAGGCAGTAAGGCAGCTTGGTGGGAAAGATGATTGAGTAATAATTATTAACATAATGGATATATTATATGCATATAAATAATAATATTTATTAATAGGTAAATGGGGAAAAGTAGTGGTAGTCTATGGAGACTTATTTAAGTTCATACTCATAAAATCACCGGTGAGGTATGTACACCTCAGCAGTGGCACCTAGGAGTGATGGGTTCTGACAGTCCTTGTGCTAGGTGGGTGCTGTGGCATGGTCCCTTCACTCAGCTGGCTCTCACATCTGCCAGTAGGGTCATTTTGATGATTAATTTTTTTATTATGTAGGCTGTATCTTACACATTTGGGTTTTGTATTTACAGTGGCATTTGGGGGGCTGGGTGCAGCTCCTCATTTTGTGCTGCCTTTGGGGTGTTTGGAGGATGTGCAGCAGCAATTGCTGCTAAACACAAGCCTGTTTCAGGGCTTCTTCCCTGCCTTTTTTCTAAACAGTCAGAAAACTTGAAATACTAAGAATTCCTGACTTCATTTCACTGAATTGGAGGAGGGATCTGGCTCAGCCATAGAAAACTGATTAAAGCAGGATTAAACTCATCTGTGCGATTCACAGGGATGGTCAGAGCTTCCTTTGAAACTGACGGCTTGTGCCTAGTGCTGCCAGCTCCGTCATCTTTCACCTCTCTTATGTCATTCCTCAGTGGAGTGACGAGATGGGTATCACTGAGAAACGAGCGGCATTTATTTGGCAAAAAGGGCAAGGGGCAAAGAGAACTGTCCCCTGTGGCTTTGCAAATGACAGGCAGTCTCTGTAGCTCTATGTCTTCATTATTTTATCAAAGAACTGTACTTGTAGCATTGCAGACTCTACCACAGCAAATGTGGGACTGGTGGTAGGTTGGTGTTAAACCCTTGAAGGAAGGAAAATCTGAAAACACGAACTGAGGAGGAGCTGCTGGGAAGTGTCAACCTTTGTTTTGCTATAGAAGTTTGTATGGAGTAAGTTTGGTTTGGCGCCAAATAGATTCAGTGAGATAAGCAGAATGGATCAAAATTTATTAATATCCAAAGGTATGGGTTGGCTAGTGAATCATGGTTTGTGAGCTTTATGAGGACTTCCTCGTGCTCTCTAACCAGTGGTGATGTTTTGTGTTCTGTTTTCTCTGCAGACGTCGGCTGATCTCCCAGCGATCTTCTCTGGAGACTCTGGAGGACATCGAGGAAAATGCCCCACTGCGGAGGTCTTTTTATTCACTTTCTCTCTGGTTACTTGTCTGTAAGGCACATGCATGGACAGACCTGCTGTCCGTTCCCATGTTGAAAAGCAGCTGGGTGTTTGTGTTAAGATGTTCTTAGCGGGTAAAGAAAGGTATTGAAAGCTCACGCACCCTGCAAGGTGGTAGGTGATGTAAATTACACATTCCCTGGCTTTAGGCTATTAAATAAAAAGTCAGTATTTAAATAAAATGTCAGGAAATTAAAAGTCAGATTCAAGTACTAAAAAAGATTAGTTGTCACTAACATAACTAGCCCCTAATGTAAGTAGTACCTTTAACGAGTGAGTACAGCTGGTTTGATAAAGTAAACTTCTGAAGGCCAGGATTTTTAGTATTCTCATTTTTTATGGATTTTTATCGTTTGGTCTCTCAGCACATGCGGTCTTGTTTAGGTAACCAGCATGACTGTCTTTGAATGTTGGCAGGTATGTTTGTGACTGCCACCTCGCTAACAAAACTGCCCCTATCCTTGTTATATCAGCAGCTTCAGTGTGGTTTTACTTCTGCATCCAGGAGACCACAGCTTCTATGGGGACTGCAGTAATTAGTCGAGGGAATGCTCTGGGGTGGTGGGAAATGAAACTACTGTTTAACAGTTCAGAAGCAGGCTGATCAGTAATCTGACCAGTGCGTGGTATGCTTCCAGGTCAGCTGTTCGGCAAGGGGGCAGCTGAATTTTCAATGTCTCTTTATCTTGGGACCTGTAATTCAGCTGGTTTATATCAGTGCTTAGCCTATGACGTTGTTTATCCACATGCAGATCGGCTGTCTCTTCCACACCTCAAAGCAAAGACTTAATAGCAGAGGCTGTACCAACTGGCCTGTTACCAAGGCTTGATTATTTTTACAAAGCTTACCATTGAATGCTTACCAGCATGTTATGAAGCATTCTCATAAATTATTCAAACACGTATAATTGGCAAAAGATACAAACAAAGTGTGGTTTGCGAGGCAGTATTTTACTTGCTAATTTGCAGAATTGGTGGTGGATCCTCTCTCTTGACAGTATTTTCCCGTGAAAAGCTAACAAGGCTAATTGCAAACAGAGGGCGAGGGGATCTCAAGGATTTTACTAGCAGGAGGAAGGCAGAAATGGCCAAGTGATGTGTGCCTGTGCACAGTGGTGGCATTTGGTACAATAGGAACTGGCAGTCCCTGGTGGCTTGGGACCAGTGGTCTGTCATTTCAGTCAAACAAAAGGACCTCTTGAGCTTGGGAAGCTGGTGAACGCTGCCAGTGCATAGGAGAGGATGGGAAAAGTAGGTTAAGGAGGCTCAATACAGAGGTACTGTGGTGGTCCCGTGTGCTGGTAGTGCATTTGATACCTGCTTTTTTGAGGATTGCTTGTACTTAGTAAAGAAAGAAGAAATTCTTCACTATGAGGGTGCTGAGGCACTGGCACAGGTTACCCAGAGAAGCTGTGGCTGCCCCATCCCTGGCAGTGTTCAAGGCCCAGTTGGATGGGGCTTTGAGTAACCTGGTCCAGTGGAAGGTGTCCCTGCCCATAGCAGGGGAGTTGGAACTGGATGACCTTTAAGGTCCCTTCAAACCCAAACCATCCTATAGTTCTGTGCCTGTCCCTTAGCTCCCATGGAGGATGCAGCAGCCCTGGCCAGGCAGTGCGCAGTTATCTCCAGTGTCTGTGCGCCATGCCATGCCTTGTAACAAAACAGCATGGAGATGAAACAGAGAAAGCTTTCACATGTGCTGTGGTTTTAGCTGATTAAAAAGAGCAAGGCTGGAAGGGGGTGGGGAATATTGCTGTTTGTCTCATCTCTCCTCCCTCCGGCTATTTCTTTCTGTAACTGCGATTTAAAAAGTATGTTCAGATGTAAAATAGATTTAAGGATTAATGTTAAGAAGAGTGGTATTTTTTTTCCTGAGGTAATTTATTTCATTTTCAGTTGGTTTGTATGCTGTCAGGAACATGAAAATTAATATTTAGAGTTCAAAGCAAATAGGAATTATCCTTTCAAATTAGAGATTTTAAATCTTTCTAAAGTTAAAAGAAGAAAGAGCTTTGCTCAGTAGCTCCTTTACCAATAGCTGAGGAGGACAGGACACAAAAGTTTAGGGTTGGTGTGAGTGGGAAAATCACATATTTACCAGATTTTGGTTTAATTTGTTTTTTCCTCTGAAAGCGTTGGCTGAGCTGTCACGGCAGATTACAGGAAGTTTTATTTTGCTCAGATTTTTTTATTATGCTTTTTTTTTTTGCATGGGGGGGGAGGGAGGGTGTTGCCTTTTCTTATTATTATTTCAAATATCTTTTTTTTTATTTGAGCTGTCACGTTTCCAGACTTATTGTCTTTATTGTTCTTGCCCATTCCTAACATGGGGTGACTTGAATCATTTGTCTCGTCTTTCCTTCCTGCCTTTGTGTAGGCTTCTTGGCCGTACAGCAGGGAACTGAGCACTTTTTCTTCGTCCCTCCCCTCTCCCTCCAACTGATTTATTTTTCAGATGTCGGACACTCTCAGGATCACCCAGACCAAAGAACTTTAAGAAGGTTCATTTTATCAAGAACATGCGGCAGCACGATACCAGAAACGGCAGGTACTGTGCATGCAAAGGCTGCTTCTGCAAAGGCAAAGGGGTGTGAGGGGAAGGGCAGGGTCAGCATCCCTGTGCAAGAGCAGTGTGCCAATGCCACTTGCCACATACATAGTAATGGCCTTTAAAATAGCCTGTGAAGGTGCAGGCTGCAGTGCATGCTTCCTTGAGTGAAGCACGAGTCAATGGAAGTGCTAGCCCATGCGTTTTTAAGACCTGTGTCTCCTTAATACAAACAAGCTGTATAAAAGGAAAATCTGTGTTGCTGTTGGAGTAAACTAGGCATAATCTGGTTGCATTTCTTCAAGGGTAGTGCAAAGTGTGAGAGGGACACATGGCCAAACCTGCTGGGTCAAGTTTAGCAATGGCTGAATGATACTTCAACATGTATCAGTTGGGTACAAAGTGCTGGTTGGTAAGCACACAGGTAGGGATGATTGTGGCAAGGTGAGGAATGGGATCCATGTCTTCAAGGCGGGCAGAGTGGCTGCCATTGGGTGTGTGAGGGGTGCAGCCTGAGCTGGGATGTGCACTGCTGCCATAGGCACCATCTGACCTGACAGTCAGACCTGACGTCTATGGCCAGACAGAGCTTCCCTTACAGCAGAGGCATGGCGCCTGTTGTGATGTTCCCATCAGCAAAATAGGTTCTTTATTGCAGTAGCATCCAGCTCAGAAGTGAAACTAGCTCCTCCCTGCTTATAAAGAAGACAGCTGCCCTCTCTGGTGTTTTTCCCTGTGTGCCTCATGATTTCATTCTTGCCCTCCCAAACATGAAAGGTTTGAAATAGGTTATCTGAAGAGGTTGCTTAGAGACCACGTGTAGTCCCACTGAGAGCTGACCCTTGCATATGCCTGTTCTTATAAAACTGCAGTGGGTGAGAACAGCGTACATTCCTGTGGACTGATTTGTGCCTATGGTTTCCATCAAATGTGGAACCAGGTCAATAGAAATTCTGACATCACATTGAACCACAGGTTTTATGAGTTGAATTCTGGTAGGTGTTACTTGGCTCGAGCAAAATTTTCCTCATGTTTATTCTCATACAGACAATTAAATGCAGTGAAAGGTAGTAATCAACAGAAATACTGTGGCTCCAAAGGTGGCTCTGAGGATGGCAGCTTTTTAGAAACAGCTTTTGTAGCAAACAAACACATGAAGAGCTGTTGACTTGACTACTGTCTAGCTGGCAGCTGATCATTGTCTTTACAATAAATACATGTGGAATCAAACACTGAAAAACAGACCTCTAATTTTAGTCTGGTTTATGCATAACAGATGTGTGCTCTGGGAATTTCTTATGGCAAAAAATACTTATTCATAAGGTATTATGCAAATTCCACAGTTAACGAGTGCTTTCTGAGATGCGTAGATAAAATACATGCATAAATTTGATAGGACTATCACCTGTGAAAAAATGAATAAATATTTGATTTGTAAACTGTTTTCTCCATATTTTGAGAAAAAATATTTGTAGGATATTTGCAGCATTTTATCTTAATTCATAGATCGTTTGCTGAGAAAATAGTGAGTAAGCTTCTGTTATTCTGCTGGCTTATCTTCATCAGCACAGTTTTGCAGAACATTTCCATAATCATAATAAAGATCTCTTTATCTGGACCACAGACACAGTAAGAATAAGGTACACAGTTCTGAAAATGCTTTTTGTCCTACGGACAAAGAACCACAGCAATATTAGCTAAAAATAAAATGCAAAGTCAACGCTTTGTGTTGCCTGTGTGGCCAGCTCAGTCTAGCAGTAAGTAATCTGAGCTCATACCCGTTTTTTCTGAGGGGTCTGGGTTCTGTTGTAGACATTCAAATTAGTGGGAAAATAACAGGCATTGGATCCACTTCATGTGTTCATTGTAAAATCAACAGTTTCTGAGTATGTTAAGACCTTTAAAGTTGGTGTCCTCCCCCGTTCCCTGTGACAAAGAGGGACGTAGTTATTGCAATGGATAGAAAACCCTCCTAGGGCTCCTTCCCATGCCCAGGCCTTCATCCCAGGTGGCTCATGCATGGTCATGCAGGATGCGGCTACTGAACCAGACTGGAGTTGGGTTCTCTGTGAAACCTCTGACCCTTCTGTTGCAGCATGTTAGATTTTTACTTAACTTGAGGAACCAGCTTTGAAACCATCTATACAGAACATATTTCTGAGTGGTGAATTTGATAGCTGGGCATTAAAATGGCTAGTGCTTTCAGTAATTGTTTCACTGGCTTGTGACTATGAGTGTCACAGCAAACTGCAGTGTGGTAGGTAGCTCAGGGCTCCCCCCTCAGCTGGCTGCCCTTATTTGTGGCTCTCAGCTTGCAAAGTGACATGTCCTTGTCCTGTGGCACTGAATGCTTTTGCTCTCTCAGCCCTGGGAATGGTACATGGGGAGCAGTGATGCTCTGGGTCCAGCCTTTGGTGGTCCAATGGCAAGGTCGGACTGGCTGTGGTTAAAATAGCAGCCTTCCAGTATCTGAAGGGGGGCTATGGGCATGCTGGGGATGGACTATTCATTAGGGACTGTAGAGACAGGACAAGGGGTAACAGGTTAAAACTTAAACAGGGGAAGTTTGGATATAAGGAAGAAATTCTTTACTGAGAGGGTGGTGAGGCACTGGAATGGGCTGCCCAGGGAGGTTGTGAGTGCTCCATCCCTGGCAGTGTTCAAGGCCAGGTTGGATGAAGCCTTGTGTGGGATGGTTTAGTGTGAGGTGTCCCTGCCCATGGCAGGGGGGTTGGAACTAGATGATCTTGAGGTCCTTTCCAACCCTAACTATTCTGTGATTCTATGATTCTAAAATAAGAGTTCAGCTATTTAGCACAGAGAAAAAACACCTATACACAGACCACATCTTATCAGCTAGTCCTTGTAAAGCTTCCTGTTGACGGTTCTGTGCACTGGTTAAACCGGTTTCTTCGGATTTTTAGGATGTGGCTAAGTAAAGGAGCTGGAAAATTCTGTTTCCCAGACTGTGTTATCAAAAAGCAGTCTTGTCAAATAGCACAGAATAAATTTTCGCATTACAAGACAAAATAAAGTCAACCCTAACATACAAATGAGCACAGATATCCACCAGTGTGTCGTTTCACCCACATTACTCAGCTGGTTTGTTGGTGGCATCTTCCGTAAGCTGTGAAGCAGATTTCCTGTCCAGCAGAAACAGGCCACCAAAACAGCAACCTGAGCCAGCTGAACAAACAATACCTGGTGAGAACGAGACAAGATTTCTAGAGTCACCGTGTATAGCAGATAAAAAAGCAGTAAAACAGTGCCCCTCTCTCACCCCCATATTATTGCTTTCTCAATTTTTTTGTTAGTATACAGATCTAAGCCAAGGCCAAACAGCATCTGTAGGCTATGAAAGGTCTCTTTTAATGCTCCTCAATTGTGGAAATGCACATGTGCACTCTAAGAAGCTGACTATTTGCAGCATCCTCACAGTTCATAATTACTTTCAGACACCTTCCAATAGCCTCATCTTGAACCTGGGAGACTCCAAAATGATAGCTGCTACCAGACAGCATCCATGGTTTGTGTGTTCACCATTGCATGCAGGGTAGCAAAGCCCTTGTAGTCAAACATCATCTATCAGGTATAAGAAAAGAGGCTATGGTATTTTACAGGTAAATGGTACATACCATGTGTATCCCATTGCCTGATCTCAACCTTTTGGTGAAGCACAATCAAACCTAGACGGATACTAAAGAAAGACATTCTTCTTCTTCACATCAAGTGGATTACTGATTCTGTCAAGAGCCTAGTGCTCACTAGGGTTTTATAGTTTCATAGCATACACCTCCTTAAAGAAATTGGAAGATTAGCTTTTACAGTCTCAGAAGTTGGACATTGTCAGAGCTCTCTTGTAAACTAATGGTTGCTCTGAACCATAGTAATTAGTACAACTTCTTGGTGAAATGTGAGAATTAGGGGATGAAAACCTTTTCATTAAACATGTCTGTGTGGCACAATGGCAGTCAGGGCACGTAAACCCTCTCTGGCTCAAGCTGCTTCTGATGTCTTATTCAGAGCTACGCAAGACTGTCAATGCCCTTTGTTGAAGAGCTGAAATCCAGGAAAATGCTTTTCTCCCATGAAAAATGATTCAATTTTCCTGAACAGCAATGGGCTTCCACCACACCTTCCCCAAAGCAGACTTTTTGACAAGTTTCTGGACTTTCTGCCCCAGCAAACTATTGCAGGCCCTCAGGATTTGTTTTCTGTGTATATCATCAGACCGCTAAATAAAAATACTGTTTTATCCTTCAGTGATGAGCTTCTGACCACTGCCTTCCCTGCTTCTCCTCCAGTCCAGCTCCTAAGGCTGTTTTGCGCCAGCCCCCTCCATCAGCCATGCAGATGAAGTTTTGCGTCATCCTGGCAGTGGAGGCCATGGGCATCTCTCCTGCTCTGCCTGGGAGATCTGTATGTAAAGAGAATCCCAGTTTATGGAAAGAAAGTGATACTCGGGTCCCAAGGGAAAGAAGTCTGAAAAACAATAGAGGCTGGACTAGTGCTTCTTACTTCCTTTCTGGTCTGATTTCTTCTGATACAGCAAGTCTTCTATGGTAACTTCCCACTGCTGTGTCTGCTTCTTGACATGGAAGCAGAGTATTCTCTTTAAGTATTAGGAGTTGGGTTTTTTTTTAGGGAGTTGCAGGGCATTGGCGGAAGAGCCGTATTTCCAGAAGGAGCCAGAGGGAGTGGGGGAAATGCTCTTAGTGGGTACCGTGGTTTTCCAAATTCAAAGATACTTTCTGATGTCAGCCTCGAAGCCTGTGCCAAGTTTCATACATCAGCAAACAAGGCTTCCAGGGAACAAGCAAGCTGTTGTGAATAGTCAGCCATTCAGCAATAAACAGTGGCAAGCACGAAATCAATCACATGCCAGGTTTTTTTTGCTTGTGGATTGCCTTTCTCGAATGTTAGAGATTATTTCCCCCCTCCACTCTGTAACTTACTGCTGCACCAGGAGACCCTCTTACAGGGTATGAGATATTTACCGTAGGTAAGAAGTGTTATAGCGTTCAGACAAACAATGAAATCATACTTCTGCTGTGGCAGGAGATCTTCTGATGCTGTATGCGTGTTTATTATTAGAACCCCTTCATTTATTAAAGGGTAAATACCCCTTTGCTTTCAGACATGCTTTCAAGGAAGAAAATAGGATTGCTGTAATGGAATGATCCAGGAGGAAGAAAATTGATCATTCTGCGTTTTTCCAAGCATTAGATGCAGCAGCTCTCTTGGGGTTCTAAATCTTTTCCAAGAACGATGACTAAGCTGGTCCCTTAAGGAAACAGTGTTTTAATTACAGCATAACTGGTACAAGATTTATGGGTGCATATGGTGGTTTTCAGTCAGTAAAGAACAAAATAGCTTGCTAGGGTTTGTTGTCTAGCTCTGACCAGTGTAGGACAAAGGATGAAGAATTGAGCTGAAACCCTTACAGACAGATCTGTGGCACACAATGTCGTGAAATCAATGCTGGAGAGCAGAGCACAGAGCTGCAATAGCCCTGACAACCAACTTAACAGTATGTTCTAGCATTTGGACCACAAGTGGAGATTTTTAGAAACATAAAATATCAGTAAATTGTAACACCAATCACATTAGAAGATGGCACAAATGGCCATCACTGTGTCTTAGAGGAATTTGAGGTGATGCAGCCTGTTGTCCGACTTTAGAAGGAAAAAGGGCTTTCTCAGTGTACATTGTACAAATGTAGAGGTGTTGGTGTCCTGAAGGGAATAAGGAAAGAGGCTATATTTATAAACAATCAGTTATTTATTGGCATTCTTTATCTTAAATCTTAATTAAGCTTCTTTTAGCTTCTTGACAATCTGCATCTGCCCAAAGTATAATAATATAGCTATTGGCAGTCCATGCAGTTCCGTGGAAGGTGGTTCTTGACTCAGGTGGTTTTGATGTTGTTTAGTGATACATCAGAGCTTGAAGGCTAAAGGCAGTGATGTGGCTGCAAGACAGATAGGTTGCTCTAAGGTATTTGATTTAATACTATACAGTGACTTTGCAGCTGATGCAGAGATTTGGAGACTGATTAAAATACAAGGTGTTTGTTGGAACAGTGGCCTGGATTCTGAGATAATCTCTGTGCAGGCAGATAATGTATGATTTCGTGTAGCCAAATCTTGAACTACTTGCCTATAAGGAATGAAGACATGTCATGCTTACAGGAGGAAGGATTCAGCACTTGCAGTTAGTGGCTGAGATAGATGTGGCACTGGAGGAGAAGGGGCAAGGAGCTGTTGGATCAGTCATGCATCATAACCAAGAGGGCTAATGTGATTATTGAGCACAGGCGTTTGCGGGTCATCAGGGCTAGGTATTGATCTTAAGGTAAGACTGAGAGGTACAGTGTTCATATCTGCCATCTGTGCAACTGCTGAGGCTAGTGATGCTGCCCAGAGACCAAGAAGGGTGATGGGGAAAAGCTGGAGAAGACTCATGGAGGAACCTAGAAAACAGTGAAAGGATCTGAAAGCTTATAATAATAGCAGTCTTTGACTTCAGCCATGAATAAGGCTATTTCAGGAACAGGAAGCTGAAAATCAAGGGTGTCCTTTGGTTTAGCAGAGACAAGTCACGACCAGCACATGGAAATTCACTTCCAGTAAAAGCAAACTCCAAGTCAACCACAGAGTGGTGGTATGTATCACCTGAGTTGCTGTATTTGTTTAGTTTCAGCTATAGTGGTGAGCTGTGAGAGTGACTCCTTGCTTCTCTGGGTGGACTCTTGTCACTAGGACTCCTTTCACTAGAAAAACATCTATCCTAGGTTCTAAGTAATGTATTCAAGATAGTCTTTCCAGAAAGCTTGTAGAGGGGATGGGACTGCACTGCTCATTCACTGTGTAAGGTATGGCACAGGCTGCAGCACTTCTGTAAAGACTCAGTAGCATAATACCCTTGCACTTGTAAGATAAAAAAGAGGGAGAAATTATTTGTCGTGAAAGCTTTATGATTATGAATTAGTCAATGGTAACATCTGTTGCTTTGCTTATTGTGGTGGGATATTTTTTAATTTTAGCCTTTGATTTCTTTTATTTTCTTTTATATTTTAGAATAGTCCTTATCAGCAGCAGAAGATCCTTCTGTAGCATATTTTCAGTGCTGCCATATCGAGACTGTACCCAAGTCGGGTATGTATATTTATACGTGTACTACATAGTCTTTCTGAGCCTGCATGTAGACCTGATAATGGACGTGTACTACATAGTCTTTCTGAGCCTGCATGTAGACCTGATAATGGACAACAGCATGATGGAGGCTATTGCTTTTACGTATCTGCTCTGAGTAGAGATAAATGCAGTTAGATATATTTGCCTTGTGGAACATTACCAGGTTAAAACTACAGCTCTCAGTCCCCAGTTTATTTATATGTGTTGTGGTGTCTTTGATTATGAAACTGGAAGAAACTACTCTGAAATAAATGTTCTTGAAAAATGCCCTGTTTTTATTGTGTCTTCTGACTTCACTCGTCTTTGACAAAACAAGTGCTCTAGACAGCACATTTTTTATAAGCAGTCTTAGATTTCTTATTCTCCTATGCAGATGTGGTGCTGTGGTATCTAGATTTATGGAACTACAGAGAAATACTTGGATTTGAACATAATACCTTTTTGTTGTACATTTGGCCATTGGTCAGATCGTTCAGTCATTGAAAACAGGTTGTTTTGGCCATAATACCATAGAGGTTCTTTTGGCTGAATTACCACGCAGGTTCTTAGCTGGTGTAGGCAACACCCATGGAGCTGCCTTGTAACCCTCAACTAGACCTCTGATAGAAAGACTGTTCATATTGAAGACTGAGAAGACTTTTTGCTCTTCCATTGAAACTGCAGAAGTAGAAGAAACTGGATTTAGCTGGGAGACATTGCCTGGCAGGCTCTGTGGCACAGCTTCTTGGGTGCCTTCAGAGACACAGTGCAAGGTTGGGAAGGGCAGTGCTTGTCTGTGGCAGCTCTGTGCCCCTGGGGCAGAGGAGTAAAGCCTGGCCACCACAGCCACTCAATGGACAGCTGAGGGTTAGCTGTAGTGGGATTGGCTCAGCACCTGCAGGGCACAGAATTTGGGGGAAATACTCAGTTGATACACTGAGGTGGGTTTGAAAGACCCATAAATCATCTAGATTCAAATTCATCAAGTGCATAAAGGGTGAATTCGGCTTCGCACTTATTAGCAGCTCTGTTTAAGTCTGGAGAATTGTTTGCCACAAGCTGCTTGTGCATCACTAATTCACAACAAAGGGAGATTATTTTTAATGCAGAATTGAAAGGAGACACCTTTGTAGGAGAGTCGACTTGCTCTTCTGTCTCTTAAAGTAAATTTTTTCTCTTAATTAAACTGTGATGACTCATCAGGCGAATTCTTGACAGACTGGCGGCTTTGTTCTCTCTTTTTGGGTATATTGTCGTTCATTTATGGTCATTGCCCGGTGGAAATTGTCTCTATTGAAAAGTGAATGTATTTTGAAATGCTGATGACTAGTTACACCTTCTGAATTGCAGCAGTAACAAAGCCAGCTGCAATCCTAAATGTTATTTCAGCATATCATATCTTATACCATGCTCTTGCAGCAAGGCGGCATGGGCCGAGAAGGTACCAGTACAAAACAATCCAGCCCTGTTCCCTTTGCTAAAAACCCTGCAAGATTAAAAAAAATGCCCTTTGTCTTTCTTCCAGAGCATCAGAGGAAGAGAGAAACAACTCAGTGGCACCTCCTTCTAGGAACAGCTGGTGCAAAGAACAGATGAGGCAGTATAGCATAAACTGTAGGCACTCTGTTCAGGCTGCACAGTGCTTGCTCACTTCATTGCACATTTTGGATGTGTAGTAGGAATGGGGAGAGACACTGGTACCCTTTTGAAGTTCTGTAGTGACAGCATCCTGTGGCCTTTGCTTTCTCTGACCCTCTGGATTGCTCATGTCTGTCCCTGGGCAAGATGTCTGAACTGGTTTTTGTTCTGCAAGCATTACTGAATGGTTATCAGTGCAGGGAGCCATGGGCACATCTGCAGTGAGATGGGGATGAGCCCTGGCAGGAGCAGGAGAGCAGGGTGGATGTGCATTCAGGGGGGACTGTTCCATGTGAGAGGAGCACATGGTGGAGCTGCTGCTGCTTCTCCACCTCTGCTCTGACTCATGGGCATTGAGGCCAGCAAGAAGATGTACAAGCACGGCTGTGTTTTGAGGAGGCTGCCAGTCCCCGTTACATTGTAGGCAGCACAGAAGAGCCGTGCTGTATCGATGCTGGCAGCTAAGCTGCACTAACAGATTCATTTTAAAAACCTGTCTGAAAGGCAGTTCCTGCTGTCACAGCTGAACTCTGTACTTGGCTGGGGTGCATGAGGCAGCATCACCCCCTACTAACAATGTGCAAGCAATGTACTCCAGGCTGCAGCCCTTGCTTGCCCACCCTCCATGCTGAGGTCAGGCTACAACAGCAAACTTCCCAAACCCCCAAGCTGTGTTTTTAAGTGGTTGTACAAGTACAAATGGAGGTCTGGGGGATGAGGGGAGGAGAGCCGTGAGAGTACGTGAGTGGATGAGGTTTGAGCTGTCCCCTGGAAAATGTTTCCCAAATCCCCCTCCCAGGCAGCCTCACCAGAGTGCGGCTGGCAGCGCGCTGTTGAAGGGAAACATACTCCAGAGTGATAGGTTTTTCTGTTGTGATTTCAAAAGGCCAATTTGGTGGTGCTTGCTAGGGCTGAGAATGAAGGACACCGTGTACCAGGGGAATTACTTTCTCCAGTTTTCTTCGTTATGCTGAAGAGAAATGGAAAGCACAAAGCTGCGGGTGATGTGGTGGGGAGGAAAAAAGTCATGAGCAGAAGTAATCACTAAAACTTTCTGTCCTTGAAATGTTGTCTGTACCTTGTATCTGATGGAAACTTAGTGCTTTGGCTTATAGCGCTTTTGTGTAAGGGGAAAATTAAAACTGAATTGACATAGGCTTTGAGATGCCTTATCTCCTGCTGGAGCCACTGAGAGGCAGGTACTTTTGTAGATCTGGGTTATAAATGCTCTCTAGGTCTGGCTGCGTTAAGATTGCTGGCGTCTTTGCTGGTGGTGTGAAGACAGGCACAGCTTCATCTGTTTCCATGGCCAAGAGGAGGGTAATGGACAGGACCAGAGCATGTTTTTCTTCCGCCATCTAGACCAGCAGAGCAGCTGTGAGGGCAGACACAGCCACATGAAAGCAATGTAAGGAAGGCTATACTGCAAGTCAGGAGCTGAAAGAGGCACTAAGCATCTTGCCTGCTGGCTTCCCTTGGCCCCCAACTTCCTGCAGTGTTCCAGCCCAAAGTCATTGGCCCCTACAGAGGATGTAGTTAGATGGGTTTTTAGTTCTGTTGTGTTGTTAGGTTTTTCATTTGGTACACATCGTTACGGTTCAGAATTAAAACCCATGTTTTTGAAAAGGGACTTTTTAGGCCTGTTTTTGTTAATTCACATATTAAAATTATACCTATTCTGATGACATTTTAGTTTGTGGTATTGGAAAAATCTTTTAAGAGCTTCCAGTCCTGCCCAGAAGATGAATCTAGAGGACCTGGGGGAGGAGGAAAGCTGGTGGTGTCATGCCACTGGGCTCACAGTGACTGAGTGCCACTGGGGCTGAAGGTGATGAGCAACAGGACAGAAAATCCAGAGCATCAGATAGTGCATGTTCTTATGAAACTGGCCAGTTCACCTCATCTTTTATTCTTTGTGTCACTGAATTCATTAAGTGGTTAGAAGCTTACCTGGAGCAGAAATAGTGCTGAATATTGCTGTCTTGACAAGAATGTAGGTATTCATCTGACTAAACTTGCCTCCAGTTAAGGGAAATAATGCAGTATGAGTAATTAAATGGATTGAGGCCCAGGAAATGGGCCATTTTTCTGAATTAAAGCAGCAAGTTGTTAGATAAAAAAGAATTTGTGTCCTTCTCAGAAATGCTACAAACCAGCTTCATCCAGTTTCCAAAGATAAATCACTGCTGAATTTAACTTTGAACTTAACTAAGTGCTGGCCAGGACATTAAAGAATTCAGTGATGCTGAGAGCAAGAAATTTTCAATACCATCACTCCAAATAACATGTAGCTACAACAATCAATGAGTTTGATTGTTGTTCGACACCAGATATTCCCAGCGGGCTTCATTATTATCTAAACTCTGATGTCTTTGTTCATCTTCAGTATTTGAACTGGGTAAGAAAGTCATATGCAAAATGTGGCAAGAAGAAGCATTTAGGTAAGGTTGTCGCGCATGCTGTACCCCTGCCATCAGTTATATGGCAAGTCAGGTAACAAACATTTTAGTGAGTGTGGAAAACGGGAATATTTACAGGAGAAATCTAAATGGCCGTAGGGGTGGTAGCAGTAATCACACAGCAAAGCAGAATACTCTGTTAGGTCCTTAGATTTGTTATTAGTTCCTTGCTATTCTTCCCCAGTGGAATTTTTGTATGTGAGGCAGTTTTGATTAAGTCATTAATCTCAAGTGCTTTTCCTGAGCTTTTATCATTCCATAGGCCTGGGGAAGAATAACTATCTGGGTTTAGCTGATAATAGGTAAACTGAAATATCCCTGCTTTTCTTTACCATTGCCCATTTTCCCTGCTTCTCCTAAATTGAACAAGGAAACAAGTGCATATTGGCTTTACAGAAGGGGATATAAATCTATTTTTTTCCTTTTTTTCCCCCAACAAGGCACTTCAAAAGTAATCATCTCATGTATGAATTTTATAGAGCCACCATTGCTCATTTTTGTGCGTTGCCCTGTTCCCTTAGATTGAAATGAAGCAACGAGTCTCCAAAACCTGATAGGTTTAAATTTTGAACTTTTACTCTGCATTGGGCAAAACGTCAGGTCAGGAGCTGACATGCTGACAACTGAATATGTTTGGAGAGAGAAAAATGATACTGGCCCATTAAAAACATCTTTCCAGGGTTTTTTCCTCCTCCTCTCCCTATAAATTGCCACTGGAGTTGTTGTTCTAGCAGTACTAATGGCATATTTACAGGAAAAATCTAAATGGCCGTAGGGGTTGTAGCAGTAAGCTCACAGCAAAGCAGAATATCCTGCAAAGTCCTTAGATTTGTTACCAAATTCCTTGCTATTCTTCCCCAGTGGAATTTTTATATCATTAGGATCTGATAGCCCTTGGTCAATTAAAGCAGGCAGTCTTAGGCAGCAGGAGACCCACTGCTGGACTGGCTGGCAGCATGTCTTTTCCAAAGCTGTCATTGTCCTTGTGCCTACAGAGACAATAAGTGGAAATTGTTTATAGTCATGGATAAGAACAGTATCTTTTCTTGATGTCTCATGAACTACTTTTGCTTTTAGAATAAACCTTAACAGTCAGGAATAGCTAAGCATAAAATACAGACACAAAAGGTTTACATCTCTATCAGATTCCATCTTGCAATAAGCAGAAGGCTTTTTCATGTACCTTAAAATCTATTTAATACCTAATGGACTCCTAAATTATTCACAGGTTAAAGTGTTCAACTGTTGCTGTCATTTAAAGAGCAAGTACCCAGCAGGAGTCTTGCATAGGGCTTTGGTGATCGTGTCAAAGTGTAACGTTTGATTCATTAAAGAAATGCTATACTTCCAAAGGTAATAGCATCCAGTTTCTGTTCTGTTAATCCTGGCCTGGCTAATAAAAGGCACAGTGAGATTTCCTGTTTTGATTCTTATCTCCCTGCTCAGTAATGCGTTTCACCATCCCACAACAGATTTAGGATCCCAAGTCGCCTGGTACTGTTGCAATAAAATCTATGAACTCTAAGGGAGAAACCTCTTTTTTTCTGCAGTCCTGGATAACTGAAACAATATGCTTATTTTTGAGTGTAATTTATAACTCTGCTCAGCTTTCTGGAAATGGTATGCACGGGTAGAATATCTAGAGCTTGGTGTAAATCAAGGTAACTCCCCAAACTTTGTCAGAAACTGGGATCTGGTTTTTTGCCTTCTAAGGAAACATCATCGCTGATCTTCTAAGTTCCTCAAGCTTTCCCTGCTCAAATGAAGTTAAGGTGGTAGGATTAAGTTCTCATGATTTAGTTTTGCTTTTTGGTGTCTGCTTGAATCCGTTGAAAACTTTGTTAAAAAGCAAAACTTTTGGAAAATGAAACAGGAAAATCAAAAATGAGGAGGAGGAAACTTTCCATCATTTAAAAGCGTCTTTTGGCAAGGACCATATTTCCTACTCTGCATTTTGAAAGCACCTTTTACTACTGGATATTGGTTTGTGCACTTCCTCAGTCCCATCGGTAACCTAATAAACACAGTGAAACCTTGATCTTTTTGTATGAATTGCCTATCCTCCATATGCTTCTGGCTCATGGGGCCCACTGGCTCTGGTGCCATGCCATGTGTCCTGAAGGACAACTGGGTGGCAGTGGTTGGCAGCACTGGTACCCAAACAACCGTCCTGACTGTTCCAAGGTACAACTTATCCACTTGGAGAGGGCAAAGTGGAGGCATCCCCCCGGTCTTTCCTAGTTGCTCTTGGGATTTTGGGGATGTGGGAAGGAAGCAGCAGTGCTGGGGCTCCCCTAGCTGCAGGGTGGCAGCCCTCGAGCTTGGTCTCCCAGCAAGAGTTTTGCTGAGGCATTCCTGAGCTTTTGTCTGTAATAGAAGGAAGGGAAAAAAGATCAAGGCTTGTCCTGCAAAAACTTGACTAGCTTGGTGTTGATCTAGTGACAGGGAACTCAGAAAGGATACAGTAAAGTCACCTAGTAATCTCTTACTAGGTGTTCACTGAGATCATTTACCAGTGAGAGAAGGATGTGTAAAAGCTAGAATGAGCCTTTCCATTTATACACCAGTGAGAAACTGCACATTGTTTAATACTGATTTTCCTCAGGAGAAGGAGTTTAATTCTCTGGTTTATGGACAGGTTTCTCTCCAAACTGTAATATCTTATTACTCTGTTTTACAACACAAGCAATCAAATACTAGCTTCAAATACAGAGCATATGTAGAGGAGGGGAAGACCTTAAGCAGCCCTTGCAAAACACCTGGGATGAGGGAGAATGACTGCAGTGTTGTTTCACAAGGCCCTGAAACATCAGAAAGATGGGAAAATGGAGGCATTAATGTCCATCGATCTTCAGCTAATGCCCAGGAATTATTCCCATGTGTGCTCACATGTGCCAGCTCACCCTGCTCCCAGAGCAGTGATTCAGTCCCAGGAGATGCTCTTTTTGCTTTTTGCAGCTCTG
Source organism: Lathamus discolor (assembly GCF_037157495.1). NCBI lineage: Eukaryota > Metazoa > Chordata > Aves > Psittaciformes > Psittacidae > Lathamus > Lathamus discolor. Next base: position 111,892,498 of record NC_088885.1, read on the forward strand.
CTGTGCTGACTCTTCAAAGGGTGCTGGATTTCCATTTGATGAATTACAGAGTTGTCTGTCCTTGCCTGCTAATTGCATGGGGAAATTTCTCTGTGACTTGCTGCCAAAGTCGTAATGGCATCACTTCTTATTCTGTGTCCGTAAGGGTTTGAGTGGAAGGAAACGAAATTGTTGTGTTATTATTTCAGTTAATTTAGATAATTTGTTTTCATTTTGGGGCTTGGGGGTGTCCTCAGGTTGTGTGTTTGTTTTGTAGATGAAACCTGCTGAAATGGCCACCGTGTGACATTTCTCTCTATGAGAAATAGTTCCTTTAAGCATGTTGCACACAAGAGCGGAGAGGCTAATCCTGTGCCTGTGACAGAGGGTTATTTTTGTGTAATTATTTGTCCAGCTCCTCAGTAACGTGGTATCAGGAAACAGGAACGATAATGTGACACTGTGCTAAGTGAACCCCAATCAAAGAACTAAGATGACTTTGTTGGGATTAGAAACTTGATACAGTCTTTTCCTTTGTCACAGGAATATGTTTTCCAGGAGATAGAGGGGTTGGATTTTTCCAGCAGTGAGGTACATGATTTATTGGGGACTCGTCAATTGCTATGTTTCGAAGAAATAAAGTGAGTGACAGGTTGGAAAAGAAAGGCAAGGAACAGGATGTGCAGAGACACACTGTGAGACAGCCCGTCCCTGCAGCTGGGTGAAGAGCCTGCAGGGCTTCTCCCTGCCTCAGTGTCAGCATGTCTTCCACACAGATTTTTAAACACATACTTGGATCTCGACGGAAATCAGCCAGGAAAATATTGCGAGAGAAATACTTTGGAGTTGTATATGGCTGTCACTCGCAGAGCACGGGTTTGCTCAAAGTCTTTCTTGCCTTCACTCCCATTCTGATCTTGAGGCTAAAGCAGGGGATACAACTTTGTGGTCTTGGTCATATCATTTACTTCCAAGACTAAGGTGCCAAGTGGGTCAGTCCTCAAGTAGATCCCCAAGTTTCCATCCCAGGCAATGGAGTGCCGGGTTTCTTCCGTTGGCAGGTCACAGGGCTTTGGACACCGTCCTGCACTCAGAGGAGCAGGAGTCCCTCCCGGAGGCTTTCATGGACAATTACCTCTCTCCAGCAGGGCAGGGGGATGTGGGTATATACGCTGGGAGCATCCGTCTGCTAGATACGTGGCAGGCAAGTGTTCAGTCTCAATTGCTGGATCTCACCTGAAGTGTGTATGACTTCACTTGCCTCCCAATGCCAGGTTTTATCAGAGGCACCCAGAAATGGGGAACACTGATCTGCGCCGTAGGTGGGGTAAGAGATGCAGCCTCGAACAAAGCGGGGGTTTTCTCCATAATGTATGTAATGTAACAAGTGCTTCTGGTAGGAAAAGGTGTCTGGTCTGTGCTTTGCATGGGCATGTTTGGATTAATGCTGCTACCTCATTTCAGCATTGGGTGGTGGAAGGTGAACAAGGCATCTGTATTAAGAGCTGTTTCTGCTCTGGTTTCTGTTTCCCAGGGATATGAAGCTGGATGGTGGACGCCAGTGCCATTCTACTGGAGTGTGTCTGAAAGAGATAATTGGTCTTGAAGGTGTGGAGCTCGGAGCAGACGGGAAGGTGGGGGTGCTTCTGTTCCTGCTCCATTAGAGTTTATGTAATAAGGGTGAAAATAGCTTAACTAATAACGGGCACAAATATAAACCTAGGTTATAACATGCAGTGTAACACAGTAGTTAAAGCACAGCATGTGCAAACTGCAAATAAGCTTAGCAGAAATTCAGGATGACTGCCCAAGATGTCAATGTGAACAGCTCTGTCTCCTTGAAGAAATTTGCCTCTGGCAATGTCTGAGTCTGTAAAGCATTGCTGAGTTGTGCAGCCTTCCCCTGGATCTAGCAGGAGGTATCAGTGCAGAGTATATTGTCAGGGGCTTGAACATAATTTCTGCTGAGAGTTGTAAGCTGTAATTTTGTTTGCTCTCAATTTTATTTAATAAAATAACTTTAGCTTAACAGTGTGTTTTCCCGCAGAGCAGGAAGACAGTAGTACAAATGTGATGAGTATTTACAAATCCAGGAGTTCATTCACTTGAATAGAATAAGCAATTATGAATCTTCAAGGAAAATGACCCATTTTAAACAACTCATACTTGAAAACAGTTTTTGCTGAAAGCCTGATTTACTTTTTATAGTTCAGTTTACCCAGTCTGCTGTCATACGTGGATTTAGAGACCCTCGGTCAATGCTGCTGCACATGGTGCTCTCACCTAAGCAGGTGTCAGGCCAGACCACAGGCTGTAAATTCCTGAGGACAATCTGCCTGCTTGTAAATGAATGAAAGCTCACATGTTTTATTTGATACCTGTTCTGACTTCATCGTAAACCAGTCCAGAGCCTGAGACTCATATTTTTTCTTCAAATAATGTTATTTTTGGAGAACAAACCTACGAGAAGCAAGGCTTTGCCTATGCCTGGCCAGGGATACAGGCAGAGAAGCAGTATGCGCTAAAAATAATTTTGTCACAAGTTCTTCATTCACACTTAGTCCATGTTGAGAGGCAGTAAATGATCTCCTGCAACCATTGCTATAAACTGGAGCTCACTTACGACACCAGTAGGACTCTGCCAGGCAAAATACTGAAGGAGAAAAATACCAGAGAAAGTGATTAATTTCAGCAGCGTTCAGCTGATTTGCCTCTGGCACATCTGTGCTGAGGGACCCATATAAATGATGCTGTTTCTGTAAAGAAGCAGCTGAAATCTGCTACAGGGAAGGCCCACAGAAAACACCCAGCCAAAACCGAACCAAACAGACCTATTTTTAAATCTGACCCTTGAGAAGGATTTTGTAAATCCAATGTATTAGTGCCTGTGTGCGTGTGGTTTAGTGGAAGAACTAATGCCTTTGCAAATGCTTGCTTTTTGCATGGATAAACTGACTGCACTGAATCAAGTGTAGGTGACTGGTGTTTATTCATTTATGCCTAACTATTAAATCCAGAAAATCCTCTGCTAATTTGGCTTCCCTTGCTTCTGATAGTGATGCACCAAAAGGCATCCTGCTGTGACTGAGCTGGGCTACAAGTAACTGTCTCTTCTGACTTTCCTTTTAGACGGTTTCTTACACACAATTCCTGTTTCCCACCAATGCTCTGGGAACTCGGAGAAACACGATAGACTCCACCTCGTCCTTCTCCCAATTTCGCAATGCAAGCCATCGTAGCCTTTCTTTGGCAAGAGCTAACAGCACCCAGGGGAGCATTGATGCAGGTAACTTCTCAAGAAGCTTATTTTAATATCCTTGGGTATCCTGGTGATAGGCAGCTATTGTGGAGGATGGACATATTTAAACCTCTTCTATTTGCTTAAATTGAGCAAAATGTAGTCTCACATGTAGGGTGAAATGCAGCTCATACCCTGTTTGTTTAGCAAAGCTGGCTTACAGATGATGGAAGGTTAAGTAAACAAAACTGCTGGTTGTATTGACAGCCCTGATGACACTCAGTGTGCCTCCTCCTGTCACCAGCATTGTTTGTTCCTCCTGCATCAGGCTCATCATTACCTTCCTTTGCTATGGAAAATTTACAGTGACAACACAGTAGCTGAAAGTGTAAACCATACTTGTGACCTTTATTAGGCTGGGAAGGGCTGTGTTTACAAAGCTGGGCACAAAACATAAGCCAAAGCACTGTATGCTTAAGATATTTTGGCATGTTAAATGAAACAAATCAAAACATCTGCATAAACAGATGAAAACTTGTTGCCAGGAAGTGATTGTGATGCTTTGCATAGTTTCGCAGTTCTGTGAACCCTAATTTCACATTTAGTAGGTAATGCATAAGCTGTAGGTCCTCTATATCTGCAAATTCTATTAGTGTTGAAATACTTCGAGTTTTCAAGATTTAGGGTAACTTTCTAACTCTCAAAAATCTTCCATGAAGATCATCTTATGCATTATCTGTTAAGTCATTTGCCTCTTCCGTTAAGTCCAGAGATTTCTTGATATAATGAATTCCTTTCTTATATTTACCTTTGTTTTATAGGTAGTGACCTGGGAGACTTTGTTGAATACGACCCAAATCTTTTAGATGATCCCCAGTGGCCATGTGGCAAACATAAGCGGGTTTTAATATTTCCTTCATATATGGTGAGTGATATGCAAAATTAGGTGTAGCATAGATAAATTTTGGTAACAGTATTTTGAAGGCTGAGGTTACATTTGGCTGTATTTTAAGAAGATTATTATTATTAATCTACTAATAACAGCTGTTTGGAATGCTTTGTTCTAAATGACACTTACCAAGACATGTAAAAACAAACTCGTGGAGGTATTACAAAAGTAAATGCTAGCATTACCACTGTATTTCATAAACGCTTTAGATGAAAGGCTTGTTAGAACAATGTGTTCATTCTCTTGTGTTCAGAGGAAAATTTATACTTCCTCTAATTGGCATCTATGACAAAATAGGAGGATGCCCATTAGGGTTTTTCTGAAGTCACGAAGCTGCGTTGTGTTTTGATGCTTATCCTTCGCTCCTCGGAACAGCACTTTGGTGTCTAGTAGAGCCTTTGTTTCCCAGGTATTTATTTCACCATGGGATAGTTCTTCCTCTAATTACAGCAATTATGAGCAGAGCCTGTATGTTTTTCATTACATCCAAACCCGTAACAATACAGGCACATAACTGTTCTTTGTTCTGCCCTCTAGCTCAATGGTTTCTGTGGTGAGAGACTTCTGTAGGCTTGTTTTAATTGCACCAAGTCCGTAGACTTCAGTGTGCTATTTTGGCAGGACTGTGGCAAGATGCAGTGCTGTTGTATGTGTGCGAGCATGTATCTGTCTGAGTTACACACCCAAAGCAGTAGTAGACAGCAGGGAAAAGCATTTTTTTTTCCAAAGTGATCACCTAGTACTCTTCTCTATATACAAATAGGACAGGATTTGAAACACTGAGGTCTAAAGTGTTGTCCATGGCCTCACCCAGCTTGGAACAGAAGATGTTATTTAAGAAACTGCTAATGTATGTAAAGATACAGTCTTTGTGGGTTCTCTTCTGCCCCCCCCCCCCAACCTGATCTTTATTCAATAATAGGGTTCTTGGGTGCTACTTCTTCAAAATAAATGGATTTTAAGTGTTTCACATAGATTGAATGCTCCTCCTTGCTGGCAGGAGTGTTGTGCCTGTTGCACAGAGAGGTGGGATTGAGCTCTGAGGTTGTGTTTGTGCTAAGTTTTCAAATGGGGAGTGCAGTATGTTGTCTGCTTACTTTCAGCCAGTTGGCAAGTCGGTTTTTGGCTGCCAACTCACGAACTTTCAACCTTTTATGGCAACGACATCTGGGTGGGAAAATGTTTGTTAGGTTTTGATATGGTTATTGTCATGGACAGGGAACTGTCTTCCCTCAAAGAGAAAGACATTGTTAACCAGCATACAAAACGAACACAGCTTTAGCAGTCATGGTTGTGTTTCTAACCTTCCCTAGGCAGTGAATGTGCGCCGGGCAGTGAGTCCTGTAGGATCACCTGAGATCTTTGATTCCTTTTCAACTTGGTGTTGAGATGGATATGATTGGGTGAGTTAATATAGGGCAGCCAGGATAGCATCCTGCAGGGGAGGTTTCCACCCAGGAGTGGGTGTTCAATGCCCCTCTTTTCCATACGCTGGTTAACCACAGAATCTTGAGGCCCATATTTGTACTTCTGTTGCAAAAAGGAGCTAACTGGGAATTTCCACTACAACAGGGGTACAATTGGATACTTCAGAGGTGAAAAATGGGCTTCAAGGGCAGTTGTTAACATCATTGCTATCAACGATACATCTGAATTGACAGGGTTCTCCCAGCTCTTTAATTTTCTGTAGGGGTTAATTACTACTTACGCCTTATTTGACATTTTGGGTATTTTTTGCCTGAATTTGCCTTTCAGACGTCACTTCTTCATCACTGCCTGAGGTTTTTGCAGCACTCCCTTCTCTCTGAAGGCAGGCACTGATCTGAGAAGGGTCTGAAGGATATTAAGTGCTGTGTTTCTTTTGTTGCTGGGAATCACAGGCACGTGCCAGGAGCTCTCTTATTGAAGGATTTTGCCTGCCCCGGTTGAAGCAGCATAGCTGCAATGCCGTGCAGGAGCTGCACACCTTTGTAAGAAACCAGAGTCTGTGGTTGTTCTTCAGTGCTCTGCTGAGATTTCTCAACAGGCTGGTACTTCCTTCAGCTGAGAGAAGGGAGAAAAGGTAGTGCCAGTGTGTCCTGGGAGCTTGAAGGTTAAATAGGATTTTGCAACTCGGGCTGTGGGTAAGGAGGGCTTGTGCAATGAGCTGGTGAATATAGGGCTATATTGGCTGTGTAGGAGACTTTACTCGCATCCATCTTAGACTTTCCTGACTCAGCTGGTAATCCCCCTCCCTGCAGTTCCAATCAATGTGAACAGGAGCATAATAGGCTGTAATTTCAAGTCATTTTCTTTCCCAAATATAAAAATCAGCAATTAAAGCAAATTGCAGTCTGAGGCCAGTGAGAACCCTGTGTTTTTCCCTGACTGAGCGCAGCCGTCGAGGTAGTGACAGAGCTCTGCCCAATGACACGGAGCTGTGGGGCTGCTGTACACAGATTGAAACCAGTCCCTGGTCCTGAGCAGAATATAGCTCATAATAGTAATTGCTGCCTTTTGCAAGTGCTGGAGCAGCTGAGAGCAGCTCTGATGTCAGCACCAAACATCTTGTTGTGTGCAGAGAGTTGCAGCTTGTAATTAAAGTTCCGTTATTTGGCCAGCGTTTAGCGTTAATGCTTGGCAGCTGCAAGCTTGTAGATATTCCATGTGCCCTCCTTCTTATGGGTGTCAGAGCAATTAATGGGGGGAAGGTGTGTGAGAGGAATGGGAGCACATGGTGGTGTGGATGAGTAAGTCTGGATGCTGGGCTGCAGCATGCAGGATATGCTTTGTTCCTGGGGTATTATGCTAGGTGCTATGCTATATAGCTATATGCTATGACAGTGGGATAGAGCTACATGCTGCTGGGGTATTAGTCCTGGGAGCCTGGCTCGTGCTTTGTAGGCCAGCATTTCTCTGCTGGTAAAACTCTGTTGAGGTCTGTGTGAGTGCTGCATCAGTAAACACTGCAGACCTTATCCCGACACATAAGATGGGCAGGATGTGTGGTCTAGCTTGGATTTTACTCTGAAATACGTGCAGTTAACACTCAACAAACAGTTCCATCCATTTTTGTGGAGCCCAAGTTTATCATCAGTGACATTGACTTTATGGTCCTGTAATTTTACTGAGCTAAATTAATCCCAGACTGCAGAGGATTTTTAACTGTAAGTCCTCTGGAAGGAGAAGTGCTTTTGATTCGGTCTGTTGTTTTCTGCAGTGAAGTTCCTGTCTTGAAAGGATGCCCACTTCCCTGTTGCTTTTCTAACACAAACAGCCTGTCCGGGCGATTCTGAAAAAGCCGCTTCAATACCTTACCAACACAAACTGTGGCCTCTGTTTACTGTATTAGTAACACTTAAATTCTGGTCTGTCCTCGGGAAATTACTCCGCTTGGTGTTGTCTTTGTAGGAGAGTCTACAATCTCTGCCACAATATAAACAGTAAGAGGTAGAAAAAGTCATGCTGGGGGGCAGGGGGAGGAGGGAAGCATCATGTCGTGGTTAACAGATGTCTTCCTGGCTGATAGCGCTGAACCAGGAATTCTTGCAGATTCTTAAACTTCTCTAGAACAGGAATTTTATCTACCAGACAGAGCAGTAATTTCTTTGCTGGAGCCTCATGTTGACTAGCATACATCCAGACTCATCCGTGCCTCCCTGCCTCCCTGTGTTCTTGCCAGCAGAAAGAAAACTCCTTATGTGCAGGAGGAAACTTGCTCTGCAACAGGCTTGAGGCTGACCCTGCACTCCTGCTTTTGTTGGTAACACAGAAACAACACAGGAGCATGTTAGCTGGCTGCTGTGCACTGCCAAAACTTCCAGCAAAAGAAGAAAAGCCTGGATCAGTAGCATCTTGACTTTGAGTGCCCCTTCTGTAATGACATCCCTGCTATAGCCGTCTATCCGTGCCTAAGGGGTACACATGGAAATTGGTTTGGGTACTTCACTACAATTTCAGCATATTGGTTTAAATATGTCAAAATAAACTGATACCTCTACCCCACTAATCAAAAAAGCTTGTAGCAAAGGTCTGCAGTGCTCTTGCAGCTCTTGTCAGCCTGCATTTGCCAAGTACTGCACTAGTGTCAAGCACAGCCAGGCTGTGTTATTACAGATTAGTCCTTCAGTGTGCTTTTAAAATCAGGACTGCTTGCTGCCCTGGCTCTGCAGTCTAACAAAAGCCCTGCATGATGATACAGCGCGTTCAGTCTCTTGCTCCCCTGTTCTGTCTTTCACAAGCAGCATCAAGGTCAGGGGTAATCGGCTACTGACAGTGTCCTTCAGTGCCGTCACCCTGTTCTTCGAGCTGCTTCCGTAGTTGTAAATTAAGCTTCTCCAAATTGCATTTTTATCAGCTGCTGACCTTGTACCCAAAAGTCTCATGGAGCAGAGGACTGCAGTAGTGCTGCATAGTCGTATTTAAACCCTGTGCTCTGTGCATTTGGTGCTAGATTTGGCTGAGACTCCGATAAACAACTGCTCTGTAACAATGACACACTGCATTAATTGAGAATGATTCCAGTGTGTTAACCGCATAAAATAAACTGGTGCCCTTCCATGTACTTTAATTCAAAGAGGCAGTTTTGAGATTGTCAAGTTCAAAATCTTTCAGTTCATGAGCCTTGAATGTTAATAACCATCTAACAACAGAGACATCTTTAGTCTTCCCTTTCCTTTTTTTCCTCTTGTGGTTCTTTTTACTTTAATTATGCATAAGGAATCACTCCAGTTTTCCATCACAGTTTTAAGCTCTGTCAGGATTTTCCATATATATGCATCTTCAGCCTAAGTATATGAAGTTGGTTGCTGACAGCTTATAGGTACATCGCTGGTCACTTGCAGTGTATAGGCAGTGCATAGTCATTGACTTCATTTGTTATGTGGTTGAGAATTTACTATTGACCTACTGAAAGTCTGTTAAAGGTATCAGTCCTCTGCTCTCTCTGTGAAGTAGATTTATCAGGGGTGCACAGTAATGACAGCTGAAGAGAGCCTATCATATATCTTTAATTTTATTCACCTATTTTACTCTCATTTTATCCTTCTTAAGCAGGGGTAGAGGCATCCAAGGCTAGATGATCTTTTATTGGTAGCATGCCAAAGTAGGATTTATTTTCAACAATATTTCATCTTGCCAGTCTTTCCAACCATTTCAGGCATCCTCCCCCCTCCCATATTTATGAAGCTATATATACAGCTTTCCTATGAGAAAGCAGCTGTTTGAAAATGCTTGTGGATAACACACAAGCTAACCTCCAAGTTCAAAACTGCCAGCCATGCAAAAAGTGTGCAGAGTACAGATTCCAGCCAAAGCATTCATCAAGTTGTCCAGGCATCTGTCAGCTACCATATATCAAGGCTTTCATTTGTCTTGTGCAACTTCCATCTCCAAACTAAAATATACAGATTTGTATACAGAGAACACGAACAGAGCCCAGGAAGGAGGATTGCTGAATACTGCAGTGAAATGTATTTTGTGCAAATAAGCTGTGAGAAATAAGACAGACATTTCTGGATGACAGAAGTTACAAACATTCAAGACTGGAGTATGAGAGAGACAGTTTGGTAGTTCCCAGTGCCTTGCTTATGTATCTGACAGCTCTGGGAGTGCAGAGTGCCTGCCTTAACATTTTGTATAAGACAAAAATGTTCGGATAGAAAAAGGCTGTGTTACTTTTAGGGAAATATTTGCAAATCCTTCATAAAATTTGGGGCATCGGTGTTGGAAGGGTGCTCCTACCCGGGCAATACCAGCATTGTTCTGGACAGACAAAATGCACATTGTTAACAGCCATGTCTTCTCCCCAACATGGCATCTGGGACTTGCAGGCAGCTCAAACACAATGAAGTGGCCTAAGAGAAGAAAAGCGTAAATGCTGAGCAGGGAGTAGACAGTGAAGGATGCTTTCAGGTCAGAGCCTTCCCATGTCAGATCTCAGCTTTTCCTTGTGGGTCACTGGGCCACCCCAGTGGTTTCCCCTGGTCCATTCCTCATGGGCAGGGTTGGCAGTGGGGGGGTGTGTGGGGGTGGTGGGTGCTGCAGGAGATGTCCAAGGCAGGAGCAGGGTCTCGAACTAGGATTTCTATGTAGCCTCGTGAGTGCTGTGCCCCAGCCATGGTGTGACAGTGAGAGGGATGCTCGGGTACCCAGTTAGAAGGGGTAACTGCTTCGATAACTCAACAGACACTAATTCAGCACTGATTTTAAATTACCTGCCAGTAGATAACATTTGTGGTCTTTTGTGCTGCCTGCCTCACTGGTGGGCAGGGTCCCACATGCATGCACTTCTATCGGCAAAGAGCATCCCTCTGCTCAAACCAAGTCGAGCTTCTCCAGCAGCTATGAAAAAAAGTCAAGGGGAAATGATGAAAAACAGAAAAAAGACGCCGCACAATTCCTTTTCTTGAGAATAAGGGCAGTTGGCTGCACTCTCCAGCATGGCACTGACAAGCTGAGACAGCTGCCTTAGAGCCAGTGTGTTCAAACATGCTGCCGTTATCCTGTTACATGAATCAAAACCAGCACGCACCAGCTTTCATCTGGATTTCATTATTGTGATTTATGTCACAGAGACTGTTGTCTCGCAGGAAGCTGCAATATTCGGAGTACTGGATGGGGGAGATTGTTATCAACAGGACAAAACAGACAAATCGCCCTGTTTAAAAATAGCCATACCTCCTTACCATTTTCAGTTTTAAGCCCTCTTATTCTCCAGCCCCGGGCTGCTTTGCTTTAAATACAGTTTCAACAAAGGGGTTTTCTCCTTCGAAAGATAATTTCAGCTGAATTCTGGCTAACCTCCCATGGGCTGGAGGAGCCCCGGGTAAAGCAGATGGTGCCTGCAGAATGGCTGCGGGGAAAGGTGCACCCCAGGGGGCTGCCGCTGCTGTGTGGCAGAGCCCAGGGCTCACTGCTCCTCTGTGCCATTGCCCACAGAGCTGGGGTCACACTGGCACCTGCTTGCTAGAGGTGAAAGCAGATGAAATGTGCTGTCCAGCATGAGTTGTGTGCAGCCATTCAGCTGTGTCCAGAGGATGGCCAGGCAGTCCCTCCATTGCTGAGCCTTGTCTGCTGTGAACTGGTTTCTGTTGTGCGCACGAGGTTGGTGCCTGATTGCATCTTCCTCTGTTCAAGGGAGGATGATTACCTGCAGAGAGCCAAAGGCAAGGCTGCCAGAAGAAAATGTAATCACTTTGAGGGAGACAATGAAGATAAAACTAAGGAGCTCCGTGGTAATGGAAAGCAAACAACGGGCAGTTAGGTTTGCAGTAAAGCATGGAATAAGGTGTTGTGTAGCTTTGCACAGTAACAGAGAGCTCACTCTTTCTAGGATTGCCCAAGACAACCAAAAATTGCTCTGGTAATAACTGAAATCAACTTTGGATTTGGTAACTAAAATCATCTTTGGATTTAGCAGCAGGTGACCTTTATGTGCTCAGTGCCTCTTGACTCTATAAGTAAGAGCAGCATGAACTGATGTTTCTGTACATTGAGTAGCAGATGGCACTGGTCTGAATTATGTTACGTGGCTTGTTTCAGTAGTCCTTTTATAGCAGTATTAAGAGGAACCCTCTTAAAACCACATAAAATTCCCAGTGTATCTGTGTGTCAGAAGCACCCAGCTTGCTGATGATCCTCTGACAGCAAAACCAAGGAGCAGGAAGGCAGGCAGCGATGTCGCAGAGAAAGAAAGGAGTAATCAGTAAGATCTTAGTTCTCCTGCTTCAGAGGGCTGACCCCTGCCACATGAGAAGCTTTCTGCAGCCGAGAGCCTGGCTGCATGGGTGCATGAGTATATCCTTCCAACCTCATCAAGATTAAAACCAGGCCCACATATTCAGTTGAAGCCTTTCCCTGTGTGCCTGGGTTAGGGCAAGGTTTCTTCTCCCTGTCTTTTCCTCTCTTTTTTATTCAGGCACGGTACTGCGTTGCCTGCCTCAGCATCAAGACAGCATATGAATATTTAACCTCAGTGGCACTGCAGTGTCTGCCCAGATCTGCGCTTGAGCTCATCTGTATGCATGCAGAGCAGCAGGAGTGGCTGAAGAGAATTGATGTGACTTTCTCCTTTTTGACAATTCCTCACAACTGGAAGCTTTCCTTAATAGGAGTGAATTTCCTTACGAAATTACCCTCTTTACTGAGTAAAATTTGGAATAATGCTTAACCCATACCTGTGTTGGAGAGGGCTCACAAGCATTTATACTTGGGACGACAGATGCACAGCAGAATTAACTGCCAGGATGTAGTGGGGAGCAATTTATCTGGACAGATGATGGTTCTCACACTGCAAATCAGATAGCAGAATGGCCCGCATTTTGAAACATGTATGACCCTAACAACACCCCATGGCAAGAAGCTGGTTTTTTCCTCTTTTCCTTTTGATCCTGCTGTGTGTTGTTCAGGGGAAACACATGCTCTGCCTTCTCTTAAATTGCTTTAATTATCCATTGTTTCAGTACTGTACCTCCTAAATAAGGTGCAGGAAAAGTTAGGTGTGTTTTACTCCCCTTCATGCTCATTTCAGAACCAGACAAGAGCATAGTCGGGTGACAAAGGGTTGTCCAATTGCTCTCCAGAGCCATTACTATGTCTCCTCCCCAAGCCCTCCCATTTACTATTTTAATTATCGAAAATACCTGCAAGCAAATGTGTGCTATGACGGTCAGCAGTTTGTACCAGCAGTTCCTCTGAAGAATCAATGTGAGAGAAGCTCGCAGTAAGTCTCAGAACCTCATGGACACACGTACACAAAATCTGGTCACCAAATCAGTTACTGTGATGGTCTTTTTTGGTTTAACAAGACTTCTCAACCAGGTTTTGTCCCCCCATATTTAGTTTAAACTCACTCTTAGCTATACGTGGAGGATCCTTATAAGGTATGTATTGTTCCAGGCTTGTGCTGAACGGTTATCTCAGACTCCACGTCACTTGTTCTGATGGAGCAGTCACAAAGAAATTGTTGCCTTAATTCAGACTTAATTTGCCCCTCTACTGAAAGCATTGGGACTGACTGGCCCTTGTTCGGTATTCCTTGCTTTTGGGAATTGAGTGATCTTGTTTGTTACAAACTAAAAGAGAATTATCTCTTGACCATGTGTTACAGACCACAGTCATAGACTACGTGAAGCCATCAGATCTCAAGAAGGACATGAATGAAACCTTTAAGGAGAAGTTCCCTCACATCAAGTTAACCCTCAGTAAAATAAGAAGGTACGTTGCAAAGCTTGGTAAGGCTGCAACGTGATGCAGCTGTCTCACATGTCAGTGCAATTGCTGCTGTACATGAGGGCAAGCACAGCAGTGGTTGAGCATCCAGGAGCAGTGACCAGCAGAGGTGCAGAACAAGTCAGATGATTGCTTTGATTAGTGGGCTGAGTAAAGAAGATCAGGGAAACGCAACATCTAAAGGGATGAGGATGTGAGCTGGATACGCACTAAACTATAATACCAAGAGAAATAACACGGAGTCTCTTAAGCTCACGGCAGTTAGCTTAAAAGGGGACTGAGGAAAGAGAAATGCTGACTTTTGTGCCTTGTCCAAGAGCATGGTTAGAAGCAAAACAGGTGGTCAGTTTCACAGAAAAGTTGTAGTATTTCGTCACTGTTTCCAGTGTAGCAAGCTAGACATACTGCTTCACTGAAGTAATGATAATTTCATTTGACTGAAGTGGCCAGAAGGACACTGAGCCATGTGGCTCTGTAACCAGGCAGTACTGCAGTACATGGGAGGGCTGTCGGTTTGGATTTGACCAGCCATAACCAGCGGCAAAGCTGCATATAGAGCACAAGCAATCAACCTGTTGTTACTAACGCTAAATAAATTGTACGCAGCTTAAGACCTCTGATGAAATACTGCTGCTGAAAATGTCAACGCTTTTCAGTTGCTTTTATAGTTTGACACAACTTTCTGGGGGCAGTGAGGGGGAAGGATGAGTTCAAAACATGCCATAAAATGTGTCCCCAAAACAGAGTATAAAGGTGTCTGCCCAGTAAATTACCTTTTCCTTTTCCCCTCCATTTGACTAATCAGGAATCTCTGAAAGGATGATTCCTAGTGTAAAATGAGAAATGCTTTAAAACACAGTTCACAGCATACTTGTCTGCTCTCTTTACTCAGCTTGAAGAGAGAAATGCGCAAGCTTGCTCAAGAAGAATGTGGTTTTGAAGAGCCCACAGTGGCCATGGCCTTTGTCTACTTTGAGAAGCTCGCTCTCAAGGGGAAGCTGAACAAGCAGAATAGAAAGCTTTGTGCTGGAGCCTGTGTTCTTTTAGCAGCCAAAATTGGCAGTGACCTCAGAAAACATGAAGTCAAGCATCTGATAGATGTACGTATCCATAGGCTTCCAGTGTTCCTTCTACATGAAATGCCAGCATGTGGTCTATTCAAGCCAGCTTGCTAGTGGTCATGCTGTCTTTTAGGTTTCCAGCTGTACAGACAGCTACATACCCTTTTTTGTTATACATTTATGTGGAAGTAGTAGTGATCAATGTCACTGCAGAGGTGTGGGAAGCTCATTTGATGTGACTGAAAACCCTGGTGTCAGGTACTGTGAGGGCTGAGAGGTGTCTGACCACCATTCTGTCAATACAAGTCAAAAGTTAACCCTCAGGAAATTCATTTTGCCTTTTATTATGTTTTCAAGAGTGTCAACAGGACTCTCCTTCGAGAGATAAACGTAGATACTAATTTCAGAGGGAATCTAATAGGCTAACAAGTTTTTATTTCTTTCATCAAGTTAAACTTTTGGGCAAGAAAACCTAAAGAAGTGTTCCCATCAGAATGTCTCACCCCAGCTGTTTTTTTGTAGAGTAAGGTGTTTCCTCTTCCACCCACTCCATATGAAAATGTTAACAGAGGGGAGCGTTATTCTGTAATCTTTTGCAAGCACTGAGATACCAATCTGATTTAATACTACAGAAAGTTGGGTGCGTAGCTGGGTACTTGGCTACAACCAATTCAGTTGAAGAGATGGGGGAACTTGGCTGGAGGGCAGGACTGGACTCATGCCCTTCTGCCACAATCACAGAGTTGGGTTGACAGTCAGTTTGTCACAAACCCCTCTGAATAACCAGGGAAAAGAATCAACTGGGTGGGAATTGGAAGATCTGGCCTCTCTTGCTGCCCTGAAACACTGATCCGTCCTTAAGACACATTGAGTTTTTCCAAAACACAGTGGGCACAGAGAAGTAGCAAGCCAGGGAGATCATAAGAGGGGAGTGGGGAAATAACCCTAAACATCTGGCTGCCTACTTGTAGCATCCAAATCCAGTGAGAACAGCAGAGCAGATGGGAGGTTTAGTACATTACAGCAGAAAGCCAGCTATGAAACCCATCTCATCTCCCTTGAGAATAGTAGTTTTTATTACTTGCTGTTCTTCTGGTTGTTGCAGATGACAACTGAGGTATTAAGATCGAATGTATCTAATTGCAGCAGAAATAATTTTCCCAATAGGGTGTTGTAACACAGTGATGCTGAAAGGAAAATTAGTGATTTCAAGCAGTGCAGGAAGTTTGTGGGCAGACGCATGTCTTCCATTACACAAGTGATTTCAGTGCATGAAGGCAGGAGTTTCCTCTTCCTGCAGTGGTAATCACTGTGATCATTAGAAGATGTAGCTGCTGGAGGTGGAATGAGCGAAATGGTGAACGTGTCAGAAATAGCATGGCTGGCTGAGCTTTGTGAGTTCACCTTTACATTAAGGAATCAGTACATCCAGTTCATCCTGCTCTCATTTTCTAAACCTAGAGCCATGCAAGTCCAGTGGGACAGAGGCTTAAATGACAGCAGCATGCACATTTTGAATCATGGTGTCTGTAAGAAAGTCACATACTCACTCACAAAGATTTTGTTCTGTTTCCTCGGCCGTCCTTGCAGAAACTGGAAGAGAAGTTCCGGCTGAACAGGCGAGAGCTGATTGCCTTTGAGTTCCCAGTGCTGGTGGCCTTGGAGTTTGCTCTCCACCTTCCCGAGCACGAAGTGATGCCGCACTACAGACGCTTGGTGCAGAACTCCTAGCGCTGGCTGCCCTCCGGGGAAGGGGCTCCCGACTGTTCCCGCTTGGCTCTCCTGAGCCGCAGTTACTACTGGAAATGCAAAATCAGACTCCTGACACTTAGCGCTCTCTCTCCCCAGAACAGTTTTTCCAACAACGTGTAGGAGATACTGCATTGACTCAAGACTCTCAGCTTTGACAGATTTACGTTATCATGACTTTCTCAAGGCAGGTGAAGACTGAGCTGTTGGTAAATGGTTAACATGCTGAAACTGCATGGTGACTGGCCCTATCTGTGGGGACTACAGCTGTAAAAGTAGGCAAAAATTAGAAGGGCAGCCTCCATGACCACCCCTCTCTCCATCACACAAACCCTGGAAGCCCACATGAGTGCATTCTCATAGCGCTTTTTCTACCAACCTGCTGCAACTTCACAGAGGACTTCTTAAAGTGAAAAAGCTTTTAAAGAGGATATCTTCACTGTGTCAAAAAGAATGTGCCAATCTATTTTTGTATCAGCAATTGAAAGTGCACTTTTTTCCTGTGGGGTGTTTGTGTGTGTACTCGTGTGCGTGTGCGTGTGCGACACCGAGCTGATCTCAGTCCAGGTGGTTGGCTTAGCTGTTTCCAAGTGTCTCAGTTACCGATGGCAAAGATCAAGGTGACCTTATGTGTTTACTTCTTTAAAAACATAACTACTGGAAAAGTGGTAAATGGGATCATTTTTTTGGACACTTGGTTTTTTTTCAGTCTCTGATCTTTCACACATTGTACCTTTGAAAGGATTACACTACTACTACGAGAGAAGGATCAGCAACTGACCTTAAGTTTTCAGTCATGTCTGTGATAAAGACGAAAGCATTAGTATGAGATTTCCATGTCATGTTTTTTAAACCTATCTTGTGTTAAGCCACATGCATATTTTTAACCTTCGCACTTTTCCCACTGTGGAGATGGTTAGACTTGCACTCTGTAGTGTTGTATTTCTGTGCTCTATGTTAGAGTGCGTAATAAGCACATTTATTGTGCTCTATCTTAAAACAGTGTTTTATTAAAAAAAAAAGCAAAAAGAGTAGGGCTCAGCAGTATAACAGGTGTCTTAAGGCTCCAACACCAGGGCCATCAGCTATTAAAGGTTTGGGTTTTAACAAGAATTGACTGTGCGGAACCTAAAATCAGTGCCCATTGAAGTTAGAGGTCCAGCTCCTCTAGACATTTCAGTACTGGAGTTTTACAGTAAAACTTCTTGCAGCTTCCCTGGTTCTGACTGGACACCCAGAAATCTGGAGGGTCTCATCCGAGCCCCCCAGTGCTACATACACACTAAGCTAATGCCGTGCTGATGGACATCATTTGATCACTGTTAATCCTGTGGGATTACACCCCTGTCCAGTCTTCTCCTGTGCTGGTTCACTTAACCTTGCCCTTCACGTGCCCCACATATATCTGGCAAAGTCAAATACTTAGGTTTATGGTAATTCTATAAAATAAATGATAATCTCAACTATGAGGTATTAGCTGAAGCCTTACCTCTCTAAGTTTGGGAGTGCTTGCTCAGAGTATGGAAAGGGCTTGTGAGCAGACCATAGAGAAAACCAGAAGATGTAAACACACTAATGCTTACTTTCTTTCGCTCTTGCTTTAATCAGTTTTATTGTTTCCTTCAGTTAGGCCAGGAAACATCCAGTTTCTTTACCAGCTTTGACTCCTTTAAATTCTAGTATGAAAAATGCCTGCATATGATTGCTGTATAGAATCTGGAAAGGTTACACATGTCAGGACAAACGGGAATTTGTTGGATGCTGTTGCTCTCCCTCCATTTTAAGGGGGAGGCTGACTATGCTAGCTTGCAGTTACTATTAATACTTACCGTGGAACTAGATGATCTTAAGGTCCTTTCCAGCCCTAACTATTCTGTGATTGTAAGAGGGGTAAAGAGAAAAGCGTGCACTTAACCTCCCTGGTGCAATGCCCCTCATCGCTGAAACCCATGCACCACTCACCCACCTGCGGAGCAAGGGAAGGGGGGCCCTTGCCAGTGCTCCTGCTTCCTCCTTCTCCTCCTCCCAGCCCTCATGCAGCCAAGGAACAGAGGAGCCAAGAGCTTGGAGCACACCTAATGCCTCTATCTGCCCTGCCTGTTTATTCGGCTCAGAAAGGCAGCACGGTGTTGACCTACAGGCCTGCGGGTCTGCTAGGAGGGCTCCCGCCCTTGGCTGCATCCCTTTCCACCAAAATAGTGTATATACGTTCAAGATTTGCTTCTGATAGCACAGATCTGTTTCTAATAGCAACCACTCAAGGCTAAGCAGAAGCTTTACCTTTCCGTAAAGGCTTCTACCTTTTGTTTTGAGCCTGATTTTTTTTTCTTACATTGCTTTATAGTATTTGCAGGGAAAAAAAAGCAAATTGTGATTGCAAGATGCAGACTAAAGAATGACGGTCTTACAGTAGTCTTTAGAGACACTATTGAATCACGCTGTCACATCTTTTGTCTTCTGTGCTGCTACCCAACCCTGATCTACAGTTTACACAGATTTCTGGGATGAAATCTGATTGCTGGAGACTTTCTGCTTTTCGTTGTTGTTGTTTTGGGGATGGAAAAGGGTCTCAGAGTGATGTTCAGTTACAGTTTGAATGTGGAATAAACAAGATGGTGATGATGTTGCACTGTTCGCTTAGGAACATATATAAAGCCATATGATGCTAGATCTCAGAGCACAAAGCTTGGTCAGTACAATTCTGGTTAGGACAGCGGGCAGGATTTGCCCCCCCTTTCCTCCCCAACCTTGGGAAAATTCAGGCTGAAGTGGTAGAGGAAATCTGTACCAAACAAAACCCATGATGATTGTTTTCCTTTGTCTTACATGGTAACGAGTATTGATTTATGAATGATTTTAGGTTCAGCTTTACATAGTTTGGGAAAATAATCCATTCCGTATCACTTGTTCTGTTCTGAAATGAAACCGTACGCTCTACCATGCAGAGTTTATTCCTTTTCTAAAAAAAATAAAAGTTTTAAAAAAGTTGAAAATCCCAGACTCTTTTCCACCAGTGACAGTACCTAAAGTGACTCTGTTCTCTCACCTGTATGTGTTCAGTGGTTTTGGCTTTGTCTGCCTCTGGGGCATAAAGCTACTTCCTAATAGGCAGTGGTGGGATTGCCCAAGGGCCCTTGCCGTCTCCTGGCACTCATCTCCCTGAAGAGCTGTCACTTCCAGGATCTTTCCTCCAGCGAAGATCTTAATCTTCTTCCCCCCAGACCACTGTTCTGGGTTTGTTGGTGGGTTTTAAGACCTTCTTTTTGGCATCAGCTCCTCCTTCAGCTGCCAGGGCCTGGTTCTCCCAGCCCAAACCATTGGTGTGCAGAAGGACAAGGCACAAAGCAGGCTCCCCAGCATTTCTTGTGTCTCACAACCCCTGGTTCACTGGGGTGGGGGATTTACTGCAGGTGGTGGTAAAATCTACAGCTGCCCCCTTAGGAGTTGCAGTTCACAAGCAGCAGCTTCTGCTTGGGAGGTTGAAAATCCAGTTTTGAATGTACATGGCCATACCCCCAATTACCCACCACATATTGGTGTTCAAGCTATTTCTTCCCACCCATGACACCCCCTAAACCCAACACCTAGCTAGGTGCTCTCACCAAACAACACCCGTATCAGTGACGGCCTGCCAAAGGTTTGGCTCCCTACCTCCACCCATCACTGGGTTCTCTAGAGACCCTCAGCTGTAAATCGTGTTTGTGGCAATACAAACGTCAGCTGGATGCACAAAGACCGCAGGACATACAAATACACCAAGAAATGCTTTACTAATCATTTTCCGAAAGTACTCAATGACAGGCAATGGCTTCTTTGGGATAGTCTGTAATGTCTTTAAATGGTACAGCTTCAGCTAGTTATTCCAGCCTCCTAAAATGCAGAGACCACGGCATAAGCCTTCCCTGGAAGCAGTGAGGAGTAACTTGTTAGGAGATGGTAACACCTTCCCACCATGCTAAAGGATTTTGGCACCAGCCCCCACATTAAACATTCAAATTAAAAAGGGTAAAAGTATTTTAGCGAGGTGAGAGACTGAGCGATTACAGCAACAATGCCAGCGCCACTAGCTGAGACAAATCTGTCCCAGGTTGCACCTTTGGGAAGGGAAGGAAGAAGTGTGGGAGGCAGATTTGAACCTACATTGTACGTCTTACATTGTAAACTTTGTGTGAAGAGGGAGAGGAGGGGAAAGAACCGGGAAAAGAAACTTCAGGTGCTATCCCTTCAAAGAAAGTTGCACTCAAGCAAAATGGTTCAGGTCAGATATATGGAAGAAGTTCTCTACTTTGAGGGCAGTGAGACCCTGAACAGGTTGCCCAAAGAAGTGATGAATGCTCCATCCCTGGCAGTGTTCAAGGCCAGGTTGGACAGAGTCTTGGGTGGGATGGTTTAGTGTGAGGTGGCCCTGCCCATGGCAGTGGGGTTGGAACTAGATGATCTTGAGGTCCTTTCCAACCCTAACTATTCTATGATTCTATGATTCACTGTGAGCTCATAGAGCCGCAGACTCCGTGCCTTAGCCTGGGGCCTGCTGGTCCAGATGGGCTCAGAGGAGAGCTTTTTAGTCACTAGAAAGAAGCCTTGCCCAGATCCCAACAGGAAATACCAGGACCATCAGTGAGAGGAGAAGCAATGCTTATAGTGTGCTACCAGGAAAGAGCAGGAGCTGTGATCCTGGAAAATGGCTTGTGTACCTTCAAAGCCAGGTGGAGGGGACCAAGAAGGTACTGTTGACTTGAGCAATCAAACACTTCCTTTTGTTGGTGAGGACTAAATATTGGCTATTAACATAAATTAATTTGCCCTTTCTCTGCATACACCCCTTTCTATGATGTTGCTGAGCAGCATCCTAAACCAGCTAGGACCCTTGTCTCTGCTACACTGTTCAGACATGCTCCAGGACTTAATCCCTCACACCAGAAGAAGCCTCCTAGTTTGCAGTCGAATTTCACTGGTCACTAATTTATAGGTCAGTATTGTCAGGGTAATCCCAACAGGGATTTTCCTTTAGTTTTCAGACTGAGATTTAGACAAGCTTTTCTTCAGGCTGGAGCCTTACAGCTAGGAAAGGTTTGGAGACATCTAGACTACCTCAAGCCACTTGCTTCTCCTCTGTTGCCACACCAATTACTATGTTGCCTGCATGGGTGCATTGTTCTTGTTTTAGAAAGGATAAAGGCAATGTGTTGCAGCATGAGAACGATGGTCACATCATCAGCTTTTAGTCTCTCACACCAGAAAATAAAAGGTTCTCTATTCTGGTCCCTAAATTTCTGTCCTCTTGTTTGCCCCTGAGAGCACACAGGTCTCAGCTCTTTCTCCTTCTCTCACACTCAGCCAATCATTACATACACACTAATGAAAATAAAAAGTAAAGATGGCAAATCTCAACATGTTTATAGAATGCCAAACAAGAAGCTTACCAAATGGTAAGCACAAGAGATGTTCTATGTGCTGGTTTATTCCCTTCCTTGCAAGGAGCATGCATGGCAATGGCAGTCCCTGCCTGGTAAAGCAGCACACTCGTGACACCTTCTTCCACCCCTCCATACCTCAATGTGGTCTTGACTTTACAGCCCCTGTGGATGGGGAGGGAAGATAACACAGCAGGAATAGATTCAGGAGAATTACATGGCTCAGCAGCCTGTGTAAGGGAAGGAGGAAGGGTTCATGAAATTACAAATGTGCAGAAAACAATGGGAGTCTGTGGTTTCCAGCTGTATTTTCTGCTGGCAACCAAAGCAGCCTGATTGTTTTGTTTTTAAAAAGATGAAAACCTAATGTAGAAACATAGTAGCTGCAGAGTTCTAAATAGATGGAGAAAAGGCTTTTATTTCTAAACTGCTCTCATCCCACTCCGAGCAAAAGTGACTGAGTTGTTACCATTTGAGTTGGTTCAACGCTCTAGAGCATGCTGTTTGCTCAGTCCTTCCCCACTTGCCAGTGGGTAGATGTCCCTGCAGCACGATGCACATGTGAACACCCTAACCAGAGGCCTAACCCCCAGACACCTTTGTCACACTGTCCTGCATCTGTGGGTGAAAGCACAGCCTGCGAGGCAATCGGCTCCTGCCAATTAAACTGCCATATGCAGTCCTTTTTAATCGGGAAGGATACTAGCTCTGTGTTCAGGGCAGGGCAGGAGCACACAGCGGGTCCGGTTCCCACCTGTATACATTGACTACCTCTTGGTTGTATGCTGAGGTAAGACCTGTCTGTGCACCCACCCATTCAGCTTCCCTTTAAAAGGAAACCCACAGCACCAGCAAGAAGGGGAGCAAGGGGCTGCCCATGTGAGCATCCCTAGAGGAAAAGGGTGAACTGAGAAGGAGGAAAGGAGAACTGAGGTATGTTAAAAGACATGTCCACCTAAAGAAAGAAGAATTGAAGCAATGACTACCCATTCATAGTTAACAACATTGTCATGGTCATCATCATCATCGCTTCTTAAGAAAAGGGCCTCTTTTCCACTAGCTGTGAAAGGACTAGAAGGGTGCTGAACAGCATGGTTGAAATGCAACCATTAGCAACATTCCGTCTGCCTTCAAGGCCAGAAGTGAGCTGCTGTTCAAAGAGGGCTAGGTCTCTGCTCTGACCTCCCGTGCTGCAACCCACAGTCCAACTGCACTGTAGCTCCTCATGGAGCACAAGAATTTTAATGAAACATATAGGCATTATAAATCATTTTAAAGACATTTTAGATGGACAAAGCCCGACACACTTCCAAACATTAGTAGGTTGCTCCAATTTCAGTCTCTTCTAGTTGTAAGCATATTTTCTAGCCAAAACTAGACCAATTTAAGCTTATAAGCAATGGCAGAACATTTTCATGCACATCTGTCAAAAGCATACTATGCTTTTTGAAAGCTCAGTATTTAATCTCTTCTTCCAGAGCAACATCTTCCAAGCTATCTGGACATGTCCTCTAATGAGCAGCAGACTGGAAGCCAATCAGCACCTAGGGTATTTCCACGGGCAACGATTATAATGCACACAAAGCCAACACTGGAGCTGTAAAGTGCTCATCTCCCACGACAGACTGAGAGGCTCATTACTGTTTTCTGAATGCAAGACTCTGCAAGCTGTCATCTGTGTTCCAGGGTGACCTGTGCATCATCTCATTTCTGTACAGAACGGAGCTGAATTAAGACATAGAAGAAAAAATTACCCTTTTTTTTTCTGGTCCAGTACCCAATCTTTCTTATTCTCCAACATCATGCCAAGTTAGACCTCTACCAGTCAGTGGAACACACGAGGCATTGTATTTAGAGGTACTCTCCGAGGAACATCTCAGATAACGCAGTTTAAATTATGGATCATGTAGATGGATTAAGATCTATGAGATCCTGATTCCTCTTTCATTCCTTGTTAGGCGCATTTCGCTTGGCTGCTGCTGCTCAGATGTCTTTTTGGGTTCATCTTTTATTATTTCAGTAAATGGAAAGAAAAGCAGCACGAAACTGGTGCGGCGCTGGCAGTTGGGTCTGGCTGACTCTTTCACACGGTGCATCCGGAGCTGCAGACTCCACCCTTTGTCTGATTTATTTTAAAAGCCTGCTGTGTCCATTAATGGAAACCTGGACTCCGTTCAGGCTGCGATGGTGACCATGGACAGGAAAACGGAAAGTTTCAGATTAAAGCTGCAGGAGGCCAGGAAGCAAAATATCTGGTGAATTTAATTGATGGTGGCAGCACAATTATTACGGACAAATATTAAAGAAATGGCAGTCTATGACCCAAAGCAGAGCCTCGATTAGAAAGATAAAGGAGTAGCATGAAAGCCTGCAAGGCCACAGGGCTGAGAAATTGAAATATTCCTCACCGGCAGGAAGTTCAGACACTTTGTGAAACAGGTCTTTTGAATGTATATGACAGGACATCTATCACTGTGACGTTAAACTTGCTAACCATTCAGGCCATTCTCTCCTTAATTTCTTAAAGCTCTGACACACACGGGCCTCTTCTCCTCACTTTGGTACTCATCACTAGGCTTGAGAAAGTGGTAGGAGCCTTAGGGACATCCATCTGCGGTTTCATTAAGATTAGAAGCTGAGTAGAGAGAAGCAGCCTTTACTGAAGACCTGATCAGACACTGGAGAAGCCCATCAAGACACATGGAAACACATCTACAGCTGGAATGCTGCTGTCCACAGAGCAAAAGCCAGTAAATCAGTGAACAGACTTTTCAAAGAGCAACTGAGCTTAGGTCCTAGCAATGGAATTCTTAAGGGGGGGAAATAGATACATAAAAAGCTAGAAAAACAAGCAGAATTGCTGCTCTAAAACCTGCTGGTTGATTCAATAACATGTCCTCATGACTTTTTTGCAGTAGAGCAATAAAGTAAAAGTAATATTTATTTTTAGTAACTGTAACTATGATTATTTATATAAGACTACTATAGAACATAGGAGGAGAAGAAACCGGTATGATGACACGGAAACTTAATGGTTTCTATACCAAAAACAGCCCCCAAAACTCCAAATCTTTCAAGAATGTTGAAATCCTATGGCATGGTCTTGCTTTGTTGTTTGTTTTTAAACCATTACATGAAAAACAATGATAGAATTCTATAGCAGGAATATATTTTTGGAGTGCTCAAAAATATTTCAGTGTACTTTGTACCTTCCTATTAAGGCAAGATAGCCGAATCTCCAGCCCAGAAAAGAATTTGTCATGAAGTGAGGTCATGGAGTACCTCAGAGAGACCAACATGAAAGATACTGGCTCTTTAAGAGTATGTTCCCTTCCCTCCTTTCCCTAATAAACATAAAAACCCTTCCAGTCTTTACCTTTGGATTATATGATTGAGTGGACTAGGAGCTTGTGCAATATAACACTCCATTATTTTCCTCCTCCCAGTGGAAGTCACAGCCTAAGACATTCCCATTGGCTCAACCATCTGTTTAAGGGAGCTGTATCTAGCCTGAAACCCATACAAAGTGACTATTAGAGTATCATGACTGATTGATAAGGAGATTTAATTTGCATCAGTTTAAAAGAAGATGCGATTTATTAACTCACAGCACAGAGCATGGCAATAGACCCAAGTTTCCTCTAGCCTAGAAAAATGTCCCTGTTTTCCCATGAGCTGCTGAAGTCCCAGATGCTGGCAGCAAGAGGTTACACAATCATCTCGGCTGTTTTCTGCTGCGCTTGCTGCTTTAAAACTGACTTTCCGTGGTTTCGCAGAGGAGTTCGGACCATACTGGTGCCTTTGTGTCACGTTTTCAGAAGGAAGAAGAGTACAAAACATGAAAGACACTTTGAAGAGAAAGGAGAAGTTATTTTCTAGCTTTTAAACCAATTCCTGCAGCAAGAGGTTAAGTGTTTCTATGCCAAAATTTCCAGAGGCGCTGCCTCTGCAATTCACCATTTGCTGTGGTGAACTACAGGTTTTTTCCCAAGGATTTCTGAATCACAGCAGGTTTGTTCTATGGGTTGGTTTGTTTGTTTGTTTGTTTTAACCCAAAGGAAAACAACATAGTTGAGTTTTTTCCATCTGAGAGGCTGTGGTAAGCAACTTACTCATACAACATGGCTATTCACAACATGAGCCATTCAATTCTTTGCTCAGCGATTTTAATATTCCACTTTGAATACAGCTGAGCCACATGAAATTCTGTTGTGTAAGGCTCTCCTTGAAAGTAGAGATTTATTTTCTTTGGTTACAGCCCATCAAGTCTTGGGGCTACAACCATCTGTGTTAATCTCCACACAGCCAGTTCTTATTCATCGTCAGTAATAAGCCCAAGGAGTGCCCACGCTGAAGACAGTATGAACAGACAAGGATAATAAAGAAATAAAAGCTGCCTGGCTGAGGTTTTTAGCTTCTGTGCCTACCCTACATCCTAATTCTTTCACTATAACTGGAGACTCTCATTAAATGAGAGAACAATTAACTTTGCCCTGAAGACGCATTAATATTGAAAGAAAGTTGAACTCCGTTTTCTGAGCGGCCATCGCTGGACTGATTTGCAGATCTCAGTCTTTATCAGTGGGACAGCCAGAAGCAGGATGGCAAAGAGAAGAACTCGGGTGCTGGTTTCTTCTGCCTACTAAAATTTATTGTGTCTCTTACACTACAGCTATTGGGGTGTTCTCCACTAACTGCTGAAGTATGAGGAGTGGCTGACACACCAGAAGGCTGTTTTGCCATTCAGCGAGACCTGGACAGGCTGGAGAGTTGGGCGGGGAGAAACTTGATGAAATTTAACAAGGGCAAGTGTAGAGTCTTGCATCTGGGGAAGAACAACCCCATGTACCAGTACAGGTTGGGGGTTGACCTGCTGGAAAGTAGTGAACGAGAAAGGGACCTGGGGGTCCTGGTGGATAGGAGGATGACCATGAGCCAGCAATGTGCTCTTGTGGCCAAGAAGGCAAATGGCATCTTAGGGTGCATTAGAAAGGGAGTGGTTAGTAGGTCAAGAGAGGTTCTCCTCCCCCTCTACTCAGCCTTGGTGAGGCTGCATCTGGAATATTGCGTCCAGTTCTGGGCCCCTCTGTTCAAGAAGGACAGGGAATTGCTTGAAGGAGTCCAGCGCAGAGCCACAAAGATGATTAAGGGAGTGGAACATCTCCCTTATGAGGAGAGGCTGAGGGAGCTGGGTCTCTTTAGCTTGGAGAAGAGGAGACTGAGGGGTGACCTCATCAATGTTTACAAATATGTAAAGGGTGGGTGTCAGGATGATGGAGCTAGGCTTTTTTCAGTGATATCCAGTGATAGGACAAGGGGCAATGGGTGTAAACTGGAGCATAGGAAGTTCCACGTTAACATCAGGAAGAACTTCTTTACTGTGAGAGTGACAGAGCACTGGAACAGGTTGCCCAGGGGGGTTGTGGAGTCTCCTACATTGGAGATATTCAAGGCCAGCCTGGACAAGATCCTGTGTGATGCTCTTGCAGGGGGGTTGGACTAGATGATCTTTTGAGGTCCCTTCCAACCCTTGGGATTCTGTGATTCTGGGATTCTGTTACACAAGCAGATTGGGTCATTCAGGGCAGTGCAGAGAGTCACATACAGCTTTACCTCCAGCTTGATCTCCAGTGACACCAGAATGGGGCTGGCACTTCTGTCATTCAGCTTAAATGAATAACATTAACTGCAAGGGCTGATCAGGCTGAGCACCCCTGCCAACAGGCTAATAATCTTTTTACTGGCATTGGGCTGCCCACAGGGTTGCAGACGTTTGGGTTTGAGGGTCTCAATCGAGATTTCTTCTGACTGCTCCAATGTGAATGAACTTCACTTGCTAACTTGTGGAGGTAACTGGCATGGAGGCACAGCAACCCCTTCCCTGAGAAGGCAAAGAACAAACTGATTCCTATGCACCAGTAAGGGAGAGGTGACTTGAGAGAAGTTTTCCATGCCTTGTTTGAAGCCAAAGCTCATCCCTTGGTGTCCCAGAAGATGCGTGACAGAGGAACAGCAAAAATCCCTTCTGGTTCCCATCTCTAGCCAGGACCAGAGGGGGCAATTAGCCAGACTGGCTTAGTCTCTACAGCTTTCAAAAGAAGGTCTAAGAAATATTTGCCTTGTGGTGTTTCTCACCCCTGTCAACAAATGCTTCCTGCTTTTGCAATGTGACTGCTAATTACAGCAGCATAATTCTTACAGCGGGCATTCACAAATCTCCAAAACATTTCTGCTTAACAATAACTTCATGCTTGAAACATAGTCCTCTTAGCGGACATTTTAACCCTCTTGTTAATCTGTCTGGTTTTAGTGATATTCCTTCTGCACTTAGGCATGGCAAATGGCATTCCCAGCTCTCCACCTTTCCTTTCCATCTTTGTTGCCTAGGGACTTAAGGAGCATAACACCAAACTACCAGCTTGTCAATCCGAATATCCATTTCCTCCAAATAACATCAACCTTTCTCCTTACCAGTTTTGAAGGGTTGTGCTGGAGGCTTGTTTTATTCAGGCAGCTTCCCTCAGGCAGGAGTTGTTCTTAAACAGTATTGCAAGGCACTGGATGCCTGCAACTCTGACATAACCAAACTTGCTGGTGTACCAGCTTTCCTCATCAGTAAGGGGAACAGAAATCAGAAGATTACATGTAAACATGGATCAGCCTGAAGAATGCTCAGGAGAGAACTTCTAGCAGCCTTCCAGTACCTAAGAAGATGACAAGAAAGCTGGAGAGGGACTTTTTACAAGGTCATGTAGGGATGGGACAAGAGGAAATGGCTTTAAGATGAAAGAGAGGAGATTTAGATTAGGTGTAAAGAATAAATTCTTTCCTGTAAGGGTGCTGAGGCACTGGCACAGGTTGCCCAGAGAAGCTGTGGCTGCCCCATCCCAGGCAGTGTTCAAGGCCAGGCTGGACGGGGCTTTGAGCAATATGGTCTAGTGGAAGGTGTCCCTGGCCATGGCAGCAGGTTAGAACTAGGTCCCTTCCAACACAAACCATTCTGTGATCCTACGGTTCTATGATTCTATGATCAAAATCCTACAGGAAAACGGGCCTTATATCTGCTTCCCAAGGTGTACTGACCTCAACTACTTGAACCAACATAAGTCTTGGGGCAGAACAACCATGTTTTCACCAGCCTCATTTGCAAGTTTGCCTCTCTCTCAAAATAATGTTTGCGGGGAGTCATGAAAGGCCTGAGACTGCTGATGGCAAACTGCAGAAAGAAAAGCTTGAACACTCTCAGTTCCTGATATTATCTACAGTCATGTCTGTGAATGCAGTTATGGGATTTCATCTACTGCCATGTGTTCAGAGTGGCTCACATTCATTTCACTATATTCTTCTGTATATAGACTTCTCTATACAGGCACCATGCTGACAACTGAACAAGTTCTGAGCTATATGTTTTTAAATCTTGATGACAGAGCATAAGACAAAATATACTAAGCATGATCTCAGTGTGTTCCTCAAAGAGATTTTGTATACCATCAATAATTTAACATGTCAACTGGCTACCCCTACCTGTTCCGAAAGCCAAGACATTTATTAAAATGTAGGAGAACACTGTGTGACTGCTTCCTATCCCAGATAGTAAGGAGAAGGTACACTCCTCACCCTGGTGATCAAGAAGAGGTAGCACAACTATTTCACCAGCATTCTTCCAAGACCAAGTCAATTTTCTAGCAGAAATCAAGGTTTACGCAATGTCACATCCAAAGCATAGTTAGAAAAGGATTAAGCTTCTCAAACAAGGCAATTAATATGGAAATGGTTACACAACCTTCATGGGCTCCTCTAATTCTTTGTTGGGACTAACCAGACATGTATTTGTAACATACCCTAACAAAAAAAAGAAACCCTATGGATAAGCAACACATTTTTCAGAAGCAAATCTCTTCCCATTTTATCTCCTGGTACAAAAGTATTTTGGCCTCAGTTTTTTCCAATCATCTCCTTCAATGCCCCCGTCTCCTTCCCCTCCCACATGCCTTTTTTTTCCCAAACAAAATGAGCCTGTCCCTGTGTCTATCCTCTGGAACAGGATTAAAGTTTCACACTGAGCCTGTTGCCTGGTTCACAGCAGCAGACGAACCATTTGAAAGCTGTCCATTCAGCTTCTGCTCTAAGCAAGACAAATTTGAGTTTTCTTCACCCCACCATCTCCTTTAGCTTACAGGTAGAATAAAGCTGGAGGAAACCTTTCCTCAGCACTCCATATAGCTCCCAGCAAGTAACTTTTGTCGAGTACTTAGTAAAAGCATCCTTTTCAAAACATGTCCTATGTTGACATCACATTTCTTGAATTCTTCGGATCTTTTTGTTTGAAAATAGGAAACAAGAACATAAATAAACATATACACACACTCATCCACCACCACTGTTTAAAAGAGCAATAGTAAACTGGAATTCTGTCTCTTACCAAGCATTTTAATAGGTCCACTGCTTTTTAAAAAACAATTTAAAAAGCTTTTCCTATTGCTTTTTGCTATGATCACTTGCTCTGCAGATTTTCAGCTTCAGTATTGAACTGGTACTGAATGACTGGCATAGATTCTCTTCCAACATGAAGCTCAACAGCCACACAGCAATAAGCAAAAGCAGAACCAATTCAGTGATAAGCATCAGGTTCATTTAATTCATTTCATAGCAGTTTCTGCTGGAAGCTATGTTGTGTCACACACACCAGATCCAGAAGATTGTTTCAAAACAGCATCTCTTTTGCCTGCATTTTAGTAACCCACTCAGTAACTCACATCCAGCACCTTTACTGTTTCAGTCTTCTTTTGATAGCACTTGGCTTTAAGCAGAGACGCTTTATCATGGAGGCCCCCACATGCATGAGTTGTGCCTCTGCAGCAGATAACACAAGTCTTGCCCCAGACCAATTACTTTGGGAGAAAAGCCCCAAAAGAAAATAAAAATTTGGAAAATAAAAGTGTGAGCAAGAGAAGATCAAGAACATGTAACATGGTTCACAACCATCTCTGTCCGAGTGGTTTGCTCAAAACCAGTATGTGATGGGAAAGCCTCCAGGAACCTGCTGCCCCTCAGAAAGACCAGCACACACCAGTTTTGCTCTCTAGTCCCACGAGCCAATAGACCAAGAACTGGGGAGCCTGCAGATGTTAGGCTCCTTAAAGGACAGATACTGATAAAACCAGAGGTTCTTCTACCAGCTGAGCTACAGGTCCATTGCTTTGCATTCAGGTATTAAATGGTGTCACTGCATCTTTGCAAGACAAAGAACTCCTCCTTGCTCAAAGATGGGTGCTTGTCACTTTCTATCTTTGACCAACTGGAAAAAAGGTCAATTAGATATAAATAATCACCCTTGCAAATGCCTTCTCTAAAATACTGACCATAGCTGCTCATTAGTCTTGTAAGAGCCACCTTAAGCTTGAATTTCTGAGGTTTCCTGCTTTGAAGATCATTATTAACAGCCCTGGAGCGTTTATTTTGCCATGCAGTATCCTACTTTCTGAGGCCAGGCTGAGTTAAAGATCAGGCCACTGCTTCCTCAGGAACCACAAAATGTGCTCTGCCTCATCCCCTCCAGTTGCCAGCCTTCACAAATGGTCTGTTCATGCCCGTATTCCCCAGGTTTCCCTTATGCTGTCAGCTCCTCTCTGCCTGGGACTATTGCAGACAGAGAGCCCAACTGGTGCCTGTCTCCTCAGCCCTGGGTGCTGCTGGTGGAAAGGCACCCCTTCCCAAAGGCAGGGGTGGGGAGACAGGGTCTTCCTACAGGTGCCCTCCCACAGCTCATCTTTATGTTTGTATGGCAGGTCTGCTCGCAACCGAGATGACATCATCTCAGGGCTTTCCAACTGCTGCAGCTCATCGTGTCCAGGCTGACATACCAATGGTAGCACATACGCACTGCCAAA
This sequence comes from Lathamus discolor, assembly GCF_037157495.1. NCBI lineage: Eukaryota > Metazoa > Chordata > Aves > Psittaciformes > Psittacidae > Lathamus > Lathamus discolor. The sequence continues at coordinate 111,923,988 of NC_088885.1, forward strand.
GGCACCACTTGTTTCAACAGCCAGAAGCCCTCCGAAGGGCTCTTTCTCCACAATCTCTTGCCCTATAGCAGGGCTAGCCCTCCAACAGCTCACTGCCAGCAATCCTTAAGCAACCCTTTACTCACAGGTAACTCCCCCAAGGGTGGCTGCCACACTGGACCCTGGCTCTGCTATCACCTCCACCACAGCCTGAGGAAGAAGGAAGAGAGCCATGCCTTCAGCACCTTGAGACAATATGCAAAGATGGGGTTTAAAGGCCCTCAAGCTCCCCTCCTACCCTACTCTGAGTTTTCAGCAAAACTGACAAGCCTCATGCTAGTCCACGGCAGTCATCCTCACCTGAAGCACGTCAGGTCAGTTCAGAGGGTACTTTTTCTTCCCAGCCACATTTGACAGAAGAGCTCAACTTCACCGTTAACTCCGCTTCCTTGATTTGCTTATGTGGCACTCAATTTAAACCTGCAGTATTTTGCTTACATCAAACAGTCTTAGAAATGCAAACACATTGTGATAAGGCACAAAAATGAAATCAGAAGCAAACAGCTCAGTGTTGTTTAACATGCATGAAGCTAAAGAAAAAGGTAGCAGACTTACTATGCAGGGAGATGCTAACTGAGCAGCTGCAGAGACTGAATTCCCCCAGAGCCCAGACAACACAATTCCTGTTGCATCCAACTAACCTTCCTAAGCATGCCCTCTGCAATTAAAATACTACAGCAACCATGGCTACTGATTTGACCACTGGCTTTCCACTGAGACCACCAGCAAGAAAGCAAACGGGTGTTCTGGGTTTTGGTACATTGCTATTGGTACAGCACAGATAAGAGAGAGGAAAGAGAGTAATTCAGACCGCAGCCTACCCTTGAAAGTTATGCAAGAAGAGAGGTACACAATGAGCTTTTCCCACAGCAAGTGTTCCAGCTATGATTGCAAAACCTCACTCTTCACGAGGTCTCCCAGGGTCACTAGTCACTTCAAAACCAGCAGGAAGATGGCGTGGCAAGGATCCAATGATATCGCCATAGCTCGCTGGCTGGCAGAGCTAGTTGCCTGGGGAAAGCCAGCGTGCTGCAGCCATCACTCCCAGCACTATCTGAACTTACAGACTGGAAGGCCATGAGGGTCCATGGCTGGCTGTATCTTGGATCACTGGTGGGCATCAGTATCGGCTCAACTCCCTGTGTCATGTGGCTCATGCTGGTTTCAGGAGTAGTGCTCAAGCACGTTTCTTTCATGCACATCCCTCTCTCCCCATTTCTTCCCAAACCTGAGTTTTGCCACCAGGCAAAAAAATGGCTCACTTCAGACTCAAGCCAAAGTGTGACCCAACATACATGGACAATATGCCTCTGCTAACTGTAGTCTTCTAAAAGCCATGTGTCTTGTCTCGGCTAGACACCTTATTTCCATCTACATAGAGATAAGCACTTCCAGAGGGTCTTTCAGTCACATTAACACAGCAATCTAGTTGAGAAGAATCATCTCTGTGCAGGCACCCTTCTCCTTCCATTGACTAAGAAGAAAATTCTGTCAACTTAGATTTAGGGACTACACTTCAGATATCTAATGTCATGTGAGACAGGTTCCTCGCCTCACTGAAGATTTGTTATCAAACTCCTTTTACCATGTAGACCTTCCTCACGATATTACCAACTAGCATTTAGTATTACTATTATGCAGATTGCTTTCCCAGGCACTAATATATCAAGACTGATTTCTAGCACTCATTAAGCAATGAGAAATGAAATTATTATAAGAACTCTTGAGATGAATTGCTTATGCTCTTCATGACATTCATTCAAGGTTCATAATCTTTGTTGCCTCTTGCAATAATTTAAGAGACAAAACACTGCTGGGAAGAATATGTATCCCTCCACCCCTTCTGGCTGACAAAAATCTGTAGTGTTCAAAAGAAAACTTGGAGAATGGGAGAGGGGAAAAAATGCACAAAGAGCAATCACTACAGATACTGAGGTTTATTGCTGATTCCCCAGTCTGCAAAGCTGTCAAACTGCCACAGTTCCAGGAAGGGATTATCTCCAGAAGCCCCATGTCAGTCACTTTGCCAGCTCAGACGACATGACTAGAGACCTGTGTGTGGCAGCTTGCTGCTTACAGAACAGTTGGAGACAAAATCCATCTTTCCTGATCCCGAATTCATGGCAGGATCTGGAGTCTGACGGTACAACCTGCTGTCAGCTTCCAACAAAAGAACTGGAGGAATCCAGTGGGGATGCTGCTTTTCATGAATTCAGTTCCCTCTGCAAGAAGCTGCTACTGAGAGGTTCTCACACAGAGCCACCAGCATGAGACAGTGCAGTTTTTCCTTTACCACATCAATCAGAAATAGTGTGTCTTGTGCTTTGAAACAAAGGCTCCTAACCATCCTGCCAACTATGCTGCTGTCTTACCACCACTAATAATAGCATAGCTTTTCTTTCTTAATAATAAAAAAAAAGGCCTTTTTCCTCGTGTTTGGTTGAACTTCTTCATTTTTGCTGCTGCATTTTATTCATGACAGGATCTCCAGGCTGCAAGTCAGCTCTTTTCCAGCTGGTTAGATCTGGTTCCTCTTTATGTGCCTGTCCTTTCAGTGTAAACAAGCAAAGCTTCTCCAACTCCGCTGGTCACAAGGCTGTAAACAGAATATACCACAAATTTAGCATCATGCAAGTCCTTCTACCGGATACAGTGCCAAGCAGCATAACATTAAGAGAAAGGTATTATTTTTCAACCTAGAGACAGTAACCCAGGTGATTGTTTTCATTAATTTAGGTAAGAAAAGGCTGAAACCAGGAATGTCTTACTTAACTGATCTCATCAGAAACTACCTGTCCTATATTTTAGGGCTGGTGGATTTTCACATGAAAATCCACAGACAGAAATCTAGATAGAGAAGGCTGCACCTAGTTACAATAGCTGCACACCCATACACCAGCAAGAATCAGAAAGGAAGGCAAAAGAGTTTGAACTTCATTAAGTTAATCATTTCCCCTTGCAATTCTGTCCTGAGAACTTGCCACTGATAAAGTCAGGAGGAGCTGTAAAACCAGGAAAGCCTGGGTTTCGGGAGACTGATGATACTGGGAGAAAGAATTTTAGTCTGGGGGGATTCCACTAGTGTAGTGAAGCCGGTATAAATTCCCATGTTTGCTCTTTTTTGTGAGGAATGTGGTGAAAGAACCTGCCCCTGCTGAAACGGCGTATGTGCCCAATCGCTTCCTTCCTGTGCTGCTCACAGCGCAGTGGTGGCACTAACACTTCTCTCCAAGACTCAGGCTAGAAGCAGGGCTCCAAATGAGGATGAAGGTTTTTACAAACAAAACCATTCACTGAAATAAACTATCAACCCACTCAATCTGTGTAATAGTTAATAATCCCCAAATCTCCCCTGATATCTATCACAGCTGACAGGACTATGGTAGGATACTGACTCTTCTCCCCTTTTGTAACAGTGAAAAGCTAAGTGTACTGACCTTTCATCTTAGCTCCACGGTTTAGTTAGCTTATGAAACAGAAAAGCTCCTTAATGAACTTTATAAACAAAACGAACTTCTGTTAGCTCAACTGTAAGAGGGCCTCTTTTTTTTTTCTTGGAAAAAAAGAAGGCATGTAAAGCTGAAGGCTCTCTGTTCTGTAATAGCATTACATTCACTTAAATCTTAGCTTTGGTGAGCTGTTTTAAAAATCACATTAGTGCCCTTGTTCCCAAGAGGAACAAACATTGTATAACAACAGTACAACAGCCCTGGAAAGTAGGTGGTGCAGACAGTCTGTAGACAGTCCACCGTGGAGACAGAATACCGCTGGATATGGAATTACCAACAAGGAGCAAAGGGCTGCAAGGCCTGGAAGCTTTTTGAAAAGATCTGAACAGTGTGAATCTGTTCGCCTGTAATCACTAACACCCTCAGAGTACTTTTCTCTGGAGAGGGTTAACCCTCTCCAGCTCCAATTATAAACATACCCTCTGCATTAATTCTTTTGGAAGCTAAGGTTGGATAATGTATTGTTTATCCTAAAGAAAATAACCCACTGCATAAAGACCTAAACTCAACAGAGCCTCAGAAAGGTCTCATTTATTTTTTTGTGTGTGTTATAGATGCGTTGTTTTCTACAACATTTTTAGCAGAGACTTTGAATAAAAAACCCTATCCCTGATGTACCATTCTAAAGATCAGACTGGCAGTTCCATACAAAAGATAGTAAACTACACAGCCCTGTTTTGTAAATGGTGCCTGCATCTACATTGTTCTTTAATATCTTCAGTCTTCCAGCAGAGAGGAAAAATCCCTTTCTGAAAGATCTTAATCTCAGGTATCCACATGCCCATGCAATCCAGATGACTAGGCCAATAGAAGCCATCATTATAACTTCAAGATGAAGGCAGAGCAAAAAACGTGGCTAAATGCCAGCCCCTGATTTACCTTCAATTTACCATCTGGCAAATCCTTCAGCTTCTGTTTATTGTGGGATGACAGCTAACTGCATTTGTCCATCACTCAGAAATTAACATATGATATTGTCCATGACAACACTGGAGCAACACTAAAAAACTCAGTGATTAATGATCTTGTGAGTGCTTTGCAGCTGCTGTCATCTAACAAACTATTTCCAGAGCTTTGCTGATAAGCCAAGGCACTGCTGATGCACAAGCCGAAACAGAACTCAAATAAATAAATAAATAAAGTGGTTATCTTTTTGAATTACGACAATCAAAGTGCAACAGGGGCCCAAGGGCTAAAGCAAAGTTTCTTTTAAAGATACAGATGTGCTCATCATTTATATTACAGTGCATATAGTGCAGGAAGTATGTGTGCAACTATATGGGTCCATGTGCTCACATTAACAGATACATGTGTTTCTTTAGTACATGTGTCAGTGAATATATATATATATTACAAAAGCCTACCTCTAGCACGCACATGATAGACCTGCACAAACACATGCAAAACATAGTGAAAGCAGCAAGTTAATGGCCTAGATTAGGAATGTTATCAGTGTACTAATACTAGTTTAATTTCTTACACACACAGGCCACATAAATGTATTCCTAGAGCTAAAAAAAATACATTACATATTCTAGTACTTGAGATTACATGTGCCTAACATACGTATGAGGATGCATATTCACACATATGTATATGGGGCTAGTTTAAACTGAGATTCACCTTCCTTTAACTTCTTTATCACACCTGGAAAAAGAATATGCTAATTCCATTCAGTGCAGAGCTGAATCTTTTAGGATGGCAATCAAACTGCAAGGGGGAAAAAGGAAGCTTAAAGCTTTTAAAAATTAAGCAGATTTTTATTTCCAATAACAAATCCATCCTCAGAGATATATGCCTAACCCTGTATTTTGTTGTTATTCGTATGGCAGAAGCATTTAGGAGCATCAGCTATGGGCTGGGATTCCCTTTCACTGGGTGTTCTACACAGACTAAATCCATTGTCTTTGACAAAAGAAGTTTGTACACCAGTCTTACCACCTAAAATATTCAGGTTAGGTGATTCATAACATGTGGCCACACATTACCAAGTACAGATACACCTTTGGAAAATGTTGATTATCATTATTTTTATACCAATTTCATTTTACCCATTCACAATACATGCTGTGTTAAGGAAACCTGAGTGTACTCTATTAGTTAAAAAGATGCTGTCACCAAATCAGGACTCCTGTGTTTTATTTCCAACTCCACCACTAATGTATAGCATGACTCTGAATGGGTCATTTATCTGCCTATTGCATCCATTTGTCTAGCTGTAAAACATGCTGAGTGCATTGTGGTGAGGCCTAATGTCCAAATTGTCCATGTTCTCCAACAGAGGCACAAGAAACTCCCTTCAATTTATATTACCACCACTGCACACCTGGTTCTCCTTACATGCAAAATATTACTGGCAATAACAGAACTTGACATTTAAAAAGCATTTCCACATGAAAAGTATTTCCACACAGTGTGTGGAAATACATTTTTACTCTTAAGAAAAAAGCATATGTAGGCACTTACCAAGAAATTGTTAGCACATTGGCAGTCATGACAAAGAAGAATGGTGATAAGCTAGCAGTGATAACCTGTTAAATTAAAAGTAAAAATAAAAAACACTTTGTGAACTTGCGATATCACAAATGAAAACTGAAATAGTTTTGCTGAAATTATATTCCTGGATGTGCAGTCACATTTTCTTTTCTTTTTTCCTTTGTTTTCTTAAGTGTTAGAAGCATTATGCATAGATAGTCAATAGACAGGAGAAATCCAATGAGTCTATACTAAACAGTCCTGTTCAACCTTCCTCCCTGTGTAAGTAGAGACTACACCTAGGTACCTCCTTTCTCCTCTGGCAAGTGGGAGCAGGCCAGAAACAGCAGAAAAAGAACCACCAGACAACACAACTTCAGTAGGCTTATATTACAAATCTCTCATTACACCAAGGTGTCCTGGGCAGAGAAGCTAGGGGCTTTCTATTCTCTAGTACTGATCCCAGAAACAACTAGATCCCAACGTACAATGGTTTGTAACAGATCCCTGCCTTAGAAGCTATGGAGCTACCACATCTGCAGCCTGCGTGCAGTTTTGGACATCCTGTTGCCAGATGGACAATGTAAAATGGAAAGAGTTCAGAGAACAGTGACAGAGTCATTAGAGGAGGGATTGATTTTCAGTCAACAGTTAGAATAAGCAATGCCTGTGGGAAAGGAAGACTCGGTAGTGATTTACAAATACTGAGGAATGAATGGAACTATTTAGGATAATACAAAATTGCCCGAGGAAGAAGATGAAATTAAGAAACAAAACATTTAAACAATTATCAGCTAAGATTTCCTAATCGTTGTTTGTGTAGTCGACTCCCAGGGGAGAAGCAGAAACCCCATTCCATATTCTATTACTTGTTAAAACACTACTACATGTGCAGTAGGGAAGCAAATGCCATTTTAGAGTAGGCTGTCTGAACCAGAGCTTGCACTAAGAGTTTGTTAGTCAATACCCACTACATTTGTTATGGCTGCTTTTTAAAAGGCAGGGTTCTGAACCTGCCTGGAGTGTTATCAGTGCAGGATCATGAGCAGCAGTGGATGAAGAAGAGATGGTTGGATGCCATTTCCTCAGCTCCACTCTGAGAGTTAGCTGGAGAGGGGACAATAACCTAACGCTAGCAGTGAGACCAGGCGATGGCAGTAAACACCACACAGGAGTTGTGGGTGCTCGACAGGGACTATACGGTGAGTGCCTCCTTTGGCTTGTTTGGGGATGTTCTCTACTTTAGGGAGATTCAGGCATGCAGATTTCTTTTCTCTTCACAGACATTACCATAAATCACACCCTGACTGTTCTCCATTTGCCTACAGCACAGGCACCTTGCAGAGGGAATGATGCAAGACATGGGCTTGATCCAGGAAAGATACCATGAGATTGCAGATCCACTCCATTCCTGCACAGCAATCAAATTGCTGGTATCAATAGAACCACAGACACATAATCTGATGCAAACTTCCTCTGACTTCAGTATTCGCACACTGCTTACCACAGCAGTGTACTACATGGACAATGCTGTAAAGCTTGAAGCTAACAGAAAAAGAGAGCTCCCACTCCAGGGGAAAAACAAAGATACGCATCGGCTCTACTACTACAGCCTTGTATGTATACATACAAACAGGCATATGACTAAAGAGATGCACCCAAAAGAGACTGTGAGAGGAAAAAGACAAGTCATAAACTGTGGGTTATTCTTCAGAACTCAAGCAAATGATACTGCAACTGTCCACATTCAGGCCACACCTTGGCTTGTCTCATAGTCAATTGCAGCCGGAGAAAGCTAACGCCCACGCCAAACAGTGGAATTCAGTGATTCAGGAGCTGACTCTTTCATGCGCTGTACCTAAATACAGCTCCTAGGCTGGATATCAATTAGTTTAAACGTAGTGCTTTAAAGTACATACACATCTTGTTCTTGCAGGCTGGATTCTCCCCTTACACATCCTGCAGCAGCTGCACTGACCTACAAGGAACTAGTTCTTACTTACGTCAGTGTGAACGACTGTAGAATTAACTCCGCTGAGCTTATCTTAGGCTAATGTTAATTTATTACATAAAAATATACAATAGTCATTACCAAGCACATAAACAGGAACTAATAAAGGATGGCACATGTGCTATCTATGGAGCATTCTTTTCTTTAAGCTGTTCTCCCAAAAGAAACTGAAGTGCAGTATTTCAGAAGTGACACAAGTTGAAGTTATATCACCCACTCCCTTGCAGAGTCTTGTTTATTAGAAACTTGAGAAGAGGCCAAGGGCAGAGAAACAGGCATTAAGAACCCTCCAAAACCAGGCCTTATCAAAAACAATACACCATTCTACTGCGATCATCCCAAACCTCTGCAAAAATGCAGGCTGCAGCCTTTTGGGCTATTACAGCAGAACACTGCTGTATTTTTGAAAAATTATGTAAGAGGCTCTCAGTGCCAAAGAGAAACAAAATGCGGGTTGGAGGAGCGCATGAAGTGAGTGTGTGTAAGGAAAAAAACCCACCACAAAATGAAACGAAAGAACACTGCTAAAATGCCCACCTTTAATTGCTTATCTAAAAGAGGAATACATCTTAAAATGGGCAGCACGTTTTCCAGGAAGCTAACCACATAATTTGTTCCAGAGGAAGAATCTAAAGTCTAGGGGCATAGTTCAGAAGGTAATTTTCCTTACTTCCCCAAAAGTACATTTCAGCATTTTCTGAAGTGTTTTTTAAGTGTACGTTTCACTTTAAAACAAACCACCTACACTGATGTTCTGGATGTGCTTTAAAAAATCCCCAACAAAATACAACATGCTAAATGCCATAATCTCTCTTTCTTTACTTCAAAGGTCACAGTTGTCCTCCTAGGCATTCAGATGCCTTAGGAAAAGGAATGAACTTTCAAGACAAAAGAAAGCAAGTAAAAGGACAAACTGAAGTTAATGATTTCCAAATATATTTTGGTGCTGAATCTGTAAAAGTAGGACATGGAAAGGAAAATTTTAACTAGCTATAACCAGCATATTTTGTACAAAGGTCCCCAAGATTTTGAAATACGATCATTAACTCTAGCAAAAGATATGGACTGGATGGTTGGAGCACAACACTTTTAGAAACAGGAACAGCTCCATAGACTCTGCCTATCCACTTGCTTAATGGAACTGTGACCAGCCAGTACTGCAAAAGCTATTTTTAAAGACATTCCTACTGTGAGCATGTCTACAAAACTGATGCAGCTTTTAGTGACCAGGAAATAAAATCCAAGTGTAGCACCATTTAACAAAACCTTTTCATGCGAGCTGAAATGATTCCTGAGATACCATTTCAAACCCTTCCTTGCATGAAAAAAACAAAGGGTAAAAAGATTGTTTCCTAAAACAAATCACTCTGAATGTATTGTGTCACTCCACTGGACAGTGCAAACAAGACCCATTTAAAGGAACACTTTATTAACACCTATTTGCCTCAACTATTCCTGTAGTTCAGATCACTGAGTTATTTACAAGTAATTTTATAAACGAAAATCGTGGCATTTCAGACTGTGCTTGTTATATCAGTCAAATAGTTCTAGCTCTTTACAATGTGTATCAGCATCAAAGGAAGTAAGTGCATCCTTGTGATGGATACTTATCTGGGACAAATAAGTACATAAAGTACAATCTGTCCATAAGAGGAGAGTGGCCTCATCTCCTCCACCCCTAGAGGACACAACTTGTGGAAGTTCTTTAGTCTGGCATGACTTACTCTAGACGAAACGGCTCTATGGTAATGCAAATAGCCTGCCTAAGCTTGGAGCTTCACCAGGAAGGAGAACAAAGATTAGTGCAGCATCACTTCAACCACAGGGAAAACGCTGCAGGACTGCCAGAACAAAGATTGGGCCTGAATAGTTAGATAATGAAATAGAACAGATGGGACTTCTTTACATAAATAGTCTAGGTCAGGGAGTGAACAAGAGCCAGGAGAGAAAACAGAGGGCAAACCAGCCCTGTGGCTGGATTGTGTCACAGAGAAGAGTCTTAAAACAGCAGCCCTTTTACAAGTTTGTACCAGAAGTGGGGTTGGATCCACCTAGAAAGGGTGGGACAGCAAAGAAATAGACTCATTCATCACCTTACAACATGGTCCCTAAAGAGGGAAACAAAGACTGTGAGATTCCCGCTCCAGTTTCTAAATAGGAGCGACATACCAACATATCTGAAGGAGATTCAGTGATAGGAAAGACACGCTGGAACACTGAAACAGAAACAGATGAGGCTGAACTCATTGTGCCTCGTGACCACGGACATGTCAAAGCTCTAGGGTTTGTACATCAGAGAATTCATGACCACCAAAGATAACTAACCAGAGGTAAAAACTTCTGGCATTTCCATCATCTGGGAACCAAAGACGGGCCTGGATGCCATACAACATCCTGAACACTACTTACATTGTCATTTACATTTAACAAACTGCTCTGAAGGATTACACAGTGCCCTATTTCAGTATCCAAAGAGAAGAAGGGAGTACACGTCCAGAGTTTGTTTCTCTACAGGCTGAATTGTCAGCAACAAGAAAAAAAAAAGCCAGTGTTGAAGGGCTGAGTAACAGACTGAGATTCATAAAGAAGAAATATCCTAATACATGGAAGAACTTGTTGGACAGTAGGGACAAATCCAGCATATAAAATCACCCTTGTACAGGCAAATGGGAGGCATAGGAAAGTATATGTTCTCATGCATCTGCATTTTTAAATCTGCTTTAGTGATTCATGAGTGGAGGAAGGCACTGTTACCACTAGCTTTAAAGAGCTCCTGAGGAACTGTGACAGACAGACCACTACACAGCTCCTGACATGAATGATCTCCTTCCTCCTAATCACATTATGGTCAGACAAGAAAAAAACATACATAAGAGAAAGCAAAATTTGTTTCATAAAAGTTGTAGGGCTTTTTTTTTTTAAAAATCACACAAAAAAAAATAGAATTAGAAATTAATTTAGTTTTATAGATAAACAAATAAAAAATAAAGACTGTTTGGAGAATTCTTTGCTGAATGATTTTAAGAACAGTCAAGACTACTGCTGAGCCAGCTTCCCTATTAGACCCATTTCTTTGCCACATAACATGAGAAATTCTGGTAAATCTGACATGTGGCTTGAACAGAGGAGATGAGATCCTAAGGGTTCCTGGTCCTTGACACAGCAGAAACTTTGATCCTGGGAGACACAGATATGCAGGACTCTGCATTCTTTGCTACCTTGCTTTCTCTACTGATCATATTGTGGTTATCCCATAGCCGATATGGTCTCAATTCTTGATCAATTCAAACCAGCCGGCACTGGCTAGATAAATGTGTTATTCTTGACCAAGTTATCATTGATCCCTTCCATCCCTGACTTTATAATTACCTTAGAGAAAGATTTTCCCTTCCATCCCTAACTTTACAATTATGTAGAGAAAGATTTTCAAGCTGCTGAAGCTGGCTGTAGATTTTGAATCTCTAACATTTCTGAGGTGTTCAGGAACATGTTGTTTATACAGCCAAGAACGCAGATGAGGACATTTTCAAAATTTAGATTCTGATTTAATCTTCCTATCTGGAATGGAAAGATATGGAGGATTTAGTCCAGCCATGACCATGATTTGTTAATGCACAACTATACTTGTACATACCATACAAAAAGTACACTTCCTCGGATTCACTGTTAAACTGCTAGAAAGTTAAATGTCAGCTTTTGCTGTAAGGGAATACAGAATACTTTACAGAAGTTTTCCTTAGTTTGTGTACACAGAGCCAATCCTTGTAACCTCGCTTCCCCAAACTGCCAAAACCTCTGTCCTTACAAAAACGCGTATTTTTTCCAAAGCCAGTGTTTTGAAATGGCTCATCGAGTTCACTCACTGTTCAAAATAGATCATTCTATTTATCATCGGGTCATCTTCTCAAAACATCAGGAAAAAGCTTCTGATGTACGTAACCTTTGTTTTCATTCTACTGGTGGAATTAAAGCAATGTCAAGCTTTTTATAGACATAATATTTGTTTTGTCCCTCTTCTGCATGTTTCAACCAGCTGCTAAGACAATCACCAAAAATTGCCAGGGAAATGGATCACTGTTAGTGCCACTGAAAACAGCTACATCAAGATAATCCAGTAGTACCAAAAAGGCAAAAATTAGAGCAGACAAACATCAGTAACAACACACACTCTTTAATTTCTTGAGGGAGAGCCACTGGAATAATCTCCCAGATTACAGAGTTGCATCTCTCTTGTATGTTTACTTAAGAGTAAGCACTTGCACATATGTGCACGCAAATGTAATACTAGGTATGGAGATCTAGCAAAAATCCTATTTAGAATAGGAAGAAAGGAATAGTTAATCTTTCAATGCCACCTTCAGTATTTGTAAATTCACGTGCATTTTCTAAGCTATTAACACCATTTCTCCTTGTTTACATACATTTTTCATCTCAGCTGAAGCACAGGCCATTTCTATCTAGTTCTCTTCTGCTTTGCTACATCCAAATTTAAGGCACCCAATGATGCCGGAAGGGTAAATTCTCTGCACCTTAATAACAATACTAAGATTCAGAAAGGTCCAGCAACTAGAGAAATAGATGATCAAAGCATTGACTGGAACAGCCAAATACATGGAAGCACACCAAGGACTTGGATCTCCCATGTCTAAACCCTGACTAAAGTGGTTCAGCATATACTGACGAGACTTTCTGAAATATTCCATCCTTAGAATGGTAGAGTAGGTGCTGACTGTGAAGTTTCACAAACTGCAGAAAGTCAGCAATGAACAAGAAGCACCAATGACCACCAGTAACTCACCAGTTGTGGAAGGTTGGTGCAGTCACTGGAAACCTGCCACAAATCACCAGCAAAAATCCCTTTTAAAGATGACAAATGTGGTACACATCCTCCCTCACAAGAAAAGGTGGGATGGGACTAGAACTAAAGTACTAAGTACAACCAGATTGCTTATAAATAGGGCAGGAGAAAATGAATATAAAGAAAAAGTGAAAAAAACCCCTATTTTTCTCCCATGGTCATCAATCAAAATAAAGCACCATTAACAGCTGCAGATACTGTGCCCAGGAGACCTCCTCCATCCTGCACAGTATCTGAATGAATCTTGCATGCAGAACCAGACCAAAGTCAAACTAGCATTAAGTGTTTAACTTCAAGTCAGCTTTGGGGATGATCTGCTATGGAAATAAAAACTTCCCTGGAAGCTTTAGCACATACTGCCCATTGCAATGAGAAGGTTTTCTGTGTAATCTGGGTCATTTCTAGAAGCTTAAAGTGCCAAAGCCAATCTCTGGTTAAAAGAAATACAGGAAATACAGGCAAAATTTCTCTACCCAACTCTTCTGTAAAACCTCGTTCCCCTAGATATTGATTCAGCTGTATCAATCAACACATTGAAATGACTTGTGGAAGCTTTCAACTTTGTTCTGAGTATCTGATGTTACCAATCAAAAGGCAAGACAAAATATGCTGTTTAACCTAATGCCTTCAGGTGATAATGCAGTCCTCTGAAGGAGCACTACTCAAAAATCTACCAACAAGGAAGGATTTTAAGCAGAGACACAGATTTTTACAAGTTAAAAATAAAGCTTTAGCCTTGAACCACCAAAATAATGGCTCTTCACAAAGGAAACAGCAATGCCATGATCCTGCCTGAAAAGCTGAGCCTAAACAGGAGAAACAATCCAAAGTGAAATACATTGGAGGAAGGGGAAAACAAAACAGGTTTCGCTCTCAATTCTGCTCATTAGTTTAAAGCTAACTTGAGCACGTCTACTTCATTGCACTAACAGCCTAACCAAAGTGCAGACGTGCCCTAAGGGTTTTCATTCCCTGACAGACTTACTGGAGACTTGTCAGTCTACAAAATCAGTAGACAGTGCAATGAGTTTGCTCATGTGAGCATACTTACATGCACATTGCTCATAGGTGGACTCTGCTCAAGTCTCCTGAAGGAAGAAAACCCTTTAACCCTCTGAGAGATAAACATGTTGTTATGTAAAGGACAGCCTGGCGATGCTGGCACCATGGCAACGGTGGCACCATGGCAACAGTGCCAGAGTCAGCAACTTCATGATCCGCACAGCTCATATCCAGCCACACAGGAGTTTTACCAGCTGCTGTAAATTTCTTTGAGATCCTTCATTTTGTATTTGCCTAAATGTCTGCACAGATCTCCAGCTTCCTTAAAGCACATTTTTCTCAGATGTTGTTTTGGTCACTCTCTTCTGCTCTTATATTTTATTCCTCTTTATTTTTCTGAGCATTATTCAAACAAGGACGGTAAATTCCAGGGGGTCTTTAAGAACACAATTAGCTCCCTGTATTGACTCAAAAGCAGCCAGTGTTTAAACATGCCTGAGCAGTCAAATGCCTAATGATAATGATAAAAAATAGTGTAAATCAATCTACTTATTTTTCATAACAATTAACTTCTGACCCACCTTAAAATCATCTACATGTTGCATTTAAAACATACTAAACAAAAAGGGAGGGGGCAGATCAAATGACAGACATAATCAGCAACTTGCCCTCTAAAATGCTTTCAGGATAGAAGCAGTATGAATGCTTATCTTTAGCAAAATCATCAGGTATTTTAAAGTGGTGTTTTGTTTTGGTTTTTTATCTTATCAATACCTAAACCAATAATTTCTGTATCACAGAGGAGTGTTTCTCTATTCATCTTTTCAATTGCTGTAAGAAAATAGATTTGTTAGTTATCCCAAGTATGCATTTAGAGGGCAGATAATCCTCTGCATTTCTATGGCTAGATATTTGTATGCTGTTCCAGTATTTACAGAATTAGATATTCATACTCTACTTTCTGTTGCATTTATGAAGACTTTTCTCAGGGCTGTTTTTCTTCTTGTTTTCAGGATCTGAAGACTGATACAACCAAGACACCGATCCTGCAAGTGCAAGGCTGAAGCAGTGTTGTATCATTCACTGAGCATCTTGTCTTATCAGACTAATACGCTGTTAAGGATTAACATATAATCCTTTCAGATTAATATGATACAGTAACTATTTTTTAACCCCGAACATCATGTGAATGCCAAAAGATCTGTTGAATTGTTGTCCAACTTCTGAATTGTTGAATTCTTTTATTCCTTATAAGACAAATGTGGCCAAGTCATTGTTCTTGCACTGTATGCATCTCGTTAGCAGTTTGGCTGTGGGAGAATAAACTGTGGTTACTAGGTCATTCTGGAACGCAGCTGCGTGCTCAGCCCCATCCTACTATGCAGAAAGGGCTCAGAAAAGCCCATCTCTCTCTTGCCTCTGAATGACTTCTACAGAATCCTCTGCCTACACCTTTTTAAGGTATGTGGCACCTGTCTTACAGCTCTCAGACATACAAAGGTTTCATGTATAGCTAATGAATAGCCTTCCTGATTCTTGGCAGTACCTTAATTTCCTTGGTTCTGCACTGTCTCTTTCTTAATTTAAACCTTACAAGAGCCACTACTGAGGAAGATACGGCAATTATTTCATGTTGCAGAGACACCTTATAATAGTTAAGTACAGAAACTAAAGAAGGATATGTGGGTTACTGAGTGCAATTGATAGAATTAGCGTAAGAAAATGCTCTTATGAGAAACAGAGTATTATGGTTATATTTAAAATGATCAGACACGAACAAGACAAGACTCTTCAAAAACGCCTACACCTATCAATGTATAAACATATATCTATATACGCATTCATATATAAACACATACTATATATAGCGTAGAAATATATAAACATACATCACTGATGAGATAGGACCTAACTATTATGAACACATTATAACTTATTTTGCTTTCCTACAAAAAGTAAAAGATACCCTGAGACTTTTCAAGAAAACCAAAACTCTTTGCCTCTTGTAAAATACTAGACTGGGTTGAAAATTATGGTAGGTATTTCTTTTTCGACTATCAAGTAGCCACTCCACCCTACCTTCACTCAAACACAAACAGACTTTCTGTCATAACAAAGAGAAAGCCAAAACAAGAAGCATTTGCCCTCTGCTACTGGAGATAATGGCCAAAACATACATTTCCCCTTCCTATGACTAATGAGATAGCTGGTGAAGTGCCACCGGTCTTCAGCCTATAAACTGTAGAGTGGTTATACTACAGAGCTCAATTTTAACAGTACCTCTGTTCTTATTCAAGTATTTCTCTTAAATGTGACCACTGAAAATGTAATCCAGATACTGTTATTATTCTCAATGTTCTGGTTCTGTATTAAGGAGACAAAGTGAAAACTTTCCACAATTCATTTACATTTTCCCTGAGGCATGCTTTGCTGATATGGAAATACTATCAATCATGATTCAAACAGGTGTGTGTACATACATACAGCAGATTAATAGCATCTGTTCAAGTCAGTTCTGCAAATGAGAGGCACCATCCATGCAGCTGAAGCTCTGTCAAGCAAGGACAACAAAAGTCATTTAACAAGGGATATGAGAAGGCTTCTTTAAGCCAAATACCTTTGGTTTTCTTTGACTTTGCCAAGCAGGGCTTTGTCCACTCTCGCTGTTACAAGATTGACTGTTGATGCTTATATCATGATGTATATTTGTCCAAAAGCTGAAATTATTTGTAATTCCAAGTTATGCCAAACTTAAAACCCAGCGCCTCCTGCTTCCTGTAAATGCTTCATGCATTACAATGCTTAACTTTTCCTCTGTTGTTGCAGACTGTCGAGGAACTTCCTTTCCTTATATACTGCCCTATAACTGCAAAGACCTTAAACTGCTCCTGCCATTTAGTCTCTCTCCTGAAATCTCTGAGCTCATAAGCTGAGAGGGCAACATGATTCATCATCTTGTTCTTATTTTATGAATTATTAAGTATTTGTATAATGGACTAAGTATTGCAACAGCAACGGTGTTCTACCTATTAGGATCACAGACTCCAACTGGAGTGGACTGAGGGTTTGTTTAATCAAGTATTAGTTGGCGGTAGAGAATTCAGACGAATATATGATCCCCCTCTAATGCAGCATGTCTGCAGTTGATATGCTCATCAGAGAAAAGGACGGATTTTCATCTTGACCTTAGTTGATATAAAACTTACATCCCATGGCATGAAGTTTATTAATCTTTGCACATCTGTCCTAGAAGGATAATACCTGCTTTTGCTGAAATTACTAGTGACCCAGACTAAAATCTTTTGAGCAGATCTGGCCCTGTAAAAAATACACACTTCTCTTTACTTTCACTCGGACAATTGTCTCAGTATTACCTTCTGTTTGATGCCCTGCATTTTACTGGTCAGTAATATGGCATACAGTGTTAAAGAATTATTTTTTCTATCTGATTTGAGAAGTATTGTTTTTCAATTCTGGGGAGCAGTCAGCTGTTCTAAAACTCTGCCGCTGTAAAATACCACGATAAAATACACTTCATCTTACGTTAAGCTCAGCAAGAGCTAGCCTTCCGGTATTCCAAGTTATTCTTCAGCTCATGGGATCATGAAATAGAAGTTACTGTAAAGAGACAGAGAAGACACATAATTCCTATAAGATGACCCTGCTTTTTATTGTCACACTTCAGTGGTGAATTTAACAGGCCAAACTGACAGTTTGCTACATGGATCTGGCACAAAAGGAGCTGGCTCCTTGGGACGGACCGAGCTCAGCCATCTGCCTATGTCTATCTTCCTCCCAAGTGCTAGATGCCATTGGGTGGGCCAGTAGCCAGATCAGGCAGGAACTGTTACTATAACTGCCTTGCAGTATCAGAACCTCTGACTAAGGGCAGAAGAGGATGCAATTCCAAACTCTTCACAGGTGGACCATGACCTCCCACAGCAGTGGCTCAGTGATGGCTCCACTGGCATCCACGAGAATAAAAAAGCTGGTTCCAGCAGGCAAAGTGTAAAATTCCTGGCAGCTGGGGCCCATGAACACAAGGAAAATGGACTTGAGTTTCCTAGACGCAGAATACATTGGCAGTGCAGTAGAAAACAATGTTTTTAAGAATAGACCACTTTGTGGCTGTGATAGCTTTCTTCAGCGACTAGCTACTTTATGTGCACCGTTTCATAATTATTACCAAAGTCCAAATTAACCACACTGGTGCTTTCAGCCCCGGTCACTTTGTTCTCTCTCAAATGGCAAAAGAACATTGTTCATGGGAACATGACTTCTGAAAGAGAACATCAACAGTGAGGCAACTAAGGCAAAAAATGGAACCAAAGGCAGATACGTTACAGGCTACATCAATGTGTTTCCATGTGTCACAAGAACTGAATGTCTTTTTGAAAGTCAGTTGGACACTCAGTCCCAAGCCAGGAGCTTAGGTGCTTAGCTGTTGCCCTATAATACCTTCCCAAAGCAGACCAGAAGATTGACAGCAGAAATAGGGACTGTAGTGATAGGACAAGAAGTAATGGGTTTAAACTGTTACAGGGGAGATTTAGGTTGGATATAAGGAAAAAGTTCCTTACTGTGAGAGTGGTTAAGCATGGGAAGAGGCTGCTTAAGGAAGCTGTGGCTGACCCATCCCTGGTGGTGTTCAAGGCCAGGTTGGGTGGGGCATTGAGCAACATGGTCTAGTGTGAGGTGTCCCTGCCCATGGCAGGGGGGCTGGAACTGGATGAGCTTAAGGTCCTTTCAACCCAAACCATTCTGTGATTCTATATCCCCTCAGCAACCTGAGAAGCCAACAGTGAACTTTTCCTTTCCACACAGACATCAGGCAGGTGAACACCCAGCTACCTGTGTACTCTTGAGGCCATCTCTACAAGTGGCACAAATGACCCAGATGGGGACTGGCCCACTGTGCCAAGACTGACTGTATCTGGAGTACCTTGCTGCAGAGGTGTGGTGCTGAACAGGATAGTGCACACATTCTCAGTGACTCTTCTTTCCATGCGAGATTACCCAAAGTTCTCAGGTTGAACACTGCAGATTGAGGCCATTGTCAGTCAAGAACTGTGTGGTTTTTTGAGCGTGTCTTCAAACCTCTTTTTGCACTGAGTATAACTACTATAAGAGAACAAATCCTACACATACATGCTGCTTTACTTATACATGAAAAGCACAAATGTTGCTGAAAGGGTTCAAGACATTGTGAGAACTAATGAGTATGCCTAGTTTAAGGGGAATATTTTAGTGAAAAGCAGTAAGATGCATTTTCCCATTGTTAAAATCTATAGAAACACCTGAAGTGCTTATGTTCCTTGTCAGCATTATCAGATTAAAACATTTTTCTGCCATGACTAACTCAGAACTCTGTGGAGGATATTACTAGTATCACAATGGCATAGGAAACTTCAGGATGCATAATCAAGTATTTTTTAAAAATCTGTTAACAAAAATAGCAAGTTTCCATCAACCTCTCTCCCCAGTGACACAGTTTTGGTATTTCTGTGCATGTATAAAGTCCATTTCCTATTGTATTTCCCATCTCAGGACTCCTTTGGGAAAACTTAATTCATAAACAAACAATTCCCAGCCCAGATAACTAAATCTCCCTGCTGACCCCTTTCCATACAACCCGACAATAATAACAGAGACACAGTCCTTGCATTGCCATTCTTGTGTGTTTATGCTGTTTTAGCAATGATGTAATGGAAAGAAACTGACATGCTATTATTATGCTAAGGACTGCAAGGAAGAATTGGTATTCTTTAAGGTTTTATTTTTCCATTCAAAAACAAAAGTCTTTCCAGGGCTGTCTAACCATTCACTGTTACAAAAGGTCAAAATATTCCATCAGAAATCTTACAAAACATGATACTTGAAAAAAATCTGTTTTAAAGCATTAACACAACTAATCCATTTTGAATGATGGCTTTTATGAGCAATGTCATGAGGTTACACACTGTGGGCCTCAGTGGCCCCTGCACTGGAAGACAGTGACAGAGTGACTACAGCTGACTAGTCTTTGGCATCCCATTTTCTCAGATAGCGTGGGGAAGCCTCTGCAAGAAGACTCATTCCCTTCTGTGCCCTTAGGACAATCACCCGTAGAAACATGCATGGAGAGAAAAGCTGGACTCTGCCCTCTTCCTCTCTGTGCTGGCCATGGATAGGACAAAAACAGCTCACAGTCATCTCCTGAGGTTGTTGGAAGCCTAAGTGATTTCCCCGAGCACCACGTATTTCAGGGACAGGCCATTAGCCACCCAGTTTGCCTCCCCCAGAGCACTAAGGCTGTTTGCTGACTTTTGTTGAAAGTCAAATCTAATCCTTGAACGGGTGTACAGAGTGGGGTTAAGAAATGAGAGCTCTTGAGATTTTGTAAAGATCGGTTCCGAGTTGGGGAGAGAAAGGAAAAGAAAGACAGGGAGACCCATTTCAGACATCAGCAGTTCACTAACATGAGAAAGAAAGTAACGTGGAGTGTGACACCAAGCGCCTATCAGAGAGGTAAATGACGAAGCTCAAGATTTGTGAGGCAGTCTGGAGAAATTTCACCCATGGAGGATTTTAAGAATCAAAAGGCAGCTAGCGATCCCAAACCTGAGAGGAAAAGGGAACCAGTATGGGAGAAGAATGTGGCTATTTCTGCTCATTTTTGGAAGCCTAGCACTAGCTAGCTTTGAAACCTTCTACATTAGTGTGTTATATAGTGCACTATTCTTCCATATAATTCTGGCATTTACACCTGTATGTTAGCGATGCGATTTCCAAAACAGTTCTCGTTCTTTTGTCTTCTCTTTGTCATACTTAAGATTCACCTCCCAGCCCCTCCACCATATGTAAGCAACCCCATGAGACCAAATAAAAACATAGGAGACTAGGAATTCATTTTGCAGAGGAACCAATGAACCTGCATCTTCTGCAATTCAAAATTCTGTTAGACTTGACAGACTTGTTAGATTTTTAAACTCATTTTTCTATTGTCAAGTATATAGAGACTGTTTGCCAAGGGTAAGGGAGAAAAAGTACCTTCCAAATTCCAAAGGTTAGTGAAGTTAGCTTTATGTTCAAGAGAACGACAATATCAAATGTACATGATAGACTTCATGTGGATATCATGATGGAAAAAAGGAAACAAACTAATTCAGAGCATCTTAGGGCTCAATCTATCAATATCTGTTAGACATTGCCGAGACTGGATTTACTGTATCAAGCACAGATGAAAACTGTGCTGTTACACTACCCCCAAAGTCACAACACATAACTTTATGTACTTACTTGTGTAACCATGTCATGCTCAAAAGCTGTGTAGCTGCCATTTTCAATGGATACACAACTGCAACTCTATATAATGCCTCTTAATGCACGTATTAATTTTTTCCATTACCTGGAGATTCAAAATCTCCAACAAGTCTCAGCTATTCTTACAAAATAGCTTCCTCAAATTGCATTAGTGGCTCGGGGAGCCTGTGCCACTTAAGCTCAGTGGTCATGTTGCCCATAATGGAGTTGTTATGGAGACTGATGTCTTCCCAACAATTATATGGTATAATTAGTGTTGGATGCTACAAAGTAACTATCTAGCTGTCTCCATGGAAACTACCCAAATACCTATACTTTAAAGGTTTCAGCAGCTGGTCTTTTTTCTAGACCCTTAAGATGCAGTTAAGGGCACACTGATTGCCTTATCTGCTTGTCAAGCTGAGCTAAGAAACACATTTTATTTTCCAAGTTATCAATATATTGTCCCCATGGTGACTCCCAGGAATCAAGACTAAACGTACATATTTCATACAGTGATGACCAACCACAAATTGATAAGGATTTTTTACCATTTTTAATTGTCTTTATGCATATGTGTGTACCCATTACATGCATAAGAGTACACAAGGTGTGTAGATGGAAGAAGCTCACTTCTACTCTTATGAACTCCCCCTTCTTGGCATAATTGGAAGCTTTAGGGTCATGGAAACACCCTCTCTCAGATGCACTTCAAACCACAGTAGTGCCACAGAGAGCACCTACCAGCAGAGTCCACCCAGGTCTAGCATGCAGTTTTCCCTCTCCCGCAGGGGCTGAGCTTGCAGCTGCAGCTTAGCCGGGTCGGGTGAGCAGTCCTGAGACAGCCTTGCACACAGTGCAGGATCTTTGCCGAATGAAAACACACTGTGTTTATGGAACTCCAGTGGGAGTTTATGACATTTCTGCATAAAGCTTTATGAGGTTCAAGCCAAGAAAGCAATGTCATTTTCAGCCAAGAATCTCACTGTTACTTTTGCCTGAGCACAGCATAGCAGCATGCAAAGATGACGCTACTTCAGTCTACAATATAACCAAGTGAGCAAATGCCAGATAACCAAACACATTCTTTTTCTGGTTATGATATACCAATTTTAAACAGATTTTTTAAAACCCAGAACCCTTTCCCATCAGGGCAGATGTGAACAAGGAGAGCCATTTGCTTCAGAAGATACCAATGGGAGGACTCTTTTTAGAGTAGCACTTATTTCTGCAAGTAAATAACCCTCAGCAGAAATAATGAACTGACATTCTGGACTAAAACATTTTATAGTACTTACATGCTAAGCAGCAGTGACAGAGGAATTAAGAGGTATACAAATGGGAGCACATGCTCTAGCAGAAGCTTTAAGACTGCAAAAATGTGTAAAAGCATACATTTCTCCTGCTTGGTTTGCCCCTGGAATTAAAGCAGATAAAATTCTCATGTGAACTGCTATCTGTGAAGAGAGATGCAGTGAGCATAACCAGGCTAGGAGCCCCAGAAGACTCGTAGTTGTGGCCTCTCCATTTTATGAGAAGCAGGAAAAAGATAATTTCCGCTTTAATAAAAAACATCAGTACTTTTCCAGTCTTTAAGAAGGGTATCATCCATTTTCTGTGCTGACATGAAGATGGATCTAGTCTATCCATACTTTTCAAGACACCATGGGGACTAAAGAAGCAGATACACAGACACAAAATACAAAATCAAAGACTACTGGAGGCATTCTGAATAGCCATTATATATTTTGGGAAAAGACTAAAACCGCTGGGGTGTACGTGCAGTGGGCTACAGTTAGGTACACCGGACTTCTTATTTATTCTTTCTTTTCATAACAAGCTATCTCAATAGGTTCGTATTGAAAACAAGCTGAATTCCCTATGACAAAGTTTATTGGGGTAACACTAAACATGATACAGGAAAATTAATTCATAAGTAACTAGTACGTTGCTGAGGAAAAGTTACGAAATACCATTTTTCCCTCCTATTCATGATTTAAATTATTTCTGCTGCTTAACTTCTAGAGACCCTAGCAAGTTTCATCACCGGATACAGATTGGCAGCCTTAATCTAAACAAATTCCCTGACAGCACTGTTAGAACTCATTAGCATTCTCACCAGATGCTTCTATCTGTATATATGAGCATCTCCAGTTTTTCTTTCCAGTACATGACCCATGATACTAGCATAGCGTTCAAATTAAAACAAGAAATCTCAGCACAGCTTCAAATCCTTGCTCTTCTGGGGATTAAGTATGTGCTATGACAAAATATTCCATATTTCTTGGGCTTCTTAAAAGCATTTTTGTTGTTGTTGTTTTAGAGATTACTTTACTGATTTTTTGGCAATTCTCATGAATCTATACAGTTATGACTACCACACACAATATTTGCTTTCACAGCAAAAGTGCAGAGAGCATTTGTCACTATAAATATCACACAGGACTATATACACAGATGAAACCTGTGTTTTGTCTGTCTCTGCACAAAGCAAAGCTTTGACATGAAAGCTGTCAGAAATCATTACAGGGAAGAATTAAATACCTCATACATTGATTAAGTTGCCACAGCCAAAGTATCATAAAAACAAGTTACGACCCAGCTCCAGTTTTTAAATGAATGAAAAATTAGAGGGCAAGAAGGCCAAATACGTGGGCTTCAGAAAGAATGTCTTTCTGAATCTGCAAAGCAGGCCCGATCAGATCTCATGCTTAGTTTATTGGTCTGTTGGCACTTAACAAGAATGAAGTGGTGGCAACAATCTCAACCCCAGCTCATCAGTCACATAGGTACAAAGCATCCAAATGGAAAATAGATTTTCTAATTCTCTGCACCTCCCCAGAGGCCTAGCACTGCTGTCTGAGGACTACAGCATTCTCCTTTCTTGGCTCATTTGCAAGATAAACATATTCTGGCCTCAAATGCTGCTCCTTTCCAACTGCTGGTGAAAACTCCAGTCAGTCTGAGATATTAAGAGAATGATCTAGGGCACTACTCAATCCAAGAAAAATGCTCATGTGGGAACGCAAAGCCATTGTTGTGACCGGAGGTTTTTTTTTTTCCACTGGATCTCATTCTGCAAGTCCAGATTCAAATACTTTCTATCTTTATTCTTTATCCACATTAACTTCCTTCCTTTTTTTTAAAGGGAGTCACAGACTTGGATTCAAACAGACTGTTAAAGTGCTAGTTAAATACTGCTTTTCTGCACGTATGTTGATTTAAGATGTGACTGAGACAGCCCTCATACTCTGGCAACGTTGAGCTGGATTAGTATGTAGTTTTAACACTTACGAACACCAGCGGGAAGCAGCATTACTGATGAGATAGATAGGACTCTTCTTAACTACTCCATACCAAGATTTATAGCTCCCTACAGTTACAAGATAGCTTGTGACAATTTTGCAGGAGCTGGTAAATCAGCACCACACCCTTGGAGGCAAGCTCCAGTTCAGCTCCTTCTCTCTGCCTCTCCATGTCTGTCTCTGCAGTCTCTTTTGATTCCTCTTCTAAAACCAATCTACAGTGTTTCAGATTTTTGCAAGAATTTGCTGACTTCTAACCCCAAATCAGCTGCATTTCAGCACTCACAGCAGCAGTTCCTCTGTGCTCCTCATGCTGTCTCAGATGGGTGTGAGTGAGCCCTAAAATCACTCTTATAGCAAGCTTTAAAACTCTGGTGAAAGACATCAGGGAAACTGCTAGTTCTGCTAAAATTGTAAGGGCTACAGACAGATCCCATGTCCTTATTACTTATTCCCCTCTTTGAACTCAAGACAAGACATATAATTTGAGCACTGGGTTAGAAGCAACAACAGGAAAAGGCCTAATTTGTCCTGTTAAGAAAAACCTTCCCAAGCAAGATAATTAAACCACACTCATTAACAAACACAGACTTTCAAGGCTGAAGAGCAGATTAAATTATCACAGTGGCACAGGGACAAATTTTTAGTTGCTATAAAGGCACGTAATTTCATTGATAGCAGTGGCTAGAACAAACTTTGTCTAACTTACGTCTAGAGTTGGCTAAAACCGTACAAATCTAGAAACTTTGGGAAAGCTTTGATCCAGTCCAGACTTTGTGGCTCTGATCCACTTCACCTGGGAAGGACCAAATCTGCTTAAAATATATTTCACAACACATCTTTGACGGCATTTTTTTCATACAGGTTATGAATACCACATGTAGAACAATTTCTCCTCATGCACAACACCTACCAGCAGAGCCAGCTATTCCCATCTCCAACCCAGAATGCTAAAAAGGAAAAACAAAATAAATGCAAAAGCAAGCTCTAGATCAGTTGACTTGCTACCAAGGAGCAAGAAGAAAGCCATGGAACTAAAATCTGCACAGTCAGAATGCTTGGAAGAAATTCAAAGTGGTAAGAAAATCTATGAGACTCGTACAGTGTGGAACAGCTTGCAAAGTCCCATCATTCTCTTCTTGTTATCCCCAGGAAAACCAAACATTCATTTGATTCCAGTTTCTAAACAAGCATATTGTTATGCAATCCTACTTTCTTTTTTTTTCCTGGTAAGGTAAGAGCTTCACTGCAGTAAAAAAGCTATGATCACGAACTACATAGGAAGGTTGTGGCTTTCAGATGACCTAGCTGAGAGTGGTGAAACTGGGTAAAATTTAACCAGAGAAAAGGAGTAAATCTAACCAGGCAAAAGAAGTCTGACAAGCTCTTCTAACTGCCTTTACCACTGATAATTTAACAAATCATCTATTAATAACTGAAACCAAATCAGCTATTAATAACTGAAACCAAAGTACAGCCAGACCCCAAATCCACAGATCACAGGATAATTCCTGGTTGGCTGAGGGTTTTGTCCAGTTGGGTCTTGAAAACTTTTGAAGACAGAAGCCTCCCTGGGAAACCTCTGCCCTCCCTGACTTGTCGTCAGGTTGAAGAAGCTTTTCCTTATGCCCAGGTTTGAGCCTCTCTTGTTATAACTTATGCTTGTTATCTTACACACCCCATCCCACAAGGCACTGTGAATAGCCTGGATCTGTCTTGGTAATTTCTCCGTAGCTACTGGGTGGCTGTTGTTTGTTAGGTGCTCCCAAAACTGTCTCTCTTCCAGACCGAACAAGCCTAGTCTGGCAGCCACTCCTCATAAGGCAAATGCTTCAGCCCCCTGACTTTCTTGGCAGCCCTCTGCCTTTCTTGGCAGCCCTCTGCTGAATTTGCTTCAGTTTATTCATCTCTTCCCTGTATCGACGTGCCTAAAACAAGGCTCCCTACTCCAGATGTGGTCTAACAAGTGCTGAGTAGAGCAGCATGATTACTTCCATGAATTTACTGCCTATGTACTGCCTATGCAGTACAACTAAGCAAACTTAGTATAACCCAGGATACTTTTGGCCTTCTTAGCTGCCAGGGCACACTGCTGGCTCATGTTTGGGTTGCTGTCTACCAAAATCCCCAATCTTTTCTGCACAACTCTTTCTCAGCCATCCAATCCCCAGCCTGCATTATTGCCAGGCGCTCTTCCTAGCCTGTATTATTGCTCTTCCTTCCCATGTACAGGGCTTCGCATCCGTCCATTTTGATTTTGGTAAGGTTTCTGTTGGTCCATTCCTCCAGCCTGTCCAGGTCCCTCTGAAACGCAGCCCTCTCCTTCAGCACTATTGACTGGTCCTCCCAGTTTGGTGTCCCTTCCAAACGTGAGCACACTCTATCACCTCTGATTCTTCAATGAAGATGTTAAACAAGACAGGTTGCAGGACAGATCCCTGTGCTACTCTAATTGTCACAAGCCTCCAATTAGAGTAAGAATCATTAACCTCCACCTCCTAAGCCTGATCATCCAACCACATTTTTTACCCATCTAACTGTTTGTAACAGTCAAATTTGGATATAAGATCATTGTGAGAGATACTGCCAAAAGCCTTGTTAATGTCATGGCAAATGACAGCCACCACTCTCCTCTGCAATGGTAACAGTGAGAGTTCTGGTACTGAACTTCTGGGAACTAGTTTTAATTCTTGGCTCTGGGAAGACACACTGGAAGCAATGGCTGGTGCACACACTCTTAGAAGGAGTATTCTTCTCCAAAACACTTTTGGAAAGTATAGATTTGTATTACTGCAATTCAGTAGGCCAGAACATTAGCTGCAGTAACCAGCCCAGTTCCATTAAACCTCAGCCTATGTACAGTAGTTCATTTCAGCTAACAATCCTGGCTTACGTTTGTTACCTCAAGTCTACTTGTAAGTTGCACAGACAGGCACTAGGAGTGTCAAACAGGAATAGCAACAGAGATGCAGAAATTCCTCAGCTCTCCTGGGAGAAGCACAGATCCACTGTGCTCCTGTGACAGTCTTTCTCTTACCTTTGCAAGGAAACTCCATGCTGCATATTGCCCTGAGGTTGTGCTGCTTTTTAGCTTCACTGTGTGCAACATCAGAAAGAATCCCAACAGACCACTGCAAGGGACGGGGAAAGCTTGTTAATAATGTCTCTTAATTTCAACTAAGCAACCTTTTACAGGCATCTTGGCTTTCCTAATGCAGAACTGCAGTGTTAAATCCATTTGGAGAAAGCAAGCTGGTGGACAAAGAGCTTACTTGATGTCCAGTACACACCAGGTTTTGTTCAGTCAGTGACTAGAATCTGAGTAAAGCAAGTCTGATGCTCTTATGGCTGGTCTCTAACGCACTTGCATAATCAGAAAAGTAGAGATTATTGGAAACATGAGGTGAAATATTAACTTCAGGCATTGAAATAGCTCTGAATAAACGCAATGCTAATTTCAACAGGAGCCACACATTTGGCAACTAACTCACTTCAGCCTCCACAGAGCCTTGAACTGAAAAAAACATAACCACTGGAAAGTTTCTGCCTGAAGCTTTCAAGCTGTTTAAACTTCATGAAGCCTAACTCCAATTAGGAAGTCAAATACATCTCTACTGTATAACAAATAGATAGATGACTCAGTAGTGCTGGGAAAAGAATACCCCAAAGCTCTCTGCTGACGATTAAGGGAATTTTGATTCTCAAGCCATGTAGGACAGTAGTCCCCAGTGCTCCTGAAGCCAAGACTACTCTCAAGGAAAAGGTTCCACATCTCACTGAACCTTATAAAGATTACAAGATTTGGCTCTGGATTTCGTTTCACTTGTGATATACAATCCACTGGTTGTGAACCAGTGAAAAAGTGTAAACCAGCAAGCAGGGAACAAAAAAGGACTTCAAATATGTAAGGCACAAAATACTGTGTGGCTGGTTGAGAGGAATGGGATTACAAAGTATTGTGGGAAGCTGCATGAGGAAGGAGATAGGATCAATCCAGCATACCAGTTGTGGGATAAAAAGTGCCTTGGTATTCGAAGAGGCTACACTGTTCTGGATAGTTACTCAATGCAGTTGGTCCCCTCTCTGCAACAGCAGGAAGGGTGGAAGATGGTGGCTCGTCATGTCAGAAGTTCCATGCTGGGCTCCAGCACCTCAGCCAAGTGCTATTCCCTGCTCAGTACCTGTGGCAGAGTTGCGTCTCAACCATGTCAGTAGAGTAGGGTAAGGTAACTGCCCTGAAGTAGGAGGTACTAGGGTTTCTTACACCAAGACATAATGTGAACCCCCAAAGGACTACCTACTGTGCCTGAAGCCCAGAAAGCAAATGCTGCTTTGATGATAAAAGACAGTCTCAAACTCAAACCCTCCTAGTTGCAGAGGATGAAGTAGTGAGCCGTAGAGCATTCTACTCAAAAATCCGTGCATTTAATGAAGCAGCATTGCCCAAACTTCTGAAAGTCCAGTAGCTGGCTGAAGTTTGTTCCACATCTTCTGCCCTGCTGAGAAGGGTTTTTAATCAAGAGTGATGTGAAGCTGTTTTGTGTAATTCCAAAATAAAAAGTGAAACAGCTAATTGTAATACCTCAAATACTGATGTCACACTTAAAACCAGTTTATTTCATTAAATAAATGGAGCACTTTGCACCTTACTACTGCTTCAGACATCCTGCACAGGTAGCAGATTTAGCTACATCAGTTACACTTACTGATGTGTAAGTTTTCCTCCAAATCCTTTATGTCTGTGAAGACACTACATTGCAAGATGTAGGAGAGCAACCGAGGTGTTTGTTTCTCCATCTAACTATTCCTTTCTACTTGCTGTAGTGTACAGTGCTATCTACTATACATGTACCGAAGCCAGGGCAATGGAAACAGAAGTGGGAGGCTACAACAGTGGTAAAATTCTAATGAACTGAAAAAGAAAAACATCTGGGCTAGACAGATGCCCATTAGTGCCTGCAGTTAGACCTTACCCTCAAGAGGAAATACATTTCACCTACCTACCATGGAACTATTTTATTCATTAATAACTAACTGCAAGTTACTTGTAGTGTGGATAGTCCACCCTTGAAAAAAGCCACTTTCATACAAAAAAATATATGTACATAGGGAAATTACTTAACAATCATTTTTAATATCCACTGCTAATGAAAAATCCAGAGACTAAGAAAGAAAATCCCTAACAACCAGGAAATATTTTTGCCATGAGTTTGCATGAAAATATTTTTCCCTT
Organism: Lathamus discolor; assembly: GCF_037157495.1. Classification (NCBI taxonomy): domain Eukaryota; kingdom Metazoa; phylum Chordata; class Aves; order Psittaciformes; family Psittacidae; genus Lathamus; species Lathamus discolor. The sequence goes on from NC_088885.1 coordinate 111,953,701, forward strand.
CTAAAAAGAAAATACTTTCATTTGGCAAAAGACTGGAATAATTTTTTTCTTTTCATAATTAAGACCTACAGGAATCATATTTACATTGTCCTGTGAGAATTACACTACTGGTCAGTGAACTTTTGCTACTCAAAATAAAGGAACACTTGTTAAAGCTTTTCCCTTTTACCCCAAAAAAGCATTCTGCCAAATAACAAGATGTACAGGCAAAGAAATCCATGTACACCCATATACTACTAAAGACTAATACTTTGTAATCTCTGCAAACAGCAAGTTTTACAAGGGCTAATCTGACTTGAGAAGCATTTAAGAGAAGCTCTGCTACATTAGGTAAAAATTATTTCATTGATGACTGGAAATTTCCTTGATCAGAACGTAGTCACTCAAATAAACACATATACTTCCAGCACATTTGCATCTCAGGCCTTCAAATGCATATCCACTGATATGCACAGATACATGTTCTCTGCAGTTTCACTGGCTTATGCCAGCAGAAGCTAGTATAACTAAGGTTTTGCATGCTCTGAAATTTTTAACTGAGAGTCAAGGCTGGAAGTCAATAGGATCTCTTATTCTGAAAACATTCACGTCCTGTTACAGAGAATTTACCTGGCACAGCAGCTGCTATGAAACCTGTAGAAGTACAAGAATGGGAAGTCCAAGGCACTGAAGAGATCACCTGAGGGACAAAGCAATATACTCAGTGGAACACAGGGGGGAAAAATTACTCACTGTTACAAGCAGGGGAACAGCAATTACATGAGCATTACTAGTTTAACATTCCTTTAAGCCTTTACAGCTGGCTGGCTTTTCATTTAGGATACTTTCCACATTTCTAGTGTGTTTAATGATTTCTCTCTGACCTTGATTCTGGTCAGTTCCTGCCTTTGGTTGAAAAAGGGAAAGGGATACGTTAGAGTATTCTTTGCTCATATACAGAGGATCCTGCTTATCCAACAGTTGCCAGTGGATAGACATGCATCATAACCACTTCTTTTATTACAGAGCTCATGATAGTCAGGAAACAGAGACATATGCTGGCTGCTTCCCCTTCTGGCATTTGAACTCTGTCACACAGAGCTAGTTGGGAGGTTTAAAAAAGTTCTCCCAGATCCAAGTAGAACTCTCGAGTACTTGTATTTCCAGGAACCTGGGCCCTGGTTGCTCTTAGTAGCAACGATTCCCAGGAATTTTCCAGCCTTCAGGCTCTACAGATTTGGAGGAAGCTCCATCTTTCCTTTTTTGAAATGCAGGACATTTTTGCTTAATGTGTCTGTCTACCCTGGTGGGGAAGTGCCTACATGCACCACCACCAAGCAAAAGGGCGAACTTTTATTTAAATGCTTCTTTGTTTGTTTTTCTGACTGAGCAAATGTCTAGTGAAAGCAACAAATTATCATCTTTAACCTTCTAACTCTTAAACCACCAGTATGATAGGAATATTAGCCACCATCAAATATTCAGTTTCTCCATTGCTACCCTTTTGATCTTTTGCTACTTCAAATCCTGCCATGGGCTCAAGTGATGTGATTGATGGCTTGGCTTCGCAAATGAAGATTTGGGAAGGGTTTACCCATGCTTACTACAAGCATGATGAGGACTAAAAAGGGCCATGTGGGATAGGCAAATCTGGCTGGAAAAAAGGCTGCTTGGTCATTCAGGATGTTACAACTTCTGAAAACAATGAAGTTAAATCTCTGCATAGCATTGAGGGCAGTACAGAGAAGGAAACTATGGACTGCTGAGACACTGCTCTGAAAAGGACATGTTCACCTAGGGAATCCTTGTTCCATGCACCACCTCAAAACCCATTCTTTGTTGTCAGTCCCATGTTGCTTCTTTGCAAATGGCAGCTAAGGTATTAGTAAATATGCAAATTACAGAGTGTTATATACCCTCCGCTTCCTACAGGATATCCTATTATTGGTCATATTCCTGTTGAATTGCAGGGCTCTAGAGTCTGGCCTCTAAAAACATGCAGGGAAAGGAAAGGCAATATGGAAACCTAAAAAAGGAACAACTCTATGCACTTTACCTGCTGGATGGGATGCAGAGGCCAACAGCACCACACTAAAAAAATAGAATAAAATAAAATAAAAATTAATTGGCTACTACAGAATTTATGACATGGCCTGAACATTATAAACAGAAGTTTTGTGCATGTTTGTTGATCGTGAAACTTATTCCAGGTAAGTAGAATAACTAAGGCATACGTATCAAGTATAAAAGAAAAAATTGGTTGGGAAAGAATCTCTGGAGTCACCCCATACAATCTCTCACCTGAGGAAGGACTACTACCAATATTTAGTCAAATCCTCTGTGGCTCTGTCTCAAAAATACAGGTCTCCGAAACCTCTAGCATGGAGGCTCCACACCTCTCTAGGTAACTTGTCCCAGGGCCACTCTACTCTTCTAGCAAAGAAGTTTTTCCTGGTGTCCCATTTTTAAACCACCAAAGCTGCAATTTATGGTTCGTGCAATTTATGTTCCATACCATCTGCTACTTAGAAAAGGTTGGTTCTGTCATCATTGTAACTCCCTTTCAAGAAGGTGCAGACAGTGCTTAGGTTGTACCCTGGCCTCCACTTTGCCAGTCTCAACAAGACCAGCTCCTTCAAACTCTCTTTGGAGCACACCATGTACTCTCGCTCCCTAACAATGTCACTAGGCCTCTGCAAGATTTTCAGTTTCTCAGCATCTTTCTCCAACTGGGAGGCCCAAAACTGAATAGAGTATTCCAGCTACAGCTTCAGCAGTGCTCGTAATAACTTCTCTCGATCTGATGGCCAAGAACCTTCTAACATAGCCAAATACATAGTTTGTCTGAATTTGCTACGATCATATACTACTGCCCTATATAGACCTCAGTACTGACACCCAAGTCCTTTTCAACAGACCTGCTGTTAAGCCAGACAGTGGCACCACTAAGACAGAATCTATAGAGAACTGCCCCAAATCCTCTCTGTGCAAAGATTCACAACAAACAGTTCCAACTCCTCAGTTTCCTTGTAAAGAGAGAAAAAGAAGGTCTATTGCTTTTGACTGAACAAAAAAAAAAGGGAGGAAAAAGGAGACTGGCAGGGCAAGTGGAACTGTATCAACAGTGATGAGAGTTATGACTAAGACGTGTTTCTCCACTTTTGCTTTTTGCATTATTAGTTTTTAAACAACAACAACAAAACCCCAGAACAGTGAGATTGGGAAATGCTCAGAGAGAAACTTCCTTCTTTAGCCAAGAGGAACTGATAACCCTTCCAGACATCCCAGGCTTCAATCCAAAAATAACACAGGACGAGAACAAAACCTTCTTTGTGAAGTATAGAGCAGGTTAAAGCGAATAGGTTAGACGGCATTAAAGTTGTACTCCAGCTCTGCTCCAAACAGAACATAAGTAGAAAAGACACAATGATGTTGTAAAACCATGTTAGAGATTTAGAGGTTTCCAGCAGGACAGTCTGGAAAACAGGCTGCAGCAAAACCAGTATCCCTGTGCTTGATTTCTCTGCTCCTGTTTTTTCCCCTGTACTCAATACTGAAGGCTGGGTCACCTGTGGTTTTCTTTCTGGCTAAAAAGAGATTTTGTCAGCAAGAACAGCAATTTATGCCTGCAAAGCTGCCCTTCCCTATTGCAGGAAATCTACTGCAGCTTTTTAATTTACAAAAGTGACAGATTAAAAGCATTTCCAGAAGCCACATGGAGTTTAGCTGCATAGAACAGAGCCTTCACCTCACATCTTCGTCAGTGCCATTAATTCACGCTTTGAAACTCTCCTGCTATACATTTTTCTTTTCTCCTCACCATGCCTTTCTGAACAAGTATCAGACAGTGACAGATAGGGGGACGTAGAATCATAGAATAGTTAGGATTGGAAAGGACCTTAAGACCATCTAGTTCCAACCCCCCTGCCATGGGCAGGGACACCTCACACTAAACCATCTCACTTAAGGCTCTGTCCAACCTGGCCTTGAACACTGCCAGGGATGGAGCATTCACAACTTCCTTGGGCAACCCATTCCAGTGCCTCACCACACTTACAGTAAAGAACTTCTTCCTTACATCCAATCTAAACTTCCCCTGTTTAAGTTTTACCCTGTTACCCCTTGTCCTATCACTATAGTCCCTAATGAAGAGTCCCTCCCCAGCATCCCTATAGGCCCCCTTCAGGTACTGGAAGGCTGCTATGAGGTCTCCACGCAGCCTTCTCTTCTCCAGGCTGAACAGCCCCAACTTTCTCAGCCTGTCCTGAAATTTTCTTCTAGGTTTCTACAAGAAGTAACATATCTCTACCTGCCTTAGGACAGGAAAAAGCCCAAGATGAGTTGTGACCCACTTCTAAGACACATTATGTATCCCTCAACATGCCAGGTAAAATTACTATTCCTTCCCCTCATGCTTCCCTTGCCAGCTAGCTAGGGGGAAGAAATCTGGTTTCCTTGATAAAAGTGGGGATCTTCAAAGGAATAAAAGAAAATGCAAGATTACTGGAAAACCCACTAGGAAGCAGAACACTAATGCAGAAGGTGGAGTACAGGGAAATGCAATACTGCAGTAAAAAAAAGGTGGTGGGAATAAGACCAGAGGATTATAGAGAGGCTCTTGAAGTACATTTGACCTCTTCCTCACCCTCCCTGCCCCACGTGTTTAAACAGATGAACAGCATGGGGTTGGGCACTGAGAAGCAACATCATCACCCCTCCCTTCCCTGTATAGCACAGCTCTGCTTTCCCTCCTATACTTGCTCCTGGTCTGGCTTCCTTTTTAAAAGCTATTGAATAATCATGCTATAGGTGATGAAGTGAGAAGAACGCCACACTTTCAACATAAGCAAATACTTCTTCAGATCTGTTTGGTTCTGGAAAGTTCCTATTCATGTACATTGCTTATAACACTCTACCCTCCCAAACTGTTCCAGATGTGAAAACAAGAAACAGTATATGGCATGTAGGGACAGCAAATGTTAGGAGACTTACCTATTTTCAGCTGCATTGGCTCCAACAGAGGCAATACAGTTAATGTTTCTTTTCAATCTGAATATATATTTTTTTTAACTAACATATTGGTACATTCTAACATCCAGTAGCTTGGGGCAGAACTTTTAATCTGCTCTAGCCAGGCAGTCTCTACACACAGAGTGTAACTGTGCTTTCATACCGAACAGAAACGCTTTGAACAGATGCTATTATAACAAACCTATATATTTTCCTGTATTCTCCTCTTTATTAGGAAAAACTTTGTTCACCAAAAGGGCTGTCAAGCATGGGAACAGGCTGCTCAGAGCAGTGGTTGAGTCACCACCCCTGGACGTATTTAAAAGACATGGAGATGTGGTGCTTAGGGACATGGTTTAGTGGTGGACTTGGCAGTGCTGGGTTAATGGTTAGACTTGATCTTAAGGGTCTTTTCCAATCTAACTGATTCTATAATTCTACAATTCTAAACACTATCTGGCTTCTTTCTTTCCCCTGTACATTTCAGCTGTCTGATCTAGGTTAGAAATAAGGAGATATAAAGGCCATTGGTAATAGTATCAAGGGGACAAAGTTGCAGAAACCACACTATCAAGTTCCTTCATAAATCATAGTATCATGCTTGTACAGACAAGGCCATCAGTACACACTAGACTGTCCTGTTCTGGAGGTGGAACTGGGATCCTCTCATGGCCAATACAGCCCTTGAAAAGCCCCGAGTAGAGGAAGCAGCACATACCTGCCTGCTAAGTCACAAAATTTAGTGCTGGGCACCCTCCAATGGATAAGCACATGTTTACAGTAATTCTGACCCAGAACTGCCCACAAGGAGTTAGCACTCATTCAGAGAACGTTCAGGGTAAAATACCCTCTATTCAGTGTGATTTAAAAATACTTTTGACTGTTTTTCACAGAAATTAAGCTTGTGCAATAAAGCTGGGTATACACATACATTCATAGCTCTGCATAGCTCCCAAACACGCTGACCAGCTTCATCCAAATTTGGGAAGCGGCAGTATTTCCAAGCTAACCACATGCCCAGAGGTCTCACAAAGGGACAAACCCTGCCAGTGCTTTCTGCAGCAGAAAGATTTCAGGCCCGTTAGACACTGGAGGACCTTCACAGCAGTGGCACATCGTGGAGGTTGCAAACAACAGAGACAACTTCTGCCAAATTTCACACCCTCTCAAACATCATCAGCTATTACAACAAAACAAAACTCTAAAAGAAATCAGATGTCACTTATTCCATTGACCGTGGCACTGTTTGTTTTCCCTAGACAAGATCCAAATGCTATGGACTATGAGCATTTCTAACACACATAAATACATACATAAATACATATATAAATACATACACATACAGAAATACACTGACCCAAGCCAAACAAATAAATATCCTACCTTCTACTTCCTCTAAGCCATGTTTTCCAGCTATTGCTTTGTACCATCATCTTAGAAGCTACACTGACCTTCAAGCCCTTTAATGATGAAAATCTCTGCAAGCTTTGATTACACATTTTTGCTTTTAAGCAGATGCTAAAAATAGCCACCTTCCAATCTGCACAATTCCACTGTTGTTTTTTTGTTTTTAAAATACATATTCCTGAGCTTCACAGCTCCTTAACGAGAAATTTCTCTCTTTCAAAAGCCTCTAAATCAATAACCTCACTTATGGAACTCCTGCTCTCTGCTGGACACAACTTCACAGGCAAGGGCTACTATCAATTAACAGAGCAGGAACTCAACCCTAACTTTTCTATCAAAGCTGTGAAATTTAGTGAAAAATCTGAATTTAAAGGTTCAGGCCCTCTTTTTATACTAAAATGACCACTGACAGCCATAGCCAGGCAGGTGCCAAACAAAAAAATCAATTTTACTGCTTGTTTCATGACTCAACATGAAACAAATAGCTACAGCTCATTCAAAACTTCAGGAGTTAGTTTTGCACACAGCAATATTTTTGCAAGTTCCCTGACTAATTCTTCAAAACAGTTTCAACAAACGCAACTACCTTCTTTGAGTAATATTTATTTGCTCCCACTTCATAGTAGATGGAAAACAACTGACTTAAACAAGAGTCTACTTCAAGCAAACTGGTATTCAGATATTGTTAATGCATGGGACCCTGCTGAATAGACACTAGAATCATACAAATGCAAAATCAGAGGCCTGCATGACTTATGGAAATACAAGATATGACTGAACTAAGATAAAAGGAAACACACAGTATTATCATGTTGATGCTCACAAGATAAATGGGAACTGAATTAACTGTCCTACATTTGTGTCCCTGCTGTGTTCCTATCAAGGATCTTTAATGGGATAAACAAGAGCATACATCCATCCAATCAAATGGCAAACACAAATTCACCTTTGTTATGCTTATTCCTAACCTCTGTTCTCTCATTCTTTTTGACTATCCTCTCTTACAACTTAGTATCTGTACTCTATAGTATTCCCCCATACAACTTTAGCTACCATTCCAAGAAAATAAGTCAACATATACAAGGTATGATTATGGATGGAGGAGACTCTAATAAAGCCTCACAAAAATCTAGCAGAAGCAAATGCACACCAAATGTTTTGGCTTATATGGCTCTTTGAGGAAAGCCTAACTCTTTTTTATATATAAAAAAACCCACAGGGAAGTCTGGTCAGTGATTCAGGCTCTTTCACTAACTACAAAATAACAAGCCACTTTTATATCTCCAAATCAGAAAAACAACTGAAAGTCTGAATTACTCAATCCCACTAACAGCACTCTGAACAATCACTTACGCTCATGTTCTTTGCACGTCATACTTTTGTAATCACTGCCTCTCCTTCTGGCAATTTTGTTCAGGTTTTATTTTTTGAAGCAGGGTATTGCCAGGGAGTTGCTCTGTAAATATTATTACTGGAAACGACAAATTTTTTGTGCACATGGTGATTTAAAAATTCATAATTAACACCTTACCTGCCCAGGTGTATATTGGCATGTACACCTATAACCTGAGCCAAAAAAATTCAGCTGCTAAACTGTTCAGCTTAGCACTTTCTTTCAGTGAATGTCCTGCTAAATACATACATTTAAGTAGTGGTAGCTACGTGTTTTCTAAACAAGCCATGGCTGAAAATAAAAACACATACCACATAAAGACAGCTATGGTGTATCAAAGACTTATTCATTTTACCTGAATACATAGTTGATGTACTGTTGGTCCAGATCACTGGGAGAGGAGGGAAAGAAAGAAAGGTGTTCTTTTAGTACCAAAGTTCACTTGGTGTGAGAGATCAGTATATTAAATAGTATTAAAACATTTGTAATATTACATAATATTATATATGACACATTATAATCAGGTAATACTAACATTATATTATAATTAGATACATTCTAACAATAAGCTATTTACATTATCAATATATGAATCACACAAATTTACACATATTAATTACATATTAATTAACACATCATTTGCACATTATTTCTGTTGTTCCTATGTCAGTGAGAGTCTCATTTAAAGTGAAGATAAAGTAAGACTGACTAAAATTTACACCTTTTAAGAAGAGCTGGAAAATGGTTTTGAAATAAATTAGCTTAGTCATATTTTATACACGTGTGTATTATGTACATATACATAATATGCAGTGGTAACATATCTATCTCCTTTGACACAGAGAACTGCAGATGACAGACACTGTAAACATGTAATGCCACCTGCTTTCAATACAACTATTGCCTGGCATGTTTATCTAACATGCACATGGGATTACTGTAAGGTTTTTAAGGTACTCAGCCATCCCAGTCCTGTGGGAAGTCACCAGCTGCTAAATGCTTTTGAGACTGTGTCTCAAAGGGAGATACTGACAGATTCAAACCATGCAGCTTTCAAGGATAACACAAACATTTCCTTTTAATGCCTGTGCCAGTAACTAGAGGATCTTCTTTCAGAACTGAGTCATCACCCTTTGATAATACACTGTTTAATTCAGTGTTTGAGTTAGGCATATGACTATCAATAACCACATGCTATTGTTACCAACAATAAATAAGGCTCCTCTTCCAAGAGAAGTCATTAATGATTAACCAGGAATGGCTCAGTTCACACTGATAACACAGAAATACCTACAGTTTACTGGACTGCTACACAGATGTGTCTCTAACCCTCTTTGATAACAATCTCTTTCTTTTTAAAAGAATATGAAAACACATTACCTTAAAGAGTTAGGTTTCCACAACTTGTGAAATACTTTGTAAGCCCCTGTAATTGAAATTACATGTGTAATTGCTGTAACATGCAATCACTCTGACAAACCATGCTTGTTTGGCCGTGATACTGGCACATATGGAACCCCTCTGAATTACAGTCTAGCAACATGGCACAAAGGATAACTAAACCATGAGTAAAATGAACCTATTGCTTTATATTGATGGTTTTCAAAACATTATAATCTCACAGTACTGTCATGCTATGTGCTTCTTCTAGTTCTGAAGAAAACTCTTAGCTCTGTGCGTGTATGTGAATACATACAGAAAAGTGTCACAGAATGGTTTCTTCAACCCACCACAATTTTTTGGTACCTTCTATGATGTGTTTACCTATGTAGACCCCTACAGCTGTTGGCTCTGAGCCATCTTTCCTGTTCAGAGTTCTCTCAGCTCTAGGGTCTCCACGTTCTTTACATACTTGACCTACCCACCTCTTGGCTCCCATTTCTATCCCGGGAAAAGCTTTAAGCACTCAAAAAAGGAACAATACAGCTTCAAGCTCTGTTTTTTTTAGACCCCTTCTTCAAGGCTTTGGTTGTTTTGGTTTTTTTACTCACAAAGAGAAACAGAAAATGAAAGAAAATTCAGTAGAACACTATGTAATAGATGTCCACAATTCTGTCTCCACTACACAAGCCGAAGGGTGGAACACATGTCCTTTCTCTAATGCTGTCTTGATTAACTGTGCAACAAGTTAATTCATCTGTTTGCCCTTCCTTGTAGCATCTTTATTCTGTGTCGGTTGATACGAAATCTAATTACACAACCCCCCCAACGGGTGTATCAACAACATTCTCTCCAAAACAAGAGAAATGGAAATAAGTTATATTTTGAGCATAAACATTATGTTGGCACTTCCTACATGTTTCAAACACACAGAAGGGACCTCCTGAAGACTCTCTAAGTAGTTTTCCACCTCCATGGCCTAGCACTGTTTTACAAATGAGACCTCTTGGCTTTAAGAAAGCAACAACATCACTCGTTACAGCAAACAAGTATGTGAAGTGAAAAATCCTTAGCTTTTTGTTTTCTCTAAGAGCAACTGTTTACTATTGAATGTTTCCTAAAGGAAAAAAAACCAAAACCAAAAAACCTATTTCTTATTTGTATATTAACAACATTTTGGAATGAGATCTCTAGACCTCCCTAGACACAAATACATATAAACATATTACCTCTGCCCTGAAAAATTTACAGTATGGATAGACAGAATAAAGAAGGAATCTTCCCTTATTTGCAGACAAGACTTAACATACGAATGAGTCACTCACTATCAGACGGCTAAGAAACAAACAGAAGCCCCTTATTATCCAGCCTAATGCTCCAAAAGACACAGATCTCCTAGTTAAAAAGTACTACTCTCTCTTTCTTCAGATTTTCGGGGTCTGTTTCTAGCTTTTCAGAGAATAATTGTGATTTATCCAAGTCAATGTTTAGTCTGAAACAGACAAAAGAAAACCTGACAGGTTATGCAACTAATTGTTAAAGTTCTTTTTTAAATGCATATGATTGCATAAAAAATCCCAACATTTCAACATCCTTCCTTTGGGAGCACATTCCATGGTATTTTAGAATATTTCTGTCAGTTTTTAAATAAAATCAGTGTGTGCAATAAAGCTCCAGCTACAAGTTCTTGCTTGGAGTTTGGTTTTTTCCATGTTTCTTTTCCCCTCAGAAAGAAGCATCTCTTAGTAGGCAACCATCAAAAACTCCCAGAAAAGCTTAGTGCTGATTAAAATTGTATGTGCATTTTCTCATTCACTGTTAACTGACTGCAGTATCTAGCTTATTCTGTTGTTGTTTTCAATGTAAGAGATACGAAAGGAATGCATTTCTTATATTTACTGAACTTCTTCATTCTTTCCAAGTGTTTTTTACAGCAAGAACTTTAAATATCAGTCACTTCATAATAAAGCTGATTTCTTCAACACATTCAGTCTTTCTAATTCCGTTTCTGAAAGAAATTACTTACCAACACAGATCAAGTGAATTAGAGCCCAAATATAACCATTTGGATCAAACTGCAATAAAGAACATCTACATAAATAAAAGCACATTCATGTAAACATACTTATTGCTATTTCCCTGCCTCTAGCTTCAAAAAGCAAGTACAGTGAGTAGGAGCTATGCTACAAAGAAAGAGAAGATAATGAAAGAAGACTAGGAAGACCAAAGTTTTTCCTGTCCCAGTTAGAGACTTGGCATATGCCCATAACCCAGGCTCTCAGCTAGTCTTGGCAAGAACAGCTCTATTTCTTTCAGATATGTACACCATCTTAAACAATCTGAGCATATGAGACCTCACCTGGAGTATTGTGTACAGGTCTGGTGTCCTCAACATAAAAAGGACATGGAACTGTTGAAACGAGTCCAGAGGAGGGCCACGAGGATGATCAGGGGACTGGAGCACCTCCCGTATGAAGACAGGCTGAGAAAGTTGAGGCTGTTCAGCCTGGAGAAGAGAAGGCTGCATGGAGACCTCAGAGCAGCCTTCCAGTATCTGAAGGGGAGCTATAGGGATGCTCAGGATGGACTGTTCATTAGGGACTGTAGTGACAGGACAAGGGATAATGGGATAAAACTTAAACAGTGGAAGTTTAGATTGGATATAAGGAGGAAATTCTTTCCTGTTAGGGTGGTGAGGCACTGGAATGGGGTGCCCAGGGAGGTTGTGAGTGCTCCATCCCTGGCAGTGTTCAAGGCCACGTTGGATGAAGCCTTGTGTGGGATGGTTTAGTGTGAGGTGTCCCTGCCCATGGCAGGGGGGTTGGAACTAGATGATCTTAAGGTCCTTTCCAACCTTAACTATTCTGATTCTATATAGACCCCAGTCTGCTTAGTCTTGTCTTGGCAGTCAAGGAGGGGCAAGAAGCTCAGAGGACATCACTAAGGTTTTTCTTCCCTTTGTCTCCTTTTCCCTCTCAGCCCCTGCACCAGCTTAACAGGATCTCTCCCCAATGCTCCAGCTAACCACAGAGTATCCAAAAGAGTGCTTTACACAGACATCTGTCTCTGAGCAAGGTAGGCTCTCTTCATCAATGGGGAAAAATAAACATTTTTTAAAGGAATTCACCTGACATATTTTAGGTGTCTGCTTTCTGAGGAGATGAATGGTACACCAGAAACTCCTGCTCTGCACCACAGACTACAAGGGGAGCTAGTGCAGGTGCAACAATTCTGATGACTACATTTGATCAGATGCATCCAGACAAGTTCCCAGATTCATCCTACCTGACTTCACACATTACCTAAAGTATCTAAAACAAGGAATCAGCCTTCCTAAGACTCCAGAAGAGAAAAGCACCTCCAAGGAATAGATCTTTGCTGGACTAAGTGCTCTCTGGAGGTACCTCCTTTCTTTCTCCAGTAGCTACAGAGTTATTATAAAGCTAATTCAGGTACCTCCTGAAAGTATGTGCAATTAATCCAAACCTAAGTCATTAGCTCTAAGCCCTATAAGAAGTTAAACGATGGTTTCCCCAGCAATCATCTTCACTGATGAGCTGTATGTCTGTTCAGTGGTTTCATCATGATACAAACACATTAACATCAGCAAGACTACAACACAGCAATAGACAACATTTTTGGTTCCTTCACAGGAATCCCACCCTAGCTTACAAGTAAAAGCTACATCCCTCATATACTGACAAGATGTCAAACATCAAGATCTAACTTGAGCTACTTTACAAAGCAGAGCTCACCTGTGTGTCACATAAAGGAAGGCACACTGCTGCTACCAGGAGGCACAGCACACTGTGGAGAAGAGAAAAACCAAACAGGACTAAACCCTTATAACCTGGATTTGTACTCTCAGCAAAGTATAGGCAATTCCACTCAATTTTACACTGACATTTAATTTGTTTAATTTTTATTCCATATTTAAGAAGTAATTTTTGCCACCAAAGTTTTTACATCATGTACTCTTCTAACTCATACACAGCAAATTTATATAAAAAGCAGCACAAAACACCTCAGCAGTGATGAAAACAAGCTTTTTGGTAAGGAATATTATTCTTCACTTGCCATCTGGCTTCCCTAGGTTGCTTCAGAAAGCCAAAATCAACACATTTCTGGCCGTGAATGGCTACCAAAGTTCTTTCATTAAGATGAATTGCCTATTACAACAATTCCAGCAAAGGCGACTCCATTGAAAGTTATGATTCAACTCCAGAACACAGAGCAAAGTGGTAGTGAGTGGTATTACTTAGGAAGATGGTGCCTCTAATCACACTGAATAATAACCAAACTATCTACTCTAAGTACTGCTAAAAGATTACAGAACGTGAAGGACAGCAAATATGCATTCTTCAAGGGGATGGTGAGAGGGTAGAATAAAACTTTTAACACATGACTGGCTGACTTCTCTTTTTCCCTTTCTATCTCCTTTTTGGAACCAAACTAAGTAGGGCCAGCCAGGGCTGGTAGGTTGTGTAGCTTAATACGACTGATTCTAGCAGAACAGGGTATCACTTACTCTTCGTTTTTTTCTTAGGAAAGGCACTTTTAGCTATTTTATATCACATTAATTATCTTTCTCTTACTGTTTAAGATTACATTTAAGATTAATGGAACATCAAACCTGGCTTCCATCTCGTTTCCGAAAACATTCCTACAAGCACTGCTTTGTTATTCAGGAAGACCGGCCTTTTTTATTTTTATAAGGAGAAAAAAAGGTATCTATTTAAGCAGTGGTTTGAAAAAAAAAGAAAAAGGAAAATACGTTTTAAAACTATTTCATTATTCCAATGTTGCAATTTAGGCTCACCGCCCACGGGAATGTGCCTTTCATTCTTCATTGTTTTGGTGTGCCATTATCTGAAGCAAATACAGAAGCTGGAGCCAAAACAAGTCTGAATCTGAATGTGAGCACTTTTAAGAGCTTACCTACAGACTTTCAGATGAGAGGTCTGCTGTAAAAATGAAAGTATGAACAAAACATTAAAATTTAAGAATAAAAAGGGTGAAATAGTGCTTTCTCCTTCCAAAACCAGGAAAATGATGACAGCTGACCTTACTGTACCAAACACATTAAAAATCCTATGAGCAGCACTCAACAGTGCATTATGTTTGAGCACTGCTTAGCAAATTTAATTTGAAAAGAAGAACCAGGATTACAGATTAGCCTACTTCAACTTGATTTATATTTTCAGATTTCTTACCAGCATATATACCTAAAACTAGACATGACTTTACACTTGGTCCTTAAACTTAAGTTGAACTATACCAAAACTGTGTATTTTATGTACTCAAATAGAGTATCCTCAATTTATTAGGTACAACCAGAGGTCTAAATTCCTGAGAGTTTCCCAATCCTTTCGTCCAAAATTATTCCCCAGAAGCTTCCTAGCAAGACCTGTGTTTGCATTATCCTTGTCCATAGTGCTTTTGTTTTTAAAAAGAGGAGTCATAACCAGGAATATATGAAACACTTTGTCGGGGACAATAAGCAGAGGACAACGACATTGCAACATGCCACGGTACACACTGCTATGTCCCTTAGGCATAGCCTTAGTGACCTCTTCAGTTTGTTAGGAGTAGCAAACTTGGGCCATTTATTTGTCTTCTACATACACAAGAGATGTAACAATTGGAAAATCCCTTCCACAGCAAGCCACAGGCACTGTAGAAATGACTTTGTGATAAATGATTTCTCAGAGCTACCTCACAGCAGCTCTCTGGTCAATTAGAAAAGCATTTCATAGCCTAAAAAAAGAGAAGGATTCCCAATGAGTCTGTGAGAAAGAAACCCATCTCTTACTACAGGGTGCAGGAATTATCCTCTTAACTTTAAGACAGATTTAAGACTTGGGACAGATTCTGAAGCATTCAAAACAAATCCAGAAATGCACTGTTATTCCTGCATTTCATGTAGAGGTGTGATCTATCTATAATCATACAATACACTTAGATATACTGGTTAGATCTAGAGACCCAGGCCTCCTCCCTCTCAGCTCAATGATAATCTTACATGGGGCATGAGAGAGGGTGGATATTCATTTTCAAAAGGGAAAAACAAGCAGGACCAAGCCAGTCTTAAAAATGCAGATCAAACTGGTGATACACATTTGCAAAGTTTCATCAACAGAAGGGGAAAACAAAATGCCAACAGAAACACTTGTTAAGAGAAAAGCTCTCTCGGTCTCATTAATGACTAGCTGTCACTGCAAGATCAGAAAAGCACATGGCACTAATGCCCATATTAAAAGAAATCAGGTGGTTTGTTATGGGGCAGTTATATCACAGGGGATACCTTGAATATGTCAATTAATAGATCAGTTACCTCTTTCTGCACAAACTTCTGGAACCCACAGGTTATAACTTCTGACGCGTTGTGCACGGTGAGGAACACTGGGATTGGCTGCCATTGGGAGAGAAGAAAAATGCCCAAATCAAACCACAACAGTCACACACACGGGAAGAGGCACTCCTCTAAGGGACAGCTGTCCCACATGCTTGTGGTTTTGGGGTTTGTTTCAGTTTTTTGAGCTGTAAACCCACACCACATCTCCTAAAAGTGACTTAGACCCATTCCAATCACTATTACATGGCACAGGCATCTTTAAACACAGACCCTGCTTGCTTCTTCTCCCACTTCTGAGTGCTCAGTCAGTTTGCTTATATGCAGCTACCTCACAGTGAGATTTGCTGCAGGTTTCTGCCTCTAGTTTTGCCTCTCTGTTCAAACATCTGCAGCCTCCACAGTAAACGGTTCTCATTAGTTTTCCCATCTCTGTCTACTGCTCCTAAGAATACAGTCTGACTCCTAGCAACAGAATTGTGGGCAAGATGATTTTAGGTGATTGTTTTCAGTTACTGCTAGGAAGAGCTGCCCAAAATTAGAGTAGAAATATAATAGTTCATACAAAAGTGATGGCAAAATTCTACCCACTGAGGTCTCTGGACACCATCCCAACATGAAATCATTAAGAAACAAACCTCAGTGATAACAATAATGAATCAACCACCCCATTGCCCTAGGCAAACCCAACCAGAATTACTGGTTCATACTACTTCCTCCAAATCAGACCCATGGTCTCTCAAACAGTTGAAACAAGCAATTCTCTGCTCCGATTAAGATAATCTAAAGACTATGGCAGTTTTAGGAAGCACTATTTCCCCGCTTCTGTACAGTATTTAAATTATGTGAGTAGAGAATGAGTTAATTTCTCAGTAATGTCCATGCCTTTTCAGGTGGAACAAACAGCAAATACCTCTTAAATTTGGCTATGCATTCTGAAATCTGTATTTTCTGGATATTTCCTTTCTTTCCCATAGAGCCAGATAAGCATCACTAATTAAACATTTCAAGTTTAATGACAACTGGGGTGGATCCATAAACACAACAGTTGCACCAAGATAACTTTTAACACCTCTAAATTAGCAAGGAAATCACACAAATACAGCTGGCATGAAGCTGTCAGCCCCAGCTTCACTGGTTCTGAAAACCAATTCCCAGCCCTGTTGCTGGATGACTAAGAACATAAACCCAGAAGTATCTAACATAAGCATCCTGTGCCTGATACAATAATAGGAAATACAAGAAATAACCATACCCAAGGAAAGTTGACAGCACAATTTACATTCTTCCTTTTGTGAAGCCAATCTGTTGGGTTTTATTTTCCTCCCCCTTGCTTTTGGCTCATCCAAATGTGTTTCGGAGCCAACAATGGCTCCAGTTTGCGCAGCCCAGTTAACCTTCTCCATATGTCTGTTGCCTTTGATGTGAGTATTTCTTAAATTTGCGAGTGGGCTTAATGCTTACAAAAAGAAAGGTTTACTGGCTGGGCAGGTAGGGAGAATAGACTCTGTACAAACCTCCCACCACAGCTCTGCATACTTTTGCTAGTGCATCAGAGTCCGGAGCTAAGCACTCCTCCTCCAGTTCCAGCCCTGAACTCCTGGGCAGGGGAGACTGCCAGCACCTCTAGGGAGAGGCACAAACAGAGATTAAGATTGTAACCCTGCCAGTGTACAGGAATGTCTGAAGGTGGGCCTCCCTGGATTTGATCAAAAAAGTATACATAATTTCTGCTTTAGCAATAAACCCACTTAATTCAAAAATATGCTGCTGAGGTGAACCTATTCAGCTGCAAAATTGGGAGAGTCCATTTTCCTTCTCACTCTGTCACAAAATTGTTGTACACAAAGTTACTGTAATTAAAGCTTATCTGCAAAATTGAATTTAGCCCCAGCACAAGGCATTACTTAACTATGGCCTAAGATGACTTGTGTTTTTGTCTTTCCTCCTAAAATGGCCACAGAATTAGGCCTCTAAATCCCTATTTACATATAACAAAAAGCCAGTCAGAAATGGGAGATGCTCCTTAAAAAAGGTTTGGGATATAACCTCCTTAAGAAAGGTTTGGGATATAAGTCAAAACCATTCACAGCCCCTCTGCCACTTCAGTACATCTCACTCTTGAATGACCTGAGCAGGGACAGGAGGGAGACAGGTAACTTAAGGGATGACTAGGAAATAAGAAGAAATAACAGAGAAGATGTGATTCATCCCTCCCCCACCTCCCAGGTAAGCAGGCAGAAAAGACGCTGCTGCCAAGGCTTTACTGCTGTTTCCCGGCAGGGCTCTCTTTAGGGATCTTTGCTCAGTTTACACCAGAGAAGCCCAATAGAACTTGCTTTGACAAAGAACCAAGAGGAAGTACATGCAATCACCCTGAAGCACAGCTCATCTGGAGGCACGGGGCTTCTGAGCATATGCCTCTGATTTCTGAAGATCACTTGGGTCCAAGATGAGGCCCCCAGACTTGTTTGTGAGGACAAAGACCTCCTGTCCTTTTCTGCCCTATATCTCCACTGGGAAGTTCAAGGAATCACTACAAGCAAAATATTGGCAAAAATTCCCTTTTGATCCTCCTTCAGGTTTAGGAGCTGGTAAGAGCAAGCTAGCTCTGGTTAGATTAAGATGCACTGACAGAACGCAGAAGGGAACTAGTGCAGAATCTGGCCTTGCAGACTGCGTAACAGCAGTAAAAAAATTGCTCGTTTTCAAAAATTCATGTCACCATTTTTTTTTCCCCACAGAAGACGATATAATTTAAGTAAAAAGCATTCAACTTCAATGAAAGCAGATCTGATATCCATTGAACACTTAGTAGGTTACTGTGATTCAAATGGATCATAAACTTGATTAATCTGTTTCCATAATACCTTTTGAACTTTCAATTTATTTTTTCAAATCCTGTAAAGCATCAAGATCACTGAAACGGTCTTCATCCTTCTGGAAGGATTTCCTATAGATCCCACAGCCCCAGTCCCTCTCTTGAAAACTTACAGCTAGTAACTTCTTCAGCTTCTTCCCCACTTGCACAATTCATACGACTGATGATCTACTCTGCAAAACACCAAGCACTCTGGAGAGATGCTGAGTGCTATGGACCATCACAGAGGTGTTTTTTGATACTGCTCTGCACTTTGTAGGATGGGATCACTGCTCTAGCACCGTTAACAATGTATGTATTACTTAAACCCCTCCTTCCTTCTTTCCCCCCAACAGAGGAACAGCATTAAACACCTTGTATGAAGGGAATATTCTTTGCTCATAAATTAGATGTAGTAAAGAACTGACTTTTACTTGTGTGCTTCTTACCAATCTAGACAGTGCCCTAGAGCCAGCATAAATAATGCCCACAAAAAGTACTGAAGCAGGAAGCCACGACAGGATTTCAGACCTGTGGAAACAATTAAAATCCCATTACTTCACCACATTCTGTTTACATACAGCCAGCAACAGTTGTTTGCAAGGAATATAATAATACATACATATGTACATGAATTTAAAAGATGTGCATATTAAATTCGTCTGAGTGTTCAGTATTCCTCCCATTTACTAAAGAATCCTGAGACAGAAATGAATCGCTTCATCTAACACTGGATAAGAGCTATTTACAGATATATTTTCTTTTACTCTTTCCCTGGCTTCTCTCCCTGTGAAATTGTTTGTTTCATAGCAATTATTCCTACTGGTTTTAAGGGACACAAATTTCAACTAATGTCCTTGATGTGCTGTAAAAGGAAGAAAAACTGACAAATGAAGGCATAAAATGGTGCACTCGCACAGACAGCACACATTTTCACTATGTAGAAATACACTTGCCCACCCACACGTTCATTTTTCAGCCAGATTTAAAAAGAGATTCTTCCTAAAGATCAGATTGTCTCTGTGGAAGCATATCTCTTGAGATTTCTTAATGATGCTCCCTCAACTAAGCCAAACTCCTAGAGGCAGTTTGACAGCTAATGGAGGGATGAAGTCATCAGATTGATCTGATTATTATTGTTATTTTTTTAATCCATGGTTACTGCAGCAGGGCCAGCTTTCCGTTCTGAGAAGGAGCTTCAGAATTTGCACTTTTTGGTTTTTGATCTTGTTACTTAAGGGGAAAAAGGGATCAGGTAGGTGGTAAATTTCAGACAGAATAATGTAAGATTTTGAGCAAGGGAGGAAAGGAGTAGCAATGATCTAAAGGCCTGATCCAAACGCTTCTCAGGACTGAAGACAATGCTACCCCTATTCAGTCTTCCCAAGCTTTAAACTAAAGTCAAGAAAACATTAGTGAATAATACTGGTTCTCAGAATGAAACCAAACTGCTTTGTAATTCCTTAATTTGGATTATACTTCAAACTAGTGTAAGACTTAAAATGTAAATATAGGTACTGCTACACTACCACACTTCATGAATACAAGAAAAATAGATGACTAAACAATGAAATCAGAACAGTCTGGATGAAGATAAAATATGCCCAAAAATGAATGTAAACACAGACAAGAAAAAAAACTAAATACCACATTTCTTTTTTTCTTTTTAATAAATAATTTTCTAAGATACTTGATAAAAATACCCAGGGTCACAAAAATAGAGTAATCTTTAGATACTTTTACTGGCATAGATATTGGTTCTGGGGTTTTTTTTGGGTAGCCACCGTAATTTTTTATAAAAACACTGTTCATTTAAGGTTATTGACTTCAACTGGAATTTCACTAAAACCAGGATCTAAAACTGTCATACCTCATTACCAGCAAGTTCACATAAGACACCAACAGAATACTCACACCTTATTGGAACTTCCACAAATGGAAGAAAGGAGAATAGAAGAAAAGAAAGAAGGGCTGGGAAGATGAAAGGAACACACACTGAAAACCGAATTTTCATTAAGAACATAAAAATATCACTCTTTCATGTTCCCAACCACTAAATTCTAGGAATCCCAAACATGTCTTCATTTCCAATGCAATACTGTGAAGAGTCATGGAAAAAGATTTCAGATGTTTTTTTCCATGACGTAAGGGTAGAATTTTATGCTGCCAAGTGGGAATTTAGGGACTGACAAAGAATGCATGGATGTTTGATGTAATGTGTCAGCACCAACAATCTGTCTTTGTATGTAAACCAATTAGTAGCTTTTTATGTTGGCAATACAGCAATGTACATGTAAAACAAAAAAGCTCAGTGACATAAAAGAACTGATGAGCTGTGGTTGTAGGGTTAGATTCAAATGCCACTAAAGTCAGTGGATAGGTTCCCCTAAAACACACTTTAGAGCTTTGGTTCAAGCAAGGCTCTGAGCTGCTGCTTAGCCAGGGGGGAAATTCAGCACTACAAGAAATGCCAACCAGAACACATAAGACTAACGTGCCTTACAAGGATGAGTGCAGCAGATTGTGGCACTGGGAGCATTATGCAGATGCTACACGTACTCCTCTAAGCTCCACAGAGCCCTTGTTTTGGATACAAGTTTTGCAGATGGTCACCATTCAGCCTTTAGAAGCAACAATGATGGTGACAGTCCCTTACAGCTGGGAGGACCAGGGGAAAACAGATGAAAACCAGGATATCCACAAGACCTAAGAGAAATTACTCTAAGCAGTATGTTTTAATTTTTTAATTTAATTCCAGACTTCAGAAAAAAGGGTGATGATCTCTAGGTGATAAAATAATTCTGCCGAGACACTGACATAACCTGAACTGGCTCAAAAAGCATGAGATCAGTCCACATGACAAAAATGCTGACACTTCGTGGAAATTAATAAATGGGTGACAGACTGGGGACCAGATGTCATTAAGTATCCTTCACATACACAAAAACCCCCTACAAAACCCAAATGAACAGAGATTCAGAGACCAATATTCACTAAGGGGGGAATGTCCTTATCCCAGTGGTAGTACTAAGAAAAATCACCTTTGGAAGGGGAAGGAGTTGAGAGGGAGTGATAAACAGAAGCTTTGAGACATTATGTTTGCTTGTTTGTTGGGAATGTTACTGTTTAGTTGTTTTTTAGGGGGTTTGGTTGTTGAGTTTTGGTGGTTGTTTTTTTCTTTTTAAACCACATATACATGCTACAAGTCCAGCTCAGCAAATCATTAACACATGATCCTAATTCTTCTGAATAAAGACGGGTTTAAACTCATGCTTAAGTATTTGGCTGAATTATAGCCAAAACATGTCAATTAATTCTGGTAATTTCATTCACTCTGTTCTAGAACAAGAATTCTGTATTGGCTAAACTAATAAAGCGGTTTCTCAAGATGTACTTAAATCACTTTTCCTACAGTGTGCTGACATCTAGTGGCCTGAAATCGCCACTGTCAAAACACGAACTAATTTTTCACAAAAGCTTTTCTTAAATAAAAACATCCTCCTCAAGAGTAAAAAAATTTTTCTTGTCCACTGTTTTCTTCAATGTCCTCCAAGTTTTGAAAAAAAAAAATAAAAATCTTCTGAATCTGAAAAAAGATTTAACTTCTAACTTTTTTAATTTCATAGTTTAAAGCAAAAATAGTGATGAAAAGTTGAACTAGAAAAGACATTACTGACGGCTGTATTCTTTTAGACTGTTATGACAACGCCACAATCTGCATAAATAATATGCATTTGATAACAATATGTATCGCAGTAACTGCCACTAAAGCAAGGGTTGGACCCTAATCCTGAACTCTACCAATACCACTGGCAGCTTTTACACCAACATCCTCATTTTATCTGCACTAAAGGTAAGATAAGAAGCAAAATTCTGTTTCTATTTACAACTTCACTTAAGTTTCAGTAGTGATGTAGTCACTTGCATGGACATGAAAACAGAACATAGCCTGGTTCTTCTGAAATACATGTAGATTTCATCACAAATCAGGAGACTGAGGTTTGCAAGCCAACCATCTGAATCCCAAACAGAAAATCCATCAGCTGCTAACACAGAATCACTGAAAAAAGTTACTCAGAAGGCAACTCTGGCAGCCATCTAGTCCAATCACCACCCCAGCTTCAGAATCAAGTCACATTACTCAGGTCATTGTCTAGTAAAGTTCTTAGTATCCCCAGAGATGGCGATTCAAAATCTGCTGTGGGTATACATCTTCTAAATTATACTATTTCTGCAAAACTAAAAAGATACACCACATTCTGTACCACGGAATGGATCCACCCAAGCAGATTACAGTATGCTGGAACACTCTTCTGAGTTGTCATCACAGTCCAAGCAGACGATCTTTGCTATAAAGCACCTTTTAATTTGGAGTTTGATTATTATATCAATCCTGTACTGCAGCAGCTGCTTTTGATGAGCGGTAATAAATGCTAGAGTTAGGCAAGAGTGAATGATACCCATTTATGGGACACAGCTCTTACAGAAAAAGGCAGACCACATTTATGGACCTCACTGCACTGAAGTTTTGGGAAAGGGTATGCTCTCAACCAAGGTTTCTTTTAAAATACTATAAATAATCCAGGGGAGACATGTGGACAGATGGTTGGATAAGCTACCTTTATAGTTTTCACTAATGTCTGTGATTTTTTGACCAAGGCTTTGTCTTACCAAGGCTAAACTGAATCCACTTTACAGTAGTAATCAGCTGAGGTGTGTGTCATTGAACATTTACTAGACTAAAACACAAGATCTCTCCTATGCCTGTGAAGCAGAACACATACACACCTCCCAACTTATATTTTACCAAGTTAGTAACTTCCACAACCAACTTAACTATGTCATAACCCAGCTACAGAAAATAAGTATTTAGCAGATACTGAAAACCCCACAGTACCTTGAACACAAGTTTATCTCCACCCAGCCCAGCTTCCAGGAGACATGAAGCAAAAGTCCACCCACTAATGTCTGCCACCTGAAATAAAAACAACACAGCACTTCTGAATTATTTGCTTTTTTAATCCACATAGAGCATGAGTTTAGAATCCACAGAATTTCCCACAGCACACCATGACCCCAGTTATTTTGTGTTTCTCTAGGTTGCCAGGGATGTCAAAATTCCCCTTTGAATCTTCCATTTTTGTGGGCCTTCATTTCCTCCAAATTTTATAATACTCAGGTGCTTCCACTTCCTGTTTCAAATGTTTTGTAAATTTACCACAATTACCTTAGTCATGTTACTGAATTTATCATCTCTTCCCACACACGGTTTACAATAATAATAGTGATGTTAGAGCCATGATCTTGATCTGAAGATGTGTGACAAAAGATGACTATCTTTTAGACATAAACTCTTATTGTCAGAGCAAATAAACATGATTTCAGGATTCAAAGACTCGCTTCAGCTGAAATAATAAGCCTCAAGGATGACAGGTATAGTCCTAGTAGTTTCAAACATTAGCTCTATGACTTCACATGGTCTTAGAGTACAAAATCCCTCCAACTCGGCCTGCTTTCCCTCCACAGACACATCTTGTGTAGCAAGCACCAAGTCAAGTGTCATCAACAATAACATCACTATGCTGCATGAGCCTCTGATTCAGAACCTCTAGAGAAAACTTCGCAGCCAGAAAACCTTGCATGTAAACCACAATACTGAGGTGTTATCACTGGGAAGGTATAAAACAATTGCGTACATTCTGCATTGACTTATCTATATGATTTATCCTACCATAAAGGTGTTCCTTAGTCTATTACGGAAATATTTGAGGCCTTAGAAATGCTTGCAGACAACGTAAAATGACTCATGATGAATACTGATTATTTTTTTTTTTTAATCTTTAAAATAAGTTATTAGCTTGCTTCCCTTAAGCCAGTGGTTTTCAGAGAGGTGTTTCAAGCTTCTCAGGTAAAAATCCTTAAACATCTAGCATCGTTCAAACACAGATACTGTATTACGCTATTAAATCACATCAATATTTGTGATAGGTGTAGAAGTGGGTTTATTTATTATTCCCATTCATTGCAATGTACTTAAGCAATTATTCAAAATCTCACACATATGCAAATAAACAAACATTCACTCTATGTTGTATTGCATACAGTTGGACAGTGTCACAGAAGAGCGAGCTCACTGTCCACATGGGTATGATGAATACTCAATGCTACTATCACAGCTCACCTCACCTTTTTAGATGAGGAGCATACAAGAGCTTAAAAGTCAGGTGTCTTTGAAGTTTGCTGCAGGCTTGACTATGCTCTAAACAAAGCCAGTGATGAATTCCCATCCACTCTACTGTGAAGGATTTCCTCTTGTCTCAAGTTTTAAGGACAGAAGTTGAAGTTCCAGATGCTTAGCACTATGCAATATACTCTTAGATCACACAGGGAACAAAAACAATGGCAATGAACAGTAACAGCATGAACTAAGAAAAACATCCTTTTCCTCCTTTGTTCATCTGTCATAGCTCTAAATGAAAGTGCAGCTGAGACAATTATTAAGGAAAAATCACTTTTAAAAGCCAGAACGCGTGGAAAAATACTAAGATGATGAGAAGCATTTCCAAATAACAGAAAAAGGAAGTAACTGTGGCAACACAGATACCATAAAGAAGTTGCTTGCCACTGAAGTATGCTTTTTTGCTGTTGATTTACAACATGTGTAGTTTACACACATTACTCAAAACCCTCTCCCCATATGATAAAAGCCTTGTCCAAGAGACAGTCTCTGTGTGGGTGTGTCAAAGCATTCATTGACACACAGCTCTATATTTAATAGAGCTGAGTACATTCAAAGAATATGGAGATTCCTCAGGCAATTATTCCTAGAGCTGACTGAAGTCCTGATGCTGCAAGTCAGACAAAAATATAAGCCATGTTAAGCATCAGTAAAGGAATTAAAGATATCCAGTGTCTGCAGATTTGTACCGTTATCTCAAAAGAACAAATGGGGGAAGTCTTAAATCTAAGAGGCCAGACTTTCAGTAAATGTCTCACAAATTATTAACAGCACTGATGGATACTTAGCAAACTGTTACATTTCTCACTATGAACATTAAGATACGACAGCAAATTGTAATGCAGAGTTACAAAGGCTAAGTGTGAAAATAAGCAACATGGTATGTGTATGCCTAAATATGGGTTTAAGCCTGGTTTTCATTAACATAGCAAACTGCATGTTATCCATGAGTACCATCTCCAAAGAAGACAGGCAGTACTATAATTGTGACTGTTCTACGCCGAAACATAAGACTTTCAGAAAAACGGGAAATGAGAAAGTCTATCTTAATTACATCACCATTGTGGTGTTTAAAAACTAACCAGGACACATTAATGAATGCTTTACTAAGGCTTCATGAAGTATGTTCTCTAGACAGCAAAAGCCAGTAATGACAAGAGGTAATAAAGTTAGCTTCAGCACGGAACAGCAAGATCTTTACTAATTGAAGTAATTTTCCAAACAACTGTATTCTTAAAACAATACTTACCCTTGAAAAAGGGTAGGGTAGGTAAACTGCAGGACAGACAGGACATACTGGAAAACAAATACTAAATTAATGGACATCAAACACCTCCAGCTTCTAACATCAACAATCAGAAGAGCAACAAAACAAACAGTTTTTACTAAAATAAAAAGACAAAACAAAAAATCAGTTATTTGTCTTCCAAAGCCAGAACTGCTCCATGCTGCCCCAGTCACTGTGGAAAGCAGCAGACACCAAAGAACATGGGGTATAGAGTAGACACACTGAATGACAGAGAGAAGGCTATCTTCTGAAATGCTCTTTCTGAGCACACTCCATGCATCACACTGAATGGGAAAACGATTAACAAGAACAAAAAGACACAAGCAGTTTCCAACTAAAATCGTATCATACCACAGAGGCAACCTTTGGCAGAATTAATCTTAACATATTTGTCTCCTTCTGATTAATTTATCTTACAAACCTGACACTCTGTTCACACACTATTTTGTGTAAAATACTAAGAGTCCAAAAAGTCCTTTGGAGACGTAATATATGGGAGGAAAGAAGTAAAGCCTCTCTGTCATTGCTTTAGCATGCTTTCTCAGGGTCTGTGCATATGGGTACTAGTGTATTTTCCCACAACATATGTATATATGCAAATATGAGGCAGAAATACATATGCCTTTCAATATGTGTATCAGGATCTAACAACTTCTCATAATGAAGTATATACTTTTTTTTTGCAAAGGAGAAGAATGACTCAAGCTTCTTCAGAGGAAAGGAAAGGTACCTGCCATCCCTTCCAGGAGCCAGCACAAGCTGTCAACAGTGAAAGGAAAAGCTGAAAGCTTTCAACAGAGAAGAAACTGTGCTGAGCACCTTGCAAGATCCAGCTTTTAGGTGTGGGGAGTGTCACTAAAAAGCTAGCATCAATATAAAGAGATAAGGGTTGCTGGTTCACCATAGACCATACTACACATACATTTGGCAGAACTGCCACCTGGGTTTTAAATCAGGACAATACATCTGCGCATGTTCATACTCGTTCTTGTGTTTACAAACCACCTGCAACAACTGCACGGTCTACATTCTGGCTATTTTTAACTTTATTACAGTACAACCTCCATTCAGGTTTGAAAATGGAGGCCCTATGTCAAAGTCCTTCCAATTTCAAGTGTAGTTAAACCTTCTCCAATGTACAATGCACTCTGGCAGCTTTTCTAGCCTCCCTCTGTTTAACTAATCACTGCTCCTAACAGTCTGACAAGTCAAGTGTGCGACGTCTCCCTAGAAACTCTGCTTCATGTCTGGACTTCAGCCTACCTCTGGGTGTCCTTAATGGCAAGCATACCTTGGTACAGAAACCAGTGGCCAGTGCTCATGTAATATTTTATTTTCACCTCTGAAACACTACTGTTTTCTAACTCTCCCTCAGAAAATCCATACCCTGCTTCAAAAACATCTTTTCTTTCAGAAATCTGTACCAGAAACACAGGCACACTCTCTGATAAATAGGACAGCAAGCAGTGGTTATTACTTTATCTCTTCCTCCCAGAGTGAAAAAACTACTTCACTCTATGGGTACCTTTAAACCATGCAACTTTATCCACAATGTGGCCATCTTCAGCCTACTTCTCCTACTTGGATGTTTCATCAATACCAGTGGGCAAGTAAATGGCACGGTGGAAAACAAAATTTCTTGTCCTTAATTTGCAGGTTAATTAAACTGCAAAAGAGTCTGTCGAAGTTAACATTTGTTTCACTGCTGCTATAACACTTCGAGTATTTCACATTTTTCCTTTGTATACTTGGTATTACTGTTAATAGATCTCTTGGGGAATGGCTGTGCTTTCAGTAGCTGCAGAAACTATACAGCCTCAACAGCGCTTTCAAAGCAGAGTAATTTCAGGCTCTACAGCCAACATTTCATTCGCTTGAATGATATATTACCCCCTTTTCTCCCCTAAACATGCTACTTCTTAACTTGGAGCGCACACTGGGGTGCGCATTTGGTCTAAGGTGCCAGGGGGAAGGCTTCACTAGGGGGTAGCCCTCCCCCGCCGGCTCTCCCTGAGGAGGGCAGGGCAAGAAGAGAATACTGTCCCTCCTCCTCCTCCTGTGTGCCAGCACCGACCTCAGACGCAGCCCCCTACTACCGCTACAGCGGAGAGACTGCCCAGCGCCCTGCATCCCCTCCGCCTCGCCCTGCCCTGGTCCCTCCGATGCTGGAGAAGAAGGGGGCAGCTCCCCGCCCTCCCTCACCTTGTTGGTGAAGCAGGACGCCAGGTAGAAGAGGCAGAAGGCGAGGCCACCCGCCGGCCTCTTCAGATACATCTGTCACCGCCCGCCCCGCCGCGAACGCCCGGGTACACAGGCCCGGCTGGCGGCAACCATCGCAGCGACACGTAGCACCAACGGGAATCGGGACCCCGCCGGCCGGCACCGCCTCCTTAAAGGGCCGGCGCTGCCGCCTGGCAGCGGCCCCTCGGGGAAGGACTTGGGATACTGGGCATGGAAAGTTGGACATGAGCCGGCAGTGTGCGGTAGCAGCCCAGAAACCAGCCGTGTCCTGGGCTGCATCAAAAGGAGCGTGACCAGCAGGTCGGAGGAGGTGATTCTCCCAATCTGCTCCACTCACATGAGACCCCACCTGCAGTACTGCCTCCAGCGCTGCGATCCCCAAGATCCACAAGATGGGTGTGGAGCAAGTCCAGGGCGGGGCCAACAAGAGGATCAGAGGGCCGGAGCACCTTTGCTATGAAAACTGTCTGGGAGAATTGGGCTTATTCGGCTTGGAGAAGAGAAGGCTCCAAATGACACTTCAGAGAAGCTCCCAGTATCTAAAGAGGGGCTACAGGAAATCTGGAGAAGGACTTCTTAAAAGGTAATGTAGGAACAGGACAAGGAGGAATGGCTTTAAACTGAAAGGGGGGTGATTTAGAGTAGATATAAGGAAGAAATTCTTCCCTGTGAGGGTGCTGAGTCCCTGGCACAGGTTGCCCAGAGAAGCTGTGGCTGCCCCATCCCTGGCAGCGTTCAAGGCCAGGTTGGATGGGGCTTGGAGCAACCTAGTCTAGTGGAAGGTGTCTCTGCCCATGGTAGGGGTTGGAACTGGATGAGTTTTAAGGTCCCTTCCAACCCAAACCATTTTGTGATTCATCAGTGATGAGTAAGCAATAAATATCCCAGGGAAGTGGAGAAGCAGTGAAAGATGTGCCCTACCTAGGGACGGTTACTGGGTGTTCTTTTATTATGGCTTAGGTAAGCCTCATTCTTCCCAGATCTGGTATTAGCCAGGCCCTATCTCTGCTGTTCTCACCTTGGCTTTGCTCAGGTAATGAAAAGCACAGGGCTCTCTCTGTACAGATACACCCCATTTTTAGAGGATGGAGCAAAGCAGCATGAACAAGTAGCTGAACAATGCCTAAACTGGGGAGTCAGAGGGGCCCTAACTAGTAGACCAGAGGCCAAATCCAGTCCATAAAGTGAGCCTGTCTAACCTGCTACATTAGAGCATTGACAGCTCAGTGGTCTCTGCTGTACCAAAACAAATTCCAAGTGTTTTGGTCCATCACAGAATCGAAAAAATCATACAATAATTGAGGTTGAAAAAGACCCTTAACACTACCAAAAACAACAGTTAACATAGCACTGCCAAGTCCACCACTGAACCATGTCCCTGAGAACCATACTTACATGTCTTTTAGATACGTCCAGGGGTGGTGACTCCACCATTTCCCTAGGTACATTGTTCCAATGCTTGACAACCCTTTCCGTGAATAAATTTTTCCTAATATCCAATCTAGATTTCCCCAGGCACAGATACAATCCCATATGGACTGGAAGGAGATGGCCCAAAACAGACATCAGATTTCCAGTGCTGAGAAGTTTGGTCCATTGAGGTCTACAGAGATCAGTGGCACTGATGTGCCACTGTAATGGACAAAGATGGTGTGGTGGATGATACAGAATTTCCACTTTGCAGAGCATGTGTTTATGTAAGCATGTCGAGAGTGTTTTTTGCAAACAAGGGAATACTTTGCATTGTGCCAAACATTCAGCCTGTAAAGCTTTATAAAAGAATAAGAAAACTTTACAGATATCTACAGAGTATCTACAAAGTAAGCATGTGATAAGAATACGTTAAGACTTTTTATTTTAGTGACATGTCATTTTAATTGAAAATATTACAGTGATTTCTCTCTTTGTGCTTCTTCCAGCATTTCTTGTTAAAATTGTGAGACTCGGGCAAAGATGATGGATCTTCCTACAGCAAACTGCAGAGGCAGGTTTGCATTTTTGTAAGCAACTTACAGTTAGAGATTATAAATTTCTGCCAATATTGTTTATCATGACTAATTTGAATTACATATTAAGTAATTGCTATACAGCTTTGGAATTATTTTGAGTAATATGAATTTAAGTTTCTCCTCTATCTAGATTTTTAACTATTTTTATTAGGAGATGAATTATTAGGTGAATGTGTGGCAAATTACTTTGTTTAGCTGTAATTTTACAGAACATTTCATTGGGCTGATGCCAACGTTATGAAGTTCAACCATGCCAAGTGCAAGGTCCTACACATGGGTTGGAGCAATCCCAGGCACAGCTGCAGGTTGAGCAGAGAAGAGATTCAGAGCGGCCCTGCGGAGAAGGACTTGGGGGTGCTGGTCAATGAGAAAATGAACATGAGCCGGCTGCAGTGTGCACTGGCAGCCCAGAAAGCCAACTGTATCCTGGGTTGCATCAAAAGAAGTTTGACCAGCAGGTCGAAGGAGGTGATCCTGCCCCTCTACTCTGCTCTCGTGAGACCTCACCTGGAGTATTGTGTGCAGTTCTGGTGTCCTCAACATAAAAAGGACATGGAACTGTTGGAACAAGTCCAGAGGAGGGCCACGAGGATGATCAGGGGACTGGAGCACCTCGCGTATGAAGACAGGCTGAGGAAGCTGGGGCTGTTCAGCCTGGAGGAGAGAAGGCTGCGTGGAGACCTCATAGCAGCCTTCCCGTACCTGAAGGGGGCCTATAGGGATGCTGGGGAGGGACTCTTCGTCAGGGACTGTAGTGACAGGACAAGGGGTAACGGGTTAAAACTTAAACAGGGGAAGTTTAGATTGGATCTAAGGAAGAAGTTCTTTACTGTAAGGGTGGTGTGGCACTGGAATAGGTTGCCCAGGGAGGTTGTGAGTGCTCCATCCCTGGCGGTGTTCAAGGCCAGGTTGGACAGAGCCCTCTGTGGGATGGTTTAGTGTGGGGGTTGGAACTAGATGATCTTGAGGTCCTTTCCAACCCTAACTATTCTGTGATTGTAAACGCGAACGTCACGCTGTAACTTGGCGCTGTGTGCCCTGCCGTCAGCACCGCTCCGCGGGCAGATGCCGTTGCACTCCGACCCATGTTCCCGCTCCAAGGTGCCAGGTCTACCCCCGTTCCGCCCCCCGCCGGCAGAGGCCAGCTCCAGCGCCCACCGGTAAACCTCCGGGCTGCCCCCCTGACATCACCGGAAAGGTGGGTGAGGCGTCGAGCCGCCGGCCAATGGGCAGCCTGACGGCAGGTGACGTGAGAGGCAACCGGGGAGAACCCAGAAGGTCTGGCATTCGGAGTGTCGTTGAGCACGGAGAGCTCCCTGCTGTTCCCCCAGCCCACCCTTGTTTGTGCAGATGGACTCGGTCGGAGTTGCCGCCGATGCCGGGCCGGGCTCTGCTTGGCGGAGCAAGGTGAGGGCCGGCCTTGGCCGGACTATAGGGAGGGGAGAGGAGGGCGCAGGCCCGACCGGGCCTTAATGGTGGCGGCGGTGGCGGCTGCCCGCGTGGCTGCGTCCGGCACCTCGCCTCCGGCACCTCACATCCGCCCCGTGGCACCTCGACTCTTCGGGGCCGTGGAGGTGCCGTCGCCGCTGGCCCGGTTCCTGGGAGGCGGGTCGGGAGAACAAAGGCAAGCTGCGGCACGGGGCGTCGTCTCTGGCCCGCGCAGGGAGACGGCATGCAGGTCGCTCTGGTTCGCGGCCGCACTTCTGCCTCCCGCCTCCCTTGGAGCGGCTGAGGCCGCGGAGAGGACGCGCAGCGGTGTCAGTGAAGACAGGGCTGTAGTTATTTGGGAAAGTGAAGGTTTGGCTCCGCTGTCCAAGAGAGTAATGAGCCGCGCTGGGCAAGATATGGCGTGGTTCGCTGCGGCTAGCGATTATGTCCTTGGTGGAGAGAGCTGCTGTTAAAACCCGATAAATGTGCGTCTTGCCAAACTCTGATGGTAAACCAGGGAACTGGATCCCAGTGAATGTGGTTATCAAGGCGGTAGGCAGTGAGTCACAACTTGGAGTCCTTATTCCTCAACCCTGCCTCTCCAAGCAAAGTTGTGTGCATGCTCCTGTGATTTTGAGGGGATGTTAATGATGGCTGTCCTTTCACGGCAGAGGAAGCTGTGCATGAGCCATTATGGTTGTGGTATTCCAAGAGAAGTTCTGTATAGAGTCTGTAAGCAGATTTTATGGAAAGGCTTTGCCACTGTCTTCAAAGGGTACTGATGTACTGACTTCCTCCCCCACCCCTCATTAGTAAGTGACCATGAACATGCTTTCAATCACAGTTCTCCCTCTTGACTTTATGAAACTACTCTTTCAGGTATTTTGTGTAGTTTAGTTCATTATACTTCCCTAAGTACCTGAGGCAGGCACGCCTTTATAAGATAACATGAGCTTATTTTAGACCCAGAGATAGCTAATTATCCTGATTACTGTATTTCTTGCTTACTTGAGGAAAATGTTTGTTCATTCACAGTGTCCATGGGGAGCCCCTAACACAACATCAATATCATGTTCATTTGCTGATGTAATGAGTGAACAGCTGGCAAAAGAGCTGCAACTGGAAGAAGAAAATGCTGCTTTTCCTGAAGTGGTTGCGTAAGTTTTAAGTCCTGGATTAGTGATTTCTGTAGTTATGAAGCCGTCTTCTATCTCTTGTGCTTTTTCCTACCACGTGTTTAATGTGTTGTGATACAGTAAATTCTTTGCCTGTTAACTCTACTTCTTCAGGTCGTCTTCAGGGAAGTTGGCTTCCCCAGTTAAAACTCTTCCTTAGATTCTCTTCTCTGTCACACTTCCTTCTTTCCGGATGTTTTCTTTGTATTGTTTTGGGTGCTTTACACCAGTCTCTATAAGCTTATTTTGAGAAATGTTGTCAGGAATGTTGTTGCTTGAAGGTTTTTTTCTTCCATTTCAGAGACTTGTTAACAGTGTACAAAACTGCTTTGGGGAACTGTCAGGTGCATCACCTATATCCCCCTAATACCTGGATGTTCTAAACATACAGGCCAAGCTCTTACTAATTTTAAACACATATGTGTTTTGTTTATGGTCTTTTCCGTGAAACTAAGCAAAGCAACAGTTTGTTTATTTTTAAATTTGCTTTTATATGTTTGTTAATGAAATATGCACACACACATATATATACCTGTATGCCTTCTTTCAATTTCATGGAGGGCATCTTAAAATAGAGCCTAAGGCTTCATATAGAATGGTAAACAACTAGAAGTTTAAGTTCTATTTGCATTGTAAGGGAGTAGCAAAGTGAAATTAAGTCATGCTATGTTACCATTTAGTGTTGGCTTGGAGGGGGAGCAGACAGTTGAGATCTATTAATTTCTGTGCAGCTCTGCATGAAGTCTTTGGTATGAAAATGGTATAAAATGGTCTTTGAAAGGGTATAAAGCAGTGTGTCTGTTTAGATTATTGTGTCTAACTTTTAAAATTTCCGCTTAATTTTACATAGTGTTGCTGAAGGACCATTTATTACAGGAGAAAATACTGACACTTCTAGCGACCTAATGCTAGCTCAGATGCTGCAGATGGAATTTGACAGGGAATATGATGCACAGCTTCGGCGTGAAGAGAAGAAGATCAATGGAGATAGCAAAGGTACCCTCATTAGAAGAAATATTTTTGCTTTGGAGATATTCTTGGCATTCTGCTTAAGTTGACAGAGCTGTGAGGAAGTAGCAGACCCCTGATAACCATGGACATGGTTATTTCTTTTGTTTCTCAAGTCTCCATATCCTTTGAAAACTATCGAAAGGTGCATCCCTATGACAGTGACAGCTCAGAGGATGAGGTTGATTGGCAGGATACTCGTCATGATCCTTACAGAGCAGGTATGTGGTGGCTTTTAAGACCATGCTTTCTTCAGTTAATAGACCTAAGAATATGACATAATTAAATACTTTTTTTTTTTTTTGAATGTAAGGAGACATTCCAGTTTCATGTAAAATCGGGTCACCTAATTGGGAAGTGTTATGCAGGAAGTTAGGCAGGTAACTTCAGGTTTCTGTCTGCCAGTATACTGGCTTCGGTGGCTGAATCTGGCAAAACAACTATTGCATGTGGCAAATGCTACTGGATACGCATATCTGTCATGTACGTTTGGCTGGGGTTTCTGCACATATTGAGTATTGCTGTCTTTAACACGTGTGTCTGACACCCCAGAGAAGACAGAAGTAAGTCATTACATAGCAAAAGCAGCTGTCATGCTTAGGATAAGAGAAGTCTGCATTAAAATCATACAATTGAAGTCTTTTATTCCATCTAATAAATAAAACTGTTACCTTTGTGGGCATTGTGGAACCTTTATGAGCATTGATTAATGTTTTTTTTATATGTAAAGTTTGATTTATTTTTCTTCCTGCTGCCAGATAAACCTACTACTACACCTAGAAGGGGCTTCATAGGAAAAGGAAAAGACATTACTACTAAACATGATGAAGTGGTATGTGGAAGAAAGAACACTGCTCGCATGGAAAATGTAAGCAAAAACTTGGGGAAACTTACTCTATGTGTGAGAATGCTGTAATTCAACCAAAGAACTAATGCTTGGATTAGTTATTCAAATATGCAGTTCGAGTTGTGCAGGAGATGTCATAGACTCATAGAATAGTTAGGGTTGGAAAGGACCTCAAGATCATCTAGTTCCAACCCCCCTGCCATGGGCAGGGACACCTCACACTAAACCATCCCACACAAGGCTTCATGCAACCTGGCCTTAAACACCACCAGGGATGGAGCACTCACAGCCTCCCTGGGCAACCCATTCCAGTGTTTCACCACCCTAACAGGAAAGAACTTCTTCCTTATATCCAATCTAAACTTCCCCTGTTTAAGTTTTAACCCGTTACCCCTTTGTCCTGTCACTACAGTCCCTGATGAAGAGCCGCTTTGTTTAATAATAGTTTGTAAATGACCGTGATTCAAGAACTTGCACAGAACTGTTTTGGCAAAACAACTATCAGCAATTTTGGTATTGGCAAATAAAACACCAAGGCTATTTTTGAAAAGTATAACTGTTGCAAGTTTTACACCTTTTAAAATTCATTTTGCCTGATGAGCCAAGGAACTAATTTTCAGTCAGTTGTTCAGCTTGCAGCTTTTCATAGTGTAAACATTTCGTTTTCTTTAATGTAACTGGTGCAACTTCTGCAAATAAGGAAATACCGCAAGTGCTATTTTTACAGGATGTTAGGTCATCTTGTATCAATTTAGGCAGAACTTCAGGTTCTGAGTTCAGAGCAGTATGGTTTTTAATGGAGTGACAGCATTACACAAAGTGGGTTTCGTAGGGTCCTAATCTACCGTAGGTTTTTTTCCAAATTAGAATAAGAAATTTATCCTTGTGGCAGCTTTTGGTGTCTGCTAGTAACAGTGCTTAAATTTCTATTATTTCTACTTGTAGTTTGCACCTGAATTCCAAGTCGGGGATGGAATTGGGATGGACTTAAAGCTGTCAAATCAAGTCTTCAATGCCTTAAAGCAACATGCATACTCTGAGGAGCGTCGAAGTGCAAGACTCCATGAAAAGAAGGAGCATTCCACTGCTGTATGTTTTTAATCAAGTCTTTTTCTATACTTTTTATGTGGTGTAATAGCTGAACACAGTTTGAGTAATTTCTTGAAACATTCAATTTTTAGTAAACAGTTAAACATTACTGGAGGAATTGTATTAGCCAGCTCCTACCAGTAAAAGGCTGTCTTTATTTAAGCTGCATTACTGTGAGAACCAGCTCAAAGTAAGATTAAGCCGCTTCCATTTTTTTTCTTTGTTTTTCTAAACTTGTCTCTTAATAGCTACAATGAATAAACTGCCTAGAAATTACTTATAGAAACCATCCAGAGGGTTAATCCTCTGCAGCTGAACCATGTGGATCCAAATATGTCTTCATAGCAAATCTCAAGAAGATGAGGTGTCCAAATAAACTCTGACTTAATAATTTAGAAAGTCAGTTGATATGCTTTATGGGTGAGTTTAGAGCAGGGCCTCTGGTAATGCCTGCTGTGGACTTTGAATCTGGGTGTTTTTGCTTTATAGTTTTTGATATATGAAGAATATAATATTTGGGATATTTTGATTTATGATTTCTAAAGACTTCTTGAAAACACTGTAGAAAGAGCTCTTGAGCTACAATCTGTACTTTATGTTGAATTGCTAAAATACTGTATATGAAACACAACTGATAAGGTACCTGAGAGTACTGAATCTTAAGATAACAGTGCTGGAGCAGTTTTGCTTTGTTTCATCTGCTTGGTTTGGTTTTGTTGTTGTGGTTTGGTTGGTTGGTTGGTTTTTTTCCCCTCTCTGTCAATTGAAAGAATGCTCTTAATACATTATTCTTTCCACCTAGTTGAACACTCGCAGTGTATAAATACTCTAAATCCACTGTAAAGCAAAGAATTATGTTAATGAATATATATTTCTTTGTCTGTAGGAGAAAGCAGTGGATCCTAAAACACGTTTACTTATGTACAAGATGATCAATTCTGGAATGCTGGAGACCATCACAGGCTGCATCAGCACAGGAAAAGAATCTGTTGTTTTTCATGCATATGGAGGAGAGTAAGTATATTATTTGTTACTAACAGTAGCTTTAAATACCAGAGATGGTTTTAAAAGAAGAAACCACAAAAATATTTAAAAGTTTGTATTAATGTACTTGCAAATAATAATATAAGAATCTGAAAACCAAATGGTACCAACAGTAAAGTAAAAAAAATCCCACTTTAGAGGCTGGAGACCATTTAATGAGCAGGGACAAATCCACTGTAACTTTCTGTGGAAAAATACACACTTCTTTTGTAAGAAAGAAGTCTTGAAATTCTGAGGAACTCTTTCACTGACCTGCCCCAGACTACAGAGCTGTCATTATCATCTTAGGCTGCCTGAAGATTGTCTTTCCACACAAACTGCTGAATTACCAGCTCCATCTGTGCAGTTCAGTGGTGGTGCTGTTTTTACTTTTGGGTTACCTTGAGAACAGTGTTGGGATGCTGTTCACTTTGCAAGTCATGCAAGAGTCCTGTTTTAAAGACTACCATGCTGGAAGGACTGTGGTATGTTGGTAGTGATGGCACTGCATTTAAGTCACTTCAAAATAGTGGTGCTTCAGAAATAACTAATAAAATACAGGTAATCAAGGGATGTCAAGATGGGGGTAAGTTGGGGGTGGGGGGAAAATATGCACCATGTTTTTGTGGTGCTTAACAAACATTGTGGTACTTCCATTATTTTTCTTAATACAAAATTTTTTTTTTCACTCATAATTTCTTGAAGCAAGTACATCCATTAATAGAGCTCTTCTTACCTATGACATTTAAATAAAATATTAACAGATTAGGAGATGCAACCTATTTGATAAGCAACATATAATCAAAATGCTAAAACCCAAATGGGTATATAAGCTTAATTATAGAACTCTTAGAAACTTCA
This sequence comes from Lathamus discolor, assembly GCF_037157495.1. Classification (NCBI taxonomy): domain Eukaryota; kingdom Metazoa; phylum Chordata; class Aves; order Psittaciformes; family Psittacidae; genus Lathamus; species Lathamus discolor. The sequence continues at coordinate 111,991,289 of NC_088885.1, forward strand.
GTAGAATTGGCTTCCAAATTTGATAGGAAAGCAGATTTTGTATTAAATATTGCTTTATCTTGAAATCTTTAAAAAATAAGAAACCCTTGCATTAGCTTGTGAAGATGTAAATAGTTAACTTTGTTGTATATTGGACTTTTTCCACAAGAAGTGCAACTGAAGATAAAGTTATACCTCCAGAATGTGCTATCAAAGTGTTTAAAACAACTCTTAATGAATTCAAGAACCGTGACAAGTACATTAAGGATGACTACAGATTTAAAGACCGCTTTGGTAGATTGAATCCACGAAAGATTATTCGTATGTGGGCTGAGAAAGAAATGCATAACTTAACAAGGTAAGGAAAAAAATGGCGTAGCTGTCAAATACCTGTTGGTTTCCCATTTTCTGTTTTAAGGAAAATATGTCTGGGTAGAAGGTTTGATTTGATTTTAGGCTAAATAATGTACAACCTGGCACAGATTGAATAAACTGTTGGTTTCTTACAGTTTAATGAATTGGCAGCATTTCCAGTGATTTAGTAGCAGAATGTACAAGCCCATGAAGTTAGGCTGTAGCTATAGAAATGACTTGTTTTTTTAGACCTACTTGGGACTTTAAGATTCAAAATTTCCTATGTGAAATACTGTGAAATATATATATATTTATTCGGGTTTCAATTGGCCTGTCTCAGTGGCTTTTTGAGTCTGGATCAAGTTTCTCACTTGTGTCTCTTAATGACTGATAATAAGCAGGAACTAGAACTGTAGGGTTTGGGGGGTTTCGTATTGTTTTTCTTAATCAGTATCAATTTTCTGATCCACAGAATGCAAAATGCAGGAATTCCTTGTCCTAAAGTGGTTCTCCTTAAGAAACACGTCTTGGTTATGTCTTTCATTGGCCAGGATCAAGTCCCAGCTCCTAAACTAAAGGATGTAACACTTAGTAGTGAAGATATGAAAAAGGCCTACCATCAGACTCTTAATGTAAGACAATGCTGATTTCTTTTCCAGTTCTGGGTTGTGTTTTCTTTTAGGGGAATAACTTTAAAGGACAAATCAGCATTTATTTATTTTTCAGGATGCTTGCACCACTTCCAAGATACGGAGTCCAAAGGCTTATTTTGCTGCTGTTTAATGTGTGACTCAAAATAAATAAGAAATTATGCCCTTAAACCAAATAAATTTAATCTTAATCCCAGTGGAAGATGGGCTGGAACTTGATGACAAACAAATACTTAGCAGCAGAGGAATTATGAGCAAGTAGTCCTCCTTTTATAGAAGCAATATGTGGTTTACAAGGTTCTCTGAAGTCTGTCAGGGCATACCAAACACTTAATTTACAATGTTTAAGCACTCTCCAGTGGATAGCCCCTCCCCAGCCTGCTTTCTAGCAAATCTAGAAATCAGAGAATGAATCAGAACATTGTATGGTAGATACTTTAATTTCCTATTACCTGCTGTAATTGTTTCAGACATGTACTTGCTCACTGTCCACTTGCTATTACTTTATAGACCAAATCAAACTGACTAAACAAACCAGCCATCCATCCCAGCAGCTTGATAATACAGATGGTCTGTGCCTCAAATCTTTGGACCCGTAATGCAACATGGCCATGTTCTAAGTGAATATGCATACTAGTTAGGATTCAGTATCTAAAACTGTGATACTCCTTTCCTGTGTGATAGGGGTGAGAAGGACAGGTATATTTTGAAAACGTGTTTATCTGTCTCATGCATATGCACTGGTTGGCAGAGCTGACTTGAGTTTAGCAGACTGATTCTTCTGACTTGCCAAAGCTAAGCTTGGTGATAAAAGCTTAAAAAGTTTGCTGGCAGTTTGCCAAATCTATGGTTCCCTGTATGGAACTTTACTGAAGACTTAGAGGAAAAAAAATCCAAGATATAAATTGGGTGGTGATTGGGGAAATAGTCATGCACAATATATTTGTTTGGAGTGTAGCATACTTCATTCATTAATTTGATTCCTTGCAGATGATGCAGCAGTTGTATAAGGAGTGCAACCTGGTCCATGCCGATCTGAGTGAATACAACATGCTTTGGCATGATGGGAAGGTGAGCTTATCCTCAATGTGGGAAGGAAAGGTTTCATGTAATGTGAAATGTTAATACCAAGTGAATTGCTATCTCTCTGTGACTACAGGTGTGGCTAATTGATGTCAGCCAGTCTGTGGAGCCAACCCATCCTCATGGACTTGAGTTTCTGTTCAGAGACTGTAGGAATGTTTCACAGGTAGGATCTCTTCAACTGACTGTCTTCTCTTACGCAGAATGGTTTCCAAGATAAAATCAATTCTGAGCTAACTAACAAACAACTAATACAACTCCATTAAAAAATGGTCACCATATATATTTATATATATATATATATATATATATGAGATAATATGACCATATGTATATATATATGGTCACGGTGACCATATATATATATATATGTGGTGACCATATATATGGTATAATCATATGTATATATGATTACTCATGTATTTTTTGTATTGATTGTTCTCCGAAAGGAGAAAAAAGTGTGCAAGAATGAAATGGTACCACTAGAACTTAAAACTTTCAGTTATTTCTGTCTTCAGTTCAACCAAAGCAGAAGTGTCATTTTGACTACATAGTGTAATTGTGATGTCAGGAAGGAAATTAATGTTTTGTTTAGTGTAGTAAAGTGTTTAATGTGTCTTTTTATATTGCCTAGTTCTTCCAGAGAGGAGGTGTGGCAGAAGCACTTAATGAACGTGAACTCTTCAATGCTGTCTCAGGTTTAAATATTACAGCTGACAACGAAGTAGACTTCCAAGAAGAGGTATGTCTTTCTGCATCTTAACATTTCAGTTTGGTTAGCTCATAGCAGCTGTTCTGATACCTTAACTTTCCACATGTAGTTTGTATGATTAGTGTGTGTGAGTATAATTTCAGCAATCATTCTGCATCTCTTTTTCAAAGTTTCTTTCAACCTAGCTCAAATCTTTTCAGAAGATCAGACAGACCTCTCCACCCCCTTTCCTGTTTCCCCTGCTCCCAAGTATAAAAGGCTTTATGTTGCATACAACTGTTGCTTTCAGTGTTAAGAAAAATTTAGTGATCTGTTTTAGTTGAAAAGCTAGCTTTGCTGTCTTCCCTTACGTATGTTAAAGGCTGTGCAGAGAAAGGAAAGCTGGGTTAAAATAATAATTCTACTGCTTAGTTTTCATAGTTTAGATTTTGACTGACTTGCATTCAAATTTTTCCATAAGAAGTTTTCTGTAATGTAACTGGTTTTCAATATTTTCATTGAAAACACTGCTAACGTTTTCAATTTTTAAGCCTGGAATCATGCTAACATAAATATGGGCTAGGAATCTTTGGTCACCTTTGGCTTTTAACTTTCAGATTTTGGCTGTAGCTCAACAAGGCATGTTTCCGACTATCAGACATTTAAAAAATAAGTGATCAAACATTCTATATTTATTCATTAAAGTAAGGGCAACATGGCAGTTCTGCTCAGTTCCTAATGACAGTGTAGGTTCCAGCATGTAGTAGGTGGGAGTGTGGAACTAGTTAACTCCTGCGGTGGATCCCCAAAGTGAGGAAAAGATAAAGGGAACACAGTGTCACTGTTGGGCAGAGAAGAGATTCAGAGTGGCCCTGCAGAGAAGGACTTGGGGGTGCTGGTCGATGAGAAACTGAACATGAGCCAGCAGTGTGCGCTTGCAGCCCAGAAAGCCAGCCGTATCCTGGGCCACATCAAAAGGAGCGTGACCAGCAGGCCGAAGGAGGTGATCCTGCCCCTCTGCTCTTGTGAGACCTCACCTGGAGTATTGTGTGCAGTTCTGGTGTCCTCAACATCAAAAGGACATGGAACTGCTGGAACAAGTCCAGAGGAAGGCCACAAGGATGATCAGGGGACTGGAGCACCTCGCGTATGAAGACAGGCTGAGGAAGCTGGGGCTGTTCAGCCTGGAGAAGAGAAGGCTGCGTGGGGACCTAATAGCAGCCTTCCAGTATCTGAAGGGGACCTGTAGGGATGCTAGGGAGGGACTCTTCGTCAGGGACTGTAGTGACAGGACAAGGGGTAACAGGTTAAAACTTAAACAGGGGAAATTTAGATTGGATATAAGGAGGAAATTCTTTCCTGTGAGGGTGGTGAGGCACTGGAATGGGTTGCCCAGGGAGGTTGTGAGTGCTCCATCCCTGGCGGTGTTCAAGGCCAGGTTGGACAGAGCCCTGTGTGGGATGGTTTAGTGTGAGGTGTCCCTGTCCATGGCAGGGGGGTTGGAACTAGATGATCTTTAGGTCCTTTCCAACCCTAACTATTCTATGATTCTGTGATTCCACAGTCCTTATGTATCAGCAAAACCCAGTTCCCTCACTGACTGTGTCATGAGCACTTGGGTGTGGGGTGTGGTTTTTTTGTTGTTGTTTTGTGTCATCTTTTGTACATGTAAGTTTTATGGGAAAGACTTATGCTGGTGTTTACATAAAGGTGAATTTGAGCTGCCCAGCCTTAAACTTCAGACTTTGACTTTAGCTGTGAGTAACTAAAATTATCTCCCCTGGAGTATGAGGAAGTAATCCAAACATAACAAGATCAAAATAAGCTACTGTACTGTGTTACTTTGACTGTACAAAACATAGGAGTATAACTCCCTTCAGCTTTCACCACTAAAAATGACTGCAGTGGATCTGTAACATTGGTATTACTTCAAATTTCTCCAGTGCTGATGGATTGGCTGAGTTACAGTAGAAGTGTTCAGAGTTGAAAAAACTGTGGGGAATACAGCTGAAGTAAGAATCATTCAGTCCTCCTTGCAACTGGCAGTGTTCAAGGCTGGATGTGGCTTTGAGCAATGGGTCTAGTGGTTACCCATGGCAGGGGTTGGAACTGGATGATCTTTAAGGTCCCTTCCAACCCAAACCATTCTATGATTCTAATTTCAGTTACATAGCATGAGAAACTATAAAGGAGTGCTACTGGTTTTAGGAACTTGTTGAAAACAGATGTTTCCAGCTGTACTTCCAAATCATGTTGCTTCCTCCACGTGACTAAGTTTTTGACATAGCAGTACTGTCTATACCTGATCAGTCACCTCAAGCTACGCTTTAACATAATTTAGAACGATTCTGGTGCAGGCATGGCTCTATGATTTCAGCATGGATTTATTTTTGTCTCTCTAGATTGAAGCCTTGGAGAAGAGGAATGAAGATCATGTGCAAAATCATGGAAAGAAACTGTCGAGGTTTTCAAACAGTGGAGACCCACCTATATATGATGAATAGCACTGACTGTATAGCTGCTACTGTAACAAAACACAAGTTTACTGCTTCTGTGTTGGTGCACTGGTAAATGCCAACTACCCATGTCAAGAGAGAGTGTGGTTGACTGCGAATGCCAAAACGGAAAACACAGCGAGTGTATGGTGATGCCTCTGGTTTTATGTTTTAACTTAGCCCACATGTCAGGCTGGCACTGTGAGAATGGATTCTCACTACCTCTTCAGACGGTCTGACAACTTCACCAACTGCCCAGTTTCATTAGGTGAATGTAGCCAAGGTGGTCATATTTTGCATGATTGAGAGTTTATATCTTTTAGTTTAAAAAAAGAAAACAAACCCACAAAAAAACTCCTTTAAAAATCATCTAGGTAGTCTAAAATACTTAGTGGGAAGGCATACTAGGGCAGTCCCTCTTTCTATTGCTACTTGTAAAACTAAAAATTGTGTATGGACACAATGTGGGTGAATCTTCCATCCTTCTCCATCAAATGCAAAATGAAAACTATGCACTGCAGTTATATGAAAATGTTCATTTAACAAACCACTTTCTTTATAAATGCAAAAGTATGGACCCTTTTAATTTGAAGTACATGGAATGTGGCTCTGATCGTATCTGTAAATACAACTGGGTGTTACAAGAGAAATAGTTCTGAATTCAACCAGCAGAGGACTTCCTTGGTGATGGAATGCTGAGGGCTGCATCCAAGTTGCATAGCCCAGTGAGATCAGTTAGATTCATCCTTGATATACAGATGCTTCCAAGTAGTCAATTCTTGATAATATTCCTGTCTCTAAACTGAAATGCTGGGTAGATCATCAACCATTCTTACCACAAAGATAATCACAGATTATGAAAACTAAATGTTGATCATTGTTATTTTTAAACTTAAGCTTTTTGCTTACAAGTACAAAAGAAATACTCAATTTTGTCTTTTTCATGCTTTTATTCTTAATGTCAGTGTTTTGTGTTTGTTTTTTTTTTTTTTTTTTTTAGCAGGTTCTAAAAACCTAGCAGTGTTTCTTTCCAGTGCACTTAAAGATGAACTGATGTAGTGGGATGGTTTGAAACTAAGAAATTCTGATCAGCTTCTTTTTAACTGATGACTGTTTCTGCTGCTGTTCTTTATCAACAGCAGAATATTGTGTGGCTACAGTGGCATTCTCACAGTGTGCTGTGAAAATGATATTTTTTTTTTCTTCTTTTTGGTTGGAAAACTGATGGTAAAGTAAAAACTTAACATTTTGTGGTGGTATTCTTCATGGTTCTTGGCATGGTACAGGCCTTCAAGGATTCCTCAGTGTGTTAGGGTAGGACTGCACTAATGCATCCTAACAACTACTACATAAACAGTAAACAGCCTTGATGGTTATGCCAGTTTCATCCCAGTACTTGGATAATCTTCCCCTTTCTAGATGAGAAAGTTGTCTTGCACTTACCCTTCACTTCTGAAATAAAGGAACTTGGGTCTTTTGGAGACTTAAGTCCATTCCAGGCTGCTCAGTGACACAGTTGCCCAAAGTAAAGGTATTGGGGAAGGAACAGAATAGGTACTGAGAGGAAGATGCTACAGTTATCAAAGCCCTTCCAGGAGACTAAAAGCTGCTGCTGCCAAATACAATAAATTCTTCTCCTTCAGAGGTGGTTTTTAAAGTGAAAAGGATAGCCCTATCCTAGGCTTATTACAAGTTTAATTTCTTAGAGAAAAAAATAAAAAGCAGTTGCTAGTACCTTACAACATGCTTGTCTAGGAAGGATGTTCGTTGCATCAAGGTAGAAGAGAGGACAGAAGTGAGGGGAAGGTGTTTTTTGAGCTGTCAGTTCAAACTGAGGCACCCCCTCCCCTTCACCCTGTATACCTCAATTTCAATCTTAATATTCCTGTTGCAATTTCAGAAAGTGCTTGCTGTACTGTTGGGAAGTAGGAGAAGGTTAAAGGTCAGTAGAATTCCTTAAATTTTGGCCTTGGATTAACTAACTTTTGGCTAAAATGCAAAAGATATTTTTTTTCAATTATGATTATCATTATTTTGTAAAGATTGATAAACTTTAAGGTACTTTAAATGCTGCAGAAATACTTGTCCTCTCTAGTTAGCATAGAACTGTTCAATGACGCAGAAGGGCCCTGCAGAACAAATGACTTGTGGTAAGTCCTTATCCTGACTTTAGTTTCTCTTGTCTGATGTCCCTGTTGGACTAACTGGGTTACAAGTTAGCAAGGGGTTGTTCACATTATACCATGCTAGTATCTGATACTTCAGTTTCTCCTGGACTAAGTGGTGTCGCCCTGGTGTAATGTGAAAACTTCTAAATTGGTATGATAATCTCAGGCTTTTTTCATTTTCCCCTTTAGTTTTTATTTCCCCTTCTAAACTAATAAGCATATATAACTTATGTTCTCACATGATTTCTAAATTGTACTGTAGGTTTTGCAACTAGTGAACTAAGGCATTAGCCAGAGCATCAACCAGTAAACCCTATTGCTGGTTTATTGTCCAGCTAAAATACAAGAAGTGCAAATGCTGAGAAACAACCCAGACTTTAACTTAAGGTTTTCACAGAATCACAGAATGGTTTAGGTGGGAAGAGACCTTAAAGATCATCCACGGGCAGGGATGCCTTCTATTACACCAGGTTGCTCCAAGCCCCATCCAACCCGGCCTTGAACACTGCCAGGGAGGGAGCAGCCGCAACTTCTCTGGGCAGCCTGTGCCAGTGTCTCTGTGCCAGGAAAGAACTTTTTTTTTCTCTAGTATCTAATCTGAATCTTCCCTTTTTCAGTTTAAACCTATTGCTACAGCCTGTGAAGAAGAGTCCCTCTCCATATTTCCTGTAGGCCCTCTTCAGGTACTGGAAGGCTGCTGTAAGGTCTCCCCTGAGCTTTCTCCAGGCTGAATAGCTCAAACATTTTACCGACATCCCCGCTGTTCTATTAATACTGTTCCTGACACAAGGGCTATTTCAGGATATCCTTTCCAGGTAGGCAGTCTAATAGCGGCTTCATGTGCCAAAGCGGTACCCATAGCGCCCGTTCCCGGCGGTGGAGCCGGGACTCGCCGAGGCAGAGCTCCGAAGCAGCGCAGCGGGTGGCGTATCACGAGGCCCGCGGGGGAGGTGCCCGGCCCTCCCCGCGCCGCTCTGCCTCTCGCCGCCCGCCCGCCGGCGCCTGGGTGCGCGGCGCCTTTAAGCGGGCTGTCCTCGTCACGGGCGAGGGGAGTGTAAACAGGAAGCGGCCGAGCCGGGAGGGCTCGCCGCGGGTGCTGGGTGCCTCGGGCCGCCGCCATGAGCCGGGAGCCGCCGCCGCCGGGCGAGGAAGAGGCGGCGGGAGGAGGAGGAGGGGAAGGAGCAGACGGGCGGACGAGGGCCGCGGAGGGCGGTTGCTACCTGGCGCTGTGCGCGCGGCCCGTGCACTTCGAGAAGGCCAACCCCGTCAACTGCGTCTTCTTCGATGAGGCCAACAAGCAGGTGGGGACGGCGGCGGCGGCGGGAGGCCGCGCTCGCCCCTGCCGGCAGACCGGCGGGCGCCCGCGGGGCCGTGCCGGCGGAGCCGCAGCTGCAGGCCTGTCGCCTCAGCCGCTCCCGCGGCTGCTCTGCTGCCCCTCTGACAGAGCCGTGTGGAGGTTCTCATGCCGGGCTTGCTTCTGTCCTCTTCCCTGGGCTGCTGAGCGGGGGCCTGGTTAGGTTGGACATTAGGGAAAAGTTCCTTGCGATGAGGGTGGTGAGGCGCTGGCACAGGTTGCGCAGGGAAGCTGTGTGTGCCCCATTCCTGGCAGTGCTCAAGCCTGGGCTGGACGGGGCTTGGAGCACCCTGGTCTAGTGGAAGGTGTCCCTGCCCTTGACAGATGAGTTTTAAGGTCCCTTCCAACCCAAACCATCTATGATTTTGTGAGGCTGCTGTGGTGTGAGGTCTTGCTGCTGAGGGCCTGGTTCAGGACCTGGCATCTGGAGTAGAGACAGCAGTATTGTTCTGAAGTGCCCCAACGTAGGTATGCTACGTTGAGTTTCACCTGCTTTTACTTTTGCTGCTGTAAGGCTGCCTGGGATTTTTCAGTCAGCACTTTTTGTTTCAATTTCGAATGTCCCAGCATTACTGCCAAGCTTTGTCGCTTCACTGTTGGCTTTGTTTCCCTGTATGCTTATAAAAACTAGTATTTGTGGCTTCACTTGTGGCTCAGACCTGAATGGGCACTTTGCTTTTAATTTCTTGGCTTCGGTTCTTTCAAATGCATTTGTCTTTAATATTCCTATGGGCTTCTGAGTATTAAGTTCATTATAGCTAAAAGATCCATAGTCTGTCATGAGGCTTATATAGATGTGGATGTATTCCACAGTCTTCATTCCCATAACCAGTTTGTGATCTCACCGTTCACAGAATTGACATGATCAGGTTTTCTTCCCTGTATAAATGTCATGATTTGCCATGTGTGGCGTGGACACCGTTGGTGGCATGTTTGGAGATGGGAGGGTATTTTTGGGATGCGTTTCTTGCTATTGCGCTCTGTTCAGAATTATTGGTATCCTGTCTCTTTATAAACCATAGTGCTTTGCTTATGTTTTGAGGGTCTATTAAAATAAGATTTCTTACATGTGTCTGTCAGGAGACACTATATCTCAGCGTAGGTGTGATGTAACTATACAGAAACTCATTGTTAAGAGCTCACTTGAAAGAAACTGTAATCTAAATTCTCCGTGGTTTTTTGCTACTCTAAAAGTGCTTAATTTCCAGTGTATCTTTAAATCACTAGTAGCCAGCATTTCAATGCCAATTTCCATGTGAATGGCCCCCGCAGAGATCTGCACTTGCTGTCTTCTCATCTCAGAAAGATTAAGAGTGTTGCCTTCATTTTCTATCTATACTAAAAGTCACTAAGTATTTACGATTCTAGTAAGACTGTAGACTTGCTTACAGTTTAGTCTTGTCACATGAGCCTACTGCGCCAGGAGTGTGGCTAATATTACAAAACAATATAGAAGCATAGAATCAGCTAGGTTGGAAAAGACCTTCAGGACCATGAAGTCCAACCATTATGTCAGGATTGCCAAAACCATTACTAAACTGTCAATAAGGGCCTCATCTGCATGATTTTTGAACACTTCCAGGGACAGTGATTCCACCATGTTTCCTGGGAAGCCTCTTCCAATAACCAATCATAATATGTGTGTGTGTATATGTACATATATATATACATACATATCTGTTATTCTGAGACCTGATCGGTGTGTCTGGTGATTCCACGCATACAGTAAGCCCAAATAAGGCAGTCCCTGACTTTCTAAAATAGTTAAACTTTGTAACAGCATGGATTTTTTAATTATTATTTTTTTTAATGTTATCTTATTCTGGCTCAATAAGCAGTATAGCTATAACAGGTTTTATACATGCATAGGTGCAGTTGTGCTAAAGGAATTCTTTAAGTTGTTAGTGCAAGGTGGCTGAAACTTCTTAGGTACATGCCAAACCACAGATTACCATTAAACTCTGTCTAATAACATGTTCAGACAAGATCAAGCTTCTGGGTCATTGAGTTGCCTCTCTTCCCAATCATCAAGCTGATTTCCTTTTTGTTTTAAAGTGTCCTCATATCTCAGATGCTTTTGCTAGTACCTAACTTAGGAAAATATTCATATACTAAAAAATGCAAGAGAAAAGCTTACACAGATTTGTACTGTTTTAACATGCCCAGTTGTTCAGAATATGCGTACAAGACTGTTACATTACCATTGGAAACCCATCAACTCTAAGTAAACTTGGAGCTCCAGAGAAAGGAATTATTATTTACTGAATCTCAGTGTGAACTGACAGATCTGTGTAAGAACAGAAATGGTGTCTAGTAAAAAAAAAATAAAAGTATGGCTTACAGAAAAGACAGCATGTTAAGGTTATGAATTGGAATAAGATACAAATATGTTCACAACTTTTTCATAGGTTTTTGCGGTTAGATCCGGTGGAGCTACAGGAGTTGTTGTTAAAGGTTTGGAGGATAGAAACCCTATTTCCTTCAGGTAAGACCTCTTCATCTTTGCTGCCTTGGGATGGAATTCTGCAGTCTTAAAATTGTGTGGTACTTAGGCCTGATCTACTGTAATTCAGGCATAAAACTAACTGTTAGTTGTGGTCATCTTTTAATTTTTGTTCTTGAACATAATCTTGCAGTTAAGATGGCATGCTCTACCTTCATGAATTTATAGTTTTCTGTATGTTTGGGTTGGGGTAGAAGACCAGAGATTATTAGGCTGTGGCTTCCTTTTTTAAACAGCAGTATTTTAATAAGACATGCTATATATCTGAGAGAGTGTGTGGATTCCTACAACAGCAGTGACTTATCCAAGGATGCAAATTAAACAAAATGAAATAAACTCAAATGTGTAGAGAACCATAATCTCTGAATTTCATGCCTGTGATTCTTGCATCCTTTTTCTTGTTTAACCTAAATTGGCTTTTTTAATGTCTTTCATTTCTTGTGGAAGCATTTTATTTTGCAGAATCTGACCAACAGTACTTTCAGTGAAACTTTTGCCTGTAGAAGACCGTTTTATGTATGCCTTTAAGAGCAATAGCTCTTTGATCTCTGTCCATGTGTGAGGAATTATTCTTTTACTTGCAAGTTACTTTAGTTCAGATATGGATGAAGCAATTTTTAGTCAAGGTCTACTGTGATCTGTCAGGAATTACATGGGGACTGTCCTGAGAGTTGCTATTTTTATTTGACTTTTTTATTTGACTGTCACAAATCCTGAGAGCTGAAAATACTCGGTGAACTTCAGGAGGTTCCACAGTTTTCCTGCTTCACTAGCTCTCTGTCTGGACTTAATAACACATACTGGAAGTAGAACTACCTTATTCATGCCAATTGTACTGATGCATGTTTGGTAAGAATACATTATTTTTTTTTAATGGTATGAAAACAGCTTCACTCTCCCTCTAACATCAGAAATTCTTCTAGAGGATGTGTCCTAATGGGGAGGCACATAGGCTTGCGTCAGTTAGTGGTAGCTCTGGAAGTAAAGTTGCTGACTGCAGGATGTTGGTGAGTGTCACAGGACTCCAGACTTACTGGGACAGAACTGAGAACTCAGGTTTGAATGGTCCCACAGTTGTCCAGCTCTGCATTGTAGGCCAACAGAGCTGAACATTTATGGTAACTTCAGGTGCTAATTCAGGACTTCTGAAGAGTGGACTGCTGTTACCCTTCAGTCTGAATTTTGAATCCTGTACCTGTCAGGCAATGCTCATAAGTTGTATTCAAAAGCATTTATATTGCACTTTTTTTCCTCTCCCTTTTTGAGGGTATATTACAGAGATCTGTAAGAAGCTATTTTAGACAGTATTTCCATAACTTCTTTCTCTGTAGGATGGAAGACAAAGGAGAAGTGAAGTGCATCAAGTTTTCCTTGGGGAACAAGATACTGGCTGTGCAGAGAACTTTGAAGAGTGTGGTAAGAAACCTGCACCGTACAGATAGGGAATTGGAGCTGAAAGTCTACTTGCAGTACCCAAGTAGAAGCTCAGACAAGTGTTCAAGAGGTCTCGTGGCTAACAACAGCTGCAGTGAAAATTCCTCTATCATCCTGAGAGGCTGAGCAGGCAACATTGTTGTCTTGCTAGTGTCATCATTTAAGAAAAGATGTGGGGGGAGCCAACTTCTATAAGGACTTTGGTATCAGGGGTGAAGTGGAATATAGTAGGTCATGTTTATCTTCAGTATATCCAAAAGAATTTGAAAAACGAATAACTATTCTCTTGTACCTGTGTATGTATCTCCTCTGTGCTTTGTAATTGCTAATACACTTCATGGGTGTTTTTGCAGGATTTTTTGAATTTTATTCCAGATAGCCCTCAGCTAGAGTATACACAGGAATGTAAGGTAAGTTAAAGGTGCAAAGTTTATATGCCTAGGTAAATCTCTACTATATTGGTGGCCTCTACTCTACCAGAGAACTATTTGAGATACCTCCCAAACACTAACATTAAATAAATATGTAGCCACTACTGCCTATCTGAATTGAAGTAAACAAACAGGTATTAACAATACCAGAAAAACCTTCCTCGTCCAGTCACTGTAATTCATTCCTAGAAGAGACTAGAAATGCTATGACAACAAATGCTGAGGCAACAAATGTCAGGGTTTGGGAAAGAAAGGAGACGAAGTGCTGATGATAGAGAAACATCAGACAGTAATTATACTAGTGCCAGATAGGTTACTGTGGCTGCTTTACCCTAATTTCACTGATCAGTGTTGGTAAGCTTTTACCAGTTTGTGTGCTGTTTGGTATTTTTAAACAACCCTCTTTATTTTTTTTTAATTACTATTTTACCAGAAACATTGCTTGGCACTTTTCAGTTTTTAAGTAAGATAAGTTACGTTTTGGGGTATTCTAAAGTGAATTTTTAAACACTTGATTTGCACAGATCCCTTTATTCCTGTAGACGTCAAAGCTGAAGCAGTCTGATTCATTATTTAGAATTACGTGTTTGAGTAAATCATTCTAGCAAAGTATTTATGGTAGTGTTCTGAGTGAAGTCATGGCAGATACTTCCACTTAGCTCTTAATTTCTGTTAACATAAGGAACCTGCTTTTCATGGCAGGAATTGGTTGACTTTTCAGTATGGTTTGAACCAGCAGAACTTGGTTGTATTTAGGGCGAAAAGAAAATTTGACTGTGTAATAAACTTGTAAATCTCACATGCTGCCAAAAATTCAGGTCATAGAGCAGTTGTGTTCAATCATTATTTTGGAAATTTTTACATAAGTACTTATGATGATGATGAGTACGTAAGTACATACATGATGAAGGGTCTCCAGTTGACCAAAAGTATTAACTCCAGTGATTTGGTAACTAAATTGCCTTTGGTCTTGTGTTCTTCATTAGTAATATTAACATATCTGAATAGTTAATTATTCCAAGTAAAGAGTGTCTATTTGCTTTTTTGTTAAAAGACAAAGAACGCCAATATTCTAGGATTCTGCTGGACAAGCTCAACAGAAATTGTCTTCATCACAGATCAAGGAATTGAATTCTACCAGGTAATACAAATAACTCCTGCAGGACATACCTAGAGAATTGAAAATGTAAATTTGTGATGGTTTCTTTGAATTCCTTTCTTCTAGCTCTCTCATTGAGAAAGCAAACTACTAAAACAATACAATTCTGCCATTTTGTTTGCAGACTATGATTACTTTTCTTTGCGAGGAATACATTTTTGAGGCAGAAGGAATTTATTATCAACAGGTTATTTAGCACAGCTAACAAAGGCCTTGTATAAAGGAGTACTTAGTTAAGCCTTGAGAACTCTAGATTAATAATAGATGCTCTTGGCTTGCATGTAGTATTCATGTATACATATATGTATATTTAAATCTAATGTGAAATACCACTTCATGAAAAACAAGTCAGCACTAGGGAGGATGTATGCATGCTTAAAATGCAGCAAATAACAAATAATTGACTAGATACTGATACCCATCTGCAAAGGGGCAGTTTTCTCCTGCGTTGATCTCATTGTCTGAGTTCTTCTGTGTTGTGTGTATTTGCCTTTGCATACGTTTTTGAAGAAATCTAATGAATAAATTGCCCTTTCTGACATTCATGATGAGGAATGTTATGAACATCCACCGAAGTTGTGCACTTCCAATAGTTCCAGTCCTGGAGCTAAGACATGGTGTCTCACATAATTACGAATAACTAACAGTAAAGACAGTAACAGAAAAAGCAGCAGCATTTGCTGCTGATTGAGGGGGAAAATATGTTTGACACCTAAGAGGTAATGAATGTCAACCCTGCAAATAAAAGGGCTGAATCAAGTAAGTGTGTTTTTAAGGAAAAGTTATTTATGCCCTTAAAATGAAAAGAATTAATTTATATACTGTCTTAGTTCTTAAACGATTAAGGAAGTTGAGGGGTGGAGGTAGCAAAGATACTGTAATAACTTTTTAATAAAACTTCACTAGTTGTGTCAAGCTAGGTGTTTTCTCCATTATGGACAGAACTTATATCCAGACCTGGATAAGGGAAAAACACAGCACCTTTCAGCTTGTTAGGATCTGAGGAGGATTTGATGTGTATTTCCTTAGCTACAGTAAACTGGGGCCTAATCTGTGATTGTCAGGTTTCTGAGGTTTAATTCTAGCACCGTGAATGCCCTTACACTTAACAGTTTCTCACTTAACATTCCTAGCAATTCTGTAGTGCCACTTATGTTGTTGGAATACTGACAGTAATACAACGCTAATATCCTGGTTTTTCAGGTATTACCAGAGAAACGAAGTTTAAAACTGCTGAAGAATCAGAGTATTAATGTCAATTGGTACATGTATTGTCCAGAGAGCTCTGTTATTCTTCTTTCAACCACTGTCCTTGGCAATGTCCTGCAGCCATTCTATTTCAAGGTAAAGGGATGTATTCCAAACTTTTCATTTCGTGTGTTGCGTTGCTTTTTAGACTGCTTCTTCACTCAAATATTCTATTGTTGTTCCTGTGCTTCTTACAAGAGGTGCACGTGTTCACATTTTTGTAGGACTATAAGCAAAGGACAAAGCGAAAATCCATGAGGTAGTTCCAAGGTGATGGCTTAGAATTAAGTAATTTGCTCTTTCTTATGTTGTCTTCGGAAAAGAGGTCTGTCCAGCTTGTTGTACCTTAAAAATGGGGGAAAAATTATAGTGACACAATATTTGACAACTTAAATATATTTCAAGAGATTACTTACTTTTGATATGAGCTTTGGCACTCTAGTATGGTAATGACAAATAAGGGCCTTTCACTTGTGACTATAATTACAACTTTCCAAATGTGAGGGGATGATTTTGATAAAGAAAGACAAAATGTAGCGCATAAGAAACAATTATTGTCCCAAGTATGAGATGGTTGGTTTACAGTATTTATTTCTCTTGGTGTTCTTCCCTGCGGGCAATGCTTAAGCTTGCTAGGAAAATATTTTTCTTATTGTCTTGAAAAGGTGTTTAGTGAAAACTAGAATCTGTTTTAAGTTAATCATACCGTAATTATAACGTGAAGAATTACAGCATTTGTCTTGCTTCTGTCAAAGGATTAGTAAGATTTCTGTAGTCGTCTAAGGAAAGAGATTAAAAAGCAGTTTATTCAAATGGTTTCCTGGTTTGTGTTGATCGTGTGTACTGTATCCTGAAATGACATTCTCCTAGGTGGCTGGTAGAACTTACTAGCCTCTCACAGTTTTCTTTTTAAGGGCTTAGGTCATGCTTTCCCCTCCTTGACATTTTGTGTTGAGTTGCAGCTTGAAGCTAAATAGTTCTTATTTTATGTTCAGAAGGTAATCTTTAAAGGTCTCCTGAGAAAGGTACTGTGCTGAAATAATCTTTGAAAATAGAGCTCTACCAAAAGAGATATTGCTGTAGCATTCACACTTCACACTCAAGAATGAATGAATGAGAATGGGAAGTGAATTTCAGTTGAAGCTTTGAAAACTCTGACAAGTTGTTTAAATATAAATTCCATAGTAAAGAGGAAGAGGGGAGAGGAAACATTATGCAGGAGCAGGGATAGGCTCTAAGGCAGGTTGTGCATTTAGCAGGAACTAAAGGAAACTGTGACTGGTAGGAGGTACTGGTATTTCCCCTTTCCCATAAGCGCAGTTATTCATGACTTGGAGCATATACTTTGCTGGAAGAGAGAAAGGAAGGAAGAGAGCTGCTATTTGAGATACCTAGGTCAATTGTAAATGGGATTTGTATAGACATTTGTCTTGACTTACTGAAATTGAATGGTTTTTGTAGCTGAAGTTGACATTACAAAATCAAGATGATAAAGCTGCTAAAATTATAACAGTAGAAGCACGTGTTGAGTCACGCACTTTGCGTCAGTGCCTTTCTTCTTTTCGGCTATTGCCACTCTTGGCCTCCTGGGAGTGCTGTTGATACAGCATTTGATTAATGGTTGCTTGAGACCTCTGGTTTATGTCTTAATAATTATTTATTTTTTCCTGCTTAACAGAGCGGAACAATGTCAAAGCTATCAAAATTTGAAATTGAGTTACCTGCAGCACCCAAGTCGTCCAAGCTCAGCCTTTCTGAAAGAGATATTGCTATGGCTACAATGTATGTATCTAACTAATTAAGCCTTCCTTGGAAAAGCGTGACAGTTCAGGGGATGCTGAGAGAAGATAAGAATATTAAATTGGTTGCATTTGTTTCTTGTTGTAGCAGTACAGCTGCATTAAAGTACTTCAGTTACTGCCATGAACAAAGCCTCTAAACAGTATCCTAGAGCTGATTTACATGAAATTGTTTTTTATTTGTACAGAAACTTTGAAAATGTTTATTTCTCTAACTGGTGTGTTGATAGAGTTGGTCACAGATGCCCAACTTGCATGAGTCTAGGCTATGCCATGTGACTTATCAAGTGCTGGTTTAGTCTTGATTAATAGATTACCTGACTTGGGTAATCTCACATCTTTTAGGATAAAATGTATGGCTCTAGTAGACTGGTTAGAGCTCTTATTTGAAAATAATGCTGTAATCCCATTGTCTTGTTAGATATGGACAGCTTTATGTTCTCTATTTGAGGCATCACTCAAGGACTTCCAATAGTACAGGAGCAGAAGTAGTCCTCTATCACTTACCCAGGTAAGAACAGAATGAAGAACACTCATGGTGATTCACATGTAAGAGACATATTGTTTTCCAGTTTAAACAGGCTTACTGACCAGCTCTCATGCCTGTTTGTTTCCATAGAGAGGGCTCCTGTAAGAAGACACACATTTTAAAGCTGAACAGAACTGGGAAGTTTGCGCTGAATGTTGTGGATAATTTGGTGGTAGTCCATCATCAGGATACTGAGGTGTGATTTATTTATATTATGTTCATAGAATCATAGAATAGTTAGAGTTGGAAAAGACCTTAAGATCATCAACTTCCAACCCCTCTGCCATGGGGTTGCCATGTTGTGCCTTAACTTCTGAAAGTCACAGGCAGACTTTAATACCAGTGCCTGTTAGCCCTAGAAATGCTTTTGCATGTGCTTAGCTTTGCGAAAAGCCAGAGTATTTGCAGGAACAAACCCGTAAGGGTAGAAGAGATTCAAAGTTACCCTTTTAGCTTGCTGGGCTAACATTTAATCAGGGCTGTTGTTAATTCCTGGGGTTTATACTTTCTTTTTAATTCCTGTTAGTCTCCTATAATACTCTCATGCTGTACTGTGTAGGCTTTTAAGGCAGCATATGAAGAAGTAGAGTTAAATTGGATACTAAATTATGAAACCTGGGTACTTCTCATATTGCAAACATTTGAATGTTACATGACACAAACATATGCTGCTTGAGTTTGAAGGCCCAGATCTGCAAAAACTTACATGAACTCAAGTGATCTTATGCATATGGTAGTGTGGGTAGAACTTGTTTGTCTGTAGTCTCAGGAGCGAGGCTTGATCAGTGGTGAAGCTAGAGTGGTATTTTGCTCTTAACTTGTGGAAAGGGTTTGGCTTCTTGTCCCTGTTCCTGAAGCTGCCCAAGAGAAAATAACACATCTTATCTCATTAGGATGGTTAGTTGATGTTTCAGCTATAATTCATGTTAATTCTACACATTCAACCTAGAGTGCTTTTTCTCCAGCATTTTGGTTGAGCTATGACTATATAAACATACAAAACAAAACCAGGGTAGGTTTATATTTTATCCTACATCTACAACTAAGGTAGATGGTAGTAGCGGAAGTCATGTGTCATTAGCACTGACAGTAAAGCTAATTTTCACTGTGCAAGGCTGAGAATGTGGTACATACTGGGTGGAAGTGTTAGTGACCTGAGTTGAACAAGACTGAATGGTAGATGTATGAGGATATCCTAGGAAGATGCAGAATTTTCCTCAGTTTCTAGTGTCCATAACTAAGCAGGGAATTTGACAGGAATCTCTTGCAAGGGGGATCTACAAGACAGAGAGGAGGACATATACTAGGGTGACAGTTTAAGGGGGAATGATTTCAAACTGAAGGGTAGGTTTAGACTGGGTACAAGCAAAACATTTTTTACAGTGAGGGCAGTGACACTCTGGAACAGGTTCTCCAGGGAAGCTGTGGATGCCCCATCCCCAGAAGTGTTGCTTTGAGCAACGTGGTCTAATGGAACGTGTCCCTGCCGCAGCACATCTCTTCCAACCTAAACCATTCTCTAATGGAGAACACAAGATGAAAATATGAAAAATCAGCCTGAATGCATGTGAATGGGGAGTAATTCACACTTGTGAATGCTAATTTTTTCTTCTCAATTGCAGACTTCAGTTATATTTGACATCAAGCTAAAAGGAGAATTTGACGGGTCTACTACTATCCATCAATTTGTACTTCCGCCTCGATCAATACAACCCTATCAAATACCTGTAGCAGGTATTACTCATGTTACTATATAATAAGTACCTAACACTGTTATCAAGATTATCTAAATGTAATAGCTGGCACAACAGTGCTTCAGCTTTTAGAATGTTGGTTACTAATATTCCTATGATGCATATTTAGGAGAGGGTGAGAGAGGAAAGAAGAAGGAATTGAGCATAAACCTGTGTTCCAGGCTTATGCCTACTACAGAAAAGTAGTCAACGTTAAGACTTCAACACTTAGATTCTTCTTTGATTACCTTTCTGTTCTCCTGTCCTAGAAGTGTAGCAGATAATTACCGTCAAGCTGGAAGTAGCTAGAAATAGTCTGAGCATAGTTCCAGTAGCACAGGGCAAAGCAGGATAGTTTTTTTTATATAAGAGAAAGATGCTTTTAAAGAGCTTCTAGAGGATCGACATCTGAGTTTAAGTCACTTATAGCAAGCATGACTGACAAATCTGCAGGTGGAGGTTTGTATTAAACAAAGGTTAGGATGAGACTAGTCTTCCTTTTTACAATTCTTACATAAATACAGCAGATGGCATCTATGTATGTGGAATTACAGAGATAGGATACTTGTGCATGCATGGTGTCACTTGTCTGTTTTGAAGAATTTGTTTCCCGTCTCAATATCAGACTTTTAGATGATCTGGCAAACATGAATGGGAATATCTTTTTTTGTCGGTGTGCTGTAGGACTGCTATATGTGTTATAATCTGTGTGTGCTTTTCAGTGTAAGATTATAGTTTATATTTTGTTAGTGTAGGAGAGCTGTCAGAGAACTATTGTTCTTCACCTGATGTTGTTTTTTACTGCAGGTCCAGCCTCTGTGACTAGTCAGTCTCCTGTTCCATGTAAACTCTGTATCCTTTACCTAACTACTCTACAATTGTAAGCGGCTTTCTGAAGCCTTATTCTATGTACGATTGACCCATTAAGTCCAGCTTTAGCTGATTATACTTCAAGACAAAGTATGCTTTGTAAGAGACTAATGCTTTCATAGAACTAATTACAGAGATCTAGTATACTACTATATTTGCTCATTTGAGATACATGCATTAAATTACCGATTGGTACACTATGAAATTGTAGATATAATTCTAAGAATAGGGTTCAAGACTTCCAAGATAAGATGACAGTAAATGGAAGTACATTAATGGGATCTGCGTCAGTACAGTAATGTGAATAGTAGCAATAGTGTAGAATCAAATGTTAACTATTGATGTTAGAACTTTAACATTCAGATTCTTCTTCCTGGATTGTCTTTCAACCTGATATTATCATCAGTGCAAGTGAAGGTAAGCAGGGAGCTGTCTTACTCTGCTGGACTCAGTGTCAAAGGGTGGCTGGTTTATACCTTCAGTGCACAAAGCAGCTTGAAACAGAACAGCTAAGCAGATGTACCTAGTAAGATGAGTACTCTTGGTAGTAATAACTGAGATTACCCCTGAGAAGGTGTAGTAAAAATGTGGTTATGCTGCTCTAAAACAAACTTGGGAAGGTAAACAAGTTATAATCCAGATGTGTTCTCATTTAAAGATTGAAAGGTTGGACGCCTGGGCTATACTATACAAGGCAACTAACTTTTTGTTCCTTCAAATCAAGGTTACCTCTGGAGTCTTCAAGTGAAACTTGAACCTGTAGTTAACCTCTTGCTAGATAAAGGAAAACTAATGGATTTCCTTCTCCAAAGGAAAGAATGCAAAATGGTTATCCTGTCTGTATGCTCTCAAAGTAAGTTCAAGCGTTTTGTCTATATCTTCAAAGTACAGTTCTGCTTGTTCATAAATACTGACACAAGTTAGCTGGGCTGTTCTTAGATATGAGGTCATCTCTGAAGCTAGCTTGGTCCTGGAAGATGTCATTTGCCTAGACTACCCGCAGTAGGTTAGTTAATTTAAATTAGCGGCATGGAAGAATTCAACCTACTCCCGAGTTAGTTAAAATCTAACATGTCGGAAAGTGCTTCTTAAGTTTAGAATCAAGCGTAGAGCAGAGATCACCTTTTGAAAATGGCAACATTAAAGCCCCTGATTATTTCTCCTCATAGTTCTTTTTTTCTTTTTATCTTTCCAGTGCTCAGTGAGCCAGAAAGGGGATCACTGTCTGTGATTGCAACTGTTTTTGACAAACTGAATCATGAATATAAGAAGTACTTGGAAGCTGAGCAAAGCTATACTATGGTAAACCATGTTAGGTACAGCAGCTTACAAAGATAGGACAATGCTATTTGCATTTCAGTTTGCATCATGGTAAAGGCATGCTCTTTTCAACTTAGGAAATTCAGGTCTACCCTAAGGTCCTGGCTGCCCAGGCTTACAGGAGAAGGTCTACCGTGCAAGGTGCACTACCCCACTTACCACTCCCTTGTGGCAGGTGATGCACAGCTCATCTCCAGCATGACAAGTAACACACCCCAGTGTTTGAAAGCAAAAGAGGGTAGAAGCTTAAAAAGCAGCTTGGAATACATAGCTTCTGAAGTAGTTTCCAAACCAGTGATTTCATGGCACACTATACCATTGCCCAACAGGTGCAGCCCTGATGCTTATGTTAAAACACCCAAGTTCAAGCACTAACTCACACAGTACAGCCACATACTAAAAATCCTTTTAAAAGCCCAGGGCATGTGTCACAGTAAGTTTGATTCATCTCTTTGCTTTGAGGCAAACGACTGCAGTTAAGTTTATATTACTTTTAAAAGCAGTTATAAATTGAATAGAGAAGCCCATCCTGAACAGAATGCATTCTGTATAATGTGACCACAGATGTTTTGTTACTGAGCAAGTTCACATGTTTATAGTTATGTTCCCAGTGGAGAATGATCTCTGTACAGATAAGACTGACTAAAACTGTGCAACACTGCAGTCTTCTTCTAAAAGGGCTTTCTTCTTGCAGGTGGTAGAAGCAGGTCTGAGTAGAAGTAATCCACTCCTGAAACGTCCAGTTCGCACTCAAGCAGTTATTGACCAGTCTGACATGTACACACATGTTTTATCTGTATTTACAGAGAAGAAGGTAAGTTAAAAGTGTTAGCCTGCAGAAGGCTTTATTGTCAGGATTAGGTATTTTGATGCCCATCCTTCTAGGGTGTCATTAAAAGGGGAAGCTATACAAGTTCTACCTAACACTTCTTTTCTTGTTCAGGAAGAACCTCATAAGTTCACTATAGCAGTCCTGATGGAATACATTCGCTCTCTTAACCAGTTCCAGATTGCAGTTCAGGTAAAGTACTTACACATGCCATGTGTATCACCTTACTTCATGAAATGACATAGAGTTTCTGACCAGTCCTGGTCATATGTCCAAGTCCTATAGAATGCTAACTTCTAGACGGTAAAAACTGGTACTGAGACATACCTTTGATGGTGGTCTTCCTGTATTTACAGCACTACTTGTACGAGCTGGTCATCAAAACCCTTGTTCAACACAACTTGTTCTACATGCTCCATCAGTTTCTGCAGTACCATGTGCTCAGTGACTCAAAGCCTTTGGTATGTAAGACAAGTTATTTCAACAAGCTAGTGATAGAGATGGGAGGTCTTCAGCATCTTAAGGTTATTTCTGCTTTTGACCTAGGCTTGTCTGTTACTGTCCCTGGAAAGCATTTACCCTCCTGCACACCAGCTCTCTCTGGACATGTTAAAAGTAAGCATTTCAGACTATAGTAACTCCATGTCACATGTGGGTTAACTTATCAAGCAACTTACCTGACCAAGCTTGAAGTGACTAGCTAGCATCTCAGTCACATATTAGAAGCATAGTCTTACAGCTATGATTGACTTCACAGAGACTTTCCACAGCAAATGACGAAATAGTGGAAGTTCTGTTGTCCAAACACCAAGTTTTGGCTGCCTTGAGATTCATCAGGGGCATTGGAGGACATGACAGCATTTCAGCCCGCAAATTCCTTGATGCAGCAAAACAAGCAGAAGATGACATGCTTTTCTACACTATATTCCGATTCTTTGAACAAAGAAATCAGCGGTTACGAGGAAACCCTAGTTTTACACCAGGTAAGCAATAAGCAATCAGATGCTCAATTGTTAAAGTAGAACTAAAGACTTGTTTCACTTCCAGTCGAGTCTCTTTGTCAGGGACTGTAGTGACAGGACAAAGGGTAACGGGTTAAAACTTAAACAGGGGAAGTTTAGATTGGATATAAGGAGGAAATTCTTTCCTGTTAGGGTGGTGAGACACTGGAATCGGTTGCCCAGGGAGGTTGTGAGTGCTCCATCCCTGGCAGTGTTCAAGGCCAGGTTGGATGAGGCCTTGTGTGGGATGGCAGGTGTCCCTGCCCATGGCAGGGGCGTTGGAACTAGATGATCTTGAGGTCCTTTCCAACCCTAACTACTCTACGATTCTATGAATTACAAGATAAAACTCTTGGTGCATTTTAGCCTGTATTTTAGCCTTGCCTTCAAGCATAGTTCCAAAGTTAACTTGTCATATCCCATTCTATACTGCACCCAGGAGTAAAGAGACTGAGCCAAACAGGAATTTGCAGATTAAGCTAGCCTGTTTGGCCTGCAATTGCTTGCACTTGTAAGCTTAGCTGAGTCATTATCTCTGATTAGTGCCTTCTCCTGGAGCCAGAAACTGGGTCAAGAAACCTTAGAGTTCAGTTGTTTGTTTCCACAGATGACAAAATTCAAGGCTTGTTTTGTACTACATTTCTCCTCTTACTTCAAAAACCAAGTTATACTGGCTTGCACCAGCAACACAGTATCACCAGAGAGCCTGTAGGTGCAGAATCCTGCTTGAGGATCTTGTATGTTGGCAGTAAAGAACTTGCCGATACGAATCTGCTGGTTAAATACTGGAACTAGATCAAACATCTGCTTTACCGCAAGAATCCTTGTCACAGAACAGGAAGTAGCTCAGTATTCTACTGCTTCAAAATCATTAAACTCCTTTACTTAAAGGCATTAAAGATAAAAAGTAATACCTATGAACTGAGGTAAGTAAAACTACAGTCTTGTTTCTAAGTTTTAAAGTTAATGTCTATTTCCCCTCCCGTTCTTAGGCGAGCACTGCGAAGAACATGTCACCTTCTTCAAGCAAGTTTTTGGAGAACAAGCTCTCATGAAGCCCACAACACTCTGAAAGACTCTTCCACTGAAATGTATAAACTTAATTTATTGCATTTAAGTAGATTTTTGAACTACAAAATTGCTATTTTATAATAAAGTATATACAAGACATTTTGGCAAATGGTACTAAAAATATTACAACTTGTGATGGCTTCCCCCTAAAAATAGAGACAAAAATTGCATTGACCTGCATTTAAAATCAGTGTCAGTGGTTTAGCAGTCCATTCTCCTACACATCACCTCCATTTCGTTGACAAAATAAGCTATTCAAATCTCAATACAGCTGGTTCAG
This sequence comes from Lathamus discolor, assembly GCF_037157495.1. Classification (NCBI taxonomy): domain Eukaryota; kingdom Metazoa; phylum Chordata; class Aves; order Psittaciformes; family Psittacidae; genus Lathamus; species Lathamus discolor. Next base: position 112,016,270 of record NC_088885.1, read on the forward strand.
GTTTCTAGAGGAAAAAGATGCAACCTCTTGACAACAGAAGTGTTTTAGTAATCTTAATACATCTAGTTTTAGTAATACTGTTACATGAGCCACACGTAGCATTTCCTGAGTTTAAAGCTATGTCCAAAGCTGCAGCTGATCTTTAGTTGAATCTGTGCAGGAGTCAAGTCAGTGGTGGTTACAGTGTGATAGTCATAGAACATTGCTGCGCTTCAGTTCTTAAGAGCTGGGCCTAAGCCACAGTTCATGTAGTCCACTGAACACTGTTTAAAAACTAGAAGTAGAGGAGTCGCTCCCGCTCTGTACCTCTGTCCCTCTCTTGTGCAGCACGAGTTTTAGCTTTATTTACTGATGGGCCTGAGAGAGAGAAAACACAGTTAATTCCAAAGTCTCAGCATTGCAGCAGATCAAGAAGCATGCATGAGCTAACTGTCTAGGTCTAGCTTAACATGGAGAAACATTTCTGCTCAGCTGTTAACAGCTGGCAACAGCAGCAAGGGCAGTGGGTGAATCTCCATCAGCCTTAACCCCCTTAAGTAGGTCTGAATTAGTCTACTTTGAAGAGCTGCACTAAATGCATGAATTCCCAAATTCAGGAGGACAGTATTTGGACCATCCAGCATCCCACAGCAGGTTTGTTGCTTCCCCCTACCATCCTGTCCCCAGGCTGACATACAAATAAATCGTGCTACTCTCTGCTGGGCCACATGGGCCTAGAAGCCATCTCCACAAAAACCAGCACAGGGCAAGGCTGCATTTGCTTCACCTAAGCATGCCCCAACAGTGAGCCTACACTGCCACTAGTCAGCCCTTGCTTTCCAAAGCAAGCCTACTTCAATGAGTGAGGCACATTCAAGTACTGCTTTTGTATCTTCAAAAACCTTTCTGTTTCATGGGGAGGAAAAGTGTACAGAGGCAGCTGTTTCTGGTTGAAACATGTTTTGGAGCCAACTGTCAATCTTACCTATGTAACTAAGCAGAACTGGAAGAAATATTAGTCCATGTGTTGCTCCCAGCAGAACCATAGCTAGATACATCTTGAAGTAGAATATCTTGAAGATTTGAGATTTGGAAAAAGCCAGTACTACAATTCCTCCAAATTTGGTCAGTGTGATACCACTGAAAACCTGTCAATAAAAAAAAAAAGTATTAAAGTGCTAAGTAGGGCTCTATATAATCCATTTGCTGAAGGCATTTAACATTTGCTAAAATACTTTATGTAATTTGAGGCTCCTACATGCAGCATACCTGACTCCCTGTTTAGTCCTCAAAACCAAATCCAAAACCTAACTCAAGAGGAAAGTTCCAGTTCTTTGTCCCACTAGAAACTGACACCATAGGACAGGCTCGGTATGGTTAAAAACCCAGTATCTGTACAGCCACCTAGTTTATTTTTTTTACTTTGGGCAGCTACAGATGAAAACTATCACTAGAAAGAACTTACTCATGTGAAGGCCCAGTGCCTGTATTACCAGAGCAGTGTTCCAGCCCCAACCATGTCACTTAGACTGATATGACAGTACTGCCTAAATACTGAGCCCTGCTTGCATTCCAAAAGCATCCCATATTCAGAACAATCTTTCCTAGTCACCTCTGAGTATCTGGAAGAGGGAAGAACTTAATCCTAATGGGGCAATTCAAGGTTAACCCAGCCTACTAGTTCAGCTAAAACTTTTAGCTGAGGTAGTAGTTCCACTATGAGGTAGTAGTAACAGACTAGAAATGGGAGTCTGCATCACTACTGTTAGTAGTAGAAGCCTAAGAAGAGTTTTAAGCATTCCAAAAGAAAAGGCAAAGGCCATCCTTATGACCTGATATTGGCATAGTTTGTGCCTTGGTTACCCCTTTCCCCCCCATACAGTAGATACTTACCGAGCTGCCCATGTGAGACAGAGCTTCTTCTGCACGCTCTACTCTACTGCCCTTAGTACTAACAGTGAACGCTCTTGTTACATGGCTGCAGAATTCCACAGCAATACCACAACTCTAGGGAGTGAAAAGAAACATATGAAAACATCATTTTAGATGAGCATTTTGATGATAGTGTCTCTACTCAGAACTCTAGACAGGCTGGAAAAGTTCTGGCAGCTGTGATCAGTTCCCAGTGTTAATGTCTTTGAACATTACAAGCTCATTACTTGCTTTCTAGGGGCTGTTCTAAGTATTGTACAGCATTTTAGCACCAGGTATTACTAATGAACAATCAATCTGATTAAACAGGAATCAGAACATGAGATAGTTTTGGAGAACAAAAGTCTCAATACTGTAGAAAGCTGGCTTCAACAAGGTGCACACAGTGAACTCTGGGTTTACAGATATTACCTGCAATAACATTGCTTTAGAATAACACTGGGTATTCATGCTGATTTGATACTATAGAAGTTCAGCTGATTAGTCATTTAACAATACTGAACTGCTGGTAAATCTTAGATTTATCTGGCAGGTGGACTTGCATGAACATATGCCTAGTTGTAACATGGGGCAACCATTTACTACCATACCTTCCTCAGATTTGCCACAAATCTCTAGAAAGCAAGGTAAGCAGAACTCCAGCACTCAGCTATTAGTTACCAAGTTCTGGAATGCTTCACCAAAGCAGTCTCTGCCTAAGTGGTTTCATCCATTTATGCAGGAACAATACTGGTGCTAGCATATCACAGATCTACTCTGGAGAAGATAAACATGGCAGAAGCCCTAACACTAAGCTATATATCCTTACCTTAGGCATGAACAGCTTTTCTTGATGAGCAACAGCACCTACACCTATATAGTAGCAATACAACTTGCTACAGAACAGACTAGACCATCAGCTGCAGTACAGCTTACAGTTCAATGGCTTTATATGCTCAGTACTAAGACGAGTTGTTAGAATAAGCCTGTTTTCTAAGCCATCTAGATGTATTAAGATAGTTCCACTACTGTTCAAATGCCTGTCAAAATTTAGTAGAAAATAGATATATATTCACAATACTGAGCAGTAAGACACAGAATTGTTTAAGACTTGGCAGCAGAAGCAGAGAGATGTCTTGCTAACTTACCATGACAAGGTTTACTAGTGAAACTGCATTCAAGCTGATGCCCCAGAGCCACATCACCCCAAACATGTTGATGATGATCATAGCAATAGTTATTGAAACTACAACAGCAGCCCATACTTCAAAACCAAGCAGCACAGTTGTCACCAAAAATATCGATCCCAAGGAGATGCATAGGTTAAAGATAGCATCGTGCACAATTGTCAAGTACTGTTCATAGAAGACATAAAACACACTGTGGAAACAAGAGAAGGTGTAGTTAGCCATCTTCCTTGTTACATGCTAATATTAGATTAGCTTCTGTATTACAGATAAAGTACTTCCCTCCTAACAGGGGTCACCAACAGAAACTGGCTTTCTAGCATCAGTGAAGGAACTCCTGTGGAAATGCTGGCTGTTACATGACAGCTCCTCACTAACACTTCAAATAAAGGCTGTATCTGGAAGTCAGAGCAATTTCCACAGTCCAGATTGCCAGCTCCAGCAGCTGCCAGAAGGCAGCTCCTCAGATCAACTGAGGTATCTGCAGAAGCTACTGCAGAGAGTCTGAACAGATTCACTGCACAGTGAGACCACAAGGATGGATAGGATTCTCTGACTCAAGGAGATCAGCTGTACAGATACCAATTCCAGCTCAGTTTCATTGTGGTACTCTTGCACAATCTTCAGTATGTTAATCATACAAGTGTTAGATAAGCTATACTTGGCAACACTGCTGCCTTTGCTTTAAAGTTTAAATAACTGAAGTTTGCAACTACCCAGATCAACAGATCTGCTCAAGTTGGAACTATTCAACCCTACCACAAAAGCTGGGAAGAGCCTGAGCTGAAGCCAGAGCTACCTCTGTAGTGACAGACAGGTTATCAGTTATCAGCCACAGTTGATAGAGTTAGTGCTATGGGTATAAGTTATATTTCTGTGGTTTTACTATAAATTCCAGAATCTCTGTATGACCTTCTGTTAAAGAAAACTCAAGACTCAAGTCTCCAAGATGTTATTAGCCGGTACTTTTTCCTAGTTGCTCAAGTTGAGTATTTGTCACCAAGGCAAGAAAGATGTAAGCATACCTGTAAGGAAACACCCGATAGTTCTTCTCTTTGATGCCCATGGTTTCAGTGATGTTATCTGCTATAACCCGAGCTTTCTTCATAGCATCAATAAAATCAGATGATTTTTTCAGTACAGTATGGTAAGACATAAAGTAAGTAGCTCCAACATCAGATTTGTTGTTTATAAAGTTGACAGCAGAGCTGTATGCAGCATGTCCTCTACATAAACATAGTAACATTTTAGATGTCAGTGACCAGCATTCAAATTTACTAGCTTTTATAACTTAAAATCCTGGTTTTAACACTTCCTAAAACTGACAGAAGCTTCGGAGCACAACACATTTGAAGACTGCACAGGATATACTAGGGCAGACTAACTATACAGTTTCTCTTTGTATAGGGAAAAGCAGCTGTCCTTTTAATTGATGATACATTTGTTTTCCCAGTTTTGTTTCAATGCCAAGATGTCAATGTCTGTCTGCCTTTCAGAAGGACATTAAATACCCAGCCTTGCAGACATACACTTCCACAGCAAGTAGTTACACTTGAAGTTACACTTCCACAGCAAGTGATTTCAACACACTGGGCTAAGTAAGATACATCAAATATGGCTCTTACCCTTTGCCACACTTAGGGTTAGGGTTGTCTGATAGGAACATTGGCAAAAATGTCATGAAGTCTTTGCCCTGTGGTCTCTGCTTGCCTTCTTGAGTCAGTGGTCGACAGCGAGTGCAGGATGGATCAGTGACTGAAAAGAATATATGAAGGTGGTCAACTACAGGATCAATTATTTGTCCTAACACTAGTAACTTCTGACTTGCAATACTACAGGATACAGTTCCTTAAAAAGGACTTTCACTGATGAAATAACTCATCAGCCCTGAAATTCTGTACAAAGTTTCTAGTCCTTTATTTTCATTTATTACTACTAAGGCAAGGCTTACCAGGGAACTCAGTTACTTGTGCACTACCTACATTGCACCCAATGAGAACTCTACCAAACTGAAGGATCGGAACAAAACCAGAGCAGTAGGCTTGTGTGCTCTACTGAAACTAGCAGAAGGATCAAGTTATTTTTTTGAACAGTCATTACAATGGCGCTGCAGGTAGGCTGTCTTCAGCCTGCAGCCTTCCAGTAGAATGTTTACATTCACTCAAACAGCAGTTCAAAGAGAGGACAACTCAAGAAGTGCCTGCTCACAGCAAGAAAAGCTATTCACCTGACTCATAATAATGTTTTGGCTGTGAAATTTATAAACCAAACTAATCCCCTAGCAACAAGATGGATGCCAATACCTGAAGCATTGCAAAACTGTCCAGTGGTATTGTAGACTCTGCAACAGGATGACTGTGGCTTCACCCAGTCAAAGTAGTCATCAATCCAGGATGATGGGGCATAACCTATCCTTGTGCTAATAAAATAATCCAACATATCCATCATCAGTAATTCTGTGTTTCATTCCAGAACACATCCCTTGACCTCTTCCAATGCTGACGTACACCACATAGTCTTATTCTGGTCTAAGCTACTTAACCATTCATGTAGTCCCCTGTTCCAGTTCCCTATTCAAGAGTCAGTCTTGCTCATAAGACCACAGTTAACAAGCAAGAGGAGCTTCTTCCCCACATTCAATTTCCACTTGAATGCTCAGCTTTCCATTCCCCTATCCACTCTGTGCCCTATCCTATTCCAGATACTGTTGGCTCAAGTTTTCAAGCGAGGCTCCTCCTTCAGTTAGGCTGAAGTGAAACCACTGAGCTACAGTAGAAGTAATCAGGAAGAGACTTTCTTCAGTTATTAGCTACTGAATTCCAGATACAATTCCTGCTTAGCCTTGCTTGGCTGGACCAGTTCATCCACCAAGTTTAGAAGCCAATCATGCAAGTAATTTTCCAGGAGAGCTTAACCACACCAAGAGGTTTTCATGAGTTCTTCCTGCTATTCTGAGATTCCTTAAAAGATCAAGCTTTTTTTCCTAAACCCAAGTACATCAATATATCCCACCAATCAAGAGAGGTTTTATGCTCATGCTAGGAGATTACCACAGTTTCTTCCCTTCCTCCCTCCCAAACCACAGTATAAAGCAAGTACAATAGTGACAACTATACAAGCTGGCCTGGACTAAATTAAAGGGCACACTGGTCAACTACATCTCTTCAATGTGACTATGCAGAGAAAAGCAAGAGACTTACTAGCTACCAATTTCTGCAGCATTGAAGACTTGCTGGACAAGTGAATCATTATTACATCCCATTCCACCACACACCATGTTCTGCCCTTCCAAAGAGGTGTAGTTGTGCCCTTCTTCTAGGACAAAGTAGACAGGAGGACCTGCATGCAAGTACTTGCTGATGTGGCTGAAGTAATCTATCACATAGGAGTCCTAAAAGGGAAATGCTTGAGTTACTATTACATGATAATGAGGTAGCACAAGATAAAGGTTTCAATTGAGTCACAAACTGCTGAAGAGCAACATAATCTTAAGACTTACATCTGGCATTGAGAGAGACTGATCCAGTCCAATCTCCACATTGTGCATAACTGCTGTACTGAATGACAGAACACCCACAAACACTGCTATCTGCAAAAAAGCAAATTCATGGAAGCAAGAACTATACAGAAACAACAAGCAGCAGAAGTCGTTTATCAAGTTAATAGGAAGCACGCAAAGAGGCTTTAGTTTAAGTATGCTACCTAGGCTTAGTACAACAATAGCTACATTTTACTGCCAACCCAGAGCTCCCTTTGGAGCCATAAAAGAAAATTTATATTTAGAAGGCAGCAGTGAAAGGTATGCCAAACACTTAATAAATACACAGTTATTTCTATCTGAATCACAGATTCAGTGACACTTAAGACTAATGCAGTGCAGGAGCCAACCATGTGTTGACTTTTAACATACACCTAAAGTGATTTCGTTGTCAGTAACACAGCTGTTAAATCTGGGCTTTGGTCAGGTCTCTAATTACTAGAAATACTCTTGCAGTTATAAAAGCTTATTCCATTCCTAATGCTGAAAGCAAAAACACTAGAAAGTTCATTTGTTTTGTTGTGGCGAAGATTTTTCTTCAGTGTTTAGACATTAAGGCTCACTACACTTTTGTTCAAGTTTAGATAACTGCTTACTTTAAACAGAATATACATACTACTATTGGTCTCATCCAATCCTTAAGCAGATATGGAGAATACAGATTTTTGAAGAACAGAAATAAGATGCTATCAGAATGCTGGACTCCACTCATTTCTTCACTGCTCTTGATGCAGCACAGAATATCCAGTCTATTCCTCTAAAAAGGGATTAAATGTCAGATTTAGTACAGTGCTGCAGAAGATGCCATCCCTATTACACTGCAGTTACAGATGCATTTATACTCACCTCTTGACGCCTAATATCCAAGCCCAGGAGACTTACAAAGCAAGTAACTTGAAGAATGAAGTCTATGAGCACAGCCATTCCAGCAAACAGGGAGAATGTGCGAACCGCTGGCATCGTAGACAGTGTCCCTGAAAGTGACCCAGTTTGTTAAAGCAAGTTCCCTTCTCTTAGAAATATATAAGCATTTTTCTAGACAGATATCCAAGTTAACTGCTAGCCTCATAGCAGGACAAAGACCCTTTCTGTTCAGTAATGAGAACAGCTGAGATGAACCTGGCTACAACTGCTGTCTTTGACCTGTTTGGCATCTTTAAGGCTGGGCAAAGAAGTGAGTGGCTTCAAGACATTTCTCAATTCCACAGTTATTAGTCTTGTGCAGACTGCATAAGAGGGTTGTTCAAGAGCACTGGTAAAGCAAGGTCTTACTTCAATATTAAGCCACTCGATGCAAGATGAACCAATGGGAAATTACACTCCAGGTAAACAAATTCATTATGAAAAAGGCAAATTTATACTTGGAGAGTAACAACATAAGATATGCCTCTAAAAAATATTGCAAGAGTGAACCTCAAATGTTATCTCTTGTAGGGGCAATTCTTCAAGCAGCAGCAAGATGACTGAATGCAATATAGGAGTTAGTAATACATCAGATGTCAGGGTGTACTAAGGTCAAACTTAGACTTGTCAGTCACTACAAATCAGTAAAAAGCTCCAGCCCAAAGAGCTCAACATTCAGAATTAGATCTTTTTAAGTGTGCCGGTCTCTTGAAGTACTACAATGCCTATCCCCAGCAGAGCTCAAGTTAAACTTGATTATAGCAATGAACAACTAAGCTTAGCTTCCTCTACAAATTCTTGCTTTGTTTTCATATTTAAGTTTTTTACTGGTTTTTGCAACATGCAGGTATAAGGCCCTTATCTTCAAGGGTTAAAGAAGTCTTACCAAGAAAGAATGCCACAGTCTCCGAAAAAGATGAGAGAAACATACTGGGTGCCACATCTCCCAAGACTCTGCCAATCTGTTTATCCAGGGTTTCACCCTGAAGGCGCTCATCTCTCTGTTTCAAGAGAATTTATTATAATTAGGAGTCATGCAATTTAGAAAGTGATTTCATATGGCTTTAAAAAAAACCTTCTAAACACACCAAGTTCTTTTATGGTTTCTACTGCATTAACACAAGTTAAATAAAAAAGAGATTCTCCAATATAAAAGCAGCATGAACATCCTCTGTTGCCTTGCTTAAAACTTAGTAAGTACTGTATTTTAAGTTTAGTAATTCAGCCAAAACAACACACTTGCCAGAGGCAGCGCCAGTTGCAGTAGGTTACTGAGTCTGTCAAGTTAGAAAGCTGATTGCCCACTAAGACTTGGTGTCAGAAGTCTCTGGTCTGAAGCGTGTAGTTTAGTCCATGATTACTTCTCACAATACACTAAAGTTACAAGTGATCAAAATAGGAGCCAAGTTCTACATCTACCAGAGAAGGATGTTAAGGATATTATTCTTTTGTACATCACCAGTATGTGGACCAGAAGTTAAGTAAGCTGATCAGCCAGCAGTAAGAAAAAGCAGAGATTATGGTGGGGAGGCAAAACATACATATGGCTCTCCAAGACCACTCCTGGGAGACAGAGCTGCTCAGACTGGACTGAGCGCTGGAATGCAGAAGACACTGCTCCAAGTTAACAGCCTTCAAAAGAAAACAGGCATGTTTATAAGAGTGTGTATGAGAATAAATACCTGAAGTGTCTGTACCATGATGAAAATGTTGTCCACCCCAATAGCCAGCACCAAGAAGGGAATTACTTCTATCACAATCAGTGTCAGTGGGATTCCAAAGTAGCTGAAAATGCCTATAGAACATGCCACTGAGCTCAGTACAATCAGGATGCCTGCAATGCCCAGGGATATCTTTGAATCCACCTAAAAAAGTCATAATGATTGTCAGCCAAATCAGCATCACACAGGACAGAGTCTACCAACTGTAAAAGCGATGTTCTGCTTTAAATGTACGTACTAGAAAGCTGCTTTTCTGGTTCTTGTGAAGATCCAGAAATTAAAAAACAAAAAAAAAGACCCCAAAAAAACATCCCCCCCCCCCCCCCCCAAAAAAAACAAAACGCAAAGAACCTTCAAGCTAAAAGCCTTAAAGCTGAAGTTAAATGCACATCAAGTGAAAATACTTACTTAAGGCTAAGAAGCATACAAGTATCATCAAGTATGATAAGGGTAATGCTACCCCCCCCAGTTCCTGCCCAAGGCAGACTCAATGTTTTAAGACAATCTTGAGTATGAGCATTCTGCAAGAATATTTAAGTCACTTAAAGCCAAGTAAAGTTAGTCCGCAAGGTGTAGCTTCAGTGTTTACAGCAGTGAGAACTACATACATACCAGCAGTCTTCTGCAGCTCTGGATACGTCCCAAAGCCATAGAGATATACACAAACATTACAGTATAGCTTATCAACACAATGCCAATATCACTGTTGCTTTCACGATCGATTTCATCTTCAATACTCCGTTCAGCAGAAAATGATATGGTTAAGTTTGGATTATCATAGTTCTTCAAAAAGTTAATAAACCTAAAGAAAAAAAAAAGTCACACTTTAAAGACTAAAACATCTTGTACTAGGAATACAAGTTGGTTGAAGGCAAATTTGAATCATCTGTGTGGTACAAGACTGCACTGTGGCCAGACAGTACTTTGAAGGACCTTCCTCATTTTTAAGAGGGATGCTGGGTACACATCTCTAGAACTCTACTCCAAGCACCAGAAGTACACTATGTTGAAATACTTTCCATGTTCTCTCCAGAGTCTGAAAACAATCACACATCTTGCATAAGCTATTTCAAAGTATAAGTGCAACTTTCCTCAAAGTTAGACCTGGAAATACACAGATTGTTTACAGTACTTACGGGCTAATAGTTTTATTTCAGTTCCCCTAACTGAAGGGAGGTGCTTGTGACACAGGTAGATGCTGGTTGTACTAGCATGTACTTAGACTTCCTAGTACAGTAGTTTATCTAGTTTTTCTAGTACAGTAGTTTAACAGAGCAGTTGGCCTGTGCAAGCTAACATCAGCTCTTCAAGACAGTGAAGGGGAGGAAAGCCTCATGTGGAAGAGGTTTTGTTTTTTTTAAAACTGGAGTTCAAGAATTACAGGATAATCCAGACCTCTCCACTGGTAGTTAACACTCCAGCTGACTGAAGAGAATACCTGTGGGACTCCAGCCAAAGTAAAGTATATCAAATCCTTTCTGAAGGTACTTATCAACAAGTACTACTGTACTAGATGGTTGCTAACAAGATCAGATCCTATCTCCTCAAACCAAGTGAAGCATGTCACATAAAATGAAAGTTTTATAACCAGCACAGTTTGTCCTTAACTGGTTCCGTTGCCTCTCAAAACACTTCTGTAGTTACACAGAGAAGCAGTACAGTACCAGTGTTTTTCACATTTCTACAGTAGGAGCTGCTCTAAGTAATGTATGCATTCCAGAATATAGGAATGCCTACTTACTCTTTTTCCCATGCCAAGGCTTTCATCAGCTTTCTTGAGTCATTGTAGTAGTTATTGACAGGAAAAGTAATAACAAGAGCTGTAGCATTATTATAGTTATCGTCTAGAGTAGGGGAAAAAAAAAAAAAGTCAGGCACTATAAAGTGGAGCTCACATTACAGAATAGGCTGGTACAGTTAAGTTTAAAATTAGTATCATTCAAAGCAATCCTGTACAGTTAAGTTTAAAATTAGTGTTGTTCAAAGCAATCCCATCCTTACAACTCCATTTAAAACAATCTAACACCACCAAGTTCTCAAACACACTCCTGAAATGACAACAGAAGCAGATAAGCATTCCAGGTTGTATTCAAAAGTAACTATGCATTATTTACTATGTTCATGGCACCCCAGCATTAAGTTGTTGCATGATTAGACGAGGGGCTACTATATAACTAATGTTTATGACATTCCATCTAGGAAATAGGATGTGGTTTCCTAAATACTGTGCCTCTTGTATACTTAGATATTATTCAAAGCAAGTACAAACCCCCTACAGTTTCATCAAGAAGGGGATGCCTTCAGAGGCTGTTTTAGTATATTTGTTTGGTGTATCTATCAAGTATGTTTAATTGGATAAACTGCTTGAACAAAATTCTAGCTTCAGAATAATTATGGGAGGATTCCTTTTGCAAACACCTCAATTTATTCTTAATTGCTTTGTCAGAGCAGTGACAAAACTTTAACTTAAAAGACAAAATACATGCACATCCCAGTAAGTCAACCTGAGATACTTCATGTCTTTATCTAGTCTCCAGAAACCAGAGATCCTTTAGCAGGCCCAAAGCAGACTGAACATTTGTATACTTGTCAAAAAGACAAGTATGTTCCAGCAATAGCCTGTTTACATTTTGCATTTCCAGAGTAGTCTGCCTACAATCTCAGCATGGATCTACTGGAAAACTAAATACCCTTGCTTACTGAAAGTTCAACAAAATTCCAATTTCTCTGGAGTATACTTAAACATCTGTGTTAAATGAGAATACACCGTTAAGTGCCAAAGACAGCACACAAATATGTGCTGTCAAGAGTTAAACTGCAATACTGTTTTGCCAACCTACCATCATATCCTCCCAACACCAGCCATGGAAATACAGGTCCACCAAATGTTCCTAAGCAGGGATCGTGAAGCAAGCTTGTGTCATTCAGTGATGCTGGAGCCCTAAAGAAATCACCAGCAGTAAGTGTTATCTTCTGCTTGACAACTGAAGCACAGCACCACAGGACAAAAAAAAAAAAAAAAAGGTAGACAGCGGAGAGCTGTTGTGTTATAACTGATGATAAAATCAGGAGAGAAATTAATTAAGACTGCTAGTGATACATTGCCCTTGTGCTATGTTTACTTTGAATTTAAATACAATTTTAAAGGTGTCTTCCTTGTAGCTGAGGAGTAGCTTCTACCCAACTGAACTGAAGTGAAAGCTGAAGAGAAGACAGGTTCTATAGAACCTTATTTCTCCAAAGTAATTGAAATATGTTTAAGGTAAACCAAAACCCGCATCTAGGCTTGGTAAAATAAACCAAGCTTAACTAGAAACCTGATTAAAATGTAGCTCCTGCTTAAGTGCTAAGACACAGAAACACAAGCAACCGATACTAATCTGCAGTTCCACATAGAATTGAGTTTATAAAGAGGTAAGAAAAGGTTCAAGAGGGCAGTGAAAACTAGCTAGTCTTGTTTGCCAGCAAGACTAAGACCTAGCTGGCCTACAGTTTGAAAAAGCCATGTAACCATACTGCTTACCGAACACAGTATAAGAAGTGAGTGTGGTAGTCAGCATAGACAAAGAACTCGTCCCCAACAGAGTGATCTAGAACAGAGTGACTGTTCTGAAAATAGTTGAGTACACTCAGGATAGTGCAGTTGTTGTTGTAGGGAGCAAGAGGAGCCAGGCAAATGTCCTTCAGCATTACAGTCTCATTGTCAAAAGAAGCAGTTATGTTGACAATAGCATCCTGCAAATCCAGTACCTTGAAAAAAAACAAACCAAACCATAGTTTAACAGCAGCACAAAAAAACATTTCCCTTGCAAGACAGGACTGAAGTGCATGCTGCATTCCTGTAAGTTTCCAGAGATAGTGGCACACCAATAGCAGCACATTACTAAACCTATTATTCCCATGTTCACACTAAGAATACTTAGTTGGACTTAGCTTGCAAGCCTACTTCTAACAAAAGTTTTTCACCAAAGAGTTTATAGCAAGACTAGGACTTTCAATATGAATATCTACCAATTGTTTTGATGGATACATAGCACTACAGATGGAAGCCAACTCCATAGGATTATACCCATTAGGTATGTTTAGGTCTTTCCTCTTGGAAAATTCTAGTTACCTGATGAAGAATCTCTTTGGTAAGAGGAGGCCCAAAAGATACATCTGCTCCCGATGGGTAAGGTGAATAGGTGTGTGGATGGCTGTTTGGCGCTTGAATAATAATTTGTTCAGTACGAAAGAAAGGCCCGAAGTGTGTGTCAAAGTACTCCTTCTCCCTGCGAGCTTGGCTGCTTGGGGCTGACCAGAGATCCACAGGGTTTGTAGTTGCTTTAATATATACAAAGCCCGAGCAGCACATTGCAATGAAGACCACAGAGAACAGGATAACAGGACGTGGATTTCTGACACAAAATGCCCCCCATGATGTGAATGTCATCCTTAGGCCATTCTCAAACCTTTCACCAAGCCTTTCACCACAAGTAATTTTCCCTGTAAGAGCAAGAATTAAAGAGTAAATGTTTGAGAAGTCAGTTAAGCAGCATTTTCTTAAAGTCCATTAGGATAGATGAAATTTTGTTCTAGCTCTGTTCGTAGTAGACACCAGAAGCCATGTCTACATTGATGGTAAGACCCAGGGACCAATCCTTGACTGAGGTCAAGGGGGGCAGAAATCAGGTTGTACCTAACACTGCCCCTTCTAATGTAAGATTGTCTTTGGCAGAGGAAGGCACAGCAAATAAGGGTAGGAAGCAGTTAAGAGATACATAAGCGTTAAAATGAGCTACCTCAGCTGCTACACAAACTACAGTTCTCTCATGACATGCTTTGAATGGATACACAGATGGGTCAGAACATGATCAGACTGTACTAGCATCATGTTGCCCACACCCCCACCCCAGCTACAGAACACTCCAGAACTTCCTATTAGCATAGCTAAATTCAGAAACTGTGCACCCAGGGCTTTCAGCATAAAGCAAAACAGGGTTAAGTTCTACCCTAAAAACAAAATACTGTCCAGAAAACCCAAAATAAAGCCCTGTAAGAATGGGTTATATGGCCTAACAAAGCTAAAATTCCAGAACCCATCCACAGGAAGGGGATGCATTTACAGTGAGTTTTAATAAATCTATTACTTTTATCCAGGACATACCATTGTCATGATGAGAGTTCACAGGAAAGGCTATATTGCTGTCAATTGGTGTGTACTCCGAGACAAAGTGCCGTCTCCTGCAAGACAAAAGGCTATGTTACCCTACTCCTTCAAAAAGATATCTTTTGGGGTTTGTACAGTAAAAATAGCCTAGTGCTAGTAATAAATTTGATATTTGACTCCTCCAGAATTTACAGGCATCTCATGTTCCCTCTACACCCATTCATTCAAGAATATCAGCCTCCAGCTTCATGTTCCTTTAGAACAACCTACAGCCACATCAGCCATCTTAATAAACTTTTCCAGCTTGGATCAAGCACACATTCCTTATGCATATTTAGAAGGCCAGGAGCATTAACAACACAGAGAATATCTTTAAATTGATTACAATTTAGAGTGAGAACATTTGCAAGAGCTCTCTATGTTAGAAATATATTACTTTATTAGTCAAACTGCTTAAGTTACACCTACTTAGCCTGAAGAAATGGGGAAGGAAAAAGGAAAGGAATCCACTTTCTTCCTGTCCTGCAGATTGGCAAGTTATAGCATTGAACACTTACAATAGACCTATATTGCTTATACTCATTCCCAACACCCAGAGCAGAAGCCAAGTTCAGTAGCCTCCTCATAGTAAGGTAATTAAACCTCCAGTTATGGCAGAATGTTTTGGTCTATAAATCAGACATTTCACCCTTATTCCATGGAGTTTATTCTGCATGTTGCCTACTAAAGTAAGGCTGCTGAACATGTCCTAAGCTTGTTCTACCCACTATCCTTTTCCACACAGATTTAATTCATATTATACAGCAATTTCAGGTTCCTGGTCATAGCTGAACAATATTAAAGCTAAACTGAAAAGTACCACCATAGCCCAAGGTATTAGATAGTAGAAGCCTCTGGAAAATTCTATTAAGAAGTATTAATAAAAGTTGCCACTGCTCTGGATTGCTAGCACACCCACAAAGCATTTATAGCTACAACTACTTGTGCACTTTACTAGCAAGTATCACATAGCACAAAAGCTGGCTTGCTGCCCCTTACTTTACAAAATGCTATAATTACTGGAAGGTCAGCTTTTGTTTAGTTGTTTCAAGAGACTAAGTATGCAAGACTTAATCTGCAGCAGGGCATGGACTGTTTTGTTACAAGTATCAGTCTGCAAGAAAACAATGTTACAATTGCATCTGGCTGCCAATGATCCTGAACTGAGTTACAATAATCTGGTTACCTTTAAATCAAACTTATAGTGATTCTTTCCCCCTTAACCACATCTCCTGACAAGGTTAAACACTTTCTTGAACATGTAACAACAACCAAAAGTAATGGAGGTTTTAAAGAAACACTGCATGTGGCAAACAGTTTTTTCCATCACTGTAATTTTTCAGCTCATTCCAATTACAGGAATGTTCCAATTTAAAGGAATAAGTGAGTGGAGGAAGAGAACAGGACTGCATTTTTAGTCATGTGGGTTCTCCAACATATTTTTCATGTACTGATCTTAAGCATTGTAAAACCTCACAGCTTCCAAAGTTTGACATTGAGTACAAAGACAGCTCACTGCTCCTGGAAGGCAGTGCTTGGGTATCTTAATACATATCATCCAAGAACAGACAAAGTTCAAAAGAAACTTTACTGTTTACTACAGAGGCTTAATGTCAGTTAAATGAAGCAGATATATGCATTTCCCTAGACTTCTGCACACTCTTGCTTATAAAAGCTGTAGATTTGTGTATTTGATCCCATTTCTAGGGATTCTATGAGAGTTGTGCATCAACTAAACCAACTTTCAAACTCTCTACCATGTGAATTTTAGGTGTTAGAACACTCCCTGTAAGTATAAGTATCTGCCACAGAACAGGACTTCTGGTTGGGTAAAGAAACAGAGGCATAAGGAAGCTTTTGGGGAAAAGGCAAGTGACTGTCAGAGCTGAGCATTCTGAATGCTTTACCTGTAACACCAGACTCCAAAAACTAGTGCAAAAAATATGAGTAGAAATCCCATGTAGGAGATCCACATGATGACATACACAGCATCCAAACCAAATAAAAGCCAAGGAGCAGGCAATGGAGGGGGTTGAGGTTTTGGACCACAAACAATGGAACAGTCCTGACAGCTGCATGGTGCTGTCGAATCATCCACAGACTCATTACAGCCTTTGGTTGCATTGTTCATAGGATTCATTCCATGGACAGGAACATCTGCCAAATCACAAGGTGCAGAGACAATTCACTACCGCATAAAAATTCAGACCTTCATAACAAAAGCTGCTCAGTTAAATTAGTTAAACCATTATACAAAAGGCCCTACCCTCTATGCAGGGTAGCTTTTCTTGGTCTTACAGCTGAATAAGCCACTACTGTTTCCATACCAGGTACCAATTATTTACAGTTGCCTACTAACTAAATGTCTGGTCATGTTTCAGAACATTTCATTCTGTAAACCTAGTAAGGACATACTGCTATCATCCCAGCAATATCTCCCCCTTTATCTGTTCAGACTGAAAAATGGATAACAATTTCTTTGCAAAGAAATCCTGAAGGATTAGGGTACCACCCTGATTTCCCCAAAGAATGCAAGCTATCCAGTTGTCTATGCTCAGTCCATCGCTTAATGAGTTTGAGATCTATACAGCAAGAAGCTGCATACAAAGCGAGTGCAAAGCGTGACTTCCAAGCAGATATCAGAAAAGATAATCAGTTTCTTACATTGCTTTGAAAGCCTTCAACTCATTGCTGGGCAGCTGTTTAACTAAATCAGTATACTAGCTATAGTATACTGATTTTTTAGCCTTTGACAGAAGCTTCAAAGGCAAGGACTAATCAGTTTCTCACCTGAAAAGATAGGAATAATGCTGAAAGGAGTTTGTCCATTGTCTTTACTAAACATGTACTCAATCCAGTTGGTTGCATTGCAGTCCTTGACATCTTTCCCACATAGCAGCCCCAGTGCTTTAACATTACTTGATGGAGCCTCCACATCTTTGCAGGCATTATACATTGCTAGGAAGAATGCATGAAGACAGAAGACTTATTAGACCAATGTTATTCTTTGAGTGAGTACTTCCAATAATTATAGACTTTATTTCAAGAAGAAACATATTAAGACTGTTATATAAGGCTTTCAGTTTTATTTACAGTATTCAAGGTTGTGATGCTTTGTTACAGCTATCTTCCCCCAAACAGGCCATCTGAATCTGCTTCATGCTAGAACCTACTTTACTGTTTGAGATGCAACAGGGCTTAATATTAAGTTCCTTTCAGAGACAGTTATGACAAACATTTAAGGTAGTTTTGACCTCTAGGCCACATATGACTTTCAAGTGTCTCAACTTGACTAAAGGTTACAGCACAAAGGGTACAAAGATTGAATTAATGCTTCAAGCTTGCTATAAATTTGGGTTGTATTTTGAATTTGTTGTTAGAAAAAAATTTGAAGACTTAAAGGACTAGAACAGTCCATTTCAAGAGGAATGAGTGCTTCTCATTCTTCCAGTGCACTGTGTACCAACCCGACCATTATACCTGCCAGATAGTTTCAGTATCGGGTAGGCTTTGGACATCCAATATTTGTCAACAACTTTGTTTTTCTGAAGTTAAAGTCATCAGGGTTATCAGCTTTTAACCGTTTGTATGGATGTTCAGTCTCAGCTGAGTCTTATAAGCAGTGGTATTAACAGTGTCACTGCAATGTCTCCTACACAGGCAGAAGTTAGCATTCCAGCAGTTTCAAGGGGGACGACCATTACCAATTTGATATCTCCAACTTCAAAAGATAGTCAAAGAGATGGTTTGCCCCTCCCAGTTCTTCTCAAGAAAGCACTGGTCTTTTTACCTTAACAAAAGCCAAGACAAATTAACATGCTGTTTACTCACCATTTGCAAAGCTGTCTCCAATAAAGTACTGCAGCTCTGTAACACTACTTTTGTTCTCTTTTAAAATTGGATCATAATAGGGTATGGTGCTTGTAACATTCAAAAAGTCAGACTGATTTGGACTGCAAGTCAGTTCACAGAAGAGGTTTATCAAGTTGTAAAAACAGGATGGACATCTGGGTAGGAAAGTCAATGAACAGCGATCAGATTAAAAGGTAAAGATGCAACACACCCAATTTAACCTACAGAGCAAGCGTAAACATTCTGCTAACAATGAGAGAACAAAATGTTTAAATTCTGCAAGTTCTTAATCAGCAATACAACATTAGCTGGTGCTTAAAATTGTGCAATACTTATCAGTACCATCAACACCATCCACTAACAAAATTTCCCACCTCAAATAGTAGATACAAGCAGAATTTGAAGGAAAAACTTAACTGCTGCTAGCAGGATGGTTTCTGTTAGAACAAGAAGACTGAAAAGTACTTTATGTCACCCTCTTCTGAAGGTTTCATTATAAATACAGTAGCCTGAGGCAAACTAAAGTAATGTTTATTCTACCAACTAACTCTATCCAGACGGCAAGTAGTTTAATGAAACTAAAACCTCCTGATACAGATTAGGAAGTCACTCCAAGAGCCTGCTCCCATAAGCCTCAGAATGAAGTTACCACCTTTTCTACACTCTACTTAAGAAAGCACATTAAGACATGCTCATGTTAAAAAGCTCTAGTTGCTTTGCCATTTGTTAGCATACCTGGAGAGAAACTGCAGAGGCAGCTGCAAGTTGTTTTTCAAAGTCTGAAGTTGATGAACATCACAGCAAGTGCTTACATTGCCAAAGAATAAACCTGGACAGAGTTCCTTAAATAAAAACAGCATTGAGATCAGAGGAAAGAAGCAAAAGCATGTTTAAGACCTTAGAACTCATGAGAATTATTGGTTCTACTTCAGCATATTTTAGAAGACAGTAGCTGCTGCTGTGGGAAGTGTATAGGGAAAATAAATAAATAATAAATCAGTCTAGCCAATAAGAATTTTTAGAGAATAGGGAGAAGAATCACTTCTTTCATTCAGTTTCATACATCACTTCCTTTTAGAAAGCTCCTTCAGATGATCTTTAGTCACCAGGGTCCATATATAGAATGATAATGGTATTTGAAAGTCTATTAGTAATACAACAAAGTATGTTTATCCGAGTTCAAAGTATTCCTGCAGCTTATCCTCTAGGATACCTTCTGGATAGTATCACATTCTAGAGTCTCAGAAGGCAAGCCACTAACCATTGAAATCATTCATTACCTGGCAGAGTTCTTTCATGTTCAGTTCATAGAAGAGATACATGCATTTAATGCAAGTATAACTTATAATAACATACAACACCTGTACACTAGGTCTTCAGAAACACCACAAAACAGTAGTTAGCTCAGCTGCATAGTTAAGTCGCTCCTGCCATCAGCCAAACCACTGTTTATAGCTATTTCACATTTTAAAGCTTTGAACTATCATCTGTCAGAAGGCAAGTCTGGCAGTATCATCCTACACGGTGCTTCAAATACACAAGCTCTATTTTGACTGTGATTTTGTTCACTTAGACAGCTAAAGCCCAGATAAGGAAATATGGTCTCACACTAAGTACAGCTAAGTTCAGCTAAAGTGAACTTTGTCCAAGTTTGCTCCATTTGAATGGGTGTCAGCTACTGCATTCTTATTTAAAGAAGAGTTCAGGAACAATCATCTGATGGAAAACATAGCTTACTCTTGTCCTTTAGAGACTGGAAGGGTGTAACTGCAGAATATTGTAGTTTGGAAGAGTCCTAAAAACACAGTGCTTATGCCACTGAGGAAAATAACGCAGGCAAGCGAAACAATCCCATCTTTACTGTTAGGTTTGTGAAAGCCTGTAATCACATGTTTTGGAGACTTCTATCTCTGAACAGGAACTGTTTGAGCTATGAGCTATTCCTGAGAAATCACAAATAATCTGCTCATTTTCTTACCAGGTTAGGTTAAAAAGCACCACAGTGCAGGTCCAACAGAATCCAATACAGAATTCCAAAGTGTAGGAGAATCATTTTTTAGCAGCAGATCTCCACAAGAATCTCACCTGCATTAAGTCATAGCCATCTTCTGGTAGTGCTATTGGTGGTCCATCATAAGCACAGTTGTATCTCTTGTCCCCAGAAGCAACTCCACATTCTCCATACCAGACACAAGATTGTGGAAGTACCTAATCAATACAACATAACTGATTAACTGCAAGGAATAGTGCCAAATTCCTCATTTATTGTAGAGTTTACGTGCCAACATTCCAAAACTCATTTAGAATCCAGATTAACTTTCTACTAATTTAAACATCAGCTTGTACCAAATAAAACACCCATTAACAATAGTATGGGGTTTTGACATGTGCACACCACTACCAACCTCCACCTCAGCTCCTCACCTGTCCCCACCCAGTCTAGTAACAGGAAGTGCTATAGACTTCCAGTCTATAGTTAAGACCAAGTATAAGAACTAAGAAAAGCCTACAACAATACTTCAAAAGCATCTCCAAATATAAGGTCATGTAGAAAACAATTTGTTCATGCAAGTGGATTAAACTGTCACTTTAAAGCACGAGTCAGTGTACATGTAGAGAAGCATACTGCTTACATGCAGTATTTCAGTTCCTCCTGACACTTTCTAATCCTTCTTGCAAACTCAAGTCACTTACAGTGACAGATTGAGGAAGTAGAAGCATAAAGAGGACTCCAAGACAGAACTCCATGGCTCTGCACTCGCCATGGAGTGCCATATATTGTCACAATCTCAAAGGATGCTCTTCATCACCGCTTTCAAGCCTAAGCATGCAACATCTAAGTGACACATAGAAAACTTCAAGTCTCATTTTAGAGACGTTTCCAGCTAAAGGACTAGCAAAACTGATAAACAAGTCCTTCCTTATGCACATAAGGGAAATGGAAAAAGGATAATGGCACCTTGGAAGCCTTGTATTTTTTTGTTCAGTGGTACTGATACCGAGACATCTGAAATGCTAAACCAAAATATTCTGAAAAATATTTAATGCAATAACAAGTTCTTTACAGAAAATTCTTTAAGACAGCTCCAAGACTGCCCTATATACCTGGGCTGCAAACAAAAAGCAGACTGCACAAACACTTGCTGCACTTCTGCCAGCTCTGATCAGAAGTTTGAATGGCACACTCTGAGACATAACTGACCTACTTTTATCTCCTGAACAACCTTGAACTAGCATTTGCAGAAACAGCATATGCTTACACTGCAAGGACAGACTGCTGTGCTTTGCGCTTGACCATGAATAATATTGTTTACTGACTAGAGAGGCCCCTGAAAGGCTGTATTCATAATACCCAAGAGCTACCCAGAATTACAATGCCTCTCAAACACCCATTTTTGTGCCAGCACCACTGACAGTTCCTCAAAGAGTATGTACGTAATTATTAGGTTTTAAATCAATAGCTATCACCAGTTTATCTAACCCTGTTAGAATTGTTTTCTTTTACCTTAACTTAGGTAACACAGCCCAATTCAAATTACTCACTAAAAGCCAGGTCCAAGAATCAGTTTAAGTACCACCCATTCAAATCACTATTTCATTTGTCTACTGTAGCATTTCTTCTAGCTAAACCTGTCACCAGCTGCTAAGTATCACCATATTCTTACACACAAATTGAAAGCCACCCATTAAGACTGCATTTGTAAACACTAAATATTAATACCAGCATGAGCCAAAAATTTCCATAAATTGGAGTCTATTTATAGAAACTATATTGTAAATGTGCTCAAATTAAGAAGTCAATGTCTCTTTGATGCAAATTTAGAAGTCAGTCTTCACCTCTGCTTCCTCACACTTGTACACTCCAGTTTTAATAGCAAACAATCTGTTAATGAGGAAAGATGGTTTAGTGTCTGTATGTACCAGTGTCCAAAGCAACAATCTCTTCAAGAAGCAGCACAGATTCAATGCTATTTTTGTAAAAGGGCAAAGATTTTTTAGCTGCTTACTACTGCCTGTGAAAATAGAATTAGGTATTTCTTCAGTATCAGGCTGGCTTCCATGTTTAGCCTAGAATGGTTTGTAATCATACTTTTACAAAACTTCCTATGTTTTCCTTAGGTCTTGTCATCTAACTCTTTCTAATTTTAGAACTCACAAAATTATCAACCTACTCTTTTCAAAAAGACAAGCTTCTTCCAGAGTGGAAGGTGTGGGAAAAGTGGTAATGCAGTTACCAGTTACAAAAACAAACCTTATCAGGGCACTTCCTACATAGAAAAACTTCTGTGTTGTAAACTTCAGTTATCACATCAGGCTGACTGGTAGCTCTGTCATTTTTAAAATGTTATCTGCATTTCAAGGTAACACTTCCTTGATTATAAATATATAAATACAAAATAAAATACAAGCTGTGTTATGTCTAAATTTACCCACTAGGAGTTTTGCTATAAGTTTCAGGACAAAGCAGTTTACTCACACATTACACTTGGTCATGCACCAAAAAGTATTCGGCTAAACACACAAAAAAAATAAAGCAAGATGAGGTGCTTGGCCCCGTGTTTGTTTACACTTGTAATTTGAATAAAGAATTTGGAACCACATTCCTGAAGTTCCATATTGACAACACCTACAATGTGGAAAAAAAGTCTACCACTCAATTTCAGCTTGTTTAGAAAAAGCTGACCAGATCAGTTACTTTTAAGTACTAGAGCACTTAGACCTAGAACTTTAATACTCTATTGCAGTATTAACACCAAGAATACAATTTCAGAAGCAATCCAAGATTAGATATTTATGCCATGACCGAGCAAGATCTCAATAATAAAAATGTGAATTTATCCCCTGAACAGCTAAGCTTTGGTGATCTTTGGTTTACAGGGGTTGAACTAAAGCCTAAAACCCACTAAACCAAAGTCAGCAGCAAGTCACCAGTACAGCTCTCAGACATTAACAACTCAATAGAATGCTCCTCACTGACTCAGTCACAAAATATGGGAGACTGCTGGTCTCCTAGGGTTCAGACAGTATTCAGGGATACTAAAAGTTACTAAGTAACTACTCTGTTACCACCGATAAGATATAGCTGGAAGTTCTTCCCCCAAGAAACCTTCCAAGTAACGGATAGATTAAGTTACAGAATATGACAGGTACTTCGCTCTTTCTACTCTTTCAGAACACTCCTACACCACTTGGAAGAGATGGAGATGAGTAAGTGTGGTTGTTAACAAACTACAGTTTAACAAAGCTACTGCTTGCAGAGTGAGACTTTCAGGTCATCTTGGATTTGGGTGAACAATCATCTTAAACAGGTGAGAGCCCTCCTAGCCCCCAGAGTGACAGAGAAATGCAGTGTTGAAGCCAACTGCCTTCTAAACAAGGCAAAGTACTCCACAGGACTAACACCAACAGATTTTTTTGTTTTCTTGGGGGTTTTCTGTTGTTGTTTCTTCATCACACTAATGAGTGCTCCATATTTTAAAATGGGAGTAAGTACTTTATAAAGCAATAGCAACATAACCTCAGATTAAGGCTGCTCTCTGCTGCCCCCAGCACAGTCTAGAAACCATCTGGCAGTACACTAACACTACACTACATCCTCAGGAGCTCAGAAAAAAGTGTATCCTTACTTCTGGTCAACTGAACCTGTTTGAAGAGAAGTTTCACCTCAGATCAGAGTTCCAGGAGCCCTAATAAAGAACTTGCACACAAGCAAGTATGGGCATGTCATGACTATTAACATTCTACAAAGGTTCTGCTGCAGCTTTCTGGTTTGCAGGCATTATCATTTGCAATAAAACTGGTGTTCCAAATTTCTTCAACTGCATGTTGAAACAAATCAATCTTAAATGTTTCCAGCAACATTAGCCATCACCAACAATGAATATGTAGCTGTTAAGCAAAGAACAATGATAGGTTTTATACAGAAACAGCAACTATTTGTAGCCTTGCAAATACCAGATCACAAATGGACATTGTTTGGCTCTCCAGATTACTAATGTATGGAAAAGGCAACAACTTTAGATACAGTTATTTCCCCTTGCTTCATCTACAATGGCAGATCTATGATCTTGCAGAGTAAAAAGAAAGATTCCAAGAAAAGGCATACTCACTCCCTGTGTCATCCCCTCCCCTTCCATGATATCTATTCCACATCACAATTAATACCTGATACTGCCCACTAGCTTGAGAAATTGAGTTCTAGCGAAATACATTATCATAGTACCCTTAACAAATGGCAAGGCTGGTTTATGGAAGCAGGTGGCCAGGTCAAGCTTGCGGATCTGCCCCAGCATTTGCACATTACCTCAGAGCCCTCCCTATGAGAGGGGGGGGAAAAGGCCCATGGACTAAAAGAAACTTTACATGTTTAATTCTTAGTCTTATTTTGTCTCTTTCAGTAACTTGTTCAGAGGCAGCCAATTCAGGGACAAGCTTTGTCTGCCAAGCTCCTCTTGTCCTTTTGCTCATACTAAGGAACTGTTCCCTTTCAGACAGAAAGATCATCAGCTACTTCTAGTACAGCAAAGCAAGCCACAGTTCTGGAATTATCCAAGCACACTTCAGATGTCACAAGCAAGTCAAAGTCAAGCAGGAAAAGAAAGTTCTAATACTGGGAGTAGCTCAGTATCTGTGGGAGCAAGCTCATGTTGGCCAACAATGATTTGTTAAGAAAATACACAATACATGCATGATCAGAAAGCACAGGGCCCCTAACTAGCAGCTGCCTGCAACTGAGGCCACCTGTACCAAAATACCTTCCATACCCTGCAGGGGAATAGTAATAACACTGCACAACACAGGTTGTTTTGTCTAGTGCCCAGCAAAGTACTACTCAGTTCTACCAGTCATTCCCTTCAGTCACCTCTCCTCTTTTAGGGGGACTTCTTCACTTTTCACCCAGAAAGACTGTGAATAAGTCATTCCTGATTTTCCAGGAACTAACTTAAGAGGTTACTGTCTCAATCCTGAAGCTACATCCCCATCCCTGCCAAGCAAGCTGCTCCACACAGACATTTCAGAGGTCAGGTAACACCACACTGCAAGCCACCCGGCAAGTGTGAGACAGAGCAGCACCTGTTGTTAACATCTTCCCACAGGATTTCAGAAACACAGAATATATCCTACAGCTTGGGCTTCCAGTTGCTCATATGACACCTGTGTCTCACCTTGCCCCAAGTACCAATCTGACAACTTCTGTTTTGGTATAATTATACAAGGATCAACTGAAACAGGTTTCTTAAAGAACACAAGATGCCATCCAGCACATTAGGGTGTTCAGAAAAGAGCAAGCACATATTCAAGACTTGAGTGTTAGGCTATAAATAAGTTAATAGTAAAAAGATTCAAATTCATTAGGAAACTGAAACCTGTATGGTTAAAATAATTTTGCAATGTTTACTACTTATGGACCACAAAGCCACATCCTCTACAAGGATCCCCTAAATCTTAAGGAACTTGTTTCAAGCAGTATTTTTCTGTCACCTAAATGACAGCATAATGCAACTTGCCAACTTAGAACACACCTCACTGCGACAAGATGGCACCTTCCTCTCCAAAAACTTACGTAAAGAAGTGTTGGTAAGGTGTGAGGTCCATTACCTACCCACCTGGAGATCATGACTCAGTACTAAACAATCAGCTTCTCCAGTGGTAATAGAAGAATGAATTCTTAGTTTTCTGTTCAAGTGCTTCAGAGGTTGTTTGAAGAGGATATGAGAACAGAGGAACCTCAGCCCACACACACGATGACAAACTTGTGAGTTTGAAAACAGTTAAGCATAAAACTTGACATAGAAAGTATGCTCCCAAGTCGGTTAGAGAAAAAAACCCCACAAACAAAACACTCCTTGTTTCCCCAGAGTAAGTCAGAGCACCTTGCTCCTATCTTGGACTACAGCATAAACAAAACATAACAGAGAAGAAACAAGTGAAGGCGGTACAGTATTTTTTCCTAAAGCGTCATAAAGTCCAACTTATTCTAGTCCTTAGTTTTAAGGAAGCATGTCGTCTTGATACTGGCACATCGGTAAACAGCAAGATCTTACTACACACAATTACTTCCAGGAAGCTGTCTCGTAGCATAAGAGACACTCTAGGCAAGCCGAAGCAGACACTGAGGACGTATGCAAACCCCTACACGAGCATGTGACTGCGTGGCTACTCACATGCACGGGGCATTGCATAACCAGGGCACACACCACAGGACCGCGGCACCCCGGGCACTGCTGCTGGGCGCAATACCAGGGGACCGGGCACAGGTTGAATTCGGCCAAGCCTAAGCACGCCCGCTGTCCCGCCGCCGGTGATCCCAGGCGGGCCTGCCGTGTGTCACCGGGCTGTCCCACCCTCCCTCGCCTCCGTCCCGCCGGCAGCGAGCTGAAGTGAGGGAAAGCGGAGGGAGAGCCTGGCCGGGGATAAGGAGGAGACACCCCGGTACCACGCTGCAATTTCGCACTGCCCGAGTACAGCGGCCTAACCCCCACACCAGGCGGGACGGCCGCCCCGCTCAGCCGGTCCCCCCGCCCGGGACACCCTCGGCTTCAGGCTGCGCTGGGAACCACCGCGGCCCCCCGCAGCCCTGAGGCAATCCCCGCGGTGAGGGGGGCACCGCCACCCCCTCCTTCCCCTCCGGACGGTGCCAGGAGGCCCAGCCCGCAGACCCCCCACCCCAGCAGGCACGGCCGCCCCACGGCGCCCACCCCGGGAAGGACTCACCTGCGCAGGCGACAGAAGCAAGAGAAGGAAGAGAACGAGCAGGCCGAGGCCGCCCCGCCCGGGGCTGCCTTGCGGGCTCCCCATGGCTACACGGGCAGGGGTGAGGGGAGCCGGCAGGGTTCTCGACCGCCGCAGCACCGAGAGACGGTGAGGTGAAAACAGGAGGCGGAGAAGGAAGGAGGGCGGGAGTACAGGCAGGCAGCCGCGCCGGCGCAAGCGCAGGTCCGGAAGGGCCGCTCTCGCCAGGCCGAGCGCTGCTGCCAGCCCCTTCGAGGAGCGGCGGGGGCACCGCCGCCAACCGCTGCCGCCGCCCCACCCCCGAGCACCGCCTCCCCCGGCGGCGGGGCGGGGCCGCGCCTCACGCCACGGCCGCACGGGCCGGGCCTCTCAGTGCCTCAGCGGCGGCAAGGGGGCCCGGTGCCGGGGGGAGCTGCGCCTGTCCGGCCGGGCGCCATGGGCAGTGACAAGCCGCGTGGTCTGCAAATGTCAAAGGCGCTGTAGAAATCCTGGCTTTAACGAAAGCATCTTAATTTTACCTCAAAGTTACTAACCCACGATTTCCGAGCATTAGTCTCGCAATCCCGCGTAGTATTACTGTGCAGCTGCAATAAATCGTATAAATAAGTGTGACCTGCAGGTCAAGGGAGGTGGTTGCCCCCCTTTACTCCGCTCTCATGAGATCCCACCTGCAGTACTGCATCCAGCGTAGGGCCACCAGCACAAGAGGGATGGGGACCTGCTTTAGTGAGTCTAGAGGAGGCCGCAGAGATGATCAGAGGACTGGAGCACCTCTGCTATGGAGACCGGCTGGGAGAGCTGGGCTTGTTCAGCCTGGAGAAAAGAAGGCTCCAGGGAGACCTTAGAGCAGCTTCCAGTACCTAAAGGGGGTTACAGGAAATCTGGAGAGGGGCATTTTACAAGGGAAGGTAGTGGTAAGATGGTGGGGAATGGCTGCAAGCTGCAAGAGGGGAGATTTAGGTTAGGTAATGGGAAGAAATTCTTCCCTGAGAGGATGGTGAGACCCTGGCACAGGTTGCCCAGAGAAGCTGTGGCTGCCCCATCCCTGGCAGTGTTCAAGGCCAGGTTGGACCAGGCTTTGAACAGCCTGGTCCACTGGAAGATGTTTCTGCCTGTGGCAGGGGATTTGGAATAAGATGATCTTTAAGGTCCCTTCCAACCCAAACCATTCTGTGATTCTGTTATTCTATTAAATATAAGTGATGTAAATAAATACTCCCATGCAAGGCTGATCAGGCTATCAGGTAGAAGAACACTGCTGGGGTTTTGGCTGCTGGCAGAGCTGTGGGCTGATATCAGGTGGCCTGACTGGTGTTGCAATCAGTTTTGGGAGTACTGATGGCACTCTGCTGCTGTGCTTGGGATCTGTTTGGGATCAGTTTGTTTGGGATCTGGCTGGGAAGAGGCACACTAAAAGTGGGGTGGGACACATTCCCATGCAGCCTCTCTGATTTCCCAGCCGCCTTATTGCTTTCATGGCAGGGTAATGCACAATGCGCTGCTGGAATAACATATGTAATTTAGCTGATATTGCCATCTGCTGACAAAAATGCAGACTAGTTTTGGTGTCGTAATCTCACAGGCAAATTCGTTGGGCAGGGACCTGTGGAAAGTCATGTAGTCCAACATTCTGCTAAAAGCAGAATCCAATTAGACCAGGTGGCTCAGGGAATTGTCTGGTTGTGTTATGAATAGCTTCAGAGATGGAGATTGCACGACCTCTTTGGACATACTGTTCCACTCTTTGACCACAGTTAGAGTAAAATATTTTTGGTTTGGTTGTTTTGTTTTGTTTTTCTTGTATCTAAAGAGCTGTTTCCATGTTCTATCTTTAATCTGTGCCTCTTTGCCTGAGAAGAGTGTAGCTCCCTTCCTCCACATCCTCCTATTTGGTAGCTGCAAGGAACAGTAAGAGCAGGTAAGGATGCAGAGCTAAGTCTAGCAGCTCCCAGGCATGTAAGTGTAGTTGCATGAATGTTATCAATGACAAAGTTGACATCTTTGATTGTGTCATCTTAAAGATATCTCTTTCCTTCCGGGCAGGGAAAAAGTAGCCCTGAATAGTTAACCCAGATCAATGCTGCCAGCAGCTCATTGCCTTTTCTGTGGTAAACATGGCCCAAAAAAGACCATCCCCATTTGTAGCTGCTCTAGTTAAAACGATTTAACCCTGGGATTAAACCCAGGATTATGCATAGCTGTTAGGGACTGTCCACTTGGAAGACTAATGGGAAATATTTACTCTGGTTCTCAGCAGCATATACAAAACTAAATTTTGCTGCCTCGAAGAAAAGACCAATATTTTCATCATTCATTCATCACTCAGGGTGTAGCTTGATGACTCCATGGCACCAAACATAGTCCTTTAATTGTCTGTTACGATTAAATCAGCTCTTTTCCTCACTGGATACTGTGAATGGTGTAAAGGTGCCTGCCAGGAAGCTTGTGTAAAATAGCTGCTTGCTTTGTTCTGTTCTACACCTTTGATGGAAAGTCCTCAGCATTGCCTTCAGGGGTGTGTAGGCCTTACTGTACATCCATCGTTTTACTCATTGCAGAAATGAAACTGGTGTTGCTGCTTCTACTAGAAACTCAAGCACTCAGTAGTAATGACCTTGCAATGTCTAGATGGCAACCTGTCTAAAGAATTACTGCTGCACGCAAATGGAAGCACAGTCTGTGACTGCTTTGCTGCAAAATCAATTAAACTGTCCATCGCTGTTTATTCTTCATAATTTATTGCTAGCCTTTATTATTTCTATTGAGATAGCACCCAGAGGCACTTCCAAGAAGTGGGAGCTATGTTAAGCAACACCATATACAAGCACATGGGAAAGTGGGATATTCTCCTTGGATGTCTTGCAATGTGTGTGAAGACAAGCTGCAACAGGTGAGTGAGAAGTTTCACCCAGGTTCTCACACCTCCATTTTTTTTCGTAGAGCCAGTCCAAACCACTCTAGCTTGTTCCAAGCCTATTTTTCCAGCTAAACCAGAATAATACTTGTACAAAGCAAAACTGGTATTTCCTATTTGGTGTTGTAAGGAGCTCTCATTTGTCAGCCTTCCTCACCTGTGGAGGCCTGCTTGCCTTTTAATTATATACGCCACAATATCTGTTACTTCGGTCAGATGCTCTTGGCTTCAGACTTTCCATGTGTGATCAAACCAGGCTGAGGGGACTGCCTGCAATCTGCTTGATGCTGCCCGTACTTACTTAAATATACATGTGGTATGTCAAGTGATGCTGAATCAAGTCTTTTTATCTTTTCATCTTTGTATCTGCCCTAATGTATTTTGATGGCTCCTCTACCAAACTGTGCCAGTGTGTCCCTACCTAACCTTAGAAAATCATATAATTACTTTTTAAGATCACATCCTTTCTGTATTTATCATTGAAGTCATTGAAGCTTGTTCGTTTTTATTACAATTAGGCAAAGTTATTTATTGCCTAGTAGCAAAACCTTGGGACTTGAATTCAAATTGTTCAAAGTTTGTTCCAATTTTGCTACAGATTTGTTGGACAATCTGGGCAAGTCCCAACCTCTCCAGTGCAATTTTCTCTTTTGTAAAGCGATGCCAATTGCATGGCAACATGTGGCCCAAGAGCTCCAAACCCAGGTGTCAGCCAGTGAGCTGTTGAAGGAAAACACTTTAGAAATGTAGTTTATTATTGCAGTAGAGTCTGGAGACATGCTGCACTTGTTATTGTGAGCAAAGAGGTGCAGGGTGTACTTGAGCCAGGTACTGTGTATAAGCACTGATATGATAACAAATTCAAGGTTTGACCTATTAATGACTGTATATAATGAATGCCCTGGGTTTCATTAATGTCAGTTTACTAAGCCCCTGTGAGCACCATGCTGCTCACATGGTGAGTAACTCAGGATTGCTGTTGAAGTAGAGAATATGGGCAGAACTGTCACAGGGAAGTCCCTGAGGGCACTACCAAAATCTGACTTGGCAGGAGAGACAGGAGACAGGTTTATGAGCCACAGCTGACCTGAGGAACACCCTGTTTATGGCTGGACTTGAAGACCTTTTGTCAGTTTTATAATAGTTTGTCCCAGTTAGTACGGTCTGATGCAGTAGTATGGCCAAAGGAGTGCTTGCAGGGACTGTTCTGGAAGTCTTCGGAAAGTGATATAGTTCTTCTGCCTCTTCATGTGATCTAGTCTGGACAGGCAGACCACAAGGTTCTGGTATCACTTTTCCAAGGGAATTAAACCCATATGCTGGATACAAAGTGTGTATACATACATGTAACATATATACCATGTAAGAACACATCTGTGCAGTACATACAAAATTGCAGTCTGCTTCAAATCTGTGTTGTAGGTTAATGTTGTGCTCCACCTGTGCATCCAAGCCAGTGAAACATTTGCCATAGCAAAAAGTTCCATCCCTTTTCCCTTCCTGGCTTAGCTGTGTTCCCCACTGTCACATCCCAGATTGCTCTGCTCATCCCTGCTTTCTGGCAAGGTGCAGCACTACGCAGCCCTCATGCCAGCTCTGAGAGAACTTACTCAACATTAAAAGCAGGACATTAAAACATTAGCCCAGTTAAAATGCCTTGTCAACATCGTGAGAGTGAAATGGATTTAGAGACAACTTAGATATGTGTCTCAGATTTCATTTTGCCATGCCGTTCAGCTACAGCCACAGTTGCTAGGCATATGGTCTTGTTATTGACCTCATGAGAGTTAGCATCTCTTTAAATCACTGAGGAGATTAAGCAAAAAATGTATTGATTCATATATTTTCAGAACAAGGAGACTATTATGATTACATGATGTTAGTTTCTGCATCAACCACAAAATGTTTCAGGTGAAATGACTCTTTCAGAATGAAAAGTAATTATTTAAAAAAAAAAAAAACCAACAAAACTCAAACGATGAAGGCATCATCTCAGCAATTTTATCTTCATTCTTGAAAATCCACAGCTTGAAGCATGAATTTGTCTAGTTTCAGCTTCTTGACACTTTTGTTATGCTTTCATGTGCAAATCTAAGGAGTTTTCTGGTACCAGAAATCATCCTTCATAGTGATTTAAGCCATGAAAAGGTCACAGCACTTTCTCTTTACATTCTCTGAATAGATGGAGGTGCTTTACTGAGTTGCGACTTGTAGGAATTTTTGACAATGATTCAAAATGTAGCTCATCACAATAGAAAATTGTAGGAATAAGGCAAAAAGCCTGGGATGTCAAACATAAGATCAAAAATGTGGCTTTTGGTGTAGACTCTTTTCCCCCTTTATAACACACATAATCCACAGCATACCATAATAAGGATATCAGGAGGCTATTGACTTCTTTTTTTAACTGAAATAGGTCAGATCAGTGTAAGGGCCAGTTTTAGATTTAGGAATAGTAACAGAACCACCAAGACATGTTTGACAAAATAAATGGAAATACAGTCTTGGTTCCTAAGTTGCTTTTTATAATCTTCCCTTCAGATCTGACCTAATGGATGTTAATGTCAAGGGGAGTCTGTCAGTGATGTCTGGGTCTTTGAAACAAACCTCATTATATCATGCTAAATTAAGTTTTCCTGTTTCTCAAGCCAGGACGTTGGCTTTATTTGTTCTGTGAATGCTATCTCATCTGTAAAGACCTGGAAAATAATAGAAGTCTAGTCAATCAAGTGGGATAGAACAAAGTGGTCTTTACTTAAACAGGAAATTAATTCTGGTATTCTATAAAGAGAAAGAGTAGAATGCAGAAGAAAGGAAAGAAATATTGAAGTATGCAGACAGGATAATCCAAGTAGTATATTAAGTTTTATTGAAATTATGGTATGGAAAAAAGTGTTTTAGCAAAGCAACATCTCTGTTGTTAGTCTTATATGGAGTTACACAAATTTATGTAAGTTTCATCAAATGCATAAAATGGCATGTCAAAACAAACTGTGGAATTCAGAAAACTGTGAAACTACTGTGATATTCCCAAGGACCAAGTGCAGAGCCACTGTAAGAAGGCACAACTCCATTTAGTCCTGTGTATGCACCACAATATTCTGGTTCTGAAAAACAGAGCCTTGTGTATAATCTTTGGTTGGACTCGTAGTAAGCATTAACATTTTAACACTGCTGACTCAAGGGGTCCAGACAAAGGTAGTATTTTGTCTGTTCAGTGTTCAATTTAAATGAAGTACAAATGGGCTGGGGTTTGTGCTACCTCATTTTCTGTACACCAATTTTGACATTTCTGAGACAACATGAGATTTGGTTTACTTGCAGATTTCCCACTAGTCACCATGACTGTCTGAATAAAGAAACATTAATTATTCTTGCAATTAGGCACCGACTCTGAGGCAAATAACTCTCGTTGTTACAAGTGCATTAAATATGACCTGCAGCTGTTTGATGTGGTGCGCTAATCCTCTTAGCTCTTCTAAACTAAAGAAAGGTGGGTGGATCAATAGTGACATGGTTTTGCTCCAAGGGAACAGCATGTGTAAGTCAGGAGGTACAACACTCCTTTTGTATCATTACTAAATAGATGTCCCTGCACAATGCACTGCAGTGATCATCTTAAATGAAGAGGTCCCTGTATTTAGGACATCTGAGGCTACGCCGTGACCTGTTGGGATGCTACTTCTGTCTATACAACATGGGCCTTTCCTTGTACTCATCCCCATTCTGCAATGGATTAATACTAGTGAAATTAAAGAAAGATGCCCTATAGCTTTCCTTGATTCATTTGTGTAGTCTGTTCTTGGTTGCAAATCCTTTGTGCTCACTTGCAGCTGATGGGAAGTCACCAGGCTGTAGCATCTGCATAAATCCCAGCACACTGGGCCCCTGGATCCTAATGTGCAGAGAGGCAATCCTAAAAGCAGTATGCTAGTGGAGCTGATTTTTTGGGGGTGTAAGATGGATATATATATATGGCACTTTTGGGGGGAGCGAAACCCCAAAACCCAACTCAAAAAAACAATTTGGGCTGGTCCCAGTTCTATTTCATATCATTATGTGGTACCAGGCTTCATCCTGCCATCTGTGAAATGGGTTTAATGGTCCTTAATTTCTAGTCTAAATTTACTCTTGTCTATTGACATGAACTGATAAACAGCTGCTGCATTTCACTGATGTGTGAATGAAATAATCTGTTTTGCTGCCTCCCCCAGCAGTGCATTTTTGAGCTTACAAAGGTAATAGTGTCTGCAGAGCACTTTGAAAGCCTTGCACAAAAGGCACAACAACTATGCAAAGAGCTACTGTCAATATTAGTGAATCACTTCAGCCACAAAGAGAAAGTAGGTTTCCGTTTTAGAACAACAAACAAACCACAGCAATATTTACTGAGCACTTTAAAGATAACAGCAGCTGCATGAACATTAAGAATTATTAAGGTTTCTTTGTGAGAAGTTCAATTGCATGGTGAGAAACAGTATTGCATCTCTCAGGCCCATCTACAGGCAGAATAAGCACCTTTTTGTTACAGGGAACCCAAAACTTTTAGCAGCCTACTATCTGAAAGGTCAGAGATGAAACATGCTCCCAGTGGGAAGGTTTCCATGCCTGAAGGTCCCGTGTTGGCTGAGTAGTATCTTTGCTGAAGTTAGATTCAACTTCAGCCTGGATGGGGCAGAGAAAGACTTTGCTGCCATTTCTCCACCATGGAGCTCGCTACACAGAGCTCATATGCATATCAGCCAACACTAGTGAGAGCAAGGAGGTTGCTGCAAGCCTATCCCTTCAACCTGTGCTAGCCCCACATGTCAAATTCTGTTTAGAAATAAGAAAAGTCAGTTATAGCCCCATATTACTTATAAGAAGAGGACCTGGTAACTGCACCCTCTCAGAAGGTGGTCAGAAGATGCTCTGTGCCGGGCATAGCACCCCATTCTTCTCATGTTGCATGACAGCCCTGGCTGTGGTGGCAAGTCACAGAGGCAGCTGGACACACAACTTGAAAAGTCCGACTCTAAATGGTGGGGAGCAGACACACATCTTCCCATGGACAGGCATAACTCCAGAAGAAGCTCTTTCCTGAGTAGCTGCCCCCTTTGGGGTGAGACCACTCTCACAAGGAAATACATCTGGCAGAAAGGAGAGGCTACCTGCAGATACTGAACACCTGTATGTTGTTGTCTCAGCTTGCTTACTCCAGCTGTCACAGGACCACTGTTGGCTTGCCCTGTCCTCACTTCTGTGCTCTGCTATCAGGAAAAAGTAGGAGGCCCTCACCAACAGTGGATGCTTCCACATTTTGTAGCAAGACTGCTTGATCATTACAGCCTGTCTGATATTTAGAGCATATATTGCTCACCCAGTATGACTACTGAAGACCACCTGATGATCATCCTCCTCCTTTACAACTGTGAAAGGGCTTTTCACCATAAGCGTGTGGTTGTCCCCAGGTGTTGATCTGAGGAAAGTTTAGGGAGAAAGGTCGATATTGAGGCTGGGCTGCCTAGAGTCCCTCTAGCATTCCCCAAAACAGTATGTTCATCTTCAGCCCAATGGGGGCTGTGAATAAAACTATCCTCTCCAGTGTTGCTTATTAAAGAAGTTGGAGTCCAGTCCCATGTAATGTTTGTGGAATTTAAGTTCCCAATAAGGCTCTTGGGATTGCTGCATATACAGTATTTTTTAGTCTTTTGCAGAACTTATCCCTGGATACAGTCATGCTTAAAGCATCTTGCATAATTCTTTGGTTCTGTACCAGTTAGTCTGCAAGTTTCTGTTAGGCACAACATTATTTTAATTTAAAAATACAGCAGCATGAATTACCTAAACAAATAGATTTCTCTGGTGTTTTCTTATATTGTTGGAAAACTTAAAGCTTTCCTTTCTAATGCTGAACAGAAATTGAACAGCAATTTCAGCTTGCAAGCAAAGGTACGCCCACTTCCGTTCTCTTCAACAGAACTATGACTTCTTACCTAACTTACAAAAAGAATAACTTTAGGATTGGTAAGACATATAGCTAATTTGCACTGAGTAAATTACATTACTTTGTGCTGGCTCACTAAAATAATGTGGGTTGGTTGTTTTTTCTTAACTCACTGAAGCAAAAGTTCAACAGTTCAGCTGAATCCTAGGCAGATGTCTCTTAAGCAGGGAATATTTGGTTTCTTTACAATCTTCCCCGTCTTTTGCTTTTAAAGTAATTTTTCAGTAGTTTGTCAAGTTTTGAAGGCAGCTGAAGTGCCTGGATTTATGTACTGAGCTAACTTTATATCTCAACTCACTGTAAAATAAACTCCAATTTTTTTTTTTATTTATTTTTTTTTTTTGGCTAAGAAGATGTAGTATATACTATTTATACTACAAAAATGACTGGGGTTTAATGGGGTATCTTTCATCAGCATGTTTCAAACATAGCTCTTCACAAACCATCTGCAATTTGCACTGCCTTCCGCACACAGGAACTGGTAGCGTGTCTAAGTGTCACAACCACAACAAAAGCCAAAATTGTTGTTGAGAGTTCATTTTCCGTGCCTGCATCAATTAGTGATCCCGTTTGCATGTGGCTATGTGTAGCCCTCTTACTAACTGCTGAAAGACCTGTACACTGTGCGCTTCTCCCTTAACTCCTTTCACAGACCTGGGGGACAAGTGCATTGCATAGTAGCTGTGGGTAGTAAACCATAGTGTCACATATATATGCACATGCAGAACATACGTATATACCTACCACTTATACAACATCTGTGCTGTTGTGCCCAACAGTTGAATTTCTGATGGACTTGCACCAGTGAATGATATGTCCTGGTTGGTTTGCCCAGTAACTGGTCCTCCCCTATCCATGTACCTAGACAGCAGGGTTAGGGATGGATCCCCATAGCACTGTGTACACATTGCAAAATGCTATCAGCTGCTCTGCTGTTTTCCTGTTGCTGGACAGATTGACAGATCAAGATGCTACAACTGAGGAGGACATCTTGCTTATTGTTTGGTTGGTAGCTTTTGGCATCATTTGTAACTCTCTGAATCATCTTTCATGGAGCTTCATGTAGTAGCCAAAATGTTATCAAAGAACTGGGCTGACAGGAGGACTTTTTCTGTTGGGATGTCACAGGTGGGATCGCACCTCTAGCCTCATGTGGCAGTTGGAGGCAGAGAGGAATGGTCTGAGCTAGCACTGTCAGCAAAGGGAGGGCAGCAGCACCATGGGGCTGCAGTGCAAAGGCAACTCCCAGGCCAGCCCCTGCTCTCGTCGCAGTCCTGCGTTCAGCAATGCCAGGCAGAGGTCCTAGCCCGTGGTGACCCCACGGCAAGGGCCTCATGCATTCAGGGAGCGCGTACTGGAGGGGCTAATCAGTTCTGCAAACTGTTCCAACAAGCCCTTCTTGGGCAACCTAGGTTTACAGTCATGCTACTGTGGTCAGGGTGCATCTCTGTCAAACCATATTTGCTACAGGGCTGCATTAGCTTTTTCCTTGCTTTTCCTTCATGCGGAGGAGTCGGAGGATGCGTTCATTTTTTGTTAGTTCTTCTGGAAGTTCATTTGCCTTGAATGAAAATACCCTTTGGTTAGCAGAAATGAACAAGGATTTCCAAAACATCGTTTAACAACATTCAACTTTACAGAAGACGCTACTGGGCATTATAGTGATGGGTTTATTCCAATGTTGTCCCACCACTGTTAGAGATACCTTAAGAAATCACCTTTCAGCATGCAATTCCCACTTGAGTCTTAAAAATAGTCTCAGTGTGGGTTTGAAGTGGTCATCTTATTTTGTGCTGACTGTCCAGGTTAAATGGTATCCCTTGCGCTCCCTATGCTTCTGCCACGGAAGTACAGATTTTTTCAGGAGATGAGGCAGGTCTTTAAGTACCAAAGCCCAAACAAAGTCCATAAATATCCGAGGGAATACTTTAATTGCTATGAAACAATCCGTGCTATTCTGTAGGATTGGTAATAGAACATTAGAGTTTGGTCTTCTATGTGTATTGAATACAAGTTTGGTAACTGTTTTTATAATGAAGCTACTTCTGAAAATCAGGAATTCTGTCCTGCAAATGTACTCTGTTGTGCCAAATTGCTTGTCATTAAAAAAAAAATCAGTAGGAGAGATTGCAGCCATAGACTTTCTCATACTGCACAGCCTTCTGCTGCAAATCACCACCAGCAGCAGAAAAATCTTGTGTGTTGTCCGGCTGACAGCGGCAAATCAAAATGCCCGTTAATACGAGCTACTGTACGCGAGTCGTTAACTTTGCTGCCATCAAGTGGAATGATACAGAAATAACAGGCACAGATCTTATATTATATGACCAAAACATTCAGAAGGTATGTGCTGGGTTACTTGTATTACAAACTGTCATTCACCCAGTCATAAACAAGAAGTAAATACCAGACCACCCATGCACAGCTTAGCAAACCCAGCTAGATATCAAATACTAGAGACAAATAGTTCATAAACACAAGTCAGAGGAAGACATTTACATGGAAATTAGCAAACATGTAATGTTAAAATACTTCACAGGCAAAAACAAAGACCATTTTTTTTCTGCAGAAAAGTTGTTGTTATAAAAAGAATATGAAACTATTTCACTAAACTAGCAGATTATCTACAGTATCTTACTTATCTACTTATCTACAGCAAGATATTGTAAAGATACATGTAATGCAGGATTTCTTTGTATTAGCATTGTCCTGAATTCTAACCAAGTTTTCTTATCAGGGGCACCCAGATACACATTTCTTTTGCTGCAGAAATATCATTCTTACACGACCATAGGGAGGTATGGTGTAACTTGTGACTTACGAGAACATAATATATGGGTTTTTTTTCCTGAAATGCAACCTAGTTAGCCCATGAGTAGTTATAGTTAGCAGTTTGTGGTGCTTGAGTGAGTGAGTGCATGGTTTGCATATTCTTAGATTGATGTTACTTCACAAGAACCAGCATAACCAGTGGCACTGCCCAGCACCCTTATAGATACCCATGTACAGCAATGAATGAACTAAACGGTGATGCTTCAGGAGAGGAACAGGAGGCAACTATGGACTAACACAGAAACATAGGCTGCCACTGTCTCCATCGCACACATGGCTCCACTGCGCACTGTTTCCAACCTGCTCCTTGCCCAGGATAGTGTGCCAGGACGTACCTTGTTCCTCAGGCATGGGTCTGCTCCTGCTTCAAGGAGCAGTGCCACTGTCCTCACATTGCCACTCAGGACGGCCGCATGGAGAGCAGAGGTCCCGTTCTAGAAAATACCAATGGAGATGTTTGTACCGTGCATGGGAAGAAAACCAAAGGCAGTGAAACACGAATGTTTGCAAAGAACAAACCTACGAACAAGAAAGAAGTAACACGGAAGAAATTAGGTCATTAAAAGTATAGTTTCTGGTGTAGACAGGGTGCTGATAGGCTAGCGGGCTATGAAGGAGGTGATTTTAAATGCTTTAATAAAAAAGAGAGTCAAATTCACTTCACCACAGCAGTATTTCCTTTTAAACGTTACCCTTGTCAATTGATTAGAGGTGAAATGGACACAGCACTTGCTTCTGCCTGGCAAAACCAGCCATTAGCAGGTGAAACTGAAGTGCAAGCAGTAATGGAAACCATCTGTGCATTTTATCTTCTTTCTCTGATGATTAATGGTCTCAGTGTCAGACAGCTGAATAGGGATTTTTTTTTGTGGCTGGCCTTTTGTCCGTGGCTGCAAATTGACAGTTCAAATAAGTGTGGAAGCTATTTCATACTTGTAATTAACAACTAAGTTAATGCCACCTGGATTTTCAAGCACATCAAAATTGCCAGTGTTGCATGCACAGAGGCTATCAAAGTATGTGATTTATAGATACATATAATTAGATGAGCTATTAAAAAGTAGCTTCCAAATGTGTTATTTTTCAAGTCACTTTCTGACTTCAGATGAAAACAGAAACAAGTAGAGAATCTGCTCACAACAGATCTCTTAGGGTACTATTTTGCTGACAAAATGCAATAGAAGGCCACATACAGTGCTAAGAATTCACTGTTAAGAGCAGTCCATTTACAGTAAGAATAAAAACAAATGATGAAAAGCAGGAAAATTCCTTCTATGATTTCTAAGCTTCCTTATTCCATAAATCAAGCTCACAATTTTGTTTGAAAAGATTAATTTGTGTGTGGCATTAAAGGCTAAATAAGATAATTTAATTTTTCTCTTGGTTTTTTTTTTTTTTGGCTCAAGCTCCTTGTAATCTTCCTCTGTCATAGTCATAAACGTCAGATCTTTCATCAGAAACTCATTCTTGAGTTCCTGTCTAAAAATCCATGTGTTTCACTACTAACCTTCAGCAGGCCAAGAGTTGGAGAGAATTTCAGCAACTCTTCTATCACATTATTGTACCCCTTAATGGCAGCCTTCAGTAAAGCAGTCGTACCGTCCTTTGAAGGAGACAGGAAGGTCAGTCCAGTTGTTAGCAATGCTTTACCTGCATTCCCCTTGGCTGGAGGGAAACACCAGCTTTCCCCCACACCTCTGAGAAGAGGGTCTTCTCTGCTCAAAATTTTTGAGGAGACAACTCCACAGCATATGCTGTGGTTTTAGAGCATCAGGAGGATTGTTGCTTTGGCAGGTGAAAACTTCGGGGTAAAATGAACCAGTGACACCATAGACATCTTTATACAGACATTTCCATTCCCTTATTCCAGAAGGTCCCTCCAGGAAGATGTCCTAGACACAATGGGAGAAAGGGAGCCCATGTTGGGACTTTACATCATGGCAAACAGGACAGACCCTGGGGACACCAGGCAGACTTGCAGCCTCAGAAAAAGCTAGGCGGTGTTAAGCTGCAGACAGAGCACAGGAAGAAGTCTACTCACATCCCGGGCGGCATCTCGCTCAGCTCCACGAAGCAGCATTACTCGTACCACTTCACTGTGACCCATCTGCGATGCAATCCACAAGGGAGCTGTCCCATCCTGCAAACAGAGTAAGACTGCTAATGGTTTCATTTTGAGATCCTGTGCTCTCTGGTGTTTTACCACCCAAGTCTGCCTACTGGATTGGATGTACTTCAACCCCAATTAAATCCCTCATCACAGACATATGCAGATTTGCTTCCAGAAGCACATGGGAGCTTGGCGTAACAAGTCAAAACGAAACTGCTCCAGTTGTGGAGTAGAGTCATCCTTAGCTGCTTTCTCTTATGTAGTTGGCCTGAAACATGCATTACTGTCTGAACAGTTAAAAGCCACTTTATCTTAACAGCTGTACCTCAAATACATGTGGAAGTCTGAAATGTAAAGGCCAAAGTGTACTTTGAACTCTAGGTGGCTAGATGTAACAGAAGATACAGGCAAATAACAGCGTGCATGGGGAGATTCTGTAGCTGGGTCTCTGCACATGTGGAGTAGAGGTTGTTTATAGAAGTTAAGGAGCAATGCAAGATGATCACCAGCTTTCAACATGAAGTTACGTTACCTGTCCTCAGGGAATCTGTTAAAAACACCCTGCCTTACACTGGTGGTGAGTGTTTCACAAATTTTGTGTTCAACAACTCCACTAGAAAACAAGAAAATTATCAAGGAATCCAACATCAAATAATCTGTTTTGGAAAAATTGTCCTGTGCAATCATTACTTGAGCAGAAAACTTCAGAAAATAAAATGCACATTCAGAATGAGCTAGACTTTGTGATTGATTGTCATCCCAAAGGCAAAGGTGAATTGAAGTGCTAGAAGTGTTTCTCTCTTCAACTGGAATTTAGTTTTGTGTCTTTTCCTCCTTTTGCTTCTAAACAGCCTGATTCTCCACACTACAGGACTCCAGCAGTTATGTGGTGCCAAACTGATTCTTGTGGGCCCTTAACAAAAGGCTTTTCCTGTATGGACTTTAACATAAAAGTGAAGCCTCGTGTAGCAGGGTGCCTGCCTCTGCCTTCAGCAGTCGCCAGTTCCGCTCACCACCACAGCAGCCTGAAGACTTGGCAGGGAAAAGGAAGACAAATTATACTGGGGATTCCAAAAGAATCTTAATGAGAAGTTTCAGGAGAAAACAACTTTTTACTTTAAATAAGGTATTTCTACCTTAATTAAAGAATAAATCTCTCTCCTTAGTGCCAGCTGAAGATTCATATGACTTGTACTTGCTGTCCAAAAAACCACTGTTGCACAAATTCTCTGCTTTCTATGGGCTAGTGACTTAATCCTTTCAAAGAAACAGAAGAGTTATTTCTTTCTTTGGCATGATATTCTGAGTTTCCCTATTTCTGATTCTGAGAAAGAGCAAATGCACATTCTGAGATCTTCAGTCTTCTCAAATGGTAAGGAACAGGATCTTTGCCCACTCTTGTATCATTTCTCTATAGATTAATTAATTTAAATTAGTGACTGACCTCATTCTAGTATGTATCCTGTTAATACAATGAGTGTTCTTTCTGATTCTAAAATAACAAAGGCTCTCTTGTATACAGTGTATGTGATGCTAGTGTGATGGCAAAAACCGTCCCTCTCCAGTTTATAGCTTTTTCCCTGCAATACTTCATATTTTTCTAATCTCTCCCCACCAGAGGGCTCTAGTAAATAGCAATAGGGGCACTGAAAAAGCCTATAAAACTTGGAAAAGAGAGCAGTTGAATTTGCTCCCACAATTGAATCTGCATAAAGAACCAATGCTGTGCAAATCCACACTTCTGTTTATACAAGAAATGCAAGCACAAGCACAGCATGCAGAACATAGCAGCTTTCTTTTTTTCACAGTAAAGTCTGTAAGAACAACTCATATTTCCAGGTATAAATGAAAAGGTACAGAAGTGTTGGGTAATATCAACCTCAATATCTCAGCTATAGGCTAGAGGCAAAAAGACATTGTGAGAAAGGATGACTGTCTTGGAGGATTTAGCCTGAAAAGAATGATGATGAAGTTGATGGTGTGCTCATACTGACCATTGTCAGCTTTTCTCTCTTAAGCAAATAGCATCTAATATGCAGATTTATGCAAATGCATATAGAATTTATATGGAGTAAATGAATTTTCTGTCCATTTTCATGTTGCTATATGGTGCAAAACAGATAGTATGTTGTACTAAAAGGTCACATGAGAATTCCTGTGTAAACAGACATTCGGGCTTAGAGACAAGTCAGAAAGAAAGTGAGAATAGGGAAAGACAGTTCAAAAACTGTTTTCCTTTCCTTGTCCCTCTGCCCACCCAGCAGACTGCAAACCACTACATTCCTAGAACAGTGTTAAACACCCCATATGTTTTTAAGCTGTGCTTATTTCTGTATTTGATTACAAGCTAGAATATATGGACTACCTCTCATTATATCTAGCAGCCAGCTGTTCAAAACATACTCTAACCAAAATTTCCAGTGCTCTTTATATTATCCATTAGCTAATGACTTTGCCTTGCAGCTTTGAATCTCAATGTTTGCTTGTGGCTTGGAGTTTTAGAAAGGGCCAGATTAAGGTGGGAAGTAAAATACCCCTCAGATTCCCAGTAAGGACTTTCAGGTACAGAGAGCCCCTACTCTCAGGCTACTCGGCATCATCTCCTCCACTGTTCTGCCCATCAGTCTAGTCACACCATTACATCATTTCAATTCTTGCTAATAGCAAATTGCTTGTTTGCCTGAAGTCTATACTCTCTATACATTGACTGGCTTACATATATGTGTAATTGCACATTGTTTGTTAAGAAAAAAAATCATTAATTTTCAGAGTATTTGGAACCTGCTTACCCAGTCAGACTAGAGGCTGCTGGGACACAGGCTGCCAAAACAGTGTAAAAATCATTGGCAGATAATCTTCTCGCTTTGAGTTGAAGAAGTAAAGAAATACTTCTCGCACCAGGCTTCAGACACTGCCCCAAGCTCTGTCTAGACAAAAAGATGACAAAAGAATTCCTCCCCGGCTCTGCAATGTTAGGAAAAACAGAAGGCAGCTAAAATCCAAGAGAAAATACATTGTCAGGAAAGAAACTCGCCAGGAAGCTTCACTACTAAGTCTTGTGAGAGCTGAGCTGAAGGGCCTGCACACGGATAGCCAATGCCATCTGAGATGCTCTACGGTGTCATGAGCACCTCCATGGGACTGGGAGATGGGACATGAGCCTGAAGAGGAACTGGTACCCGCTACAGCAGCAGGAGGAGACATACAGGACAAATGCAAGCACTCAGGCACATGAATAAGCCCCCAAATTCAGAAGGTAGATAGGAAAACTTGGATACCATGACGAAGAAGCATGAACTCACACCTGCACTCTGCAGCCCTGTATTCGATGTTATGCTGCTTAGAGGAGTTTCCTACAGCAGCAAGGGCAATGTAGCTTGTAACTGAC
This sequence comes from Lathamus discolor, assembly GCF_037157495.1. Classification (NCBI taxonomy): domain Eukaryota; kingdom Metazoa; phylum Chordata; class Aves; order Psittaciformes; family Psittacidae; genus Lathamus; species Lathamus discolor. The sequence continues at coordinate 112,060,512 of NC_088885.1, forward strand.
AGTAAGAGTCATCTGGCATCGCAACTGCTCCATCTAGAGCTACATTCCTCATAACCAGCATGCCACCTTCGAACAAAGTACAGATTTGTTGGTGAGAGACCGAAGTCCATCCAACCATTACTAATTAAACAGTAAAAATGTTCCATTTATTAAGGAAATGTTTCAGATTACAGTGGGCCCAAATACAAATGCCACAGATTTATCCAGGCATAATTTTAGCAGGGATTGGAGGTACCCTGAAGCACAGTAAGCCCATCCTGCCAGAGATGAAACAGAGCCAGGAGGAACATTCACACAGAGTCAAGTCTTTGCCTCAACTAAGATTTAAAAATGCCTCATGAAACGTTCTGCTGTAGAAATTGGATTAGAGACCTAAAAATATAGTCAGAAGAATTAGCTGGTTTGTTAGGGTTAGCAGGATGCAGTTTTTATGGCAACATGGTTCAGCTAAATCTAAGGCACCCCAACTTTATTTTGACCAGCCCAAAAGGCATTAATGCACACCTTGGTCTATCCTACTCCACTGATCTTTTAGACTGTGTGAATTAACAGTTTTTAACATTTTTTAATCTTGATCTTGGGAGACAGTGTGGAGGAAGCCTAGGAGCAGCTAAAGCAGCAGTCCAGGGAGTAGCTGCCAGCACAGTTCCAGTGCTGGAGAGGTGCAGGAGGGGGCAGCAGGAAAATTGCTTTAGTTTGAACACATAAAATGCTAATCTAGTTTCCTTACTGTACAGAGCAGCAAGTAGGCTACACAGACCTACAGGTGCAGTATAAGTCATATAGATCAATCTCTGCTGCCAGGCTATGATTTGTTAGGCTTTTGGTGTAGGTGAAAGGAAATACTGAAAATGCCTGACAAAGCTTGTCACATGCCATGCTGTCTACTGTTATTAGAGTTTTCACATTTGTTTGCTCTCGCCTGATGAGTTTTTAGGTGCTGCAAATCAGTGATCACAGCCACCTGGCAGACATATGTGACTGATTGCAAGGACAAGACCTTATCCCATCAATTTAAAATGTGCAGTGAAGACTCAGGACAGCAACCTTGCCTGAAGGGTTTCAAGCAGACCACACAGGAGAGTTTATTAAAGCAGGCAAAGATTCCTTGGAAGCCCTGTCTCTAACCAGACATTTCTACGTGTTGGGAGTAAAGCTAGCTGTGCAATTCCCACATCTGGCGACTCAAAGCAGCATATTAAATGTGCCATTTAAGCACCAATTTTAGAGTCAAGAAACAGCTGAACAATTAAGGAACCCTTTTTTTGAAACCAAGAGAGCTTTTATTTTTATCTGTACACCATGTATGCTGGGTATCCCATAAATAGTTTGACACCTAGGAAGTCTCTTGCACACAGTGATGCAGGGGGTGGATCTAACCTTTAGCTCCCTAGCAGGGACCTCTGAACCAGCCACAAATCTAACTCAAATGATCAATGTTTGATCATTTAATGATCAAACAGCAGCCCCGCTGCCTGAAGAGGAGCTAATTTCATGCTTATGGTTACCACTGGTTTTACGTTTTTGCAGGATTAGGGCTGCATCAAAAGAAGTGCAATCAACAGGTTGAGGGGAGGTGATTCTCCCCCTCTACTCCATTCTTCTGAGACCCCACAATCTGCTTTCCAGGGAAATAATTCCATGGGAATCTGATGCCTGGAGAAAATTCCAGTGTTAATTTTTCATAACTGTAAAAAATCAGATCCCAGTTCTGCCCTCAAGTATTGAGCTTACCTGCCGTGGCTGGTTAACCTTTGCTCCTGAAGAAAGTAGCAATCGGATGACATCCAGATAGCCTCCTTGTGCTGCCAGGAAAATTGCGGAAGCTCCATCCTAAGAACAAATACATCCATCTTACACTGTGTTGAAGTGATGCCACTTTTCCTCACAAAACCAAACCAAACTGAATCCAGTTCTCATTCTTAAGCCATTATGCCGTGTAACAGCAGGTATACAGCCATGCTCAGGAAATAATTACCAAAATCCACAGTCTAACTCATAACAAACCATGGTAACATTTTCATTCTGTATGCACAAGCGCTGGCTCTCATCACATATCAAACCAAACATTAAATCCTGGTTCTGGAATCCTAAGAGTCTAGCTCATTGAAGCGTTGTTCTACATAACAAGAAATTCATCCTGTATAGCAATGTAGTTTCATTTAGCTTTTATATGTTCATGCAGAAGTGTTCTGTTACATAGACGCATAGTGAAAACATGGTCAAGTACTTTGCAAGACTGGAGGTTCCAGCACTGAAGTCTGCCCCTGAGGCTAAATGAGTAAGTACTCTGCCATGCTACTGGGCCACCCTAACAACTACCATGCTGCTGCTCTGGCACACCTTGTAAAAGAGACTTCACCTCTAATAATGTAAAAGTAAAACATGTAAGACAGACTGTGTCATGGCCCTGTAAGAAACCAGCATTTTCTTGCAAAAGCTTGTGGAAGAACAAAGCTTTTGAAGAACAAAGATTGTAAACAAATCTGGGGTTTTAATTTTTCCTCAACGTGTCTTTCATGTGCAGATGTTCTCAGAATTTGACTTCACAGGAATTTCTTCCTTAGGAAAAGAATTTAAATGTCATATTTCATTAAGTTTTTCTGATGAAAAAAATTTCAAACAGCGTTATCATCCTTCCAACCAACTAGAATTGGAAATCTGCACTGAGGGTGGGACAGGTGTTACCCATCCCATAACCACAGCACTCAGCACAGAGCACGCTAGGGCAAGTTTTCTCAGAAGGTGAGACTCTTTTACCTTAAATAGAGGCATCCCTTCACTGCATCTCAGATATGCAAATACAGAGCTCACGTCATCTCATGCATATGCAAACTACAGGGCATTTTAGTAGAAGTCTGTTGTTGCCCTTGTTGGCATATCACTATGTTAGGACCAAACGCTATTGTCTGCTAAGAGATACTGGATAGCTACTCTTCTTTCTGCAAAACTCAGCACAGACTTAGTGAAGCGTGAGCTGAATATAGCGCCCCAGGGACTGAATTTAGAATGTTTGGCTTTGATTTCAAGACAAATGTCCTGGCAAATAAAAGAGGTGTCTGCTGGCACTACAAACACACACCCCTGGGCTCTCTGAGGGGCTGTTTTCTCTGGTTGCTATGAGAGTATATGAAATAACAGGATGGTATTAGGTCCTTTGCAGGCTTCCACCAGAGACAAGTGTAATAATAAGTCTTCCATTTAAAAAATAAACAAGATTGTTTAATATTAAAAGAGCTTTTTATTGTAGCATCAGTAAAGATGGAGGACCTTGGGTTCCTTATCACCTACTTGATTTGAATTGATGCTGTAATGAGAAAGCTGTTTTAAAGGCTATAACATATTTCTTCAAGACATACTGTTGAGTTAGAGTATTCTCTCATCTTCTCCTCTACCCCTCACATAGGTAAATTTAAGATTAAAATATCCATCTTGATGGTTTTAGGAGGACTACCCAAATGCATGCTCAAAATCCCTCCTATTTTGTTGTCTGCCAGTGAACCTGCCAGCCAATTACTGCTTTTCAAATGCAGCTTGGCAACATCCCACAAAAGCAGCCAAGCTAACATTCATTTTCAAGAGATTGTGTTCTTATTTTATTAAGCAGACATTTCTGTCTGGTTTTGCCCAATGGCTGTAAGCAATAAAAATACATCTCTAAATGCAATTGCACATGTTGCTCATTTCCAGGAGAGACAATAAGGAAGTTATTTTACTGCCTTCACTTCTAGGTATGTGTCTGCAGGTGTGGCAGCGTGGCTATTTTTAAACTGAGTGGTAAACCCCAGGATTACCATGCAGTGGTATGAATCACTGCCCTCAGATTAGAAAGGCAACTGCTATTTGCACAGCAGTGCAGGTGGAACAAACACCTTTCTTTATAAATATAGGGTGGTGGCAGCACAGAGCTGGAGATCCCCTAGTACACAGCCCCCAGTGGCTTCTGCAGTCACCAGCCCTTAGCTAACATGCACACCTGTGGGAGCTAAAACTTCAGCAGCACCCTGCAGATCCAAAGCCCCTGGAAAAAGCTGGAAAAACTTATATCCCTGTGGAACAACTTCTTCTATGTCAGTTTTGAGTGCCCCAGGGTAGGAATGAGCAGTGGAAAGTGGAAAGAAAATCTACCATTTCTTTCTGTTGAATGCTGAAAAGCTCAATGTTTTTGTGTCTCAGTTGCAGTAAATTAAATCCAGTGCTTCATTTGCTCAATCCAGCTTTCTGAAAAGTCAACTAAACAACATCAGTTCAGCCATTTTAACCATCCTTTGCCCTGGAGGGCAAACACTGTCAAGCTAGAGATACACCAATACCAAATAACATAATTTTAATTAATATTTTTAAAAATAATTTACAGATATTTAAAGATTGAAATATTTTAACTTTTATTACTCTTTCCGGCAGAAAACTGATGATCTGATTCTCTAGTACCTCAGGGGCTGTATTGCTATTCACTCTTTTGTCTGCAATAAAAATCATTGGTAGGACATGACATGGTCTTTTGTTCAAGATTAATGGATTAAGCAGATCTGATCCAGGTTTGATCCTTCATAGAGATAACAAATCAAAAGACATCCAAAATGTCTTTTCTGATTTCGTACTACTTCTCCCAGGATCATGAAAAGCAGACAGTTAACAGAATTCACATCATAGAAGAGTACTATAAAACCACATCTGGCAAACGCTTCTCTGTGCTGGAGTCAGACCATCTGCTGTTGTTCAACCAACAGCACATTTGTTCCATCACCAGTGTTGTCAATATTATCTGTGTCAAATAACTCACATAAAGTTGATCATGAATGTTGGCACCATGCTTCAACAGCGTTTCCACTACTTTTGCATGCCCGTACTGACAAGCAGCTAGAAGTGCAGTACCTCCATCCTGTGAAAAAGCAAAGAACGGGCACAGTCAGGTAAGAGTCAGGTGCTGGACTAAACATCACCATACAAAAAGAAAAGCAGATTTTATGGCTTTTCAGAATTTGGCTCACAGCAGTTCTGTAGCAACTAGCTGCTGAATGTTTCATAAGTTTAATACCAAGTCTTGCCATGCAAATCTTTAAACTTGGCTCTGTCACTATGAACTGTTTTCTGAGTTTTTTTATAGTGCTTTTTGTTCTGCTTTTTGTTCCTTGTCTTCTGCTTTCCCACTAGAAACTTTGTTTTGTTTCCTTCACAACTCCTCCATATCTCTTCCCTTTACATCCAAATCCTGCCCTCCTGCCAAGCTCTTCCATCTACTAAAGGACAGCACACCTTTCCCCTGCTCCAAGCCTACCGATCATTTACTCTTCTTTAGCCAGAACCTCACTCCCTGTTATTTCCCGCCTCTAACCTATCGATTGTTAGCTTGAGGAAGAGTAGGGAGGGTGCATTTTGAAGCATGCTAGCTAACCAGATCAAAGTCAGACCAAACACATGATCACCAGTGAAAGTCACATTACTTCTGCTGAAGAAGTGAGAGTGACAGAGCACTGGAACAGGTTGCCCAGGGGGGTTGTGGAGTCTCCTACACTGGAGATATTCAAGGCCCGCCTGGACAAGTTCCTGTGTGATGTACTGTAGGTTACCCTGCTCTTGCAGGGGGGTTGGACTAGATGATCTTTGGAGGTCCCTTCCAACCCTTGGGATTCTGTGATTCTGTGATCCCTGCAGGTAGGATCAATCCCAGGCAGTTTTGTTGCTGCACATCACCACTAAAAGGAGACCTAGGCACATGCATTGAATCCCACTTGTAGACACGCTCCCTTGGGACCATCTGAGAAGGGAAACACCTCAGTGTCCTGGCAATTGAACCCAAGCCAGCTGAAACAACTGAGATAGTTAGTGAATGTGGGTCTTGCCATCTTAAGTGCACTGCTCCCCACTCAAAAATTACCAGTATTTCTGACACGAATATGGAGAGGAAGGTCTTATCTTCTGCCTGGGATGGCACCATACCATCGTGCAAAGATGAGGCACACCCCTAGTCATCCTCACCAGAGGTCTTCTCCCTCCTTCCCTGCTTTCTCCCAGTCTCAAGCCCCTCCTCCACAAGATAAGCTATCTGAAGTATTTCAGATAAATGGTTTCTAGTGCTGTTATTAATGTAGGCAGAAGACTGTGTTTTCCCTCAGCTTTGTTCTCTGAAACAGCTCCAATGTTTTGTCTGAAGTTTTCCACATGGACAGATATCCAGAAGAGAAGTTACAGCTTGAACAGTCAAACGGATCTTTTATAATGGGAAGTGCCAATCAAATTTATTAACCTGTGGTGCTATTTCATGCCTACAATAACCTCATGAAAACTCAAGCTCTGACATGGTTGAGCTAACCCACGGGGACTGTATATAACTGCTCTCAAATTCATCCTTCCTTCCCTGTGACGCTGAAAAGCCAACGAGGCTTGAATGTCAGCAAAGTCACGTGTATGAAGCTGTTACACGACAATCGAAGAATTGCATATTAATTCTAAATTATTTCAGTAAATATAATGTGTAATCAGGTTGATGGAGTTAAGTTACTCTGTAGCTACAATGTGTCATTAGACTTTCCTGTCAAATTGAACTACCCTAATTTAACAGGAACTGCTGAAACAAAACACACAAGCAACCACAGATGTTTCTGAATTAAAGAAATGCCTTATACACACTTCAAGACAATGGCAAAACCTAATGGCTTCGTGAAACCTATTTCCTGTCTTCAACCAGGTGAAAGACACTTTGCTCCAGTAGTGAATTACCAGATCAAAGGGCTACAAACAAAATAGAGAGACATTTTCAAAGACTCTTTCCCTGAATGAAATGGAGAGAGGAAGGTCAGTGAGTTAAGAGAAACTGTGCTATCCAGACTGGAGGTCCTCTGTGGAGAACTAGGGAAGGATGATTTTTAGGAAGCTTAAAAATATTGAAGTTCCCTGTATGGAGGGCAGAAACACTCAGCTGCATGTGGGAATAGTTTGTTAATTGCTTTATGGTTTAGTTTTTGCTGTCTAAAAATCCTCAACAAATTCCTGTTATTTTAAGAAGATTGCTTTGTTATTAACTAAAGTTCTGGAAGGAACCAAATAACAGATCGCATACAAAAGGCAGGCCTGCAAAGCTAACCACAGCACAGCAGAGCTGAAGGCCAACACTGGGGAGTCCAATTGTGTGATCTCATTTTGAGAAATTATACAGCCTGAAGTTTAAGAAGGAAGACACTTCTCACAGGATATATTTGGTGCCTCAAAATGGCAATCCTAACCAAGTGTTTGGTTGAAGCCATTGAACAGTTTTTGATAGATGCATTTTTTGAAAGAATAACACATTTCCAAAACATACCATTTAGATCTTTCAGACTAGAACGACCAAGTTTTCTCCATTACCCTGATTAGAGTTTGGGGATCAGAAAAAAGCCTTGGATGGTCCCCAGTTCCAGCTGTCCACCCTGAATCAAATATATACTGGGTCAGAAAGACCTAAGTAACAGCTCCTTGGTATCTAAGACCTCCTCTACTGCATGTCTCCTATGAAGCTGAATACTTTCAACAGAAAAGACTGGGATTTTATTTGCACTCACGCTGAGTGAGGGTACCACTATGATAAGCAGAGATAGGTCTTTCTGCAAGAAAGAGAAATCAAAGCCAGGAATCTTTTCCACTGACCATGTGGTAAGACAGCACTCAGATAAATCAAAAAACTGTCAGTGCGAAGGCCCATGGTTTCTTAGGAGGAAAATTCAGCCCCTTCTCCCCCATATCAAACTTCCATCTTGCTTTACCTTACACTTTCCTCCAGCAAGCTCTGTCTGGAGACCACAGTGTTTTATAGAATTGTAGAATCATAGAACAGTTAGGGCTGGAAAAGACCTTAAGATCACCAAGTTCCAACCCCCTGCCATGGACAGGGACACCTCACACTAAACCATGTCACCCAAGGCTCTGTCCAACCTGGCCTTGAACACTGCCAGGGATGGAGCATTCACAGCATCCTTGGGCAACCCATTCCAGTGCCTCACCACCCTTAAAGAATTTCTTCCTTGTAGGCCATAGGGAAGGCAGATGAGTTATGAATAAAACAAAAAAAAAAAAGTAAATGACAGGGTTTTAACATCCCTTTCAGACATGTGATGTCCTCTTTCCTTTTTTCCTTTAGCTGAGACAAGCAAACAGCTGAAGCAGCATCTTTGGTACTGGCAAGCCTCTTGGAAACTCTGAGAGCAGGGCAGAAAGTGGGAGCAAGGACACGTGAGCAACCATAGAGGCACTTCTGGGGCAGTCACCCTTCTGCAGCAGGCAGGGGCTGGTGTTGCAGCCTAGAGAATGCACATCGCCTTGGGTTTATTTCTTGCTCATATCCTGTTTTATTGACACAGTGTAGCCTCTATCAATCCTTCACTGCAGACCCTTCCAGCTCAGATAGGAGCCAGTTCTCTCCATTCTCTCAGCTACCTCTGCAATTCTTTCTCTGAAACAGTTTTTCTTATCCCCATGCAGTCTGTCATCCCTAGAGGTGGCACCTACAGCAGCTGCCAACCTCCCATGTAAATGCTTGGAAGAGCAGCACCCAATAAGACCATGTTATCTGGCGTAGAATTCCCTATTTTCCTACTTCTTCCCTCACCTCTATCATTATTGCCTGAAAGTAACTTAGAATTAATATGGTGTTTTAATATCTCTGGAATATACTACAAGGGAGGGGAACTGATCTTCTGCAATCACTATCTGCTGAAAAATAGCCTGTGACATACCACTGAACATGCACTATTGCTCAGAAAGCATGCCACCATGCAAACCCTTGTAAGTACACACGTTTATTACATGTCTCAGAGTAAGGAAAGAGAACGTGCTCCTACTTATGATGCATACTTCTAGGGGTGTCAGACTGAGACAGTGAAGAATAATATTGAATAATATGTATTTTATAATATATATAGCATAACCTTCAATATTATTATTTATTCTCTATAACATCAGCAGTTAATGATAATTATTTTAGGACATTTGCTTTGCCTGCTGTAATGAATACCAACTCTAATAATACAAGTTGTACCAAGAACTGAACTCCTATATTAAGATAGTTGTCCAGTGCTCTTGTATATGAGTAATAAATATAGTAATTATAATTTACAGAGAGGTACATGAAAAAGAAAATGTTGGGCTTTGCATTTTCTTGCTTAAAGTCTGTTTCCTAGATTACATTCAATTTATTTCCTTATTTCCATTCCATGTCTTCATTTATAATAGAAGGTTCTTTGCAGATTGACTGATTGCAGTGCCCTTCAAAACCAGCCAGGATCAGTCATATCTTTTCCAGCACTGCTCCTAGCTGAGCACTTTAATCAGAAAATGCCTTATGTCTGACCTGAAAAGGCATATTTTGTCACCTATATTTTTTCTGGTTTTGGAGGGGGTGGAGGAGCCTATTATCTTAGTCACCTTTTAACAGAAGGGTGGTTTGATGGAATGATCCCAAGCTATGAAAACCATGTTATTAAATGGGAAAATTGAACAGATGCAAAAACCACACTCGAATCCCAGTGGAAGATGCACACTCTCAATGCACATCTTCTCAGTGGAGGCTCCTGCTCAGGTACACACTGCTGCACAAAGTACAAGTTAGTTTCCCAGCAAGCCTCAGTCTAAAACTTTGGTGGGTTACCAAAGCCAGGTCTGGAAGCTCTAAGTATTTGTATTCCTGTGTCTAGATCCTTACTTCAGAAGAAAAACTGCAATCCGCAAGCAAGGAATGAGTGAAAGTATGAACATGACAATTTCCAGGATAGATCCCAGCATTAATGATGAATCTAGCAAAGCTCTCATGTTACTGGTGAGAGAGAGCAGATCATTTCAGTAAAGAGGGCATGACATGATAGCTAACCTCAACTCATTAAACCAGTGTCACTTTAATCTTGCACAGATTATTTTAACTCAGCTGTCCTTTGCTCAGATGCTATGAGTTTTTTCAGGCACAATAGCTTGTGTCATACTTTGAGTGCTTAAAAAGTATCTTAAAAGATACTTAGGACTAGCACATGGGCCATGTCAGGTATAAATTCAGAAGAGGCAGCCAGGAATATGGGGGCTGGGAGAAAAGTTTCAAGGTGAGCAACAGTAGAGCCCAAACCCGCATGTGTCCAAAGACTGAAGCCATTAGGAGCACCTGAATGCAGGAATATTTTCTTTTAATTTAGATCTTTACTCCCTTTTATATGCCCTACTGACTCATGTCAGTATATTTTGCATGCTTCACAAAGATCATAAATTGTCATGAAAGATCAAACAATTTCAAAGGAGTCATTCAAATCACAGACTATAACACCTTTAAGGATTGGTTGCTGTGGGGTAAAGAACTATTCCTTCTTTAAACACATTGCTATGGATCCCAGGGTAAGTGAGTGGCAAGTGTCTTTGCAAATTATTGGGACGCTCCAAAAATGTGGCCAGCGTATCAAGGACAAGCATATGTAATGAAAATATGCTGGGTTTGGTTCTGTTTGCTGAAAGCAGAGGTTTTAGTACTGCTTTGGACAAAGAAACTGAATTGATACACTGATGTCAGTGATGAACTGAAGCTGTTCACACCAGGACAGGGGATGAACCAACCCAGGCTCTACCATCTGTGCTTCTGGCTATTCCGAGAAGATTTTGTAAAAGGATTGACCTGAACAAATAAATACAAGCTCTGAGGTGCATTTCATCCTGGCACAGATGTGTAAATAGGAATTTAGGGAGGACTGAAGCCATTATGCTTTTATGTATCCTATGGTAGCACCCAGAGACATCCCAAAATAGATGAAATTCCGTTCTGTGCAAGTGAAGTACATACACACCTAAAATGGGATCCTACCTAACATGTATAAAAAGACCCTTTCCTCTTGTACTGTAGGATGGATTGAGAATAAAGACTATCAACTATCACTATTAAGGGATTGACCTTTGATCAACTTAAGCTATTAAATCTAGGTAATTAAAAGCTAGTCCCAAGTTAATATTTTCACAATATGTCGCATTACACATATTAGTCAGAAAATGTTCAAGTGAGGAAATCCTTTTATCATCCTCCTGGTGCCATGCCATGTTTTGTGTGAACAGGAAAAAAAAGCCTTGATTGTTGGGAAGTATCAGCATGCAAAACCAGACCCATCATCTTACTTTATTCCTAAATTCGGTAGAGGCTCCAAATTCAAAGAGAAACTTCACTACATCGTTGTGGCCTTGCTGTGCAGCAAAGAACAGAGGAGTTGCACCTGACTGTAAGGAATAAAATGGATTAAAACAAAACCCAAACACATAAGACACTTTACTGAAGGATATAAATCCCAAATCTAGAAGTATTCACAATCTGTTGCATATCAACTGAAAAGACAGGATGATTTTGAGGACTTCTGAGGACACCAGGTATCTTAGGTCAGTTTTATTCCTATTGCACTGAGAAATCTGTCCAGCATCGTATGTTTGAATAAAATCCAAGTTTCATAAGGGGCTTCTGCACAGTTACTAATATAGACCTCTTAGGATTTAGTAACTTCTACCCAGTCACCAGATAGGGAAAAAAAGCCCAGAGTGAGAAAAGAACAGTCCTGCACAACAGGGGAACAGCTAATTTGAAATTCACTCCAGTGTCCAATGCCTTTACAATAGGTCTCTTGACACCATTTCAGAGCCTCCTCTTCCAGACACATTTATGGGGCTTTCACTTCCCCAAGCTTCACAACACCTTCAGAGTACAAGAGCACTGGCTGAGCTACTGGTTGAATTTAGTTTCAAAACAGTGCAATTTGTCTTTAGGGCTTAAACTTCGTCTGTGTTGCTTCTTCTCTGCAACAGAGTAATTTTGGAGGATTTCACGGTTTCTTTTTGTTGGCTTGCTGCATCGCTACATCCTGAGCAATACTCAAGAGCAGCCCCATAAAACTGTTCTCAACTTTTCCTTTTGTCCCTGCTTTTCAAGCAGTGTTTACCTAAGGGAAGGGACATGTTTAAATACAAGTTTTGCTGGAACAGGACCCCACCGAAAGACACTGACATTAACAGTTACAGCAAGTTTAGGCCAGTAAGTGCAAAGACACTTTTATCATTGAACACAGCGTTCACTGACTCAGTAGCTTGCAGGTGTCAGCATGAGATTAATTCTCTGGTTCCAGGTTTCCAAGGAAAGTGAGAAACATTGGCTTGTATTGTTAGAGCAACAAACATAATGCTGTCCTGCACTGCCAGCCACCTTCCCATGTTGCTGCGTGCCCTCCTTAAACTGCTCTGCTCTTAAGACCAGCACAACTGTTGTCTCAGAGCAATTCTGCTTTCTGCATATACAGCACACAGACCAGAGCAGCTGCAGGTACTCCTTACAAACATTTGTGTGGAGCACAAGGGGAAGGCAGCTTCCCGAAGCCAGCCACAAGCAAGCATGGTGCAAGAGATGCCTTGAAGGCAAAGCAAAGTTGCAAGGAAGGGTACAGGTGACTAAGCTGTGGGATTGTTAGAGATGAGTTGGCTCAGACCAAAAGGCAGAAACTCCAAAGCATAGAGAGCCAAAATAACCCCCAGGCTAGCAATGGCATCCATTCCATTTTAATGACTGGACTCTGCAAATCAAAGGGTAAAGGACATCTCATCCAGACAGCTGTAAGTTACTGTGCTGATAAGTAAAACTGCAGATGCATTAATGGTGTAACCCTGGAGTTACATCTCAGATGTAACTGCCCCTCACCAACCAGATGTGCTGGAAATGTTTGATGAATTATTTATAAATGTTCCTCTGGCATCTCATTTCCTATTATAAAATCCAGACATCTGATTCCATAATGTCCTCTGAACAGACCCTGTTTATACATGCAAGTAACACAGAAGCAATTGGCAAAAAAAGCAGCAGACAACACTACAACACTCTTATTATTGGTAATAAGCCAACAGTCACTTAACCCCTGTTTGAATGCAGAACTTCTCCTACCTCTCTCTGCAGATTGATATCTGCTCCTTGCAACACCAATTCCCGTACACAGTCTATGTGGCCATAGTAAGATGCTACCATCAGAGCTGTTGTGCCAAGCTGGGAATAAGGAAAAACAAGTCAGTACCTTCTACAGACACCTTCAGCAATGAATCAGGCTGAATGGAAGAGACAGCAGCACCTCTTCTGAAAAGCTGAAAGAAGCTTATGATAATTGAAAAACTTGCTATCGTTTAAAGCTTGCTATCAAGAATACTTTGAAAATGAGCAATTAGCTGGTGTTAAAGCAAAAACATTACACACTTGTCTGCAGTGCTAAGGCCTGACCATTCGATAAATACGTATGCAATGACTTTGCCTTATCGTCCCATAGTGAGTGAAACAAGGGTAACGAGAATGTTTTTGGTTTATGCACAGCATTTTTATCAGAGAATCCCAAAGATCTTTGCACCATTTCCAGAAGAATAAACTTAGACACAGGAGCTGAGTGACTTAGCTGAGTTACTTAATTCTGAGTCACAGTCAGGAGCAAGGTCTGGGTGATTTGAATACTAATTCCCTATCCAAATTACGAGAGTAATCTTTTCACTGTATATGAGAGAACTTTCCATACCAGAACTATGCGTTGAAGTTCCCCCAGTACACCATAAGGTCACTACTTCAGTGAACCAGGTAAGATTTAGGTTATACATATGTGGTGTGCAGACAACTCACAGAAACCTAGGGATGAAATTTATCCTCTAAACCATTCACACATACCAGTTCAATTTAAAGAAGGAACGTGTGACATTTCAAAAAAGAAGCATGCAGCCTTAATCATACCAGAATATTATAGTCTAGAAAATGTGTATACCTGATAGAATGGATAAGGCAGGATATCTTACAGTGCATTGTAAAAATTCTTTACTAAAGTTAGCCTTCTTTTGAGAAAGATCAAGGAGTAGTGGACCTTATTTCTTTACATCTATCTGTCCTGCTTACTTCATTCCCCATCTGAACATCCTTCCCTCCCTGTCAGAAAGACAGTCATAGCAGCAGCTCCAGAAGTAGTGCAGGACAAATACTTGCCTACAGGGTAAAAATGAAACTAAAATTAAAAGATAGGTTGAAGTCAATGGGCTTAGAAAATCTTTTGCACTTTTAAGATACTCAAAGTAAGAGAGGTTGTGTCAGGTTCATGTTTCAGGCTGTAAACTTGAACAATAATCCTGTACAACACAGACACAACTCTCAGTAAGGCAGGCCCAGCTCCAAACAATAGAAAACTAGGAATTTCTCAACCTCAGCTTTCCCCTGCTCTTTGCCACAGCTTGGTACAATCAAGTACCTCTCCATATACTGTAGGCAGAATAGCAAGACGTATCTGTGTTTTCACCCCATTTCTAATCTCAAAACCGATTTCAACCCATGCCAATTACAGTAAGGAAATCCCCACGAAATCTATCTCCCACGTGACTGGGCTGCTCTTTGCTTGGCCTTGGTGCCAAGTCCAGGAGATACTGGGGTGGGGGAGGATCAGCAGTTAGGAGGCCAGTAATTCTTCTAATTATGAGGAGCTTTGCAAGCTGACAGAATCATTGCTACCTGGGCTTAGCTGAGTTGACTCTTCACTGTGATCTATTACTATAATGACATTTTCTTGTAAAGAGAAGCCTGAGGTGTTAGGATCTGTGCTTTTAATGTCAGCACCACAAATAACTGTGTAAGACACATTTTTGAGTGCTGGCAAATTCCTAACCCCTTGCCATTGATGTAAATCATCATGCTATTTTATCTTCAGCTTCAAACTTGCTTCCTGACAAGATAAGGTTTTAAATCATCCCTAAGTGCCATAAGACTCTTCTATGCCTATTGTTAGATGCCTGCCACACCCTCTGCACAGTGGGCTATGGAAAGTGATGTAAAATCAGTGCCCAGGGTGTAGGTGCATTATGTGCATACGCTGTCTTTGCAGTCCACATCTACTCGCCCACTGTTCATCAGCAGCTGGAGGAGAGCCAGGTTTCCTTTTCTTGCAGCCCAAAATGCAGCATTGGCAAGTGGTGTTTCTTTCTGGTGAAAAAAGAAAGAAAAGGAAGAAAGGAACCACTCTGGAAGATACATTGGACAAACATACACATGTGAATTCTGCATTCAAGCCAGGCATATTTCAGCTCAGTGTGCTGTTCTTTCAAAACCAGAGCATGAAAGAGAAGCTAATTTAATTTCTTTGTGCAGTTAAAGAGATCAGCCTCTCCATACTACCTCATGTTGTTTCGGGTTTTCCCTGTGTCCATGGCAGCCTATGTCTCTTAGCTTGCTCTGTAATGAGAGTCGATGATGCTAGTCCAGATCCACAGGGAAACATCACAGAAAACAATGTGCTAACTAGCACCTGCACTGTCTGCTTCTGTGGTGGGGCTGAGCACAGTTAGAAAGGCTGAATCATCCTGCTGACATGTCCTGCTGCAGGACATGCTTTCAGGTTTTAGGCTGGCTCTCTGCTGTCTCCTTCTTTTTTGTCTTTTCAAGTCCCACCACAGCAAAAAGTATTGCTCATGCATTTCTCATACTGTTTGGTCTGCCTCCTCCCTGGAATTAACAGCCTGTAACTGTGGGCACATGAAATATCTCCTGAGTGATGCTAGGAAACAAAGGGGATAAAATCTTTCTGTCTATAGAGTTACAGATTCATTTACTAGGTATGCAGGGCAATATGTAAGTCAAAATTTGGAAACTCTGAAGTCTAGATAACACAGTCCACTGTTAAACAAATTGGTAATAATATAATACTCTTTTGAGGCTTTCTTAGTCTTAGGAACAATGCCACAGTGTGACTTCTTCTCGATTGAAGCAAGTTATCACTGCCCCAGCATAGGAGGAGGACGGCAGAAAAAGACACAGACTTTGCACTTGGCCTCTTCATTAGATCCATGGAAGCAGCTGCCAAAACGCTGCCCTGACAGGTAAGCACTGTGACGGGTGAATTATGGAGGCAAAACAGCACTGTAATGGCAACAGTATGTATCCTAAAGCAGGCTCATGCTGCTGTTTTTTCTTAAGGCCTAAACCCACCAACAGTTCAGTAAAGCACTTTTTCACTGACAGTCATCTTAGACAAAAACAGTGTAAAAAATAGCCGGGGGTCTTGCTCTCCAGTGAATCCTGCCTTCAGGATAACCCAAACAGAGTGTACAGTGGATAGAAAAGTCAATCATTCAGCTTCAGAAAATGTAATACATGCTTCTCGATGTCTAAATGTCAGCAGACATGTGTAATGAGGTAGAGAATCAGGATTGAATGGCTTTATGCTTGATGCTTAAAATGCACACATAGAGGAGAGTTTGAATTGCTTCCTTCACTGATGCAAGGGTAATAAACCTCACAGAAACCAGCAGACACAAGACAAATCCTGTACGAATCTATCACAGATCTGTCACACTGATCACTTTCCATGAGTTGCATTTTTAATATTCATAGATTAGAAAAACTGGCAGTTGTTGAGATGAGAGAAGTTTCAACCACTCAATAAATTATACGACACTTCCTATAAATTGATACCAATATTTCTTGTGCTAGCACACACAGGGCCAGGAGTCTGAAAAATACAGTAAGAACGATATATAGCAAGATTAAATTCTGATCTTCCTTTTACAGCTAATACATTTTCCCAGGGGAAGCTGTAGATAACGTCAATGAAAGTAAAGATAGCAGTTTATACCCTTGCTGGCAATGCAGTAGTGTTTTCCTGTCTTCACATTTTTAACCACTAAAATTTTACGTAAAAACAAACAATTGACCTAAACACACTGTGGCCCATGTTGCCCTTTTTGCTCTGATTTATTAGGCAGCTACTTAATTATAGAGCTGGTAGCTAGAAATATTGTCTTACTTTATCATGATATTAAGTGGAGAGCTATTGCAAAGAATCCTATTTAGACTTTTCTGAATGGGAAACCAAACTCCTTCATATATCTCTATCTCTATTTATACCTATATCTATATCTAATCTATATCTACATCTATATCTATATTATCTATATCTATATCTATATCTATATCTGTATCTATGTATCTGTTCTTTTATACCTCACTCTATCCTTTAAACTTTGAGAAAACTTTAGGATATGGCAATATATCCACACAAGGAAAGATTTATTTCATCCAGCCAGGTTTTCTAGAAGAGGGCACAGTAGCAATGTGACTGCATTTTATTATGCCCACCATACAATATCACCTTTATTTATCAGATAGGCAGAATCAATATGCAGGAACTCTTCACCTGCTTTCATCAGCTTACAGGAGGAGAGAACTAAGTTGCCAGTGCTACCTTAGTCTGGAAGTAGAAGTTCAAAATCATAAATTCTTACCTCTTTTTTTCCCCCTTGTCATTACTAAAGTAGCTCTCCAGCAAAGTTGTCCTCATACTTTGGATCAGACCCAAGGAATGGAAGAATTCTCCAGTGCAGGAAGGATATGAAATCAGGTTTTTCCCAGTGGTGCTTTTGACCCAATTTGGAACAACTGCTATCAGTACTCGTATTTCCCCTTGTGCCCCCACTTCCTTGTGTAAAAATAAACAACATGCTCAGACCATCAACCATACTGTGATTAGATAAAAAAGGGCAAACACAGATCTGAGCTATTTTACCTGCTAAGATGAGTGGAATTTGCAAAATCATTCAGGTGATCTGGGTACACTACAAGGACAGCCTCAAGGAGTACCATGTGGCAATTTCTCTCCTGCTTTCAAACCAAGGATTTATACCTTGGTGCTCTTCATTTTCAGGTGATATCAGCAATGCTGACATCGCTGGTAGGCCAAATGTAAGGCACTACTTTGGGATTACTAATCTGATTAATTGAATAACTTTTGAGCAATAAATGGGTTTTAAATAGCAGGATGTGACATAAACCTTGACTGCTGGTTTTCAGTTATGGACTCGATCTGTCTCATCAGATACTTAGGGAGAGGTACTGTTGCATTTCAAGAGCTTAAATGGATACAATTTCCATGCAATTCTTATTACAAAGCTAGTCTGCTCCTAAAGCCGCTTTAAAGTAAATGATTGATTCTCAGCATTGACAGTCTGGGAACAGAATGTAATAAATGTTTGAAAAAGCGATTAGCTAATGGCTTTGGTGAAAATGACATGTTTCATAATGTCGTTTGCTCCAGCATCAGCAACTTTAAGGATACAATTTCCTCTACCTCATCAAAATCTCCAGAGCATTATTTCAAACTCTGGCTGTGCTACTCATTTCTATTTTTTATAAAGTTTTATGAGGGCCCAAAGCTGAAAAACTGGCATTATATTCATGCTATACTGACATCAAGCAAAAATACTTATTCCTAGAATCATAGAACCATAAACTCATAGAATCATATTGCCTTGGGTTGGAAGGGACCTTAAAGATCATTTGGTTCCAACCCCCTGCCACAGGCAGGGACACCTTCCACTAGATCAGGTTGCTCAAAGCCCTGTCCAGCCTGGCCTTGAGCACTGCCAGGGATGGAGAATCCACAACTTCTCTGAGCAACCTGTGCCAGTGCCTCACCACCCTCATGGTGAAGAATTTCTTCCTAATACACAATCTCAATCTCTCCTCTTTCAGTTTAAAGCCATTCCCCCTTGTCCTGTCCCTACATGCCCTGATAAAAAGTCCCTCTCCATCTTTCTTGTATGCCCCCTTTAGGTACTAGAAGACTGCTGTATGGTTTCCCTGAAGCCTTCTCTTCTCCAGGCAGAACAAGCCCAGCTTTCTCAGACTGCCTTCATAGGAGAGCTTGTGGCCCTCCTCGGGACTTGTGGAGTCCTCTGGACCATTCAAAAATGGCCTAGAGGAAAAGAGACATTATAAATCTGACAAGACCATTTCTATGCAGCAATACAGAAAAAAATAAGATGTGCTAATGTATTTGTATGTGTCATCTTAAGAATATTGAGGGGAAAAGTATCATTTAAGTGCTGTGATCAGCAGCTCCTGCTCCCTGCCCTACCTTTGACTTGCTGTTTGCGGAGAAGAGGCAGGTCAGAGTGGGGTAACAACTGATTAAGAGCAGTACGATTTTTAAGCAGTGATCTCAAAGATGAAAGAAAAGAGGCATAGGCAAAGAGAAAGGACATGAGGAGAACACTGGCCTGGTAGCTGTTCCTTGTTCTGTCAAAATACAAGAAAATTCCCTTTTCTTTCTCAGTTTCTAAACAATTCCTAATGGAAAGGAGAAATTGAGTAAAAAGTTTGAACGAGAAGAACTGGAAATCAGGATCAAGCATGACAGAATGGAAAATGTTAGTGGACCTGAGGAGGAAAGAGAGAGGAATTTAGTAGGTAACAATGTATCTTATGTGAAGGATGCTGATAAAAAAGAAAAGTAGTTCAAGATATAAATGTAAGTTTAGACAGGCAAAAGCTAGTAGAAGAGGGGATATTCATGTGTGTACACAGTGAGAAAGCAAGATAAATGCTACCTTGTGAGTAAGTAGGATAATCAAATGAAAACCATGAATAAACAGTGGCAAACAGAGATGTCAGGAATCCAAGTACAAAGTCTTCCAAGAGAAAGCGAAAATGCCAACAAAAAAAGACATAAAAGAGAGAAAAAACAGAGGGAGGTGGGGGCTGAAGTTCTCCAGAGGGAGAGAGAGCTGGCAGTGAGTGAGCTGCCTTGAACAGGAGTACTTGAGGGGACAGAAAGTGAGAAATACAGCACAGAAAAGGAGCTGATGGGAAGAGAACAGAAAAGAAAACCTGAAGGACAAAGCTAAAAAAGAAGGGTAGAAAAACAATGCAAGAAGTGGATAGCACCAACAGCATGGGACTAGCATCCTTTAGGGTGGATTCCTGTGGGGAACAAAGGTGGGAAAAAACTCATGGACACAGACTGGAGCAACAGAAGAGACTAAGAAAAAAAAGCAGGTGTGAGACCAGTGCAGGACCGAAAAGTGGATGACCATGGAGATCTCTCCATCCAGGGTAAGGCTAAGGCTGAGCTGCACTGTGAGTAAAGGTACTTCCTGCCCCATTAGGGCTTTAAGTGCAGGTGGAAACCACCTGCTGCACTACCATGGAACTGACACGGTGCCACTGCAGCAGCAGCAGTCCCAGCAGGAAGACACCTTGGCAGGAGTGAGAAGCAAGCACAGGGAATAATCCAACAAACAAAGCGATGCAACACAGGCAATATGGCAAGGGTCTGGCTCACAGCTGGGGATCAATAAAAGAAGGGCAAGCGCAGCATCCAGAAAGCACATAACCGAGGAGAAGATGTACATCGCATATGATGCCAATTGATCTCACTAATTCTGTCTTCAGACTAAAAAAAGCCAAATTTATTTCAGGTGATCTTTTAAAACGACTGCTCTTGCATCGTTTTGGATGGAAAAAGTACAAAAGTGACAGGAGTCACAGGCAGAAAAGGGAACAAACCAGCCCAGCTCCAGTGGCCACCGTAACCCAAAACAAACAGCACGAATAGCTGCCTCCTAACTCTTACGCAACCGGCACTAGCAAAGATGACCAGAAAAGTGCAGAGAAGGCTCCCGACTGCACCAAACCCCGCCGCGCTGAGCCTGGCCACCCTAAAGCCAGCGTGAAGCTCCATGGAGGCTCGCAGTTTATGTAACGCTAACCAGGCAGTCTCCTGGGGGGATGTCTGCGGTGGAAAGCACCGCTCCCTCAGCTGCCACCTCAGCACCCCACAGCTCGGGAAGGACGCTGCTGGTTTCTTTCCTTCAGCGCCAACCAACCTCCTTATTTCCTAAAGAAAAACATAGTAAATCAAGCCCCACATCCAAGCATATGACGGAGCATTTCACGGGCTGCCGGCACAAAGCGGGAAGACAAACGCGCATCCCCCCGCCCCTCTCCGCGGCTCCCGGCTCACCTTGAACGACATCCTGCGCATCGCATCTCAGCGCTCCGCCTCCGCGGCCCGGGGCTGCGCGGGGCCGGGGCGGCGGGCGGGGCCAGCGCCTCCCTCCCGCATCACTTTATGCCTATGGGTTTCTGGTTGGGTTTCCTCTTTAAAGGTTTTCTTTGGGAGTGTGGGATTATGTAATTATTATTTGTATTACTATTATTATTCTGGTACTGTTATTGTATTATTATTCTATGATTATTGACGTTATTATTATTGTTATTGCTATTATTGTTATTATTATTATTATTATCATCACCACTCTCCTGTATCCCTGTTCCAGCAGCAGCATCCCACAGCAAACAGTAGGGCCCCACAGTGGGAGCACACACTGCTCAGCCGCTTCTGGTTCAGACCTATAGGTCAGGCACCCATCACTCAGAAATAGCACTAAAATGGTCCAAACCCAGGCACCCCCAGCCTGAGTCTCATCACTGACTTAATGTCAGCTCCATGACACCTCTTTGGTATTTCACAGCCTTTTCCCTTCATATCTAGGAAAAACCTGTTAAAAGGGATCGCTGTGAGTATACCCAACTGCACAAACACACAAGGAGGAGAGTTCTTTCACGTTGCGTGTTATGTTCGTGACACTACCTCCCATGGGCCATGTGCTCTCATGAGGAAGACAGTAAGTTCTTAAGGGCTTAATTTTAAGCCTTCAGAAATGAACAGCCATACAGCCAATGCATGTCCTGTTCTGCCTGGCTGCTGCAGATTTCATTCAAACTCTGCGTGATATAAAGTAGGCAAAACGGGGCATGCCCTGGTGGGAGATTCCTGAATTTCTTTGCTATTGTTGGTTTTAACTGAGCCCTTAGGGATTTTCCTCTTTTGATGTGCACACATAAATGCCACTGACGAGAAAATTATGTATGTGCATTGAGAGAATATACTCGCACTGAGATCCAATTAGTTTATTTCACTAATCTGCAAGTGGAGGATTTTCTGCAGATTTTTTCCCTGAGGCAATATTCATCTGTGCATACAGTAAAGCAAACTGCAGGCAAGCAGATGAGAGCTACTAATAGCAGAAGCTCATCTCAGGATGTATGGCCTGGTGTGAACCTCGCCTTAATTACTAAGATCATACAAACATGGGTGATCATTCTGATTTTGTCTTAAAACTACTGAATAAACTCAGTAGATATTGCATTGTTTAGAGTCATCTTTGCTCTGATCCGGTCACACAGTGGTGCTTGCCTGCTGATAGAGGAAAGTATTACTAAGCAGTACACACTCCCTGCCTCACCCCTGGAAAATCCCTGTATTTATTCAATCTGTTGTGAACAGCATGCCAAGCTTTTCACATTCATCACTCAGAATGTAAAATTTTCTGACAAAGAAAAGTAACGAATTCTCTGGATGAACAACAAAAATCAGACTAGGGCAGTACAGGGGGGGTTTGGTTTGTATTGATTTTAAATATCAAGAAATAAATTTTGAAATGCCTTTCTTAATTTGCCCACAAACTCCGAAACTGCACCTATTTCCAATTGTACATGGTCTGCTGTGATTTTGCTGTTTTCATATCCCCCTGCACCTTGACAGAAAGGCCAGGTTGGACAGAGCCTTGAGCAACATGGTATAGTGTGAGGCGTCCCTGCCCATGGCAGGGGGGTTGGAACTAGATGATCTTAAGGTTCTTTCCAACCTTAACTGTTCTATGATTCAATGAATAAACAAATACATATGTAAGGTATGTTCCTTTTTGGTGACCCTTTGAAGGTTTATCCCAGAAAGCATATAGAAACTACCTTTTCTGGTGTATAACTCTGTCTATTGTTACACTCAAAATCTTGATATGGGCAAAGGGGAAACACATCTCATATATATAAAAATCCAAGAATTTATAATTAGTATAACTGAATCTTAGCAGTAATCCAAGAATCACTACTAAAGCACATATAATTATTGCAGAAAAAGAAAAAAATAAGGCTATGCAGAAAACCAGTCAACATTAATAACAGTACAGCTAAAACTGCCCCATCATGTTAGCGGCATAAAGCCATGGTGATACTGCACAAAGGAAGACAAAAGTAAAACCAGTTACCTGTAGACACTTGGTCACTTAGAAAAACTGGTGTTATGGCTAAACCATGTAAAACAAAGTTGAGGGGAGGTCAAGAAAGGTTTAAAGAGAGCAAGCTTGACAAGCCTCAGTCCTGACAAGCCTTGCAAACTCAGCGCAGTGGCAATACTGCATTTTAGGGCTATGTGGTCACGCTACCCACATCTCCCCTATTCCTGATTCTTGGCAGGATATTTAAGATTGCAAGATGTTTGAACTGGTTGGGATTTGCTACCTCTTTGGCAGAATTCATCTGCAGGGCAGCAGGCTGCATTCCTATCGCCTAATATTTCATCACAGTGATAATTTCAAATGTCCTGAGTCACATTGTTTTGCACAAATCTGAAGGCTACCTAAAATGAATTGCTGGAACAAAGGAAACCACTGCCTTTAAAAGCCACAGACAAAAGTCTTTAAGTTACAGACAAACCTCCCCTAAGCCAGAACAGCTCAGGCATAGCTATACATGGAGAATTAAAAGAAGTGGCACAAATTTTGGGTTATCCAAAACATTCATTTGGAGATGCCCCATCCCTGGCAGTGTTCAAGGCTTTGAGCAACCTGGTCTAGTGAAAAGTGTCCCTGCCTATGGCAGGGGGTTGGAAATAGATGATCTTTAAAGTCCCTTCCAACCAAAACCATTCTGTGATTCTATGATCTCAATCCAAATATCTACAAGTACTTATGCAAATACTACATTCATTTCTACTTGCTTTTAAAAATAGCAATGGACAAGCAGATACACATTTAAAAATGTCAGCACTTTCTAGAGGTAATATTAGAAGCAAATGCATCAACACTATGGACATACAGCCATTCTCTTGCCTTGTAACTCAAAATGCAGACACACAAGACAAAGTCCTCTTTTGAAAGCATCAGCCTAAGGTTTTTGCACATTGTTTTTTGTCAGCAAGATTCAATATAGTTGTAAGCACATAGTAGTAAGAGAGCAACTCTAAAACTTCTCTTTCCTTGATTGTTGGGTCTTCTAGTTCCTGCCATGAGCAGGGACCCTTTCCACTACACCAGGTTGCACAAAGCCCCATTCAGCTTGGCCTTGAACGCTGCCAGGGATGGGGCAGCCACAACCTCTCTGAGCAACCTGTGCCGGTGCCTCACCACCCTCATGGTGAAGAATTTATAGCTAATATCTAATCTAAATCTACTCTCTTGCAGTTTAAAGGCATATGTTCAGACTCTGTTGAGTGCCTGTGCAGAGAAAGATGCTCTAAATAGTGGATGAAATGAATGGTCAGTCTGTCTTTCCCAGAGTTACAGCAAGTCAGTATATCTTCAATCAGTTTACCTTTATGCATTCATTTCTTTATGAAAGAAGCAGAGCAGTCATTTAAGATATGCCTGATTTTAAATTATGAAAACAATAGGAAGTCTGTAGCAAGTACTCTTCCAGTTGATGCTGAAATAGTGGGATCTTTCCAGCATATTATTAGTCTTCTAAAATATAGTCTATCTTTTGCATTACCTGCAGTTGCGAGATTTACTAGACTGAGAAGTCTTGAAGTTTGCATAATCATTGTTCTGGTGAGATTTGTGAAACACTAGAATTTTAAAACAATGTAACTAAAGCTTAGCTTCTTATATCATAAGATCATAATTAATCTATTCCTCTCATTCCCCCCCCCAAAAGATATAAATCATAAATATCCTGCAAAGAAATTCTTATGATTATGCACTGTTAATTTAATTTTTTCTTGCTCAAGTAAATGCATTTAAATCATCAGCCTTAACTTTGATAAAGCATCCTATAAAACATTTGCATTAACCTTTCCCTTGCTAAACTGTAACATAACCATATGGGCTGTTTCTTCCTTCTATTATATTTTTAAAAATACAGGCCTATTTTACTGAAACAAGTGTATAAAGAGTGTACTTTGAGCTACTCTTTATTTTGGAAGATGCTCTTAGAAATGAATAGTGATAATAAGAGGAATAGCAAAAATTAGTTTAGAAACAAATCCTATGAACTTCTGAGGAAGACTGAACGAAATATTTACGTATCCCATAAACCTTTTAAAAATAGAATGGAGAATATACAAAACTGGACCTGAAAAAGAAAAAGTTTATTTAATAGTAGGAAGAGTTTACCCAACATGATCCTAACTGTATGCATTCATTCTTCTAGGGAGCTGGTACCTTGAATCTTTCTTTTCACTCTATGGTTCTCATGCTGAGGCCTCCTCTGATACCAAATTTCGTATCAAATGTGGTGGTATAAGACAGCGTAAGGTACCTAACTGTTAGTGACCATGTCAGATTTATTAACTTCCTTCAAACTGATGCATGGGCTTGTGACCTGTGAATCAGAGAGAAATTAACATTGCACTGCAATCAGTAGTGCAGAATAATCCCTCAAATCATTATAGAATCAGAGAATCATAGAATAGTTAGGGTTGGAAAGGACCTCAAGATCATCTAGTTCGAACCCCCCTGCCATGGGCAGGGACACCTCACACTAAACCATCCCACACAAGGCTTCATCCAACCTGGCCTTGAATACTGCCAGGGATGGAGCACTCACAACCTCCCTGGGCAACCGATTCCAGTGCCTCACCACCCTAGCAAGAAAGAATTTCCTCCTTATATCCAATTTAAACTTCCCCTGTTTATTATGTGTGTCAATGAATTTGCTTTTTTAGTTCCTCTTTTCCATTTTCCCCAGAAAATTAATTCTTTTAGCCGCAGAGAATGATAAGTCAAGAAAATCAATGAAAGGACTACAACCACCATCTAAGACCAATTTCCAGTCCAGTATAAGCCCCAGCATGCCATTGTCACTATAGTCCAAATACCTTTCAGCCTTCAAAACCTGAACTTAAACATCTCTGTGTCAGTATCTGTACATCATGCTTTAAAATTTGTTATCCTTCTCCTCCCAGTCTTGGAATTTTGGTCTCCTGAAGTTTTATTGCTCTAAGACAGCATGTACAGATTGTAACTGTATATTTTCTTCATCTCTCATTTCCTTTCCCTGCTTATCCTCTGTATTATGTTGATTTTATGACTCAGTCTGAAGTTAATTGTTTATCTATTTTCCATCTGCTCAGCCAGAGAGAAGCTGGTGAGCCTGCCTTCTGGTACTTTGGGTTTGCAGGCTTTCTAATTCCACTTAACTCCTGGCTGATACTGGTGCAGATAATGAAAATGACCATCTGAGTCCATGAAGAATCTGAACTTGACAGGCAGTGAAGTTCTTGAAATATAAAGTCATATTCAAACAAAATCATATTGTGTCCATTTTTTTCCTTGGCATTGCTTATATATTATTGTATATAATTCTACTGTAGGAGGTGATGTGGGTCTGAGAACATACATACCATAGGAGTGTGAGAACAATGCGTGATGTATCCCATATGCCACCATGGGTAGGAAAACCAACAGATGATCCAGAGTTTGCTGTTTTTTCCCCACAGAATATAATTGATTCCTATTCTTGGAAGTAGAAGATTTGCATATGTTCATTAACAAAGACAGAAAAAAAAACCCAGTATAAGAAATCGGGCCAAATTTTAGCTATTTTTTAAGCCTAAGTAAACAGATTTGTTGAAGGGCAACAAAGCTGCACAAGACTGCTCTGTGTTAAGCACAGAAGCATAAGGTTCTTGATGTCGCATTCACATGAGACATTCTGATCGGCAGAACTGCATGGGTGATTTCTTCTCTGTCCCAAAAGCCTTGTCCAAGGAAAACAGAAGCCATTGCAGAGCATAACTTTCAAGGTCCAGATGGCTCCCTAGGAACTTACCCTGCTTATTAAAACTGATCTGGGAGACTGACTTCATCCTCACTTGAGTCGAGGTCCTCAAAGGAAGGGACTTTGGACCTTCGGCTGAGGGTAAGGGTGACAGGGCATAAGCAGGTTCGATAGGTGTCATCTCTACACATGTGAGACAGAGACTACTTACTTTGCCAGGTGCAAAATTTGAGTTACTGGATACAGCTCAGTCTGTTCAGGTTCTCTGTCTTATGCCCTGCTGGCAGGAAATCAGTCCCCTAATTGAAAAGAAAGAATGTGGCTAAAGAACAGAGGGATATGACTGTATGATAAAATACCCAAATGACAAAATAATATTACAGCAGAGCTAAAAAGCTAGCACTATCACATCTCCTAATGAAGTGCCTGATAATTAACATGGCTAAAACTAACTGTTATTAAAAAATAAAACAACCCTTCCCTCCCCCCAACATTTATGAGTTGTAACTCTTATAATTATAAATACCACTTCCATAGAGAATTGTGATAGTGTGTTATATCTGTGTTGTGGAAACCTATAATTATACTTTAAAAGAAACCATAGCAAAGGTATTCTGCATTGAATTTTCTGCATGTTCACAAGGGATTTGTTCTAAATTTACTATCTTTTCCAAGTTCCAAAACTAAAAATAAGTAAATCTTAATCTTCTTGAACTTAGTATGTTTGAATTCTTAGTTACATTTGCCACCTGATCCTCAGCTGGAGTAAGCTGATTTAACACCGGAGTCTCCTCAATTTATACTGCTGAAGGTCTTGCTCCTTAGCACATTTAAACATAAGGTTCTATTTAAAACTTATGAACTTGATGAGACGATGGGCATGCTAGAGCTGATGTTGAAGTAAACCTGAGGTGGTTTCTAAATGTGTGACAGTAACATTACCTAAAAATACAAAGCCTTTGCTGGACACAGATACCAGAAATTGATGTTTGACTGACAAGTCATCAGGACTGACCAAAGGCAGCACATGCTTCTTCACAAAGAATCAGCCATTATATGACCAAGACTTGTTTTCTTCTTTTTGAACTTTAAATCCATGAGCAACTCCATAAAAAAGTACAGAAAGCCAAGAACAATCAGAAAAACCATTAAGACACAAAAATATAAGGTGGACGGATTTTAATATTGCCCATTAGGAAGTTTCTTTGAGTAGTCAACATACTGGAGAATCAAAGAATCATGGAATCATTTAGATTTAAAAAAACCTTTAAGGTCATCAACTGTAAACCAAATACTGCCAACTCCACTACTAAAGCACATCCCTAACATCTCAAAATGCTGATCCATGTCTGCCAATGATTTACTAAAGGGACAAAGTAGCATCTGTCATTTATCCACTAACTTGTCCGGGACTGATAGCACATAGACAGCAGCTGATGGCCCAGAAACAAGAATGACTAGGATGCCTCAGGCTTCAATGTGCCCCAAACTTTACACAAAGCCTAAAAAAGGTTTTCACTGGGAAAGTAATCTGTTGGTGCCCATGGCAGTGTCACCCGGGGGCCCTGGGAGGCTTGACACCTGAATTTCTACTAGCCGGGGATGACTGCGCTGCCAAGTGTAATTTGCTTAGGGAGTCTTAAGGTAGCTACACCTTTAGCTGCATTCCCCAGTGTGCTCCTCTTGACTTATTCATTGGAACTGAATGGCAAAGAAGTTGTCTCACTTCCAGCATTGCCCTAGCCCCTAGGATACTCACTGGATAGACATACAAGGATCAAGACTGGAAGGAACTGGCATGACCTCTACACACTGGCTACTGATGGGGACTCATGTTTTTGCCTTGAAATGGCAATTTGCCTTCTCCTGAAAATGTAAAACACCAAACATTCACATTCCCTCCTCTTTTTGGCTTAGTACTTCTTTGCAGCAAGGGGGTCTGAAGTACCAAAGCAGACATTTTTAAGGTTTTTTTTCGCAATCCTATCAAGTCGGGGGCACTCACAAGTAAGATGTTTGTACCTAGAACATTTCAAGAGAGACCAAAAGGCACAAAAAAATGGCACTTAACCTGTCATGGACTTGGAAAAGGCTCTATTATAGTTTGTTACTACTTGTGCAAGCATTCTTGACTTGAAATTTTAAATCCATTGTTAAATGAACGTCTTTTAAAATGGAAAGCACAAACACAAAAAATGATCTGTAATCACAGCAGTGTAAATGCCTACTAATGCAACGTGATCAGTTTACATCAAAATAATACAGATTCAGAAACATTTTCAATTGCCTACATTTATTCATAAATTGCTTGGCATCCATCAAATAACGTCTACTCCTTGCAGACAGGAAAAGGCAAGGAAAGCACACCTTATGAAGGCTGAAGGAAAAATGAGAGGATTTGCTGGGAGGACAAAAGAGCAGGTATCTGGAGGAGAGTGTTTTCCACAGAGAGCCACTGTCTTAAAAATGCTGATTGCTGAGAGCTGCCAGCTAGTAAAATCTTATCTGTGTTTCAGGAACCTGCAATTACAACAAAAGATGACATGAAGGGAAGATGAAGTATCATTCCATGAATTATTGATACTGACCTTTTTACAGGATGAAGTTCTACATTAGACAGGGTGGGCAAAGGCTCAATGAAGTCATAAGTGCTTTGCTGTGTGTTCTACTGGGTTTGGATTCGGCTTAAAATAGATTAAAAACCAAAGAGATAAGGAGTTTAGAAACGTGGAGAGTTGCATTCAAGAAAAAAAATCCCACTCCTTCATTCTTCTCACTCTACTCTTCCTTCCTGTGGTCCTAAAACCCTGCAGAAGCCAAGCTAGACTCATCCTTGTGTGGTCACACCACAGCCTGCACAGTGCTGTCAGACTGGGATAGCAGTGAAAACATTCAGTTTTACATCTGCTAGTGACAGGCCATGCTGTTGTTATCATCCCCATGTACACATCTGCTCCTGTCTGTTTCCTCATATACATAATTCACTCTGGCTTTATGTAGCTCCAGGGCCCCTAAATAAAATTCTTGGTTACTTAGATTTTTGATGCGAATCAAGTTGCTGAGTACCTGTGTTGGGAATGCCGCTATAAACATTTTGTCCAACAGCTTTGAGTGAAAGGCAAAAGTTGTCATAATCATTTTCCCTAAAATCTGCCCACATCTTCAGGTATATCTAGGGTTTTTTCAACCAAATCTCAAAGGTGGCATTTTAGTCTCCATTTCTAGAAAACACACGGAACAAAAAAAAGCTTGTTTTGGCATAAATGTTTAAGAAAAGGACAAAAAAAAATCACATAGGAGGTCAACAAAATCTTTTTCAATCTAGATACACATTAAGCAAAATGTACATAATTTCATGAGGGAGAGAACAGGAAGATTTCTTCCTCTGTTTTTCTATCTGATGGGCTGATTTTCTGAATGTGTTTTAAGTTTTTAACTTTTAGGAAACCAGATCCAAGAACATGTCATTATTTTACTAAAGTCTTAGGTTCTTGCTCACATAAGCTGTGTTTTCTCATGTGATACTTCCCAATAAATTCACTGACAGTCCCTGTTTGAGAAAGGACATCTCTTGTGAGCACGGGCTGCCTTGTGTGCTGTGCAACCTACCGAACAGCTCTCTTCTCTCTATAGTGAGATTGCAAAGGATCTCATGAAGCTGGATTCCTTACTTGAACTACCTTCAGAACTACTCCAGGAAAAATTTGTCAGGCATTACTCCATACAAGCAGGGTCAAAGAAACTTTGGAGCAGATTCCAGCAGACACAGGATCTCAAGCTCTTAGTTTACTGAGCCTTACCTTCTATACGTTCATAACATATTCTGTGAATTTTGTTGGGTTTTTTTAAAAAAAGCTTCATCAGATGTATTTGGATCACCTGGTTTATATTCTGCTTATCCTTATTCGGTGTTGGGACCAGTCTTGTTTAACATCTTCGTCGCTGACATGGACAGTGGGATTGAGTGCGCCCTCAGCAAGTTTGCCGATGACACCAAGCTGTGTGGTCCGGTTGATATGCTGGAGGGAAGGGATGCCATCCAGAGGGACCTTGACACACTTGTGAGGTGGGCTGATGCCAACCTTATGAAGTTCAACCATGACAAGTGCAAGGTCCTACACCTGGGTCGGAGCAATCCCAGGCACAGCTACAGACTGGGCAAAGAAGAGATTCAGAGCGGCCCTGCAGAGAAGGACTTGGGGGTGCTGGTCAGTGAGAAAATGAACATGAGCCGGCTTCAGTGTGCGCTCGCAGCCCAGAAAGCCAACCGTATCCTGGGCTGCATCGAAAGGAGCGTGACCAGTAGGTCGAAGGAGGTGATCCTGCCCCTCTACTCTGCTCTTGTGAGACCTCACCTGGAGTATTGTGTGCAGTTCTGGTGTCCTCAACATAAAAAGGACATGGAACTGTTGGAACAAGTCCAGAGGAGGGCCACGAGGATGATCAGGGGACTGGAGCACCTCCCGTATGAAGACAGGCTGAGGAAGTTGGCGCTGTTCAGCCTGGAGAAGAGAAGGCTGCGTGGGGACCTCATAGCAGCCTTCCAGTACCTGAAGGGGGCCTATAGGGATGCTGGGGAGGGACTCTTCATCAGGGACTGTAGTGACAGGACAAGGGGTAACGGGTTAAAACTTAAACAGGGGAAGTTTAGATTGGATATAAGGAGGAAATTCTTTCCTGTTAGGGTGGTGAGGCACTGGAATCGGTTGCCCAGGGAGGTTGTGAGTGCTCCATCCCTGGCAGTGTTCAAGGCCAGGTTAGATGAAGCCTTGTGTGGGATGGTTTAGTGTGAGGTGTCCCTGCCCATGGCAGGGGGGTTGGAACTAGATGATCTTGAGGTCCTTTCCAACCCTAACTATTCTATGATTCTATGATTATTCTAGGTTTATGCTTCTCAGAAAACCCTTCTTATTGTGGAAACCAGGGAGAGAGGTGCAGAAGAGTTCAAGTCTCAAAACATTATAGTGCTGTTTACAATCCCCACACATGCAGAGGCAGGGCTCTGTGCAAGAAGTGTGTCCCAACACACTAAAGGCTATTTCTTTTGCATTTGAAGTATTCATAACAAAAGATGCCTTGTCATTAAAATCAACAATGAGTCGAGTTTGTAGGCATGAACAGGATAACTGGAATAAATTAATTTCCCCAAACGCTGTGCAAGACAGTAAGTTTCTTGCTGAAGATGAGAAAATCTTTAATGGCTTGTCGGAAATAAACAGGAGCAGGGGGAGGTTGCTGACTGAATGTCCACCTTGGAGATAATCTGATTACTCTTAAATTATTGTACTCTTAATATTGTACTTTATAATGGACTTCCCTTAAAGTACCCAAGCAGTTCTTTTCTACCAGGAACATGCTTTGCTCAGCTTTTATTCAGTTTGATTTAATTCCTCTAACAAAAAAGAGGACAAAGAAATCATTCCCTGATGCTTTGATTCTATGATTTTACACTCAGCAAGCGAACCGATGGCAGGCCTTTGTAAGAGCTTGCTTGCTCTGGACTTAAAAGCTACTTACATCAGGCACTTTGAGATCTCCATTTGTAAAAAATATATACTCCAGGATATATTTATGATTTTCAAGCAAGAGGTTGAAAAGACCAGTGAATACCCTGATAGCATGGCATTTTGTTTGATGGAACTTCTGGAGATGGCGTTGTTTCTTTGTATTCAGACTTCTCATAGTTAAATGAAGTACAAAGTATTGCAGGAAGCACTATGATGGACACGGGCAGTAAGATGATTTATTTTCCACAATATCGCAATTGCAAAAGGAGAATATTTTTCAGTTGCTCTAGAAATTGAACGCACTTACGGTCAGAAAAGCCAAATCTGATACATTTGAATTGGCAGCATGCTACATTTATGAAAGCCAAGTATGGAGGACACAAAAATTGTCTCCCACAGATATGTCTCTGTGGTGTGCTAAAGCCACAGGTGGCACAAAACCAAGGGTGGTGATATATTCTTGCAGCCAAAAATCAATAGTTTGCGGCTGGTGCTTCCTGAAACAGTGCACCAGGGATCTCCCTCGCTAGTGCTGTGTGCCAGGTAGCAAAGCCCTCATAAAGTTACGAAATACTTTGCTACTCACATGAATCACTATTAAAATATTATAGGTATCTAACCATAACTATGTGCCTGAATCCTGCAAATCGTATTGAGAGAACCGAACACCTGATGTGCGAGCATGTGGTGGGCTGGAATTGAGAATGGGTATGAAACTTTGGAGAGCAATGCCATTAAGCAGTGCAACTCCTGATAAGGATGACATGGTTCTTAGGCTTCCTTCTACCTCCCCAAAGTTCCCCCCCCCAGCTTCTGTGTTACTCAAAGCCTATGCCAAATACCTTCACAAAGACAGGAGGTTCATTGTCTGCCCTGTGCGAGCAGGAACACCCATTTCACAAGGAGCTGAGGGCAGTGGCTGAGCATTGCAGCGGGGTGGCTTGGACTGCGCAGTTTCCAGCAGCCTCAGAGCGTGGAACAAGGTAAGAGGAGCTGCGATTCCTGCAGCACAGCTACGCAGGGTGCCTTTTCAAGGACTTGCTGGTAGAAGCAGGGTGTATGTACCTTGCGTAGAGATATCCCCGCATGAGGAGAAATCTGGGAAACCTTAACTTCGCTGCTCGTATGTGACATGACAGGCTTACGACGGTTGGATGCTCTTAGGTTTCTTCACGGTCTGCCACCAGTATGAACTCGCACACTTACCGAGGAAGGGGAAGATCAGAGAGCTCCTGCTAAGCCGTGCAGTGACCGGGGAGGGGTGTTACGTCTAGCCATGCCCGGGGATCTGGGAGTCAGGGCACATCCCTGGGGCAACACCACCGGCCAGGAGACCCTTCCTTTCTCTTGCTTTCCCCTACTCCCCGGGGGAGCGGCGCAGGGGCTGCCTCTCGCTCCGCCCCATCCCGCTCCCCGCAGTCGGGCAGCAGGCGGGGAGGCGCTGGCAGAGCAGGGGCAGCCCCTGCCTCCTCCTGCCGCCTCCCGGCCCGGCCCGGCCCGCCCGCCCACCGCCGCTGTCGGGCCGCCCCGGGGCGGTGGGGCAGCGCCCGGCGCAGGATGGCCGCGCCGCCGGGCTCCCCGCTTCTCTGGGCGCTGCTCCCGCAGCTCCTCGCCCTCTGCCCCGCGCAGCCGGAGCCCCCCGGCTCCCGCGGGACGGGACGCAGCCTCCACCCGCCGTACTTCAACCTGGCCGCCGCAGCCAGCATCTGGGCGACGGCCACCTGCGGGGAGGCGGCGGGCGGCGGCCGCTCGGAGCTGTACTGCAAGCTGGTGGGGGGGCCGGCCGCCGCCCCCCTCGGGCAGGCCATCCAGGTAACAGGGCGGGATGGACAGCGCTCGGGGCGCCGGGACACCCGTTCCCTCGCACCCGGCTCCCCGTCCCGGCGCAGGTTGTATGTGTGTGTGTCCGGGTGTATGTCCACTTCTGGGGGTCCTCCAGGGGTGCTGGTGTTACCGTGGGGTGCGTGGTCTCGTTTTCTCGTAAGGGAGAGGAAGGGGGGCATGGGCCAGCGGGATCCCGCGCAGGGGAGCCCCGGGCAGGAATGGAGTTGAGCAGCGGCGCTTCTGCCCGCGCATCTGCCCTCAGGTGTCCCGGCACCCTCTTATGCCCCTTACATCTCCTGGCCTCCCTACTCCCCCTAACCCCTGTACGCCTGCTCCGGCTCCGCTGCTCGGGCCGCAACCTGGGCTGCGTGAGCCTCTAGTCCCGCCTGGAGGGGCTAAAGCCGAGCGGTGTTTGTGGCCCCAGCGCTTGGCCGCAGTGAGCAACGTGATGCCTCTGGGAGTAAAGTAAGGAGCCTACGGGGCTGTGGATGGGGACGTCGTGCAGCGACAGCCTCTCCCTGGAGAGCGGGCATCTTTCCGGGGAGCGGCGGGAGAAGAGCTGCAGTTTCAGCCAGGTGGCTTGGGGGTATTTCACAAGCACTGAGTGTGAGGCCCATTGCCTGTGCTTTGCACTGCTTGTGGGAGGAAGGCAGAGATTCCTTGGGAGTCTGACAGGGCATGCAAGCACACGGGGCAGCGAGGATGTCAGCGTTCTCTCATAGCATAAGACCATTCATTGCACATGCTTTGTGCCAGTCACAAGAGACAACAATAAACGGTAAAACTCCTGGCAAAGGGTTAATGGAAATACGTTTTAACTTTGGTAGAAACTTGTATGAACGTGTCTGCGAGAAGGTAAAGAAGGAGCAACAAATGCGCCAAACTCTGTGATGTTCAGTATCAGCTTGATCAGAACTTTGCTAAAGGGGGGACTTTCCTAAAGCCTCAGACCTTCCAAAATGGTTTTATTTGTATTGTTTTCGATGGGAGGAGAAGAGAGCCAGAATGAAACTGCAGACTGAAAGGGAATTCAAAAGCTTGAAGGTCCACTTTATGACTCATGGCAATACAGAAAGAATGCAAGTAAATTTTTAGCATCTTGCAAGGATTAGTCTTTTGAAGTCTTATGAAGTGTCTGTACATTTTAGTAGTGAAATAACCCCTAATATCTGCTTGAAGAAGAGGTTGCTATGGATAACAAAGTTTTTCTTCTCATTTTTTAATGGGGAGAGTTGCTCGAGAGAGGGGGAGAGGACTAAGAAGGTGCAGCATGTGTACTGCTTGTCATGTGCCAGAAGGGAGCATGGACTACTGTGCAGCCTGGCTTCGCAGCTCGTTAGCCACAGACAGCAGTGTGCTTTGCCCTGAACTCCTCTCTGCTATGCCTCCCTGCCTCACCATGGGATCTCAGTTTACTGTACATCTGTGTAGTGCCCTCAGACATAAAATGCTTGAAGTGCTTTGGAGGTGCTTACAGGCTGAGTAATGCACTGGTTTACTAATAGGAAGACTGGGTCACAGGTATTACAGGCTTAGACTAAAGTTACAAACAAAGGTTGTGATAATCAGAAAGTTGCTTGTTTCTCTGTTTCTAACACACCTCTGAAGTTTAGGCGTCCATCCCTTCATTCTGAACGCACCACCAATTTTTAGAGTTTCCTGCAACAACCATGCCACCAGCTTATTCAAGCAAGCCTAATGATCTCTCACCAACACGCTACAGACCACTACTGCAGTGAAATCTCATACTAACATGCCTTGGAATATCAGAAATCACAGTATAACAAAAATCAGCCAAAGCAAATATCAAATAAATATGTCAGGCAAGCAGAAAGAAGCCTCTTGTGTGATGCACATTGCATCAATGGTTTTTGTAGTTGTTTCCTTTATATGCTAACACTGGATATGAGGGCTTGTTATTTATAGAAAGGGGTAACAGGGATATGCTTGTATTCCTCTTGTTAAATATTTGCCTTACCGGTCCTAGGTTAGAGGGCAGTTATGGTTCATGCCTAATTCAAATTCCCAGGACTACTGATAGCTTAGCCTTGGCACAAGGAAGCATGTTGTGCCTCTTACAGCATTTGTGAAAGCATGGATACAGCAGCGTCTCTTTCCAGTTTTAACAAAGCCCCATTGAGATACATAACATGGATACTCCTGTGGTTTACCAATAGTTGTTGTGGTTCAAGAATGGTTGGAAAGGCTTTTGAAAGGTCAGGGAAATCCAGCTACAGAATATATAACAGCACAATGTAGGTATTCTCAAGCTACACCACCTCACAAGTCCAAAGACACTGTAGATAAAGAGAATCTCTTCTTTCGTGGGAAATGGGAGAGAAGTGCATTAAGCATGGAAGCTGAGCTTACACAGAAGGATTTCAAATCAGCACAAGTATTCGCATGTTGCTTCTTATGAGCCTGAGGGAAGGTCAGACACATGAAGTGATAGGTGTGATAGCCACTGTGTCAGGCCAGTTCAAGTTAAAGCAATGCCGTAAACCCGGGTCACTCATTTCTGAGGTCTCTACAAGGCTGGACTGTGGCTGTTGCTCTATGAATAAGGAAACCGGAAAGAAGGCATTGAAGGGAGATCCTCATTCTGATAAAGGGAGCAGACAGTCCTGTTGCCAGTGCTATCCCAAACATTGAAAATAAAGCAAAGACAGGAAGAGAGGCCCCAGCTTTATTTCCACTGTTCTGCCCTTGGCTTGTCTCATCTAGCTTGTCATTTGGTGATGTATCTTTTCATGAAGCCCATAGTACTCAGCAAATCCAAAAAGAAAGCTTAGAGGTCATATAAAGCTCTTCTGCAAGGTGACCAATGGGGTGGACAGTGCCTTCATGGGCAGCTCAACCTGTGAGGCTCTTGAGGCAGTGCTGGACATATGATGTGGGAAGCAGTGTGTTTCCCTAGTTTAGCACATTGGCAGGTGGGACAATAACTTAATAAGAACAGTGTTGAGTGACGAGATGCATGGCACTGTAGAATATTTCAGCAGCAGATAGATAAATGGCATGCCTGGCTTTGTCTGCCAACCTGTGTGCAGCGGTGTCCGGGTGTGAATTAAAGTTTAACTGCATTCCTGTCCTGCCCTGCCAGTGGGCACAGAACTGCTAGGTATTAAATAGTGAACAAATCCTTCATTGTTGTCATATTCTATAACATACAGGCGAGATATTTTCATCCCTGGATGTCTCTGGGCTACACCGGCATATTTGAGCAAACTCCTTCATGCAGTTCCAGTTTTCTCCTTCACTCAGGAGAACCAGGGGAAAGGAGGGTAACAAGGTCACCGGCAAATGCACACCTGCCTTCTGATGAACTGCAGCCAAAATCAAACACAATCTAGAGGCCCAGTCTCCTGGAATGGAGACGTGTCCTGTAGCAGACGCGCTGAGCGTGGTGTGCCTGAGATACTGCCAGTGGGAAGCAGGGAAGGCTGCTCTGTCCAATAATTTCTTTTCTTTCATTTTTCGTTTTGCTGCCTTGTTGGCACCATTGCTGGAATGTACTTTAAATAACTGAAACTCCAGCTGTTGCAATGGAATTCTTTGAATTACATGCCCCAAAAGAAAAAGATGGTATCTTGAGTTCAGATCAAGTGCTCTGGTGTGCTGAAATCACATAGGTGCATGTCAATGTAACCCTTGTATTTAATACTCACCATTGTTTGCTACTCACTTAGCCTTTCTCTGAGGCTGCTTCCAGATTACAGCTGAAACTGCTGTAGCAGCAACTGTTTCCTATGTATTTCCATCCTGATCATTGTGGACGTGAATGTAAATCTAAAGACCATGTTTCGTGCACATTATAAAGCTATCTGGGGAAGCCTGAACTGTTGTAACATATTATATGTCAGAACTCCAAGTACACATTTGTCAGGAAAGATGCTTTGATGTGGTGGCAACTGCAGTTACTGGTGCACAGATTGATTTCTCAGTGTATGGATTTTGCAGATAATGACATAATGTTCTTTATCGTCACTGCAAAAATTGGCAACGCTGCCTGTAGCTAGCATGGACTGATGTGGTGTCTGCTGCAGCAAACTGTATCTGAATCCAGCCGTGTCCTGGCATATTGTAGCTTGCATGAAAGTCAGCCAAACCACGTTCTCTAACAGAGATGGAGGAGAATTGCATTATAACATGACCCCAGACATAGTTAACCAACCTATGTACTTGAGCATTTAGTAAGTCTCTATACAGCTCTTTGAATTCCCAAGAGTTAACCCTCAGCCAGGTTGACGCCTGCAGTGCTGGATCAGTATAGCTAAGGGTAGCCATGTCTTCTTGGAAACATCATATTCTGTGCTTTTCAAAAGAGCAGGATGAGGATGGACCACTGCTTGATGCAGATGCTGAAATTATTACTACTGATGCAGAAATATTTGGTGAACATCTATGTTTTGTATTTGGAAGACACAAGATGGTGTATTTGTATCACATGAGAAGGATGAAGTAGTTTCCAAGCTATTAGTAGCTATGGCATATGTTAAACAAATTCTGCTAGACATCTTAAATTCACCAAGGTTGCAAGACTATACCCAGCAAGAATGTGAGAGCCCTAATGTTACTCCGCTATTACAAGTGGACGAGTATGATTACTCCAGTTGCTTTACACTGGTTAGTTTGACAGCAGTGACAAACAAAATAATGGCAGTTATATGGGATTCTGTTAATCCTTGAAATGTAGGAACACACTTCATGCCAGGCCACATGGGTTGTGGAAACAACAGAAGATTTGTCACATCTCTTTGATGAAAATATGCTTAGTTGATAAAAGGAGTGGTGCAAATGTTGCCTTATTTAAAACAGGAGTCCAGCGCAGTGTCAGCACCTCACAGGCCGAATGGATTAAGGAGCTGAGCAGCTGCAGTAATCATTAAAGGTGTACTGCCATTCAATTAAAATGCCTTTTTCTCCTATTGGGGTTCTACAAAGATCTGTGCCTGGCACATTTTAGCATTTTTATTGATTATTTCCACCCAGTAACTGGATTGAGAAGTGAATGGGACACCAGAAAGTTCCCTTAATAACTAGTCATGATGCTTCAGCACTTATGTTGGTAGACTATAAAATGCAGTTTCTTGAAGATAAAAATACTGCTTGTGGGGCAAGCCAGGATACCAGGTTAAAAGACAATTAAGTTTCCTGAGGTTTAGTGGTCATAACTGTACAGAAGAGTACAAAAAGCTTTACAGACTACCAAAGAGAGATTATCAGGGCATCTCCAGAGTACGGCTTTGTTTGTGGGCTGGAAATTGGGTGGTAACTTCTGCAAATGAAGATACAATGGGTTACTTTAAAGGGAAAATTTAAGCGAACAGTCTATAGGGTCCATTGCATTTTCCATAAGTAGGTATTGCTCAGAAGTCTCTGATTCAGAATGCGTTATAATGGCATGAAAAAAATGAAAGCAGCATTGTAAAATTGTAGCACCAAACCTATAGACAAGTAACAGAGTATTTTGGATGGTTTTATCAATACCAGCCTACATACATATGTGGATATTTCACGGTCTTTTAGGAGAATTGAAGAAAATCTGTTCGATGGTCTTAATCCAGTTTTAAGGAGCTTTGTTTCATTAATTTCCTGCAGGCACCCCTGCAGATTAAATATAGGTAATTTCACCAAAATATCAATAAATTCATTAATAAAGATTTGGTATAGTTTACTTAGAGAGAATTCCAAAATTTAAATCAGTGTGTTTCAGGGTACAAGTGTGTCATCATCAGGGGAATGGTTTATATATTGAAAATTATTCTACATAATAAGAAAACCAAAAAAGCTCAATTTTTAGTCAATGTTCTAGTTCAGAATCTCAATTAACAACAGCATGCACCTGCAGTGCATAAGTTTCCAGCTGAGACCATCTTTTTAACTTACTGTTTTACAGGGACAGTTTTGTGATTACTGCAATGCTGCTGATCCCAATAAAGCTCACCCCGTAACCAACGCAATTGATGGCACAGAGCGCTGGTGGCAAAGTCCTCCTCTTTCTATGGGCTTGAAGTACAACGAAGTCAATGTCACTTTAGATCTGGGACAGGTAAGTGCATGAGCTATTGGGTAAGGTTTGATCAAATCTTGCATTTATATGCAATTGGGAGAGATGTTTGAACTGACGATTTTAACTTCCAGCACCACGGCTTTTTTGTCTGGTTTATGTTCTGTATTTTTTTGCTTCTTTGTTAACTTTAAGAAAATGATCATATTCTGTCAGGAATTTTGATGATGTGGGATCTTGCCACTGGTATCACGCAGATTTAGTGACTGTGTGTGTTCTTCCACAGGCACTGTAACGCTTTAACCTGAGGTTACAGGAGACTGCTCAAATGATATTGGGCCTCTAGATTCCATTTCACATTCTTCCATGGGCACAGAAAGAGCTTTCGTGATCTCTTACCATACACACATTTTGAGAATAATGTTTGGAGTCTGCTTCTGCCTTAGGGGTCCTTCTGGTTTAACTATCATCCAGTAAGATCTTCCAGATACACAGAAAAATACCGATAACATGGTCTAAAAGGAAAGGGACAGCAAAACCCGTGTATCATGGATTAATAATGTGACAGTAACAT
This sequence comes from Lathamus discolor, assembly GCF_037157495.1. Taxonomy (NCBI): domain Eukaryota; kingdom Metazoa; phylum Chordata; class Aves; order Psittaciformes; family Psittacidae; genus Lathamus; species Lathamus discolor. The sequence continues at coordinate 112,101,020 of NC_088885.1, forward strand.
GAACACCGGTATTTCCTGTGCAGGCAATAGGCAAGTAGCTAACAGTAAAGCCTCTGCATCTGTATTTTAAGTCATAGGGAAAGATTCTCAGCTGTCATAATTGGGCTCTCATCCAGTGAAATTAGTTACGCTCTTCAGTTCACACCAGCTGAAAACATACAACTATAAATATATGCTGGGGACTGCAAAATACACGTGTACATATGCATGTATGTTTTAGACAGCAGTAACTGTTGACTGATTATGTAGGACAGGTTTTTTTGAATAGGCCTTCAATTGAGTTGACTGCAGGGGAAAGCATTACTAAAGAAAATGTTTCTCTGTGAGACTCAGCTGCCATTATTTTTGGCAATACAGACGCAAATTATTTTACATCTTCCATCTCATGGGATCTTAATGCTCCTGTCCCTCACATGACTAGGATGATTCTCAGTTTGAGGGTACCTTAATTCAGAGTTTTTGGATCCAGTAAAGGAGCAGTGCAGAACGACCAGACAATTTGAGATGGAGAATATCAGTAGTTAAGCTAAACTGCTGTGATTTTTGATTTTGCATTTCTATTAATTAAACTAATGACATGCCTGTTTTCTTGGTTCCTTTTCTCCACTGTACCACAAAAGAAGGGGGAGCTGTGTAGAAGTTGATGAATTTTTAGGCCACAGTGTCCACATTAGCTTAGCACACAGTTTTTGGACCTTTCTCTGAGTTCTGCTGCTTTTTTTGTTACACTGTAGAGTTGAGTAGTGTTGCATCCCCTTGTGCTTTGTGCTCTTGTGAAGTGAATTTCTCAGTCATTCTTTCCCAGGAAACGGTAGGGAAGTGTGCTTTTCAGGCTGGACATACAGAGTAGGGACACTGAATGCAGAGCAGGGTGTTATGAATAGACATGGGAAGGCAATCACCTCCCAGGAAAGCAGACCTTACTTTCTGAGCTGCTTGCATCAGTCATGGTGTCTGCAAGATGCAGGTTTAGGCTGCAGGCTGTAATTTGTCTTGTGGTGTAGTTCAGCATATTTGTGACCAACACTTGTGCATCATCATCCACATTGCTCCATCCAAAACTTCTATTCCCGCTGTGTACTTGTTAGCTACTTTGGAGAACCTGTTGACAGACACCTTATCTTTTATATGTTGAGTAAACTTCTGAAAGACCTGCTTCAGGGTCTGCACCTGGGTGCCCTCTTCTCCTGGGGCTCCTTGGAGACCGACCATGATGTGCTAGAATTCTTGTAGTTACTAAAGGATTTCTTAGCATGAGGCTGTGTGTTTCTCTTTACTCTGGTACCACTTGAAAAGGCTACTCTGACCTCCCTGACTTGGAAATGAGGGAAACCCAAGACAAAGGACAAAATTACTTCAGGTCCTGATATCATGAAGGGATCGTTTTAGTTGGTGGATGGATGAGGGTTTAGTAGGATTCCTATGTTGTTGGATTGGGTAGTTTTTTCCACTTCACAGACATTATCTCATATCTCTGTTCAGCCAGTTAAAGCTTAATCTTAGGATTTGTTTGAACTTGAGATTTACTTTTGACATTTTGCCTAGTATTTTCATAGCCCAAATTCATACAGTAGTGCACAATACTAATAATGAAGAAGAAAGTTAAGTGCTGTGGCAGAGTAAGTCTATTCAAGGGAACTGATAAGCACTGAGACCCCAATTCACTTTACCTTATTTCAGGGTCATAAAAATGAAGAGCTTAGTGTATGTTAGTCATGCAGACTTGCTCAGTAGCTGACAGAGGCAGACATTTTCAGAATGCAATTCCCCCTCAAGTGAGCTGAAATGGAGGTTTTGGCTTTTAAGGAAGAAGTGTTCTTAGAGTTAGAAGCATGCCTTGCAGAACCACAGGCTGTTATACTGAAAATATAGTAGGGACGTAGTTTTCCTCTTTGAGCAGTCATCTTGTTCTTTATTTTGACATAATGCACCATCTTTCTGCAAACAAAATATGGAATTATTTTTGCATGTGCAAAACATGACAAAAAGTAAGGTATATGAATGTGCAGGGAAACAGTGAGTTTGAAGTTGATCATCAAATATTCACAATTAGAGGAAGCAGAACTTAGTGCAGTGTCAATAGCTTTTAATTTGCTGCATTCCTGCCATTACATCTTCAAGACGAAGAGCAGAGTCCCAGTAGAGCCTTTGCCATGGTCTGATGACAATATTTAATTGAATAGCTGCACTATGATGGAAGTTTGAGTGCTCACTACCATGCAGTTGGAACAGAGCACCCACCTGCTGCTGGTTCTGTTACCCAAGAGCTAGGGGTGAATTTGAAAGTCAAAATCCCTTTGGGATGTCAAATTTCTTCTAGAAAAATGCTCATTTTGCTGTACTTTGTAATATGAGAAAAAGCAAAAAACCTTAAAGCGAAAGGCCTGCTTTACTTCCCTGACCTTCTGTACTATATTTACATTTCTAATCAATCACAGTCCTGAATAATTATAATGTTGATCCCTGAGGCAGTGCATATCCTGTTAACAGACCTGCTTATACAGTGGCTATTCCCAACTTGTTTAAAATATTTGTATCAAATGAAGTCTCGTTTATTCCTTTAATTGGTCCTGATTTTCCCAACATAGTTATTTAACATATTTTAAACTTCGGAATGCAGAATTTCTGATTGAAGCTTATTGCCCTTCCCCTGACTCTTTGGATTGCCTAATTTTAGCAGGTGTTCCCTCATCTTTGGCTTGCTTAATGCTCAGCAGGTTTTACAGTAATACTCCCCCAGGTATTTTTCCGAACTCTGTCTTCAGAAGCAGATGAAGTTTCAGGATAGCATGATAGTCTATGATGAAAAAGAAACGTCTAACTGTTACACTTCAAAAAGTGTTGGTTTGTGGGTTTTTGATTGTGCTTTTATGGCAATAATATAGTGATGAAAGATTCAGGCTCAGTGAAGCCTCATGCAGTAATATGTTGAATAGCTTTTATGTAGTGATATTAATAGTCACTGTTGTAAATTAAAGGGTTACAATGGAATGTAATGTCAAAATGAGTACTTTTATTGGAGAGGGGAGGAGGGAAACTCAACCATAAATTTAACATAAGTGTATTTGCCTTCAGCCAGGAGAGGTTTGAATTGGATATTAGGAGAAATTTCTTTAAAGAGAGAGTAATGAGGCATTGAGCAGGCTTCCTAGGAAACTGGTGGAATCACCATTCCTGTAAGTGTTCAGAAATCATGTAGATGAGGCCCTTAGTGACATGGTTTACTGGTGGTCTTGGTAGTCCTGGGGTAATGGTTGGACTTGATGATCTTAGAGGTCTTTTTCTTCCATGATTCTATGATTCTATGCCTTCATTTTGGCCACTTTTTTCTTTAGATTCTTATCTAAAGCATATAGTCCAGGCTAACACTGATGTCAGTAAGCTTGTGTCATATCCTTCAGCAGAGTGGAAGCACTGTGGAAATAGAATTCATTGCTACTATTTTGCTCATGCTTATGGGAAGGTATCACTTGTTACGAGAGACTGGACAAAACTGGCTGTGTCAGCACTTTGAGTAGCATCTGTGTAAAAGAATATAATAACTGTATGACAAGCTGAAGCAGATGTCATCTGCTTTTTTGGAGAGTAGGTAGAAGGTCATTGTTGTAGTGATTCCACGAGATCACTATAGGCAGTGGGGCCCTGAAGAAGGCAATGCCTTTTCTATATGCTTCCTTTGTTTCCTTTTGATATTTCTAAACCATTTGTCTTGGTTAAATTGTCTTGGTTAAATCTGTATCAACCAACACACAGAGTGTTATCTACACTTGTATATGTAAGGATGGGATTGCCAAATACCATAAAACATAGGGGAAGCAAGACTATTAATGGATAGTTGCCTGCCCAGTGCAAGGTTTGAACTGGGCAATACCCCCTGAAAGATTCAGCTGGCCAAGAGCAAGAACATAAAGCACTACCTTTAGGATTTCTGAACTACTATGCCTTCTTGGGAGGATACCAGTCTTCACACTGAATGGCCACACTGGATGACATATGTCTGTATGGCCAATATCCCTGCTGTGAAACTTGCCAGTCAAGTAGAGGAAGTTACTTAAACAAAAAGTATCAGAAAGTCAGTAAAAACAATCTTGCCACAGCCCCCAAGGTATTCATTTATTTCTGACAATCAGTGTAGAGACTTTCCATTGATAATTCAAGTGCATTATTCCACCTGTGCAGTCATTGTGCATAGTTCTGGGCTCTGACCTGCTTCTGTCAACAGGATGTCTGCCACTTACTTTGCATGATACTGTTGTGTGGTAAGTTATTTTTCCATGTGCAGATACTGTCTGGCTATTTAGGTAGCTAATTTAGTATCATAAGAGGTGAACTCAGTGCTTGTCAGGCTGTGTTGAGTTGGCAGGGTAAATTCCACTACGGTACCCTTAACACACCCAAACAATAATGTGCAAAACAGAGCTGTTCTGAAATGAAAGAGATGGCATTTAACACAGTGTTATTGCAGCCTTCCTGATGTATTGGAACATGTTGGCAGATGAGGCAGCCAGCTGAGAATCTGGCCTATTATTTTAATGGAAATGAAACTGCACAGGATAACCTCCTCACTCTACACTAAAGAAAATGTATTTATTTTCCATAGTGTTAGTATTCTGGTACTTTTATAGAGTTCAAAAAGCTGCTGATAAGATCTGTGTATATTCTGTTACCAGCTCTTCCATGTTGCCTATATCCTTATCAAGTTTGCAAATTCTCCTCGTCCAGATCTCTGGATCTTAGAAAGATCAGTGGACTTTGGAAGAACTTTCACTCCTTGGCAATATTTTGCTCGTGAGTATCCATCCTTGTGTCAGTGCTCTTTTGTGGACAGGTTTATTTAATCATTCACCCAGAAGCAACAAAACTGGACCTTGGGCTTGCTAAAGTTTTCAGCTGCAGTGAAGACATGAATGTCAAATACATTTCTGTTGTCTTAGTTATCCACAATGAATTAGTGACAAGGGTATAGCTAAAATTGAATATGATATTTTGAAAGTAACTCAGACAATGAATATTTTTTAGTCTGTTAGAAATTCTTTTGTTTTGTTTGTCTTGAGTTTTGGCTATGTCAGAACCTCAGTACCTTCATCCCATGGGACCCTCGAGTTCCTTGCGAAAATCAAAGTGAATTACAAATGCAAAACCTTGGAATACATGCTATAGCTTCTTTTTTGTGATGATATGAGAAATATTGTGCCATACCTTGTCAGGCACCACTGAATTGCTTAGGATGAGAAATTATTTGTTTTTAGGAATTTCCATTTTTCTGTGATGAGCGACACAATCATTGTTATTACTCAGTTTCGGGGGAGAATTTGCCTCAATACACAGGGGATACTTCTTCATTATTTTAAATTAGAACAATAGTGTTTATTTTCATGTGTAAAAATAATTTTGTTCTCACTCGACTAGACTCCAAAGCGGATTGCTTGCAGCACTTCGGAAAGGAAGCCAATCTTCCGGTGAGGAGGGACAGCGACGTCCTTTGCACCACAGAGTACTCTTGCATTCTGCCTCTCGAAAACGGAGAGGTAAGTGCTTTCAGGAAAGCAAGGTGTAATGCTGGAAGCAAACAGCATCAGTTTTAGCAGTTTGCTGTTTTAATAAAAACCTAAACTAGAAGGAATGTTTCAGCTACGACAGCTTGAATCTACAGTAATGAGTCCATAACCAAGCACTTAAGTAGCTGGTGAGATTTTTGGAGGGTGAGCTGGCTCCTCCTAACTTTCACCATTCCCTGTGGTGGTAGGTGCTGCTCAGAGTCACCTGTATTGATTTTTATCATGATTTACACACCTCACTTCAGCCATATGCGTTTGAAGGTGCTGACCGCATTTTCTGAATGTTTCCCATGTACATAGCAGAACTTACTGCATCACAATTGCTCATGGAAATAAAGACTGTAGAAACAGATAATTGCCATTCGAGAATAAGTAGCTATTTAAGAAAAATAATTATAAAATGCCACAAGTTTATAATACAATGGATATTTGGAAAAGGTTCTGATTTTAGCCATTGTTTCTTGCTATGCAGAACTGTGGCTTGTATTGTTTCGATGAATTTTAAACTCCTGGCTATGGCTCCTGCTGACATTCTCCTTCGATGCTGGTGTAGTTAGAATCTAGATCTGAGCTCCTCGGGAGTTATCCAGAGTTTTGAGCATATAGGACTGGGACTGTAGTTGCCTTTTGAAGTAGAATTTATTTATTAAAATATCCGTAAAATCTGCCTAATAAAATATTGTGAAGAATAATTTCCGTAGAAGAGCACTGCTGTTGCCATGAAAGTCTCTAACTCAGTCCTGTACCTGCATACTGGATTGTTAATTTCATAGAGCTTCATGATTGCTAGGTTGCCTGCATCTGTTTCTTTAAAAAATGAAAAAGTACCGTTGCCTTGTTTTGAGAGTCAGATAAACCTCCTTCCATGTGAGGGGATTTTCTAAAGCAACACTGTGTACTTTCTTCCAAAAGACCATTAATACGCTCCCAGGCACTGGACCTGGTAACAATAATATTTTCCAGGAACGTTTGTGCCTTAACCCAAAAATAAATGTGCTTTGGGAAAGAGCCAAAACCTGATGTTTTTACTCAGGCAAAACTCCCATTGACACTATCCACTGTTAATATAACTGCTTGCTACTGTTCCTATTGTTTTTTTCCTATTAAAGCATGTACTTTTTGTGTGTTACACTTGTTTTCAAAACAGATAAAGGCACTTATTTTTTTCTGATGTGCCATATGGGTGATGAGAATTCAGGAGGGTCCAAGACTAACATCACTGTTTTTCCCAGTGTCCTGGCTTCAGTATGAAATGTGTAGTTGTTACTACAAATATGTTCAGAAACAATAGTAAGTTTTTGGATTCTTGTGTTGATTTTGCTCTGTGCTGCTGCTGACACTTGCAGTCGATACATTTTAACAAAAATATGCTTACTTCTGTGTTAGATTGTGGTATCTTTGGTAAATGGCCGCCCCGGAGCAAAAAACTTCACTTATTCCCCTAGTCTTCGAGAATTCACAAAAGCAACAAACATCCGCCTTCATTTCCTCAGAACAAATACGCTTCTTGGACACTTGATATCGAAAGCACAACGAGACCCCACTGTAACCCGTAGAGTAAGTATTTTTCGTCGAAATGCACTCAACAATCATATTCAACAGGTTAGAGACGAAAAAATGACCTGAATGTTTTAAATGTGCAGCATCCTAACAATCGAAATTCACAGTGATCCACCTTTAAATCCCTACATTTTCTCCACGTTTGTTTGAGACAAGAAGGTAACTGGGTCAGCACAGATTTGTGAGGGGGAAGTAATGGTTAATGATTTTGTAACAGGCAGTCTTCTTTCGCTCTTTTTGGATATGAAAAGAAGCTGGGTACAGTATGGGAGCTATAAGGAGGCAAAGTGGAAATCTTTTAAACTATCTTGTACAGAACTGAGGAACTAAATCTCTTCAGCATTATTTGACATTACTTTCCTTTGTTTATTCAAAGAAAAACTTTCAAGAAGCAGTACCTGAGTTTCCAAAGGGGCAGGAATCAAAGGGTGTGCTAAAAAGTTGTTGTCTTTCCACAAATCTTCTAAGATGCCTTGGTGTTTTCAGTGGATTTAGGGCTGTCCAAGAGCTTGAAAGCCAAAGTCCCACTCCCATTCACTGGAGAAATTCAAGGAAACTCAGCTCCCTCAAGGGAACGGTGCATAGAAATTCATACACTTGGAGAGATTGCAGACTTTATATTGTATTGTTATTTTTAACCTTTTCATTTAAAATGAAGATTCAGTAACAATTGGAGGAAACCCTGGGGTGAGGCACTGCACAAATGTGTGTGAGGGTTTCTGCATCAAAAACCATAAAGCTATTCCAGTTGCTTGTTAGCACTCCCATTAAGTACCTTTATTGCCTTAAGTAAATTTTAAGATGCTGCTCACAGGCAGATGTAAATGCAGTATTTAGTTTACTTGGCAAGCAGCACAGCTTTAGTGTGAGGAACTTCTGATGTTATCATAGTCATGAGATGTAGGATAGCTGAACAAAATGTCAAGTGTTTTATTGAATTGTTCAAAGAAAGTGCAAGGTTTCATTGTAGAGACCTTCTAAGTCTAGGAAATAGTAAATATTCTTAAGGAGAATCTTTGTGTTAAACTTACTGTAGAAACTTGTGAAAGCCAGTTCTGTTCTGCTATCCCCTGCTTCCAAGGGGAAGCCTGTCTTCCTGTGTTACAGGTTTGAGTTCATGACATACTGAATTACATAGATTAGGTTTTATGTCTACACTGTGGGAATGTGGCTTGTTAATCCCTTTGGCCTATTGCTAATTCGACTTACTACTGACCAGTGACAGTACAATTACTTTTAGTAGTAAAGTGTAGCTCTGCAAAGCTCCATGAAACTATAAACTGAGTTGTGAAGACTGTTACACCAAAATCCGCTGTCAAATAGGTTGTCAAGAGTCACAGTGATCATTTCTACCTGTGGTGAAAACACTGAAAGCTTTTACTTTTTACTCCGCATACCATTTTCATAACGTAAGTATATCAGAATAATGTGTTTTCATTATACACACATTATATACACATTGAGAAGTTCCCCAGTGAATCTTCTCATGCCTTTAAAATTCTGATAAGCAAGATTTAACAATCTGATGTTGCTATTTCTGACATAATGCGAGTAAGCAAAAAGACTTATACTTCTTGTGCTTGTTCCATAGTATTACTACAGTATAAAGGACATCAGTATTGGTGGTCGATGTGTTTGCCATGGTCATGCTGAAGTGTGTAATGCAAAGAGTGCTGAAAACCAATACCAGTAAGTAAAGTGAGCAAAGTATCAATTTAATATGAGAAAAACAATACATGAATGTTTTCACATGACCTTTTCTATCATAGAATTATATAGTCTTACAGGGATTTTTCACTATGTTTTAAAAAAATCTAGACTCTGGTATTGATTGACAAGAAAATACATCAAGAGCAACTGTATATGAAATATAATAATAAAAAGTCTTAGTTTTTTTCTTTTAAATTGAAATGAGAGTTTGGCAGATTGAATAATTTCTTAGAAACCTTTAATTCTTTTTGGAAAACATGGCTTGGTAGCACCTTCCAGCAGTAGGAATTAGAGGCTCAATTCAAGCAGAAAGTTAGCGAGCTTCCTCGAGGTACTCGGCATGATTGAAATACTGAGCTCAGCCAAGATCCAATGGCTCTTGGTCGTTACTACAAAAAATAAAACCAAACTGAATGAACTATTCCCTTTCTCTGAGAAGTTTATGATTTCCATATTGTTGTCACAAAGAGTTAGATCAGTCTTCTTGTCTCATCTGCTCCAGGGAAGTGACTGTGAATAATTGGGCTGTCTAAAACATATTTTAAATATCCATGATGGCATTGAAGCAAGATTTTATCAGGGCAATGCAATATTTTCAGTTGTGTTTTTGATGAAGAGTAAGTGGGGAGATCGGTGCCTCTTTTCTAGATGTCTGTGCTAGAGAAAATAAAGTACAAAAAGTGTGAAATCTAAGGGAACAGGATGGTTATACTAACAAAATTTATTGCACTGTGGTCATTAGACTACACAGATAAGAAAGGAATGCTGGAAAAGGCCTTTCCAGTCTCAAGTTCTTCGTTCCTTCTGGGATTCAGTTACTATACATGATAGTAAGACCTAGACTATAACGAGAGCCTGCCCTTTAAGTAAGCTATTCAGCTACATTAAAATAAAAACAAACAACAAAACAAACCCCTACATTTTATGGATGATTAGTGTGCTCTGTTTTAAGAATAATAATGTGAAGTTATGATCTTGGTTTATTAAAAGCACTAATAAAATTATTGTAAAGAAAGCATAATGAAAAATGATGAAAACATGCATATAAAGGTGATAAATATTTTGATTTACTCTAGGTCAGAGCTTGAGCGTCAGAATGAATTTTAAAAAGGATACATCCTAAACTGCTATATATCACCTTGATTTAATATGCTAGAATAAAGTTTCATAATCCAGTCTATTGAATGGTCTATAAATGTTCTTCGTAAGTAATCTGTGCTGATAAACTCATAATCACATGGTTAAAGTAATAAATCATGAAGAATTTTAGGAAAATTCCAAAATGTTCTGGTATTACTCTTTGAGCTGTTTATATGTGAGCTTATGTCCTGTTCTTTTCACACTCTGTGTAAGTCTTGGACTGTGATAAAATTAAGAAAAAAAGAAAAAAATACACCTTCAGTAGAATAAGAGCCTTTCCTTTCTGTAGGTTTCAGTGTGAATGTCAGCATAACACTTGTGGGGAAACCTGTGATCACTGCTGCCCTGGATATAATCAGAAACAGTGGCAACCTGCAACAGCTGGGAGCACAAACATGTGTGAACGTGAGTAGTCTAAAAGATGCTGGGTTAAAAGGGACATTGACAAGAGGGTAAGAATTAGCTGTAGCACATGTGTTCATGGAACATAATTAGCACATTGCTTGTTTTAACACCTTTTTTCTTTACTGGGAAAATTCTTTCCATATAGCAATAAAGGAATAGATGATTCAGTGAATATTACTTATGTTCTTCAATCTTATTAAATGGTGAAAATAGTAATTTGTGTGAGAATATAACATGACAAAATTTGAAGCTTTCCTGCAGTACCCAGAGTCAGCATCTCTCCCCAGTCATAGCTTTCGACTGACAGCTTATGTGGATCGCCCCAGCAGAGCAGAAACCATAGGCATCTTATACAACTTCAAATTTGCCTCCCCGTCACCCAGCCTCTTGGTGTTCAGATTGAGGAGAGATGCTCAAGGTTGCAACTGCATACAGGCATTTGAGCTGCCCTCCCTTCTCCTGCTGATGGTTGCCCCTTGGTGACCAAGGGGCACAAAGGTGTTCCTGCTGGGGAATTCTGGCGATTCTATGCTTGCACTGTTTCCCATGCTTGTAGTTGTGCTTTAGACCCACAGACTGAGTAGTCAAGCTGGTGAAGCCTATTGACCCTTCTCCCACTTCCCCCATGTTTCATACTTCTGTTAAAGAAAATAGTGCATGGACCTTCTTTTGGTGGAGGGGTACCTACTGTTACACGCGGGTGTTTTGCATTCTTCTGGACGGAAACCAATGAGTGTGATATAGACAGTGTTGCCATCTCTGTGCACATCTTATTCTTAACAAATGTGTTGGCAGCCTGCACTTTCCTTTGTGTCTGGCCTAATTTATTTTCCCTGTCTTGCCTTTCCTGAGAGTAGCATAGCCAGTGGGTACAAACCGTTAAGAGAGGAGCCTTATTCAGAAGCCAAAGAGATGCACCTATATAATTAGTTCGAGGAATAAAGAAATGGCTTGTTTAATAAAGCTGCAGTACTAAAACACTGGGTGTTGGCGGGGGCAGGGGCGGTGATTCAAATGTTCAATAGGAGACAGGCACGTTGGGACACATTTTTTCGACAGATTTGAAACCTCATTTAAATTCTCCTCTTTGAAATGAAAACATCTTCTTCCAAGAAAGAGACAGACAAAGAGCATAAATAAAGTCATGTTTTTAAAAGAATGAGTTTATAGAAGATCATTGACAAGATTCTGAGCCAAAATGACTACGCTTCCAACTACCTCTGAAAAAATACCCTTTCTAGTATGGATTGCTCCTAGCAGTTTGAGGTGATTTGTTGAGAGCATTTGCCAGGTGCAGACCTCTTTTCCTGACAGCCAGTAGTGAAGGAATTAAAGCAACTTTGTTAAGCTTCCCAGAAGCCTGAGGTCCCTTGAGAGAAACTCATTGAAAAAGGTTGGTGGGAGCCTGTAGGGATAAACCCAACCTTTTGCTATGAGTTACCCAGTACTGAATGGATCAGCAAGTGGCCCAAAGCAATGAGAAGATGCTTGGTGAGGTAGGAGGGGTTTTTATTCCCCTGTGAGAGTAAATGGTAGTACTGTAATCAGAGCAAACAATTTCCTGTCACTGTTAGAAGACATACTTGTGAGCTCACACATGGTTTGGCCCTAGAGGCAAGGAGCTTTTATTTTTTTATTTACCTTGTAAGTATATATATATTTTTTTAATGTTCTCTTCCCATCTATTTGTGCAATGTTTTGTTGTCTTGAAGAAATACATGAATAAGAATCCCAAAGATCTTCTTCACGGGCTATCACAACCTGGCCAGAGAACCCACTCTCAACCAGTGTTGCTCCTCTCAGCAGACCATAAGGGAACCTGATGGCAGGCCACCACCTCAGCTGTGTTGTTGGTAGTTTCAAGGAAAAGGTTTCCTTGTCCAAAGCTGTTCAGGTATAAAGATGTAGAGGAGATACAGAGAATGATCCAGTTTCCCTTCTCTTGCCTGTTTGATCATGTAGCAAGGCATGGAGAATCAGTTGTCCCTGAGTCATGCTCCCAGTTGTGCCAGGTACTTGGAAGGATTACTTCCCATGCACTTCCCTCCTCTGAAGAAAGTAGGGCCAGGGCCCTTCTCTTTTGAGGTGCTTTCAGGAACCCGTTACCTTCCAGAGTATATTCTCTCCTGGTCCAGATGAAGAGAGGATTTCCTTAAACTTGAAGACATAGCTTTATGAAGTCAAAACTTCAGTAATTTCCTGCAAAGGTTGTCCTGGAGCAATGGAACAATTGAAAGCTCACTTAGCACCCAGGTGCCCGGGGAAGCCTTTCTTGCTTCCTGCATTCTTTCAAAAAAACAATAAAAATTCCTCTTGTTCCTTTCCAGCAAGGAAATAAGATCAGATCATTAAAAAAAAAAGAAAAGATGTAGGACGAGTTTATGGCAAAACCATGGCCCTGCCTTTTGATTTATTCTGTTTGCTTGCTGTTATGGTTGGTTCCTACTCAGAATTACGTTATAGCTCTGGAAGATTTCAGTGAAGACAGGCAGATTTTTACATGACCAATGGGAAGAGATCAGTTTTAACTAAGGTGAGATACACATAACTGGTCTATAGAAGATTACATAAACTGTTTTCTGGGTAAATCCATCACCCTTTACTATAACTGTATTTGTAGGAACTAGTTGAAGTGTAGAGCTATATTTCAGGTTAATTCTCTTCTGTGGGCAAGGCATGAACGTTGGGCTGGCTCGGGGAATTATGTCACTAGGTCATTTTGCCAAAGCTAAAACAGAGTATGAGGCCACTGGTGGATAGAACAGTATGTTTTATTTCAGATGTTTTCCATGGATGAAGTTACTAGGCTGAGGCATCTATGAGACTGATGTGTCTGCAAGGAAAGCCTCACAGTTATCTCTTAATCTCTTCTGAGCAGTGCAATATTAACCTCTGTTAGAAAGAGTTATAAGTAGAGCAGAATGTGTATGACATGGATTCAGAGCCACTGTGAATTCAGCTGTTACCTTTATTTGGCTTAATAGAAGGGAAAAGTAAAGGAAAAGAGCTAACCACGAGCCACCCAAAGTAAAAATTACCACAGCTGAGACTATGAACAACCATACACAGGGGAAATGTGTTATCTGAGTCACCTAACTTTGTCCTTTTCTAGATTATAATAATATATTATTATTGATGGTGGTATCATTGTTCTTCATACCATACTTATTTAAATCATGCTTCTTTTTGAATCCACAATTCTCAGGAAGTAAAATGTACTTAAAACTTCTCCATTCAGAAGACAGCAGTTGGGCTAATGCATAGCCAAGGTTGCTGGTGTATCTGTGTCTGTGGCTGAGTGTTAGAGTTCTTTAGTGTAATATTATTCAGATGTTTATAGCTTATCTATGATTGTTTATTATATCATGATTTAATGCACACAGCTTCAGCCAGGAGTAGTTCTTAGGCATGTAAAAACAGAATAAGCATTTGAACATGGTTTTGATAATTTTAAAAAAACCCTGAGACCATTATTCTGGATTTTCCTGGTTCACATTTATCCATAAAAATAGTTCTGAGATGGTACAACTGTTGCCTCCTCTGATAAGCCTAGCAGCATATGTTTTCTTTGTGTCTTCATGATCTAACCATGTTTCTGGTATGAAAGTCCAGGTTTTGATATGTAAATATGTGCATTTGCGCATACTCCAACATACCCGAGTGTATGTATACATAGAAAATGTAAGCTTTTTAACCTCTGCTGCGTAACTGAATTTCATCATTATAAAGAAAGCTGACTCGAAATAATACTTTTTCAGCGTGCAATTGCCATGGACATGCCACTGATTGTTACTATGATGCTAGTGTTGATCAGCGTCAAGAAAGCTTAAACATTCATGGGCATTATGAAGGAGGAGGCGTCTGCATTGATTGCCAGGTAATAAGGTAATTTTGGTCACTTTAGATAGATGGTGTTTGAATAAGGGCTACTGAAGAGGGACTGTGTCCACACCAGTTGTATGGAGTCTGACCAGTCCGGGTAGCTCCATTTCTCTGGTGGTGTTACTTGTATTCAAAGCAGGGAAAAAGTGTTTGAAAATTACTTACATTCTACGACATTGCTTGTTGACGTATAAAATACATATAAATTGTATCTATGCTCAGTCTTGTGTGATTGAACCAAAGTCACGCAATGCAATAATTAAATCAACTACAAAAATTCCCTTTACTGTGATTACAAACTCTGCCATTTCCCTGCCTAACAGAAGGAAGTAAAACTTACCAAATAAAACCCCAGTTCAGGCCATCTGGTTCCGTACTGCAGCAAAACAGAGGGGTCTGCCTGATCTGCAGAACTAAAGGAGGGCATAGGCTATACAAAGAAGGAAGCTTATAGGTATCGAAAAAGCCCAGAATCATGGAAGGGACTTCTGGAAATCATCCGAACTAGTGGTCCACTCAAACCAAGGCTTGATGCAAAGTTGTATCAGATTGCACTGAACTAGTGTCAGCTTTTCCCAGCAGTAGCTCAGATCCGAAGCTGCTGGAGGAGGCACCCAGCAAAACTGGAAGCAGAACCCAAATCTGCTGCATTAACTGAGAGCTCCACCCGTGAATGGCAACCCCAGCAGCAACCTGGGTGCTCACAAACTGCCCACCAGTGTCTCCATCAGATGCTGGGTACCTGCTCAGCCCTCAATTGCAACACTCCCTAAGGAGGAGCTAAACAGCAAGTGGGAGCTGGGGGAAGCTGCTTTGGTTTGCTCCAGGGCAAAGCTTCCTCCTCCATTTCTCTGCTCATGAGGGCTTGCCAGGATGCCTCACGACAGTGATTTACTCGGCTGGTGCATGCCACTGCAGCTGCACACTCCTGCTGCTCCACTGCAGGGGACAGCTTTGCTGCACAACTTGAAATACACTCAGGACTGTGTTTATTGTGGGGTTACATATTTTTTCTGTAGTTCAAATTACTTACTTTTTTTTTTTCTGTGTGCCTAAATCACATGTTTATGGAGACATATACTTTTCTAACGGAAGATCTGTTTTGTGCTGACCTGATTGATAAGGTTTTGGTTTATTTTGATGTTGCTGGTCTTAGACATAAGGTATTCAAAAATCTAATATATAGTATGAGGAAAAAATCATGCTGCAGTTGCCTGAATGACATATATGCTATGATAAGAGAGTAGCATAAAAAACAGTATCATGTGATAGGGAAAAGAGTTTTTTTCCCCTAGATATTTTTTTAAATAGCTCTTTTTTATAATGCTTCAAAGATAAAATTCAGCTGTTTTCTTTAAGAACACCACGATTCAGAAATCTATAGAGAACAGGTGGTTAAATAACACCAAATGATGAATGCTGTCTCTCTTGCAGCCGTATTCAATTTTCTTTTTTCCTGTGCTGTTCCTTTCTTAGTTGTATATAGAAAAAGTGAAAAGGATGTTATTGCTTCTTAATTCTTCCAAGTTCCCATTTTTATCTCATATTCTCCTTTTGTTTTATTTCACATAGCATAACACAGCTGGTATTAACTGTGAAAAGTGTGCAAAAGGTTACTATCGTCCTTATGGTGTTCCAGTGAGAGCTACTGATGGCTGCATTCGTGAGTCCTTCTCTATTCAGTATCTTCTCATGGTCATGGCTTGGGGTTTTTTTGGCTATAATCAAGGCATGGGATGCATTATTTTTTTTTTTTTTTTGAGAGGAAAAATGAAAAACGGCAAAAAGATGTTGGAGAACAACTGTAAATGACTGTGTTGCTTTAGACCCTTTTAATGATATTCTTCACAACTTATGTGCCATATGAACCTAAAATTTCAGACCAGCAGCAGGATAATAGAAGGAAGTAAGCCAGAAAGGGCTGCTGAGGAGATAGGATCATGTAAGCCTGGGGGTACTGCTATATACACCACAGCGAGAAGGCATAACCCCTAGGAAGCCACTCTCATCTCCTGCCCTCACCACCTTGCTTCTCTTAGCCCTCTGATGTAGATGTGAGGTATGCTTTGGCTCTTGGTCACTTGGAAAGGTTATTCTGTATCTCAAAAGGTCACAAGGATCACTACTCCTATTTTATGCAGTGCTGAACCTAATGGCTAATATGTGATGCAATAGGATATTTACTAATATATTCAAAAAGAGGAACTGAGTATAGTTGAGAGATGAGGGCTGAATTACAAGCAGGCTGAAGGAGCCGTGTGACAGGTAGGAGGAAGCTATGGTTTATTGCGTTTGGATACTGAAATGAATGGGAAGTCTACAGAGCTGTGGTGTGCTGCCATGATGTTGCACATGGTGTGTAAGGGAAGGCAGAAGGAGCACGGTGCTTTGCCTAGACCATGGAGAGATGAGCAGACCCCACAGAAGAGATAGTTGCTGCAGTTCTGTGGAGTAATAACATGCAGCTTTCTGAATTAAAAAAACCTAATCGCTCTAAGAGAATAACTTCTAAGGTGTATCACAAAGATTGATTGGTGATATAAAGTACTTGGAAAATATGTAATGGCATGCAAATGTTAATTCTTCAAATAGTGAAGCATTCACAACTGCAAATTCACTGTTATAATACCATTGTGCACTGCTGTAAAAGGCAAATTAATTCTTTTCTAAAGAGTGCCTCATTGCTGATACTTACTTAGCTTGCAGCTGTAACTCAGAGCATGCAGAAGGCTGTGAGGAAGGATCTGGCCGCTGCTTCTGTAAGCAGAACTTCCAGGGAGAAAACTGTGAACACTGTGCTGATGGATTCTATGGTTATCCGTTTTGTGTCCGTAAGTGTACAAATAAAAATGCCTCTTTTCCTGTATTTTACACCTGCATTAAAGAATTAACAGTTTTCATTACACTCGACTTTATTAAAACATCTGGCACTTTAGCTTTGCTTGTTTACCTGTTCTGATAAATCAGCTGTCATAATGCTGAAGAGAGTGTTTTATTTTACAAAATGTTGCTTTCTTGACAGTCAAATAGATTGTGCTGCATTCTCACAGCTCTGAGTTCATTTAAGACATTGTCATCAAGGGTACAGCCTGTCTCTCAGTAAGTCATGAACTCCAGTCCTAAAGCCCTGGGCAAACTGTTTAAACATGTCTTCAGGACTTTAGGTAGAAAAACCACTTGGACTGGGATGTGAAACATGACTGTAGAGAGAGAGGGGAGAAAATGGTTCTGTGTTCTCCTTGACACTTCTTAGGATTTGAAAATCACATACTTGATAAAAAAGGCACGTGGGTTTTTGGAGGACTTAAAAGAAATGAAAATAATTCTAAAATGGCAGCTGTGTAATGCTGGAAAGGCTCTCCTGGCAAAGCATAAGGCTCTCAGCCACGGTCTCTCGTTTTTTGCTGGGCTACAGTTAGCTGCAGTTATATGGTTGAATGAAGGGTTCCGGTTTGTTTCAGATTTCATAAGAAGTGGTTGAAGGAAAGATGTTTGTAAATCCAAAGAAAAGAAATATATTAGGAAAACAGATTTGATGTAGAACTGCTGAGCGCTTCCATTTATTGAAAATGGTACTAGAATGCTATCTAATGCATTGAAAATTAGATTTTTACTTTATAATAAGTAGCATATAGTAAATTAAATTAAAGTGTTGGGAATTCAGAAAATTAAATGCTTTCCCCATAGACAAATGATATATGCAATAACTAAATAGAAAATGTAACATCAGGATTGTGTTTGCTGCATAAAATCCTGTGGCTCTGTGAACAGATTCTAAAAATGCATGTACCATACATGTCATGAATTCTGTCAGTTCAGGTAGTGAGTGATATGCGACATAAACAGGAGACTGGCCTGCAGCTGCAAGTAGAAAATATGAAATGAATAGGGAGCTCCCTAGATAGCTCTCGTAACAGTGTCTAGCATAAGGAAGAAGGAAAGCAAGCTAGCAGCTTTCCAAATATTGTCTGGCCTTTCATACTGTTATTTTGAGAAGGAATGTTTGTACTTGAACTGAAAATCAGAAGCAAAATGTTTCTGATTCTGTTCCTAACCGAAAGAAAACCAAGCTGAAGTTGTTTACTAGAACCATGTGAGTGTCATGCTCTCTGTAGTGGCAGGAGATGACTTCATTGTTTGTCATGATTTTTAATGATATTAGTGTGTTTGTTTCAAATACACATCATTGTTTTTTTTTGTTTTAAAGATACGCCTGTATATCCTTTTGCTTCTCCAAATCCGAGAGATGCTATGGCTGGTGACATAATAGGCAAGTTCTTGGTGTTTTTCTCCACCTCCATTTCACTGTTTTTCCCGATGTTGCTATTTTCACTGTTTCAGTGGTGCCTGCTTTCAGGGAGATTTATGTAGTAATTTTACCACTGTGGGTATTTATTTGTCAGAGATCCTTTGTTCTTTCCAGAAGTTCATCATGTCGTCATGTTCAAATTAAACAGTTTAGTGGGCTAGCTCCAGAAAGAGTTATGGATCAAAACAAATTTGACCAGCCTGAGGCAAACATCTGCAGAAGAGGCTGACCATCTTGTTTGGTGCTCTTCTGAATAGATCCATCAAGGCTTTCTGACACAGCAACCGCTGCTTTGCCGTGTAAATCTCTTTGTTTAGGCTAACTGGCCTCTGCTTCTGGACTGTCTGTCCTCTCATACCTGGAAAACTGTACATTGCCTTTGGCAGCGCGGACTTTGATTTTTAAGAGAGCTATGTATTTCATTTTAGCCCTCTGCAAAGCTGCCTGAAATCCATATGATGATTCCCTCAGTGGGATTATATTTTTTCGTATATGCTATCATACTGCAGAACAGAGACATCATCCCAGCTAGTGCTTAATCACATACACACTGGTAATGCACTTCATGGTTAATAACTTTCAAAAACCTTGCAATCTTTTTCATATCCTAAAATCGGCATTCTTCCCCTTTATTTCTGTTAGCTCTAATAGAACTGGAGTTTATGCTGGCAAATGAGAAAGTGTTTTCTTCTGTGAATGTAGCAAACACTTTGACATAAGCAGGCAGTACAAATCCATGTACATATTCACAAATCCCGACTGTTTTCTTGAAAGCATCTGCAGTTGCTGTAAAAGCCCACAAAGCTTCAGTCTCCTGTACTACTTATCTCCTTCATACAGCATCCAGCATAATTGCTGTGGTAAGCCTCTGGGTGTGCTCTGTCACATATCCCCTTCTCTCACCTATTTCTAAAAGGAAGAAGGAAAACTGATGGAAAAAAGAATAAAGAGGAGAAAACAGGTCTTGATCTATTTGCATTTTCAGCGAGTAGTGTCTGAAGGCATAAGGAAGGGAGCTGCCTCTAAGGGGAAGCTTCTGTTACTGTGGAAGTTGTAAATTTGTGCTGGCAGACTAAATGTGGTTACAGGTTATTATACTTTTAATGAGGTTTACGTGTAAGGTTTGTACAAATAGTTTTGCCAGTTCAAGAGTAATAATTACTAGCACTGGTTTGTTTTTCTCTGCAAAAATATGAAGAGTTGCGTGATTTTATGCACTAACTATGTTCCTTTCTTCCTTTCCCTTTCCTGTTGTAACTAGAAGGTGGCTGCAAACCAGGGTATTTTGGCTCCCAGTGTCTGCGTAAGTGCCGTAGTTTCTTTGATGGTTGGAGCCTGTGCTCTAGTGTAAATGCCAGCCTTTGGCTTCAAAGTGAAATAGGAATTTAAGATCATAAAGACGCAGGTGTTTTCTTTACAAACGTGCTCTTCATCGTGCCAATGCCACAGCACAAAAGTGCTGGGTGGTGACTGCGATGGTAATACCCAACAGTGCAGATATCGGAACTGGACTTGTTTTTTTTCCTGTGGCACCTGTGTAGCTGGGTATTTTCATTACCCTTCTGCTGGGAAAAGCCAAACGGTCCCTTTTGTCAAGTGTATCCAAAATACAGACGCAAGTTTTACACCGAGGGGTGAAGTTCTTTTGCCATGGAGATGTGTTCTTAAGGGGCTTTCCCAAAATTCACAGGAATCAAAGATATAAAATATGATGAGGGGAGAATTCCATCCAAAAATGCCCCTGTTTCCTTGATTGCTGGCTACTGTGTGATGCAGCTGTCAGACTCCAATTTGGAGTTGGACTTAGTAACATTGATGAAATTTAAAATACCTTTGGGAACGTTTCATTTACATATCTTTTTTTAAAAAGGATATTATGTTTAATTCGAGTTTGCAACCTCACTTTGATGCACGGAACTGCTCTTTCTAACCAATACTAGAAAACTGATTGGTTTTAAACTTTCTTAGCCATCTCTGTGCCTGTTTAGGCATTTTATTAATGCCTCCCACCTGAGCTTGTGAATCCAAGCCTTATTCTTTTCATTTTATTTTTAAAAAGGATGGAACTAGTTTCAATAGTTGGCATAATGGGATCAATAAATCAGACTGGGTGGGGACATGTCAAGTGTAGTGCTCCAGCGCTGATACTGAACTTAGCAGTTACTGTGAGACAGACTCAATTATTTTGTTCTTTCATTAATGTCTCCCTTGATGCTGAATTATTATTGATGCAATCAATAAAAGCTGTTATGAATCATGATAAATCTGATGGGAAGATTTTGGCCTGATTGAGGATCAGGGAGTCGCTTTTTAGTTTTTATTTCAAGAAAGATAGAAGAAGAGAGCTTGTGCAGAGGCTGCCTCTGAAATGTCTTTTTTCGTTTGCAGCATGCGAATGTAACCCAGCAGGTACCCAGCCCAAAGTCTGTGATTTCCTTGGGAAGTGCCTTTGTCGCTCAGGGGTAGCCGGACTTCAATGTGATGGCTGTCAGCCTGGCCACCACTCCTTCCCTGCCTGTCAAGGTGAGGCTCCTGATTGCATGTACAGCATCAAACAGGCCCCCAAAAAGGCAGACAGTAGTGCTTTTCAGGTACTGTTTTTCCAGTGGCTGAAGTTCACAGCTGTAAATGGGCAAGGCAGTCTTGTGCTCTATAGTAGAATCCTCATGTATTCTAATTCTCCATTTACAGAGTTTATATATAGTCTGTTTTATATATAATCTGTTTTCTCATAGGCTTTTTTTCCTTTTGCATGGTCAGATTGTTTGATAGAGCCTCAGTCAGCACAGCTGTCTTACTAGTAACCAAAGAATTTGTATGGTGTTATCACATGGAGGCCTACAGCAACAGAGCACAAGTGACTGCTAAGGAACTGGCATAGCAGAGCTGTGAAGCACTCATCTACTTTTGCAGAGGGTCTTGTTTGGTAAAATATGTGTTCTGTCAATCAGAAAATTAGAATCTCCCATTTTGCCCTTCAGCATGATTTCTCATCATGATCATTTTAAGATCATCTGAGAGACACTGAGCTAATTTCTGCCCATGTAATCATGAAACATGAAAGATCTCTGTGGGGTTTGGCCCGTGTACCTACCACCAAGGAGCAGTCTGCTTTTTACAAGAGAGGGAAATCAATGAAGTATAACCTTGAATATCATAATGGTCTTGTGTGTATATGAGGAATCCATTAAGTCCTATCTGGCCCCTAGATTTTGTCTGCTTTTCCAGTGATTAAGAGAGGCCCTTAATCCTTAGTGAATTTTACACTCAGAAAGAATATAGGATATTGCTGAGTTCTGGTATGTACTTTTCTGTACAGCTTAACAAGATTCATGTAGATCATTATGATTTACTTTCTTCTATCTCACTATTTTTAGTTGTTGACCATAGCAAACCGTTTCCTTTTGGGCTTATATACTTGCTTGTCTCCTATGAATAGACAGCAGAATTCTTTATGCCCTTGCAAAGCTATACTATGTTGTGTTACCAAGCACAGTGGGTGGAATAAAGAGAAGCCACATGACTGTGTCTTTATGGTCTGGAGTAGATTAACATTTTTTAATGAAAAACATAAAACCAGGATTCTGTTTTGGTACACACTGTTCAGTGGGTTTAAAATATTCTATCCTTTTTTTTTTTTGTTTTAGAGCTGAATGAGGTAGCAATCATAAAGCAAACCAAACCTGTATTGAATATGCACTAAAAGCTGAAAGAGACATAAAAGCTGAAAAGAACATTCAAAAGCAAATTGTAAGACTGCTAAAAATAGTTGAAAACAGTCAGCGGGATTACTCAAAACTGCTGCCATTCACAGCTTGTTCTGTAAAATAAGCTGCCATGGGTTTAAATTTAAACTAATGCAGCATGCTGCAAAACTGTGGTGGAAAGTGAGCAGCCCAGCCTGCTACTCCTGTTTGGAGTTATCATTTTCAGAAGGGGGGGAAGATCTATAACTTTCTGGCTTCCTAGCAAGCCCTGACTCTTTCCAGGCATCCTTGATGTAAACACAACAAAGTCAGATGTCCTTGACTGCAGGAGAAAAGAGGAACCGAAAGGGGGAACCAGGAACATGAACGTGGAATAGAAAGTGTTTGTTGTATATTTGTGCCAGTCAGCCATTTCTGTCAGTCATAAAATCCAAGTGATTAACTGCTTGTACCTGGGGCAGCTGGGATTCCCAGATGGGCTCCCATTCATGCACCCATAAACTCTGTGACGACCCTGTGTAAAGCCCAGCATCATTACAAAAAACGTCAGGGCTTATCTGTGATAGACCTGTTAGCCTAAAATAGTGGTAACTCCAAGAGAAATTTCTTATTATAGCCTGGTAACAGCTTTTGTTGTAGTCTGACAATGTGCCTTGGGTATTATAAGCAAATTCCTGCAATGCAGTGCTTGCCAGCTCGTAGAATTAAAACGTCAGCAGTTTTTACCTTGTGCGTCATTTATTTGCTCATCATGAACTTGTGCTTGTGCCTCATTACTAATGAGCTTCTTGTTAGCCCTGAGACAGCCTAGCTTTGTGGATGCCATTTCTCAGAAGTTATTTTTTAGAGGTTGTTTTTTTAGTACTTCTCTCTTGTGATGTTCTTTCCACTGTAAAATGGATTTCTGTCACTTACATACCTGTTTTTCCAAGGCATCAAACTAAATCTCTAAACTGTACGTTATAAAATTGCAGTAAGAACCTGATTCTCAATGGCTGAGAAGGCAATTACAGTACAAGCATCTACTTCAGGATATTTATTTTTGGTGATAAAATTATAGTTCATTTGGTTTCCTCATGATTGCTTTACATTCAAAGGTAACTTTATGGCAAATTCTGGTTTAAATAACTACATGTATCTGTAGACATGTATCTGTAAGGATAATAATTATTCCTTTCCTCTGTGCAGAATGTAACTGTGACATTGTTGGCTCAGTGGAGAATACCTGTGGTCCCAGAGGTCAGTGTCCGTGTCACAGTAACTACGCTGGACTTAGATGTGACCAGTGTGCTATGGGTTATTACAGCTATCCCAGCTGCTTGCGTGAGTAAAAGCCTTTTCTCCTTTTACTGTTTTCCTTTCTTAACTCTGCAATAGAGAAGAAAACAAATTTTCTCAAGTATTTTTCCACTTAAAATTACCTATGTAACCATGATAGTTTTATTCCATCCAAAGCTGGCAACAATAACACTGAATATCCAGGCAGTGGCCATACTTCCTGGCATGTACATACTCCTAGCAGGAGTAGGTAGTCCTCCCTAGCGCATGATTGCTGTTCCTGTGCAGTTGGATTAATGTGAGCCTGGCAGTGTTTGCCTTTGGTGCAGTTGGATCTCTCCTGAAATATTAAATCTAAAGTTTAGGCTGGGCAATGGGCATTTACCTTCATGAGATCTGTCTCACTTGGCTTATAGAACATAAGCTGTGTTTCAACTGGTTTGGGCTTCTAACATTAGAAACACTGTGCTGCAAACTCTTAAGTAAGTGCATTAGCACGTGCTCTTGACATGTGCCAACATTTCACAGTAAATCCTAGTCTAGAATGGCTTGACTTTACAAAACGTCCATGATATCAACAATTTTTCCTGCCCATATGGATCAGTTGATCAGGTACAGACTGTGTTTATAGGTTTTTCACATCAAGAAGAGAGGAACCTGCAGGCTCTGTCATTAAAATCAGCAAGCTACTTTATCATCATGAGCAGGAGTGCGTTTTCCTAGAAATCAAGATTGTTAGTGCGGAAGAAGGGATGTATCCAGAATTCTGATATAACTAATCATCACAACCACAGCAAAAAATAATCTGGCAGATTTGTTCTCTCTCTTTAGGAGACTGGCTACTACTTTGCTAAAATAATTGGCATTAACTAGTTCTCCTTTAGACTCTGTCTGCCCAAAGATGAGTCCCCTGGGCTTTAGCAGCATTGTTCTTTTTTGTGGTGTTATTCTCTATTTACCCCATGTGTGTAAATCATTGCATAGCTGAGACCTTACATTGGGACCTGAAATGATAAGACTGTTGCATGGTGTATTTCAAAGCTTTTTGTGGCCTCTTCTGCTCTCAGATCTAAGGTGTGAGGGCATACAATTTTATATTCTAGAGTCATATTTTTAAGGGCAGGTCTAATTGCAGAATTTGCTCTGTGCTTTCTATACCCGTATGAATATCCAGAAAGCAGAAATCCAAAACCAAACCTGCTCTTAGGATGGGACAAAGAATTTAAGGAGGAGAGTTTTATTATCATTCCAGATAATCTTACCTGTTTCAGCCAAGAACAGAGGAAGAGTTCATGCCAATGTGTTACATGTCACCTCAAACTCATAGGTTCCAAGCAGGGATGAGGACCATGTAAGGAGAATCTTGTGAGCTATTTATTGGAAAGAAAAAAGAACAAATAGATAAATAGAATTCAAAACCTCTGCAGTACTAAAGTTTTGGAAGGTTGTTGCTTGGTGCTTACAGGATGAACTTTCCCACCACTGCCTATGTTTGTTGTTCTGTAGCTTGTCAATGCTCTCCTGATGGTTCCCGGCACAGCACGTGTGAGCCCACATCTGGGCAGTGTGAGTGTCAAATGGGCATCACGGGGCAACGGTGCGACAGATGCCTTTCTGCAGCTGGCAGTTTCCCCTACTGTGAAGGTAGGGGAAAACCTTTACAGCAGGGTTCTCCAGGGCAGTCTGTTGCATGCAAAAGTTTACAGAAACTCCCTGAAGCATGGGGACAGAGGGAGGGATTCACCGGGAGCACATATTAGATGAGTTTATCTGTCATTCTGCATGTTATTTCGTAAAGTAAATATGATAAGATTTAAGTGTTTTTAGATGACGGCACAGGAACTTTAAGAAAACATCTCTCAGATATATAGGTCAGTGCTCTATTTTTCCAAGCCACTACTTTGCATATCAAACCAAATAGTCTAAACCAAGATAAATACACATCTGAAAAATCATTATTAAAGTTTCTGTTGGTCTTGAAGCTTAAAGCATTTCAGCTCCTCCAAGATAACCAGATTAAAAACACCTTTCAAACTCACGCCTGCTACATTGTGCTTCTGCACTGCTACATTCCACAGCTGTTTTCAAAAGATCTTTCAATGTGTTTGTTTTTTAATTTCATAAAGGTGCCAACAGTGAATGCGATCCTTTGGGTAGTGTTGGTTCTCATTCCGTAAGTACTCTCCCATCACAGCTAATAGTGTGTGTTAATAATTCATGTGCGTTTGCTGAACACATTCACTTCATTGCTCACGTCCTGAGGAGTGGAAATAAACTTTGTGTTTTGTTCTTTGATCATGCTAGTGCAATCAGCTGTTGAGGGTGGTTTTTTCATCTTTTACATATAGAATATGCATACTGTTTATGTCTTCTTGGTGTGCTAAAACTCTAATATATACATTGTGTGCATATAAGGCTATACATGTCCCACAGACCTTGTAGACGTGGGTTGCAACAGGCCATTTCAGCATCAAATTATTCTTGAGAAAAATTATTATCTCTTTGCAACTGTTACTATTCCACTATTATTGTTATTAAGACAGTGATCATTATTAATACTAGAATATTTAGCAGAAATCACAATCATTGCTAAATGTGTAGCAATGAAGACCTAGAAGGTAAGTCTGACTGACAGAAGAGATATCTATGTAGGTTCATGTATACAGCTATGTGTGTTTTCCGCCAATAAAGGAAGGAGTAAATTTGAAAATGAATTATTATTTTTAAGTAAATTTGTTTTTTAAACTTTTTGCAAAACAGTTAATACTTTAGAGCAGTCCTAATAAGGCTATAGAAGAATTGGAAAGTACATCTATTGAAACATTTAGAATAAATTAAAGTGGAAAAAATGCATAGTGTGGAACAATCCTGTGCTGATAGTATGAGACAGAAAAATCTACGTCTAAATCAGCCTCAATTCCATGAATCTGTAGAAGTTGGTAAACTGCACGAGCTGTTAATAATACTAGGATTTTCTTAGCACTAAAGACCAGTGTGTTTGTATGAAACAGATGAAGCCATATTAACTCCTTTCTGTCATTAGGGCTATTGTCAATGTCTTCAGAATGTTGAAGGTCCTACCTGTAGTAAATGCAAACCATTATACTGGAACCTGGCCAAAGAAAACCCTGAGGGATGCACAGGTATAACTTCATGACATATTTCTTTGGGCTTATGGAATGTATTGAATTCTTTTGGAAGTCACTGTTATTCGTTCATACAGAGAGTTGAACTGATCTCAAAGTAGCACTGCAAAATAAAATGTGCAAGTCAGGCTGGACACTGATTTGCATCAATTGCCTGAATGATTCTAATAAAAGAAAACAATTTTAAATACAAGCTCAAGACTGTTTTTGTTAAATACAAGTTAAAACATTTTAAACACACCAGTAAATAGCACATACACGGAAGTCCTCTTTCCTTCCCCTTTTCTTTTTCCTCCCACCTTGCGCCAGTATCTGTCTGCTGTTCTGAACCTTCTAGAGTAAAATCCACCTTGTGGCACTATGACTCAAAATGGCAGATTCAGGGTGGTGGGGTTCTTTTCCTACAAAGTATCTTGGAAAGATGAAATGCAGATTGCCTTTTTTTCATCTGTGCAGCATGCCAGTGTGATGTGAGTGGAGCACTAAGTGGAGTCGGGGAATGCCAGCAGGTAAAGTGAAATTAAAAGAAAGACATTAATGAAATCGATTTTTGTAAGGATAAATTGTTATGACATGTGGTAAGGTAGAAGTCTTGGTAGCAATTATTGCTTTTACACAGAAAGTGGCTAGTTTTAGACAACGGAGAAGCAGTTCTATACACAAGTTTTATACATCCTAGGGCTGTATGAAAGGTCTGAAAAATTCTCAGCATCTTGAGTTTATATATTTTCTAGTCTGTTCTTTGAAGATGATATGTGAGAGAGGTTATGTCCAGATTGTATTTTGTGTGGGGATGAGAATGTTTTTTCTCTTTAGAATTAGAGGGAATTTGGAATATTGAACGTTAAAGTTCCCAAAAAGGTGCAGAAGCATTTTTGATTAAATTGTTTGTTTTGCCTTTTGTTTTTCCCCACCAGGAAAATGGCCATTGTTACTGCAAATCTAATGTTTGTGGAGATTCCTGTGACACTTGTGAAGCTGGTTATTATGCTCTCGAAAACAAGAATTATTTTGGCTGCAGAGGTAAAATGAATGAAGGACATTTCCAGTAGCAGATTTGCACTTAGCAGAAAAGTCTTTAGAATTCCCTAGGTTGTATTTTTAAAGTGTGAATGTAGTTGTCGAATCACTTGTGCACAGCTGAAGCTGTTATCTTATCAAGCAAGATAATTGACATTCATTTCTCCTCTCATTCCTTCTCCCAAGTTTTGGAGCCAGGGATGGTTGATTTTCCTCCAGGAGTTACTTGGAAGAGCAGTAGCTGTCTGTTTTGCTTAGCAGTTTTCTAAGGTCTGGCTCTACAGTAAGAACTTAAAATGTTACAACAGATGATAGTAGCTTGATGAGTGTTTTTGCAGGTATATTCATGCATTTCTTTAGTCCAGGCCTCAATGTGTTTTGAAGCAGAGCCAGATGTAGCTGTGATGTGGAGAAAATGGTTCTTCTTCTGAAGGATACATGCTTTGCCGTGTGTTTTGAGTGATATAGAGCTACTGCACCAGTTCCCTTCCCTCCTTGTAACCCTGCTGTAGATGTAGGTTTGTTAAAATTATTGAAAGCAGTTTTACTGACTTCAGTGTGCTTTACATCTGTTTGGGGTTGATGCAAAAGACGTATTTTTAATGCATTGAAGTAATTTAACAATCATTTAATATATGCAAAGTTAAAAATAACAGGTACTGTATCCAACAAAGCTTTTATACCTAATATCTAACCAAGGAGCTAATGAATGGGATCTGATTCCACAAAGGTGTCAAAGGATTACAAGTACTTACGATGTCTTAGGAAACAGGAGGCTTTGACACTATGACATAAGTACATGTTTAGGAACTTTCAACCTTTCAATTCAGCTTGAAATTTTTAGCCTAGACATAGTTGTTCCTTAGTAGAATATATTATACCTCCTTACTAGAGGTGTAATTTAGTTTGTGCCACAATTCCTGTTTCCTGTAGAAAGTCATTCAGTATTGTTGTCCAGTATTGGTTAAAAATAGGCGTACGCTATTATATGAACACGTGTGTTCTTG
Source organism: Lathamus discolor (assembly GCF_037157495.1). Lineage (NCBI taxonomy): Eukaryota > Metazoa > Chordata > Aves > Psittaciformes > Psittacidae > Lathamus > Lathamus discolor. The sequence continues at coordinate 112,129,742 of NC_088885.1, forward strand.
CCGTGTCCAATTTTTGTAAGATAAATTAAAGGCTCTGAAAAATTAGCATCTTACAATTTTTTCAGGTTAGGGTTTTGGGTTTGTTTTGGTGTGGGGGATGTTGTTTGTTTACTTAGTGGGGGGGGTTTAAATAATTATTCATCATGTTGTTGTAGAAATTCTGACTTGCTAGCAAAACATTTGAATGACTGCTCTGCAGAGCTGTAGTCGTGCACTTGGTAATGTGGCATGGCTTACTGCTTGTGATTTGGGTTTTTTTAAGTGGCTTTTGTCACATTCCAAGGTGAAAATAGAGCAAACAACCACAAACTTCAGAAGCCAGAAATCGTTGCAGCTCATGCATGTGTGCTAACACGTTTGAAAGAGTCTGAGGGGAGTTTGAAGGGCTCTGGAAGGAGGAAACGAATCATTAATAGTGTTTAATTAGCGGAAGCGAGGTGTGTTTTCTGATAACTTCTGTCACTTCTTTTCTGATGGGATGTTTGGTTTCTGCTCTTTCCCCAACAGGATGCCAGTGTGATGTTGGAGGATCCCTCAGCCCGGTGTGTGCTGAGCCTTCAGGTGGCTGCCAGTGCAGGGCCCATGTCGTGGGGACAGCCTGTCAGGAGTGAGTCTGGCTGTAGCTCCTACTAGCTCCTGCTTGAGCACAGTTCTTTTGAAACTGCCTGCAAGTCACTTGCTTTTGTATTAGCTGTTGATTTTAATTTTGCTGGGCAGTTTTCTTATGTTGTTTTATTAAGATGTTTTTAACTTGTTTCTTTAAATAACCAATGCCAGTTGTTCAATAGTATTGCATATGCATCTATATAGACATCAAGAGTTATATAGTAAAACTTATGTAAGCTGTAAAAACTTCTGAGAGGAGAACTCTCATTACACCCATCTTTATCAGCTGTCTTGAATTTACTGGCTGCTATCAGGATTCCTCAGTCATCAGTAGGTCACTTCCGTTCCACTGCTTTGTGCTCTTAGATGTAGACCATGCAGCAATTGGTGACACTTTGTTGTTTGGCTTTTTCTTTTTTCCTTGAAAGGCCTGAAAAAAACTACTTTTTCCCTGATCTGCACCACATGAAGTTTGAGATTGAAGATGGTACTACTGTCAAGGGAAGGGAAATTCGTTTTGGCTATGATCCTCAGGAATTCCCTGGCTTCAGTTGGAGAGGATATGCTCAGATGTCATCTATACAAGTAAGCTTTGCTCAAGGCTTTGAGGTGAAAACATAGGTGCATGGTATGTATGTCTCTATAGTACCGCTATGCGTATGCAGGGTCATAGAGAAACTGGTAAAAAAGGACAGGATATCGCTAAGCTGAACTCTTTGGCACTGTATCACTGTTTAGTGAGTGTTGGTACTATTAGTATGGTCGTTGCTTTTGCCAGTATTTGTTCTTCAGAAATGCTCTTTGAGGTTGGTTTTGGGTTTGTTGTGGGTTTTTTTGTTTGTTTGTTTGGGTTTTTTTGTGAGAGATACCATTTTGAAATGGGTGTAAAAAAAACCAAACTAACAGCTTTAAAGTCTATAATACTAAGTGCAGAAGTTCTTGTCATGTCAAGGACAGTGGAAATAGCTGAAGGTTGATGCTTGGCTAAATAATTTGAATTACACAATTCCATGGCAGTCTGTATCCACAAGGTTTTCAGGTACCAGCACAGGGCTGTCACTAAAGTCTTTTACACCTGCCAATTATATTGGGTGAAAAAGAGAAAGGTGCCAACTTTTGTTAGCAATAACTTCACATTACAGCAAACAGGAAAAGGTGTGATTCAGTAAAGGAAGCTGTGAGCAGGAGCATATTGGCAACATTCATTTTAGTCTCATGACAGTCCACAAGTAAACTAAGCAACAGCAATTTATAAGTAAATCACAGAAAGAAAGTCACCAGTAAGTGTGAGAAGGGACCTGCCTGACTTTGGACTGAACTGCTGACCAAGTGAACCAGGACTTTGAAACAGTAGATTTGAGCAATAAATAGGATTTGTTCACTTTTCTTAAAGGTAGTACTCCGGTGTGGTTGTGTCCAAGGATTAATGGATCACTGTAGATTGAGATGCAAGTACATAATTATTGCACAAGCATAGTGATTTCCTTTCTGTTCTTCATTTTTCACTCTTTCCTCTTCGTTCTTTTTGTTGTTTGTTTGTTTTATCCCGGAGCTCATCTTCTTTGGATCTTCAGAATTACTCCACTTTCATAAAGGAAGGCAACTGTCCAGTAGCTGTGATTTCTTAACTTCTGCTTTCTAACTCAGCTGCTTTTTGCATTTCATATCCAGTGGCGTCTTGTGAAGAGGCAGAGAAAAGGGTTAGTCTCTAATCTTGCTGCAAGTGTGCATTATTTTGCTTACCTGGATAAACTTTTCAGTCATTTAATTGCCAGCTCCAGGCCCTTCTCATTTAGATCCTTGCATTCTCAGTTATGCAAGGTTTTAACTGGAGGAAATTATGGTCTTCATTTCAAGGAACTTTCCTAATTTCAATGTAGTGTTTCTGTGTCTTGCAGGACCCTGAAATAATCCTCCTGACATTTATTTTGTAGAAGACAAATGTTGCCATATCTACTACACAAAAGGCAATTGTAACAGCTTTGTGTGACAAGAAACTATTTCAGTACAATGAAAAATTCTTGAGGTGAAATAAATAAGCTGTGTGTGACATCAGTGGAGACTACTGTCAAGCTGCCAACATGGGTGTTTCATTATAGACTGAGCAGCTGACAGTCGAGCTTAGATTTTAAAGCACTGGCCAGAGTTGCCTAAGTTTGTGACAGAGCTCAAAGAATAATTTCTTCCCCCTCCCTGCCTTTGCTTAAGGCCAGGGACTGGCATCTCTTCCTCCCTCATTCCTCATGTGTCTTCCTTCTCTATCTTTGCTGTGTCTTCTAGATGTTCCATAAAAGCTTAGAAACCATTTTGAGAAATCTCCTGAAGCATGCTTTTTTATTTCTTTTGCCTTTTCCTTTTTGTTCGTATCTATTTCTCAAGTGTTCCTTTCGTGCCTGTCTTACCCATGTATTATCTTTCAGAAGTCATCCTTCTCCACTTAAAGCAACTCTTGTAAAACCTTTCCCCATTGCCCTTCTGCAATCACCTAGATTTTAGCTATCAAGTCTCTAGATCTCTCGGCCCTGCCATCTGTGGTATGTCTATCATTGCTTTCTGCTTTGAATTTCTATTAAGAAGGTGAAAGTGTCTGCTGGTGACAGAATTGAGGACTACACATTCAGAACACCATATGAGAGCTGGCAATTTTGCATTTATTGTAACTTTTAGGAGTAAGAGAAAATGAGGCTTTGTGCTCTGTTCTCAAATGTACGGAACGGAGAAAACTTATGTACATTTGCAGAAGCAGGATGGACTACAGTGGTGGGGAGGTCACCATACAACAAGAGTCTTGGAAAGGGACAGCAAGGGAATTGTGATGGGTGAACTGTTGGGAGCTGGATTGCAAGGGGAGTTTTAGAATGGAAAGAAGGAAGACAACACTTGAGGTTGTACCAATCCTATCTTTTCCTAATCCACAACCACCATTTGAACATGTCTCTGCTGATTCTGTTGCTCTGTGAACTGAATAATGGGGGCTGTGAGAGAGCAGCCTCCTGTGGGGTCAAGAACTGCATGGCTCCAGAGGAGTCAGTTCAGCCCCAGGGCAAAGAGTCATGCATGGTATTGCATCTCTAAGAAACCACAGGATCTGGTGGAGAAGCAGAAGTTTCAGTGACAATCTGAGATGTCTGCATGCTGCGGAGTGTGTTGTGTGATCTCAGAGTAGGACTGTTGATTCTGGCCTGTTCTTTGGGAAGCTAGGAATATGGACAGCCCTTGATGCCATAAGCCTCCTTTAGGGCACGGAGGGGGAGAATAATTGTAAAATACTGCCCATATATCGAGCTGCAATATTAACACACGTTAGTTCAGCCCTTCTGTGTCTTTCTGGATAAGCTGGTATTTAACATGAGTTTTATTTCGCAGGAGGTTTTGTTCTATGTTCTTTTGTAAGCTGTCCTAGCCTTTCTTTTCTGTTACAGAGTTTGTCTTGGCCAAATGGTTTTTCTTTCTCTGGGTGCTAGTAACAAATAATATACTTTCCTTTCCTCCTTTTTCCCTTTCTTTTTATTTTTCGCAGCCAGAGGTGGTTGTGGCTATCACTGTGGCTTCTCCTAAGCTCTTCCATCTAGTCCTCCGCTATGTCAGCCTGGGCTCAAAAAGCTCTAAAGGGAAGATCTCAGTTGCTGAGGGAAAACATTTTGGCACTAATTACACTTGTAAGTGAATTAATTTTCTCACTAGGCTTGCCTGTCTTCCTCTGTCATACAGCAGCATTGCCATTCCAGTATGTACTTGTCTGCATGTGCATTTTTCTTGTAGGACTTTAGTATGGTGCTTGCATGGCTTCTAACTTCCTCTATTCAGCACTTTATGGCTGGTTTTGTTTATTAACTTCCATTTTTCAGAATGAAGTGAAGATAACTTTGAATGTGGAAAAATCAAACTTATTTCGCATTATCCTGAGGTATATTAACCCTGGAGGCGAAACATTGTCTGGTCGCTTATCTGCCTGTCAGTCTCGGCCTGAAACAGGTAGGTGCAACTCAGTGGTGCAACAAATCAGAATATTAGATTGGAGGAGTCTTTTACAGGTGCACCTAAGTGAGATTTGTAATGTTGCTTAAAATGCATCACTTTTAACAGTGGCAGTGCTTTTGTGCTTTCCTAGTGTATTTTGCTGTGCAATTGATGCGGCTGTGTTTGCATGAAATCCCTACTTACAGTAGTAAGCAACATTTGTTTTTTCAAATGTTTGCCAAACTCAGTACTTTCAGTTCTGCACTTGGAAGCTCTGAACTGTGTTTAATGAAGCTTTTAAAAAAGGGATAACCGCATTTATATTGGTTTAGTTGCCTTTAATATTTCAGTTTAAAAGTGGCTTCTGCCTTCGTTCCATGAATAACATTTATTTAATGGTGAATCCAACCTACCAAGTCAGCTCTGATTACAGACCTCAACAGCATGTGATGTCTTTTGGGCCCTGATAGAAGATAAGTACCCCGTATCCTTTGAATAGGAGGATACCAAGCCTATATGCAGAATTATATCTTATAATGCCTAACCTCAGCATACTTATGGCAGCTAATGGAGTTTAGTCAGAGACCTTTTAGTAATTCTAAGGAGATAAAACTGAAGACTTCACAGATATCACTCAGCAGAGTGGCAGCAGTTCATGTTTTTTTCTGGCTTTTATTGGATAGGAGACAGGGAACCAGGTTTTGCCCGGGCTTCAGAGAAGAAATCTGTAATATTCATAGCAATTGCGCCTCACAACTTTTTGATAAAGCATGCCGCAGCTACATTTGTGTTGTACATCATCTCTGCACCTTGTACATCATCTCTGCCCAGACCTTCAGTTACTATCTGTAACTAAGCATTTTAGCTGCTGCTGAGAATCTCCAGTATGTGAAATATTTGGCTGAGAGTCACATGAGAACAGGTCTTGTGTCAGCTGAACATATTGTGGGTCACTGCAAATACAGGCTGAACAGAAAATAATGGAAAAGTGAAGCAGTGAGCACTTCAGAAGATTGTAAAACTGGCCATCACAGGGGCAGAGCTCTGCTTTTCTGAGCCAATTTGCTCAAGACTGATAAAAACAAAGACAACAATCACTGTGTAGCTCTGTAGCTCACTGTGTGGACAAATGCACACTGATTAATGTAATGCCTTAAGGAAAGCATTGATCAGCTCCTGTTAGACCCATTTAAATGGACTGAATCATTAGTTCAGCACGCTAAGCAAATAGAGACATTTTTTACAATCCTTTATATTTTTACTCGGTTTTATTTTGCTGGCAGGGGCTGCTCAGAGCAAAGAGTTTGTCTTCCCACCCAGCAAGGAGCCAACTTTTGTCACAATCCCAGGAAAAAGCTCCACAGAGCCTTTCTCACTGGTTCCAGGCACGTGGACTGTCAGTATAATGGCAGAGGAAGTCCTCTTGGTAAGAAAACAATTGAGGAAAACAAGTGCTTGAAGGCTGTCATGATAGTATTGCTCCGGAGTTACTTACCGGGAAGAACCCTGTGAGCAATTGAGATTCAGCACTAGTGAAAAGAGCACAGCAGCAGAATATCATTATGAAAACTTACAGTCCCACTGCTCATTTCATTTTTTCTTCTTCCCTGACTTTCACCAGCTCTAAGTTTTCTTGTGCTTCCATACTTTATCTGGAATTTTTACCTTCAAAGGCTAAAGTAATACTAACACACAGCAAAATTGGTTGAGAAGAAACGCTCACAGAAATGAATAGTTCTTAACTATCAGATATCATATCTAAAGCTTACCACAGATGACCAAGGCCTTAGTTACTTGACACAAAGATTCTTCAGAAGACAAAAATAAAATGGGCTGCATTAAGCCAGAAATTGTTTGAGGTCATAATCTAAGAAAAACCTTAAACTTACATGATCACAAAGGCAGCATACTGAATTCGTATGTATAATGTATAGGGTTAACAAGTAGTCTGCGTCTTTAGTCATTAAGCCTGGGGCTCTGTTAAATTTATGGAGTACCATGCAAAATGTTACTAAAAGAGCTTGCAAACATATTTCTTGCTGAAAGTGACAGTACTTATTGTGTCTGTTTTTTTTACTAATACCTTTGAAAAGGAATTTATTAATGACCTTAGCCCAGCAGCATGTTCTCACTGTAACAGTTTTTATAAAAACTCTTACATGTTAATTTAAGTAGTCAAAACAGAACAAAAATATGCCAACTTCTGAAGCACATCTTAATAGATTACATGGAGCATTTTAATGAAGTCACCTGGGCTATGTGAATCTCCCTTGTGGAGTCGGAGTTCTGTGCATGTTGGTCGCACTCATGTCTGAAAACTGCATGCAGTCAGTTGTGTATTACCCGGCTGTAGAGAAGCTGCTTCATGAGCACTATCTTGTACAACACATGATGGCCTCAGAATTTCCTTGCTCACAGGGCAGCTGCCTTTGTCCCATCTCTATGAAGGTAGAAATAGAGTTAGGGAGATACATTCTGATGTTACCAGCGCATGTAACAGCAAAAACCTTTCATGTCTTGCAGATATACTCTAAAAAATATTTATGTGGTTGGTTTCTTTTGTTGCTACATTGAGAAATTCTAGAGATGTTCCTTTTTGTTCCTTTAATTTTCTGCATGGTCTTGCATTTGTTGTATTCTTTGTTCTTAGGACTATATGGTGCTGTTACCCAGTGATTACTACGAAGCATCCATCTTGCAGATACAAGTTACAGAGCCTTGCACCTATTCAGGACATGCTTCAACAGAGCAGTCAGTATATGTGCTACAGAGTAAACCAGTGCCTCGGATAATTTTATTATTATCTTGCTGCACTTGAAAACAATAACAATCCTGTGTTTGTTTGTTTTTATGTAAGCTGCTTGCTCTATCAGCATTTGCCATTGGCCAGATTTTCCTGTGTCCTTGGTTCAAAGGCAGTGTATTTCAGCCATGGGGGAGAATACAGAAGAATTCCTGTGCGGCAGCCAACTCCTGATCAACCAGTGATGACCCACATCAGTGGAAGAGAGGTCAGATTCCTGCTGCTAATTGCAGTCCCGTCTGCACTGTTGGCTATAAACTTACTGCACTAAAACACTTGCAGGTTACAGTTTAGGATTTGCAGATACGTAACACATCCCTAAAGCACATGCTGGGCCAGGTTCTGCGTTTTATACTGAACTGTGTAAATGGATCAGTGTAGGCAGATTTGTAACTGTGACCAGAGTAGACGTTTCACTCTAACACAAGTAATTTGTTAAAAAAGGTCCTTCTGCTTTAGGCATACTTGTTCAGAATACTGTTTAATTGCAACATAAGCGGGATTATGGTTCGTCAGCAGAAATGGTGTACGTACATCACTATAAATGAATCTTATTTTCCCCCTTAATTAGCTATACTTACGTAAAATATTTGCTTTAATAAACAAAAAAGCAGAAGCAATTATGCCTCTACTGTAGCTCTATTGAAAGAGAAACATGTTTTGTGAAATGAAAAGATATACTGGAAGTGTGTCTCATAAAAATACAGTGTTTTATCACCTACATGATAGTTACACGTGAAGTGATTATGCCCTCTACTACTGTGCTTAGATATTGCTTTTAAAAATACCAAGTGCAACAAGAATATTTATATGCCACAGGCCCTGGTGCGTCATGACTGATGCACGTGCAAAGCTGTACTGGTATGAACGATTGCAGTGAAGTCAAGAGGGCTGTTGACAGAATTAATTACACGTTTAAGTGTTTGTAGCTTAAGGAAATATTGAGAAAAAAGAGTTTAAATTTGAAAATAGTTACATGGCCAAATGTAGCGAAAACTTCTGCAACCACAGCACTTTCCATGCAGCTACTTCGAACTGTTTTGAATCAAATATCGTGTTAAACAACTTGCGCAGGTAAACTGAAAGAAAAACTTGCTTCAGAAAGTGGTATTGGCTGTTGCCTGGAGAAAATGCTTTCACTCTTTGTAAGGAATCTGCAGTAGGAATGGTGATCAAGGAAATTTTGTTTTCAGTGGAGAAGTAGACTCAATTTTTATGTTACTAAAGATAGTTTAGAGATGATGGTGACAATTATTTAGGATTGCTAAAGTTTGCTCACTGATACTTTCTCCTGGGGAGAAGAGAAATAATAATATGATCATTTCCTAGGCTTATTTTACAGCCTTCCTAGAACTGTTATAGTGGCAGCTGTATCTTGAACTTGGTTGACTCTTGCTAGTGGACAAACTGATATTCATAAGCATTGCTTCCATTCTGTTGATTGTCTTTTGCTGAGACATTACAGGACTGGCCCTGGACTGATGCTGACGGATTTGCTTACAAGGCAGGAAAAGGCAGCTTCCTGCAAGAAAGGGAGTGAAAAATCTAACAGCTTTTTTCTTTTTCAATGATCTTGACCTAGGTCAATTTACAGATGACCATAAATGTTCCTCAAGTTGGTCGCTATGTTCTGGTTTTTGAATATGCCAATGAGGATGATCAGTTATACACTGCTGAGGTGACAATACATAGTCCTGGACCTGTCACTGAAGGCAGAGTGAGGATATATAGTTGTAAATACAGGTAGGAATTTCTGAAGTAATCAATAAACGATTAAATAAGCATTTGGGATATAATTATACTCTCTCTATATTGTAATCTATTTTACTATGTAGACTGTTTGAATATTATAGGTTGATTTAAAAGCAAGTCCATGATTCTGTGGGTATAAATCTCTCTGTCTAATCGGGTCATTAAATATTGCTACTGCTTCAATGAAATGTTTTCCTATAAAAAGGTTTTTTCCTTTTTTTATGCACATTCATAAACCCTTATAAACTATTATTCCCTGAGTCCAGCAGAAAACATCAGTGCTGGCTGCAGAAGCCTGCACTGGTTTTATTTAGTTAAAAGTGTGTCCAAGGGCTTTGGCTATAAAAAATGTAGCAGCCAGTTTTACAAGAGGTCTCTGAAATTCCGAGTGTAGCCGTCATCTGGCTGTTAGGCTGTAGGCAAGGTCTTTCAGCTGAATGCTTCTTTATCCTTATTGACTACTGAGGTTACTGCAGATGTTTCTGCACAAGAGATTTTGTCTGTCCTGAGGAAGATTGACTTTAACACCTGAGCATTTCAGTGTATGACTCAGTTTAGGATTGTGATCCTGCAGATGCTTGTGCCCTTGGGAGATGCTACCCAGTGCTGGGAGACTACAGTCATGCATCTGTTTTTTCCATGAGCCAAGAGTTTGACAGATTGGAGGCTTGGGCTTAGGTTTGCATTCAGGGTGAAATTCCCCAATAAGAAAAATCGTTTTCATCAGCATGTTTGTGGTGCAGAGCAGAACTATGAGGAGAGATGACCTTGTGAGGTTATTGCTGGGGAAGGCTCTTATTTTTAGTCTGTTATATAACACTTTGAGCCCCAAATGACCTGCTATAAATCTTCTATTTTATTGGTATTTCCCTCCCACCCCCCAGCACATTTTGTGGGCTAATTTTGAGCATTCTTGTTGGTTCATCTGATACACTAAGGACTTGCTGATGAAAATGCAAGTAAAGCCCTTGCTACTTCAATGCAGCAATGCAGTAAATCCCTTCTGCAGCCATTGTGCTTGAAGCTAATGGTCACATTGCAAGTGAGTTGCTGTGTCATCTTTTCTAGAGCAGGAAGCTACATGTATCTTCTGTTCAAAAATAAATCAAGAAATGACATAGTGAGGTACATGCAGATGAAATTAATTTGTAGAATTAGGAATATATTGTTCCAGGCCTTCTGACAGCTCTACTGGGTAATCCCAATAAAACATCAAAAGAGAATAAAACACTGCAAGCTTCCAGCAAATCACAAATAAGGGACCTATATTTCTCTGTCCTTCAATGTCCTTAGCCCTGAGTTGACCTTATTTTTGAACTGTGCTCCAAATGAGAGTGAAATTTCCACATTCTCTGCTTAATAGAGAAGAAATAGAGAAGTGGTTATATGGTGGTTGCAGCTTCTCACCCATGGCATGCTGGCTGGCCTAGCTGAACAGAAGTGCAGAAGGAAGAAATTAGATCCTTCTCTTTAGCAAAAGGGAACTATTGCTACTTTTGGCAAGTTGCAGGGGTCATTCTCCCTGAACAAAACAGAGCTCAAAGGCTTTAGCAAGACTCTTCCTCTTAGTATGTATTTGTCTTTAACAAAGAAGTGCAGCCAGTCGAAGGTAGTCGGTAAAAGGGAAACCTATTTTTTTTTCACCTGTATTGGTGAGTATCCCAGTGTCCAGAATAGCTTCCTAAAATCAAGACTTGGACAGTTGCCATTGTGTGGGTGAGAGCTGCTGATCCAGATCCTAAGTGGCACGTGGCTGTAGTGGAAAAGAGCAGCTGGTGTGTGCTGGCACCTCAAGGGGTACGGCCCAGTCACAGAGTATTAGTTACACACCATGTTACACAGATAGCATGCATGTGTGTCTGTCCATATCCTACTTAAAGCAGTAGCTCAAACAGATATCTGAGCTGAGGTCTGGATGTTTGGGCTCTGAATAGGTCAGTCCACAAAGGACAAGCAGTATCTCTTATGTGGTACATCCCTCATTGCACTAGTGAGGATACTGCAGATTTACCACTGGCCAGATAGCTGTTACTCATGATGCAGCAGAACGGCTAGGCACCAGTGGTGAGGCTAGCCAAAAACTAGGCAGCTGAGCTAGGCAATAGCCTAAACAACATGGCAAAACCACAAGCTCATTTTTAATCCTGCTTTCTGTCTCAGTTTCCTTTGTCGCAGTGTTGTAGTTGACAACAGCAATCGCATTGCAGCCTATGACCTACTAGCAGATACAAAGATACATCTCAAGGCATCATCAATTAATTTTCTTCTGGTAAGTTTCCATTTTCTATTTTCTTATCCCTTTAGTACTTGTTAAGTACTTGTTCCCTGAGTGTAAAGTATTCCCTGAGGACAGAGAGATACTTCTTTTCCTATGTTCACATGCTATGTAGTAATGTGTGAAATGATGTATATTAGATGCTTGAAGATGTTTCTTTGTATTGAGGCAAACTTGCTAAGTTCCAAGTATAAACAGAAATTTGCCTTTCTTGGCAAGGGTTTTTCCTGCTCTCTCATGCTTTATTTCAGTTCCCTTCTCTCTTCTACATGTGCACTTTAAATGAAAAATCTTCTGGTAGCTTTTATACTTCATAATTTTTTTCCTTCGCTTTTTTTAAATCCTCCAAACCCCTGTAGGAGTTTCCTGGTCTCTTTCTTACAAAATTCAGGTACCAAATGGATTCATTTTGGGTAATAGATTCATTCATTAGTAGTATAACTTTTAAATACTTTGAATAAAAAGCCTTCACTGACCTCTTTTGGCCGCACCAGGAATGTGTTTTTCTGGACGCAGAATTTTCTTCTATGTTGTTTCTGTTTTCCATTCTAAAAAGGTGAGTTACACAGTTGGTTAAAATATTAGTTGCAACACAGCCATAAACTTAGGGTAGTTTCATGGAACTATTAGGATTAATAACTGATACATGCTTTCTTCATTTCATGAGGCAGTGTTCAGTGTGAACAAACACCATTTAGATTGTATGTTAGCTGCCTGCAGCTATTGCTGGGCTAACAAGATCCATATCCAAAAGATGGTATTATTAGTCTGTATCTCCACATGTGGAAGTTTCTAGTGGGAAGTCTTCTGGGGAAAAGAATAGCTTCAGGTATATAGCAAGGTCCTACACCTGGGTCAGAGCAATCCCAGGCACAGCTACAGGTTGGGCAAAGAAGAGATTCAGAGCAGCCCTGCAGAGAAGGACCTGGGGGTGTTGGTCAATGAGAAAATGAACATGAGCCGGCTTCAGTGTGCGCTCGCAGCCCAGAAAGCCAACCGTATCCTGGGCTGCATCAAAAGGAGCGTGACCAGCAGGTCGAAGGAGGTGATCCTGCCCCTCTGCTCTGCTCTTGTGAGACCTCACCTGGAGTATTGTGTGCAGTTCTGGTGTCCTCAACAGGAAAAGGACATGGAACTGTTGGAACAAGTCCAGAGGAGGACCACGAGGATGATCAGGGGGCTGGAGCACCTCCTGTATGAAGACAGACTGAGAAAGTTGGGGCTGTTCAGCCTGGAGAAGAGAAGGCTGCGTGGAGACCTCATAGTAGCCTTCCAGTATCTGAAGGGGGCCTATAGGGATGCTGGGGAGGGACTCTTCGTCAGGGACTGTAGTGACAGGACAAGGGGTAACGGGTTAAAACTTAAACAGGGGAGGTTTAGATTGGATATAAGGAGGAAGTTCTTTCCTGTTAGGGTGGTGAGGCACTGGAATCGGTTGCGCAGGGAAGTTGTGAATGCTCCATCCTTGGTGGTGTTCAAGGCCAGGTTGGATGACGTCTTGTGTGGGATGGTTTAGTGTGAGGTGTCCCTGTCCATGGCAGGGGGGTTGGAACTAGATGATTTTAAGTTCCTTTCCAACCCTAAGTATTCTAAGATTCTATGAGTTCTAAATCTACTGGGAGAAATATTGGTGTCACTGAAACTCACTTCTATGGACTTTGAGTGAGCAAGTGTTCATGTCTGCATTTCAGAAGGTCTAGGAATTGCCCCAGGGTCCAAAAGTCTCTCACATCAAGATGAGGGCTTTTCTCTTCTACATCTGTATGTCTTGCCTAGCTTCTGGCACTACAAGCTGGTCTTCTGTCATTCCCACTGCCAAACATAAATACTTAGGTTCTAATTTACTTAAAGTAAGTCCATGACAGAGCATGGCTTTGGGCTCAGGCTTCCTCATGCTAAAATTAGACTTCATCATTCCCATTTTGTCTTGGCCCTGTTATTTATTTATTATATTATTATTTAATTGTGCCTTGTCCTTATTTTTCAGCACAAGGTTTGTATTGTACCAGCTGAAGAATTTTCTCCAGAATATGTGGCTCCTAAAGTACAGTGCATAGCTGCTTACAGGAGTACCCATGATGCAAGGTAACGTGCTTGGTTTTATCATTTGTATTTTCTGAAGATGACTTTGAAAGGCAGACCAAATGGAATTTTAATTCTTTTGAATTATCCTTTGCTGAGTGACTCACAAGTTATATGTAGGCCACTTTTGCAATGTAGCATTTGTAAAAATGCTGAAGTGTTAGTATTAATCTGCTTTGTGCAGGATTTTGTTAAGAATAGCCTCTCCCTGGCCCATCTGAACTACCGAGTGCTGACACATTAGAAAACACTGGCACATACACTTTCATAGGCTGTGCATTTTGATAGGTGTCCAAGCTGGAGAAATATTGCTACTTTGGTGACCTGAAATGCTTACTGCTCCTTCTGGAGTTTAATTCTGCACATTATTGCTCCAGCTGTTCTGAAATGGCTTTAATTTGTCATTAGCTAGGGCCTGTGACTGCCCTTTCAGGCACCAATCCACCACCTCAACTTGGCAGCATCAAGCTAACCTTCTCCTCCATTACACTTGTATAGGACCCATAATTAGAATGTTCATCTACAGCTTGGTTGACACAACGTGATGGCTCTTCTCTTGCTGCCAAGATACGAACCTGAATTTTCACTTCCCAAGTAGTCAGGTTTGGGTTCTGCAGAGCACTTGGTCTGCCCTGTTGAAGCTCTTCCCCTTTCCACATGTTTTGTTCTTTGTGCCAGAAAGGAATTATCACTGCAGCTTTCGAATTAGGGAGACCCACATTTACTTTCCTGTTGCACTCCACAGGATGTCCCTCGTGATACTGCTCCTATAGCTTTCTTCCTACTGATCTGGCAATGGGAAGTAAACGTCATTTGCAGGACTTCAGAGACAGAAAGAGCTGGTGACTAGGTCTAATAGTTTTCCAGACAGTAGCTTCTAATATAATGGTTGAATTGAAACAGAAAGCAGAAAAATTTGGGTAGTAAATTAGATAAAAGCATGTGACTGCACTTTGCTTCCAAGCATGCATAGCACTGAATTGCAGCTTTAGTTCTCCTGCTTGGAGCATTACAACTGAGTGCAAGCAGCTTTATAAGACTGGATACTTGTCCTTGCACCAAAGGTATTTTGCATTTCTGGGCATTCATATTCTGAATTGAATGGGGGAAAGGCTGGACAAAACCTGGCATTTAAAATAAAGCAAATGTAGAAATTTTTACATTTTACTTTTGTTTTGTGATGTGGGTTGTGTTTGTAATCTCTTGTTATAATTGCATAGTTCACTGTGTCTTTTATGTTCTGTTATTAGGACCATTGTGCTGGTTGTCACATTTTTGCTTTCCTGGAAGTGTTTTGTATTCACCAAGTTGAAAGATGCAGCCTCTTGGCTCAGCTGAACAGTGCTATAAGCAGATGCCGCGTGTGATTTCTCACACAGGCCTGGCAAATATATCTCAGTTCTGGCCCTGAAACATGCTTGTCATTCCATTTCTGGGCCTGTCTTGAGCAAAGATTAATCATTGTCTATTGAGTACTTATGAGAAGTGAACAAATACTAGCAGGAAACCACCCCCTCTCCCCCCTGAAAAAATGTTTTCGCCTGCAGTCTTGGAAAATACTTCTCTCAGTCAAGTTCTTCAGAATCAAATATACCAAGGAAGAAATAGTCAAACCCAGTAGTGAATGAATGAGGATGCTTTCAAGGATCACTGTTATTTTTTTTTTTTGGCTCCAATTGTACAAATATTTGAGGGTATACTTAACTTCTAAGTACTTAAGTCCCATTGACTTCAGTGGGGAAACTTGCATGTTTAAAAGATACACCTATGTAAATACTTGTAGAACTGAGAATTCAGTATTAGTACAGATTCTGGTGAATGTAACTAACTGGATTAACTGAAATCTATTTTGCTTTTTTAACACTCTTGGTTCTCTTAGTTTTCATCTTCCTTAGCAAACTCTTTCAATTGAAATTCTTCGGTCTGTTGAAATTTTGAGTGAATAAAATCAGTTAATATATATTTTCATTTTTGAAAGTTAAATCCATATCTCTTATCTTCATTTACTTTCTGATCATTTACATAAAATCTAAAGAGTAACAGGGGTTGATAATTGCATTATTAATTGTAATACAGTATAATATGTCGACTGCTTTTCCTTTTATGATGCTTAAGAAATTTTCCTGGGTCCTACAGTAATGACTATAATTCTGTGTTTAGTGCAACATGCATACCCTCAGTGTATGAAACTCCACCAGCAGCTTTGGTTTTGAATGCGTTGAAAGATGGGAACACTTCTGACGTACAGAGATATATACTCTACGATCCACTGAGTGCCCCTTTACCTTCTGGCTCAGTTAATGGAGTCACCTTGACACCGTTACAGGTATCTTGTATTTTGAAAACTTCATTTCCTAAGTCACGAAGTATGTTCTTCACAAGGCTAAGCAGATGAAACACCTTAAAAGAATCAAAACTGAATTATGTGATATGATCAAAATGTAGCAGACTGAGTAAGCCAGGAAGACAATACACAGAAAGGGAAACAAAAATGCCAGCTTCTTTCTAAACTGCACAGTAGTTTCACAGACTGCAGAAGAACATTGGGTGTGCTTGGCATGCAAACAGATAGCAGCATGCAGTTGTAATGCCATACTCTTTGAAGATGTTTAACTTGCTTAGAGATGCTAAGCCTCCCCTCTTTCATTGCAGGTAGGTGGCACAGAGCACAGCTCGTAAACCCAGGAATATTTAATGAAACAAATACACTATCAGAGCTGTTCTTGTTTCTGCAGAACCAGATTACCTTGAATGGCAGAGTGCCCCATGTGGGCAGATATGTATTTGTGGTACATTTTTATCAGCCAGCACACCCAGTGTTCTCTGTGCAAGTGCGTGTGGATGTGGGACATGTGTGGTCAGGTAAGCATCCGAATTTGATCTAACGCCTTTCCTTTCTCAATGTTTTGGCATGTGGAGCTGTGGTGGGCTGACCCTGGTCGGTGCCCACCAAAACTACTCTGTCACTTCCCTCTTCAGCTGGACAGGGGAGAGAAAATACAACAAAAGGCTGTGGGATGTAAGCACAGGAAGAGACCACTCACCAATTACTGTCATGGGTGAAACAGACTTGACACAGTCGGCGCCACAGGCTGCAGGAGAGTCTCTGCTCCAGTGCCTGAAGCACCTCCTGCCCTTCTTCCTCACTGACCTGGGTGTCTGCAGGGCTGTTTCTCCCATACATTCATACTCCTCTCTTCAGCTGCAGTTGCCGTTGCACAAGCAACATTTTCCCCCCTTCTAAAATATTTTATCAGAAAGATGTTACCACCATCCTCCATTAGACATAGAGGAAGCTTCTAGCTGCTTCTCAAGGAAGCCACCCCTGTAGCCCCCCCACTACCAAAACCTTGCTAGACAAATCCAGCATGTTTTTTCTTCTAGGTTCCTTCAGTGCTTCATTCTGCCCTCACACCTCTGGCTGTCGGGATCAGGTGATTGCAGAAAACCAAATTGAGCTTGACATTTCTGAACCTGAGATCTCTGTTACAGTGATGATACCTGATGGAAGAATGCTGGTTCTGGTATGTTTATTACATAAATGTGCTTGGAGACGTTGTTCTCAGTTTCACCATTCATTTAGAGATAGATGCAAAGATGAAAGCCAAAAAGAAAGATTTTTCTTTAATGTTGTGTTCCAGATTTTTAGGATTATGTGCACTGTTTCTGTTTTACTTTAAAGCTTTAAGATACTGTACATGTTTTTGTTTACACTGCTTATAGCATCACAACTCTGGGGGGAAGATAAGCATATATTCCTATTTTTTTTTAAGTTAAAATGTTACGGGCTTTGAGAAAATCCAGAATGCATAATGAAGCAACATTTAAATATATAAATACCTTAGGTTCTGTCTTTTGCTTTTCTCAGAAATGTACAATTTAGCTTTCTTGTTGTTTTAAGGAAAAAGTCTTAGTTGTTCCAGCAGACACCTACAGTTACAAAATTCTTGACAAAAAGACAGTGGACAAGTCACATGATTTTATCAACCAATGTGGAGGAAACAGTTTTTATATTGAGTAAGCACTGCTTTCTAAAAACCTGAACGTTGACACCAGCTAGGAATTAATGTTACTTGTACTCTGTATTAAAGACACCTATAAAATCCCAATCGCTGCACTACATTAAAATGCTTTTCATGGCTTATGCTGGCTCACTAAATTTCCATGAGTCATTTTTCCATGACTTTCTATTGTAAATGAAATGTAAAGGTAGGGCTTTATTGCTCATGGTACAAAAGACGTAGATGTATGTCATCTTTCTCTCTTTGGTATTTCCATCTTTGGCATTCGGTATTTTGCTTGGCATGTCTGAACTAATTGTATGACTAATATGCACTTTCTTTAAAAAAAAATACCTCTTACCTGCAGATTCAAAGCCATTCACCACTAATTTAATAAGTATATTCTTGCACGTGTACTGATGCCATCCTTATGTTAAAGAACTTTTTGAAGACAGAACCCTAATTTACTGAACCACTGCAAAGCACCCACATAACAATTCCCGAGTGCCGGTACTTACATGCTTTATATTTCAATTTTAAATAGCCCAGAAGGATCATCGGCCTTCTGTAGGGACTCTGTGAGATCACTAGTGGCTTTCTACAACAATGGAGCCCTGCCATGTGATTGCCATAGTGCAGGTGCTGTGAGCCCTACTTGCAGCCCCGTGGGAGGACAGTGTATTTGCAGACCTAATGTCATCGGTCGTCGGTGCAGCCAGTGCCAAACTGGCTACTATGGATTCCCATTCTGCAAGTGTAAGTACAAGCTTAGCCTTATTCAGCACCTGACCCAATTCTCTGATTTATTCAATTCTCTGGTTTTATTGCATTTTATGTCACTTTTCTTTACAGGACTTGATTCTAAGAGAGGCTGGTTGAGCCGGTCTTAGATTTAGCATAGCATAATTTTCAGTTTGAGGCAGAAATGAAGTTCTCATTCCCTTAAAGCACACCTAGTTCATGATGGTCTGTGCCTTCACATGTGCTGTTTGATCAGGTGTACAGGGCTACAATTAAACTGGTTAAAACCCATATCGCCACTCTCAGTCACATGGATTTTTCTGCACTGACTGCTAAATCATCTCCAAGTTATTCCTGTTGTATCCCAGTTTACACCGTATCTGTCTTCCATAGATAATCAGTGATATAGCATTCCTAATTCCTCGTATTCTGATGTAATTTTTATAAACATTAGCAGATTTATAGATCAGTCCTCAGCTGCCTTCCCAGATATTACACTTGATGTTTATAAATGTTGTCTTGTAAAAGTGGTGCCCTTAACACCAAAACTGTTTGTCATTTAATCCTTGGCAGTTTGGGGAAGTCATTAATAATGTCTGCAGCGAAGTTAAGCAAACAGCCTGTGGAAAAGAGCCAGGCACTAAAGTTAATCTTTAAAACTACTGTTACAGTCACATAGTTGGTTTCCATGACCCTGAGCTTAGAACTAGTGGAAGAGAGAAACATAAATGTTGTGTGTGTTTGTTTCATATCCGAGTTCAGTAAAAGCTGATTGTTGTACGTTGAGATGTGATTGATTCGTAGAACATTTTCTCTGACCTAGCATGCAACTGCGGGCAGCGTCTTTGTGATGACATGACTGGTAAATGCATTTGCCCTCCGCGAACTGTGAAACCAAAATGTGAAGTGTGCAAGAAAAATTACTTCAGCTACCACCCTCTTGCTGGCTGCGAGAGTTGCAACTGTTCAGAAAGAGGAATCGTTAATGTGGCAAGCCCAGAATGTGAAAAGAACAACGGGCAGTGCACGTAAGTTTAGGATACGTGTGTCATAAACAGGGCTCAAGTGGTTTGTTTTACTGTCCTTTTCAGGTATTTTGAGGGGATGTGGGAAACCTTGATAATGGTCAGTAGGGATTTAAGCAGTGCTTAGCAATAATGAGGAGTCCTGTTTCAAGGACCTGCAATGTTTTAGTGGAAACTTGGTTTTGCAGGTGTCTAATGGTGGGATTTGGGGTTCCTGGGCTTGCATTCTGTTTGCCAGTGACTTGCCGTGTCACTCCCAGGAAGTCACCAAATCTCTGTCCAGCTCATATAACTTATCCAATGTCAGTAGCAGACTTCAGGTCAGAGCTCATGACTTCTGGATGCACATGTCGTTTTTAATGGTATACATTAGTTCCCAGTTTCTTAAAACTTCACAGTAGACCTTCCACAGTTTGAGGTCTGGGTTTAAGTCTAATGGTGCTTTTAAGTACTGTAAAGCTTGAATGTTTGTAACAAATTTTGAGAAACTTTGATGATAGGTGCAGTTTGTATGGAATATATGGTTCAGCTGGAGTCATAGGTGGTAATTCCCCTTAAAATTGCACTTTCTGTATGACATGATTATTTTTCTGTAACTCAGCATGCTGAGATGAGGATAAATTCTTTATTCTCTTATTTACATCTAAAATTGGTATAGCATACAGCCACAACCATAAGGAATGACCTTAAGTTCAAATGCTGTCATACTGGTATAGTTGAACATTTAGTTCCTTGGAGGGATTGAGTCCTTGAATAGCCAGTACAAATACTTGATAGCAAGTAGGCTGTGTAAGGCCAGGAGTGCTTCAGTTTGATTGGTTCTGCTATGTCACGCTCCTAATGAAGAGAAATTTGTCCTTTGTACTCTGCCATTAAGCCTGTAATATCATAGAGAATGTATTATATAGAGACATATAGATAGAGAACATTAATTTTCAGAGAATGATCATATTACTTCCCAAATTTAATTTTTTTCCGAAGTCTGTCCTTTTCATATGAAGTGAATAGTGGCCATATCCCAAGAACAAAACAGGATTCTCTTTTCATATTTAGAAGTTGGGGTTCAGTATTAAAAGGTAGCGTATTCTGTCTCTCCTGGTGCACTCTCAATCTGATTAGTTTCTGCCTTGATTTTCCCCATAGAATACAAAATAAAAATCAAAATGAATACTATGCAAAAATAAATCAAATAAATCATTCAATCAAATAACTTTATTGAAAGGTCTCAGCACATTTGTACTTGAGTAAAATGGAGGATAATTTTGCAGAAATAGTCACATTTTTCCATTTCAGTGAAAAGCTGTATCGGCTCATTATAACGGTGATACTTTTCACATGCAGCCTAATTGGAAATATCAAAGAAATGACAGCAAAATTTGACATTTAGCAAGTACTTTAAGACTGATTGCTGAAAGATATGTCTAACTACTACATTCTGATTAATACTTCCGTGGATTACATGAAGTTCGGAATCCCCATCCAGCACCAGTTATCCATGTATAGGGGTAATATATTCAGAGAGACTTTGAGAAACCTCATCCATTGTTTTATGAATTCATGTAATATATGAAAGCAATTACTCGAATGTAGTCTACCTTGGCCTCATACTTTTAACTGTTTATTTCCACTAAAATCACTCTGTTAGTGCACATACGAATTCGATGCTGAGAACCAAAAGAGACTCCTTCAACTTGCTGACACTTCTAAAAATCATCTTATCACAAGTAAAATGTGAAGATGTGGAGGGTGATAATGGATCCTTACTCTCTTGAAACCCGGTTTCTTGGGGCTGGTACACATAGTTTACCAGCATAAACAGGAGGAAGAGGGATCATCAGATCTACCTTTCACTAGCTTTATCAGACTGTACAAGTTTGCTGTAGAAGTAGGATGAAGTACCTGCTGCCACAGAAAGACGTCCTCTCTTATCTCAACCCCTGTTCATAGTTTGGTGTTGGTTTTTGCATCTGCTGTACTTCACCTAAACAAATTCAAGGTCTTCAGCCATCATTGTGAGCAAAGTGGATTTTATCCTTTGTGAACTGTTGTAAAGTAAACTGAGCCTTTTGGCAGGTCGAAGCCCCCATAATTATTCATATATCTGGGATTGTTCACTTTTTTCTTAGCAGGTGAGTGCCTTGAGTAATGCCCAGTCACATCCTCCAGCTATAAATCTTCCAGTTCTGGTTATCCAAGTTGAACATCCATGGTTCACACTTTGATGTATAGAGAGTAGTTCTGCACTGAATAGCTGCAGAATTTCATTGTGAGCATTTATAGCCTTCAAAATCAAACCCATTCCTAATCAGTTCCATGTTGTTTTAAAATGTCTCACTGTGAAAATCTGAGAACAGTACTAACCTGCTGCTGTTTCTCTGTGGAAATTATAAAGTTGTGCCATAGCCATGCCAGCGCTTCAAAGATCCCCCAGCCTTTTGTTTTAATCTTCTCACCCTTGCTCTGTTCCTGCTTCCCTTGTTTACTCCCTCCTCTGTGTTTGTTTGTTGATAAAGGTGCAAACCAGGAATAAAAGGACGGCAGTGTGATCAGTGTGCTCCTGGAACTTACGGTTTCCCAGACTGCAGGCCATGTAACTGTAACAGGGATGGAACAGAACCAGATGTTTGTGATCCCCAGACAGGAATTTGTCTCTGCAAGGTCAGATAAATCATATTACTTCTGCATTCTCAAGCATCATTTGCACATCAGTGACTATTTCGTATTTAATGAGGTGAATGAAGTGAATTTATCATCAAGCTTTCAGTAAAAATTAAATGCAGCTGTACAAAATTACCACACCTTGCAGCATGTGCAGATTATCATGGTAGCAGTTAAATGCCATTTTTAATGAGTTTAGTATCTACCAGTTGAATGGGTGGTGTTAGGCTTTGCGGGATGTTACAGAACTGCGGAGTAGATGTCCTTTGATTCACTGAAGCAATCTGTACTCTGCACAGATCTGCTTTGTGCATCTGCATCTCGGCTTTTGGATGTTAACCAGGTCCCATGCTTTTTTTAGCCATAGTATGTCAGTTGACATTTCACCACATCATTATGTCCAGGAAATCCTCTTTTGTTCTGATCTGCATAATTAAATGTGATAAATGTAAACGTTCGCAAGTGACCTTTTATATTGTAGGTTTCGAAAAGCCAGCAGGAGGGTTTTGGCAGGGAAGTTACCAGCTGTCTCTGACTAATATTTATTACTCAGTGGCTCACTTTATAAACTGGAAAGCTCCTAAGATAGTCTTCAAGAAGTCAGTTTAATTTGCATTTGGAGCATGGTGTATTCAAGACAATGGCACATTTTCATTCATGTTTCCTTATATTTAAATATTCTTTCAGAAGATTTGGTTTGTGTGCAGAAACTTTTGGGGCCCTCACCAAAACCAGAAGGAATGTCCTGAGGTTTTTTTCAATTATACCTTAACAGGAGAATGTTGAAGGTGCAGAATGTGATTCTTGCCGGCCAGGATCCTTTTATCTGGACCCTTCTAATCCCAGGGGATGCACCTCTTGCTTTTGTTTTGGAGCAACCAACAACTGTCGCAGCACAAATCATCGTAGAACCAAGGTGTATCCAATAGTTGGTTTTTTTTCTTTGCTACCATGAACCTACATTTATTCTATTAAGGAAATGCCAGATTTCTTCCAAAATTGAAAATACGTTTTATTAGTTTCTAAGGATGAGAAATATTCTGCAATCAATAGTGCAGATTTAGTGCAGCCTTGTTAAGACTTAATGTAGTCTGTGAGTGCCTTTCAGCAGAAATGGCCCTTTCCACCTGTTTGCTTACAGTTCAGTAGCTGAACTGAAGTTGAGCTGAACTTCTATTGCTTTATCTTCAGGCACTAGTTCTTCATTGAAGTCAATGGTCTCCTTCAAGGATGCTTTGATAAGCATATTTCATTTTTAATGTCTATATGTTAGATGCATTTTGAAACCTAAGAAATGTTTGGCAGGTTCTAGAGGTGGCAGACCAAATACTTGCATCCCAAGTAGCTTTGGCACATTTGTCCCACTTCCATTGTCTTTTGAGTTCCTTGCAACATCTGTTGCTCAAAGACTTTAGGCTGGCCCTGAAAGGGTTGAATTTCATGCTAAGGGAATTATAGAGGCTAAAAAATTTTATCTCATTACGTGATGCTGGTAAAGTTTAATAAGGCATGAAACAAGCTTTTATTTCCTTTATGTATTTTTGTTAGTTTGTGGACATGAGGAACTGGAGCTTGGAGGCAGTGGATGAAAATACTGATATTCCAGTCACTTTCAATCCAGTCAGTAACAGTGTAGTGGCTGATGTTCAAGAACTGCCTGCTTCAGTGCATAGTTTGCACTGGAAAGCACCGCCATCTTACCTGGGAGAGAAGGTAAATGACACCTGACTTACCTGGTTTTATAACATGTATTCATTTTTTCTAGCATCATTGATAGAGTCTCACTGCTTTTTTTAGATATGTTTTTCACTCTTCCCTCATGATATTCTTACATCTCTTACCTGTCATGCCAGGAATCACAACGTTTTACTTCTGAATACAAAGTTAAAATTATAACCAGTAATAGAGAATTAGTCATCTTGCTTGGTGCCAGGGAAGTGTTTGTGTGAACAGCATGTTCAGGAGCTATGGTTCAGAGAGCTGGTACCTTCAGCTGCTTTTCTGAAACCCAGAACATGTAGAGCTTACCAATGTGCCCAAGTATCCTTTACACTCCCTGAAGTACCTCCTGGGCAGATTTCCAAAGGAATAAAATGTGATTATGTGCTCCGTGTATGCAAAAAACCCAACCTTTTGCTTTTGAAGTGTCACTTGGGAAGAACAACACCTGGTTTTCTAACCTTTTTGTTCTTGGAACTGCTTGCTCCTCTTTCTACTCATGCATCGGAGCAGTCTTTTGCTCACAGTTAATACCTATTGGCATTTCAGCCTGGGGATCGCACTGACAGGGGGACTTTGCTAGTGGGGGCTTGCAGGCCCAGAGCCCCAGGTTCTCCCTGTTTGAAACTCTTAGCAGTGTCAATAGTAGCTAGCCAGTTGTAGGACACACAGGCTTTTCAGATGCAACCCTATGTCACACAGATGAACACAAAGGGAATAGACACCACAGCATTAAATATGGTACAACTTTTGCAGTTCTCCTTAATCATAATTTTAAAGACTAGAGCAGTGTTTTTCATCCTGCTGCCCTGCACTCAGAGGTACATATCTCTCGAGAGCACAGCATGTTTAGTTAGGGTGCTTTTTGTTAATGTAATAGATGTTCTTGTTTCAATGTCTACAAGTCAGTTTTCAAAGAAATTTCACGATAAAGCATATGTTATCTACTATAGAGTTAAACCAAAATGATTTTGTTGTTCCCATAGCACAATACAAAGCAGGCAATAACTCTTTTTAAACAGAGCTATTAAGAACATTGCTGTGAGGTTTGTGTTGCATGTCGCAGTACCTAACTATGCATGCCATGACTTGCTTTCATGTACAGTGACAACACTGTAAATAAAATCGTTCTGGTTTTGTTCCTGCTTTTACTGTACACTGGGTGTAAGTGTATATTATAGCACAGGCAATACTGCAGTAGTGAAAGTGTCCCCCCTCACCCTAAATGCTATCTTGCTGCTAGTTTTACAAGCTCGTAAATTTACCAATTAGTCACATTATTATCGTATTCTGAGATGTCAGGCTTTGGTCTACTTCTAGTGATAGCACCTCTTTCAGAAAATGTGAACAAGACCAGTCCACATCCTATGGTGAGGGTATAAATACTGCTTTCCATTATCTTAAACCTTTTAATTAGTTCCACTGAGCATTAATATTTAGCAGAGTATAATTTCTTTCCTCTTTCTATCTTTCGTTTACCAGGTTAAAGGGGGTTCAAATGTATAATCTATAGCAGTGCAGAATCTAACAGTCACTGAGAAATTCAGATCACATTACCCCCATATTCTGCTCTTTTCTATTTTAACATTCTATTTAATAGAGAACTCTTAATGTTAGCAAATAAATACTGTGCATCTAGAAGGTAGTTTATAATGCAAATATTTTCCCATTTAAAAAATTAAATGAAAAAGCAGGAACATAACAGCCTTTCATATGGTGCAGTCCTAAAGTGTGAGTTAAACTGGACATTAAAGCTCTAACCTGAGTTTTCTTATATTTTTGGGAAAAACATACAAAGTAAAAATGTATATACATTTGTTTTCGCAGTTGTTTTAGGTTGGTAAAATATAGTCAACATTCTAAATGATGCTTTTGAAAATGCAATTGGCTGAAGATAATAGGATTAATTATGGCCTTGTTATCCAAAGAACAAGTTTAGTACTGAGATGCATGTATTTTGTTTGTAATTCATCAAAGTATATGGAAAGGGGTAGGCTGAAGGCTGATGCTTACCTGTAGAGCACCAAAACCTGACAGAGCAGTTCTTCCTCCCATGTCAAAACCAAGCATAAGCTATAAAGGGCAAACAGCAAGGGTTGCAAAACAAAGTAGTAAATCTGTGGCAAAACACCTGATTTCCCCTAGTGCCCACAAACCTTCTTTCTAGGCTTCTAAGCGGTGCCTGGAGCTTCCTTTCCTTTCAATATGTTTTGAACCGAGTCACTCATACACAACCCAGGGAAGCTGTTTGTCAGATGATTCAAACATACTTAACTCAGTCTTTGTTCTGGGCAGCAGTGTATGTATTTGATTGTGTTTGAGGCTGCCTGTGGTCACCTGTAGTTGAGCCAGAAGTGTGGTTTCAGTTCAACCTACAGCATCGTCTGTTTACAACAACAGAGCTGGTACCAGCTGATACGAGTAGAAGTCCCATTCCACAGAGGTGAAGAAAAGGTTTCCTGGTTAGATTTACGTTTGTAGTAAGTCTAGAAAATGTGGCCTATGAAAGCCACATCTAAAATGCTTAGTCTGACTTCTCCTTTTTTCTCCATGGCTTTTCAAGGCTCTCACTACCGCTCCTGTTGTCAGTGTGATATCTTCCTTTGATGAGCCAAGTTTTTGTAGGGTCAGGGAAAGAACAACATTTGTGTAAACATGTGATTTCTCCATGATACAGGTGGTGTGGTCCCAGGCATGAAAAAAACCCCAAAGTGATGCTGGTAACCTTCCAGAGAACAGTACCGCTCAAAAAGCGATGTCAGATACACAAAAGTAAACCAAAATAATTTCTTCCAAGCAACCCATATTTTCATATTTTGCCTAAGGAATAAAGAGTAAAAATATCATGTATAGTGCTTGAAGATGGGGTAAACTTGCCTATAAAGTTATATTAATATCAAGCAATTGTGCAGTAAAGTATCTCTGGTCTTGTGTATTTTGTTACAGCTTTCTTCATATGGTGGCTTCCTAAGTTACCAAGTGAAATCTTTCGGCTTACCTAGTGAGGGCATGGTTCTTCTGGGTAAGAGACCTGATATACAACTAACAGTAAGTTTTGAAATACTATTTTTTCTTTCAAGTAATACCAATACCATAATTTTTATGTTACCTGATAACTATATCAAATTTTACTCCTATAGCGTGCTTTACTTTTATAGTAACTTACTACATTATTATAAAAGTGATTTTATTGCATCTTGCTTAAAGCCATTAACACAGCTATCTCTGTTGCCAAAGCAATGTATTATTAAGAATAACTGACATGAGAGCAAATAAAAAGATAAAACAGGATTTTCTCTGTAAAATAAACCTGTGGAATAAAAATAATTAAAGCCTTGTACACTTGTCAACAAGTATGGCCTCAAATCTGCAAAATATGCCCTGGATTCCATGTGTAATTAATCTCGTTTTCTTTAGCATAAAATTAAACACAGTTCTAAGGCTTCAGGAGTCTGAAGTAAAAATGCATTTTATGTTAACAGTTTTTTAATGTAACCACTGTTGGGTCAGAACTGAAATCTTCTACTGTTTGTTGAAATTCATAGAATCATATAATCATAGAATATTTAGGGTTGGAAAGGACCTTAAGATCATCTAGTTCCAACCCCCCTGCCATGGGCAGGGACACCTCACACTAAACAATGTCACCCAAGGCTCTGTCCAACCTGGCCTTGAACACCACCAGGGATGGAGCACTCACAACTTCCCTGAGCAACCCATTCCAGTGCCTCACCACCCTAACAGTAAAGAGCTTCCTCCTCATATCCAATCTAAACTTCCCCTGTTTAAGTTTTAACCCATTACCCCTTGTCTTATCACTATAGTCCCTAATGAAGAGTTCCTCCCTAGCATCTTTATAGCCCCGCTTCAGATACTGGCAGGCTGCTATGAGGTCTTCACGCAGCCTTCTCTTCTCCAGGCTGAACAGCCCCAACTTTCTCAGCCTGTCTTCATCCGGGAGGTGCTCCAGCCCCCTGATCATCCTCGTGGCCCTCCTCTGGACTTGTTCCAGCAGTTCCATGTCCTTTTTATGTTGAGGACACCAGAACTGCACATTCCCAAGTGGGTGGTTTTGTTTCTTCAAACCGTCAGAAATACAAATTCATTATTGTAAGATTCTTGTTGGGAAACATGCCTCGTAAAGTACTACAGTAGTATCCAAAGTCATTTGGGTACCAGGGCACAAAGGAGAGTATATGAAAATGTAAAAACATTTTTACTCAAAATTAATAACCAGCTCCTATGGAAATTGGTCAGCATTAATTTAATTTGCTGGATCTTTTATTTGAAAGCAAGGTTTTTAATAGGCAATCACAGTGCAAAACCTGCTGACACTAGAATACAATGCCTGCCATACCACTTTGCTGACAAAATGACTTACAGTTTTCCTAGTATTACTTAGCTGTTACACCCTGAAGAACAGGATTAATGTGCTTCAGAAATTTTTGCTGCATCTGAACACTTTACTATAAAAAGTAGGGAAACAGCAACATTACATTCTCATTCTCACACAGGGCCAGCAGATGAAAGTTGTTTATATGGATCCCAATGACCCACTGCCTGACCGTCAATATTATGGCCGTGTGCAGCTCATTGAGGTAAGAAATGCAGATGGAATGGCCTTTCCTTTCTTCCCAGTGGCACATAAAAAATACTTAGCTAAAATGTGCAGAAATACCAAATACTTGATAATATTAATGAATATAAGCTGAAATACTGTAGATGCTCATTCTAGACATTATTTCTCTTTCTTTACTGCCACATTGAACCTAGGTTCTGGTTCATGCCACCTAATTTTAGCACCTCTGAATTAGGCATCTTGTCTGATTTAGCCCTTAGCACTCCCTCCAGGGCCAGTGGAGTAATACTGAACTAGTCATCAATGGAAGATGATTCACTGCAGCTCCAGATCATACTTAATGATGGAATGAACTGTTACGTGTTTTCCTTTGATGCCTAGCTACCTAGTTAAGAATGGGTGTCCAACACTCAGGCAGGCAAACTTAGCAGGGATTATTCCTACCTTAAACCTGTGCTTGGAATGTCAAACTGGGCTATTTATTTCTATCTCATATGCAGGCAAAAAATAAAGTTTCTTCAAGCCAGATTTCTTTTTCAGTAATGTTGTATCTAGTATCAGCAAGAAAGTATGCGAAGGCAGCCCTCAAAGATTGGATTTCTGGGACTTTGTGTATTCTTAAAAATAAAAGCAGTTTCCTCCACCCTTTTATGGTTTGGTGGGTGATACCTCAAAGAAGTTTGGATGACTAAAGAAGAACCTACATGCTTCACTTTCCAGTACCTCAGAGCCATATATAGGTACCTTGCAAAGTAAAGGGTACATTCCTTTTGATGCTCATTATACTGTTTTCTACCTATCCTGTGTTTACATTCATTGTATTTCTTTTCCTGACCTCTATTTCACCCCACATCAACTGGCACTATGGGGGTCTGTTTCATGGGGGTCTTCTCCCTTTTTCTGTTATTCTTTCTTCTTTGCAGATATTCTTTTTAAGAAGCTGCAAGGTCGTACTCATTTTGTACCCTTCATGTGCAGGGAAACTTCAGGCATGTGAGCAGCAATAACCTTGTATCCAGAGAAGAGCTGATGATAATCCTGTCTAGACTAGATGGTTTACACATCAGAGGCCTTTACTTCACGGAGACCCAGCGATTAACTCTTGGTGAGGTTGGGCTGGAAGAAGCCACCAGCACAGGAAGCGGCAGCATTGCATACAGCGTAGAGACATGCTCCTGCCCTCCGGAGTACACTGGTGACTCATGTCAGGTAGGAAGCGTTTGCCACCATCCTGTAACCACTATCTCCTGTCTTGCCTACAGCTATGCACACTGGTTTACTTAAAGGTAACGGGAGGGTTATTAAAGTAATTAAATGTGCTTCTTGTAAGCATGAGCTCGTACAACGGCTCAAATACTTTCACTGTCTAAGAAGCACTGTAGGGTTATTCAACTCATGGTTGCTTTTGTGGTATTGTGGATGTCATTTTACATGTGTGAGGCACTACAGTGAGGGGTTCTTCTGTGATGTCTGTGAAAAGCTGAATAATCTGCTTTAATGGAGGGAAGGTCAAAATTGGTTTGATCAAATTCTGTGAGGCCCTGCAGAGTAGAGAAGATCCCTAGTGTTCCTTATTTTAGCAGGGCTCAAGGGAAGTAGCCTGAATCTAGATAATTCTAGATACTTCCCTACTTTAATAGGAAAATGTTTGAAAGCTGAAATTAACATATTTGCAAAAAAAAAAAAAACAACATTGGAGATATTTTTATGGAAGATAATGTGAACATTGCAAAATTAATACTGTTTCCTGAAAAACAGTGAAATCCTAGCTGCAGTTGTATATGCTGTCCTTGTAGCTGTAATTCTTTTGGATGTCACTTTGCTTAGCTTAGAGATTGACTGTTCATATGTGCAGCAGAATAAAGTACTAAAGAGATAAGTGGTGTACAAAGTGCACAAAATGGGAGGAATTATTCTCTCAGAAAATGATTAAAGGTTACAATTGCTGTAATAGCCTTGCAAACATTTTTGAAATGAGCGTGAAAGAATAATATCTAGACCGGAGCAGAGAGATTAAAGAAAATATTTATGGCTGGCTTATGTTTCATGTGTGCATCCACTTCTCAGGGCAGCTATTCATCATCTGTTAAATAACCATTTTGGAAATATTTCTAGAAACTGATTCTTTCACACTTTTTATGCTCTGTGTCACATGCAAGTCAGTGAGCATTGACTGAAATTCCTACTGCCATCCCATTGCTTTCGGCAGACTGCCTTGAAAAACTAAGCTGCTGGGTGTTTTTTATATAACCTGGTGGCAATACATAGCCAAAGGAAGTGATCAAGACACTCAGCTGGGTAGTTCGTAAGCCCCGTATGTTTATGCAGTATTACTCAGGCAGTGATTTACTGCTCTAATCACTTCACTCTGTCTGGCTGCCTTAGGTGGGGAGGAGGTGATGCCTGCCACACCCTGACTTAGGTATATATTGAGCTACAGGAACTGCGAGGTTACTTGTTAACCTCCGGAACAGTAATACCTGCCGTACAACTTGACTCACGTATAAAAGTTTAGAGGTGGGGCCCATCGCAGCACAGAGCCTCATTAATCTGAGGCAGAAGCTGGAGAAGAAGGGAGAGTATAAGAGAACGGGCAAGCACATAAAGGATAGCAGCATCTGTTCAAACTGGAGCTAAAGAAAGATGATGGCCCAAGCACAGAGACCAAGGAATGTACCATGGGTGGTTGTTACATTAGTAGCCCTGGGGCATTGTTTAGCACAAGGTATGCAGCAGAGGCTGTTGTATCCTCACCTTCAGCAGGGGAGTCAGCAGCAACAAGTTCAAAGGGACTTCTACCTGAGACAGGTAATTTGTTCATTTTCCTTTCCTTGCTTGCTTCCTTCTTTCTCTTTGTTTTTAAATGAGCTAATTTGATAACAACTTCTACATTGCTTAATGTAAAAGTAATAAGAAGGTTAATCTTGTGTCTCAAAGTACTTTGCTAACAACAGTGTGTAAAGAGAAGTTTCTTATAAATTGCTGTTTACTTGAGAACAATCAGCCTGAACTCCTGAGCACTTAAAAGCACATCTTTGTGTGGAATCAATTTCTCAGTGTCACGAGCACTGTTTCAAAAGCTAAGCGCCCACGTACTCTAAAGATGTTGCTTTAAAGACAGCACAAATAGAAAAACAAAAAGCTGCACAGATTTTTTTCTGAATGCATTTGGATGTATTTTTAAAATGAGTGAGTCATTCTGCTCTCCAAACAAACAATTTCACTACATAGAATTTATATGCATTAGAACCTATATTTTACTTAGTCATGCTGTTTAGTGTATTTCAGGCACTGCTTCTTCAGAAGCTGTGTATATTGGCTCCCTGTTGTTCAGGGAATATAGGCACCCTTTTAAAAATGCAGTTGAAAAATCTCAAGTGCCTATTCTAAATTCAGTCCTTGCTGTCACTGAAGTCAGTATTTAACTGACTCATGATATTAGTATCCTGCCTGCTTTTTTCTTTTCATTTTCATCCCACATGTAAAGAAGGCAAAGAAGCCACTAGCGACTGTTGTTTAAACAGCAATAAATCAATATTCCTTTGGAGATCTGCTTTGGGAGAGGTGATTATTTTTTCCCCCCTCTGGTAGTTACATGATTGATAAATTCACTACTTACACCTCAAACCACTGGAACATGATTTGAGACATCATCCCACAAACCCTTTGCTTTTCAGATTAGTCCCATCAGTCTCAGTGATGAAATTGCTAGGAGAAGAGATTTACGGCTTTAAAGTTCAAGTGTCACTTGTTTTCTGAATATCATTGAAGCCAGCCTTTAACTGTGAGGTAGAGGCGAGGTATAAGTGCAGTGCAGAAATACATTGCCAGAGGCAAGAACCTGGGAGGTGTTGGCTTCATGGGGAGCACAGTTTCTTCCCTGCTTCGCACAGCCTCTAATCTTCCTTGCACCAGCACCACACCAGATTAGTGACTAGTGAAAAGTAGCTAAGAAATAGAAGGGAAAAACTGATGTCCGTCTGGTTTTGCTGTGGTTGGTGTGCCAGCATGCTGAGCAGAGGAGTGGACACACAGTTTTTAGTTGTTCTGTATATGGGAAGGCTTTATGCCCGGGAGGAATTCCTTGCACTTTCCTTACCCTTGTGCTTTCCTTGTCCATACCAAGCAAGAACCTGGTTTTAACAGATTATTACTACCTCCCTGGTATAGGCTAAAATCTTTGTGTCTCTTGATTCATTTATAACGTTCCTCTGTTTCAGCTCCCAATTTAAAGCCAACTTTGATCTGAGAGGCTGTGCTCCCACTCCTGTGCCCCCAATATCTGAACATTCTTCTCACGCTTCCTGGGTCTCCGGGGCAAGCCTGTACTCAGAAATGAGATCGCTATATGTTGTTATATCACCTAGATCTATTTTACCATGGCTTTGCATAGCTCTAGGTAGACTTACTGTGGAAGTCATGATGAATTCATGTAAAAGATATCTCATTAGAAGTATTTTGAAGGATCATACTGTAATTAAATTAAGATTTAATATAACCACTACCTACTATGTGAGAGTTCCATATGTTCTTCTTTGAGAACACTATAGTGTGAATCTATATTCAGATCTTTTTCTGTGGTTTAAATGTTATATTCTACACCTTTGTACACAGCCATGGGAAATGCGTTCTTCTCAGAGGTTAGACTCAAAATGATTAAATCCCCGCTACCACAAAGTGTAGAGCACAGGGTTCAGTTGAAATTCCTTCAGCTCCACTCATTTCTATTCACTGCATTAAAGCACTTAAACAACAATATGGGCTTAGAAGAGCTTTCAAGGAAATGTACACCCCCCCCTTCTCCTTAGAAATCACAAACAATTTCAAAATACACTTTCCACAACCTGTAAAACTTGCTTTCTGCCAATCACTGTTTTTTCTCTCTGCTTACTGTCTAGGAATGCAGCCTTGGATTTTATCGTGAGAATAAAGGATATTTTACTGGACGTTGTGTCCCCTGTAACTGCAATGGAAATTCAAATAGATGTCAAGATGGTACTGGAAAATGCATTGTAAGTAACTATTACCATTCAAGAAATTAACTGAGAAAGGAAAAGAAACCTTACTGCAGTATGGTATGGACTATACAGTATTGGTAAATTCTAATCAAATAAGGATAAATAGTCCTTGCTTATCTAGATCTAGACCTAATACAAGTCTCTATATCTTGTACTGTTAATGAGTGTAAGTTGCATACACTTACATGTACATTAATGTAACTGTGGGTGATTAGAATAATTCACATCCTTGTTTTTGTTTTCTTCTTTCCCCTGCCATTTTTGTTAGCTCATGGTATAAAAAGTCACCAAATTAGTGCATATGTGTCTTCAGTTATTTATAGTAAATATGTGCCTTATCCTGGTATATGCCATCTTTAGTTTTATACATATATACCAGGGTTTGCCAGTGCTGACAACTACCACATTCATGCATAGCATAGCCTTTGAAAAATCTCATTTAATCAGCATTGGTAAATCTCCACTAATCTTAATCTAGAGCTAGATGGGTTAAAAAATATTGCAAGAAATAAGATGAGCTGAAGGGGGTAAAAGTTAGATTAATTAGAAAAATTTCAGCAGTTGTAGAAGATACAGTGGCACAGATTTTGCCCCCTGGCACACTGCGTTAAGCCCAAAGCAACCTCATTGGACTAGATCATCCCTTGTAGCAATAGAAGTGTGACATTTGGCCGACTGCGCTTCTCCAGCTTATATCCACGCTGCTGCTTTGAACAGTTTGTTCTGAAAAATCCCACTTAAAAACTTTTCACTAATATTTCACTTACTGTGTCAACAAGAACCCTGCCAACATCTTTCATGGTTTGTCTTCTCTGTTATTTCTTTCTTGTTCGTGCTGCATCCGTTCTGCCTGCGGTGCATTCCTGTGCGTTATGTCATTCCCCCGACTTTGTCTCAACCAACCCTCTTGCTCCAATAAAAACTATAAACCGATTCAGCACATTCTGGGGGATGACTTACAGGCTGCTGCTTTGGAAAGGCAGGGCAGGCCATGACAGGAAAGTGCTGCAGCAGAGCTGTAAAGATGAGGAAGTTTTGCTTTACTTTATTTGTCTCTCTGTAGAAGAGCCATAGGACAAAGACCTGTAGTGGTGCAGAGAAAACAAAGAGGCTTGCTTCCTAAGGTGGAGTTGTCGAGTTTCACACCCAAAGTGCAATGCCTGCTCCCCTCACTTGGCGTCCTTCTTCCCGCTCCTTGCCGGGAGCACAGCACCTTCACATGCCAGCTTCTCTCCAGTGGTAGCCTCCAGAGAAGACTTTCCTTGTGAGGCCCTTTCCTTGTGGCAGCAGTGCAATGCTCCCCAGTTCTGGCAATACCTATCCCGTTGTATGCTGATGGAAAGAGAGGAATGCAGCACTGCGCTGCTGAGAGTGGAGGAGAACAGAGTGCAGGAGCAGATGGAGAAGACAGAACTGGTTCTTAGTGTAGGGAAAAGCTGACCCTCTGCCGTAATCAGGCTTTGTGTCCTTGTGCTCCCTGCCCTTCCTCCTGAAATGCAGGTTCTCTCAGCAGCAGAGCAGTGCTGAGGCTTGTCCATCCCATGACATGTTGTTTCATGTCACATAACCCCATGTTCATAGGTGTTTCTGTTGAGGCCCTAATACACTGTACTCTGGCTTTCTTGTACCATATGTGTGCATACGAAATCAGCTGAGAGTTTTCCCTTCAGAGTTTGCAATACTTCACGGTTTGGAGATGCCATGATTTCAGAGGTGTCTCTGGCCCTGTGAAACTTGAAGGAAGACCCAAGAGCTGCTGCTCTGGTTTAATTCCACTGTGCCTTGAGAGTTCCAGTCCTTATATGCCATGTAGCTAGAAGAACAGCACGGCACATTTGGAGTGGCTTATATGTCAAACATCTGAAACTTTCTTTGCAGTTATGGAATTAGTTCAGTTTCTTTAGATAAAGTGAGCAAAACCAAAACCAGCAGATCGACTTAGGGAAGGGTGGCTGCTCCAAGATGAAGCCAACACAATTATTTTTAAGTACTTCTCTTTTACTCTTTTTGCAGTTTATTTTTTTCTTCAGGATTATAAATATTGTCAGTAATTATACAAAACTGGACTGAATTTTACATGAGATTTTTGCAGGAAAAGATGAACCAGCTTTTGGAGAGGCTGTTTTTTAAAATGTTTCCTTTTACAAACATAGTATAGTGTCTTCATGTAACTTTAGCTTCCCTAGTTAAATGTCCTATATGGGAACTGGAGCTTTTCCTGTTCTTTCCCAAGTGAGCCACAAATTTAGTTCTTTAACCAAATAAAAACAAATTAGGGTTACAATGAGCAAGAGGCTGAGGGAAGCACTGTTGATGTGGTTGAGGGAATGTGAGTGTGAAGTAACATGGAGGAGAATGGAGTATAAGAAGAGATGGAAGAGATAGAACTGTTTCTCATGTGCA
This sequence comes from Lathamus discolor, assembly GCF_037157495.1. Classification (NCBI taxonomy): domain Eukaryota; kingdom Metazoa; phylum Chordata; class Aves; order Psittaciformes; family Psittacidae; genus Lathamus; species Lathamus discolor. The sequence continues at coordinate 112,165,364 of NC_088885.1, forward strand.
GGGAAAAATGCCCCTCTGCTGCAAGTCATGGTACTAAGGCCTTACTATAGCCCTAAGCCATCAAAGTCCCTGAAATGGAAGTATAATTTGCTTAGTGACTGCTTCCAGGCGATTTCCCAACTTCTCTTTCCACCTCTTACCTTATTGGTACACCCTCAGCTCTGTGGGACATTGGGTCAGTCTGCCGGAAAACAACTTGGGAGTGTGAATGTCTCTTGAGCGTGGATCACACAGAATTTTTATGGTTGCCCCAAAATGTATTTGAACTTCTATTTTAAATTAGCATCACTTTAGGTAATGCAAAAGCAACTTGCTTATTCTCTCCCTGTAATGTATAAATGTGTATGACAATTAGACAGCACCAGGGATGTTTCTAAAATAAGATATAATGCCCAACAACTTTATCAGGGAAAACGTGGTTCAGTTGTATCAGTTTCAATTGTTTTCCCAGCCTTTATTTTTCATTATTTATTCCACTTACTCCAGGGAGATACAAATAACATACACTAGAGAAAGCACATGAAATTAAACTCTGATCTTAATCTACTAAAAGAAATCCTTTTTATATTAACTTCATGGGATTGTTTTAAGGATGTACTTGGGCTCAATTAATTGCATGCTTTTAAATGATATCTGCCTTATAATTAAGATGCAAAATTTAAAGTTCCATTTAAACATAGTGATTTTTAACTGAAATATTAGGACAGAGAGAGTGCATTAATGAAATGTTCCTTAACAAACTATGCATCTGATTGAATTTCTTTTAAAATATGTTTAATGCTGCTTATTCATCTATTGCTTTTCCACAATGAGTGAATTGTGATTTCTACAATTAGAGAATGATTGGAACCAATCTATTCTGTCTGAGAAGGCAGTTTGGCAATAAATGTTTGATTATGTGGAAGGGAAAGATCATATCCTCTGAATAGATAAGCTATATAGTTTTTAATAATAGTAAAGCCATATTGAGTGATAAAGCACTATTAACTGTCTGGCTTGTTTTGAAGAACTGTCAGTATAACACTGCTGGGGAGAAATGTGAGCGCTGCAAAGATGGTTATTTTGGTGATGCCACTCAAGGTTCCTGCCGGGTGTGTCCTTGCCCCTATACAAACAGGTACAGTAGAACATCATAAGCAATCATGCAGGGGAGGGGAAAAAAGAAAAAGAAACAAATAACAACCCAAGCCCCAAATGCTGCTACCACAGGAATATAATGACCCTTTTCTGTACTTTCATATTGTCCAACGTAGTGGGGCATCAGACCCGTTTGAGGCATGTCAGACCAGCAGTAACTTGGTGGTCTGTCCCATGGCATTATCTTTTTTAATAAAGTAAGTATTCCGATTCAGTTCCTGAGCCATAAAGACGTGCTGCTCATCACCTGAGGGAGCCCCAGGCAGTTACAATGGCTTATGTACAAAACCATTAGTAACTCATTCATAGTGAAAAATACAGGATGCTTACTGGGCATATGCAGAATCTTTCTTGTTTGCTGAAATGCAAGGCGTAAGTTATCTTTAGTCTCAGGTTTAACACCATTACTCTGGCTAGGAAATAAATGACAATAATGAAATGAGCCTTTGATATGAATTCAGAAAATTTAGTAAGATGCAAAAATAATATAAAAACATTAAAGCTCTTAAGCACATATCTAATTCCTGAAAGAGTATGGTTGCTCTTCAGGTGGAAGCTCCATTTGAAGTGCAAATGTACTGAGCTAAAAAAGTTTCCTTGGACCTAATAATGTTGCCAGGCTTTTAAAATTGGGCAGTAAATTGCCAAATCTTACTGAAACATGAAATGTGTTAAATAAAAACATATATATATATATATATATATATAAAACCAAACAAACTAACGTATAAATTGCTAAAGGCATCACATAATATTTGCCAGGTGCATTAGCAAACACCAAGTAGCCTTAAGAGATTTACACTACCAGACAATAGACAGGTTATTCATTCATCAGAGAACTCTAATAGATCTGATTTTGACAGCATTGGCCTCTTCTGCAGGTGCTTGCCTGAGGCTGACTGAACATAGTTTTAGTCATCTTTTCTTTCAAGAGTGCTGAAATACCTATAGAGACAGTAAACCTATGCAGTTTCATAGTTGCACGTTAGGGTGGTAAATACCATTCCTGACTTAGGAAATGCACCCCACCTGCCATTATTGGGGTTAACGTTTTTCCACCTAGTCAAATTAGATGTAATTATTTGGGCAGACATCTGTCTTTAATACACAGACTTGCTTTATCCAGCTTTCATAGATTAACAAACGGAAACAGCAAACATGGCCATCCCTGCTTCACCTCCTGCCTCTCTTTCCCAAACAGTGGCCATAAAATTAATTTTTCTGCCAGAGGAATTTAAACCTAGATGAGTCTGCTGGAAAGAGCAGACAAAAATATTCACTGTGTTAGTCAGATATATGCTAGAGCTCCCCAAAATGATGCACACCTATATTTTGCCTTGGTTAAAAAAACAACCAAAACCAAACCCCAAGCAATATGACATAAAATATATATAAAATGTATATTTTATATAAATATCCTCTAATGTTTCCATCTATGAAAAATAAATTAAAAAAAAAAAGAAGTTATCCAAACAGGAGGAAATGTTGTCTCGCACAGGCTATTGATTCTTGCCCTAGTAAGATAAAATAGCTACCCAGACTTGTTTTATTTTAGAACATCACTATGAAGGTTTTCTTTAGGCATTCCTTTGGGCGGGGAGCTATTATGCTCAGTTTAGAGGGTCAGGAAACAATTATTTTTTTAGTCTAAGGAAAGAATTTCAATGAAAACCAGGAAACACCAAAGAATTAATCACAACAATTTATCTAGAGGCAATTAAATTAGCTGAGAAGTAATTCGGTGGTATAAAAACTCTTTAATCTGAAAATCATTTAACTGGGCTTAACCTCTAGAGAGTAAAATCTATTTGATGACTTGATCACAATAATATTCTTGCTTCTTCTCAAAGATTTGCAAATGGCTGTGTGGCAAACGGTGAAGAAATCCAGTGTCTGTGCAAAGAAGGCTATACTGGAGTTCGTTGTGAACGGTAAGTGACTTGTTTCTCAAGACCAGGGTTTCTGAGAAACACCATAAAACCAAGTATGTTTGCATTGGGTAATATATGGACATACACATGCATAGGATGCACATACTTAAGGATTATCTATTTATATGAACAGCTGCTGTAGTGTAGTGCTATAGTGTAATTCTAGATGTAAACCCAACTCTCCCCAAAGAAACATACAACATTAACAGCAACAAGATAACATTCAGTGCCATACCTTGAAACTGTTCTAACCCAGATTGGATGAGGCTTTGAGCAATCTGGTCTAGTGGGAGGTGTCCCTGCCCAAGTCAGGGGAGTTGGAACTACATGATCTTTAAGGTCCTTTCCAACCCATGATTCTATGATGCCCTTCATCCCAACTCATTCTGATGTGCTCCACATGTGGAGCGTACAAACACAATGCTGGAACCATCTTTTTTGCTGGAGCATTGCAGCAGTTTGACAAAACACAAGTGACACAGCATGGCAGTTCCAGGCAGGCAAAGGAAGCAATTTCACTGAGTTTTAAATCCAGAGGAATTTAATTGTAATAGAGTAGTGTTGTCTGGTTTGGAAATTTGAGGCCAATAAATCTGAAGATAGTACCTCTAGTAGCACATTGTCTTATGCTTCAAGACTGTTACCTTTGATATCTAAGCTTCAGGTTATATAAAAGTTTTCTCTTCCAGATCTAGCTTCATGATGTACCTCAGCTGCTCATCTTGGCCCTTTTATCCCACATTGCCACTTCTATCCATCTTACAACAGAGTGACTTTTAAGATTATTATCTAGCTATCTGAGCAGTACATTTTACCTATAAAATATTTTCTCACATTCAGACAGGCTGCTTTGCTAGCAGGTGGTACAGGAGGTATCATCCATCACAAGGGTGATAATGTCATTCAGTGCAATTGCTGTTTGAAATCTCAACATGCACTTGCAGGATGATTCTCCTTACTATGTGTTTTCTGGTGGGATCACAGACCAGAATGGTGTGATTTGCTGGGTTAAGCCTTGTCAAATTCTCTGTGTATGTATGTATCTGTGTGCATTGTGGGTTTTTTTCAGACTAAGTGAATTATTCCTATACGAGCATTGTGGGAGTTCTTCTATTTATAGAAAAAAATCTGCAGTACTTGGAAAGATATTTTTTAGCACAGTGCAGGGGATACTGTAAACCAGAAATAAACCCTTTTTGTCTAAGACATGAAATCAAAAGTTCTTGAAAGTTTCTTCAGGAGAATAACGGGGGGATTTTTGTCAAGGGAAAGTATATTTCACAAAAGTAGCTCAACTACTTAATAAAAAGTACTTGTATCTCTTCATCTAGCTGTGCTCCAGGATATTTTGGAAATCCACAGAAATATGGAGGCTACTGTCAGAAATGTAATTGTAATAATAATGGACAGCTGGCTAGCTGTGACCACCTGACTGGAGGTACGTGAGAGCTTGTGAAAATGGAAGTGAGTGTCGTTGTCTCTCTGGGAAGCAAAGAAGGAATGTACTTATCTGAGTGGTACTGAAGGAAAGATCTAGGCTTGTAAGAAATGTAGCTCAGTCTTAACAAAAATTAAGATTTTCTAAAACCTAACATTGTGGCTTGTTCTGAGTCATTGAATTCACCTTTGTGAGCTATATTATTGTGTATTTCCCTTCATTAATATTACCAATTTTATTTTGTTTTTCTGTTTCATGGATATGTTTTTGCGTATGTTTTATGCATCGTGGTTTTTCTGCTGACATGGTTAAGCCATATCTTGTCAGTCTGCGTTATGGACTTAGGAAACTGAGCAGTCTCAACATGCCTTTTTAAAATGTATTTGGGACGGATTAGTGACATCTTCAGAGCCTGCATCAGTCTCTGCCTTCTTAGATATCCAAGCTAACTGTGTTTACAGTGGAAGTTAGGACCTGACTTAGGAGGCTGTTTTATAAATCCTGCTATACATTGTGCTGCAGTCTAAAACATCCATGATTTTCCCAGAATCAGTCACACATGTACTCCCCTAGTAGTAAACTCTCATAAGATTATTATGCCACTGGCATATGTTTGCTTTATCTGTTACAATTCTAAAGGGGCTGATCCTACTTTCTTCAGCCTGTCTTTACCTCGATTTATCTCAGTTCCTTGGGATACACATTTCTATTCAGAAGCACATAAGTCACTGCTGCTGAAAAGGACCTTATTCTCTCATATTTCCATTCCCCAATAAAATTACAATTTTCTTTCCCCATAGACAGCTTTTCCTCCTCAGATGTCAGTGAAATGTCAAACTAATAACTCCTACTATTTCCACGCTCTTCATTTTTCTGCACTGCTGTTCATGCTGCATTCAAGTAACTCCAAGGATTACCTTATTTTTCCTTGGTCACAGAAATCAGAAAACCAGCAAGTATATGTGAACTGCTGTTGGCAGCTGGGGCAATTTTTCAGTAGCTAGTTCTCATTTCATATTTCATCACTGACGTAATACATCTTGATTGTATTTATACCTGTGTGGAACAGATCCAAGCAGTGTTTGATCTTTTCTCATTCCTTTCTTCTTGAAGCAAAAGTTTGCTAGGACTAACTAATCTGCAGGGCAAAATTCAACAAGTCTGTTTTCAGTTTGTCTCCAACCGTACATTCTGAGTAGCCCTCTCTTTCCCTGCATGAGGAATAAAACCCTCTGTGATCATCAGCACAGCGTGTTCTAGCAGGTTTCTTGTGCATGATGTTCGGCACTTGGCCAGACTTTCTCATTTCACCATTTCTTGGCTGATGTTTGTGCAGAGGCTGTAGTAATAGGTTTCTTTAATTGGTACTTCACTGTGACAGCTGAAATGTGTCTGGTGTTAGCTGAATTGCACAACAGCCAAACTGGACAGGTATTTGGATTTCAGAACAAATTCCTTCATTCTCTTACAAATATATTCTTTGTGACTTGTCTCCTTTTGGCGGCAGCACTCATTTCCAATCCCATTTAGCTTCCTGATGACTTAATGTGCAAGTGCCAAAGGAAATGGCACAGCTCTGCGGTTGGTTCCATGCTGTTTCATGCTGCTGCTAAAGTTCGGGTCTGATTTTATCACTGTAACCTCTCACAGTCTCAAGCTGTTGTTGACTCATGACAGCAGCAGCCTATACCCTGAGTGCATCCTTTTCTGTCAAAGATATGCACATTTCATTTTCAAGAGGAGATGAGAGTTTGGCAGTATGACTAAGCCTGTAAAAGAGACCTGGGCATCAAGATGGGGAAGGTTCCTGTCCTGTATGATGGCATTTTTAGGAGCCACTTCCCCTCCTGACTCCAAGAAATTGGGATCCCAGCATGTCACAATCCCACATGCACCTGGAGAGTCTTAAGCTTCTTATAACAGGGTTTGTAAACCAAATAAACTAACTGAATCAGCACACTGGACAGGCAGCCACTTATGCTAGCTTCTTGGAAAGTCTGATGGCAATGTTTGTTATATACCACTTGTATCTCTGGTCCAAGTTCCATGCCTTGGGTTACATACAGGGCCTCCTTCCACGCGTAACTGTGGATTTCTCTCAAACTTGATTAATTGCTTAATCTCACAAACTGTGACAGGTAGTCCATAGATATTTCCCAGTTCCCTGTGGGTAAGGCATCCTTTGAGGAATCAGAATATGTGGTGTGAACATGGATGCTAAAGCGAAGGGATTTATTTGAACCTATGTCCTGGGTAAAATGCCTTAATGCTTGTAATATAGTCTTGGCTCTAGTCCTGGTGGTGTTATTCTAGGCAAATTCTAGCAGTACATTCTGTCTACTTGATGTGAGAGCCTCTTGCTGCTAAGTAACGTATATTGGTTGGGGTTACAGTCAGTTTTCTTTGAGGGATGAAAAAGGTGTTGATCTCAGCAAGGCATAGGTGGGAGCTGAATGTTTTGGCATGCTCATGTCTTCTGGGAATTTCAGCTTGTTCATGGTGGGTGTGGATTTATGAAAGGGCAGCACTGTGTGTTGCATGGCTGCCAACCATGAAAAGTGAAGGCAAAAATGCAATAGTAGTATTTCTATAAGAAAACTTTGATTACTAACGAGACTCTTGTGATTTCAGAATGTTTCAATAATGAACCAAAAGATGTGGATCCCAATGAAGATTGTGACCGTAAGTAATAAAGTAGAACTGGACTTTGATTGCCTTCTGCTGGCTTTGGGTACATATCAGTGACTCCTTAAGGGGGACACAGTTTAAAAAGGTCTGGAGGTGTCCTATGATGAATCTTTTGAAAACAAATATTCAATGAAACACTTTGAATAAAATATAAAGGAGGCGGTCAGTTAGCCAGATATAAATGGGGCCTCCTCCTCATTTCTGCCTCTGATCACCCTCCTTAATACTCTGGGCTTTGTTGTTGCATTTGCTGCTCAGGCAGTACTAGATGACAAGTATCAAAGTGTTTCCAGTCCGTCTCATTTATTAATATAATCAGTGAAATGTTCTCTGCACCAAATACTAATAACAAGTATTGCTTTCATTTGCTCATGCACCCTCCAGCTTGCGATAGCTGTGTAATGACACTGCTGAAGGATTTGGGCACAATAGGTGATGAGCTTCAGCTGATTAAGTCTCAGCTGCAAAATGTCCATGCAAGTAGCCACACACTGGAGCAGATGAGACGTTTGGAAACACGCATCAAGGACTTAAAGGTAGGTACACATATACAGAAAAGCAGATTTCAGATTAAGCTGATAAGAGCTGAACCTAGGAACTTCAGCATTTTGTGACCTTGCAAGGAAACATACGTTAACGCTTGATTCCAAATACCAGATGCCAACAGCACTGGGCTTCACTTGTTAGAGGACCGTTGTTGTTTCCATGTCATTCTCTGAAAGAGAATCAGTATCTCTGCTTTTTCTGAGGCCTGCTCACCTTGAAAGCTGTATCTCCAAGGTTTCCCTATAGCTCTGTCCTTTTCCAGCACTTATACCTCTGCATTACCAAAAATCCTTAACATTCCAATTGCCAGTACCAAAATTCATCCTAAAAAGAATTTCTTTGGTTGGAATAGCAGTTGCTGTACTCACAGATAAGAAAGCCCAGGGTTTGGGCGGCAACTGGTCAGCCTTCTTGTCAGTAATACTGCTTTTATTCACCTTGGATAAAGATCTAACCCAGTGACTTTTTGCTTTTGCATCTCCTGTGTATGAGTAATTCGTTGGATTTTATTTTTTTTCTTCCTTTCTTTTCAGGGCTTATTGAACAATTACCATTCTGTTGTACACAATCAGGGTTCAAAGGTAGATGAATTGGAGACAGAAATCTTTAACCTAAATCATGATGTAAATGCTCTGCAGGAAAAGGTGACTTACCAAATCAATTTGAAAATACACATTTCTTTACTATGTATTAGCATGCTGTATCCAGGTATTTTTAATCTAATAATGTTTTGCCCTTGCTAGGCTGATATGAACTACAAAGCAGCTGAGACATTGTTTAACAATTTTGGCCAAACTCATCAGAAAGGAAAGGATTTGGTTTCACAAATACGAATAGTTGTCAATAATATACAAGGTAAAACCAATTTTTAACTCCATAACATGTTTTGTTTGAAGGAATCTATTCAAGTTTATTTACAATATTCATAATTAAGCATAGAGGTTTTCTTTGAAAACAACTTCATAAATCAGAACTTATACATAGCTGTGAAATTCACTCTTCCTATTAGAAATATAATATATAATGTTAGTTTAGGAGCCTACCTTCTCTGAGTAGTGAATAGGGACAGAGAGGATTTAGCACAGGCACATTTAGAGCTGTATATGACTATCCTGACTTTAGTCCGACTTTAGTCAGGACTGCCACAGTCTCTGACTTTAGTCAGGACTCTCACAGGCTCTTTAAAGTTAGAACCTTAAAATTGTTGCTGTGAAGTGGGTGAGTTAGGACAAATTTCAAACCCAATGCCATCTTACTAGCTCCCGTTGTGTAACATGGCATACTTTTCAGCTTAATACAATTAATGCAAAATGGATCTGCTTCATTAAGGAATTATAGAATAGGTATGTCTTTTTTCACAGAAGTTTGTCATTTTTGTCTTTTGCATAGTCTTAAGTGCATTCCCTCTTTGACAATACTTTTTTCAGTGCTCTTGGAACAAGTAGCTGGTACAAATGCAGAAGGTAACAACCTACCCTTGGGAGATGCTGCCAAAGAACTGGCCGAAGCTCAACGCATGATGATGGAGATGCGAAACCGTAACTTTGGCCAACTTCAAGCAGAGGCAGAGAAGGAGCGAACAGCAGCTCAGCTGCGTAAGAGCTTGTTCTCTTAGCTTCTTACTCTCTAGAAAGATTGATCTGAAATCTGAAGTGTTACTGATTGGGAGGTAGTGCAGGGAAGCGCATTTTGCAGTGTACCCCTGGGATCAGTAGTGGTCGTTAGTCAACAGGAAAGTGCTAGCTCTGGAGGCATTTTTAGTTTGTTATGGAAGAAACTGAGTTGAGTTGGGGAGGAGACCCAGTAGATCATTCCTTCGTAACTAGGTTTATCTCAGTAAAATTAAGACATAGATGATCCTAATATACTTACCGAGTGCTTCTGTGTATTATAATATATAGACTATGCTACCTGCAGCTATTTTAGAGGAACTGCAGGTGTAATTTAACAACAGAGTTTCAGAATCTGCTCGAGTGGTTCAAGGGCCAGATCATACAAAGATAAGGAAGTTCAGAAGTTCTGGTTGCACTTGTACACCCTTATATGTTCTCTGCATGTATTTAACTGGGACATTCAGAAACCTGATTCCAGACATTACAGACAGCAAGTACATCAAAGTCACAGGCTTATCTCATAAGCAGGGGTATAGTTGAGGAATGTGAAAGACTTTATAAGTGGTAGTCATTTCCCCTAACTTTGGAGTCTGATACCTACCTCAGAGAAACTCTTCTGTACCCTATCTCATAGGCAGTGAAACAGGCACTCTTAAGAGTGTGATTCATTTGACCTCTTTTATGTTTCTAACTTCTTTGAGATTCAACATGCCCTTATCTCTCCGGTGGTTACAGAGGAAGCTTTGGTGACTGGCACAGATGTAGCCATCTACATTGTAGATGAAATTGTTGATGAAATTGTTAGTTGCATATAAATCAAAAAAAAAGTCAGGTTTTGCAGATTTTCTTCCTTAATTTAGAAATTGCCAAATAAATGCAATTATTTCTGCTCTGTGTCTGCAACAGCAAACTAGCAAGCATATTTGACCCAGTGAGATGCTGAATAGCATCTCTGCTACAGTAACACTGAAATTAGCACTACGAAGGGTGCTTAGTATTTCACGCAACCACAACTTTCTAATCCTAAATGTCAAGCCCTTTTGAAGGAAGTTTGTTCTGGTTCACTCTTTGAACAAAACTTTTCTTTCTGGTCCTGATACTGCAGTACTGGCACGTATTAAGAATGAACTACAAAAGTACCACCAAGAAAATCACGGGCTTATTAAAATTGTGAGGGAGTCATTGAATGAATATGAATCAAAAATCACTGACCTACGTGAAGCTCTGAATGAGGCGACGGGACAAATCAAGCAGGCTGAAAACTTAAACAGAGATAATGGAGTTCTGCTGGAAGATATTAAGGTACTGTCAGGGCTTGGGAGAAGAAAGTTAAACCTCAGGAGATAAGAAGTGCTTTTAACCTTCCAAAGCCAAGTAGCACTAATTCTTTAGACTTTCTTCAAGGTCTTTTTCCATCTTTAGGTGTATGTATGGACAGCTATAAATGTAGTCTACTCCCACTTGTGGTCTTTTAATGTGATTGGGACAGTGTGACCAAGACTAGTGTGATGAGTGGGAGAGTCTCTGCCTAGCACTTCTCTTCAGCTACCACTAGCCTTTTGTTTTTTCCTATTCTGGATCAAATTCCTGATGTATTTCTTTATAGGAAGTTCCTTAAAGTATTTGGCCTTATCAGTCGTGAAAGATGGGAGCAATAATGTGTGCAATACTGTTAAATTATTTGGGATTAGTATTCTACAGAACTTTTTCTGAGGTCTCACCAGAAAGGTGACAAGAAACAGCTGCACTCCTGAGAGTGCTTGATTTTTAGAGCTGGTGAAGTAGTACAAGAAAAAAGGGTATGCTGCAGGACTCATTCTTTTACATTAAATGTGGTTTTGCTAGAATATGTCACTGGCTTAGCACACTCATGTCTATCCAGTTTGCTAACACTGCTTGAACAAAAGAATTTCAACAGTCCCTTTTGATATTTAATTGTACTTTCATGTGCATTGACTGTACAATATGATTGGCAAATAAGTATGCACAGTTGTGTTCAATGATGGATGCATCTGTACAAGTGCATCTGCTACTGATACACTTACCTGGCAGAGACTGAACACGTTGCAATGAAAGAAACCCAGCCAAGGAAAGGTAACACATGCTTACCTGCAACACCACTTGTCTGTCTGGGTTTGTGGTATGCCATTGCCACGGAGCTACACCATGAATTGTCACAGGGCTGCTCAAGTCATTCCTCTCACAGCTTTCAAGAGGATAAGGTGGGGAGGTTTCCCACCCCCTTTCTGATAAGATCCCCAGATGAAGGGTTACTGCTATCATTTTATTTCTGACTTTGAGAGAACGGAAAAAATTAGGATAGTCACCAGGGAGCTGGTTTTGAAGTTTCCAGGTTTGAGAGATCAGACACTTAGATGGCCTGTCCTGACAGTTCATCTCAGCTGACCCTTAGTACTTTTACTTTGAGTGCTCATAACTGAACTATTGTAGCCTGGTGTCCAGTGCTATTCTATGCTCCTGCAGACTCCTGAGTTTTCTCATACTTTTAATCAGTAGGATATCATTAGTCTTTAAACAGTATAGGGACCTGATTAACAGAGTGATAGTACCTTTGGTAAATCCTACTGCAAACTAGATTAGATAGATACGGTTCTCCCTGTGTCTCATTTTTAACCCAGGCACATTTTTCCTCAGAAACGGATAGAGGAGACAAATGTACAACAGAATGGTATCTTGGATATTCTAAGCTCTGCCCGATCTTCCCTGACACAAGCTAACAGCGTACTTGGATTACTGCAAAAGAGCAAAGAGGTATAATTAACCATCTTATGGTTAGACCCCACAATGTCTTGCTGGCACTATAATGGGTAGCATAGTTCAACAGCTAGAGAAGCTAGTGTAAGAGAAGCTTGTTGAGGGTTGTGATGTGTCTGAGCTGCAGATATCGGAATGTGGGAGAATATCTGTGAGAAATACCATTATGCAATTGTGTTATTTTTATATTTCTTTTTGGGCAATAGCTTTTAGCCACTGTCAAAGACAGGGTACTGGGCTAGAAGGGTCTGCCTCAGTTGTTACCTAAAGGGCCGGGAAGCATAATGTAATGACTAGCAGTTGTTTCCAGTAATCTGCAGAATAATTTGTAAGGAAATGGTTTTCCCCTTGGTCTTGTCAGGTGCAAGGTATGTGTAACACTGAAGGAGACAAAGACAAAATCAAACGTGTATGAATACAAATAAAATTCTGTCTATATAAACCCATAGGAATACGAAAGCCTGGCTGCTCAGCTGGATGGAGCAAGGAAGGATATGAATGAAAAGCTGACAAATAGCTCCTTATCAGCCAACAAAGAACCGTTGGTGGTGAGGGCTGAGGAACATGCCAAATCTTTGCAAGACTTGGCAAAACAACTGGAAGAGTATGTTGCCATTTCTGTAAATGAGCAATTTTTGTACATAACATCCGTGGTTGCAATGCTCTGTCTGTAACTTCACTTGCTTTAATGACTATTCGCAGAGTTAGAAATTTGGTTTCTTTTTCTGCTTCTTCATGAGGTACAGATGATTTCTTTCCTTTTTTCCCCACAAATCAGGTCTTTCTGTATTTTTCGTGACTTTTTCCTTTTCCCAGAAGTGGGGGGTTCCCATTATACAGTTTTGTATTACTGCACTAACACTTCAGTAACTTCTTACTAAAGAGAAAATCCTCATGTATAAAGTGGGAAGATGTTTAGAATATCTTTTTTGTAGTGTTATTTCCTGTACCTGTACTCAGGGATACTTTAATTATATCACCAAATTGGGGCAAATCTTTGGAAGAAATGCTATCTCGTCAGTCTTCAGACATGCCTGTTTAGCATTAGTGAGGAAAAGATTTCTTATGGTTTTCTCATCCTTCAAGGAATCTTCTAGGAAGGCAAAAAAATTATTAACTTCATGTGAATCAAGTATCTCCCTCTCCATTACTTGCCATTACTTGTACTTTACCTTAGAATTACGATTGAGGTTTTGGAGACCTTTTATGGTCAGCAGAACAAAACAGAAAAAGTGGTATCCCAATTTATATTTTTTTTCCTGTGCAAATTGCTTGCATTTTGCCGTTAATCCACGTAGAAACTCTCAAAAAGTAAAACTCAAAGATACCTAACTCGGCTGGAAAAATCTGGCTTTCAAAAAATTAGTTTCCAGCGTGATTTTTTTTTTCAGTTAAGAAGACGCTGTTCTCATAAATATAAGGCAGCTAATACAGGGCAACAGCATAGCTCATGGGGAGTGGATAGAAGAGACTTTGTCTGTTGTTTCTAATTCCTGAGTTGTCATATTGGTTCCTGGGGAAAACACAAGAGGTCTTGTAGTTGCTCCATCTTGTGCTCCATCTGCCACTCCTGTAGGATGCTGGAACCGCCAGAGATGATCTGGAAGCTGCAGTTCTCTAAACTGAATTGTATTTGGATGGCTGTGATCGAGGTGGCTTATTGACCTTGTGCCTTGGTGAATTCTCCCTATCATTTGGAGGCCCACAGTAGTGCTTTTCCAAATGCATGAGCTTATACTCTTATCCTGAAGAATCTTGAAGAATCATATTGGTCTACCTCCAGGACTGCTATTTTTTCAGAATGAAATTAGAGATCTAACTGATCTGTATGCAGTGCTTCTGTGTATTATTTTCTGTATTGGCATTACTTTGAAAATACTGAGTTCAGATCTATTTGGAATACTTCTTGAATCCCCCAGTCTTTGCAGAAGACTGAATTTTTCACTCTGTTTCCCACAGAATAAAGAACAGTGCCAGGAAGGACGAGTTGGTAGGCTGCGCTGTGGAAGCTTCTACTGCCTATGACAATATTATTAATGCCATCAAAGCAGCAGAGGAAGCAGCCAAAAAAGCTGGGAATGCAGCTGACTCAGCTCTATCAGTAAGTACCCCTAAGTGGCCAAATGCTGGTAAACTTGTTGCAACTAGATATTACTCTTTTGCACTTGATTCAGCACTAAAGATGCTAAAGCATTAGTTAATGCCTTTCTGACGAGGCTGTCCATATAAATACTAATCATTACTTTCAGTGCAAAATAGAGATCTGCATAAGGCAAGCCCTGTAATCACTGAAGGTGATTTCAAGTATTCACTTTTACTTTTTACTACTAATGCCCACAAGCTCTTCAGCAGAGGAGTAGCATTTAACAGCCGTGTGCTATTAATTTCTTCCTAATACTCCAAAATCAGAAGTTTGCTAAAGACCAAGGTTGTATTATGCTTAAATTAATCCTAACAATTGTTGTTAAAGGTGGTGTTCTTCAAATGAAAACTCTACTCTTGCATGGTTACTTTTTTAAGATGGATTGGGCTATCTCTTTTACTCTTTAAATGTTACTATATTTATTAAAGCAATCTTACAGTACCATGCTTCTCTTTATTATTAGACTGTGAAGAGAGAAGACCTAGCAGGAAAAGCTGCAAGGTTAAAAACTGAGAGCACTACACTCTTGAATCAAGCACAGGGGACTGAAAAGACATTGAAAGGTACCAAGAAAGAAGGTGACAGTAAAAATACTGGCACAACATGAGAAGCTTTCACTGAACTAAAAATTTTCACAGTTCAGAAAAGCTCTGCAGCACCTATTGACCCAAAAGAGGCTGGTTATGACGAGACATCTTGTCGTGGTTATTTCCAATGTAAAGAGGCAAGAAAGCAGATTTCCTACATCCGCTTATGCTATACACCTTTGCAGTACTCCTGTCCAGCAAATCTTTCGCCTTATGTCTGTTTAGCAGTGCATTCAATACGAGCTATGGAAGAGTGCAGGCTGGTGCTGTGGCACCACCTGTCCAACAGGAAGGTGGTATTTTGGTTTAAAATTCATGCAGGACATTCACTGTTTTACAGCCATTGGTCCAACCCTTGAAGATATAAAGCAAAGACTCGATGTCACTGATGGAAAGAAGAATACACTGCAAGTTGATATTGTTACTCTTCAAAATAATCTCAATGGGATAAATAGAGGTTAGTTATTTACTGATCACTTCTGTTTGCCTCTTTCATCTGTTACCATAAGAATCTGCATATGCATTTGTGTGTGCGTTTCAGATGACATCGACAGCATCATCACCGATGCAAAGAACATGGTAAAAAGTGCTGAGGATGTCACAACCAATGTACTGGATGAACTGCTCCCAATTCAAGAAGATGTGGAAAAAATGAAGAGTACCTATGGAAGCACACAGAGTGCCGGCTTCAATAAAGCATTGATGGAGGCAAACAATTCAGGTACTGCAGGTGCTACCTGAAACCTGCCAAGTTAGGTGAACATGTTCAGTTTTGCAGCAGAAATTTTAGTGATCCAAAAGTTAAGCACCTAGCGTAAGCTAGTATTCTGAGCTTGCTTTATTGCCAGTAGAAAGGGACAGGTAGAGCAGAAGGTGATTAAGGCCATTCTGTGGAACATATTAAAAGATGGCTGGTCTCTAAAGATTTGAAGGGTGTCCCAGACTTTAGTACTAGGTGCAATCCTTTTTAACATCTTAATGATCTGGATGATGGGGCAGAGTGTGCCCTCAGCAAGCTTGCTGGTGACACAAAACTGTGAGGAATGGATGATACACTAGAGGGCCATGCTGCCATCCAGACACGTTGCAGAAATAGGCTGACAGGAACCTCATGAACTTCAACAAGGAGAAGTCTGGTACTGGAGGAGAAAACTCAAAACCCCCATTGCACCAGTATATGCTAGAGGGTGGCTAAGCTGGAAAGCAGGTTTGCAGAAAAGGACTTGTGGTTGCTGGTGAGCAGCAAGTTGAACATGAGCCAGCAGTGTGCCCTCGCTGAAAAGGCTGAAACACAGGAGGTTCCCTCTGAACATCAGGAAATACTCTTTTACTTTGGGGGTGACCTAGCACTAGCACAGGTTGTCTAAGGAGGTTGTAGAGTCCTCGCTGATATTCAAAAGTCCTTCATCCTTGGTGATATTCAAAAGCCATCTGGACAAGATTTTGGGCAACTGGCCGTGCCTGAGCACAGGGGTTGGACAAGATGATCTGCAGGGGTCCCTTCCAACCTCAGCAGCTCTGTGATTCTGTGATTTTTCTACTACACTGACTAGAGAAGGGACCTAGCTAGATCCAGCTTAGGCTAGATGTCTGTTGGCTGAAATTAAGTGAAATGGACTGCATAAAGCCTGTGTTGAATACAAAATAAGGGGCAATCACAAACAGCATCTTTTTTCAGCGACTTTGATAAAGTCAAGTGAGAGTAAACATTTTAAATAAGATAAATACAAGAGCTAGCCCTGCATGTTATTGCAGTCATAAGTCATTCTTGCAGTTGCAAGACCAGCTTAGGAGTCATATTTAGAAAAATAATAGGTCTTGATTTCTTTTTATTTGCCTTCTGCATCACAGGCTTTCTTTTTTTTTTCTTTTTTTTTTACTCAATCACAGGAGATGAAAAATTGTTTCCCATTTTAATGAAAGTTTAAGTTCTCATATTAGCTCCTTTTCTCCTAAAATAAACCTGCCCTGATATTGTAAGGCTCACTACTGAATTGTGATGACTAGCAACCCTGACACAAGAATATAAGGCATGCCCTACTCGGTCAGGCCAGCAGTCTGCCTATCCCAGTATTCACTCTCCAGCAGCTGCAGATGATGTTACTCAGGGAATGCACATAAGCCTGACCCCTGTCTGTTGTCCATTATCCTCATTCTGCCTTAGCATCCCCAGTCACTTGATAATAATGTTAGAGAGAATATCCTGTCTGTTCTATTTAATATTTTTTTCTGGACCTGAATTTATCTGATATGTTTTTGGAAGTGCTGATTCTGTCTGCATCTGCAAATACCTTTGGCCACAAATTCCCAGAGTACCATAACCTCTGTTTAAACTGCTAGCTTCAGTAAGGGCTTCTTAATATTGTAGGATTAATGAAAACAGTTCTGTCATCACCCTGCTCACTGCTTTTTTTGATAGTTGTGTAGTGCTATCATATTTTTGCATCTGTTTTCCTCCTCCTTTCCATCACGAATGATGTTGTTTTTTCATTGCAGTAAAAAAATTGACAAACAAACTTCCAGATCTGTTCAGCAAGATTGAGAGTATCAACCAACAGCTAATGCCAACAAGCAATATTTCTGAGAATGTAAATCGCATAAGAGAGCTAATTCAGCAGGCAAGAGATGCTGCAAACAAGGTCTGTCCTGAACACTGCAATTGTGCTTGACCTCAGTGGTTTGGACACACAGCAGTGCTTCGATCCTCTGTATCTTTCTAAAACTTTTTTTTTTTTTAATGTATGTGAAAGACCACACATAAATTTAATTCAACAGCACCACCCAGCACTTAAAGTAACTGTGATGATGGGAAGCATAATAATTTGTACATAAAAATGAGTGGATGCAGTAGCATTCTGCTTCATCCTCCTCCCCTAGGGTTTTCTCCAGGGCATCTCTGATACTTAGCTGTACAATAGTCTCTTGTCTTCCAAGGTATTGTGGTGGCTTTGGCAGCAGAGATAGAATTGGCTCTGTAGCTTAATGACAGGGCTGTCCACTGTGCATGGCCAGCTGAACGCTGACACTGCCAAAGAAGTTGTATAGCCCAGTGCTCTCATGTCTCCAGCTGCCTCAAGATGTCAGGAGATGGCTACTAGCATCTTCTTATTAGACTGCCATTTCTCCATTTAAGCAACTGCTGTAGTTGCTGAAGGGATAGCATGGCCTCAGGTCCCTGAGAAGCATCCCTAAGGTCATCACAAATAAACTACAGTCACAGTGAATAAGAGAAATCTGTGACTGTGGTGTAAATAGCTGTAATAGGATGTGTCTTTGCTAACATCAGAAGTGCATTATAATTTCCAACAGCTAGTCCAGTCCATCTAAGTGAAGCATCAGGATCTGTATGTAGACATCTAAA
Organism: Lathamus discolor; assembly: GCF_037157495.1. NCBI lineage: Eukaryota > Metazoa > Chordata > Aves > Psittaciformes > Psittacidae > Lathamus > Lathamus discolor. Next base: position 112,183,583 of record NC_088885.1, read on the forward strand.
TAATTCATAGGCTTACTCTATAGAGCTGCAGGGCACATTCTTCCCTGTCCGTGTATTTAAGGTAACAATTACTTGACAGAGGCATGGTAAGGGTTGATTAATTGATGTCTGTAGTAAAAAAGTACTGTGTTAAGTTAGAAGGATTGACAATACAGAATGCTGTATTATCCAGCCTGTTTCTAATTGTATTGTTTGGTAGGATCAGAGTCCAAATCTGTATTAATTGATGGCTGTAAAATGACTAGGATATGTAATAGGTTACTTTGCAATTAAATGTAACACTGAACTAAGTAGGAGTAGTAACAGATAGTTATAGTTGTTATAGTAGCAACAGATAATTATACTGAATATTTTCTTTCTTACCAGGTTGCTATTCCTATGAGGTTCAATGGCAGCTCTGGCGTGGAAGTTCGACCTCCAAGCAACCTTGAAGATCTGAAAGGCTATACTTCACTTTCTTTCTTCCTCCAAAGACCTCAGACAAGATTAGACAATCCCCAGAGGGCATCAAATAAGTTTGTACTTTACCTGGGCAATAAAAATGTAGGTATATTCTGATACTCAATCTGGTCTTTAGAACAGACAACATACTTGAGAAACAGATGGGAGATTATTTATTTTGACTGAAGTTTATAGCTACAGTAGGCCCATTTCTTCATGATTGCCATTATGTGGGGGCAGCAGTGTTTTGTTCATTCCTTCACTGACAACGTAACTTGTTGGATGACTGACTGCTTTGCCCTTTGATGCTTTGCTGTTTTGCTGCTTTAGAAGTTACTTCTCTGTCATGGATACCATCACACTGTCTTGTCAGAACTGACAGTTTCTGCAGCAGTCAGCACAAACTCAGCCTAAATCCTGCCTCAGTGTTTTGACTCTTTTCACAATATAAGTCTCTGTGAGTTTCTCTGTTGGTAAATAGAAAGTGATCATTTCGGTTTTAAAAGTCTTTCTCTTCTGAATACTCAAAACAAACCAGACCTGCTTGTGCATTCAGGCTTGCTCAAGAACCATCAAACACTTCAAAACTTTCCTGCATGCAATTCCTAACTACGTATTTTAAGTCTTGTTACCTGACAGCAGCCATATCTGTAGCGATTCTTGTGCATACACAGAAAGCAGCTTAAAAGTAGTTGTTCTACATTGGATTTCATCTTTTTATCCCCTCAATATCTGGCATTTTATCCCAGGATATCTGTTGACAGCGTTTTAATTGTTACTTGTAAAATACGGTCTGTTGAAGAAATAAAATGTGAATTGTTTGGGGAAATGACTGCTTTCAGTTAACTCAGGAGGAACCATTGTCCTGACCGAGTCTCACTCTAAATGTCTTTTTTATTTTGCAGATGTTGAGCCTAATTTTTTAGGAAAGGTGTCATGTTTTCATGGCGTTAGCTGGGAGATGTTAAAATGTGAAAATTATTTAGCTACTATCGGTATAAAAATAGAAAGCCACAGATTGCTTTTCAGTTCATTTATAGCTGTATTTGCTGAACCAATGCAACACATTACTCACTGAGTCACTCCAACATATAAGATTACAGTTTTTTCTTCAAAGAACTGCTAAACTTAATCACAGTTCTCATTATTAGGTGGGTAGATGTCTCATGACTCATACACAGTATGATGATGTTTCTGAGGAAGTGCTGCTGTATTTTACATTCATTAACATTAATCATTCATTAATTATTATTATTTGCTTTGCTATTCTTAGGCTTCCAAGGATTATATTGGTATGGCTCTGAAAGATGGTCACCTTACTTGTGTCTATAACCTGGGAGATGGTGATGTAGAAGTAGATGTGCAGCCATTTGTGACTCAAAGCGAAACTGAGGAAGCTGTTATGGATCAAGTAAAGTTTCAAAGGTATAAGACTCACAGTTGCACAACAATTGATTCCAAAAACTGCTAAGAACACCTTTTAATAGTGTGATGTGGTATTTTACCTGTCTCTTTTGGTTTTAGGATTTACCAGTATGTAAAGCTGAATTACATCAAAGCAGCAACATCAGCTTCTCCAGAGTATGAAAGCCCTTTGACTGCAAGCAGTGGAGGCAATGACGTGCTTCTAAATCTTGATCCCAGCACTGTTGTCTTTTATGTTGGAGGATACCCACCAGATTTTAGGGTACAAATTGTTGCTTAATTTTTTAAAGAGATGTCCATATTAATCATTCTGTTGTTCTTACAAGTAAAGACTGGAACTAGCAGCCACTCAAAGGCTCTGTAAAAGTTTATCCATATCAATAGGAATAGACAGGATGTAAGGAGACGCTAGTTGCTACAGAAGGTGGCTGATGTGTCGTATGCTAAAATTCAAAGAAGGGAGCATGATGGTATTTCATTCGCTGAGGAAAGCATGAAACCTGTCCTGCCCTGCTAAGTACAATTCCCAATACATCCATATGACTCCACTTTAAATTGTGCTGCAGTACTCCTGGGGTGGTATCAGATGGTTTGGATATTATATACAAAAATAATAATAATTTTATGATATTTAGAATGTCATCTTCTGTGTCTTACTAATATTTGCATAATATTACTAATAGACTTAGCAGTTACATGTCAATGTAAAATATTGCCAGCTTGATGTTGATGGAATGTTTTTGGTGGCACTATTTTGCAGCCGCCACGTAAGCTGGACTATCCTCATTATGAAGGCTGTATTGAATTAGACAACCTAAATGAGCATATTATCAGCCTTTACAACTTCAAGAGGACATTTAACCTCAATACCACTGAAGTGCAACCCTGCAGAAGGTATGGTTTAAACACAGAAGTGTTTCACAGTTCTGTGATTTTATCATTCTGAATTCTTGTCTTTTCCCATCCAGAAGAGTAACTACTGTGGCTAAACTGGTGATTTTTTCTACCCTTTTGTCATTACTGCTTTTCTTAGAAAAAATCCTCAGTGTTGGCATGTTCACATGTATGGCAATCTCAGTCCACTGGCCAACAATTTAAATGTTAAAATACCCAGACACAACTCATGGACTAATGCATTCACCTCCTTTTAATGTAAATACCACATGAAGTATAAAAAAGTCAGTCACTTTGACTTCCTCTCTGAAGACCATATGAGGATCCAATAGAAGCCAGTGGAAGGTTTTATTTTACTTGGGTTAGATCAGAATTTGGCTCTATTTGTGGCCCTGTACCAAATGCTTTAACTCAAGCTTTTTTAAAATTATAATGGCAGTAAGTCCATGTGGCAATAGTTCGTGCTCTCACATCTGTGTCATCGAATTATTACAGGTATAAAGAAGAGACTGACCAAAGCTATTTTGAAGGCACTGGGTATGCAAGTGTCACATTGAAAGAACTAAATACCCACAGCCGAGTACGCTATGAGCAGACAATTGAGACTACTGCAGATGAAGGCATTGTCTTTTTCGCAGCAGATGGGGTAAATTTGTGGAATGCTTCTGTCTGGTTTTGGGTCCAAGAACATTTTTAAAAACTTCACTTCAGAACGTGTTAGGTAGAACTCCTGTAAGGAAATTTCTTAAAAGCGTTGTTTTTGTCTATGTGGCAGATTAGTAGATTCTGCTGTGTTTTTAATGTCACATGGTTTAGTTCCAGGTAGTACTGCAAGGAGCAGGGAGATGGACTCAGTGATCCTTATGGGTCCCTTCCAACTTGAGATATTCTATGATTCTATAATGGCTGCTGAATACTCACTTTGTCAATGCTGAGAAAACAAAATCATTCCAAGTAGCTCCTCCATTAGGCCATTCAGAGCATTCAGAACTGGGAGCAGGCAAGGAGGATGTAATCTGAATCAAGCTAAGTTTGAAATGCTGAAATCCTCCAAAAGTGGAAGTGCATTCTTCCCAAATCTAGATATGGGTGGTAACAGAGGAAGGAAAATCTAGAGTGTGACATGCTGACTTCTAGCTGTAAAGGTGCTCAAAACAGTATTGAGGCTACTTTAATAATATAATAGACATGTTTGCAATCACTGCAACATCTTCTGGATTAATTTCTCAATGCTGTAAAAAGTCAGTAGACATCTTGAAATGACAAAAAGTCCTCTAGAGACTTGAAGAATACACCTGGAGCTGACAGCAGATCTGTTTGTAACAGTTTAAAGTAGTTATGGTTGGTTATTGTAAGTTTTAATCTGCTTTGTGTTACCTTTGCCACCAAAAGCATTTTTGAAGCAACTAGATAGCTTCATTAAAATTATTCACAAGACAGTGAAACATAAGAAATGTTGGCAGTTTAATTGTGTTGGTGTTTTGTTGTTTTTTTATTGCAGGATCAGTTCATCAGTGTACTTATTAAAGATGGTCATACAGTTTTTAAATACAAAGTTGGTTCTGAGCCTCCAAAAGAAATAGAAACCAATGCAACTGTAAATGACGGAACATATAAACAAGTATGTCATTTTAAACAATCAAGTGATCATTATTTGCAAAATTACTCATTTAACTGAAACTAAACATCCTGTTGAGAAGTTTAGTTTTGAAGATTTTGTTTTGTCTTGAGGATATCAAGCTTCTGGGGATTACTTTGGACATGTGAAAATTAATCTTTCTACTGTTGTGTTTTCTGGTGAATAAGTTCAGTTTTAACAGGAAAAGCACCAAAGTAGAAAATTTTGACAGAGAAGTGCTTTATTTAAATAGACCTGTGTACATCGCTATTATTAATATCAGTTTAATAACTAGATTAGTGTTTTTACTACCTAAGGGTTTATTTCTTCAGGCCAGGCGGATCTTTACAAGGATTCCTCTTTTGTAGTCTTCTTGTTGCTGCTTGTCTGTTTAGCTTCAGTGCTGCCAGAATAAAATTGTAAAGACATTGTTAAAACCTTTGATTGCTGTGTTGATGCATTCTCCCTTTCCCCTTACTACATCTCCAGCTAAACAGTATAGGTTGCAGGGTCTGCTGGAAGGAACCTTTGTGCCATACCCAGCCAAGCTACCTCCAGCCAGCTGACTGAGCTAGTCTTTGTATCAGGCAGCAGCTCCTGGATCTTCAACTGCAGACAGAAGGCAGTATCTGAATCTCAGGCAAGGTGTATTTTAGGGCAATCTTCCTGAAGAAGATAAAACCTCACCTTATATTTAGAGTGCAGAGCATTTGTCGTAGGTATTTTCTTTGGCTAAATGACCAAATTTTGCAAAGTACCTTTACAGTACTGCGGTTATTCTGGATTTAAGTCACTAGTAAAGAAGAGAAGGGGGAAAAAAAGCTCACATTGTGTTCTTTGTGGGAATACTTTTCATCTACTAAATAATTTTTGTTCTGCTAAGTAATTCTCCTTATTCACCTATTCCAGATTCATTTGGTGCTTGCCCGAAGCAGGAATACTGTTCATGTCAGCCCTGATATTAAAGCCAACATAAATGTCTTCCTTTTCACTAAGTACTACCTAGGTGGAATTCCGTCTTCTCTACGGGAGCAGTAAGTAACTATAAAAAGAGTATAATACACAGGCTTTGTATGGAAAATCTATCTAAATTCTTTCCTTAGGCTATTTCTTTCACACTCTGTATTGGGTATCTATCTCATATAATACAAAAATAATAGATTATCATAATCTGTAATTTTTGCTAGTGGTGGGATCTTTGTTGCAGTGTATCCTGAAGATTATGTTTGATCAGCGTGAAGTATGTGTGTGCAAGAAAGATTGCTCTTATTCTGGTTTTCTATTTCTTATATTGTCAACATTTACAGGCTACTATACTACTGTGTGCTTTGAAATACCAGGCTACTGAATTCTTTTTCCTTTCTCTCCCTGTAAACAGCTTTAATATATCCACACCTCCATTCCGGGGCTGCATGAAGAATGTGAAAAACCCCAACACTGCATCTGTTATATTTGATGAGACTGTTGGTGTCAGCAAGAAATGTTCAGATGACTGGAAGGTAACTAACAAAGTTCCTTAAAAACTTCCTGTTGGAGTTTACAGATTCTGGTTTGTCTATAAACCCCAGACCATTATGTTTTACTTGGGTCAAAAATTTTACTTGGTTAACATGTGGTAATATTAAAAAGAACTTGGGGTTGGTATGAAGATATGAAAGCAAGGAGTCTCCACCCTACTGGGGTACCTTGCTCCAGGGAGTAGCCCACCCTTTTGTTTAATACTGTGTACAATTAAGAATTTGTATTTACCATTTAAACTTGGCTTCCAGTTGCTGTTATTGATTAGGCAGGAATACTTAGTTACTTAATACTACTCAGGATCTTTCCTCTCACCAAGGTGCTTATGCTTCCTAATTAGAGTCATAGAATCAACTAGCATTAATTAAATGGTCTCACAACCTTTTTTCTTGAAAGAGCTAAGCAGACTCTACTTCCACCAAGGTCTCTCATTGTAAGGATATTGCTCTACCCATCTGTTTGTTTTATAATTATTTTCTGTCCACACTTGAGTTTTGCCGTGTTCTTTTTAAAATGGGAAAATGTGACAGTTCAGTGTTGGCTTAACCAGTGCTGCATGGAGAGTTGATAACTACTCTTCTGCTTCTACCTACTGATGCTTACATTGTGCATGATCCCATTTGCCCTTTTTAATACGGCATTGCCCTTAATGTTTCTTCTCATTTGATTTCCCTTTGTGGCATATAAACCTTTCACAGAGCAATTTCTTTGCAGGCTGTTTTCCTAAGCAGAGGATCTGACTTTCATTCTCTGTCTGTATCTGTATAACTTCTCATGTATTAAAACATGTTTTGTTCAAAAAGTCATAGGAATATTCTGTCTTATGACTCACAGAGTTTCAGTTATGTAGCTCATCTGCAAAGCTCCGTACTTATGAGCTATTCCTTCATATGCTTACTTTTGCATTTCCAAATGTGAAAACTTTCAAAGCCATCACGTCAATGCGAAGAGTAGCTAGAGATGAACAGCTCATTATACGCAGCAAGCCTCATCTCCCTGTAGAGTTTCTCAGATCATAGTTAATGCTGGTGAAACCAGTTCAGTCAGTCTCTTCTGTACTGAAATAATGGTACTTGCAGTTTGCCTTGTGCTTGGTTTTGACTGGAGTCAGTCATAATTATGTTGAGTAGGGCAGCTGTTGTCCCATGTTGCCACTTCTTCTGGTTAAAGGAAAATAGCGGAAAGTGCTGTCTCTCTTTCAGCTCGTCAGATCTGCAGCTTTCTCTAAGAAGGGAACATTGAGCCTGAGTGCAGCGGGTTTCCCATTTCCCAAGGATTTTCAAGTTGGCTTTGGATTTGAGACCATGTCATCGACTGGAACACTCTTAAATTACAATCTATGGGTATGAAACATGTTCAACTTAGAATACATGATTGGTTTTATTTCTGGATCAGTCACGTCTCTGTGACTCTGCCAGTTTGGCATCAGTTTGTGTCATAAATCTCATGTAGATTCCTGTATTTTGAGGAAGAAATGGCTATCATAACCCTTTTTTGAGCATGGCATCTTGCATGTCAGGCCAGAAAAACATATCCTGACGATTTCTTCACACACTCAACAAGTAGTTTAATGAGTAACTGGGCTTTGACTCTGATCCTTCTGCAGAGTAGCTCATACACAGTGTATCACCACCATCCCACTAAGATAACTGTTGCCTGATAGTTGGCTGAAAAAAGATGGCATTCTGCCTACAGAATTTTACCATTATCAAATATGCGGAGGAAAGCAGTTGATTTTGCTCTGTTCCCTCAGAAAGCAGGGAGGTTCAAGCAGAAGCCCATCCTTGCTGGCTGGAGGAATTAAGAAGTGAGAGCACACCAGGCATTTGAGAGGTGGAGAACTGAATCCTCTGCTTTTGTAAAAATACTTTTAAAACACATTTTAAATAACTGGTATTCAGAGTGCAGAGGTATTTTAAAGAAGGAACCATGTTAATCGTGCAGAATTTGCTGTAGCATCTAGGACCAGAAATGCAGATTTAGTGTAAGAAAATTTCTTTCCACAAGAGACCACTGAGAACTGTATAAATGGCAATACCAAGGAGAACTAAAGGCACTTGCATTTACCTGATCATTTTACTGGATTCTTTTATAGCCTAATATTCTTACCATCTTTCTGACACCTGGCTTTGTAATTGCAAAACTGGGAGAGAAAGAAATCAAATTGGAAAAGAAATACGAAGATGGATCAATGCATTACGTGACAGTCAAAAAAACAAACAACATGTGAGTTCTTTACCTAATTCTTTTATGTTGTGGTTAAAGAAAGAAGATTAAAATTTTGTGTGACTTGTTCTTTCTGTACACAGCTAAAAGTGCCCTCTGCTAGCAAAGGATGTTGAAATAATGAAACAAAAGGAGATTTTTGGTCTATGAATGTGCATGCTGGTAGCTATGATGTTTCAGCTGTACACTACTATGCATGTGTTTTATAGATGGTGCGAGTTTTGAATGCTTGTTGAGCTGGAGCCTTGGAGCTATTCCCATTCCCATAGACTTTACATACATCACTGTAATGTTAAATGGTTAAAGGCTCAGGGAAGAAGCTAATATTGTGTCTGTTTCTTCAATAATTATCTTTAATGCAGATAGATTTACTGAAAAGCTCCTAAATAACAGTGATTTCTCTAGAACACATAAAAGGACATAACTGCTAGTTGAAGTGGAAAATGGTTATAACTTCAGGTAATTATAGCTTAATATTATCAGTACTAGCTGCTAATAACATGTAAAGTGCACCATTTTGACAGAAAGGATGAAATCCTGTCCTATAGCTGTCAAGGAAAGCTTTTTCATGAATTTCAATGGGACCAGGATCTCACTGTAGGGCTAAAGTACTAGTTTCAACTCTTGCTCAATGTCTACCACCAAAAAGGCAGAGCACATTCATAGCAGTCAATGAGCATGTACTGAAAAAGTCCCAGAAAGAAGCTAATGAAGCTCTAGCATAATTATAATGTAACAAGCAAATACATTTGTCAAATGGTTCTTTTTTAATACATATATTTCATTTAGGTTCATAACTATCTCTTTAGAATTCAGGCTTATTTTTATTCACTTGGTTTCAGAGTACATCTATTGGTTGATGATAAGTCAGAATTGGCATCAGTTGACTCTCCCAGAGCACGAGCATTGATCGAACCTATAAAGTTTGGTGGAGATGATTTTGAAGGTTGCATCTCAAACATCTTTATAAAAAGGTATTTGACATAGAAAGAATTTTGTTTGGAGTTATAGAATCATAGAGTCAACTAGGTTGTAAAATGCCTTTAAGATCATCAAGTCCAACCATTATCCCAGGACTGCCAAGACCACCACTATGCCATTATCACTGAGGGCTTCCTCAGTGATAATGGCTTCCTCAGCTTCCTGGGAAGCCTGTTCTAATGTTCAAATGTTTCTTACATTTTGGCCTGCTTTCCTTCTTTAATCATATTACAGTAACTTTTTGTTAAAGTGACTTTTCTTCTAAATACATGAAGCTTGCATGAATGTGTAACTTTGTTGCCCCCAAATATTCTTTCATTCAGGTATATAATACATGGTATCAAGTTGTAATTAATTCTGCTGTTCAGATGTAATGGAATCTTAGTCTGAATCATACTTGTTTAGTAGTGTTTTAATAAAAGGCTGACCTCAACTTAGTGAATTGCAAGTGTCCCAACAAGGCATCTAAAAAGGTCTGCTAGACTGCATCATTTTAGCTACACTGGAAGCCAAGTAATGAAATGAGCAAAGCTTATTGATGGAACCAGAACAGTTCCACAAAAAGATGAGAGCTTATGCATAGAAATCATGTGTGTGATTTATGTTGTCTCTTTTTCACATGTTTCTCTGATTATTAGAGCATCTTACAGGAAAAAAATAGGACAAAAATATGCATAAATATATTCTTTAAAGAAAAGAATTCCTTGAGTCACAAGTGGTGTCCCAGTGGGACTTTTTATTTTAGCTAAGTTTTTATGAATATCTATACATGTATCGAGTTTACAAAACGACATTGTATTTTGATTTTATTATTATAGAACCACAGAATGGTTGGTTGGAAGGGACCTTTAATAACCATCTGGTTCAGGCCCCCTGCCGTGGGCAGAGACACCTTCTACAAGACCAGGTTGCTCAAATTATATCTTCATTTAGAACACTGCAAGGCAATGAAGTAACCTGTGTATTAACCTCCCCATCATAAAACAAATTTGGAAAATTGCTTGTAGTACAAAAATAGATTAAGAGACTGTAACTAGTCTGATCAAGTGAATGGTGAGCTGGACCAGAACCAAAGAAGTTCAGACTCTGCTCCCAATTCTACCACTCTTCTAATAAAAACCCAGGGGCAAGGAACTTTGTTGCTTTTCCTAGTTGTAAAGTGTTTTGTAATTTACTGATTAGAGATGCTCTGTACAACTTACAAAATGACAGTGAATAGCGTTACTATCTTTTTACACACAGGAACTTGGTTTTGATATCCTTTCTGATAATTTGGCTATAATATTAAAGCTATACATCAAGTTGGGATGGGCTTTGCCCCTTGACAAATCTCATTAGAACGTCTTATTTAAGGAGAGAGTGAATCACTGGATTAGCAGGATCTGTTGTTGCCATTTTCTCTTGATCTGCTGCTGGTTATGCATAATTAACCAGAAAAGTTTTGTAGTCTGATCCAGATATCTTATTCAAACAAGGCTGCTGTCATTTTCCACTCTTTTTTCAATGGCAATGTTTGTTATAAATATATAGCTTTTAGCAAAAATCAATTTGTTTAGAAGAAATCAGAGCAAAACATCAGTTTTTCCATAGACAAAAAGGAACGGGCAAACCCAGGACAAATAGGAATGCTTTTTACATAATTGAACTTACATTTTTCGTTGGAAAATGAAAATTGGTACTTTAAGATCAGATCACTGGGAAATCTATTTTGTACAGAGCACAGTTTTACAACATGTTGTTAATTACACTAAAGCAAAGGAATGCTGTGTCATGGCACTTACTGCTTTCATCACTTTAGGGCAGGTCAGCTCCCTGAGGTTCAGAATCTCGTTAATTATACTGCGAAGACTGGTGTGTCCCTTGGAGCTTGCCGCAAATATGAGAACCTTGAACCAATGCTGCTGAAGGAATTTAAAAATCCTCTTAAGTATAAGATGCTTAAGGTATGCTTATCTTTACTGTAATCTTTGCTCTATATTGAAGCCAAGGCTTTGTCTGCACAGCGAGGGTTTATAGAGCTGAGATTCAGTTGTTATTTACTTCCATCTCACATCTGAAGCAAGTTGTTTGTTGTTGAAGTTCCATGCTAAACCCATTCCTGTTCAGAATGACAACAACTTCTCTGCCATTTAGAGAAGGCTGTTGACTGCCTCAGGTGGAAACTTTTAAATGTGTAGCTTGAAATGACAGGTTTTCTTCATGTGTATGCACAGTAAAGGTTTCGATTCTGTCTTAACAGGTACAGAATGAAAAATACCTTGGGTATTTGAAAGCTGCTAATGTGCAAACCCACACTTTACCGAATCAGTTAAATGTCAGCAGTGAAGCGTATCTCTTTGGAAACATCCCCAACAGTTTTATATCCTACGTGTTTTCTCCACTGTCATCTACAGACAGGTAATACAAATGTTCTCTGTTCTCCTCTTAATATTTGAATTGCCAAAGCTGCTTGAATATTTGGGTGCTAGGAGTTAGGATTTTCTTCTTGAGTATGTCTTGGGGCATGGTTCTAAAGGTTCAGGCATTTTTTTTAGTAGGTTAACATTTACCCAGACTAGGTAGATTGACTTGGATGTGGTAGACAATTACAGTGCATATTGATGCCAAGTCCTAAGCCTGAATATGTCAACTTTCATTCACATTCAGAAATGCAGGCAATGCAGAACACCATGATCCCACCCAAAAGCTTTTCTGTGTTTCACAAATGGAGTTTCACTGGCATTTTTCCGGAGAATAGAAAGAATACAGCTAACAAAACAGACCTTTGCTTACTTTCCACTACAGGTTACATTTTTCTGTAGATGTACGGACTCGATCATCAAGAGGATTAATAGTTTTTATGGAGGAAAGGTCTGAGGACTCTTATATGGCTCTCCACATTTCAAAAGGACGTTTTGTCTTTTCACTTGGCTCTGGAGGAACACAAGTCAAACTCAAAACCAGTATTAAATACAATGATGGGCAATGGCACACTGTAAGTATGGCACAGGAACCATGATGAAACCACAACTATTATTCAGCAGGCACAGCCTATTGAATTTTTAAGGTATCAGAAATTGGATTCTAGTCATCTTAAGGTTAAGTCCTATGCCTGAAAGTTCATGTGGTTGTCAGGTCTCTGTTATGAGATTGCTTCTAGAGACTGATGGTCCCAGCATGTTATTTTCAGTTTAAATATTTCAACAATAGGGTGCTTAAGTTAAAGAAAAAAAAATCTTCAGTGGCTTTCATTTGCCTTAGGGTTTCTCACTGCACTATGCTTGTACCCTGCAAAGGTTGCCTTCAGCACAGATTCAGAGAACATCCGCCTTGTTGTTGATGGTCTAAGGGCCCAGCACAGAAGATTAGCAACAAATTCTGCCATCAGCATTAAGCCACCAATCTATGTGGGAGGACTGCCATCACTAAAAACACAGGTAACTGACACATCCACCTCCACACACACCCCATTCTGCACTAATTACATGTGAAAATGTTAATGTGCGGGATTTCCATCTTGTAAAAGTTTGTGAGATATTTCCAAGCACTCAGTGAGCACCATCTGTGACTGGTGTTTCCAGCCACTCATTACAGATCATCTTCCTTGCCTGTCTACCCAGCTCTCAGCTGGACCCATGTTTTCAGTGGTTGTTGCTGAGACACTGGTAATAGCCAGGTACTGTTTTTGTTTCTTTGAAAAACAGAAAAGACCAAAGACACATTCGTAATTCCAGGAATACCCTCTTCCAGCAGAATATTCACCTCAGTGGGCTAGGCAATAACCTGTGGAGAAGCAAAGGAATCATTAAGAAGCATTAAAGAATTAAAGGAAGCATTAAAGAATTATGAATGGAGAACTGGAGTTTAATCTGAAATATGTGTGGTGCCCATCACTTTAAAAACTGGACAATTAATGATGCAGGGCATTTTATAAAATCAGATTTAAATAAACAACCTCTTAATAAGGGAAGGGTGTATCTGAGATTTCACAGCTCTTGTTGCTTTGTCTTTTTGCCCTAACATTGGGAAGCATCATTTCTGCAAACAGAAGTTACGTTAACTGAAAAACAACTGTTGCTTTCATTTTTAAGCTCTTTTTAAAAGTTTTTGAATACTTTTTCACTGCATCAGAGGTGAGGTTTAGGTGCCTTTAGTGCCAGTTGGCTTTATACAGTCCAACAGTACAAAAGAACTTAGGGGTATTCTTACTACAAAATTGCCATCATGCTTTAGTATTTATTTTAGTTTGGAAATATGTTTTCAGAATATACCAATGAACAGTTTCAAGGGTTGCCTGAAGAATTTTAAGATGAATGGAGAAGTCATGAATGCACCTCAGCAAAAAAATGGTGTACTTCCATGTCTGGATGTTCCCGTGGACACAGGGATTTATTTCTCTAATGAAGGAGGATATATCACCATTGGTAAGTTGTGTAGATTATGTCTTAATTGTGTATGTGTAGGGATTTTTTAATTTATTTTGACATGGTTTTCCAATTACCTTCTCCTAATATCATTCCTCTACCCACTGTTTAATTATCCACAGGTAATTTGTTGATGGGCTTGGATTTTAGGATTGTATTTACCATTCGACCAAGGAGTTCAACAGGTATACTTCTCCACACTGGAAGCAAGCAAGACAACTACTTGACTATTTACATGGAAGAAGGAAAGGTAAATATAGGCTGTGTTTCCACTTCAGGTGTAGAGCCCTTATTTAGCAGAGGAAATTCTGACCTTGAACTCTGAACTTATCTGTTACAACATTTGTCTATAGGTATAATGTTAAATAACTTCCTTAGTTATTTAAAACCATCACGTGGGAAATTGAGCCTGTCTCTGTGCCTCTGTTAGCAGATTCCATTGTGTGCGCACCAGTTTGCACATGCTTTCTCCAAGTGGTCAGCAGTAGGACACAGTCTTAATTTTCTCAGGCTTCTGGACCTTTGCAAAAACCCCTTGGGGTTTTGGCCAGAGGCTGCAGAAGTCTGTGGCTTATTCCCACTCCTACATCAGTCATCATGTGGCTCTACTGATGTAGCTCCATAACCATGTCTGTTATAGAACTTGAGCTGTCTTGCTTTGTGTTAGCATCTTCTTCAGTTTACGGGTTTGTCACGGTTGTGATTATTGTCACTGTCACTTTTTCATAATGTAACAGCTTCAGAATATGAATCTTGGACTCCAACACTATTGTGGTTGCTGCTGGAGAGGCATCAAATAGAAAGATATCAGTGCTCCACAGAACCTGCTGTCTTATGACACAGGTTAAGCCAGCATGAGTCTACCTAACTTCAGAAAGCTCAGTTTTGCTCTTCTCTTCTCAGATAAGGGAATCTGGTTTTATTATTTATCGTTTTGTCATCAGTTTCCCCAGACCTGTTTCAAGACACAGCTAGCATATAGAAGCAGAGGCATTGACAGCTAGGGACTCCCTAGAGGCAAGATTGACCACTTTTTCTCTGCAGTAACTTAGATTAATGCTGTCTGTCAGCATGGACAGGATGCCACAGGAAGGAATAAAAGGTCAATGAGACAGCATCAATCAGCCTGATAAAAAGTGGACTCAAGCATATCAGTTACCTGACCATTACCAAGTTTGTTGGAACCATCACCCCAAAAGAGAGTTTGAGTGGAAGATGCTGAAAGAACATAATGCGCTCATACAGAATGAGAAGCAAGAACTGAGAAAGCACAAGCAGGTGCTTGTTCAAAATGTCACAAATAGGCTGCAAAATTCATGAGTAAATTACAGGTAGTCCAAAAGTGTATGAAAGGCCAGATAAATGTACTGCAGAGATTCTCTTAGGAGACACCAAGCATGTAGATGACTGCTTTGGGAGAAGAAATGAAGGCCTAGTAGGAAAGACCTTGTCTCAGAGAGTTTATGTCTAATTTTCTAAGATTGAGAGGGAGAGGCAAAGGTATGTATCTGTGCTTGTAAAATTAGTCAAATATCCTCTCCTGGGATTCTATTAGGTAAATTCACTTTCCTCTTGGAGAGGAAAATTTCTGAAATATGTATACAATGTCTGTGACACTTAGAACTAGGCGAAACCCAGCCATCACAAGTTCAGCAAATTACTTAAAGTACTGTATTTTTCTGTTGCTCTTTGCCACAGTAACTTAAACAATAACTTTTTTACAGGTCATTGCTGCTGGAAATAACGGTGCTGGTGAATTCCAGACATCAGTCACACCTAAGCTACATCTGTTTTATGAACGGTGGCATACTATTGCAGGTACATTGTACATACCTGAAAGTTTGGAAGGACAGTGGGCACAGAGCACTAGATTTTTATTAATCATTTCACTTCTGTGTATTCTAAGAATACTCTTTAGAACAATGTAAGTGTCTTGTGTTAATTCAAGGCTTTACATAAGGCAGGGGTTTGGGGCTATATTTAGCCCAAGTCTAGCTAGATGTGTCAATCTGACTTTGAATTAAAATAAAATATATTTTCCCTGTGAGTTAGATTTCAACACAGATGCTATTTAAAAATAGTGCCATATGTAGTTGATCCTTCACTAGGATTGAGAAAGAGCACTCATTTACCTGCTTCTTTGCAGTCTCTCAGAAGGAGAACACAGTGCAGCTAGAGGTGGGCACACAAAGTAACTATACTACTGGACTTCCACCCTCTCCTCCTAGACGTGTGCATCAGCCACTCTACTTTGGCAAAATTCCAGGTAATATTATTGCTTCTTATTTTTTATATACCTACTGGCTTTTTTTAGTTTCCAAAACAAGGCTCCTGTTTATGCATGTAGTCCTATATCATTCCCACTCTTTTGAAAGCCTTGCAATAATTAATGTTATTCAAAATCATTCTCATTTTATTAACTTGCTCTTTCTACCTTGTTTTTTGTAGCAAATTTGGACACACCGTGGCTTCCAGTTAAAGACCCATTTTTTGGCTGTCTTCGGAATATTAACATCAATGACAAACATGTCTCTATCAGGAGAATTTCAGAGGTTCATGGTGCAGTGAGTTTGCATGGCTGCCCAGTGAAGTAACTTTGCTGTTCCAATAGTTGTACACACCTCAGGCTGGGTCTGCTGAAGTACTGCAAGAATTCATGCAACGTGGGTTCCCCTTTTGCTGATCACCATGTCACTGTCACCAGGCTGGTTATTCAGAACAGTTGGTGAGCAAATACATCCTCCGGATGTAGACTGTGCCAAAGCAAATTAAAAGTATTTGCTTTGATAAACTCCCTTTTCAATGTTATCGATTTCCATTGTGCCTTTTGCAATATATGCAGAAAATATAATTGTATATACCCTACTGGGCCAAATTCTGCTCTCACCCACAAAAGCATCAACTTGAGTAACTCCAGTGTATTAATTTTGGTAATTTGCCTTAATGCTGGTCATCTTGAGAGCAAATTTGATCCACTAATATAAAGAATTTTATAAAAATATAAATGTCTTTGGATTGATGTTTATACAGAAATGTACATTAATGTTAAAAGTAATAATAATAATATAAATGGAGTTTGAAGCACTTTAAGGAGTGAAACTCTGGGAGTTTGTTACAATGCTAGGAATTCTGGGGCCAAATAAATGCTGTATGTTCTCAAAACCATCCATTCTCTTGTTTGGTTATTTTAACCTGCTATTCCTTTCATGTGTTTTTCACAGGCTGCTAAATCCTACTTGCTTTATGCAAGCATTTCTGTAGCTTTAAGGAGCTGAACTGCCTGAGTAAGCAAGAGTCCATCATCTCTGCTTGTTAGAATGCGGTTATATAAGAAACTCGGAGAGTAATTTTTCTTGTAATCTTCAGAGCCAGAAAATCTCCTCCATAAGGTTTTTTTCTTGATTAAATGAAGACAAGTTACATTAGGAACAGCGGCTGTACCTGCTACAGCTCTGTAGCATGAATTGCAGGATTAAACCAGCAAAACTGTTTCCTTTGATATTCAAATCTCTACTTTGTACCTGATCCTGACACATGGTGGAGGACAGGGGGGTCCAGTTTGCTTTATTCTGAATACAGGGCTGGACTGAATAGACTTGACATGGTTTGTTCCCACTTTCAACTGCCTTCTTGCTTAAAGTGCAGCAGCATGTCCTCAGGGTGTTTGGAGTAATGTGCTAGCTGGGTCAGTAGAAGAAGATGCCAGATCAATAGTCCTTATGGCTTTGGTCATTGACCTCTTACAAAATTTTTGCAGTTTTGCAGATCCTTTGCAGCTTTGCAGGGTGACAAAAGTGCCAGAAAGCTGATCACACCAAATCTTGCGTTCCTTTATCTTTCGTGGCAACTCTCTTACAGGCAAATCTATGTCCATGCAGAGGTTTCTCAGCTGTAGACCAAGTTTTGGAGGAAATCACAGAATCACAGAATCCCAAGGGTTGGAAGGGACCTAAAAAGATCATCTAGTCCAACCCCCCTGCAAGAGCAGGGTAACCTACAGTACATCACACAGGAACTTGTCCAGGCGGGCCTTGAATATCTCCAGTGTAGGAGACTCCACAACCCCCCTGGGCAACCTGTTCCAGTGCTCTGTCACTCTTACAGTAAAGA
Source organism: Lathamus discolor (assembly GCF_037157495.1). Classification (NCBI taxonomy): domain Eukaryota; kingdom Metazoa; phylum Chordata; class Aves; order Psittaciformes; family Psittacidae; genus Lathamus; species Lathamus discolor. The sequence continues at coordinate 112,201,199 of NC_088885.1, forward strand.
AGTTCTTCCTGATGTTAACGTGGAACTTCCTATGCTCCAGTTTACACCCATTGCCCCTTGTCCTATCACTGGATATCACTGAAAAAAGCCTAGCTCCATCATCCTGACACCTACCCTTTACATATTTGTAAACATTGATGAGGTCACCCCTCAGTCTCCTCTTCTCCAAGCTAAAGAGACCCAGCTCCCTCAGCCTCTCCTCATAAGGGAGATGTTCCACTCCCTTAATCATCTTTGTGGCTCTGTGCTGGACTCCTTCCAGCAATTCCCTGTCCTTCTTGAACAGAGGGGCCCAGAACTGGACGCAATATTCCAGATGCGGCCTCACCAAGGCTGAGTAGAGGGGGAGGAGAACCTCTCTTGACCTACTAACCACTCCCTTTCTAATGCACCCTAAGATGCCATTTGCCTTCTTGGCCACAAGAGCACATTGCTGGCTCATGGTCATCCTCCTATCCACCAGGACCCCAAGGTCCCTTTCCCGTTCACTACTTTCCAGCAGGTCAACCCCCAACCTGTACTGGTACATGGGGTTGTTCTTCCCCAGATGAAATGGAATGTAGTGAAAGCATGCCAGAGTTGAGGCCTCTGAGGGAGCAAAGGATTAGCATGTAATGGCAGAGCCATCTCTGGAGATGCTCTGGAGAAACAGCTTCTTCTGTATGGCTGTCTGCCTCATGGGACAGAAACACCCATCGGCCTGGAGGTCATGGGGTTCAGAAATCATCTTTTTGGATAGCAACAGCTGAATCCTTTCTATGCATAAGGCCACCTGCCTTTGAAGTAGATTGTTAAATATTCAAGTGACGAAAACTGTGGAAATACTCAATGGATTTACTGCTCTTAGTTGGCACTGAAAATTTCCACAAGGAGAAAGAAAGAACAGTTGAACTTTATCATTCAATTCTCTAGCAATATTTTGTATCTCATGCCCACCAGACTGCTCTCTGAAGCAGATTTTCCCTAACCACAAAAAAGCCTTTTGCTTCTTCCCTTCCCCCCTCAGAAAAAGCAAACATGGCAAAGACTTCTGTGTCACAACCTGGAGCCAGTCCTAGATTTCAGTTCTCTTCCATCTGATTCTATTTTATCAGATGTAGTTTTAATGCTGACAAGCAGAAATGAAAAATTTGAGTAACTGTATTATAATGGTTAGGAAATAATAATTCCAGTACAATCCTAATGCATAACAAAAAAAAAAAAAAAAAAAAAAAAAAAAAGTAGAAAAATCACTCTGATTTTAAGGTTGTTTCCCTCCCCTCCCCCAATTTCTTCAGTCGTATTGCTTCAATAAGGTCAGGCTGTCACACATTGTTGGGACAATCAATAAAAGCCAACAAGAATTGGTTCTGTACTTTAAAATAGATAAATCTATGCCATGCTGATAAGCACCTAGTAAAAAGCTTTTTGATCCTGAAGATCCAGTGGATAATCTTTACATAAGGAAAGAAGTTGTCCGTTTTAGATTAGTCTGATGAAGAATTCTTACTGAAGAAATCAGTGTGGACACTGAACTGTATTTCACACATGGTCCATTCTGTACTTAGAATATTCTGAATTTTCTCACATGGGAAACAACTTCTGGAAAACAAGAGCCTCAATTTTCAAGTATTTCAAGCCATGAACAGCAGACATAATTTCAACTGTAAAGTTTTATTTTCTTCAGGTTCACCAAGGAAAGATCTTTGTTAAAATCAAAGTAAGCAATTTCCCCAGTACATTTTATATCAGACAGGAAGTGACTAAATCTTGTAGTAAGATGAAATATTACGAGAATAAGTAGTAATGTTAGCTTTGGGTAAACACCATGTTATGTTTGGTTTTGGGGGTTTTTTAATTGTTATAAATAAGGCTTTCATCATCTGAGTGTTGCCATTTGATAGTAACTTCCATGGATTATTAACCATGCTTCATTCACCTTAAAATTAGAAGTAATAACCACAGAAATGCAATATGTTAATCTCTGCTGGCAAGATTTTACTATATGGTTTGTACGTCTTGAAATGCAGGCTCCTGAGTTTTGAAAAGTTTAATGAAAAAGGATCAAATACTGTGTTCCATACACAGAAAGTCATGGCTAAAAAGCCCACACTCTTGAACAGTGTGTTTAGATTGCCATAATGATTCATCTGAATCCCAAATCAATTACGTAAGTAGAGTAGAAGATTTCCTCTCTAGGCTAAACCACATTGGTATTGCTGCTGTCAAATCTCTCGTCCATGTAAGTATCAAGGGCAAAAGGTTCTCCCCCAGTTAATGTGGATTAGATTTAATAGGATCATGTTATCTGAGGTGGATGACACCAAGGTCTGTGAGTTCCCATTTATTATAACTACAAAACACAGCTAGATTAATGAGAGCTGAAAGACAGTTTGGAAGCTTAACACTGAGAACTGCAAGCAAATAAAATTAAATAGATCACAGGGCACTGTGGAAGGAAACACATTCATTGTAGAGAAAAGCATATATTTTTTCGTTTTCAGTGCTTATAAATGATATTGTAACTTTAGCTTTTAATAACAAAATCTTCCAATTAAAACTTCTTAACAGTCATCCCATATCTGAGTTTGAAGGTCTGTGCTTTTATAACTGTGGAGCTTTCATGTAAAACATGGAGCCATTGACATTTCACTCTGCCAGCAGCAAAATGATTTGGGTGAGTTAACTTCCTCCAGGTTTGTAACCACTTCTTTGGAGTCACTTGTGAGCCATTTCATTTTAGCTCTCCCTCCTGATAGTAGTTTTGCTTCTTCCAAAGTCCTCTGTGAATTAGTTGGGTTTTTTTCTCCCCTCTGTTTCCTTTCTGCCCCTCATAAAATAGCCTGGAAAATGTGGTCTTACTGAAAATGATTCAAGTGCATTATGGCTTTGTAATGAACTCTTGCCATGCTTTTTGCCTCTTACATTCTCCTTGTGGTTTCCCTGTTTTAAAAAAACCCTGCATCTTTTCTAATGATGTACAAAAACTCAGGGCACAATGGTCCAGTCGTCTGTAAATCTGCCTGTATTTTCCAAAAGTACATAGGCAAAAATAACTACTTTACATTAAAGGGGATAGTGCCATAGTACAATGATACAGCATCACTGAAGGCATTAAGACTGCAAGGCATAAGTATAAACCTCCTTTATGCAGCTGGCCCAGACATCTCAAATCTGCAAGAGGCTGGTCATTGTCGGAGCTGGAACGAAGCACCCTCTGAGTATAAAGAATTGCAAGGTAAACAGCCAATGAGTCTCTACATTCATTGTCAATTTTGGGGATCCACTGTAGCGATGAGCTGTTGTTCATATCATACTGTGTCTCCTGGTTTGCAGCTGACAGCATTCAAGATATATCGGATTTTTTTAACCACAATCCTGTCATTAGTTTACACCTCAGCCAATTGCTCTGATTCCTACAGCTTGTTCGGAATGTGAAGCGTATGTCTTCCATGCGATGCAGTTTCTTTGTTATCACCAGCTCATTGATAAAGATTAAGCACTGCTGCATTATAAAGAGACAAATAGTTGGCATCATGGTCTTCTGTCTCTGTTCAGTTATATTTAAACTGGGAACAGCAACAGATTTCTGTATTGTGCAGGAGCCTATGTCTAAGATTCCTGTCACAGGACGACTGTGCACTGGTAAGAATGAATAATTACATTCACGGGTATGTCAGTAATTTATAAATGATCTGGAAGAAGACTGTTAGAATTTCAATCCGAAAAGAACTGTTCAGATCTGATTTCTGAAGCCTGAAGACATAATGAAGAAAATAATTTTCAAACATACAGAAATAAATGGTGCTGTGTCCTGTTCTTGCAGGCACAGTTTTAACTAGCAGTGTGTTAATAACATAATGAGCAAAACTCTGTCAGCTTGAGATATTACTTAATAGAGGACTTCTGTTGTTAGGTAACACCACCTGCCACAAATCTTAATTCTAGATCCTTCTAACTTTCTGATGAGAATACCTTCTATGCTACAAACCTAGAGGGCCAGTAATACACCTGAATACCCATTCCTCTGCCTAAGGCAAGGGTTGCAACTGATAAAATTTACCTCAGAACAAAGTGTCAAATCAATAATAAAGTTCTAAATTCACCTTTGCAGTGAAATCAAAGGTAGTGACGTACGCCCGGGGACAGTAACCTAAGTAGTAAAGAACCTAAATGCACTCTGGGCAGTTCTCCAATAAAACATGTAGGTGTTATCCAAAGTTCAGTGGCTCAGTGTAAAAATCTAACCACTTCAGAGGACTTTGCCTCACACACCTTATTAAAACATGCAGCAAGTCTCATACAGTTTCTAGAAACTGTATTCTAAGATATTGCTAAAGTTTATAGAGATTGTTATTGCAGATAAAACCTATTTGCTATGCAATGAAGGGCAGGACACAAGTCTCCAGAAAACCTAACATAACCCTTTTAATGCAAATATACATAAATAGAAGCTTTACACAGAGAGGGCGTTTGTATCAACAATAGGGGTGGAAGCAAGGAAACTACACAGTCACCCCACTATGCCTTTAGCAGGCTCAGGGAAAAGAAAACCCTTTTGGGAATCTCATTATCCCTGCATGCAGAAGAGTAGGACCAAGTTTAGGACTGATAAATTGTATTTAGTCAGATTCTTGTAACTTGATATTGCCATGTTAAAGGAAGGACATGTTCCCTCTGCTGAGCCACTTAAAGAGGGCATGTGATCACTGATCTATGTGTATTGCATATATCACAAAAGATAAAATGAATCAACATGACGTACATACTCAGAACAAATTTAATTCAAAACAGACACCACAAACCCACTAATGATCATTGTTTAATTAAAATGGAACGAATAGGTTAAATCTTCCAAAAAGACACTGAATGCCATCAAACAGAATAAAGGCCAGGTGCATGATTGGCATAAATCAATATAGCTCTATTGTTCCTTGATTTGGACTGATAAGAGAAAAGCATCTAGTTGTGGTTTTGTAGCTTATTATTCTTAAATGTTAGGAACATGCTGTATAATTTTATGAAAAAGGACTTTGCTACAATGAGTTAAAATGAAGAATGTTTCATCACTTGCTGTGAAAAAAAAAAAATACTGCATTTTTTTTAACAATACAAGAAAAAAAAAATGCCTGAAAGCCAGACCTGACTGTAGGGTACTGATAGAAAGAAAAAAGACTTTACAATTGAAGAAGGAAAGGTGCATAAGAAAAAGTAAGCCTTAAGACTGCTCAGAGAGGACTTACCCCTGCCAAGGGCAATGTCTACAGCAGAGAAGCTAGTTAGAAACTGTGACTATGGTTAGCTTGACTGGACAGTTTTGGGGAGTGTGGTTGTGGCAAGGAGCCCAGCTGCTGCTCCCTTCTAACGCAAGACCCAACGCGCTCCTGGGCAGCTCCTGTGTGCCTGCCTGCATGGCATCCCGGGTTCCCCAGCCCCTCCAAGACTGGCTCTGCCTGCTATGGGGCTGTGTCCCTCCTGCACCCTTTCCCCAGTGTTGCCCCAGGAGGGAAGCTGGGGGGAACGACTCTTCTGAGGCTTCACTTCTTCTCTGACCAGATGCTCTGAACTCACAAATCTTTGTCTGGGACTAGGGGTTCAGAAAAATGGTAGGCCAGGCTGAGCATATAACAGGAAGGAAAATAGCATGAAGCTGCCACTCCCAGCTCCTTTTATTTTGCCCTCTGACCCTTTCTCTTCTGTTTGTTGTACTTCGTATAATGGAAGGGAACATCTGGACCCTGGTGACAGAGAGCCGAATTTGCATGCATATAGCAGATAATTAAGCACGTGCCTATGTGCAGCTGCAAACAGCAATTAGTCATAAGATAGCTTTCCACTCCCCTTCCTGCTCATTCTTCTCTTCCCCTCAGAGGGCACTCTCAAGTGTACATCTCTGACAGGCACTAAGCACTGACCTCCTTTTTATTTGTGAAGACAGTGTACAGCTGAGGAGCTTAAACTCTCCAATATACCTTTGACTAGGATGAACTTCCTCTGATGCACCAATTTCTAGTGGAAACTGCTTTCTGCATGAGACATGATGCAAAGTGACCCAAAGCCAAACACTGCCTGCATCCCAGCTTAGCTGGGGCTATAAGCAGGTTTTGTTCCTAGTTCCTCCTCTCAGATCTGAGGAAACTGAGGTCTGGAAAGTCATTTCTGACTGCTGGTATTTTCTGTGGCTGATCCTTGCCTCTCTGCAGTTGCCCAAGGCAAATACTGTCTTCTCTACTCTCTGCAGCTATAAAGAAGTTTACAATATCCCTACAGTTTCCACCCCAGGCCTGTGAAGGGCATGTTATACAATCTTATCATGTCAAGTAAATACATATATCCTACGCCTGTCTTTTCAGTTGTAGAGAGTTCCCTGGCAAGGTGCACAGGTGGCATTTTGTCATCTAGGATAGGAGTCCTCATTTCACCTGTAATAGAGTCATATTTCCTGGATGGGTAGAAGTTGCTCAGGGCTGCAGCCAAGAGGTACAGTTTAGAGTCATTTACAAAGCACAGAAAATTCCTAGTTTGGTGAAAACCAAAGCCTGCCTGGCATATTACTGAATTTCAGCCTCTGGCATCCTATCTTTTAATTTATCTGTATGCTAAAACAGAGTGTAGTAATACAGTGGGCTTCAGCTAGCGGAGGTGAGAGCTGGTGAAGAAAGGGCTGGAGTGTGATCAAAGGGAATGCCATGCCTCAAGCAGGGATTAGATTCAATGAAATGGCTTCACAATCTGGACAACAGCGATTATTCCATGTGGCCCGTTGCATGTGCTCATTGTATAACCGAGCTGCCTGACTGGGGCTTTTGTTGAGGTAAGAGTCTCATACCTACATGATCTCTGCTGAAGAATTCCTGTGCATGTCTGAAATAACATTCTTGGGTATAAATTGTAATATTTCCACTGGATTTACGTGCTTGTGTTAATAGTATGTAGACATTCCCAGTTACAACAAATTCACACAAACTAAGGAGAGCATTTGTATCAAGTAGTCATTTGAAAATATAACTGCAGCTTTCAGAAACTTATTAAGGAACAGAGACATATTTGAAAACAAAAGTTTGCTTTTCGTATAGGTAAAATGAAGTCTCCTGTGTTTCAATGGGGAATACCAGTGTAGGGTTTTTTATGAACGTGCTGTAAAAGCTATGCACAAAACAACCCTGGCTGGCACCAACAACCATTTGGACACTGTCACATGCATCTTCATTTCAGGCATAACTGTTCTTATGGGAGCACATTCCACCACCAAATCTAGATAAAAACGTTAACTTTTACTATTAGGGTAGGTGAACTCATTATTTTTCATTTGGGACCCACAGAAAGTTAAAAATACTTTGACCTACTTGATTTTTTAAGCAAACAGAGTTGCTAGACAGACTCTTGTCTGAAACTGGTGAGTAGCACTGGTACTTGCTATATAACACCTACCTGACTTCAGTAAGACCCAGAGCATTTGTGGAGTAGTATAGTTACTCATCTCACAACTTCAGTGGTATAAAAGTCGGTTATCTATTCTCGGCTCTCCTTCTATAATCAATGGAGGGGTGTTAGTTATCCCCAAGCAAAAATACACCCACACACCATCTTAAACGTATGCTGTAACAGGACGTGGCAGCAATCGACATAGGTCCGGGCTCTGAGCAAGAAACCTTCTGAACTAATTCCTTGAGGATTGATGCAGCACTTGATTACACTTTAGTCCTCAGGAATAATTAGACCACGTTACAACCTAGCTATAGAAATGCCATTGTGCAGTGCTGTCAGCAGCACTCAGTAAAGAAGGGAACAAACCACAGGAAATTATCTCTTGCTTACAATTACAGGAGAAAATTGCCCTTATAAATGCTTTTGTCACTCGTCCTTTCCAGTATAGAGTTATGCAAACATAGTGTGGTTAGCTCCTGGCATCTCCATATTTCGATGCTGTGATTCATCATGATGATAAGACAGTACTTGAATTTACGACACTAGCTTCACCAGCATTTCTTCACCTTATTTTTCAGTGTCTTGGTGCTACCACTGGAGTAAATCTCTACTGAACTCACTGCTTATGTGATGCACACATGATGGGCTCATACATTTCTTCCTAGTTCCTACCTAACACATATCGACAATTTCTCTCCGTGCTTTGCATGATTTGAAGCTTGAGAACCTAAGAAGAAAATGCAGGCTGAACCCACACTGAAAGTCATGCAAAATAAAAAGAGGTGTGCTAGAATGTATATTTACATGTGCTTCTGTACTTATAAACCCCTAAAAATAGGTAAGTGCAAGAGAGATTAAATGAAAGGAATAGAAGGAAAGAGGGAGGAATGTTTGCTGGATAAATTGTGGCAGAAAAAAGAACATTTGAGAAAAACGCTAATGGAATGAAAAATGGGAAAGTGTGCTGAGAAAATAACAGATTATTTCTCCTTGCACTATGTCTGGAAAAAGAACTCTGAAAAAAATGGCCGGCAGTAAAAGCAGAGTTTTTCTCACTGTATTTATTGCCCTGGTTATTGCTGTGCGTAACTCATAATAGCTAAAATTATGCAACTCAATTTAAGATGCTTGCCTGGTACGTAGCTCTCAGCCTCAGAAAACGCTCTTGGTAGAACAATAAATAGTGAGTCAGTACAAAGTCACTCAATATGTGGGTTTAAAAGGCAGTGTGCTGTTTAAGGGCAGGAGTGCTTTCAGAATCAAAATATGCTTTTAAAAAGAGAAAGGTTATTAAATGTGTTATTCTGCTGTTACTTTAATAAAAATCTTCTTGCTTATAAAGATTTGTAAGTCACTCCTGTGGTTACCATTCACACACAGAATCTTGACACTGCCATCTCCCTTTATCTGCAATGCAGCCTCTCACTTGCAGAACTGCCACTTCCCATAGTGGGAACTGATGCTGGTAGTCACTGCTTGGAGGAATCTTTAATTCTCAACAGTGTTCTACAGTTCACGCACCTTGATTTACAAGTGACCAGGAAGGAGTATTTTATAAACCAATTTGGACAGGGTATGTATTCCAAAGAAATGGTCCAAGTCTCCAGAAGCAAGTGGAAGAATGGGAAATCCTAATGGTAAGCAAAAAGAGAAATCACTTCTTATTTTAGAATAGAAACCTCGGCCAGCTGCATGCTGCTTATTTCATTAAGTACCAGGAGATAACACACGCATTTCTGGTTTTCCTTAATTCCATTATGGAAGTGTCAACTCAAAATCTGGTTGGTCAAGCATCAACCTCGAGTCCCTTAAGTTCTCCTTTGAATTAAATGTTGGATACAGAAAATACTCTCACCAAATGGCAAACATATATTTCTAACATCTGCTTTCTACTTCAACATATCAAAATGTGAAGAATCTACTGTTCATACATACTGACAGTCCATTCACAGAAACTAATGTTCACGACTATAGAACAACATATTAAGACAAAGAAGACTAGAATGAAGATTATTTAAGCACATGGCTATATTTAGCTGTCAAGTCAAGATAATGCTGTAACCTGATGAAAATAAAAATACATACTGCCTGAATAAACCCTTAACAGAAGACAATCCTTTCACTTTCAGTTTGTACGAACAGACACAATGACTTTTTTCCTAAATTGAATGGTTCCCTAAATTAAATGGTACAACCAGTTATTTTCTTGACTGAACAGCAAGCGTTCAGACCAAAGCACAAGTTTCACAGATTAAAAAGCTAGTATCCAGAAATAAAAACTTTGATATCTGGGGTAGCATCTGTCTCTCAATATGTTTTTTAGTTTTTTTTTCTGCCTTATGATATATGCTGCAAATCATACTGCTTCTTTTGAAAGCCAGTTGCTACGTCTATGTATGCAAGCCTCAGAGAAGAGTTTTGTAAAGAACAGAGCACTATGTTCCAGAAGACATGATTAAATGCCCAAAACATAAGGAACTGAAATAATCAGGGAAAGATATCAATAGCTAAGACAGTGCATATGCATGGGAAGAATCTCGCCATCTTTGTAGGCATATATACTTCCGAAAGAGCTGATCAAATGAACATGCTTTATGTGGTTCTATTCCAGAAAGTCAAGATCCTCTAGTTTGAGGCAGTTGTAGACTATTGAATGCCTTGATGTTGCATAGCCACCAAAGTTAACACACAAAATTCCTGTGTATTACAATCCCACCAGTAGATATGAGAACCAACACATGGTCAATTTAAGTGGCTTGCTGAAAAGATACAGGTGAGGCAAGGTCTCCTCATATGTGAGTGACATGACTATCAGATGCCAATGGTTTCTTAGACCTTGAAGTGGTACTCCCATTTATAAGACTACAGCAACAAGAAAATGTGAGAACAGTACAAAAGGGGTATCTGCACAAGAATCCATTGTTTGCAGCTTTTACTAATGCCAGGAGAGGGAGATTTACAGCTCTGCCATGGCTGCTTCATAGCTTCCCTTTGCCTCTCAAGCTGAGATCTCGGCTGCCTTCAGTACCCAACTGTCAGCCTACCACGTCTTTCTTTCATGTGCTCCTTTCTGTTAATCTCAAGTATGGGTCATTGCAGCTGCGATTATTATTCAAAGCAAAGAGTGTAAAGCTAGGTCACATAGCTTTACCTAGTCTCCTCTGCATGATTACCTGGACAATCTGTCAACATTAAACTTGTGTTTTGTGTCACAAAAATCCTGCCGTCAGTGGGGTTCGCTGACTTTTTTGCCACTAGAATTCTAAACAAAATACTCCCAGCTCTCAGGCTAGGAAAAAGGTCGTGGTTTAAACCCAGCCACACACCCCATCCCCTCACTCCCCCCCCATCTTGCCCTCCCCCTACTCCCGGAGGGACGGAGAGGAGAATTGAAAAGAATGCAACTCCCACCGGTTGAGATAAGAACAGTTCAGTAACTAAGGTATCACACAAATCACTACTGCTACCACCAATAATAATAATGATAAGGCAAATAACAAGGGAAGAGAATACAACACCTCATCACCAGCCAACCAATAACTCGCCCAACCCCACCCGACCGAGCACAGACCAATACCTCGTCCAACCCTGCAGTGTACTAGCCCTTCCTGGGTAACTCTCCGTTACATCCTGGGCATGACGTGTACCTCTTTGGTCAGTTTGGGTCAGGTGTCCTGTCTCTGTTTCCTCCCAGCTTCTCCTCCTCCCTGGCAGAGCATGAGGCTCAGAAAGTCCTTGGTCAGACTAAAACATTTGTGTTATCAGTGCTGTTCCCAGGCCAAACGTCAAAACACAGCGCTGCACCAGCTACAAAGAAGGAGAAAAACAACTGCTACTGCTGAACCCAGGGGAGCAAGAAGTGCAGATTTCAAAACTGAAAAGTAAACACAACGTGTAACATGGCCAAAATAAAACCTCTAGCTCAATAGAGGCCATTCCTTTTTTGTAGCGAAGGACTGAAGAATGAGCTAGTGAAAAATGTTAAGATGTTAAATATAAAACACATATAATGCCAAAAGTCTCAAATGGAGGTAGAAAAGTACAAATGTTGCTGACAAGTAATCTTTAAATAATCTCATTTTAAATCATATTATGCATCAAGCTGCTTGACACCTGTGAGAAAATATTTACTGCTAAACTAGTAAAAGAAAAATAAGCCTTAGCAACATATTATTATGTTCCAAAGATTTCAAAATACATCCCACAAGGATTTTTGATTATTTTGAATTACAAGGACTGGGGTGAAGCACTAACACAAAGCGTTCTTATTGAAACCGATGTTTGACACAGTTAATCTATGTCTTTGCTGACTACTCATTTTCATCTTAATCTTAAAAATACAAAGGCACATCCTCAGCCACTGGGCAAATGATTTGTTGGCGAATGTTATACATATAGTTAGATAAACGTGCATGCATATAGAGAAACATACAGAGAAAAATCCTTCATAAGAGAGAAAAATCCTTCATAAGTGCATCTGGTCTAGGAAAAGGCTTCATACACAAATGAAAAATGCAGGAAAACTGAAGGTATCCTCTAAAGCAGATAAGCAAAAGTGATTAGTGGTTTAAAATTTATGGTCTGCTTGTGAAAGGTCAATGTGAATGGGTTACTATTTGTTCTAAAAAGTGAAAGACTAATAGGGACACAATCAAGATCCCATAATGTAGAAACAAGGGTATTGCATGGGACAAATACTGTTTATATTTTCCAGTTTGGGCAAGATAGCCTACCTCATTCTCCATACACAAATCCGTTCAGCTCATCTGTTCTAATTTGCAATTACACCCCTGCTTCAGTAACAAAGATACAATCTTTTTCTTTAAACACTGGAGCAAGAACAAAAAGGAAAATTGATTTCCAGGCTCTCCATACTGAAAAGATTTTAGGGATATTTAGACAAAGATTTATCCTTTATGATCTAGATTAATTTGTTTTGACTCTCCAGAAAGGACTGGGTTAGAACTGATGGATTTCTGGCAATCACTTTGAGCTTTACATTTCATGCTCTCTGGCAATATAGTGCAGGTATTTCTACAACAGTGTAGATCTGAACTCTGCAGGAAGTCATTCTTCTGCAAGTAAAACATTTTAAATTGGCTCTTAAAAATTCAAGTAGGATGATTATTTTGTGTGGAAGTTTTTCCAATTAATTTTCATAAAACAGGCCAGCATGTGGCTACTGCCTGAACAGAGCAGCTGCTAGTATTTAATACTTGTGTGTTCCTTTGTTTTCTCCAGAACATTGTGCATATGTTTGGTCATTAGCACATTCTGGGAAAAAAACACCCCAACACTAAAAAGCCCTGTCATTTAGCATCCTTTATATAGCAAAAATTGTTCACCTTTGTATGCTTCAGTAAAAATAACTCTGTGTGACTGCACATGAATTTGTCCTGATTATATAGTGGGTCCAGAGCAACCATAAGCGTGGATAAAAATAAAATTATCAAACACAATCAATATAAGAAAAAAACCCATACGAAATTGCACTTAGACCCTCTGTTTCATCTTTCACTTTCCTTTTTGGATTTCCACGAACTTTATACGCTCTTACTCAGCCGCCTCTGTGATTTCTCTGTGCAGAAACGCCACAGTGCAGCCTTTTTTATAGACTAGATTAGAGCAGCCATGAATGAGTGCTCAAGAGACCAGGATCAAGAGATCAGTCCCCTTCCATCTGATAGCTCTTCATAAACAAAAGGCTTCCCATGAAAAACAGGCAGGGAAAACACAAAGCTTGAGACAGGAAGGAGTAGTTGATTCTGGAGTCCACTGCAACAAGTACTGGTTATTCTTCTATTGTTATTACTGTAACACTCAGAGGAAAGGATCAAGAGACTCAATTTCAGTATATCTGGAATACCCTGGATGAAGAGGCTCATTGATCTTGTTTTGTTCTACCAGGATATGTATGCATACTCCTTATCAATTGACAGAACAGACAAGTCATTTCGATAGTCATTTCATGTGTGTGTCCTCAGGCAGGGTTTAGTCATCCCTGAAGATCAGCTTGGCTTTGTAGTATTGCTTAGTTGCTGTGATGTATGGAAAATACATGATGACAACCGATGTAGAGCTCACCACTCGTAAATATTCAAGACACAATACACAGGCACCTTCACTGTTGCAGAACTCAGAGGCACAGGGCAAGGCACAAAGCCCAAGAACAAGTGGCTTTAGCTACTTGAAAAAGTGCATTTCCTTACAAATGTACTTGTGAACTTGGTATGTTTTTCTTACCAAAACTCCCATTCCTGTATTCACTAGCCATTACTGGCAGTCATAGAATCATAGAATCATAGAATAGTTAGGGTTGGAAAGGACCTCAAGATCATCTAGTTCCAACCCCCCTGCCATGGACAGGGACACAGATAAGACCCCTCTTACAGCTAGTGTAGAAAAAACAGCCACACCCCAGATTCTAACACCTCTTCAGCAACCAGACTGCACCTGATATTTAACTTGAATAGCGAATCCTCAGAAGGAATCAAAAATCGCAGGAGAGGATTTTGCAGGTTTGTGTCTGAGACTGAGAAAGTGTGGGAGATGTCTTTATGATTCTAACTAGTATTTTCAACACTTTATATACACATTTGGTCACACTTTCTGCAACAGAGGAAAAAATTTAATTCCATTTTGAAAGATTTTACTTCTCTCTACTTACATGAGCAGTGATTCTAACTCAACTGCTGATGATCAAATATTCTAAATCCACTGCTGAAATTTCATCTCCATCTAAAAAAGTTTAAATTGTACCAGGCTAATTGAGGTGTTCCAGGACAGAGGAAGGGTTTTGGAACAAGACAGCTAAAAAGAAACCCAGCAAAATCAGATTTAGAGCACTGTGAGACAGAAACAAGGGGTTAGATTGCTTCATCCAGACACCGTGGAGAAGGGCCCTGGGACAAGTGGGACCTAATTTAGAGTATGAAAATGATATTAAAGAAAATATGAATATTGGCCTGTTCTTTTCTTGAACTCTTTTCTCTCTAATGCTTTAGATAAATCAATATGCATCAAAAGGAATGTGACCAGCAGGTCGAAGGAGGTGATCCTGCCCCTCTACTCTGCTCTTGTGAGACCTCACTTGGAGTATTGTGTGCAGTTCTGGTGTCCTCAACAGAAAAAGGACATGGAACTGTTGGAACAAGTGCAGAGGAGGGCCACGAGGATGGTCAGGGGACTGGAGCACCTCCCGTATGAAGACAGGCTGGGAAAGTTGGGGCTGTTCAGCCTGGAGAAGAGAAGGCTGCGTGGGGACCTCATAGCAGCCTTCCAGTATCTGAGGAGGGCTTATAAGGATGCTAGGGAGGGACTCTTCATCAGGGACTGTAGTGATAGGACAAAGGGGAATGGGTTTAAACTTAAACAGGGGAAGTTCAGGTTAGATATAAGGAGGAAGTTCTTTACTGTGAGGGCGGTGAGGCACTGGAATGGGTTGCGCAGGGAAGCTGTGAATGCTCCATCCTTGGCGGTGTTCAAGGCCAGGCTGGACAGAGCCTTGGGTGACATGGTTTAGTGTCAGGTGTCTCTGCCCATGGCAGGGGAGGTTGGAACTAGATGATCTTAAGGTCCTTTCCAACCCTAACTATTCTATGATTCTAATATGTTTCTGTAATAATTTATTCCCTGCTATTTCAATTTTTGTCATTGTCTAGCTCATGAAGCTTATAGTAGGTCTAAATTCCAATTAGACTTACAAAGGAAAACCATCAATGACTATAAAACCACCACAGTTCTGTATCTGTCTCTTACAGGATGTGAATAGTGTAGCCACTTTGTCTTTTACCAATCTAACAACTTCTGAGAAACCAGAGTAAAGGTCTTGGAATTTTTAGGCCAGTTAATTTATTAAAAGAACAATTCTAGCTCACCATCAGTAACTTTATTGTCCTTGAGTAATTACAAACCAGTCACCACAACCTGTTTGCATGAGAAGTAACACAGGCCACAGTAGCATAGGTTATTCAACACAGCAGTGCAGTGAGCTGTAAGGGGAGAGGAAAGCTGGCCACTGACTAGCCCCTCTGCTGAAATTGCTGGCTGATGGCAGCATGCTACCAACAATTTGAAAACAACAAAAGAAGACGTTTAGAGTGTTGGTAGACTGGGAAGTAAATATGAGATTTGATTAGCCAGTACAAGTCACCCATACAGCTCTGTTCACTGTGGTTTCCTCGTTCCCCTAGCCATTTTTAGCTGGCTGAATCAGCAGTACCACATCCTCCTTGTGAATCAAACTAACTGTAACCCATCACAAGACCTCATCTATAGTTACATGGCAGACAGGGAGATTTACAACCCTGCTGATTTTAAATCCAGTTCTGCAGGACAACGTGGTTCTGGTGCAGTTCACAACATGGGCACTAAAAAACTGCTGCTACTCAACCGTTGAAGCCAACCTGCAGATGTCATACTGCTTCATTACTGGTGTTCAAATGTGTTATTTCTCTGCTTGAGCAGTTGAGATGCAGCTTCATGCTGTCAATTTTTTCTGCAGACTTACAGCCATATTTCTGCAGAGTTGATTTAGCTATTACTGTCTTGAGTTTCAAATTTAATAGCTAGCTACTGGAGAATTAAAAAAGCATTTGTTACCGGAAATGGGTTATCAGTGCCCGCTCTGAGCAACATCTGGGGCAACTAGAAAGATCTCAAAAGAATTCTAGCTCCTTGGGCATGGGGCCAAAAACCTGCAGCAAGCACGTAGCCCTGCTACACTATTACTCAAACACAGGGGCTAGGAAATAGGAGTCTGGCTTTGGAAAAATGGAGTAGGTGTTTCACAAAGGAGTAGGTGTTTCATTTCTGCTTCTCAGAAATGGTACTTGGAGGTAGGAGTTAGCCTTCTCTCTGATAAAGTCTTGGGGAATCGACAAGAAGATTCATTGCTTCTTGATCGAATCTATTACACATGACTAAGGGAAAGGATATAAACGGCTCTACCATGAATCCCTGCCCACTGAATCCTGTGTGGGAGATAACCTTACAGGAGCAATATTTTTTTTCATTTGGAATGCAGTGTCTTGCACACACCTGAAACACACCAAAGGTAGTGAAACTGCAACCTGCAACTTCCTTTTAGCAGAGGGTGTTTGTTTTTCTGGAGTCCAAATTTCACAAGCAACCTATAAACACATGGAAGAACATGTCATTCACCGTTCACGCTGTGCTGACTTCCTAGAAGCCCTTGAGGTTTTCTGGGCTACATAAATCATGCTGTTTTGAAGACAGGCACAGCAACAGAAGGCATGTTCTCTTCAAAACCCCTCTGAGTATCCAGCTCTGCTCAGTAAGGCAGTGGGGCTGGGAATCAGCCAAAGGGCCCGATTCACACCTGACAGATTTCAGAACCTTCCCAGCATTACACAATCCTCACCTTTCAGAAAGCATTGTCTCAAGACGTTTTTGGTAGAGTATTTCCCGAGGCCGTGGTAGCAATTCCTGTAAGACATGCACAGAAATAATGCTACTTGATTTAGAGGAAGACAGATGTTTTTTCTTGACAGGGAAGAGGGGTAGCTACTGTGGTCCCATTCTTTCATATACTACTAAGGGAAGGGAAGTCTGATCCTTAAATTCTCACAAAAGCAGCTGTAGCACTGTCCTGACAGGAAGCAAGACCAGGTTGTAGGTAATAGCCTTTGTCTTCAATGAAATTTAAGCACAGCAAAGAGAGTCTCTTCCTGCAAAGGAGGGTGAAAACAATGTGGGTTTATTTTTAGTGTCCAGATACTTGGCCATTTTGGGTTGGAATGAATACATTTATGCATGTATACTTTCCTCATCCTGTGTTTACAAACACATACCAGACTAACCTATGTGCGACCCAAACTTAGGAAACCCTGATGTTTGCTGTAAGCATCACAGGCAAGTTTACATTGCTACTAATGGAGGTAGGTGTCAAGAACTAGTGAGTAAATTCCTACAAACTCCTGTTTCGCAGACTTGCATTTAAGAAGTCACGAAGTCACTGTTATACAAATGAGGAACTCCAGTCTCTGCTAGAAAGTCAGTTTCACTGACTGAAATCACTTTAAAAAAAAAAAATGCTTTGGGAAAGGGAAAGTTGCCATTATTGGAGGAGGCCTTCATTGCTTCATAGAAAGACGAATGGTTTGGGTCTGAAGGGACCTTAAAGGTCGTCCAGTTCCAGCCCCCTGTCATGGGATCACTGCTGTGATCAGGGATACCTTCCACTAGACCAGGTTGCTCCAAGGTTCATCCAACCTGCCCTTGAACACTGCCAGGGATGGAGCAGCCACAACTTCTCTGGACAACCTATGCCAGTGTCTCATCACTTTCACAAGGGAGAACTTCCTAATATATGATCTAACTCTACTCTCTCAGTTTAAAGCCATTCCCCCTTGTCCTATCACTATATGCCCTTGTAAAAAGTTCTTCTCTATCTTTCTTGTAGCCCCTTTAGGCACTGGAAGGTTCTCCAAGGTCTCCCCAGAGCCTTCTCTTTGAACAAGACCAATTCTCTCAGCCTGTCTTCATAGGAGAGGTGCGTGGTCTCCTCTGGACTTGCTCCCACACATCCTTCTTGCGTTGGTGGCCCCAGAGCAGGATGCAGTACTGCAGGTGGGGTCTCACGAGACCAGAGTAGAGAGGGAGAACCACCTCATCATCACCACCCTCGACCTGCTGGCCCTGCTCCTTTTGATGCAGCTCACCACACAGCTGGTTTCTGGGCTGCGGGCACACACCGCCGGCTCACGTCCACTTTCTCATCAACCAGCACCTCCAAGTCCTTCTCCTTAGCGCTGCTCTCAACCCATTCTCCACCCATTCACACCCAAGGCCCTGCTGCAGCCCCAGCCGCCGCTTCCCACCCGTGAAAAAACCCAGCTGCTTTTGCAAGAAGCCTCAGAGGAGAATGGAGAGTCAGCAGCCAGCCAGCCAGCCACCCGTGCTGCGCCGGTGAGGAGAGGCGTGCGTGTGGACGGGGAAAACCCAAACGGGGGACGGGACAAGACAAGCCAAGCAAGCTCCACACACAAGCCCTGCCCAAGCCGCACAGCCGGCGCCCGGCTTGGATCAGTGCCACAGGGACGGTGCCCCCAGGCAGCGGCGGGCCCAGGGCAGCCGATAGCTCCGTCAGACTGCACACAACCACCGCCTCCCGCAGCCCCTCTCGCAGCGCGCCGCCCTCCCGCGCATGCGCGGCTCCTTGGCGCCTGCGTGCTGAGGAGCGAGGCGGGCGCCGCTGCTTTTGGAGGGCTTGCGGGCGCGAGGCGGTGGTGGGTAGTTGTGGCGCGGCTGGGTGAGGGGAGTGTGTCCCGGTGGCGGGCGTCTCCGGTTCCTCCCGTCAGGCACGGTGAGGTGGCACCGGGAGGGGGCAGGCGGATAGGTAGGTAGATAGATAGGTAGGTAGGTGGGTAGGTAGGTAGATAGATAGATAGAGGATAGCCGGCTGGGTCCCGCTGCCTCCTCATCGTTATGGCCGGCTCGGAGCAGCCGCCGCCGCGGCGGGAGGATGGGGAAGCGCCGCTGCCCATCGAGGACGCGGAGCTGGCGCTGGCCGGCATCAACATGCTACTGAACAACGGCTTTCGCGAGTCCGACCAGCTCTTCAAGAAATACAGGTAGCCCCGACCGCTCCTCCGCCGACCGATCGCTCCCTTCTTCTCTTCCCTGGGCGCAGTCCCCCAGCACGGCTTCGGGCGCCCCGGCCGCCGCAGGTGGCCCGGCCTCGGCACACCTGTCCCCGCCACCGACCTGCGCGGCCGCGCTGGCCGCGCTCTCAACCCTCAGACGGCCTCCGCTCCTCGGCGGAGCCATGAGGCCCCCCCGTTCCTTTACCCCGGTCAGGGGTCTTGGCGCGGGCAGCCTTGCCCTGCGTGACTCCTTGGAGCGGGGAGGGTTGTGCACGGCTGCCGCCTCAGCCGGCGCCCTTTGTGGGGAAGGGGCACGCGTGATTCGCCGTCGCGGCGGTGGGTGAGAGGCTGCAGCTCCGCGCTGTGGGGTCTGCGGTGTCGCCCTGTGGAAGGGCGGGGGAAGAAAGGGCCGGGCAGGGGTCGGTCGGCGGGTTCCTCAGTGACAGCGCCCGCGTTTCGCTAACGACCGTGAGTAAACACGCACGTGTGCCTGGAGACGGCTCGGGGTGGGGGGGGGAGGAAGGGGAGTTTTGCTCTGGTGCTCATGTGTGATCTGATCCGTGAACGCTACTGTGATTCTCTTCAGGCTGTAAAATTATGTTTATGATCCCTACGTACGTCGTGTCAAGGTTTGTGCGTTAAGTAGTTACCCGGTAGGAATGGCGTTAATGCAACTGTGTAAGTCGGTTTTAAAGAAGAGATTGTCCATACCTGCCCTTGCGGTTTTTTTTTCCGAGGACTAACGTGTTCCAGGCAAGCTTGAGCTGCTGTAATTGCGCATACGTTGTGAATAATTAATATGCACTATGCTGTTGTTGTCTTTGTGATTAAAAAAGACATGGACTTAAAATAGCATATCATAGCGATGGTGTACTTATGTACTTAAATCTTACTTACAAAAAGGATGTCTGGATGTAGAGTGGGGGCAGTGAGGCAAATTAACAAAGCCCCCCCTGAATAATAATGGAATCATAAGTTCACTGTCTACCTGCTGCAATCTAATATTAAGCATGCCATTCTGTTTTTAGTATATACTGCTGTGTTACATACGCAATATAGTTGCGTGGAGCTAACTGCAACATTGCAGGTGACAGGTTGGGTCCCTATTCTGCATTCCTCACATGCATAACGTGCAGCTCACGTTTGTATGGAGTTGCACCCTTGTTTCTTGGGTCTGTTAGGGTCCTCAATTGTTCTAGGTATCTAAGGAGCCTGTTGGTTTTGGTTGTTTGCTTTGCGTATTTTTTTAAGGTGCTAATTTTAAGGAGCACTTGATGAGGTTTACTCTTCTCCAGTTTCTGGTTGTGTTGTGCCGTTGCTTTCTCTCAGTAGTGTGAATATGGAAGTAGTTTAGGAATTCTAAATACGTGATGCTTCTTACATTGTATAATAGTGCTAGGGAGTAAAGTTATTAAGATTCCTGTTTTCAAAATGCAATCTTCCCTTGAAAGGGTGAATAATGATCTTTTTTGCAAGATCTTGGTTACCTAGAAGATTTATTACTGATGATTTTTTTAAATGCAGACATTTTTTTCTTTTTTTCTCTCCCCCCTCCCCCAGGTGTGGGCTTTTCTTTGTTCAAATTTTATCAAGAAGTGTGTTTAAGTTCAGTTTGGTCTTGATATTACCTACCAGGAGTAAATAGGAGTTCCTTAGTTAGATTAAGTAGTTTTTATGATTCATATATTGATAATTGCTGTCTTAGTTTTTTACATGACTGTGAAAATCTCCGGCCCCATCTACCTCATCCCAGAATTCATAGCAGGGTTGTTGTTTCTGTGAACTAATGGACTTTTATTGAATGGCAGATTAGCTGTATGTTGCAACTTTGCTTTAGACATGAGAGAAGGTACAGTAAAGTATGCTCAACTTCCTATAAATCAGAAATTTTGGAGATGTGCAGTGAGGTCACCTTCTTTTTCCTAATGGTTTTTGGTTTCATGCTTGTATGTCCTTGGATGTGTTCTTTCTTCAAGGACTTGAGTAAAGCTGTTAATGTTTCTTTGCATACCATCTTAAATTAGTATATTTTTTTGGTACATGCTTGACAATATGAAATAGAACCCATCCTAAATGGGGCTGGTAAGCCAAATGAGCAGCTTTTGGGAGCTCTCCATAGTTTAATGTGGATGTTAGTAATTTGCAGCACTAGAGCTCAGAGATGTCTGAAATACAGCTTTTTGAACTCGGTGTGAGTGAGTGCTGTATCTTGAAATTCAGTCTCTTACAGAAAGTGTTAACTCTAGACTTCTGCGTAAGCAGGTAGTTTAGCTCTGTTTCAGAACCTAAACAGCTGTCGGATGAATTCTGGCAGGGAAGGGAGGAATGTTATTTATTTTTTCTTACGGGAACTGTTCAAAAACCTATAAGTCTCTGTGGAAACTCAAGTATTCATCAGAACTTCAGGTTCATTACCCACATTATTTAAACTAGTTAAAACTGTTTCTTAGAAACTGCTTGTTTTGCTTCTGCTTTTTATTAGTTTTTTTTCTCTGTATGCCACCTGAAGGATTTTGTGAAAAATTAATTCTTACCAATGCTGCTATCTCTGTGGGCCAGTTGACAGCCTTGATGAGCTAAAGGACAGCTGCCATTCCAAAGAAGGAATGCTTGCTTTCTTACTCTGCATTTTTGCCTTTTCTAGAAGGCTGGCTGATGAACCCCAAATCAGTTATATTTGAAAGCTGGTAATAATGCAGTCCTGGAGAAAACCAGGGTAGAAATTGCAGCTGTGTTTCATGTATATAACCACACCAGTAAAGTGTTGCCTATGAAGAGTGGTGGTACTTTGAAGTTACTGGCTAAAGAGCCATTGTTTCTGTGTTGGTCATGGGAGAATAGTGTTTTGTCTTTTGGTATTTAGAGCTCATGTATATTTATTTAGAACCTGAAGAAGTCAGATGAATGTGTCTGTTATATGTCAGATACTCTGTGCAGTTGCAATGACATGTTGTACCTCTGTAAAGCAGTTAATGATTTGTCAGGTGTAGTTTGTGACTTGTTTTAAATTATACTATGAGGGAAGATGTGACATCATGGGTTTGAAAAATCATCTGCAAGTAGCATCAACATACTTTTCTCTTAGGCGTATATTTTTTAAGAAGTCCGGATCCTCCACCTGCTCGTGGTGACGGTGTTCTGGATGTGAACCAAATAGAATCATAGAATAGAATCATAGAATAGTTAGGATTGGAAAGGACCTCAAGATCATCTAGTTCCAACCCGCCTGCCATGGGCAGGGACACCTAACACTAAACCATCCCACACAAGGCCTCATCCAACCTGGCCTTGAACACTGCCAGGGATGGAGCACTCACAACCTCCCTGGGCAACCCATTCCAGTGTCTCACCACCCTAACAGGAAAGAATTTCCTCCTTATATCCAATCTAAACTTCCCCTGTTTAAGTTTTAACCCGTTACCCCTTGTCCTGTCACTACAGTCCCTGATGAAGAGTCCCTCCCCAGCATCCCTATAGGCCCCCTTTAGATACTGGAAGGCTGCTATGAGGTCCCCACGCAGCCTTCTCCAGGCTGAACAGCGCCAACTTCCTCAGCCTGTCTTCATACGGGAGGTGCTCCAGTCCCCTGATCATCCTCGTGGCCCTCCTCTGGACTTGTTCCAGCAGTTCCATGTCCTTTTTATGTTGAGGACACCAGAACTGCACACAATACTCCAGGTGAAGTCTCACAAGAGCAGAGTAGAGGGGCAGGATCACCTCCTTATGAGTGTAATGTTTCCGTGAATCAGTGAGAGCACCACTGTCCTTAATGCTTGAAGCTGTCTTGGGTCCCCACACTGCTAACTCATATCTGGAACTGTCGAGTATTGATCTTTCTATTCAGCTTGAGCAATGCTGACACCACTCCAGTTCTCATCAGTTTAAACTTTGAGTACCTGTGAAAGCTGCAAGAGATGCAAAGGTTAACTAAGGACACCGCCACTAGAGTTGAAGCACACCATCAGCCTATGGGATGGTATAATTTTGGTAAGCAACCCTGGCACTAGCAAGAAGGCTGGAATTGGAGTGTTGTTTTTCCCCTTCTAGCTTTGTGGATTCCTAAACACTGAAGAAAGGAAGAAACTGTCAAAAGAATGTATTTTTAAGAGCATTTGCAATTCAGAAATGATTTAAAAACTTCCTCCAGCTAAGAGGAGAGAAAACAGTGTCAAATAAAACAGGAGCTTTGTAGCTGAATGTTGACTCACAATATAAAGCATAAGATCAGGGATATCATCTCACAAGAAATCCAGCAATCTTCTGTCTCTTACCAGGGAAACATTTGATTGTTTACATGAATGAGTTTTACCTCTGAGAAGGCTTGATAAAGTCTTCAGCTTGAATCAGAATGAAAAGAGAAATGGTATAAGATGGAGAAGTATAATGTATATAATAAGGTCATCTTCAAAGAAGGAGATTGGGATGATGTAGAGGAGATACGACTTTAAGACAAAATGTGTAAAGATTTGAAGAATGGGGTCAGTATAGGAAAACACGGTACAACCTGCTAGGGTAAAGCAGGGCATAGAGAAGAATGGAAGGTTGGAGGAAATGGGAAAGGAATGGAAAAAAGCTTAGTATGGTTACTTCAAAAACCTGACATTTTAAAGTTATGACAGGGGAACTAGGTGATGTTAAGGTCCTTTCCAACCCTAACTATTCTATGATTCCCTGTTACAGTATACATATTAACAGACATACAAACGTTAGAAATTCCATTGGGAGTGACAGAACCTAATACTAGGAATTTAAAATTATGTCTGTGGCCAAAATACTCTTGGCCCAAATGCAAGTTGATACAAGGTGACATTAGGCCAGACATTATGTAGTTTAGCAAAGGATCCATAAGAACAAAGTGTAGTAGTTTAGTAGATGTTTTGATAGCTTCTGAAAAGATAAGGACTGCATTGTGGCAACTGATGTAAGTCAGCTGAGAGAAGGATGATGGCATCTTGATCAGCAGTGTGAGAATTGAGTCATGTGTGCCCTCGTAGCATCCCTGTGTGCTGCTTTTTTTTATTGCAGTGATAGGCAGATGGGCAGTTGCTAGATGGATGTATAGAAAGGAGAGTTATATATGAGGGTAGTGTTTTTTAGCAGCAATATTCTTAATATGTAATAAATAGGTACCTTAAGTGAGGTAAGATTTCATTGCTCAAGGCTATGCAGAGCCCATTATAGTAATAGTGAGGCACATAAAACCAGTGCCAATTTTGCAGTTATGTGGATAAATTAGAAAAATTTTAAGTGTTCTACAGTTTAAATCTTCCAGACATAGGGTACATAGAGATGATTGCATTGAATGTGAAGCCTAGTTTTGTAGCTCTAATGGCAGACATGGGTGTTGTTGCCAAAACAAGTGATACAAAGGGTAGAGGGAGATTGAAAGATCAATTTGGGTCCCCATTCGGGGCAAAATCTGGTGGCTAGAAGTCCAAGGGATGATGACAGAAAGCTAACTGAAAATCTGAGTTTGTAACTCGGAAGTTAGAAGTCAGATTTGGTGGAGATGGTAGAAGAGATGTGATATCAAGCAGATCTTGTTTTAACTCTGTGAATGATACAGGTATGGTAAAGACTCTTCCTGCTTCCTAGTCATCCATTCTTTGATCTCCTAGTAAATTATTTCAGGTTACTGTGATGGGATGGACATGTTTTTGTTCTAATACACTTCAGGAGCTTGAAGATGTTAAGATATTACATGATGTCAGTTAAGTTACTATAGTTTGTCCTGGAAAGTAATTTCGGTCAGGTTAGTTGAACCTACAGTGGAAAAATATTTTGGAAAAGTCCGTAATTTGTATGGATTAAAGAGTGTGTAATTGGACGATTAGTACAAGTCAGTTGATATAACTAGATTGTGTGTCAGCTTTGTAACTACTTTTCAAAGTAAAGGTCCAATTTAAAATCCTTTTCATAATTCCCAGTGTTTTGATATTCTTGTGCATCGAATTAACAGCCTGAAGTTAAAGCAAAGTAATTCCTTGTTAATTTACAGAAAGAGAAGACAAATCCTGTAAGAACTGGATGAGACAGGGCCACAGTGTTATTCTGTTTATATTACTGAATTTCTCTTTTGATTACGTGTTTCTTAGTGAAAATAGAAGTGTATGCTAGGGGCTCATCTAACAGTTAAAACAAATTTGGCCTTATTATGAAATAGAAACTAACCCTAGATCTGACATTTGCAGTTCTCAATGTATCTTAATACTGTAATGCTTTCATGACATATATATTGCCTTATTAATTTCATATACCAGTATTGGTTGTGTACTTGTGTAAGCAACTGTCTTATGTTTGTAGTCTCACAAATATTTTTTCAGACTATATTCTAGAATAATCTATGATGGAGTAAGGACCAAAGGATTTGTATGTTGTTGCAGTAAATTCCTTAACCTTGGTATATAGGTTATATGTATTTTTGCATGTTCTAAAATATTCAGTAGCTGCTTCTATATTTATCTGTGAACTTACATGAATTCTTCATTTTTCATTATGCATTACACTCATGCTTTGGAGGAAAATAACTTGTTTTGTTTCAAATTTAGCATTGCTGTATGATGATTGGAATTCTTAGTGGACTGTGTTTAATATAGCAGTGCCTAGAAGAGCAAGGAGGAAATGTTAGCAGGTTAATTACATTACATAAATTTAAACCTGAGCTAGGCTGTAGTAGCTTTAGAAGTGGTGTATTTGTAAGTGGAATACTATAATGGAAATGGCTATAGAAAAAAAGAAAATACTGAGGAGTAATTGATTTTTTTTTCTTTTGGTGTGCTTTGGTTCTGTTTTTTTTTTTTTTGTGGTTTTTTTTTTTTTTTTTTTAATGGTAAAATTGAGCTGTATGATATCAGCCTTATACCAGGGCTTAAAACTTCTGAATGTTACCATTGTGGTCTTTTCCAGCCTAGTTGATTCTATGAGTATGAAAATGGGGCACAGCAAAAACCTTTCTTCTGGCAGTGAATTACTGTCTTGGGGATATGCCATGAAATGAGGTGAATTAGTCAGGGTTTATTGGGAGGAGCAATATAACACCAGTTCATATGCCTGAGAGAAAGGTCTGCTTCAGCACTCTTAAGCTTATGACTTCAGACTTAAGCATGGTTGTACATGCCAAATTTATTGATACATACAACCTTTTACTGTGGTATCTTGTGTAAATGGTGTTAATAGCACAGTTTCTTATAATAAAGATATCTTCTGAGGTGCAAACAGTATTTTACAAATATATCTGGAGACAATTTTTTTTTCATCTTTGAGCTAATTAAAAGCCTTGAGATTTTTCTTAATGGACGTTATTGCTTCAAAGGAGTGTGGACAACCCAGGTAGTGCAGTGCCCCGATGTTCATTTGTATTCAGTTCCGTAACTCCTGTCAACATCAATATGGCCTTTGGGTTGCTGTTGGTATTTTCTCAAGTGCAGCATCATTTTTTTTTTGTCTTAACTTTTTGGAATCTGTCAAAAGATGTAAAATCATGTCTGATGCTGAAGGTCACTTAGAAGGAGTTTGAGCTGAGAGTTGTTTTCATGAAATTGTGCTTTTCTCAGAAGCTTACTGTCATCATTAGTCATGCCTTAGTGTTTACTGGGACAGTTCTGTGCTGTTGCAAAGTGTTTTTTCCTAGCTCTCGAGGAAAAGGTAACCCTAAACTGTTGAAGAATTTGTCAGCCAACAGAATATTGGCGAAGATTGAGCACTAAACACAGTAGTTGTTTGAAACAGATTTTAAATGCTGAAGTTACCTTAAAAAATGAACTTTCATAAAGCTGCAGCTATAGTCTCTACCCAGTGACTATGCAGAAATATGGTGGAAGTGTCTCTTATTTTCTTTAGTGATGACACAAAACTTTCTGAGGAGCTCCTGTGGTAAAGTTCTCATGTTTTGTTCCATGGTCTCAGCAAAAGCATCTCCCAGACACAGTATAATAGTATGCATCACATTTTCTTGCTTCAGGGTCCTTATGTGCTACAGCTCGTATGTACTGTAATGACAATGCTTTTTATAGACAGAGTGACTGAAAATTAAAAAGAAGTAATGTGCAATGTTTTACCTAATGTATTGCAGCTGGTGATAACATCAGAATAATGTAGCTCGCCAGGTTTTTGTCATCTTTGATTGTAGGGGATGAGCTGTTAGCAAAGTGAGCCATGAATGTTAGAATGCAAACAAATGAAGCAGTTTTGAAAGATCAGTTGAAAAGATAAGTATTTATTTGGTGAAGAAACTTCTCTTCACTTGGACAAATTTTCATTGCTCGCAGTAAGTACTTCAGTATTTTTTGTAATTTTGGAAGAGCGGTTGGCTCTCAACTGTAACTAGCTGCCTGTCTTAACATATTATTAAAATTTACCAAAAAGAAATATAAAACCTTTCAAAACGCTTATTTAAATGCTGCTACTTTCACACACATAGAATTATAGAATGGTTAGGTTTGGAAAGGATCTTGAGATCATATATAATTTCAGCCCCCCTGCCATGGGCCAGGGGTGCTTTGTACTAGATCACATCACTCAAGGCTCTGTCCAGCCTGGCTTTGAACACTGCCAGGGATGGTGCATTTACCAATTCTTTGGGCACACTCAGAAACAGGCTCTTGCAGTCCTGAAAAGAAAATGTACTTTTTAAAAATGTCTGAATAGTATGCTTGTATTAGCATGTATGTTGAGCTGTTGAAACAGCAGTATGTGTATGCTGTTTGATTTTTCAACTGTATTCCCGTTTATTCCATTTTAGTAGTTTCACTCTCAAACATGGCCATTATTCAAGTTGCCCTATATGAAAATATTGTTTCCATAGACAGGGAATTAGTTTGCCTCTAAAGCTGATTAATTTTTTTTTTTTTTTTAATTTTTATTTTTTAAGCTTCAGTAACTATTTCAACAACAGGAGGATCTTTTTCTAGAAATTAATAGGAAATGAAAAGTGGTCTGGAACTTAAGATGTTTTCATATGCAGCGCTTTTACTATTTATTTGGTAATTCCACAATATTTATAGTTTGTTAATAAAACTCACATCTTTCTTGCCAAGTTCTAAGGGATGTCTGGATGCTACTTCTGAGAGCCAAATGTGTATGTTACTAAGCTTGTTTGATTTGCTTATGCGCGTTTCAGAGAGGGGGAGAAAAGTGTGTCAAAATCTTGGTACTGTTGTGCAAAGTCTTAACTAAAGTGTAACACAAAATTTACAGGTAAATTTTTCTGTAGGTGTTCAGATGCTGAAATTTTAGTTACTTCATTAACTTAGTTTCCTTGGATCCATGTGTGGTAGTGAAGTAACATTGTCATTGTGGATGCACACTTAATATTCAAGATGTGTGTCCTAAGGATCTTACTGGGAAGTGCAAACCTAAATAACTATTTCTTAGGTCATATCTAGAGATACCTACTGAAACATTTAATAATGAAACAAAATGAAACATTTGGTTTAATTTTGAGCTTCCTTGAAAGTATGATGTAAGTGCAGGTTTTTATATCAGGGTATAAAATTGCTTGTACTGATCTGCAGTTTTAGGTTCATTGGTGTTGATAGTGCAGTAGGTATGACCTTGTAGGTATGGTTATGTGCTGTGGAGTTTGGTGATAAGACTGGCTGTTGAATGGGTCCCATATGCCTCATGAGTTGAAAACTGTGAAAAGATAGTCATGTGCCTTTTGCAGCAAGAGTTCATGCTCAAAATGCCAGTTGCAGAAGTCTAACTTGAGTAGCTGATTTCTCCTGCTCTGTGTAACACAGATGTTGGTAGAGAACAGTCCAGGTACTGAATAGCTGAAGCATTTGGTGGCAGTCGTTCTTTGATAGCCTGCCAACACAGGGGAAAATACCGAACCTGTTTTTGTTTTGAAAAAATTATGAAAAAGTGGCAAGTTACGTTGATCTTATATCTATACACATTGCTCAATTCTGGATGTACATATGAAAAAGGAAAGGTTTTCTGTTCTGACTTGTGTTACTTGCATTCACTGTTTATCTTTCTTTTTCTTTTGTTCATGTTCTTGCTTTTAGGTATTTATGCTAAATCAAAAAGTGAGAAGAGGTGGGGTGTGAATTATTGACTTTATTATAGAGTTATAATAATTGTAATTACTTCAGTTGTAGGGTTTGTTTTTCTTTTTTCCTTGTTCTTTTTTTAATAAACTCTTGTATTATAATATGGGTTTATTACTGTAAATCTGTGTTGTAATAAGCTATATGCAACTTTCTCCATGTTTTTCGAGTACCTGTCCTATGTTGAAAGGCTATATTAATCTGAAGCTTGCAGTGTTAAATCCTGTACTATAGCAATATATGTACCTGTAGCATAAATGTTACCTATTCTTAAGTCTTGGAAGTCAGTGTTTTATATAACCTGGCAGCCCACTGCTGAATGTTGTGGGTCAGTAGTACCGCTGAGGTCCTGAAATTATTAAGTGCCTTCTGTGTGACATTACTGGAGCCTTGTGGTCTGTGTGACTACAGTAGTCCTGCAGTTTACAACCTGTCCCATATATTACCAAGATTTTGCTTGCCTGCATTTTTTGATCTGGCAGTTGATTGCACCCTTTTGGAATACTCCCACAGACAGAATAGGTGAAACATCTTAAAAACTATCCCACTTAATTTTTGTGGGTACGTAAGATACGTATTCTGGACTTGAAGCAGTACAGCTATAAACCCATAAACCTTGTGAGAACTTTGCATTTCCAGCATCTTTATGTTAGGTGGCGTATGCATTTTTTTTTTTTTTTTTTTTTTTTTAATTCTGGGTAGATTAACTTAAATTCGTTGGAACAGGGAGAAGTGGGAATCACTTAATGGAACCAGATAATGTATGTCTGCTAGGTCAAAATTGTAGTGATGGGTCACAAAAGGAGAATAGAATTCACATAAATTTTCTGCAGCTCCTTTTTTACCTGCACTGAATGTATTTTGATGGTGGTGGTTTCTCTTAGTATCCACATCTTAATGCTTGATTTTTAATTTTTTTGAAGATAAATTCAGTTTAATAAAAATGATGCTGCTTTTGCCTTTCCATTTCCATTATATCTTGCAGGATATATTTGTTTGTAACTTGATACAAACCGCCAAGATTTATTTACAGATCTATAAGTTAAAATCAAGAAATGCAATATCTATCTTTATGATAGGAAATATGTGCAAATATAGTAACTACATTTGTTTTCTTTACAGAAACCATAGCCCATTAATGAGTTTTGGAGCCAGTTTTGTCAGTTTTTTGGTGAGTAGCTGAGAGCAGACAGTATAAACCTCTTCTTTTTTGGTTAATGCTTATGTGTATGCATGTGTTCATAATGGTTGATACTTCGTTTATTTTTATGAGGCTGTTTTCAAATTTTTAGATTAAGTGTAGCTACAAACCAAATCATTATTATAAAACTTGTTTATTCATGTTTTTTAAATCTAAAGGTTCTGTGATTCAGCTTCTGCAATATATGAAATATTTGTGTTCCATTAAAAATGCTATAATAAACCCCTCTCTTAAGTGCGCACTAGAGGTTTTATTAAAATAATACTCATAAATGCCATTTTCTTCATAGCTTTTGCTATTGAAAATTTCTCCATCCATATTGCCTAGTGAAAGTTTTTAGTTCAGTCCATTCGTATTGTTTCATAGAATAGAGTAGAACTATTGACTGACTAAAGAGTCATAATGGGCCCGTTAATGCTTTTGTGATGTGCAGACTTGGTTTTCTTCCAAGCCATGAAGAAAGAGTCATAATGAGTGTGTTAAATACTTTTCTTTTTTAATGTATTGAAAATGAGAATATCTTGTATAAAATATGAGCAGGTGTATTAGAAAATATTTAGATCTTGGTTTTTAGACTGTCCTTACTCTGACTTTGGTGCTTAATTTTAGATAACACCTGAAATCATCTATGTTAATACTGCCTTTTTTTAAGGACAGGATTTATTATAATATGCCACAAATAGGTAAGTTGTAAATGAAATTAATTTGATTTTTCTCTAATGTTTGTAGACTATGCAATATGGAAAAAATTTATTGGTTAGGAAACCGGGGGCATAAGCATATACTTCTAAGTCCATGGAGAGAGAAAGGAAAGAGAGAGAATCTCAGGCTTGCTTATCTGAATTGATGTGCTGAACCAGTGTAACATCACAGTGCAGCATTAATGGATCTTGGAAATATCTTAGCTACTGTTCTAAACATAGCAGCAGCGCTTGTTGTGCTGGTTTCATTCAGAGCTTTTGTTTAATAAGGCATCAGGAAAAGAAGTTAGTTGTCCTGAAATCCTTTTGAAATTGGTTCAGCAATAGCTGGAGTAGGATGTGGCTTTTTCCTTCATACATGTGTAGGAACTGTGGTTGTTATTTTGAAATAGCTGTTACTTGTTACTGGCTTTGGAGGCCTGTTACGTGGATGAATTGTTATAAAAGCAGTACCTGCACAGATGCAAATCATGCCTTAGAATACCATAATTAAAAATTAATTTATATGAATTTTTCTTCTGATTAATGTAATATGACAGCACATTCAGTTTGACTGCATGTGAAGCTTTAAGACAAGGGGTTAGGACTTAATATATTCTGATTTGTCTTGAAATTTTGGTGAAGTACTCTCAACTCTCTAGTTCATTTTTTCTGTGTAAAGTATGTGTACTGATCTGTGTGTATTAATACTTTTTTCTTACTAGTAAGTTTTAATGTCAAGTTTTCATACAAACTTTTACTATCCTATAGCTTTTATAGAAATGAAAATATTTATGACTTTTATCATTCAAATGTGTTTGTGTTTGGTAGAATGCCATGATGACATTTGAAGAAGAAAAGATGCAGCTGGCTTGTGATGACTTAAAGGCGACAGAGAAACTTTGTGAAAGCGAAGAAGCTGGAGTTATAGAAACAATCAAGAATAAAATAAAAAAAAATGTAAGAATATTATTTGTAAGACATGGAACTGTGTATTAGATAAAAAATTCTGGAATTTCCTTTCTGTTCTCTTTGTATTTTGAATTGATGATTTTTGATATGTTAACAGTAGTTGAGACCAATTTAAATTTAGAAATTCAGTAAAATATTCTGTTTGGATTTCCTAATTATCATAAAATACTTAGAGTCAGTAATCTGTCTTCTAAAGCAGCAGGTTGTGTTGATGTTAGTAATTTTTTTAACACATCAAATTAGTGTCCTGCTGGAATTATTTCAGGAAGCTTGTAGCCCATCTAATTGAGGCTAACTTTAATTCATACATGTTCTAGTAACAGTCAAAAGTTGTGATGTTGAGGCTGCATAGTGCTGTGTGCCAGGCATATTCCTAGGGAATTCTCTTTCCTTTTTTTAGACTTTTCATTCTAAATAAGAATGAAGCATGCAGATTGAGAACTAGTTGAAGCAGTCGTACAGAAACGTCCAGTGAGTGGCCTGCCTACTGTGATGTAGCAGATCTACAGCAGAAGCAGCAGCTATTTCTTTTCAATATTGAGTTTACTTAGTAAAAAGTACTGAATGCAACATATTTAATTCTCTGCTCTTTAAAGGCATTGCATTTTCTCTGTCACTTATCATATACCCCTTTCTGTGCTCTTGCTATCTGGTGTCTTTTAGTTGCATGTCTGATGTTGTTAATACTAATGAAATGAAATTTAAATCTGTTCTGAGTATTTGTAGAATCTTAAGAAAAATATTTGGTAGTATATATGTAAGATTTCCCTGTTTGTTAAGTAGGATCTTGCTTGATGACCTGTCAAAGAAAGTTTTGCACTTGAGAATGCTGAGTTAAATTAGTAGCAGTAGTACCACTTGAAGTTAATTTTGGATTTTGTTAATTTTTTAGTTTGATTAATATTCTGTATAATCTTTATTAACATTTTTCTGTGCTCTGTGTTTGCATATTCCAAACAGGTTGATGGACGGAAATCCACTCTATCCATGATAGATCGTCTACAAAGACAAATAATTGTAGCAGACTGTCAAGTCTACTTGGCCGTGCTCTCATTTGTTAAACAAGAGTTATCAGGTGTGCTGGGGCTTTAAGGTTTAGATACCTTTTTTCATATGATGTCTTTTTATTAAAGTTTGATCATAAAGTGGCAATATGACTGTCAGTAAAGATCTTTTTTTGTAAGAAAGAGCGTAGTTCCGTTTGAAACATTCCAAGATTGGTACACTTGCAGATGTATTACCTACCTATGTGTAAGTAGTAGTATCATAAAATGAGTTGTATTACTACAGATTACAGATTTCTGCTTTTTTCTTTTCACACCAGTAATCATATACAACCTATTCTCCTTAGATAGGCTGGAATCCCTTTCATGTTCCCATAGAAGCATTTGAGGAGTTGGTACAAAGGCAGGTAGCATCTGCATGCTTGGTGTGGCCTATAAGATAAAAGAGGCTGTAAGTCCTGGCCACTGGGAAAATCCTAATGTTCCATATGCATTCTGTTTGTGACAGCTCGGGGAGGTGACAAACTGCCAGTGAAAGTAATCTTAAATGGAGTGTGGTGAAGATGGAAGTGCTGAATTGGTTCTTATTCTCTGGTCACCAAAGTGTGTCCATGTGTGCCCAAGAGGTTAATCCTGTCATGTTGAATACAAACCTCCTTGTCTCTGCTGCAAATCTGTTTCTAATGTTCTCTTGCATTCCTGGATTTCTTGCACAATCTTAAAACATGCCTTCATCCATTAGTTTATAGAAAATAAGGTCAGGGTCATATACAAAGTGAGCACATTCCCAGGTTCGTAACAAATAAATTATACCAGTCAGACCAGATTGACAGTGAAACCCTGCTGAAAGGAATCAGGGAAATAACATTCAGATTATTTAAAATAACACTAAGATCTTCAGTTAAGGACATAATACTTTCTGTGATGTGCAGACTTGGTTTCCTCCAAGTCATCAAGAAAGTGCTTGGTTCTAGCTAGCAGAAATTCAGTGGGTTTATCCATCTGCTGCATGTGTAGTGCTGCAAGAAGGTTGTCTTACTGTTCTGGTGTGGTTCTGTGTTTTCATTTGTGTTTGGGGTTTGGTTTTGGTTTGGGTTTTTTTTTTTTTTTTGGTGGTGGTTTGGTTCTTTTGGTTGGGGTTTTGTTTTGTTTTGGGGGGGGCTCTCCCTTGAAGTTGTTTTCTTATTTCAGTATGTATTCTGCAGCTGCATAACTGGGTTGGATGCTGTAACTGAGGGTGGTATCTGTTCCCTTTCTCCTGTGCTGCTTAGAGAACTGAAATAGGTAGCAGAGTACTGCAGGATGTGTGATATATTTGGGTTACTCTACTCAGTAAAAAATATACCTGAAATCTGTAGTTAAATACCACCTCCGCAACTGCTGGTTACTGCTATTACTGAATCGTTCAATCCATTATTTCAGTTTTTTGACTATAGTATCTTTCTGATTAGGTATAAAACATCTTTTTTTAATCATGTTTCTGTATCAAAATAGCAACCAGATTATTGAAATGAGTATGATTTTCATAGAAAACAACCAACCAACCAAAAAACCCACCAAAAAAACAAACAAAAAAATCCCCACCAAAACAAAAAAAAACCAACCCCAAAAAACCCCCAAAAACCAAAATACGTTCTTCAGAGGCAGACAGATATTTCTGATCAGTGGATGGGTGAAACGTTTTTTGTTTTTCTTCCTGGAACAGTTTGACAAGAAGCATATGATGACATGCAGGCTGCTTTCTCATGTGCCTAACACATTTTAGATTTTCTTTTCCGCCCTCATGGATGTATTACAGATAGTTTCATCATAAAATTAGTAACACAGCAACTTACATTAGCTTCCCACAGCAATATTGAACTACCTTTTTTTGATACTTAACACCGCTGTCATGGGCCTGACCACTTTCCCATCATGGTGGGAAATCAGCTCACTGGTTGGGCTTGTTTTAATTTTTACATTTAAAAAGTCAGAAATATATTATTTTAATTTGTTAGGTTGTTTCGTTTTAGTATATAAAATCTATTGGGGTTATGCTGTGTTAGTGAACTGCTAATGGCAGCACAATTACAGAAGCAAAGCCTAAAACTACTTTTTTTTTTCCACATTGTACCCTTCACATTTGATGCATGCATCTAAGCACAGTAATTAGCTGTTAGCAGAAACACTGTATGTAGGATATGTAGAATGTGGGGTTTTCCCTCATTTGTCTGCTGCTTTGCTATGCATAGTTGTATGAACATTCATTTTGTGGTTAACCACATCACTTTTAAAGTATTCTGTGCAGCCAGAAAGTGACCTAATTCCTTAAAACTGAAGTAACGTTAGTCTTGCGATGCAGCTGAATCATGACAGGGGTTTACATTTTTTATTATAACACTTTAATATGGAACCCAAGACAGAGGATTTTTTTTTTTAATGCTTTAGCTTCATGTTGACAGAACCCTCCTGTCACAACTGAGAATACAAATTTTGCAGTTTTTCTCAGTGCAGTTTCATAAAAATGTCAAACTAACTTCACTCCCTCTTCATATAAGAAGAATCAAAAACTAGGTGGTCTGGTCTGTGATGGTGCTTTCTCTAGAAATGGTTTTGGTTTCTAATTAGAAGGATTTTGTCAAAGATGTCAAAGGCTTGAAAAGAGTGGTTTGGTATTAACAGTGTTCTCCTTTTCATTGAAACACCCCACCTGTTATCCAATTCTGGCATCACTTATATAACACTGATCCCTGGAAATTTGGTAATGTGTTTAGAATGCTGCTGCTGTACCCATGCTTTTGTTTTCTCTGATTTTTAGTTAACTCCTTTGTCACTACAATTCCAAACTCTCAGTGCTCTGTCACAGACAAAATGCTGATGTTTGCTTTTACAGTTAATGTGTACAAATATATTCTTTGTTTGCTGTCTCTTTACCACTTGTCATTATCCAAGGATGTGCTATAACCAGGATGAATGCTGTGTAAATAGGCAAACCAGACGTCTTCATCTTTTGGTGTCATGCCTTTCTTTACCCTCCTGTATAGAGGGTAATGAGACTGAAAATTCTCTCATTCTCAAATGAGGAATGCTCAAGACCAGATTCTTTTGAAATTTAGGTACCCAGCTTGCATTTGAAATTGAGAAAATTAGGTAACTGAAAAATGTTTTTAAGCCATAAAATCTATGCATTCTTTTTTTTCTATGATTTTGTTCTTAATTACAAGGCACTGTGTTCATATGAGGAGTAAGAAAGCGGTGTTGAAAATCTTATTATGTAGTCTGAAGGAAGGGGGTTTCTTAGTATTTTCCCATCAACTGTCTTGTTAACATCTTTTGGATTTAAGAGACTTAATCTCTTCTCTGAGTTTTGCTTCTCTGTTTGCCAAGCAGCCATTTCATCTCCACTCTATAGTGAAGCAGAATCCAGCATGAAATTCTTTGATTTCTCTTTCTTTCTGACAGTTGTATTGCTACATAGCTGAGGGGAAGTCTCTTTGTATTGCAGGCTGGTTTTAAGTCTCTGGTTGAAAAGCACTTGAGTTTGTAGTTCCCTGTATGAAAGAGCTCTTCGAGAGGCCAGTGGCTGTGGTAGAATCCTTTATACAATAAGTCAATGCAAATAGAACATCTTAGGATTTGTGAAATAGCATTTAATGCTTACCATGTTCTACTTTTGAAATATGTCCTTAAAGTAGTTTTACCTTGATTTTTTTGATTTTTTTATTATTTTTTTTTTCTTTATTTTTCCCCAGCATACATAAAAGGTGGGTGGATACTCCGAAAAGCCTGGAAAATTTACAATAAGTGCTATACGGACATTAATACACTTCAGGAAATATATCAGAAGAAAGCAACTCAGGAATCCTTGACTTCTGATGCTGCAAATGATAATCATATTGCTGCAGAAGGTGTAACGGAGGATTCGCTAAACAGACTGAAAGGTGCTGTTAGCTTTGGATATGGACTTTTTCATCTTTGCATATCCATGGTGCCCCCAAACCTGCTCAAAATCATCAACCTGCTGGGTTTTCCTGGAGACCGCCTACAGGGGCTTTCTTCACTGATGTATGCAAGTGAAAGTAAGGACATGAAGGCCCCTTTAGCTACGTGAGTAGCTATATTGAAATGCTTTGGTAGATAACTTAATACTAGAAGTAAGTAACTGGAAAAAAGTCAAAAGCAAAAAGTCATGTTGCTTTAAAGGAAACAACAGCAGGTAAAATAAACTTGTTTGTTGTTTAACATGCCATGGTTTAATAAATTTGTCACTTCCTAGTGTGTAAGATCTCTCTGCTGTTAGTTATTTATGTATATTTGGGGTTTGTCAGTGTTTTGCTGTATTCTTCAGTACCTTCAGACCTAATGTCTAGTAATTTACATGCCAGCAGAGTAAATCAAAGCACTCCCTGAAGGCTGAGTAAATTTACCGGAGTTATATTCTCCTCTATGGAGAGTATACTATTTTGTATGAGTCACTGAGCTCACTTAGCTGTTTATCCTTACTATTAGCCAAAGATATTTTCCATTTTATTTTTAATTTTAGCACCTGGGTAAAATGGGATGTTCCCTTACAGTATTTTTAGAGTATTCTTTTGTGTACTCTTCTTTTTCCCAAGCATTCATACTGCATTCAGGTTTTTCCATCATGAAGGGTTAGCCAGACCTCATTTAAACTACCCTCATAAATCGGTTTAGTATTCCATTATCTCTAAATTAATGCTTTTATTAGGGGACCTACTGGAGGTACCATCAGGTGTCACTTTTGAAACATTGACAGCAGAGCTCATGTCTCTTCTTTGAGAAGGGTTGGATTTCTGATTGTTTAAGAAAGCTTAAGATTAAATGCTCGTGTTGATTTGTTCTTTTTGGGAAAGGAAAATCCTATTTTTCAGAGTGTTTCCTCCTTCCGATGGCCTTGGAATGCTTTGTTCTCTGCCCTTGTTTCCAGGAGCAATGTAGGTCAGGTAGATGTCTGCTCTTCTGAACAACGGATGTATTTCTTTTTGACGCTGATTCCAAGTGTGTCTGCTGATGTATGTTTAACTTTGTTGGTTTTGTTTAGTTTGGGTTTTGTTGTTTTGGTTTTTTTATTTTCCCTGTAATTAACAACTCATCTTTGAAGTTTTCCTGTGGGTTTTTCTTTTTTAGAATCTAGAGTTCTAAAGGCTCAACTGCTTTGATGGTATGAGCTTGTTACTTTACTTCTGAATAATGTGCACTGCATTGTATGTTCAGGTGCAGTTTAGAAGAACATTGATATATGGCAATAGCATTGTGTTTGTTTTATAGCCAGGTTGTATAGGAAAAGATTCATATCTATCTTTCTTTCAGGATCATGTAAAAATTTAAGCTGTATAATGTTCTACTGTGTAGAATGTTACCCTTAGATTTCTGTTTAAGAGCTGTAATCCTTTTTACCCTTATGTTTCTTTTAGATTAGCTCTGTTGTGGTACCACACGGTTGTTCGTCCCTTTTTTGCCCTTGATGGCAGTGATAACAAGGCAGGATTGAAAGAGGCAAAAGAAATTCTTGCAAAAAAAGAATCTGCTTATCCAAATTCTTCTCTGTTCATGTTCTTCAAGGGAAGGATACAGCGATTAGAGGTATTGCATGTTTGTCTTCCTTTTGACCGATTTCTGTTCTCCAGCCTTCATTATTTTGTGTTTTTCTGATGTGAATGACCTGTGCAAGCTTCAGCAAATTGTGACCAAAAAAACAGATAACATGGAAAGATAGGAAGAAAGGAGTAACTCTTTCCCAGTTTCAGTGTCACATGCCAAACCTGCTCTTCCTCTACTTTTATCTGAATTAATGGCACTTTCAAATTTGTTTCAGCTGCTTGATACATTTGGAAGGCATAAAGGAGGCTAAAAGGAAGTGCTTTTGGTCACTCATGAGTTTCTTGTGGTATAAATAGCTCCCTTTCAGTTTTCGCTTGTCAAGCTAAAATCTGAGTATGTATCTGCTGAGTACACAGTATTTCTCTTCCCCTTTTCATTCTTATGCGTTGTTCATATACAGATAATTCTCTGCAGTAATTGCCCTCAGATAACTGGTTTTGCTTTTAAGAGGTTGAGCTCTGACCTGAGCAGGAATGTATTCACTGAAAATGTGTCTGTGAATGCTGTTGCAGAGTGTTACTCAAACATGTTGATGTTTGAATCATGACAGTTGCAGTCATGGGTTTTGGCTGAGTTATTCTTTAAGAATCTGTGATAATAGAAGATGGTGGTGAGTACTTTAAAGTAGGCAACTCTCAACTGCTGCTTTTATCAAACTAGGATATTTCTAGTGCAGTCACACTAACAAGAAAAGCCAATACACAGACCCAGAATGTTCAGACCCTTCATCTCAATGTCATAATTACAAGAGCTAATCCAGTTCTTAATGTTGGTGCTCAACAGGTTAAAACTTAAACAGGGGAAGTTTAGATTAGATATAAGGAAGAAGTTCTTTACTGTAAGGGTGGTGAGGCACTGGAATGGGTTGCCCAAGGAAGTTGTGAATGCTCCATCCCTGGTGGTGGTCAAGGTCAGGCTGGACAGAGCCTTGAGTGGCATGGTTTAGTGTGAGGTACCCCTGCCCATGGCAAGGGGTTGGAGCTAGATGATCTTAAGGTCCTTTCCAACCCTAGCTGTTCTATGATTCTTTGCTAGTGTTTGCAGTTAACTCTCAAATACAGCTTAATATTTTGAGAGAAGTAACAACAATAACAGAACAGAGGGGCAGGCTTCATTCTTGCATGGGATTTTGATGTTGATTTTTTTGGGGGGGGGAGTTACACTGTCGTGGGCAAGCTGTCAGGCTTTAGAAGTATGGCTGTTTTCTGAGTGGAAAGACATTAGTGGTCTTTGTTCAATTATATGATTATTACATTTTAGAGGTAAAAGTCAAATATGTTAGGACTGGCTACACAATGAATGCATGTGCAGTTACAAATGTACATATGTTGATTGTCAGAGTACGACTTGGTATTTACAACTCCCCACCCTCCCTTCAATTTCATGTTTAGTGTAATGAATAAAATACAGTTGATTCTTCTGACTTTCAGGGCAAACAGGGCAAAAATTTAAACGTAAGTTGTAAACAAGCTGTGTATATGTTTTTATGTGTAAATAGGATAGGTTTGGGATGATTGTCAGTTTTGTATAGTCAGTCCCTTTCTGGAGCATAGTTATGTTTCAGAGGAGAGGGTTTTTTTACATGTTACCTTACAATGTTTGTGCATTAAATGATGCAGGATGTAGATACCAAAGTTTATCTCTAAGTGAAATAGTTTGTGCCAGAGACAGCCTGGCCATATTAATGAAATCAGTTAGCTTAGGCAGGCAGAATGCTGTGCATTGTGCTATGTAGCCATGCCCTTAGTCAGCAGAAAGCTTAGAGGTTGCTAACAGGAATTAAAATGTTCCTTTGCTATTCATGTGTGTGTTTGCATGAGAACTTTTCCATTCAGCAGCCTCTTCCCCCTT
This sequence comes from Lathamus discolor, assembly GCF_037157495.1. Classification (NCBI taxonomy): domain Eukaryota; kingdom Metazoa; phylum Chordata; class Aves; order Psittaciformes; family Psittacidae; genus Lathamus; species Lathamus discolor. The sequence goes on from NC_088885.1 coordinate 112,241,573, forward strand.
GCCCTCCCTGCCCCAAATATCTTTGTTCTAAGTGATACTGTATCACTCAGGCTTTGCTGTGTCTAAATGTTTTTGTTAAATGTCTCAGGCTTTTCTGTAGACTGTAGGAATTTACAAGCTTAATTTGCTCAAATGTTGTTGACATAATAGTGAAGGTAGATTTGTATCTGGTGGCAATGGCGCAGAGAGCTGCAATGGATTCCTGCATGACGCGCTCACGGTTGCATCTGTCTCACATTTATACATTCTGAACCAGAAGTGCACATAAATTCTTAGGTTACAAACTGATACGCTGAGTTGTAATGTCCACATAATTTCCAAGACAGGTGAGGAGAGCTTGTGCAAAGCCTGGGAAGTGCTTTTATGGCCTTCCTTGAAATTGTTTATACACAGGTGGGTTCAAACAGTTGCCAGCTGGCACAGAAATACTATTTTCAGGTGGCTTACTGAAACTGGAAAGTCTGTGCTTTAACCTACATGCACTTAAAAGTATACTTTGAGATGAAGCTTGTTTTATGGTCTTCAGCATCACAACTATCATAACAGCTCTGATAAAATTTAATTGTGTACAGATGAAAGGCAGCTTAGATATTATACGAAAAAGCTTGTGTGTTCTGTAAGTACAGATCAGTAGTGGTCATTATAGGCTTTCTCTTACAGCCTGTTAGTACTCAGTCATTTGGTCTTGTTTTATAGCTTTCGATCCTGCATTTCAGCTGATGGTATGTATATTCAGCTTCCACTGGCAAGTCTGCACGCACCTATAGTTCTGTATGTGTGCATTTTTTTCTGTGGAGGAAAAAAAGGCAGTAAGGAACCTAGTGCCACCATGGACACCTGTAGGTGAGGAAGCTGTTGAAAAAGCCAAAGCAGTAATGCAAGACTAGACAGTGAGACACAAATCTCACAAAGGAGAAAGTTGCCAAGGGAGGCAGTTGAGAAGAAAGGAAGATTTTGCAGTGACAGTACTGTGAAAGACAAATGACGAACATGTGACTCTGTTGCTTTGTCCACCAAAAAGCATGTGTGATTATTAGTCAATAAAAGCCTCGACAGATTCTGGTTTTCTAAGAAGTAGCCTTACAGGTACTATAAGCATGGACCAAATTATCTTTCAGCTTTTTTCCCAGCTTCACGTTTTTGAGAACCGAAGTCTGAAAGCGTTTGGAGACTGTTGAAATGAATGAGTTAAGGGAAAGGAGAGGAGGATGATCTGGGAAAGCTGGAATGAAAGTGCACCAGAAAGTTAAAAGTTGCACTGGTAGGCTGATCACATGTCTCGCTTATTCAAAGAGTAAGTTAAGAGACTGCATATTAAAAGCAGTATTTTTTCATGACTTTTTACGTTTAGGCTGTTTTTATGGGCATACTTACGTGCTTGACATAGAATCATAGAATAGTTAGGGTTGGAAAGGACCACATGATGATATACTATGTATTCCAGCCTCAAGTATTTCTGTTTTTGAAATATTTTCCACCAAAGCTGGTAATGATGTTTCATGTAAACTTAAGCTATTAAACCCAAGTGAGAATAATGTTTTGTACTTGTGCCTAAAGGGTACTTAAAATGTAATTAGTATAATAGCTGCTGAAACCCACTGTTATGAAATTCAGTTTCTGGCTGTATCCTTGGGCCTTTCTTATTACTGTGAAAATAAAAATATTGCCATCCATTTGCTAAATTTGCATTGTCTAATAATTATATTAATAAATACCAATTTACTTGTGACTTAGACTATTTAAGTGTGGTGTTGTGGCCAGTAGTGAAAGATGGGCATACGGTGGCAGGAGTTAAAGGTGGTGTTCTGAATTCTTACCCATTTCTGCTTTTCAGCTTGCAGTTTTGCTTTCTTCTTCCTTTTTTTTTCTCCCCCTAATAAGCATAATTAAAAAAATATCTTTATCTAATTTTTTAAAATCGCCCTACTCAGATATATTTAAAAGGATTGATAGCTTCATGTGGAGAGTGGTAAGTGTATAAAGCAAAAATAGTGTTTGGCAAAATCATGAACTGGGCAAGATTACTTTTCTTTGGTTGGGAACAGACTCCAGATGTGTATGTATAAACAACAACAAATCTCTAGGGCTGGGCCAAAAATTCTGAGTTCTGAGGCTTGGTCTCTAGAGGTCAGTTGGTATAAGTGTATGTTAAGAGTCTGGAGGGAAAAGTACCAAGTACTCCAGCTGATGGGCAAAACACCAGTGGTACATTTGGGTGTACACTGATTTGCAGTCTGGTGAAAATGTGCAGTGGTGTTGTAGGCTTAAATGTAATGCTGACAAGTACTCCTGTATTTCAATTGCCTTTTGTAGGCATCTCAGCATCAGTGGTATCATTCTTATTTAGGAGTGGCACAGAAAAGTAGTCTGAGAGCAAGAGTAATAATAAACATTGAAGAGTCTGAGTTTTCTGCTGTAAAGTTTCAAGTGATGTGTTAAGTAAAGAAATTTTCAGAGCTTGTGTAAGGAATGTCAGAGTTTATTTTCAGCAACTGTGTGGGCCTCTCTAGTTGTTTGTTCTCAGCTATAAAGGACAGAATCCTAGTTTTACTCTATTTTGATTTTCTGATATATCTAAGGAAAAAAGAGCGAGGGGGTGTCTGGGGCATATGTGTGTTAGGGAATAGAAAATATGGACTGAAATTCCCATGGTATCCCCCAACACACATTGTCCCATTTTAGATGTAATTTGCTGGTTTCCCCTTAAAACTGAGTATGACTTCTTAAAAGCCTTATGGGTTCATAGTGCTGATGAAGAATAGAGAGGATCTGGGAGAGGGAAAGTGCCCTGAGAAGAAAGAAGGTGTACATTGCTCAGGCTCCCTGGTTACTTTGGGGGCAAATACAACTTGCCTGTCTTTTTGTATAGTCTATTCTTCTGTCATGCCAACAAGTATCTTAGTCTAATCACCATTTACACATTTTCACAATGTTTATATTGGTACAGCTGTGGATCCCTTTGCTGGCAGTTCTGCTCTCTTGATGCAGTCTGTATGATTTATGGTTAAATTGTTTCTTAGCAACTAAAACAGTTTTCTGTGATGAGACAAATAACAAAATCTAATAAAATCACTCTAGCACTCTGTGTGTGTGTGTGTGGTCTTAAGATACGGTGCTGCAGATATTTGCAGGAATTATTGAATTCAGTTATACTTGCGTATGATGACAGGTTTACTTTTTCAAGGGTTTCTTTCACCTACATGCTTAGCCAGCAGAGTGTGGCTTAAAGATTCTTGTGTTATATAAATAATTATAATTGTATGTGAGAATAAATATGGGAACACTGTTAAAGCAGGATAAATAGTGTGTCTGTGTATGAAACTAATAAAACTCCCTTTATGATGATTATTATAGCGAAGTCCCATCTTATACTGGGAAAAATAGTAAATGCTAAAAATATGACTTTTAAAGGTGGAATGACTCATAAGTGTAGAAATGAAATTACTCAGAAGTTTACTGGACAAAACCAATTTCAAACATAATAGCAAATAGAAGGAATAGAGCCACTGATTTCTGAGTTTTAAGGTTGAGAGAGAATCTTGAAATCGTAAATTTGATCTGTAAATTATTGATGATCATTATTACAGTATCAAACTTTTCTACTATCCCTCTCCCAGCCTTTTTAAACTCTGTAGTGTTCTGTACTTCTCATACGACTTTCAGAGTGTGGGTACCATACTGTATGTCTATAAGTTTTACTGCTGTACATGGTGGAACTCATTATTAGAACCATTGCATTCTTATCCAAAGTTTCATTTACGTATGAAACTGAGTTGCTTTGTATAAGTAATTCTTACTTCCCCTGTCTCTTATAATTTGACTTTTATATTATGTTTCCTATCATGAATACAAAATACATGGAAAAATCTGCTCATTATGGGACCTCTTTAAGATGCTCATTTATTATTATAAATAAAGACTTTGTCATAATTTGCCCAGACGTCCATTCAGCAGTGATCAGGTCGAGAGAGCTGGGAGAAGGGAATTTTGCCAAAGGAATTGCAATGTGGAGCTGGTATATTGAATTAATATTGGCTATTTTCCAAACTGTTAGCTCTGTGGTGGATTTTAGCTAATTTAAAATAATGTGGAGTCTGAAATGAATTTGGAGGTTTTCCTTTCAATGGGATGTTGTGACTCCCTAATCAAATCAGTCTGTAGTCTGAGACACTTCAATATTGATATTTTTAACTATAGTTATTTTAAAATGCCTATTAATAGAAGCCTGAATGTTTTATCAACATCAAAGTATCCAACAAGTTTCAGACATCTGATTTTTTTTTTTTTTTTTTTTTTTTAATTTATGTATTTATTTCACTTTCAGTGTCAAATCAATAGTGCCTTGACCTCGTTTCATACCGCTTTGGAACTTGCAACAGACCAAAGGGAGATTCAACATGTCTGCTTATATGAAATAGGTAAGTTGGATATGTTTACACTCACTTTCAAGTACAGGCTAGCAGCTGGACTTGTCTGGCTGGATTGAACTGGACTGGATTATTTTTATTAGGATTTTAAAAAAGGTTTTACAATACTGTCTTTTGTCTTGGATGGACTGTAGTAATGATTCTGTCTTGTTTAGGCAAGTAGAATTCAACAAGTAGAATCAAGGGCAAACTGTTCACCTCCAGAATATTGTTTAGAAGGATAATTAATCATTTGTCTGTAGAATGACAATATCTGTGCCAAAACCAAATCGGGCTAGTGAAGCTTCATGGCTTGCAGGACCATTTCGTGTTCATTTCCTTCTGTCAATAGCAGTATGTTCTTAATTTGCATACAAGTCTTTAAAGTGATGAAGATAATGTTGCTTCAAGCTTTAAATGTGTTTTGTTAAGGGATCATGTCACAGTGGGGAAGACCAAGGGAGCAAGTGGTAGCTTTGTAAGTTTCATCATCCTACAAAACGTGGTATTAAAAAAAAAAAAAGAGCTTCTGGTGTCTGTATAGATTTGTTGTTGCTCTGAAGTGGATTCATTGCTTTATATGCAATCTTATAATTCAACATTTCCCAGTAAATTTAAACCAGGCTTTAAGTGTTTCATTGATTTGTTTTGGGTTTAACTTTTCCGGTTACTGTTATAAGTGCTGAAATAGCTCCAGCTCTTGTAGCAGGCGGTATGTTGCAGTAACACTGACACCAAATTTGACTTACTGTGCTTTCTCTGAAGTTAAATTAATTTTGCTTTTAGGTTGGTGCAGCATGATAGAGATGAATTTCAAAGATGCATTTGAATCCTTTGAAAGGCTTAAAAATGAATCCAGGTGGTCCCAGTGCTACTATGCTTATTTAACAGCAGGTGAGTATAATCAATGTGTTGGATAAGTGATAAATCAGCGATGTGATAAGGTTTTGGCACTTTCGAGGTATTTGCTAGTGCACATAGTGTCTTCCACACTGCCTGCTGCTTATGCACCTTTATGCCAGACTTACTTAATTTTGGGGGTTTTATAAATGTACACTTGCATATACATGCATGTGCATACATTTCCCCCCCAGTTTTGATAGTAGCTATGATTGTCAGTGTAGTTACAGGTCATAAACTGTATTACAAAGATTTAATAAATAAATCCTTAGAGATTGGGGGGTGTTAGTTCTTTTAATGGATACAAAAAAGTGCTGACTTATTAATGATCACAGAGGGTACTTGGGAGAGTTGAATTTGCATGTTTGTCAAATCTCAGGTCTGGATCCTTTTTGGAAGTGAGTGTGTGTTTTCCTGTGGCTGTGTAATATCTAATCTTTGTTTCCTGTTTCATATTCCAGTAGTGTTAACACATTTTTTGTTTGTGTTCTTTAGTATGTCAAGGAGCCACTGGTGATGTCAATGGTGCTCAGAATGTGTTCAAGGAAGTTCAGAAGCTTTTCAAAAGGAAAAACAATCAGATTGAACAATTTTCAGTGAAAAAGGTTTGGGTTTTAGCATAGGCTGACTTAGTACAGTAATTACACTTGATAATTTTATTGGATTCTTTACCAGTATTTATTTTTGAAGGATGTATTTGTTTTTTTGCTCTGTTGCATCTGTGGAAAAATAATAGTATCATGTATTTTAAGGACCTAGCAAAGGAAATGTGAATTAGCAATTTGCTTTGAACTAAAGTAATTATTACAGATAAAAATACATAAGGCTGTAGTTGCTTTGGAAATTTCCTTTTGCCTTTGCCTTTCTTAGTCATTTTTATCTTGTCTTGTTTGTCAAAGCCTTAGTTCTTTTTGAAAGCTAGGAATTGTCTAGCAAATGCCTCCTAACTGATGATCTTGCAGATCTTACTTTTTCAGCCTCCAGTCAGTGTGTACTTGGGACTGTGAAATACAGTAAAACAAATCAGGCTGCGTACAAGGAGGCTTTAATTTTGATCAGTATGTAAGCCCTTAAATTAATTGAAAGATTTTGCTTTTCAGTCTTAAAGTCCTAAAGTTGCCGCTGACTTTATTTTCATAAAATTGTTGGATAAATTGCTGGATGCTTTGATGGAACAGAATTACTGTTTGTGATATATTGTTTGTGAATATTATGTTCCCCATAAAAGGACAGATGACAGATCTCTCTTCCCTCTTTCTCCACACTTTGCAGGCAGATAGGTTTAGAAAGCAAATGCCGACCAAAGAACTATGTGTCCTGGCATCTATTGAAGTATTGTACTTGTGGAAAGCCCTTCCAAACTGTTCCCTCTCGAACCTACAGCACATGAGCCAAGGTATAATATGGATTCTTGATTTCTCTATTTACTTTTTTTGATGAGATGTATCATTTTCTTCTGTTGTGTGGAGTAGCTGATTGTTGTAGCATGAAAACTGGAACTTCTGTGCATGTCATAGCAAAAAAAGTTTGAGTAACAAAAGATAACTCATTTTTAGATTCAGCTAATACTCCATTTTTACCATTTTTATAAGTTTTGGGAGAAGTTTTACTGCCTGCTGCATGTAGATGTTTTTTAATCAGTTGCACTTGCCCATTGTTTAAAATGAAACAAGTGTCATTGTTCATAGTCATGAAGCAAAAGTTAATTTATTTAAACCTAGCTGAAAAATAAAACTCCTGCCAGTTCATTTCTGCATGTCAGTTTTCTTCTAAGAGGAAATATGTAGCTTGTGAGGTCATCTATGACATAAGGGTTCTGTTTATCTTGGCTGCTGGGACCGTCTTAGTGCTGAAAGGAGCATTTTGTGATTGGCTTTTTCTTAGTCTCCAGATATCTTTGGATGTCTGTCACATGAAGCTTATGATAGCTATATTGATCGTGAAGTTTTCCATACTCTACCCTCCATCCTGCAGTCAGTCTGGTTTACATTTCATGTTTACAGTCTGTAAACATTCCAAAACCTGAGTTTCAGGTTGTTACCTGCTCACTGGGAAAATAAAACAAAAACCTCTCCCACCAAGATTCTTCTTTGTTGTTTTTTTTTTGTTTTGTTTTGTTTTTTTTTTTTTTTCTGCAATGGAATTTTGGGGATTTCATGTTAAGCTACAAAACTACCAGTCTTTAAGTTGAGAGTGAGGCCTAGTAGTGAAGTTTTGGTCCGGTTTTAATTTAAGATAATTTCTCCATTTAAATTGGATGGCAAAGGATTATATTCAGATCCCTAGTTTTCAAGTCCCAGAGATAATGGTGAAGGCTTTAAAATTAGATTATAATTAGGTAAAAATGAATTTAATTTTTTGTGTGTCATTTGCCTTCAGAACAATCAGCTTTAGACATTGTAAAGAGGATGTACTTCTCTCCCACACACTCAGAAGCAGTGCAGGTCCTCCTTGTATAAGCTTCTATCCACTGGTTCACCTTTTAATGTGAAATAGCAGTACAGGCTACAATTCAAAGATACCTTTCTTGTATGACACTGACAAATGTGTCTGTTATCAGTGATCCTCGGTTGAAGATTTTCTGTGCAATGAGAGCGTTATTGCTGTGCCACATGTATCTTAAGAATGAAGAGGTGATAGGGCATTTTATTTTGCTTCCTCTTCTCTTGAACAATGGGAGTGTAATGTGCAGGGGGGAGTTTCCAGGCTTTTCCTCAGGACTAAAAGTTGACTGAAAGGAATTAATCTGTATCCACATGTATCTTTGTAAGTAAAATGCTAACTTGAGACTTGCAAGACAAGCCAAGAGTTGACAGTGTTATGTATTGTGTAATGTCCAAATACTTCATGCAGCGAACTCTTAGTTGTTCATAGGTAGTTTATTTGGGTTGTGGACTAACTGTGTTGTGAATGCAGAGCCAGTTAAGATCTGGCAGGGTTTGAGATGAGGCTAAATGTGAAGTTAAAGGAGTTCTACAGCTCCAGGCACAGCAGTTCAGCCCCTTCTGATGGATGAAGAGCCCTGCAGGTCTCCCAGTACGTTCTGGGAGGCGACAGTGCAGACAAGTGCAAATGCCTCCTCATGGGACTAGCCTTGGTTTAACAAAGCTGGTGATAATAAGCTTGATCAAGATGGAGCCAAATTCATCTGGAGACTGTAATTGTGCATCATGATTCTGTTCTTCCTGGAAACGGAGCACTACTCCTCAGCTGAGGCACAGTCTGTCCCTAGATTGTGGACTAGCTAAGTTGTGACAGATAAGCCTTATCCTTTCATCAGCATTGAGAATTGTGATGCCAAACTATCCTAGTCTGGGGTTTATGTCCAGTACAGATTTTTATGCATCTGTCACTTGGCTTCAGTTCAGAACAAATCAGCTTTGTCTGAACTTCTTGCCCTGTGCTCCTTGTAACTTGGACTGTGTATTTTCCTTCCAATATCTGGGACAAACCAGTTTCTCATAACCCTAGAAAGAGGTAGTTGTATCTTACATTTACCTTTTAGTGTGTTATTTCAAAGACTGGTAGAGAAATGGCTTCTCTTCTTGTGAGAAGAACACCAACTGCATTTGACATCAGCCCATTCATTCTGGTTAAGAATTACACTCACGAGTGACAGATTGCTTGATGTGGTTCATAGAAAATTGGTTTTATTTAAAATGAACCAAATGACTTTGATTTATATTAAATTTACTGGCATCTCCTTTTTCTGGTTAATTTTAATCATCAGACTGAAAGTCACTGTAGACCACAATTCTTGTCTAAGGAAGGATTTCAATCCATCTTGTTTGTTTACTGGAATATTTTCATTAAGCTTGTCAGGATGTTGATGATACATCGGCTGTTGGTTTGAAGAATTTGCTTCTTGGTGCCATACATAAATGCTTAGGAAATTCTGAAGACGCTGTTCAGGTAAGTTGTTAAATGATAATTTCCACCATTAATCCTATTTTATGAGCTATTCTGTTGAATATTGTTGAGTAAGTGTGTTAGACAAGCCATTAGTTTGCAGTGCTATTGATCATTCTGTTTTGTGAATTCCAGCTGGCCAATGAACATGGCAGCTAATGTGGCTCGTTAGGAGCAAGAGTTAAAGGGGGAAGCTGGAAAGAACAGAGAAAAAAGCCTTGCTCTGCTGCTTTTTGGTTTGTTTTTTTTTTTTCCCCTCCCCATAATAAAATGCAATTCACAGAAGCAACAAGGGAGCTCATACTGGCTCAAAAATCTTCCCCCATTCCCCCCCCCCCCCCTTTTTTTTTCCTGCTTCTTTCAAGCATATTTCAAGTAATCCAGGTACTTGTTAAGGATCCTTGTTAGAGGCAGTATTTTCCAGTATGAAGCTGAAGTAGTCTTGAAACAGTCAATATATTACTTAGAACTGTTTGGGGGATTTTACTGCCTTGATACAATAGCATTGGTAAAAATCTCTGGGTCCTTGCTTAAAGAATCTCTGTCATTGGAAATTTTTAATGTGTTCTCATTTTAACCTTGGGCTGATATCTAGTACTTGGAGTTGAATGTACTTCTGTTTGTTGTTTGTTTTTTTTTTTTAAGTATCAAACAGTCAACTTTAATGTATTACTGCAATCTTTTGGTTTTTTTTTTTCCTTAATCTTTATAGTTCTTTCAGCGAGCTGCTAAAGATGAACTGTGCCGTCAGAACAACTTGTATGTCCAGCCATATGCTTGCTATGAACTTGGTTGTCTTCTGTTAGACAATCCAGAGGTAATAACCTATTTTTAAACTCTTAAAATGAAGTTGGGGAATCAACATACCACTATACAAACTACTAAAGTTTATAGATGATAATGTATATTAAGTTTTACAAATTTGTTTTATAGCTACCATAAAGAAACTGATTTGGGTTTTAAGTTAGGGGAAGCAGTTGCAGGGCAATGGCCTGAACCCACCCATCGCTTTATGTAGTGTATGAAGTAGTTGAGCTCATAGTGTCTCCTGTTAAGATTGTGGTTTCAGTTGTTGTTAATCTTGTAAGATTTAATCATCTGAGCTGAATCTTCCCCTTAGAGAGGGAAGGAAAGGGAAGTCTTTCAATAGAAATCATTATCATGACAGAGGACAAAACTAGAAAATGCTTTTAAAATGTTTTTTCTTTTTGAAAACCCTGCTGCCCTACACCTTAGAACTGGGCCTTGAGGCCTGGGTGGGGAGGCTGTCAGTCCAGTAATGTTCCTGCTGCCTGCTTTTCCAATGTTCATGTTTAAATTTGATTAAGTGTCTCAAAACTGTGTGGTGGGTTATCTGAAGAATTTGGGAATGTAAGAGCCGTCTTTCCTTCCACCCTGCTTTACATGTAGCACTGCACACAGTAAGCGAATGTGGTAACATGGTTCACGTTGAGTGTTGAGGACTGAGGAAGCCCCTGCTTGTAGCTGTACCTAGGAGCTATGGTAGGGCTTAGTATGTGAAGTGCATGCAGGAAACTCCCTCTTGTGGCGCTCGGATAATGAGGAGGTAAATGATTCTTGACTTGAATAAAATGGCTTGGGGTGGGGAAAAGCAAGAGCTGGAATCAGTAGTGAGTGGTTGCCGTTTATAGAAAATTCCATTTACTAGCTGAGGTGTAATGTGAGAGGTCTGTAATGGCTAAGAAACAGAAGGGAATAGGATTTTATAAATCACATTTACCTGAGAGGCTGAGCATATTAAAGACCTGAACAACATGTATTGATATGAACATGCGTTTTAGCATAAAAAGGATGCTGTTAAATTTACTTCATGTTAAAATTATTGTAGTTACAAGATTCAGATAATGTAGTAAATGAAACATCTCTGTTTTAAACTTAATTCTGATCAAGTTCTTTAAGATTTTAATACGGTTATGTCAAGAAGTTTACTGATTTATTTTTTTCTTGTAAATGTGTTATATTGGTTAAATTCAGTGTCTAAATAAATATGTTTATACTTAGATATATTTGAAAAAGAACCTATTTTTTGACCCATATTAGGCAGCTGATTGTTTATTTGTAAGGCTTAGAATAAAAAGTTATTATATGAGAAGAAATAAAACATGAGCTTTTCAGCAGTAAATATTAATCTGAAAGTATAAATTTTTTTTTTCCATGAGAGCTTGAAATTGAGATTTCTAAAGCACTTTAATGCTCAAAATCCAGTAGCTTGTTTTTTAAAGAAATGGCTTGAAATTTGGTTAAGAAACAAAAGCTACTTATTGATCAGTCATTTCTCTTTAGTTAGTCATTTATCTGTACTACTGGCTCACCATCGCCAGTAGTAACTTGCATTTAAAGCTTTAATCTTCTTATTTGCTGTAGAAGACTAAACCCATTAATACTGCATTTCTTGGGTGCTTCATTAGTATTTCTAGTTTCTGAATTTGAGGATTGAGAGGGTTTTGTTTGCTTGATACCTTGTTTTCAAGATAAACTATTCCAGACTGACCAGGCCTTATGCTTAAGTTATATTCTGTAACATTTGCAATGCATTTCTAATGGAATGTTTGTCTTTTTGTAGACTGTGCCAAGAGGCAAAACCTTACTTCTCCAAGCCAAGGTAAAAACTAAGACACTTTCAGGTGTATCTTTCTGAGATGAGGGTATTTGGGAGTTTGTGGTTTGGGGAGTTTGGGGCAGGGTGTGTGGATGTTGAGTGTTGGTGTCCCTTACCTATGAGCTACAACACAACACTATCATGTAGATACACGTTAATGTAAAAATATACATTAATGCATGTTGCGTAGGTACATATTTCTAGGTCAGTCATAGCACAGGAGGGCAGTCCAGGAGAGCCCTCATTAGTGACCTCTCCTGGAGTTTTAGAACCTTGACAAGTATTTCAACTAAGATTTGGCTGCAGAAAGTTTGAAAATGACAGCTCTCCACTCCTTGTCTCTTCCAACTGGTTCCTGCCTTGGGCATGTTGGGATTTTGTAGAGCTTTTGGATTTGCAGAACTTTTCAGGTGCTGTTCAAGTACATAGGATCCAAACAGCATGTTGGAAATAGAAGCTTTCTGGTCTCTTCACCAACTTAGAATTTCTGTAAGAATTCTGTTGCTTTTGGTAATGGCAACATGCCGTCTCCAGTTTTCCTCTTTTCTTCAGTCTCTTTTGTAACATGACTTCTTAAGCATTAGTAGTAAAATTATCTTCATGTCTGACAGTGAAGGAGGTGAATAGTTACATGTTTTTCTTTTTTTTCACCCCCCCAGGAGGAATTTACTGGCTATGATTTTGAGAACAGATTGCACGTCCGCATACATGCAGCTTTAGCCTCTCTAAGGGAAGTAGTTCCACAGTGACGGTCAGGAAATCTTGTTATCCTTTCCCGCAGTTTCTGCACTTTAAGATGAAGCAGAAGAAAAAGCTGTTGGGAAGACCAGCTTTTCTTCTGAAAACCACTTGTGCCAGAGACACTTTCCTAGTACGGTCAGGGTTGGTATGGCTTGGTAAAACATGACAATTTTAACTAAAAGTAAATCAACCAGGAAGAAGGTTAAGTGACCTTGTGTTTTTAACTCTTCAGGTTTTATTTTGTTTAAACCAAGCTGAACGCAATTGCTTGTAACATTGTCGGTTAGCCTAAATAAGCACACGTGATTTACTTCAACAATATTGGCAGGTGTGATTTTTACCTTTTAAAATAGGTCTAGATCTAAAATAAAAGGGGAGCACTTCTGGTTTCATTAGAATAATACAATAAAAATAATTGGTATAAATGCTGAAGTTGGGAATGGTCAGACCACTTTATTTTTTTCCTCAAGTGTTAGCCAGTACAAAAAAGGACAAAAACTGTTCAGCCACAAAAAGCAGATCTTACTAAATTTTAGTGGTTTATGCCAGTGGCTTCATGGGGACTAATCTGTGAATTTTAAACTTCACATCCCCTTCCATTCTTTATTCCTTTCTCCCAGTCCAGCTCATAATTGTGATATAAATTATGCCGATATTTAGGATCTCTGCTTCTGGTACATTCCAGCCAAATACTTACTTTGTTTGACATGCAGTTATGGTATGGGCAGTTCTTATTTCTGCTTTTAATATTCTGAATATTGCATTAAAATATATGGGACAGATACAGTAGTTTTACATGTTTTTCATTCAAGCTACTGAATCTTTATAGCAGTGACTTCTTAAAGGTACAAAAACTCCCAAACAAAACACAAACCCCAAAATCTGCTTTGATAGTTACACCAATACTACAATATCATAGAATTGTAGAATAGTTAGGGTTGGAAGGGACCTTAAGATCATCTAGTTCCAGCCCCCGTGCCATGGGCAGTGACACCTCACACTAAAGCATGCCACCCAAGACTCTGCCTAACCTGGCCTTGAACACTGCCAGGGGTGGAGCATTCACAGCTTCCTTGAGCAACCAATTCCAGTGCTTCACCACCCTCACAGTAAACAACTTCTTCCTTATATCTAACCTCAACTTGCCCTGTTTACGTTTAAACCCATTCCCCCTTGTCCTGTCACTACAGTCCCTGATGAAGAGTCCCTCCCCAGCATCCCTATAGGCCCCCTTCAGGTACTGGAAGGCTGCTATGAGGTCTCCACGCAGCCTTCTCATCTCCAGGCTGAACAGTCCCAGCTTTCTTAGCTTGTCTTCATACGGGAGGTGCTCCAGTTCCCTGACCATCCTTGTGGCCTCCTCTGAACTTGTTCCAGCAGTTCCATGTCCTTTTTATGTTGAGGACACCAGAACTGCACACAGTACTCCAAGTTGGGGTCTCATGAGAAAATATGAGGTCTCTATGTGGTAGACCTGTGGTGTTCCAAACCTGTGGTGTTAAGATACTGAAATACCTCAGAGAGCTTGGATCTTTTATCATGACCATTTAATTCTTTATGCTTGGCCATCTGCGTACTCATTTGTAGCTTTTTTCTTTTTACCTTTGTCTGTAATATGTTGTATCCCTTTATGTTTTATATTCAGTTAATATCATGTTCTAGGAAGGTAAATATTTTTAAAAGAAGCTTATGAATGGAAATCTGACCAGAAAGTTAGTAGAATTATGTTCTTTTGCAAAGCTAAGAAAAATGGATATTCTTGGAAGTAGCTATCCAAAAGCCTTATATTTACTTTGGTCAGGTTGCCTTAAACAATTCCTTAGCTTAAACTTTTTTCTTTTTTTTCTTTTTCTAAAATATGTTGCCAAAGTTTTAGACCTTGCCCACACATAACCTTCATTGATTTGCTTTTGAGGCTGCATCTAAAGCAAGACTGATGTGGAGGAGAAAAGTAATATCCTATTTGGTGGGCCGGATGAAATGGAGACACTTCTATTTTTCTCTAGAAATACACAGTTCCTGCTATGAAAGGCATTCCTAGAGCAGTTAAATGCTTCTGGTACAGTTCTGGAAGGAGAGGAGAGTCTCTTAACTCTTACGAAAGCAGTTTTATTTTTTTATAATCTAGATGTGCTACAGATGGTGCACTGGGGTTTTTTTATTCAACTTTGACAGTAATACTGAGTCATAAATGAGTGTTCAACCTTATTTGGTCAATCCAAGTAAGTACTGACTAGAAAACAATATATTGTGTATATATAGTGACTACTTAGAGTTCCGTAATGATTTTAAAAATGGGCTTTAATGTACTTGAAATCTTATTTTGTCCTATTTGACTTTTAACGTTTTGCAATCAGAGAGACAGTTAGAAAGGATATAGCTACAGACAAAATTCCTTTTAAATGCACTGCTTAAGTATAATGTGAGTTTAGGCTGTTCAGGACACAAAGCACCTGCATGTGATTTGTGTTGGGATATCTAAGGTCTGCATACTCAGAGGTAGCTAGCAAGTTGTAGTAAATGTACTAAAAGGCCTTCTGTTCTCACCAGGCCAGAAGTGGGTATGTAAAGACACTATATAGTCATACAACAGTTTAACTCTGTGCAAATTGCAGCTTTTCTGTGGTTTTAGCGAATCATCACTGAAATAGAACTGTTTCTGTATTATTTTTTTTTCCCTCCCCTTGTAAGAGAGTCTCCTACATTGTAAATGTCAAAATTTATTTTATATGTTAGATTGTGCCTGTGATGAGAGAAATTTCAACACTATTTTGTGTAAACTGCGAAGTTTTTATACTTTGGAACTCGGAGGCATGGTCTAATAGCAATAATGGGATATGCATCTTGCTAGCTAATATCTTTACTGGGTCAGGTATTTTTGTTGATGTCGATGCAGGTTTTTATCTCAGTATGACTCATTTCAAATAACTAGAGTTTTTAGATGTCACAAGGTGGCATATTTAATGTGATGTACTGTAAATGTTGTTAATTTACAGAACTTGCACTTTTATATTTCTGGGTGAAATGAAAAGAAACATGGACATGGGGTTTGTTCTCTCGCTCCTCAAATTTGTCTCTTAATTGGTGGCCTCCTGAACAAAATGATAGCAAGCATTGGGAAAACTGCGATGTCAAGTGACTCTGTAACAAAGTTTTCTAGTCAGCAATTACCTCAGCATTTGTTCTTCCAGTATAATTATAGTCTCCTGGTTTAGAAAGTGAGTTACATGTGTCATGTCGAGATCAGCCATACAGTGAACAAGATTTAGGATGTGTTTTTAAGTCATCAAATTTACTTGTTCTTCATTAAAGAAAAAGAACCACACACAATTGTATTTGTTGTATTCCTACACCTTTGAAAAATGTTTTTGATTTACTCTAAAGCAAGCACTTTAATTTCTTCTGACTTCGAATGCTTGTTTCATAATATACTTATGCTTTGTTCTTAAATAAAATACCCCAAATGTTGTATTGATTTGCTTTTCAGTTTATAGCAATGTGATTGTCTTTCCAACAGGTGATCCTACTAATGTTTAAAAATAGCTGTGTAACTGTTTGAGGTTTGAATGGGAGCAAGTGTTAGGCTGGTGCAGGGCTATCCATGGTGTTATGAAGGTCCAGCTGAACCCTCCCAGTGGAGTCAAAGCAGGGGAGCCCATAAACAACTCTCAAAATTCCCTTTCCAGTCTTCATTACAGTAACAGTGGCAGCAATCACTTTCATGGAAAATTGTGCAATCCCAAACAAGTAGTATTAAAGCAACCAAAACTACTGTATCTTTTGAGCCAGTAAGAAATTGAGCTTGGGGCAGGCTTTCCAGCATTAAATACTGAATTATTTCTAGTTTTGACCACTTCTTTTTTAATGTATGTTTGGGCCCCCAGACTGGACCCAGGGTAGGTGCATATTGGAGCTGAATCTTGCCTGCTTGCTTCTGCTCAGAATCTTTGCGCAAGTCACCAAAGATTTTCATGACCTATTTAGCCTCTGTGTTCTACCCGCCAGTGTGTTTCAGCCACAGGGAGCTCATGTACAGTTGTCTTACTGTTACCCCTAACGTTTTCATTGCTCCTTTTTCCAGAATGCTGTTTATCTTTAGTGTGACTTTTCCCCATCAGGTAATCTCTTAAGCTCAGCAGGACTGACTTGTCTTTGGTTTTCAGTCATTGTTTGGCAAGTTGTGCTTATTTATAGGAGATGCCCAGAAGGGCTCCCAGGTGAAGAGGCTAAGAGAAAAAATCGTCTTGTTTGAGTTGAATGTTTGAGAGGGAAAGAGGGAGAGAGAGATTGTCAGCCTTCACAGAGCAAAACCATTTACATAACAAATGCCTCCCAGTCTTTCACTAAAAGAATTATGTTTACTGTATTGAAAAGGTAATTGTACTACTGGGACATACACTCTTCCCCACTTGTAGCAAAGGCCTCGACTTTGTACTGATGGAGAAACACATAAAGACACTTTAAATAAAAACATTATTTTGTACCTTTGGTATGAAAAGCAGGGAGTTTTTCATGGAGATTTTTTGTATATGAATACAAACTGCCACTTAGAATTCTACTGCAGTCTCAGGCAGGTAGAAACAAAGATGGTGCTTGTGAACAATGCAAGTCCTCTTCTCCTGCCTATCTACCTGAAGCTTTGAAAGAGATTCCAGGTTAAAAACTGAAAACTGAGCATGCCCCATGTGTCACCAAGCAGTGTGGTTCATTAACCTGTTGTGAACTATCTAATGAAGAGCTAATGAATGATCTGAGCCTGGGTTTGGCAGAAAAATACAGCTTACTTGGGACTTTGATTTGCTGAACTTCTGTCCAATTTCTAAGACTCTAATGTTGCCTGGAAGCCATTACTTCTGCAGGTGGGGCAAAGCATGGTAGGACAAGGTGATTGCCTGCAGTTGGGCAAACTGTGCTTAGGCTGACTGGCTCTTCAGTTTGGGACCAGATGTGTTTTTCCTGATAGCTCTTAAGTTTGACAGACACACTTTTGTGTTAGGGGCTGAAGCCTGTTTAAATATTTAAGTAGGTTCATACTTCTGTTACCTGTGAGAATAACTTTTTCTGTGGTTTATGACATCTGTACTTAAATATCTTTGAGGCTTTTGCTATACAAAGCTTTGCAGACCTAGAATTCTGACAGTCTTCAGCAGAAACAAATCTACAAGTTACCTTCTACATCTGTGTTCTTTGAGGATGGTCTCAAAGTAACAGCCTCCGTACCCAGGTATGTTGAATGGCTTTATGAAGTCCTGTTGCTTCCATGTATTTTCCATACAGAAATCTACACTTCAGATTACTGTCACAACCCCAGAAGTGATATATTTTCTAGTCCTCATATATATTCTTGAAGTATATATTATTATTTCTGTAGGAAGGCTATTCTTACTAATATTGTAAGTCCATAGCATATTCATATCTAACTTTTTAATATTATGGTCTGCATTGTCACTCTCCAGGACTACTGAGTGTTGTGTGGGAAGTTTTCTTAATGAGAAATTGCTTTCTAAGGATTCTTCTATGGAAGAAGTGTTTTGTGGTAAGTTTACCATTAACATACTTTCCAGTGAACCAGATTGAAAGTGATATAAATACTCTGCTGATTTTTGAATGACCTCTTGTGGATATGTTACTTACTAAAGAAAGTCCCTGTAGATAGTCTGAATAGCAGCAGTGACAGTTGAATCTTAAATCTTCAGTGCTGCTGGAATTCGCCTGGGGATTTTTATAGGTGCAGACATCCAGCAGTGCAGGATCAGGTAGGTAGATGATGGGTTTACAACTTTGAAGACTGTAGCGCTGTTGATGAATAAATTTTTATCCTGCAGCAGATCCTCTGATCACAGATTGCCCCTGCAATCTTCCTGCCTTCATGATTGTCATAAATGCATTTAGCGGTAGCCTTGAAGGTACAGCACTACGCAGTTACTTTTCTGGGTGGTTGTTTTATTGGAACAGAAAATGATCTTGTGTGTATCCTCTGAAAACATGAACTGGAGAGCAAATGCTGTCCCTGGGGCTGTTGAGGTTTATTTCAGGTTTTGCCCTTGCAACCATCAAGTTCTGCAGTATGAACAGGTAACGAATAATCTTGTTGCTCTTTTCACGTACTGCTGTGGCTGAAGAGGTTACAGTCCCTAGCTGTTTGCTCTGAGCTTCTGGCAGAGGTCACCATGGAACATCACTTCTCAGGTGTGTTTTGCAGTCTGTTATGTCAGTCACTCAGCCGTTCTGCTTTCCGCGCACTACAGTGTTGGGTTGCGTCAAGTAACCCAAGACTGAGCACAGTACACTTACCACAGCGTGCTTTGGTGGGGTTTATCTTTAAAAAAGTGAATTCAGGGCATGAATTTGAATTCATGTTGTGGGGCCCTAGTTTGCTGTCACCTGGATCACGCTCCCACTGCAGAGGGAACTGGAAGAGAAGACATCAGAGTACATAGGTACTTTGTTTCTGCAGAGCCCAAGCAAAAGGGCAAGTGTACTGACATAGTCTGACATAGAGGCAGACCAGCTCTTTGAAGGACGTGGTATTTAATACAGCTCCAACAAATTCGACACCCATCAATTGATAGTTCCATTGCAGAAAGCAAATCCAACCCTGAATCTGATGGGGCTTCATCCCCCGGGGAACCTGAACGGTTGGTGTACGACCCTGCTGAGCCTATGCAGCTTGATGCCCATGTCCTAGATAGCAGTGATTCTTTTTATTATGTGAGTCTGCAGATTGTTTGTGAAGACACTCAGACCTCAGAGAATGCATTAACACTAGTAGAAGGTGCTGCTGATGCAGCAAATGATGTAAATTAAGGTGAGAAGAACCACCATGGTCACTTGCTCCTAATAATCCACTGCAGGCTGTGCATTCCTGCAGCAAAGCTAAGGTTATCTCAGCCACTGAGGTTGTATCACTGTGTTGGGATGTTGAGCTGATGCTGGATGTAGAGGTTCCACCTTATGTAGAGCAGTTTCCATAGAAAATAACTGTTCCCTTTGTAGACCCGTTCTGTTAAAGACTGAGCAGCAATTATATGCAGGGCTCAAGTGCTACAACCTTAGGCCTATCTGCAGGTGATTTATTGTGCCATTCTAAGAGAATGGAAGAGCACAAGTGGAATCATCTGAGCAAGCTTATGCCTTGTCAGGTAAGAAAGTGTGGGTTTCTGTGTCATCTTCCTGTTTCAGCTTCCAGCTCTACAGCTTCATCAGTGGTCAGTGAATTGAAAGCGCCTATGTCAGTACAATGCAGGGTAGAGATGACTTCTAAGAAACTACTGTACCAATACAATTTGCTTGGCTCCAGTGCACGTGTTAGATCTTGCTGACATCTGCTCCAAGTGTTTTGGCTAGGACTCTTGCCCTCCTGTGGGCACTAAGTCCATGTTATTTTTTTAAACAGGCTGTCTGGACTTCAGGAAGAATGGAGTCTACACTGTAATGCATCATGCAAATGCTCCAATAAAGCCAGCAACTGGCATAGCATTCTCATTCATTTTATACTTTCCTGAATGTTAACTTTGTGAATTTCAAGGCAGTGGCCCAGCTTCTTCACTGTATGTATACGCCTCAGAGATATGGGTCACTGAGAACTCAGCCCTCACATGAAAGGCTGACAAAGAAAAGGCTTTCTCTTATCTATGCAAATATGTCTCAGCAGCACTACCTGGGTAATCCTAGTAGTGCATAGCCTAAAAATAGAAAGCAGCTCTCTGCCTCATTAGCAGGTGCAGCAGTCCACCATCAAAGCAAGAGCTGCAGCCTGCATGTTCAAGGAGGATGCTCTTGGTTCCCCAGCCATCCCCAATCCCACCTAACTGTAGGGACGCACACTCTGCAACTTCATTGCAGCATCTTTTGGAGTAGGCTTGCTCGGAAAGCATCAGCACTGTCAAACACCACTCACTTCAGACTGGATGCAAGAAATTTTGAAGCCTTTATTTACCAGCAATTAAATTATTCAATTAACACTAACCTCCAGGCAGCAGTTAAAATATTTTACAAAGAGCAGCTTGCCCTCTAGAAGCTCTGTACACAGTTCAATATAAACTTACATGCTAAGATTGAATGCACCCCACTGAAAAGGGGTAAAGCAGCTGTGCACAGGAGGCCTCACTGAGGTGCTGTACTACCTTTGAAATGCACAAGACTTCCTCGCAGGGAGTTTGCACAGTACAGACACAGGTCCTGTCCCTCCCCACCACGTTCCACCATCCTGGACTGATGAGGTTCTTTATACAGTGGTGCTGGGCACCAGAACTTTTAGTGCATGAAACAGATTCGTTTCAAATCTGTCGCTAGTGTGCAGTTCAAATCAAATCTGTAGATACTTGAATGGCTCTTAATTCCTTAAACCTTAAGGTTGGTAGCAAAACAGGAGAGCAAAATTCAGAACACACTGCACAAAACATTGAATAAATACCTCTGAGTAATGCTACCAGCTTAAACAACTGCATTAATGCTTCAGAGACCAGAATGCTTCTGGAATCTCTGACCAGAGCTCAGAATTAAGGGAGTTACTTTAGTAAAAGAAAAGTCAACTTTATGAAAAATTACATCTTTACAAAAGTGACACTTCTTCACCTAAGAACAGAATATTGCAGTTCCTCTGTGTGCTTTTAAGTATTCCCTTGTCACAATAAATAAAACCAGTTTTACTTGTGCCAATGTTCTCTACAAAAGAAAGTATTCACAGAACAGCCAAAGGTGTTCTGCTCCTCATACACCACAACCTAATATAGGTGTATTCGGCAAACAGGGCAGCTTGAAACCATGGTGACTCTGTCCATGCAGGACCCACCATCAGCCAGAAAAATCATTCCCCTACCTATGGGACTGCAGATCATGTACCACCAGATTTACTGTGGAGAGATGCTTAATAATCTTGATAACTTGTCAGGTTTTTTTGGGAGATAAGTAAAACAAGGGAAAACATTAAAACAGATTAAGACTTATTTGTATCAGTCACAGGCTCCTTATTGCATATTAATAAATGTCAGGCAAGTTAAAGTAGTTTCTGTCCCAGTAGTTGCCAGAATAGAGCCAGTCCTGTGCACCAGTGTAGGGATTGGGACCTTGGTGG
This sequence comes from Lathamus discolor, assembly GCF_037157495.1. Classification (NCBI taxonomy): domain Eukaryota; kingdom Metazoa; phylum Chordata; class Aves; order Psittaciformes; family Psittacidae; genus Lathamus; species Lathamus discolor. Next base: position 112,263,225 of record NC_088885.1, read on the forward strand.
AACCATCTGCAAGGAAACGTAGGGCATGTAAGTGAAGTTATTAACACCCACTTTTATAAAAGTTCAGAACTGCTTTGCTGCTTCTTCAGTTTATTGTTCAAAGTAACTGTTGTGATTGCAGGAGCTCTCTTGCACTGAAATTTGTAAGTGAATTTAAAGTCATCTTCAGTGGGTGGATCTCCCCATTCACCACCACACAGCTTAAAATGCCTCCCAGGTAGAATTACTGATACCAGTGTTTTATCACTCCAAGCAGTCCAGAGTATCACATATAAAAGGCAGGTACAGTTTTGCATCAAAGCAGTTGTGAACAATCATTTCAGCATGCATAAGCAGTAACGGTTTTTGCAAGACATGGAACACCACAAGCACTGCAGTCCTGAAAACAGGAAAACATTATTTCCCAGGGATTTAGACTGCCCCTTGTTTCTTACAGCCTTGTTTTGCAAGTGTGCCTGTTACCCTTAGCGTAGGTGAAGTATCACCCACAGGCTGCAGGAACAGTTTACTGTAACAACACTGTGTTGCATTACACCATTAGTGCTGGGAGCCTGATCTGAATGCCCAGAAAGCTGATTCTATTTGTAGGAAGTTATTTGCAAGCACTTGCTAAGATGGTTGTGGGTAGAAATACTGAAGTTTAGCACCTTCTTTCTTTTTTTCCTCCCCTCTCTCCTCTTACCTAATACGGAGGTGCACAGATTACACTTGCATGCGTATAAAGCCTTCTGCTGTGGAAGACTATCTGTAAAATAAGGTTCGCTGACAAGGCCACGCTACTGGCAAGTATCCCCCAGTAGGGGTAATGACCCTCTCAAATCATCATGGCACAGAAGTTCGTTCTTCTTCCTCCTCTCCTACACTGTTTCTGGCACTCCTGCAGCTGTTACTGAACACCACTTTCTGCTGGGGCCCAGTTACTCAAGCTTCTGCCTCAACGGTACACACCCTGCACAGTACCAGACCTCCAGCATTTTAACTTCTTGCTGTATTTTGTTAAGCTGCATTTATGGCACAAGTCAGCTTGCTAGGAGCTGTTTCTGTGGTTAACAGGCTCCACAGCTTCCTTTCACCTCCTCACTGGCCACAAAAGCCAGTACTTCCTTTATATCCCTCACTGCAGGAAACACACTCAAATCATGTATGTGCAAGGCAGCCCATTTTAACTCATCCCTTCTGGGGTACCATAAGGTTTCAGAACAGAAATTAAAGCACATTTGGACAAAATATGACTTGATCTCTTCAAAAGGCAACAGCATAAAGGCCACCAGTATTGCAGCTATGTTACAAAGCAGGGCAGCTAATGGGCAAGTCTTGCTTGGCTCAAAAGACTTGAGATGTGTATCGCAAGAAATGCCTTGTACCATCTTCACGGTGGTGAACTGAACAGTTACAGCACACTTCAGCAGTTCTGCTGCTGTCCTGGTTAAGTGAACTGAAGTCAAAAGAAGTCATTCACCCCACTGCTTCATCATCTCCACGCAAGACGAGTCAGCTATTCCAAAGTGCGTGCGTGTGTCTAGTTCACAGGTAGCAGCAGCTCACGCCGGAGCACAAACCCAAGCATTTGCTGGGAGGCAAGGATATAAGTTACCTCATCTCTCAGATTAAAGGATTCATTCTACCACCCAGTACCTCACTAGTGTGTCTTCAGCACTTGTACAGGTCAGGTCAATGTGCCCCTCCTCCAGTGATCACCTACTCCAATAGAATGGGGAAAAGCAATAGGAAGAACCAGGTCTGAGAGACACAGGAGACCCAGACCAATGGGATAATCTAGTTTCAGAACTGGTCTTCTACTCAAGACTTGAGGCTACTGGGCAGCCTCTAAAGCATTCAGTGTTCAATATGAATCACTTCTTTGGAAACACCAAGACCCCCCCTTCTAAATGGATTCAAAATAATTTAAGGGAAATCACTTGGCACTTTGGAGAACTGTCCTACAAGGAAGGAACTCTACTAGCCAGAGTTAAGAAGCCAGCTTTTCTGAGGCAAGGAAACTGCACCACACTAGTTCACACCAGAGTTTCTATTACACTGCAGGTAAGACCTACAGTTGATCTGGGAACAGGAGAATTCTCCTTCACAGTATGCATTTTCCCACCCCCTAAGCACAACGCTTCCTTTACAGGCTTTATGATCATCCTTTGGAAGAGTCACACCTGGCATTCCCACTAGAGATCAGAGACTAGGAATTTTCTGCCAAAGCTTTAAAAGAAAGATCCTGGAAAACAAAGAATATTGCAAGACCAGTGCTGAGCAGGTCTGCGGTACCTCCAGAACAGCAACTGAAGACCCTTGTGAATGGTTCCTGCACTAGTTATATACCTTGAAAACCACTGCTCTGCATTGCCCCCTAGGAATTCCCCTATTTCCCACACCACCTTCAGGTGCTTTGGGCTATACTTGAAGCTACATCAGCACCTGGAAGAACAGAATACAACTACCCCTTGCTTGGAAAACACTTGGTGAGAGCTACAAGCACTCTGAATTCAGGAAAGGAAGCAGGAGGTACAAGACTGTCCAGCACTTAACACGTTTACTTGGAAGCATTACAAAGATGTTATTTTCAACCAGTCTCAGGGCAAACAAACCCAAACACTTCAGGAGAGCAGGCACAGGAAAAAGACAAAGGCAGACATGTCCAAACCTGGGACTCTGGGATGATGGGTGACTTCATTTGAAAAAAAGAAAAAAGTGATTTATAGTTATAAACAGGCATTTTAAAGATTTAATCCACAGTGTCTGGGTGTAGTAATAGGTAGTTAATAGAGAAAAGATGAAGCTTGCTTACTTTCAGATACTTTAGCCCTACCATTTTTTCCTGTGGAGAGACCACCAATTTATAACTATTCTTTTAAATAGACCTTGTCTGGTCAAACTAGACTCATTCGGTCATGTTTTCAGTTTCTACTTAGCATGTGTGTAAGGGTTCCCAAATGACCCCTCTCATCTTGTCGTAAAAAAGCAAACAAACATCCTTGTAAGCGAATGTTTCCCTTAGCTCATCTAACTTTAGCAGTCAGTAACCCTTTCAGAAAGAAGACCACAATTTTGACAGCTGGGTGGTACAGTCATTTCACTGGTTTTGAGAATAACTATATGCAGTGGGAATACAGTATTGCCAGCACAAAGCAACCGATCTGAGAAGTCATGGGCAATAAGCTATCAAGTTCACTGGAGGAAGCATTTCCTCCTCTCTTTGGCCAAGCATGCAAATTTGAGGCAATTATAAATTAATCAGCAACGACAGTCCTTACAAGCAGCTATCGGTGGCAACACCTCTTTGTGTCAGAACCAAGAGGTGCTCAGACAGCACAATTTGAATTTGAATATGGGTGTGTGCGAGCAGCGAGAGGGAAAGGAGTGAGACCAAACCTGGCACTTCTCCCTGGAAGCACTACAGCCTGCAGGGACAGGGACCAAGTCTGCAAACAGAACAGTGGCACTACCAAACCTGATGATGTCAGCTCTTCATGCTGACACAGCACTGCATGCACATCACCAGCATGGACTGGCAGTTAACCTGAATGTTCAGAGCCTTTACATAACTTTACACACACACAGAGGCAAGCACTCACTAACCTCGTTTTCCAGTCTTCCTCTGACTTTGAACGATTTTTGCGGGCAGTCCTTTGTTTTTCTTCTAGCCTCTTCTTTTCTTCACTAGCTAGGTCTTGAAATAATAAGAACACACAAATAAAAATACAGAAGACATTAAAGCATACTATAAGACGGACATTACCATCTGACCCAGCAAATAAAGGAAGCAGTAAACATTGTCCATTTAAAACACAGAAATGCTTCTGGTTGTCTAAGAGCAAAGCCAGGCCAGCTGTGGCACAAAATCAGTCAATGAAATTCCAGTCTTTAAGACTGCTAAATACATGTCCATCACCTGAGGGCCCTGAAAACGTGTTTATGTGACACCAAATGCGAGCTAGGGGAGGTGGCATACCTACAATTTATTTCAGTAGGGAAACTGTTTAAGATATGCTGGATTTATTTCAGAAGCCTGGCCGCCTGCTTCTTTTAAGGTTTGGGACAAGTTGTTACTAGTGCCTAGCTCCTGATCAACAGGGGGCTGGAATATTCATTTCCAAGCCACAAAGAACTGCAGCATCCTTTGTTTTTTAGCACACTAAGGTAGCACAGTTCATGGTCCTAAACAAGCAGAACAGTTGCTTCTGTTTGGCAGAAAGGATGGTGAGAAAGTCTGAGTCATACTAAGAAGGAGATCAGGTGAAGGCTGATCTCTTTCGTACCTTTTTGAATCCTCAGAAAGCATTTCATTAACATTTTAGAAATAAGTAGTCTTTTTGGAAGTTCATTTCTGGAAGACATTCCCCATTACCGTGCCAGCTCTTAACATACTACGTATTACCAGCCTACCTGCTAGACACACTTTATGCTGTTAGTATAGTTAAGGAATACGGTCTGTTGATAACTGCATGGTTTCTGCACTTCAAGTTTAGACAAATGACTGGGGATGTCTGAACCAAGTACATCCATCGTGGTGGCCACAAAAGGATCATACAGGCAGGAGAGACCGGTTGTGGGAATTCACTGCCCTGCCTTTTAAAAGCCTCAAAGAGGTGGTTTTCAGCTTCTGAGAAAAAACTGCACAGTTCAGCTGTACTGCATTACACCTGTGTCACTGCTTTTTTTCATAGCCAGATCTCAGACTGTTTATCGGAAGCAGTCACAGCCATTGCGCTACTACACAGCTGAAACTGGATCAGAGGTTTCATGACTTAGCCCAATCACTTAGCAATCCAGAGAAAGCAAGAGCCCCAATGCTTTTAGTCTACAAAGCTGAGCACCCTGCTTTAATATGCAAAATGCCAGAGAAAAAGAAGCAAAAAGAGGGCCAAAGGAACCAAATGCCAGAAGACTAAAAGACACTTTTCATTCTATGGTATCTACAGTAACAGTCTCCATGACATTTCCAAAAAGCACACTATTTCTACTCACTGAAAGCTTCATAATGTATTTCTAATTCACTGTTCCAAAACAACAGAAATGTTCAACTCTCAGTGAAGAATAATTTTGCATCAAGTGTATTTTTTGGTTTTACAGACTCATTAAAAACAGTTGGAGTGCATTTCTCAGAATTGGCACATCAAAGTACTCCTTTTGCATCAGGCTTATGGAAACAGAAAACTGAAAAGTTCACGAATGCTGTTTTTTGATGCTCAGTTTGTCTCCTCAGACTACTTTCTAATTATAGGGCTTACTATGGAGCATAGACAGGCAGTGTTTGGAAGAAGAGGGCCTAAAGCTAAATAAAAAGCATAGCATTGTGAGGTTCAAGATTCTTGCTTATATGGAAGAACATAAACAAGCAGGGGATGTGGTGGGTTCCTGGCCAGCAACTAAGTGCCCATAAGCCACTTATTCACTCCTATCCACCCCAATGGGTTAAGGGAGAGAATCAAGGAGCAAAAGCAGAAAAACTGAAAAAAACCTCACAGGTCGACATAAAGACAGTTTAATAAGTGAAGGGAAACAAAAAAAAGGATGGAAGTGATGCAAAGGCAACCACTTACTACCTTCCCCCAGCAGAATTGTGTATGCAGCCAGTAACCAAGCCACAGCTACTTCCCTTAACATACACAATTTACTGCTCAGCATGATGTTACATGGCTCCCCCTTAGGTCAGTTTGGGTCAGCTGTTCTGGGTATGTCCCCTGCCAGCCTCTTGCCAACTCCACAGAGGTGGCCTTAACACTGTGCACATGTTGTTCAGCAATAACCAAAACACTGATGTGTTATCAATGCTACTTTGGTCACCAGTCTAAAACACAGCATCATATATGGGCTGCTATGAAGGAAATTAACTCTATCCCAAGCAGCCCCAGTAGAAGTGGGTGGCACATCTTTCACTAGAAGCATACCACAGCCTGCAGAAGGCTGTATTGTATTACAGAATCACAGAATCACAGAATCCCAAGGGTTGGAAGGGACCTCAAAAGATCATCCAGTCCAACCCCCCCACAAGAGCAGGGTAACCTACAGTACATCACACAGGAACTTGTCCAGGCGGGCCTTGAATATCTCCAGTGTAGGAGACTCCACAACCCCCCTGGGCAACCTGTTCCAGTGCTCTGTCACTCTTACAGTAAAGAAGTTCTTCCTGATGTTAACGTGGAACTTCCTATGTTCCAGTTTACACCCATTGCCCCTTGTCCTATCACTGGATATCACTGAAAAAAGCCTAGCTCCATCATCCTGACACCTACCCTTCACATATTTGTAAACATTGATGAGGTCACCCCTCAGTCTCCTCTTTTGCAAGCTAAAGAGACCCAGCTCCCTCAGCCTCTCCTCATAAGGGAGATGTTCCACTCCCTTAATCATCTTTGTGGCTCTGCGCTGGACTCCTTCAAGCAATTCCCTGTCCTTCTTGAACAGAGGGGCCCAGAACTGGACGCAATATTCCAGATGCGGCCTCACCAAGGCTGAGTAGAGGGGGAGGAGAACCTCTCTTGACCTACTAACCACTCCCTTTCTAATGCACCCTAAGATGCCATTTGCCTTCTTGGCCACAAGAGCACATTGCTGGCTCATGGTCATCCTCCTATCCACCAGGACCCCCAGGTCCCTTTCCCCTTCACTACTTTCCAGCAGGTCAACCCCCAACCTGTACTGGTACATGGGGTTGTTCTTCCCCAGATGCAAGACTCTACACTTGCCCTTGTTAAATTTCATCAAGTTTCTCCCCGCCCAACTCTCCAGCCTGTCCAGGTCTCGCTGAATGGCAGCACAGTCCTCTGGTGTGTCAGCCACTCCTCCCAGTTTTGTGTCATCAGCAAACTTGCTGAGGGTGCACTCAGTTCCCTCATCCAGGTCATTGATGAAAATATTAAACAGCACCGGTCCCAGCACCGACCCCTGAGGAACTCCACTAGTCACAGACCTCCAGCTAGATTCTGCGCCATTGACCACAACTCTCTGCCTTCTTCCTTTCAACCAGTTCTCGATCCACCTCACTACTTGATTGTCAAGCCCACACTTCCTTAGCTTATCTATGAGGATGCTGTGGGAGACAGTATCAAATGCCTTACTGAAATCAAGAAAAACCACATCTACCGCTCTACCATCATCCCTCCACCTAGTCACTTCCTCATAGAAGGCTATAAGGTTGGTCATACATGACTTCCCCCTCATAAAACCATGTTGGCTGTTCTTAATGACCCCCTCATCCTTGATATGCCTAGTGATGGAGTCAAGAATAAGTTGTTCCATCATCTTTCCAGGGATGGAGGTAAGGCTGACCGGTCTATAATTACCCGGGTCCTCCTTCTTGCCCTTCTTATAGATTGGTGTGACCTTTGCCATCCGCCAATCCTCAGGCACCTCGCCCGTTTCCCACGACTTACCAAAGATGATGGAAAGTGGCCTAGCAATGACCTCCGCCAGCTCCCTCAGCACCCGTGGGTGCATTCCATCCGGACCCATCGATTTACAGATGTCCAGTTTGCATAGCTGATCCCTAACCCAATCCTCATCTACCAAAGCAAACTCCTCCTTTGTCCTGACTCCTTCTGGGGCTATAGAAATCCGGGGCCCTCGGGGAGAGTCTGCAGGAGTAAAGACAGAGGCAAAGAAGGCATTCAGCACCTCTGCCTTCTTTATATCCTCTGTCTCCAGGGTACCCACTTCGTTCAGCAGTGGGCCTATATTGCCTCTTGTTTTAGTTTTATTTGCTATGTATTTGAAGAAGCCCTTTCTATTGTCTTTAACCCGACTAGCAAGATTGAGTTCCAAGGAGGCCTTAGCTGTCCTAATTGCCTCCCTACATCCTCTAACAACTGTCCTATATTCCTCCCAAGCGGCCAGCCCCTCCTTCCATAATCCATAGATTCTCCTTTTCCACTTGAGTTTGCCCAGCAGCTCCTTGTTTAACCACGCCGGTCTCCTAGATCCCTTACTTGACTTCCTACTCATTGGGACGCTCCGATCCTGAGCTTGGAAGAAGCGGTCCTTGAATGCTAACCAACTATCTTGAGCCCCTTTACCGCCTAGTACACTTTCCCATGAGACTTCCCTTAGCAGTTGACTGAAGAGGCCAAAGTTGGCCCTTCGGAAATCCAGAACTGTGGCTTTGCTAGGTATTCTATTCCTCCCACACAGGATCCTAAACTCCACCATCTCATGGTCACTGCAGCCAAGGCTGCCATTGACCGTCACCACTTCGACCAAACCCTCCTTGTTGGCGAGTACTAAATCTAGCAGCGCTGCTCCCCTAGTTGGTACGTCCACCATTTGCATTAAGAAATTATCATCAATGCACTCGAGGAACCTCCTAGACTGTGAATGACTGGCTGTGTGAGTCTTCCAGCAAATATCGGGGTAGTTAAAGTCCCCCACGACGACTAAGGCATGTAGTCGCGAGGCTACTTCCAGTTGCCTGTAGAAAGCCTCATCAACTCCTTCGTCCTGATCAGGAGGTCTGTAATAGACCCCCACAACTGTATCACCCGTGCCAGTCAGCCCCTTGATTCGTACCCACAGACATTCCACTTGCTCCTCATCCGACCCCGGACAGAACTCAATACATTCTAGTTGCTCTCTCACGTAAAGAGCCACTCCACCACCTCGCTTTGCTGACCTATCTTTCCTAAAAAGGACATAGCCATCCATGACCACATTCCAGTCATGTGAACTGTCCCACCATGTCTCTGTAATCGCCACTAGATCATAACCTTTAGCCCGCACACAGACTTCTAACTCCTCCTGTTTATTCCCCATGCTGCGTGCATTGGTGTACAGACATTTCAGGGAGCCAGTCCTAGTACCCTTTTTCCCCTGCGGGACAGGGTCTAAAGAGCTATCCTTTCCCACAAGTGAAACAAGAGATTGATAGTCCTCCTTAGCCCGCCATCCTTCAATCCCTAGCATGTTCCTCTTGGGCTTGTCCCCAACAGGCCCAGTTAAATCCCCTCCCCCCTTCATAACTAGTTTAAAGCCCTGTCAATAAGCCCTGCTAACTCCTGCCCCAAAACCCTTTTTTTTCTCTGGGACTGGTGTATCCCGCCTGTCACCAGCAAACCAGGTGTCCCATACAGTATTAAAGAGCTACTGTCTGCAGCACAGAGGAATATATCTTTATGGGTAGCTACTCTTCACAATTTATCTAAAAACTTGAATGTGGAATTTACTTTTTTTACAGTCCCTCAGTTTTAACAAAAAATAAAACCACCTTTGCCAGTAACTGAAGTTACCTATTTCTCCATTTTCCATGGCTCTGATATCTGGTCGTAGCCGGCAGTCAGTTTTGGGGATGACACTCTCCATTTCTTTGTCCAGCTCATTCAAAGCCATAGCAAAGCTAGTAAAATTATACATCTGAAATTCAGAGACAAAGATGAAAGGTGAGTTTACAATGTCTCCGGCAACTAGTCTTAATAAACATAGTAAAACCTTTCTTGTGTAAGTTTTTATGATGTTTTTAGACAGCAGGTAAGTGCTTTTTCTTATTGTTCAATCAAGACAGGAACACTCAAGACACCAGCAGAAATGCATGTCTGGCACAGTGTAGGTGATCTGGGGTGGTTCTGTTTAAGCAGGAAAGCACCCAATTACTCAGTGCACTATTTCTCTCTTATCTTTTTCCAGCCCTACTGGTATTTTCCCTATCTCTGTAGAGAGATTTCCTCCTTGATAAACTCACAGAAGGCACCTTTCTGTGTTCCAATTCTTGGTCTTTCCAACTGCACACGCACCTTTCCATTCTGCCCACTGGCTCTCCAGCTCCACAGCCCTGCACGCACCAACTCAAGCTATGCAGGCTTTGGAAGCATCTCCTAGGAAATGTCTGTCCATCCAACCCCACATTATAGAGTTACAGTTGTAGTGGGAAAGTCTGTTGAACAGGCAAATCCAGAGTTGTTAACGAAAAGATAACAAAGGCATTTGCTTTGTGTTGAAGACAGAGAGTAAGAGGACAGCACACACTTTCAATGAGCAGAAGCATAGCTGACCTGGGCTGAATTTGGAGGTCTTGGAGTTATCTTCCACAGCAAAATACTTCCAGGAATAACATACACACTCTCCGAATCTGGCAATGGCATCTCATCTGGTTCCTCAGTATTGCCCACCTGAAAGCAGCAAAGAGAAGAGGAGGAGTTATATGAATCATAAACCATTTAGACCCATTCATTCCAACACTGGAACTTACACAAAATTATTTCCTTGACCAAAAGTAAGTAATTTCGGCCACAAAAGACTTTTGTAAAAATGCTTGTCAAGAAGGATAGCAGCATTAACATAGTATACATACTCCCAGTTCCCTCCCAGTGGAAGACTATCAACAGTTTCTTGCATCAACATCTCTTATATATAGCCTGGATGTTCCAAGCTTTAAGAAATGTAATTTTTTCTACCACAGAGATACCCTGTTTCCTCAAACACAAGCATTTCCATGCCTGGTATTTAGCTCCATTATCATTTCATTAACATTTAAGAACAGAAGTCACATTCCTCATCCTTCCACAAAGAAACACCAGCACATGATGCAAAAGCTGTCTTCAGCTTGCACACCAAAGCCCTACACTAGTGCTCTTTGCTCAGAGGAACCTTTCTTTCCATTCACCACTACACTACTACAGTGGCAAACTGGAAACATTAACTGAATATCCTAGATTAGCTACTTCTTCTGGGAAGGGTATGCTATGAAGGCTGACACATATGGCCTGAGGCAGCAGCAGCCACAGCACTGTGAAATACTTTTCCCAGAAAGGGAAAAACATCACCCAGGGTTACTAGGGCAGTAGAGAACAACTGGTGTAGGTGCTTTAGAACTAGTTCAGGTCACATCACCCACTTTATGCTCAGCTTTAAAGCAGGTGGGGTCCAATGCTGCTGACACCAATTCTGCCACACAAGCTACGTGCCAATACTGAACTAAAGCCAGCTTGACATTGAATGTGGCTCTACCAAGAAAACTTGGTGTCACTATCACAGCTAAAACCAGCAGCATGTTTTAAGAGATTAAAACCTAACTGGATTAAAACCAGCGCTGGAGATTAAAGCTGAACTTAAAGGCAACTAATACTTTAAATACATTGGCTACATGCCAACAGCTTTAATCCTGCTGCTAACAAGCTTTGCTTTCTGATGGTTGCATCAGATAATACAGACCAATGTTTTAGTGCAAAACAAATCCAGTACCCAAAGTAGACTCAACTGTCCTCTGAGATGATTCATGTGTCATGCCTCTGAGAAAATTAAGGATTCTGTTTCACTCTGGAGCACCTGGATACAGTGCTTTTAATAATGAACAGTTTGCAAAGTAATCAGAACAACATGCAGACCAGGTTCAGTGCCTCAGCTATCGGGAAGATAAGCAAGGGTTTTAGCCAACTACATCTCAACTGTGCTTGCAGTCTGACATTCTGTCCTTGAAAGGACACCAGTCAATCTTGCAGAAGTCAGGAATGTGAAGCAGAACAGATGAGTAAGGTATCCTTATATCAAAACAAAGACAGTTCAATACCAGACTGTCCAACTCCAAACCAACTTCCACAGAAAGCCTACAATGCACACTGTCATTTGTGCCCTGGTGGTTGCATAATGTTGTAAGAATTACAGAGAATTTGTTAAAAAGTGGATTTTCATGTGCTCTCGGTACATTGCTAGGAGGGTAGTAACAGACTGCGCCAAAGCAAGACTTCTGGTGTCTGTAAACTAGAGCAGGTGCTGTTGCTTTACATGATGCTCTTCCATACACTTACACTGGAAATTATGCACAAAGTGCTTTATCTTGATTTAAAATAGGCTCTAGTTCATTCAGAACAGAATCACCCTGGTCTAACCTCAGCTCTATAACTCTACTGATATTGGTAAAATGTCACCTTTGCATGCATGAGGGTTTGCCTTGCTTCTTGCAAAATTACTTTTGCTTAAATTTTATCCCGATTAAAAAAAATACTCAGAGAGATTTGGGGGAAAATCCAGTGCAATTTGCAGAAGGACTCACATTGAAGCAGGTCCCCTAAAGGGAAACAGGAGCGATTCCTCGTTTGTAGCAATGCAGCATAGAACAATAGTTGGAACATAACTAAATAAATCTGAAAATTCTAATTAAGAGAAGTTTCAAAGACCAGGTACTTTCATGCTTGAATGAATCTTTCACTACTATGAAGGGACAAATCACATCCAGACATGATACACGAAACGGCTCACGCAGATGCTCAAAACCCATAAACAATATCAACTCCTCAAACACAAGGGGGCAGTGGGAAGACACATTCAGCAGACTGCCTGACTGGTAGCGTGCATTACAAAGCTTTCAGTTTTCTACACAGAAATAGTTCTGTTAAATGAGTAGGAAAAGCCTCCTTTTCTGGGGTCAGAGCAACACTGCAGCTTGAGCTTCATTTTGAAGTAATAGTCTTAAGCATTGTTGGGAAATGCAAAGTAGTAGCTGAACAAAGACACAGGGTGTGTTTTTCTCTGCTCCTTCTCCCTAGAGCTCACAGGGTCAGACTCGAAGAGAAGCAGTAATCCCCAGTGCTTTAGTGCTCTCCTGATGACAAGCACTGGTGCAACCTCAGGTACAGCAACAATCTGAACGTGCACAGAAACAATTGCTTTCAGAGTTCTCTCTCTCTTTTTTCTTAAGAAAAAAACCTACCAACACCCAAACCAACAAAAAAATCTGGCTCCAGTCAAAGGGTAGCAATCCCTGTTTAAAGCTATTATGTGAGTGTTACTCTTCATCAAGCTGTAATGTTATCACATCACCATTCACCTTAAACAAAAAGCGTACTGTTGACCAGAAATTTGGAGGAATTAAGAATGAAGGTTTGGGTTTATTTTTATTTCACAAGGATTTTCTGTATTTATTCTGAAAGCTGTACAATACGATCTTCTATCAGGATGAGAAACTATAGACTATCCTGCCTTCAGAGGTCAAAATCCTCCTATTAGAATATCAGTGCTATCATATATTATCAGAACCATGGTCCAACTAATGGATATGCTATTTCCTCCATGTGACTTGAGAGAAAGATGCTGGTAATGAACCAGCCACTATTGAGATCACTCCAAGGTTTGGATAGTTTGAGTACAAATTCTTGAAAAAGAAAGTATTTCATCCCTTAATGATGGTACTCATCCAATACGTTTTGCACCCTACTAGGAAAGAGTAAGTGAAATAAATCTTAATGCTCTAAAATGCTACTAAAAATGATTTTAGCTGCCTTATGCTTTGAGATGCTTTATGTGATTAATACCTGTTTACTGCTTTTCTTCTCTTCTGTATTTTTCTTGTCAGTTTTTTTGTAAGCATCAAATGTAGCTGGGTCAATGCTGTACAAACACTCAGTCCACTTCCCATACAGCGCACAAATCTTCTTTTTACTGTTAAGAAAAAGACTAAGTTTACAAAGGAGCTTAAAAGAGATTTATTTCATCATTTCAGGCAAAAACACCAGAAAGGAGAACTTTTGAGAGCAACTCTTAAAACTCAATTATTGATGTTGCACAATTCATACCCTTGCTGTTGCAGGTTCATGCCTTTGACAGACTATGTTAAAAGGCATTCAGTTCTAAAGCTCCCATCAGAAACAGAGGACAGCCATTTGTTCCCTATTAGAAATGAAGCTGTTACCTTTTGTCCTGAATGTAGCCTTCAACTTTGTGCAACTCCTTCCCAAAGAGGCCGCAGGGCTTAAAGCTCAGTATACATTTTTCACCAGTTCTGAAGGCAGAACAAGAAGGCATTAATTACTTCCAAATACTTTTCTTTTTCAACTTATGGCAAGTGAAAGCACTCATGTTCTTAACTTACTTATGGTTTGTTATTTCTACGTTTCCATACTGCTCAATCCAAAGCTTGCCCACAATAATGTTATGCACACAGCACGTAGGATTTGTCCATGTGTAGGCTTCATTGTGTCTAAAGGAGGGAAATAAAAACTGAAATACTGCATCGTTGTACTGGATGTCGCTCTTGCAACCAGCCATCATCTCTACATTGCACCAGGTCTTGAAATGGATGTGGTAGTAAGTCAGGAAACCCAAGAAATTTATTATCCTATTGCTACAGATTTTATCAATTCCATAAAACGGCCACTTCAGGGCAGTCACTGTTAGCACTGAATGACATAAACAGGACTCAAGCGTGCTAGTCTTAGTAGTACTGATGTCCAGGAGTCTGCAGAACATACAGACACAAGCCCCAACTACTACTACTATCACTACGCAGTGTATTAGGAGACACGATGGCAGTTCATCTTCTCATACACTCCTCCCTGCAAACTGATGTGCCATCAAACATTAGTATGTGGGTGTTAAACGAGTTCATGAGACTCTAATGCACACTGATCATCATGAAGGTGGCTATTGTGCCTCTGCAATTATTACTTATCAACTTACTCAAGAAGCTCCAAAGTCATTGTGCCTTTTGGTTCTGCTTCCACGCTCTTGCCCCAGAATTTGAGTTTAGGATAAATTGATCCATGAAACACAAAATCATTATTTAAACCTTCAGCATAGAAAGCACTGATTGGTGGATGATGGCTAACTTGCTCTGAGAGAAGTCTAAATCCAAGATCATCTCTGCAAAATAAAGATAACCAAAAGCACAGATGTATGTAATCAGTGTAGTGAAGTTGCAGCCATTTTCCCCAGGGTGAAACAGATAGTTGGGCCCATGCATACTTGTACTCAGTGCAAGAGTTAGTTACAACCCTAGGATAAAACAAAAAGATCAACTAATACACAGAACATCGTCATTCTAAATAACTGAAGACAGACTGGACGAGGCTTTGAGCAACATGGTCTAGTGGAAGGTGTCCCTGCTCATGGCAGGAATATTGGAACTGGATGATCCTTGAGGTCCCTTCCAACCCAAACCATTTTGTGGTTCTATGCTAATGTAAAAAGGTAATAAGGATTACCAAATCCCATCAGCCACCATGTTTACTTTTGATAGTGACCTCTTAAACTTTCACACAAACATAGGCTAAAACCTTACATGAGAGAAAAAATTTACCTTAAGTGTGGCTGCACATGAATAGACTAAAATTGCCTATTTGTATTCTGGGCACTCATATAATGAATATTACAATTGTAACACCTTCCTTACGTACCACGCGTCTTTTCGTCCGGATGGTTTCAGAGAAAAAAGTCATCTTTGTAAATAAGACTTGCTTTTAAGCCTGACAAATGTCATTTGCCAGATATGAGTTGAAAAGTTAAGTAGTCTCCTTCCGCTGGAAGGTGTATTGCTGACCATCAACATGTAATGCAAGCAACTCCAGCAGCTACTAGGATAATGGAGGGAATCCTGCAAGCTGAAGTCTAATAAGACATCAGGTACACCGAATATGACTCTTCAGTGGACCTTCTTTTTTTTACCTGATCAATTCATACGTCTCTCCAAGCAGTGGGTTGAACGGCTTCCCTGTACGTTCCCACTGTGAGGCCACAGCAGACACAGCAAATGCAGCAACACACTATTCAAAAGAGAGCCCACAGTTAATCTCCTGTATCTTAGTCTTTACCAACCACAGTCATGGTATTAGAGAATGAATCTTCCACAGTAGCTTAGCAAAGTTCTGTTTGCAAGGCAGGGGAATAAACAGTTTTCATGAAAAGGCTAAAAATACCCTATTTTTTAGGAAAAGCAAAACATTTTCCTAGATAAGCATCCTGGTTTCGGCTGGGATAGAATAATTTTCATCCTACTAGCTGGTACAGTGCTGTGTTTTAGATTTAGGATGAGAATAAAGTTGGTAACACTGATGTTCAGTTACTGCTGAGCAGCACTTAAAACTGAGTCAAGTCATAGAATCACAGAACAGAATCATAGAATAGTATCATAGAATAGTCAGGGTTGGAAAGGACCTTAAGATCATCTAGTTCCACCCCCCCTGCCATGGGCAGGGACACCTCCCACTAAACCATGCCTGCCACCCAAGGCTCTGTCCTTTCCTGCTCCTCACCCCATCCCACCAGCAAGCAGGCTGGGGGTGCATAAGAAGCTGGGAGGGGACATAGCCGGAACAGCTGACCCCCACTGACCACAAGGATATTCCAGACCATACGGTGTCATGCTCAGTATACAAACTGCAGGGAAAACTGGCTGGGGACCCCTGCTCAGGAAATGGCTGGGCATCGGCTGGCAGGTGGTGAGCAATGGCATTATAACTTGTATATTCTAATTCTTTTATTATCATCATTTTCACTTCCTTTTCTATTAAACTGTCTTTATTTCAGCCCACAAATTTTACTTCTTTTTCCCAATTCTCTTCCCATCTTGTGGGAGTAAGCAAGCAGCTGTGTGGTGTTTAGCCACCTTAATTGTCTGCCAGGTTAAACCATGACAGTCCTGGCCACATGGTTTGAATGCACCTGACTTCATCTGGACTTTTGGGTAGCCTGCTTGTTGACCAGGTCATCATAAATTACCTCCAGCACAGCTAATTCCTTCAGGTACCGGATACCTTTCTGCATGGTGGCCGACTTGCCTGGGTGACATAAAGCATCTTCCTTGAAGGGATACATTTCCTTCATGCCTGACAGGAGTCACCTCCAGAGGCTAAGGATTTGCGCCACTTTTCAGAACACCTTGTCACTGCCCTCTTCTCCAGAAACGGATTCCAGCTGTTTGACTTCCTTAGCCTCCCATTCCAGGCTACTAGCCCTGGTATCCCAGCATTTGAGCAGCCAGGTGATAATGTGCTGATCGGGATGAAGCTGAAATCTTTTCATGTATCTTGTGGCTCACTCATGGATAGAGATCATTTATGACTGATCATTTGTGAATTCTTCCTCTTCCTCCTCCCAGGTCAGTAGCCACCTCTCTCCCTCCTGCCGTTCTCATGATGTCCCTGCTTCAAAGCTGTTTGCCTTGTCCACTACTTCTGCCTGCCTCCTTTTAGAAGAACCTCCTTATTCCTTTAATAGATCAGCTGACTTCAGCTTCCCTTATTTCTTATTGTGTATAGAGGCAATTGATACTGGCATGGGTTGTTTCTTTTGTTCAGCTGCAGTGCCAGTTGCAGGCCTTAGAGTAGCTGCCTGTTTTGTCTTCAGATCCAGACACCTTCTCTTCCCCTTGAGAGTACTAAATAGTGTTGAAGGCTCAGAAGACATGGGCCAGCCCCATGTTGCAGTGATTTGTGTATCTCTGCAATTCCCAGGGTGATAGCACACTTTCCTAAGTATTCTACCAGTTTTTCCAAATTCTGCATTTGTCCAGGGGTGAAATTCCAAACTGTTGGAGATGACCACTGCCTTAGCTGTGCCTCCTCCCAGTTTCTTGTGCCCCTCATAGCCTACTTGCTGGTGGGGTGGTACAGGAAGCTCAAAAGTCCTTGATTTAGTGTAAACACTTCTTAGCAACAACAAAAACACCAATGTATTATCAACATCGCATCCCAAACACAGCACTATACCAGCTGCTAGGAAAAAAATTCACTACCCCAGCTGAAACCAGGACAATCAGCAAAAGTGGTTAATGAGTAAGAGAATCCAACACGCAGCGAATTATGGGGAGTTCCTCCTATGACGAGACTATCTACAAAGAAAAAAAAACCCAACCCATTCATCAAGAGCCAAATTGCAGAAGTTACCACACCCAAAGTACCTGCATTCGCTCGGCTGTGCTGGAAAGTGAGCTGGCTTTGTGGATGAGGTATGTATGCTCCATGTACTCTGTAAGTCGCTGTAGAAAGCTCAGCGGCTCATTGAAGATAACCGGCATTGTGATCTTCGACAGCTCCTGATGCACAAATGAAACTTGTGTTAAAAACCAGATGACTAAATACACTGACCGGCAGTGACCGAAGTGTAACCGGCTTATAAAACAAAAAAAATGATGCTCTTAAGTGCTAATGCCATGTGATTGACCTGGCTCTGCTAATGCCAAAAGGAAAAAACCCTGTACATCCTTTATAAGCCTGATAAGCCTGTGTTGACATTAAGGCTACTTTTAAAACAAAACCCAAAACATCAATCAAATAAACTTAATATCAAAAAATGCATTAAGAAGGTGAGATGAAACAATGGAATGGTGTATTAAGGACCTTTCTAAAGACTGAATTATTTATTACTTTAAAAATAGGCCATCTAATTACTTAAACATATTATCTTCTTTAGAGGCAGGTAGGCAGGCGGGGGGAGAAGGACGATAAGAAAGGACAGAGAAACACGGTGGCACAGGAGTGAAAACTGGGATTCTGTATTCAGAAGAAAAAGGGAATTTTTGTAAAAGGAATAAAAATATTAACAGAGATCCTACAGTTCTGCTGCAGTTTATTCTCCTTCCCATTTTTAAAAAGCATGCCTGCTAAAGGCATAACATCACAATGTTTTAAGCTGCCTGCAAAAAAGCATGTAGTATGACCACTGGCACGGTGCATGGTAAACAGCACTGTTCTTAACCATAATAGCAGCATATGGCATTAACAGCTTTGTCAGACACTTTGGTACAATCCACTCTAAGTTCCACTCCCCCCACCAACTTCTGTGCAGTGTTTCTGCAGAGCAGAATTAAGATCTTTACGGTGGTTTATTTTCCTGCGCACACCTTACACAAGACAGGCTTTCAATCTGCTCTTTGTATTTTAAGGTTGTAACACTTTTCCACTAAAGCCACTGTGAGAAGGCTCAGACGCTTCACAACCACTCAGGAGACTTGGAGCTGCTGATACAGGTATTCCCCAGCACTTCCACTTCTCATTGCTTGATGCTGTTTATAACTACAGCAAGGAGATGAGGAGAAAACCAGTGACTAAACACACATTACAGGCTGGCAGAGGTTTATCAGCAGTAAGTACTTTCAGCCTACTGCAGGGATCTAATGAAAAGAACTCTTCTCAATACACCCTTAGCTGGAAGCAGATTAGGTGCCAACCAGGTAACCTCTGATCTGGCAACCATCTGGCTAGTAAACACCATGGGGGCAGGAGAAAGACTGAGATAATGAAAGAAAGGGAGAAGAACAAAATTAAAGTAGTTAAAAATCTTAAAAATCAAGAGAAAATGCTTTTACTGAAGGAATATTGCTCTGACAAGGTCTTACCTTCTTGAGTTGTGAAAGCAAATAAAGCATAAATAGCAAATAAAAAAGGTCCCGTTTAGGCCCCAAGTGAAACAATCACTTCCCATCTTTTATCATTTCTGATTACCTACCATTCCAATGCATTTTCTTAAGATACTCCAGATACTGAAGTCATTTCTGGAAAACATCGGAGATGGCAAGCTTGTTCTGCAGAAAGGAACAGGGAAGAAAGCAGAAGTAAGATAAGTTTTCCACTACTAACCATGACTAAGAAACCCAAATACTCTTCTTTGAAAGTAACAGTTTTCCAATTTTTAAATTATAAAACCCAAGGGGTTTTTGGAGCACTTAAACTGTTTTACCTGCACAGAAACCTGGATTTCTCCAAAACCAGAACAAATCCATTCCTTTCATTGTGCATAAACAGTAGTGGAAGAGAATTTCTATATCAGTTATTACAACAGTGCAAGTTCTTTCTGAGTATGTTCACTATGTCTGAACAGATTTGAGAGTTAAGGAGTGAAGCTGTTTTTTTGCTAGTCACCTGAACACTGACAATGAAGGGCCATGACATTTATTGCCTATACTAAGATCAGCCTTCAGGTACAACAGAAGGATCAGCATCATTAAAGAACAGAACACACAGCAGCCTGTTCTACGGGGGGCTGACATATCCTGAAGTGAATCTTAAGCATACTTTCAAAACCAACATTAAGATTGTGTAACACAGCCCGTTATTTCTCAGCTTTGCAAGAAATCAGGCACAGATTTTGTTCAGTTTTCATACTGCTACTCACCAGCTCAATTATTAATCCCATCTACCTACAGGAAAGCATAAATGTAGGCTGAAGCTCTTTGTCCACAACACTTAAAATTTGTGTTTGGATCATGAAGCTACTACTAATGGTAGGTATTTATTACCTCCAGTACACTTAAAATGCGTGACCTATTTGAATTTCAAAGTTTAGCTAACTCTATTTAAACGATCATGTTGCCCTTCTAACCAAGAAAGTTTTGTTTCCCCTCAAATTAGCTCAGCCAGTATCATTTTTAGAGTGTGAACAGGCTGTAGCTGCCTCCTCCACGCCTCTTTTCTGGTAAACAGAGTGCCAAAAGAAGAAATCAGAATTAAAACAAATTCTATTCAGGCCAAGATGTTACTTTCAGTAGTCCTATTTGCTGTGTTACCTCCCATACTTACCTGCTACTGAAATACCTCCTTTACCAGGGCTGATGCTTCAGTTTTCACAATGCACAAAACCAAAACAAATGCTCCTTAAAATACAAGCAGCCCTATCTAATAAAAACCCAAGTCATATGCCTGAACTCCTCACAGCAGCAACTACATTTTGTTAGCAAGTACCTAACAGCCTAACACTGACTTGTTCCACTCGGCTCCCATGCAGGGGATGAGTGGGTAGGAGGATTTATTTTAATTGACCGACATGATATCACTCATTCCATATTCCAACTTTGCACCGATACAAAAATATTTTGTGCAACGGATTATCTTAAATAATATCAGGCATAAAATACTTCTGTAGATGCTTTGATACGTATGTCCAGGAGAGGACAGTGTCCACCAAGTAGTCAGTCTTACCTTTATTTGTAGTGATTACTTATTTTTTTCTGCATATTCTTTAATGAAGGCAGTTAGCTGACCCAGTATTTGTGTTCTGAGTAAGCCCTTCACATGCCTCTAGTTTGCTAAACTATATACAGGGGCTGCTTTTTTCCCCTGCACATAAAAACTCAAGTTTTCATTAAAGTTATCCTGTCCAATTTGTTTAATTACTTGAAAGTCAGCATTCAGTTTCAGCCATTTACTCGTACCTCTTACCTGCATCAGCCAAACCTGATATGGGAGTCAGAAAACACGAACCAGTTTTAAGTCACCAAGAAAGATCCCAGGGACAAGTAAGGACATGTGGAAAAATGACAGGCAGCCAAGACCTGAGGCCCACTAACCTTGACACACTCCCTGTGATTAAGGGAAAGGTTTATGAATGCAAAAATTTCCTTCCAGAGGTCAATTTTAGAAAGGCCTCAGGAAGTTAACTTTAGCTTTAAGTGACAAAAACATCTGCTGGAATCTCTGTGCAGTAGGACAGATAAGATGTATTTAAGATCATTCACTTAAAAATGTTTGTCCAAAGCATTACCTATAGTAGACCAGCTACTACAGGAATCTTGTGGGGAAGGAGACATAGTGTGAAAAAAGGCACGTTTAGCTTGCTTTTCATGTAAACCTGAGCAAAGTCCTGGCTCCCCAAAGCTACACACAAACACATCTGCATTCTGAAAGGCCCCCAGTGAGGGGACCAAAGGGAACCTGACAACAAAAACTCAGCAATAACAGGGAAACAGCAGTGACAGGTGGATGTTAAATGTAGTCTATTCAGGCTAAGATGTTAGGTTTCAGTAGTCCTACTTGCTGTGTTACCTCCAATACTTACCTGCTACTGCAACACCTTAATCAAGACTGATGCTTCATTTTTGCACAAGGGTTGTTTTGGGGTTTGGTTGGCTGGGCCTGGAAGGAGATGTTTATTCTTGGGGTTTTGTTGTGTTTTTTTTTGGGAGGGTTTTTCTTTGATTTTGGTTTTTAAAGTCTGGCTCAGATTAAAGGTCTCGCTCTCAAACAGAAGTGATTTGAATACTTTATTCACGTACTATTCCCCTATGTCTCAAACCATCTCCCAAAAAGTTTTCAGAATTAAGTCCTCTATCAAAACACTCTATGAGCAATCAGTAGGATAGAAACTACATTTAAAAAAATCAGAGTAAGGCATCAGACTAGAAGTGGCACTATAATCAAGGACGGCTTCACCTATATTTGTATGTACATCCCAACACTCTGAATTCCTTGGAACCAACAGACTTATTCCTACATCTCCAAAACTAAAATCCATGCTCCCCGCAGTCAAAACCTGATCTCCACCGCCCTGTGCAACATCCTCACCATTTAAATGGGAGAGGCAGATTAGAACTCAGGCTTTCTAAATGAATGTAGGAAATACTTACGCTGATTTCATATTTCAGAAATCATGGCAGTCAGGTGAAGTTCCCAATGACTGGAAAAAGGGAAATATAACCACCATTTTCAAGAAGGGGAAAAGGGAAGACCCGGGGAATTACAGACCAGTCAGTCTCACCTCTGTGCCTGGCAAAATCTTGGAGCACATTCTCCTGGAAGGCATGCTAAGGCACATGAGAAACAACAAGGTGCTTGGTGACAGCCAGCATGGCTGCACTAAGGGGAAATCCTGCCTGACCAATTTGGTGGCCTTCTATGATGGGGCTACGGAACTGATGGACAGGGGCAGAGCAGCTGATGTCATCTACCTGGACTTGTGCAAAGCGTTCGACACTGTCCCACACAACATCCTTGTCTCTAAATTGGAGAGACATCAATTTGATGGATGGACCACTCTGTGGATAAAGAACTGGCTGGATGGCTGCATGCAAAGAGTTGTGGTCAACGGCTCAATGTCCGGCTGGAGACCAGTAACGAGTGGTGTCCCTCAGGGATCGGTGTTGGGACCGGTCTTGTTTAACATCTTTGTTGGTGACATGGACAGTGGGACTGAGTGCCCCTCAGCAAGTTTGCCGATGACACCAACCTGTGTGGTTGATATGCTGGAGGGAAGGGATGCCATCCAGAGGGACCTTGACACACTTGTAAGGTGGGCTGATGCCAACCTTATGAAGTTCAACCACGACAAGTGCAAGGTCCTACACCTGCGTCGGGGCAATCCCAGGCACAGCTACAGATTGGGCAAAGAAGAGATTCAGAGCGGCCCTGCGGAGAAGGACTTGGGGGTGTTTGTCGGTGAGAAAATGAACATGGGCCGGTAGTGTGCGCTCGCAGCCCAGAAAGCCAACCGTATCCTGGGCTGCATCAAAAGGAGCGTGACCAGCAGGTCAAAAGAGGTGATCCTGCCCCTCTGCTCTGCTCTCATGAGACCTCACCTGGAGTATTGTGTGCAGTTCTGGTGTCCTCAACATAAAAAGGACATGGAACTGCTGGAACAAGTCCAGAGGAGGGCCACGAGGATGATCAGGGGACTGGAGCACCTCCCGTATGAAGACAGGCTGAGGAAGTTGGGGCTGTTCAGCCTGGAGAAGAGAAGGCTGCGTGGAGACCTCATAGCAGCCTTTCAGTATCTGAAGAGGGGCTATAGGGATCCTGGGGAGGGACTCTTCGTCAGGGACTGTAGTGACAGGACAAGGGGTAAGGGGTTAAAACTTAAACAGGGGAAGTTTAGACTGGATATAAGGAGGAAATTCTTTCCTGTTAGGGTGGTGAGGCACTGGAATGGGTTGCCCAGGGAAGCTGTGAATGCTCCATCCCTGCAGGTGTTCAAGGCCAGGTTGGATGAAGCCTTGGGTGGGATGGTTTAGTGTGAGGTGTCCCTGCCCATGGCAGGGGGGTTGGAACTAGATGATCTTAAGGTCCTTTCCAACCCTAACTATCTGTTCTACGATTCTATGATTGCTAAACAGTGTAGGTACCGTTATATGCAACCCAAATGCAGCTGCAGTTCATCTGAGGTACTACAGGAAGCTACCAAGATTTTAAGCAAAAGAACTTAATCAGGTCTATTCTCCAAGTGACTTGTTTCCATGTGGTTAATATAAACGCAAGTTAAGCAAACAAGTTACAGCAAATCCAAGGGTGTAAAGGCGGTATTAACAGCTTTCAAAACATTTGGACCTCTCACTTCGCACAGCATCAAGAAGTTGAGGTTTCTGCTCCAAAAAGGACACCGGTAAGATCACAGACAATGCATATTTGACCACAGGCCCTCTAACTAGCCCCAGAACCAAGAGGCACAAACTGAAGACAGCAGCTCCAGGTAGATAACAGTCCTGAAGTCCTGTCAAACAGATCCTGTACCAGGCCAAACACCACTGCCACCAAGAGCTTTAGAAACAAGGCCAGAAATACCACACAACTCCCACTCATGGAAAGGGTTATCTCAAAGGCTAAGTTTAAATTGGCTGAGCTCTGGGGAGAAACAGTTCGCATCAGTATTTCTGTGGACATGTCCCCATGTGTCACCAAGATGTCAGGTAAAAAAGCTAAAATATGACCATACATTCTTATCTACATGCAAAAATTTCTACTGTTCTTTATTATAGTTTTCAATTCTGTTAAGCAATTAATTATTAGCCAGAGACTCATTTTACTCCAATATCCTCTACTCTCTTTGCTGCTAGAAGACACCCAACTCAGACAACATAAGCAGAGATCACAGAATCACAGAATGGTTTGCGTTGGAAGGGACCTTAAAGGTCATCTAGTTTAAACCCCTGGCCATGGTCAGGGACACCTTCCACTAGACCAGGTTGCTCAAAGCCCCATCCAGGGGGCTGACCCCTCAGGATGGGGCAGCCAAAACTTTTCTGGGCAACCTGTTCCAGTGCCTCACCATCCTCATAATGAAGAATCATTTCCCTAATGCCTAACTTAAATCTCCCCTATTTCAGTTTAAAGCCATTACCCTTTGTCCTATCACTACATGCTCTTGTAAAAAGTCCCTCTCCAGATTTCTTGTTTATTGCTTTTCATTCCCCTTTATAAGGCCACCAGATCTCAAATGCTTCTTCAATCATCTGCTCCCTACAATTCTACAGCATAATACAGTGTTATGGAAACTTGGCCAAATTATTTCTTTTGTATAGTAAACGACATATAGTAAAAGATTGATTCCTGTTAAAACTCTCCAAGGCAATGCATGCCAACGTTTCCATGTTGATTGTGAATTGCCTCCTTTCTCCTCAAGTTTCCAAGGCAAAAAATGCAATTCAGATGTCCACCTAGTGCCTTCCCCCAACCCTGAACTTCCTGCTTTAATTAGCAAAGGCACTTAGCCAAGGCCATAAATACTACCTTGGTAATAGCACAAGAGCACAGAGCAACACGCTTAGTCAGCTGCTTTATGTTACCTTCCCAAACCACCCCATTATTCCACCCAAGCCCTTATTTGCCTTAGTCTTTGCCTAGCGAGGGAGGGATACACATGCAGAGGTTGAACCTTGAAACATCAGGTCTCTGACATTACCACATACTTCAACAGTCAGTGCAATTTAACTATTTAGGATACCAAGTAATTAAAGCAATCTTGCTTCTGTAAAATTAATAGTTTCCTGGTTTTACACAAATCTGGAATCCCCATGATCATTCTGCATATCCATAACATTTCCAAAGTAGTCTTTTTGAAAACATGCTTAAGTCTGGCTTGATTTCTAGCATAAACATTATATTGCCCTTTCACTGAAACTCGAGCATAGTGGTGTCTATTACATCTCATTAACTCCAGACATATTGTCCTTCGTTATCGGCAAGGAAACAAACAAAAATGGATCGTTTGACAACACAAAATAAGCACATAAAACATGGATGAGACTTTTGGAATAAGACTCCCTTTGTTCACATTTGAGTTTCTGATGCCAGGCTAACAATATTTTTCATTCATTCCCCATACCAACAGGAGGATCAAGTGTCTGGAAAGTAAAGAGGCAATAGGAGGCATAGATCATTAAAAATACATGAAAGAATTAAAATCCACATAGATTTCACTAAGCTCCATTAAAAAACCAAGTGTGTCCATTTTTACATGGCACATTCTATTTTATTTTTACTTATTCAGATTCGATCATCAAAAAAACAAATGCAAAGGAGCACACTAGCCTTGGAAAAATGTTCTTTATAAAACCACAGCACCACCAACCATTTGTCAATCATCCATAACAAAGTATAAAATGTTTTCGCAGTTAGCTTTCCAGAGATTCCTGTGGTCTTTTACTCACTATTAAGAACAGACAACATCTTACCTGTGTTTCTTGATCCCGTTGGACAGTGACTCCCCACTGCCACAAACCTTTTCTTCAGGCATGTCTGAAGTTATTGTATCTTTTGAATCCATGTCCTCCAGGGAGTAGGCCGTTGTTTCAAACACACTTAATGATTTTTCAGATTCTGAATCTGCAAAAGAGCAGGTGCATGTTAATGAATCTACCGCCTGTGCTAGACTTCAGTCACTAGCAGATCTTCCCTCTTTGTACAAAACTGAAACCTAAGTAGGCTACTGTGTCCTAATGACAGCATCCATTTGGTAAGTAACTAGTACTGCCACTGACTGCTGCAGCTCTGTATCCAGATACAAAGAGACTACATGATAAGCAAGAACATTAAAAATCCTCTGTTAGAGACAAGATTTGACACTGTTACTAAACTGAAGCTACTACCACTTGCTCAGGAAAGGTGCCAGTGTCACACAAATGCCAGTACCTTACCTAAGTTACCTCAACATTCAAGCATCGACTCCTTTTTCTAGATTAGATTTAAGTTTGGTCTGGATTCCTGGACACTCAGGGCTGCCCACAGCCTTCACTTCCCAACTTACTGAACAAGAATCAAAGAACAGAAGGAGATATTGTACACAGGGGATTGTATTAGCCACGTAAGTCCCAGCAAAGTCTAAACGATAAGCTCAGCAATCAATAAGATAAACGTTGTACTCTGGAAGGTAGGTTAACAGTACAGTCCATATCACATGTAAAATTAAAACATATCAACACACCACATTATTTCCAACCAGTGTTTTGGTTAGGCAGGGCTTGACTACCTCTGGAGAAAGGACAGTCATGCCCCAAATCAGTAAGTAAGAATTTCCTGGCAAAAAGCTGTATTTTTGTTCCATGTTTTTCCTTCAAACCTGACAAGACTGTCAAAGGACTGTTCAATTGCAAGTTCCAGGAAGCAAGGGAACAACTTAAGATAAGTAATGATGCACTAATTTCTATCCCATTTGGGAAATCTTTTAGCAGAAACCAGGTACAACATTGAATGGTAAAGAGCTTAATGCAAGCCCCACTGCTTCTGAAAAAAAACCCACACCCAAACTGTAGTAGACACCATTCCTGCCATGTACTTCTTTCAGCATATGCTACTGCTCTTGGCTGCAAATACCCAGAGAAATAATTACAAGATTAGTCATCTCTCACACACTGATTCTAATTCAAAACTAGTAATGAAAACCTGCTGAAGTAGCAGTCCATTCAAAAGAATATCTCAGTCACAGATGTCCACTGCCAGGTGCTTTCTTGTTTTTTCTTAAGAAAACTATGCCAGCAGCTTCTCCTGAATGTGTAAATTGCATGTTGCTTTGGTGGCCAGTGACAAGAGCACTTTCTACTACATCCAGATCACAGAAGGGTCAAGAAGATGACAAAATCCTTCTGAATGGATGGGATGTACCACAGTGTCTTGATCCTCTCTTAACAACAGAGTAAGATCTAGAAGCATAAAGGAGATCTTTCCTTTCATTAAAAACATCTATCCCTATTCCTCATCAAGACAGTACTGAAATTAAGCCAGTTGCTAGGGAATGAAAAGAACTGCCAGCTGGTGCTAAGGATATGCTAAAAAAGTGGACTGGCACTCCAGAGAATCTTCTCACAAGTTTCCCCAAATTTGTCTGTCTGGTTCTGTGCCAAATTATGGTATATCATATCAAAGCATTAGTTTGGTGGGTACTATATATAACAAGTAGGATAAGGAGAAGCATTTTTACTTGTGGACAAGTCTGTTACATAAAATGCGGATTTTTCAAGAGATCATAAGCTCAGGTAGCCAGGAAAACATTGCATATCTAAATACCACAGAGTAAGGGACACTCTAGCAGTGTAATACAACTTGAGCTTCAGTATCCTGACTGTATGACAAGCTATAAATCCCTTCAAGGTAAGTATTCTACCTCTATTGAAATTGCTGCTCAGTTGTGCCAACAGTTATTGTCACGAGAAAACCATGAAGCAAACCCATAACATAAAGCAGAGCCCACCTTCTGTGCAAACAAGACAGTCCTGGATGGTACAAGAGTCACGAGACAAATGCCCTCAGTCTGAGTTTCTGAAACAGACCTAGCACTCCAGAGGTGGAAAGGGAAGAACAGGTAAGCTTCATCAGAACCACTGACCATTCTCTGATACGCTTCTCAGTATAACAAGGATTTTTTAAACACTGCACATGATCAGTTCTCCTAATGTTGTGCAGAGACACAATTATACAGGACTGAGCTCAGCACTTGCAAACCTTTCCAGAACTGTAGACAATGACCAGCCACCCCTCTTCACTGGATGTGCCTTGCCTAATGCAAGAGCATGCTATACAATAAAGAACAGAAGAAAGAAACCAGACACCATTACGAGAAATTGCTCTCCAGAGACATCTCTCCCATTTTCCTGTGAAATGGCTCTCATTGAGACAGTATGACTACAACAGCTCCTGCCAAAGATCTCAATCTTCGACCCCTTAACTTCAGCAACCTTTTTTGACCAAATTAGCTTCACAAGCCTTGAGTGTTTGTTTAGGCATCGGAATGAGGAAGCCTAGTATTGTATCGTGAGCACAGATCAATAGGCAACTAACTCAGACTGAGCTTTTCCCTGTGTACTTGCAGCTAACTCTTTTCTGAATTAAGATTTGCATACTCCCCCATCACTGCAAAAAAAGATCTATATTCACAAGTTGCTACAGAGCAGCTGTCAAACAGATGACTAGGAGAAAAATGAGGTTTTTTTCTATTGAACTTAAGGGGGTGTGGGCTGAAGTGGGGGGAGAAGGAATAAGGCCTGTTCAGAAGCCAAGATTTTTAAGTGATCTTTGAGACAAGAGCAGGAAGCTCTCCAGCTCATGCAACCTGAAGTGTCAAGGTAACAGTAAAAACACCAGCTACATTTTGCAAGGGTGGGAGAGCAAGGGGAAACAGCAGAAGCAATGACAGAAGAAACTTAAGGCAAGTTAGTCCATTGCAACAACGGGTAACTCTTCAATTCCAGATAAAAAAAGACTGGCCAATGTATTTGGTTAATAAATAAACCTAAGAAAGGTAGTGTTTAACCACTGGCAAAGTTGGGTTTGAATTCTGACCAGGTGTTTCCCATCACTCCCTGAAACACCTGAATTCATTCTTTTGATTATACTCGAGGTAAGAATATAGTTAAACACAGGCAGCAGTGTTCTCACAGAGGTTGTGCAGTGTTTTTGGTATACAACCCAAAAAAGCCACTTGACAAACTACCCTAAAAATGGAAGGCAGAGCAGAGAGTTTCTGTGCTTTTTGTACAGTTTTTAAGTAAGCTGGTAACTGGTGACAAACTAGGAAGTGAGCAGAAGCAACAGAACTGGCCTACTACTTCTTGCACCATTTAGAAGCATTATTCATAAACACAGCACCCATTAGCGGTACATAACAGCTGAAGCTGTACTATTAAGGGCTAGCTTTAGTATAATCTAAATATTCCTTCAGCTAAATAACTGCTTTTATAGCAACATTCCATCTATGTAAAAACATCAATACCCAACTCAACACACACAAAGCTGTGTTTGCAGAAAATCCCCACTTCTCAGATAAAATCCCCACTTCTCAGATAAAATCCAGTAAAGAAAAAATCAGGACAGTTCTAAGCTTTTCCCAAATCAAGTGTGCAATTTGCATATAATCAGGGAACCGTATCTGCAAGGCAAAAATCAAGTACTTTTTTAATTCTTGGCCTGCTTAGCCATTTTTCAGCACTGTGGATAGACTCCACATTTGTATTCTGTTTTCACAAGCTTCCTGAGGTCTATATACTTAATCAAGGCTAATAACTTCTCCAGCTCTCTAGGAGATGCCACTGGTCTTCCTAAATTTTGCTATTTGTTTAGTGCTGCTTCCCTTCCCCAAACTCCCCCCTCTCCACCCCACTGTGCTTTAAACATAGCATTCAATCCTGAACCTGAGAGCTCCAGCACTCCATGTGCTATCAAGTTTAATTACACCTTTCCACCACTCCCATGGTGAGAGGATCAGCACACCATCAGCACACCAAGAAATGCTGTTAACTGACCTATTGCCATCAGAGTTCAGATTAATAACACCCTTAACTTGGCTGTTCTTAACATTGGATCCATACTCGGGTTACACAAGTAACTCCCATTTCCTGTAGGTTCTTCCTTTCATGTTCAGTGTCTACTGTTTTCCAATTGTAGGGATTTAGGATTTACCTCAGCAGCCAGGAAGCACTGGTAACAGCATATCACTTAAAAAGAAGAGAGACTGCAGCAAATAAACTACTGCCTCAGTAAGCAATCCTACCACATTTCAAACATCTTCCTCACCCCTGTTTTGGAAAAGGAGGATGTTTCTGCAATTGTGCCCACAATTTCCACAAGCAAAGCTACGCAACACAGACTTATCAGTGACCAATGTGGTGTATGCCAACATCAGCAGGTAGCATGGCTCAGTTGGAGCAGATTTGCAAGCCAAACAGATGGTGCCGAGGACTTGACAGTTGAACTAAAAGCATTTCTGGTGGCGTTCTCTTCAGATTAGCTCTACTCTCCCACCATGCACTGAGTGTCCAATAGCAACCAGCCTGTATCTTCCAATTCAGCTTCCAATTCAGGAGTCTGGTTCATGCAATCAGATTCCTCTACAATGTGTATCAGAGCATGGTAAATAGGGACAAGTAGCTGCTGCTGTGAACATACCCTTCTTGCTCAAAAACCTGATTAAAAGTCTTGCATTGCTCTGAATTGTCACAGCTAGTTATACTTTGTTGAGAGTAAACAAGCAAAAGTGTCTCATATGCGGATAACATTCTTTTAAAAAACAAAACAAAAAGCAGCAGTGGCTCTTTCCTTCAACCTGTCAAGTCAAAGCTAACAACTCTTCAGCTCAAAATGCAAGCCAAAGAGTTATGCAATACTCTCACTTCTAAAATCACTTCTGTGGTGGAGATTTAGAATTACAAAAAGATTCTAATAGAAAAAATACTCTCAAAGTAGTGGCATTTTTCCACCAATAGACATTATGACTTGCCACATCCCTGTTAAAATACAGTGTTTGCTCAATCTCCTGTACAGCCTACTAAGCTAAGTCATGAATATGTCTATTTATTCAAAATCATTTAACTTAAAATCCTATCAGACAGAAAATAAAAATAAGGTTTAGCAAAAGCTATGAAAACAAAGTCTTAATATGTTAGAGTTCCTGGAGATAGAAATTTTTATCTTCTAGATAGAGAGCAGAGACTAGGCAATTAAGCCTAGTCTCTGCTCTCTGTTACGACCATATTTACCACCATATCCCTTCTCTCATTAGCCCAAGAAAGAAGACCCACATGCCCAAACTCTAAGCCAGTGCCAAATATCCTCTGCTCTCATGGTATTCTTGTCACACAGAGACAAGAAGCCTTCTAGTTGAGACTCCACAGATATGCCAGAAAAGCAAGTTAGGAAGTATTACCAGGATCCCAGTGATGAGCAGAAAAACCCACTCCAAACCACACCCACAAAAAACTAATTCTTTTTGTGTTTATGGTGGAAGTCATAACATGTATCAAGAAGCCTGGAAAAGATGTGACATTTCCCTTTCTCTAGTCCCCCATCCATGTCCCCCTCCCAAAAAATATAGAAAACAGAGTGCCCTTCCCCCAGACATGTTCCTTCAGAAACAGAGGACCCTAAGCACTGTGAAGCACTGAATGCGAACAACCTAGAGAAGAGAATCTAACACAAATCTGATGAAGTCGACAGGCAGTCAAGAAAGTGAGCCTGTCCTGGAAAATTATTTAAATTGCAATCAAGATGAATTATGTCAAGTGACTTCTCCCAGAGGAGAGAGGATTTTTATATGTGTATATATATGCTTTACAAGTTTCATGGTTATACAAATCCACTCAATGTGATTTGTTTGCAGCTTCAAGTGAAAAAAATACCACCTCTCAGCTAGAGAGGCAGTTTTGGACACTTTCGTTTAAGAAAGCTTTAGAGACTGGGTCAGTTATGAGATACACAGACTAATAGCTCTTTAAAACTGAATATTCTTTCGCATACACAAAGGAAGCCTGGCTGGAGAGACTACATTCCAGCAGCACCAGAGAAACAACTATTCTCTGCTTTGTTGAGACAAGCAAAAGAGCCTGAGGCCTTTCAGCAGAACTGTTCTTTTGGTTCTGGTTGAAGAACCTGTTTCTAGTGAGTGTTCTTCAATCTCTTCTCCTCCTTGAAGGCCTGATAAATTTGTTACCAAGCCAAGCAGCAAAGTCTGCTATTGATTCACTGTGTTTCTGTGTCAGTGCTATACTTGAGCACAGATTCCACTTTGTCTGGTGTTATTCTCCAAGCTGTACCCTGCAGAACACCTATCAAGGAGTCTGGGAACACTGTTTTACCTGTCAGAAGCATCAGACAGTGTGAACTGCAGAAAACGTAACTCCATACTTGCTTGTGATATATGCCATCACAGTCTAATTATTTACTACAGTTAGATTATGTTCACTCCCAAGCTCTTCCAGGTCCTTCACAGTTGCAGACAGCTTTGTGCCCTAGGATCACTCACTTACAGAGATGTAAACGGTCCAGCTATTACTGAGCTGTACTGTACAGCCTCTCTATACAAATGCATGTTGTAATTATCTTACACAGTTCAGAGTTTTCTAAAATCACTATTTCCTTGGTCTGCACATGCAAATATGAAAGATACTAAACTGAAGAGCAGACACGGGAAGAAAAGCTATTTCAGAAATGCACAAAGGACTTTGATTCATCCTTTCAGTCCATCAGTGTTATGGTACACAAAATAAAAATAGTACAAGCCTTTATTAACCTCATTATCCCTCAAAAGCAGGGATTTTTATGGACTGCTCTTAAAACAAAAAACAGCCACCATCATGGAGAAAGCAAGTCAGAAGACTACAGATACAGTTACATCTAAAATAGGTGCCTTGAGTTTTGCTATTTTAAAAAAGGGCGTAGACACCCAAGCAATCAGACCTTTCGTAACAGCCCTGTGGTTTTCATGGGGATTTTTTGGTCATGCTAAGGTGAAACAACACAATTTTACAGGTGAACGCAAGCAAATTTTTAGTGGGCTGCTAAAAGCAGCACATGAAGCATTCTCCTAAAATTAGTTCCACATTAGAAAGGCAGAGACTTCACTGAAAGCGGGATTCTTCCCAGCCCTCACCTCCCCGGAACGCATTCGCCACACATGTTCTGGCTATGCACTCGCATTCTGCACATCCCTACTTACCTGAAAGAGCATCATAGAACTGCTCCTCACTGATGATGCTGAGAGGCGGAGATCCCTTAACCAGCGACTGCTCTAGTTCATGGTGTTCAGTAGCTAGTGTCTCTAATGCTTCTGACAAGATCTTGTTTTTCTCCTGCTCATGCTCCAGTTTCAAATTCCTCACCTATAAGTAGATACATGTATGAATAAAATTTCATCTCTCTGAAGAATGTGCAGCTGGAAGCTATTCAGAAAATAGACTCAAATAAATAACTGGCAAACAGCTGGAACTGAAACCACACAGATTAATGAGAATGTTACAGTATTTTTGTGACAATAAGGTTATTGCTCAGCATTTTCAGTAGATCTCATGTCAGATTTCTCAGCTGACAGTATAAATCACAATTCCACAAGTGAATTCAAACCAGAAAACCGTACCTTAAAACTGAGGAGAAATATTTCCTGCTCTACTTGGATGACCTTAACTACAGAGTTAGTAATCGTTTTCCACACGCACCAAGCTCCTTGTACTAGTCTGCTCTAATATGGGCCAAGCAGCATCATCTAAATTGAATTAGAGAGCAAATGTGAATGCCAGCTACAAATAACTGCAACTGAACAGTGAGCTGAAAACATTTAACCCTGAAGATTACAGGAGGTTAAAAAAAGAGATTGATTCCCCTACTGATTTAACATCAATATAAACAGCCCTCCCTCCTCACTCCCAAAACAGTTTACAGAGGAGCCAGAAGCTGACAAAAAAAGCAGCCCAGCCACCAGATGGTGGATGGCTTTTTTAAGCCCACACATGCAATTGGCTACAGGAAGGATGATGTTATCCACATTTCAAGTCCAGGACTAGTAACAGGAGAGCACCATGTCCTTCCTATTTCCTCCTTGGGGCTTTTTTTTTTTTTTTGTGGTGCTTCCCCACCTCCTCTTTCTGCCAGGGAAGGGAAGAAAGAGGGCTGTAACTGAAGGGCCTCTTCTCCCAGCCAAGCAACGCTTCAATGCGCTACTACTTCAGTCCCTAAGCCACTGATTCTTTTCCTTTCTCTTTCATCCTCCCTTTCCATCCCTTTTTAGAAAGCATCCCCAACCCCTGCCTTGTCCTCTGGTTTACTCTCAAAGGTCAGTTTGCAATGCTAAGTCCCCCTCCACTGAGAGCATGCGAGGGCATGATAACCTCTTGGAACAGTTACAGGGACAACTTACACATATACCAACATTACTTTTTTGAATCTAATTTGAGATCTGTTCTTATGTCCTATCTGGCTACATTTTACATTAAAGTGTTACTTTGGAGGCTTCAGCCCCCTCAGTTATAACAACCGCTCAAATAGCAGATGCACAGTCAGGCACAAATTCAGAGGATTGCAAAGAGATATTAAAGCAGATTTGCCACTTCAGATTTGCCACAGACAAGAGTTTCTATGCTGACAGCAACATACCCTCTGGAGAAAGATTTATGGAAGAAATTTTCACCCCCTTAGTTGTGTCAAACACTAAAGCAGCTGGTTTGGCTGCCAGGCTCTGAGTATAAGGGGGCAATGCAATTAAATTCTAATTAAAAGAGTATAAAATTGGATTGCTCATTGAAAACAATAAAACCAGTAAGCCACTTATTGTCTAATAGTTTTACCCCGAACAAAATGACAGAAATGGTCTGGACTAGTTACTGTCACTTTCATTTAAAGTTCACTCTGACAGTACCAACCAAGTCAATTACTGCAATGTTTCATACAAATCAGACATGCAAAGATTTGTTACTAAGCCCTTCTGCAGGGCTTACCTTTTGTATGCTAACAAACAGTCAAGAAACTGTCCATTTAGAGAAAGAGCATCAGTATTTTGCTCTTCCGAGATGGAGACTGGAAGACAAAATAAAATGATACTTTTCGCTCATTAAACAGCAAAGTAAAGTGAAAACGGGATTTGCAAATTTATTTGCAGTACTGAATTAGATGCCTTTATGCTCTAATATTTTGTTTTCATAAATTAAGTGATTTAAAGACCTGCCTAAAACTATTTTCAATGTTATTTAACAGCTAACTGAAAAAAACCCCAAAATAATCAAAATCTATGTAACAAAACCCAGATGATCCTTTGTTTGCATCCTCTAAAAGCACAGCAGCGTGACTAAAGTAGCAACAACAGACACAGGCTTAAGATACCACGCCTCCCCCCAAAAAAAATCTTTTACTGACTTGAAGGTTCCTCTGCCCTATTATAATGTACAGCTATGCAGAACTGCAGCTGTACTAGAAATAAAGTCAATTTTTGGAAAATAAATAGCCAGTTTTACAGTCAGGTTGACTTTTCTGTGTACTTCCAGGCTTCCTAGCTGCCAAGCACTTACTAGTACAGCAATTACACACTACTAGTTGGTAACAAAAATAAAAAAAGCTTTCATCTGCTACATAAGGAGCAGGATGCTAGCCAGAGGCTAAGGAAAAAAGGAAACGTGGTTAATTTTGTCGCTTGTAACCTCTGGGATACTAATTCCTATCTGAACGAACTGGCTTTAAAGCAACCTTCATTCAGTACTTGGGGGCTGGAGGCTGAAGTCCAATATAAAACTTCTGTCAACACTATTGAGCTTGTGGGATGGACACACATTCAGAGAGCCAAGGGATGGGCTCTGCAAACCTCTATAGCCCAGCACCTGGTTAAGGGTAAGAGTTTACAGTAGCAGCTCTTTGAACGTAGTGGTCTGGAAATACTTTGTGTACCAATACTGTGTCCTTAAGCATCATAACAGTTCCACAGTGTCAATGTGAGAACTACAAATAAATAATTAAAGCTTAGCAAGGAATATACATGCAGATTGTCACTATTTTCAAAGCACAGGTTTATTGAACAACAGGACTGCACAGTTAAGTGACAGGTTTTTCCAAAATATAGGTAAATTGGCATTATGCTTAATTTTGCCATACTTTTGCATTCACAAGACATGGTCAATGATTAAGTTCTGAGGTGAACTATTTCATCTTCCTGGCTACTTCACCACCATTTTTGGACATGACACTTCAGCTTTATCCCTTTTCTAGAAGTTTTTTCTTGCCCATCCTGTCTTTCTTCAGTGTCCCAATAGAAAAACAACAGCAAGATTACAGAAGGAACTTCAAAACTGGTTTTGAAAATGTTTACTAACACAGAACCCTTAGGATCTATATATAAAGAAAAAAGATGAACATAAAACAATGAAGAAAACACCTGCTTTCACACTACAGTCTATTGAACTGGGCACAGACAGACCATTTTTCAGCAGAGTATCAGACAATTTCGTGAAGTTGCATTACTTGAATATGACACTATTGCACACAGTAACACAGATATTTATACAAGGTAGTAAATACCACACCAAAATGATGCAGGTATCCGAATACACCGCTCTGGAAATCCAACCTGAGCATATACAGGAAAATATCAGAAGAGACATTTTACTGCAACCTGAATAAGGCACAGCTTGTGATAGAGTCATGGTTTCTGTACCTTTAGTAGCGGTGCCTGAGCTGAGACAGATGGCAGTTCACGCCATATTGGGTTCTACAGAAAAAGCTATGGAATAACTTTCTTCTCTTTGATCCTCATCTTTGGTCCCTGCAATGTCAGTACCACCATCAGCATCACAAGTTTCCCACTGAGCTTCACAGGGACAGCAGCACAGAGCACTCTAGCAAGCCTGGCATGAGCTCAGCCAAGTTCCCAATGTTCAACTGGTCAGGCTTCCTATCTTATCCTTGTCAAGAGCTATTCTGCACATGTACAATTACAGTTATCAATAAAATTGGGCTTGTGCTCACATTGTTACACAATGACAGTTAAGGTCAGTCTTCTTAATCTCTAAAAAGATTATTATTATAGTGAGACTTCAGATTCACAATTATTGATGGAAACTATCTAACTTTGTCTCACAGAAGTAAACAATCGTTCAGTCATTAACCTTACAGCTACAGACTCAGCTATAACCTGATACACTGACACAGAACCACCAAGACTTCAGGATGTAGGTCAGCACAACAATTTACAAAAAAACACTTCTCCAGCTGAAGGGGTTTGATATCCAAGTTCTGGTTTCATTTCTGGTTTAACTGAATGGGAATCTCTTTCCAATAGCTTCCCATAAATTGAGTCCTTCAGGCTGTACCCACTGAAGTGGGAGCTTAAGTAGTATAATTATTTTAGCAGACAGACCTCTATTTTATTTTTTTTAAAGGAAAGCAACAAGCTATTTGCAGCACTTCTATTGTCTTTCCATGCCATTAGAAATTCTGCTAAGCGCAAGAGGATGTTTTAAAAGTTAACTCCTTCACCGTGTATTACTAGCAAAAAGTTCACATGCCTATTTCCACAGCATCAAAAAGCTTATCTGTGTATAACAAATACCAGACCCATTCCTTTCTGTACTCCAAGCACCCACAAGGTAGGTGAGAGACGAATAGCTGTACCAAACCACTATTTCCCTCACCCCCACCCTGTTTTTTTAAAGCCTGAAGTCTTGAACTCTACTGGCACAGGCTGTAACCAGGGCTTCTCTGTCCATCCTGAAGACATCCCAGCACAATACACAAAATACTTGCTTTGTTTTGTGCTGGATGTTTTTAATTTAATGCCCAACAACAGAGGCATTTTTGTGGGGTAGCAAAGGGTCACACCACTGCATGCCCAGCTAATAAATGATCATCTCAGCCACATGCTACTGCAACTGCAAGTAAATCCTAAAACCAACACATAGAGCAAGCAAGGAATACAACAAATAGAGACATCTCCACAATATGTACAGCTACCTGCCTTTAACATTGGAATAGTAAATTAAAAAACGACATACCTTAGCTCTAGGCTCTCCTGAACTGAGCGAGAGAAGACAGACTTCACAACACTGCAGGGTGATTTAGTTGCATTTTACTTTCCACTCAACTTCAGTGTTAGAAATAAGAATGCCCAAATATGCAGACTTTCAAGTTGTGTAGGAAGGAAGAACCACCTCTTTCACATAGCAACCACCAGGGGATCTGACGCCAGATTCTGATGCATTGTCAGTACACCACATACCAGTTCTGCTCTGCAGTAAGCTGAGCACAGAGTGCAGCCTGTGACACTGCCTCCCTCACCAGTGTTTCCAACTACTTGGAAGTGGGGTTTTGGTTTTCAAAAATGAATTACTTTGTCCAACTGCCACAGAAATTCCATCCTCCCAGAAACGTCACTTCTTATGGGCCATTTGCCACCAAGCACAGACTCAAGGTGCAAATTTCAGTAGCAAGCTAAGGGCTAGTCTAGCACCTGGCTGAAAATTAACATGTAACCAAGGAATTAGAAAAATGCTGCTATAGTAGAACTGACAGTTTTCTGGGGACTTCTCCTGACATTAGGAAATGTAACCCTGCTTTCTGTAATGAAGTAAATGTCAATAAACCCCATCATTTCTTTCACACTACATCTGTTTATATGAAACTGCTAGTTTCCAGGGTCAGCTACTCCAACAGGACACACCACCCTGAAAGACAGAACCTACAAAGCTCTGCATTGTAACACATTAATTACACTAAGGAAAAATACAGCAAGCACTGGAATCCAATGCCAAGGATCACTTCCCTTATTCTGTGATCTTCATACCAAACAAAAACCACTACCAAAAAACTCTGAGGCTAACAGTGCAAATCACAACCTCAATGCACAGTTTGATATGTACACTGTTCGTCTATTCTAATAGACAAGCTCACATAGTTGCAATTTTACTGTTAGTACAATACAGTCCCTATTTCTAGTGCCTCTCTGCACAAGCCAGCTCTTTGTAACAACCAGTTTAAACTAGTGCTGAGTAAATCTTTTATTCTTTTACATTTAATGTAGAATGAGAACTATGTAGTTTCAAGAAGAGTTAGGTCTGCTTCCACATACTGAAGAAAATCTGCCTTTTTCATCATGGAAGAAATGTGAAAGATTCTGAGTATCTTCCCAAAGGCCTATCTGTTTAGAAATTGAGAACTTCTACATATTTTGCTAGCTAACTCTGAAGCATGCTACTGCAGCACTAACTCTGCAGGATATGCTTCTATAAAAAAGACCCTTTTAGATTTTTTGCTACCTAGGGCAGGGATAAGTTATTGCTTAAGCTGCTATCGAAGTGAGAACTGAAACAAGTTCCTCTCACGCACAATTCTCCTAGTCTTAACCACATTTGAGCTCCAATAGAGAAAGTTTTCCAGAAAGACAAATTTTAAAACAGGCTTGATTTTTACTTCTACTCATGGGACTTAACTCCCACTAAGCAGGCATTAGTGTACGATATGAATATGTATAATTCTGCTTTTCTCCCAACCCTCCCTCCAACCCCCCAAACCAGGAATAGTTTCAGTTTCAGTATGTTTCTTTGCAAGCACACCTCAGGTATCTGAGGTATTAGAGAAAGGAACAAATGCTTTATGAATATATTCCTATGACACATCCTAAAACTGCAAGTGTGACAGCTCACACTAAAGCAAAAACAAAGTGTTCCCAAACAGATGCAATCAGCTTCATGAACACTTTGCTAAACTCCTAAAGCCCTAAAACATGTAAATATTTTATATAAAACTTTTAGAGTTCTTATCTGTTTACACATAGGCCTTTCCACACAGTCCTCCCTATGATTCACCACCAACCATCACCATCAACTAAAAGAAACTTGTGACAGACATCTGCTACCTTAACAGATGTTAAGGCCTTGTACTGTAACTTAATTTGCTGGAGTAAACTAGCTCTTGTAAACTTCCTTATAGCCTTTGTCTCACCGCAGGGTACGGAGGACTGATCCAAAAAAGTCATGATTTACTTCAACCATTGTTTCTTCTCAGGTTTTCTCTCTCTGTGCTCTAAGCTTATCATTTACCCAGTTTCAGGGATCTATCAGATCTCCAGTTAAAAATAGAATAGTTAGATAGCACTTGCCAGCGACCTGAACTACTGCTACTGCAACTACTGAAATGCAAAACAAGATGTGATCAGTTAATCAAGGAGGTAAACTGAGCTCACTGATGATAGGTAAAGGGTTACTTACTGTATCACAAGACAGCATCAGCCTTCATCTCAGAAGCCTGGCCAGCTGACTCTACAGCTATAGCATCAGAGTACCATATCTGACAAAGATCATTAAAATCAAAAGATAAAAAACCCCAGAAGGCTAACATAATATTCTGCTTTCTTTCAGACCTATATATAGGAAATTGCCAATACAGTTCCTTTTTGTACAAAGGCTGAAAGACCCCATACACACAAGCAAACCCCATACAAACCCATTCGACTGGTAATCTCTCTACTTCACCCCAACTCAAAGCCTATAGAAGAAACCAAAGACTTCGTAAATCAAGTTGCAAGACCCTGCCTCAATCCTTCCCCAGATGAACACAAGGAATCGTTGTCAGTCAACTACAAATGTTCACCTCAAAAATTCAAGAGAAGGATTTTAGCAGGGCTGATTTGGAAAGACTACACCTCATTTTTCCTGAGTACAGAGTTATATTTCCCTATATTTATTAAAATAATAAAATTCTGCTAATGAAGGAAATGACTAGATATAATCACAAAACTTAGACAGCGGAACCACTGCTAGAAGCAACAGCCA
Source organism: Lathamus discolor (assembly GCF_037157495.1). Taxonomy (NCBI): domain Eukaryota; kingdom Metazoa; phylum Chordata; class Aves; order Psittaciformes; family Psittacidae; genus Lathamus; species Lathamus discolor. Next base: position 112,303,915 of record NC_088885.1, read on the forward strand.
AGCTATTATACACACAGAAGAAACTCAAGACTTCAGCAGGATCGTGTCATACAGGCATCAATCATCACATACAGGCATCAAAGCAGCAAGAGAACTGTTATTCAAGAGAAGAGGTGGAGATGCCAAGAACAGACAACACCCTCCGTCCAACATACAAGCCTGTCATAAAAATTCATAATTCAAGACCACCTGGATTAATGGTTTCTCTACTGTCCACATGCTAGAGACAAAGACTGCTTACCACCTTTCCCCCTCAGGCACTGACACATCCTCCTCAACATGGACCTTGCTGCCTTCCTTTCCCTCTCCCATTTCCACATTTGGCCATGTCAAAGTTTGTTTATTCGGAGACTGATAAAGCACAGCAGTTTTAACCAGCTGAGAACGTTGCACTTCTGAGCCAAAAAACCCATCTAGGAATGCAAGAGCAAACTGCAAATACTTAATTTCTGATGGCAGATTAGAAAACTGGTTTTAGCTTAAAAGCCTGGGTTTAAGCTTTTTTTATCAGAAAAACGGCTTTCTTCAAAGTGATCCTGCACCAGTCAAGAATTAACAGAGCTTTTTCTGGTTTGCTTCTAAAGTGAGATAATGGCAATTCCAAGTCTTCCTCTCAAGAGTATCTTACATTTTAATTAGATGACTTGCCTGTAAAATGATGAATCTTATGAAATCTACTTATGTTTGAGAGCGGCACAAGTTCCCAGTTTTCAGAGCGCATTCTGTCCCTACTTGTGTTCCAGTATTATAACAACAACTAGTGAAGTCTCAAGAGTTCAAAAAAAAGCCTTCTGATTTTGTCATTTTTCTGTTAAGTATTGTTTCTATTCCGAGTAAAGCTGAAATTAAATATGGCTGCTATTCACGTCTGCCAATCACTTACACCAAAACAAGCCAGGCCTGAATGACATCAGCAGCGCTGTACATGTTGGAGAAGCTCATTTTAAGTTGCAGAGCTACAAGATTACCAGGAAAAGACAAAAAAAAAAACCCTAAATACCCGCCACCACATCCCAAAGATGTTTTGCTGCTCTAGTGAGATTAAGCTTCTGTTACCTCACAGGCGTGTGCCACAAGTAACCTTACCTGAACTAAGGGTCTTATTTAAGCTGACACATTATACTGATGCTAACAGGACTCGACCAGTAGAGCACTGCATGTTTTCAGATCTGGCAGGGTCTTTTTCTTCTGATGTCTTTTCCCTTTGAGAGACTCTGGACATCTTTGAAGTTTGCTTAGTCTCACAAACAGGGAGACCAGACTTAAAGATGTAAGGGTTCTTAAGAACACACACAGGAAACATTTCCTTTTTATTCTTAAGGACTGTTTTGAAAATAGATCTTAAGGCAGTTTTGATCTAACTACTTCCCTTGAGTATTCTTCGGTATACACCACTGATAACTTTGATCAACCTCTTTGTATCCCCTCCCCGAACTACTCAGTTGGATCACAGGGAACAGATGTACTAATCTTTACTCTTCTGAAGCAACTGTCATGTTTTTGCTGTGTTTTTGTTGGCTCTTACTGGCTTACTAGTGCTGGTACACAACTGGATGCGTTGTTGACCCAGAGTGAAACGAGCTTCCTATTAAAATATTAACACTTCTGAAGCCAGTTGTCTGCGCCACAAGCTCGACCCTGGGAGCCTTGTGTGAGGTTAGTGTTTAGCCCTTAGCCTGAAACATGGCTTCAGAGCTGGAAGAGATGCAGGTCAGACAAAAGTAGATTTCTGCTATCCATAAAGCACAGATGCAACTGTCTAAGGTTTCAAGCTGTCTAGAAGGCTCAGCCAGCTCATTTTCACCTCAATTTCATTTGTCTGACCTTGCAGCAAGGTGTTTCACTGGAACAATAGACAATCCAATTTGCATTCATAGCATGGAATGTTTTCACAATTAATAACCTTCTTGGCATTTCCAGAAAGGTATAAGCTATGAGCATACATGGATTATCACATTATCTACAGAAGCTATACCATTATCTTGACAATTTGAGATTATTCCCTACCATGATAATAAAATTCATATGTATGACTATGTCCCGTTAGTTCACGTCTCTCACTTCACCCTCTAAGCTCCTGCAGATGCTCTTCTGATACAATAGACCTGTACAAGGCTTAGAGGCTGATGCTCTAACCAGCTAAGCCTAAATGCTTTCAGACAAGGCAAGAATCATTTTGTTCTCCCTATCCTTTCTCTCACCATAGTTCTCAACTTGAAAAAGGGACCTGCAATAGCAACACCATTAGCTCAAGATTAACAGGAAGCTGTATTTCTGTTCAAGGGTCAAACAACATACCTGAACAAGCTTACATTGTGGAAGCAGTGTAGATCTGGCAGCACAAAATTCTCCAAAGCAGATGAAGTTCACAGCTTGCTTCTATAACTAAACTGTTCTAAGCCAAAGAGTACCCCTACGTTAAGATGTATGCTGCACACTTCCTTCAAATAGGCATGTTTTAAAGCCATTCTGTAAGTCTCCTAGTGTACTTATGGATCCCAGAGTTACTGCATTGATGTCCAAGTTTTAACATTAATAATGTAGCAGCGCCAAGTATGAGAGAGGGAAAACATTCCTAATCAAAATCACTGACTGAGTCCACAGTTACCTTACTAGTAGCTTAACAGAAAACTAGGCAAAGTAAGCACAGCATGGGTGTCGCTCCTAACTGCATTCTACAAAGATGAGATATTCAGATGAGGGCTATGATTACATCAAAGCTGGGCATCCTCTTATACTTCACTCATCAGGATATTCATAAGAACAAATAACTTTATACATAAGAGGCTCTCTACCTTACCACTCCTTCGCAGCAACATTCAGCTCAGCTCTTTACTATAAATGAATCATCATTTGCTTTGTGTGTGCCTATCCACTATCCTTATAGGATAGCATAGGCCTGCATTTCCCATTTGTACATAACATATTTATTTTTAAAGGATATTATTGATGCATTTAAAAGTGGGTGATGTCAAGAACAATACAAAAACTGGAGAAAAAGTTTACTAACATTCCTTGATGACCGGGACTGGCATGTACCTCTAAGGAAAACTGTAAGAACAGTGATTTATTTTCAATACATAAACACTTTTTAAACACAGCCCTTTTACTAATTCTAGTGATAACCTCAGTGACTCAGCAGTCAGCATTATACTGACGCATTTCTTCACTGGACAGCATAACAAGCATAAGTAATACATTTCAGAATATTAATAATAAAACCAAAAAAGCTTTTAAAGTCACTGGCTGTCTGGGGGGGGGTGGGGGTGGGGGTGGGCAGGGGGACAAGGGAAGCCAACAAGTACATGTTTGGCTCATGAGATTCAAAAAAAAAAAAAAAAAATCAGACAAGAGGTCAAATTCCACTATGCCTTACCTGTTATAAAAATGGTTATCAGCTCTAAGGTGTCACTGAATAAAAAAGTGGAAAAAAAGGCACTTTGGGTTGAAAGGCAAGAGCGCAGCCAGGTGAAGTTTAAGTTTAAAAAAGGACAACAACAAAGCAATCAAACAAAGAAGAACCCCGTATGGAACTAGAAGTGCCTAAAATAAACCAACTAAAAACACTGCAAAGAACAGCAGGAAAGTAATTTTACACTCAACCTCACAACTGCGCATGGACAGCCTACCAGGCCATAAGGCAAGACATCTGAAATCACTGACATTTAAGGATGCCAATTAATGCATGCAAAAAATGCCACCACACGGCAAATTTAAGATGATTTGACAACAGTTAATGACATGTAGCCTTAAGTTACTTATGCTACTCAGAGACAATACCTTTAGAACACCACAGGGGTAATAAGAAGTTAAATATCATATCTCCCTCAAAGAACATGTTAATATCCAGTAGTGGACAGGCTACTAGTTTAAAATCAAAATTTGTTTTGAATTTGTATGTGCAGAAATATTTTCTAATTATGAATTCTAAGGAACTAGCTTTTACCAGCTTCAGAGGAAAAAAAAAAAAAAAAAAAGACATTATAAAGCCGTATGTTTAAAGGAAGAAAGGTCAAGAGAGAAAATACACCTCCAGAGAATTAGCAAACATGTGACTGCAGTTATCCAGTTCAGCATTTTGATGTTTTAAGCAGCTGAGAAACAAAACCAGACCGCCCAGCCAGGACTGCTGCTGCAGTCAAGTATCTCACACACTCACATGCAAAATCCCAGCAAGCAAAGTTAACACGTAAGGTGCTATTCAGCCTTAAATCATGGTTTCTGTGGCTTCATTTTTTTCCTGAAACGTTACCAGTCCTTAGCTGACAATACATGAGGCGCAAGGAAGTTTTAGAAAAACACCGTTCACCCATTCTTCCAAAACCACAATGGATACACCTTAAGCCAGAACTCTGATAACAAGCTGATCGGCTTTATATCCCATTATAAGATCACAGTGACAACAGAAGTTTGAACCCTTCTCACTCCAGTTTGTTTTCCAAGCATGATGGAGAAGAAAACAAGCAATATCATAGCAGTAAGCAGCAAGAACACAAAGAAAATTTTCACGTTATATATTTCTTTTTTCTTCTCTATCAGCTCAGAGACAAGAGCATCATTTTCAATTACATTCACAGAAAACAGAATTGCCAATTCATTTTTGAGAAGTTTGCTCTATCAAATACCATCCCTTTAAACTTGACTGCTGCTTGATCATTCCCCATTGCAGCTTCAGCAAAGCCCCTTTTCTCCATGCTTTTGCATTAAAAAAATCCCCAAACAAGTCACAGACAAGATCTCAGAAGTAAACCTCAGAGGGAGAGCTGCAGAAACAGAGAGGAGAAGTCTCATTTCAAACTAACACGTTTTTACACTGTGTTTCCCCAGAGGCCCATGAATGGATTCCAAGTTAAGTTTACACAAGGCTGCTTAACAACTGCCAAGACAAAAAAATAAATCTACAAGCCAAGCTTTGAAAAAGTATTAATCCACTCTGGAAAGTGCAAGAACATGTTAGCAATGTGCTTTGAGTTGGGTGGTACAGTACCAAGAAGAGAATGCTCTCAGACAAGTTGTGTGAGCAGCTTTCACGTAGGCCCGTACAGCTACAAGTCAGGAACAGTTTCTCTGTCACCAGAAATTAGTATGTCACTGCCATATTTTATTCAAAGATATCACAAACTACAAAGAAAACGGTTAACTTTTGAAGTGCATGCTCTTAAGAAGAAAAAAAAAAGGGCAATAAATAACTAAAAACTAATAAACAAGCAAAGTCGGGACTGTACTGTACTACAAAGACCAGTCGCATTCATCATTTAGCCCTACAGGAATATCCAGGCATCCTTCTGTCAGCCAGGACTGCTTGCCACCCAGAAGCCTTTCCTATACGGCACTTGACCAAGGATCTTATCAGCTACTTGAAAATTTACGCATTCTGTCAACATACATAGTACCCTTTTATAAGAAGAAAAGCAGTAATACTTACTTATCTTTTCCCTGAACGGAGTCCCAGTATTTGTTATTTTAACAAGCTTCCGTCTGGGCTGCTGCTTAGCGTCTCTACCCACTCTGGTGACCTATTCAATCTTGGCTGCTCTAGGAAAGTCTGAAAAAAAGTTATGCTCTTTAACTCCCCTATCTCCTACATACGTTGGACTCACTAAACTGCTTCCTCTACATAGTACTGATAAGGACGCTGTCTTCACAGAACTGTAGTTAGCCTTCTATCTGCTAGGCTGCAGCACAATGGCAGAAAAAAAATGCTTCCAGAGGTAGAACACTATGCCATCCGCAAACATTCAACTTATCAAGTTCCTCCGATTTGAAGATCTCCTTAGAGCTTTGGCACAGGTGAAAGACATATGCATACACAGCACCCAAAAATTAGTACAGCAAGAATCATCAAGGCATGACTAGAACTGCCAATGTTCGAACAGGAGGCACAACCTGCCAAAAGACTTTCCTGTCAGTAGCTTTGTTCTCCTGTATGCCATGCCTATACGTAACTCCATGACAATTATATCCCATGCTCTTCTGTTTAAGGGAAAACACATCAGTCTTTACCTGGGCACCTGCCTGAGCACAGAGAACTTTCCAATGAACTTGTTTCTTTCAGTCAGGATTCAAGCTGCACTAAGCATTTCTAGTACATTTCTACTTATTTGGAGGACAGAGATAGAAATAGGGTCAAGTCAGTTGGAGGCTCAATACAGCCAATAAAGGTTTTCCTGATGCAGACACACCTCAAGCCTCTCAACTGTCTGAAAACTACCCTCCTCTCTTCCGGAGATTTACAAGCTGAACAGCATTTCAGTTATTTGGGGCACTGCCTACAGGCCTGGACACACTGAGGTCTTGCCTTGATTTCCACGACTTTCAGTGAGAACCCCAGGACAGAATGGACAACAGAAATGCTCTGCCCCAGTGCTTAAAAAGAGGAAGCAAAAACCAGGGTTGTCACCTGTTTCAATACCCAAGGAGGAAAGAGGAGAGAAACACGGGCACTGGTTTCATGACTTAGAGGGTTAAGGATTCTACAGCTCTAAGTGGAATAACCTAGTCAACAATCAGTCAATGCACAATCCCCTCCCCAAAAACCTAACTCAAAAAGCATAAAATTAACCTCTTTCTTATTAGCTTCCCTGATTTTGACTCACTCCCTCTTCACCTCTCCCTCCCCAGACCAACAGCTCCCAAGACCTTATAGAGGTCAGTGTAGCTGACTATATTACCAGGTGGCAGAAAAAGACTGCTGATGGACTCTAGGACAGATTTGCTCAGAATGCCCGTATCAGTAATTCTCTCCCTTGACTGCAGACTATCACTGCTCCCCTCACCTCCAGCCCCACAAGGAGACAGATAATAAAAAAAAATCCCGTTAAGGAGCTACCTGAACACAGCTTATAGGCACTTTCTCCATCCACAATCCAGTAGGGTAGTAAGTTTAAGTGGTAACAGCCATGCTCACACATATCTTCCAGACCACAAACCAGACACGCATTAAAGACAACTATGTGGATCCCAAAAGGCATGCAAGCCAAGAACACACACAGACACATCCAACCCTCGGACATTCCAGTATGTTTCCAAGAAATACGGGATAAACTAAGGCAGTCCACTGAACTTGTAGAGATTGCCAGCTGAACCATGTGCGCATTTTTTTATTTACAGGACATCAGATACAAAGACAAGAGAGCATGTTATGCTGTGGTAAAGCTAACTGACTTCAAGGACAATGACCCCAGCATTCTGACCTTAAAGTCTCTGTAAAAATGGCAAGCTTAATTTGTTATGATGAATTCTACCTAGCTGAGTATACAACTTTTTAAACCAAGCCATGAAGAAACATTTCTAACTCCCTTATCTCATCAGGTAAGGGTTTTCACCAGCTTGTAAACAAATCCACTTTCAAAAAGGAAAAAAAAACCCCAAAACAAACAAAAAACCCCCAACAAACAAGAAAAACCAAAACAAACCCCACAAAAAAAAAAAAAACCAAAAAACACCCACCACCAGAAATCTAGAAAGAATGACAACACCTACAAACAAAGGAAGATCAATGCCAGGGCCTATAAATGAAGTCAGCTTATAGCTACTGTTTGTTTTAAACTCATACAAGCTCTTAATTTACTGTTCAATACAACCTTTGATGGTAAAAATCAAGACTTAGGAGAGCCAAGACACTCAGCAGCCCACTTTACCTAGCACTGGTTAATGAAGATGCAAACTTGACAATAAAGCTGATCTCTCTAAAGATTACCTTTCCTACCAGGTCCATACAGCTTCAGTGCATGCAGCTCAAGTACTGGAGATGAATTTTAAACTCACCCAGAAAACACAGCAGATAAGATTCTTTGCACGCTAGCGTAAGCGAAACTTCTACAACTATATAAAAATACCTTCAGATACAAAGCCACTAGAATCAAACTGTTTTTGGAGTGCAGGTCCTGGTATCTGCCTGAAACCGTGCGAGAGAAGTCCTGCTCTGAAACAATACTTACTAACCTTGCATCAAAGTCACTGCAGAAAACGGTTCAAGTTGCACTACTTCCAACACAAACGCCTCAATACGCACTCGGATTAAAGCAAGCAAATGATCTTCGTTTTCCCCTCACGTGTTTCAATCGTTCCACAAGAATTACCTGTACCGACAAGAACCCTCGACACCGAAGGGTTCATCCCAATGTCAGGACAGGAAAAAAGCCCAGCCCCAGCGCGCCGCGCACAGTACGTACCGCGGAGCCGATGGTAGGAGCCAAGCAGCCGCTCCCAGGCCCGGCCGCGGGCTGCAGCACCGGCGACAGCAGCAGCACCTGCCGGGCTGGCCCCTTCACCTTGCACCACGCCGCGGACTCGGGCGGATGCCCCGGTGCGGCGCGGCGCGGCGCAGCGCGGCGGAGTCGTGCGCGCCCCGCGGGAGCCCGCGCGCTGCTCCGCGTCCCGGCGGCGCGCACCGCCAGGGGCAGCGGGAAGAACACCAAGCGCGACCGGCGGGGCAGCGAGTCCGCTGCCAGCCCCGGTAAACACGGCCTGTGCTCACCCCCCCGGTACGCGGGCCCTGAGCCCGCGGGGGCCGCCCCGCACGGGGCCCCGCCGCAGCCGCAATAAGTTATTTTTGGACGCTCCCCCGCTCCCCTCTATGGCGGCACGGCAGCTCACGTCGTGAGGAGCCCTGAGGGCACGCCTTCTCCCGGAGCCCGCACCGCAGCGGGCTGCGCCGGCCCCTCCGGAAACAGCGAGGAGCCGGCCCTGCTCCGCCACCACCGACGAGGGGCACGGCCCCGCACGGCGGCCCCGGGGAAAATGGGAGAAGCGGCGGCCAGCTGGAGCGTTGGGGGATCACGCTCACACACGTTTCTACCGCGAGTGGAGGAGAGCGGAACCGTTACATCGTTGTTTGTCTCAGTGCTAGGTTAACGGTTGTACGTGGTGGCCGCTGCACAGTTATGCTGCGGCTTACACAGCGCAGACATGGGTAACACCAACACGAACTTTTCTCTAAAAGGTAAAAGAGTGCATGCGCTGTAGGTCTCGTTACTTAAGTTTGCAACCTTTCCACGTTAGTCAAGCAGCAGCTGCTGGTATGCCGAGTTTAAGTTAAAGAGTGCTCCTTAAAGAGGCAAGATAAAAAAGTACCAAGCTTGAGAACGCAGTTCTAGAGAGAAGCTGTTTTCCTGGGACATGCACAACACTGTTGAAAGGTACTGTGGAGCAATTAATTCCTCTCTAGTCAGCAGAAGGCCTCTCTAGGACTCCCCACAAGACAAGCTGCAGTCAAACAGTCCAGCTGCCAACAAGGGAAGCTCAGAGACAACAAGACATGCAGGAAAGAAGCTTTAGCAACAGCTGTAGTGTTATTCTGCCTGAAGTTGGATTCTCCAGTGGTGGCCACACTCAAGATTTGGCTGGACATGGTGCTAGGCAATCTAGTCTAGGTCATACTTTGCTAAGAAAATTTGGACCAGATGAGCCTTGAGGTCCCTTACAACCTGGTATTGCATGATTCTATGAAGGTGGTTTGCCAGTTTTAAGTTCACAGCAGTCAGTTCTCCCTGGGCTAGACATTCATGGCAATTGTTCCCAAACATGTACAGCACCTAAGCCTACATTATTTTCTTAGAGTATTTTAGACAAGTGTTTTATATTAGAGCTGACACATTAGAGTTATGCTTTACCATTCAATATACTTGGAAGGAATATTAAAGCACTTAATCAGGATCCTATCACTTGCTAATGCAGAACCCAATCTGTTGCACTTCTGTAACACCAACAGAATTACAGTCTAGAAATCAACACTGAATGGCAAAGAGCAGGGCAACATCTTACAGAAGAAAACTAAACCAAGTGTGGTGGGTTTAAGGATGTCGATACTCAAGGAACATAACTTTTTGTAAAGGTTCAAGTCTCAGGAAGAGATTGCCGAATTTCCTTACAAGCTTATGGCATCTTTAAAAGCCTGCATTATATTCTGGAATTGCAGCAGTTGGAGGTTTAAAAATACCAAGGCACAAAACTCTCCAGGATCACATCTTCCTGTCATGACCAACTGATTTCAGTAGCTATGGTGGAAATTCAAGTTCACACATCAGCCTATCCCTCTGCCCAAATGTATGTGCTTCCAGATTAAAATAAGGCCTCTGTAACACCTACTGAGATTATCCAAGTTCAAGCAAGGTGAAATATAATTTCACCATATGTTTTGTAATACTCCACTCTGGAAAGCTATTTTAGTCTGGCTTGAAGCAAGATGCCAACACAATTAAGGAATACTAACTAGCACTATACACCCACTGGTGTAACAATTTCCCCCACATCCACAAATGGCACTGGCAACTTTAATATTAGATTTTCTTAAAGGAAAAACTCAACATAAAAAAGCAGTGCTTGTTCCACTCTGCTAGAGCTTGAGCTCAAGTGAGCCTAGGCGACTCGTGACTGGAGACAAAAAGGCTTGGAAAGGAATGGGGCGGGGGGAATCTTAAACCAAACCTAGACAATGAAGCCAGTGTTTGCAGCTCACTTAAATAACTGGAAGACTAATGGGCACCAACACAAACGTCATTTTGAAACACAGCCTACTGATGACAACAAGAGGCTGAGGGATTACTGTTACCATAATACAGGAAGGCAAGTTCATTCCATGGTACTATGGTATCTTCGAGAAGGAAGAAAAATACCAGACCTCCTACTCCAGGAATTAATGAGTTTGACATATATTCCAAAATTGAAGCATCTGCATTATGTTTAACACCATGAAAGATATTTGTCACTGGGAAAGCCAGAAGTTCAATACATAGCATTCGCACACCCACTAAGCACATGGTCTGAAAAATAAATTCAGAATATTGTTCAACACTTCAGTTACCCAGTTAAGGAAAAAAAAAAAAAAAGATGAATTTTCTCAGTATTTTGACCTTCAGATAAGCACCCACTTTATTGAATTCAAGCATTCAGTTTGAACATTGCAAGCAGTAGTTTGTAGAAAAAGTCTGTGCCTCTTCCAAACACCTATACTTAAGATACGCTTTTTTTGCTACTCTAGAAGCATGAGTTTTCATCACATTCAGTATGTGAAAGGACAGCTTACCAACAATATGAAGTTCTACGGGTCTGTGTATTTACTTTTTTAAGAGGTAAGCAGGGAACTAGCAAAATACACTAAGCTATTCAACCCTTTATAAACCCACACAGCACACTACATACCCCTTCCTGCTTTGTAAATAGGTTGAGACAGTCAGCCAGGGCCTCACATGTTCTCTGGGATACTTCAGAGACAACATCAACTTTTTGCAGGATGGGAGAAGATATTCCTGAAACACCAAAGATCAGTAGTGTTAGGGGGACATTGTAAACACCAGGACTCGGAATTATTTTTTTTCTTTTAAACAATACACACATAACATTCATATTCTACAGGAAGGCTGGTGCACTGCAAGATCTGTGTGAAGGAAGGGCAAGCAAAAGTAGCACTGAGGGAACATATGTTCTTTCTTTTGCATCCTTTCTCTAGTGCTGGCATAAATGGCATATTAATGGATTGAGTTTCTCTTTCAGCATGGCTTAGAAAGCACAGGGAATAAGCTATGTCAGCAAGATACTGAAAAAGTGACTAGCAGCAATCTCCTTTTAACTGCTTTCTAGATTTAAAAGGCTGAGTTGCCAGGTGACAATTTAAATATGAAGGATATGGCACTGGTTTAAGATAAGTTAAAGTGAGAAATGTAGAGAAAAGCTTACCAGAGCGCAGATTTAGGTTTGAAAAAAACAGATGGTGATTTACAAAGACACAGATCAATAAATGAAGGAGAAGGTGATCTTATTTTCATGGACTCATCTTACGGATAAACAATACAGGGCAAAGCTACCTTACATCCTAACTTCCATGACCATTTATAGAAGGGGCTACTTGTCTAGGACCAGTAGGAAATCATGATAACCCAAACAGCTAGTAAAAACTTGAGTTCATCTTTGAAGTTCTGTGATGTGCACCAATTCCTCAGAAGTCAAGCAAGCCATTCTCTCAGAAAGCATACTTATTGCAGTTAAAATTGGTGTTCATCTAGTGGCCGCAGACTCCAGGATCAGTTGACACCGTTTAGTTAAACTCAACTGCTTCAAGCTCATGTCACAACAAGAAAGATTAAAGAGGTCTGACAGTGATTGTTCTTGAATTTTGTAACTTGTACTGCTTGTGCATGACAAGATACAGCACATACCCACAGATGAATTGTCTTTGATACTGAAGCTCACTATTACACTGGAATTAGGAGCCTCTATTTAGAGCAGCTATCAAGAACACCCAGCAAGGGGCAGCACACTGACTGCAGAAGCAGGATAAATCTTTATTTGTAATATAAGATGCATATATCTCAAAGATACATTAGAATATCACATGGAGACATTTAGGGAGAGAAGTTTAAGCACAGGTGCCAAGATAACTGTTTTTATATTACTCAAAAGCTTTTAGGAGAAGTTCCACATAGAAAGACTTTTAACTCAAATCTGCATTCTTCTGGAGCCAGAGGACTCAAATACTTCAAAGATATCACATCAGCCCAGTGTGAGAACTGGGAGAATTGTAGCAGTTTTTCCTGTTGAGACTTAGAGATTACACATGAGCCTGGAAACAGTTCACTGTCTCATCACATTAAACATTCATTAGGAGGAAAAAAGCAACTTACTACTGCTATCAGCCAAGACTAGCAGTTTCTAGGAAAGGGAGATTACCTGGGTTTGCTTTGCTATAGGTTTTTGTTATTCAAGTTCTTTACTAGTAAAAAAAAAAATAATTAAAAAATCAAATGCCCTTACTGGTTCTTCAGCTCAGCAGTATTGGCTTGGAGAAACCGCCCTCACATCTACCAAAGGGAACTTATCCCTCATGCTAATTTTCAAACTGATTTTTTGTGAAGAATTCAGTTTTACTGTATTAAGGTTTCCCAATAAAATGCCTATTATAAAAGCTTACTTTTCTTTGTGAAATAAAGATTGGGTTAGTGCAAGATAGATCAATGTCACATAGTAACTTACCCCAGTAACATATGGGGAAAAGAAAAAAAGCTGTATTTTAGACTCCTTTTGAGAAAGCACAGGGATGGAGAAGGAAGAACTTTTCTCCTCCCAAAACTGTTATTCTAGTACAGACTACAGATTATTTGCACAAATAAACAACTTATCGTGTAGTTTAAGCTTCATAAATTTAAGTCAATATGTAACTAAGACTCAGGCTGAAAGGAGCAACTGTTAGATGTTCTTACAGAACACCTTTGTGTGTTTAGTATACAAGCAACTTCTGTGCATGTTTAAGGCACTAAATGAAATATTCTAATCTCAAGAGCTTGATTCCTGTACTGTTATTTTTGGTGCAGGAAATCCAGGTAAGAGTTATTTAAAATGAAGCCAATCAAGTTCAAATCTGGTATGACACTCATGGCAGAAGTCTGTGGAATATACCCCATCACACAATGCCTGCAGTTCCCTGAAACATGCCACTCTGTATCATCCCTTTATCATATCTCAAATTCCATTGTGTTTCTACTCACTCCAAGATTTTTCAGGGGAAAGCTAGACTAAAACAGCTAGCAAGTTGTATCTCTCCTGGGACACTTATGCTCTGCAGTAAGCTACCAACCACAGATGTTTTCAAACCTTGAAAGCAAACACCTGTGCTATATTCCTATGATACTACTCAGTAAGCACTGTATCTAAAGGCACTTTCACTACATTTACAGCCGCTAATAAAATTTCTTTCAAACTACTTCTTAGTTGCATCTTGGAAATCTTAGTTCTTAGCAATTACTATAATGTTACTTTAGTAAAATCTTTTTTAATAAGGAAAACAGTGTATATTTTCAAGCTCCCAAAAATTTAGTTTCAGTTAAATTAAAGCATGTGCTGCTTAAAAAGAGAAAATTAAGTTGCCTGGTAAACAAAATGAATTTTACACGAGTAAGTTTTACCTTTTGTAGCATCCAAAGATTTAACCATTGCAAGAAAGTCTGAAATCTCTTTACTGAGTCTTTGCTGGCAAGCCTGTGCTTTCTGAAAGACAGCAAGGAGAGCTAGTTCAGAAGTGCCTTGTTCTAAGAACTCTCTTAACTATACTGAAATTTTTAACTTTGGAGAGCATTAGATCTTAACAAAGACTGCCAGTGACAGATATATTAAAGCTGAAAGAAATTAATTTTAAGTACCTTCAAGTACAAAACAGAAGTTTGCTGCACATTATGTTGCTGACTGGTTTCTCTTTAAATTAGCATAGCAAACCAAACCCCAAAGCTATGTTGTATGTACCTCTTTTGCATTTCCAACTCTTTAAGAAGTTTGAAAACCCAGGAAAAGCCTTTGCTTATTCTTTGACAAACCTGAAGCCAAAATAAGCAAATGTGTAGGTTGACTGATGTATGGCAAGCACAGCAACTTGCAAGAATCCAGCCCAAGATCATATCCCAAGCCAATGTTTGAATTTGGAGACTGTTATCTACACGATAATACTGTCTTCTTCTGTAGGCTACAGAAGAGAGCTGAGAACTGCTACCACCAGTTATCTTCTGTATTCTGCCAATGGCTACTTTGAGTTCTTGTACCACAAGGGATGGCACAAGCCATGTGGAGTTCAGCCACATGAAGATTTTTGCGTTACAGTGTCAACTTACCCTTAAAGTAAAAGGTTTCAGAAGTTTATGTATGGTGAAAAGCACGAATCACAGACTGAATACTAGAATTATCAAGGAAGACTCACTTTCATTGCAGGTCTTAACAGTCAGTGTTACAACACATCTGATGTGACCTGAGATGTTAAGAGTCATTTCCAAGCCATTTCATTGTCGATTTTATACAGGTAGAGCTCACTAAAGGTTAGCTTTGTTTTCCTCCAGTCTCTGTGTCACCAAGTACAGTACAAAAGGCTCCCTCTCCTGGCTGAAGTCAAGCAACTTTCTACCTTGCAGTAGGGCTAGTAAAACTGAAAATCACATCCTTGTAGCTATGATAAGCATGTCATTTTCCACATACAGTCTGAAGTAAGCAGTGCAAATACAAGTGACATTTATGCATCCATGGGAATAAAAAAAAAATCCATTACTTTTAGCTAAAAGTACACTAAAGTATTTCAAAACATGACTAATCTGCAACCACTTAGATGCATGAGCCAAATTCAGTACATACTTTCAGAGTATCCTGTAGGTATATAACAGGTACTGCATCATCTTCATCATCACTACTCAACTGTTCTTGTGTGCAGTAGTGTGTGCTATATGCAGAGTGGTCTTCTATTGCTTCCAGCCAACTCTGAGTGGAAAAAAAGAAAAACCACACCATAGAGTTCATACAAATGCCCACACATGCATACATACAAAAGAACAAATTAAAGTTTTCTGTTGATGTGACATACATTAGTAAACTGAGACACCTTAATAAGCAGCAAATAGATTGTTTAAAATTGACTACAGACTATCTTTAGTATGTTAAGAGTGCTACTTACCTGATTAAAGTCCAAACACAAATGTAACCCACCTCTCAGTCTATCCAAGGTCACAAAAAAGTCACATTCCCTAAAGGCTTAATTGATATATTTTGCATCTTTGGGTTTCTGTTCACACAGCAAGGTCCCTGTGACAAAGTTTGCTGCCTTATGCATGACAAACTCCGTGCACAAAACCTCAAGCACTATCAAAAGTGAGGCAGATTCTTTTCCTGTTCATCAAATCACAGCATGGCCAAGGTTGGCAGGGACCTCTGGAGGTCACATGGTCTAACCCCCAGCTGAAGCAGGGCCACTTAGAGATGGTTGCCCAGGACCATGTCTCAGTGGCTTCTGAATTTCTCCAAGGATTGAGGTTCCACAAGCTTTCTGATCAACCTCTGCCAGTGCTCAATCACCCTTATGTTTCTTCTTATGTTCAGGGGGAACCTTCTGTATTTCAGTGTGTGCCCATTGCCTCTGCATGGGCAATGGGAACACACTGAAGACAACCTGGCTCCATCAGTCTTTGCACCTTCCCTTCAAGTATTTACATACATTGACAAGATTCCCCAACCCTTCCCTTCTGAGGGCAATCCCAGCTCTCTCAGCCTTTCTCAATACAGTAGATCTCCTGGCTCCTTTAATCATCTTAGCAGCCTTTTGTTGGGCTCTCTTCAGTATGTTCATGTCTCTCCCAGTGGGGAGCCCAGAAGTGGACGCAGTACTCTAGCTGCCTGGACCCTTACTTCATCTCCAGTTAATACACCTACAGAAGTACATTAAGTAACTACAGTACAAATAACCCTTAAAAAAAAAAAAAAGTTACTCTCTTGTTTCAGACCCACCTTTGAGGAAAATACAAGTTATTAGGTCATCTGGGAGAATGGCTAATAGTAGAATGTACCATTAAGAATTCTTTTGTTTGGGATAATGAACCATGGAAGCTCAACAGAAGCTGCAACAGGAATTTACCACATGGAGAAGTTAAAAAGAGGAAGTTAGACTACAGAGCATAATGCAGGCACAGAGCTGGACAACAAGGTGACACTAATTTTAAAGAGAATGACAATCTGTCCATTTTTGCTATTTAGTCTATAGTCAGGCTACAAGATTCAGTTATCTGCACTTATGTTACCAAGTCCTGATGATCAAGATACTGAACCTGCTACAGTGAGTAGTATGCAACTTATTAATTAATTAATTTTAAGCCTTTGATAAAGAGTCATTCTTACCTCTCTGGTTTGAGATGGAAGGCTATTTTTAGGAATCTTGAAACGATGAACAGTGTCATCAAAACATCTGACAGAAAAGAAGTAACTATCTGTAGATTTTACCTAAAGCAATGAGAAGAAAACACAAAATTGGTATAATGTATCAGTAAGAAAAGAAAAAAAACTTAAAACTAAGCAAGGTAGAAAAATCCTCTTGACTCAGAACTGGTTTTGCCTCAGTTAACTCAGTTAACTCAGTTAACTATATAGTTAACTATAGTTAACAAAAAACCTTGGTCAGAACAGTTTTATAAAACACGCTGTCTTGTACTTCACATTGTGAATGATAATATAGAGGGCGTTTATGTCAAAATGGTATATATTCACATCGCTTGATTCAGACAAAATCTCAGCAATGGCACAAGATCACCAATATTAAGGAATTTGTGGATACAGAAAAGCAGGGGTCACTTCTTATATAGTAAGAGGGTAACTACAGTTTAGCAGAACCTGTGGTGCCAATTTGTAGAGACAGGACAAGTTAGTTAGAGAAGAAAAAGCATTGAAATTATCTTAAATGCATTTTCCTTAAGCATTTCATCTTTCTGACACCTGATCTGGTTTTCCTCTGTTCTCCCCTTCCAAAAGGGATTCACACAGGCATAACAGAATTTAAGGAAGTTTTCCAAAAGTCACCTTCAGAATTGATCAGTTCTGCAACTGAGATCAGCTGAAGTTACACAATTGGTCACAAGTCACCCCTGACAGCTACAGGAGGAACTAGAGCTCTGCTATTCTTCATCACATGCTCTAAACAGTTGTTTTGCACAACCTGAAGAAGTACCCTGTTAGGAAGCCTTATGTTTGAATCTTCAAGACTTTGGAAAGCAGCATAGGATATTTAAGATTTATGGACAATTTCCATGTACGAATAATTTGCTTCACAAGAACCACTGCTTCTCGAGAAAGCATGCTTACCAACCTACCTCAAGTTTCACTATGTGTTTGGATCACCATCACATAAACACCTCCCCCCAACAGTAGTTACAAGTAATTTCACTTCCTACCGTGCAGACAGCTTGTGTTAGATGCTTGCATCCCTGACGATGATCATTATTCACTGCATCAGCTCTTTGAAAGAAAAAGAGATTTAGTAAAGTGAAGATGGGAATTATTTAAATTGCTTTTCATAAACCAAAACACAGAACTTACTGTCTCCGATACCAGGAAAGGACTCCATGTTCTAGAACTATCCAATAGAGTTTCCAACCAAAAAATCGTGAGCTCTAAAAAAAAAATAATTAAAAAAATAAACAAAAAAAACCCTCACATAACAAAAAATACGAGGTAAGGCTAACAGAGGAAGGGTTATTATTCCTAGTAAGTTTGATAGCTTGAAGGCTATTACAAAAAACTGGCAGTCATTAGGAAGACATTTTGTGTTTCACACAGCTTGGTGATCACAGCAACCTGAGAACATACTTTCTTTTTTGAAAACACCTAAAGACAAAAGTTTTGTTGAGGCTGCTATTCAGTACAAACTGAAGTATTAAAATACTGCATTTTTTAATAAAGGATTGACAATCACCAGGCAATTCTACTGTATAAAACACTCTGAGATACCCACTACAACATTTTACCTTTCACAAACTTCAGTACATAGTTCTGGTTTTAAATCAGTTCCTTTTATTACAATTGTGAGTGAATAGCAAAATTTACACTGAAGCAAACTTCAAAGATTTCATTAAGGAATATAAAACCTAAGCATTCATCTAATACTGAGACTTTTTTAACAAGGGAAGAAATATTCACTTAAATATCAGAGCAAAACAAGCTTTAAACAACTGTTTGACTGACATCTGTCATCTAGGTTTTAAGATTTCTTGAAGATGTTGAACTTGTGGCAATATCAGTCATACATTGTCAACGCCATCCATTCAGGAAAGAAAGAAAAAAAACAGGAAAAAAAAAAATGAAGACAGTTTTTAGGAACAGAGGTTAAGATTAAAGTGCCACGAATCTAGTAACTGCTCCACTCGGCCAACCCATCTATAATTTATCCACTATACTAAAATAAAGTCATTTAACAAATGTATTATTGAAAAGCTCCCTCATACAGTAATTCTCACTAAGTACAGAAAAGGACATACTTTGTGGTCTTGCAAGCTATTTTAGAAAAGCAAGTAAGACATACCTTCCATAGGAGACCTTCATATCGTCTCAAGGGTTTGTTGATGACCTGCATAGAAATTAAAGCTCATGTAGGAATAGCTTCAACTAGACAGCCTTGACATTTTAAATGGATACAAAAGTTCCTACCTTTCCAGTTTTACCTCCCAGTATCAGTTTCATTTCTGCACCTTGGGCTAGATCAAGGGGCGTCTGATCTGTTTAGTAACCAAGAGGAAGCATGAGAATTTGATGCAAACGAACCTAGATGTACTTAAAAATATTCTGACACTGTTTATCAATCAAAGTTTAGTCCCACAAGCTTCTATGTTTACTTGGAATTGGGGAACATGAGCTCCTCAGGGGCAGAAGACTAAAAAGGCTCTAAACTTTAGCACACTGAACCATCCTTCAGAGTTCTCCTAGCCACAGAGAGACCTTTGCTCTTACTTGTTTTTAGCTCTTTAGCTATAAAAACAGTACAGAAGTTTCACAGGTCTCAAGATAGAGGCATCTTTAATCAGATAACAAGTACGCAGTTTGCTACAACATCTGCATAAAGTTTTCCTGGATTTGCTTTCATTAGAAGCCGTCCTCTTAAGAGTCACTTTGTCTGGGCCACATCTCCAATCTTACCACTCCTTTTTTGTTACCTGTATTCACCATTTAGCATCAAGAAAACAAAAGTCAGGCACATTTCATAATTAAGACAGACAGCAGGTAAATTTTTCAGAAATGAGTAAGTTTGAAAAATAAAAGCATACATAAATATTTTGCTACAGCTTTTAAGTCTCATGCAATTTAGTCAGTGCTGGGCTTCCTTTATTAGTGATACAAAGCTTGTAAAGCACCACAAGATTTTCCCTGAACATTGAGTGGTAAGTAACATAGCTTTATAGAAGCTGTTGAGTATCTGTGTCCTCTAAATACCTTGTGTACTTGCATTTGGTACTTACCATTTTTGTTTCTTATTTTAGGATCTGCTCCATTTTTTAGAAGTTTCAATGCACAGTGCTTATGGGCACGGTAGGCTGCACAATGCAATGGTGTATTCCCCATCTGATCTGTACAGTTGATGTAAGGTGGTTTGGGCCTGTTCAACTGGAAAAAAACAAAGTTGTGCTTACTTATAAGTTTTGATCCCTTGCCAGATGCCACGTGTATTCTTTTCAAAGTGAGCTGTTCCTAACAAGGATGCTTCAGTGTAGATCTGGCAACAAAGAGGGCATGTAGCAAGTGTTAGGAGAAGGGTAAGAGCTACAACAATCAAGATGTTCAGCTAGAGTAACAAACTTCAGTTTTTTTGCTTGCTGTACCCCTTTCACCTCTACTGCACAACATGGAAACATTTATCCTGCAGAATTGCACAGTTTATCCTGCACAATTGCACAGCTCCAGGTAGAGTTGCACAGCACTGCAGTTCAGCTGCTTACACTGCTAGAACGGCCCTGTTAGATTCTACTATCAAAATCTGCTTTTCCCTGTAGAAGACTCCCAGGCACAGTCTGAAAGTTAGCACAGGCTAGTGCTAAATCCAGAACAAGTTTGTGCAGCCACCCTGTTTCAGAGAGTAAAAACTTTGTATAGAAAGGTGGCAGGCATGACGCTCTCAGTGACTGAGCTATCCTAGGCTATTTAGAAGCTCTCAGTATAGGCAGCCTGTTATACAATTACAGTTTAGCTGTGTTCTGAAGTGTTAACTACTGTGTGTACTTTATATAGCTGCTCTAATGTTACAGAGGAAAAAAAAAAAAAAGAAAACCCCTGAGTTTTCCTTGCACACAACATATTTTGAGAAATTGACACCATTGAAGAGAATGGTCATTAAGTATAACAATACTAAGCATCCTAAAATACCACTGCACTTTTTCAAATACATCAGTATTGGATGCGAACATCAGGGCTGGACTAGATGATCTTTAAAGGTCTTTTCCTACCCAAACCATTTTACACAATAATCAGCCATTATAGTTTAAGCAGTTCTTAGGAGACTAGAGTCACAAATGCATGACGACAGTTTTAGAGAAACTCAGTTTAAGCCTTATGCATTGGCCAAATGCTGTCTTAGAGAAATTGTTCCATAGTAACAGGATTCCAGAGCAGCAATTAATTAATAGTCAACTAATTGAGATAAAAAGCTCTCTAGTAATTTCAGTAAGTGTATGGTACATTTGAGAACTCACAGGAAAAACATTGGTTTTTCCTCAAGCAGACTAAAAAGCCTGGGTTAAGATTCAGCTACTGAAGGTCTAGCTTTTAGTAGCAAACCTACTGTGATGTAGTGAGAATCTTGACAAAGAGCAGCACAAAGCCACCACTACCATTTGACTTCAAGAAGCTTCTACAGAAGGAGCAGTTAACAAGTTGAAGTGTGTGCGGGAAAGGCAGAATAATAAGTGAAGTCCAATTAGAAAGTTAGATAAACTGCCCCATTAAACTACCTCTTCCAGAAAACTGTGTTACAAGACATGGCGTGGTCTTTTCTGGTAAAAATAATCAAGAAACTATTTTATTACTAGCTTCCATGTATCTTTCATGGAAGTGGCACTCTGCTGTAAAAGCAGGGCAGTGGAGAACAAGTTCTGGTGTGTTAGGTCTCACAGTAAAAGTAGATGTAAGCAGCTATTCATGAGCGTAACAGCTAATAAAAAAGATTAAATAATACAGTAGGAGCAGAAAGGCCTGAAAAATCAGTAGGCAAAGTATGAGGAATTCTCAAGATAAAGGGCAGTTCAGAAGAGCTACACAAATCCTCCACAGATGTACTAACCTAAGGGTAGGAAAGTCAAGCAGGTTTACACCATAGAACTGTAAGTAGAGAAAGTTCTTTGGACTTCCTCAAGAGTCATCATGAGTTTTAAAATTATAATTCAATGGGCAGAGGTCCAAGCACTCACCAAACAATTCCAAGAAACATCAGTTATGACTTGACCTAAAACACTGCATCAGGGTCAAATGCGTGGCAAATACTTTGAAAAGTTTTAGAGGTCAGCATATAGTTGTTCTCACATATACAGAGCTCAATGATACTAAATAGTTTAAAAAATCATTTAGAAATTAAAATGTTTACAGGAAGAGTTATATGTGCATGCAAGAGTTACATGGTTATATGGCACATAAGAGAAAGTAATTCATTAAATGACAGATTTCTATGAGGAGCCATCTTTTTCTACATCAGTTTAAAGCTTAGTCAGCAGGCATGCAGCATCAAATGCTGCAAGTGTAAAAAATTACCAGAATCAAGAACAGATCAGTTATGCCAGTGTTTTAATTACAAATCATACAATCATGACAGTGTATTAATGTACAGTTCTTCCACATTTTGAGTGCTGTGTACAGCTCTGGTTCCCTTTCCATTTCAAAGAGGATAGTACAAAAAGTACAAATAAAAATTACAAGGATGACCAAAGATTTTAAAACAGTTTTTATGTGAGGAGTTAGAACAAGGCCTCTTCAGACCAGAAGTAAGAATTTAGAGGATGGGAACAGATTTTGAATAGGCATTCACTGTGGTTTCTAGGCAGATGAGAATGTCAAATTTCTCAATATACAAGCCTCGGGCTTGTGAATTTTCCATTAGAAGTACATAGATGTATTCGGACTGCTCTGATGACTTAGAAGTCATTAGTAAAGGTGCTAACCAGGTAGAAAGTGTTAAATAGTGCATGTTTTACTTCCAGTAAACTCTTCAGGACTCTCAAAAGCTTTAGTTCAGGCACTGAGACCCTGGATATGTAAAAAATAAAACCCAACTGGGTATGGTCATCGGTAAGCTGCTCTATTTTATTCTTCTCTGTGAATAACAGCTGGACTAGGTAAGTCTCAAGAGACACCTTCCAGTCTCAATTCTGTGTTTTGCTTCTCCAATAGACTCACCATACCAGCTTGAGTTACTATGACTGCGTGCACACAGTCTCCAATTCCTACTTAGCAGAAATTGTGCTATGCAGATGACTGTCCATTAAAAAATTAGACTGCAGCTGCAACAGATGATAATAAAACTTTACTTTCAAGATTTAAAATACACCATGTTGTGGTGAAAACCTAGGCATCCATGACTAAATTAAGGTATCCACAAAACATAACCTTAAGCCAACAGATCTACAACCATTACACTGCTAGTTACAACAGAGTATTCATATTGAGAAATATGAAAGAAGCTGAAAAAGCATTATTTTGCAGCTAACAACAAGGAGGCTGGAAAACCCTTGAGGGTTCAGCGCCTTACCAAGGTAATGAGGTGCACAGCACTCATAACCTGAAATCATGGCACTTAGAAATGCAAGGCCTAATGTTATATGTTGTTACATTATGCCTGAACCACTTGACATAAAATTATTACAGCAACTTGAATTCCTACCAAGGCAGTCAGTTTCCCTGTTTCCCCGTCTCTTGCTGCTCCTAAGAGTTCTTCTTCCAGTTTCCTTTCTTGTGTTCTTTCCACTGCTATTAAAAAAACAGAAAGCCACTCAAGTTTAAGGTCAGTCTCAATAAAGTAGCAAGTACATACAGACCGCTCAAGAAACTATATCAAAACAAGCCTGGAAAAGCACAAGATTCCAGTATTATTTATTTGGAACTGGTAGAAATGGAACATTTATTCACAGAAGTCTGTGTCAGAACAAAACCATGTAATATTTGAAAAGATGCATGAGTGTAATAACAACATATATATGTACATGTTTTTATTTCTTTTTAAACACAACCCAACCCCATTCCCTGGTAAAAGGGAAACAGTGGAACCATGTGACACTCCCATCAGTCTTTCCTGTGTTCTTTTCAGTTTCTCTTCTACTCTTCCTATCATCCTACAGAAATTTTAGTCTTTAACAATCCAGCAGATAAGCAGCACTTACATACATAGATCACTTTTGACACATACATGTACTAGACACAGACCTTCAGCAGCATTTAGGCATATCACATAACCCCAGGAAGCAACACAGCTCTTGAACTCTCCAGAACTATAAGCAGTTAACCTATTTGGACACCATCTACCTCACCTTCAACACCTGTGAGGCAATGGAGGAAACAAAGGGGGTTTTAACTTTTTCTTTTCCCCTCCTTTTGACATAGCTTCTGACACTGGAATAGCAAGTTCTAAATCTGATTCAAAACCGGCTCACCTTTGCAAACTGTTCAGAAATTTGCTTGTTATTTCATTGGCACAAAGTCACTTAGTTCTCTTGACTTGAGCTCTTCCTCTTACAGTGAGCTAAGGCTTTGATTGCCACGTACCATTCAGAGCTGTAGCAAGGATTACCCCAGCAGGGCTGAAATAGTTACTTTAATAGTGCTGTTGGCATTGACAACACTTAATTCTCTAAGTTGCTTGCAGACATTAACTATGACTTCCCTTTAAATTTGGTCATTAGGAAGATGAAAAAAAAAATAATCAATTGAGCTTGTGTAACTTGCAAAAGAGTCAGCTTTTAGAACGTACAAGCGTTGGAAAAAAAGCAACAGGCTATGGCCTATTAAAGTTACCTTCCAACATATTCCTTATGTCTTTATCTTGAGTAACTTCTTTTGCAGTCTCTCCACTCCCGTTAACGATAGAAGTATCAGCATTATGCTGCAAGAGTAACATCACCACCTCCTGGAAAACAATTTGAAAAACACTGCTTATCTCTGCTATGGCAAGGCCACAATCGGGCTTTGCAGCTACTGACATCCTGTGAGATGCACTGTGTAACGGTTTCTCACCACTGCTGACTTACAAAAACAGGAAGGGATGTTTCAGAGAGATTGGAGAGTAGGACTGACTGCAGCCTCCCCTCTCACATGAGTCAGGCTGAAAGAACTAACAAATCTGTTTTAGGTGAACAGACCTGCTCAGATTTAAAAGCTGGTGTACCTGGAGTGAATGCTGAATTTAACATAGAAATAGCTCTTCTGATGAGCAACTATATAGTCACTCCTTCTGAAGGGCCAAGAGATTATCCATAGGGGCAGTACTACTTTGGGAATGATAGCAGCTTATGGGAAACAATCAAACTAGTCTGACATTACAGGCCTATAAAAAACTCTTTAGTTCTAGTTTTCTATGAAGAAACAGCACTTCCAGACACCAAATGGACCAATGTGTCCTAATATTTATTTTTTCCACTCCAAAAATGACTAAGATTAAAACAACGTGGTTACTGTCTGTGTAAATATGCAATTAGTTGGAAGGAGCAATCCCTAATCCTTTTACTGCAAACATACCAGACACAAACATGAATTAATCTGTTGTACTTCAATAGTAGATGAGAGATCTTTATACTGGTTTCTACACAAGAATTAGAACCTGCCGCTAGAGGTAGTGCTATGCTTCAGCATTGTCTGACACACAGAATAAGCAGAACAGAAGCAATGTAAATTAGTTTCACAACTCAACTAATGCACAGTGCTACAGGTGAAGGCAACTATTATTTCTTTTTCTGTCTGCCAGCAAAATCTTTACAACAGAAAGCTAAAAAAGGACAAAGTATACCAAGGGAAGCCATGGGCCAATGTTCTCCCATTTTCAAAATAATATTTTTGTACCATGGTTTTGTTTTGGACAGAGTTACAGCATCTAAGCAATATGCCGAGTCCTTTTGAATGCCCTGTACCAAAACAGGTAAGTCATTTTTAGACACTGTAAAAACATTTTTACAAAGTGATCTTATTGCTAGTATTTCCCCAGTTCTAGAACTGAAGCTTAAAAAAGCCAACATGCTTTACCTTACGTCCAGTGAAAGCTGCACGATGGAGTGGAGTGTCCCCCATGTCATTCAGCACATTCACATCTGCACCAGCCTAAACAGCAAGACCCAAAGACAACTGAATGTCCTTCCAGCAAGAACTACATAGCTATCCCCTCTGACTTGGGGGAAGGGGAGGACAGGACACTAACGTAGGCCTCATGGCAAATTAGATGAGAACTGTAATACAGCCATCCCAGAAAGCAGAGATAAACTACATACATAAATAAACTACATACATAAAATTTATGACCACCATTCTATAAACGGCTTCAAAAGAAAATTCCTCCTGCATGTTTTCCAGGCCTCCCACTTTGAAGAAGGTATATGGAAAATAAGTTTAACACGGGGAATGGAGGCACTGTTGGTTTGTTTTGGGGTTATTTATGAGGGCTGGGGGTGTAGGTGTTGGAAAAAAACTCCAAACAACTTAATGAAAGAACTGCAGTGCTACTGTATAACACACATATATGTGTTATTACAGATGCACAGAGTAGTACCAGCCTCCTGGTGCTCCTGATTTAACAAGTGGTGTTCCCTCCAGGAATCTATTACTGTTTTTTTCACTTGAAGTGAAACTTTCTCACTTTTCTAAAATCTTTGGCTTGAATGTCCTTTCCTCTTATCACACAATTTCTCCATCTCGTACCTTTTATCTGAAAGAAAAACTGCTTGTCACACTGCACAGGCACTGTTCCAGGAAAGCAAGAAATCCTATCCTTTCTTTAAGCATTTCTTCTACACTGCTTTACCTAACCTCAAAAGGTCAGAAAGAGGGCAGAACTTACTTAACTTTGTCACATATGTTTAAAGTCATGTAATTTACCCAGGGCACTGCTGCCTGCCTGAAGTTAACTGATGAACCTAACTAGTTCCAGAGTTCTTTTTCTGGTAATTCCTCATTCACTTGCTCTTTAAGCACAAAACCTAGGCACAAGTACACAGACACACCTATATATGCCTAGCTTTCAGAAGTGCACAGCCTCCTTTACTATTTCTTTAACTAACTTATTCTTTAAATAATACTCTTTCAGGAGCCCTATGGGCAAAGAAGAAAGTAGCCCTCTTGGATTGAGAGTAGCATTATCTAATTAAGTGTGCAGGGTAGAGAAAAACTTCTCTAAGAAATCCCAATATTGTTTCCCCCTTTAGAGTCATAAGTGTGGCTGGTAGCCTTTATTTGGAATGAATTTCAAGTATTTGAGGCTGCTTAGCACATTCTTGCCATTGACAACAAAATTTTTCCAACATGAATAGGATATAAATACAATTAGGATTAGTTGAAACTACCCCGAGAGCTGAGGGTAAAAAAATAAATTCAGTCAGAAACAATTGTAAATGCAGCGCAGATATGGCTCCCAAGATACAAATAGGTCAGCTTTGATAACAGAGGTTCATAATTTCAAGTTCACCATGTGTTCATTATTTCAATGATGTTAGGAAAAGAATGATACTACGTGAGCCTGCACCTGGGAAGAAACAAACAGGTTACTTGGCACAGAATTCTGGACATGCTTCAATGCACGACATACAAATTATTATTTTTACTTTAGCCTTTCCCACAAGTCAGTAACTGTAATTGCCTAAGCTATATAATTTATGTATCACAGTAAGCTAGACAGGCCTTTGAAGCATTTGCATTACAAGTGTTGGATGCTGGCTTATCATATGCAAGTATCCACTAAGCCTGAAAAAGGCTGAAGCTTTTATGAGTGCATACTTAGATACTATACATCTTTAATTCCTGCAATCAGATGATTATACAAACACACATACTCATGAGAAAGTTAAGTATTAACGTAAAAGTTCAGTGTAACTGTATACCACCACATAGAGTTTCAGTGTCACTATTTTAGGTCCTTGTAAACCAGGCTGACCCATACTACAATTATTTCATTCCTTAGTTTTAACAATCGTTTATCCCTACATTATATGCAGATAAACTGTAGGAGTGACTCTGCCTCTCTACAAAGCTGCCTTTCTTCTATCACAAAAACCTGAATAAATATTAACTGCTTCAAGAACAAAGAATTTTCTGCCTTCACACAGAAGCAAGTAGAAATATACCTTCAGCAAATCGTCTACTACAACAGCATGCCCAAAGTAGCAAGCAAGGTGAAGTGGTGTCCAACCCATGTTGGATTTACTTCTGCCTAAAAGACAAAAGAGGTAAATTAAGTTTTTATCACAATACAAGAAAGATCTTGTCATGTGCTTGGAGGCTGGCATGGATGGTCATTCTCCATAGTAACAGAGGAGCAAGGAGGCTGGAAGCATCAATACTATTCTTATCATCTTATCACTAATTCAAGTAAACTGTAATGCAATCTGACAGTATCAGATTGAAACCTACAAAATCTTTCTGAAAGGAAAAAGTCATGTAGGATAATGGAGAATAAAGTTTTTCTTCCATGTAATATCTTGTTCTTCAACAGCAGCTTCAGTTACTTTCATTCACTATGAAAACAGCACATGCAAGTACACATTTATCATGTGTATCTATAAAAGTTTACCTGATTTTGTCTCATGCACACAAATAAGAGGTAGGACAGCCCATCTTCCAAAAAGAGGATTCAAAAGAAAACAGGAGAGATGACCTAATGTGAGGGGGGTTTTGCTACCTTGTCCTTCTACTCATTTTTAATAAGGATAGCCTTACCAAGTATTATGATTCAAAAGCTCTGCAATGTAGAGCTCATGTACCACCTACAGCTCTAAGCCTCTGCAGGAATGATAAGTGCAGGCAGGAAGCAGGCACAGAAGTGACCATTCAAAGGAAACTATTCTTCATGCTTTAAAGAGCATTTAAAGCATGTTGTGGAAGACTGGCTGTATAAATGAAATTCACAAACTATCCTACAATCAATTCTTTAAAAGCAAGATATTAAAGCATTAGTGATTACTACTTTAACAACTCATGTTACTTTCCAATCATAACTGTATTAAGCGAAGCTGATTTGTGCTTCGTTTTTACTAAGCAACAGACCCACAACATTCCAAGTGCCACCTAAAAGCTGTCATTTTGTATTTGGAAGCAAAGTGAAATGAGGCATTGGAAGTTATTTTGAAATTACTGACACCATTAAGTTTTTCCCTTTTATGTATCCTCAAGCACTAAGGCTTGGAACACTACATAAGTTTACCCTGAGAAGACAAGCCATTAGCACAAGAAAAAAAGAGAACTGCTGGTCTTGCAAGTTCATAATTCTTTCTGTTGTTGTATTACAAATTAACACTAGAATGTGGTTCACAGATGAAGTATCTTCCCATTTCTTGTAACTGTTTCCAGCTAAACATTTCTGCCCTTCATTGGGTATTTCTTTTTTTATTTGATTCTCTTTCTTAAGTCTTTCTGTTGTTTCAACCACATATTTAGTATCTTCCCTCATCCCAGCCTGGCCTATAACAGGGTTCCTGCCCTACATGACTGAGGAAATAAAGTACCATGGAAGATAAATACTGTGTGGATCACTAACTCTGAGGCTCTTTATTCTGGATAACATACTAAATGGACATCATTCATCCCTCAGTCTAGTAGGGAAGAAGGTTCTTTGAAAGAATACAGAAAAGGTCCACACTGCACTGAATACATACAGTTAGCCCAAGGAAGTCATGAGTTACAGGACTGACAAGGCAGTGCTGCTGTCAGCAATTTCAGTCATAAAAAAAAAAAACCAAACAAAAAAAACACCCAAAAAACCCAAATAAAATAAACAAAATAAACAAACAAACAAAAAAAAAACCAAACCCATAATCAGGAACTTGTCCAGATCCATAAGTTCTCTGAATAAAATGCCAGAGGCCCTTGTTCTGCATCCACTCTAAATGCTTGCATTTCTGAAGGTAGCTGAGCAGTTACTTCTTAGGCTCTTGAGGCGTTTGTTACCTCTCTTAAAGTGACCACAAGTGTTTGCTTCTTTTTTTAATTATTACTATTTTAAAACAGGACAGCATTACCCTGGGGAAGGTGCAAAGATAGGGAAGTAGAATAAATCAGAATTTAGAAAGCACATATTTGACTGTGTAGAGATTCCACATTCAGAAGTATTTTGTTTAACGTGAACTATCACCAGCACATTTGCCCTAGCTTCCCAGATCTCCTACTGACAAGCACGTATTAACTGGCTAGCCATATAATGCTAAACTGGAAGGGTAACAGCTAAACTCCATCTTTTCCTTCACTAGGTGAGTCTGCACACTTGCACACAACTAACATTGGACTTTGAGCAGGAATGCTGACCAGAGACCAGTTTGCTTGATATAATACAGGTCTGCAGGTTATGCCATTTCATTATGCTTTCTTGACTTCAAGTTATGTATAGGAACACATCTGAGAAGCTCTGGAATCTCTTAATGACAAGAGACTTCAGCAACTTATTTATGGGTACTGTTGCATGAATTTTAAAGTACTTTTATTCCAACTGTTTAGGCACTACACACAGTGTCTTGAGTATCTGCAAAGGACATACTTGTAAGGGTGGAGAAATTCAGCTCTATCAACTTCTATCTGGTCCCCCTTTAAATTAGGAACTACTTCCCTGAAGATGAAGTAGCAAGGGTTTGCATTTTACAACTTTTTTTTCTGAGGTGATTACATTAACTATTGGGAAAACAAAAACATGGCTGGGTAGTCAAACTAAAGGATGAGTAAATTGATGACTAAGAATTGAGACTCAGGAAAGGGATAGAGCTTGTTCAGGTACCAGGCTTCCCTGCTCCTTCGGGCAAGATGTTCCCTCTATTATGGTTGAGAGGAAGCATAGCTGCTCTCTCCCCTCTCCCTTTGCAGCACCCTTTTCTCAATGTTGCTTAACAGTTAAACAATGACAAAGAAACAGCAGTCTGTGCAGAAAAGAGTGGGATACACATCCACTTTTGTGAAGCAACTAGAAACACACTCATGTAAATAAAAAGAAATACAATGCTACTAAATGAATATAAGAATATGGCAGCCTGCAACTGATAGCAAGCTTGCAAATCCAGTCCCAATTTCAAGTTTTAAGCAAGTAAGTTGCTTAGCCATAGCTATGTTAGCTATGCACATCCAAAACCGTAGTGTTGGCCGAAGACCCAGACACACGTAACTAGCAGTTTTATTTTCTTTTTCCAAGTAACCTAGTGTACCTTCTGATGGCAAAAAGCACACGCTGAATGCCCCTTCTCTGCAAGCGTTTAGGGCCAGGCTGGATACAGCTGTAAGCAATCTGGTGTAGTGGAAGGTACCCCTGAACATGACAGGGGTGCTGGAACTAGATGATCTTTAAGGTCCCTTCCAACCCATACTATTCTATGAGTCTATGATTTGTCTCAACCATTCCTGCAAGTAGCAAAAGATGTAGCTGCTGATACTATATAATGAAACACGGGTCTTTAAGGAAAATAAAAAAAAATAAAAAAGTAAATCATACGTAGTAGAGCACAAACAAATGACCTCATCTCTGTAGCCCTGATAGAGGCTCTTTACCTCCTTGAACTATTCTCTGGCACCACAATCTGTTTTGTTCAGCATTATAAAGCTCCAAAGTTGGCACAGGCTTGAACACAGGCAAAAAGAGAGACTGATTCTTTGCTGTGTTGACACTACCACAAATTACTCTGAGGTCTTCTGTGCATTACAACTGTCTGTGCTCTGCTTTTATGATCTCTCCCTTATGCAAGTACGGCCTTAAGTCAGAGGGTAAAAGCAGTTATTTAAGTGGGTTTTATTACTCTATTGAGCACTTCAAAGAAAGGAAGATAATGCTGTCAGTAACGGTTTCATTACATGTGGCTTCAACAGTAAGATTACAGACATTTGAGGAAGGCTACTAACCTTTACAGTTGATATCAAAACTTATTTCTCCTTTGTCCATGGTATCCAACAGCTGTTTAACTTCTTCAGAATTTCCATTTCTAGCATCATGGAGAAGCTGCTGTTCTGCTTCAGTACTCATCTCTAATAAAGACATGAAAGAACCAATTTTGTGATTTTTTTATGCTGCTGTAAGTTATGGCTTACTATTATGTCACTTTTCTCCCTTATTTAATACTAACACTGTTATGAAAAAGATGATTATTTCCTCCCTGGAACACAAATCCATGTGCAAGCTGTTCTCAACAGTCCAGACTCAGTCATGCCACTAAGAGGCATTAAAATTCCTCATGCAAAGCAGTTTGTAACAAAACACACATGTTTTCTTGGTTCTAAGTGTGGCTTGGGAGTTGGAACTGCATGCCACAAACAAGGTAAGCTTTGCTACAAGCATAACCAGTAAGCATTTACTTTTTTTTTTTTGTAAAATTTTCACCTTTCCCTCTTAAGATTTCCAGAGGCAATGGGGGGGTGGGGGAAGAATAACAATACTTCTATTAGCCCAAATATTTCTTCAGAATTATCTGAGTCTTATTTTGGCTGCCACCCCTGCAGAACAGAATCTGTTCACATGGAGGCCCCAAATACCCATTAGTGACTGGTACTACCAGGTCTTGCACTCAGGTACTTGACTCCCTCCAGCCCTGACTTGAAGAGGGGTCAGATGCTCAAACCAACTTTGTAGATTTGACCTTATTTTTAAAAAGCAACAGTACAGTATAAAGAAGTTACATGTTAACTGTAACACATCACTAGCCAATTCTCATCTTGCTATTACTCTTGAACTACGAAAAAAAAGAGTATCTTTCAAAGAAGGGAGAAAACAAAATCTGTTATCACAGCTATTTTTATAACTCTCTACTAGACAGTGAGCCTTAGACTTTTGGGCAAGCGACACTGCTATTTACCAGGACTCCTGCAGAATACAGTTACTACGTGATGTCCCGACCAATCCTCTTCCACACTGACAGAACCACATTCTGACTTTGTGTTGCCCCCACCTCTTTCTTCCCCACCCCCCCCCAAAGTGTCATTACAACAACTAGGACCCAGACACAGCTCAGCACAGGCAAAAAACAATTTTAGTGCCCTATTTAAATACACTGCTTTTAAGAGGTGCCAAGAAGTAATTTTAAAAGCAGCCTCAGAAAGGCTGTACTGCAACACACAGTTTATTGCTGCTAAAAACAACAGTAAAAGCAGAGGTTGTCCATATTTAGTGTTTGCAGTTTGGCGTATTCACCCGACACTGGGTTTACCAGATCCTGAAGAATCTGGATTTCTATGGTCAGTTAATGATTACAGAGAACATTACTGGCCTTGCATAGATAGCTTTCCTATACTAGGAGAGGTTTTGATTGGTCCCACAAACTGTTTATGCTCTGCTGCATTGAACAGGCAGCTTGACTGCACCACACACACTCATAGCTACAACAGAAGCAGGGAGCTCTTCAATCACTTAAAATGAGAAGCCATTCAGCAAGAGATGAGCCAGCAAGATCATTGACTAAGCAACAAAACTCCTGTAACAGTGACAGATCTTGCAGTATTCAAGACTGAGAAGGCTAGACAACCAAAGCACTAACAACACAGAGAAGAGTTTTTCCCTACCTTTTGCTCAATCAGGAAAAGGAGAGAAGGAATCTGTTTTCAAAGAATTTTTACAGAGACACCAAGCAAGCCCTTCTGGATCGACCACCTGCAATTTACCACAGATACAGGATACAAATGCCTTTTCCAGCAGCAGACAGACAATACTTTTGTTTGCACCTGCTTTTCAGTACTACTAGAAAAGCAAAACAGTACTAATTCTTGTAGCAGTCCTTCAAGCCCTGAAGCTACCTTCTTTAAACAGGAGTCTATCCACTTGTTTAAGTTAACACAGCAATTTGTTGTTACTCAGGTAGGTATAATTTTCCTCCATGAATCAGTTCTACCAGAGTCTAAAAGATCAAAAACAAATGTGTTCATGTATTAATATCGGTATGCAATATGTTCTCTGAAACTAAGTGATAGTGTTTCAGGGGAGCACAGAATGCAGGACTAAGAATTATACAGACAAGAGCTAAGAGGATAGAGCTCATTTTGCTGACCTACCCACCAGGGATGGAGGTGGGGGGAAGCAAAGCTCAATCCTTCATTTTTACCCCCTCCCACACAGTATTTCTTTAGCGACCTTTCAAATGTCTCAGATGAAACAAACTCCTATCATCACCCCATATCATTTGTCAACATACTACATACACAGCAGGTATGATTTGCAATGCACCTTCAACACATTAAAAACCTGAAGTTTCCATCCAATATTGATGAAAAGTAAGAAAAGACTGCTTGGGAAGGGAACCAAGAAGCTGATACAAATGCACAACTCTTGTGTGCAGCAAGGCCAGTTATGTGTGTGAGCAGAATCTTAAATAGCTCAAGATACGGAAAGCTGAATCACTGTAAAATTACTTGCAGGGTATTTCTCCCCACAGATAGCCATTAGGTTAAAATCACTGATTTATTTTCACTTTTAAAGCAAATATTAGCAATAGAGTGGCATGCATTGCAGCATGGCTAAGAAAGACCTCTCTGCTTCACTGGTTTAGTCACCAAAGACTTTGTTGTTTGGCCCAACCCTCTGATTTCAAACAGATTTTGGAAGCTCGAAGCATGCAGTGATGCAGAAGAATGACTGTCTGACTATTAATCATAGTTAGAAAGATCATTCACATGAAGTGTTTCTACAGTTTGGGCTGGAAAGCAAATCTGCGTGCAGTTACTCATCAGACAAGCAATGCAGAACAAAGTTTTAGCTAACAAGCTAAATGAAGTGCCTAAATAAAGCTGGCAGGAAAGGGGCTCTTAACAGAGTTTAGCATAATCTTGAAATTACTGTTTTAAGCAACAGAAGTTACTCCATAATGGAGATGAGCAACCACCAATGGAAGTCTGAGACACAAGTTTTTAAGAGTATGTAAAGAAATCTATACACAGGCACTCAAACACTATGTGCGTGCACCTACTTCATAAGCTGCACTTCCACGGAGACAGGAGTTTATTTGGTCGTACAACCGACTACCAAGAGAGCCCCAAAATCCCCACCCATCAGTTTTGAGGTACCAAACCAGACCCTCAGCATTGAGGGAGAAACTTAGTTTGAATTTATTAGCCATATGATACTACTAGCAGGTTAGCCTATATGAATTATGCAAAGCTACCAGCCACTTAAAGAGAGCGGACATATGTTCAGTCAGTGGTGGTGTCGCCATTACCTTAATCCATTAAGCAGCTGATAAACGTTAAATTGCCTTTCACAGCTCAGCTTTATGCCTTGTATGCTAGCCTCTACAGTCACTGGTATGCCATGACAAAAAACAAGGACAGTATTTAATGTCTCCCATATAGCAGAGATGTGACTGCAGAGCACTTCAGCCGAACTCATTAAGACTACTGGAGCAGTACTTGACTGCTAATTGACTTTTATCCTTTAAGAAGGTATAAAAAATAGCATCGAGATGCTCTGCTTTTACCTTCTACAAGAACTATGCCAGAATTATCTTCTCATGTTATTACAGCACCTGTCTCCATATGGGGGTCATTTCGAACATAGAGAGCCCAGGTTACCATTCTGCCTGCATGCCTGCTTAAGGGAGGTCTGCAGAATACCAAACTATAAAAGTCTACCTAACTACTGCCATATAAACTACCAACTTTACCCAACTGCTAGGGAAAAGCCCAAGCAAAGCCAGTTGCTTTTCTCACAAATTAGTCTACAAAGACCTAAAGCACCGCCCCGACCATACGGCAACACTACTGATAAGACTCACGTGCTTTTGCTTTAATTTCTTCTGCTGAGGCCTCCTGCCATGTACACAGCCAGGAACAGCAACAATATACTAAGCAAAATATGGCTGGTTTTCACTCTGCTGCAGCTTGACAAGCAGAGTCAAGCACAGAAGCAGTACTGCTCCAAGAGCATTAATGCTCCAAGTCAGCTGCCACTGGTTGCATAGGAAGCTTTCTATTTGTGACAAATAGTAAGGCTGGTAAAAAGCACAGCCCTGGCTAGGATTTCAGGAGATCTCCCTCTAGCAATTAAAACTAGATTCCTATAGGAAAGGATGATCCTTGCTCAGGAAGTCTTCTGGCATGTCCCAGCATGCACACGTTACGATGCAACACTAGTAAAGGAGGAGGACAAAACACACCAAACTGCACAAACAGACAGAACCTGTCTACAAACCCACACAACACATTGCACTGACAGGAGCTGCTCCAAGAGAAAAGAGCTGCTGTACTAGAAGCACGAGTGATGTTATCTAATCGCAATTCCTTAAATCTTCGGCTAAAGAGATCTAGAAGTTAGAAGCTGCACATGCTTCTATGACACAGCCTCATGTGAAAGCATCCCCTATCTAAAGTTACCGTCTGCTCCACAGCAGTTAATGCAGTAAGTAACAGTGAACACAGATGCAGTAACACAGTATCTGTTCGATACCATTG
Organism: Lathamus discolor; assembly: GCF_037157495.1. NCBI lineage: Eukaryota > Metazoa > Chordata > Aves > Psittaciformes > Psittacidae > Lathamus > Lathamus discolor. Next base: position 112,339,765 of record NC_088885.1, read on the forward strand.
CCAAGGCAATAGCTATTTCAGCTAATCCCCGTTCTTCGGCACCTCCTGGCTGCTTTGTACGCGCTGTTTAGACCTGCAACATCAAAGACTTTTTTCCAGCCCAGGATCTCTCAACAAGCTTACCACAGCTTAGTGCGAGCGCTCGCCGGAGCAGCGGGCAAGCACGGCAGTTCCGAGAACGCAACAACTTCAGCGGAGCCTGCAAGTTCCCTACAAGCGGCTGGAACCGAGCAGTTCGCTCCAGTACCGGTAATTAAACACTCTGCTAAGGCGGCAGGGTCACGCGTCACGGCAGGTTCTCGCCTGGGGAAAAGGTGCGCTCACACCCAGGCTCCAAGGCTGAGGAGAGCAGGAGGAGGGAAGGCCACCCGCTCCCCACAAAAAGGGCTCACGCCGCTTCCCGAAGGCCACAACCTCCCCCTGGCTGCCTCTGCTTCGGCTCCTCCGCCTCCAGCCGAGCCTTACTCCGGGCCGCACGGCGGGCGGCCTGCCGTGTCCCGCTGCGGGAGAGCCTGAGCAGGGAAGCAACGACACCCGCAGCTCCAAACAGGATCCCAGCGACTGCAGAAGGCAGGCCGACCCCGAACTGGAGTCCTCCGGGGCGGGGGGACGTACTTCGCCCCGTCCCCTTTTCCTCCCGTCCTCAGCTCCCCCTGCGCGGCGGCCCTGGCTGAAGTTGGCGTTCCCTCCCGCCCCGCGGGCACGGCAGAGAGGAAAAGCGTGAGGCGCAGTAACAGCAGCGACAACACGAGCACCGCACCGAGAAGGCGCGGCCCCCGCGGCGGGTGTGCTGACCCAGCGCCGGCCTCGCCCCCATCACCGCTCCATGCAGCTCCCCCATTGCCCCCCCCTCGTCTTTATACGCACCGGCCCTGCATGTGACCGCCAGCGGTGTCCCGGCGGCTCCTGCCGCTCCCCCGACAACCCGCCGCGAAGGGCGGGCGGTGCGGGCAGACGGCCGGCCCCCTCAGCGCAGCCCCGCCCCGCCGCCGGCTCCTCGCCAAGGCCGGGAGGCTGGTCCTCGGGGAAAGGGCCCGTCCGAGGAACCGCCAAGGGTGAGGTGGGGCCCCATGGCCTGGGCTCCCCTCTCCGCTCCCTGAGAGAGCCCCAGCCCCTGCTGAAGGAAGCCGCCAGCCCGGGGAAAGCGGCGGCACGGATAGGCGTTCAGAGAGATGCGGAGGGGTTGGGCAAAACGCCTCAGAAGGGAACTGTGAGAGTTCAAGAAAGATGTGTTACTAGGGGGGGGAAAGGGTCGTCTTGGGAATCGCTTCAGTCTCCTATACGAAAGTGGTGCAAGTAAAAATAGATCGTGAATGCGCACACTGCTGCTAAGAGCAGCATGGGCAAAAGCAACCTGGAAGAGTGAGAGATTGCGTACTGCTGGGCAAAAATGTAAAGCACTCCCTTCGTTCAAGACCCTTTGGTCCATCCCTCCTTCCTGTTTGTCCTACCCTTATTTATTCTGTATTGCACCTTTCGCTTGAAGTCAATAGCCAGCACCTTGTTTTTCTGCCTTTAGCATGTGAGAAGGGGTTTGCATTTTGCGAACTCCCACTGTGCCTTTGAAATCCTGCAGGAATTTATCGAGGAAGCTTTGTGGTGTTGTGGCATGGCTTGAAAAGGCAGGGCAGGAGCCACAGGTGCCATGAGAAACTATCTCAAAAGATTAGGATGAAACTCCTGCTCCAAAAGTGGGCAAGTTGAAACCTGAGCAATTCTTGGGAAAGTCTTAAGACACAAATAATGAGGCATGCTACGTGTTTCTGTGTTGTTTATAGCTGTTTCAAAAGTACCAAAAGAAGAAAAGGAACACCTCCACACCTGCAGAGAGAACACAAATTTACTGTATTTAGACACTTAATTATCTTAAAGAGATCTGCTTCCAGGGATGCTTCAGCAATAAGTATATGACATCCGAGAGGTTTCAGTGAAGGACCACACCAACTTTCCTTAGGAGCAGGTCTTCAAGCTGCTGTCCTTACTTTCAGAGCACTAGCTGTTTCATCCCCACTCTCATATCTTCTCTTATGCTCTCAGCCATTGTTACCAGTCTGTCTATTTTCCCTTTATTTCTTCCTCTTGTATCTGGCTTTGAGCCATCTTTCATAATGCTGTAACTGCTCACAATAAAACCAAGCAAAGGCTCTGACTGCACCACCCAAGTCTTAGAAGGCAGACGCAGGGACTGTGAGAATGAAGATCTTGGGCCCACTGTAGGAGAGGATCTGGTTTGAGACCATCTTAAAAATCTGAATATGCACAAGTCCATGGGACCTGCTGAAATCCATCCGCGGGTCCTGAAGGAGCTGGCGAATGAAGTTGCTAAGCCACTGGCCATCATACTTGAAAAATCATGGCAGTCAGGTGAAGTTCCCGACAACTGGAAAAAGGGAAATATAACCCCCATTTTCAAGGAGAGGAAAATGGATGACCCAGGGAATCACAGACCAGTCAGTCTCACCTCTGTGCCTGGCAAAATCTTGGAGCACATTCTCCTGCATGGCATGCTAAGGCACATGAAAAACAACAAGGTGCTTGGTGACAGCCAGCATGGCTGCACTAAGGGGAAATCCTGCCTGACCAATTTGGTGGCCTTCTATGATGGGGCTACGGAACTGATGGACAAGGGTAAAGCAGTTGATGTCATCTACCTGGACTTCTGCAAAGTGTTTGACACTGTCCCGCACAACATCCTTGTCTCTAAATTGGAGAGACATCAATTTGATTGATGGACCAGTCGGTGGATAAAGAGCTGGCTGGATGGCCACATGCAAAGAGTTGTGATCAATGGCTCAATGTCCGGCTGGAGACCAGTAACGAGTGGTGTCCCTCAGGGATCGGTGTTGGGACCAGTCTTGTTTAACATCTTTGTCGCTGACATGGACAGTGGGATTGAGTGTGCCCTCAGCAAATTTGCCGATGACACCAAGCTGTGTGGTCTGGTTGATATGCTGGAGGGAAGGGATGCCATCCAGAGGGACCTCAACATGCTTGTGAGGTGGGCTGATGCCAACCTTATGAAGTTCAACCATGACAAGTGCAAGGTCGTACACCTGGGTCGGAGCAATCCCAGGCACGGCTACAGATTGGGCAAAGAAGAGATTCAGAGCAGCCCTGCGGAGAAGGACTTGGGGGTGCTGGTCGATGAGAAAATGAACATGAGCCGGCTGCAGTGTGTGCTCGCAGCCCAGAAAACCAACCGTATCCTGGGCTGCATCAAAAGGAGCGTGACCAGCAGGTCAAAGGAGGTGATCCTGCCCCTCTACTCTGCTCTTGTGAGACCTCACCTGGAGTATTGTGTGCACTTCTGGTGTCCTCAACATAAAAAGGACATGGAACTGCTGGAACAAGCCCAGAGGAGGGCCACGAGGATGATCAGGGGACTGGAGCGCCTCCCGTATGAAGACAGGCTGAGAAAGTTGGGGCTGTTCAGCCTGGAGGAGAGAAGGCTGCATGGAGACCTCATAGCAGCCTTCCAGTATCTGAAGGGGGCCTATAGGGATGCTGGGGAGGGACTCTTCGTCAGGGACTGTAGTGACAGGACAAGGGGTAATGGGTTAAAACTTAAACAGGGGAAGTTTAGATTGGATATAAGGAGGAAATTCTTTCCTGTTAGGGTGGTGAGGCACTGGAATCGGTTGCCCAGGGAGGTTGTGAATGCTCCATCCCTGGCAGTGTTCAAGGCCAGGCTGGATGAAGCCTTGTGTGGGATGGTTTAGTGTGAGGTGTCCCAGGCCATGGCAGGGGGGTTGGAACTAGATGATCTTGAGGTCCTTTCCAACCCTAACTATTCTATGATTCTATATTTTACATACACAAATTCTATAATAAAATATCTATAATATTCCTTGTGTTTATTATAATTTTGTAACAAAATGAAAGTATCAGCATCCCCCTACTCCACTAACATTGCAACACAGCACAGTTTACAGTGCAGAGCTTTATCCTTCAGCCAGCCAATGCAGGGTTTTTCTCTGAATCTCAGTAAGAAAGTCCTGACAACAAATAGCTTAATGAAATTACTGTTTAAAAAAGACAAAATAGAGAAGAGTAATGCACATTGTGAGTAAATCTTAATGTTCCCTCAGTTGCTGTGAACTCCATGTTTCTGCAGCATTGTCCTGGCCTTGGACGGACTTCTCCCACAGCACGTCGCACAGATCCCATGTATGGAGGGAAGCTCCTCCTTGGTCATTTGAACTCTTTGAATTTTCTTGCACAAAACCAGCTCTTTATAAAAGGTGTTCACATGAGGACTTCTTGCTGCAGTGCTAGATAAAGGCAAGGCCAGGCCCGTGGTGTAATTGCCTGCACCAAGCTAGAGTTGCCTGCAGGCTCTTCTTGGTGGAGTTTATCCTGCAGCTAAGGAATTCAGCCCCACCACACAGGCTGAAGGCAGGCCAGCACAAACCTGGGCCTGCTCAGGTTGCTTGTGCTGCAGATCAGTGACCCCTGGATGTACAGTGCTGGCCTGGTCAGGATCACTATACTCCCACTGCTTCCAGCATCTTCAAGGAACATCTTTTTTTTGCACCGATGTTTTGCCTCCTTGCACTTCCAAGAGTGGTTTGGACTTTGAAGTGGAAATGAGAAAAACAGTGTTGCTGATAACAAGGCTTCTTTCCCTTTTGAGCATATCATTTTATCTTCTTTTTTTTTTTTTTTTTTTTTTTTTCCTTTCATGTCTTTTCCTCTTTCAGATAACTTGCTGAAGTTAGTGATGCAGAAAGCATGAAATGCTTCCCACATCAGGGCTGAATGCACAGGCAACAGCCTTGCACGGAACTCACTGAACTGTTCTGTCAACGATTTCCATGGTATAGTATATTTTACATCCCCTTTCTATTCAGGGATGAGGTGATGGGGCAGCCTGTCTGCAGAATTTGAAGCTGTAAGGCCATGGCGCTTCCTGAGGAGAAACTTATCTAGGGAGGGAGCTTCTGCTGGGCGTAGTGCACAATCAGCTAGTTGAATTCATTGCTACAGGCAACCAAGCCCTATGACTAGGAGTATTTCAGCTGGAAATTTTGAAATAATACCACTCTCCATTGTCATTAAATGAAAAAAAAAAAAAACCCCACACTACTGTGGTTGATGTCATCATTAGCAACTATACAAGACGATGCTGATCATGTCTCATTTTGCAACTTACCATTTGCAGCTGAGAGAAGACAAGCAGCACCTCCCTACCCCCATTTCTACTAAGACAGTTGACCTGCATTGCTAGAGGTATATCCAGGGATGAACTTAAGGAAGAACTTCTGGAAAACATTTAAGAATTACTTGGCATTTGTGAAACGTCACAATTTTATTTATGATATAACAACTCCTTATTGCACTGACACTGTTTTCTTCCTCTTCAGATTAGAGCATGCTTGTGTCCTGGTTCTGGCTGGAATAGAGTTAGTTTTCTCTTAGTACTTGGTACAGTGTTGTGTTTTTGATTTAGTATGAGAATAATGCTGATAACACACTGATGTTTTACCTGTTACTAAGTAGTGCTTACCCTGATCAAGGACTTTTCAGTCTCCTGGGCTCTGCCAGTGAGGAAGGGCACAAAAAGCAAGTATGAAGCAAAGACAGGACACTTGACCCAAACTAGCCAAAGGGGCCATAGCACAGCATGTCATGCCTAGTATATAAACAAAGGGGAATTGTCCCAGTACCAATCGGCAGTACTCGGGACAGGCTGGCATCAGTCGGCAGGTGGGGAGCAATGTTATTAGGTATAACTTGTCTTTCTTGGGTTTTATTCCTCTGTCTTTCTTCTTTCTCCGTCTCCTTTCTCATTCTTAGACATGATTCCTGTGGATCTTCTCCTTAGATTACCAAGAGCAACTTCCAGTGAGCAATGAAAGCAAATTTTCATGTTGTTCTGAACTACTCAGTAGGAATTTTTACATATGTGAGTCTGTTGCTTATATTTATTTCATACTTTGCAGGAAATAACCATGTAATGTGGTTAATTTGTAGGTGGCATGAGCCAGATTACCTGCTGAGATTAGGAATGCTTGCTTTTTGCTGCTCAAAGCAGTGCAGGAGTAAATTCAGGCAGTTACTGGAGGTATCCTCTAGCAGGAAAACAAATAAAAACCCTGCAACAGAGTTCATTTTAACATGCCCCTTTTATCTGAATACTGGTATGGCAGGAGAAAATGTGAGACTGATTGTATTCTGCCAGGAGGCTCTTAAAACCTGCATACATTTACTACTTTATGAAAAATTCTTTGGATTTCTCTAGTTCTAAAGAACACAAATGTATAATGTTACAGCCAGCATACACCTGGGTTGTGGCTGAAAGAGTAGAAACATTCTTAACCAAGGTGTAAGTCACTTACACTTTTCCCTTAGTCTTACCAGACATGTAGTCTTACACCAAGATTTAGGCTTGTTGAATGCACTTTTTTGTTCTTGTGGTTGAATCAGTTTGGGTTGGCTTTAGCTCCAAAACAAGAAATCAACTGCATGTGGAGAGCTAGTAACTATTAAGTTTATAGCTAATTCATGTCAGTTTAGACCACACTGTAGCAAAACACATCCTTATGAAAGTGAAATCAGCTGAACTACTTTATGTTTAAATGGATATATTCTCCTTATTGCATAACCCAGACTGAGATTTATATGATATATAAAGTAGAATTGGAACATCAGAGAAAATTTTGTTTTATTGGTAGGTTACTTAATGCTCTCATTAAGCTATTATTAAGATAAAGCTACGGTACTGGCAGAGTCTCAGTAGAAGAAAATCCTGCTCAAAACCAGAATACAGAACTGAGGGCGATAACAGGTAGTACATAATATGACAGTGTCCTTATTTGTTCTTAACCTTCCTCTCTGATTTATAAAAGAGAAGTCGCAAATACACCATGCTGCTTGAACTGTTGTATGCAAAATCAAGCAGTGTTATTGATATTTTATGGCAATGTTTTAGTTCGTCTATATTTCTTAGTTCTATAGTGTTCCTGATGTATGCTTTACATGTGATTCTTAGTCACAAATCAGAATTCTTCGTTCATATCAGTTGTGGCTTTTTATCCCTAATCAGCATCTACTTTGTGCTGTCAAATTCTACACTGTCCTCTTAACTTCATATATGTAACATGTTGGTTTATTATACAAATCTAAAGTTTCTAAGTTGCAGATCCTAAAGTTAAAGACTAGCAGAGAGAATAGAATCTGCTACAAATAAAGCTCACATGAGCTGAAGTTACATACACAGGGAGAATGAGCATTTTCTGCCAGTTCCTTCCCCCACCCCACCCGCCCCCGGTAACATTAAAATGTGGCTATTTACCTCCCCCCTCTGGACAAATTTGGTAATAGAATGTGAGCAGTATTTCATTACATCAAAAAGCATTTCTGATTTTGGACTTTTTCTTTTAAAATTATTGAGAGCTTTTACATGCATTGCATTTAAATAACGTCCTTATTTATGCCATCTGTGAAAATATTGCTTCCTTAACAATGTGAATATTATTTCTATCTGGTTTAAGCTTTTTGTGCTCTAGGATTAGATTCTGGTTCCAGAAAGGTATCAGTAATTTCCCAGTGTACTATCTTACCCTGACAAGGCACAACAAAGAATTTGAATTCCCTGCCGTAATCTGGGTCGCTTCCTGACCTTCAGGGTCTTCTTTTGCTTAACTGATTTGAGCTTTAAGTGTTTTTGTTTGCTATCTGTAGTTCACAAAGACAGAACTAAAGGACCAAAGGTTAGATTTGGTAACCATTTTAAATATCAAAGTTCATGGATTGCTGTGAAGAGTATTGGTTTGGGTGATACCTCACCATAAAGAATAGTAAGTTTCAGTTATGTATTGAAAGAAAACTCCAAATATTTCATTACACTATTATGCTGTTATCCTTAGTTTGAAAGCTCTTGGATAATTCATATCTGGCTTTAAGGGAATATTAATTTTATACAGACAAATGAATTAGCTGTTAAATGCTCCTGTGCACCACATCAATTCAGCTACTCTCTTATTAATTTAGTATATATAAACATGTTGGAGATTCATTAACTACATTTGTCTCCATTTCAATTTAGTAAGACTTAATCACAAATATGACTGACAATGAAAGGAAATTACAAATCCTCAGAAATCTGTCAGAGATGTCTACAGTCCGTGCAGTTTTAGTGATTTATTTTCTGTGTCTTTTTATCCAGTATGGTTCTTTCCTGGGAGGTTGCTGAAATCCTTCATGTCAATGCTTTTGTATGGAATATACATGACAACAATCGTAAAAAATGTCAGTAACAACTTTAAGTTATTTAATAACAAGTAATGTGTGTAGTCATGTAAACTCGTTTGTTCAGCTAAGTCAAAACTAGCAACTTATAAAACCACAAGCACTATATAGAAGTTGCTGTCAGAAAGCTAAAAATATCTTGTAGTATCAGAGTTCTCTCTTTAAATTCATAAGGCAAATTAGCTCTCAAGTTAGGGTCATAGTTAATAACAGTAATCTAATTTCCAAGAGAACTATAAACCCAAGAATACATTCACATAAATGTTCTAGGAATTGCTGCATTCACAGCAATCTATCCCATGTTCTTGCCCCAAGACAAGATCAACTTTTAGACCTTGCACAGATGATGGCTTAATATAAGTCCTCAGTGCTTAGCTTTTCCGCTTAATTATCTGAATCTTCCTTCCTGTAATGTAAGGTAACATGTTGCTTCACCAGCACATAGTATTGTGCCCATCTTTGCAACAGCTTGTGTGTAAATAAGGATGATTATCACACCACCCTCCCTCTTTTCTCAGGATGACTGACTTCATTGTTGGCAAATTCTCCATAGCATGATTTGAATCTCTCAACAACCTTCAAAATTAAACCTTTGTATATCACATCTTTCCTGCATTTGAGAAGGAGGAAAAATGTAATCTCTGCTGCAATAGGTAGCATATTAAGGATGCCTGTGTTTCTCAGCCTTCTCTTTAAACTAACAAACTCCTCTCCAGCCCTTTCAGAATTCAGGCTTGCCTGATTTCATTGTTTTAATAAAGACTTCAGCTAGTGCACATCCTTCTTGAAGTGCAGTCCTAAAACTGGACACAGAATTCCAGTGGGGGCTTTAGTGGTTCCATACAAAGCAGGATTACCCCACATCTCACATCGCCTCAGATGTGTTTGGACATCCTGGCCATGATGGTTCTCCTTTAAGCAAAAGCACAGCACTGTTGGCAAATGTTTAGCTAGGAAGTAACTCCCAAATAGTTTCTGTGAAACTGCTGTAAAACCAGTATTTCTCCATCCTGCATATATGCAGTAGATAACACAGTGCTGATTTTGTCTCTACTCTGTGGCATCCTAGGGTGGTGTTTGGTTTTTTTTTGTATTGCTGTTTCTTGGTTTTAGAATGTGTGACTTATTTGTCACAATCATTCTGAACTCTAATCCTGTTCTCCAGAGCAGGCACAGAATCTTCCAGCTTTTGAGAAAAGGGAAAACAAACCTCACCTTATATTCCTCACAACTATAAAAACGCATTGGAAGAAAACACATGAACTACAAACTGCAAAAAAGATGACACCCATACTTTACACTCAAGCTTTACACTGATCTTTACTGATCAGTGCTGTCTAAAACAGATAGACACATAAAGCTTGTCAATGTTGAATAAATTAACTGCATTTCTGTAACTTTAATGGAACCTGCTTGGAAAACCTATGGTTTTGGTCAGTCGTTTTTTGAAGAAATGATGCAATTATAAGAATGCAGATCGTTCGTTTTGAGTGACATGAATGCAAGATAAAAACGACTGTAAAATTGTCACTGAAATATAACTGCTTATACCCTTTAAAAATAATGAAATGAGTAAGGCAGAAAATACCACCCGACAAGTATAATGTTGATTTTGTGGCTATGCATATCAGAAGTAGATTTTGTAAGTTTATTAATGCTACATCTTGACCCGGGTATTTTGGTACTTCAGGAACGTATTAAGTTTCCTTTACCCGAGACAGCACTTAAACCTAACCTGGAAACAGATCGCTCGAGTTCACTCTTCTTTCAGCAACACTCAAGAATGGCTCAGGGAACTGCATGGCAGTTCCCCGGGGACAGCACAGGAGATGCTACTTCAATCTGGGAGTCAAGCTCGGGTGTAGGTAGCTATGCTTTGGTATCCAAAGGAGATGGTTTAGACCGTAGAACAGCCCTGCCCTGAGATGCACAAGGAACACGGGCCACTGGCAGGGCAGGTAGGGGGCTAGGACGAACGAGTTAAGCACAGCCAGTTACGAGAGAAGCGCAGCCGAGGCGCAAGGTTGCGGGGCCTCCGGCTGCGCCTCCCGGCAGAAGGCGGCGCAAAGAGGTCAGCGTGGTGCGCTGGCGGAAGGAAGGCCTGGCAGCTTCACCGCCACCACTGCGCAACCTCCTCTTTCGGCGCATGCCCTTTCCCTGCTCCCGTCAGGTACCGATGGCGGCGAGGGACGCGGAGGCGGCTCAGCAGCAAGTGAGCGGCGGTAGGGTGACAGGGCCGCGGGAGCAGCGCGGGTCCTGCCGTGCCGCGGCATCCTCGGGCGGGCAGCGTGAGCGCCGCCTCGAAAGCGGTGGCTTCCGGTGGCTTCGGGTGAGCTCCCTGGCCAGGGCCCGCGGTGCTGTCCGAGCGGCAGCGGGACTGTGTTTCCTCAGCACCGGTGGGTGACCGCACATTCGCACTGAAGACCCATTCCAGGTGTTTAATTTCCAGGTGGATAGTGGCTGTCCGGTTTCTGTGGGAATTTGCTGTATAACTTTATAATCACTGTTCCTTAGTAAGAGCTCGTACGAAGGCCTTAGGGTGTTTTCCTTCAGAGGGATGGATGGGCCAGCCAGGAGCAGCACTGGTTGGGAGGCGCAGGGATGGGTTGTAGCTGATCCACCTGGCTTTGCTTACCTTGTCATTGCCGAGAATTACAGGATTACCTATAGAAATACAAAAGCTGTTGTGTGCATGAGAAAACTGAGCAAAGGTAACTTAACGCTGTGAGTCAGGACTGGATCCACAGTATTTATGGCCTTCCGGTGTCGTAAATCTTGTCAGGTCTGTAAATAAGCTGTGGAAGAGCGAGACTTTAAAACTGAGACTGGCACACAAGGCTGTGGGCCCTGGGAGAGGTTATTAATTTTTTGCATAATGCTTTTTTCTAGATTGATGAAATTGAAGCCCTTTCATCCATATATGGTGAAGATTGGTGCGTTGTTGATGAAGATGAAAAAATCTATTGCATTAAGATTAATGATTGCCTGGATCAACCAAAATGGACCCTCTGTCTTCAGGTAAAGCAGCGTTAAGAGGTTTGGCATGGAATTTGACTGATGCAGGCAAAGTCTTGTGCATGCAGGAAACCCTTTTAAATAGGATTCATTATCTATTCAGATGTATTAAGGAGCTTTTGGTTGGAATCTGTGATAGACTTTAGTGATTGTTCTGTAACACATTAATATGCTTGTGATATTTTTTAGTAGTTATATATCCTAATTCCACACCTGACAAAAATGAATTCCAGTGTTTCTTTCCCAAGACTAATTTCTAGAATATTTTTTATATTGACTGTGTCGAACATCTGAGTGAATCTGCTGCAGTTGTTTCTAGATTTACTTTATGGAAAACGTGGAGGAAAAACAAAAAATTCGATCAACTTAATTGAGTAGCTTGCTACTTTATGATTACAGAACTGAAACCAGTGAGTTTATGTAGTGGAAGAAATGCCAAAGTGTATTGTCAGTCAAAGAAGTCCAGTAACCACATGTGCAGCTTCTTTAAAATTTGTTCTGCACTTTAATTTTCGTGGCACTTGTTCCACGAAAATTGCACCATGAAATATAATGTCTGTATGCATTACCATCACTGGAATCCCAAATACAGATGTCCAGGTTTTCTTGTCATTCTGCAACAACATAGCCAACTATTTTCTTGATTTGTAACACTAGTTGTAGTCCTAGTGCTCGACCTCTGAGTCCATCAGTAGAGCTCAGCTAATTGAGAGTAGTCGAGTGAATACTTATGTTGAATGTTTTTCAGGTGATTTTGCCGCCAGGATATCCAACTGCAGAGCCACCTATTTATCAACTAAAGTAAGTGAAGTTTTCTTTCAAACATTTGTATTTCTTTTCTGAATTACCACTTTTAGTTGCTTGCAGTATAAATTGAAGTTTAGTTAAGATGACTCCTTGAATTAAAGTATAGTGGGGATGAGGGATGTTTCCAGCAAGAATATTCTATCCTTTCTCCTGTGCTAGCCATACTATGGAGCTCCCTGTAACAGGTTGCTCTCTTCCCTCATCTCTAAATCTTGCGGCATTATTTTGTGGCAAGGTAGCAATTGGACTGTGGAGGTATGGTGGCTGCTGCCTGTTCTGTTGGAGTGATGTCTTGTCTCTTCCTTGTTTATAGCCCTCTTGTTTGGGTACTTGTTTCAGATTGAAAGATGTGTTTTTCACCTGAGTGCTGACTCTTGTTGGGATGCAGCCATGGCATGTACTATCTTCCTGTTTTCCTTCCCTGCTCTCTCCTTGTCTCCTGACATGTACATGAGATGGGAATGGAGATGTGTAAGTCAAGTCCCTGAGGTGGATGACAGATGGACCTGCAGGACATGACACACAGCATATCTGCTGAGTTTTGGTTATCAGTATTGACAAAGCAATACAAAATATTGCTGGTAAACTTGAGGCAAAGCTTATAGTTTAATATGCGACCAGGAAGATACAGATACAGAACTGAACGGACATTCTAAATGTAATAGATTCAATGATGCTGAAGGAGTTGGAAAATGTAAGCAAATAATATGTAAAGTGACTCTGGAGTCACAGTGGCCTACCATGAAAAGTGAGTCTAGCTTTTTTGTCTGAAGAAAGAAAAAGCAGCCCAGTCAAGGAGTCTTGAAGGAGAACTGCGTGATCATGCTTTTACCAGGACATTTGCAACTGGAATCTTGGGAAGTGTCAGTGATTGACAGTGTTTTTTTTCGAGTTGTTTATCACGTTTACTTTAAAATGAATGTTTGTTGAGATGTTGGAATTGATGTATAGGCAGAATTTTCATTGTATTTGTTTTCATTCTAGTGCTCCTTGGCTTCGAGGACAAGATTATATGGAACTAGCAAATAGCTTGGAAGAAATATATATGTAAGTTAGAGACTGTGGAATATAGTGACAGGAGACAATGTATTTTTAGTTTCATGTTCTACTCAATGTATGCTTTTGAAGTATCTGCCTGAACTAGTATTTGTGAAGTGATTGCTGCAGTAGCCATAAACCAGCAAGTTTAGTTTATAAATCTAACATTTAAAGATGTTGTGTACTTACTAAGCATTTTGCAAGGACAAATTGTGTTAAACTCGAACAAATTTATATTCTTTAGACCTGGTGTTCTGTAAGGATAGAAGGCTTCATTTTGACTCCTAATAGAATAGATTCCCTTTAGAATCTGTGAGATTGCTTATGAGTTGGTGCTGTGAAGTATGAGACTCCTCATTTATTTTGCATTTGGAAGTTAAACTGTAGGACATTTGTGCCTTAGAATGTAAGTGGCAAAAGAGTCTTTCTTTAAAGATAGCTAAGGGATAAGCAGATTTTAAGGCAAATTAAACTCATGTAGAATCTATTAATTAGATCTGTAACACAGCGGACTGTTTCTTATCACAGTGCGTAGCCAACAACAATGCATAATGAATGCATGAGAATAAATGGAACATTTACAAGTACTCAAATTACATGGTTTTGAATTGCAGTGAAATTGGAACAGTAAATTTAGGTATTTTATATGGTTTATTTAATTGTTTCAGATCCCAAAGATAATATAAACTAAATGAAATGAAAATATGTCATAAGGAAGCACATGACTCTCATGACTGCCCAAAATACTGAAATCTGAATATAAGAAATGTTTTCTAATGCCATTAAAAAGAGAGCACTTAGCTTGCATGGGTTTTCTTTAATGTAATTACTCAGTTATATTGATGAACTGGGTTTCTTTTCTAACTAAGCAACAGATAAGCAAGTAAAATTGAATTTAAAGTGTTAAAAATGTGTGAGGATTTTAAGTGAAAAGCTCTGTGGTAATTTTGTCACCAGTATGTACTTGCGTGGTACCCCAGATGGTGGCAGTAGGAATAAAATTAATGAGAAACCAGGAGTTACCTACAGTCCTAAATCTTTAGTTTTGTTTTTGAGACAAATACGCATAGTTCATAAACGAATTAAAATACAAAGACAACTTCTCAGGATACCATTTTAAACATATTGTGAGATGCTTGGGTCCTGCTGCACCTTAAGGCAGCATTTCTTAACTCTGAATGTGCACATAAAAAAATACGTGCATCCTATCTTTCACCAGGACCTTAATACACACATCTGCCCCCTGACTAAAGACTCTTAGACCTAAATCTTTACTTCCCTGTCCTATAGGACTGCTAGTTACTCATACTGTAGCATATCAGTCCAATGCTTCACTGTGTCTACTGCCACTGACTTGCTATCACAGTCCAGCCTTAAGAGAACAACCTTTGCTATGTGTGCACTGACTGCTTGAGGGGGAAGAGAAGAGAAGAATGGAAGAGGCGTTTGTGAGGTAGCTCTTCCAAAGAAGAGCCCTATCCCAAAGATGAGGGGGAAGAGTCCCATACAGCCACAGAGCAGCTGAGGGAGTTCACCACTGGGATACGATACTTTTTGTAGAGAAAACTGATCCAGAGCAAGATCTAAGGCATCTTAGCTTAGTATTTTCAAAATACTGAGTACCATCCATCTTTTAATTACACAGTTGCTTTCCCTTTCCTAAATGGCCATAAAGCTTCTGTCAGTTGCCTGTTTTCCTTCAGCATTGGTACTTTTAATGTTAAAGAAAAAGAAAAATAAAGCAAACCACAAAGAGCATATAGTGATGCAGGTATCATGTGTTTCGCTTAGTGAACTACTGAGACAGGACTTTCCACAAGCCTTAGCTCTATATCTCACTAGGTTATAATGTTACATTTCTATGTGTCTGAAACATGTATGTTATTTGGTGTTCTTTCAAAGTGAAATCTGCAGAAGTTATCATTCACTGTGAGTTTTAACTTCCAGACAGAACCTTGGTGAAAGTATACTTTATTTATGGGTGGAGAAGATACGAGAAGTTCTGATTGAAAAGGCACAGTCATCAGATCCAGGTACTTCAGAAAACACATGGTTTTTCTCAATTTACATTTTGTTAAACTGCAGAGTAAGATTTCATTACAAGTTAAAGCTTTATGCCCAGTTTTGTGTTGGATCTAAATAACGTAAAACAACAGTCTCCAGTGTCATGGCTTGTTGTTTTACAGTGATAGCTTCCCTTTTTTAAAAAGCAGTAGGGACAAAAGAGGGTGGCCTCTGTGAACTAGAGCAAGGTCCTTAGTTCTCTCGGGAATTAAATTACTTGCATGAAAGCAGAGTGCTGCATACAGGTATAACGCATTGTCCTCTGTTCTGTAAAGGAATTATTCATGAGAGTAATTGATTTCTGTTGTTGGGTGTACTCTTTGAGGATTTGGATTAGCCTCAAGAGAAGATAAACTTCAGTGAAATGTACAGACAAATGGCCAAGTATTCCATCTTAATTGAATTTTACTATATCGGGATGAGAAGTACATCATCATTAGAGTGGCAGTGATTCATCTGCTGTTACTCGTACTGTGATAGAGTTTGTGTAAATTCACAGTTTTACTTTCAGAAAGTGGTGGGATTTATTTTTGTTTGGGGGTTTGTGCATTAAAATCCTAAATTGCTGTGAAATGCATGAGTGCCATGTATGCATGCACTTGTGGCAAAAGGAAATAGAAGTATTTTTCTGTGTCATGGATGCTACCTCAGTCCTGTGAGGAATAAGAGACTGAAGAGAGGGTGGAAAAAATCAGTGCTGCTTTGTGATAAGGTCTAGTTTTCAATAAACTGTGCATTTTGTTGCTACATCACAGATATTTAAAAAGTAATTTTTCATTGACCTAACTTGAAGGAGTGGATACTGAGAAGTGAAAATTTTACTGGCAATATTGGAAATTTGTTGCTTATTTTGCCAGCAACCTTGTGGCTTTTACTTAATACATCTAATGATTTTTTAGGCTTTTTGAACATGCTATATCACCAATCTGCTTCTTTATGGAAAATACCTCTGTTACACAAACTGCATCAACACCACATCATATGCACTCTAAATTAACATGTGTGTATGGTAGATTCCCTATAAATGCAGTTGCCAGAGCACAAATTTTGTGTGGTACTTACTCTTTTGCTATTGACTATTATTTTTTGTATGTCCTATGCATGAAGATAAATAGCATTTTGGGAATCACGGAGTGCTTCAAGCATATCCAGAGAGATATTTCAAACATAATGATTTTATAACCTCATGAAGTGCTATTGAATGACAGCTGCACATTTTTCTCCAGATGTTCAGTAAATGACTGGAGTTCTTGTGAAACACCAGATTATTTTGGACTGCAAATTCAGAATTTCTGGAGTTTGTTGTAATCAAGTTACTATTCTGTGTTTCATAATTTTTTAGTGACAAACTTTGAACTGAAAAGCCAGAGGTTTGGGGAAAAAGAATTTGAAATTTTGTCTTACTTGTCTCACAAAAAAATGTATAATAAATTCTACTACTTCTATCTTAACAGAACCAGATATTAAGAAAACCAGTGAAGAAGTTGATGAAGATGGTGGCGATGATTTTGACCTAGATTGTCAGCCCATTCATGAAGATCCAATTAAAATGTTAAATTACATTACATCTGAAAGTCAAGAAGGTAAAAAAATATGCGCTTGTTAATTCTGATTAATAGTTTAAAAGAGAGAGGCCTTAAGATTCTGGTTGTCTATGTGGCTTTCAAGTAAAATTAGTAACAAAATTATATTAAGGATTAAAAACAATTGTAAGAAGAAAATAAACCAACATAATTTTTGATGGTTTGTATATCATCTTATGTACTTTACTTCAACAAATCCCTCTTTTAAAGTTGAGACATTCTTTACTTATGTAGCCATATACATCTTTTCAGTACTCTTAAAAGAAAACGAACACTTCCTTATTTATGATCAGTAGATGAAGAACTGCCACCCATACATCACGGAAACCCAATTACAGATCGAAGGAGTACTTTCCAGGCACATCTGGCTCCTGTGGTGACACCCAGACAAGTTAGTAGAGATCAATACTACTCTTTCTGTCTGTATTTTGAGCTTGACAAAATATTACTGGGATACTTGGGATTAACCAAATATGTCAGTCTGTCTGTATTTGCATCTTCCTGTGTTAATATTGTCTGAGTGGCCATCAGTTTCTTGCCATCACTGTCAAATAAATAGCTCTACATACCCGCTCTGCAGTGCATCCTGCTGTTCTTTTCTATTAGGTGGAATTTGGCCCGTTGCTTCTAGCACCAGAATTAACTTTCAGAATCCACAGCATTGTATGAAAATATGCCTTCCCATGTTTGCTGTGATCCAGTCACTCAAAATTTTGTTGCACCTCTCTACTTTCTCTGTGTGGTTGGACTTTATAGACATCTATCAGTTTTAATAGACCTTAGTTTTCTGGTTTTATGGGCTGAAGACCCCCAGTATCTTTTGGTGCGTATAATGCATGCTCTAACTTTGAGATGCAGAATAGAACTATGCAAAGCACTAAAGGTGCAGTCACTCCAAGGATTTATAGTGGCCTGAAGAGTTTTTCTGTTTTCCATGTTCTTTCTCTAGTATTACCTTTCAGTTTACTTTTTTGACCTCTACTGAGCACTGAGCTGGTGTTTTCACAGAAGCGTCTTTTATAACTCCAAGATCTCTTTTTGCAAATGCTAATACCTAGTTTGAAGTCACTTTGTACATCACTTTGCATTCATTAACATCAGTCTCATTTGATGATCCCTATTTAGTGGAGAAAGTACTGAACTACTCATATTTTCTTGTCATTAACTGAGAGTTAAACCTTGAGAAAATCCTTCTCTTTCCTCTTATACAATTCTAGCTTTTATTTTAAGAATTTTTGGTAAAGGATCTTGTCAAATGCATTTTAAAATTCCAGGTGAGCTAGATCTACTACATGTTCAGTGTCCCTGAAAGAGTATTAACAGATTGACAGGGCTTTGAGGTATGTTTCTCCATACAAAAGCTGTAACAGTTTGAGCTGTGGGGTTTTTTTTGATTTTGCTTCCCGTTTGTTATCTTGCCTAGTATAGACATAAGACTTGTTGGTCTTTAGTTCCCTGCATCCTTCGTGGCGAACTTTTGAGAGGGTGGCATTGCATCAATGACTGTCCGTTGCAGAATAGTTCTAGCTGGTAGGTTAGATACCTTAGCTAGCGTTCAACAGAAAGTGATAGGCATACTTCAGGTAGCAGGCTATAATTTGGTGCCACTGCTTTTCCTTGTCTCAGTTTGGCTTATTCTGACATTTGAAAGTTATGTGGTTCTTGGATTTGACATTGATTTAGTAAGTGAGAAGAACTGGTCTGTTTAAGCATCTTACATCTTTTGTGAGCAGATGCCTCACTGACATGTAAAGAATTGCATCCCTTAATTTCCTAAAGCAGGAATAATAGAGATTGGAACAGAAGAAAAAAAAAAAAGGCTCAGGAGCTACAATGGGAAAAAGGATAAACTATTGCTTAGCTGTAAGATGCCTGTCTTGGAGGTTCATTGCTAATACACGTAATGAATCATTAAGGTATGTTTTTAGGAGCCTGGTAGGTGACAAATAAGTATTGTCAAAGGTGGTGATCGTTTAATATGCGTAGTACCCTACGTCCATATATTGAAATATATTTATGAAAGTGTGTTAACTAATACATGTTGCCTTTCTCCAATATTCCCCTTGGGGAATGGGGGGCACAGGAAAAGGAAAAAAAGCAGGTGTCTGAAGCAACATTCTCTGTTAATAATAGGAGTTTTTTCATAGAGGTCTCATATCTGAGGTGATTTTCGTAATTGCAGATTTGTGAATTCTTGCCAGAAGAATTGCAAATAGCACAGTATAGCTAAGACAGAAATTAAATATGTATATTGATTGCTCCTCAAAGACATTTTTCCCTGGAATGGAAGGCAATTTGTTCACCAAGCATGTTTTCCCAAGCTTTCTCAACTTCAGTAATGTTTTGTTCAAAGTAATATTGGTTTTTCTATTATGCACTAAAACAGTGTCTTGATCAAAGCTTTCTTTTTCGCTAGACCAAATGGGAAAGGGTTAAACAATTGCTAGCTTGTTTAATTAAAAACAGAAGATGAGCTAATACTGATAAATGTTTTGAATTTGGTACTTCTTAAGATCAGAGGGATGAACATGGTGAGAATATCTTTTCTGGGAAATACTGACTCTTTCAGACCCATAATGGAACTTTTTTGTAATCGTTATTCATTCTGTGAAATGGAAACTCTGGGGAAAAAATATGTTTGAGGAGAGGGAGAAATTCAAAATGTAATAGAGCTTTCTAAATATCACACATTTTCCTGAAGTAGGTGAAAGCAGTTGTGTTATATTCCAGCTTACAGCTTAGTGTTATAGTTGAGAAAAAGTCAGCAGGTGTAATTGATAATTCATACTGATTAAAAATGTTTTCTAGATCTTACCATCTCTTGTGTAGTAAGGCGATTTGACACTTCTACATCTTCAGCAAAAGAGGCCTGTAAGAAAGATAGGGAGAAGAGACTTTTTAGCAGGGCCTGTTGTGATAGCATGAGGGGTAATAGTTTTAAACTAAAAGAGGGCAGATTCAGGCTGGATATGCAGAAAAAAGTCTTTATAATGAGGGTGGTGGAACACTGGCACAGGTTTCCCAGAGAGGTGGTAGATATGCCACCCCTGGAGACATTCAAGGCCGGGCTGGATGTGGTTCTGGGCAGCCTGATCTAGTTGAAGATATCCCTGCCCATTGTAGGGGGGTTGGACTAGGTGACCTTTGAAGGTACATTCCTTCAAGGAACAGCTGTTCTCAGTATCATAGAAAAATGATTTGAAACTAGCAATAGAGTACTGAGAAGCCACTTCTTGAGTTACAACACTGAATATTAATTTTACATTGAAGTGTAAAAAAAAAAAAAAGTGTTTCTTTTTGGTATTAAAGAGATACTTGTTTAGCAGAGATAATAATAGCATCATAGAGATGAGATGGCGTGTATGAAATTCCCATTCTAAAAGGAACCTTATCTCTGTTTTTTTAAAGGTAAAGAGAGTTCTTGAAAAATTATATGAGAATAAGAAAATTGCAAGTGCTACCCACAACATACATGCATACAGGTGAGAGATGAAGAGTGGTTTGGTTTTTCGGGGGCTATGGTTTTTTGGTGTTTTTTTAGCATTCTTTGATAAAGGAGTAAAGAACATGAGGAAAGATGAATTCATCAGATAATTCCTTGCTGTTAAATCTTTATGGGAGTGAGTTTCCTATTTGTATGGTAAACGTTTTAGGATTTATTTTGAATTTGAGGTCGAGACAGTTAAACATATAGAAGGAAATATGTTAAGATAGTAAAGCAGCATTAGTGAAAAAAAAAAAGACTTAAAGTGGGTTTGAACATGTGTTTTTATATTTTGCATAGTATTTGTGGATATGGAAATGCTAGAACATCTTGAACTAAATGCTTTTTTACGTGGGTGAAGTAACTTCCCAACCTTATATTTAGAAATAGCTTAAAATTTTTAGTTGAAATAAAAGTTGAAACATAAAGCCTGATGCAGACATCTGGCATAAGAAATTTCAGCTGAAATACCAGAAACTTTAGGGAAAATGGGAGACAGGTAAATATTAGTTTGGTAGTGGTCTGTCTCTGGCAACTTTAGTGAGCACAGCTTATGTGTAATGAATTGGTCTCAGTCCAGACAGTGATGTGAGTTTTCTGAGGAATATAAATTACAGTAAAAGGAGCCCTTTCCATTACTGGAGAGCTAGTCATTTAAAAAAGCATTTATAGACTGAGCCATTCATACGCATCCTGGCATGATCCTAATGAATCATCAAATGAGAGCAAGTGAAAGCTTACTTTACCAAAAAATCTACCTAAGCAAAATGTTTTCGAAGAGAAGGGATTTCTGTTGTTGCTGATTATTATCTGGCTTCTTTGACTCATACTATCTAAATAAACTTTAAAAAAGCAACAGAAACTTTACTTCGTATTTGTCATTTAGTACGTCTTTCTCATTGAAAGCTTCTTTGTCCTTGTATCATGTGTGTATTAACGAAGTTTGGAAGTTATGAAAACGACTGGTAACAAACAGTCAACCTCAGAGCATTACTTCTGGAAAATTAGAGCTGAGCAGCTGTCCTGCTCACCCCAAATTTCCTGGAGTGTCCCCTGAGGAAGGAGATGGCATGGAGAATCTGAAGGTGAATTTCACTAATAGTTTCACACTACTGCTGAAATGTAGACCTAACTACTTGTAATGCTTTTGTCCAAGTTCTTCCAACTTGCTTGTGTGTCCCATAATTTGAACCTGTATCTGACAGAGTTGGTTTCAGCTAGGTGTAATTATTAGGCTAAAAACCTAAGGATTTTTCTGATTAGGGACTTAACTCCGGAGTCATTACCATTGTAAATGTGAAGTAGCTAAAGTCTAAATAAAGGCTTCTAAAAACTTGTTCTGCTGTACAGATACGTATTTGTGGTTTACCCTAAGCCTCATCCTGTTTTCATGTAAGTGTCCTTAGCAGAGAAATAGAATTAATACAGGTGTGTATGAAAGATCATCAGTCATAGAATGGTTTGAGTTGGAAGGGACCTTAAAGATCATCCAGTTCCAACCACCCTGCCATGGTCAGGGACACCTTCCACTAGACCAGGTTGCTCAAAGCCCCATCCAACCTGACCTTGAACACTGCCAGGGATGGGCAGTGTTCTCTGAACAACCTGTCCCAGCGCCTCACCCCCTTCATCATCTCTGATACATCGTCAGTCATGCCAAAATGTTATTTAATTGACTGACATATTTTTTAATCTATTTTATGTTAGGTTTTTTATTTCTTTTATTTTTTTAAGGATATACTGTGAAGATAAGCAGACATTCTTACAGGATTGTGAAGATGATGGGGAGACAGCAGCAGGTGGACGCCTTCTTCATCTTATGCAGGTTACAGAAATTAATCTTTCTCTTCTGGAAGTCCTGACCAGATTTTAAAAACCACCATAATGTAAATAAACATATATATGATTATTTTAATTACTGTTGTGCTTGTAGACAAATAGATGATTTCTTTCTCAAAGGTGAAAAAAAAAACCCAACCCACAGCCTTTCCAAGTCTTGGATCAGAAACAGGTAGTGGCAGTAATAGTTTGGATGTTTTAAAAGATAAATAAGTCTTGCTTCCTGTGCTTACTGTGTGGTGTAAGGTATATTGAAAATGAAGACTGGTTAGAAGCTGACTGACAGAATGTGAGAGTTGAGCTATGCGCAGCCTTTCTTTTAGTTTCCTCAAATATTTGTAATAAAAAGACACATATTTGAACTTGCAGAGTGGAGCTTAAAATGCAAAAGGTAGTGGGATTGAAGGGTTTAAGTTGTTTTGTCAGTTTCATCTATTTCTTTGTTCCAGTTCTGGATCTTTAGCCTTCATACTTACATATGCTTTAGTTTTCTAATGTTGAAATAATATTTATTTGAGAAAGTTGCTACTAAATGTGAATTGAGATTGATTAATTTAGATTCACTGGCATGATGTGAGCCGTCGTGAAAACATAAATATAATTACAGGGGACAGCTGGGTACATCTTATGCAGTGCCTCAGGTCAGTTATAGAAGCACACTAAGTATTGTTATTAATTTTGATTTTTAAATTGATGTCCCTGTCACAAACAGGAGTTTTCTTTTCCTGTCCTTTGCTTGCTTACATTTTCTGTTCCTTCATGTGTTGTATTCTTATTCCCGGAGACTGTATTAAAGTGTTTTAAAATTATTATTATTATTATTATTATTATTATTATTATTATTATTATTAATAATAATAATAATAATATTATTATTATTTCAAAGATTTTTTTTCTGGAAAAATTGAAAAAGTAATTGATGGAAATATTCTGAGATTTTTCATTTAGAACTTTTTGAAACTTCCCAAGTAATTCAAACCTAACTTGGGAAGGAAAACTTATGTTATATAATATATGCAGGTATATGTGGTAAGTGAAAACATTATTGTAATGAAAATAATATGGAGAAACAATTTTGCAGTTACTGTACTTCAGTTTGTTCTGAGCTTACAGCTTTTTCTGAGCATGTTAATGTACACTTTTGAGAGCTGTCAGGCTTAAAGTGTCCAGGCACTTAACATTCCATAAAAATCCAGTTTAGAAAGTGACATCAAGTTTCCCCTATCAAATGTGAATGTGTCTAAGTCATAGGGATCATCTCTCTCAGTCTGTAGTCCTAGTTAATGGGAATGATTTTGTTTTGGGAGAGTATTGCTACAGGGATCAGAGAAGTACAGTTTTCACCTGTGGAAAAGATTAAAGTAGTTTATGACTGATTTACGTATGGTCGTAGGTCTTGTAGTTTTTCTGTTATAAGCACTTACGACATACAATATAGGCATGAAAATGAGTTGGTTTAATACAGTTATTGTTGCTGTAGTTATAGTTCTTCTCTTGCAATAGAAATCTTATCTCGCTCCAGATATACTTAACCACTTCAGTCAAGATAGCACTTTCTGGTTACAAGAAACTGTATTTTAGATTAACTCTTTCAAACTTAGAAATTTTACCAACCATGTTTGGCATCCTGTTTTTACTATGAACCTTAAAGATCATCTAGTTCCAAGCCCCCTGCCATGGTCAGGGACACCTTCCACTAGACCAGGTTGCTCAAAGATGTGTGTTTCTCTCTGAAACCTGGTCAGTTGGCATTCCCAGTGTTACTAGTGCTTGCCGATGATGGGGAGAGCTTGAGGAAGGAATTGCTGCAAGGTGGAATGCACGGTGGTTTTCAAGTCTAGTCAAATCACGTTTAGATGTTGTGAAAAATAAAGCTGTTGGAGGCCTTCCGTGTTTCTTGCCCTTAATTGCAGTAAAAGGAATTTTCACTCCTGCTTAACTCTACTTGATTTTGTTACTCACAGTCTTAAAAAAGCTATATAAAGGTCGTTGAGTTCCTTTCAGTCCTAACTGCTAATACAATTATTTTAACTTGTGTGAACTTTATATATGCCTTTTTGAATTCAGAAAGCAACTGCTTGGTTGTGACTAGGAATCAAACCTGGAAAATGCGGAGTTTTATATGTATTATCTACATGCTAGGTTGCTAAGTTGCTAAGTCCTGCACATGGCACATGGCAACAGTACTAGCTTATGGCATTTTAGGTATATCCATATGCATAATGCCTCTCCCCCTGCTGTTATTGGCCTCAACCACCCATTCCAAAAATGTGGATAGACAGTCTGCTTAGTGACAGAGGTTCTCTGGAAATAAATAGTTCATCGTATCAGATAATAGTACCTCAGTAGTTTTACGTTGAAGTAATGCTGAAGCTTTTGACACATGGATGAGCAACTGTAGTGCACAGGAGATAGCTTTGCACCCTTTCTGAGGGATATATTGACTCTTTTTATTTTGAATTTATCTTTGGGTGTGAGCTTCAGAGGGAAACTTAACACAACTGCTGACTTGTCATTATTTGTTACCCTCTGATAACATGTGTGACAGTAAGTTGTTAAAAATGTAAGATAGTAGACTTCCGTGTTTCACACGGTGTCAACAGTTAAATTAATTCAATTAAAAAATAACAACATCTTTTCTTCCTTTTTTCTTCTATTTTCAAACAGAAAACATTCAAACAGATTTTGAATGTCCACAATGTGTTAGTTGTGGTGTCCCGCTGGTATGGAGGTATTCTCTTGGGACCAGATCGTTTTAAACATATAAACAATTGTGCAAGGAATGTGCTTGTGGAATACAACTATGTACCTTCAGTGGTAAGTTTCTGCCACTTAGAATGAAGGCATTTGTATATGAACTTGAGTAAATTGTCACTGTTTGACAAAGCGAGAAGTAATTCTACTTGTGTCATCCCCTGATTGCTTTGATGCACTGATAGGATCAGTGCAAACACTCACAAAGAACTTCCAAAGAAGTTAGCCACCTGATTTATAAGTGTGAGACATGCAATAGAGGGGTAGCAGCATTTGAGGACGTTGATCCAGAAGACAAATTTGAGGGTTGCAGGAGGATGGGAAAGAGAAGTGCTTCTTTCTTTGTATTCAGAAAACTGGAAGCTGCTGCTCCTCATGCTTAGCTGTGCCACCAGTTCTTAGTGTGTAGGCAGACTGAGCTTGGGGATTCCTCTAACTAGTAGGCATTTTGAAAATCAAAAGCTTTGTTGGACCCAAAGAAGTTTTCAGAATCATAGATGATAGACACCATTAGAAAAAAATCCAAACTAGAAGAATTCAAAGTAACATTAACTGTTAGAGAAAAGATTATGGGAAAATGATCCAAGGGAGCTTAAATAACTCAGGAGACAAAGTTCCAAATGTCTTTAAATGGCATTTTGCTACATAAGGGACTTGGGTCATTTAATCATGTAATATTCTTGCTTTTTCCAACATTTCTTCATCCTCAGAACAGCATATTAGGTCTGTCTATCATAGGTAATTGCTAACAATAAAGTTTAAGACAGTAGGAAATAATTACTGATGAATACTTGAAAAAGTATGCGGCTGTCAGTTTTCCTTTACGTATGAAAGTATCTAAGATTGCTGTGGCTGAAAGCTGAGCATTCTTCCCCATTTTCCTCCCTGCACTTTTCAGGTATGTGCTTTTTGCATTTTAGAGGTGCTTGTATGTACATAGTGATTTACCTTCTGGGCAGTTTATCAGTGTTCTCTTACTTGCAAGTGTTGCTTTCCTTAAAAGGAAACTAACCAAATTTTTAAGCATTTACCCTCATGAGAAGGTTTAGTACCAAAAATTACTTCCTTTTTTTTTTTCCCCGTTTTAACAAACCAGACTGTATTTCTTTGTTGTGTATTAATGTGTTTTGTTAGCAGTGTCCAACAGAAAACTAGCAGATGGAACTTGTGGTAATTAATATTCTAGTACCATAGATGTGACTCTTGAAAAGAGTATTTTTTCAACTAACTCTCTTCAAAACAGTAGAGTTCAAATATCCCGTTAGGGTCCATTTCCCTCCATGTGCAAAAAAGGTAAAAAGAAGTCGATGAAAATACCTCACGTTCTGTAGTGGCCGATTCTTTCACCGTTTTGGGGATTGCTTGCAATGCGTGCCTACTGAAGAAAAGTCTTGGTTTTCAGAATTGACAGTCAAGACTATGCTGCATATCACAGTGTTGATCCAGCACGGCTATTGTTTCTCCCACAATAGGTTTGTTTTACTTAGGGAAGCAGTTTTAATGCACTGGTGTACAGTCTTACCTCTTGATAAGGCCATATCCACAGTAAAAGTTCTGCAGTATAGTGTGGAGAAGTATTCCTGTATTGGTAACCTCTTCTTTGAGTGGAAATGGCTTAGATTATTTTTACATTATATGCTTCTGTTGGCATAGCCGTGTCTGTATTTTATCGTTGCTGAAGGCTGAATTTTCTAAATAACAACATAAGCAGACAAATTAATAAAACTGAGTGGATTAGTATTATACAACTCAAAACTTTCATAAATCCCAGTGAACTGTGAACACTGTTCATATTAAAAATAGTTCTTGTGGGTGACCCTGGGAGAATACTCACTGTATATAAGAATGTTGTTTAAATTTTGAAATGTTTGTTTTTCATTTCAGGAAGAGTCATCTAAACAAGCAGGAAAGAGCAAAAAGACAAGGAAGGACAACAAGAAGAGAACAGAACACTAGTTTATTTTTTAAAACTATAAAAGATTATTTTGCACATATTTATACAAAGAAAATGTGGAGCTACTGCCTTATATAATAGAACAGACATTTTGTATTCAGAAGATAATTTAATAAAGCTATAGATATATTTTCATCTTCTGTGATTTCTTCTGCCGTTCTGAAGTAGAACTTAGGCACAAGTTTTCTGTATTCTTACACACTTCAGCTGTTTGTTATGAGAGCATTGCAACATCTGGAACCATTTCCCCATCCCAGCCCCTCCCCCTGACCAATGGTTGACTAATTTAAATGTGTATTATTTATCTTCTCCACTCCTGGGTTCAAATTCAGACACATCTTATATTAGGAATTGAATGCCCTAGTTTGTTGTATTGAGAGTGAGATTGGAGTCATTCATAGACCAGGGCACAGGAAGTTTTAGACTTTACCTAAAAGGGAAGTGTGTGGCCCAGTGCTACATGGCCTTGAAGAGCATGGTCCTGCGTGTGCAGCTCTTGATCATGCTAGATACAGCCCGCTTGGTGACATAAGAAAGACTAAGCATGGGTGATGAACTAAAAATGTGAAGTAATCACTTCAGAATTTCTTTGAGGATCATTCTGTAACTGTCAGGATCTACAAGCCTGTTGAAGAGCTAAGGATTAACTGTTGCATAATTAAAGGAAGCAATAATTTCAACAAAGAATATGAGGATTTTGAAATCGAACCGATACAGCTAGTAGTAAACGTAAGTAAACTTTCTGAAGTGACTTCCATTGGTGTAGAGTGGGAAAAAGGTAAGTGTTTCAATTTTCCCCTCTTTTATTAATAGATTCCAGACTTTAATGCAGAACAAAAAAACTTGAAGGACTTTTAGTCAGATAATTATACTGCTATTTAGATGACATTTAGATATTTTTTTAACATTCTCTTGTTATCTTCCACTTGGGGAGAATGGACTTTAATGATGTGTAGGGGCTTTTTTTCTTCAAGTTAGTGTCTAAACTTTGTGATCCACTAATCACTAGCTGAGTCACAGGTGGTTTCTTCGGTCAGGTACACCTTATGTACTTTGCTTATACAGTAATGTTAGGGTTGTGACTATTTCTAATGACGTTTCTCTAGTGGCACTTAACATAGTTTAAAGGTGTATTTGTAAGACTAGCTTATTTGACCACCAGTTCATGATAAATATTTTTCCAATACGTTCTTACACTGAACTGCTCATTATAGTTCTCCAGCATGGGTACACCAGAAAACTTTATCTAATAGCTACTCCCGAGTTTGATACAGCAACAGAAATAGTCCTTAATGATTTCAGTAACTTCAAAAGTACCACTAAAATATGTGATCAAAAAAACCCAATTAAAAATTAACCACTGATTTCCTGGCAGATAGGTCCTGCATTGATTTACTGAAGCAATTTTACGTGGTTATGTTACTTTGTCTGCATAGTAAAACTCTTGGATTCAGCCTTAGCATCTGTACTTGTGATAATAAAATGTTTTTCCTTCCAGGGAAGGAGATCCATATATTACACTGCGTAGCAGTCTGGCATATTTTGTGTCATACAGGTATTTTTTGCTCACGGTTTGTCTATTTTAAAGTGAAAATTTTGCCAAATTTTCTGTTATTTTTATGGGAGTTTGAATTTGTAGCAATTACTTAGTAAGAGAGGCAGCTGAATTGTGAGAAGTTCTGCTGCAGCTGCCCGATTCCATTCATGGTAATACATGTTCTTTTTATGAAGAGCATTATACTTGAAGCTTTGACCACTCCGAATCAACAAGTAATTCTAAATGTCTGAACTTGTGGGTGCTCAGTCTGAGGCACATGAAAGCTAGGTGCCTGATTGTTATTTTTATTCTAATCACGTTTTTCCCAGAAAGTACTCATCCTTGTCCCTAAGAATCTTGTGTTTCAGTGTTGTGTGTTAGCAAAATCTAAACCCTCAAAACGGAGCGTTGATACCCACTTGCTGGATAAATGAAATAGACCATATAGGTCATTCAATCAGTGAGCAAAATGAATCCCCTATCCCATAGAACAGCTGGAAACAGACCATCAAAGTGGAAACTTTGAGATAAAGTGAAGAGCTAAAGTGAAGTGCTGGCTTAGGTGTTTTGTGAACACTTTTGGTTAGAGGCGTTCTTTTCCTGTTTTTGTTTGTAAGCGTTTTGTAAGTTTAAACTTCCTTTTTTTTCTAAGAACGAACTTTCACGTGGCTTTACAGCAGTTTTGCAACACAGGAATTTGTCGTTTGGGTGTGATGCCTTGGCATACCTCTGCTTTAAAGAACCTGTGATTCTTGCTCTTTGATTATTAGCTCTGCTTCAAGGAGGCTGTGTCCCATCACTTAAGTTGGAACAATTATTTCTACTTCGTAAATCTGAAATGTCAGAGGAGCAGTGGTCTTTACCTGTCAGGATCAAAAAATTTAGTAGTTGAAGTCCATGAGACTGGTAACCAAAGGACACAATCTATTCCCCATGTAGAGCAGAGCAGCAGCAGACGCACAATATATATTTTGATCCTCAGATTTTTGTCATTGCCTATAATGCATTTGGCTTGGACAAGGAAGTCAAGGACCTAAATTCTTAGAAACTCAGTTATAAAACATTTTGGTTCTCAGTGGAGAAAAGAATCAGAGAGAACACCAGTCAGCCTACTCTTAAAAGCAGCTGGCGTGCTTCCTAAGTCACTTCTCTGAGGCCATAAACCATAGCTCAAAAAAGAAATAAAAATGCAGATATCTTAAAAAAGGTAAAATTATGGTTTATAATATTTGTAGAAGTTGCAGGTTCCTGTAGTCTAACCTCAGATAGCCTGTTATCTGATGAGGTTTGGGTGTGCTGAAGTATGTCCTTGTGAAGTATGTTATTCTGAAGACAGTGTATTGCTCTTGAACAGACGGAAGTACTGATATCTTTTGTCTCTGAACTATAGAAATTCCAGTTTAGTATTCCTTTGTTAATTGAAAAATGTGACAACAAGAGAGACAACTACTTGTAATCAAATAACCCTGTCATTTTCATAACTAAAGACCATTTAGTTTGTTGCTGACATAAGTCATCCTTTTTTATTTTTGTGTAAAGTTTACAGATACTAAGAGAAGTTGTAGCCTTTGGTATGTTTCTATGCAGAAAAGAGAAAGATTCGCCTTTTTCTGGTAGGTATGTGTCACCGTATTTGCAGGTTTCTGTGGTAAAATGAAGTTAAGCAGATCAGCAAAAGGACCCCTGATGGCAGGAAAGGAAGGAATTTTTGCACTCTGTTACCTGAAGTGTGCTGACAGGAGATCTTAAGATTTAGATTCCTCCCCTACCAGGTAACAAGGGTGGAATCAGCCTTTGCTTTTGCGTAAACTGGGGGCACAATCACTATACTACTGTTAAGTGCATTATTATAAATCCTGATGTTCTAAACTCACTGATAAAAAAAAGTAATAATGTTACTTATCAATGTAAGCTATGGTGGTTTAATGTTTTCCTGCAAGTTGAAGTTTTATAGATAAGAATCAGAGAAACGTATTGAAAGTCAACTTAGTCAGAATAGAGCATCAATGTTCTTCGGTCCAGAACTTGATAGTGCAACCTGATAAGAAATCATACAGCATTAAACAAATTCTGTGTATGTGAACTAGTGAGTGGGATCCAGCAAGGGAAAGAGATTACAAAAATGACTTGCAACAACTCTAACTTTAAAAAGGATGGCATAGTAAAATATATAATGTTAAAATGAAGCAGCAGTTTTAACAGTTTTTGTGATCAAATTGCCCTGGGTTCAGCAGCAGCAGTCATTTTTCTCCTTCTTAGGAGCTAGTACAGTGCTGTGTTTTGATCTTTTGGCCTGGGAACAGTGCTGATAACGCCGATGTTTTCAGTTGCTGCTCAAATGTTTGGTCTGACCAAGGACTTTCTGAGCCTCATGCTCTGCCAGGGAGGAGGGGAAGCTGGGAGGAAGCAGAGACAGGACACCTGACCCAAACTGACCAAAGAGGTATTCCATACCACAGCACGTCATGCCCAGGAGGTAACGGAGAGTTACCCCAGAAGGGCTGGGACTGCAGGGTTGGAGGAGGTATCGGTCGGTGCTCGGCTGGGGGGAGTGGGGCGAGTTATTGGTTGGCTGGTGTTGAGGTGTTGTATTCTTTCCTCTTGTTATTTCCTTTAGCATTATTATCATTGGTGGTAGCAGTAGTGATCTATGTTATACCTTAGTTACTAAACTGTTCTTTTCTCAACCCGTGGGAGTTGCATTCTTTTCGATTCTCCTCTCCGTCCCTCCAGGAGCAGGGGGAGGGCAAGAAGTGGGGGGGGAGTGAGTAAACGAGGTTTGTGGTTGGGTTTAAACCATGACACAAATGTAAATTTATTCAAGACAGTATAAGCTGTATACGCATCCCCTACTTGTGGAAGAGTTGTCTTATGTCTTTCTTCTACCGTTTCTCTTTGCTCTTCTAGATACAAATCACCAGTATGGCTGAAACCAGATTAGCCATTACAGGACTGAAATCTCCTACAAGTTAGTATCACAATGACTTCTTCTTCTTTGTTGCTCTGATTGAAGAGGTCGGACCAAGAGCCGGAATTTATACCTGGTCTCTGATTGGAGTATTTTGTTAGCAAAGTACCTTCTAAAGAACTGCTGGGTGTTTGTAAAACAGAGACGTCAGATGGAAGAGCCTTAATGAATTCAAGACAGCTGAGCAATGGAAAAGAACTCCCGACATTCTTACATTCTTTCTTTGTTTGTTATCATTGAACAGCTCATACACTGCCCCAGCAGAAAATCAGCAGTTTATTATCTACTTCAGGTAGTTTTCTAGCTAGACATGTGTTCTAGACTGCTTTAATCATAGTTATAGACTCCTTGTTTAATACTCATAATCTTCTAAGCTCCTCAGCACTAAAGATTTTGTGTTAAGATTTGTTGAGAACCTGTTTGTAAAGCAGCTTGAGAAAGAAGAAGAGGGTCAAAAGCAGTATATTCTCTTTTGCAAAAAAGCTGTAGTTGCACCATTCTAAGGTAGTGGTTGCAAATTACATCAGTATCTTAACTGACACTGTAGCTTTAATAATTTTAGCATGGATTCTCACAAGAAAAAATGCATAGAACTTAAGTAAGGGCTTTGCTATTAAAAGGGTCCGGTTTTAACTGTGATTGCTCCAAACAGTATCTTTCAGCCTCATGGCTTGTCTATTAGCATGGGGTTTTTACAAAATGATGTTATTTTGGAACACAGTTTGGATCTATGATTTTTCTCATTTTATGAGATTTTTGCAGCCTTTCCATCCTCAAGGGGCTTTCAGAAGATTGTAACAAATTCTCTTCTTCTGAGACTGGTGGCTGTGCATTGATTCATCATAGGTGCCAGTCTGTAGAAGGCCTGCCAGCTCAAGCTGGCATTTCTGGCCAAAGTTAGGAGTCAAAGCTATATCCAAAGGTTTCCAGTAGAAAACGATACTGAAGAGCTTGGGTCTTCTCCCTTTTCTGCAGTTGAAAACGGGAAGTGTTACTGGGATGGGGAAACCCATTCCAGGACCCCTTCCTGACTGAAGGCAAGCAGCCCATGTCTAAAAGAAGAAAACCTTTTACATACTTTCCTTTAGGATACGTGACTCAGCACAGTTTCTGAGCACCCACTGACAAAGGTTTGCAGCAGGTATGTTGTGTCTGCCTCTGTGTGTGTACACAAGCTGCCCTAGATTCAGTGCTTCTTACCAAGGGATTGCCGCTTTGAATGCACAGGAGTGAGCTCTTGCTTCCGTGATAAGGTGAGACCTGTCACAAAGGATTAGTTGTGTTAGGTATGAGGAAAGAAAAAGTATAATTGGGACATGGTAACTGTTTATGTAAGATCCATGATTTGGCAGTATCCATGGCAATTTTCATGGCATTCTCTGGATTTGAATGCAGGGAAGCAATGGCAGAAGGACTGTTACCGTCCTTGGAGGCCTATAGGAGCCCTGTGATGTCTTTTATGATCAATAAAATGCAGAAGCAGAAATTCTTGGGGCAAGAAGGTGACTATTTAGAAGACGAAGTGAAAATAAAATGATTGACTGTCACTTCTAGTGCCATATTGGCACCTTGACCTACAAATTGCTGGAGGCATGGGGAGCACACCAACAGTGTATCTTGCCATGCTCTTACACAGTTCTTTAGACTACAGGCAGTTGAGACAGATGGAATACAGGATTGTACAGACCCTTAATTTGACCTTACATTTGTTCACCACTTTATTTTCTTTTCAACCACAGAATTGCTTGGAGCTCCGAAATGATATGTAGATCAGCTTCAATATTGCTAGCAGAAGAAAGGCTAGTGGTATTACTTAGTAATTGTTGCCACAGAGTGTTTTCTACATTTCCAGCATTACCTGGAAGCAAAATAAAGCTTAAAGCAGTAATAGACGTACATGCTGTGAGGATATTTGTATGGATAATAAAGTTTTGCATTTATTGTACTGCTGCCACTCAAACATTTAGTAAAAGCATTTGGCAAATGCTAATGAATTTGTTCCCACAACAGAAGCACAGACATGACAGCCAATAGTTCTCAAATTTAAGTATCTAAAATTAGACACCAAAGTGTTTTTAGAACCCATAATAAAAATGATTGAAATTTTACAATTGTGGAATACTCAACTCTCTGCATGTGGCTTCATTGCTCATACAAAATATAAGCACTTGTGAAAGACATACGTTTTCTTCCACCAGCGTGGAAAGAAAAGCCTTGTCCTATGAAAGCTGATTGCCAAGCTCTCATTCATGTTCAGGGAGTCAGGATTTAGTTCCTTTGGTTTGGGAGGTGCTGTGTCACTGGGGCTGCCGCTAGGAGTTTTGAAACTGATTTCACTGGGAGTTTTGTAACTCACCTCTGAGGATTGGGCCATCGCTAGTTGTCCTGGGTTCAGCTCTGGTTGACTGCTCTGGTAAGTAGCTGTATATATGCTTATGTACAGCATATCAGTTTTCAGCCCTAGGGTCCACAGAAAGAGGAACAACACAGCAGCAACCAAGTTGACCATGCTTTTTGTCAACAAACAATTATAATGCAATAGAGGGGGACCACAAACTTGCTGAAATGGAGACTAGATAAACAAGGATGAAATGGAAAGTAGTTTAAACTCTCATAAGGATATGTACCTGAGACTAAGGAAAAATACCTCAGAAAAAGTTGTTTTCCACAGGGCTGTCAAGCAAAACACTTCTGAGAGGGAGGGAACAAGAGAGGAAGGGAGGAATTCAAGAGACGATCTCAAATCAGCCTTCTTGATCTCCACAGATAAGGATCAGGTTGTGTAAAGAAGAACTTGCATTTTAAAACATGAGCTTGGGAAAACTGCATGTTTCTTACTAGCTGCTCTTCTAGAGATATGCATGCTTTAAAAAGATCTTAAGAAATCTGGATTTATCTAGCACCAGAACCTTTTTGGTGTTCTCCCTCCTATTTCTTTTTTTAATATTTTTGACCCATCCTATTTGTACTCCTTATGAATCTCGGCCTTTTGGATAACTCTGCCACATGCAACTTTCTTCCCAGACTGAACTGAGCTGGGTAGGCAACATGCACAACAGCACAGCTGAAACTCTGCTTATGGCTGGAACGTGGAATGAGACTCGGTCCACAGAGTCACCGAGCTCTGAGTTTTCCCTGGGCGTGTTGGTGCTGCTGGCTTTCCTCATGGTGTTGCTTGCTTTGGTGACCATCCTTGGAAATGCCCTGGTGATCCTGGCTTTCATCATGGACAGAAACCTCAGGCATCGGAGTAACTATTACTTCCTCAATCTTGCTGTTTCTGACTTTGCAGTAGGTAAGTCACAGCAGTGGAGGCAGGTACTGCTTTTGTCCTGGGAATCTTAGGAGAAGCAGTGGGCTTTATTTTGTGGGTGGGTGGTTTCTTCTAAGAGAACTGTTTCCCAGGTGTATGTCTGGGGGGAGAGTAAGGAATAGTGGAAGCTGGATGAAGTGTTTTAACAGCCTATTATTTTTCAGAAAGAAATGCATCCTTTGTCAGGTAAATAGGTAATGTTTAACGTTATCACTTCAGGAAAAAATATTACTGTTTGTGAATACATTTAGAATACTAAAGAATGGGAGTTGTTTGTAAAGGGTCTTGACTAAAGTCTAGATAGTCAAACTGAATACAGCATACATTATCTGGCAGATCTTGCATACGTGGTTGATACCTTCTATTTCAAGATTTCTACTCTCATAAAATAATTACCTGAAATTTGTAATGAAATAGCAATGAATAGTAGTTTTAACCTTTTCGCTGTACACGCTCTATCTAGAGTCATGCTGTAGAAATATGTATTTTTATAGGTAAACAAAAATAACAAACCATTTCTAAGAATATTCCTCCTGAATGCTAAAATCTAGAATATAACCTTCTGCTTGAAAGAGACGGTGTTAGTTTCTCCATAGGTGCAGTGATTCTATTTCATTGCAAACAACACTGTTAACTCTTCAGCCTCACAAGTCTGCATTGGGACTGTGTGTGTAGTGTGATGACCTAGAAATTCATTAAAATGAGGTCATATCGGCACTTTCACAACAGTTGGGTTTAACAGCCTATATTGAGATATCCATGGGTGCGGGTCACTTGTGTATGTTTCCCACCGCTTGTTGTGTTCCCATAGATAATGTCCTATCAGCCCACCCCTGAAAAGTGGTTATGATCTAGAATTATGATAAGAAGAAATGTTAGGCTGCGTGTACTTTATTAACTGTGCAGATTTTGTCAGCCTTTTGATCTCATAGTTTTAGTCTGAAATTCGTATTGTGTTTCTAGAAAAGTTTATTCTGGAGCACTTTCAGACACCATATCATGCTTCTAAGAAGACAGAATAATGAAAATTAGATAATTTATTGTAGAAAGCAGTTAGTAAATTACATTGGGGAGAAAGATGGTTTTGTTTGTTTTACTTTCAGTAGTTAATACAGAATAGTTTTTACTTCAGCAGGTTAAAAAGTCAGCTGCTCTTTCCTTTAGCAAGTGATATAAGCAGAAGAAGTAATAATGATACACAATAAACACAATATGCCATTCAGAAAGGTATTAATTATGTTGCTGGTGCCTAGTTTGTAGTACAGTGTTCATTGGTTGCATGAGAATACAAAGCCTTCCACATGGCAGTTCCAGTCAGTATCATGCTTTTATCGGATACTACAGAAATGTCTTTATGTTTTCATGAGCACTGCTGCAGTGTTTACTGATGTGTGTGTTTTACTTCCACAGGTGTGTTCTGTATTCCTTTGTATATCCCTTATGCCCTGACAGGGACCTGGCACTTGGGAAGAGGCCTGTGCAAGACCTGGCTAGTTATGGACTATCTCCTGTGCTCAGCTTCAGTGTTTAACATCGTTCTGATCAGCTACGACCGTTTCCTGTCAGTTACAAAAGCTGTAAGAAGAGCTTTTCTAATTATTGGTTTATATATATTGCGATTTCTATTAAGCTCTGAGATTTCACAATTACCACTAGAAGCTAAATAGTCCTTCATGATTGTACCATTTTTTTTCTAGAGAAATGTTGATGTTTAAATGTTTTATTGGGATTTTGAGGTAGGACAATGTCTTGCCTATGATTTCAGTGTTTTCCTCCTGCTGCCTGGATTAGAAATGATTCAATTACACTACAAAGGAGGTGGGAAGGTCAAGGTAGGAAAGGGGCAGCAGGAGCGTGGAGAACTTGTGCTTTGGTCGTTAGAATAGTGGTAATGAAAACTAGGTTGAGTCAAGGATGCGCTTAGTCTTGGATAAATTCTAAAAGAAGAGGATACAGAGAGAGAGGCGGGATGGACTGACTGGAGAGCAGATGAGGATCTTCATTATCACAGGGGGTGATTGACATGTGCTGGTAACAAGCAGCTGGGTGGAAACTAATCCCTTTAAGCAAAAAGAAGAATGAACCAAAATACATGGAGAAGTGAGAGGTGCTTCTTGATTATTACCATTCTTCTGCTTAAGAAGGTACCTGAGGAATCCAGTGGTTAATATTATCATTCACCATTACTAAGGTCTACCTGATGTTTGGTCCAGGTGGAAGATGATCAACATCCTTTGCTTTTGATGAGTCTGCTAGCTCAAGTGACATGGGCTGTGTTAGTCTGGGAGGTTCTTGTTTGGCAAGTGCTGTTGCAATGCCTAATCTCTTTCTCTTCTTCACCACTGTTGTGGTTTTAGGGTTGATTGGGGTTTTTTTAAGCTGAACAATAAAGGATGAAAATCCCTGCATTTAAGAAACAACGATATTGAAAAATATTCATCAAATTGCAGGACTCAAAATGTGAGAAATGTAAATTGAAAAGACCTATGCAACACAACTCAGCTCCATGTTCTTACACACTGTTGCTAGTCTTTATTTACATGATCATATTATGCTTTTTCTGTTTGTGTAATTAGGATGGAGTGAATCCAGGACAGTGTAACATAGTGATGTTATCCAAAGAAAAGGTATCATGCTTCCTCACAGACTTGGGATCCACCTCTGCCTCTGCTGCAAACCAAGCTTGTGGCCAGGGGCCAGTCATTTCAGACTTAACTGTTCGTGAAGCTGTGCCAAGCTTCCTGTTTTCTGCCTACTAAACTGAAATACTTGTGCTCTTGCAAAGGGATGCAAATTAGCTGTTG
The DNA here is from genome assembly GCF_037157495.1 of Lathamus discolor. Lineage (NCBI taxonomy): Eukaryota > Metazoa > Chordata > Aves > Psittaciformes > Psittacidae > Lathamus > Lathamus discolor. Next base: position 112,377,175 of record NC_088885.1, read on the forward strand.
CAGAACTGGGGTGGGCTCTGAGCTGATATAATGCTGTGAGATGTAGAGAAGTCTGAAACTTCAGGCTACAGGTGTTTAAAAGAGAGAATCTAAAATAATGTGTAAAACACTGCAGTAGTGCTCTGTTACTCACTGGTAAAATAGGGACAACGCTCCTCACGCTACATATGGCTATGAAGACACCATTCATTAATACTTGTATAGCACGTAGGTGCTTCTGTAACGAAGAGCAGTGGAAGCTGATGAGGAAGGTAGTGCTTCTGGGTTGGAGTAAAGCCTGGGATGACAAATGTTGAACAGTGTGGAGGAAATAAAATTGTCCAGCTTCTCATTTTCATCATCCTGTGCTCTGAAAGACGCAGGGGACCAAGAGCTACAAGTATGTATTGTACATAATCGCTGGGCTATGACAAGGGCAGTTTTAATTCTCATGTTTCCTAACAATAGATGCTTTTAACTCTTAGTATTTTTTCAAAGATAGATATTTACTGAAAGAGAGTGAAATAAATTAATGCAGGCTGGGTAGACACAAAAACATTGAGATTTCCATGAGCTGTTTACAAGGTAGTGTTTCAATAACACTTAAAGCTTACATGAAGAATTTTCTGCTATGGCAAGAGGAAGCAGTATCAAAAATTACATTGTCTACTGTTTGCAGTCTTACGTGCCACCCTGTTTACTTCTGGCAACCTGGCTTCTACTTTTGTCTGTTGAGGAAAGAAGTCCCACAGCTGCTTTCAGTCTGAGCCTGGGCATTTCATGAATCATAAACTGATTCTTTATTGCTACCTTACTGTAGTAATGATGAAAACAAGGCATATCCTTTCACACCTGGAAGCCAAATGGTAGTTTAGCCATCATAATTTCTGCTCCTCTGCAAACCTAAGTATTAATCAATCACAGAGCTACAGTATTTGATGAACAAGACTAATAGAATTTTTCAGGACCTTATGTAAGCGAAGATGATTTTTGGTGTCTGGAGAACTACAGAACAAATACTGTATTTGACTGAACCGCTTGTGTTTTTTTAAGATAGTTGTTCCAAAATGTTGTCTAAATAGAACATATCCTTTTCCTTCACAGGTATCTTACAGAGCCCAGCAGGGAATAACATCCAACCCTGTCATCAAGATGGTGGCCATCTGGGTCTTTGCCTTTCTCCTCTACTGCCCAGCAATCCTCTTCTGGGAGCCCGTGGCTGGACACAGCGTGGTACCGGCAGACCAGTGCCATGCCGAGTTCTTCAGCAACTGGCTCTTCCTCCTGTGTGCGTCCACCCTGGAGTTCTTCGTGCCACTGCTCTTGGTGACCTACTTCAACGTGCACATCTTCCACAACATCCAGAGGCGCCAGCGGGGCGGCAGCACCCAGGGCTGTGAGCATTCAAGGACCAGTAGCCTGTCCTGGAGATCCTGCCTTGTGCCAAGTCCAGGAGCATCTTCTCCTCCATCAGAAGCAGAGGACAGTAATTCTTCATTAACAAGGCCATGGAGAGCAGCAGTGGAGACTAACTGTTCATCTCCAACACAAACCAGCTCCACAGCTCTAAAAAAGGACTTTTCTGTTTCTTCCTGCTCAAGGTCTGGGTCAAAACTGCAGCAGGACAAGAGAATAGCGAAGTCGCTTGCCATAATTGTGTGTGTGTTTGCCATTTGCTGGGCCCCATACACTTTACTAATGATCATTCGTGGGGCCTGCCAAAGTGAGTGCATCCATAAGTCCCTGTATGAAATAACCTTTTGGCTTTTGTGGCTCAATTCCTCTCTGAATCCGTTTCTCTACCCTCTCTGTCATATGAGATTTCGAATGGCTTTCATGAAAATACTATGTCCCCAAAAGTTTGCAACATTGAGATCACCTAAGACACCTTCTTTTTAGAAAGTTAAAATAAATGGCTTACAGATAAGGTTCCTGTCTTATATAGTACTAGTTTCTCATACGCATCTTAAACAGAAGTAGAGAATAAACTTTTTTGTACTAATGGCATTGTTGAAGAGTGAGGCAGAGGTATGCATTTGCCCCCATTTTGCTAGTTTTCAGGTTATCATTTTTGTTTTTGATGGTATTAAGCCAGGTGAAAGACCATCCAGTGCTTGAAAAGAATAACAACTTTTGATGGATGTTCTTCGTGGTTTGTGGGTTTGAGGTACTTTTTGTTTTACTTTTTGTTGTTTTCAGTTTTTTTAATATAGAGCTGGTACTATGAAAGAATCATCTATTGATAACTCCATAGAGGTTCATTGGAAGGAGATACCAGTTTGTGTGTGTGTTGAGTTAAAATTTATATCCTATTTGTGAACCCAGCGCTCTCAGTGAAGAAGCAGTTCTGCTACATTTTTGGAAGGTTGTATAAATACTCACAGGAGCAGTATAATTTTGGTTTAAAAACTATTACAAAGACAAGATTGTGCCTGTAGTCATTATAATTCAAACAGTGTAATTCAAACATTATAATTCGAACAATATGCAAGTGAGTGAACTGCCTAATCTGGCATGCCTGTCCTTTTCTAATTTTAATATAGCCCACACCTGGTCTTGCAGGACACAGGACACCTAAGTTAGCAATTTTGGATGATTTTCAGAGAATGAAAGTTTCCACGGTGATGGCATTTTGAGATTGGTTATAATCTCAAAGGTCTTTTCCAACCTAGTTGATTTTAGGATTCTAAAAGCATGTGATTCTAAGATCGTCACAGGCATAAATGGTTGGTACTCTTTTCACCAGTACTGTCTCTTCCTGACAGTGGCTGCCTCTTTGGTCATGCTTAAATGATATTTAGTACTGTATTTGTGCACTATTTGATTACCTAGAAGATTGGCCTGGTTTGGACACATGATCACATTCCTGTTGGATTAGCAGAGCAAGCAATGCAGAGTTCATACTGGATTGATGATGTTGGCTGGCTGTGTGAGAATAGACGATACCCTTTTGGGTGTAAAGATTTGCAAGTGCAAAGGTACTCCATCAAAATGTCTGGAACAAGTTTGTGCTGGCAGGATGATTTTTATACTAGATCAGTTCTTTGTGTCCTGTTACTGTGGCATTATATGGATTTTCTCTGCTGCTGGACCAGTATAAAACTGGATTTTGTCTATTACTGATAGATGGTTTCTATCACTGCTTGAGAATGGGATTCACAGAGGTCTGAAAGCTGGTACAGAGGTGTCTTAAGCAGCTGTTAATAAAGAAAACAGTTGAATATGCGGTGCTGGAAGGAGTGCGCAGACGTGTTGGAAAAGCCAATGGAGCTTGATTATAAGCCATTCCATGTGCCAAAGTTTCTTACTTTGTGTTGAGTGTTGCAGCTCACCCAGAAGGCTTTAATGGATGTGTAAGTGGAAGTCACTGATTAACTTTTTTCCCTCTTTTATGTAATTTTCTTTCCTCTTTGTACATGTATAGAAATCTATTAAATATGTAAAGAGAAATCTGATGCACAGAAAAATGAACAGCAATAGTCAATTTAAACAGTGTTTTTTATCTAATTTGAAATTGGCTGCAGAAGTGTTACAAAAGCAGAGTACGTTTTTTGCAAGGACAATTCAAACACATGTAAGCAGCTTAATCATAGTGATGGCTTTGAGGAGCTAAAATAGCATTCTGTTCTGAGGTCTGGAACTGAAGACTTCTCTTAACAGTTTTCACACTGGTGGAAGATTGTCTTTCACCATTCATTTTCAATTAAACTTGCTTACCTCGCATGGATAGTGTTATGGATTGTGAGCCTGATTGCTAAGAGAAATACAGCTTCAAGAGGAAGTCATTGATTCAGTACAGCTGTTTTCACTGTCATGAGATAAGGTGCTGGCATAGATTTTGTAGTGTTTGTTTTAATGTGAGGCTTAAGAAACCCCAAACACACACAATTGTAATGTTTATAGAATAACTGGTGTACTAAATAAGCATCTGTTAAACAGTGAAACTGAAGGCAGGTCCAAAATGGGAAAGTATTTGAGCTGTCTGCTTTTCTGTTCCTGTGCCTTTTAGCATAAAAATTCAGTTTGCATTTTGTGTTGTTTACTTTGGAAAAATGGCCTACAAAATTATTGACAGACAAAATGTATCCACATTTTGCACTAATGGAAAACGACTTTGTCAGGGAGCACAATGTGAAGCAAATCCGAAACCACACATTGTGCTACTGGAGTAGTGAAGCTCCTCGAAATCGATGTTTTTGACGTTATGTATTGCACAGGCAGCATTCAAACTGTTTTGTCGCTCCATTCTTGTGTATTTCAAGAATTTGTTGTATTTTTCTAGTTGTTGAAAGTTTTGCTTAGTGCTCCTAGGGTAATTCAAGTACTTAGCTGCTGTGCTCACAGCATTAAAGCTGCCTTGGTCAAGGCAGCATCTTAATTCTTCTCCCTATCGGACATTTTACAGGGTTATGATAAGATATTTATTCAGCCTTTGTTCTTGGGCATACCTTTCATGCACTGACACAAAAGACTTTGCTTGCCAAGTCTTTCTAAGCCAAGTCTCTCTATCCACTCACACATCCATTTCACGCCTTTGAGTTTTCTTCTGTCTTTGCAGCTGTCCAATAAGTCTTGTAAATACATGGTGACAGTAGGCGTACGACTCTGAGGTTCAACTCAAACCACAACGGTGTTTTTCTAACTTGACCCTCTCAGGCCTTAAAAAAAGCAGCAAATAAAGCATACATGTTGAAAAACTTGTGGTATCATTTGTTTGTTTGTTACTCGGATGAGTACTTAACCCTAACAATTCTCATAATGACTCTCTTCTTTATGTCAGGCTAAGGTTTTCCTCCACAGGAAGGATGGATAGACCACATAAATTTCCTCCTCAGTCCCTATGATTCAAACTTCAGCATTGATTTATTCCCTAAATTTTAAAAGCAAATGACTCTTCCCCCTCTTGTTCACTAATCTAGACATTTTATCAAAGAAGACAACTGAGTTTCTCAGGCATGATGTACCCTTGGTAAACCCACGCTGGCTGTTCCCAATCACCTTTTGCTCCTTTAATTTCTCAGAAATGCCTTTAAAGAGGACTTGCTCCATTATTTTCCCAGGGATCAAAGAGAGGCTGAACTTTTACCCTTGTGGCATCATTAGAACATGGTTGCACCGTTTGCCTTTCTTCAATTGTTGGGAATCTCCCGTCATCTCCATGACCTTAGAAAGTGGCCTTACAAGGATGCAGCTGGTTCTCTCAGCAGCCTTGGGTGCAGCCCACTGGGTCCCATGGGCTCTTCTTATGGGTCAAGTCCTGTCAAGTAATCCCTCCCTTATTTTCACCTGCTCCTGACAGGTCTCCTCCCTGAACTCATTCCCCAAGCATGGAGGAATGGGAGACCTAGTTAGTGAAGAATGAAGTGAAGAAAGCATTGGGTACCTCAGCTTTATCTGCATCCACTTTCACTGCATCTCTGGCCCCATTCAAAAAAGTGTCTACATTTTTCTTATTCAGCATTTTACTGTTAATGGGGCGGCCGAAGATGCTGTGTCGTCCTTGATGCCCTTCTACAAGCATCAGCTCGGGGTGAGCTTTGTTTTCCCTAGCATCATGCTTAAATGGCCAGGCAACATTTCTAAATTCCCCCTTAGTAGTTTGTTCCTGCTTCAAACTTCCATTCTGCTTTTTTGCATTGTAGCCAGTGTCCTGATATATCTACTTGTTTTCCTGAGAATAGGGATGGGCTTTTCTTGTGCATGGAGGCTGCTGTTCTTAGAGGCCTGCATATTCCCTGAGCTTCTTTGCACTTCAGAGCTGCCTCCAATTGGATCCCACCTACCACTTTCCCGAATGAACCAAAGTCTGCTCCTTTGGTCCATTGTCTGTGCTGCTACTCTCCTCCCTCACCCCCTTTAGCATCTTGAACTCCTCTGCCTCAGAGTCACTGCAGCCAAGGCTGCCATTGATTTCACATCCCTAACCAGCTCCTCTTTACCAGGGAAGAGCTGATCTAGCTGTGTGTCACTCCTGTTGGCCTTTTCAGTACTTGTATCAGAGAGTTCTCCCTGACACCCTCTAGGAACATTGTCGGCTGGATTTATGACTGCACAGGGAGCTCTAGGCCCTCCTGTGTGTTCCCCAGGCTGCCTTTGTGCATGCACCTGAGGCAGGTGTCTGTCTGCCACGTTTTATTATTCCCGAGGTCTCTCCTGTTCCTGTTACCTTACATCTTTGGCTTTAATTACTTTTTATGATATATTGGTGTTGGAACTAAGTGATCTTAAGGTCCTTTCCAACCCAAACCATTCTATGATTCTATGATTTCCCTTTGTCCCCCTAAGACAAGACTAGAGTTCCTCACCTCTCCTTTCCACGTTTTGTCCACCCTCTCTTCCCTTGTTTCTTGCCCTATATTTTCTCAAGCATACAGCATTATGGCTGCAACCCGAAAAGCAGGTTGAAGGATGTGCCATGGTGTTAATGGAGGTGGTGAGCTGCAGGCATGAGTCACAGCCATGCAAGACTGCCAACTTCTGTGTACTTTAAGCAAAATAAATGGAATCAGTTTATTGCTGCAGGACTTCAATGTTTCCTGTAAGCTTTATTTCTTCCATGGTTCTAAATGTGTATTTAAAAATGGATGGCTTCTCTTTTCTGCACATATTAGGTAATGGCTTGGATAACACACTGGTTTGTTTTTTTAAAGGGATAGTTAGACTTATATGTGAAAATTGTGATGAGGAAGGAATATTGCCTTCTCACACCTGAAAAGCACTAAGGGTTTGGCACTGTATGGAGTAGGAAGCAGAGGATTAGATGGGCCATGCTTATAAAGTCTTCCAAAGTCCAGGTATTTGGTTTGCTGTGCCCAGAGCTAAACTTGTGTCTGATTAGGATGAGCTGAAAAGGTGATACTTTTGCTGAGTGTAACTGGATGTTAACCAGCAGCATTAAGAAATATACATTTGTTCTTAAATATAAAATTTAGCAAGTGGCATAGCAGCAACAGTGCCTACATTTTAATGTAAGAGAAATAGAATTGTAATAATTCAAATCCTTCTTTAACTTGGACCACTGGGGAAGTGAAAATTAAACCTATTTTTAGCTTCAGCAGAATTCTGTGTAAAAATGCTTACACAATGCTAATATGCAACTGCTTGACTGTGAAAAGAGTTGTTTTCAGACTAACTCTTCTGACCTCAGTAGATAAGGATCAACCTTCAGGAGAGAAAGAGATAATGTATTTTAAAGTGTGAACTTGCTGCTGCTTATAAGGTGTTTTTTTTTTTTTTTTACAGATTTTGTTTTCGGGCCAATTGGTGCATTCAGATCAGGGAACGTTAGAGACTCCAGGCCTTGAAGACTTGTGTTCCATTACCTTTATATTCTGATCTTTTTCTTTGGATGTGCCAGTAGTAATCCCAGCCTGTTATCAGACTTGTCTCAGCCTTTTGGATGACTCTGCCACATGCAACTTTCTTCCCAGGCTGAACTGAGCTGGATAGGCAACATGCACAACAGCACAGCTGAAACTCCGCTTATGGCTGGAACGTGGAATGAGACTCGGTCCACAGAGTCACCGAGCTCCGAGTTTTCCCTGGGCGTGTTGGTGCTGCTGGCTTTCCTCATGGTGTTGCTTGCTTTGGTGACCATCCTTGGAAATGCCCTGGTGATCCTGGCTTTCATCATGGACAGAAACCTCAGGCATCGGAGTAACTATTACTTTCTCAATCTTGCTATTTCTGACTTTGCAGTAGGTAAGTCACAGCAGTGGAGGCAGGTACTGCTTTTGTCCTGGGAATCTTAGGAGAAGCAGTGGGCTTTATTTTGTGGGTGGGTGGTTTCTTCTAAGAACTGTTTCCATCTGAGGGGAGAGTAAGGAATAGTGGAAGCTGGATGAAGTGTTTTAACAGCCTATTATGTGTCACAATACGTTAGAATGAGAAATGCATCCTTTTTCATATAAATATTTTTAATGGTGCTTCAGAAAAAAGAGCAACTATTGTACGTGAATACCACTTGAAGGAAAGGTGTTGTTTGCTACAGTTCGCTATTTACCTTTGCTCCTCCTGTAAGATTGTTCATCACACACTTCAGGACATGGTTATGTTTGGCAGTGTGACTGTTTTCTTATGCAGCTACCTGTGGTACATCCAGGTAAATTAATTACTTCTCTACATAGTACTAATGGCTTTTGAGTGTGTTACACTACAAGAAAACTCTTTGACTATGGTTTTATACTGGCTTTAACTCAATGAAATTCAACTTACAGATCAAATGGATTGATGACAGCAACAGCCTGCTGGCATCTGCCATCTGTTTTCTTTAGTAGTCCACTCTTTCCCTAGTGCCATTGCAAAAGTCCAGGAAAGTTGGCCCCTCTTTGCAAAGAGGTGGGGGGCATGAATGCCTTCAGCGTTCAAGCCAGGGAGACAGCCCATGTGACAGAAAAATCCTGACAAAACCATGGTTGTGGGGCAGATGTTCCAGCAAACACCTGGACTTGAGGCTAGCAAGGAGGTATTTCTTGCAGAAGTGCTTAAGACAGTCACAGAGACCACTATTCATCGAACTACAAGGAGGGAAACAGCACTCATCGATCTACTCCACTTCTAGCAATACCACCCCCTGTACCTGCAGTTTGTGGGTGCTCTGTAGTAAAGTATGAGTTTAGCCTTTAAGAAATTCTGTGATTTATGCCATTTATCATCTGTGGTGACTAATTCTGGGGCTCACCCCACGCAGCCGAAACCATATAATGTGTGTGCTGGAGCCTTTGTTTCCTGCTTCAGCCAGACAATTTGCTCGAATTACTATTTCATTGCTCAGGTCTTCTGCAAAAGCCTGTTTCATCTCCTGTCTTACAATTTAGTCAAGAGATTTAAATACCGCTACATCATTAGAGGTTTAAATACTTCTCCATCAGTTCGTGTTTGTGGTTGGTACCTAATGGAGTCTTAGAGCAACCAAGAGGAAATTATTCGTATCAGTATTATGTTAGCCTATAGATCATTTAAACCTAAGACTTTGTCTCTGCGATCAGTCAGAAAATGTTTTACTTTCTGAAGCTGCTGTGATATTTTCTAAATTCCTTAGAAGCCTGAAATCTTTCTAGGCGTGTGACTTACTTCTTTTGTATCTACCAATTAGTAAAAGTGAGAATAGTTTCAAATATAAATGCTTAAACCTGGTTCTTGCATCTGTATTCATATCTATAGCTAAAAGGAGTTGTTACTTTTTGACGTGGTGCCAAACATCAGTCCCGTTGAAGTTGATGAGAGCAGCAGCTGTCATCAGCAAGTATGAAAAATGAGTATTTTGTACAAAAGGGACGCTGCTTGTGTGTAAGGTGTGTGTTAAAACAAGTCATCAGTAGCGAAACCTCTGTGTGCATTTCCCTGTTGCCAACAGTCTATCAGCTGTCAGTGGGCCACATCAGCCCAGATATGTTCAGTAACATCTAAGCTCTTGATGTACATATTAAGAAAAGAAGAATCCGAGGAGCTTGAAATGATCTTGAAGCTGCATAGAGTTTCTGTTTGTCTCTGGTAGATCAGCATTTTCAGGAATGTAGCATCAGATATCGCACCATACTTTTGAAATAAATATTACTGGCAAAACGAAGAAGTTGCTCACTTAAAAATGAAACTAATACATGGCTTTTTTATAAAAACACTTCAGTAGAAGGCCTTTTGGACAAAAACCAAATGTAACAAACAGAAAATGATTTCTGCAGTTAATTTCAGCTGGAGAACCAGTGTGAGATTGAAACACCCCTTAAAAATGGGAGGTTTCATACCTCTGCTTTGTCTACTCTATGCCTCGTAGAAGAGGTTTCCTGGCACCGTACCGACTGCCCCATATATGCTCTGTAGCTTACAAATGGTTACCAATCTCACAACAATAACCAACATCAGCAACATGTGTAGATGTGTTTGGGGGAAAACTCTAACACAGATGAAAGACTAGAAGATATACAGCGATGAGATTACATGTCAGAGCACAACCACAGTGCATACATGCTGCAGCACCGATTATGTATCTTTAGAGACTCCAAGTTAGTTAGACTGCAGTTTTCTTATTCAGCAGATCCTTCTTTGCTCATCTGTCTTGAACTTATTCCCAACAATTGGTGTACATAAATGCAGTAAGATCTAATACATAGAAAGACACTGTCAGATTTCATGGGAATATAAGAATTTCTGTATATAAATTACATATTCACCGTAGTAGGTTTAATATTTATTTTTAATTTTTTTTAGCCATATACTAGAATATTGTCTCTCTCTGCTTCCAAGACTATGGTTTGCAATCCTTATCAACCGAATGGTGTCTCTGTGGTTGTTTCCCATAGGTGTGTTCTGCATGCCTCTCTACATCCCTTACAGCCTGACAGGGAAATGGCACTTGGGAAGAGGCGTCTGCAAGCTCTGGCTAGTTATGGACTATCTCCTGTGCACAGCTTCAGTATTCAACATTGTTCTTATCAGCTATGATCGTTTTCTGTCAGTTACTAAAGCTGTAAGTACCTTGTATATAGCTTCTCTGATTTTGTCGAAAGACCACTGGAGGATTTTATTTACCAACCTTTGTCATGTTGGTGAGCATAAACTCAAATGTAGTTGAGACAATAGCCCTCAAAAATACACTGGCATGTGGAGATTACGGGGTATTTGCAGCTTGTTGGGGTAAAAGTTCTGCATTGAGCACGCTCCAGTCCAGGGCAGAACTTTTCTCATAATTTCTGCTACAGGTTGCTGTTGTGTTGCTACTTGAGGGAGAGCAGGCTGAGGGGAGAAAAGGGTAAGGCAGCATAAAAAGGGGACAATAAGAAAGGAAATTCAAAGTAAACTGGATTTGGGTTTGGACCTAAAATCAGGCATGGGAGGAAAAGGCAGTGGGGCTAGCGCAGTGAAGTGAAGAGCACCGGGGAGAAAGTCTAGACCTGGGATATGGTCCCAAATAACCCTGAAGAAGATTAGGAGCAAGAACAAGCAGGATAGAGAGTGGGGACCAACTGCAGCGACTGCCTGTGGACATGAGGCCAAAAGTCCTGTTGGTGCCTTCACAGGTATCTTACAGAGCCCAGCAAGGAATAACATCCAACCCTGTCATCAAGATGGTGGCCATCTGGGTCTTTGCCTTTCTCCTCTACTGCCCAGCAATCCTCTTCTGGGAGCCCGTGGCTGGACACAGCGTGGTACCGGCAGACCAGTGCCATGCCGAGTTCTTCAGCAACTGGCTCTTCCTCCTGTGTGCGTCCACCCTGGAGTTCTTCGTGCCACTGCTCTTGGTGACCTACTTCAACGTGCACATCTTCCACAACATCCAGAGGCGCCAGCGGGGCGGCAGCACCCAGGGCTGTGAGCATTCAAGGACCAGTAGCCTGTCCTGGAGATCCTGCCTCTCACTGAGGCAAGGAGGGTTTTCTCCTCCACTGGAAACAGAGGACAGCGTTTCTTCCTCCATGAGACCAAAGAAAGTGTCTTTGGTAACTGGGAGCTCATCTCCAACCAGAGGCAATTCCGTAACACCAAAAAATTACTTTTCTGTTTCTTCCTGCTCAAGGTCTGGGTCAAAACTGCAGCAGGACAAGAGAATAGCGAAGTCGCTTGCCATAATTGTGTGTGTGTTTGCCATTTGCTGGGCCCCATACACTTTACTAATGATCATTCGTGGGGCCTGCCAAAGTGAGTGCATCCATAAGTCCCTGTATGAAATAACCTTTTGGCCTTTGTGGCTCAATTCCTCTTTGAATCCATTTCTCTACCCTCTCTGTCATATGAGATTTCGAATGGCTTTCATGAAAATACTATGTCCCCAAAAGTCTGCAACATTGAGATCAAGCTATTTTTAGGCTGAAAAAGAAAAAAAAAAGGCTCAAGAGAAGCTGAATGAGGGATGTGATTCAGTCACGTAACTCTGGAATTACCAGGTACTAGATTTCTTACTAAATAAGCAGGTGTAATTCCTTACATCATAGAGTGGTTTGCATCGGAAAGGACCTTAAAGCTCATCCAGTTCCAACTCCCTGCCACAGGCAGGGACACCTCCCACTAGACCAGGTTGCTCCAAGCCCCGTCCAACCTGGCCTTGAACACTGCCAGGGATGGGGCAGCCACAGCTTCTCTGGGCAGCCTGTGCCAGTGCCTCCCCACCTGCACAGTAAAAAAGCTTCTTTCTCATATCTGGTCTAATCTCCCCTCTGTCAGTTTAAACCAATTCCCAATGTCCTGTCACTACCTGCCCTTGTGAAAACTCACTCTCCAGCTTTTCTGTAGCCCCTTTTTTAGGCACCAGATGCTGCTTCAAGCTCCCCCTGAAGCCTTCTCTTCCCCAGGCTGAACAAGCCCAGCTCTCTCAGCCTCTCTATAGAGAGGTGCTCCAGCCCCCTGAACATCTTCATGGCCTTCTCTGGACTCACACCCACAGATCCATGTCCTTATGTGGAGGCCTCAGAGCTGGAGGTAGTGCTGCAGGTGGGGTCTCATGAGAGCAGAGTAAAGGGTGAGGTCTCACCTCCCTTGACCTGCTGGTCGCGCTCCTTTTGCTGCAGCCCAGGATACGGTTGGCTTTCTGGGCTGCAAGCGCACACTGAAGCTGGCTCATGTTCATCTTCTCATCGACCAACACCCCCAAGTCCTTCTCCTCAGTGCTGCTCTCAACCTGTTCTCTGCCCAGGCTGTGTTTGTGATTGCCCCACCCCAGGTGTAGGACCTTGTACTTGGCTTGGTTGAACTTCATGAGGTCAGCATCAGCCCACCTCACAAGTGCGTCAGGGTCCCCCTGGATGGCATCCCTTCCCTCCAGTGTGTTGACCACACCACACAGTTTGGTGACAGCAAGCTTGCTGACAAAGAGTCTATCCCACTGTCCATGTTGCTGACAGAGATGTTGAACATCGCCAGTCCAAATACTGACCCCTGAGGAACACCACTTTTGTCACTGGTTGCCACAGTACTGGCAAATAAGTTAGGAATCCAGTTGCTCTTGTCCCCCTCACTTCTTTTGAGCTACTGTTAGTAGGATAGAGGAGTCAGACGGAAGCTGATAGGCAAGGAAAATTATGTGGTTTGTGCGAGGGTCTTGATTAGTCTTTTTATTCTTCTGATGTAGAAGTTATTTCCAGCAAAGGCACAGGAGTACATTGTACTACTTATCCTTGAGCAAGGCAGCAGAAATATTGGGAACTGTCAGAGGGAAGGTTCAGTCCAAGAAGGTTCTTGTGGACCATGGGACCCTGTAGAAGTTGCACAAGTAAGCAGCATTACTGACCTAGGTGCTGATGACATGAGGTTCTCCCTACACATGCTCTGAACTCATGGTTAGCGCAGGTCCTGCAAGACATGGCATGGGGTTCATGCTGATGGAAGGCATCAAAAAAGGTGCTGGTTAATGGGAAAAGTGATAACACCGTCAGATGCAAATTTCTCTTCTCCTTTGGACAGGCAGAACTGTATGGGACTTTTCACACATGTATTATTTGGTAAGTGAGAGTGGCCAGGCAACTTCCTGTCTTTCTTACACACGAAAAAAAACATAACAACAAAATAACCTGAACCTGTTTCAAAATAACAGAGTAAAACTCTACTTTGAAGTACAGAACTTGAAAATTGCTACGAAAATGTGTGAAGAAAAAGCTTTTATAAACAGAATTCATGTGTGTAAGTGCAAAAACTAGAACTCAATAAAAGACAGTGCTACACTTTCTAGGAGGAATATCTGGATACTGGAGACATGGCACTTTGGTTTAATTGCTGAACAGCAGCACAGTCCTGCATAAAACATCTTTCCTTAAGCGAAAGAACTGATGAAGGACCTCTTGTTGAGCAAATCTTGGTAAGGAAAATTTGGTTTTATTGCTGTTTGTGTGACGGTCTTGTGGGTCCCCAAAAACCCTTAACTGCCTTGACCAGCCTCACTCAGACCCCCACCCCTGACATAAACCTTGGGCCCTGGAGCACAGTTAAACTGGGGTTGTCGTGACCTGAGGTACGAGTGCCTGCAGATTGCTCTCAGTTCTGTCCTAGCATTTTGCTGAGGTTTTAAATGGACTTCTGAGATTGGCCTTGTCCCAGCTCATCACCTCATGTTTGTGTCATGTTTTTCCCAGTCCATACCTGGTGAACCGAAGTTGTTCACAGTGGCATAATCTGTGATGTTATAGACTCATAGAACCAACTAGGTTTGAAAAGACCTTTAAGATCATTAAGTCCAACCATTACCCAGCACTGCCAAGACCACCACAAAATCATGTCACTTAGGGCCTCATCTACATGGCTTTTGAACACTTCCAGGGAAGAAATCATGCAAGTGGAGCAAATCCAGTCTGAGCAGGGGCTCCGCAGTGTGTTCTCAGCTCTGCCTGCCAAGAGTCTCCCATCCTTCTTCTCCCAAAACAATTCTAGCTCCTACCCTTTCCTTTTATTTTTAACAGTGCTATCCTAATACTTTATTGTTATATCAATTTCTCTTCAATTGCATCCTTCAGTGTTACCTTTTTCTTTTTTCCTTGAAGCCTCACCATATTTCTTGTATTCCTGTAGTGCCTGGTTTCCCATTTTGCATAAGGTTGTTCCTCCATACTGTCATACTGCCGATAGATTTGCTAGGGCACATATTTCTGTGTGACTTGCTCAACGGTTCCCCAGGCACATTTGGACAGCTTTTTCACTAAGCATACTCTCAATTACATTACTGTTTTCCTTCTCATTGCTTGTACTGTGAAAATGTCTTTCTTTTTTAAGAGATCTACACAGAAATTTAATATTCTCTGAGTAAAACCTATTGTAATGTGTTAGCAGTCTAACACAGCCACAAATACCTTCCCTTACCTTATACAAACTTTACCATTCATAGCCTACCTACTGTTAGGCTAGTGCAATTTTGGGGTAGAATACAAGGTTCTTGCATACCATCACGTCAGACCAGGTCTCATCCCTGGTATTTCTAAAATGACAGTGCTGCCTTATCTCACAGACCCTAATGACCTGTATTCCTGATGAATGTAAACAATCATAGTTGATTCCCCTTGCTGGTATGGAGGTTTTGACACAATATTTTGGAAGGGCTTTGAGAACTTGAACTAAACATGATGTAAAATGCAAAATTTTTATTTAAGCCAAAGTGTTTAAAAATATCAGAAATTAATATCAGACGTTTTAAGCAAAGAAACTTAACAGATGTATTCAGACCAGAAAAAAGTCCAGTTCCTCTTTGGTCTTGATTTTTACTTGTATGCATTTAGTTTAAAAACAATGTTTTATCAGCAGTGTTAATGAAGTGAGTTAGAAATAGCTTTCCTAGTATAAATAGGGTGAAGTGTTATAAAGTAGAGTGGCTGGATTTTTGTACGGCAAACCTGGAACAACATCATATAAGGAGAGAAGATGAAGTCCAGTTTTTTTCTGTGCAGAAGGGATTCTTTCTTGAACAGAAGAGAAACGAAAAAGGCAGAGTGTCTCTTTCCTTACATCCCCAAATCTAGGGATTGCCCTCTCAAGAATTTTCCACTCTAGCCCCTTTTTCAGGATCTGGTTACTATCCTTCAAGCTGGATCAGACTTTCTTGCTATTGTTTGCACAGTGCTCTGATCTTCTCTCATGTGCATACTTGCTACCTGATTAACTCTCCCTTATCACTCTATCATTAGAGTATTTGTTAAACTTCTCAGCTGCAAGAAGACGCAATATAACCACTAGTGACTCTTCATTGATGTGCTCTCTCTCGAGCTGTGGAGCTTTTAAAATCAGCTGTTGACTTTCCCCATTTTCTATAGGATAATGTACAATGATTTGTGTTTGTCCTCTTCACACTGGTATATCTTGAACACCCTACCTAGGTCTGACCAAGGAAGAAACACAACCTCCCCCTAAAGACAATGCTTTTATTTCTTACTCCTAGGAAGGAGGAGAGTCACACTGCTGTGTAGGTGCCTTCTAAAACAGGAGGTCTGCTTTCCCCAAGCACCTGCATTGCCAACAAAGTGAGAAGCTACTCCAGAGCATTATCTAGAGGAGCTAAACCCCTGACTTCATCCCTTAAGGCAGCAGTTGAGAGGGCATGCTCATGCCCAGGTAAGCTTGTGAATGCAAACACTGTGAGTGCATTTGGTAGCTTTCCTTATCCTTTTCCTTTCCTAGTTCTCACAGAAGCCTCATTCTTGGGATTTTTTCCTCTCGCTGTTTCAACCTGCATGTTCCTGAAGATGTCACTAGAGCTACATGGCATGTTTAAACCTTGCAAATCCTTTCAAAACGTGCCATTTATATGTACAATCCTGCATGATGTGAGACCAGCACTTTCTGCTAAAACGCCACTAGATCTGTTATATTTCATCTAGTATTTACTCTGCTGCAGTAAAGATTAGGGGAGGGGATTATTGCCTTGGCAAAGAAAGGAAGATTTTAGTAATGCAGATAATCATAAGTTAGTGCAGGACTTCATCCTAAGTTGTTGTGCATAGAAACCATCCTGTGCTCTGCATTTAAAGCCGAGCCATGTATCACTCATGGAAAAGGAGAACAAGTAATACTGAGCTGAGAGCAAGACCTCAGCAATGTGCCCTCTCCTCTGATATAAAAGGCTTTTCTCTCATGATTGCTTTAAGCTATTTAATAGTGGATTGGTGCTAAAATAGCTATTTGTCTCTCCTACCCTTCCTGCTGCTGCTCCTGGCCCCATGGTCCTGCCCCACTGCCATTCTAGGGAAGGGCTTGTGCATCTATGCAGGATATTCAGTCTAGGAACTGATCCAGGTGAAAAGTAACTGATTTTCTGTTTGGTTGGTTAGTTTAGGGTGAATACCTTATCTAGCTTATCACATAAGCATGGAATTGCTAGCACCTGATGTAACAGAATTGCTGAGACTTCTCTCTTGTAAGCAGCTTACTTTTGGGGCAGGTTACAATGTTGAAGCTGCAGCTCAGCTTTGTATGTGAGTACTTGGAGATGTTTCTCCATCATTTTCTAGAGAACGGAGCTTTTGCTTGGCTGTCTTGGTAAACCTGCAGCAACTTTAGCAAAGTTGCGATAAGCTAGAGTGGAGTAGGAGCTTGCCTTGATCTGTACAGTGAACAACTTCAAGGGATCTCTCAGCCGGGCTTTTGGGATTGGATGACTTCCCCAGCAGGACAGATCCCACTTCTATTTCTTTCCCCGGCATGCCAAGGGTCTTAGCAACTTTAGCTCTGTCTTTAGCCCTTTGTATGGGGGAAACTGCCTGTAACTGTTAAAATTAGTGGAGTTCCCTGCTGAGACATCTACATTGAACTGATTCTGCCACTTTTGACAACTGACTGCAAGTAGAGTCAGTCCTCGAGTATACAAAAAACCAGTATGTCAGTGCAAATGCCTGTGTTACAGGACATGAGCCAAATTGATTTCTGGAATATTGCCATGGAAGTTAATAGGTATCACCTCTGAAAATTAACTGTTTGCATTATTTGTATTATTTTTGAGGGGCAGGACTTATTAGGGAAAAATTCATGTCTAATTTGATTGGGATCACAGGCTGAAATAAGTTGGTTTACTGTCACTCATACTGATAGGGACTCAGGCTTCCAGTGACATTGGGAAGTGGGAGGAGGATGACACTAAAACTTTAGCTCCGTTTGAGGAGTGATTGTGCATTTTGTTCCCGTTGCACTGTGGTGCTGAGCCAGTACTAGTGATCAGCTCACAGGAGTTTTGCTGCTCCTAATTTGGCAAAAATATTGTCTGCCTTTTTAAACTTTTCACCTGGAATATTGAGCAACAAACTGCATTTCACGCATCGGTGCTCTAATAGTGTAAGAGTGTCGTGGTTCAAACCGAGCCCCACAGCTCGTCCACTCACTCTCCCCCCCTTTTTTTTTTCTCCCTCTTTCTTTCCTTCCACCCCACCCCCCCCACCCCCCCCTGGAGGGATGGGGAGGAGAATCGAGAGAATGTAACTCCCACGGGCTGAGATAAGAACAGCCCAGTAACTAAGTTATAATACAAACCACTGCTGCTACCACCAATGATAATAATGATAAGGGAAATAACAAGGGGAGAGAACACAATACCACCGCTGAATGAGTTCGACCCCCCTGAAGAGAGCCCGTGCCCTTCCAGGTAACTCCCAGTTACCTCCCTGGGCATGACGTGCTGTGGTATGGAATACCTCTTTGGCTAGCTTGGGTCAGGTGTCCTGTCTCTGCTTCCTCCTGGCCTCCCCTCATCCCTGGCAGAGGATGAGACTCACAAAGTCCTTAGTCAGGGTAAACATTACTTAGCAACAACTAAAAACATCGGTGTTATCAACTCTGTCCCCAAGCTAAAAGTCAAAAACACAGCACTGCACCAGCTACTAAGGAGAAAAACTGACTGCTCCTGCTAAACCCAGGACAAATAGATAAAAATACACAGTCTTTTTTATGGATGACTAAAAGACACATAGACTACATACACACTGATATGTAGATTGCTGGCATATTCAAATTTAATGTGTTAAATTGCCATATTTCTGTTTGGATCACATAGATCTTGAATGGTAGAAAGGAAAGGTCTGAACCAAATCAGGAATGTGAGGGGCAGTTGTTAGTTGCATTCTAAGCTGCTCTTGTGAAACCTCACTTGGAGCATTGTGTGCAGTTCTGGTGTCCTCAACATAAAAAGGACATGGAACTGCTGGAACAAGTCCAGAGGAGGGCCACGAGGATGATCAGGGGACTGGAGCACCTCCCGTATGAAGACAGGCTGAGGAAGCTGGGGCTGTTCAGCCTGGAGAAGAGAAGGCTGCGTGGAGACCTCATAGCAGCCTTCCAGTACCTGAAGGGGGCCTATAGGGATGCTGGGGAGGGACTCTTCGTCAGGGACTGTAGTGACAGGACAAGGGGTAACGGGTTAAAACTTAAACAGGGGAAGTTTAGATTGGAGATAAGGAAGAAATTCTTTCCTGTGAGGGTGGTGAGGCACTGGAATGGGTTGCTCAAGGAAGTTGTGAATGCTCCATCCCTGGTGGTGTTCAAGGCCAGGTTGGACAGAGCCTTGTGTTAGATGGTTTAGTGTGAGGTGTTCCTGCCCATGGCAGGTGGGCTGGAACTAGATGATCTTAAGGTCCTTTCTAACCCCAACTATTCTATGATTCCATGATTCTAAAGCAGCGAATTAGAAAAAACCTCTGGTTTTGATAAAGACCTTGAGACATCTCTGAATGTCTCTTCTTAAGTAGCTTCTTAGATGTTAGAAAAGACTGTCTGAATATCAGTTAAATCAATTACCACAGAGATCTAGCAGAATTCTTTGGATGTATTTTTAACAAGAAAGGGAGCCAGCAAAGCAACAGGTATAATTCAGTTCTATCCTACATCCAGCTCTGGGCTGGAAAAGATCTAACAGGTTAAATAAAGTCCATCTTTTTTTCTTTCCTGTCTTCCAAATTTACTGGATTTTTAGCTAAGTGCCTTTTAAAAAGGAAGTTAGTAACATGGGTGCAGTTTATCAGATTGCTGGGGTTAAAAAATGATTTTCTGATTTTTGACATATCGGCTGTGTAAAGAAATACCCAGAGAGGGAACAGTGTGAATTGGACTTTCATACTGATGGCAGTGTAACGACTTTATGGTCATGGTGGGTAGAGAGGACTACCTCACCCTCAGTGGAGCAACCCAAAGTCTCTGTAGTGATCAGTAGTCCTGGAGCTAGTCTGTTTATTTCTTGCACTGGAAGGCACAAAGAGTTCATATAGGCCGTCACATCCTCTCCTTCCTCCCCCTGATCCTCCCAGAGCAAAAATTACCAGTGTAAGAGTTCCCGTGGGTGCTTTTTGGCGGAACTTACTGTTAGGATCTTTACATCTTGGACTGTCTTTCTTTCTCGCTTCAGGCCATTAGCCTTTGCCTCGCCCCCTTGGTCAGCCCTGCATAATTCCTGCCTCTCTGTGGCTCTTCCTGGTTTAGATTTCTTAATTGAAAGGGAAGCTGCCACCATGGCACCTGAAGGGCTGCTGGTTGAGCCTGCAGTGGGGCAGCAGCCCACAAAGAGAAATGCTGTGCTTCAGACTGTCCTGGTGGCTCTTGCCATCAGCTGTGTTTTGCTGACAGTCAGGGCACTTGGCATCCAATTCAGCTTTTCTGATAGGGAAAAAGGGCTCCAAAGCTATGAGGTGAATTCGAAAGCCATGCCCTCCCCCAAAGAGAGGAGGGCAAATATGTGAGGTGGGCAACGCAGCACCATGTCCAGAAGGCAGCTTTCAAGAGCTGGGTACCATGTACAAGGGGACCTGGATGGCCCAGCCTGCAGGGGCTCCAACTTTAAATGATTTTTGTGTGTAACAACAAACATGAAGGGCAGGTTTCCATGATTTATGATTTTTCCTGGGCTTGTGAATTCAAAGCTGGGCTGATTGTTTTATTTTTCAATGAATTTCAGGCTTTAAAAATTCTTTCCCTTGACCCCAAACTTTTGTTTAATTCCTGCTCCAACTTAAAGCCAAAGTTTACTTACTTCTCTTTAATACCTCAAATTAAGCTATAGATGCTGTCTTAGGCTATAATCTGTTTATTTAGTAGCCAGGAGAGAGTGCGGTTGGGGGTTTGTTTGAAAGGTGAAGCAAAGAGATGAGGGCCAGCATGGAAGACCTTTGGTTGAGCACACACTTCGGTTGGGTCCTGCACTGTTGCGGTGTATGAACGTGCTGCAGTCCTTTTTCCGTGCTGAGACACGAATTCCCCCTGGACTGGAGCATTCAGGGTGACTCCAGTAACAGGAGCTGCTAAGTCCTTTAAAGCCTCTTTCATTTCCTTCTTTTCTTTCCCTTATCCTTAACTGCTCTGAACATCTTTTCAGTGCTAGGGAAAGCAAAATTCTCCCTCCATGTGTGTGGTTTTATTAAGGGAACAGAAAGAGGAAGCAGAGCTTCCTTGCTTACAACAAAAGATGTGATAGGAGGAAGCACAAGACTACTTGACACAGAGTGGGGAAAGTAAAGTTTCTCTGGAAAATTAAGGAAAATTTGAAAAAGAAAACAGAAGACTAAATGCAAACCTATTTATGTTTCACAGTATTGATAACTGTTGCGCAATGTGTGACTAAAACACCTCTGAAAGGAAACAGCCTACAGGAAAGCTGGAGAGGGGCTTTTTACAAGGACATGTAGCCATAAGACAATGGGGAATGACTTTATGCTGAAAGAAGGAAGATTTAGATTAGACCTTATGAAGAAGTTCTTCACTGTGAGGGCGGTGAGGCACTATCACAGGTTGCCCAGAGAAGCTGTGGCTGCCCCATCCCTGGGAGTGTTCAAGGCCAGGTTGGACGGGGCTTGGAGCAACCTGGTCTAGTGGAAGGAGTCCCTGCCCATGGCAGGGGTTGGAACTGTATGAGCTTTGAGGTCTCTTCCAACTCAAACCATTCTGTGATTCTATGATTCTGTGAAAATGATGAGTGGAGTTACTCATACAAGCCTTAGTCATAAAAGAAAAATTCTATGTTATTTTATTATTCCTTTTCATAGCAGTCTCAAACCTCATAAGTGGCAGAGGGATCCCCAAACTTAAAGGATGTCTGCAATACAGAGAGCAAACTATCTCTGAAGTTTGAACATCTACATGACTGCAGACTGACTTTGCGAAGTTAGCTGAGAGCCACATTCAGTCACGGCATTTCTAAAACCTCACAACTTTTTAAGAATATGAAGTTTATACTTTTATTTACATACTTAAGTTTAATAAGTATTGATCAGTTTAATACTTGGTACAGTGACACAGGGAGTTTAAGTAAGTTCTTTTAAGGTCTTAGGTGAGCTAAGATTTTAAGGTGATTTAAGGATTTAGATCAGTAGAATATAATGAATTGTCTTTAAACCTTTAACACAGCTTAGCTACAGTTTTGCAGACCATCCTTTAGATATTTAAAACCTATTAATGTTTCCTCATGCAGCAGAGTTTGTGCCAACTCCAGCATGTTTTAAAACTGACGCAGTTATGTTCCCCTCAAAGTGATCTGTGCCACTGAAATGACTGTTACCTAAGGTTCAAATTTTTCCCTTCAAGCATTCGTAGGTTTAGGGATGCTGTAAGCAGTTTTCTTACGGCTTTATCTCACAGTGTCACCCTTACAAGTAGACTGTACCTGACACTGAATGGAGCCTTCCTGCTCCACATCATTTCCAGCTACCAAAAGAATGGTCAGCTGGAAGAAGAGGCTGAAGGGGCTAGTAGTACCATTTCAAACAATTATAGGATAATTTTGGTTGAACGGGATCTGTGAAGGGCATTTAGTTCAAGAGATTACACTTCAAACGTGTAAACAAGTTTTACCTTTTTTCCCATTTCTTTCTCTGTATTAGTTCTGATTCTCTGAGGGAGTGAGAGCACAGAAACTACAGCACTACAATTCTCAATCGTTTTCCTTCTTAACAGAGTTCTAAAGAAAGACAGATTTTAAATGGCAAGGAATGTTTCTGAGGCAGTGAAATGGGAATTGTTATGCATGGCGTTCACCACACCTTGCCCTACCACATTGAGACACAGGCTTTCACAGGTCCAGGGCATTGTCAGCAGCCACCAGTACCTGCTGCCACTCCACCTCCTGCCTGCTGCTGCTGACAGGTCCTATTTTGCTGACTGGTTATGTGATAACGTGGTCCATGGCTAGTGAAAACTGGACATTAAGGGTGGCAAATACTGAAAGTGGTAGTGGACATAAGATGAAACTAACTTGTTTCTCTGCTTTTTCCCAGGGCTTTGCCTCTTCTATGCCAGTGTCTCATAGAATTTGTGCACCTATAGAGCACTGTAAGCCACCATATTTCTGTCACAACCTGGTCAGAAATCAAAGAGTGGGGTAGTGCTTGACTCTTGTCCAACTGATTTAACTGGAAACAGAATCTTTCCATCTTCTCTTACTCACATAGGAAGTCTGTATTAAAGGCTAATAACATCCAGCCTATACTTATACCAAGTGTATTGATGCTGGGCTTAATTTCTATAACTTACAGATGTGACAAATTATTTTATGATAATATTCACTGACATTAAAATACAGGAATTCTTAAATACAAATTATGTGAAGTGCTATAATGGCCCACTTATATCGGTTCTCAAGTAACCTTGCATTTAATTCCCATTTTGCAAAAGTAACCGCAATGCTAGTTTCATGCTGTATTTCTTAACATGATCTAATTTGAATAATTTGATTCCAAAGTTGGTTCAGAGCTTGTGTTTTATGTAAAAACATAGCAATGGTCTTTGTTTCCTCAGTTCCTACTCTGTGCTTTTCAAAGACAATCCCTGAGCATCTGATGATTCCCGACTCTCAGGTCACTTTGTGGGGCCATCCTTTCTCACATACCCACTGCTCACCCTGAGATGTAATTAGCTTTCTGTCTCACAACTCTTCTTGGAAACCTTTGCCTGAGCTGCAAAGCTTTTGCAGCTTGTTTTCTTTCCAACCTGCATTTACTCTCGACCACTTTGTATGCATAGGTTCTGTGCCAGTGTTGTCTTTTGTTTTAGAGAGGTCTCCTTTTCCCCGGCTGCTTCTCGCAGACGCATCCCCCCTCGTTAGGCTGAACAGCCAGAAGTCTCACATCCATTTTCCTAACCTTCATGCTGACCTCTATGTGCCTCTTCCAGCTGGAAGGTATCTCCCTGAAATGTGGGTGACCAGAATTGTATGCAGTTTTCCATATGGTATCACCTGGGCCTCATACAAAGACAGAGTGCTTCCCTATTTTTACTGGAAATACCTCCCCTGCTGCCCTCATAGTTACCTTTTCAAAAAAAGAAATTGAGTGAGTCTGGCAAGGTCTACCTTTAGTAAACCCTTGTTGCATTTTATCCCATATTGCTTTTACCTCTGCATCATTAATTAGACTCCCCACTGAACACTATTTTAAAGCCTAGCAAGCTATTCGAGTGGCTCTAATAGACCTGTAAATATGGGTCAATTTTTTCACCTTCTTAATTGCAGGTCATACCCTTACCATTCCTGAGTCCTGTGGCACTGTCTGCAACAGTTCATCAAAGAGATTTGCTAGGAGACTTGAAAAATCATGTGGCTGAGCTTTCCTAACTTAAGGCAAGATATTTGCTCATTCTTCTTATGTGAGCCTGCTGGTGTTCTTTGTCTTAGGGAAGCTGTATATTTTTTTTTATATTCAGTATTCAGTTTGACTGACTTATCTGTGCTTTTGTTCTTTCAAATCTATGATCTAGCTTACAGAATGTTTTTGCTGTATTTCCCATTTAATTTAAGCTGAACCAGTTTGTAATAACTTTGTGAAAGATATTTCCTATGATCATCTGTCTTGTATAGTGCCTTTAATAGGAACCAAACCAAGTCTAGGCTATGTTTGTTGAATGAAGGTTGTTAGGGATGAAGATACTTGGCCATCCCAGCTAATGGTATTGTCAGACCATACTACCATTAGAAACATTTGTTTGCTAACCTATATCTAGGCTGTCATAGTCTGCCATAACGATATTTCTGACAGCTCTTAAACAGCCATAGTGAGGTTGTTGGGAATAGCCAAATGTGCTGGTAGAATTTAGTGGCTGATCATTGGAAAATGCCTTTGTCCTCAAACAGGGATTTTTTCTTCTGTACTCAAGCTCTTCTTGTATATTGGTGCCATCCTTCTTTCTTACTGTGGCTTCCTTTTCGTGTAACTGCCTTAGAAAGTCCAGGTTATTTTTAAAATTTCATGGTGAAATTCAGTGGTCTCAATGACAACAACAACAACAAAATCTGGCTAAAATCTCAGGAATAATATTGCATGCTTTAAAATAAGTGCTTGCTGTGGATTTCAGAAAAATCAGTGAGGCCGAGCATGTCATATAAACTATGTTAGAAGCGTCCTCAGTTGTCAAAGCAGGCTTCTTTTATTTATTGCTTTGATTAGCTGTTACTCAGTTTGGGGACATAGGGAAAATTTGGGAAAAGTGGAAGCCGATAATGAGTGGCCAGGAGAGCACATTTTTCTAAAGCAACAAAGCCCCAAACCCACCAACCAGACTATTCTATAAGCAAATGTGCCCAATGGAGATAGTCCAGACAACTGCACCTGGACACCACCTGGATATAATTAAGGTCCCAGAATGGAAGATGTGTTAAACTAGATGCCAGAAAATTTAACACTGTCTCTCCTTTACTCACCTGCTGTAAAAGGATGGCATATTGCTCTGAGTTAGATAGTACAGCAGCATGGACCCATAGGACTCTGGATACCTCTGAGGAAGATCTTAGGTTTTGGTTCTGGCAGTGTCTCTATATACACATTGGCTTTTCACTCCTTCTTGACCCTACAAAGATCAACCACATGCAAAGGGTATTGCTATGGCTTACAAGAAGAAATTCCTTCGGGACTCCCCCATGGTCATATCCATGGTTCAGGCACAGTCTCCCTTTGTCTCCCCTCTGAAAGTATTAATTCTTAAAACAGCACTCACCATGTTGTTTCTTTCTCTCAACCATTACTGTCCATGTTATTTGTTCCTCAATGTGTCATTAAGATCCAAACTTCAGAAACACTCATTTCATGTGCTCCTTTATTATCCTGAAGTGGAGAAAGCACAAGAAAATTTGCACATATTTTAAACTGGCTTATTCGAGACTGACTTGGTTGAAATGAAATGTAATTCTTTGCCTGAAAAAAGTGAAGGGGAAAAATTAAGTTGAGCAATGCAAAATATAGCAATCAGTTGGTTAAAATCTGACACAGTGCCTTCATTAAATGTTAAAAATCTCTGTTGAAATAGTATTAGCACAGCAGGGTTATGAAGAGCCAGAGGTAAATAATGGCTCAGAACAAATAAGCCTCAGCAGGAAAAAAAAGATACATTTTACCTTATGGTGATCAGAAACTGTCCTCGTATATGTTAAAAATTATGCCTAATCACATTATTACTATCATTACACATGACCTTTTCCAATTACACTATAATTAGAGTAAATGGTAAAAAAAAGCCCAGCATGAGTGAACACTCTCTATATATTTTTATGTTTTCTTTGTTTTGTAGAGGAACTTGGAACAGGAGTCTGTTGCAATAGACAATGCAACAGAGTGGTTTGGTCCCTGATTGACTTTCTCATCTGGGATGTTCCAATGGAGGGACAAAGGAATGCAATCAGATGTTATGACGATTCATGTAACTGGAGGTTGACAGACAAGCTAGACCAAGATTTTCCTGAGCTAGGTGTTTTATAATCACAGAATGATCTGGTCCTTGCCTGAAGAAGTGCTAACAGCCTTGATAAACAATAGAATAAAGTAAAATTAGTATATGAAGGGCATGTCAGCCACCTGTGACTCCTCAGCCTTCAGAGATCCTGGAAGAACTGTGTCCTGAAGAGGGACATAAGATGGTGGGTCCTGTCATTGGATTCAGTATATTCCTCATTAACAGAATAAACGGTAATAAATGAACATGCAGTGATACATATATAAAAGCAATAGCAATGCTAAAATCCCTGCCATTGTACAGGGTCTTCATAAAATCATAGAATGATTTGGGTTGGAAGGTACCTTAAAGATCATCTAGTTCCGACTTCCCTTACCATGGGCAGGGTCACCTTCCTCTAAATCAGGTTGCTTAAAGCCCATGTCCCTAATGCAGGGCTTTGGTGATTCATCTTTGTTGGAGGAGCTGGGAACACTTTGTGACCAGCAGTGAGTGAGCAGCATTGTGTTAGAGATAGAGTGCTCCAGGAGGGGAGATTTTGCAGACGGTAGCATGAAAAGGAGAGAGGAGAGAGAAGCAGGTTCATTTGCTCCTTGTAGCTTGAATGGGAAGCAAAGCAGACAGAAAAGCAGGGCCCTTGGGAAAAGGAGGGCAGGGAGAAGAGATCTGCACTTTGGGAAGCTTGCTGCTGGTGCAGCAAAGGATTGTGAAGCAGGAGTTGAAATGGGGATCAGAGTAAGGAAAAAGAGAGCTACAAAGGTGTCATGGAATCTGTTTTGAATAGGTACAAGAAATAATGTGTATCCCGGATTTTATCTCAGGGAAAAGCTGCTGTAATCTATGTAAATGACGATGAGGGATTCAATCATATAGAGATATTTGTGTTTTAGATTTGAACTGACTGTTATCTGTAGATACAAACAATGTCTAGAGGACAGGAAAGAGAGCAGTTGTGTTAGGATTTTCTCCATCTTAGGGAATAAATGTTGAGTATTGTCACAGATAGTATGATTCCATGATTCTGTGTCTGTGTAAAAAAAGGAAACCTGTCTTCTTTCTTTGTGTGGAAGCGTGACTGTATTCCCAGACAAACCTTCGTGATACAAGCAAAGTTACAACAAAAGAGTATTAAATCAACTAAAGAAAAAGAACCCAGGCACAAATAAGTATTGAAATACATATATTTGGGCAGAATATGAATGTTTAAAAGATATTAATATACCCTCTGAGAGATGAGGAAAGGTTCTGCCATCTCCTATTATCTGGCTTAGTAGGCTGAATAAGTGAATAATTCAGAGAGCAAAGTTTCTCCAATGAATGAGTCACCTAGACTCCAAACTATTAGCATGCAGCCAAGGCACATTGAAAAAGGAGAGTTCATCCACACTGGTTTTAGTAACTGCTCCACTCAGTGGGGAAATAAATCAGTTTTTCCTCAGTTAACACAGGATCTGAATAACCATCAATTCCCTCCACAGTATCTGCAGCACAAATGGTATCACAGATGCTTGATTGTGGGTATAAATTAGCATATTATGCCCATAGGGGGAGGCTAGATGATGATGGCTTAGTAGCTGAAGCCTGCTGGCCTCTGGGAAAGTGCAAATGTAATGTCAGATGACTCAGTTTGCCAGGTGAGCAAGAGCTGCTGTGCCTCTGCAAAACAAAAAGGTGAAAAATGAAGACATATTGCAGAGCTGTGTCTGTGGCCATAGATGCAGTGCTACTTGGCATCAACACTTCCTGACAGTTAGAGGGAAGGAAAAGCCCTCGGCACTTTTTGAAACTTAAATTGATGAGAAGAAATATGGAGAAGTATCTGGGTAAAATGCTGTGGCATGGGTCTTTCCTCTCACCTACTGGCCCCTCCTGGAGGAAGTGATATGACAACTACTAGGAACTTGTGTTAAAGAGTTGTAGGAGCTATCTGTGGAAACTCAGACCTCCATTTAGAAGGCAGTGTCTGTGACTGAAGATCCTGTCACTGTTTAAAAGCGAAAGACAAAACAAGGTAGAAGTCAGCAGATTTGAAGATTTGCTGGCTGCAGAGACTTCGGGAGAGGACAGAACTGCTGCAACATCGTCTCAGTGTCAGACCAACTTGAATATGGACTTATTTAAGAATCACAAGTTATAGCATACATAAGCAAAATAGTTCAAGTTCCCCATGCAAACCTCAGTGGGATATGAGTTTGTGAAAGACTGATGGGTTAAATATACCAGGAGCCAGTAGGATCGTGACGGCAAAGGCAACAAGCAATAGACTTCACTGTCATTGTAGTAGAATCCCATCACAGCCCCACTTCTGGTCCCCAGGGATAATACACAGCATCAGTGTGGGAGCACCAGGATGGGGACCAAAATCAGCACAGCACTATAATTCACTGCACCATCCTGGCTGGGCCACTGTTTTCTTTCCTGTAGTTTATTTCCTTATATATCCTCACAGCAGGTTTTCCTCCCCGACTTCTTTCTATTCACATCCTTTTTGTTCTTGCCACCCACATTTTTTCTGTCTTACAAAGAAGAGTTTGATTCCTATAAATCTTCCAACACTCAACACCTCTCTCTTGGTGGCCTGTTGTTCATGAGGCAGCATCTGCATGGTGCCAGGTGGGATCCTTTGTCAGCAATTGACAGGAGATGCTGCTGCTGGTAGCTATTACACACATGAAAAGGAAGGTGATGCTGAAGCGAGGTTGTTAGAGAACCATGAGCCTTTCTCCTCACATTGGGAGGACAAGTCTACAGATTTCTCCTCCGCTGCTGCCTGCCAGCATGAAGCTGTCAATTATGGCCTGTGCTTTGAAGCTGGAGCAGCAGCTTGGCCTCCCCCTCCTTGGCCATCCCTGCCTCCTCCGCTGTGCAGAGCTGCTTCTCCAGGTTAATGAGGTGCTGGTGTAATTCTGGCACCCGCCTCCTGTGCTGACAGCTGTACCCTGGCTCCAGGAGGCCTGGCACGTTCCCACTGCTGTCGCTGACCCAGGACCCTTGCTGGAGCTGCTGTGCACCTAGCAGCAGCTGATTTCGCATGGGCTAGGAGGGGAAGACAACAGCAGTATCCAACACTGTTAAACAGAGACTTGGGGGATACTTAGGTTTTTCTTACAGGCTGGGTGAGTCCATCTTTCACTGCAGCTGCTAAGTGAGGAGTGTCAAAGCAGAGTCCATCCTTCTCCTCGCTCTCCACACATGCAGCAGTCGTGGGTGCCCTACAATGTGAATAGCTCCCTGATGAGGACAAGGAGCATATCCTTCTGCCTGCCTGCCTGCCAGGGCAGCCAGCAAAGGCAGCTATGAAAGCAACATTGCTAAAACCTCATTTTATCGCCATAGGATAAGTGTGGTGTATCCTGGGAAAGGGAATTTTCCATGTGCTGGGTGTGCATCCATAGGCGTGCCTCTGGAAGTGGCACCTGTGCAGGTTCTCCTGTGCCATCAGTCACTAGCTGGTGCCATCTCATCCAGTATAGGTCCAGCTCTGCTCAGGTGCATGCCCAAAATGTTCACTGCTAGTGAGGAAACTACCTCCAGGGTTTCCAGAAAGAAAGCAATTCTTAGGCAGTGGGAGCAGGGCTGAAACAAAGCTGGGGTGAAGGGAATGTCCCAGGCACTGTTGTGAGCGGCACACAAATGGGAGAAGCAGGCAATGACTCGGAGTGACAGTGTAACTTCCTGCTCTAGCAGGAGGACCCAAGGGGACCTGTCCTTCAGATCTACCATGTGGCAGGGGGAGGTGGCCCTACCAATGTCCTGCCAGTGTCTTCAACGAGCCCCAGGGAGGGAGGTCTTGAGAAGAGGGTTTCTCTTCCATTGCTTCAGGTTGCAGGGGATGACCTGCAACAGCAAATGTTTACTTCTCGATTAATTATTGATTTTTTTCCAATTCACCGGCAGCCCCGAATGTCCCTGGAGCTGCTGCAAAAGATAGAAACAAAGCTACTAGGTGCCTTAACTAATGATCTGGTTTTCTTTCCTCTCAGGAACCAAGAAGCTACTTCTCAACATTCATGGGTCATGGATTCCTCTCTCAGCATCCATGTAACTTATTTAAATGTTAGAGCTATAGTACCTACAGTGCAGCCAAGGATGATGATATTGGGAAGTGGATTCTCATGTAGTTACTCCACTCTTTGATCTTTAATGCACAAGCAATGACTCAGATGCACGGAGCCCTTCTCCTTCCTTTATGATGTCATTTTTCCACCTGATGAGTATTTTTACTGTTATAGATCTTATGAGAGGAAAGATTGGTGTAGGCAGTAAATTGCCTTGAAGCACTTGTAATCAGTACTTATAGCCAGTAAATTCGTATTTCTGGAAATACTGGGATGTTGATGAATAAGTGATCTTGTACACCATTACAGGCAAGGGTGACAATGAAGGGCTGCTTTGTAGTTGATCTGGTGCAACTGCAGAGCCCTCCAGCACAGGCACAACTCATGGGCAATGGGCTGTGGTTCAGAAGGAGGAGGGTGAGGAGGAAAGGACATGGAAGCTGAGCTAGGGCTGCCCCAGGCACCGCTAGTGAATGGAGACTACTGCCTGTTAACTTGCCTCCCATCACTCCTTCACAGGAGCTTTTGCTAGTACAGCTAATCCTGCTCTAGGGATTTACCAGGAATAAAAAACAGGAATAAAAATGTCACTGCTTAAACCGATGTGGTTCCAAAGATAGAGGTTTCCAGTGCAGGCTTAGCCTCAGGTCACTTTTGTAAGGGTAGCTCTTGTCATCGTTTATACTAAAGCTGGACTATTGGGGAAAAGAAGTCAGGGAGGTTGCAGCATCCCTGACCCTTTGATTTTGCCTGTTTCCCGGTACTCACTATTTTGGAGCCAAGGTTCCAGCAATGGGCAGATATCAGGAGAATCACAGCATTTGTGGGTTTTTATAAGTCCCTTGACTGCAGCTGGAAGATTTATAACCAGTCATGACTTTTGAAACGAGGAGGAGACAGAAGAAATAATGCCAAGCCAATTTCGCTAATGTGGGACTACACTCCATCACTTCTCTGCTTTTGTGTGGCCAGAGGCATGGAGGTCACCTTCCCCTTCCAGAAATACCCTCTCCCTGCTCACTGAGTATTTTAGTTTGCATTCTTTGTGTAGTTTCTCATCTGAAGCCGGGGACGACTCTTCCTTTTCAGTTGCCTTTAGTAGCATGCAGGTTTGCTGCTGGAAAGCGAGACGCGTTTCTCGCAAGGCTGCTGCCTTACAGCCTGGCAGCGCTCCTGCACATCGTTTTTTTTCACATAACGAAGGCAGAGCACCTGCATGCTCCCGAGTAACGCCTCCAGCAGGAATTACACGGCTGTGTCTGGTGGCCACTGGATGTCACTGTTGTTCTGCCGAATCCCCCCTGCAGTCACAGAGGGGATACGATGGAAGCCGGGTGGCAGAACAGATTTTGGCACCCTCTGCGATATCTGCTGCTCTAGGTGTCTCTGAGCAGTCCTGTCTCACGCAAAGGGGCCGTGTGGGTCCTGTGGGTATGGGTATGTGTGGTGGTGTGGGTATGATGATCTGGGTGCCACATTTTGAGAGCTCCCAGGCTGTGCCCTGCAAGTGCTGTTTTTTTGGGTTTTTTTTGGTTTTTTTTTTTTTTTTTGTGACAGACTCTGTTTCTTATTGGTGCTGGGAGAAAAGAAAATAAGACATGATGAAATTAGCTAAGTTACAGGACAGAAGGGACATCCCTGGAGTGTCATGTTTGGGCCAAGGACCAGTTCAGAGGATTCTTCACTGCCTGGCACACAGCCTGCAAAAATGCAATAGACACAAAAAGTGAAGAAATAAGGCAACCAACCTCTGGTTCAATCTCTTCCCAGCCAGTCCTAGAATCTAGAATCACAGAACGGTTTGGGTTGAAATGACCTTAAATCTCATCCAGTTCCAACCCCCTGCCATGGGCAGGGACACCTTCCACTAGAGCAGGTTGCTTCAAGCCCCATCCAGCCTGGCCTTGAGCACTGCCAGGGATGGGGCATCCACAGCTTCTCTGGGCAACCTGTGCCAGTGCCTCACCACTCTCACAGTAAAGAACTTCTTAAGAATATCTAATCTCAATGTCCCGTCTTTTGGCTTAAAGCCATTCCGCCTTTTCTTATCACTACATGCCCTTATAAAATGTCCCTCTCCAACAACAGTTCAGGCAAGAGAGCCAGGAGGATCCCCCAGCAGCAGCCTTAGGATGCCTCTGCCATCTCCTGTGGCCACTCATTTACACACTTCTCCCTGCACACAGAGGTCTGGGGGCAGCGGGACTCCAGCCAGCTTGCTCAGGCTGCATCTCATGGACCAGCGAGTGTGGGGGCTGAGCTGCAGGGTGCCAGGAAATGGGCTGGGAAGAGTACATCAGCCCTAGCCTGTGCTTGCTTCCCGGGGCAAGCAAGGCCTTAAATGGTAAGAAAATACATTTGTACAAATTAATTGCTTACATAAAACTTCAGGAAGGCACAGGCTTCTGCTGTACCTGAGGAAAAACCCCTTCTGACGAACAAGGTAAAATGTTGCAAAGCAATGTTATTCCTTAGGAGACACTTAATTTTCTTTTTAATACTTTCCCTTTCGTTGGAGTCTTGCCCAAATAAGATATCTACCTATGTGACTGAGTCACTTGTATCTAATTTCCTTAGGTTTCTGCGAACAAGGAACAGTCCCACGAATTACACCCTTCAGTGACCTTGATTGTACTTTAATAGTAGCAGTATTAAAAAGAGTGAGTAAGAGGCCATGAAAGTGAGGAAACAAAAGTTAAAACTGAAAGAATGAAGCTGGCCAAAAGAAAATGAATTGCTGAAATTCCATTACTAGAAACAGATACCAGAGAAAGGCTGGAAAATGTCCTGCACCTTACATGTTTGGTAAACTGTTAATCTGTGCACAGTGCACAGATCCCCATTTAGTGTTAATCCCATGGAAAAACTCACATGGCATAATGAGACAGTCAGGATATCCCAGCTCAAGTCTAGAAACAACTGGGCCATTCCTCAGCGTGTCCTCTGAATGCCTCTGGAGGAACCATGGCCTTCCCAGGCCCCATCTTGCTGTGCTCGGCCAGAATGGGACCTTGGCTGTGCCAAGCAGAAGAGGCGGCAAGGTGGTCAGAAGCATGTGGTTCTCCAAGCCTGTGCTAGAGGCACGCTGCTCGCAAGCCTTGTTGTGAATCTTGGAAACAACCAGTACTAATGTTGCTACTTGGTCTGTGGGTAAGGTCTGACTCTTTTCTAGATGGCTGGGAGAAGGGAAGTGAGTCCTGACTGTGTGGATGTGCCCTAAGGATGCTCTCCCTCACCTGGAGGTCTGTGTCTCTGGAGAAGCATGCTTTGCTCCTTAATTTTTGTAACACAAGAGACTGCTTGAATCATGATGGGCCACTCTAATAGAAGGAAATACCCAGACTACTGACTTCTTAAGCTTTATTCTTCTTTGATCTTTTCTTCCTGGAGGCATTTATTTGATCTTGGAAGGACCTTAGGGCTACAGCCTGCCCCAGCAAAGATATGACAGACGGCAGAGGAAAGAGATTTTGTGTCTTTTCTGCCGATTATTCCCCCCCATAACACAGACAAAATATTGGCATGTTTCTCCCAGGAGAATAGGGGCAGGACATACCAAATCTAAATGGAGAGAAACTAGGTGAAATTTCTAGGACAAGAGCAATAGGAAAAGGTTATGGCTGTGAGGGGTAGGATGCTCTTCTAGAAAGTACTACATGGGAGGCTTGGGTCCAGGAAGCCTGACGGTCTCTGTAAAACTCTGTAAGCCACCTGTTTGCTGTGTTCCTCAGCTCTCCACCTGTGAAATATGCTCTGCCCCTTCTCTTTTTAGCCCTAGCAGGACTGTGCTTTTCCCTGTTAATACAGTGATGGACCAAGGGGCTCTCACTTTATGCTGGAGCCACTAGATGGGACCAGAGTAAAATAATGAAGACAATTTTGCCATGTAGGCCAATAAAGATGTGTTACCTTTGCTCTCCAAGTACTGGCCTCAGGATTCAACCAAAATGCCAGTTAGGCTTCCAGAATTACCTGTTTAAAATTTAACATCTTCTCCACTTCTTCTTTCTTCCCTCTTTGAAGTAAGCTTCATCTGCATACCTGGCATTTGCTTTGCCTTGTTAGAAGAACCAAATGGTGTCCATCTGTAGATACAAAATACAGAGGGGCCATTTGAGCTGCTAAAGTGCTTCCCTCCCCTCACCATAGTCATTCCTGAAAGCACTGAGAGGAGTGTTAAATACCAGAGAGAGATCAGAGTCAGACACAAATGGAGAAAAGCTGCGGAAAGCAAAATAAAGCACATCTTTATGTTTCCCTCCCCACCAGCTGTGACTAGGGAAATAAAGCAAAACCAGAAGGACACCAAAATCCAGTCTCTGAAAGGAAGACATGATCAGGACAGCAGCTCCCACTCCTTTCCCCATTACTTTGCACTTCCCTACTGCCCACCTATTTGCTGTAGGCAAAGCGACGGTGAGACAGGCAGGACAGGGACACTTTTCTCCCCATCTCACTGTGAAGGGGAGCACACTGGCAGTGCTATGGGCATAACAGCATATCCTAAACCACAGTGCTGACAGTCAGTCAGAAGCTGAAAGTAAACAATTTATTTACATGCATTTTAAATACAGCTCGGTGCCTGGCATCCTGATTATTTTGAAAAGGGGGTTAAAAAAGTCGCTGTAAGGCAAGGACCTTACATACCCGGCTCCAGCCCTTGGTGCATTAATATGGCTGAGTGGAGATACTAACATAACCTTACCTGTAATGGCATGAACACACCACTGTAATAATTCATTTAGAATGATGACACCTGAGACCTAATTTAAAACTCCTAGATGAATACTGTTCTCACATTCAAACCCCAAGGCTGCTGCAAACATACCTAGGAAATCCTAAGAACTATAGTGAGCCTAATTGAATTGGACTTAAATGGACCATTGAGGTGGCCTCACAGAGCTCTGGGGAATTTATATTGTCTATACCGTATCAGAATCACAGCTTGAACTGAATAACGGGTTACATCCAATCATGTTACTGTAACTCATGCTTGAGGAAAGTGGGAAACCTTTTGCTATCATCAAGGCTGTATGGAAAACAATTTCAAATCACTTTAAACCCGGTTGGCAACTACTTTGCCAATTATGGAGTCCTTTGGGAAAGGTGTGTGCTAGGGCTCGGGACTAAATGATTTATGTCAAGCGCCCCAGTCCCTGGAGGCACATACAGGAGGCTGGAGAGGAGGTGCTGCTGGCTAATTATTTCTCCTAAGAATACTTTAGCAAGGTAATTTGCGCTTGCAGATGAGTCACTCTGCACACTGAATATAACACAGAAAAAGCAGAGACTTCAGTGCTACAGCACACAGACAGATAAAAGGGAAATGAGAAGGATCTTCAGTCCTTAATCTCATATGCAAAACCCCAGGCCTCGCTGTCTGCCCCCTCTCCCTCGTGGCCCCACACCAGCAATGCTCAAGGGGGACCGCAGAGTAATGCCAAGCAGAGCTTCATCACCGCACCTAATTACGGAGTTAAAGCTTAAAGGGCTGATGAAAGGGTGCACTCTGGGTGTTGGTGGTGCAAACCTGCTTGTGGATGGGCATGCAGGAGGGAAAAACTCAGCAAGCCGAAGCAGGTAGCAGCCAAATGCCTTTCCAGCATTTATGCCTGTGCATCCCCTTGGAGCACTGGCAGTTTCTTTGCTCCTGTTGTCTAAAAATCTCCTCACAGGTGCACTGTTGACACTGTGTTATAATTTATGAAGCTGCAGATGTCTGGAACATGTAATTCATTTTGCAGATGGCAAGTGTAAATTCTGCTGTTCCTCACATGGCACAGACTTACCTGTTAATAAAAAAGCTGACCTTACAGATCCCAGCTACTCCAAGAGAGGTGTAGAAGACCCTTTCTGGATGTGTTGCTGCCACCGGGTAAGGTGTAAATAGCATTGATCTTGCAAATTATTCAAGCCTGACTTCAGGATCCCCCCTTCCTTAAAGCCCTGGGGTGTGAGTTTTGGGACTGACTCAATGCAGGGTGAATTTTGGTCAGAAGTTTGTGGTTGTTTTGCAGCTGAAGCACGTGTTAGATTGTTGTGCACTTACGGAACACTGCCTGCCAGATTTTCGGTGGATTTTAACTCATATCATATAGCTGAAATTGATTCAGGTCCTCTCATTCATGCTGGCTGAGGTACTGGCTTTGGGAGTTCAGGACCACTGAGAACATGGATTCATGGCAAACACAGATGCTTTTCTTGATCAGGAACTATTAGAGATGCAGCCACACTCCCCTTTTGAAAAATGCATTTGTGGTTATCTGCTGCTTTAAAGCAGCTGTTCTCAGCTCAGATGAAAGAGCTCTGAAAGTCCTGGTGGAAATGTCGCTTGAACCTTCTGATCATTGGTGGGTGCACAGATGAGCCCCAAGCCCCCAGCTGAGGCCAGGGCTCTGCACAGCAGATGCACTGGTTACACTGGTGCCTGCTAGAGTATGGGTGGGTAGTGAGCCCCCAGGGAGGCAACCTGCAGCTGCAGCACTGTGCATGGATCAACCCACAGTAATAACCTGGGAAAGATGTAAAGCACCTTTCTTTTTTCCTGCAGTGATATAGGCAATAACACAGCTGTCATAGACGGAGAGGGGCCGATGGCTTTGCTAACCCATAGCAAACAGATGAGTTGTGAAATACCAAGCAGCTAGGCTGACTGCCTTCAAAACAGCAATCTGATCAAACGTGGCTCCTGGGTAAGTCTGGTTTGACCAAAGGATCTGTGGACTTCCAGTCTGCTCATGCGGCAGCCTTTCATTGGGAGTGTGAAGCAAAATCCATTCTTGTTGACCTGATTAAGGCTCGCCTGCAAGGAACAGCCACTGCTGAGAGGCTCCTCTCTCAAGCACCAGCCACAGGGGAAAGCCAGTCTAACGCTGTCTGCCAGGGCAATGAATGCGCAGCATTAGCAGGCATCATAAACCCGTGGCTGGCAATAAAAGGGTCTGTAGTTTGTAGCACTCTGGGCTATATGTATGCTGAAGTTAGGAAGAGCCTTCAGCTGAGGTTTGTTTGGTATTTTTGCTTTTCTTTGGACATATTGTGTTTGAACCATTCATGTGCTGATGAAGATCCTGACTCTTGATATCATTTAGAGAGGAGAGGAAGGGGGGTAGCTGAGAAGCAAACCACACAACTCCTTTTTGCCTGCACTAGCTCACCCATTTTCCCCTGCCTGCCAGAACTCTCCAGAGCGCAGGAATAAAACCTTGGGTGAGGTTAGTCTCATAAAGGAGTCAGGGCACGCACTGCTCATCCCTTGTGGATGCGAGCCAAAGTGAAGGCTGCATTGGAAGCTGTCACCTGGCATGCTGGCAGGGTGCTGTCCTCTGCCTGACTGCTCCAACCCCCTGGTTTCTTGGGCACTAACCTGCCCCAAAAGCCTGCCTGCAAGAGAGCCTTCAGAGCACATTCAGCAGGGAGCGTGCATGAAACAGGACACTGGCTCAGCAGAAAGTCTTTCACTTGCACATTTTTTCTTTATGATCCACTTCCCTTGAATCTTTTAAAGAGCATTCACCATGAGCCCCACAAATCCCAGCCACAGCAGCTTAAGAGTGACTCTTTCTGTCCCAGCTGATGGGAAAACAAGATTATTCTGCAATATGGTCAAGATCTTCCAAGTCCTTTATTACCCAGAGAAAGATCACAGAAAAACTCCTCACAACTTTTCCTTTTTCAGTACAGGGAGTTTACAGCTATGTTATGCTCTTCATTTATGCATTTCTTTGTATTTTTCATTCTTCCCAATC
This sequence comes from Lathamus discolor, assembly GCF_037157495.1. NCBI lineage: Eukaryota > Metazoa > Chordata > Aves > Psittaciformes > Psittacidae > Lathamus > Lathamus discolor. The sequence goes on from NC_088885.1 coordinate 112,415,051, forward strand.
TCTTTCAAGCTTCTTCCCCTTTGCACATCTGAGCTTTGCTGATCATAGAGGTCAAACAGATTGAAAACATGTGTGCAAGTAAAGTGGCTTGACCTTTGACCTCAAGCTATTCCTCCTTGGGAACGTTTAATTTGCTCTAACCCAATGTATTTTTATTTTAATGGAATGCTCTTTGCCTGAGGCAAACCGTGTGGAAGTCCATCAGCTGTGTTTTCATTTTACCACTTTGTAGAAAAGTGTATTAATCCATTTTGCTTTACATCTGGAATTCTTTTAACACAGCCCTGGGATTTTCCCCTCTATCTGCAGCACTACCCATGGCTCCTGTGCAAAAAACCAAAACAGAGCGATATGAAATTAAATGGACCAAAGAGGTGTGTTTAAGAACAAAAGTTGATCCCAATTGCAAAGGGCAAAATTTTCTCAGCATCTTGGGTCTATACGTTTCTATTTATGGTAGGTCATATATATTTTCTGAGGATGATGATATGTGTTATGCCAGAGTGCAGATGATGATGGGATTCTGTGATTCTGTGATGTGAAAATTTGGCTTATAACACTACCCTGGATTCTTCTGGTGAGGTGAACTAAGCTTTACAATAGGATCAAGCTGTGGCTACAGCTCCTTGCTTTCAGCCTGCGTCTCTTTAAGTCAAGGCTCGCAGCGCTTTGCAGCAGAACACAATGCAGAAGATGCATTTCAGACTCTGTTAGGCTTTTGATTGCTTTGAAAGTCTTACACATTAGTGTCTCCTCAGCAGCTCCCTTAAGCCAATTGGAGCAGTTTTCAAGCTGCTATCCAATGTGTTCACCCATAGCTTGTGCATATCTGCCCAGCCTACCTGTTATTAGTATAATAACCAGGAGATGCAGCTAGATATAGTTTTATTTTTTTCTTTGTAAAAGAGAATTTCCAGCTCATGTAATCTTGGTTGTTACCTGTCTTACCACTCTGATCCTGCCACCTCTCATTTCTGGCTCAAGTACTGAAGTCAACACAACATGACAACCCAACATGAGAAAGACAGAGTAAATGTCATCCCCTGACACATCTGAATGACGGAGCAAGTCTGTGCTCGTGCATCTCCGTTCATTTTGCATAGCCCCCCGCATCCAACAGCAACTTGCTGTTGGAAGGAACATCCTTCTCCTCAAAACACAAAAGGGTGAATGAGCCTCTTTGTGGCTGCAACACTGTCCTGTTTTCCTGCTGTGCCTCCACTTAACAGTCTGCTGTCAGAGAAAATTATTTCAGGACTGCTACTGCCTAGAAAACTACAAAAAGCCATAACAGCAACAACAAAAAAAATGTATTGTGTGTAGGTATATAAAGCTGTATTTCCTCCTCTTGTGGATCCAAAGGAGGATTCCCATAGTTGCAGGAAAGTAGAGTCCACTGATATTATTCACTGTGAGTAAATTCAGTAAATTACAGGGATGTGAGGTGGTTTGGGGTTTTTTCCTTTTCTTCTGTGCATGCATCAGTTATTCCTCAACAAGAGCCAATTTCCATCAACGGCAATATTATTCTTAAGCATTCGTTAAACAGCTTGGACAAAGCATTTTCAGTCCAGTGAGAGGTTCACTTTGGTTATTCACTATTCATTATTCATGGTGTATGTGTTCACATAAGTCATATGGCATTGTCTCTGCTCCTTACTTGAATAACTCTAGTTGAACAGGAGGCTAATGAATGTTGGAGCACACATGGTGAATAGCTAATAACAAGGAACATGTTCTTTCACTTGCACCTGTACTCAGCAATAACCAGGGCAGTCTTAAAGCGTGGGGCAGTGGGGCCTGTAATCTAGGCCTCCCAGCTCCAAAGGCTTCTTTCCTCTCTACTGTGGCACTGGGTTTGTTGCACATGTGCCATACAGGTCACTCTGAGTGTGACCTGGGGTCTTGGGAACCCATACTAGGGCTCTACCATAAAACACTGGTATTTAATCCAGCTAACTTCTCAGTATAGAGGGCAGTTTGGCTATTTCGATATTAGGAAATGGGAAAGAAACATGGGACAAGACCATGGTCAACCCAGCCGCTTACACTTTACTCTAGTGTGAAATCTATCTCCTTCATATTGTGGTTCTGATGCAGACGAACCAAGTGGGGCCATGGATGTACCTTCACAGCAAACTGAAAGTGTGATTTTAGCACGAGAAGAGGAATCAGTGCTGGGTGCCAGCATGACTACAGTACCTCTGAAGGTGCACTGTGCAGGCTTCAACACCTGGTGACAACCAGGGACTTGGGTATGAGCCTGGTGGCTAGCTTGGAGGTTGGACAGCTGCAGCCAGATTGGACAGGCTGTGCAGACACATGGCTCCGACCACCACCTTTAATGTGGAAGGCTAAAGCAGCCCTGACCATTCACCTTTCTCCTTCTTACCATCCTTATTCATTCTTTTTAGGTGTGTTCTCTTCTGTCTTCGATGATCTTATGCTTGCCACTACTAGGTTAAAGCTGGCATGCTCATGATATCACCTCCCCACTTTGCTTTGCAGCCATGTCGCTGCTGCTGAAACAAAAAGACACCTCTGGAAAGATGGTAGGTATACTTCATATACACCATCATGACCACTGATGAAGGAGTGTGGAGGAAAACATTCTCCTTTCAAAAGCAGCTATTCTCCCAAGAAATAGCAAATTGAATATATAACTATGGATATGCTGCAAATATTTTTACAATAGTTTGTACTCATCAGGTAGCACATCTCTCTGAAATCTTCAAAGAGCTAGTAGGTTTGAGAGGTGGCTATACATTTTCGGCTGCTGTTTTTGAGAAGCAGAAGTGGACCTGCAATTGAGGATATCACTAGGGAAAAGGAGAAGGTGTGGCTGTGGCCCCAGGGGGTGGTTCACCTTGGATTTAATGGATCTCTTCTGGCAGTTCATTCCATCACCAGGTACCTTCAGCAAACAGAGGTGCTTTTGCCATCACAATTGCCTTCATATTTTTACGGGCTGTGTAGCCATAAAAGGGTTTTATGCTTCCTTCTTGTTACTTAGGAAGCTGGTGGGCAGGACTACATTGCTATGCTGCTTTTGTCCCTTCACAGTCTTGCGCTCTCCCATCTGCTGACTGTTTCTGCCTTTTCATTTCTCATCAGGGAGACTACAAGGTCTCTTGGTACTGTGAACATTTTTCCTCATGTGTTTGCAGTGTCTAGCGCAGCAGAGCCCTGGTCTCTGCTGGTGGATACTAGGCATTCAAGAAATACAAACAATAAATTATACTCATTCCTGCTGCATTGGTCTACCTGTGCTATAGATCAGATGGGAGAAGGTGGCTCTTAATCTTCTTACTGTCACGATTATACAGGTATATTTCTGATAGAGAACTTTTAAACTACCATACAGTGAAATGTTGGAAGGTCTCTTGTAAATCACACTATACTCACATATAAACATAACTTAAATCAAGCTTATGAGCAATACCCTCAACAGGAGAAATGTCTGATACTGGATTTATTTCAGATCTGTTTACACAAAGGATTGATGACGATCAATATCTGCCCTTGGGATGAGTGGGGAAACAAAAATGCTAGTCATCAGCTAAGCTAGACCACTTGATGTCACTATTGCTTGACAATGTGCACATGCAACTGCTGAAGTATAAATGGGGTTAGTTCAAAAGAAGAGTGGGACAGGGGGTTTGAAGAAGGCCTCTGGGCCATCTATTTGAAAAGGATAAGAAAGATACACTATTTAGGAATGCGCATAAATTCTGCTTCTGTACATTTAGCAGTGTTAGTGGAGAACTCCCCTTCTATATGTTCGGCTGAAAATGCTCTGTCTGGGTTTTGAGCAGGAGGATTCAAATGCTTTTTGCTTGTTCACTGTAAGAACAATTCAATTTCCTTATTTCTCCGACAACTCTGAGCGAAAAGCATTATGGTACTGCACAGAGGGCCCCTCTGATCTCGTAGTCCAGGCTCACATTAATAAACTACTGAATGTACTGTATACCAGATAAGACCTGGTCCATAATGATAACTAGGAAGTGGAATATTTTTGTCCATTGCCATGAAGCTTTCTGGCTACCTGGCTGAGAGTCGACAGAGGAAACATTCTATTTGCTTACTGCAGAGGTTTCACCATTCAGCTATCTTGTTTGTCACAGTTGAAACCGTACAATATTTATCAAAGTCCATGGTGAATAAATATCTAATACTCCTACCCACACAACTTCATCCAAGTCCCATGGAACTGGGCAATGAGTTTCTTCTCCTTTTGAAAGGCCTGAGGTTACTAAATAATTCAGAAGCTCCGCTCCTGACTGTGATAGGATGCACAGCTTTAAACAAACTCAAAATACTTTTTGTTAGGAATTAAGCTACACTGGTCACTCCTTTTTCTTTGTCTTCTGGTAATCTGGGGGTTTACTCAGATGAAAAGTTGGTAAATGCCTTTAGGCCTGAAACTCTGGCATCAACTGAAAAACAAATTCTTTGTTCTTGCAAAGACTAAACCCACAGGCAGTGTAGGTATCTCTTGGATTATCCTGCTTTCTGAAGAGCTCTTGGAATTGTCCTGTTTGGGAGGAGCTGCAAGCATGCTGTGCTTGCTCTGAATATTTGTATTTTATCTGCTGGGAACTTTAAACTTTTCTTTCTTTTTTCTTTTTTATTAATTATCAATAATCAATTCAGTTTTCCCCTGCTGCTGGCTCTCTTCATTAAGTAGCAGTTGATTACAGCTAATTACATGTCTGATTACAGGTGAGGGACAGAGACAGGCAACGTCCAAATTATTTGCACAGGCTGCCCACAGGTAGGATTTAACCCACATCCCCTAAGCCATGAGCCAAGTGCCTTTACCATGGGAAAAGCTTTCCTTATTTTTAGGAAATGAAAGCTTGAATCTCACCAGGTCTCCAGCAGGTCCCATTTCTCTCTAAAAGAAGTTCAGCATCACAAGCAGTGTCTGTAGAAATCTGGGTTTATTTCTTTCTTTTCTCTTTAAAAACCCTGTGTGGATGACTACAGTAATAGGTGCTGCCTCTTTACTTCCCAGGGAAAAGGGTGATGAACCCTTGCAAGGGAGTAATCATCTGTCACTTCAGCAGCTTGAGATCTCCCATTCCTGAAACCTGACAAATGGCTGAGGTGTTTCTTGGCTCTCTTAATAAAAGACCAAGATACAACATTGAACAAATTTTAAAGTTGAGGAAAAGCTCCACTGACATATCATTGGATAGTCACTAAAAAAAAGACAATTCAAAATAATGGCACACCAAGTAAAATAATCTGCTCTTTCACTTCCATATCTTTCGGTCTAGACATCACACTTTGTATGAGCTGAAGAACAAAGGTGAGATCCCAGCTGATACCTGAAGCAGAAATGTTGAGGACAAGCCTGTGCACTCTTATGGCATGGCATGCTTTTCTTTTCTGTTAGTCTAGCTGGCTCCGGTGGAACTACTTATGCTACTGCAGTCATGATTTAATCATATTAATAGTGCTGAGCAACTCAGAGAATCATGGCAGAAAGTACAAAAATGCATGAAAAATACCCTTTCTGCCAAGCACTGTAGATTTTGTACAGAATATCACAGCCTCTTGAGAATTTGAAACCACCCTAAAGAATTTCATGTTGGGGCAACGGTTCTTTACAAAGGTCTGTAGCTTGTTTTAAAAACACCGGTAGAAAAGCGTTTTTGCTGTATTAAGCTATATGTGTTTTAAGAGTAGTTTCCATGGACTTACTCATTTCTATACCTCGGAAAGAAGATTGTAAAACTCTACTTAATCTGACTGATGACCAAGTTTGGGGATGTGTCGCAGCATCTTTAAATGATTTGGCCTTCATTTCATTCAGTGAATTCTCTGGCAATCTGCAACCAACTGCACAAGAACAGAAGAAAGATCTGTGAGTGGATAGGAATTGGAATAGTCTTTAATGACCTGTAGCAGCTTGGTTTTACTTCTGTTACCATCATGTATACTTTAAGTGAAAGACCAAACTGAGCATTTTAAGATGTCTCAGTCACCCTGTCATTTCGTCTTTACCTGGGCGTTCTGGTGTGCTCTCCCATTACAAGGCCATTCTGGAATTCAATGGTCAGTGATGATAAACAGTGATAATAGATTGCTGGGTAGGGGGAAGGTAAGAGATATTAATAAGGTAAGATTTTTAATTAATTTTTCAAGTTAATTAAAATGTCCAAAAGCACAATAAAACTGCAGAAAATCTGGCAAGGGAATGGCAGCCTGTCTGATTAATGCAAGTCAACTGTCTTCTGAGGGTAATAGTAATAATGATGAGATTATGGATATGGAAGAACCTGCTAAAGAGATATGAGATGCATGTAGAATACAAACTGTGTCCTAGTTACTATTTTATAGTGCACAATGGATCTTATTAAGGAGGAATAGCAGTAAGAATTACCACTGAATTGCTCAATAAAAGTATTTTGTAATTAACAGTGCTGCACCATCAGCTTGAGTGCTACCTCCCATTGATACTCCATATCCTCCCTTTACTTTTAGTTTTTAACTAAATCGTTGGAGCTGCATCGATGGTTGAAGGAAGCTTGAAAAACACGTTGCCTTGTGCATGACAATGCTTGGGTAAGAGCTGAAGTGCTGGAGTGGAATATGATCTTCAGAAGAGACTGGGAAGAACTTCCACAAGTGAGAGTTTGACACTCCATTCTCGCAGTGAAAATACATTGAAACAAAATAATAACATTGACCATGGTAGAGAAAGTAATAATATTTCCTTTCTGGCACCCTTAATTTAATGAAGTTTCAGTTTTGTAAGCACATGCCCTCCAGCCAAGCAGAAAAGAAACTCCAGTAAGGTTGGTGCAAAAGTGATGAATGGGATTCAATGACAGTTACTTTTTCACAGCAGTAAGTTTCTTATTACATGTATGTATACACCATGTGCCTGACGCAGTGGTGCTCTGGCCTTGGCTGGGTATTCTATGCAGTCTCCAATAGAAGTATGGTAATATATTAATAAGAGACATCAGTATCACACAGGAAAAGATACTTGCATAGTTCTGGCCTGGTGGAAAAGCAGCAGTCAATATCACTAGGAAAATAGTGGTGTTTCTAACCTAGTTTTGTGGATCTTGCAGTAGTTCACTTAACTATATAAAGAAATATCATTGCCTTTACAGGTCTGATGTGAACCAAAGCTCATACCCTTTGAGCTTAGCACATCCTTGTTTCTTATAGAAAACACAAGCTGCTGGCTGCAAGGCCAAACTCTTCAAAATTAATTTCAAAAGACCAGTTTGACCACAGGTTTGGCCAGACCAGAAATGAGATCTGAGCTGCCAATGTGTTTCAGGATGTTTGGAGCCTGAGTTATGGTAGAGTGAGCCTGTACTTGTAATGAATCACTACGTGTATTTTGCTGTTTCTTTTCTTTTTTTTTGTTAGCTATTTTTTTTTTTTGGTTTCTGGCTAGGTTATGCTATGTCCCATGTTTATTTTATTCAATCTTCCTTCTGTCAAGAACAAAATTCTTAATTCCATCTTCAGTGTTTACCCAGGCTGCTCTTAAAAATGAAAATAGTATCTGGAGGATTTTAGTCTTGGTGAAATAATAAAGTAAAGTAAAAGCCTCCTGTCTTGAATTCTGAGTAGGCTGCATCACCACATGCAAGGGAAATTGTTGCTATAGATTGCCTCATTATTAAAAGGGGAGGGTAGGGAATGGCAAGGAAGGTTTGAAGCCTGTTGATGTAAAACAGAACCAGTTTATAGGGAGCTGGCTGAGGACTGAAATTTTATAAGGTGCACTTTAAACAACCATGCACTGTACTAAAAATATCATAAACCCGACAGCTTCTAGCCACAAGTTTCAGAAAATGCTTAGTGGCAAAAAGAGAAAAAGCTGCAAGATATACGGCATAAAGAATATCTGATACGCAGAACGGAGGAACATTTAGGTCTGGGCTTTTGCTTCAGGCTCCAGTTTAGTGCAAGCACAAGTAATAACAAAAACACGTAATGTTCAGTAGGACAGTATTAATCTCCTTAGTGTCAAAAGTATAAAAATGCCACAGGAGAGGATTCACAAATTAGTCAGTATCTGAGACCAATTTAGATGTTTCTCTCCATCCTCTGCAGATCTTATTGGCACCCACAGAGGTGCTGCCACCCCTTCGGCTATTTTTCTCCTGAGTTCTCACATGATTCATTGAAGCGGCTCGATGCTTGTCAAACCCCTTTGCTCTTTCACTCCATTTAATCAGAAAAGCACTGCCCACAGAGGATGGGGTGAGCATCCTGAATAGGGCACCTTGCTGCTGGAGTAGTAATGCCCAAAGAGATGGTCTGCCATGTTGCAGGCTTGGAAGCCAGTCCTGAAAAGCACTGTCAGAAACTAGCCACTGGTGTTGTTCACACCACCAAGACTTTTCCTTGTGGCTGTTTGACCCCTTCATCTATGGAAAGGAAAGTGCTTGGCAGGCTTGTTTGCATCTCATGTTTATGTGCGAATGGGCCTCTGGAATTAGCTGCTCTTGGAAACAAGAGGAGAGAGAGACTGGAAAGGGCAGGAAGGTTGAAATGAAACAGAAAAACTTGCAGGGATGTCATGCACACTTGCTGTACTTACCAGGGTGTTTAAATGCTTCATTAGAAGTGCATGGCATGGCCCTGTCAATCACAGCATTTTAAGGGGCCCATCAGAGACATCTCTCGAAGGCAGAATACTTGCCTTCCCACCTCCTGGCTACACGCTGTGTCAGAAAGGTATTAACTCGCCACTGATCTATGACAGGAATAAACTAAAACATCCCAGTGCCAGCTCAGCTGTGCTTCCTGGTACAGGTGGGATCAAATGAGGGCTCTTTCCCTTCCACCCTGCTTTTGGAGTCAGCTGCTCTATCTGATTTAAGGAGAGAGAATGGTACCTTGGCCTGCAGTTTCAGTAGCAAAATCCCATACGGTGGTTGCAAGGCAAGAGGGAAAAAACAGTAATTCTGAAAACCATCACAAATACTTCTTTTACAGGATGTTTAAAGCTGGCTTTTAAACACTCTTCTCACAGTCCCCACTTGTAACAACAGGCTCTGGGATCAGGCATCCTTTCTTGCAGTGATTAATACCTTACTAACAGAAGACTGCCATTAAAGGGAATGTGACAGCCTGCTGAGGAAGGCTTTCCTCTGTGGGAAAAAGAGTGGCTCTGTGTCTGCAAACTGCAGCAGACACTGAACAGTTAGCTTAGGCAGTCAGATCTCCAACTGCCATCTCTTGCATCCTCATTTATGGCAAACATAAAAGAGGAGGCCATTAAAAGAAGTAAGATAAATCAGACCTTAAATTTAAATTGTACTGATATAAATCATTCATGCAACAGATTGCGTTTATTTATTGCTTTTGTTTGCAGTACAAGAAATCTGTTAGAGACACCTCGTAGAATTCATAGATTAAAAAATAAAAATCCTTATGAGACACAGGCTTTGTGCCCAAAATGCAGCACTTTCCTATAAGACTTTTATTTGTCTTCAGAGAGGAAGTTCTGGCACTGTTTCCCCCATCATCATCTTCTTCATTCTCACCTCTGAAGTTCCTTCCCAGTCACAGAGATGTGTTTTGCGCTCCAGCTCTGACAGCCTGTGGCCCTTCCGATGTCAGCTCCAGCCTACCTCCTGCCTGACAAGCTGGCAGCTATTCCCCTCATCCGGAGGAGACCTGGCAGCAGCCTCACAGGCATCAGGGCACTGGGGAGGAGAAGTGACCTCGTATCTACTCTTGGGACCAGAAAGAGAGGACACAAGTTCATTTCAAAAACTCTAAGTGGGGCAGTCTTTCAAAGACCGAGAGTCACTTCTCCATAGTGGGACATCTGGTGATATTAGTGGAAGTTTCATAAAAGCTCCCTATGGCCTTTTCAGAAATAGAGCAGGTTTTAGAAAGAAAGAAAGAGCACACAGAGCCTATGTATTGGTGTTGATTTATCTCCATCTTCTGTCATAAGGTACTGCTAAATCCAGGAAAAGATTTTCACTTGATTTTCTTCTCCAGAGCAGAAGAGATGGTTAGTCATGAATGTATGCTATTTACAAAGATGTGGTTTTGTCCTGCTTTCTTTATTTCATTATTTATTGAGTAAGATAATAGCTTATGGTACTTACACAGAGCCAGCTGTTTGCAGGATGCCAAGAGCAGGTGGTCTGGGAGGCCTCTGATGAATTGCAAAAGACACTTACCAGCTGCTATCGCTGTGTGAAATGAGCAAACCTGCAAAATCTTTATTTTCAATTGGATTGTACTTTTAAGTAAGCAAGGGAGACAGCCAGTATAACTACAGACCATGACCAACAACCCACATAAAGTGTGTGCAAACACAAGTGATTAATGTACCAGGATTTCTAAACATCTACAGTGAATGACTCAGGTTTAACAGGGTGCATGAGAGGGAAGGGGAGTGAGAAGAGATGGGTGGGAGCTTGGGTATGCATGGAGGGGCTGCAGAGGGCAAGGGCCTGCTTACATGAAAAGAGGAATAGGGCAAGAAGGAACTATTTGATGAGTCTTAATAGTCTGCATTGTGTTCTTAGCAATCCCGTATTTTTATTCTGTCTTGCAAAAAACAATGTTGGACTCGAAAGTTTTTGTGGTTTTTTTTCCCTTTTTTCTCTCATCACCCCCACTCCTTTTTTTTTTTCCAATTATATAGGGCACTCTCGTGTGCTGCCTCACCAGGGCACAATCCTTTGGTGGTAACCACATCCTCAAATGGTCACCGAAGAGATGCAGGGATAATGGGTTACAAAGACAGACATTAATAAGGTAAGATAAGAGAGGGGAGGTTTATTAATTTTTCAAGTAAAGTTAGGATGCCCAAGGGCACAGTAAAACTGTAAAGAATCTAGTGAGGGATGAGAGGCCTAGCTGATTAATGCAAGTCAGCTGTCCTCAGAGGGTGATTGCAATAATGATGAGATTATGGAAGAACCTGCTGAAGACAAATGAGATGCATGTGGAATAAAAACTAAGTGTCCTAGTTACTCTTTTGGAGTGCACGATGGATTTTATTAAGGAGGAACAGCAATATAAATTACTGCTGACTGAGATTCCAAAGCGAGGAGCAGGGCTTGCTTTGCCGGAGTTTCTTTGCCTGAGACGCAGCATGGAACCCAGGGTGCCTCACTTGAAAACGATCCAAAGAAAACATGGAAAAGTTAAACGGGGGCTTCCTCCTCTACTGCAAAGGAAGATAATATTTCTGCTTGATCTCTTTGATGTGCCTTTCCCTCCACTTCCCTGCCTTCCCCTTCAGTTCCATTACCTCATTGCTTCCCTATGCTGAGGTGGATAATTCAGGGCTTCCCAGTTTGTCCCAGGGGCCCTTATGCTGTCCAGAAGCAGCATTTCTCCAGGCAGCTCTACCACGCAATGAATAAATAAAATGAAGTTTCTGTGGGCAGCAGTTTTTCCAGACTGCCTCCCTTTTTCTGACCTACCTTTCCCATCATGTCATTCCTTGCTTTTTCCCCCATTCTCTTGCCACCCCTACCACATTGTCCCTGGTGTCCCCAGCTTCTTTCATCACCTATTCTGGCTTTTCCTACTCTTCCCTGTGTGAGGTGCTGCCTGACAGTTCCATGTGGATGGACCCTTCCACCACCCCTGCAACCACCACCATGGCCTCCAGGCACCTCACTTGCATGCAGTAACATGGGGACCCAAGTCAGCGATTATCAGTTTCATGGGTGTTAGGAGTTGATCGGCACACAGCATATTTGTCCTCTGTAGCACCTTAAAGGTGTAGGATTAACTGCCTGAAGCAGGAGGGCAGGGGATGGCTTCCAGATGTAAGGGGCTGTTGAGCCTGCGCCGAGTCGTGCAGTGAGAACCAAAGTGTAATTAACAGCATGGTAACACATGGCACAGCGTGGACTCTTGTATAATTTTTCAAGTCCTCTGTTTCTTTTCAGTGCATTAACTGTCTATGGTAACAGGAAATAAAAAATTATAGTATCGACTCCTTGTGTTACAGTGCAAAGTCAGCATTTCCATTAGAAAGTCTGTTTCTAATGTGTTTGAGTAGTATAATCATGAACTTTCACTTCAGGATTACTCCTGGTATTTAGAGGTCCCAGCCGGACTGTGTTTCCCCCCCTTCCTACAAAATTCAGTAGATCAGTCTGGGCTTTACAAGGCTTTACCATGTCCCCACACCTCAGAGTTCGCTTTTCCCTGCACACTTTCATCTTCCCCTATTGTCTTTGTAAAGTCACAGTATGGTCTTCTCATCTCTTTTGCCTTGATAATTTGTTTTTTGTAGTGGATGTAAGTAACTACTAGATGCCAAAACAGCCTTTTCTCCCAGAGTCTAAATATGTAATTAACTGATAGGCATTTCTGTATTATTAAGATGGTCCGAACACTCATTTGTGCAGCAGACAGTAATGAATTAATTTTAGAAGCACCCTACATATATATTTACATGATAGACCATAATGTTCTGCAGCGTCAACCCCTATAAACCTCATTTGTGACACCCTGAATCTGCTGTGTTTCATGCCTGGTGCTGCAAACATGTAGCACAAGTTTATGTGGGGATCCCCTCTTACTGGGGGAGTGGTCACTGCTGGACAAATAGAAAATGATGTTACATAAATAGAACGTATTTTCCAAAGGAAAGGAAAAAAACAAAATTGCAAACATACAAAAATAACAGCCCTAAAAGATCATGTAAGTAACGTGCCTCTGATTCCCAGTAGCAGATGTTTTGGGTGTTGAAACTCCCACCAGAACAGCTGCAGGAATGTAGAATCACATCTGGGCTTGCGACGGGGCTGCATCATTACCCACCAACAGCAAAACAGCCAGATGCTTCCAATTCATTTTAGGGACAGAGCTTTAAGTTTGAGCCCGTGAACGTCCCTGCTTTACAACCACTACTTACCATTGGCCGTGGCCATTCCTGCATGCGCTGCCGAGGTGGTAGCATGAGCCGGTATGTGGCCACGCTGCCGAGCAGCACGGCAGCGAGGTGGAGCACTGACCCAGCATGAGGGCAGAACTGGAGCAGGAGGTCTGGGCTGGCTTAGTGCCCCCAAGGTTGAGCTCTGGGAGCTGAGGATGATCTCCTTGGCCCCAGGGCAGGGCAGTGAAGGTATTGCTGCTGTCACATCAACACAGTCCTCTGTGGGCCCTGCTCCCTTGTTGTGATGCCTGTGACACCTTTCCTTTCCTGTAACTTTCTGCCTCCAGCGACATGTTGATCACACACAGTGTGTTTTGCGATGGTGCATCATGTGCCACAGCTGGACATGTAGTGAGAGAGTGCCTCAAATCTAGGCACCAGAGGCAAGCAAGGGCAGCTGGCTCAGTTCCTGAGCCTCAGTGCTCGTGTATCCTGCCACCCCTCCTTCCCTGCACTGGCTCTGCTGGACAGAGTGACCTGTGGACTGAAGGAGGCCCCCTCCAGCAACGTTCATGTTCATGAGTTAAAATTGCTTGGAAGGCAGAAGTTTTGTTTCTGTTCTGGCTCCTTGCACAAGTCCAGCCCAGGACTCCAGCTCCCATTGCACAAATAGGTCAGCTGAAAATGTTTTCTCCAGGCGATGGTTACTTGGTCTGCTGAGTACCTAAAGCATGACTTACTTGGTTGCTCTATAGCAGTGTTTTTCCATCTCTCTAATGGGACTTCAAACTCAGTGGTGACAGCTGGATTGTGCTAGTTCATCGTTTCACGGAGGGTTGCTCTTACTTACCCACTGTACCACATTTCAGCACCGGCTGACGCCTGGCAGTGGTTAGCCCTGCTGTTAGGATGAAAGGACAGCCTTGTCTCCTTTGCTTCTAACTTGTCTCAGTGGGAGTGCAGGCATAGGAAGAGGCAACCATGTTTTCCAGCCGGATATTCCAGAGAGAAATAGTCTTCAGGTGTAAATATGTACAAAATGTGGATAGGAGGTAAGCACTGACCACTGGGCCACTAGGACAACTCAGACAGACAGTACTGCCTTTCCATACCATAGTTATTATTTTAAATAAACCTATGTAAATAACTGAAGATGCTTAGTTACCTGATTTGTAAATAAAATAAGTGATTTAATCAAGAGTTGTTACTGCACACTCAACGGTTGTGCAATATCTTAAAAAAAAAACCCCATCAAAAATAACAGGACAAATGTTCACCACAATATGCTTGACCATCACCTTGTTGTCACCCATAGCCATGGACTGCAGGAGAGGCAGCATATAGTTTTAATATGGCTTCTAAAATGCCTACCAGAATTGTACACAGGCTCCAGTTGACGAGGTGGTTTAGCTAAGCTTACCAGTGTCAAATGATTTAAAGGACAGACATACATAGACAAATTTCTCCTTCTAGGGCAGAGGGTTAATTATCTGTGAGGCTAATGGCATCCATACTCTCTTATGAGGAGGAGACAGCTCTCTACTTGCATGTTGTCAAGCAAGATCATATTTAGAGGAATTGATGACAATCTTTGGCTTTTAAAAAAGTATTTCTAATCTACAAATCAGAAGATCCATCTCCCCAGGGAGGGGATGTTGTGTGTTTTCATATTGTTTTGATTATGGCTGATGAATGTATGTTATGACAGTAGCAATGAGGTTTGATAGGATTAGATAGACTTTGGGTACTGCTGAGAATGAATTGCTCTCTCAAATTGATCTTTAACTAATATTTTTCCCCTTCACCACCATCATGGGATGGCCAGGAGGAGGAAGAACAGCAGAACAGCGCTTAAGTCAGAGCTAAGGAGGATGCAAACCAATCCCTCCATGATACAGCTAGTCTCATTTTCTGTGTCTGTGGTCCCCAGGAGTGTCTGTTGCCACGTTGGAGGACCACTCTCAGAGAAGCCTCATGGAGAATGGTCTCCAGGCCATGCAGTCTGTGCCCTTCTGTCACCCTGGATTTCCATGGCCCTCACTTAACCTCTGTCTTTTGGGGTTTTCATAAGCATCCACCTTCATAGCTTTACTGAATGGGCGAAAATATTCAGAAGGAGTTTCCTCCCTTTGAATGCTGTGAACTCCCAGTGGTGGGGCAAGCACAGGGTGTCCCCAAGCCCAGGGAGGGCTGTACTCCCCCTCCAACACGCAAGTGCTGCTCTTCAGCTTTTGTGCTTCAGGGAGGCACAAAAATCCAAAAGGGTTTACAAAAGCCTCTGAAATAAATTACAGTGTAAATTCCCCACAGCCTAAGGCTGCTGTTGAGGTGGCAACCACAGCCAGAGCAGACCTTGCTTAAAAATACCTGCTAGGTTTCTTAAGAGTTCACCTACCAGTGCAAATCCTTTTGCTGCCTGCAAGGTTCGTTAATGTCATCATTGCATTGCATGGAAGCAAAATGGCAATATAGAGCAAGTAATGAAAACAAAGGTTAAGTACAATTTTCCTGCCTCCCAAGGGAACAGGTTTTTTTTCACGAAACAAGTTTCTGTCCATGCATGAGAAGTTGTGCAGATTTCTTATTTTCCTTTCCATAAAATTTTCTACAATACTTGATCATAAAGAGGAATGTATTAAAATAGTGTCTATTTGGAACAGAACATGGTATTATAGACTAGAGTACATGAGAGAAATCAATAGCTTTGTGTAAGCGTGAAGTCCATAATCACTGTACAGATGTACCTTAGAGAATATATGCATTTTAACTGTCTTTGTATAAGATCTTCCAGGGAACTGAACATAATAATAATTAATCATGTAATTAATACTTAACTTATAAAGGGCACAGTATGCCCCACTCTCCTGCAGAGGCACTTGGGGTGATAAGCAACTGAAAAATAGAATTCAAATAAAAATAACTCATTAAAATGAAGACAAGAAAGATAATAAATAAAGTGCATATGGAAGCACTACAAGGGGAGGGAAAATGTGCCACTGCAAACACACAGCTAAAACAGAAAAAACCTACAAGCTCGCAGCCTCATCCTGCTCTTAACAAGACTTCCATTTGCTTTGGTGGAGTAGAATCAGGAATATCACTGAGAGTCCTGGGAAATCATAATGTGCTGCCTTATAAAGACAGAAAGGACATCCATCTTCTGTCAACTAAAAGCCTAGTGGGTTTGTGAGCTGGAAGTTTCATCATGCTTTGTAGCCACCAACAAACCCTACTAAGTGAACTGAATGCCACTTACCAGTGCACTCACTGACTTCTCCAAAATAGATTCAAGAGGACTAATAGATGTTGACTTTTCCCCAAATTTATTTATTCCTGTGTCTGCCAATTCCACTCATTATTATAGCTTTAAGCACTTTCTGGTGCAGAAGCCATGTTTACTGGCCTATAGTTCCTAAAATAGCCACTGCAAGGCTTTCCTGATGAATGTTCTTTCGGATATTTTGGGTGAAAAAAACCCATCCTACCGCCACCCTCATACATTACCATTTGAATTACTAGTTTTCTCTGAAACATCTTCACTGACGCTCCTTTTTGGAATACATCATTCAAGCTCATTCCCCGTGTAGGGTTACTTTGGTGTGAAAACTTTCTGGCTTCTGATGTGCATGCTAATACAAATCAGTTGGTTAGCTTTTTGCAATGTGCTTGTCTTTGTTGATTTTCAGTTCCACAAAGTTTCTTGTAGGCTTTCTGCTTTCTGTGGAGGTAGATGCTCCTCAGACTTTCTTGTCTTGCATTAGTTTATTTTGTATTTTAACATGAATATCTACATATGCATATTTTATATTTTGAAACTCATGTTCTCGTCTGCTTCCTCACCTGATCATAAATTTCCCTATTTTGACAAATGCCTTTTTACTCATAACAATATTTTTATGCTAACATTTATCCATACTGGCGTGTTTTGACCTTTTGAAATAATGTATCTTTAACCAGAGCTTCTGTCCTGGGTTCAGCAGTAGCAGCTGTTTTTCTCCTTTTTGGTAGCTGGTGCAGTGCTGTTTTGACTTTTGGCCTGGGAACAGCCAGAATACTGATGTTTTTAGTTACCACTCAAATGTTTGGTCTGACCAAGGACTCTGTGAGCCTCATGCTCTGCCAGGGAGGAGGGGAAGCTGGGAGGAAGCAGAGACAGGACACCTGACCCAAACAGACCAAAGAGGTATTCCATATCACAGCACGTCATGCCCAGGATGTAATGGAGAGTTACCCAGGAAGGGGAGTTCACTGCAGGGTTGGATGAGGTATTGGTTGGTGCTTGGTCGAGTGGGGTTGGGTGAGTTATCGATCATCTGGTGCTGAGGTGTTGTATTCTTTCCTCTTGTTATTTCCTTTAGCATTATTATCATTGGTGGTAGCAGCAGTGATTTGTGTTATACCTTAGTTACTAAACTGTTCTTATCTCAGCCCATGGGAGTTGCATTCTTTTTGATTCTCCTCTCCGTCCCTCCGGGAGTAGGGGGAGGGCAAGAAGGGGGGGAGTGAGTGAATAAGCTGTGTGATTTATGGCCGACTTTGTTTAAACCATGACAGCTTCTGATGTGGAGTCTTTAGACAGCCTCCAAAACAGCAAAAAACATTTTATCTATTTTAGCAACTCTCCTCATTTTGTTTAAAATGACTTCCTCATCTTCATGTAGCTCTACTTTTAAAAATCAAATGTTATGTATTGTTATTTTTAAAAAATACATCCTGTGAAAGGAAGACACTGAATTTGAATGTGTTACAGTCACTATTACAGGGTCACACTTGCACCTTGAACCTTTTTTTAAGTCCTCCTTAGAACCAAGCCAAACTACAATTTATTCTTCTTGCAAATGCTCAGACTTGCTCCTCCAAGGAGTTGTTTCCCATGTCTGAAAATTAGCCCTTGTGTTGCAACTGACTCAGAGATACAATATATTTGTGTGGGAGCGTGTGACCATTGTATGCCTTCACAGGTTTGTTAATCTCCCTTCCTTAGCACATCGTGGAAGACTAGAACTCTGCACCTGTAATTTGTGCATGGAATTCCAAGCCACATTCCAAGTTATTTCTAAGATGATTATTTAATCTTGTATTCCCCAGTATTCTAAAAAATGAAATCAGCTTGTTGACCAAGTCTCCTTTGCATCATAGTATCACAATGTCTCACTGATCATCTTCAGGCACTTAAACGGTAAGTGTGAATATAGGGATGCTTTCATTTTTAATCAGGCTTGTCCATCTTAGTTTTCTACACTCCTTAGTTTTCTACACTGTACTCATGGGTGCATTTATAATGGTCTAGTCAGTCTCACATTAACTAGTTAGACTGTGCCTCACTGTGGATTTTTGTTTTATTGATATTCTGAAGTGTGGAGTTCTGATTCCATCATCACAAAACATTTTCCCCCATCTGCTTCACATTTTTCTCGTATATTGGCATTTTTTTGGAAATCTTACTTTTGGGCTCTCTCTTACACGAAAGACCTGACAGCCCTTTCCAGGTCTCCTTTCTCAGTGCTTGATCGGGCAGAGACCTCCTGTTGACAACCAGCAACAAAACCTGCACAGAATGCCAAATAAGCTCCATCTTCTGCTGGAGCTGACCTTGGGGTTCTCAACACCACTTCTATTCCAGCAGCAGGTCATGGTCTTGGGAGAAGTTAGAACCTACCAGCCCATCTGAAAGCCCAGAACCTGCAGGATAAACTGGACAGTTGTCGTTTGGTGCTTTACATCCTCCTTTGGAAAGCCGTATAGCAAGTGATGAAATCAAATGGATATTTTGTTTCTAATGGGTTGCTTTCCTTTGTATTTCTGTACTTTCTCCATAAGCAAATAATGCCCTAGTGGGGAATGAGAATGAAGTCAGAATTTGCAACTGTGGTACAGAAACTATTAAAAGTCTATAAATAAATATTTTTATTGCAACAGTGCTGCATGAGCCAGTACTTTCTGAAAACCATATGCACATCAAGATGGGCTGGGGGACTATGTTCAGTTACCAATGATGGTTACTTGGAAGTGTTTGACTGGGAGATATATGCAGCCTTCTCAATATTCTTATTCAGTTGTGTAATTCCAAGCCCTGCAGTGTTGTTATCCCTTAAGAAAACTGCTTTCTATTTCAAAAGCACCAGCTCTGAATGTTAAATTGAAAGGAGATAAAAAAAATCACACCAGTAAAAGCTGAACATTTCTACCTTCTTCATTATACAACAAGCTGATTCAGTATTTGCTTCTTTACATTTTTATGCAGATATAAAAGGCTACTTTGGGAAATCCGTAACACTAGTATTAAATGTCACTGAGCAGAGCCAATATAGTGATGAATCATCCTCCAAAGATTTGATTTAATGTGCACTGGCTTCCCAAGTGTTGAGTTCTCATTTTGGGCTGTATCAGCCACAGTGCCCAGATCTAATGGAAGGACCATTCTCACCAGCACTGCTTCCTCCAGCTTCAATGATCTTTAGATCAAGAACTTAGTGAGAAGGGATGCTCTAGAAATTTTAATATTGTTAGTTATAAGTAATAAATGTCCATATTTCATAAGGATCAACTGAAAAATCAGTCCTTGTTGTGTTATACCGCACAGTTATATTCAGCTGAATATAGTCTGTGCCATCAATCTATAAAAACTGTCCAGAGACAGTATTGGGAAGAGATGTGCTCCGCATTGAAGATACATGTCACAACAGTAATAAATGTCATGTTAGTTCAATTTCTTTTTTAATAGGTTAAGAAAGACAAGAAAAAGGAAAGGAAAGATAATTTTGAAGGAAACTAGAATGAAAGAAAATCCTGGGAGAAAGAAGTCTAATAGCTTAGAAGTGAAAGGAAGTTCAAGAGGCTAGAAGATGGAAAGGGTGTGGGTGTTGAGGCCATTGGCATAAAGTAGTAATCCAGAATGGCCTGAAAAACCTCAAGTATCGATGGAATTGCTTCAAGTATGATAAGTTATGCTTATCTCATGCCTGATGTGATATCTTCCAAGTAAAATTATTCTGTGTGAGATACTCCCTACTGCTTAGGGAGTTCCATGAGAAAACAGACCCCTTTTAATCAATAATGTGGTCACATTTGAGCTTCTCAGAACTTTGGGGCAGTTTGTGTTTGTATCTAGACTTGAAGGCATCTTGTGGTCCTGGAAAGAAAAGCTGGGTATGTTTTGATGTTCCAGTGTTTTGTAAGTTATTGAATTAGGCTGGGGAAGTTTAGCTATGGAACTCGGTGCAAGTCTAGCGAAATGGGCAATGTATATAACAGTCTAATCTTCCTCCCTATTTCAGGTAAGCGTAAAAGGGCTGGTGAATAGCTAAAACATTGCTCAGCAAGGAAAGAAATTTTTCACCTTACCCTTTTAGAATTTAACATCAACATTTGCTCCCACTTCCACAAGCTGCTTGAACAATTATTTCTATTAAGTAAATGGACTTGAGACTCCAGTACTTTAGGGAACATTTGTATTAACTTGCTTAGACTAAAGGGCTTTAGTGGCAGTAGATCTTCACAGTAGGATGTAGCTGTTGCACTCAGGGACTGCCACCTTTTGGTAGATACCAGCCCGCACTCAGGGACTGCCAGCTTTTGGTAGATACAAGCCTTATGATTTCTATCTCCCTTGTAAAGTCCAAGAGAAACAGGGATGGAAACAGGGAGAAGAAATGGGACAATGCTGGAGAGCTGCTCCCTCAGAGGCAGTGGGAAGCACTGAATAAATGTGGACAGCTCTGAGTTTCTGTAATTTTCACAGCAGGTTGGACATGCAGAGTTGCTGAGAATTAACACCTGTGTTTCTGTAGAAGCAAATTCTCAGGAGATGTGTCACTGATAGAGACGGAAGCAGCAGGGCTCTACAGAAACCAAAAGCCAACCCTCGGAAACGTTTTCTATGCCTCAGGGATTTAAGGAGAATGCTATTCTCCCTGGAACAAACATACTAATTTTAGGCATGGAGATGCTATGACACTAGCATATAGATATGGAGGTATGTGTTCATGCTTATAAAATCCTCAAGAAAAGTTAAAAACCTTAAAATGTATTTAATTTTGCAGCTATTTTCTGAAAAGGAATCTCTGTAAAATAGAATGGAATTGCAGGCGACGGACACCACTCACTGACCAACTCTCTACGGATCAGTGAAGTTTTAAATCTGTGGGTAAATTCCTCAAGTTCAGAGTATGTCACAGAAAAGGTTATTCCAATGACTAACAAGAAGATGGATATAAAGCAAAACTGGCCAGTGGCCTGAAAATCCCCAGAGGTTTTGAGATGTGTGATAGTGTTGAGAGCAGTTTTCTTCCTTTCCCAACCCAGCATGCTGCTTGAGTGCTAAGGCGCCCTCACACTATAAAACCCTCTACCTAACTGGACAACACTGTACTTGAACCTTGTGTCTGCTCCCTTGAACAGAGGTTGTTACCAGCTTGCAGATTTGCTTCCATTTTCTCGTGTGCACTAAAGACATTTAGTGATTTTCTCCTGTAGTTCACTTTTGTAATGCCCAGAGCCATGCTACTGTACAATGATTTGGCAAGGTACTGGTGGTGAAGAGCCCAAGGACAGGACAGCTTGCCAAAGACTGCTCAGTATGAACAAGAGGTGGGAGTTCATAGGGAGTGTTTTGAGAGAAGTGGGAAAAGAGAGGAAGGGGACAAAAAAGCACTTATGAGGTGAGTAATACAGTATATGATAGCAGTAGAAACTATAGGAGTGGAGGTAGAAATTCCAAGAAAAAACAAAGGGGCAGAACTAGATGTGGGAAAGGACAAGAAAACAAGAAAGGCATTCCACACATCAGGCCTTAAAATATTATTTTTCTCCTCCCATCACTGAATCCTTTTCAATGCATTTAACAATGAAATGGTTGAATTATAATACACTAATTGCACTCAGTATAAGACCTTATGGAAAGATTATTAAATTCCCCCAGTTTTGAGCAATTCAGTTGCTTCATACCAATGTGGGCAGAAAGGGCAAAACCTCCACTCTCCTGTGCAGCACTAGTGATATATAAAGCAAAGGAGAATCAATTTAATAAATCACCACTGCAATGTGAATTTCTAGAACTATTGAGCTGAAAAGCACAATCCCACCAGTCTGGTACCATGATAATGAAAGTTGATATCTGCCTGGATCAATTTTATCATGAAAATAATGGCATCATTCAGGGCACAAGATTTAAAGCCTTCAAGGCTTTGGGGAAGACACACTCAGTAACCTACATACAGAAGTAGATTGATTGAGAGTGGCTGGAACACACATAAAACTGACATTTTTACCCATCTGGGCCTTTATCAAGACTGATAGGCTGAAACATTGTCTTTCTGAATGTTCCCGCTGCTTTCATATGTAAGCTCCTGGGTTTGCATTACTCTTGAGGCTTTCAAAAGGTGCGTGCATGGTGTGCTGATATACCGCCAGAGAAGTCTTGATGGGGCAAAGACAATGAGCTAAATCCATCCTCCATCTAGATACCTCAGAAAGGAGAGATTGTTTTCACTCTTTAGTATTCTTTTTATAGACAAATTAGCCTAGATACCAACAGTTACCTAGTTATTTTGAGAACAAGCAACCTTTTGTGCAGATATCATCTTTGGACATCCATTGCCCATCCTTGATTATACAGGACCTTTTATCTGCTGCTGAGTGCCTGACTCTGGCAAGACATGCACCTAACTTACAACCTGCAGATCTCTGGCCCCTCTTGCTTTGCAGGGATGAGGTACCATTCAGAAGACACTCAAAATCAGAAAATTGTTTAGGTTGGAAAAGACCTTTAAGATCATTGAGCCCAATCATCCTAGCACTGTGAAGACCACCACTAAATTGTGTCCCTAAGCTTCACATCTACACATCTTTTAAATACTCCCAGGGTTGGCAACCCCACCACTTCCCTGGACAGCCTGTTCCAGTGCTTGACAACCCTTTTGGAGAAGAAATTTTTCCTAATATCCAGTCTAAATCTCCCAAAGTGCAGGACCTGCTTAAACAGTCCCTAGCTTTCAAGAGGCCTTAGCTTAAGCCTGTTAAGTCTTAGCTTTAAATAAAGTAACTAACTCATTAGTAATTACAAGTGTGAAGAAAAGTTAACAAAGTGTGGTAGCAAACTAAAATGAACTTGGGTTCTTTATAGGAAATAAACAAAGGCTGATGAAAGCACTCATAAAGAAGAGAAAAACTTAATATGCTGTTATGAAAACATATAGTAATTATGAACATTAACAGCATCAGAGGCTGGTGCAAAGAGAGCTGCTTGGTATTTCCCTGAAGATAAAAAGCCATCTGTGTACATCAGGAATCATCATTTTTTGGTTCTCCAGGGTAGAGAATGATACGCAATTGCTAAGCCTCCATTTACTATATACAGACTTTACCCTGTGCGACAGTGGCTGTCAAGAAGCATTCGACACCTAATGGCAATCTTAATAAGATAGATTCACAAGTTACCATTTAGGTGAACAAATCCAAGGAAAGCAAAGGATTTCAAGTAAATTAAGTTAATTCTGTGGAATAAGCTACTCCTCAGCACAACTTTCTCCTATTTCACTCCAAAATTTCAACAAATTTCTGCAGTATGTGAAGAAGGAGGAAGGAGATGCAACTTGCATCACTGAGGTCTTTGATTCCCAGTGATCAAGTTCTACTTTGGTAGTCAGGATGGCTTTAGTGTTGGACAGGAGACCTCTGAAGATCTTGTTTCTGATCTAGTTTTTGCCATTGTCTTCTGAATTACTGACCTGCTTTTGGAGTTGCAAGATGCGAATGCCAATTTTTGGCCTACTGTGCCCAAGATTATTTACTCATAAAAAAAATCCAATCTAAAATAACAAAATGTTTGGTAGAAAATGTTAAAAATGTCCAGTCTGTATATTTTTAGAAAACAGGGACTTGTTACTGAATGAAAAGGAGAAACTGTGGCTTATGCCAAATCCTAGTATTTTAATGCTTGGGTCTGTGTCCCAGCAAAGGAGAACAAATTGATTATCACAAAGTGGAGAACTCAGAAAGCTGTAATTTCAGGAATGCCAGCATTTTCTACCATGATTGCAAACATTCCCAAATGGACATATTTTGATTAATAAGTTTGGCTTTGTGCAACTATATGGTTTTACTATATGGAGTATACCTTTATTCTACCTCTCTTCTGTTCATGTATCGCTATTTGCTCTGTCTTCTGGATTAGTTATATTGCTTTAGCTTTTGAAAGCTCCAGCCTGAGATCATTTACAATACACAATACAATGAAAAAGTATATGGGTACACACTACAAAAAGCTCAGAGCATGAGTATGGTTTTCAAGCAAGTCTCCTGACCATCTCTACTTACCACAGTCAGGTGGTAAGCATCAAGGAATGGTTTTGGAGAAAGAAAACTGTATTGCTTTGAATGAAAATGAACCAGAAACATAGGTGCTCTGGCTGCTAATGAATCTGGGTGCCAGACTAGAACAAAATTAATAGAATAATGCGTGACACATAAAATGAGAGATGAGTAGTTTGGCTCTTGGGTTCCCGGTTCTGAAACACCTCTACAGTTACATACCTATTGTGCCAAATTACGTGCTAATCTAGTTTGCTATGCCAAAATCACCCTAAAATCTGAGGAGGCAAGGTAAGAAGAAAATGCACATACATACACAAAATCAGCTGGGAGGTAAAAGAATTATTCATATTGGAGGCAAGCAAGCAAACTAGGAATAGTTTGTCTTCTGGTTCCCTGCTTGGAGACCACCCACTAGATGGCTGGTGTTTCTTTTATCAGTTATAAGTTATTACTACATTTGAGATGGCGTCAGTGTGGGAGTACTGAAAGCAGGAAAGGTCTTAATTTGCCATGAAGGCTAATTAACATTATCCTGAAAAATATGGACATAATGAATAGTTTTCCACGTTCATCATATCTGTTGAACAAACACACTGCCCAATACATACAGCGACACGTAATCCTACCTGGTCATTTCAGAAGGCTAGAATGAGCACTCATTTGTTCACATATTAAATTAAAAAAAGATCAAGGGAGTGTAAACATGAGTTTAGAAGTGTCAACACATAGATTTATTCTCAGAAAATGACCCCTCATATCCCCTTTCTTATGAGAAATTAGCTTAACCAAAATGCAAACTCAGAGGCCGAGAAATGAGGGAATTACAATTCACCAATGATCTTACCATATATTGAGCGTGATTTTAGTGCAGGAGGTGGCTTAGAAGCCTTTGTGGGGTGGGGCTGTATCATATGTTCCCAGTCACATAGTTATTTAGGTAAACCATTATTTATAAGTGTTTATAAAGAGTGGAATGGTTTTAAACCGGAATTTTGCATACAGTTTGGGTCATCCCAGTTCAAGAATGATGAACTTAACCTAGAAAACATGCTGCGAAGGGATGCTATGATGGCATGAGGAGTATGGGAGCTGTTTACAGTAGAGAGGACTAGAAGATTTTGGCTTGCTTATGCTCAGAAAATGAAAGCTGGAAGGGAGTTAAACACAAAGAATGACTTTAGCAAAACTAGATTCTGGATCAGCCCTTTAACACTGGTGTCAAAAACCCCACCAGACTGGAAGATCACACTTGATGAGCTTCTGAATGGGCTTTTCAGACAGTAGTGTCTGACAGAAATGGGGCCTAAAGCAGATGAAGGAAGACATGATCCACTCCCAGATTTCTAAACCTGTTATTTATTTCCGTACAGAAAGCCTGTTTAAACTGTCTGCTCTGGGAGAAGACTGAGGAGCTGATTCTGGCTTCCAATCACACACTTCCTGCTCCAGAGCCTCAGCCTGCTTCTCCACCCCAGCATCATTTCTCGGAGCAGTAGTGAAGTGAGCGTTGTACATCAAATAGTAAATGATGATACTACTATAATTGTAGTAACAGTGGGGTTGTTTTATACATTTATAGACATCATTAATCCAAACGGCAAAGAAAAATGAATCAAAACCCACTTTGTCAGAGTAAGCTCTTCCAGGTAGGAGTTATCTACCTTCTCCATTCCATTGTGCTGGTGTTTTCCTTTCTGGGCCTGGCACAGTATCATACAAAACTTACAAAAATCTATATTGACACTACTAGAACTTATCTTCAGACTTTCTTCCAAATTTCTGTGGGGACTCTTGTGCCATTCCCCTTTGTCCTTTTGAACAAAATAGCAAATATTTCTTGCTGAAATAAAATCTGAAATTTTCAAATCTGGTCCCATTCACTATTTCAGCCAACTTCCATGCACAATCACATTTAGAGGCATTTTGAAATCTACATTTGTCACGTTTCTTCTGGCACCCCCCCAGAAAAGCTTTTTACTGCCTTATGGATTGCCTCTGCGTATTCAGCTGTATCAGTTGCTATTGATGGACTTGTATGAGTTTCTTTCAAACTGTGGGTTTTTTTTTCAGGGACATCTTGCATTCTAGAGCTGTATTTGATTTATCTGAGATGCTGTCAAATCAATAAGGTTTCACTTGATCTGCCAGGAAAATATCCATGTGGTGGTTATCCCCATGGGGATTTAACTAGCCATTGTGCAGGTGGTAATAAATGAATAGAAAAGGTGTCAAAATGGATCTCACACAAGGTGGCTTTTAACCTTGTCCTTTCTTCCAAGCTAGCCTGGACCATGTCCCATGGTGTCTTTGCTTCAGCTTGGTTCAGTTAAGGGATTTTCTTCTTTTTCATGTCCAGGGGAAGAAATCCACAACATGTGTCCCTGTATCAGGCTGGTCATCTCTGTAGCAATTACATTTTTATGCCATTCTTCCCAAAACCAAGTTTTGGGCATTGTCACAGTGTGTGCTAGTACCAGAAGGGGAAAGGCAGCTTTTCCAAACAATTCAATATTTCTCTACCACTTTATAATGTTTCACACTCTCTTACTCTTTCCTCAGGCAATAGGACTGTGAACTTCAGAAATATGCAAGTTTAATTCAGCTACTAATACTGACTTTAGCTGTTTCTGAGATTATTTATTTATGTATTTGAAAAAGAGTGTATGTGAAGTTCCCGATTAAATGCCCTGACTGTAAATCCTTCATCCTCAGAGTAATTATTGCATGCCTGGGATGAAGCCTGCATAATCCATTACTGGGTGGCATTAAAAAGCCAGAAGATGAACTTGGCAAATGAAAATGAACAAATTTTCTCTTCTAAAGAAAGGGAAAAGCTTTAAAAAAACGTGTTGTTTGGGGTTTTTTTTTCAGTGAAATTTTGTATTTTCTTCACGTATAAATCCATGAAAAAATGCCAGATGCCTTTCCTTGGTACCTAGATATTTGATGGAATTTAGTCTGTGGACTATTGGTATGTACCTAAATTAAATCTATGACAACTCAGGGGTTGCCTGAGCACTAAATGACAGGTCTGAAACTCATTTTTCTTTTTTCTCCAGTGACTTGAGAAGGAAGAAAAGTGGTTCAGCCGTTTCCAGCTTCAGTCTCAGGACAAACCCCAGCCCCACCACCGATTTTATGTGTTCAGGACATGGGAAGCTCCTCGAGATCCAGGTAGACAGTTCTTGGCCCAGATACAGATCTACAGAACCTGTTGTAGTAGCTCTTTGTAGCACTCAAATATTTGCCAGTCAATGTCCAAAGCAGCCAGGTTCCTGCTGGGAGAGCACAGAAGCACTCACGCTCTGACAGCATGTTTTTCCTCAGCAAACCTGGTCCTAAGTCTGCAGCCCTGGGTTGGCCTCTGCTCACAACATGTCAGGCCAGTGTCCAGGATATAGACACTCTAATTCATTCTGCAAGGAATTTTTACACCCACTTACAAGCCCAAATCCACAGCTGTTCCCTGCAATGGAGCTCTGGAGCCCCTCTGAAGACCAGTGAGAATCTGCTCCCTCTTGTGCAGCACAGATAGTGTCCTGCTTGCGTCCCTGGGGGTGGTCTCTGTACCATTTCTTTGGCTGCCTGAGACGATTTGAATGGTGATTTTTACCACCCAGTGTGGTGCATGGGAGTGCGTACATCTGGTCCCTTGCCATCCTGCTGCAGACCCTCCCTTTTGTACTGGAGGCACCTTTGTATAAACTCAACTAGCGAGGTGTTTGCTGTAAGAAAGACGTGAACTCAGGGCCACCCCTCCTTTAGGGACACTCCTTAAGACTGGGATTTCCTCTCTCTCTAAGATCTGTTTCCTATGTAATACTGCACACCAAGTGTGACTGCTTCCCCAGGAGGTGATGAGAGCTCCTCTTCCCCTTCCCTGTGCTATCATCTGGATCTCTCAAGGGTGCTTCCATGTTTCCTCTGGCAGAGGAAGGGTTTATTCCTCTGTCTCCCCCTGAGAGCAAACACCTTGAAAAAAGCAGCACAGTGAACAGTGTCATCACCACCCCATGCTGCTCTCTAAGTGGCCTTTATGTAGTGTCCAGCTTACTGGCTAGCACTTAGAGTGCTTCTTGTGTTGAGTCATGCAAAGAGGAGACGTGTGCAGAAGTGTCTACTCCATGAGCAGCAGCCAGGATGATGTATGAAACTGGTGCCAACCTGCTCAGCTCTGTCAAGAGTAAAGTGCTGGAGGGCAGCCCTTCAAGGCTCTTAATGAAATTAAAACTCAAGATGTAGACACTTCTGTATAGAAAACTCCTAGAGTTTGAGACAGGAGCTGAGAGGTGATGACTGGCTGATCTAATTGTGGGGTTTTGGCACTGATAGCTGCAGCTCTAAAACCTTGCATGACTTTTTAGATGGATTTAGTTTAGAAATCTTGTTCCGATCAATAGGGCTGAGGTACATGCACATGCTTAGGCACCTTCACTTCAGGGCATCACTTTCTCACTTGTAGTATAGGAAAGTATATAATGCAGTACTATATGGAATAGCAGTTCCAGAGTGTAGTGGGAACAGAAAGTGAGGAAAGCATGTGAGATGGTCAAAACTAGGAAGAAGGGGAGAATCAGAGAATATGAGGCCAGAAGGAGCTACTTCAGGCAGAAGATGAGTGCTGAAACCAGAGCTACCTCAACAGCAGATTTTCAACTTGATTTGGCCCATGAGTAAATATTACCCAGACTGCACCAAGACATGTCTCTTGAAGTCCTGCGGTGATCCTGTATTTCCTAGCATCGTCCCAGTCTCCTGGGAAACAGCTGCTGGTCACTATCAGAGTCAACAGTCCTGAAGTCAACATACCGCAGCTGCCACAGTGCTTCCTGCAGAGCATTCCTCAGCAAATTACCCAGTAGACCTCAACAGAAATTAATTAAATAGCTGTGACTTAGGCTGTAATGTAATCAATAACCACATCACTGTGTTATGTGGATGTAACTGTCTCGTTGCAGAAAAATTATCCAGCACAATGTGGTTTGGGTTTATATGTCATTATTTAATGATCATTAGCCCCCCAAGGATCAAAACCTATCTTAAAAATCCAGCTGTCAGTGATGCTGGATTGTTTGCCCTTCATACTAATGAACAATTGGTGATGGTTTCTACATCTAAGGACCAGCTTAGAAATAATTTACTTTCAAGTTTACATGTTGCAGGAAAGTATTCTGTACATATTCTTTTCCTTACGAAACTCATCTGCTGGCAATGGAGCCAACAGCTGGCTGCATGAGAAGAGTTTAACAGAGTGCTAATTAAAATCAATTACATGTTGATTGACCTGCCTCACCAGTGAAACATCCTGACCCACTTTAAATGCCTCATAGATCTCAGCAGGTGCTTGTTTGCCATGGGGCTTTGGTTTTGCCCCACTGTAGCTGTTACTAATCCAAATCACTATTGATTACACAGCATCTTTCATGATTTACTCTGGTAGAAAGATGTTCTTATGCATTCCTGCTGACATGCTAACACTGGGGTGAAAGATCACTCAAGGAAGGGGGACTGGCCTTCTGTTTATCAAGGTGGAAATTTTTGTTGATGTGGGTTCTGGAGTGATCCTAATGAGTGATCAGTAGCATGTAATGAGCACAAGGGTGCCGCTGTTCACACTGCACTGCATGATGCTGCCTACTACCTATCAGGGTTTGCATAGGCACTGACATTTAGGCCTGCTGACCCTTCTAAGTTATTTTGGATTAAATAAGTTACAAATTTAAAGAACAGCTTCTACCTTTAAGGACCTCCTTAGGAAAAGAAGCCCTTAAACATTTACAACTGCCTCTGCAGCCACTGCCACTGTCAAGACCAAAGGTTTCCTTTGAAATGGCATTCTGTCTTTGGACTTCATCGATAAGTGATGTCATATCAAATGGGAACTATGTCCTTTGTGTATAGTGCAGAAAGCAGATAAACATGAAATTCAGATGTCATTTGTGTACACTTGTTTCTGCAAAATATATTATCTCTCTGACAAGTCTTAATGCTTTTTAAGAGATACATTCAAGTTCATTCTAGCTATAAAATTCGGATCAAGAGCTGCACTCTGAAGCATCATTCCTCTTTTGGATTTACATTGATATTATCTTGATGCAATGAGACTAATTGCAGGTTATGTAGAAGGTATTTCCTTTTACCAGCCTTTCAGAATAATTCAATGTACTCTATGATAACTATGAGCATCTCATTTTCTTTCTTTATTACATACTACTCTAAGTACAGCAGTTTGCCTGTTCCTACTCATCTCCTTTCTGTGCTAAACTGTCCCATTCGCTTTGGTTCCTTTCATACAGAAACCACATCAGGCTCCTATTCATCTTGTTTCCTGTCTCTGCCGTATCCTTTCAAAAACTGGGTGTACAGAATGCTGTAGCTGCAGCGTGAGCATGATTGATGCTTATTGTTGGGCTGTGCAATTTCTACTTTCTTTTCCTCTCTTTAAAAATCAGGATAGTGTTCACCTATTTTTCTTTCAAAGGCAATTAAATTCTGAGCAGAACTTTTCATTAAATGATCAACAGCGCTGCTTGGGGACTTCTCCTTAAACATCAGTGTAGCTGCATTCTTCATGTGCCAGTACAAAATGCCTGAGATCACACTACACAGTCCTCCATTTTCCTGTGTCAGATATTAGCACTTAAAGTTTAACAACTGATGAGCACATTTTGCAATTGGCTGCATTTCTCCATTTTATTCTCTTCTGGGACTTTGACATTCCTGGCAGGGGATGCAGGAAATGAAGGAGACAGTCCTTCAGACTGTGAATTATCCAGCAGTAGCAATACGGCCTGTCTGTGCATCAGAGGCAGAGCAGAAGGAAAAAAACTAGGGATCCTTTTTAGTCCAGCAGAGTGAATGACTCTGTAAGTATTCTAAAGGTAGGAAGATGTGGAATTTTGTTGATGTCATGAAAAGGTAAATGTATTGGGTTTACATGGGAAGGTTTTGGTAGAAGGTGGGCTGCAGGGTTGGCTTCTGTGAGAAGAGACCAGGAGGTTCCCCCATGTCAGACAAAGCTAGTTCCAGCTGCCTCCAAGATAGACTTGCTGCTGCTCAAAGCTGTGCCTGTTAGCAATATTGGTGGCTCCTTTGTGATAATGTGTTGAAGAAAGGGCGAAAAACACTGTGCAACAGCTGTGAGAGTGAAGAGGGAAAAAAGTGTGTGAGGAACAGTCCTGCAGATACCAAAGTTCATGAGGAAGGAGTAGCAGGAGGTACTCCTGGTGCGGGAGTAAAGATTCCCCTGCAGTCGGCTGAGTAGGCAGCGATAAAGCAGGCTGTTCCCCTGCAATGCTTGAAGGCCCATGCTGGAGCAGATTCCCACCCTGCAGCATGTGGAGGACCCCACGCTGGAGGGGGCAGACATGTCCTGCAGGAGGCTGCAGCCCACGAAAAGTCCAAGCTAGAGCGCACTCCTGGCAGAACCTGTGGCCCACACAGAGGAACCCATACAGAACACATTTTCTTGGCAGGGACTACAGCCCATGGCAGACCCACAGTGGAGCAGTTCCTGAGGGACTGCACCCCCTGCACTCATGCTGGAGGAGTTCCTGAAGGATTGAATCCTGTGAGAGGTACCCCAGGCTGAACAGCTGAAGCAGGGAAAGAGTGTGAGGAGGAAGAGGTGGCAGAGATGAAGTGTTATGAACTGGCCACAGCCCCCATTCCCTTGCACTGGTCACAGGAGAGGAGGATGTAGAAGGATCAGGAGTGAAGCTGAGCCTGGACAGAAGGCAGTAGAGGGAAGGTCAGTGTAAAGAAGGTGGGTTTAGTTTTATGTTTTATTTCTCACTGGCCTACTGTGCTATTAATTGGCAAAAAAATTACATTAGTCTTCCCCAAGATGAGTCTGTTTTGCCCGTGACTGTAATTGTTGGGCAGTCTTCCTGTCCTTATTTTTGACCCATGAGCTTTTCATCTTATTTTCTTTGCCTGTTCTGCTGAGGAGGAAGAGTAAGAGAGTGGCTGAGTGGGGCCTAGCAGCCAGCCTAGGTCAACCCCACTGCAGCAGGTAACAAACAAATACCTTATCACTGATCTGTAATATTTAACCAAATTTTCGTTGCTATAGATGAATATAGAAGGACATGCCAGCTTCTGGTCAGCTTCCTTTCTACCTTATCTTGCCTGAAAGACCAAGTTTAAGTCAGAGGAGACCCTTCCTTATTATATTTCTCTTCTTTTCATTCAGACTACATTATATGAGCTCATGCTACATGAACCAAGCAAGAAAAGTACAGTAGTCAGAACACAGAAGGGCTTTAGTGTTGCGTTAGTGAGCTTCACTCCCCTTGGTATAATATAAAAATGGCAAAGATGGTATGGAATGAGCATTTTTAATAACTCTCCTAAGTGTTCTATTAACTGCCGTGTATCATACAAATGAGATGCAGGAACTAAGGAAGCATTTTCAGTTGCTGAGTAAAAACAATTTTGGGTGTAAATGTAATTCCAGATCTGCACATAGGAATCCTGCCAATCTGTTAATTTTTATTAATTCTTTTTTAAAGTTCTAGGAGAGAAATTTGTGACACAACTGCTCTGGAAATATCCTTGCATCCAATCAGTGCGCTTTCAAGGCTAAGAATAGCCTGCAATCTGTGCCACACTGTAATGGCTGATGGTCAGCTCCCTGTGTTGGACAGAAGTCAAGGATCATGCTGGTTGTCTGAGATGTCTTCTGTCTCAGGTTTTCACCTGAATACCTTCAACCTCAGTATCTGAGACGTGTCAACTGCCTTGGTGAGCCTTGATCTTCAGACACATCTGCATTCCCTCACAGGGGCTGGTGGAACCAGCTTGGAGTGGAATTGCTGGGAAAATATTTTTATATATATGTGTAGGAATAGAAAATGCTTGTGCAGCTAATTAGGGGTAGCCTTGACATTCTGTGGCATGTTGATATAACGTCATTAAAGTGAAAGGTCTGTCAAACACCTGCTGCTCTCTGAGACGTCCTACCTAGCAGAACTGCGAGAACAGAGTTTAGGGGCATGCACAAGAGAAAAGATGCTGTGTGGCATGCTTTTATTTCAACCAGGGTATGCCGCACACAGCACAAAATACTGTAATCTGTATTGTTTTCAATTCTCCTTTAAAGTCCTTGGCGATTATATTTCTCTTTGTTGGTACACAGATACCATTGTGAAGAGGGATGATGCTTCTTACTAATGTATTCTCCTCCTTTTCTTTCTCTTTTCTTATTTGTATTAGGAAAAATAGATCAAAGAAGTGCATTTTGCTTAAGAGGCACAAAAATTCATGACTATCCAGATATTTTTCAGAAAGGCTCAGAGGAAGACTTATACATTGACCCAGTATTGATTACATCTTTCAAAATGTTATGCAGTAAACCTCTTAGACTCTGTACAGAATGTGACCTTTATAAAGGCTAATCATACTCTAGAAAAGCTGTTTTAAATGAGAAATAATGTGATTTTAGGTACCAGCATAAGCAGAAAACCACCAAGCTGGCCAATGTAAATGACTGTTCTCAATTTGAAATAATGACAAGAATGTAACTGCAGATGGCCGGATTATGTAGGTTATACTGCTTGGATATTTCCTAAGGATCACTAAAACCTCCATCAGACCTTAACTGGGACAGTGGGCAAATGCATTTCTGACAAGGTGGAATTTTTATGAGCTGCACTTCCCTGTTCATATGCTAGGATCCACTGTGCAAGTATCTCTTCGACATTGGAAATGTACACAATGAGATTTCTTGAGATGGATCATTGGTCATCATATAAAATGTCTTGATGTAATTGTTAAATGGAAAGGGTAAGGATAGGCTACCATCTAGTGGATACTCAGTAAAATCATTACATTTGTATTTAACCTGTTTTGTGACTTGAATGGCTAAATCAAAGAAAATCAATTCAACTCTTATGTGCTGAAATACCACCTGAAAGTACTCTGATCATGTATGCATTCAGACTGATTTTAAAAAATATTGCTGTGCTTTCTTCTGTTACCTCAAAGCAGCAATGCTAGTCCCAAAACTAAAGGAGATGAAGCACATAATACCATATTTGACAACAGTCTTTATTCTTCATTCACTCCTAGTATCAGGGTACAAGCATACAGCCACACATTAGTATCTATAAGACAATTTTTAGTGCAAATCACAGACAAAATAAGACATCTAACTCAAATATTGTGGTGTGTATCTAAATGCAGTAGTAGTAGTTACAACTCAACAATTGCTAAGTAAAGACAATTTTGGTTATACCTATATATCTATTTCATCTATCTCTACCTACCTGTATCTATCTATATCTATACATATTGTACATATATATGTATATACACAAGTCCAATTTTGGTTATATCTCTGCTATACCCAACTGGCATCAGCACAGTGATTTCTAACCTGAACTGCCATGCTTGCCTCTGGAGGAATGAGGCCTCAGAAGCTTCTTAATATACTGATGTACCTCTATGTACACTATGTTATTTGTGTGATGTAAGAATAACAAGTGTAAGTCATGCAAATTATGACTCCCGAGTCTAATCTAAGTGTGTGGAATGGTCACTGCAACTGGACAGACAGAAAGTGAGTGGAGCTGATGGATACATTTGTATGATCTTGTTGCTCTGAGAGCTGTGGCTCAGCTATAAAGGGCACGGTATTAAATGCAAAATGTATGATCAAGAGCTGGGGGCCAGATTCCTTAGATGAAGATTCTTGTAACAGAAGTACTTGCAGAAGACAATGAGAGATAAACACACAAATAGAGCAGCCTGCTCTATCAGGCTTGTGGATTACACCAATGATGCTCTGTTTTCATCAGATGATGTATCTCACTGTGACTGTGGCTTTGAAATCATTCGTCATTGTTTCATGACAGTGCGACATGACATAGATCTACCTTATTAACTGAATCACAGGTATGCCTGAAAATCAGTTTCTTAAACAATAGAAAATTAGAATTGGCCTGTGTGCTAAACCTATCTGTGCTGGCCTGCCTTGACCTTCCATATCTGCACAGAGAATGAAGAGGCTGTGCTGTGGGCTGAGCGAATGGTATGTGCCTCTCTGCAGAGGTGTGCCATGAGCTGAAGAGAATGTTGGGAAGGATGCTGTGGTGGCTGGAGCCTTTCAGCACTGAGCTGGTATTGGGGTAGGGGGGACAGAAACTGCTGGAGCAAAGAAGAGGTTGGCCGAGGACACGACAAGCAAGATTATGAGATGTATTCCAGCTAGCTTTAAGCTTGCTATCTCCGGCGTTGGTAGCAATACAGCTATGGGAGCACACAGTTCAGTATTTGTCAGCTATATTTTCACCCAGCTATGCCACTTCTGCTGTTTTAATGTAACTGAAACTAGCCCAGGCAGCCAGCTCTGTGTTACAAATTCTTTCCTAGACTGATGGTAACTATAATAATGTGAAAAATGCAAGGTTCATATCTACCTCATTAAATCTGCTAACGGCTGCTTTCTTTAACTCATTACCCATGTAACTTTGGACCAGCCTGGCTCAGGGTTTCTCAGCCTACTGCAGCTGTTTTGATAGCTCAATCTGTGTGCCTAACCAGACATACAAAGCAACAGAATGAGAGGAGGTTGAAAAGGAAACTTGCCCACAGTCAGATTCAGGTGGACAGCTCTAATTCTGCCAGGCTGGAGAAGTAGATTCTCCCTAGAGGTAGCAGCTTCCTCTCTGGTCCATCAGTTTCTGTCTGGAAGCTGGAATTGGAAGGGAAGTCTTCTAGCTGCATGTTTCCTTCTTTCTCTTGGTGAGCAGGAAACAGAGCCAAAAGCATTAGAAAAACAGGTAAAATTCAAATCAAGAGCCCTTCAAGTTAAACATGAGATGTAGCCAATGCCAGGTTTATTGTTAAAACACATGGGACTTGATGACAGGGTATTCAGACTACAGAAAAAGAGAATGACAAAATAAGAGTTGTGGCAACCCCACCTCTGACAAGTTACAAACTCTCAACTTTTGCAGATTTTTGGATTTCTGCTCCACAGAAAACAAAGAAATGATCTGAATTTTTCTAATAGCCTTTGTCCAACTGATCTTAGTCCACCAACATCATCCCAAAATAATGTTCCTAATTTTGATAAAGTCTGCCCAGGTTGTATATTTTTAGCTAGGTCTGCCTGAATCGATCTTCTGTAGACATCTCTTTTCAACGAGTCACCTGCTGCCAGTTACCCATCACAGCACCAGCACTGTAGAACAGGCATTCCTGAACCAATACCTGTTTTATAGAGGAATGATTGCCTCTGGTGGTTTAGCTATCTCATTATCTGAAGAGTAAAAATTGTGCCAGTGCTACCAAAACAGTTCCCAAGTTGTAGGAGAAGTCTCATTCCATCACCCAATTTTTGCAGCAAGAAGCATAAATTAAGAACATAATAATATTCATACGTGTGATTTTTTTCCTAGTTGCCAATAATATCTGAGTGCTTGTCATACTTTTCCAGGAAAAAAAAAAAAAAAGGTTGGTACCAATGATCACAACCCCTTGAATTCAATATAGAAAGGTGTAAACATGGAATAAGGTCTCAGAATTCAGCAAATCAAGGATAAAATATAACCAAAGGATATATTTTTGGTGAATTGGGATGTTTCGTGATCAAGATGGGAACAGTAAAATTTACTAGCTTTCAAGGGAGCTGGAGATTCCCCAGGACATCGGAGTTAAGGCACAGCAATTCATACATCTTGGGGAACAGGAGGAAAGGACAAGGTGCTGAAGAGTCAAAAGGGAGGGGAAAGGACAAGGTGCTGAAAAGGCAAAAGGGAGAGGAGAGCAAGTGTCCTTATGCTGAAACTTGATAGTCAGCTTCTCAGGTTGGGGAAGTTTTCTTTTGACCCTTTTACTTAGCTTGGTTTCTGTCTGTGTTTATGAAGACTTACTTCTCCTGAATGGACATTTCTATCTGCTGCTATGTTTGAATTTTCACCCCGCAGCTGCAGCAGCTCGCAGCCGTGTGCTTATCTCTTATTTTGGAGAATGGAAGCATTTTTAAAAGCCTTTCCCCATCCAGTCTGTGTGACCTTGCATTGAGCAGAGCTAGGCAAACATTCAGAACAACATCCAAAAGTGAACCTGAAACCTGCCTTTGGGTTTTGTTATGAACTTGAAACTGAATTTTACCACAAGTTTTATGAGCCTAGGCTGAGTTGGAGGGACCTGGGCTGATTTAAGGTTTTACAGGGAACCATTTGATACTCAGCGGCTTAATGTGATTTTGGCTTGAAACAAAGCAATCCTTGGCTGACTTCGGTCGTTTGAATCCCATATCCAAGGTGAAATCCAAGGGCTGTGTAAACTTAGGGCAAATTGAAGCTGATGTGTGAGTGCACTCATGTACGCACAAGTTGTGTCTTAGCACACGTTGCCAAACTCTACACAGGATTGTGGCTCTGTTGAGGAGCATCAGGACGTGTCTCCTGAAGTACCACACCAGAAGTGAGCAGGCTGCCGCAAGATGAGCTGTAGGTAATTAAAGCTCAGACCCTGCCCTTCTATAAACAAACACCTCACTCTCCCTATGTTTGTGGAGTAATAGTGACATCCTGTGGCCAGTCCTGACTAGTCCCAAGCATGGACAGGCCGTTTATTTCTACTGGTACTAGACATGAGGACCTGCTGGCAGGGAGGATGAAGGCAGAGCCAGAGAAGGAAAAAAATCCATCTTTCCTTAATCTAGATGTTAAATTTCAAAGGAGAGGAAAGAGTTACAGCACACTTGCTCTTTAGTCATAATCCAAACAGTACAGTCCTTAGCTAATTTAAATGTAAAGTGATTTTAAACATGCTTTCTGAAGCCGAGCATAGAAATGAATACCCACAGGAGCAGCTGGTCATAGCAACTGGAAGGGGGAATAGGGACACTGAGCTTGGAGCCTAGCACAAGGAGAGGCCATCGGTGAGGTGGGAGGTAGGGATGTTTGAGACCATCCTCCAGAGCCTTCTGTGATGATCCAAATAAACCAAGTATAAAGAAAAGTACAAGCAGGAGGTAGCACTGAAATGGAAGAGCAGTTGCATTTCCCAAGCACGCTGTATTTTGACGTTAACAGGCACGGCCGTGGCACTGTGGCAGGTTCAATGAGGGACGGCTCTTTTTTTCGTTGCCATTGACATGTTCTTGCTCAAGTACAGAGGAAATATACTGCCAGGTGAGCCAAGTAAAAGGCTTGCCCAGAAAAGAGAAAATTTAAGAGGGAAAAAAGTAGGTGTAGGGCAGCCAATAAATTGTCAATGAAGAGAGAAAGCAGGCAAAGAGAGCAGCTGGCTAGAGCCCAGCAGAAGAAACTCAGTGCCTGGGAGACCAGCTTTCTGTGCTACATAATTTCAAAAGCCAAGGAGCCACTGGAGTTCAAGGAGAGAAGGAGCTGGACAGCCAAGGTGACTTTCCTTACTGGTACTCTCATTTTTATTGCCTAAGTTATGGTAAATCCTGTGATGTGGCAGAGATGCCGTTCCTGTCCTGCGGCCTGAGGTGTCCACTGGTATTTGATGCCTCAGACAGTGTGGTCCAAGGCCAGCCAGGCTCAAAAAAGCAGCTTGACACAAGGAGCACAGTGTGCTGTGGGATTATGGCTGAGCTGAGTGGCAGAAGCAAAACACAAATTGGGACGGACCGTCAGAGAGATAAAATGGTTTCGCATTGTACAAAGGAAAGAAGGAGCAGGGAAGAGGTGAAGTTTTGGTGGTTTCTAGTGACCACGGGTTCCTTGTCCAAATTTAATTGTCCAGAGATATTTCCTGAGCTGCACAGGTTTGTTATAAGGGATAGAGCCTGTGTTGTATCTGGTCTTTTAGAGAGAACATTCACTCTTGCAAATTTTTGGTTTGCATTTGGAGCCTACAAGGCGGTGGTGGATATAAAGTTATCCCTTGACAGTAGCTTGAGGTTCAAGTACATGTTTCCTACTGGGGTAAGAGACCTGTTTCATTGAACAGCTGGAAGAGAAACAAATGATTAAGTGAATGTGCAGCGGTTTAAGCAACTCTCGTGACATGGACTGCATTTCAAGTGATGGAGCTAGTCTTCCACCTTCTTTCCAGAGAGCTGTGGAAAGCCACAAGTGTCCTGTTGTGACATCAGGGATCTAACAGAGAAGGTCCACTCCCCAAAACAGAAAATAAGCAAAATTTACATACAGGCACATTAGTTACAAACCAGTCAATGTCCTTGGTGGCTGGCACAGCAAACTGTGGGCTCATACACAGGTCTGTAATACAGTGTCTCTGAGAAACAGCAGAAAGACCAGAGCAACTGTGGGAAGAATCAGTAAGGTAAACCAAGACAGATGCAAGAACACTAGTAATGTGGTCCTGAAACAAAACAGCTACCTGGAGAGAGAGCATGGGGACTGAATGCTGACTAAAAGAAGCCAGGAACTGTAAAAAGTGAAACAGGCTCCTGTTGTCTGGTTCTCTGCCCATGTTCTGGGAAGCAAAGTTTCATGCATTACTGTGAAATAAAAGGAACTATACCCAAATAGTACATCATCACGATTTTCTCACCCTAATGGGGGAAATACACAGGGCTTTGGATCTGAGGTAGCTGCTTGGGCACCAGCAGCTTTGGTTCGATAGATCAGCAAGACCTCTGTAGTGAGTTTGCCATTGCTACTGGTGCAGTGCCCTCCAAATACCTGCATCTCATCACTGTAGAGCACAATTCCTGAATTAGGTTGTGGTGCCAAATATCACACTCTCCCACTTGCTATGCTCTGATTGAGTTTGTAGGCCTTACTAACACAGAGGTAATGTTATTAGCTTTCAAGAGTGGGATTCTTCTATCTGATCATTAACTTTCCCCACTGCTGCTTGCCCCCTTTGCTGTAACTCTTTCCTGCTGCATACACAAACTGCTGCTTCTGCTGGAATAGTAAGAGACAGGAGTCTCATAGCCAGCTGCTGGGGCTCCCTCCACCTTCCCAAAGCCTGAGGTTTACCAAAGCAGCTTTTGGGATCTCCCATGCTAGAATAAAGTAACATGCTAAGGCTTAGCCTTCCTATGACTAAGGTTTTGCTTTTGTTTGACAGAGGATCTAGTACCTCCCAGATTTAAAATTAAACATTTGCTTACAAGGGACAGATGTGTGCAGCTGGACAATGACTGCTTGTAAATGTGACCTGTGATAAAAATTGTTGCTAAACAGATCACACGACAATAAAATTCTATGGATGTCTTCAAAATATATAAGCATAGCTAATCACTAACGTATCAAAGACATATAGGAGGGGACAAGAGTTAAGGAGAAGTCCTAGAGGATCAGCTCTTCCATCCTCTGACATCCTCACATTGGTGAAATTGCTGGAAGATCCTTGAGGTTTAGTTTCCATTTTTTCCCTCCCTTTTTGCCTTCGTTTCCAGATTTCAAGATCCTTTATTCTGTTGTGAAAAAGAATGGGGTGGTTACTGCCTCTGTAAACATACAGGCAAAGGAGAAATTCTCATCTTTCATGAAGTTTGGAGGTTTTCTGTAAAGAGGCTGCATTTCACCTGTTTGCCTTGCTCTGCAGCTCATTTTCGCTGAGGCTCTGAGTTCTCAGCACACAGCTGCCTCCCTGCCAGTAACTTCCCCTTCCGGAGCAATACCAGGTGAGTGCATGTGTGATCTATTTGTCCATATGTGATATGGCCCACCCTGCACATGGTCTGTTCTAGTCCTGTGTGCCTCAGGCTGTAATGGTGCACCTATGGTGAGCCATCCATGCTGAAATCCTTGGAAGTCCATAACTGATACGTCTGCTGGGGAAGATGCCTTTTCCTCAAACTGTCTCTTCCCTTTTGCACCACTCAGTGATCCTAAACTGTTCTGTGTCCCTTGTAGACAAAGGGACTATGTGGTCTAGGACCCTTCACTGTTTTAGAGGAATGGGCAGGGGCAGGGTGAGTGCTGGGGGCAAGCGGGCATGGACAGCCAGGCTGGCAGTGCCCTCAGGGTCCTGAGAATATATGTCAACGAGCATATCAGTGCCCATTAAATTTAATAACCAATTATTTCAAGTAGTTACAAGTTTTAGCCAGTGCTTTATTCAGGTAACTAATTACCAGCATGCCCCCCAATCAGCTTTACCAATACAAGGTGCTAGGATCGCCACCCATGGAAACTCATGGAGCTAGACAAGCAGGAGCTTGTTCCCCAGCACAGTACATTTCTGGACTCCATGAAAGGCAGAGGAAGAACAGCAAGAGCAGCCTGGTGCGTGTCTTCATCGCGGGTTTCCTGAAGAACAGACACAGTGCAAGTAGCACACATCCAACATTGCTCTCTGCCTCAGACGATCCATTGCTTCCTGTACGATAACTGGAGCACTAGAAAAGTACGTATTAGAGCAAGATGTGAAATCTAACAATTCTGTTAAGGTTAGAAAAATTCTAGCTGAGCTGCAGCAAAAATACCCAGGTTGTTAAATGCCAGCTGAGGCAGAAGGTTTTGTCTCGTTGGAGCTCTACTTATTCCGTGCTTGAAAGCTCTTGCAGCAGCAGGAACCTGAGTAAACCTATGTATGCAAAAGACAGACTTAGTAGATGTTAAGCTGGCATTCATTTATTGGAATGAATTTTGGCTACTTTTCCTATTTCTGTCCAGGAAGCCTTGTTGGTGGCAGGTGGGAGTTAAGATAGCTGTATTTTTGATACCTGCATCACTTACCTATAGTCTAATATGAAAAATTAAAAGAGACACTTATTCACTAGCACTAAAAAAGATGGGTGTTTCTGGAGAAATTTGGGCTCCTTTTTATTGTTATTATTTTTACACCCTGAAATAATGCTGTGTTTGATTCCTGTTTCACAGAGGAAAATGAAGCCCTGGGATGAATATATTGGTCCCTGGAAGGCAATTCATGTAAACAAATTAATACAACTCAGGCCTGCCTCTTCTACATTTTGTTCCTTTTCTTGTGCAGCCCATTGATTGATTTACCTCAGGGAAGAGATTCCTCTGACTCAGATACTAAGCAAGTTCGTAAGGAAAATATCAGCTTTAAAAAGGGAGCAGAAGAAAGAGCAGCAGTTGCAAAAATTGCTAATCTTTCATTTGCAGGAGCCACTGAACATCTGGATAGTATGAAGCTCCTTTAACCCCCTGAGTGCAGAAAGAATTAGCACCAAAGGGCAGCCCATGCTAATTCAGTGCCATTAAACTTGTATAAGCTAGAAGAATGTGATGTTATACTTCCATAGGGCCATATGGATACCACTTTGCACTTTGTATCCATCAGAGGGACTAGCAAAACTAGTTCAGTACTATACAGTACAGCTTTTAGAAAGATAAAATAGCCCCTGTGCAATATTACACAATATTACACACGTCTGTCATATCGCATCTTGGAATCAACCTACCCTTTTAATTATAAGTGGAGAGCTTGTCTGCTGACACAGAACTGAGTTTCCATGTTCAGAAGAGCAGAAGACTGAATACTGAAATAAAATCAGGCTTCTTCTTTTTTTTCCTGATTAAGAACTCTTTTTTAAAAGAACTTTTTTTTTTTTTTGAGGGAACCTGGCATTTTATTCATCCTGCTGACTACAGACTTTGTTTTCAGACGAGTCTTTATCTTATGTCTCCAGCTTTAAAATATGACTTCCTGCTAATCGTGCTGCTCCCTTCATTCACCTTTGTCCATAACAGAGGGGAAAGCACAGCACTTCCCTTGGAGCCCCCTTCATAGCTTTCATGTTACCTTCAGTTAAGCCCTATTTTAGTTCTCTCTCAATATCATCTTTCTGAACAGTGAAAAGCGAATAGGCTTTGCTTTCAAAGTCAACATTATCTGTACTCAACAGTAACAATATACTT
This sequence comes from Lathamus discolor, assembly GCF_037157495.1. Taxonomy (NCBI): domain Eukaryota; kingdom Metazoa; phylum Chordata; class Aves; order Psittaciformes; family Psittacidae; genus Lathamus; species Lathamus discolor. Next base: position 112,458,002 of record NC_088885.1, read on the forward strand.
AACATTTTATAGTGACTTTCATATGTAGATGTAAAACTGCTTTAACAAAGACAGAGAAATTATTTTTAGGCCATTGGCACAGAGGGTAGACATGCACAGAAGTTAGGGCTGAGATTTCCAAACTTAGCCATCCCAGGGAGGGCCTGACAGCCAAGACACACAACTCCGAGTAGCTCCTTTGCTATGAGTTATTATCAAGTCTTCCACTGCTGTCATTCCGCCTTTATATAGGTGTAACTTAAATAAGAATAATTCCTAGTATCTTACCTTTTAAATCACTTGTAAGATCAGTCAACATACATCACACGTCCTCTAATATATGCTTTAATGAGTTAGAAAAATTAAAAAGGATTATAAATCAGAACTGTGCTTTAAACACAACGAACCAGAAGGGGAACACTCTGCTTACTAAAAACCCTACTTCAGACTAGATGTAATTATGCAAAACCCCAGTAATCCTTATCTTCCCATATTGCTATAGGAAGCCTCCTCACAGAAACACTGACTGCATGGGAAGAAGTCTCTGGATAACTCTTCAGAGATTCAAGGATTGCCAAACCCCAGCTTTTGGAGTTCCCTGGGGCTGGGGGTTTAGGTAAGGACTCCACACTTGGATCGAGCCTCAGGATGTACTTGTTTTCTCTCCTACAGTGGTGAGTCAGATCAGATCCGATTCGCAGGCTCAGCCTCCTGCCGGGCAGTAAAAACACCGCACTCCTTTTGGGTATAGTTTTCAGCTCCAAAATAAACACTGAGAGCAGCCAAACTATGGTCAAAAAACATCTAGAATGAGCACACTGGGTTGCAAGGGGATGTCAGGAGGCTGTCGCTTCAGACAGTGCACCCTGCCGAAACTTCTCACATGACCTTCAGCATACAGACAGGTCTCTGCCCCCGTCAAACCCAGGAGAGATGTTTGTACATTCCAGTTAATTGCGAAGCTTGGCAGAGGAGCAGCAGAAAATGACTGCAAAGCACAAAAACATCACAGAGCTGTAGAGTGGCCTGCAAACTGCAGAGGCGTATTGGGGCTGAATTCAACACATCCAGGACCAGTTCAAAAGAAACACCCCAGATTATACCAACCACACCCCCTGAATTATACCCCCAAAACCCCAGAGTGTGATACTAATGCTAGTTTTTGTTAGGGATAATAAGCCTAAAGAATACAGCCCTATTTATTTCTCTGGATTGTTTCTGTGCATTGTCAGACTTGCCGCACAACCCTACCCTCCAAGGCTGTTTAAAATAACACACCTTATTGCTGTAGCATGAAAGGCAATTCACAGATCCCAGGGGAAAGACGTGTGACCCCTTTGGTGGAGGGGCTCTCAAAAATCATCCATCACTTTGGAGCTTCTAGTCTATGCTTCCCACCCTGGAAGGCTCCAAAAGCAGGCTATGTTGTGTTCATGATGATATCAAGGTGATTGCATTGCAAAGACCAAATGTCTTGTTTTGAGCTGTGTTTCTCTGAGGTGAGTATTGAGCTGAGATACTCAGTCCCACAAGAGTTCATTCCTAGCATTGCTTACAGACTTCACTGGAAGCACAGTCTTTGGTCCTGGTACACAGAGCAGACACCTTTTTGCATCCACATGCCACAGAGAACTTAGTGATTTCTTTAACAGTGAAGGAGAGTTGACATGTAAACCACAAAGGGCTGCTTTTTTTTTGAGTGAATGCTCCACGGACTTAATCAGACTCTGGGTTTGTCCATAACAAGTTCAATAGTTGCTATTTGCTCTCAGCTTCATTAAATGTAAAAGTTTCAGCTTTTGCCAGCAGTTAGTTGTATCTAGATCTATAAAGGCTGTTCTGTCTCTCTAAGATGAGACATAAAACTGAGGTCTCGACCATCTGTGATCATTAAGGATCCCATGGCATGCTTCAAAAGGTGAAGGTGGTAGCTTTCATCTCAACCAAATTCTAATAACTAATGAGTAACTAATTCTTTCCACCTTGAAATTCACCCTGAGCCTTTAATATGAGACACAGTGTTTTTCTTCAGTGTTCATAATACAGCCGTGGACTGCTAAATGGTTGCCACATTCTATCCCAGAAATTATAACATGATAACAGTGGATTAAACGAAGTGTTCAAGTACACGTTTGTCCTGTTCGTCACAACGTGACAGAGGCCGAGCCTGTCTCTTCACAATAGCATACACACACACACCACACACAAAAGCACGTAGCCCACTCAGACTTCCAACATTTTAATTTTTACTTATGAAATTATAAATCCAGTATCTTACAGATCCTGAGCCTTTGCTGGTCAGCAGAGAAGCAAATCCCCCTGGAAAAGAGATAACGCTGGCTGCAAAGGGAGAGCCATTCCTCCCATGTCTGGAAGCTAAAAACAGTGTGCAAAAGCAGAATAAATTATCTACCATTACCTCGGTGAAGTGTTTTTAATTTACTGCCCTGCTGGATGCAGAACATATACATGACAAAAATAAGAAGGACTGTATTTATCTTGAATGTGCTTTGCGTCCCATAATGCAATACACTGAACGTTTAACATCCTGACATAATGTTTTGCTTGACTTTTTTTGTAATTCTGCTAAATAGGGAATACATTTAACCCCAAGGTACCTCCTATTCCAAATGAGTGAACCCATCTGTCTGGTTTGCGTGTCACTGCTGAGGTTCTATTTTGAACAGAGCTGAAAGATGGTATTGTTTGTTTATTTCAGTACATGCTGCAAGTGTCCGGGCCCTCTCTATGAATCTCAATCTATAGAGAACTTTGGGGTCTACATATCATTTATCTGAGCATGGAGCAAATCCCTGAAATAGAAGGGAAGCCCATGGAAAAATGCCACGGAAATTTCAATAGATTGAAAAGTACTTGGAGAATCTACCCATTTAAATATGATAGTTATATGCAGTTACATTTCTTTCGCAGCCTGAACCTAGAATGGAATATGGACTACTTGTATCAGAGCACGGACAATGCCCAGAGTACAGACCTCTCAATAAAAACCTACTGAAGCTGAGAGGTCGCTGCTTACTTTTCCATCTGCTTTTGTGGAGAGTGGAACCATAGGTCTAACCACTGGAAACAATTTTTCTATAAACTTCAGTTATTCGTAATACAATAATTCTTCATATGGGCAATAAACTTTTGGTTCCCCTCTCTTCCAAGTTGCAAGATTGAAGTGAAACTTGGCAATATTCTGTTTGTTGAAATGAAAGGCCCCTAGGTCAGATTCTGATCTCCCATTGGCCTTACACCTGTGAACTGACTTTGATGGAGTAATTTTTGACTTACTCCAGCATAAGCAATAACAGAATCAGACCCTGCATATGCTTTTTATCTAAAGCTGCGTTCCAGATGTGTTTATGTAGGCTGTTTTCAATAAAACGTGTGCATTTTAAAATGTAAATGGATTTTTCTTTAATTACGACCATATGGACTGTTATTAAATTTTCATTTTTAAAAGTGCAGATATAGCTAGCTCAGCCATACTGAAACATCACAACGGGTTCGCTTGACCAGTGCAGCATTCATACAGCACCCAGACAAATGCAAGACTCTCAAAAAGCTATGAAAGGCAGGGGAAAATGTGAGATGGCATCCTCAGGCTTCAAAATATAGGAGTCCATCCCTTGGAAAACACTACCTTCTTGATTTTCCTCATGTAAGAATGCCTCACCCTTTTTCAAGAAGAGGAAAAATTAAGTGCAAAGCTGCTTCAGAATATTCCTGTAAACTGGGTCCTGTTTTTCTGTCTTTGCTATGGGTCAGCAGCAGTGCTCAGCACTTCACAGACTGAGCCTGTGACTGGATGTCTTGAACTGAGAGTTACATGTCTGGATCTTTCTCTTAGGAGAATCTGTGCATATCTGGGGGGCAGGCCTGAAACAACCATATTCCTCCCCCTGCTTTCCACCTCTATGCTGTGATACCACACGCTGAGGCTCTGGGAAGGAAAGGTCAGCCTGCTGCTGCCCCCAGCCCGGCAAACGGCTTTGTGCACAGTATCAGCAGTGGTGCCTGAGGGGATGAAGACCTCCCTGGCTCTGCTGCTCGATGGTGCTTGTTCCTGGGGGTCCCTGTACCCCACACAGCCTTTCGTGTATCTCTGCACCGAGAGGCTGGTTCCCAGCCCAGACTGCAGGACTGATTTTTTTTAACAACAGCAAAGTAGGGGCAAGTAAAAAAGTTTTGATTGATGGATTTTCCGTTTAAAAAAGAAGACAGATTTGTTAATGAATAAATAGAGAGATGTCAGCTTTGATGGAGATTTTCATGCGATCTATCTGGAAATTAAGCATTTCAGCAAGGTAAAAGAATATTCACTCGAATAACTTCCTTAAATTTCACATCCATGAGAGGTGTGCCTGGTGTAATCAACTCTACTCTTACATTTTTTCTTAGCACATTTTGATGTTACAAAATGGAAGGTTTTCCACTACTGTTCCACAAGACTTTTTTCAGGTGTTAATTAATATACATTATTTATGTGTGTGTTCCATCTGTCTATTGGGAGCAACCATTTCCAAGTGCAGAGATATCCTCTAAATGCAAATTTAATCAGCCAAACCCTTAAACAATTTGAAGTTCAGTAATGCTTCTGTTCTGTAAGGATGCTTTCTTCCTTGGACAGCTGTAGAACACAGACCACATTTCTCTCTTATCACTATTTCTACTATTATCATTATTATTTCCTTATCTCTTAATTTCCATTCAGGGCATGTTGGGTTATGTTTGACCTGTGTCTTTTTCATAATACATCTGCCAAGCAGTGGAGAAGTTCAGTTATCTTGGACTTGGACAAGTTAAGAATGTTTTTTTCCTGGACTCACCTACTGAGGGCTCCTGGATCATATTCAGTTGTGTCCCAGTAATGTATGTCAAAGGAAGGATGCTCACACAAAACAACAGTGCTGGCCAGAGTGCTCATGTGCTCTCTTGAGAAGTGTTTGCTAAAGGGAGAAAATATCTACTCTTGGCAATGGAGAATGGCCTCCTCCACCACAGGGCTCAGGCTTTCCCCGGACCTTCCCAGGCCTGCAGTCATGAATGCTTGGTTTGGCTGCACTGTGGTGTGTTATGAAGATGTGAAAAGTGAGCTAGATGGCTGAGCTGCCTCATCTGCAATTTTTTTTTCATTTAAAAATTTAATAAAACCCCATGTGGTTACAATTGAAAAAAAAAAAATCCACTAATGTTCCCAAAATGATTCATATCTAAACCAAAATGTACATTAACCTCCCATCCCCCATCTCTAGTGAACAATGAGATATATTTTTCTATTGAATCAGTGAAAATCATTAAATAATATATTACATCATCAACCCAGACCATGTACTTCTACTTATTTTCCTAATGACTAACAAATGAAGTTTACATATCAATGTCTTTATATACATCAGGGAAGAAAGGGTGGGCCATGTGAGTGAGGAATCTAAGTGGAGATTCTTTCCTATTCTTACATATTTAAAACAGAGGTAGGTGTTTCTGTCTGGAGACCATACGTTAGGTTATTTTTTTAACAACCTGCATGTATGTAATAAACAATATATATACATGGTACGGAGTGCGGGCTCCTCTGGAGTTCTGGTGGGGTGATCTAGGTATGAAGAGATGTCCAGATGAAAAATCCTTTTCCTTCTGGCACATTTCATTATTTTAATCTTAACTGGACAGCACAAGTGCCACAAAGTCCTGGGCATGCTTTTGGGAGAGCAGTGGCAGAGTGGAATTACCATCAAAGGGGGTAATGGATGGTGGTGTGGGGTGAAAGGCTCATGGGCAACTTACTGGCACCACTGCTCTGCGTGCAGAGATGCTGAAGCTTTGTGCAGCAGACAGAATCATTCCTTCAGCTCCAGAATGTGAGGGCTGAGTGCAGGAGGCATTCTCTGCATCTGCTGCACTACCAGGGTTTAACACACACAGCAGGACAGTTTTAACTTCATCCAGTCCAGACAGTGATCAGTTTGCTACAGAAACAGTATCCTTAGAACAAAATGGCACTCCCAGCTGCAGAAAAAATAAGGCAGCCACCTTTGAAGTCATCCCCAAGCCTGCCCTGTAAAAGTCTGTCTGTATAGGCACAGTATGTCACCAGGTTCATCCTCCACCCCTTGGGGAGTTGTGTGTCATCACCTCTGCAGTGTGCCTACACCCCAGCTAGTGCTCCTGAGTCTGAGTGTGCCATGTTGCAATGTGTGGTGCTGCTGCCAAACATGAGACCAGCTGGTTTATTCATTTTACACAGTGCAAAAATGTTATTAAACTGCACCATACAGATAAGTACTAGAAAAATAATTGCCAGGTTATTTTTTTTCTTTCCACATAAAATTAGCCAATTTGCTGGTATATGTAATTGTAAAGAATGGGAAGCATCCCATTCTAGTGATTAACCTCTTAGTTAATAAAAGCAACAATTGCATGTGTATAAATAATATAATAAAATGAGCATTCATATCAAAGTAATGTAGCTCATACTATCCTGTTTCCCTCCCTAATTAGTAAATAATTCATCAAATTCTGCAATGAATTGTGCTCCCACCCACATTTCTTCATCCAATTATCATGAAATAGGAAAGCAAGAGTCTTCCTTCTTGGAAAAGGATGTGATAATGAAACTGTTCAATAGCTCTTCTTAGCCCTCTGCTAGTCTAAATTAGTACTTCCTTGGGCATATTGTTTCTTTTGTTCATTTCTTCCCTGATTCAGTACTTTCTTTTGTTTTAATTGGAGATATCTTCTGTGTTAAATGTCATTTGACACTGGCATGCTTTGAGAGAAATATGTGTGTCATAGTTTGTTTTCAGCAGACACAAATGAAATTGAATCTATAGTACAGATGAATGGCAGTGCTTGATGGCCAGTGATCTTTCATGCTTTGGATTGTATCACACAGACAAAACTAAAAGAATGTTATAAAATACAAGATGCAAAACAAGATGCATACGCAAGCACTCATAAGATCTCAAATCCAGAATTCAGACTGCCCTTGAATCAATGTTATGTTTAAATATGATTCTTCATTAGTTGACCAAATTCTGTTTCTTCCATGGGATTCTCAGACTCAGTGCCTGAAACAATGAGCAACTATGCAGTGCTGTCTTTTAGCTATACAGTGTGTGGCCGCGTTTTATATACCTCACAACATTCAAACCCTGCTCAGAAGACAGAATTCCTCTTCTCCTTGTGGACGCATTTATGACATCCCTCACTGGATGGCCTCACACAGTAAGGAACTTATTTTCATAACACTGACATAAAATAAGGGAAGATTGCTGTCTGTGTTTTCTGAATGGTGAAGAAAGGCACACAGAAACAAAGATCCAAAGAATTCAAGAATTTCCAGTCTTTTTGTGTATGAATACATATGACCATTCCATATACGTCATGTGCATATGTGAATATGTACACATATATTCCACAAAGCATTTCATCTGTTCAAAGGACTGCTGTTACTGGTGTTCTCAACAGCTCTGAGTGCTCTGATATTCCCAAGAGGACAAAAACCCAAGCATGCCATGAGAACAACCGCAGCTGAGCCAGCCTGCCAGTGCCTTGGTGGGAGTTCACTATGAGCACACGAAGAAACAGATCCCAGGAGCTTGCATCGAGCCCTACCCAGACACAGCCGATCGTTGCCAGAAATTTGCAGACTTTGGGAAAATCCTGGTTGATCTTCCACTCCTAGTGGGGAACAGATCTTGAGACATGAAACTGCTAAAATCTAACACTTCAGGTGTTTGGTGCTTCGCCGTGTTTTGAAGGGTTTGCATGGTAAACCACCTCCCATTGAATAGGTCACATCCTGCCAAATATCAGATCCCTGTTTTGGAGCATAAGGCCTTCAAAACCCTCAAAGATCAAACTACCAGGATCTCAAATTTGGGAAGAACAATACCCTCTTTGGTTTGCTAATGTAGTTTAGGAAATAGCTGAAAACATTTGGCAAAGATTTTTAAACCCAGTCAGCTTGGGTGAACACCTGGCACTGAGAACTTCAGCAAAAATGGCTGGGTATGGCAACTTAATAAGCAGGCACTTTCTTTTTTTAGTAGAACTGTATAACACATGAGGCCACCAGCTTTGCTTATTATAAGGTCATTATGGAAAGTACATTTAGGGAGCTATATTACTATTTGCTTTATTTTTCCATGTGGGGAGGTAAATTTCACTATAGAAATAAAACAATGAAAAAGTGTTAGTTAGTGTGTGTTGTGGCTTCTTTTTTTACTTTTGTGTGTAAGCACTCCAACAGAGCATTGAAATCCAGATTTTTTTTTTCCCAGAATCTATTTCAATTTACCTAGTAGTGATAAACTCTAGTGTATATTGATACTCAGATCTGTTCCTGAAGATTCTGAATCCACCATGTTGCAGGATTTGAACTCAAGAGCCCCCACAGGATTAGAAGAGACTGATTGTCCCCTCGCTCTCTGTAGAGTGTCAGCTTTATTTTCCCTTGGTTTAGGAAGAAACCTCTTGGTGTTATGATAGCAAAGAAAATCTGAAAAATATGACCCCCAAGTGTCAGTGGTGTCCACCTGAAAAAATATCTGTACACTGTGAACTTCCACACTCAGGCTGATGAGTTCAGAGGCTGCTAAATCAGATGCTGGTTGTGCATTTTTTTAATGAAGCTTTTACTACTCCTTAGAGCAAAGGTCTCCTCTTACAAAGATCCATGCTATCTACTTTGAGCGACTATTCTGGGTAATATTTTTATCATAGCACATTGGTGCTGAAGTGAGGAACGAAAAAGAGTCAGATGTCCATGGCTGATGACAGGAGTCCAGAAGCTAGCACTCTGAGAAGGATACTCATCATGATTTGAGAAAATTAAAGGTGTGGGCAACGCTAGGGATGCCTGTGAGAAAAGCCTGGTGTAGTTTTCCTCTGTAACTATGGTGGTGTGGAGCTCTGGTTTGAAGGCATCAGCTTCAATGCATTATTTCTGTGAAGACTGTATCTTTTCTAGTCTGAAGACCGGGTCTCAAATTCTTCAGCAATTCTGGTGGTACAGGATTTTATCACTGGATTTTATTTTGTTTTCCTCTATGCTTCATGCAAAGATAATTTTTAAAGGGTAGATTTAGATTAGATGCAAGGAAGAAGTTCTTTACAGTGAGAGTGGTGAGCCACTGGAAGAGGTTGCCCAGAGAAGCTGTGGCTGCTCCATCCCTGGCAGTGCTCAAGGCCAGGCTGGATGGGACTATGAGCAACCTGCTCTAGTGGGAGGTGTCCCTGCGCATGGCAGGGGGGTTGTCACTAGTTGATCTTTAAGGTCCCTTCCAAACCGAACCACTCTATGATTCTATGATCATTTTCGTCACGAATCAGTGCTCAGTCTCCTGGGACAAAGACAACATCAGTTTTCATGGTTCTGTGTATTTCTTGTAAGCAGAATCAGGTTTGGAGTGAAGATGTAGCCCTCTGAACCATCAACTCTTTGACAAAATTAGTTATTCCTGTTTCCCCACATAAAGTGAAATGGCACCATCAAAATTAAAGCACAGATAAAACGTCAGCTTTTAAAAATTACATAGTGGAAGACTTGCTGCATCGCCTTACTACAAGAGGACAGAATATTCAAGATTACTGTTTAATGAATATATGACTCCTCCCCAAATTATTGGATCTAAAGCCTGATAAATCAAAGTACTGCTTACCAGACAATGAAAAGCTTTAGTCAAAGGAATTTAAAGATGTGCTAATTAGTCAAAAAAGAGAGTCCATACAGTCTTGTAAACACTATAGGAGAAACCTATTAAAACCAGTGAACAGATATTAATTGAAAACGTAGTGTAAGAGCTACAGAGTTCACACAAAGTGCATCTCACTTGCTATTAAAGCCTGTATATATGCAAATTCAGTAGCTACCAGATTAGCTTGAGCTCTGTTTCTCTGCCTAGCTGGGAATAACTGAAAAATGTCCTTACATGTTGGCTGAATATCTACCAGCAAAGCTGTTATATGCATGGCTATGAAGTGTAAAATAACAGATGAGTGGCTGCCAGGCTTCAGCAGCAGCACAGAGAGGCTCCACTAAACACCAAGAAGATGCCATCTGAGACAGGTTTCCTTCCCTCCATCTTTCCTGGGAAAGAGGATGTGTCAAGATGCTGAGATCTTGTGCCAGAATTTGGCTCCTTTCTAGCGTTAGGTTCATACACTCCCAGATTTCTTTCTTGCGGGAGCTGGAGCATGATGTATCCCATGGGCACAGCTGGGGCAAGCACCTGGCTGTGGGAGCTTAGGAGCGCTCCTGGGTTCTCCTCAGCTTAGACACTAGCAGCTACAGAGGAAATCATACACTTAACCATGCTTGTTTCACAAATGGCATCTCTAGGGAGCTGAAGGTAATCCCTCAGGCATCTTCCCCCATATGCAAAGCATCTGCCTTCCTTGTTTCTGTTCTGAATGACAGGTTCAGAACAGTCTGCCAATTAAGGAGTAGGAATAAACAAACAGTCAATCCCAATTTTTGACCTTTAACCCATCTCTGGCCCACCCTGTGGCCCTGTGCTATCCTTGCCTCCCCTTGCTTCTGCTTTCTTGCCCCTAAACAGCAGGTACGAGCCCTTACTTGTTCTTAAAGGGACTTCTATGGGCTTGTGGAACAGCAGGCAGCTCCAAGAGGGATGAGTACTAGAGGGATGAGCACTAGCAGTACACAGGAAGATATCTGGGTGCCTTTCTGAAGCATAAATTCACAGAGTTTATTTTCTAATAGTCCCCTGTTGCTCTGCAGAAACTTGCCAACATGTCTCAGCCCAAAGGCCTGGATTCACTCAAATTGCCTGAATCACTAGTGTGGCGCCTTTGGGGTCTCCATGAACCCAGAAAGACAAACCCTTCACATCTCAGTGGGCTTGAAATGGCTCCTGGAGGAGCCACTCTCTTATTCTTTTTTCTTGGCTGTAGGAAGACCAAGATGCACGCACACCTAATTTTGTGGCCTCATATGAGCTAAGCTTAATTCCAATTCCTCCTTCTCCTCCTCATTCAGCCCAGCCCTCCAGCAGTGTCCGTGCTTTCTCAACTCAGGAATGACCGAACATTAGTTTCCCTAAGTTTTTACAGCAGCAATAGTAGTCCTAATTCACTGGGTTTTTTCTTAACCTCCCACTCTTCCTACAAAGGCAGAGGATCCTGTTCCCTGATGTGTCCCCCGATATGTGCCTCTGCAACACAAGGTTTGTTGGTGGCTGGAGCCACTCACACAGCTCCTGTTGTGTCAATGGCCATGCTGTGACTGTCATGTCCACATGTGCAAATACGTTTCTGGAAGCACTTTGGAAGCTCCTTTCTTATCAGACTGAAGCAAGTGGGTGAAGAGGGAGGGTGATGTCACAGCTTTTCTACTCCAGTGACTTCAGTATTAAATTGTATTTCCTCTGTTTTCCCCACTGCTGAGATATGCATACCAGGTCTCTAGACAAATCAAATGGTTGAATAGCAGCTAAAATCTTAGCTTTACTGCTGGTGCAGTGTCAGGTTTCCCCATTTTTACTGGCTGGATGTGCCTCATGAGCCAGGAGAATCAGAGAGGCTGTGTCTCGGCTGTGCTCCTCATAGATATTGGCCTGGATTGGAGCCAGCATCATCTCTGGTGTGAATTATAGCAATTCTAAAACAAACTGCAGCCACTCAAATACCATATTCTTGTGGAGTCATGACCAGGCAAAGTCCAGGTAGTCCACTTATGGACCACCCTACTTCCTAAGCCTCAGGAAAAGTCTGCCTACGCTGTTATATAGGATTTATTCCATCCGTGGATATACCCAGTAAAGGGGTAAATAGGGAGGCATTCCATTTTGATGATGCCATATGGTAAGAAACTTCTTCCACGACAAAAGTGTTTCTAATTCAGGACCAACCTGAATTACGCTCTCCAGCTTTCAGTGCCTTTTTTACTGTGCATGGCTCCAGTGCAAGCTCTGTATGGTTTGGAGGAAGCTCATGTCTGAGCTAGAGAGCAGGTTGCAGAAGCACTGCTTTGCAGCTCCAGATTGCTCTCCTGTTATCAGCCTTGAACTGGTAACAGTATTTTCTAAACCCACAAATATTGTTATATGAAATCTCTCTCCTCCTCCAAAGATTCTCTTTTGCGAACATGTCCTCATCAGCCTGCTTCGAGCATCAGTCCTTTGCTTCCCACCAGATGTGCTGCAAGTGTGAGTGTATGACTGAGCGTTCATGCATTTCTTCCAAATTTCCAAAGTCCAGAATAGGGACTACTCAGGCAGCTGAATCCAGGGAGTGTTGACAGGACAACTTAGTTACCCTGGAACTATTTCAAACTTCTGGAGATGGACTGCACTGGGTTACCTCAGATCCAGAGCTGGTTTGGCGATCACCATCCTCCTTACTCTATTTGACCATCAGAAAATAGAAGGTGTTGCAGTTCAGTACAGTCATAAACACGTCATTAGCAATGGAAAATTGTGTTGGAAGTTTCTTTTATACCCAGCCAAATTTAGACAAATAGAAAGGTCAGCTATGCAGGCACTGGTTTTACATATGTGCATTAATTACAACACAGTTGCCTTTTGCTATTCATTTCATCTGCTAAATATGTATGAATTTGAATGAGAAGAAAGAGGAACCACAGAAAGACAAACAGAAAAGGAAAGCCAGGGCAAACTATGAATGGGACTGGTCCTCTCTTTCTGGACCACACACTGGAAAAGATTCCAAACTAGCCAGTTACAGGGAATGGGAAAAGTAAAGAGAAACATATCAATGTCAGTTACAGCTTTCTTTAAAAAGCTTTCAAAGGAGAGCAGGTCCTAGAATTGTTTAGTGGGCTCAGCTCCTCGGAGAGCCCCTATGCTGGGTTTTTTTCTGTAAGGTCTGTGGGTTTAGGCACTCTGGTATATTAGCTTGTTCTTAACCGTACAGCAATGCTGCTAAGCCAAACTCAAATTTTAGTTAGTCCAACAAATTTGTCATTAAGCACCATGGCTTACACACACACGCACAAACATGCTTACTGGGGTGTCTGGCCTCAGTTAACACCGGAAACTGGGAGGAAAAGAATCCTGAACAGTGCCATCATGAAATTCAGTACAGGAATCTGGATTCATGTTTGGATTGAACACTTTTGGATACGACAGTGTCTGCAAATCAAACATTAAGTAAGTTGTGGTTAAAAAAATGAAAACAGCTTTAATTCATGTAACCTGCACACTACTCTGCTCACAGCTATATTGTAACTCTGTGCTTATCTGACAACACAGTGCCCAGAGATACCCAAGGCAATAGGACCTCCACTGTGAGAGATGTACCACAAAAGTTGTCAAAACCTGTCCATTCCCTTCCAGGACAAGAAAGATGAATGTTATAAAAGAACCACAGAAAAGAACAGGACTTCTCCGGGGAGCACAAGGTAATGAGCATGTGCATTACAACCAGACTCACTGAGACTGAGTTACTGCAGACTCCCAGCTATGCCAACCTACTTCTTCGGCTTCATGTGTGGATACAACAATACAGAGACCCTCAACTCTTCTGCACTTCCCCTTCCTAGTTTTTTAGTGTGGGTTATCCAACCATATGGCTTTACTAACTTCTTAGGTAGTCCTTTCATAGGAAGGCTCTATTATTTGCCACATATTGGCTACTGTTATTGACTTCTAGGGAACATGGAAATAAAAAAGCAACGAGCTAGAGGCTCTTTGGCAGTTAGATAGTTCAACAAATCTTCCTGAAACTGTTCTTGTCTCTTTCCTGGTATCCTGCAAGAATCCCAGATAACACATCAAGTCCACAGCGCACACAAATCGGGCTGTGCATTTGTAGCCTTCTAGCCCGGATCAAATTAGCACAGATTTTCTCTAATCCATTTATCTATGTGTCCATGTGGGGGAGGCATGTGAGATGGGAGGGGGGGCATTTACCCCAAGTAAGGTGGCATATCACACTAATGCCTTCTCTGCGCTCTACATGGATGTAGTAGCTTAATACCTTGCAGAGCCCACAAGAACTGTGCTGATAAAAGACTAACAGGAGGTGCTTAGTCAGTGAGCTACAATTTAGGGTTTCCTGATGTTTGATTCCTTCCGTCCCAAGAATAATACTCACCATGTGTATGTAAGAAATAGCATGATGCCGCTACCCTGTTCTGTGTCTGCTACAATTGTCTATATGCTCTACATCTTGCTAGTCTGGTTTTAGTTAGTTTATTTAGTATGCTTGTAAGGGATGGGCTGAATCCTAATCACATACTTCCTTCTGTATTATCACAAGCAGGTGCGTCGGGTGTTTCAGGAAAGGTAGTTAAGAGTTTCTTGGAGTAGCTGATTAGTAATTTGATACAAAGCTCAGTAACTATACAAGAAGCTACTGACCAGCTGCAAAAGTGTGACTTAATAACAATCAAAGATTTGGACCCTTACCTGCTGTTAACACACCAATGTGAGTCAGAAGCAGGTTAGCAGCTCTGTGATGCCAGTGCATCTTTATATGCTGTTCACATACCATTGCAACATGTCACATTTGATATGGCATAATGCAATGTGACTAATTTAATCAGATGTGAAGTGCACTACAGCAACACATGAAGTCTAAAAATTAAAAAAAAAAAAAAAAAAAAAAGTAAAAGAAGTTGGGGGAAAAATAAATCTTTTGCCGATCCATGGCTGGATTATTTTTCTCAGCTGGAGGGCTTCATTTTCTGAGCTTGGTCTTTTTTATTCTGACCTTCCAGCCAAGGGCATGTGTCAGGAGGCTTGTATTTCCCAAAGGCAGTGACACAGCCTATTAGGTCATATGAGCTGGATCATCAAGCCTTCGCCCACCTCAACTTCTGGGCCACCATTCCTTGCCCACCCCCACCTCCCCCAGCAGTAACTTATGATGCGATGCCCTTGCCTTTGACAGATCAGGAGGGAAAGAAGCATTTTATTGCTGAACACGTACATAGCAGAGCCCAGAAACTAAGCGAGCTTACTGTAGTCTGGTGTTAGTCATTTAGTAAGTCTGCATTCAATTAGCTGCTTCTGAAATATGCCAAAGAGAAAACACAAGATTTACCAGTGCAGTTGTGTTTCTAACCCAGGGCTTGGCATTGTTTTGTTTTAAGGTGATGATTAGAATCGTAATTATCAAAACAGCCCATGTCCACAAGAAGTTCATCAAGCTTTCACTACTTGTAGAATGTGTACCCACATGCATACACTTTGGACTATCTCTTAGTCTGTGGGTCTGCAGACAGACAAGCTGCCATTCGCAGACATTAGCAGTCCTGCTTTTTCAAACATAAAGTGACATTTGCTCAGGAAAATCATACAAGCCTTTCTTTGGTTTAGTCCTTTCTTTCAGAACTGCCTTTTCTGAAGAGAAAAGCAGCTAGGACACAGAGTGCAGTGCAAAAAACCATTTGCCTCCTCTCCACTGCAGGCCTGGGGTTTTTTGATTATGTGTCATGGTCCTCAAGGAATTGTGAAAGAGTCTCAGTAGAATTTCACGAAGTGCTAGAAGAAGCTTAACGCTTAAGCTAGTGAAAACCTACAAGCTAGTTGGACCTGAGGGGGGCTGTACAAGGGTCAGATAATCTAGAAGAAAGACTGTATTTTCACCGGATCTGGAATATAAGGCTTTTTGGCAGAGAAGAAAAAGCAGTTACTCCAGTTACTGCAGCAGACACTTGCACAGAGTGAGACTGAAAGAAAACCTTAGAAAATAGTATCATAAAATATGCTTATATATTACAAAGAAGCAAAACTATTTATCCTGCTATTCTCTTACTGCAGTGCTGAACATAGCAAAAACAAAGATTTACCCTTCCTTCTCCTTTGCCTCTTTGAGTGCAGTGTACTACACTAAGACTCAAACACCACACACAGCTTTTGTGAATTCTCTTCTCAATTTCATTAGGCCTGGAAAGGCTTTGCTGATTACAAACAGGAAGATGCTGTGCTAGCTCCTCCTCCAGTGGTTCGTTTACTTCTTATATTGCTAGTCTTTTCCACTTCCCCATGCTGGTGGAGTTATCTCTGTATTCTTACTTAGGAATAAGGAAAGGATACTCTTTTATGAGGTGATAGAGCTAAGCTGTAAGGTAAGTTCTTGTCACGCCTAGGAAGAGTCATTGATGTTGATTTACCCTTGTGTGGCTTCCGTTTTACTCTACAGGGTATGAGACAAACCTGACTTTTATCGCTCTTAGAACCTGTGTTCTACTGTTTTCTAAGACCAGTAGCTTCCTGACTGTTCCTCTGTTCATTAACATTTACTCTTAGCTTTTAGGTGGATCCTAATAAAATGGTTCACTGGGACAAACTAAGAGTTTTCCATTCCCCTGGGGAAGAGAATACTGCAGCAGCCAGCCAAAACCACCAGTATGGTAGACTGCAGCTACATAGATCCCTGAGACGAAGGTGTAAACAGGAAACTTCAGAGCAAAGAGGAGGCCAAACCAGGGTCTTGCAAGGTGATCAACAAGAAAAGGGTGGTAGCATTGGGTCAGGAGGCAAGTGGGTTTAACTTCATGTTGGTTGCAGATGGGGGCTACTGAAACTGAACTCCTTATACATCTTGTTTATATGCACGTATGCAGTATCCTTGAAATAAGGGCTTAAAAGCAAAAGAGCTGCAGGTGACACTTCTATGGCTGCTCTGTTACCTTGTTTTCAGAGCTGCTATTCTCTGACTCCTATAGGATGTTATCTTGTATCTTTGAATTTCTTGTTGTGGATCTTTCTCCAATGCCTAAAGATTCCTATTTGTGAAGCAAACAACAAAATATGATCTTAGACTACTTGCTCTAGAATTCCTTCTTTTTTTGTAAAATATGTCTGGCTTTGAAACTTGAGTCGAGGCACTCTTTACATAACATCACTGCTTGGAGTCAAACCTGTCTCCCTGTACTTTTAGTGGAGCTACTTCCCAACCTCTCACTGTGCAGATCAGCTCTACAGCTCACTAAGACCAAATGGCATGCAGGATGTATTGGTTTTGCACCTACCCCCTGTGGAGTTATAGAAGCAGCAGCACAGTAGTTTCCTAGTGGTCTGATATTTCTTATCCTGAAGAGACTAAAGACTTCTCTGTAGCAGAACTGCAAGTCAAAGTTGCTTCAAATGCCTTTGTTATAACTGGTAGGCAGTTAGCTTCTAGAGCTTACAGCCAGTTTATATATGCAGGAAGTCCTCCTGAAGTGCAGATGTATCATATAGGCATGGAGCTCTCACAAGGTAATAATCATTCTGGCTGACTTATGAAGGACTCCAGCTACCTTTCTATGCCTGGAGCAGGCTTCACTGTGCAACACAAACAGCTTTCAAAGGGCACAGCTGGGAATTTTGTAAGGGGTAGGTAAAGATTGTCTAGGAATATTTCAAGGTCAGAAATAGGGAAAGGGAGTATCTCTGAGAGAAAGACCATAAAGAAATAGAAAACAAGAATTGCTATATTGGGCAGAGGGGTTGGAAAGCATCAGGAGTAAATTAAATAATTTGAGCTATTGAATTGAAAGCAAAATCATAGAATAGTTAGGGTTGGAAAGGAACTTATGATCATCTAGTTCCAACCCCCTGCCATGGGCAGGGACACCTTCCACCAGGTGTCCCTTTTACCTCCACTAGCAACTTCCATAAGGTTGCTCAAGGCCCTGTCCAACCTGCACTTAGTCCACTGCCACATATGGAACTTTCACAGCTTCCTTGGGCAGCCTGTGCCAGTGCCTCACCACTCTTGCAGTGAAGAATTTCTTCCCTGTATCTAGCCTATATCTGCCAATGTTTAAGTTTGAGCCCATTATTACTTGTCCTATGGTTACAGTCCCTGATGAAGAGTCCTCTAGTATGCTTGAGAGAGTTGTAGCTAGGTTTTACCTTCCTCCAAGTTTTTTGCTGTTTTGTTTTTTTGGTTTGGCTTTTTGTTTGTTTGTTCTATGGCTCTAGTCTTCTGGTTTAAGGCTCAGTTGAAGTTAGCAAGCTAAGTGGATTGCAGGACTGTTGTGATGGTTTGGACAGAATTGGGGAATGTTGAAATCCTAAGTGTTTGACCATGGTCCTTGCATTTAGTTCTAGGTCTAGCTTATCAGAGATTTCTCTGCCATTACTAGAAAGACAGGAAAGGTTGGTTTCATGAAGGTAGAAACCACTGGAATGGAGTGCAATATACCATTTAGTTTCTTGAGATTTGACTCTCTGACTTTGGACAAATGACATTAGTCTTGTGATAACCAATTTACCCACTCAAAGGTAATGGGGTGGGGGGATAGTATGAGGTACCTATAAAGTATTTAGTGATTAAGTGTTGTAGAAAATAGTGGGACAAAAGTTTTTTCTTGGCTTTGGATCTTCAATTGGTTTGTTCTGCTTGGTTTATTTTTGTTGTTTTCATCTGCAGTTTACCGATTTAGGAGTCGGGCCCCATTTACCAGTGTGCACTGCAATGGTAAAGGCTCTTTGGGGCTCCCTAGGACTCCTGAACTGACAGAAGATGGAGAGATTATGGGAATGCTGGCTAGGTCTGCCGGCTACTGGCAGCAGCAAGAACCTGCTCAATGTTGGGTCAGAGACTGTACTAGGCTGGCTTGCCCAGCAGCAGCTCATCCTTCTAGAAAACATCTGTTGCAACACCACCTTCTAGGTGAGGAAGATGGCTTGATCTACTGGATGAAAAAGGAATTAATCTCAATGGATGAAGGCAATGATGGCACCATCAGGGACACTGGGACATCCAGCTCCCAGGGAAATGTTACAAATGATGACGTTCCCAGGAGTTTTGCAGAGGAGTATTCATTGGTTCCTTTAAATACTCTAAAGAAATATTCTGCTCAGAGTTTTGATCAGCAAGTAGAAAACTATGTTACAAAGCCCTGAGCTTCAGGATAGATGTTAGGAATTCAGGAAGCAAATCTGTTGAAGGTGCAAATGCTGGTCTTCATGTGCACAGTTTATAACAATACAGGCTTAAACATACAGTAAAGCCACAAAGGTTCATACAAGGTAAGGCCCAATATTTGCTCTTAGATTGACAGACAGCTAGGAAGATAAAACCGAAATGTAAGTAGCTCCTTCATACATGTTGCTGTCTTCTTTGGGAGTTTAAAAACCTGTAATAATCCTAAGGCATTAAAAATGGAAAAATATCTGAGTCTAAGCTAATGTAATGACTATCCCTTTTGCAATTGTAAGGGATATACCAAGAAATATGGTTTTGTCTCTTTCTCAGCAGTGCAGTCTCTTCTTAATAAGTTTTTGAAGGATATTTGAAATTCAAAGACCTCGTATATGCCAGTATTTCCTTTCACTAAGTGCTTTAATTTACTCTATAGAGGCCTAGAGGGTTTAGTATTTTTTGTGTTGCTTTTTTTTTTTCCTCCCTTGATCTACATCTAAAAATTCTACTCCACTGCATATATTTGATTATTCACATATAAACAACTATGTATGATAATGTGACACAGCTAGAGCATATCCTGCTTGGAAAAAAAAAAAAAAGCAGGATACCTACACCCTCTAGCTGTGGATAACTTGTAATATGAATTAATAAATTATTTTTTCTTCTGAGTACCTTGTAAATTTTTCTAGTCTCTTTCTGGTTTTTTTCAGCTTAGAAATGTGCTGAGAAATTTCAACTTAAAAATTATTACTTTGTTTAGTCAATGAGTAGGCTTCAGATATATGGCTTAGTCATATCAGTAAAACCAGAGTGCATGGTTGCTGGAAAACAAGTATACTTCAGGAACCTGATCTTGTTATTTGGAAATGCACCTGTTAATAAGGTTTGGCTGTGTCTCAGAGGTGACTCTATTTACAATGGACAGGCTTGAAATATTTGATATAATTAAAACATATTCTTTTGAAGCAAGATTTCAGCAGTGGATTTTTTTTGTGTACCTTCGTAGGTAGAGAACCATTTAAGTCATCTCTCTATTGTTGCTCCTTTGGTTTGTGTAGCTTCAGCTGTGACCTGTTTCAATGCTGTCACATATTTGCAGTGTATTGCTTTTTGCATCATTAAGCTTCTGCAAGCAAAAAGTGAGTCCTCTGCTATAGATAATAGGAGCAGAATGAAAGGGATGGTGGCTGTCTCTGTTGTCTTCATCATGCATGTGAGCTGTGCTGTTGCATGTATATGGAAAAAGACCTTGTAATGAAGATACTGCAAATGCTTGCACCCTAATACAACATACCAAGAAATTGTATGCTTAACCTGTGAAGAAGTCTTGATCACTTGCTTAACCTGCCTAGGATCTTAAAACTAATTGTATGCTTAATTATAATTTTTATAAACTGTGTGCTTAATTTTTTGCTTAGTCAGTCTTCTCCTTGCACAACAGAGTCCCTACATATGAGGTTAACTTTACATGCTGTGTGATGTTACACTGGAGTGGATCAGGCAACTTCTGCTTTAATTTAAGCAAGTGTCCAAGTTGAGAATGGGCTGATGCTCTAGACAGGTCTTACAAAGTCTGCAAATTAAAGGTTTTTGTTGGCTTGTTTTCCAAACATTTGTCAAAATACTTGGAGACAAATGTTAATTCTATTTGCTTATGGGACTAGTGAATTCCTCTTCCATGCACCCCAAACCACAAATTGTCTCATTCCTTTGAGTGATGGTTGCCTGGTTTTCCAGAGCATTCACATAAAACTGGGACTACCTTGTGTAGCAGCTGTTGCTTATTCCTTCCTACTATGTGTGGCGTTTGATAATTAGTGATTTCCAGCAATGTGTGGAGCTTCTGCATTCAAGTGCCTTAAGGTTTATGACTCTAGACCAAAAAAAAGAAAAAGGAAGCTTTTTCTCAGCTGACACTAATACTGTCTTCTCTTTGCTCTGTATTACATCAGAACAGTACTATAAGCATACATTGTTCAACTTACCTGACAAGCTTTCTATGTGAAGGTGCTACAGGTTATGATGCATAACTTAAACTGTTATCTAGTAGTTATAGCTGGAATACTGTGACACGTCTATAAACACCTCTAAAATTATGCCCTTGATTATGCACATTTTGGAAAGTGATGTTTGTGAAAGTCAGGCTGGCAATGCTTCATGCAGTCTTGAAACATCTTTGTCTTTCTAAAACACCCCCTAGAAATGTCACCAGTAGGTAGTAAGATACCAAGTGTTGTAGAGGTATTATCTTTTTGACAGCATAGATTCAGTACTGTGTGTTTTCAGCTAGACAATTATATAGCTTTTCCTTGTGAACCTGAGATCCTGTGAGCATTTTTGTGCACGCTTGTCTCTTTTTCACAAATGATCCCACAACTGGGATTTTTATCACATGTTGAGTTAAACACAGGTATAAAGGTCTGAAAGATCAAGACCTGTGAGGAAAAACTCCTCTCAGAGTAACTTCCTAGGAAAGAAAAGCCTGTGAGGCATTAACTTGAAATATCTTCTTAGAAAAATTGTTCCTCAGTTTTGTTTGATCTATGTGGGAAAACAAATTAGCCATCTCTAGAAAAAAGTGGTTCAGATGAGATACTTTTTTCTTTGATAATTTGATTCCTGTGCTCCTTTCCAGTTCAATTCACAGCTTTGTGCCTTTTTGTATATATGAGCAAAGTCAAGGGCTCCAGGCCTGAAGTCCGGGGCTGGAACAGCAGCTCCCATGAGTCTAGGGTTTCTCGCATTGCTGAGCTCTAAACTATCAGTTTCTTCTAGTATGAGGGTTGCATTCTTCTGAACTCATTATTTATTCATGACAATAAAATTACAAGATTGTTTTACCTATTGATTATGACAAGAAACAAAATAGCACAAAGCAGGCTATACCTTGCTATATGAAAATGCATTGGGGTCCTATGTATGCGCTCTGCTTACTGGTACATGGTAGCTTTTACATCACTGCATCTTTACTACTGCAGAAGCCCTTCCTTGGTCCAGCCAAGAGGTTTTAAATATCTGGACACCAGAGAGGGCTGCTGACTCTCTGCAAAGATTTTATTTTATTTTTTTTAATTTTTTTTTTCCTCCATTTGGGCTTAGAGGGCTTCCTTCTCTTGGTCTGACTGAGGGTCCTTGAGAGCAGCTGTTGCCATGGTGCTCTTTTACCCCTTGCTTACATTTGCAAGCATATCTATATATTTTGTTCAAGAGCTGGCAGGAATAAGAAGGTCTGAGAGAGGAGAGCAGAGTCAGTGAGACCAGACTGAGACCTCCTGAGTGCAGGAGCTGTCTTTGCTCTGCCTTTCCACCACAGTTAATGTGGTGATTCCCTGATCCATGACTAGGGCTCTAATATAAATGATCATTAGTTATTTCATTACAGCAGCCTCCTTTCCCTTCCCTGTGTCCAGCTGCCATGTGAAAAGGCACTTCATAATATTAAAAACTAGTGCTGTTTTTTTGGGACCAGCTCTAAAGTCAGTAGACAGTTTGGTCTGAGAAAAGATTCAAGGCAAACTTCGGTAAAGGATCAAGAGTTGTGTTTTGTGGGTTTTTTTATTTAAACCAGTCTGTCCATACCAACTGAGAAGGATCCAAAGAACCTGTGTCAAAGTGTTAGCTGAAGTGCTACAAATAGCATTTTATTCTTTTCTCCCCACCTCCTCTCCCAAATAACTCTATTGTTCTTACAAATCCACAGCATTCCAGCTGTGACTTGACAAGAGCCCTGACAGTCGCAAAAGCCGAATCACAGGAGCAGTGTTCTTGTTCCCTGAATTATTCTACACAGCTAAATTTAATACTTTTCCCCCAGCTTCCCCACCTTTCACTCTGGCAGATATTTAAGCTGCAAATTAGAGATGTACTGAATTAGCCTTCAAACCTCGCAAATGCTGTCAAAAAGCTGACTCCGTAATGATGTGACTTTGATATCAAACAGATTATTGCTTATGTACAGCGGCACTTACAAACACGTGCGTACTTGTAACTCCTGGCCTCTGTACTGTGAGGCAGCCAGCAGGTCATTAATGTACAGTACAAACAGGACAGAGCCCCGCGGACCTCGCAACCGGCACACTCAGAGAGGAAGAGTCAGAGTTTCCAACAACCACTTTCAGTTGGCAGAACTGTGATTGGAACCATGTGACAGTTTGAGGCAATGTACCACAGGCAGCCAATTTATTACATATGGCAATATGATTAATGGTATCAAATGTTTTTATAAAAAAAAAAGTCCAAGAATATTACAGCAGCCAATTGCACGGGGTCCAAGGCAGCACAAATCTGTTCCATGAATTTAGAGGCAGGCAGATGAGATTAAATGAGAGGGCCAGAGCCATGATAATGGTTACAAAGTAAGTTGTTTCAAAAAAGCAAAGTGCTTAGAATGTGTTCATGAGCAACAGCCCCTTTTCTCTCTTATGGCCATAATGGATACAGTCTGGCAGAAGTCTCTGAAACTAAACTGCCTTCTGTTCTTACCCTCTCTTTCTGTAATCCAAAGACTCGTAACGGTATCCAGCAAAACTTACCAGATAAACAGCAGCAAATTAAGAAGTAGAATGTTTGCTTATGATAGTGACTTTTTTTCTAATCAGATGTTATGGTTTATCAAACAGTGGTTGGTTATAGTGTCTGCCAAAACAAAAGAGAACAGTGCTAAAAGTACTACTATCAAGGAAGATATTTCAGGAAATGCAAGTATCGACAGGAGGTCTGCACATCACACGTCTCTTACTGTCCATCCTGTTGAGTCAGGAAGGTCTGGCATAGTAATGGCCTGTGTCGGGTTCCCAAACAGTAGCTGGGCATAGTTTAGGACTTGGCATGGTAGAGGCAGTTCTTCAGTGTTAGTTTGCCGA
Source organism: Lathamus discolor (assembly GCF_037157495.1). Lineage (NCBI taxonomy): Eukaryota > Metazoa > Chordata > Aves > Psittaciformes > Psittacidae > Lathamus > Lathamus discolor. The sequence goes on from NC_088885.1 coordinate 112,481,701, forward strand.
AGTCCACGTTGTTCTGGAGGGTGAGAATAGACGCAGGCTGGCTTGTGCTCCATGGTGTGCCTCCATGCCACAGAGCAGTAGGTTTGGCTACCAGTGGTGACATAGCTGAAGATTAATAGCAATACATTATACAAAGACAGTAATTTAATTTTTTAATATCTCATGGTTTGTGCAAAGCATAAATACAAATATTGCACTTAAATGAAATAGAAGACAGAAGCATGAATTATGCCCATCTGAAAAATGCTCATCTAAAGAGTCTCACTCATGCTTCTCTGACCAGCTGTTTACACACCTGGGGCTTCATGTTAGTAGGGTTATCCTCTACTAATCCTCTTTTATGTGATGAATGCAGCTGGGCATCCTATGCACAATTGGTACCTTACCTGGGTTATGGAGCAAGCTAGACATTGAGCTGCAGCTAGAGACTAAGATGAGAGTTGCTGCCCCCTCAGCAACAGCTCATATCTGCTAGAGCAGCGCTGGAAGACACTTACAGGCACTTGTTTTGTGATCTCGCATAGCTGGGGCTGTGCTAGCCCTGTAGTCATTCAATCTGCACGCAGATTGCCTGACCATCCCTTGCAGTGTTTAGTCAGTGCTCACTTCACTTCCACACGGTTGCATAACTATGTGTGTTGAGACTTGTGTGCTGGGATGCTGCGTGGTTGATGGGATTGCTGTTAAAGACTGCACATGTGTTCAGACTCAGTGTCCCATGGAAGAGAAACCCTATGCCCCAATGCCTTTTGCTTAATAACTACAGCAATTGCAAACTGCTGCTTTCCCCGGGGTAGCTTTGAAGGTACAGAGGTGCTAGTCCTGAGTGAGTGCAACTGCAATTATTTGGCATCCAAGTTTGATTTCTTTTGTCTACTCCTTTTCCTCTTTTCTCGCTCTGCTGCTATCATTGATGGTAGCACAACCCTTTTGTTAATACCCAAGACTCCTTTGCCAGAGTGCTGTAATACACTGTATGAAGAGTAAGGTATTTATACCTCTCCTGCCTCAATATAGAGCATACAGCAGGAGGTCTGATATGGCCTACTGCTTCATTTCGTCTGGCTTGTGGCCACATGGTCTCTCTTTTATGTGTATGTGTCTGTGTGTTTATTATTGTTGGATAATGCTAAAGCTTATAGTAATGTGGTCTGCCAAAGGGATTTTGAAAGGCTTATTCAGTCTTCAGTCAAGGAAAAGATTTCCTATACTTTGTGCTGAAGGAATAAGTTGCCTTTCCTAACTTTGGGCATCTGATGTAGGTGATGTGTCTTGCCCTTCAGAGATGCCCATCTGTCTATACTGACTGTGAAGGGAGCTGACAGCCCTGACTGCAGTAGCTCAGAGCAGTACCCACCCTAAAGCCCAGAAGTGGGTGATGTGGATTAATTCCCCCTTCCCACAGACGCACCCATCTGCACCTCGTGTCCCTCTGAGCTGCTGCTTACGAGGGGCAGCCTGGCCGTACGTGCGTTAGCATTTTAACAAGACGAGGAAACCTTTGAACAAATTGCCAGAAAACTTTTAGCAGGGCCAGTGCACGCGAGCGCTGCCTGCACCAAGTGACCCTCTTACCGTCAGAGAGGGAGAGACAAAGTGCTGCACAAAGAACAAGCAAATGAAAGAGCCGGCTTGCAACTCTGATCCTTACGGACTTTTCTTGAGCTCCAGCAACAAAAAGTGTGACTCTTGTGATGAATACAGTCCTACTGTTGTATTCCTACCTTCCAACAATAATTTCAATTGAACCCTACAGCATGCGGAGTCCCTTTGCTTTTTAGGTCATAAAAGTAATATGTGGAGTAGGGACTTAAAAAATGGACTTTTAAAAGACTCCAACGCCTCAATCTCTCCAAGAACTCGACTGATAAATCTCTTGTGTAAAATGATCACATTTTATAGAGAAGAATCTTTGTTAGACATTCATTAGCAATAACATGTGAGCCAATTTAGGGAATGAAACCTTTCTTCTATATAAAACCCACTGCGGTCACTAAAACTAATGACTTTTTCGGCCTACCACCTTTTAATTCAGTAGCGAAGCACGTGAATTTCCTGTATTGCTTAGTTCTCCAACAATTTGTTTATCTTTGAAGAGCAGGTCCCTGACTGTGTGAACTCAGGCACATCCCAAAGGTTAAGTAATAATACAAAAGTAGATCAGGGCCACAAATGTGTTATTTAAAATCATGACAAAGTTCTGACTGTATTGAGGAGGTCTGGAAGAAGAACAGTTAATGGGCTTACTTCTATTTCAGCTCATCTCCACATGAGAAGCAGCCTGGGCAGGAGAGAATTGAAAATACAACGTGAATTTAAGTGCTCTGAGGCTGATCTGAACCCATCATAGTTGGTGCAAAAGAATTCACAGACTTCAGTAGCCTTTGGAGCACTTGACGCATGTTCTCCTAATTGCAAAAATAAAAAAAGGAAAGAAAAGAAAACAGAGGAAAATTAGTTTGTCAGCTGCCATGCACTGAAAGCAGGCACACTGCAGGTTCAGGTAGGAATTTTTTTGTGCGTGTTTTTCTTTTGATATGATTTTTTTGAACAATGTGACATACAGATGGTAGAATTAACAAAGAACAGAGCAGCTGAAAAACATGGCAAGATTTTTTTTGCTGTTTTTAAAAGATAGCTGGCAATGGGGAGATTTACTCTCTAGGTTCAGATCAGATATGTTGTAAAGAGGATAAAGATGTAATTGGACTAATAATTGTGAAACAACTTCTGTCCTGCATTTGTCAAAGCTCTCTCTATTATTCTGAGGGAATGGTAGCTGTAATGTGCCTTTCTTGGAGGGCTGACCAGAGGTTTTCAAGTCTCCTTTTCAGCCTGAGTGCCAGGCTCTCCTTACCATTAAAAGGAAGAAAGGAAAACTGCCTGTGTCTTGTTCAGTTGTGGAGCCAAGGCATGCACTGGTGCCTAGCAAGTACTCTCAGATCCTGCAGCTTGAAAAGAGACAATAGGTTTCTTAGATGATGTCTCCCAGATTTATTTTTCCTAGAGGAATACAAAATTTGAAGCCTGTTTTGTTTTTACATAGTCTCCATAAGATCATAATCATCTCTATAAAGCACAATTCCTTAATGCTTAATTTGCTTCTATTATATTCCAGGCAAATTAAGAACAAAACCCTGTAGGAATGAATGGAAAAGTGTCAAAGTGACTGAGAGTAAATTTCCTGGGACTTTAACTGAAATTTTAATTCCCAAGTTGCTTTTAAAACACAAATTAGGTTCCTGAGTCACCCAGGAACTAATGAAAATGTTCCTTTGAAATGTGACGAGGAGCTCAGACAGAGCAGAGTGACACACAGTCCTTGGGGCAGGATTGCCCAGAGACAGTGACAGTAAAGCACATTTCATGTTAGCTGTAACATTTTTAATGCAACTTATTAAAAAGTAAAATTCATGCATTGTGCAAGGAAATGATAGACTTGGCTGGATGAAGAGGTTTTAAGGGTAAAGAGGGCACATAGCTCATGTAGTGCTTGGAAGTGGTGAGATGCCAGAAGTGCTGGAGTGCACTTTGGTCCCTTAGAAAGGTCCTGTCCAGCTTCTTCAGAGCGGTGGCATGTTGTAAGGAAAGCACTGGATGTCAGTGCTAATAGTCATAGGATGCTCTCCAAGTTGCCCTGGTATAAGTATCCTCTTTTGTTGATTTCTCCAGGCATGGAGAGTTTCATGATCTCTTGATGCCAATATACTGTCAATCTGTGGACCTCCCAATAAAAGCCATCTGCTGAGCTGCATATTCCTGTGGTCTCCCTTGCACTGACAAGAGATGGGTGAAGGAACCAACTGGGTGCAAGTGAATCCAGCACAAGGAGGCCAGGGATAAAAAATGATTTTCAGCCAGATCGGTTTGTCAATCTGGCTCATGTAATGGCAGTGTGGGGGTAGCGCTGGCGTGAAGCAAAGGGCTGACCTTTCCTAGGGTACCTGCACCTCCACCAGCTTACATCTGTTGCAAAACTGCAGTGTAGCTAAAACCCAGCAGATGATTTTTGGAACATTTTTTTCTCTGTTATAGCAGATAGACTTTTAATTTACCCACATATTATGACTTCATCATTAATAAGAAGGAAAGTAAGTAATGAGACAATGTGTACAAAATGAATGATTTTGTACGATAGCAAGTTGTCTGGTGAATTCTTTCATGAATGCTCTCTGTGTGATATTTCTATAGTATAATAGATTCTGGCTGTTCCCTCTAATAATTCTGAGCTTCAGGGTAAGATTTTATTTCTCTTTTGAAAGTAATATGATCAGTGGTGCTAGCACAAAATTCTCTGTGTGTTTTTGTGCATCCTTAACACTTCTTGGGATGAAAGTGAAACTTGTATTATTTAGAGCCGTTCAAAGAGCTAAGTTCCTTCTGTAATGGTGGTTCCTGCTAGAATTCCTTATGAAAAAACATTAACCAAGCTAACGTTACTACAAAGCATAGTAGGTATTCTATGTTTGCAGAAGGAATGGGTCCAAAAAGCTTTAGAAAATGTTGGTTTCTTTGCACAAAAGGCGAATTTTAAAAGTCACCCGAGGACAATGTAGATATTTGTCTATCCAGGAATTTTATTTATATGCTATCTGTGTGAACATAGCTCCTGGAGATGAGGGTAAAGGCTTTTTGGCAAAGCATGAGGTAGCTTAGGACAATAATGATGCAGACACCAGCACGTGCTTTGATTGAATTTCTTCTTTGCTTGTTAGTTTAAATTCACTGCTCTGTCAAGAGGATCACAGAGCTTCCCTGCCTTCCCTTCCTTTCCTCCTCTTGCCCGGGGGAGAGGACCACTCCTGCTGCATCCATTGAACTCCCAAGCTCCTGCCCCTTTTCTTATTCCCTATGAAGCTTCCTATTTTATTTTTTTTTCCACAGGAAAGTTTATCATGTCCTCTCCCTGCAGAGCCAGAGCTGTGTCTGTGGTGCAGTTAGAGAACTTGCTCAGGCAGTTCTTCCCAAGGCACAGGGAGGAATGAGTTTCTCATCTGCTGGCACACATATGTAGCTACTAAGTGGTTCTCAGTATTATAGGGTCTGAGTTTTCCCCTCAAATTGCACAGTTTCTCATGCAAAAGAAGAATAACTCCAAAACCAGAATGTGGTCTTCTGTGCCAGACATATCCTTCCACTGCCTTCCCACAGTTGTTTCAGTCTCTCTAGTGGCAACTACCCTATTTGTTTCAAGATTGAGAAGAGCTTTCCTGCTGCCTCCTGGGCAGCAAGGACCTTTCCTTATGCTCGAATAGGCAGATCTCCTTCCCCTCTTCTCCTCACTACAGTGTTAGGCTATTCGTGTATGTCCCCAAGGCCTTCTTGGGACTTTGCTGGGGAAAACTAAGGTCAGTCTGGAATCACTGTTGTGTTTTAGCGTGTGGCTGCTGTCCTAAGAATTGGATTTCTTGAAAAATATTCACAAACCGGCGTAACATCTGTGCCTGGGTTTTGTGTTGTTTTTTCTATCAAGTCATTATTAGCTGTCCCACATGTCTGTGAGTTCATTAATCTGTAGTAACATCACCTTATGATTTTTATTCATTGACACAAACTTGGTTTTAGCTCTTTGTAGCAATTAATTTTTTTTTTCAGACATACCTTTGTATGCCTGAAAAAAGAAAAGGAGCATCACACCCTGCTATTGCGAGGACTCATTCATTAATAAACAAAACACTCTTTGTGGTGAATCGTGCCAGGCGTTTTAAGGAAAAGATGATTACCTGCTTCAACAGCAATAAAACTACCAGTAGAAATTCTCCCATCACCTACACATGCACGTGATTCCCTAAAACAAACATATGTAAGTACTTAACAGATGGACAAGTGAACCTTGGGATGAATGTATTAGAAAAACAGAGTAATCACAGTGTTTTTCTGCACAAATTATATTAACATCTAAGAACCAGGTTAGAAATATTTGGATCAGCTAGAAATATAAGCTCAGTTCATTTCAAAATCAGTTTAGGTCTTCATCCCTGTTGCACAGGTAATATATGGTTTGTATTGCTTGCTGTGAGATTTTTAGATGGCATGGATTTGCTGTTGGATGATTTTTTTGCTTTGTCTTAAACCAGTAGCAGCCTTGTTATAATTTTTTTCCCCACTCTGCACACTGAGGTCCTACAGTAGTTTGAGAGCTGAGGTTGCCCTGATGCCCTTGAGGAGTACTTTTTGCTACTCAGCTGTGCAAAATGCCATGTGTTTCTTCCCATCACTGCTCTGCAGAGATGACTAATAGACTGATAGACTCCTATCAGTTCACTGTGAAGCCTGTTGTAAGTGTCTTTTTGATGGCCTGAAAGAGTCCGCAGAACATTGTTAAAAGCTGAAGAGACCTACAATGAAAGCTAAATTAATGGCCAAAACAGACCTCTAATCTAGCCAAGTATTTCAGATGAGGGACTTTGTGTTCGGAAGCTGCCTTAACAAATTTTTTACTGTACTCTGGGATGAATTGCATTTCAGAAAAATGAGATATGACTGATAGCTACTATTTCACCTCTCTGGTTTAGCTTGTCCTTGGATCTCTGTGTCCTTCTCATCTGAAGAAAGGCACTGAGATCTTCTTCATTAGTGTATTGTGCAGCAGTATAAATTATATGAAGGAACAGCAACTGAGAAATGAAACCTCCACTGAAGGTGCAAGTTGTGAGCCAGGGTTTTTGCACTAGTGAGACTTCACTGAACTTCCATCAGGATGAAAAGTGCTCTCCTCATCCTACCTCCAGTCTCCCAGTGGGTTGATTAGCTTTCCAGCTTGGTGGTTTTACCATTGCAGTCAAGGGATAACAGCAGGCACCATGGTTTGTTGGAGATTTTGGTGGAGGGATTATTTCATCTCAGTGTATTTTCCCATTTCACTTTGACAAAGAAGCTTCTAAGGCTTCTAAATTTTAATTCTGCCCATCAGGAGCAAACCTATTCAAATTCCCAAAAGTCAGTCTGCGACAGTAAGGTTTCCTGCCTTATATTTAAGGAATGAGGTGATCAGATAAGTTTTGTCTTCTCTACAGTTCAGGCATTTCCCTTCAAGCAACTAAGGCTTTTAAGGTTTGGAAAGTTTGTGTGCCAAATCCACCTGTAAGCTAGGAAGGTATGTGGGTTTTTTTTTGGCAGTAGACTCCTCTTTAAGTAACTGGTATATAACCTGAACTGGGTATCAGTTACTATCTGAAAATAATGTTTATGGGAGCTTTTTTTGTTTTCTGTGACTTAGTTTTTACTTGTGACATAATTTTTATGATAACGAAATACGGGTTATTATGATGAGTTTCCTTTACACTAGGTTGAGATGGATGGGGTTTGGATGAGTTCTCTCAGTTTTACATCAGTTTGTGATTCTGTGACTGAAATAATAATTTTCTAACATTAATGAAGTTCCGTAAATTTCATTCAGAGGCCATTAAGGTCAAGGGTAAGACCACCTGTGCCAAGTTCAGAGTCTTCTGGGAAGCCTCCCGTGCGTTAATTGACTGCAGCAGTATCAGAGTCACAAGGTGAGATTATGAATGGTGCTCTACAGTGCTGGGAAGCTCTTTGCTTTTTTTCCAGAAGATCAGGTTTCTTCACATTGATGCCCTGGCATGGACCTTTGGAGGTCACCTTGATGCTATATTATGATTACATTTCCAGATCATTCCGTTTCCAAAAGGCTTTTGTTCCCCAGAAAGTACCACCTGAATAAAATAGTATTAAAAGACAAGAAAAGCCACCAGCAATGAAAATTATTCTCTGCAAATTTAGTAACTGCTACAGCATCTTCTTTCCTCTCAATTCTATTTCATTGGCATTGGCAATAAAAAATAACTACTTAGAGACAATGTCCTTGGAGGCTGGCAGTAACTCTATATGGCAACAGCTAAAAAGACCCAGAGAAGAACATTTAAGATACATCTATTATTGCTTTGGCTTTTCAAAATATGTCAAAAAAAGAGTCCATTTGCTCAGCATTTGTGTATGCTTAGTGCGGATGGGAGGAGAGAGAAAATACTGGGATATTCTTTCTCCTGTTTTCATTAGCTGCTAGACAGAGTGATGACTATATAGAAGGCAGCACACACTGAGTTTGTGCTTAGAACAAAAGAACTGAAACCAAACAAAGCTTTATTTTGCGACAACCACAGCACTTTTGGTAAAGACCTCACTGTGTCTTTCCCAAAGATAATGCTCTATCTTCTTCTGAAAGCTGAAGAGGGGTATTGAGGGGTCAGGGTATTCACTTCCCACCACATTTCCTCTTCTGTGACCAAAAACTGGTTTCACATTTTTCTTTCCTTCATGTTTCCTAGCACTTTTCTTTATGAACAGAAACACTGCGCAATAAATAGTCTATCTGTTGAGATGACACATCGTGGCAGATCCCTTAGGAAAGCTGCAGCTGGGTTGACATTTGTGTTTCATCACTGCTCTAAAGAACTGTTTTGTTTGTGGATTTTGAGAATGACTTACAGAATGACCAACTATATGTTCATTTCATAAACATCATAGATTAACAGTAACTGCATGGTTGGCCCATGTTCCTCTGCCAGCTCATGTTTGTGTAGACTTCAATGATAAATGAATACTCCAGCAAAATCTGGGCATTAGGATGGTTCAGCCAGTCAGGCTTACCAGCTGAGTGTCTTTTTATGTGAAAACATATACATACATATATATACCTCATTCTGATTTTGGCATGTGACGTGTGACACCAACATGGGGCAGGAGCACGTGAGGACTGCAGGTTCCTAGGGACAGTTAGAGCTGATGTACAGTGAGAAGAGAGACCCGGACAGTTAGAGCTGATGTACAGTGAGAAGAGAGACCCAGATGGGCTGACTGGGTCCTCTGTGGACTGCTGCTCTCACCTGAATGACTCTGTGGGCACAGCGGTTTCCCTGAGCAGCTCTGGCTGTAGGGCTGAAGCTGAGACAGCTGGGGAAAGAAGCCAGCCTGCTGAAAGCCAGACATATTTCCTCCCACCCACCGCACATGTGGGTATTTTGTATAGCTACAAAGCTGTTTCTGATTACCTATCTGTAAATGATAATGGACTAACTTGTTCTGTGCCCCCCCCCCCCCCCCCCCCCCCATCTATACAACTCTCTTATTCCATCTTTTGTGCTAGAAATACAGAATACCAAATGCAGTGTAGCACTCTGTGTATCTGACTTCAGCGCTGCTTGGAAAACCCTAAGGCCAGGACTGAAATAAGAGCTGAAATCCAAACAATGTGTGACTGAACACAAAACAAATCACGGCTTTGCAAGAATATGTTGTGACAGCTCTGCCTTCTCCCATAACTGCTAGTCAGTTTTTCCCGCTTACATTTAAAAAACATAGTGTACATATTGAACCAGTAATTAGGGATGATGGAATATGCATAATGAAGCTAAAAACTGCTGAGATGTAAAATCCTAAAACTCTTCTGCAGCAGCTGGGTGATATTCTCTCTCTCTTCCCCTCATCCCCCCTTTCTGTTTTACTCGGTTTTGCTTCGAGATAACAAGCAACAAAGCCATTTCAAATCACAATGAAGAAAAAAAGGGTGGAACTTACAGTAAACTTTGGAACTCCCATCATAACTGGGCAGTGTCTGCCTGTATTCAGGCAAAACCTCAGACTTGTTAAAGAGCCTTAGCAATAAAGTTAGGAGTCATCCCTCCTCACGCCATGAAAACATCTAATAAAACAGCATGTTCATGCAACATACCCCACTCTCTTCCTCTGCTGCACTCCCCCATCCCTGCTTGTGCAGACCAGCCTGGGGTGGTGAAGACCAGAGTTCAGTTAGGTTGCTCATGTCTTCTTAAAAGAACGGTGCTCAGAGGACTCAGTTGTGATAGCGACAGGGTGAGGCACTCCTCTGAATCTGTCTCTCTGCTAAATCAGGGCCCTCAAGCAACCAGCTGCTGATGTTAGGAGAGTGGGTTGATCCCTTGCTTTGCCCTGGCTTGTGTTGCCTTTCTGTGGTCCATCAGGGAATAGGTATGTTCAGGATGGCCTGTGAGCTTATGAGTGCAGCTCTCAGCTCCATCGGAGGGCAATGATGGTTAAGCAATTCCCATCTTCAGCTGGGTTTTGACAGGAAGGCTTCAAGTATTTCACACAATGGAAGTGCAAATGAGGCCTTTCCCATTTCTCTTTGCTCACAGCACTCTAATGGCAGAGATCCTTCCCTCCTGGGGATCCTTGCAGGGTTTTTGGGGTCACGTGTCAGTGGTAGGCACCCTGAGCCACTGGACATGGTTGCTTCTCCATGGGAGTGCCAGTGTTATTAAGATTCCTGTGTAGGCAGCTAAAGAAAAGGCAGAGGGAAGAGCACAACGAAGAGGTAGTGGGCAGCTCTAACTCCCTTATTTTTCCCCTTTGAAATCATTCTTTCTGTTCCAATTTTGAGCAGTTTTTAGGGTACTCATTAATCTGGAAAACAAGAACAACTTCCAGACCATTAGTGCCATGGCAAATTGAAACACTAGCCAGGCTGGGCTTATAGTGCCAGGGTCATACGAATTACCAGTCAGCACACGCTATTAAGTGCCAGGGTGATTTGAGAAAGCAGCTTGTCCAAGATATGAATGCCAAAGTAATTGGAAATACTTCTTCACAAGTCAATGTATAAATCAGCAAACTGTTTTAATGTAACGAAGTATGTGTGATTATCTTTCGCCAGGCGAAGGAGCGGTGTAGGCACTGAGCAGGGAACTGCTGATAGTTTTAGTGTCTCTGAGTGCTATATTTCCTTATTCTCATGGCATTATGGGTAAAATTTCATTACAAGAGATCCCAAAAGCAAGGTTGCCAATCCCTGAAAGCTGCATACTGTGTGCTCTGATATCCTTTGAGGAGCGGGGAATTCTTGCAGATTCCAGAGACCTGTCATTATGGGAAGTGGAAACATAACTTAGCGCTTATGTCCTACAGATGATTTTGGCTTGAAGAGTATTATTCAGCACTCTCCTCTAGAGCTCTATAAAGCCCATGTTAGCTTCCTTAAGTATCTTATTGTCTAGCCACTGTTCTGGCCTGTCACCTGGCTCTTGAGTGTCACCCTGTTTGAAAAATCAATTCATGTAACTCTACACTAATGGCAGATGGGATTCAGGGTAGACCTCCAGCTCAGAAAACATGACATCCCCCCTCCCCATGCACACTCAGAAAGTCTCTACTTTGTTAAGGGAAGCTGTGTTAGACTCCACAGCTTCTAGGCTCCATGGTCCAGAAACCCCAGTTGGATCAACAGTGATGAGCGGTCAGAGTATTGTGCTTCGTAATAAAATGGTGGGAAAGGTGACTGGGAAAGGTTAATCTTCTTAATGTTTCTAAAACTCTTGCGAGCTTTCAAGTTCTATAACAAATAGTCATGAGAGTTACAAAACTTAAAAAGGACTGGTTGTTTGTTTGGGTTATTTTTTGGTTTTTTTTTCTATAAGTCTTGCTCAAAGGAAGCAATAAACTGTGCTAAGATTTGTCATCTTTGGATTTCAGATTCAGTTTTTTCAGGTTGAAAGAATATAGGGAAGGTTGACTACAAGTAATCTAAATTTCTAACACACCTGGGGTTAGGTCATCATGATCTTTAAGAGGCCCTGCAAAAGAGAGTCTAAATTCATCCCAGAGGGTTAAAAAGTCTTAATGCTACATGAAGAAGTCCAGGACACTTAGAGTGAGAAATGTGGAAGAACAAAGATATCACAAATGTGATGGAAATGGGAACAGTAATCGATGGGGATGTGACTGGGATGAATGGATCATGTAATACACTTTGAGCAGTAGTGATGATGATAACTTCTCTCTTGCACAGCAGATTGAAATCTATTAGAAGTGTTCGTAACATGATCATGTAACTCACTGATACCTAAGCTGTATAAATCCTATCACGTGGACATGACAGGCAGCTTTCTCACATTAAAGGAAGCCACACCAGTCAACAGCTGTGTGTCCTGTGCAATAGAAACTTCACCTCTCCCAGTCATCAGCAGCAGTACGATGCTAGACAGAGTTGCTGGGCAACTTTGGGTGACTATGAATTCATTGTTTGCAAAAGAGGTCACACAGTATTCAGGGGGTATTATCAAGTTATTTATATTGAACTGCAGTTATCTTATTCAAATGTGTATGCTATAGTTTGCAGGATGTTATGCTTGCTAGTGTGTTGAAGCCCCAATTTGCCAAGCTCATTTATGTTTGATGGTCCTTCCATTTATTACCATGGGTCTCTGCATGCAAAAACCTTCTTTCCACCACCTCAATATAACAAATAGAGATTTCCCAAAATCTAAACTTCCCACTGCAAAAATAACAGTAGAGAATACCTCCAGCAGTGTCTTTCAGGGAAAAAAATCTCAGGTGTCTGTGCAGAAAATGCAACATATGCACCCTAAAGAAGAAATGACATCCCCACAGTAGCATATACACCCACACATGATGTGCAAAACCAATGTTTTTCCATGTAATTCCTCTCAGAGATACATTTGAGAAGTTCACCATTTTGTGGCTCTTTCATGGTTGCAGACCTTCCTGACGGGCTGAACATGCATAGTCCGTAACCCACAGAGTTGAGACCTGACTCAAGAGGAGGTGGAGGTAAGGACTAAGTATACATAAAGTATACCTAAGTATACCTAAAGCTAACGATTTATGATCAAATCCTCTTCCAGTATTTTTTGCAGTACACAAAACAGAGGCTTTCCAGGAGTCTTGTATGAGGTTTAGATATGCCAATATATTTATTTTAGTATTCTTGAGAATCTTCTAGGACTACACAGTCAGTTACTAGCAGGTGATTGAATGAAGATGGAAGAAAGAAGTCAGAAAACAAAACTGTCAGTGTTTCTGTTTTCTGTTTCATGCACCTAGTTTTCCTGAGGCTTTTGGGGAAATAAAATTAGCTGCATTTAGTATTATTTAGGATAAAGCAGACAGATCTTGCTCAGGTTGAAGCATTATAGAGGCTTACAAATATTAACAAACCTTGGTTGTATTTTTACGTCTCCTGAGACACTTTTCATCTTACGGTTATAGATACTTACCAACTGTTGACACAAGTGAAAACAGCGTATTTTGTCTGCTGAAAAAAAATAAAAAATCAATAGACAATATTTTAGTCTGCAGTACTGAAAATAAAATGTATATTTCAAGGAATAAACTCCACACATGTATTGAAGGGCAGAATCTGGCCCTTAGATTGAAGAGAATTTCAGACCTAACTAAGACGAATCCCTGCAGCAAAGAACAGAATAACAAGCAGGGTCTGCAGAAAAAGGGTGAAAATACTTTTCCTTATCCTTCTATGCATAGGTTTCTCACAACTTTGTTGGAATTTTAACTCCTATACACAGAGGACCAGAATTTCTGCAGTCCTCAACTGTGTCTTTATTCAGGACTCATTACAAAACACCTACCAAAGCCTCCTGGAAGTGCAGGTTAAATCATGTCTGAAGGATTTGGCTCCCTATAAGCGAGCCCACCTTTTTAAGAGCATAAAGGAGGCAGAGAGAACATTCATTTCAGAAGTGAATATGTCTTATTGTCTGATTTATTTTTTTGACCGAGAGAAACAGATGTCACTTTTGCAAAAACCTTTAATTTCATATAGGAAACCACCTTTAAGACTCATCATTTGGCAACATGCTCTACCATTCCCCTGGCTCTTTTCCCACATCCATTGCTAGTGGCTTGGTGTGCTCTTTATCCCTTGGGCCAGCTCATTAGCTGGATGCATGGCTGCTCGTGTCTATCATCAGAGCCTGCTAACAAATCCTGTAGGACGACTCCAGGCCCAGTAAGAGATATATTTGTTTTGTGGTTTGTGTTTTGCAGAAAACACTATGTACTTCTCAAAGCCTAAAATATAGCTTTTTTTAAAAAAAAAAAAAAAAGTGGCAATTTTCATACAGTGCTAAATAAAATAAATTACAGGCCCCAAATGATATAATAATTCCTAAGGCAGAGTTCAGATGTGGTAATTAATTATCCCAACATGGAATTCATAATGATCAACTATTAATATGTGCATGGGGGACTGGATGTCTCAGGATTTGGTACAGAGACTTTCACCTCTAGGTTGCTGATTTGAATCTGACCCAGATCTCCAGTGACTTCTGAAAGGTATGTGCTGTTTGTTCTGCAGTGTATATAGTATGAAATGATCTAAGCATCTTCCTAGCAGTCCTGTGTCCATACCACTTGTGTGGGAGTACAAATAACCTTCCATTTGGCTGCGTTAGCTGGGAGGTCAGGGGCTCCACAGGTAACAATAATACAACAGTCTGTCCCCAGGAGTGACATCCATCGGGGGATGTCTCTGTGGGAAGCATCCCCTACATACACTGGAGAAGATAAAGTGTGGAAGCTTGTGCCATGACTGCTTTTGGCTATCCATGCCCTTAGCTGCAGTAGGTGCTGTGGAGATCATGCAAAACTCTACATGCTCCCCATCTGCAAAGGGCAGCTTCTCTCTTCCTTCCCTGCCTACACAACTCAGATGGGACCAGCCATCAGTCTTTGGGGCTGCCAGTCTGGGGCTTATATCAAGTTGTAAATCCAAAGAGGAACAGAATAAGCACATCTCCCAGAAAAAGGAAAGCAGAAGAGGAGCTGAGGTTCAGGTTTCTGGAGTTTGCTGGAACCACATCTTTTGGGGTTAAAACCTTACCAAACTTTGGCCAAGACTGGCTGAACCAAATTTGCCTAGACCTGAACATTATCAGGTTTTCATTACTCACAGCAGTTAAAAAAACTGAAATATTAGATAGCTGTAGCATAAGAGAGAGCAAATCTCAGGAGCAGGTAATGCTAGGGCATGACATGGGAGAGTGTATGCTTGGGAAAGTGGTCAAGGTAAGGTCTTTTCCACCTCTAACTTATTTGATTTTATGAGTTATATTCTGTGGCACCTGTTTCTGTTTCGGCAAGGAGTGGGATCCTCGCAGCTGCCAAAGAATTTAATATTTTCTTCCATTTCTGCCATTTCCTTGAGTGCTTGTATATAGGTTAAGGTACTGAGTAACTGAGAATAGGAACTGTGCAGGAAAACACTGCTGCAGTCTGCAGAACATGCAAAAATCTGCACCCTTCTGAAACCAACATATCAAAGAACAGCTGCATTAAAAGCAAACAGTTGAAAAGTATTTAAAACAATTTAAGCAGAAAGTTTAATCCAAGTTCCATGCTTGGAAGAAGCAACCTAATTTCTGAGAAATAGGTGCTCTGGGCCAGTTCAGTAATGGATATTGGTCTTTTCCAGATTTTATCAGGGTTTGTAACAGCCATTAAGTCCATCTGAGCACTGTAGTGAGAATTTAGCTCCTCTTTGTGAATCTTACTGAATGTTTCTATAACAAAAATGTACATCATCTCTTTCTGTATAAAGATTTTAGCCACGGTTAGGCACTTTGTGTGTTAGTGGGGTATTCCTTCTTCATGATATTTCCAAGTTTGATGCAAGCATCCGTAGAGAAGAAAATAAAAATGAGTGGTAGGTTATAGCTTACCGAAAAACATTACAGCAAATAGCCCAAATGGGCAAAACTGCAACTATTTCCAGGTACTTCTTAAAAAAGTCTGGATCACAAAATCCCAATAAATAAAATTAGCTGGGCAGTAACTACTGCTAATTAGGTCTTTCTGTCCAGTCATAAGAGACAAAAACCTTTCTTGAAATCCACATGATCTTTCCGTTTCTACTAATACAAATGCTCTGTGCACTAGTACAGGCTTCTGGACTTCTGTTGAAGGTAATTTGGATTCATCTTCACTGTATACATTGCACCGATAGGCACAGGTTAGTTGTCAGATTTTAGAGTTCTTTTGCCTTTTTCCAACTATTTTTTGAGCAGATGGTAGTAAGATTTGTCCCTGTACAGCCCTTTTCATTGATAAGGAACTCAGATGTGACAGAGTTTTCTAAATGCAGCCATGTCTTTGGTGAAACAGGACAGACTTTTTGCTCAATGTGGCACTGTCTGGTGTTATACCACTGAAAGCGAAGGGGAGGATATGAATGTGGAAAAGTAGTTTTGGAAAGAATTTGAATAATCAGAATGAAATTTACTCAACTGGAAAGAGAAGCAAGGCCAACACCTTGTCCTTGTGAAAAAGCTAACTGGATCCTTACTGGCTGTGCGGTTTCAGGAGGGTCTTGTATGAGAGTGGAAATGTCTTTTTAGGACATTTTAAAAAAGCAGTCGTGCACATGGCAGATATGTCTAAGGGAACACCGACAGTGGGCTGGACAAGAACCACAACAGAATAGGTCTTACCCTCTTCTAATTCCTGTGACTTGGGAACTTTGGCTTTTTATTTCTGTGAAAGATCTCACCCACAACAGTGTGGTACCTCTAGTGGTTTTATATCGATCATGAGGATTTCCACTTCTGGAAGCAGTTGCTTTGCTTGGCAGGCTGCTGCAGGGATCAGACAAGACTTGGCTTACTTCTTAAGCCCTAATAAGGTTGTGCACCTACAGACAATAAGAATTGAGTCTGGTACCACTATGTCAGATTACATCTCAAGATTTCTTGGGCTTTGCTTGGTACTCTCTTGTATATTCCTTTTCCCATTGTGTAAAGAAAGCACATTACTTCCTCCACATCTTTCTCGTGTGTTGCTGTAATGAATTCCTTGGTATTCCCTCAGGGGGCTGACTCACACTCTTGCATTTGAAGTGAAGTAAACTGGAATTTGTATCTTTGTGAAGGTTAGTCACAGTGCATATGAACAGGAAAGAGGGGTCAGAATGGTAATGCAGATCAGAGATACACTGGCAGTACAAATGCAAATGCTGACCATCAGAATATTTCAAGGCTGTCAGCATGCCACAGCATTTGTTGGGCTAGGCAATGTGCTGATAGCTGATGCTCATTTAAAAGGTTCCAATCAGCCAGCAGGAAGCTTGCCCATGCAGCAGAAAACTCCTCACAACTGTCAGAGAAGGCGGGAGACAGCTATTAAAAACCAAAACCTACCCAACTTTGCTTCCTATCTCTTAGAAAATTCCTTCTTACCTCTCAAGATTCCTAATCCACAGTGGCCCTAGAGCTGGGGAAGCAAGAGAAGTGTTGAAGTCACTTTTGTCATGCATGCCCCAGTCTGGGTTGGATAGGTTCACACACAGAAAGTTTCTCCCTCTTCCTCTTTTTCAGCTCAAGGTCTGAGCAATCTGGTGAACCTGGCCCTGTTGCTGAGCTTCGCTCTGGATCTGAGCAAAAGGTGTGGAGAGATGAGTTGGTGGCAGGTTCCCGTTCCAATAATTAATTTGCGAGCCATGGAAAATGGCTTAGTGCCTAATTGAATAGCCTGGCCTCTCACTTTGGGTAGCTGTGAAAGATCAGATCTTTAAAATAATCATTTAAACACCATCTCTCTTTCCTCTCTGCTTGACTTCTTAGTGTCATTAAGCAAGTGGTCTTTGAAACGGGAGTTGTAGAAAACAATGCTCTTTTTACACTGCAAAACAGTATTCTCTGTTGTGGCATTTCAGCAGCTAAAATTAAAAACTAGAAGGAAAATGAGAAAGTCAGATAACGATCAAAGTCAACACGGAGCAGCTTTTCAGAATTAGTTGGCCAATACAAAGTATTTGAAGATAAAACGGTGAAAAGAAATGAAAGGAAACCCAACAAAATGTAGCCAACAAACAAACAAAAAAGATCAGCAGCAAGAGACAGAAGAAGGGAAAAAAAAAAAAAACGCAACAAAACAACAACTGACCTTCACTAACTTCAGGTGGATTTTGCCTCCATTTGTTTTCCTTTGCCCCAGTGTCCCAGCTGGTGCGCCATTGCATCTCACTAGGTAATTCCTTCCCTATTGACTTCCATTTTAAATAGATTTTGGGTTGATGTTACTTCGTTCGTTCATGAACACTTTCTTTTTTTCAATTTCTGTCAATTTTTCCTCATTTTTGGTAAAGAGTTGTGTTTTAATACAGCATATACACCAACCTGGCTATTTTTCTTGAACCCTTCCTTTATCACTCAGAGGTGAAAAAATTATATGCTGGGACAAAGCTGTTCCTGCTCTTACTTGGCTCACTGAACTCACCAAAGAAAACAATATCTTCAAATCTTCATGGCAAGCAGGCATAAAGACTGATCCTGCAGCCCTAACTACTCCCACAAGCTGGGGGTATGTACAGCATGGGTGCCTGAGCCTCTGAGGAGCAGCGCACAGCTTCTGCAGCCTCTGATTGCACCCAAAATCAGTTATTGCTATACGATTTAGAGTGATTCTCCATGTGCTGTCCTGCACAGGACCAATGTGGGTTGGTGCAGTGAAGCCAGGAGTGTTATCTTCTGCTTGGGTTTGTTTGATTATTTTTTTTTTTTACGCTGTCCAAATAATGACTTTTACTTCAAAACGCTATTTTAACCGGAGACAAAACCACAATTATATGGGTCCTAACTTCTTTCAGAGCATAAAAGATTCAATGTGTCCAGAGGTTGCCTATCCTCTCTAGTCTTTCCTTGATGACCGTGATTCTTCATTTGTGCAGACATCTTCTAAAACTGAAGGAAAATCATTCCACTCATGAAAAAAGCAGAAGTATAAACAGACCACTTCATGTTTTATGAAACTATGGGAAGAAAAGAGTAACATAGGTAAATACCAAGCTACTTATTTTATGATTTTTAAATGTCATTCTTTTGTCCAATATTGACTTTTTTATATGGAAGTTGAATTATAGATCTTACAGCACTAGGGAGCCTATGGTGTTCTTGCTTTGACACAGCTGGTCAAGTCAAGAATTGAAGTCCTAGTAATTAGTTACGAGTTTCTCTGCACTGGGGAGGCAGGCCAGGATGAGAAAACAGTGTGAGGTTACTCCTCCCTCCAGGTAAAGCCAAAGCTACTGGGAGAGAGCCAGACTGTCCTCCGAAAGAGTGCACTATGGCATCCACATCTTGTTGCTGCAAATTGGTATTTCTTCAGGCAGTGAATTTGTAGACAGAAATGCTGTGTGCAGCCTTTCGCCACGCTGGCTTTTCTCTTCAACAACTTGTTTCAGAGCACTTGTATGCATAATGGAAATCACAGAGTGTGAGAAGAACTGAAAGTAGAGCCTGAATCTAAACTTCAGACATTGTTGAGTAAGAAGCACCCCAGGCTGATGTTGAAAAACAACGATGGGGGAAATTAGAGATAAAAGCAGGTGACAAAAGAGAAATCGCTGCAAAAATTTAGACAAAGAAAATGAAAAGGGGAAGGAAATGAAAAGGGGAAGCGATGGGAAGGGAAGGGAAAAAGGAAGACTATCTGGCTGGTGGGCTGTTTTGGAAACCAATTTCATGGCGGACATGTGGATCCATAGCAGAGTAATGACCTGATTGCTCTGAGAATCTGGAATGTTCCTATCTGTACCCAGGGTGGCAATTCCTGGGACATAAATGTCTCTTGTCTTCTTCTTTAAATGCCTTTAATTGCAGTTTTAATATTATCCTGCACATGGAAGCAGGAAATCAACATTTCACAAATAATTAAAACAGACAGTGTATTCTCTCTGAACGCTGGACAAAAACTCAGAAGATCCAGGATTTCAGAGCTGTCGCTGTCGTAGACAAATCCTTCTCTCTTTCTGTGTCACCAGGGGGTCATTAGGAGCTCTCACAACACAAATAAATCATGGAAAAACAATACATTATGCTACCCACAGAAGAGAAGGGTCTGAAATCCAGATCTTCTGCTTCTTGGTCTGGTATTCTTCACTCAGGACTATGCTGGCTGTTTTATTTTAATTAACCTTTAACAATGAATGAATCAATTTCTGACAGGCTTGAAGAGGCACCCAGACTTAGCTTGTTTTTCAGATATAATCTGCAATATTAATGTCTTGTGGGCATAAAACACCACGCAGGAATTCTTGCAATGAATTCATTGTTTCTATTGTTTTTTAACCATCAAATAATGTCTGATTCATTCTCGATTTCGGTCAGGTTTTAAAATACTTTTTTAAAATATGGAAATAATTTATCTCTATAAAACAAAACAAAACAAAACAAAGTAAACAAGCAAAACCAAAAACCCAGAAAAAACAGAAAAAGGCAAAAAGGCAAGGTAATTATCTCACAGACCTTTTTGTTTCCACATGCAATGAAATACTGTCTCTCTTATAACATCCACATAAAGCATCAGAAAGCTGATAGAAATGAAAAGACTAGTGTTAATTCTAAAATGTTGTTCCTATTCATGATATTTTCCATTAAAATGTTAAAAAATGAAATTACTGGCATCTTTTGAAAAGGTTCAGGTAACTGTTTACAAGGATTTATTTTTGTGAGATTGTTTTTAAAACGAAAACATTTTCCTATGACTTTTTTAGTTCCTTTTTTGTCTTTTTAAATAAATAATGTTCGTATTCTTTCATTTTGCCTTCTTTTTTTTTTCTGTGTTACTACAGAGAAGAAAGGGAAGGGGAAAATAGAGCAAAACCAAACCATAAAAAACTGTTAGATGTGCATTTTCTTACTTTTGATAAAAAAGATACATATCATGGAAAAATTCAGCAAAGTAACAAACCATTTCAAGGAAACTGACAATTTTGTGACCGGTCACTTTTCAAAACGACTGTTACTCTCTTTTATGAGATTCAAAGACATATCATGGTGAACGGAAAATATTTTAAGCATGATTTTTGACTAGACTGTCCTTTTAATTAACTAGAGCTAGCAGTTTAATTGAAAGTTAAATATTCTTTGCAGATTTAAGATTTCCAAAGGCACTGACCTAATAATTCCAACTGGTGTCAATGGAAGAAGTGAATGTACTGCAAATCTGTGCTGTATGGTTTTCATAAAAAAGGAATTAGCCATACACTGCTTATGAATTTTGAGTGTATTTTATTTTCATCTCCAAACTTCAATGTTTTTCTTTGGTAATAAATTAATACTTTAGGAGGAGAATTCTATCATTATTATTATTTGAGATTCTTACTTACAAGCTGTGCATCTACAGGGTAAGTTCTTGTGCAGACCTTCCTGTATCTGGAGTAAGACAGCTATGGCATGTAAAATGTTACCCTTGAAAACTGCAACTTCTCATTATGACAGAGGCCCAGCAGGTGACAGAAGGAAAGCCACTGGCCCATGAACTAGGAGCCCAGCGCATCATCAGCCTTCACTGCTACCCTCGAGGAAATAAAAAGGGTGAAGAGTGAATCTACAGGACCCAGAATGCCACTTTGTTGGACGACAGATTTATCTTGTCCCTTCTCTTTGCTGCTTTGCCAGTTGCCTGTTGAAGGGCAGCCATTGGAGGCTGGAAATGAATGCATCTTAAGAGCACAGGAAGGGACACTGTCTATGTCTCTGCTATTTATTTCTAAGAGGGATATTCAGCTGTGTGGTTTTTGTTTTGGTTTGTTTTTTTCCAGACCTTTAGCTTTGCTGAAGTTATCCTTGGGAGAAAAATGGAATGATAAAAAGAGCAAAGCCTGCAGCCACTCTGATGTGTGTTTTCACATGTAAACCAGACCGCTGAGGTGTTCACGCTTCAGTTGCTGTATCAACATGAGGACAGGTTCGTTACAATATCGAAATCAGAGAAGAGACATTAAATGTCTCTTTGATTGTATGGAACAGATACTGAGTGAGGTGTATACAGGTCTAAGTTACCTGCTTAGATGACATATTCTCTTCAAATAAAGCCTGCTTTTTTGGAAAACTAGTAGGATTCCATGGCTGCATCATGTATTTGAGACTGGAGATAGAGATACCATGTGGTTTACATTTGTTTGAAAGGACTTAATTGCTTTTTCTGCTTATCATCTTAACTGGATGACACACAGCCACATCCACTGAAGCATTTCAGCATCCTGTAGCACCCTTAAGATTTTATCAAAACCATGTCTTACCTTCTAGAAAGCTTCTCCTGAACAGCATGATATTCCCAACTTGTCACTGTCTGCGGTGTTGTTTATTTTCTCTTTTGTATGGCTATGCAACTCATTGGTCTTGTGGCAGTGTGTTGCAATGTCTAAACAAATCTGAGAACGCTGAAAGGAACAAAAGTAGGTGATCCAATGTAACATCTGCCTGCCATATTATGTTTGTACCTCTCAGTGGATCTGCATATGTACCACATGGTTGATGTGTCACACATGCGACAAATTTATTCTGTATAATAAGGTCAGATCCCAGCATACACTATTACCTGTTAAGGCTAGCTGTCCGGGAAGTGATGAAGGCCAGGTGAAGTCTCACAATGGCTCTTGCCAAGCACTATTTGGGTGATTTCACTGGAGTGATGTATGCCACTGGTGTCAAACCCAAGAAGGTAGCTACACTAGAAGCTATTGCTCTGTATTTGCCATGGGAGTGCGAATGTAAATAGTATTGCTGTTCTCATTTCTTGCTGCCAGTGTCCACATTGTTCTTCTGAACTTAGTATTGCATTTTGTATTTTGCTACATGACAGGCCTTATATCCCACCTATTATACTCTGGTTATAATTTGGCCCCAGAAGTACAATAAAGGCCAACTTCTGACACATTTTTTTACTGAATGCAAGGCTTTGCTGCATGCTAAAATTTTTCACTCATTCATTAATGGATTTATTCCCAGAAACTGAGGGTGTGGTGCTGCTCTGAGTTGGAGACAAGTGTTCAAATGAGCTAGAAAGGTTTCTAATCATATTCCTGTTATTTCTTCATTTGTGGAGTCAACACAGGACATGAAATTCTTTTTCCTTTCTATTATTAGAAACATTTGTCAAAGCTGCCAATGTAAGACCTATTCTGGTACATAAATCCACAAGTATATTTATCATTTCAATATTTTACTAATTACGAAGTAGGTACCAAATGTTCTGGGAAATCCCCTTTGCTGACAATCACAATCATTGTCTTAATTGAATGGAATGCAGAACACATCCCAGATTTAGTGTAGGGTTATTTTAGATCAAACCTTCATCCAGAAAGGAGCCTGTTTATGCAACAGCCTATGCAGGGTGCCTTGAAAGTCACCAGCCCCTTGCCCAGATAAATGAGCAAGTTCAGTCATCATAATAGCTTTTCATCAGGGTTTCAGCTTGCCTATTCTTGATCTCAGCTTCTGAGATGATAGCATCATAATGATAGGCGGTGTATGCACTTGTCAAGAACATGGAGACAGTGGTTTTCAGCCCATCACCCAAAGACCCTCAGGGGCTACATCTAATGGGTTCTTCAAATGGAAGCAAGGAAAGCAACCTCTTATCAGGAGTTCACATCTCTACCAGAACAATTTTGGGAATGCAGCAGTCAAATGAGATCAGGCATCAATAGATAAAAATAAACTTCTTGAAATTAACTCAAAAGCATGTAGAATGCCAGAGCAACAGAGAAAAGATGTTGTACATTTGACATGGATACTTTTGCTAAATGAAAAAAAAGGCCATTATCTGCATTAGCTGAAGTCTTTGGGAAGCTTCCAAGCACAGTGCATCACTGAGGTATTCAAAACTGAAATGACTGAAGCATTTGTCCTGAGAGCCAGTAGGAACAGTTATCTCTTGACAGATTTGTGTGGGGTACGTGGCCTTGGTTTTGAAAATCTGTATGTTGGTTGCTATACTTTAGTGCAAGCTGTTATTTGTATGGCTAAGTGCGGCACACCTCCAGAACCATCATATGCTTAAGGATTTATTTTCAGTTGTGAGGATTACCAAGTGACAGTACCATATTTGTCTAGGCTGACCCGATAATATCTCCATAACTCATTAAGTCTGGGTGATAAACCTTGTTTGTCAAAACCAAATAATGGCACAAACCGCAGTATTTTAGAAGTAGAGCTCACTTTTGACCCATGAAGAATTGGCTATCCAATGATGGGTAAGTTATCGTGGCTTATCTAGCTACCCCAAATCAGCTACGTCCTGCCAACTGTCCTCCTTAATGATCTGCTAAAGTAAAATACTTCAGGTATAATACTGAAAATGTGAAGAGGTCTCAGAAAAAAATCTTTGGGAATGATGGCAAATGCAGAATACACTTTATAGTGAAAGATTGAAGATGCTCAAGCCTTTCGGCTTACCAAAGAAGAGAGAAGCAGAAACTTCATACTTACAGAACAGAAACACAATAATAGGTAGCTTTGCAGTCTGGCAGATAAAGAAATAACAAAAATGTAAGTCTAGAAAACAGAAAACACCAAGTTGGAAATAAGGTGAATTGTTTAAACTGTAACAGTAATTGGTCATTAAACCAGTTTATTGTTATTTTGGTGGAATTTCTGTCACTGAATGTTTTCAAATCTAGACTGAATTTAAAAAAAACCAACAATGTAATTAAAATCAAGAGCATCTGTTGATCTCAAAGTAGAAATTAACACTTGTGAGTCATCTGGTCAAAGTAATGCAGAATATCAGATGATTAGTGTTCTTTTTCCAGCCTTAAAATTTGTATGTCTAACACAATACAGAAAATGTTCCCACCAAGAGGTGCAACTTAAAACAAAATCTTTCAAACCATAACACTCTTCAAAAAGTGAATTTGCATTCTGCCTCTGATTATTTGGGTCAGCATTAGCTTCTGAAGACAGAGAGGTGACAATCCCATCCAGCCTCCTTTTCTCTGTTAGTGTCTCTATTACCAGGTTTAGTAATGGGCTTCTGTTCTTGTTATGCCTCTGTCTAGTGGACTGAAAATGTACTATCAGCTCTGTGTTCTTCCAAGAAATAAAAATAGCGTTTGATCAAGTTACCTCTTAACCTTCTTTTTGATAAGCTAAGTCACTGAAGCCTCCTAGGTCTTCTGACTTGGAGGCATACAGGGAGGGGGTGTGTGTGGGGTGGGGGGGGCAGGCAGAGGAAGGCTGAATTTTCTTAGCTAATGTAAGCCTAAAGCTTGTTTTCTTAGGAGTGCTTTATGAAATTGACTTAGTTGATGTTACTAATAATTAGAATAGGCCAACAGGACAAAAATATTCTAAACAATTTTTATCTGTGCTCTGGAATATATTTTGATTGTTTCATCTAGCTGCTTCCTTTCACTTTTCGGAAATGGCTAAGGAACAATGACTTCCAACAAATGTCTGGGTTTTCATGTATGAATGCAAGTCTCTTCTTTGCCTTACTCTTTCAATAGCGAGATCTTTTCGCCTCTGCGTTTAGATGTGCAAAGAAGATGCTCTGCGTGCAGTAAAAGCGGAACAATCAAAATCCACCCAGAGAAATCCCAAAGCAGTGATTTGGAAGGGAAACGGAAAGCTCCTTTTCAGATGGTCCAGCCCCACCCCCTTGTCATCAGGATTAAGACAGTAAGGGTGCTGGTTGCATATTTGCAAGTGAATCAACTGCTTTCCAAAAGACTGTTATTTTTCAGTAAAAGAAATGCAATATCATTGTTAACTTCCTGTTTAAGGGAAAAGACTGTTTTGAGGAGGTGTCTTTCTGAGAAGCAACTAAATGGATCTTTTTATATATTAAAATATCATATTCTTTGCTTTGGCTTGAGCTAGAAGGATCATGATTTAATTGTTTAACAGTATGCACAAAGTGTGGAGAACTTACCAAAGTAAAGGAAAAATAAAAATTCCCCATCGTCTTTATAGCCTCCTTCTTCCCACACATAGCTCTCCCAGCATATATGAGTCTAAATGGACAAGTGGTTTTGGGTACATCCATTTTACCTTTCACATCTTCAGTCTTATACGAAGAAAAACAAACCAGGTCCCTGAAAGTTTTGTAAAGGTAGATGAGTGTGCAAGATAGCCCAAATCACAGACTTTCTGCATATGTATCTTCTGATAAGTGTAATAGTCTCCTTTCCCAATGACTCTTCTTCCCCTAGGTGCAAACTTATACTTTACAGCAGTTAAGTATTATTTATCTTCATTAAAAAAATGCATATATCTTTTTTTTTCATCTGCCAAAATTTGAGAATCCGAACGCAGTTGTTTCTATATTTATCTGCAAAATTTCCTGGACAAAACCACATGATGAATTTGCAGCATCTAGGACTCATCAGACTTACTGTGTATGTGCAGTACAATCAATCAGTGCTTACAAAGCAAGTTCAATGACTTACTAGATTTACTGGGTGCATGCACACTGGTGTCGTGGTGTCCCACATGTGTGGGATTTGGTGCGTCGATTGTATAGAGACAGCTGTCTGTGCAGGATCTCCACAAGTCTGGCACTCCATGCAGAGCTCCATTAACCTGAAACACTGTCTGCCTCGAAACAAAACAAGAAAGAAAAAAAAAAAAGAAAGAAAAAATAAATCTTACTCTTGTACAAATATAAAAACTTCTTCCCTACAAGATACTGCCCAGATGACCAGAGAGTACACAGGGCAGTAGGTAGTGGATAAATGTGGTGGAAGTGGCAGGTATCTCTGAAGGATTTATTGAGTTTAACGTGTAATTTTTCCCCATCACCACGACAATTTTCAGTGTCAGTAACAATACCAGGGCTGATGTATGGACCAGCAGATGTCAGTGTAGTTCTGTTCATTCATCTTCCCTTTTGACGGAATTCCAGTTATTTTTCCTTGGTCCCCGCCGTACAGCTTTCTTATTTAACCATTGTCTTTTCACAGCTTAATGCATCATAATATTTGTAATTCATGTCTTCTGTCAATGTGTTTGGAAATGGACATACATCTTACCAAACAAAGTCCAACCCAAGGACTAACACTGAAATACTGGAGCTGCCACGCGGACCACAAGACAACAGGAAGAGAGGGTAGGGAGACAAAGCGCTGGGTGCTGAGTAGGGCATGGCTGTGAAAGACACCAGAGTCCACCACGGGACCCAGCCTTCCCCAGAGCTTGGGTGTTTTGTAATGCAGATCCAGTTCTCGTGATCACTTTTCCTGTGTTTTCAAAGGAGAAGAAAGCACAGCATGTGCAAGAGAAGAATGTGCTCGCTTGTCCCACTCTCTGAAGTTGTTTATTCTTCCCTGGATATGCCAGCCAGGGTGCTCTTTGCAGGCTGGATGAATCTCCAGTGGAAGTTCACTGAGTTACGAGTGTAGTAACAGAGCTATCTGTTTTCTAAACCAGGTAATAACCTTTAAGACCTGAGCAGGAGAAGGGAGTATTTGCTTAACCACCCGGTTCCAAGACTTTTTGCAGGAATTGAATGCATGAGATAAAGAAAAGAAATTCCTGAAAAGTTCATTTAGAATAGTTTTCAGTTGTAGTCATATGGGTGAAGGGAAAAAACTATGCTCGAAAGCCAAAGATGATAACCACAAGAAGAAAGAGCTGTAACCACAAAAGAAGAGCTGTATTTTCATGTGTGGTGATATTATATTTTTTGTATGCCCTAACATCTTGACTACATCTTTCTTTGTGTTGGACTGATGGCTCTTGGATGCAAAAGTAGATGCTCTGTTAGTAAAGCTAAGTCAGATTTGTTGACAAAATGAGCAGTGGTGCTTGTTGTAGTGGGATAGCCTATTCAAACCTCCAACCATCAGCAGTCCAGACCCTGAGCCTAAAACCTTTTCCCATCCTTCAAAGGACTATAACCAGTAGTGAGCAAGCATGCAGAACTTGCGTTACAGCTCATTTTTGGTGGACCTGTGGGTGGGAGCATCAGTCAGACTCTCCACAAGGACTGGGGCTGCTTTCAAGGCACTAGCCATGGGAGACAAAGACCAAATCCAAGAGAGCACTGAACATCCCTTATGTGCAGAGAATGGGCTGCTGCAGGTCTGTGCTAGCAACTTCACTCTGCCGATCTCTCCTGGAAACAAAGACAGGGCCCCATTTTGACAAGTTTTGGATCTCAATGGATATGATCCCAAAATAGATAGGCTTCTGATCCAGAATTTTGGCACAGGCTGTTACAGAGTAATTGGCTTTGCAAAGAGTTAGATTGGGAGCCAAATCTCTGAGGTTGGGATTGTTTTGGAGTTTGTTTTGGGTCCATTTTTAGTGTAAAAGAAATTCCATGATATGCTATGCTAAACTTGTGACATGGCATCACTATCAAGTTATAGCATGATGATATTAATGCATCACACTCTCTGCAAGTTGCTGTGACCACAACCCTAATTGTTTCTTGAAGCTCACAGTAATGTGGCCTCTGGCTCATAATAAGATTACATGCAGAATCTCATGAGATGCAAAAGAAAAAGGAATGAAAATCTCTCTGTGGACCTTTCTGAGTTGTGCAAGTCATGGTTTTTGACAGGAAGAAATATTCCAATAACAGAGATTGGCAAATATTAGAAAGTTTGGCTGTAGATACCTGGAAATTTCTCAGAAGCTTTTCCAAACCTCATTTTAAGATTATCCAAGACACTATGCAGATCTGTTGGGTTACAATTTCTGGTCTTTGCTGACTCCAACAAGCACAGACTTATGTTAAAACTGAAATATAAAATAAACAACTACCTAACCCAGGAAAGCAGATCTCTCCCCTTTCTTAAATCTTGACTGACTAAATCTTTTGAGCTTCAGAAAAGTGTATGCATATGTTCACTTGGAGAGAAGATTTGGGTCATATCCTAATATTTAGCTGAACCAATTTGAACAGCCATTCCTATCCAGTAATTTGCTTTTAATGAATGCAACATGAAGAGCCAGAGTTTTTATTGCATTTAGCCTTCCCTGAGAAACTTAGTCCCTCTTTTTCCTCCTGTACATCCCTCCAGCTGATCCCACAACACCAACTTACCACTCCAATCTATGCCAGGTGGCAATGGCTCTTAGGATGGTAGAGGAGGACCATGTTGTGCCCTAGCTTCATGTGTTTCCACATCACTGTGCTGGTAGCAGATGACCCACATGGTGTTTATCAGCAGCTCTACCCACCAGGGGAACCTGCCAGAGTGAGTCTCTGTGCAGCAACCGCTCCCTTTCTTTGTCTCTCCCAGTGTTTCTACCCTGATCTTATACAGTAAGAACTTAAGGCATCAGGGTGCCTTCAGGATTTCAGCCTCCCGTGTGCAGATTTCCTACAGCCAGAGCAAAAGTGACCCCATGCCCTGTGCTAAAACCCTTGCATGAAACGGTGCTCACTTCTTGAGAAGACAACAGCAGGAAATGAATTTGGTGTGCAGATCAGAGGCACTAAAAACTGGTTTGGATAGTCTCATAAGCATCTCCAGGTTTTCAAAGCATTAAAATAGCTGTAAAATAAAATGGAGGAAGAGCCTGTCAGTCATCTTAAACAACATTGTGGGCACTTCTGATAGTCAATGCTATCTCATACAGAGAGAGCTCCTTTTACTTTGTGCTCCTAAGAAAGGTTTTGTTGGGTCTATTAGTCTTTGGGTAACTCAGAGAAGGGATGTGACATGAATTTAATGTGCCCCTTCTTAAATCCTCACTGTTCTGATAATCACAAAGAGTTAAAGTAACGCAGCAGAAGGTTTCTCTGGGCCTCTAGGAGGTTCAGCAGATTACTAATACACTGTAGGCAGTTTTAATGACAGAGCTTCCAGCTCAAATCTGGCCTTTTTATTATGATGAAGGGCCTGGCCCCAAGTGGTACAGAACACCTGCAGCTCTCATTGAATACAATGGGATCTGATGCTGATGAAAGGGACCATTTTCAAACTTTCTTAGAAGTAGGCGCTCCCCAGATGCTATGCAAAAAGCCCGGTAGAACAGGCATCAAGTGCTGTGATACTAGGCAGGCCAGCCACTATTTTCCTCAGCAGGATAAACCCGGGAGTTTGTGCAAATGATTTGTATGATCAGATGTCCTATCCAGGAGCAAGCAAATTAAGGTCAGTGATGACTGAATTAATGGAAGTATTAGCCGTTCCTTGAGAAGAGCTGGACATTCGAACAAAGAGGATTTTCTCTTGCTGGGAAGGTGCGTGGTAACATCTGAGTTTTGTCCCTGACAATAGTCATAGCTGGACTTTGAAAATGATCCAGAAGAAAATTCAAGAGAAACTGGGAAAGACAAAGGGAGGCACGCAACTTCTTATGTGTAATTTCAAGTTGTGTGGCAGAGCTTCAGGAGAGACTTATTTTATCTGAACTGGTTCATGTCTCTAAACTTCCCAGTTCACCCACAGGCAAGAGAAAAAAAAATGCTTTCCATTCTTTGCTATCACGCTTTTGCAATTCTCCTTCTTTGCAACTCCCCATTAACCCCTTGGTTAACACAGAAGGGGATCTTCGGCCCTAGGTGGTACTGATGCCTCTGAGACAGATCGCTGCTATCGGCATGGGTGGGATTAGTGCTGGCAATTATGGGTGAAGTGTGCTGTAAAATTGTTGGTGAAGTGCAAGGCTGCACCATCCTGTTGGTTTCTTTGCTGGATTTTATTTTGTCTCATTCTTTATGCCTTTTAGCCATTGCTCCCTCTTTGCCACATTTTATATGTCTACTTATTATATAGAGAGCTGGTTCTGATTAAAGTCAATCAAAAATAAAATAATACACAAAAATCAAAAAATATTGTATACTTGATTAGGCATGGCTGGGCAATAATATACAAGGAAAAGATCTACATTCCTACTCCTCTCAGCTGGGGATAAGATCCAGAATCATATTACCAATATAAACAGCATAAAGCAGTCTGCTTTATTAATACCTAATATATCAGGTATCACACATTCATTGCAAAAGGCAAAAGAATAAAAGCATGCCTGCATTCTGACATTGACACAGATATTAAATAACACATGTCCTGTTCTGGATTTTCCTTTCTTTGTTACAGGGTGGCAGGGGAAGAAAAGAATAAATACAATAATGGTAAAAATAAAAGTTCTGTGACAGTTATGTGGTGATGGCAACATTGGCCCATTGTATGCAGTGAGTCAACATAAAAATGCAGCAAACCCCCCAAATAATATCCACATATCGGGCCAAATCCCAGCCATCACCAGCTGTCCAAGCACTGTGGATTTGTTGCAGCGGTGCTGCATAGCAGGGAGGAGGAAGGCAATATGTGAGGACATGGGCAAGTGATTTGTACAGCTCAGGAATGCCACAGAAGTGCTGGGTGTTGTCGGTTTATTTTTCTGCTCTTGGGTCCTCACAGGGGCCAGTTTATCCTTTTCATAGGGCTGCTGAAGCTTTTATCCCCAGTGCTGAGGGACTACTGTCAGGCAGAGAAAAGCTGAAGTCTTAGTATTCCCCAGTGATGTTTCCTTTCTGGTCTTCTCCTTCTATTCCCTGATCCTTTCCTCCACCATCATCCTGGGGGTGGAGGAGGAGGGGAGGTCCT
The DNA here is from genome assembly GCF_037157495.1 of Lathamus discolor. Lineage (NCBI taxonomy): Eukaryota > Metazoa > Chordata > Aves > Psittaciformes > Psittacidae > Lathamus > Lathamus discolor. Next base: position 112,512,800 of record NC_088885.1, read on the forward strand.
GAAAAGGGAATGCAGAGACAGTGCTAGATAAATGCTGCCAGATAAACCCCTCTCTGTCAAAGTTATTTCCCTGGACAGTTTCTTTGTGTCTGTGTAGCTGGCATAAAGTGGCCAAAGCATACGACTGCCTCTCATCACAGTGATTGTGTGAACACTGCGCGTATGTCAGTATCGAAATGAATAAGGTTGGGTTCCATAACTCTTACTGGGATTCAGGTTTGCTTCACATATGAAACCCAGTAGCTGTCTTCTACTGGATGGAAATAAAACCATGCACTTTAAAAAGCAGCGGAGTAAAACTTACACAGAAGCTTTGATACGGCTGGCTCTTTTTTAAGCCACTTGGACTTGGCATTGCTTCCTGCCAGCTTGCCAGCCTGGGATGCTGTTGTTTTTATCCATGCTGGAGAATCAGACAGCTTGCTGATGGCTTGCATGGATACCTGGCATTATCCAGGACTCAAAAGAAATTGCAGTTCTCATCTTTTCACATGTGTGTGGGTAGCAGTGGTACAAGCATGTGAAAGCCTCTCTTCCTTTTCTGCTGAACATTCCCTCAGACTGAGATTACACTATTACCTCCTTCATCCCCTCCCCACCACTGCTCTCCAAAGCCAGTGACCCAGGGCCATACTGCACCCTTTCCTCTCACTCCACAGACGATTCAACCTTATACCTTAGCCATCTGCCTCTGCCCTTGGTGCCCCTGCCTTGACACTTTGGCCATTCACCCCCTGACACACAGCAAGACTCTGGGAGCTGACGAAGTTACCACCAGTCAACTGATTACCTGCTAATCTGCAGCTTGGCAGCAGCTGGTTGTGTGAAAGCTCTTATCCTGCAGCTCAACTTTTTCACAGAGGGTGGTACGGCTGAACACGAGCTCCTGTACAGAGGCAATTACACAAGCTACAGGGTTACTGCCTTGACATAGGTAGCTGAAGCCTGCCACCTCCGAGTATCATTTGAAGTATTTCACACACCAGCAGTGGTGCACATATCTCAGCCTGGTTTGGTAGACTGGGTGTTCATGAGCCTGTCAGGTTGGCTGTGGTCTGTTCTGTGCTGATGCGTGTGTGTGCGTGCATGGTCAAATTGTTTTGTTTCCTGTTTGCAAGCTTGTTGAGGGAGAGGCTGCCTCCTGCAGCATTTATAGGGGTCTTGCATAATGGGATGCTTGTCTTGGTGAAGCTTTGAGGTGCTACCAATACTGGCAGTCCATCGCATGCATTCAGAGAAAATCAAGACATTTCCTTGATTACATTTGCTTGACTGATGCTCTGGAGTGTGGCACATGGCATTGGATTTGTTGATTAAGTATTATGGTGAGCCAGAAAGTGATTCGCTGCGACTTAATAAGATGTGACTGATGTGTCCTGATGTGACACAAACCGAAATGCTGCAGAAAGATGCACAATCAGACCCACATGGGGGTAAAACCTAAAGCACTTTTTCTAACACCCAGTTGTCAGATATTTGACTTGGACAATTACAGATTTGCCACCAACGTTCTGCTGTCCTCAGTCACCACACTAAATCTTCCTAATTGGCAAATACATTAGTGAGAACTGACATCACCATGTTAGTCATTGCGCAAACATGGAGGTTGGCGGAGAGGTACAATCGTTTGGAGTTGTCCATAATTAATCACAGACAGGTAGTTCAGAAAGGGCTATGGGAACAGTCTCCACATTCACTTACTAACACTTTATGATCCAAAACAGAATCCAGAAGTTATTCCAAGACAGGTGGTCATAAAATCTTGAAAACTAGTACTGAGAGCTGCTTTTGTGGTGCCCTACATAAATCTGCCCAATTTTGGCTAAATTATATACTGTTTAAGATCAGCACTTCAAGTAAAAATGACCTGTGTTGTGTTTAAAATAACCTTTGCTTCTGAAACCTCCAAATATTTGCAGTATGCTGTGTGCTGCAGAAGATGAAGCCTTGGTGGAGCTGAGCTTCCCGTGTGAGGAAGTCCAGATGGGTCATTGCAGAAGCCTTTGTGGCCATATGCAGCCACCTAGAGTCAAACAACAAACCACACAAAAGCCTTATCAGCAAATGCATGTCCACCCTGTACCTGAGATAAACAGAAAGCACCAAAACATCCCTGCTCCATGTAATTTCGCCTGTGTCTCCTGAAGTGCCTGATTCACAGCCATGGACTGTGCGGTATGGGCAGAATGGCCACTCAAAGCCATATGACACCAGGAGTCAAAAGCAACAAGGAAAATAACCTCTGCTCAAAAAAAAAAAAAAAAAGAAAAGGATCAGTGGCAAGTCCTGTGAGAGTTAAAATGCTTTGGGAATATGAAGTACAACTGGAGAAGGTTTGAAGAGTGCTTCTTTCTGTGTCTGCAAGTGGTGGGGACAATCACAAAGCAGCCTTATTTCTAGTCGTAACTGGTTGTGTCTGCCAGACCGCCTTTAAGTTAGAGAGCAAAGGCTGATTGTGAAGCTGTATTTTAGCAATTTGAGGAGTTTCCGTACTTCATGTAAGAATGAAACACAGGAGAGGAATGTTATTAAACAAAATGAAAAGGAAGAGAAAAAAATCGCAGCGTTGTTTGTGTCTGGGCTCAAGCTGAAGTCTAGGTCTTACAGTTCTGGAGGCTACCTGAGACCTGATAAGACTGTGACTGTGATCAAAACAACCTGTAGGTGATTACTGGCAGATTTTAAATTAATCCTTTAAGAAAACATTAGCATTCATCACAGCACAGCTTATAGAGGATGGACTCTCTTACAGAAAACTAGGCATGATACAAAGAAAATCAGAATTACAATAAAACTGAAACTGGAGGCCATAAGCGTCCAGCAAAGAAGCACAGGAAGCTGCTGATGCTGGGCTAATGGCACATGCCCAACTAGGGGCCAGCAGGTGTGGAGAAGGTGCAAGAAATCACTTGAAATTAGGTCAGTTTGTCAGCTTTACAGGAATAAGGTCAATATTTGCAGTGCAGAGGAGGAAGCAGAGAGTGACTCAGGCAAATGAACACCTCCTAGGAGCTGGAGATAGTGTTGCATTAGGCCATTGGACTATTGGTTGGAAAGCAAATGTGTCCTTAACTTTACATAAGCTGAAGAGCATTAAATCCGTGTTACCACAATGAGGTTTCTTCGTATTGCAGGAAAAGCTAAGGCAATGGAGGAAGCCAAGACCCAACAATCTTCATGGTGAACTTACACTGGGTGTTTCTGAAAAAAGATCTCACTGGAGAAAACCAGAGAAAGGGCACTATCGAGAGGTTGGTCTCATGAAAGAACCTCTCCTTCATTCAGAGAAACCAGCCCTGCCTCAGATCTGGAGCTCCTTTGGCATGAGCCTGTTTACCGGTCCCACAATGTGAGTGCATTTTGTTTCTACAATTTCCCCAAGTCTTTTGTTTCTCAGAAATACTTCTCTAAGTCTATTAGACAGACAAACCTATTTTAATAATCTCTTCCTTATTCTCTCTCTTTAAACTAGCTTTAAAAATGTCCATCTGGGAGAAGAGCCTGTAGGTATCTGTTTCCTTTTCTCTTCATCTCCCACCTCATTCAGCACTGGGTCATTTGTTCCAGTGTTTCAGCTGTTATTTTCCACAGTGTCCCTCTTACTGATTTTCCGTAGTAGGGCAATAAGGCAGTGTTACATCCCCATTCTCACCTTTATAGCCCACAGCCATCTTTGTGTACAGCTCCAGTTCTGGCTCTGTTCATCTGTTCTCCTCTGGTTTATTTGCTTGGAAACTCAGGCCTCCCAGTAGCTGGATTCTCCCCTGCAGAGCATCGTAGCTGTTTATTGGTGCTACTCTCTTTTCTTTACTCTCTCCAATTTACACCAGGGTTTACTCAACCGAACAGTGGGTCTCCAGAAGTACCTCCAAGCCATGGATCCTGTGTCTATGTACTTCCATTTCTAGCTGACTATTTACAGAGGAAAGAAGCTAATGAAGAAAGGAGTTTCTGAAGAAAGGCAGGGAAAGGGAGGAAACATGAACCGCTGGAGAGAGAGCAAATGCTTTTTACTGACATTGTGGGTAACAAGAACCACATGTGGATGGAGCTGGATGGAAGGAATCTAAGTTGGTGCCTTATCCCAGTTTTAAAGGAGAAACCAATGCCTGGCTACACGGAGGTGGGAGGCAACAGATATGGCAGGAGAATTGCCTTGGGACCATCACTGTGGCTAGGGGCAAAAACAGTAAGACTACAACATTCCTGGAACTGTTAAAAAAGATCAAATCTGAAATAAGAGAGCTTCCTTTTGCTGTCCTCTCAAATTCCTTGTTTTACTTCATAGTGCAAATTCTCACGAGCACAGGATGAAGACAGGCTTAATCCTCTTATTTGCTGACTCTTCAGTGCTTGCTTTGCAACCTGAATATTCTTTTTTAATCGATGTTTTTGGATGTGGTATAAATACATATAACATAAGCTACAGATAGACACCAATCAATCAGTGACATTTACCACACCCATTTGCTCTTTTATCCACACATTGTCCACTAATTCCTATCACCGAGTCACACATAACAGCTTCAAGCAACTTACCTAAAAATTCAAGACAAAATGCCTACGTCTTGCTCTTTCTGCCCATGTTTGTATGTATAAAATGTAGTAGCAACAGCCTCTGAGAACAAAGGCAGTGAGATACGGGGTGGGGGGCAGGGGAAGAGCTCCCAAAAGTCAGAATGTGGTATTTCCTCAACTGTTATATATAATATTTATATTACAATAGTGCCAAGAGGCTCCAGTCAAGATCAGAGCTATGTGATTATACCAACTTCACAGAAACATACCAAGACACTCACTACCCCTGCCCCAAGGAGAAGATAATCTAAAAGGAAAAAAATGCAGAATACACTAATATGAGGAGGGGTGCATGTGTGAGCAGAGCTGATGAGAGGGAAGGACAGCCATCTTAGAGCTGAAGCTGCATTTCTCTCGCTGTTATAAAGGCTGGCTATCCACAGAGCATCTAAGGCAGGGTCCCTTTTGTAAGCAGAATGATTAGCCCCACAGGGAATTCTCATAGTAAGTGGTTATTCATGAAGAAAGGTGCTTGAGGAGAAGGGATGAATGCTTATCGGTTTCAAGAAAAATTTCTTTGGGAAAAGACTAATAGATTTGAAGACTGACCCTGGATTTTGATGGTAAAGAAGGGACTTTTTATCTGTTTGTTTTCTCCTGCATCATTCACTGGAGGTAAAAGCTGAGAAGCCACTATGGCTATTGCTAGAATTAACTGAGGGAAATTAGTGAACTCCATACTTAGTCAAGAAGATACTGTGTTTTATGTAACTGGCTGATTTCCCTGCTGCCTTACCACACTGGTTCAGTCAAATCATCACAGCAGCTCTTATTCTCTGAATTCAGTGACAGTCCTTGCAGGTTCTGTCCTTTCTGGCTGGACTGATTGCCCATCATCTCAGCTTCATGGAGACCATGCCAGAAAACTGCCGGGCACCTCACACAAGACTTTCTGAGCAGAAGGTGCCTGGGTTGTGTCTACAGCAACCCTGAGTGAGGGGGAAATCTGCCCATTCCCAGGTGCCAGGATTATTGTTTGAGCCCTCTGACTCAGGGGCCATTCTGTGCGACTAGAAGCTTTTCTGGAGAGGAAAGGCTGCTACAGCACTGACCTCCTCTACTTCACTGGTGATATCCAAGGAAAAACTGAAGGCTTCTGTGGAAAAAGTTCTCGTGAAAGTAGGAATAATCGTATATGAGATATTGTTTCTGTTTGCACTGAAGAGCTCTGAGGCAGGAAGGGGGACTGCTGTTCCTGGGAGAAACCTCTCTGCCAAGAAGCAGGGCTGCTCACACCAGCAGCAATGAGCCTCATTTTCTGATTTGGTTGCAGAGGATATCTACAGCCTTGCCCACCATTGTCCCCAGTCTTGCAAGAAAGTCTGCTGACCTAGACACCTCCCACTCTGTGCTACTAAAATCAACTGTGGTTCTGGTTTTTAGTGCACTGATGTGTGTTTTGATAGTTTCTAAAGGCAGAACTCATGGTGTAGGGCCATACTAGTGCAGATACTGAGTAAGTATGTAATAAAAAGTATACATTTTATGCTGAGGAGTTATAATTAAATCAAGTTTCAAGTCTCAACTGGCATCCAGGAAGAGCTCCATAAAAAGCTGCAGGTATCCATGGAGCATCTTTCAATGGCAAATGCAGACACTATGCTCTTGGCAAGTTCTGTGCAGTGGTGCAAGATCTCCCTGTCAGGGTCTGCAGAGGAATGTGACACAGTACACAGTGCTCATGGGAGGGCTAAAGCCCTCTGAGCCCTCCAAAAATCCTGTCTGTGAAAATCTCACACTGAAAGCAACATGGTGAAACAAAAGCACAGAGAAGGCTATTGCATGGGGATATTAGGATGAACTGAAAGCAGTTACCAGGTTAATTTATCCATAATACCTGTTGATAAAATGAGTAAGTACATGTGCATGTGTTTTCCTAGCTATAGAAATGAAAGACTGGCTGGATACGAGGCGACTGACTACATCTCAGTCTAGCTTTGTAGATGCCAATGACATACACTCTCTGCTTGGATGATCAAAAAAGATGATTTGATTCTGTCACAACTGCTGTCTGCAAATAGCAAAGTTGTGTCTCTGTGAGGGAACTGTGGCTGCCCCATCCCTGGAAGTGTTCAAGGCCAGGCTGAATGGGGCTTTGAGCAGCCTTGGTCTCAAAGGTTGTTCAAAGCCCCATTCAGCCTGGCCCTGTGGAAGGTGTCCTGGATGGTCTTTAAGGTCCATTCCAACCTAAACCATTCTGTGATTCTGTAATTTATTTGGTGGGAGCTGGTCTGGAGAGCTTGTAGGTGCTCCTTGCTTTTTTTGAAGAGATCTATGTACTACCATGTATTCTAGCAGGGAAACAGTGAGGAAATGGGCCTGAGGAGGCTGATTTTGTTAAAGGCTGCATACTTCTCCAATTGATGGCATTTAGGGGTGATGGCCTCAATTGCAGCCTGTTTCAACAGGGATGATACACTGCAGGGACTAAAAAGAAACTTTTCAAACCTCAGTTGGTAGTGATTTGCCACACACTTCATCTATAATTGTCTCTAATCCTAGCCACTTTTCCTGTCTGTGATGAAACATATTCACATTCATCCTAAACAAGTAGAAATGTGAAAGCAGATCTGGTGTTGCAAGCATTAGATTCACCAAGCAATAACAAGGCATCAGAAATTGTGTGTGTCGATTACTTTTGAAATAAAGGATGACAAAATAAATCAATTCAAGGGAGAAGTCATTGTAATTAATAAGCTGTCAATTCGTGTAATGAATGCAGCAGAACAAAAAGGTTATCTCTATAATCAGTGCTGTGACCTTGATGCCCTTTGGGCACAATGGCTCAGAAAGGTTTTTTTTTCCCCAAATGTTGTAATCATTCAGAAATAAAGGTATGGTCAGAACATACAATATTACGATACTGCAAGACCATATAACTGATTAATATTAAGGTAGGATAACATTTTGCTCCTAAAGCTTTTTTTCTAATTGAGTGGAGTCTCTTATTTTATGGCATAACTACTGTGTATAATAACTAGCTCTGATTCAGTACTTCAATCACTGGATCATACAAACCATTTGATTTTGTGGAGTAACCACAGGTAGAATTTCCTTGTGCTTCTGACTGTATTGTCTGAATAATATAATGTAAGGCATGATATGGCCAAACCTGCTCCCTAACTTCAGACAGTTTGGGCTACTCACATAAAATGAGTTCACAGGGCTGATGACTGCAATGTAACTACACAGCAATGGCACTAGAAGAAACAAGGGTGCTTCTGGGGAAAAGGGCACATATTCAATGAGGCTGGACTCCAGAGTGCGTTTATGTGGCATGATGTGTTCATCTGTAGATAGCAACATGCACTACATCTCACGGCATATCAGAGTCACCAGCCAGTAGCAATTTCTGTGACCTTTCCTTAAGGAGAGGAAAAAGCTGTCTCACTGTAATTGTGCTTCAAAGTCATAGAATCATAGAATCATAGAATAGTTAGGGTTGGAAAGGACCTCAAGATCATCTAGTTCCAACCCCCCTGCTATGGACAGGGACACCTCACACTAAACCATCCCACACAAGGCTTCATCCCACCTGGCCTTGAACACTGCCGGGGATGGAGCACTCACAACCTCCCTGGGCAACCGATTCCAGTGTCTCACCACCCTAACAGAAAAGAATTTCCTCCTTATATCCAATCTAAACTTCCCCTGTTTAAGTTTTAACCCGTTACCCCTTGTCCTGTCACTACAGTCCCTGACAAAGAGTTCCTCCCCAGCATCCCTGTAGGCCCCCTTCAGGTACTGAAAGGCTGCTATTAGGTCCCCACGCAGCCTTCTCTTCTCCAGGCTGAACAGCCCCAACTTTCTCAGCCTGTCTTCATACAGGAGGTGCTCCAGTCAACCAACTGTTGCCATTCTGACCCTTCATGTCTCTCCTCCTCAGACATTCAGCATTTCTATGCATAATGTGATCTAAATAAAAGGCAAAATGATGGAAGACTGCTTTCCCCCCTCCCCATTTCACAAGTTTCATTGAACATCACAATTATATATCAGCTCTGTAAAACCTGTCATTAAAATTGCGACACATATTGCGAATATTGCACACATTTCCACCAACTACATCATTAAATCAATCACTCTGAAGTGTATAAATACATATCTGACCAAAACAAATATTCACAATGAAGACTTACAGCAGTGTTGTCTAAAACTCATGACAAAAAATACACCATACCAAGTTAAATCCCAAGGGAAGTTTAAAGGCCAAGATTTTCTTCCACAAAGTAGCTCAGTAAATGTCTATAAAGCTACGTAAGGGAGAATGTCAAGAAAACCAAGAATCTGTATATTCTGTGTAGAGCAGAGTAGCCAGCAGCTCTACACTGGGTAAACTTTTGGGTTACAGATGAGCAACCTATTCCTAAAGGACCATCTTGGAAGCGTTTCCACAGCCTGCTATCCCTGCTCAGTACTGTTGTCAATGGGAGCTAGATGTGTGCAGCATTCATCAAACAACAATGCAGTGAATTCCTTAGTTGTTCTGGGACTATTCCCTATGAAAATTCAAAACTAAATGATAAAAATTAACTTACAGAACAAAGTGAAAACTCAAATTACAGTGGGGCATTTGCCCAGCAGCTCCAAGTGGTAATCACTGTTTGCTCACTCCTGGAGACCTTGTATTATCTTTTTGTCTTGGTAATACTTCATTTTGTCTGTCCATTGCCTCACACACTGGAACTGGAAAAATACAGGGGCTTTGGCTCAGGTATTAGAAAACTCTTGATTTTCTCTTCTGCTTCCCTAGGGCAGAGACAATGTATTGGTGGGTTTGATTTCAGATGAAATACATTTGGAATATTTTATATTAGTTGAATTGTTTGGCCCCCCCCTTTTTTTTTTTCTTTAAATAAGCATTTTCTAATAATTTCTAAGATGGAAAGTTTGTGAGAAGCTTCATAAAGTGATATGCCTAATAGTACTCATCTACTACACGTTCTTAGGTAGTAACAAAGGTGGAAGCTTGTACCAGGTATCCTCCTCGTGTAAAAGCACACTTGAGAAAGAAGCGAATAGACAAAAACATTAATTCATGCTACAAATTAAATGTCACTACAATCAAAGCACACATGAAAGAAAAAATTCTGCAAAGAGCTTGTCTCGGATTTAACTGTGTTGCAGTCTCTGTGTGCTTATGTTTCACCTTGTGTCGGCACATTCCTCACAGAGCAGCACTGCTTATCCATGTGCCAATCTGCAGGGGATACCAGCTCTCCAGGGGCATGGATGGATTTCTGCTCAGTGTTGTCAGTCACCTGAATTTCTCTGTTCCCAGGCATGCCAGCTTGTGATTCCTGACATCACTAGAAAAAAAAAACAAAACCACCAGAAAAAGACACAGCTGATGCTCTTCTGTTACATTAAGGTCCTGGGTCTCTCCAGAGGTTATGTATCATTAGGAATAATGCAAATGGTGCTATGCATTTGTAAAGCAGGTGAGAGAAGAGAATCAAGGCCTCCAAAGGTAATCAGTAAGTTTGATTATTAAGCTCCCTCAGTTACTAATTGATTATTAAGATCCCCAAAATGAACTGGGTAAAAGAAAGTCTGGTTGAGAGCAAAATACAAATGGTCTCATGAAGGCAAAACCAAAGCTCATTCTAGCTGGAGGGAGCTGGTGGCTGCCAAGGGCTGGGGGTGAGTGAGACAGACCTGCAATGAAGAATATTGTAATTCCTCTTTTTCGCATGCCTGATTGATGGAACTACAACAATAGAAACAAAAGATGGCTTGGATGGGCAGCGAAGTAGCAGAGACAGGCTGACACACCTTGATACCAGACTTGCACAGCTGCACGTATGCCACTGCTGATCCATCAGCCCAGCATGCTGCTCACAATGACTGATCAATCTACACTTGCCATTGCTTGATGTTAGCAGCAGCAGATACTAGGGGAAAGAAATATTCATAATATATCAGAGGGTATGTTTTTGTTTCCTCTTTATGTTTCCCTTCCCCCTCTTTCCCTCCTTGCAGAAGAGCCCTATGGTTTATAGCAACGCAAATATAGCTCCACTGGCTCCAGGGACTACATCTTTTACTTAAGTAAAATTCTCATGGACTTAAAACCTGGGACATGTGTGTCCCCTCCACTCTGGTAAATGCTATGCTTTTCAGTGAGACGCTGGGGAAATGAGCAAGGAAGAAAAGGCAGACTGAGAACTGGTGCAGATACTGAGTGCTATGATCAGGAGTTGCTTCAAACGAAAAGGAAGAACGGCAAACTGTTGATAGAGAGGAGCCGCTGCAGAAGGATGAGGCAGCCTGACCTGCCTACTTTCCAAGAGGAGTTTTGAGCAAATGATTTGTATTGAAAAAATATTTTTCAAAATAATTTGTAGAGTCTAAACAATAACTGTCACACGAGAGAGACTGAAATTTTCAGATCAATAAATGAGTTTGCAGCAACCCTTCTTATTTATATTCATAACTGCTGGAGTCCACAGACTCAGCACTCGTTCAGTAAAGACCTTCTTCAAATCATTATCAGACTCTTGGCCCACTTCTTCTCTACTTTAGATATACAATTGCTATCAAGCAAAGCAAATTTCTGTAAGACCAAGCAATCAAAGTGGAAAATGCTTAAAAGCTCTATACTATGGCTAGTGCTTGCTGGCAATTTGGTTGTAGTTTCGTACTGGGAAACCAGTAGTAGTCTTAATATTCAAATACCTTTGAGGAATAGCCTAAAATTTGACACAAAGGAAAAATAAGGAAAAAACTGACATTCTAAAATGAACCAAGTGCCCATTCGTATAAATGGGAATTTTGTGCTAACTGAAAGGATAACCCATGCCTGTTATAAATCTGCAAGTTTTATTTCATTTTGCACATGTATTTAATCCATCTGTAAACTGTTCATTGGACACCACAGGACGATGCTCTCTCGGGAACTGTAAGGTATGTGTATTCAACAGTGGAGAATAAACACAAGATTTTATTACAAAATGCCACTGCTGCTGCTGGCATGAGTAATTTGTGCACCTGCATTTTTAAAATGTTTCAAAGTTTTTCCCCTTTGTGAATTCAGCGGCAACACACATTATCTTCCAGGCTGCCACAATACAGTATTTGCAGACTGGGTCACGTCAGCCCTTGTTATCCAGAAGCCACTGTTTTCTGAGCAAATAGCAACTGAAAATGACAATGGTTCGCTCTAGACAGGAGAGAATAAGAAAGTGTTTCCTTATGGCCTAGTAATGTGTCTCTGCAAGATGAACAGGGGCTCAAACCCAAATTCAGAGTGAGGTTTTGGAGAGGACAGAGGCCCAAGGAAACGTGGCAGGGATTGAATGTATCAGGGCGACACTTCCTCCAACAGTTTGTCCCACATTCAAATATACTCTTCATTGCAACACATCTGGATCTGAAAGCTTGGGGAATGAGAGGCTGGGTCTGGAGACTGAAATACACTGTCTAGTGTAGCACTGCACTGCCAAAGTGCTGGGCCAGCCATGGATATCATTAAATGTAGAGTCCTGAATAATTACTACTGTGCTTTAAATACACTGTCACCTTCCGGAAGGCTGAGTACCCATGGGACCTTGACGGGCTGATCAAGGTTTGGAGCAGGTAAGGGAATTAGGACATTTTAGTTAGTTTAGGCTTAGTAATTTAATTTTTAATAGTTATTCTGCAGGTGTCTAAAGTCGGCTCTGTATATACATTTTTTAAGTAAAAATTTCCCTTGTGTTCCCTGTAATCTCCCTGAAATGTTCCTTGATTCTCTCAGAACTCTCTCATTCAAATATGTAAAGTGTATAATTCCAAGCAATCTTATGTATTTGTACATCTTAAAGTCATATTATCATCTTAAAGTCCTATATCACACATTTTCCCCATTTGCAATGAATCTTAGGCAAAAAGGGATTGTGATCTCATGTTGTATCAGTTTGATCATCAGAGACTCTCTCCAAGGGCAGTCACAAGCAGGTGAGTTTGCAGCGCGTTTATTTAACTGATATTGCAAATGCTAGGGGAGGAATGGTGCTGATGAAATTGCCCTGGGTAAAGTTTTATTTTCTTAATTTGTCAAGGTTGGAGAGGCAAAGCAGCACCACCAGCTTGCAGTTCCCAACATCTCCATGGTATATACGCGTTTTGAGAATGAGATTTGAATAGTTGTGTGCAAGAACCTCCAGCTCCATAGAGATGCACTTGATATTTCAAAAGGTGCAAATCTGTAGAGCTAGGAAATGCCAGTTCTGCGTGCAAGAGGACAAACATGGCAGGAAATCAGACACATGTGCCATGAGAGCTAAGTGTCTGCCTCTGATCTCCACCTCTATCCATACACAAAACATGTTCAAGTCTGTATTTACTGCCAGTGCCCACAAAAACCTGATGCTTTCATTCTCCTTCAAGTGTTACTGCAGATTAGGATCATAAACGTAGAACCTCATACTTTCCCATTCTCATTGTGGAGAGATGGAATGAACATTATCAAGGCGTGAAAATGGAGAGGAATCAGGGATATGATCCTGTTTCCTCTAACCCTGCTTTCAGGGCCATTTAAGTGCCAGTTGCCATTGAAAAGGCCTAGGCAAGGGGTGCTACTGAGACACTACCTTGTAAATGATTACAACATCTTTACTGGAAACCCCTCCTAGAACCAGGGCAAACACAGATCCCCTGCTGCTGTCAAGTACCAGCCCAAAGCAGATCAGTTCTACAAGTGGAACCTTTCTCAGGCATTTTTATCCCCTAATTAACACCTTTTAGATGTGTGTGTGTGCACCTGTGTATCACAAGTTGGAGAGAGCAAGCAAGGGGGTGTTGATCTACAGGGATAGTAAGGGTACAGTCGAGGTAGGAATCCAACCAAACCTGTGCTGAGGATGGCGTAAGGAGTCATGCAGCTATTCTGTAAGTCTGTATTCAGAAGAGTTCCACTTAGACACTGGTTGCCTGGTCTGATAGCTACTAAACCCATTAATGAAAAACAAAACCTCCTAAACCCAAACCCAAAGAAAGTAAGAAAGTTATGTGTATGCAGGGAGAAGAAAAGGCTCCTGGAGAAGGGAGCAAACAGGCATGACTCCAGGAAAAAGAAGTGAACCGGGATGTGATTGAAACCCAAAGAGTGAGCAGTGATGTCTCTTCTGTTTGTTGGCAGAGGGAAATAGAAAGTGGAGAATGTTCAGAGAAAGAAATGGGGTGAGGAGGGAGGCTTCATTTTACTTGTAGTGTGCATACAGCAGTTCCAGCTGATGGTGCAGCAACATTTTCAAACACACTCCAGGGTGCAGAGGACATATCAAGCTGGTTGGGCAACAAAAGATGCCCCCCACTGCTTTGCTCCCAGCCACCATGACCCTTGCTAAGGAGTGGTTACAGCCAGAAGCACCATGTTATAAGAAGTTTTGGACATGATAGAAAGAGAAGGCAAAAGCATGGAAATGGTTGAAAATGGAAATAGCTGGGCAAATAAACCAGATTGAGGAATATGTTTATAAACCAAACCATGCAAATAAAGAAGATTTTCCACATCCTTCCACAGCACTGATGGCTGAGAAAATCTGAGTGTGGCCAGTGAGGGGGAAGTGGCCAACCCTACTATGCATTTTCTTGGACAACGCAAAGAACCCAAGTTGGACAATATAATAGAGCTGTGACAAGGAGTAAACAACCAGTGATGAAATAGCAGTGCATTGAGCAGAAATGACTTTCAGTGTCTACAAAGTAAAGAAAAATAGAAAACAGAGAAAGAGAGAGAGAGGGAAGTAAAGAGAAAGAGAAAAAGGTAGTGTCCCTCCAGATGAGACTGAAGCCTAATTGTAGTTTCTAAACATCTGACTGGAAAGTCTGACTTGTCTGCACTTTGAAGTTCAGAAACACAAACACAACTTAATTTTGTGTGGAATTCCTGAAAATGCAGCCAACCAAAAAAAAAACAACAAGGCGCACGTTGCCTGAATTAGCACAGTTTGCACAGGACCTACCAAAATAGTACCTCACATCACTAACACCTCCCTCTTTGGTGGGCCACTTTTGGAGAGCTTGTGTGGGGAACAAAGACTGCCAAGGATGCTGCTCAGTACCGATACTCCCAGAGAATCGGCCCTGACAAATTCACAGTCTGAAGAAGTGTGTTAAGTAATTTCAAATAAATATGTTTGAAGACAGTGCAATCTGCCCTCAGATATTCTGCAGGCAGAAAAGTAGGCTAAATTCATCAGATTAATTATTCATTGCAAATTCTCTCAGCTCTATCATTGAGGTCAACAGCTAAAGTGCCACTGAGTACAATGGGATGAGGTCTCCAAAAGTGGTTAACACTCCTTTACTCCACAAATATGAGCACCTTTGCTAGTTTTTGTGGGACTGTCAGAAACAACCAAACAAGCAGAGGTTTGTGCAAATAAGCAGTTTTATTTCACAAGCATTGACTTCTGTTTCAATCCATGTGGGACTCTATGTCCCATATTCTGCTCTGAGCTTTATGTTCAAATGAACCCAAATTCTCAGCTGTCAGCTGTGTTAAAATATATACATATATATGAATATAAATATTGACATATATATATGCATATATATACACACACACACAAATATGCATTTATTTGTATATACTTACACACATTTACTATGTGTTTTTTCATCAGGACTTTCTAAAATCCTGATTTTGATGCAAAACCATAACCTAACTGACACCCTCTCAAAGCTTATGACCTATTTGGTAAGCAAAGTCTGAACTTCTTGGGTTTATAGCGAAAGCTGAAAGTTAGTCAGTTTGGAAGGGGCAGGAAGACTGGTTGCATTGCAAACGCTTTACACAGCTGTTCAAATGAAAACAGAACACTTGAGGCCTCCATCTCAAGAATCACCAAGCTCTTTGTACTCCACAGAGGTCTTTCAGTCAGTACCGTACACCTGTATTTTTTAGACCCATCAATTATGTGCCTGAGCAATGTAATTATAACCTAAGCCATACTCTCTGATTAAATACATCAACCTAAATTCATGTTTATTTTAACTGCCACTAGTTATCCAGCCCAATCCAGCCTCCAGAACACATGAAAAGACTTTTTCTAAGGAGTTCCTTCATTTTCCACTCCCCCCATGTAAAATCAGAGTGAATATTTTTACTGGGGGAGGGAGGAGAAGAAAAATAAACAGGGGAGGAAATGTAATTGGAGGTGGCATGAAGAACATGGCCTCTCTGCTTCTCTCTACTGTTAAAGACCTCAGGGGATTTAAAGGCCACAAATGATGTAGGTCTTCTTCTTGAACTTTATCTGCTTGGGTTTAGTATCACTAAATGTGTATTAATGTCAAAGATTGTTTGTGTGGATTATTTATAAGGCATTCACTTCAAATTAGTGCTGCTTAAAGTGTGTGAATTCATAACTTGCCAACAGCAGATGCAGTCTGCAGCAACTGAAACAGCAAGAGGCTCCATAGATGTATACAGAACAGCTGGATGCAGATCAATAATAGAAACATTAACCGTGATATTGTTTTAGAAGCAATTCTTTACTTTGGAGATATATTTTATTCCACATTAATGGTACCTTAAGTAAAATGATAGAAGACATGTAAGGATGCATCTCAAAGTGGTGCACTGGGACTTGCATGCTTTCGCCTGCCTGTTACTAGCATAGCTGTAATTCTGCACATCTCCCTTTCATCACCTGCTCTACTGCAGGGATGACTGGGCCTTGCTGTGAGCGTGTGGGCTGTCAGGCTACTTCCTCTAGTACAAACTAGCCATCTTGCCGTGTGGCTTCTACAGGTTTTAGTACAGGGTCCATGTCAGTTTATCCTACGTGCAAAGGAACCAGGACATTTCTGTATCAGAAGAAAGAAGAGTGAGCTTAACACTGCCTGTCTGTGGGAGTAATGCTGTCTCACAACAGCAGCCATGTAAAGAAAAAAGCCCTGATGTGACTCTCATTAACGACATAGTAGACATCAAGCTCTTTGGCTGAGTGTATGAAAAAGTGAATTTTCAATCACCTTTACCTCACTTGACCATCTTCTCAAATGGGCCAAAAAGGTATCTATCTATTTGACTACCTATAAGTTAACCAAGTAAAAATCACTAGGGAAGTGCCTACAGACAGTAAAGGTCATAGTTCAAGTTTTTCAATATACATTAACTATGACTTCATGGAATCCCAGAGTCACAGAATGATTGAGGTTGGAAGGGACCACTGGAAGTCTTCTAGTCCAACCTCCCTGCTCAAACAGGGTCACCTAGAGCATATTACTCAGGATTTTGTCCAGATGGCTCTTCAGTATCTCCAGGGAAGGAGACTCCACAACCTGTCTGAGCAGCCTATTCCAATGCTCATCACCCTCACATTAAAGAAGTTCTTCCTCATGTTCATGTAGAACTTCCTGTGTTTTCGTTGATGCTTGTTGCCTTTTGTCCTATCACCTGACACCACTAAGAGTCTGGCCCTATCCTTCTGACACCCTCCCTTCAGGTACTTACATATATTGATCAAATACCCCCCTGAACCTTCTCTTCTCCAGGCTGAACAGGCCCAGCTCCCTCAGCCTTTCTTCATATAAGAGATGCTCCAGACCCTTAATCATTCTACTAGCCCTTTGCTGGACTTGCTCCAGGAGCTCCACAGCTCTTGTACTGGGTAGACTAAATGCTGCCAAGGGTATACATTGGAAATATATATAAAATATATGCAAGCCTAAATATTCATCTAGCTTTCTCAGGTTTGATCCGAGTCTTGTTTGGTCAAGCCATCAACACGAGTCAATTTGAGTTTTGGACTGTTTTTCCCATGAGTGTGGGGAATGTATCCAAGACCAAGATGGGAGAACTATGCTCACCTGGTCTCCACACTGTGGCTCTTTGGCATATCCCCTGTGCAGCCCCAAAACAGTGAATGACTTAAACTTTCTTCTTCTTCAGACAGATCACTAATTTTGGGGTCCAAATTTTAACTTAGTTTTCTATTGAGCATGTCAGATGGGCCTTGGCACTGGGGCCCATGATACTGGAAGATCTGCGTTGTTTCCAGCATCTGCTTAAGGAGTATCTTTCCAGTCACTGGCAAGTTAATCAAGCGGAAATAGTTATATTTAGTTACATACTGCTAATTTTTGTTATAGTCAGGCTGCCTTTGCACAGCCAGACGTGTTCAGCAGCATAAGCTCCTCCAGTCTGACCAATGACTGACACAGCCATGAGAAAACTGAAAGATACAGCTACCCCTTCAAAGCAGTAATTCATCAGTAATAAGTCAATGAATTGTCTTTGTAAGCGCTTAGTACTTCCCAGCAATGCTGCTTTAGAAAGAGTCTACTCAAAACCAGCACTGGTGCCCCATACATTAGCTTGGGAAAGAATTTCAGTCATATCTTTGAGTTAACTTTAAAAGACAGAACATTTTCACCGTCTCATTCCTCTTTTTCCTCCCCCGCTTGCTCTCTGTTGCCTCCCAGTGTCGTTCTGTCCTACTCTTTCTTACTCTTCTTCTTTCCCTTCCTGTAGTTTCCCTGACACCTCACAGCAATGATGTGTCTTTCTTGGGCCTTCACTGTTGTATCTGGGGATTCTCCTTCTCTCCCATTTAGTTACTTTTGCTTTCCTCAACCTTTTTTTACATCCTTCATTTTTCACTCCAAGCTGTATCCCTCTCTTTCTCTTTCATTGACTCCTTACTTTGCTCTTGAGAATAACATGGGTTTTCACTGAGAGTACAAGCAAGGCCCAAACACTTTCCAGAAGTATTTTGAGGTGCTGAGTGGGTGTTTGGTTGTTCCAGGGCTCATTTTCTTTGTTGGGACCTTGAGGATTATCTGGAATGAGCAACTCCTCCTTTTGCTCCATAGCTGCTAGCAGCCATCTGCAGACCTTCCTCCCAGCACATGCATCCACATTTGTTGTAGGCTGCATTTATTTAGGGCCATAGACTGTACTAACGGCATGAATGAGCAAAATTCAGAGTTCGCCCTCAAAGATCCTGAGTGCCTGTCTCCTCACATGATTTCCAGGGGAGATGTGGACTCCTTGCACCTCTGAAGAGCTAATCAGGACCTTGCAAGCTGGCACTTCCTGCAGTAGGCATTGCTACATTAAGCAATTAATAAAGATGATTATAGCTCAGAGCTAAATATGGTATATTACGGTGTTGTACTTCACTTATATTACCCTTATGGCAGATGAGTCAGAGAGACACTGCCATGTATTTTTGAGGAGTGACTCTTTATGCTAATTAATGATATCAATATGCACATGGCGATGCTGGTATAATTAGTACAGTGGATAGCACCAACATAAAACAACAGAAAGAACCTGTCATAGAGAAACCAACACAGTGGATACATACTTGAAGCTGCCTGGAAATCCTGTAGCAAAAGCCAAGGAGGCTCAGTTACAATCCCCTCAACCTGAGACAAGCTCACCCAAAGCTTAGAGATGTTTTGCTGAGCCAGGTGAATTTGGTGAATCATTTGTTTGCTGTGATTTGGACAGATGTATGAACACTGAATGAAATTTGGGATTACAAAATAGCTGATACAGAGGGAGCTGGGTTGGGGTTTGTATCGGTTTGAAGACACATCTCAGAACAGGCCTCAGAAATTGCCAATCACAAACCAAACGAAACTGAAGAAATAAACTGTCTGTGGAAGCCCTGCAAAGTCAATCCAAGGTGTTTCACACAGCTGTGCTAAGTATGGAAAGAAAAGTCGACACACAGGCTATCAGCTCTCTGTCAGTTGACATGCTCTCCAGGAAATAACACACAGGATTCAGGGGCCAGTTCCACAGCTGACAAAAATTGATGCAACCCCACTGAAGTCACCTGGGGGGACAGCTCACATAAGCTACATCTCTGGCCCCAAATCATTTACACTTTCATTGTTCCAATGTCCAAAATGAACATAACTGAAATGAAGAGTTTGTGTGGTCATTTGGTATCTTCCTTGAGTGAATCAATGTGGAGGATTTCAAGATCTTTTCTTTGGTCCAACCTCCCACTCTCCATTTGGGCCACAAACTTCTGGTTTTCAGCACATGCACATGGGCAGGCCCAGTATGTGCTTACATTTCACTGAGCACGTGTTCTTTCTTGCAAAACACTTCAAAAATCAGTGGTTTGTAGTACACTTTACCTCCCAGTTCAAGCCAAGCTCTAAGCTGTCACGAGAAGAAGCATCCCTAGTATATTTGTACACAGCCTGGGCAGAGTGGTACATAATTCCCATTGATGCTCTGGGTATTCTTATTAAAAAATCCAAGGACATTGGAAGCTTCTGTCTCATCTCAGAGTGCCTAAATTGTTCAATTTATTTTTACAGGGGATCAAGCCCTTCACATCTATAAAATCTGGGCACAACGCACCTAGTGAGATATAAATTGTTAACCTGGAGTTCTCCCTACAACCCTGAATTTTCGTTGAATCTTCAGTTATAGGTTAAACACTTCAGGTTAATCACTTAAACGTTTGTGCAATGAAACTACAATGATTTTGTACAGAGATCATCTGCAGTATGTAACAGTACCCAGAGCTGTGAGACAATTTAACAGAGGTCTCTACCTGCTGCAACACCTTAGCACAAGGGTGTGATTTAAAGGCAATGTGGCAGGTTTAATGCAGAATTTCCCTGCTTTCCTAGGTTTAAGTCTCAACCCTAATGGTATAACTTGCATTGACATTGTTTCAGTTTGTTTTGACATCATAATTGAGTCTAATCTCCACAGACTTGCACTGCAGTCTTATTTCCTATTGTAGTTTCACAATGTAATTTTACCCTAAGAGCACTGTAGTGAGGTCTTCTCCAAGTCGTGCTTTGAAATCACATTGTGTGTTCAGTATTGCCTCATAATGGTTTTGTAAGATGGTCTCCAAAGATCCTCCCTGCAACAATTTGATCATCTTAATCTCAAATTGCAATGACCTCACAATGCCATAAAGCAATTACCATTACAAACTCAAATGTTCTTATGTAGGAACTTCTGTGCTGCCTCATTAGGTGACACATTTTGCTGTGTCCAACCTCTTATTTAAACACAGCACACCTACTGGATATCCATTGCTCTTTTAAATTCAAAATCGGGCTAGAGCATGCATTTTATTACAGTGCAATTTTTTTTTTTCACTACAAATGGGCTGATGAGAATCTTCTCTTGCTGCACATTTCGTTAGAGCTGGGCTGGGTTAGCGGCATCCAGATATGGATGCCACCACTGTTGGAATTTTATTCACTCGCTGACCATAAGCCAAATCACAGCTAGGAATTTGCTTTGAAACCAAAATAACAGAAATCTGCTACGCTCTATTGTCACCTGACACAGCTCTACTTCTTCACTGCTTTGTTCCTGAAAGGGCTTGCAGCTGGGACATTGATTTCTATTTTAGCAATTCTTCGGGGAAGTGATGGCCAGCACAATTCCTGTCCCTTTGTTAGACACCCAAGACAGTAGGAGCTGGTGATTTGTGCTGGGAGGTAAAATAGGCTGCTCTGGCTTTTATAGTCAGAAATCTCAGAACACTTTCAGCTATTTTCCAGGAAAAGCTTGGGCTTATCTAGGACATCTGCAAGACCAGCTCTTGAGGACCTCAGGGTGCTTTTCTAGTTTGACTGGGGAAGTTAGATCAGCTCCTTTAGACAAGGGAGGTTGGTCAGGCTCTACATGGCTCTAGGAAGTGTGAAATTGTTAAATTCTAACTCCGCTAACTCACTTTTTATTTCATTTCTGGCCCTCTACAGGTGTATTTAAGATGGTGATTTTAGGGCCTGTGGAACACTAGAACACACATAGTACACTGTGAGGACAAAGGCCCATTGCCACCACTTGCAGCCAACTTTCAAGAAGCAGCTGAGACTTATAACTTCTTCAGCTCAGAGGCATACTCCTGAGAACATGTTCATTATTTTAATTCAAGTTTTCATTGCTGGCTGACTGCCAAGTGGCCTACCAGATGTCTCTCTCTTTACTATGGTTGAAGCAGATTATGATGTTCCAGCTCATTTTTCCTTCACTGACAGCCTGGTTCCAAAAATGTGCCAGACTTTAAGGGCAATATTTTCAAAAGCCAGGTCAACTCACAACAGTACACCAATGACAGTGCATACAGATACTACAAAACCGTATGATAGGCAATTAACTCAATGTTATTTATGCTAGTCAAGTAACTTTGATTTTGTTAGGTCTTTAACACTGAGGAAGAGGGCTGCTAAAGTGCCATTCCTGGAGCCTGGTGAATAGGGCAGAATTGGAACTCCCACTCGGAAAATAAAAGGTTTTGGCACATATAGTTGAAAGGGAGAACCTGAATCTAGCGGCTCACAAAAACATGCATCTATACATATATATATGAAGATAGCTACATAAAAAGAACTACAAATGGATTTAAGTTGCACTTTTTTCAAAGCTATTAACTGCATTACAAGCATGGATGCACTTCTTTTGTATGTATTTGTACACACAGATCCGAAAGTCCTGCTACTGAAGAGTCTTTCTTGTATCTATTGTCTCTCTCTCATCTTCCCCACCTCTGAACTGAAAAGAGTTTCACAAAATACAGGCTATTCTTTGTCAGATCAAAAGTCTTCAATGAATTTGCAGTAACTGGTTTCAAGGGAGGTCTCGAAGTCTTACTGCTTAGCCAAAATTTTGAAGGCCTCTAATGCCCTGAAAGAAATGTTTCTGATAGAATTCTTTGTCTCGCTATAGGAACCTGCAGCCATGTCCCATGTCTTTTCTTTCCAGCCTGCTCAGATAGTCTCGACTACTTTCCAATTCCTCACCTTTTGAATATCCTGTGGAAGTCTCATCATGAATGAACACACATTTCATACTGAGGCTATGCATCCTGAAGAACATTGTGCATACCAAAACAAGTAGCTATAATGCAGTAGGAAGATTTTTTTTTCCACCGTCTCTTTCTATTGCTCTTGGTGTCTGCTGTCGTCTTTACCATGGTCCCCTGTATGTAACTTCAAGATTATTTTTCAATGTGCATGCAAGGTGTACATCCTGTATCTCTATCTCTCTCTTTCACTTTCAGGTGGAAGGACTTCATGCAGTTTTCTTCTAGTGAAATGCAATTCTGTAGAAATTAGAAACCAGTATTACATTACATGGTATTACTGACTTGAAACTTCTAATAAGCCACATGGCTTTTGAGACTCCTTGTCTGCATGTGTTCATGCAGTTTCGTTTCCTAGTCATGAACTACCTACTGGGCAAAATATGCCTATTATGTTATCTTTATCTGACACAGGGCAAAGTCTTGCATTGCCCTGTGTCAGGACACTGGTACAATACTACTTGCTAAAACTTCAAAGATCCAGCATCATAACCTCCATACAACTCCCTGATAGGAAGCAGCAATTTTACTGTGTTAAGCAAAGGGCTTGACTGGAAAGAGGGAGTGCTTTGTTAATAAACTGCATTGTCTGAACAGTTTTACTAGTGTGAAGACCCTTGTACTGATGATTTATTTGGAAGTTCTGGGTATATTAACTTTTGCTAAGAGCTGAGACTAAAAACTTTATGGGGAATGCTACATACACTCCAAAGACCGACAAGAGAATTTAAGTTAGATGTGATTAGTATGAAGAAAGTTACATTTATTATACTCTTATGTATAATTGATCATATGAAAGGCCTTTTGTAACTATAAAAGAGACAGCACATTAAATTGTTTTACCCTGAGGATTATACAAATTTGTAGAAATCGGATTGGAATATCAGCCTATTGGTTTCATTGCCATGGTAAATCATTAAGATGTTCTATGTTAATCATAAATCTTTGTATCTATTTATTATTAATCAAATAGCTCCTCCCAGCTGCTGCTTTGCTTCATCCATCTGAGCCAATCAAACCAAAACCTGGTAGCATTAGCTCTGATGAAGAGTGGCTGCATACACATAATATGCATGGCACATAGCATGGATTATACAGTGCTAGACATGGGGTATGAGAGCTGATGGGGTGTTAGCTCTCCACAGCAGGGGGGCCTGGTTTCTGGATTTGTGAGAAGGCATGCCTCATTAGTAAGATGATTCATGGTGAAAGGGAGTTTAGCTGGGAATAATTTAGTGGTTGTTGTGGTGGAATAGAAATATAGTTTGGGGTAGAGAGGTTATGAACCTGTATTTATTTGATAATAGACCTGCATGCTGACCTGTGTCAGCCCGCATTCTTACACATTTCAGTTTGGAACACAATGTTACAAAAACCACTCAACTCACAGGTAAGTAAATAAAAAAAGACAATCTGGTACTACCTAGCTTAATGTTCTTGCAATTATCACTATCCAAGCTTCTAGGCAAAGCTGGATGGCTTTCAGAGCATTTCTGAGCTGGTATGCCTACACAGAGTGGCGGTTCATTGCCAAGTATAAGTCAATTCCAACTCAGTGATATAGCATGTTGATTACTGCCTATTTCCTTCTACTATATCCTGTGAGTGTAATGGTATCTGACATATAATTTTCCCAAAACTGCTGAAGTTGACATACTATTTAGATTTGGCCCACATTTCTTCAATTAGCAGGAGTATTATAAATGATGTACTGCTCCAAGCCTTAGACACTTCTTGCTCATGCCATAAAAAATTATGTAAGTGTGGAAACTCATTTTAAGAGGAAACAAAAATGTTATTCAAAGAACTAGATATTTGCAGTAGCTCAATAAGAAGATGGGAATCAAGAAGAGTGGCAAAAATACACTCCATTCAAAACTGAGCAATGAACTCCATTACTGTGACAGATTTTCCTTCAGCAACTGAAAGTTTAAAAGCAAAACGTCCCTACTTTAGTTTTAGTGAGGCAGTTTGCAAATGTAAACAGACATCTTTCAAACAATGGCAGGTTCACATTCCTCTTTATAGTATACTGTGAGAGTAACTGTATGTTGGGGAAACATGCACAGAACATACGTTGCACACCGTGATTTGTAAAACTAAATGGAAATATTCTCACTGTAGGCTGATGAGATTAATGATAGATTTCTTACAGGTAAGAAGTATGGCAGCAGTAGTCGTTCATGTGCTGTTGCTTCTCCTCCAGCATGTTCAGTAAGCTCTTAGGTAGTGCCAATGGTTGGTCTTCACTGACACTCCATTAGTCTTGCACATGTTCATGTCCATGGACTCATCAGCAAAATGGGAAAGCAACAGGTTAGCTAAAAATGGTAGAAATTTCCTATGCCATGCAAGTGATTCTTTTCTAGAAGTTCCTGTCCTGGTTCTCCATTTCTCTTTTATTTCCTGAGATGAAGTTTTATGCAACTGTAATACTAAGGTAAAAGCTCTGAAAACCAATGGGGTTTGAAATATATGCATTGGTCTGTGTAGTTCTACAAGGTATAGGAACATGTGCTTAAACTGCATAGGTTGTAAGATCATGTCTTCTTTCTTTTTCTTTATCTTTTAATTATTTCCTTTTTCCTTTTCCTTCCTTTGAACACTCAATATGTTCGATGTGCAAAATTTAAAAGGCCACCTCTTTGAGTATCAGACATTGTATTTTAAAACATAGAAAGAAGAGAAATCTTTGTAGCCTGCCAAACACACAGTGTTATATACAGGGCTGAAGGAAGAACAAACAGATTAATTTTCTGCTCCCTGTTTTGACCCATCTGTGTTATTTATTTATCCTGAAATAATTCACTGCACAGCAAAACCACCACTTCTCTGTTCCCACACAGAGCCTGAGCTTCCACACTAGAATTCCTTTGCCAGCTGATACTGTTGTGGCAGGCAGAAATATATGAAAGTGATATGTATTCCCAGACTGATGGATGCTGTGGCTATCAGAGACATTTTGCCTCTGCTTTTGCAGATGCAAGGGGAACATCTCCTAGCAGAATGAGGATGCTCCTGCAAGTGGAGAAGGTGTGAAATGCTGAGAAAACTGTTCTGTGATGTAAAAGATGCCTGATGATACAGATGATCTTGTCCTTCCTACTCAGGGAACTGGTGATAAGTGGCCTTCCTGGACACTCACTTTTGTCCCGCACTGAAGATTTTTAGCAACAGCCACCCTCTGAACTGCCATTGAGCTGAAGCACGTACTTAGTCACACACCTCATGGTCTAAACTTCTGCTCTGGAGTTCCTCCCTTCCTCAGTTATAAAGTAGTTTGGAACTGGGTTGGGATTATATTCAAGTAATGCATGGAAATTCCTCATCTTACATTATCTGTGTCTTCATTTTAGGTTCTGTTAGATATGGGCTGCATGCTGCTGTTGTTCTGCTGGTTTGAGAGACAAAACGGAGGGATGCTCTTTCTGAGTCTTTGTCTTTTTGTGCTAATATCTTCTAAAATCAGCACTTTCTCCTGTGCCTTTAATCTTCGAAGCAACTTTGGTGTTGCTTTTGTTTTGTACCTGTTACCATGTTTTTAAGAAATAATGTTTTTCTGTAATCTATTTTTAAAGCTAATACCAGTGAGACAAAGAATGAGATATAAAGAGTGATATGTCCCAAATTGAAGCCTGCCTTGGATGTTGGTTTGGTTATCAAAATATACAATCTGTGTATCCCAGAGCTCTGTGGAAGAGATCCTCTAAACCAAATCCTGTCACAAGTATAAACTTCTGAACAATTAGTTGTGAGTAAATGGAGAAAAAAATTCTTACAAGATGCCAGGTGTGTCAATCTAACAGAGGCAAAATTGGTAGAAAAAGTTAACCAGGTTCTGATCTCATTTATACCACTGAAAGCTCTGAATAAATCAGAACAAGTCAGGTTTAACTCCAGGGGACCTGAAATGAGAGCTGGATGCTCAACGACTGAACATTTTAGCAGTGCTCAAGTAGAATATACAATCATTTTGACTCCTTGAAGCCCAAAGACTTAGTTGTTCTGACCCATTAGGAGAAGATTCAGGCCAAGAATTGCACCAGTACCATTCTATCTCTGCCAGAGCTTGAAAGGGCGTACAGTTATCAAAGGTGCTGTCAGCAAGCGTATATGAAACCTGCCTGCCTGACTACAACTGTGCCTGGAACTGCATCTCGATGCCGCATTCTTCATTTTCCTGCAGAGACAGGAAGCATGTGGATACACGCACATTAGCCAACTCTGGGATTTGGGCATGCTCCTGATGAATAAAGAGGATGGCATGATGCCTCCAGAGGCCTGGAATGCAGGGCAACAAGTTTGCTCCAAAACAAACGTCATGTACAATATATTGTATAAGGTTAATTTGGTTTAGCTGGGTTGTCAGGGTGCTGCCTGGTAAAGACACTGAAACATTTAGTACCCTAAAGCTAAATGGTGGTGTTTGAAAGTCCCCAGGCAGCATCTCTCTGATGCCATGTATGGTAACCAGAAATAACCCTATGAGCTAAAACTGCATAACCTCAACTGTGGGAACAGCAGAAATATAGGCATTGATTGCACTGGTGGCAGCAGCATCCTGAGACTAAGAAATTCACCACTGAGATCAGTCCCAGGTTTCAAAGTACCCAAGCAGGTTAGGGAGTTCATGGGGATTTGGTTGGGCATCATAAACAGGCTTTCTGCTGAATTCAAAGCCCATTTGAGGTCCAGATCCCAGAAAAAGGCTGGACTGGGAAACCTGTGTTTATGAATTTTCACTTTTCCCTAGTAAAAGAGAATGAATGTGTCTGAACCCACAGACCTTAGTGCACTCAAACACCTTTACTTACTATATCTCAGAAGCCAAAACACTTTATAAATCGACACTGAAACTAGGAAACCCTGAAATGCATCCTATTTTT
This sequence comes from Lathamus discolor, assembly GCF_037157495.1. Taxonomy (NCBI): domain Eukaryota; kingdom Metazoa; phylum Chordata; class Aves; order Psittaciformes; family Psittacidae; genus Lathamus; species Lathamus discolor. The sequence continues at coordinate 112,540,056 of NC_088885.1, forward strand.
TTGGGTTTTTTTTTTTTTTTAGGAACATAGGAACCAGTCACATATCACTGGTGAGCACAGGAGCACAAAAAGCACCCCAGCCCCATCAGCCCTGTCGGGGAGATGATTGCCCCAGTGAAGGAGGCCTTGACCTGCTTCTATCCTCACTTTTAGTAATGACTACAATGGCTTTCTCTGCTCTACCTAAGCAGAGAAAGGTAAACCTGGATATGGAGAGACAATATTTAACAGTGAAGGCTAGAAGGCTTCTTCCCCTTTCCTTTTATTGACTAGCTGAGTGTTTATAGTTAATCATTTTCAGATGGAGATCTACTTTACAGCCATATCAGCACAGGAAGCTGCAAAGAAGCTCAAGAGATGTGATCACTTGCCAAACTCTGATGTATAGAAGTTGTTAAACTAGGGCATGTGATAGGTCCAAAATGGACTAATTTATGTTACTTTGAACATCATTCTAGCCTTTTTAAAATGTTTCCCCCAATTAAGCTTTTCAGGCCACAGATCTAAATAGCTGTCTGCACAGGCTGCCAATTGATTAATTCCCTAATGATGGATTGAAGCTGCAGCTTTTGTTTCTTAATCTCTCTTTTTCTCCATTAATGGCAAATCATTCATAAAACAAATCTTATAAATATAAGTAAACACACAGGAGTACAGGGGACAGATTGCATATAGATTTATTGCAAAGCTAATTTTTGATTGCCATTAACGATTTATTTTTATTGTTATTATTATTGTTTTCTCTTTTCTCACAGAGCCACAGGAGTCCGCTAGGCAATTTTCTGAACTTGAGCTTATCGTTTTCAGACTGCAGCCTACAAAGAGCTCAGATGGATACCCATGCAGAAGACATACTGAGGATGCTCTTCAGGGGGAACTTTGTTAGATCAAGGCTTCTGTGGACAGAATGGGGAAGATCATACTGTAAGGAGATAACTGTCTCGTTCCTCTGTTGAGCTTTGTGCTTGTACTGCATTTGCAACAGCAGAATCTGAGTGTCAATGAAAGAAGATGGAGGAGGTCCATGCAAGCAATGATAATGTCAGAGAGAATAAACGTGTCTCCTCCCTGCCTTAGTCTCCTCTTTGGAAAGAGTCCATCATCCCATGTAATCACAAATGCCTGGGGGTTGTAGGAAGGCTCTTAATCCCCTTTGGATGAGCACGATTGGAGGAAAGACTTCCAATTGAATAGGTCACACAAGTGAAATCTGGGTAGTGGTTATTAAGGAAGATGTGGAAGAGGTCTGAATAAACAGAGAGGAAAGCTGAAGACGCCTTAGAGAGGGGCTTCTCTAAGTCCTGTTGCTGCAGAGAGACAAGGCTGGCTGTTGAAAACTCAAGAAGAATCACATCGCGTAAGAAAAATCACTGCTCTGAAGTGCATCACTCAGCCTGTCACCTCTGTGTGTCAAGCTGCATAGCAAAAGAGAAACAAAGTAATGGGTATGAGAACTTAATTAATTTAAGAATTAGAAGAGCTGAGAAATGGGGCCCTTCAAAAGCGTGACCCAGATAAGATTCACTGTATGCTATAAATCATCCATTATTGTTTAGAGTTTCCTTTCTCTACTCTTGACCTTCATCATCATTCTTTTGCCTGAGTCTGGGTGTCATCACAGAGCTACTGGGTATGTGGATGCGAGCACAGGAGACACATTCGGTAGCATTTCCCTGACTGTTTTCATTTTTATGGAACAGAAAGCAAATAATGAAAACTGAACTGAGTCTGCTGTCTAAAATTTCTCTGAGCACCATGTGAGGTAGACAGCTCTTCAAAGAGAAGAAAGTTTAGCTTGTGACATTCCCAATTAAACCCTTCATCTTGGAGATAATTAACCAGTGTTAGAGGCTTTCCAGTCCTGGACAGCAAAGGATATATCCTCCACCACTAGATGCCTGTTTAAAAATGCAATGCTTTTCCTTACTTGTACTTGCGCTGGGAGTGTTAGCATGTCCTGACATAGCGAATGTGTTTGCAGACAGGGAGTTACTTCTGTACATCCCAGACTTGGGTATAGGCCACACCTGGGAGAAATTGTGGAGTCTCTTCTGGAATAGGTTTTGGTGGCTGAGAGACAGAACATGAATGATCTTTTCTTCTGGGCAAAGGAGTGGGAAAAGGACCAGGCTTTGCTCCCTGCTGTAGCACTCTGAATCCAGACTAGCTCTATTGAGTTTGCTTTCAGACGCCCTTGAGTATCAGTCAGTTTACCACAGAGTGGGGAGATAGTGGGCTGTGCCATCCTGTATGTACACCCCGAATCCTGAGGCTGGCTAGAGGCAGGTTTAACCCCTCGTGCAATCCAGAACAGCCTCAGGGCTGCTCTGGGTTGTGCTGTTTTTTGACAGTCCCTCTGGGGCTGCCCTTTCTTGGCATGCCTCTGAAATGCCACCTTGGAGGAGAAGCAGGAGGAAAGGGTGAGGGGGGATTGTTGCATACACCTACCCATTTACCTATCTACACACACTATAATCCAGCTCAAAGTTGCTCCAGTTAAGACAACTGCTTGAAAACCTGTCTACTGAGACAGCAATGTAGGAAAGTGATACGAGGACCCTATGTTTGGTCCCATATATTTCTCTGTTTGGTTGTTAGTGGTTTTTTAAGCAGCATTTTATGGGGTTTAAACTAATTTGTTAATTTCTTGGTTTTAATGTTTTATATATACTCTGGGAGCAAGCTTGTCTTATGAACTGGCATACAGCCATGGCAGAGTGAGTACACAGAATCATAGAACTGTTAGGGTTGGAAAGTTCCACCCTCCCCCATCATGGGCAGGGACACCTCACACTAAACCATGTCACCCAAGCCACTGTCCAACCTGGCGTTGAACACCACCAGGGATGGAGCATTTATCACTTCTTTGGGCAACACATTCCAGTGCCTCACTACCCTCACAGTAAAGAACTTCTTCCTTATATCTAATCTAAACTTCCCCTGTTTAAGCTTTAACCCGTTACTCCTTGTCCTATTGTTATAGTCCCTAATGAAGAGTCCCTCCCCAGCATCCCTATAGGCACCCTTCAGATACTGGAAGGCTGCTATGAGGTCTCCATGCAGCCTTCTCTTCTCCAGGCTGAACAGCCCCAACTTCCTCAGCCTGTCTTCATACGGGAGGTGCTCCAGTCCCCTGATCATCCTCGTGGCCCTCCTCTGGACTTGTTCCAGCAGTTCCATGTCCTTTTTATGTTGAGGACACCAGAACTGCACACAATGCTCCAGGTGAGGTCTCACAAGAGCAGAGCAGGGGGGCAGGATCACCTCTTTCGACCCACTGGTCACTCTCCTTTTGATGCAGCCCAGGATACGGTTGGCTTTCTGGGCTGCGAGCACACACTGCAGCCGGCTCATGTTCATTTTCTCATTGACCAACACCCCCAAGTCCTTCTCCGCAGGGCTGCTCTGAATCTCTTCTTTGCCCAGTCTGTAGCTGTGCCTGGGATTGCTCCGACCCAGGTGTAGGACCTTGCACTTGTCATGGTTAAACTTCATAAGGTTGGCATCAGCCCACCTTACAAGCGTGTCAAGGTCCCTCTGGATGGCATCCCTTCCCTCCAGCATATCAACCACACAGCTTGGTGTCATCGGCAAACTTGCTGAGGGCGCACTCAATCCCACTGTTCATGTCAGTGACGAAGATGTTAAACAAGACCAGTCCCCAACACCGATCCCTGAGGGACACCACCCGTTACTGGTCTCCAGCCGGACATTGAGCCATTGACCACAACTCTTTGTGCGGCCATCCAGCCAGTTCTTTATCCACCGAGTGGTCCATCCATCAAATTGATGTCTCTCCAATTTAGAGACAAGGATGTTGTGTGGGACAGTGTCAAACGCTTTGCACGAGTCCAGGTAGATGACATCAACTGCTCTGCCCCTGTCCATCAGTTCTGTAGCCCCATCATAGAAGGCCACCGAATTGGTCAGGCAGGATTTCCCCTTAGTGAAGCCATGCTGGCTGTCACCAAGCACCTTGCTGTTTTTCATGTGCCTTAGCATGCCATCCAGGAGAATGTGCTCCAAGATTTTGCCAGGCACAGAGGTGAGACTGACTGGTCTGTAATTCCCTGGGTCTTCCATTTTCCCCTTCTTGAAAATGGGGGTTATATTTCCCTTTTTCCAGCCGTCGGGAACTTCACCTGACTGCCATGATTTTTCAAATACGATGGCCAGTGGCTTAACAACTTCATTCGCCAGCTCCTTCAGGACCCGCGGATGGATTCCATCAGGTCCCATGGACTTGTGCGTGTTCAGATTTTGAAGATGGTCTCGAACCTGATCCTCTCCTACAGTGGGCCCAAGGTCTTCATTCTCACAGTCCCTGCATCTGCTTTCCAAGACTTGGGTGGTGTGGTCAGGGCATTTGCCAGTGAAAACTGAGGCAAAGAAATCATTGAGAACTGCAGCCTTCTCCTAATACAGGGTAGCCAGTTCTCCCGTTTCCTTCCAGAGAGGGCCCTTGTCTGCCTTCTGTTTGCAACATACCTGTAGAAACCCTTCATGTTACCTTTGATATCCCTGGCCACACTCAGTTCTAACTGGGCTTTAGCTTTCCTGACCATCACCACCTTGTGTCTGTGCAAGCAGAGCCTGCAAGCACTTCCCAAATGGTTCCTCCAAGAGAAAAAATCCCTGAGTCACCTGCCACCATCACTTCATTATCAGCTGTATCATCCACTAACCAGGATGATACTTTCAGATTACAAGTCAACAGGATTGGCATTATTAATATGATTAGTAATAGCCTTAGTAGTACAGTTTAATGATAGTTACTTTCATTCAAGTCCCTCAGAATACTTACAGAGCACAATGCAAGATGTTTCAGTCTTCTCTCCTGTTGATTTATTACCCTATTGACATTAACAAAGATACAGTAGACATCCTCTTATTCATTCTATTCATAAAATTTAATCTGGTATTTGAATATTTGGAGTGCATGTATTCAGTCTTGATCTCCCTTAAACTGGCTGTGCTGGAATTGGATACGTCTCCTAGTTGCTGGCCCTCAGGTATCAGCCCCACAGTGTTAAATTTTGACTCCAGCAGCTGTAATTGGCCTCCACATCCACAGGAAAACGTGGAAGTTCTTTGGAGGGGGGACCAGGTACGCTTTTGTGTCTGTAGAGCACTGAGTGTAATGGGACCCTCATAGAACCTCTGGTTGCTAATATAATAGGAATGTTAAATACTATTCTTCACAGTGTTAGCTAGTAGAAAAGGTTTTGGGTAATTAAAAACACAGGGAATGCAGTCTATCCAGATGAGCATAGAATGAAGCATTTTAAGCAAACTCCCGAATTCTTGCTTGCCTTTTCATCAGATATTATGTTGTTAGTCTCTATAACAGGTGATTTGCAGGTTAAATCCCATTTTCTTTCTCTATAGACTAAATTCATCTTTAATATAAGCGGGTGCAAGCCCATTAACTTCAATAGAGTTACGTTCACTCACTCTAACATTGAATCTGTCCCAGAGGGTTTATGCTGTAAATCTATCCCAGAAGCAGTGGTTATAGAGGCACTGGTTCTGCTCTGAAATTCATTCAGTCTTCTCAAATAAGTGCTTTAGAGGCGCCTAGGAATGTTTTTAGCGCCTGCACCAACACATAAGCCTCACTCCAGAACCGCTTTTTAGCTTCAGCCTCTTCTTTTCTTCCCTGCCTTGACTCTTTGCTTCTCTTCCAGGTTACCATTTGCAGCCTATCTACTCCTATCTGGGTAAGGGTAGTAAATAACACCCCCTGCACTGCTGCCTGTAGCCACATTGTCTTGGTCTGAGGTGGCCTTGTCAAATCCTATATAAGATAAGGAGGTTGGTTCTGGTTAGCATTTGGACAGAAGTCCTTGAAGGAAAGCCCCAGAGTGCTATATATGTTGGTGCTGGGATATCAGTAGGTGCCCTTTTTCCTTCCTAGGCCAGTACCCTCAATAATCCTAAGTGATGCTCTAAAATACTGTCCCATGGCACAGCACTGCACCGCTGAGAGGGTCATCACTGGCTGATGGGTAAATTAAAGAGGAATCCTACCCAAACTGTAGAAAATCTCTCTTCTTTTCAGCTGTAATTTGCCTGTCAGCTCAGCTAATCACAACATAAAGTATAGAACATGCGGGGTTTTTAACACTGCTTTGCCTCTGTTGCATTTTATATTACTACTTCTGCAATGCATTCATTCACAGAACAATATGGAAGCCCTCTGGTGTCCAATTTAACACCTATAAATTTGTCTGTGTAATCTCTAACCAACTGGACAGATAAAATGTTTGCCTTCTATTCCAGTATTCTTGTGTTCTCTTATAAAACACTGCTCTTTGATTAAATTCTTTTTTTCCCATGGCAAGTCCTGGTGTTCGGACCCTCAGTCCTGTGGGTATTTGGAAAGAAACAGACCTTCTCCAGCACAGCTAAGCCCTGGGCTATGCCACAGCTGTTACCAGATCTGCGCTGGGATCCAGAGATCCCCTTTCCCCATCTCAGGTATTGTTTCTTCTGGGTGAGCCTGTGCCAGTGTAGAGTTTTGTTCTCCCTGTGCAAGTACCCCAACCTTCCTTGCACACTGAGCTAGTCACCCAAAGCCAGATTCCCACAAAGAAGACACTAGATCAGACCTTCCTCTGACTCAAAGGAAAACACAGGGAAGGGGGGGAATTTGATTTCTTTCTCATGACAGCACACTGTTTCCTTGATGTTTCACTACTTGTCTCCCTCCAGATAGGAATTTACCCATTATTGTCAAGGAAAGCCTCCAACCATCTAGTCCTCTCTGGCACCCCTAAGTCCATGCTCATTCCCAGGAGAATTCTCAGGAGTAATTAAATAACTAGGCAGGATTATTCCACAAGAGGTGGAAGAATCTGCCCAGGAGTTGCAACACTGCTCCAAGGTTTTCAGGAACTGCTTAGGCTTGTCAGGCTGGTGCTTTTGCTCCTTAGAGAGAACCAGGCTGGAGAGGGTTGCCCTGAGGTGGGTCTGGGCAGGATGGAGTTTGTCAGACCCAAATATCTCTTTCTGTGTATGGTATCTTTTTGCAGTTCACTGAATGGAGATCTTACTGCTAAAATGAGAGTTCCCTGCACTTCTGTCCATCTGGGCTAATAAGGGGCAGATGAAAGGGAAGGTATTTGCTTGGAAACCATGGCATGGTCTTTGCAAAACAGTAAGGAGATTGAAGACCATTTCCAGGCAGACCATAGCAAACATTCCGTTAATAAGGGCCCCGGAGGATCCAAAGGATTTTAGTTTAGGGATGAAGATTATGTAGGCTGTAGTAGCCCTTTAAGGGATCTAGGAAAAATGAGGGTGAGGAGAGGGGATGCATTTAATCCCTTCATTGAGTACATGGGAGAATTATACAGCATACAGGCATTGCTGATGCTCAGCATCACATCCCAGGATTGAATATAACTTTGTTCCCAGTCTAGAATTTACCCACCAAACAGAGAGATTGAAAGGCAACATTAATTACACATCTGTCCAGCACGTAGCTAGATACTCAGATGTCGGGTGTCATATAAATGCAAAATGTTGCTATTCTACAGGGTGGTTTCGTACATGTGTAGATTAAACAATGGCTTTCCACAAGACTAAAATCTGCAGTGCTGCTTATGAATGGAGTTAATTGTATGGCTGCAGTGTTATGGACAGTGTGGTTTTACTGAGCTAAAAGAGGAGGACAATGATTCATGGCTGCACCCATGCTCTCCATCATGAAATATAAATTAAAAATAGTTGTATTATGGTAGGCTACCTGTATTGTTACATTCATAATGGATATCACACATCCATCCTTGCTTGGCATTGCAGGCAAAACATGTTAGAGAAACTATGGCAGTATTTTTCTTTTAGGTGCAACAATCTGTCAGTATCAAATTCTCTTAGTCAGTAGGGAGCATATAGTGTTGATTTACTGAAAATCTGGGATTATGTCTGCTCTGTGGTGAGCGTAGATTTAAGAGGGGAGAGGTAAGGGGGTCTCCAAAAGGTGAAGAAAAACAAATGAAACCTAGCAAGGAAAAAATAGCTTGACAGTTAAGATGCAGTACAGTAACCGTCAAGTCTTGAAGGAAAACTCTCGCATACAGGCATGCTCTGTGCACTGCGTACTGTACCTTAAACAACCCACTCCATTACCCACTTCATGCCAAGAAACTGTGTATGTATGAATGAAGCTCTGACTCTTTAGCCTTACAAGAAAAAACCTTAATATTTCTGTGGTCCAGCATACAAATGCTTTTGGTGATGCACTGGAATTATGGGTGCACACATTTGGGGGGCAAAACACAACAAGAGAGAATTTTCCTTCTCTTTTATTCCCTTCACGGCAAACCCCATTAAACAAAGAGTCGGTGACAGGAAGGTTCACTGAGAATGAATGTTACAGAGGCAGCAACTTGACCCCTGCATTGCTCTGTGTGCTGCTGGTTTGCACGGACCCTCCTTGGTATAGCCCAGCATGGAGGGTGCATACAGCTCACCCCAAGGCTTAGGGCTGTACTGGGTCAGGCCAGGAGGATTTCAGGTGCTAATTCAAGCCATTTTGTTAAGGACTGAAAGTTGCAGCCAGCCGAGGAGTAAAGGTGCCGCAGCTAGCATCCTGTCCTAGTGGAACGGTGCCTCCTCCATCACAAAATACAGTTTGGCACTAATTGGTATCTTTAATAGCAGTCTCAGCAGAGAGGCCGGGAAGGCTTTGCCTTCATCCTTGTTCTGGGCCTTCCACACCGGCTGGGGATGCTTTCATTGCTGCTGCCTGTGTTGTAATTGTTCTGGGTATAAGTAAAGGATTTCCAACTCTGGGCTGCCAATCTGTCACCCTTCAATAGCCACAAAGTCACAGCGAAATTAATTAATAAAACCCAAATATCACATTAGTAGCCACAGCACAAGCAAAATATAAGCAATTAAAAACCACCCTGCAAATGTGCTGAACATCCAGCGTGCGCGTTTCACTTGATTTTAACCAGCAAAAAGGGGTGATTCATTTGTGGGGAAGAGAAGAAAAGTAACCCCAAACCCTTTAACCCTTCTCTGCTATCAAACACTACAAAACTTCATGGGATTTATTATATTAAAAAAAAAAAAAAAAGAAAGAAAAAGAAAGAAAAAAAAAGGCTGCTTTCCCTTTAAAAAGAGAGGAGCTACTTGGTCTGATGCTGCTGCCTTTATCAGCCATGAAGTTCCCAGCAAGGTGCTGTTAGTGCCTGATTAAACCTCATACCAATCTCTGTCCCCCCTGGTAACCCAGAAGACATCCACTGAGAGTGGCAGCTCTTATTCATTTTAATTGCCAAGGATCTCTCTGTGATGGCCAGTTTTCTTGTCTCTCAAGGACTCGAATGGAAATCCATCTGATTACATGAACAATCCGGGTGTCCTGACAGATCTGAAATATGAATATGGAGATGGCATTGTGCTCTGCACTGACTCCTGAAACCTCAATAGTAAACTATGATCTGCCACTAAAACAATTTCAGGGCACAGTACAATTCACATAAAAGCCCATTTTTTGCAATGGAAGACAAATTATTAATAAATCAGTCCAGAGAGGGGAAAAGAGTGAAAAAGAGATTTTATCGCTTGGCATTTTCACGGAACATCACAAACACAAATGTACACGCACGTACAAGCAGGCACCCCTTACTGTTGTGCTCCTTTTTGTATAGCTTCAAGTGGAGATCATATACGGAATATAAACAAATCCCCTGGGGCTACCACTGTGTTCCTGAAATTAGCCTTGTATCCTCTTGCTGTAAACTTAGACTCCAAAGCAATACAGTATGGGAAAAGCAAAGTCCTTGGTGAAAATGTGTAGGAGATCAGTCAAGATAAGGCAGATGTCCCATCCCTTGTGTGAGCTGACCTCTGGCTTATGCAGATCAATGTGGAGGGACATTTTTATTGTCCGAACAAAACTTACTCATGCTCACACAGGGAACAGCTCATCTTCCTCCATCCCTCTGCCACATCCTTTCTGGTGTCAGGAGACCCTCTCAAGGAGACCAGTCTTGCTGGCTTTGGGCCAGAGCACTGACTATGAATCCGAGCTAACTGAGAAAGAGGCCAACTTCCACTATAAGACCCTATAAAAGAGGACCTAGCCTGAAACAATGAGCTTTACTGCCAAATCCAGAAGAGCAGTGTTTGTAAGTTAGGCGAGGGGTGCAGGGTAGGAAGGAAGTCTGTCAAACAGCCCAGAGCATCTCCTGAACCCCCCAGAACCCCACTCCCCCCTACAAAAACACCGGGGCAGATTGAAATCAACACAGGCAGTTCAGCAACATGCCAACAATCCCAGCCCAGCCTGTGCTCACTGCCCTGCAATGTGCTGACACGCGGGAAGGAGGACATGGCCACACAGGCACCTGGACACAGCAAACATCCGCTGGCAGAAAGGGAGGCCAGCAAAGGCACCGAGGCTGGGGCTCGCCAACAGCTCCAGGCAGCTGACAAAGCAGTGTGGTGACAGTACTAACATGCGCAGGGCAGGCGGCCGCGTTATTATTACCGCATATTTCTAGTAAAGCAACGCCTGAGGCTTCAGAGGACCAGCTAGCCAGCCAGCTGAACATACACTGCGGAAACCATGTCCATGGGGCTTTAGGTCCTCTTGAAAGCCATGGAAAGAGTAGAGGAAATATAATGGGCATAGAGAAGGACAAAGGGGTTTATGGGGTTTAGCACTGCCTCAGAGGTCAGGAAATGTGGGTTGTAACCCTGGCTTTAGCCCCTGCCTGGTGAATGACCTTTGGTCCCCTGAGTGTTTCCTGTCTGCAAAATGTGTAACTTCCATATGTTTGGCTTTCCTGGGCTGTGGCATCAGTTTCCAACTGGAAAGTTTGCCCAGGCAGGCAAAAAGGGGGGAAAAAAGACACTGGACTTTTGTCAAAAATTGCTGGACATCTGGAGGTCAGGCCTTCACAGTGATGAGGACATGACCAGTAGACATGCATGGAAAACACAGCAGTACAAATACTCTCCCAAAAGCATCCATCTCCCTATACTTCCCCTGAATGGCTCATAAGCACCTTTTTCTGTTTTGAAAGTCCCAGAGCTCAGGAAAATGAGGATAATGATGGAACTTTTTTAGAAGGATTTGGATATCTGCCGATGCTAAGTGGTAGGCAACAGCCTGGTGTTATTCATCGGGTATGCATTTTAAACATTGTAATTAAACTTTAATTAAATAATGACAACAACAATAATAACAATAATAATTAAAAACGTAGCAACAACAACCCTTCTTCACCCTTACATCCCTGTCCTCTTAACTCTGTCCTTCCCCTCCTGGAGGTATTCGCCAGGGCAGGGGTTTCAAAGTGGGATCTGAAGAAGGCTGCTGACCTCAGTAAATTGAGGCAGGGTTGATGTTCCTTGGTTACAGTTCAGAGGCAATACCCCAGCCCAAAGGGTTCAAACATTAGGCTGCCATGTTTGCAAACAGCACAGCTGTCTAACACTTCCTGTATAGGCTGGCTTTTTTGCATTTATTAGCAGCATGCAGTACAACCAGTAATTAATTTGGTGATCACAGGAGCCAGTGCCTGTTATCAGAGGCTTCTTTTACATGAAAGAGATAAATGTGCAGTAGTTTTTGAGACACACTGTTGTGCATACATCCAGCTGTGTTTCTTCCCTCTACACAGAAAACATTCCTCCCAAAAGGAAGAGCCTTTGGGAGTGAGATTTCAGTGCATTCAGAAGATAGAGAGTCTAGGGATAAGACAGAGACACACAAATGCCTTCTGCACCCAACAGCTTTGACATCCCATTTTGCAGCAGAATTCGCTAAGGAACCAGCAGGTTTGAGCATGGGGCCTGCAGAAACCTGTTTTGTCTATTAGATAATGCTGGTAATACCTGAGAAGAAAGATGTCTGAGCCCCTATCACTCTGTTTCCCTAAAGGGAAGAAATAATCTGATCAGTTTTTGAAATGTATTCTTCAAATGTAAAAGAATGAAAAAGGGAGGAAATAGAATAGTTTTAGTAACTGAAGAGAAGACTGAAGTAAGTAGAGATCACTACCTGCACAATTCATTTAAGAGGCACAAATGCCTAAGATTTCAATTAACCAGTGACCATGTGTTGACTTCTTGGAGTACAAGGCTGGCATTTTTGAATGCCAGTGAATCACTCGATCAGAAACTAAAACATACACATTAGGAATCATACTCCAAATGACTCTTTCAGAGAGATTAGGGCCGTAGGCAGCGGATTTCAGTCTTTCCATTATTTCAACCATACATGAGATGGTTACTTGGAGTGCTTGCAACCTATTGAAATGTAGCTGTTCAGCACAGGCTGGAGGGCAAACACAGAGAATAAGACCCTCACCTCCACAGTACGGTTTAGTGACCTGCATGAAGTGTACTGGTAGTTTTGGCCATTTCAAATTTGACAAGTGTCCAAAGCACAAAGCCTGGATGCATCTAAGCTCAGTGTTAAAGTCAAATATGTGCCTTTTTGCTTTACTGTATAGAAACCAAAATTGTCACCACAGTGGTCACCCATTTGTGTTTAGCTCAGCACTACCAGCTGAGGTAAAGACTGCATGAGATACAAAAAAGAATAGCTTCATTAGATGCAATCTCTCTAAAATAGTTGTAGGGTTTAAAGGGATGGGAAGATGCTTTTATTACTGCTACAAATGCTGTGCCTGTTTTGTATGTAAACAGTGGACTTCATGTGCCAATGTATCCAACAAGCACCTTTAGGATTCAAATTTGGGGTTTTTCTTAACCATGTAAGAGATCTAGAAACATTTCTCTGCTTCCAGGATAGTACAGTGGGCATGCATGCTCGTTTGTTCCTCCCTTCCTTCTTTCCTTCCTGCCTGCCTTCATTCTCTCCATCCTTCCATCCTTCCCTCCTTTCTTCATGAAAGTACTAAATGAATTTGTCCAGGGAAAGGCACAGCAAGAGATTTTAATATGAGCCCATCTCCAGTAACATGAATCCCTGGAGCAATGGGGTGAATTTGAGAAAGAGAATATTTAGGCTAAATATCAGGAAAATGTTCCTAATGGCTTGGACTGCTAGAGCAGTGGAATTGTCTTCCAGGCAAGCGATGGAAACACCAACATTTGACTCACTTGAAATTGGACTGGACAGCATGCTGGCAAGTGTACCAGAGGGAGAGATCCTGCTTTGGAAGGGAATAGTCTCTTGGACACCAGAGCTCTGTGACTCTGTTAAACCTTCCAACGTGAAGAATGGAAGGAAAGAAAATATTAGGAATTGCCCAGGGACACAGCTAATCCTGCAGACATAACACTTGCACCGACTTCAGTAGAAGTTACACACACGTAAGGGATCCAGGTTGGGCCCCAAGTGGGAAGAGCTTTAGCAGCCCAGACCTGGCTGCAGCACAGGACTGCTGCTCAACACCCTGTGCACAGGGACGGACAGAGAAGGGAGAAACGCTCCCGGCATCTTGCTGACAGGGCACATGAGAGTGTTTGTTGAATCAAACAGCCAGAAAGAAAAGAAACCCGAGCCCCGGCAGCGCCTGCTGCCTCTTTGCATCCATGGCTTCTCCTCTCTGTCCCTGTAAAACACCTTTAAACATGTGGCCTGTGTTTATCTCTGCTGCCCCTTTCCAATCCCCTCACAGTGCAGAGGTGTTGCAGAAATACGTGATATTTTAAAACCCTGAACAACACTGCACCAAACAAACCCATTGGTGTCTTCCAGGGAGAGGGCAGCCTAGGTATCCCCCGTGTTTCTTTAGTTAGCGCTCGTCTGTGTTTTCAGCAGGGCAACTCCAATGTAGCTGAGAGCAGAATGAAATCTCGACTGTTGTTTTAACTGAGCCCTGGTTCCTTTTTCCTCCCTCTGCATATGGATGTAATATATATTCACAAGCTTTTTTTTTTTCCCCTACCGTTTATATTTTTTTCTTTCATTTCCAGTCACGGAGCTTTTCTGGACAAAACAATTATGATCCAAACGTCCTGAGAACCAGTCTCTGATGAGGCAGTTTTCCTGAACATGTACAGACAAAGGAAATTATTTCCTTACTGAAAAAATCACTTCAAAGCGCCCAGACCAGACCCTGCTCCAGCTCAGGTTTCCTTTCTGCACAGCAGCTTGGACAACAGCTCTCATGGAGAGCTGTGCTCCTTGTGTCTGATTAGAATTTAAGCAGATGCAGGGTGCAGGGTAGCAGGGACTCACGAACCAGCCCAACCATCTCTTTTCTCCTTCCCTTTGCCTTTCCCACACACAGTGTCCTTCCTCCCGCGTGGTGTTTGCCTCTGCTCAAACTCAGTGAAGTTCTTAGTTAGGCATCTCTAACGTTCAGTGCTCTGCACAGTTCATAAGCCATTTCAGTATGGCTATGCTGATCTGACACATCTCCTTTCCTAAAACTCAGCTTGAGTCAAAAAACTCTCCCCAGCTAGTCATGATCTTCCTATCACCATCTCTTGTGAAGGTGAGGTGGAGGACAACAGTACTCGTGAGGATGAAATGGATTGAGAATGATTTTGCATGACAACTGCTGGGGATCCAATATCTTTCTGTTGGTGTTGCTTACAGAAACAATAATGCCTGGAAACCATCCAATACCTGTGTGTTGGCCCACCTTCAACACATGCCAAATTCTTCTCTTGTGGGACAGCCTGGGCACAGTCTACATGTATTTATGTGTGATCTCCTAGTCAAACTGCGATCTATTTTTGCCAGTCTCCTGAGCATAGCCCCTCTTTCCGCATCCTGAATGTCATCTCAAACTAGAAGGAGGCCGACCGCTCCAGGAAAGGTCAGATGGCACTGCATTTGTACACCTTTCTTTCCCTCCGTGCAGAATGTGGGGTATGGACCTCACACAAAGACCTCACCGGCCTGGAACATGTGTGAGGAGGAGTGTTAGGCTTACTACTTTAGCAGAAGTAAGGCTAAGTACCATGGCATGGATCACTTGCTTATGGGAGAAGAGACCTTATGTCCAAATTGACATATTATTATGCATATGGCACCTCCCTCCTTCAACCAGATAACCCTCTATGCTCCTTTGTCCTTCCATGAATTTGGCTTTCCATAATACTCACTTCTATTTTCCATGCAGAGAAGTACTGTACAACACTTCTGTGACTCCTGAACTGTGTGGAGGACTCCTCCCACTGTCACATAAACCTGCTCTTAGCATTGTCCAGGTACACTGAAAGAGGACAGTAAAATCTCCCCCTTCCCTCAAATGGCCTCTACTTACTGGCAAAGCTTGGCTTTCAGCATTCAAAGAAAGAATTTGGGACACTGATGAGCTCCATTATTAGCCTCATTTTGCTTTTACTACTAAAACTTCTCCAACTTGGTCCCACGGCTACCTCCTCTGACCTAGTTAAACACTCAGCTAGGATGTATGCATCACTTTACAACTCAGAGTAAAGCAGAGATCCCACAGTCCCCTGGCCAAGGCTATGCTAGCAACGGTGTTCTCTGAACCCTCGGACCACACCTGGAACATGAATAACAGCTGATTGTCAACACTATGTCATACCTGTCCACACTGAGGACCTGTCTGCCACCTCATGGAACCCAGCATTGTGCCACACTACACCAGCCCCCGGAAGTCTGAGGACTTGCAGGTCACTGAGCCCCTGCTCTCTTTCTCTGCATGTCCAAGCTTCAGGTGTCTCTACCAGCCCCATACCTCTGACCCTGCCCCTGTTCCCAGAGCTCTCTTTGTGCTTCTAAGACAACATAAAGAAGAGCATGCTCCTGCTTTGGTGCAAAAGCCCTGTTTAAAGGAAGCCCTCCAACTCTTCCCAAGAATCCCCAAGAGGACGGCCTGCACTCCACCACTTAGTCCTGTTTTTGGTACTTTTTGACAGTTCATCCATCAAATCCTGATAATGGCCCTGGAACAGTACCCTCAGGAGCTGCCCCAGCCTTACACTATGCCAGTGCTCTGCTCTCTGTGAAGTAGATAGGGAGGTGAAATTCAAGGTTGTGGTCACTACAGCCAAAGGCCAGGATATTTAAGAACAGCCTTGCTACCTCCAATCTGCCGTACGAACTATTCTTAGCTGGAAGCTGGAACTGAATGCTCACAGGGCACTCCAGGTTCACACCTCTGGAATACGCCCCTGACAGAAATATGCTTCAGCGTGAACTTGGCCGCATTTAGAAGGAGCTGCAAGATACACCTCTTTGCCCAGACCTTTCCATCTGTTTAAACTGTGAAATCCTGGGTTCCTCGCTGTCTGGTCAGATTAAAAGCTGCTGGCAGTGGGGGATCATGACAGTTTGTTTCTCTTACTTGGAATGATAATTACTCGACGTAATCCCCCAAAACAAACTCATAATATACCATGACGAGTGTGCGCTAAGTGTTCACAATAACTGAAATAAATAAGAAGAGGTCATTAATAATAAAGCATGGTCTGGATTACAGCATTCAACAATGCACAAAACAATGGAGCTAGAGTTGATAAAGGAAAGGGGACCATAGCCTCCATTCTCTAGAGGCATGATGCTGTAGGGTAGGAGATACTGTCCTTATGTCAAATGGGGATCACCAATATGCAGCAGTGATTTAATCATAGCCTGTACACTGAAGAAAGAGGTTATGGTACATGCAGAGCTCTCTGTGAAGCCCTGTACTGGCCGGTGGTACCTTGCTAGCTGTTTCACAGCTCTCTTATTTGTCAAGGAGTGATTTCCCACGACCAGGATTGATACCATGTATTGCTGGGAGAGGTCCTTCTTTACCTGTGCTGCAACATTTCAGTCTCGTTCATCTTCATAGCTGCCAAGTGGACCTGGCTGTTGTGGACTAAAAACTTCTATTCTGGTTCACATGGGCCAGCATCTGGAATCTTGGGAAAAGATCTTTGTCCTCCCATTTGCTGGCTTTTCCCAGACACTGGAGTAAATTTTGTACATGGACAGGATGGACATGGCAATGCTCCTCATTGCACAAAACCAGTTACGAAGTTTGTGTGCTCTTCCTCCACTGAATTCCCAGTGGCCATTTGCTCAGAACATGCCAAGAGTAAATGAAAGCTAATACCAAGAAGACCCAGGAGGGTAACTCCTGTGGGGTCCGGGGAAAACTATCATAGCTGGGTTTCCTAGTACAGCTCATTGGGAACTGCATCAGTGTTCTTGTTGTACTGAATAGAACTGAGATTTGGAGTTCTTATTAAAATTAAAAAGAAATGGCTACATTTGTACAGCTTGTATGTGAGGGATTGGAATACATGGCAAAGTTCAACTATCACTTTCCTGTTTATAATCATGGCTTGCTGTTTTTCTAGGCTCAGCCCTGGTTTTGCTGATGAGATAAAATATAACCTCCTTAAACCCCAGTGGAGCAGCATTTAGTAAGTTCTGCCTTCAAATAATAATTTAGCCAAGGGATTAACTCCTATTTGCACATACAGCTAACCTGGAGTGAAGGTTCAGTGAGGAAAAAAATCAAACCTGGAGGGAGAGGACAAATTCATAGCAACAAAGGCTGTTCCCACTCCTGCTGAGGTGGGGGAAACTCCTGCTGGCTGCAGTGGGAGGCAGAACAGGACCATCTCCAAACTTGTGTAAAAAGAGATTATCTGAGAGCATTTTCAATTAACGACTGCTCATAGGAGGAGAAAGAGTCAAAATGACTGGGTCTGTAAGGCCCCTGCCCGCAGTGAGGGCCGTGTTCAGCTCTGCAGCTCTCCCAGGGGTGCTCTAAGCAGCTCCGTGCCTCAGGCACACTCTCCTTGCCTTCAGAAAGGTGGAAAGCACAACGAGACCGTGTCTGCCTGAATGTCCCCTGGAACAATGTCCCCTGTGTGCCCACTCACGTGCTGGCCGGTTTCTGCAGACCCGCAGCAGGGTGCTAGCCTTCCCTCACCAGTAGGCTGGATTGCCTACCCCAGAGAAGACCTTGCTCCTACAAAGTAGTTGTAAGCACTGGTTTTGTGACTTCTCTGTGTGTGGGGGGTCTCAGGGCTCCTTAGGGAAACTGGGGCACAAGGCGTCCTTTCCTTGGCTCTTGAGAAAGCTCACAGGACTGGGCTCTGTCTAGCCCAAACATAGGACTTCAGCTCTTCCCCTGAAAAGAGCAGTATCATGAGCATATGGTTAATGACTCATCCCAAGTGGAAAAACAGCGTTTGTTATATTTTATGAAAATTTTATACATCTAAGGTACTGTACATCTGTTGCTATTTAGGCTGACATGTATGTAGAGATTGGCAGAACAAGTTCTCTGTAGGGATGACTGAACTCCAAACCAAACCACAGAACTTTCAAACACTCAGGCTGCTTCTTGAAGGGGAATGAAGGGGAAAAAAAAGAAAAATAGGAAAGAAAAAAAAAAAAGAGGATGTTTTTCTGCTCTGTTGAAATGCTGCCTGACTGAGCAGTACGCAAGGAAGACACTCTTCAGCTCTGTCTAATCTGCAGTAGAAGAGGGGCTTATTTACGGAGACAAGCCTTTCCTCATAACGCTGCAAATCACAAGCAAGGTCTCATCGCTGTGCCAAACTTTTCTCCCCAGGTTGCCTCTATCCAAAACAGAGTCAAAAAGTTCAACTCCTTGTCCGACTCCTACACCTCATCTCTGAATCCTGTCTTCTGAAACCCTCCCTCAGACCTGCTCCTGTCTCCTTCCTCTCTGGCAGTAAGCTTTTTTCATGCTGAGGCTAAGGGTTCTTCTTGGGTTGTTTGTACATCTTTCTGGCAGCAGCATCTGGGTGGCAAGAAGGCAGGGAGCCTTACTGGTTAGCCTGGGAATCTTCTGGGGCTTCCTGGGGAGGCACTGAGTGAGTGGACTTCTATGGAAAGTCATGTTTTCCACTTTGCTTCTAAGGACTCCTGTGCAAAATCCCCCAGGGTGGAGGACTAAGTGGTGAGAACAACTGAGGACATGCCCGTACGGTCCAAATCACTCCTCTGCGAGGAGGAAGATGAAGCAAACTGTAAAGAGCTGCTTGCTGAAACATCTCTTATTTATTAGCCCTGTCAGCCCAGCCCTTCCAGGATAATTACTTTAGGCATAACAGCTATCCTGTGCCCAGCTCCCAAGCTGGCACAGTCCGTGTCTGCTCAGGGATCCTTCAGCTGTAATCTGTTTCTAATCTAACCCCCAGAGCACAGGGACTGGAAAATAAAGTCCTTTGCCTAACAGTCTTGTTGTGAGGCTCCCTGCTGTCTCGTTACATGTTTCTGGGACAGATTAACATAAGAACATAGGAAAGGCCGTACTGGATCAGAACAAAGGTCTGGACAGTCCGGTGTCCTCTTCCTGCTGGTAGCCAAAAGCAAAAGCCCGTGAAAGGGTACTCTACACTGAGTGCTGTCCCAACTAACCTCCAGCCTTTAGTGGCACAGAACTTCCTAGACCAAGAATAAATCTTCCACAGATTTATTTCGGGTTTCACTGCATTTGTCTGCCATGAAATTGCAGTCTCCCCAGGAAACCATGTGAACTTCTCAAATCTGCCACATCTTGCTGCAAGAAGCTCTAAAGCTCTTCATTTTGTTTGTTTCGAACCTGCCCCCTGCTAGTTTCATTTGATGCCTCCAACCTAATGCTGATGAGAAGGATCAATTCCTGCTCAGAAATCAGTCTATGCCCATAAAGCATGTATGACAACAGAGCGACTGGTGAACGGAGAGCATTGCCAGCTGGAAGAGATAGTTAAGACTGGCCATTGACTGGCAATAATTTTCCAACTATGGCAGCAGTTTGGTTTGGTGCAGTGTGGATGGCAAGATTAGTAGGAGAGCTCTGGTGACTAATTTATTCACAGTGCATTTAAGCCACATAAGTAGAAAGTATAGAGCAGTATGAGCAAGGTGAGACTGAGCGTGTTGGCAGGAGCAGGGAGGTCCTGTTGGGGAGGAGAGGGAAGCAGAGTGGATTTCCTGGTAGGAGCAAACATGAAAGCATGAGTGTGTGACAGAGGGAGCTGAGGTGGCTCAGTTTCTGGCCAAAAGGAGCAGGGAGGGAGGCCACAAAGCTGAGACTTTGGAGACTCTTGGTGAATGAGAAGAACAGTTCTAGGAGCTTTCTTGAGAGCAAGAGCAGATACCAGATCAGTCTGTGGCTTTAAAGTGTTGTATCTTACCCCTCATGCTGTGCCTTGTGCCTTCCTCTCTCCCAGTTCACAGAAGAGAACGGCCTGAATATCCCCAAGTTGCTGGAGCCCTGTCTGGGCAGCTAAAGATGAGATCAGATCAGCGAAAATGACACACAACAGTCCTGACGTGAGAGCTTGTACATCCTGTCTTCACAGGGCCATTTCAGCCACTGCTGTGAAACCCAGCGGTTTCTTCTTGAATAGAGGAGTTTTTATGGTTAAAGTTTAGAATAACTGAACAGAAATATGATGGGGGACAGGATGGGAAATAAGGGACTTTCATCACTGCTAACATTGCAGTGCATAGCTCTGCATCATGGGGCATCCCATGGTGGTACCCACCCCTGTGCAGTGTGGACTGAAATATCTGGGAGTCACTAAGAATAAATCACTGCCCTCTCCCCTTGCTGCATGGTTTTAAACTGTGTGAGGTGGGATGGGATGTCACCGTCATGAGTTTTCTCTATAGACCTGACCAGAACCTACTCACGTAAGGGCCAAGCAGATATTTTGGCTGCCCTTGAAGCTCATTCTGGTTGGCAGCTTGCCTCAGCAGCAATGTTGGGAGCTTGGAGATGGCAGGTGGGAACGTTTTGACTGACACTGTGATCTTCTTTCAGCAATGCTCTGAGAAAAAGCATCAAAATGCTGATAGCCTCCCTCAGCACTGTGCCACACGGTCTGGTGAAGGAGCAGGCATTGCAGCAACCCAGAAACACTCCTATTTCTGGCCTGCCCCAGTTCTGCTGGCATTTGCACTGGCTCCAGGCTTGAGACAATTGAGCATTGCACAGTTCCTTGACTTCAATGCAAAAGAATGAAATCTCACAGACATTTACCTTTTCTGAAAGTACTTCCTGAATTTTTTATAAAACCCTGTATTTATTTTTTTTTAATTTATTTTATTTTTCCAGATTACTTCCTAAACAAGTGCTTTGGTGCTCTTTTTAGTAACATATATCCATGGGGTTGACCTATCACTACAATAATAACATAGTTTCTATACTGAAATAGCTTTGTCTGAAGCTTTCTGGCTAACAAAACAAGCAGCATAGCTTTGGTGTCTCCACCCAGCACACAGTAGACATACAACAGCATTATGCAATTTGACATGGCTGGCAGCTCCACCAGCAAAGGCAAAAGCTGGAAAGATCCTTCTGTTGCCCTTGCCGGAGATTATAACACCGTAGGATGTAACAGTCCCAACGACATCACATAAAGCCAGATTTCCACTGCATTGTGGACATACTTCTCTGCTAAAGGCTACCTGGTATCTCTCATAAAAGCCCCTCATTTATACTTCATCTCAGATAGCCTCTTTCCCAAATGTCAGAGTTTGGCATGGTATCTGAAACGAAGAACACCCATCCCTGAAGACCAGTGGTTTTATAGGCTTGAATACATTTTAAAATATAACAAATTATCTTTCTTCTTAGGCTTAACAGCAGGCACAGTCTACGAAATCCTTTTAAGTCATCAGTTGTGCCTCAGAATCTGAGAAGCATTTAGGAAGCAAGTTCCTTGTTATTAACCCTTTGGATAAACTCTGGTTTGCTTTGCTGTCTCCCAGGGTGGCTTGTAGGAATTCAAACAACAGTATGAAAAGAATAAACACAGAACACACAAATCAGTATCAGCAGTATTGCTGTCGCTACAGCAATTATTAGATGATTTAAATTACTATTAAAGTATTTTAATACTATGCCTTTGCATCTGAAACTGATAAAAATCTTGAGTGGAGTGGTTCAAGAATGCATTCACATGAACAAAATTATGGAAAATATATTTAGCAATACACTTAGCATTCACATGAATAATGTAACTCCCTTCTTGGAAGGATTAAGAATCTGTAATTTCTGCATTTCTTTGACTAAAACTTGGCTTTAGCGAAGCTAATGGCTAATCTCTGCCTTGGCCTTCTTCAGCAATATAAAAAGAGAGAAAAATTCCTGGTTTTCTATATCAAAAAACAAAGAAAAGTTGAAGGCTATGTGGAGTGGACAGAAGGCTGGTAATATAGTGTCTAATTTAGCAAGTGATTAAAAAGTGCAGCTATAGATCATCAGGACAGTGAGGCATGTCATTGCAGGCAAGCATATAAGTAAACTGACCTGCTCCACCAGGGCCCAAAAGAAACTGCAGTCATCTAGGACATGGAGACTTTAATGATCCTACAAAGAGAAATTATCTTTCCTGTAATGCTGGGGTAGATTATTAGTATAATCCACTGTTATCACATAAATGTCCCTATTCACACTAGGTCTGAGGTAGGTGCTTAAGACTTTGTAGCCTTGCCTTATTCTAGCAAACGATCTCCAGAAAGAAAGAGTGCTCTGATATCAGCAGCAGTGCCCATACCTCCCTCACCTAATATGCCAATGGAAATTTTCCTAAGATTTTATTTTCTCCTGTTAGATATGCTTTGCTTTTCGCTTGAGTGTAAGGGTAAATGTGATTATTGAATCAGGCGAATTTGCTGGAACAGGATACAGAATAGAGTGGTGGTATGTCCCATGCTTTAATCTGTTGCTGGCCTTTTTGCCTCAGATCATCTATTTGAAGTTTTTATTTCACCTGCTCCAAGTTTTGGCATTATCTTTGTCCTGTAGAGTCCGGGTAACAAATCTGAGAGAAAAATATACCGTTGCCCTATCTTTCTACTGACTTGTGATAGCCAGCTGCACTGGAAACAGTTCCTGGTATAGCCTATCTGCTAGGTACACCTTCCTGTTCTTCAAAATATTCCAGAAATTCCAAACCCACAGTCCTCGTTTCTTTCCTCCTTCGCCACAGATACTATGCATTTCCTCCTCGCTCTTTTCTTAAAGTGCTGGTTACTAATAGAGTTGAAGTCCCATGTGCTGCATCTGCAGGGTCTCTTTCTCTCTGCCTTCCCACTGTTTCTTCGTCTTGCTCATTGGTGTGGGCTTGAGATTTCAATGGGCATCTCTTCTTTCTTAGCAGCTTCGTGGAACAGTCTTCACTTTTCTTACATCCTCAGTAGTCACAGCTAAGGGCAACAACTGTCACTGCAGCCGCACGCTTTCTTTTTTATGCTTTTTGGGTGGTATGTTCTGTCACTTGTACTCTAAGGACTGTGCACTATGATGGGGTTTTTTTGGTTTGTGGAAGCTACCCAGTGGTACTACAGATACTATCAGAAAAGTGTGACCTTCTCTATAGCTTTTGTTTTCTAGAACTGTGACATCTTTCTCATCTGAAACCTTTTCTGGCTTCCCACTCTCAGTTTCAAAAGCAATATATCCAATTTTTAACTTAATTCTTTCCTTTCTTTTCCCCATCTGAATCCTTTTGCTTCCTTTTGTAAAACATCTCCAAATCTTTGCTGTTTTAGGCCATAGTTCCACACTCATGAGTTTATTTATCCGGGCAACTCTTGCCAAGATTACCAAAGCCATTCATGTTCAACCAGTGGGCTCTTTCTTCCTCAATACACAGTCTGAATTACACAAGGGAAAGAGTACTGTTACCACTGGAGAGCACTCTTATACAGCTACAAATACTAATTTATGTCCATCAGCTCCCGACTTCAATATCCCCTTCTGTTCATTGTTTGAAACATCTGGCAGGTATTTTAAGTATTTGACCACCACTGATTATTAGAAGAGCTGGAGGAACTTTTTTCTCATGTTCTTCAGAAAGACTGGATCCTGTTATGCTACCTTCCACGTTAACTGCCCTTACGTGCTTCTGGGACAATACTATTAACCCAGTTTGCCACTGGACGTGGTCTCAAAGCTGAGGGGAACCCTCAGAGCTTTGCTTCATGCCCCCTTAACTCATACTCTGAAGAGCTTTGTGCTCTGTGGGGTCTAAGAAGTCATTTTACCAACTGTAATAACTGCAAGCATTTGTTTCCATCACTTTCTCCACTTTATGTCTTATGCAGAGGAGCAGCTTTGTTGTTTCATTAAGCAGTCTACCAGCAAACAGTGACAGCTTCCTGAAATTTACCCCATTAATAGCTGGGTGGACAATTCCAGTCTGGAATTTCAGGGGCTTTTATAATGCAATTGCAGCTGATAATGCTCTTGACTATGTGGGATTATTGCAGTGGTTCAGGGCACAGGCAGGCAGCTATTAGATTCTCCCAAAGCTCTCTCATCTACAGGTTGAACCAGCCCCATTCCCACAGCAAGTGGTCCAGCCCTGACTGTCCTTGTGGCTTCCACTGATCTCTCTCTAGTTCACCATATTTCTTGCAATGGGGTAAGGGGGTCAAAATCATGTACCGTATTTCAGCTGTGCTCCAGCAAGCACCAAGTAAAGGGGAGTAATAATTTCCACTGACACCCTTACTATGCTCCTGTTAGCACAGCCCAGGATGTTGTTTGCCTTCCTTGCTGCCAGCGTGCACGGCACATTCATGCTCAGTCTGAGGTCCACCAGGAACCCCAGGTCCTTTTAGACAGAGCTTCTCCCCAGGCAGTCAGTCCCCAGCCTCCTTTGCTGTCTTTCATATGCCTGTGGTGGTCTGACGGCTGATTTTAGTAACTGGCTTAATCTGGCTTGGCTTGGGATTCTCTGGACTTGATGTAACATCCTGCAAAAATACCCAAAGAAAACTTAACCTACTCTAATGGGATATTTTGTACCATCAGTTGAAAACAGGAACCACCCGGGATTGGGACCAAGTCTTGTGAAGATATATTCCTAATGGCAGAACCCTTTATCACTCCAGACATTTTCTGCAAATTGTTGCAATCCAGCCTGAATATGAATCAGTGGTCATTAAATCTTGCATTGTGAGTACAAGAGGCCAGATGACACATTTTGCCAAGGTCTCTCCGGTGCTCGTTGGAATGCAAGGGCTCTTTAGGCTCTTCTGAGTGATGCATGTCACATACTGCACATAAAAAAAAATGTACAAGCACTCCATGTGATCATACCAAGCCTCTGAAGATTTCTTTGGCTCTTCAGCTGCTGAGCTCAGATCCATAAGTGGGACACAGCGCTCCGTTCTTCAGCTTGCATGGAAATGCTGACTTGTTTAATTTAAGAATTATTGGTGGGATTTTCAGAAGGGCCTTAAGTGACTTATGAACATAAGCCCCATTGAAAGTTGAATCCTATTTTCCATAAATATCGACCATATTTCTTCTGGTAAAATGTTTCTGGCTCAAGGGCCTACTGCCAAAAACAACCTGTCTCCATTTCGAGACAACTTCACCCTGCATTTTTGATATGTGCAATGTCCCCACGGAGCACAGCGTTGCAGGCCAGGAAATGAGGGTGGAACAGAAGGAGCATAGGAAGCACTGCCGGCTGTGTATCCGACTTAGGAGACAAGACCTCTCGTGGCTGCAGCAGGGCTGCAAAGGCTGCAGCCTCCTCGGGACCCCAGCCAGGAAACTGCACGAGGTCTGGAGTGGGAGCCCCCCATCACTTCTTTTCACAGTGGCAGATGTCCCTCTCTAGCAACCTGTCATTCTAGGGGAAAACGACAGAGGTGACAGAAGCTGTCAGTTAGGGATTACGGCAGTTCCCCTGACTGGTTTCCATTGTCTGCTGCCCAGAAAATAGGCTAGCTGCTGGGGCGCAGGCTGGGACAGCAAGAGACTGGGGACAATGAAGCCCACAGCTCAAAAGAACAAGAGGAGGTAGGAAGTCCTGTGTCCCCCTTCCTTACTTCTTGCCCCTGCCTGGCAGTTCACCCCAATGGCTAATTCATCCCCTTCCATGCGTGGCTTGTTAACCATTTCACTGACAAATCAGGAGATTTCCAGAACAATTTGAATGGCCAGAGCAAATATCCGATCTATTCAGGTTCTTTTATCACAAACACAAATTCAGGATGAGCAGGATGAGGTGAGATTTCTAACGGGAAAATGTTACTGCATCATCAGCTGGAAAAAGCAAGCGTTTCCCAGTGTGCAAAACTGCTGCCAGTGTGGTTAGATATGATGTTCAGAGAGAGACACTGCCTAAAAAAGGGTCAGCTTTTGGGGACCGTGTGGTCTGCCTAGGGCTGTGAATACAATAGATATTAGCTTGGCCATGAGCTCAGGCCTTCTTGTCATCCACATTGAGGTGCTGGTTGCAGGATGCTGCAGCAGTCTCTGGCCTGGTCATTCAAGTACCCTTACAGTAGAAACAAGGGTGCAAGGCTGAGGGAGGTAAGAGGAGATGAGCTCCTGACCATTTCCTGAAGACTGTATCTGGGTCCCCTGACCCAGAAGCTTATGTGTGCCTCTGGTCCTACGGAGTAGATTGACCCTATGAGATACGTTTCTACTTGTTAGATTGAACAGGCCATCCAACGAACTGATAAATATTGCTGAATGTTTCATTTCTGGTAAGTATTGGCTAGTTCAACATGGAAGAAGGAAAACAAAGACTTAAGAGAGAAACAACGGAGAATAAAAGGAAATACATCTTTATTCAGTTTCTATTTTATTTTTTGGAGGACCAGACCACTGCATTTCTGTTGTACTTTCTTAACAGATACCAGGAGACTTTTTAAAGGTTATTTTTGGAGCCACTATAGCTCATTCTTTCCTGGAGCCCTGGCCAGGTCAGTGACACTAAGGAATGACTATTCGTACCAGACGAGCTCTGCTTCTCAACCTCTGTGTCCCATGGAGGAGGCACTATTGCTTAAAGGAAATCTAGCAGGGTTTGTTTTAGGGTTCAACTTGTTTCCTTGGATCCCCATGGAAAGTGACCATGGCAATCAGCAATATTAATTGGGCTGCACAGAAACTGAGCCAGGAGCCTGGGCTCCCCTTCACGGAGCAGTCACAGAGACCCAGATGCCAGCTGAAGTCTGTGAGGGTGGAGGCAGCAGGCTGCTATATTCAAGGACTGGGGCCAGCTCTGTGCTGGGAACACAAGCCATGCTGTCGGGTCATGGGTTGTAAGAGCAGTGTTGTGCAGCATCTTCACATGTGCTTCTCCATGCCTGTCCAGGATGCCCGCGTACTCACAGGTACTGGGTTTGTGCTCATCCCCACAGTGTCTAATGTATGTGAGATGCACGCTTGCATAAGCAATGCTGAAATCCCAGCTCCACTGGCCAAAGCACCTCTCCGACCTCTTGTGCAGCTGCTAGTGCTGGGGAGTGCAGGAGAGGCCAAGAGCTCACCTTTCTTCACCTCAGAGAGCTTTGGTCTTAAACCGGGGGGAGAAATACTCAAGCAAGTGACTCTTGTGCCCTATATTTTTAATGTACAGCAGGAGATTTCAGTAAGCCATTACTCTGTTTTCCCTTCCTGCGTGATTAGTTTTGCGAAGGAGTGTGCTTGTGACAGAAATAGCAATAAACACATGCAGCAACTCACACTCTTTCCACACATATCTTTGGGGCCAGCCCATGAACCATTTCGTCACACTGATGAAGGGTTGCACGGGCAGCTCCCACCAGCCTCAGTGGGAGCAAAGCCCCTGCCTCTGCTGCGGCTGCTCCTTGGTGGAAGCCAGAGGAACGGCTCACAGGTGACACTGCCTGACTGGCAGCTGCAGAAACAGATGCTCAGCTTCATGCACTCAAGGGATGCCTGTTTCCATGCTGTTATGAATAGCTTGCAATTAGTGGCTGGTGGGATAGGGACACGGTAAGTACAACGGCCAGCCGCCGTCATAATGCGGCTTTATTCGACTTCTTTGTGGCTGCAGCCTTGAAAAGTCTGGAAAAGGTTTTCACACTAAATTATGTCTCAGCCTAGATCCAGAGGCATGAAGCAGTCTGCTGGTTGTCCTTGTTCACAGAGGATCATATTGTGTTTATAGCTGGCAGTGAACTTTTGCTATAATCATTGAGTATGTGTAAATGTTTTAGACATAAGCAAATACCATAGGTGGCTGAACTTTAGCAAACATCAAAGCACATGTCTTCAAGGAATTCAAGGTACTTGATGACCGTGGCTATTTACCAATAGAGACAGAAACAGAGCTACCAACTTAGGTAAAGCAAGTGAGCTCACAAAAGGTGATTCTCCATGGTTTGTTTTTTTTCCAAGTTTCATATCATGGCTCTTGGATAGAAATATCCTGATCAATGCTGTTTTGATTAATGGTTCACAGGAAAAGGAACCACGCATCTTCTCTCCGTGTTGGGCTCTTCACACGTGGTGACTTCCCCTTCCATCTCAGCCTCATCAGTTTGGAGAGGAGTCACCTTTCCATACAAGTCTTCCAAATTTCCATGAGGGAAAGAGTACCTTTAGGTTGATGCAATGTTCTAGTTGCAAAGTGTCACCTCAGTGCACTGTGTGATGCACCTGATGAACTAGTGACCCTCACTCCTCCCAGCCCTGGGTCTTGCGGAAGGAGCAGCTCTGCCATGCCAAGCCACTACATGTGATATGAACCTCTAAACCCAACTGTTTTCTCCGTGCTTTAATACAGAGCAACCTTATCACATTCATCAACCAACCCTAAACATTCCCCAGGTGTTATGGATACCCTGCTACCAAAGTCAATGCATTGCAGGGAACCCTAATATCTTTTTTTGTTCTGGCTTCTCTGTTTTATATCTGTCAATGCCACACATTATAAGGCAGGATGAGGAGTCTCTCTGGAGTTTTTATTACAACATGAGAACAATGGTTTTCTTATTTGTAGCCCAGTCTTTCAGGAAAGATACCCTGCAATGGAATATATCCTCATCCATCTGTGATGAATGATGTGCATCTCTTTATACAGATGTTTATACAGTGTTAGTTAATTGTAATTACTTATCGTATTTCAAAGCAGCTGCAGCATGGCAGAGATCCTCTAAATGACTACTGTTCTTCAAAGATGCTGTGAACATTGGTTTCTAAAGGATAGGTGAGACAAGCATGAATCTATCCCAAAGAGATTCCCCTGCAAAGAGACAAAGATGAAACTGAGTTTTCTCTTAGCAGTTCCATTTCAGCCTTTGCTACCACTGTAGACGTAGATGCCATTAGCATGTAGTGGTGGGAGAGAAATTTGAGCATGAAACATCGCACAGATGGGCCAAAGAAGGGACATTTTGCACATCCTCATCACCTCCAGTGCCCTGCCTCATCCAGCTCCCTCCTTCCTCTAGCAAATATGATTCCCTTTAGCTTCATTGTGTGGGTGCTGACAAAATGCAGAACTACAGCAATGTTTTTTCCACTTGGGGAATTAGGGAAGCTTGAATTAAGCCCTCCCTGTTGATATTTGTAGTGTGCTGTGCTTGTTTTGTTTTATTTTTATGTATCTTACAGCTCTGCTAATTCAATCACATCCACTCCTCCTGCTCACCCACAAGCAGTATGCCATTAGCAGCTTCTTGCTTGCTTACCATCTCTGTGTCACTGTCAGGTGTATGCAGCTCTCTCTTTGCTCCCTCCACATTAAAAGCACTTTAGAGGGTTTGCTTTTGCTGTTCAGATCCTTACATGTTCATATAGCCGCTGTGCTGCTTCAATATAGGCAAAGAATTCCTTGATTATTTTATTTTAAATTTTATCTGATAATTCAGTCCACTTTTCCAATTCACCATTGTATGGATCAGGCTTGAAACCGTACTTTCATTATCCTGGAATCAGAAGGACAGGAGAACAGTGGTAGTTTGGCTAGATGAAGGGTTCGCGTAGCATATGTCCCTAACGCACTGATTGGTGACCGATGGCTTTTGCCAGCTGCAGCATTCTGTAGCTCACGGACCTCCTCAGCGAGCTGGTACTTTCATATTTAACACTTGATCATTTTGTTCTATGAATTTTCCTAATGGTTTTATTTAACCCACATAGCCTTTTACCTTCTACTATATAATGTGGTAAAGAGCTACGCAGCATAGCTACATTTTGGGTAGGGAAATACCTTCTTTGTTTGTGTGAAACCTGTTAGCATGATTTTCCTTCACCGAGATGCTATTAAGGCTGTACTGTATTACTTGTGCCACTGTAAGCTAAGAAAAGAAAAAGAAAACCTCCATATTTTTTATCATTCTGGAACAAAACATGTCAGGTTTGTAGGTAAAAATGAAATGGCCCATAATGAATATGATGTCAAGTACAAATTGCAAATCAGACCTGACAATTGTATGTCTGAAAATCTGATGATGCAGTTTTTCCCCATTCTTTAAGACCTTTGAACAAATCATTGGGGGTTGGCAACATCTGAAAGTGCTTAGGTGAAAGTGACATGAAAAGGTGTGATCAAAGCCATTTTCATTGCAGACATAAAAACATAGCATATCTGATTTAAAACAGGGTAAGCAAAACCTAACCTGCCTGCTGGAGAAGATTCCATTGAAACTAGTTTTTGCTATCATGAGGCTCAAGTAGCATGCTTGGGACGCTGGAGATTTGGATCTAAAGCAAGCCCTCACCAACAGGCATTTAAATACGCTAGAGACTTTAGAGTCTTGCAATGTTATGATGTTATGTATATGAAGAAAACTCTCTTTAAATTATGCAGTCTGATGTTAGAATGAAGTTAAACTGCATACAAAATAATAATTTTCATTATCAGTTAAAAAATCACCCCGCATTTTAAAAAGATGTTCATAGGCATCTAGGTTAAAAGAGAAGAAAAAATCCAACTTTTTAGCAAGGTACAAAAAATGTGTTTAGCTTCAGGCATTCTTCAAACTGCTTCTTTTCTGGGATGGGAACACAGATGTGCGAGATTCCGGATTTATTTCCAAGCCAATACTCTTAATTAACTTCAAATTGTTTAAATATATAACATCTCAGTACAGGGAAGCAGCGTCCTGGGGGTGCGCTGTGCTGCACTCAGGCTACAGTTGTTTTTGAGCTCCACCTGCAGCACCCAAACTACGACAATGGGCCAATGTATAGCCCTGAGTTGGCAAATTACTTCAGTGTGTGTCTGTTCTCTGGGTGTAAATGAGGTCAGAAGGGTGTTTATAATGGGAGGGATGTCTGGGATAGGAAATAGGGATGTTGGTTAAAGCTAGAGGAGCACATTTGGCCACTGCTTTCAAATGACCTTGGGAATGTCTGGGCAAAGGAAAATAGTACTTAGGGAAGATATGCAGGCTCTGGAAGATGGAGACTGGTCCTGGACTGTAGGACTTGAGGGTAAACAATGGGCAAGGAGTAGGTAGGAGAGATTGGGTTTGGTTGGGTAAATGGATGGATTCCAGTGGTACACAAAAATGAAACAGAAAGAGGTATTTTCAGTAGGTTTAAATTCATTATACATGATCTGTTCCTCCAAGGTAAAGGATTTAGCTGTTCACAAGTCAAAAGGGAATTGAAAAAGCCTACCTGTGGCCTCGGCTAAGGTTGTCTCCCTCAGCTCCCAGTATGCAGGAGCCAACATCATTTGTGCCAGTTGTGTGCTGCACTGATCCTGTGGGCAGTGGCACCAAACACAGGTCAGGGGAAATTAATATTTCCATCTGTGGAAGTGGTGACGGGTTTGAGCAGTGTGCAGCAAACGGCACCTCCTCCTGCCAACTTAGCACCCAGAGTAAAGGAAAACACTAAACTACTGCTCATTGTATGGTCAATGTCCTCCTTACGCACCCACTGAGGCTGTGGTCCTGAACAAACTTGAGTGCACGAATACACAACTGAGAGATCTTTATCCTACATACAGTCAGCTGCAAATAAGTCTTCTAGCTTATTGAATTTGTGACTTCGATATTGTTATTTTGCAGTGAACACATGAACCCATACAAGTATGCATACACACGCACATGCCACATGCTTTTTGTACCTGATTTTTCTCCTGTATTGCACTGGTAAGATAAGCACTGTAACTCCAATATCTTGAGGAGAAATGTTCAGAGCTAAAAGTACTGTAAATGAGTAGATAATCAAGGCTACAATGTCACAGCCCCCCAGCTTCTGGGCTACATGCAAGGGAATGTCCTGAGGATGTATCTATTCTGAATCCCACACTGTGAGGAGATCCCCAAGCAAGCAGCTAGAGAGCAAGCTCTGGATGGTTGTGTCAGTGTGGTATGATGTTATTAATTAGTCCTGAGTTAATTAGCCCTGGTGAGAGGCAGTGCTAACCTGGTTGTTTTGCTTTGGGGATACTACGTAGTGTCTCTGCATGGGATTGTGCTGTGTCACACCTTGAGGACGTACCATCCCCGTGTGAGCCAAAGCGAGATCTGCCACACTGTGCCCCCTGTGCCACATGGGTAGGCCATTGGATTTGATGGGAAGGATGGTCTGTGTTGCTCAATAGTAACCTCTTTCCTTTACTGAAGAAGACCACAGGAGTGAAAGGGCTGCTGCAGAACTCTGCAGAGTGGGCCTCTAGGGTTGCAGGGAGAAGGTGAAGAAACAGGTCATCTATTTTTCTGTCGTGGGATTAAATGAAACAGGCTCAAAAAGAGAAAATGCAGCATTTCTTTAAACAGTGTGTAGTTAAGAAATCAAACTCCTTTGCCAGTATTCTCTGCGTGTTGGACATTTATATAGGCTCAGAAAGCTAATCACACAAATAATACAATAAAAAGCCACCCAAAGCTGTTGGATGGCAAGACTCACTTTCAGCTAAGGAGTGCTGGGGCAGCAGGCACTCAAGGCCAGGAAACGATATCAAAGTCCCTATATCAGTGCACTCGTCTTACACTTTTTCCCAGTCATCTGCTGCTGGCCAGTGCTGTTGCCAGGCCTGGCTCCAAAGAGCTCTTCCCAGGTGTCACTGTGTTGTATCTGTATTAAATCTCATGGGTGTTCTCCAAACTCAAAGGAGCCTCTTGTGGTTAACTGAAAACATTGAAAGGGTTCAGCTACTTGGCATGTTCTTGAAAGAGGCAGAGACACCAAGGCTATAGCCACAGAAAAAATAATAATGCAAAACTGTGCGATCTTTCCATGCTGGGTTTGACCTATTCTCCAATAAAAATACATGCCACCAGTTCATGGCTTACACTGCGAACAATGATAACATTGCCCACAAAGGGCGTAGAAAGAACACATTTCTTGGACAAAGGTTTAGGCCAACTCAGACCAAATTAAGTAACAGTAGAAATACATCCCTGATTCCAAGGCATCTGGTATCTCATGCTGAGAAAAGCTCAAGCATCTGTTGCCACAGACAGAATAGCACAAGTATATCTGATCTTTAGCAAAAGCTCTTGCTTAGTAAATCAAATACTACAGAAGCACCAAGCAGCATCTAGTGAGTGGAATAAGCAAAGAGTTGTGCTGTGTGCTGAGCAGACTGATTGATAGTTGTCAGGCTTCCAAAGCTCTGATCCATCCCTATATTCAGAGCAAGCAAACAAGAAAAGGAAATTCAGGAAAGGAGGACAATTAGCAGTTGCTCCTGCAAGAAACACTTGAAGGTTTTCAAACTGACTCTTGCCTTTCTCAGCCTGACAGGAGCCAACCCAGAGAAACTCTGTGTGTTAAATATATATGGGTAATGTAACAACATCTCTCATATGTTCAGGCACTCCTTTGAACAACCAAGTGAGCCAGGAATCTACTGAACAAACAGCTGAATGTAACCTCTGGATAACCCTTTAATCTTCTCCACCATTCCCCTTGAAAATCTGAGGAGGGAAGCACTAGAAGACAACAGATTGAAAAAGCCAGACCAAGGGAACTACTGGCAGACAGCTAGGCATGGGTGTTTCTCTTGTTTGCAAATTTTAGCAATTAAGGAAGTGTTGAAAGATTCTGAAAACATGTTATCATTGAGAGAAGAGAGGCTCTGAGGATTTGAAAGTCAGATGCAAATAGGGTAAAAGACTGATTGGCTTTCAGTGATGGCAAGTCAAAAGTCAATTCAGACTTCCCCTCTCAAACAACACTAAAAACATAAGCTGTCATATCTGAAAACGGGCAAGTCATTCTTCTGCTGATGCCACAGCCTGTGAATACCAAAGCAACACATGTTGTAATAACAAGGCACTGTTGAAAGAAGCTCTAAAACCCCATCTGACCCTCCATATGCTGTAAGAGAAGTAAGAGTTTCTGAAGGAGACAGACTCCGCAATGAGTGGAAAATGCCTGAAAGACGTTGAAGATGGCTCTGTGTGCAGATATTACTATAAGAAAGAAAGCAGAAGTCAAAAAAGTCAGACACTGATTAGGAAAAGCTGTGGATAAAGTTGAAAGGTTTACAAATAACCCACCAAGAAGCTAATGTCTAATCAAAAGCATGATCTTTCATTTTATGCCAGAAAATTAATTATACTGAATTAAGCCAAAAGAACAAAGGTGTTTGCAAATAAAACATGTCAAAGGATGAATGAAGCAAAACAAATCTTAAATGCATCAGGAATGATGACCTAGCCGCCAAATCAAATGTGGGTTCACAAATGTAATTAAGAAAATCAAAATAGTTCTGCATCAATCATTAAACAATTAAAACATGGGGAGTAAGGAGAGGAGGAAAGGATGACAGTCAAGTCAAAAGGAAACATTTAACCGCTGTTTTCTGGAAAACAAAGGTATCAATGACTCTGAAAGGTGGGCTTTTCCCTGAATTAAATATATCTTAGTATGTTTTTCGGCTTCCAGATGCTGCTGATCTCTGCCTCACCGGCTGCAGAGACAGGTATGTTTCCACTTACTCTCTGCCTGTTATTTGAACAGAAGGACATAATTCACCTTGTGGAGGTGTTGCTACACGATTTGATGTATTTGATCATGTGGCTACACAATTTGATCTTGCCAAAGTGCCTGGGCCACCAAAGTGCCATAAATTTGTTACTAAACCCTTAGCCACTTTTCTAAACAAGCAGATCATTGGTCCCGTAAACAAGGGTGAAGGTCGTGTAAGATCAAGCATCACGCAAAAATTAAACAAGCCAACAAGAAAGAGATCATTAGATTAGAGACATCTGGCTCACCTGTTGGATGCAGCCAACATGGTAGCCTGTATGGCCATAAGATTTTTAATTGTGAGCATCTTGGAACTGCTGTAATACACTTTAAATCTTAAAGTGAGCACTCTATGTTGCTCCCTGTCATCCATGCAAAAGCAATAGTTTGGTACGATGCTCAGCGGGAACCCATGCTGCTGGCAATGTCTACAGCACCATATCTGCAGCAATTTCTTCTCCCACAGCTCAGCAATTCTCATCTCTTCTGCTTTGGACACCCAGTAAGATCCCTGCCCAAGCAAGCATGATATCTACGGCAGAAACAGCCATGAACGTGTTTTGCTTTGCACCAGCCCATAGAAGTTTGCTGTTTAAAACATATGGTTAGAAAAGTGTGTGAGAGAAGCATCACAAACCAGCCTGAGCCATCTTGCACATACTTAAAATCTAGTGGTGTGCTCAAAAGAAAAATAATGGCAGAGATGAAATACATTTTCCTGCAGAAAATCAGAATTGTGCCTTCTCTTTGTCCAACACATGGAATGTTCCCATTGATGAACCAGATCCAGATGCATCAGAAAAGACATTTCAGTCTTGGAGATTTTATTCTAAAACGTAACTAAGGGTTAGGGTATTACTTAAATAGATGATTGCTTACTACAAAAGCCAGCTGTTTAATACTCAAAACTAATACTCAAAACTAAATAAAGATTAAAATATCTCAATGTATTACCCTTTACTACACTGCATTTGTGTGCTTAACGTTAACCTTCCCATTCAAATGTCATTAGCTGCTAATTAAGATGTTGATATGCTGATTGTATATCTTGCAGTAGAGATGATTTGCAGGCACTTACTAGGTGTTTATCAAACTCCAGCACACATATTGGTTTAGCATAAGCGTGGCACATTTAATTTGCTGAACACTGTCCCAGTTCTCCACTCTTTTTTTTCTAATTCATAATGAGCAAAACATTGCAAGTTGTCAGGAATCATCTCAGAAAAGAGAAAAGTAAAATAAGTGACCTAGGCACTTCTGTGCAAGCAGTTTTTACCTTTGATTTCAATAAACCTCATTTAGAAATCTCTAAAATGGTCCCAACATATGAATAACAAAATGAATCAACCCTTTGAATCTGTCTACGGCTTACACTGTCCCATAGACAGGAGCAGAAGGCTTTTAGCATTAAAGGTTTGTTTCAAGCAACTTCCCTATTACTAACAAGAAGAGCTTAAATCAAAGAGAGGCAGTGATGATTCTGCTGGTGTAAAAAGAGTTCTGCAACACAGGGTACATTTTCACAGGACTTTTTAATATAATTTATGAATATTGGCTTGCAACATAATTGTCTTTTCTGCTGACATTTTCAAAGCAACACTGTGATTTGTTGGATCTCCTGAGAGTCTGAGTACAAAACTGATAATTATATTAAATATACATAGACAATAAAGAGTGTGTTTACATAACTATGCCCATAAATATCTGGTTGAACAGTCATTGTTCTCAAAACCCTTTTAAGCAGCTCTCGGAGGGATCCAATTCTAATGACATGATGGTTTAAAACATGTTGCTCAGTCTTGTTCCATATTTAATTAACTTTCCTTTTTTAAACTTGTGATGGTGGAGACAATAACAAATAGCTCTGAAAAGAGAGCCAGCTTTGAAACATGAGTGAGACCTTGTCAGGCTTTTGTGTGCCACACACAGAAGAAGATGCGCACACAAGAGGTGGTTGCCGGGGACTGCCCAGTTCCTGGGGGAGCGCATTGCTGCAGCATTCACAGTTCACTACTACTAATAACAACAGCAACAACAATAATAATAATTAAAGAAATCATCTGCATACAAATAAGACAAGCAACATGGGGAGGGAAAATGGATGTATTAAATGGAATTGGCAAAATAGGCCTGAACTTGTTTGTTTTTGTGCTGCTACAAAGCAGCGAAGCAAATACCTGAAAGAGAACGGCACATTGCCCACTGAGATGCAAAGGGCGTGTGAACATATAATTGAGCATCAGTGTATGACTGAACACATTAGACAGGAATCAAGGTAACATTTCTGAATTCATGGACCGTCTTACTCTATGGAGTCCTTCACATTGCCTCATCCCAGGCACGGCTGCAACCGCAGCCCAATATTCTGTTTTCACACTGAGCTATTTTTAATTGTCACCAATTATAATTCATTTACTTTTATGTGTCCTGGTTGTCACAATATTAACATTTGTAAGTCTTTCCCTTTGCAGGCCGTGAGAATCTGTTGTGACATCTCAATAAAGTGGGATTCAATCAAGGTGTGAATGAATTGTTAATCTTGTTATAAATAGAAAATGCCATATGTTGGTAAGGAAGGGATGTCTCTCTTTTTCTGTTGTTGAGGACAGTGGCAATGAAACAAAGTGAGTGATCATGCCAGAATTACTAATAAAGGCCCAGTCACTGAGACATGGAGAGGACTTCAGCTTTCCGTGTCCTGTCAAGAAGGAAGTGATAACTATTACTGTGTCCTCGGCCGACAGAGCCCTTGAACTATTGTTTTAGGGGGTTGTAGAGTGACTGGGAAGTCAGGGAAAGCAGTGAGAGCACTGGTGTGAACCAAAGAAATTCTAATATCCTCCCTGGAAGCTGAACCACCTAAACTGGATTGGAATGTCTAACTTGGGCAACCAGCCGCGAAAATATGGATTGTAGGAAAACCTCCTATTTTGGGTAGCTGAATGTCATAAGGCCTAAGGCACATTTATTCCTGGATCATCTTTTGTTCGGATAAAGAGTAAGTACATTTCTTCAAAAATCCAGTGCTCGGATACTACCTGGGTAGATCACTTCACTTCTGAAGTATAAATTCCATATTTATACCTGCTACAGGCCTGTGATGTTTCCTAAACACAGCTCTGGTGAACAAGCAGAAGGACTACTTGTTTTATTAAACTATCACTTGCAGTAAAACTCATGTCCTCTTGAAATACTGGGAATAAAGCCAGTCTCAGAGGTAAATGGATGCCTTGTCCATCCGTCCATCCATACCCCCTTTGAACAGATTTATTCTTTTACATGAGGTTAAGGGTATGAGGAGGGGCTTCTCTTAGCTTTTGCTGACCCAGGATGGAGAAAGGCATACCCCAGCTGAAATGCACGCAGAGAGCCACGTCTCTTCTTCCAACAGGCAGGATGATCTGCCTCTCCTGTTGATTCTTCTAAACGCTCTGATAATTCCCCAAGCAATACTCAATCCTCATTGGGAAGTTCGGATGTCTTCCATAATCTATTTAAACAGCTATTTAGGTACCACTGAGAAACCTGCTACTTCAGAAAAGGTAAGAGGATTCCAGCACTTGATACCAGCAGCCAGTTCTCAGAAGCCACCTGGGGCTGCCTGTCGCCGTAAGACCCCTCTATTCCCCCCCACTGACCTGAAAGGCCAATTGATGCATAGTCTTCATCACATTTGTTGTTGCTCTGTTTACTGTTCCTGTATTTACATATCTAGAAATTCAACATCTTTGCATGTTTTGCAAGCTGTCATGACATGAGACGCTAGTAATATGCTATGTTTTGCTTGCTAACATATTTTTGACATATTTTAGCTTTTGATTATAAGATTGCATCTTTCCCAGCTACCATCTGTCTCAACTCAGTGGCACTCTGGCATTTACAAAAACAGTAGGGTGTAATATTTCTTATATACTTGAACTCTACCAGAAACATGTTCTTTTCAGTCTTAACCAATATGTCACACTTTCACACATGAAGGCTGAAACGTCTTATATCCTTTAAGGTATCTGTCAAAAATAAAAAACATATCATCGCATTCAATTTGGCTGAGATGAGTAATATATTAATGAGAGTAAGAATGGGAACAGTTTCTGACTTATAAATAGAACTGGCATTTTACAAGCCTTGAATGCTCCTGCCTGTATTTATCCTTTTGTCAGCACAAGTGAGATATTCATACAAAACCTGGGAATTTTTTTTTTTTTTGTATTTGGCAAAATATGCACAATATCCTCAAAGCTGGAGTCTTCAATGTGACATGTTTTTTCTTGGAGTATCTGGTGACCAGACAAAATGTGATATTCAGCAAACTGGAAATCACCCTTTATATCTATATTGACAGAACTAGGCAAGCAGTTCCAGCCATTTGGACTTCTCCATGGCATTTTGGACATTCAGTCTTTAACTGCAGTGCTTCAGCAACACTGGTTTCCACAGGATAAAACCAGCAACTCCAACAATAGAATAAGATACTGAAATAGCTGGAGAATGTTCTTTTGGCTATTTATCTTTCATAGATGAGCTGAAGTAGTAGGGGATACTGGTAAGCAAAGAGAGGTTTTATTCCCCATCTTTCTTCTTGAAACTGCGGGCAGTCAGGAGCCAATTCAGACCTGAGCAAAGCCGTCAGGTCTTGTGACAGCTCCACAGGGCCATGGTGCTGCTGAGCATCATCCCATGGTGTGCATCCCCTCCAATTCTGCAAGCCATTTCAGAAGAAAAGTTGGGGGGTGTGAAGTTAACAGCTACTGGCAGGGCTGCAGTGGCTGCTGGTTGTCAGCACTAGACCCAGCTCACTAAATAATATCACATTGAAATACAATGATAATGATACACAGAAGATGTGCGGTGACTCCTCTGGCAACCAGTGTGTCAAGAGTACAGGTATGAAATTGTTGAGAGTGCCAAATAAAACAAACAAGGAAGCCCAGAAAATGGTGAATATTACCCTCAAGCACACGTTGCTTTGCAGTGGGCCAGCAAATCTGTTTCTACCATTATATTTATTTAAATGCCTAGCTTCAAGAAAAGCGATCTATTCCTGCTTTAGCAGTGTATAGGTTCTGATGAAATGGAATTCTAGACCCTGGTGGTCCCGTAAGTACTACAGAAGCAGTAATAATAATGCTGCTTTCTAAGGAAAAAGACAAGACACAAGCTCACTCACACATGATGGTAAACTGAATTTATTTCCTTTTGGAAAACAATTCCAGTAATCTCCAGGTTCAGACCGCAGAGTAAACATTAATAACAGTAACATACATGTTAGTTCAACTGATTCAAGAATTTGGCCATGTGAAATCATTAAGGAAAGTCTTGAACACTCAAAGCTTCAAATGGTATCCAGAAAAAAAAACTTCTTTGACAATCTACATAACAACTATTGCATATATGGTAATGCTATCTGTCATATCGCAAGGCTTACAAATATATATACGGGCCTTATTCAACTGTGGGTTCCTGCTCTGTGAGAGACAGTCTCTTCATGTTTTTCTGCAAGAATCTTCAGCAATAAAAAATAGTCTTAGATTCGTCCGTTTGTATACCAAAAGAGAGATTTTTAGACTGAAGTTTAAACGAAAGGAAGGCCAAACAGAGCTGTAATGGAACATCGCTATCACCTTTTCCCTCCTCCTTGAAAACAACACATTTTCTTCAGCTGTTTTTTTTTTTCCCCTCAGTATTATTATTATTTGTATCTTTCTTGAATAGGGCCCAAGTCCACTTGTCTTTATAAGACCATTTTAGTATCAGACAACATAATACATGTGCAACACTTTATATACAGGAAGTCTATCCGGTGCTCAAAAGTTCAAACACATGAACATCCAACAGTTTCGATAATACAAGTTTTATGGTACAATACAATGTTTCTGAATAATATACATTAACAATGAAAGTTTCGTGCAAAGAGTAAAACGTGTTCCCTTTTTGTGCCACAAAGAATTCTCTGGAAGAGACGGGCCTTGCACTAACTGCTGTGCTGGGTCATCGTATGATTCTGTAACAAAAACAAAAGAAAGAGCTTAGTCACAGGACAGGCATTTCTGTGTGAAAGAAGGATGCAAATACAATTGTCCCAGCATATCTCACAAAATGATGGACTGGAAAGACATGATGTTCAAGCCCTCCTTGTTTTAAAGCAGTCAAAAGCAGTGTCACTACCAAAGAGAGTTGTTTTCCCCAGCTGTTTCACACCGGTATTCTTTCCATGTGCCACAGGAAGGGCATCACACCCTCTCTAGGTAGATTTGGGCTGACCTGCCCCAGTGAAACTGACCATCAGGTCAGTGGTTCGGGTGTCTGCTTACATAGAGCTCATGGTTTATGCATTATGCAAATGAGAAGTGCATTTATTTGTCATAAAAGACCAATGCTAATTGGACTGTGCTTCCTAGGCTGTGGCACCACTCCAAATGTTTTATTGCATTAAAACCTATTTCTCCCCAAACAGTGTTGCACAGTGTATTCTGATAAGAGTCATTCTGTGCCTAGCAGAGAGCTCAGACACTGATGAGAACAGGAAGGGCTTCCACAGCCCTTCCTTTTGGTTGCCAAAAACCACAGGTATTTTTGACTCAAGTGAATGCAGTGCCTTATGCGAGGTGACACAGCGTGGACTTCGGAGTCTGAAATTCTCCTTTTCTACATGAGTAATCACCAAATCCAGCAGCAAACCCAAGTTTTACCCTCTTTCCTACCACTGCACTAATCAAGTCAACCACATTTAAGGATGAGAGATGCTATTTCAATACCTGCACTGGCTCAGATCCTTCATAAGCATTGCGTTACGAGCAAGGTACCAATCCAATACATGTTAAGTGTTCTGCAATGTACACTGGATCCACAGATAACCCGAAAAAGTCTGTGAACACTACTTCTTAGACAAGAGGGCAGCCACTGATTAGTGAGGAATTTTCCCCTTAGTCCTCTGGGCCAGATTTGGGCCAGTGACCCCGAGGACAGGGGTGTCACATCCTGTGGTTTGCTCGCAGCACATCCAGTCCTTTCACTCTGCTTTATTAAGTTAATCTGTCTTAACTCCCTTTGGGCTAACACAGTTCAGGATGAACCTATTCCCGAAAGATGGCCATCACTTTCAACAAAGTGAACATCTGCTGAACCATACCCTCCAGAGCCACCCATGGAAAGGCACACAAAAGCAGCCTTGGTCAAACAGATGTGAAATACAGCATGACTGCAGACCAGCCTGAGAGTTCTCCCTCCCTTCCTCCTCCTCTCTCCCTAAACTGTGCATGCACACAAACATGGGACATTTGGCAAGGAAAAGATCTTACAGAAAGACTGAGGAATTTTTAATGTAGTGCCATTCTCAAGATTAAAGGAAAATGACCCAGTGACACTCAAAGATGCAATTTCCAGATGTGAATACAAAATGATTTAATGCTGATGGCAGGAATTCCAAACTGTCCAGGGCCAAAGAGTGTTAAAAAAATATACTCTACCACTTGATTGCATTTAGCTTCTTATCCCATAAAATCATTTCAAAATGTTGCAAAGCAATAACAATATCTGCAGCCAAGAATGTTGGCTGTTCACAGGTAATGGGCTCTGACTAAACCACAAAAGCAAGGAAATTAAGAGTTAAGCCTGACAGTCAGCCCTTTTGTCATCCTGTTGCGTCCATTTATTGCAGCATTTACAGCATAACACCGCAGGCTTATTGGAGACCCTGCAGTAACTAGAAACAACAGGGCAAGTTGCATATGTGATGGCAGCCTGAATTCTGATTTTTCTTCTGCTTCTGAGTAGGCAAAGTCCTATTTTACCAGTTGTTACACTGCAGAGACTTGGGGGTGGGCGGTGGGGGGGGGTATTTCTAACCGACTGAGAGCAAGCATGTCAGTCATGCCCATTTTTTATTTCTTTCCACTAAGTGAAAACGCATAATCAGTTTGAAGCTGGACATGAACAGTTGCCCATGAAGCAGTCAAAAGGTGTTCTGGGAATGTGGTTCTGGCTGCAATGACATTTTTGATTAAAAACCAAGAAGGCCCAAATATGAAGGAGACGAAAGAAAACACAACATAAGGACTGACTTGCCCCTGCTCTCAGTGTCCCTGACTCCTGTGCCCTGGTGCAAAATGAGATTCTCTAGAGATAATGAAGAGATAATAGAAAAACCCAAGTGTTGAAGAGAAAAACGAGACGGGGCAGGACACAAACATGAGGAAGTTCTTTGAGCAGTTTAGGCCTTAAAAAAGCTACTACACTTACTGTAAACAGTCAAACAAATCATGGTTTCCAAAGTAATTAAGGCTCCCCAAACATGAGGGACTAGGGAAAGATACCTGTTTGGCTAAGTGGCAAAAAAATACAATGTGGAAGCACTTCAGAAGCAGAACGTTGACCAGACAAGCAGGCAAAGGATGGGAGGAGAGAGATAAGAAGAAAATTCTGTAATCCCACAGAGAGCCATATTCCACTCCACCAAAAGCCATCTATTGGAGACCCCATGTCTAAGTGACTGAAAATTGCAAACATTAATCCCAGTTATGAACTGTTGTTGTTTTTATGAGGGGTGTTGCGTTTAAAAATTTAGGGCAAAAATTCTCCCTTATTATCCACACAGCAGATCTCGGCTCTGATAGTCTCTTTGCCTTGTGTGCAGCGAGTTCCCTGCCTTCCCGGCAGTGGGAGTTCAGGCAGGCGGGGAAAGCAGAATTCGGAGCTCCTGCCGGCAGGGACACGGCAGGGACACAGGAGTGTGGGACACCCAGGGAGAGCACAATATTACAGTCTAGATCCTCTGTGCATCTCCGAGAGCACGTTGCCCTTCACTGAAGACACACTGTATAAGCTTGAAACACACCTCCTCCTGAAACTTCAAACTAGTTTGCCTGAGTTTGGAGCAATTAGTACACCCCCTTGCCAAAGAAAAGGCATTTAACTAAGTACAGGAGATATCATATGCTCCTCTTCTTTGGCTCCCCTAAATTTGTTTGCACATAACCACATCTGTTTAATTATGAGGTAGTCTCCCTGTGAAGCAAAAATCTCAATTTCCTACTTAGCTGTGGAAATGGAAAAATATTTTTTCTTACCATAATCTTTCCAGGACTTCAGCAATAGCTCTGTTAACATTTCCAAGTGCTGTGATTTCATAAGGAGAAACTAGTTTGCAAACACAAATGCAAGCTTTGCATGCACAAGATGGAGGAACAGTGAAGCAGGAGGTGTGTGTGTCACTGCATTTGTTACTGCAATAGACACAAACTGAGCCAGGAAAATTCCTACCTCTCCAATTTTTCTATTGGTATTATCTGGAAAGCAGTTATATTACCTAGGAAAACCTGAATTCAGCATCTTTCACAAGCAAAATAAACTCTTAAAATGCATTTGCCCTGTTCCTAGAGATGGTTATTTTTGTTAGCAGAATCCAGAATCCCAAATGTTATGTGAACTGCCAGAAAATTATATGCCACCACTTTTCTGGGTGAAAATGCTTTGAGATATCCTTGCTGTTAGTGTTAAGGAGTTAAAAACATGCAAAGATTTCACAGTAACACTGGGTGGGAGAATCTCCTTGGCAAAATAATACAAAAAAGGTTTCCTTGAAGAAATGCTCGAGACAAAAGAGGGAATAATACTTTTTTTTTTGCTTGATGTATGTCTTTGTGTTTCAGATAGAACATGGGAAGTATTAGGTAGCAAAAAGTTCCTGCCCACAGCATCAAAATTAATGAAGAAAAAAATATCCACAGATAACCACAGACTGACTAGCCCATTAGAATATTTAATGTGAACTGCAATTGTGTTCAATTTTAATGGGACTTCTGTTTTTTTATGACT
The DNA here is from genome assembly GCF_037157495.1 of Lathamus discolor. Classification (NCBI taxonomy): domain Eukaryota; kingdom Metazoa; phylum Chordata; class Aves; order Psittaciformes; family Psittacidae; genus Lathamus; species Lathamus discolor. The sequence continues at coordinate 112,584,464 of NC_088885.1, forward strand.
AGATGAAACAAGACATGGTTGTACCTGACAAACAGTGCAAAGAGGCTGTATGTGAAGAAATATAAAGATGAAATGCAGATGCATTATTTCAACAGATGGTAACAGTAGCACAGCAGCATGTTATTTTTTCCTTAGTTCAAGAACACAAACAGGGGTAATCAATCATCACTGATTAAGTAATTATGGTACCCTCCATGTTATCACTTCTGTGGAATCCTTTATCTGTGTACATTACAGACCATCATGTATTTTTTGCATTTAGAGAAGGAAAAGCAGCACCCCACTGCAGTGCAATACAGTTCCAGGTTGTAAAACGGAACTCTACATTACTATCAACCTTTAAGCACATTTTATTTTTTTTTTTAACAAAAGCAATTGGTTTCCAACAGGCTGGATAATAAGTCTTTTGACCTGCATTCTTCTCTGACCCATTAAGGTCACCCCTGTGCTCGGGCATATAGCTGACTTAGGAAATGCCTGCAAGTCCTGCATTTCATCTCCTGCCCACTCAAAATAAAGCTTTCTTTAAATGTGTCTGTACAGGTCCCTGAAGACCAGGGAGGCATCCCTGTAGTGGGCAATGGAGGGACAGAAGCTTCTGCCTTTATTAATGAATGCAGACCATTATGAGTCTGGCTGGCTCCTGCACTGTTCCCAGAAGCATATACTGTACGTGACTTAAAATGCTAGAATATTGACACAAAGCGAGCTGGGCACCCCTAAGGAAAATTACTCCTTGGATATAATGTAGGCTCGTAACAGCTATTAGAGTACAAAATAAAACCCTCCGGGATCAAACTGACATATACCGCATTCTACCTACTCCTCAAACATTAGAAGAATTTCTTTGTGAAGGCATTCTCAAGGACAGCATTAAACTGACTTTTGTAGCAATCTGCAACAGCTTTTTGGCTTACAGCTTTTAGTACTAAATCTCTAGTTTGAATCAATATAAGTACTATATCTTCCACATTAATCAATACATTTGGTTCAATACACGTTCTATTAAATTATACTTTCTAATCAAGATTTTCTGCTTCTCTTCCCTTCTTTTTATTCCAGCTTCTTACCCTGCACCATACTTTTCCAACTGTCTGCAGCTAACAAGAGGATGTTGGATTTTGCAGGACCAAAGGGGAAGACAGAAAGGTTCGTAGAAAAGGCAAGCCTAGCAAAACCTTAAGTGCACTGGTAATAATAATGAATCAAGAATGCAGCTTCACAGTATCAACATGGTTTCCAGAACTTCAGTCTGATGCTTTGTTGAGCTGGTTGTCATGATAAAAGACCTCTCACACAAACACGTATGCACTGGACGCTGCTGAAATCCTACATCAAGTGGAAAGGCCGGGAGGAGGACAGAAGAGGGGTATTAAGTGGTAACACCAAAAACAAATACATGAAACTTATTAAGACATAATTGCGACTTTAAGGTTGATTTTTATACCCTTTCTTCAAACTTGTCCTGCTTCAGTACTGCAGCACAGTCTGCTGTCAAAGCCCCATTACACTGTGCCAGAGTTCTTTCCTGGTAAACTGTAATATGATTATACTCCATACTAAATTGATGAGATATTTAGATTTGTGAAATACTCAGATTAAATACATATTATAAAATAAGCTGCAAAAAGATATTATTTACCCCAGGTCTTTGGGGATATTTGAAACATTGGGATAGTAGATGTCTCCAGCAATCTGAGTGATGTACACAGTTACAAGTAAATGAATTTTCCACATCTGTGTTAGGTTTGGTGGAACGTGGTTATTCTTCATGAGCAGGGAATATGAAATGTAATGTCAAAACGATAAACACGTATATTGCAGGCATTTGCCACTGTCTTACAGAGCAGAAACACTGCACTGATGTCCCTTGCTCACAGTCAGTTTCTCTTTTTCTTGTCTCCATATAATCACTGTGAACCTGCAGAGAAACTGTTGCATTTTCTTTTGACATTTAACATCATCTTACTCACTCACAATAGCATCTTATAATACGTTCTAGATGACATTGTGTCACCATTGAAGAAAAAGGTAAAAGACAAGAAATGGAATTTAAAGACAGAAAAGACCCATTAGGGCGTTTTCTCCACCCATCTTGCCAGTGTTGGATTATAGCCTATAGTGTAATTTCAAGTGTTTTGCCCAGTCCAATTTTAATTAGAGCTTCCAATGCTCCTCTTGGGAGACTGCTTCACAGCTTCACAGACCTCAGGGTTACGATTTTTTTTCCTGATGTCCATCCCAGGAGAGGAAGAGGCTCAGCCAGCCCCGACTCACACATGAAACCAAATCTGCATAGTCAGGAGCTGGTTTCAGTAGAATATCTGGGCCGTTTCAAAGCATCTGAAAGCAGTAAACTTCCTTTTAATGCCCCAAAACATTAAGGCCCTGGCTCCACTGCTGCTGTAAGCAATTAAGAAGATTCTGTTACATGGGCTTCTCAGGTTCAGTTGCCATCCAGGTAAAAATGTAGCATAGGTGGGATTTGCGGTCCCACAGGCAGGGTAACCACTTCCACATTCTGCCTCCAGTAAATGAACCAGCTGAAGGTTAGGGACGTATTGAGGTCCATCCTGTGCTATAATCCTTAATTGCACTGACAGAGCACCTATGAACACTCAGATTGTAAACATTTCTGTATTTTTCACATAGGTGAAGTCCAAAAAGAGCAACTTCAGTTGAAGCTCATCAACAGATAATGTGACCGCAGATTATTTTCCCTCCCAGGCTTTTCCCTTCCTTTCATAAAATACAATCTACAAGAAATCGACTTACTTAAATCGTTGTATCTAAAATCTTGGAACTAGCAGATGTTTCTGATGTGCTTCATCCCTGGAATTACAATGCTTCTGATACAAAAATGAATATATATTCAGATTTCAATGGTCACACTTATCCTGAGTGAACAAGGGAGCTGGAAAGCAGATGATGTCTAATAGTTTTTCATAGGTGAAAAGCAGGAAGCCAAATGGGGACTTAGGAATTCTGGATAGAAAAAATTCCGGGTAAGGTGTCGCTGCCACCAGTATCTCCAGTACTGCAGTGCAGCTGGCAGAGCAGGAGGACTACCAGTGAATTTTTAAATGCACTGAAGTAGTCAAGAAGTTTCATCCAGGCCAAGCTTGATCACCAGCACAGACCTAACAAAATACAGTCTCTGAAACTTGAGATTCCCAAGGAAATAAGGATTTGATCTGAACTAAACCAGAGCTATTTCCACAACAAAGAAGGGGCCAAATCCCAAGAGAATCTGTTTTCCCATAAATACCACTTATGTATGGTGAGCTGATGTTTACCAGCCTTTGAGAACCAGGTCTGTTCTCAGACATGATGGTCAATTATATGGTCATCTTAGGTCATGACTGACCACTGTTGACAATGATAATTTAGGGAAGTCTACACTGAATTGCAGTTATTCATATAAATTAGTTCACCTAAGCTATGTGATTTGATATTAAATTAATGTCTTAGAAAAGGCATGACTGCTAATCAGATCATAATCCTTATTGCATTTATGCAAAACTCTCAGTGTTCTTTCTGGTTCTTCTATTCAAGCATTTCCAGCTGGGTCACAGAAAATCTACCCATAAAAAAAAAGTCTCAAATTGCATAGCATGTTCTCAGGGATGCAAACTGAAAATTAAAACCAAACCCAAACCAAAACAAACCCCCTGATACCTATTTTTCTTCAGAGACTTCCAGTAAGTCACTAGTAAAATGTCAACGATTCCTTTTGGATTCATTATTATATGTGAGTACATATATCACAGAATTGTTGTATGGAAAAGAATGACATATATTCTTAGGTACAGCAAATAAGACTTTCATCATTGTCACCAGAAAAGAACAGACACAAATACAGGTGTCTGTTCACCGTCCTTGTGCCTTCCTCGTTATGAGTGTTGGCAAGGGGCTCCTGGTTAAGCCTCTGACATAAATCAGAGTAGCTCCAAGGCTGTTTTAACCTATGGTGACAGTCAATAGCTTTCCATAAGCCTCTCTTCCGCTGTTTGTTGTTTATTGAAATGCAGTGGAACTTAAAACAACCTCTTTCATTTCAGGCAAGGTGGCCTGGCTACATGGGCAAAGTGCATATATTAGCCCATAAACAGTAAGATAATGGCTGGTGATGAAGAGAGAGGGCAATGGTTAGGACATGTTCACAGCAGTTCATTGGAACTGGGAAACCTTTCTGTCCTTTCATGCTGCAAAGGGGCTGTACTGCTAATCAGGAACCAGGCTTATGTCTGGTTTGTAGAAAAACAAGGCCTTTGTGATACCGCAAATGTTTGAAATTAATACACAAGCATCCTTCCCCAATAAGAAAACTGTTCATTAAGCAGGAATAAAAGCTTAAACAAAAAAGGCAAAAGGAGGCACTTCTGAGAAATATATCAAAAGTCTTATTACTTTAGAATATGGTTATGATTACCCTGGTATAAATTAAGAGAAACTCCTCTGAAATCATGGGAGTTTCAAGATAAGGACAAGTATGAATATAGCCAGGCCTTCAGGGTTTAAAACGAAGTGAATACTGCTCATGTACTGATTGATTCATGCACACCTTCTGCAGATGCCACAGCTAGAAGTCTCTTCACCCTGTCAGACACAGCCAGGTAAAGAGCAAACAGAACTCAAAGCTGAACCAATCCAGATTTATCTGCAGCTATTGTACAACGGAGTAACAGGGGACAACAAGCTTTGATAGGCAATACTGCCGAATAAGATATTCAGGGATTAAGTCAGTGTTTTACAGATGTGTTCATGGGCTAGTTGTTGTTCTGCTTTCATTTTTTTCTTCCTTTGCTATGTTTAATTTATCATGCTGGTGCTTTCTAAACTACAGTACCTGTAAACAAATGTAAGTTTGACCTCTCTCCCGTTTTATATCCACAAGCAGCACTCCTACTTTATGCTCTAACTTTAGATACCTTAAAGACAAATAAAATGGGGGGGAGGGGAGGGTAGAGAGAGGCAACAAACCCAAAGAACAAAAACAACCCCCCTTGCCTAACAATATGTGAATACAAATTTGCCTAGCTGGCAGTGAGGAACTGGCTCCTGGAACTGCAGCTATGCTACGTACAGATTCCTTTATAAGTCAAACCCAATTAAACAAACTACTACTAAATATTTAACATCTCAGTCTGTAATTAGTGACAAATAATGAAGCTAATGTTGATAATTGCACAGAAATGTCCTGTTGGAAACATCACATGTTTCTTGCTCCTCCTATTTCTCTCATACTCAGTGAATCCTGATAGGTCTTTTCAGGAACTAAACTGACAAATCAATCTGGATTTTACACACATCTGTTTGGTCTGCAATGAAGACGTGAGAAGGAACCTTCCAAGTGTAACTTCTCAAATTTAAAGCAGAGTAACTACTGTATCATGAATTGATTTCAAATGAATTGATTTAAAATCTTAAACCAACCAGCAGGTCCAGAATTTAAGCTCCTGTCCATAGGATTCAAAAGGTCACCCAATTAAAATGGGGAAGCACACAGAGCTGTGATTTATATGCAAAGGGCAACCTTTCAAACAATGATCCTTTGCAGTTTTCCACAGGTGCATGTACAAGAATTCCTTTGAACAAAATTACAAGTGAAATTACAAGTTTCTTGATGCAGCCTGAAAGAAAAGCGCTGTGACTTGTCTGCACTCTTATTATACAGACAGATGCATTCCACATTCGTATTGATTGCCGAGTTCACATCCTTGCCTTGTGACATAAGGCTGGGTATTGTGCTTACCAGGTGACAAAGGGACAGCCTGGAATCTGGATTTCCCTGCACATTGCCAGCCAGTGCGTGGGCCCTTGTACAACAGCACTCAGCACACTAGAGGTTATGGATCAGCCTGAGACTAACTCAAAGCAACTAACATTGTTTTCGCTTAGCTAAAAGCAAACCCTGAACCAGTCCAGTTTTAAAATCACCAAACCTGGCTTTTGCATATGAAAACCATATTGGGTAGTTATCCAGCTAGTAAGCATACATACAGTCAGTTTAAGAGAACATGTAAGTGGACTGGTGCATATTTTTGGTCCCAAAATCAGAAACACAAGTGAAATATGTCCCCTTGTCTATGATATGTCAATTTTAAAATGTGTAGGGAAGGCAAGGAAAAACTATGGAGTTCTGCTAGCTCTTTTCCTTTTCTAAATGCCGGGAACTGTGCTACACATTGGTGCCTCTTTTTCCTTCAAGGCAGCTTGCAAGCAGAGCCAGACTGAGCAGATTTGATGCTAACGGCCAAAGATTTCTGAGCTGATAAGCAGAGGCCCCCACGGCTTTCACTCTCTGACTTCTTTCACAACTGGTTACAGTGCCAGCCCATCTTGGACATCTTAGAGTCCTTATTCCTACAGCTTTCAAACAAGGAATAGTGGGAACTGGGACACTGCTTATGTGGCAGGCGTGGTGTGTGTGTGAATTACAAATCTACTTGCTGGAAAAGAAAATAAGGATAATTTTTATGCCTTCATAGCTGGTAAGCAGTTAGACAATTAAGAACCCTATGTTGTCATTTTGTTCTTATAGCAACCTCATCTGGGTTCCCTCTTTTTCAGTTCAAGAAACTCCATGTTGTAAAGGTGACTTTCAGAGACACTAAAATGCTATTTTGCTCTTTACAACGAAGTCACTACTTCTCTGAATTTTGTAAGGACACTCACTGTAAATCAATAAATGTGGAGTGTTTACTGACATGGTACCAGGACAATAAAATTTTATGTTTGTCATTGTGGTTGTTGCTTGTAAAATCCAGAAGCCTGGATTCTCTATTGTCTTCTGTTCTGTTGTCATTTGCATTTGTGTACAAGAAGCGTGAAATGTGACCACAGCTAAATGGGAAGAATTTTACTCTCACTTTCTCCTGTTTTCAGACCCTATCAAAGGGGGAAAAGACAGTAAAGTCCCACTCCTACGTTTAAGTATTCTCCCCTCCAAGAAAGAAGTACTACATAAAGAAGCATGCTTCTATGCCTTTTTCCTTCCTCCCCGTGAGGGAAGAAGTATCCTCCTATTAAATGTCATTCTTTGAGGTTGGTCATTCTGTTTCCTGTCACACAGCTGGCCAGTGACACATTGCAAGTTAGACATGTCATTAGATCCTGCCTTGACCCTGCACTGACAGTTGAAGAAATGCTCTCCCTCACCTCTGGGTTTGGCTTGAGATGCCGTGGCACTCCTCTCTCCTAGGCTATCTCCTGCTAGGGGATCCAGCCTTCTGCAGCTGCTGCTTTCACCCTTTGTTGCCCATTAGGACTGTTTTTTAGTGTGGCAACCTTCTGACTGACTGGAAAGAATCACATTAGGAGGGAAATAACTGGAGACAACACTTACACTCATTTGCTGTCTGTGTTTAGTGCCAAGGTGTCTGAAATACAGAACTTTAATTCCGATAAGAAAAGATGTGCTGTAGCTATGGTGAGGCTAATCTATAAACCTCACACTCTTATGTAATTTGCTACTCCAAGTTAATTTTAATTCATTACAATAAACCCCACCTAATTAAAATAACTCTTTAAAGTGAAGTATTAGCTTTAACCCAGAAAAAAAAAAAAAAAAAGAAGCAGAATCTTCAGTATCGGAGGGCAATTCATCATATCACAGTGCACACTTATATAAATTCAAAGGAAAGCTATAAACAAGTACCCACAGCAATAGTGCCATGCATAAAGGGGCTGGCAACAGGAGGCCTGCTTTCTAATCAGCCCTCAAAGGAACCTGCCACACAGAAGTGGCACTTAGTCTAATTTAAAGCTCTCACAGTTACTTTACCTTGGCAAAATTTATAAACTAATAACTTTAGTAAACAGACTGGCACTCCAAACAGAAAAACAAAGCCAACACAGCGGTTCAGGCCTGCAGAGAAAGCAGCTTTCCTAGAAAGGTACTGTCTTTAGCAATGAGATAAAACATTTGTTTGGGGGCTACTCTTACAGTCCCTGATGTTCAGTAACAGTTCTGCACCATCCCATTAGATCTGTACTGTCACTTCACTGTGGTCTATAGTCTTTTGTTCCTGCAAGTCGTTTTAGCATCTTAAGGCATTTGACATACCTGTATATTTGTGCTCTGGTCAGCTCACCAAAGAAATCCTTCTGGATTTGAAACAGCCTACTATGGGAATATAGGTTCTCTTAAAGTGCCACTAAATTGCCAGGGCAATATACTTTCAAAATGTCAACTTAAAAATATACTTAATATTTGCAATTAAAGCTCACATTCTTTCTTGTCTCTATTATTCTTGCTTCTCACAAGCTTGCTTCTCACAACAAAATTACAACAAATACACTCTTCTCCGTTTACATCGATGAAGAAAAAGAAGCAAATCCAAAAACAGTAATAACTGCTAAGCAGAAAATCTCTGTAATATGTACAGCACAATAACGTTTGAGGTTTTGTGGTTTTTTTTTTGTTATATCCTAAACCACACCACTTTGTAGAAAGTTTCTTTTTCAAATCAAAGCAATACTACAGTAAAACAACTGCAGGCAAGATTTCTAAGACACAACGCAGTTTGTGTCAGAACGCTCATCACTCGAGGCTGACCTGTCAAACTATCTTGGGGAACATGGTAAAAAGGCAAATCTGCAAGTTGGTAAAAAACTTCTGAATGATAAAAAGTATGCATTGCTCTCAAACCACAGAATGCTGCGCAGTGCTAACGGGGTTATAGTGATGCTTACAGCAGATCTGCATCCCTTCCTACTGCTTATTGGCATGCCTGCTTGGGCTGTGCTCTGAAGACCACAGAGAGGGAGCCAGAGTTTCAATGGTCTCACAGAAGAAACTGAAGACATAAAAAAATCTGTGCTCAGATGAGTGATGTGGAATAGAGATCAGAATTTAGTACTGTACACACATACCTGCTATCAGCAGTAGAGCTATGCTGTAAATTTGATACAGGTGAAGTCAGTGAGACGACATTTTTGGACCTTGATAAGCAGTTTCTGGCACCTATATTTTCAGAAGATCCTCAGTACCTAGTGGAATCTGACCCCCCCCCCCCCAACCTGCTTCCTTCAGGGACCTGGCATGGCCTCCAGGAGCCTTTTCAGGCATTAGGGATTAAGGGATTAAGATTTTGGCCACAGTGCTTTTCCAGAAGCTAACACAATTGTCAAGACAGTCTACAGAACGCACCAGAGAATAATTTCCACGGGTTTTGAAATCACTACTTTCCATAGGTGTATTTCTCTATTAGTTTCTGCACAACAGTCCAACATCTGCAGAGACTTAGTGTTCTCTGCTAAACTGTGTACCTTTTCAGACTAATTCCTATACAGCCACTGTACATTTTTGTAAATCCATGTGGCCTAAACATTCAAATCTTGGGCCGTCATAGTCCTCTGTGCACGTTAAACCATTCATAAGGCTGCCTAAACTTATGTCAGCTTGTAATAGCCCCCACGGGATGGTGACATCAATTAAAAATCCCTGGAATTCATCGGAGTCTGAGACACACCTGTGAAGGCCAAAAGGGAGCTATACAGAACCAGCTAGCAAAATAAACAGGAATCGCTGCATACTGAGGGAATCCTTGGCTGTCTGACTAAGGTACCTTTTATACTGGCAGGGGATGCAAATTGGAGCCCGAGGATCCACACTTTCATTTTCAAAGCCCTTTGCAAACATCAACCACTTCACCTTCACACCATTGCTGCAAGGGAAGTAAATATGTACAGTTACAGCATCCTCCCTTTTCTGGAGGTACAAAGAAGCACGGGGCATTTTCATAGGCACAGTCTGTGTTCATGCACAAAAAGGAGTGCAGGGACAACCTCCTCCTTTGTGGCCAAATGAGCATCCTAAGGCCACCGAGGGAACTGGCGAGGGAACTGGTGGCAGAGCAGGGATTACTGGAGACAGCCTGCTATCCAGCCTGGTCCTAGTCCACTGTGCCTCCCCTTGCTGAATTCCAACCATACACTGCTTTGCTGTAAAGGACAGATTACTGCATGTTGTCCTCCATAATCTCTCCTGTAAGAGATTACTACACGCTTCCCAGGGACCCCTCCCTTTGTTTCCCCCCACAAATGGTGGCAAGGTTAGAGACAACTTGTTTTCTCAAGGCTGAGATTAAAAATGGCTCTGTGTTTTGCTAAGCATTCCTCTGAAGCACGGGCAGCGTGCGCGTGTGTGTCTGAAAACGACCCAAATGAAAGGAAGGAATGAGAGATCCTAAACAATGCTGCGCAAAGTTGCAGACTGTTCGGCTACAGGCCAGAAAATGAATCCAATTTTTCATTCTGTCATTATAAATATTTCAGTGCAAATGGTACTGATTTTCTGCAACTGTGGTTAAGCAAAGGGCCTCCGAGTGAATATTTAAGGGGAAAAAAAAAAAAAAAGAAGGAAGGAAAAGAAGAAAAGAAAGGGAGAAAAAGAAGAAGAGGGAGGGGGGGAAATTAAGGTTAGCAACCAATTAATTTCAAACTTTCAGTGTAAGAGATTCTGGAAGAAATTCTACAATGATGCAGCGTGTGACTCAAAGAAGGAGGAAAAAAAAAACATTTACTCTGCTCTTCTTCTGACAGTTTCTCATAAAATATCTGCAGTCCATCTATCTTTTAGTACTCCAGGCTCCTCTGGAGAGCAGAAAATAGTAGTTTAAAGCTCACTTCAGTGCCAGTCTGCGGGAGATTGCTTTCCACAGGACCCCTGCTGATGGAGGCCTAGGGGAAGAGGCCCAGGAGTTATTCAATCAGTCCAAGGCTCTGGGGCGGCCGGGGCTCCTTTGAGGGCTGATTATAAAGCTGCCCTCCTGTTGCCTGCCTCCGAACAGAACGAAATGAGCAGCCTCTTGCTGAGCAGATTCTGCAAGAAGGAATTTCACCTGTCATGGAGTTTGTCAGAATTTCAAGATTTATCTTGGTGCAAAATTAATAAAATACCAACTAGGATTTCAGCCTGACTACTCAGCTGTGTCATCTCAAAGTGATCTTTCACCTAAGAAAACCTGGACACAGAGCTACTGGAGTCATTCTTGCCCTACTTTTGCTTGAGAGCTTCAGCAGGATGCTATGACTGAATAATAAAATGATTAGAGCTGGATTTCCTGACAATTACACCTAACGTCAAACGCTGGGTGGGTGCTACCGTCCTAACGTGTGACCTTCCACCCTGCTTCTGTGGTTCCTAAGTCTCTCTGGAATAAGCTAGGAATCTGAAATAGAAAAAGATCATTTCTGCAGTTTATAACCTAGCAGGTCCCTGATGGCAGCACATCTGTTAAGTTCATACCACTGGTATTCCAGGTCTGGATCTGATTTATAAGTTTTAAAGGAATACAAACAACAGACTACGTAAGATTACATTCAGTGAAACACTGCAAATTAATATTGCTGTGACAGTCAAGTAGATGGCCTTTTAACCATATTCCGAGTCTAACATGGTGGAAAGGTGCCAGGTTGATAAAGAATCATCTCAAACCTCTGTGAGTTCAGCTCTTTCAAAGCTAGACAGGCTCACTGGTCTTCTGACAGTGCCTTACAGCAATAAAAATAGCAACTATAATAAAGAGAAATCTTTGTACATTACTTATATAAGTAAGATTGTAATAGCTTATAGCACTTGGTCACATGAATTTCAAGTCTCAGGTAGCAAAGAAGCAATTAACTTGAAGCCTGCAAGAGAGCTTTTCAGCTAATAGAGGAGGTCAACTTGTAGAAAGTGAAATAGTTGTCCGCGAAGCCAGCTGATGGGTAAATAAATATTATTCAAGTTACAGTGCTGTTGGTTCAGATTTTGACATGGAGAAACACAGATACACTGTACAAAGAAACAGCAAAATATGCCCAGATTTGGAAGAAAGATGCATCTGCCATCAGTAGCTGTTATCCTACATTGTGGCAATTTCTATATACTGTTCAAAGCTGTTTGCTGCTTGAAGTAACAAATCTACCTTTCTATTTGCTCGTCAGCATTTCCTAACAAGAGCATAAAACACATGGTAACATATCCCTTTCCTACCTTCTCACCCTTTAAATGACAATTCAACATTAATACACATCATAAAGCCACCTTTACCAGGCAGTAGTAGTCTGACAGTTTTAACACCAAGAGATCTCACAGTAAAGAGAGAGAGAAAGCACGCAAGTGAATGCACAGATGGTGGGAGGGGACACAGGGTGCTCTCAGCAGGCTACAGTAGAGATGCATTAACTCCACAGAGGGATAAGGGCTTCCCACCAGTACAGTCATGAATTATAACTGAGCATGGGAGTGAGTTCTTAGTGCCTGTCTCACAGCAAATATACTGTTCCATTTTCCTGCACAATCACCTTTCACCTTTACAAACGCAAAGCAAAGCAAAATGCACTGCTAATATTTAACAATATCACAGGTTCTTTATGTTTCATAGCACACATCTACACGCATCTACATCTAAGTATGGGGGGAAGCAGGGTATTCACTGACACAGAGAATCCCCAAGGCAGATTTACACACCCATGATCAGTGCCTGTGTCTAGCGATTCTGCTGCAAAATGAGACTATAACAATACAGATAAACAACTAAAGCTGCATGTAGAAATGTGTGTAACTCAGCAGTATTGGTTCACGAGAACTGAATCATCTCTTTCTCTCTTCCCTTGTTAACAGGGTGGAGGACACACAATTTCAGCTTTGAACACAAAGAAAGCTCCACTTAAAAGAAAAATAAATCACAAGGGCTTGCAAAAAACCTTCTCTTTTTCCAGCCAAAATTATATTTCAGCCTCAATTTGATCAAGGCACAGTGAACCTGACCCCAATAACAGGTAAAAAAGCTAAACCTAAAAGCTGTTCCTCCTGGCCAGGGTTTTGTAATGAACAGCTCCAGTTGTGTAGCCATCTGCATCAAGAGTCTTTTTTGACTAATGTTTGGAATGGACCAACGTAACGATGGCTTTTTTTTTTTTTCCCTTAAAAAAGAAAAAGCGGGGTGGGGGGGGGAGAGGAAAAAATAGAAAAAAAAAAAAGAAGGAAAGTCACCACTTTTGAGCCAAGATTGCTGTTTACTGGAGTTTCCTGGATATGTCTCTTTATGAATCACTGACCACACCTTGTTTTCACAAACTATCTGTACCTCCTCCCTAGGGGAATTCATCCCCTCCCAACTTTCCTCCTACTCAATGAACCTATCAATGGAGAAAACTTGTTATTTTAGGCAGCTGAAAATTTGACCAATTTTGAAGGATTCATTTACCATGCCTTTCACTTTCGTTTAAATCCTCACTGTTCCTGTTCTAAATGACAGCACCGCAAGCACTGCTTTTAAGCACTATTCATCTTGCCTACCACATCTCAGCCTTTCACACAGAAGGCTGCTCTCTCTCCAACAATGGAGCCTTACTCCTTTATAGCTTGAGGGCAGAGACTGTTACTAGCTGTAGACTTGCCGCAAATATCACAATAAAGGATACAAATGTGAATTTCTCTTAAAATACGGGTTCAGCTGTGGAGGTACCTTGCTTTAGAAAACTCTGTCAGAAGCAAACAATATATCTTTCTCCAACATGCACAGCAGCCACCCAGTTGAAACAGCTTTTCCAAATGGGTCAATGGAGTCAGGATGCTTGTGAATTTTATACTTTTCTCCACTTTGGGTCTCTAATCGATAGTTTAGCCTCCTTCACACTTAATATACTCAATCTTGGCTTGGCAACACATCTTGTAGAACATTAAAAAAAACAAAGAGTAAACATTCCCTCTCTTTACAAAGCCCTGGAGCTTGAGGAAATGCAGGGCTACTGGGCTAAGCTCTGTGATGGAAGAAGCCAGGATTCACACTACAGATCTTAAGAGGTGGCAGGTTTGCTGCTACTGAGCCCCTCCACCTATGCTTTGGTACACAAAACCATGGAGAGGTGAGGATGCAAGGGTATACAGGGGCCATGGCAACCGTCTGCCAGTGCTGTGGAGAGAAAACAGGGCAGACCTTGAGCAGCAAACTTTCAGAGATAATGTTGTGCCATCACTCATTGGGAAAGTGCAGGACCAGTGGAGAGTGGAGCCAGGAATGAGGAGCTTATTCACGGGGATGGAGTGAGGGCGGCCAGCAGCAGGGTCGGGGGAAGGGAGGCAGATTTGCAGAACTGGCCATGAAGCTCCTCAGTACACCATAGCTGGATGCTTCATAAAGTCACACTGATGGCAGTCCCGGAGATGGCCATCTGTTGTCAGCTCTGGGCCAGATGAAAGATAATATAACGGCAGCTACTGGTAGCTAACAGCAGGACAGTTGCAGGAAGGAATGTGTCCTAGAATAAAGAAGTGGGCCTTCCTGTTTAGCACAGAAAATCAGTCATCGATATCAACCACATTAGCAAGAAATTAATGGATGGGCAATTAAGAGAACTGAACTGATCTACCAAGGAAACTATTCAAACGCAGAGTGCTTATTTCTTCTGCTTACTCTAGGTATATGAGCCAACTGACCTGACTAATGGCAAGGTGTAGGCTGAAACATTCAGGGCACAGATGATAAAACCTCATTTTCTGCAAAGGGCAGAATTCCATTTCTAATGATTATTTGTGGGTCAGGGAATACATTCACTGCTTCCCCTGCCCTCAATCTACAACTGGACTCCCCGATGTTCACAGAGGTTTCTACAAGGATTGAGGGTAGAAATTGGCCTTCATGTAGTAACTGAACTTCCCCTTATTATTACCATGATTTATTTTTCCAAGTGCCTTATCATTATTACCAGCATCACCCAGCAGAAAAATGTTTGCCTTCCCAACACTATCATTTCTAGCTTGCTTCTTTCTTTGCCCCATAATCTCCTTCCTACTTCTACTCCTCTGCCTTTTGTTTCCTTCTCTTTCCGCCTTTCTGTGCATTTTCCTTTCTGCAGCAACTTCTGGTTTGCTTCTTTAGGCTGAAATTTCGCACACCTCACTGTCCCATTTGCTAAAACAATCATTATGTTAATGTTGACACATAATGTTTTTCAGAGTCAACACTTTAGAAGACAAAGGAACAGTGGAGCTTATCTTCTGATTGCTAAGGTTTCTTGCCAGTTTTCAGACTAGAGATAACAAACTTCATTTAACATACTGCATGACACAGTCTTTGCAGTCACAAGGATTATGAACTGTACTATATTACCTGATCCTGCAGAATCTATTCAGTGTTGACTATATAAGGCAATAAGTAGAATAGATCCAAAGTATGGGTTAACCTTTGTGCTGCTACTGATTTTTTTGAAAATAGTTACCTATACTTTACAAAAATAACCCCAGCATACACAGGCATAAACAGGAAGGAGTAGGCAAAATAGGGACGTATATTCAAACACTTACATATTTGGGTATGACTCTATCTCCCTTGAAAGAGAAAGAAGAGACATTTCTGCTGATTTTTGTATGGTACTTGTAGAGGTAGCTCAGTACTTGTTTTGGACAGGACATACAGCTTCCAATCTTTCACCACTTTCCTGTTCCTTAAGTCTGAATTTCTTTTCAAGATTAAATTGGTGCATTTAAAGGTGATATTAATCACTTAACTGCGACAGTGTCTTTGTCAATTCATTCTGTATTTTCGTAGCAATATCACTCAAACATCTGAGAAAACAAACCCATAATTGCTTCAGAAATTTAAGCAACCTTCTTCCAGGGAATGACTATGGGATGTTGTGAACGCATTATTTCCTGCTTCTTTACAGAGAAAAGTGTGGAAAGTTCCACAGGTTGACGGTTGCATGTTGAATTACAAGTACATGGAGTATGTGGAGACAAGTAGGAACCACTAATACTAAGCTCACCTTTGCCAAGCACTATTTAGTGAAATCAAAATGGTCGCTGAAAAACTCTGGTACTTTGGGCTTGGTGGGATTTGCAGTGTTCTATAAATATTCATGAACTAAAGAAGTACCCACAGGGAGTGTTTACATTTGAATAGGCCAATCAAAGGCAGGTGAACTCAAAAGCCCCAAACCTGGAAATTTCGTATTTAGAAAAGAATTACTGTGTGAAAACCTACTATGGCCGTAACATCCCTCAAGCCCCAGGAGGGAAGGGGCACTGGAAGGGAATTCAAAGTATTTTATTTTTTTTTTTGGTATTTAAACTTTGTTTGACATTGAAACAAAAGACTTGCGGGGAAACACTTTGAAGGTATGTCCTGAAAAAGCTAATGCATGAGTGCTTCCACCACGCTTCTTATGGTTGCTTCTCTGAGAAAATTTGCAAAGAAAAAAAATTCTTCCTTCAAGGGAAAGAAGTCTCAAGTCTTAGGAACACAGGTCTGAATTTTTTTAAGTCTTGGAAGACATGGAAAAATACTCAGTGCACATACTGGTGCACGCTAATATCCATACACCTATCTGAAACAGAAAGCACAGGGGTTCAGGAAAAAAAACATTCAAACTAATCACAGAATCATAGAATGGCTGGGGTTGGAAAGGACCTTAAGATCATCTAGTTCCAACCCCCCTGCCATGGGCAGGGACACCTCACACTAAACCATCTCACCCAAGGCTCTGTCCAACCTGGCCTTGAACACCACCAGGGATGGAGCATTCACAACTTCCCTGGACAACCCATTGCAGTGCCTCACCACCCTCACAGTAAAGAATTTCTTTCTTATATTCAATCTAAACTTCCCCCTTTTTAAGTTTTATCCTGTTGCCCCTTGTCCTATCGTGTCCTATTCCTGATAATACTTAATAATACTAAGTCCTTAATAAGTCCCTAATGCAGCTCTATGTAGTTCCCTCAAAACATAAGCATTGATTAAAATCCTAGTATCTCTCACACACGCCTTATTATCATCATCCTCGCCCTGGAGATGGAGAGCCCACATGGTTAAATGGAGCATGTTAGCACCTGACCTGGCAACTGAAGCCAGGAGTCTCCTTACTCCTAGGCCTTTGCTCTAACAAAAGTAGCCTGATTGCCTGCTAAACAGTAAGGCCAACATTATTGAACGTGGCACCTGTATTTAGGCATCAAAAGTATTTTGCTGAACGTTAAACGAGGCTATGGCTGCACAGCACCTATGCTTTTATCAAGGTTCCTAACTTCAGGCGCTTATGACCTGATTTCCTGATGTACTCAGCACCAGCATCTTCTTGCACTGGCCTTAACTGCATCTGGAGGTGCTCAGCACCCTCTCAGAAATAGGCCACTGAGTTTGAAAATGTTGGCCTAAAGCTTTGATTGTTAATTGGATTTCAGGTAGGCTTGTTTTTAAGAAAAGCTGACAAAGTTATTCCCTGCTGGCTCCTGGCCTTTGGGGCCTAGAAAGGCAGCATCTATGTTCCACTCCTCACCCTGAGAGTTTGGGGACCTAGAAACGCCAGAACTAATCTCCAATTTCACTTAAAAAAATGTTTTGAGGCCTTTTCTTTGTGAAGAAAACATCCTTGAAAATCTAACTTCACCCGCAGGTTTGAAAGTTTTGTCCCTGTTTTTGTGTAAAGAGTATAAATTATTCATTGCCTCCCCTGCTGTCATAGAAAGCTCACCATTGGGACCTGCATGATACACAGACTCAACTACTGTGGGGGCCTTGGCAAAACAATCCTATATGGAGGCAGCAGTGCCACTGCTGCTATGGATGATGCTATTCCCACACCAATCTCTTTCCCAGCTGGCCCCAGAAGGCCTCTGCCACAAGGAGACAACCCCAGCCCAGGTTAATTAGCAGTTTTCTCTAGCTGACCTCCAAATGAGAGAATATAGTGTTTGAATCCCAGCTCTGGTACTGTCTCCACCAAAGGTCTCAGTCAAGTCTTTTACTTCTTGAAATAGCCTAGAGCTTGCTTAGTTCTGCTCCGGCTCAGGTCAAGGGTATTTTAAGGCCACTTAAAAACATTGAGATATTTGAGAGCATTTTACAATGCAGAGATCTTTGGGAAGTTTAACCCTTAAAGAAATGAGGAAGAAACTGGAATATTTGTTTCAAAAATGCTAACCTTGGAACATGAAAATCTTCAAACTGAGCATCTGGAGAGGAATACACATAAAGCTACATAAAACTCCTGGAGACTCTTCTATGCTGCCTCTACCCCACTCTGCTTCATCTGCTTGCACCGGGAGCTGAGCATGTTCTCCTGCTGTTTCAAGTGACATGAATAACATCTGCTATGAGTGCTTCATTCTTTCTTTCATCCTTTCCCTGGGGAAGGAACTGTGTATTTTGCTTTGGAAGAGCTCTGTTGTTGTGGGTTGGGGTTTGGGGGAAGGTTTAGAAATCTACATGCAGGTACATGTTTATATGAGAAAAGGGAGTCTATAGCATCATCTCTAGGTGAACCCTATTCTTAAAAGCTTAAGTTGAGGACATTCATGGTAATACTCAGCTGCTGTGGAAGTCTCTTCCATAATCCCAGGCCTGTCTGTGGGAAAGTTCTAGCTCATGTCCAAACAAACTTCATCATTTTGATGAAAGCACTCAGAAAGAAGGGCTGTCAACTATGTGTTGTTATCAAATGGGAAGAACTTCTCAGGTGATCTCTGAGATATGCTGACAATATTAGGGATTGAGTCTTAGAGGACAATTGGACAAACATGGAGGAGAGCAGTGTAGACAGGAAGAGAGCAGGCTGAATATGCTCTTGGTCTCCTTTGCTACTGAGGACCAGTGCTGCAGCTCTCTGCATTAGCTGGAACATCCTACAGGATGATGGCTTCATGCCCAGGTATTCTGCGCTGATGGAGTCCAGACGGGAAGCAGCAAGGGCGTGAATCACTGAGGCCAGGTCCCTTTTGAACAGGATGGGAAACAACTGCTGATCCAATTATTTCTTGCTCTAGTTTTAATATCTGTAAAGTGGGGACACTTAACTACCACAGGGGCAACTAATTATTATCACAAAATGTGAACTAAATGCTCTAACTCACTAAAGATATAATTTTTGTACTGCACGTAATAGCCCTGAGAGGCCACGTAATCTTGGCTAGTATCATCTTCAGAACTATCCTCATTGATAAAACACTGATAAAACCTCTACAATTATTCAGCACTTCTACTGGACATTGGTACCTCTCTGACCCCACATCATCTGAAAAAAAATCTAAACTGAATCCATTCACTTTGGGTAACACCCCACAGAAGCGTCTCACTCCTCCCCACAAACACCATGATATGTTTTGTGGATTGCAGAAGTAAGACTAGGACTGGTAAGTTAAGTATTATGGATGATGGATGGAGAAGACTTAGTCATATCCATCCTGTACAGAGAACTGTATAGTCATACTCCAGGTGTGCAGTTGGAAGAGTTTCATCTTTTGGGCGCTATCTAGGCACCCTATAAATACACCTACGTTGCAGCTTCCTTATCTGATATCTACATGGGATATATTTCTGATTTAAAGATTGTTACAAGCCTATTTCTGAAAAGCCCTTATTATATTAAGCATGTTATATTAAAATCTTTCCATTCTAAAGAATTAACATTTTTAGGGACATATTTTTCAAACTCCATTTCAGAAATGTAAATACACCACATGCCTTTTGAACATGGAAGTATGAAAATTCAGTCTTAATTCACTCTTAAAACATACACTTCTGTTACAGAAGGTTTCTATTTGTTTCCTTCCTATGGATGTAGTATCTCCAAAAACTTACAGCTCATTCGATAGCTATGGAGCAAAAAGCCATTCAAATGTTGTGTCAAAGGTGGGAGATGGGTGAGCTATGGAGTTGATCTTAAAAGAATAAACTCCTGTAAAATCTCATTATTAATACATTGCAGGTTTGATTTTCAGGACTTGTCATTTACTCTCTGTTCTCACCAGTATATGGTCCTATGGGATTGTCTTGTATTCCTAACAGGAGTGTGGAGTGAAATCGCGAAAATCTCTAAAGAGACTTGGTTTTTGCATTGAGAAGACTGGTAATGAGGGAATAATAACTTGCCCAAGGTGAGATGGACATGGTATGTGGGGATTCTTATGTTCTTGTAGCCTACTCTTCCTGGAATAGGAGTCAGAAAATGCTAAGCAAAGAATAACACTGGGCCAAACACCAAGTTTAAGCATCATTATAATGCATTCATTTTCTTTATCCTTGAATTCATTCCCTTTAATTATGAGCTGTACTATGTGTATGGATAGGGTTTCAATCCTATTGTGTTCTGCTCTGCTCTACCTTGTTCATGTTCTTACTCTGCCCTACAGCCATAGAGTGCAGTCCATGGCTTCTAATCTGAGATGATAAGCATCTCTCATGCATGCGAAATGCACTTTAGATGCATGTTTAAATTAAAAGCAAGGAACCATTCCTGATAGAGAGAATAAATACACTGTTATGCTGCAAGCCCCAATACAGACCACAGTAATGTGAAAGGATAGAGAAACATAACCTGGAGGCTCATTGCCAAAGATTCTGCTGCTTCAGCGGGTAGATAGCCTGAACAAAGTGATGCCTCCTAGAATAGGTTTTAAATGAGAATGGGTTCGAGATCAATGTATTTTCAGCAAAAGCAGCTCCAAAGGTCAGTACCTACTGCTCTAAGTGCTTTGCTGCCCTTTCACCAGGCTGGGTGGATGATAACTGGAGGTAAAATCAGAAAGCCAGCTATCCCAACAAATAAATGCAAAAGGCATGATGCTGCTGCATATTTTTAAGCATAATGCACTCTCAACTGGGGTGGGGCTACCCAGGTTAATTAAAATAATAAACATAATTAATTGAGTAATAAAATGAATACCTTCTCCTTTTCACATGTTAAAATAAGCCAGGGAGAGGCTCTTTCTAAGGGCATGGAGATGTGCTCTATTAAGAGCCTTCTGCAGCATGGAATAACACACTGATTGTCACCTAGCCACCATGGAGCATAATTTGTTTCTCTGTAGCAACATGCTTTTCTGAGCCCTTCCCTGTAAGACCAGGTATCTCAGTTATGCTTAAGTTTTAATGAATTAGGCTTAGATGGAGAAAGCAAAATCATGCCCCCAGTCTTGGGCAGGGAAGAATTTTGAGTGAAAAAAACATGTGGTGGTATTAAAATAAAGAAGCTGAAGGCAGCTGCTTGGGATTTCACATCTTTTGAAATGGAAGTGTATTTTAGGCGGGACAGGCTATTAAGGAGGTGATTGTAGTACAGTGACACCTGGGCCTCTGCACGTTTTGCATCTTCAGAATTCAATTACCCATTCTCCCTTTTTAAAATCCAGTCTGAATTCTGCTGTTTAAAATAATTTCTACCCCCTTGCTCCTGTTTCTTTCTTTTTATAATTGTCTTTTGCTGTCTTTCGCATACCTGCACCTCTTCTCTTCCTGAGTTTTTTGTTCTGCTTGGTCTGTTTTTCTTTCTATTTTCTTTTTTTTCCTTTCTTTTGGTCTTTCTCTCTTACAATCTCTCCTTTCTCCTTGCAGAAACTGCTGATGTCCCTACTTCTTACTTCCTCATTTTGATTCCTCAGTGATGAACAACAGAATTTGTGGAAACTAGTAAGCCAAAAAGATTTCAATATTTTTTCCTGAAACAGCAGTTTCACCTTATTGGAAACACTTTGCAGAAAAAAACAGCAAGTATTTTGAAAAAAAAAAATTAACAAAAAAATCAAAGAAATGATTCCACAAAACCCATGCTGTGAAAGGAACACATACAACAAAATTAGTTTGTGACCTTTCCTCATTCCACTCAGTTTCTCCTTTATTTTCCCTGCAAGTCCAGTAAGTTCATATGCAGTCCAGACCATCTGCTGACTTCAAAACTCAATCTTGCCTCTTTCTATCCATCACTATCTTTGAATGTCTTTTTCCTAAACATCCAACTTTTCGTTTTCTTTTCCTTGTCTTATGCTTACACACTGGGTCAGAGCTTGCACTGCTTGTACAGGCAGTAAATGGAACAGATTTGGATCTATTAAAGATAGGGGAGAAATACTGCACAGGAACCTTGGAGTATTACAGGAATGGTACTGGAGGTACTACAGGAGCTCCCATGACCTACAGGTCCACCATGAAAGAGATAGGGAAGGCTATCGCAAAGACTTTATTGCATATTGTTTTCATGCAGAAAGAAACTGGGAAAGAGCAAATGCAGTGCAATAGATATAGATAACAATCTCTCACACAATGAATTCATGCATGGTTTAAATGTTGATTTAGTTTTTCTCCAAAGAAATATTTCATATCATCATTAGTATCAGGTTTTCAATGTGTAAAACTTGCAGTAAGCGAAATACTAAATGGGCATACATGTGCACATTCATCATTAGCTTTCTGCCTCTGCTGATAAGATGAAATCCAGCTCTGGTCCAAAGCAAAATTAATTGTGGACACCTCAGTTAAAGGACTTAAAGATGGGGACACATGTTATAAAAAACTTCTGAAAAACCTTAGGTGCTGAAAAATCTCTTCTTGCCTAATAAAAAGCACATGGCAGACAGTGTATAAAAGGCCTTACTGTACAAATATTTCTCCTTGTTCCATCCCTATAGACCATCAGTGACCCTGATTTTTTTTTATTTCTGTCAACCTATCTTAATATTTTAATATAGAGTAAAATAGTTCAGAAAAAATCTGCTGCTGCTGTTCCAAAGTATCACACCACACCAGGAATGGCACACCATCACTTCTCATTGCAAGACAAGCAGTGCAGAATGTTAGTATGTAGTAAATAATTCCTTCATTTAATTGTTTTCAGATCTTGTTCAATATTTATTGTTTTCCTCTCTGTCCTTCTGTTTACTGTTAGTAAACAGCACCATTACAGGTCTGACAGCACGCAAGAGGACAGTGTACCATTCATTTGACACTATTATTTTTTTCCCCCTATCAAGTTAGTATTTATGGGAAACGGACAGCATTCTTCACTATGAGGGTGGTGAGGCACTGGAACAGATTGCCCAGAGAAGTTGTGGATGCCCCATTCCTTTCAGTGTTTAAGGTTGGACGGGGCTTTGAGCAACCCAGTTTAGTGGAAGGTGTCCCTGATCACTGCACGGCAGGGTCTGACTAGATGCCCTCTTCTCTCTCCTCAAGAATATCTTGAGCTGCAACAACCTACAGAGCAAGAATTCAAAGGTGGGTCTCAAAATTCAGGTCTGTAGGAGGCAGCTTTCTACTGGTACCTTTTTGAAGCAGCATGGGTTGAATCACCTGTAATTTCTCTTTTCCTTCCCTCATTCCCATCATAATGATGAACAAGTATCAGAAAAGTTCATGGCAAGTAAAGCTTTGGACTCAGCTAGCAAATACATAATGCGATTATAATCCCCAGGTAACATTATTATAACCCCCAGGTAACAAGAATAGTACCTGCAGCTCTGTTTGGAAGAAGAACTTCTGTGGGCACTGTGTGCAGTCATAGATCTTGTCCTCTTGTCCATGGGCTGAGAAGATATGCTGCTGCAACTTGTTTGCTTGGACAAACACTGGAATATTAGACAAGCAACACTCATTTCACTATTTCATATTGCAAGTGAATAGTTTTTTATAAACAATTTCCCATTAACACTCAGCAATTCAAGGAGTAAAATTAGGCTGGTGCACTCTGATTTCACATTACACTGTTACTACAACCGGTATCAATGAACACTATCTACAAAGTGTGATCCTTCTTCTGAAATGAAAGAACTGGAACAGATGCCTTGTTTAAAAAAAAAAAAAAAAAGAAAAAAGACTTTAACAGGACAACCAATGAAGATTTCAAATCTAAAGAATTTAAAAGTGCCATTTTCTCTTCAGAATTATTTCTTCATGCTTAATGCACTTTGATTGAATACACAAAAACTTATTTCCTAGCAACCAACAGGTTTAAAATCATAGACGCCAAAGTCCTGTTTATTCTGTGTGCCTAAAGTTAAAGCTAACAAACAGCTCTGTATTTAAATGTGGTAATGCTGAAAATTATATCCCACAGCTACACTGGGGCAATGTCTATAAATGTGAAACAGAACTGCAGGTAAATTCTCTTTGGATACTTTAAGATCAACTCTGCCTACACACTGAATGCAAGGGTTTCAATAATATAAACATGTTCAATTTTAATGACTACAAAACAAGGCCCTAAGACTGTGTAACAGTTTACCTAGGAGACATACTATTAATAATTAAATTGTATATGCCAGAGGCAGTGTTTGGGTTGGCAGCACTGACTTCTGATGGATGCCTGGTGCACTGTGACCTAAAAAAGTTTGCATCTACAATATTAATCTGTATAGGCAGGAAAAGGATTTATTAAAGATGCTGGCATTTGACTTTGACTCCATTCCTAATCATTAAAATTATTCTAATTGCAAGGCAACAAAAACCATCAGAATATTGTTCTTCTGAGTCATACATTTTAATCACATTTCTCATTACCCTGAAAAAAAAAAAAGATCAGATTCCATTTTCCACATAAAACTTATATTGGTGATTTTTACTTCTTGTTATTATTCTAGCAAGACATGCTGAAATAATTTAATAGCATATTGCTAATAAAACACCATTGTTTATGATTAATGCCTGATGTCTATTTACCCCATCAGCAAAAAGACAAAAGTGTTTCACACAGACTGGAATCGACTTATCTCCATACTCTGTAACACGTTTCACAAGGCTGCTGGCTTAAAAATTACAGATTAGTTTTATCAGGGATCTTGTTCACAAGCAGAACCATGAATGGGTACTCCTTACATATGCCAGTTTTTATATGGCATTTACAAGTCCCCCAAACTTGGAAACTGAAGACTCATGGCATTATGCTAAAAAGAAAACACCTCATAATGTGTACACAAAGACCAGGGGAAAAGGGGGAAAAGAATAGTAGAATCAGTAATAAAACTGAAAGAACAAACAACAAAATGCCTGCCTGAAAAAATTATTGAACACAGACGCGTAACAGGCGAACTGTTTACCGCACTACTATCCATGCTCCGACATTACCATGACAAGCTGTGCAGTGAAGACGAACTATGTATTTCTTTAATTTTATAACCCACAAAAACGTGTGAAACCTGAACACAGTGAGGTAATAATCATCACCAGCCACTGTATCTGAGAGATGAAAACTTCAGTTTTCCTCTGTAGCATGCACTTAGGTTTTATTGGGAGGGGAGCTGCCAAACAAAGAGAAGTAAAATGAAGGTATTAAAGGATCTATTTGCCTATCAATGAAAATCCTTCACTCCCATTAATGGAGAACAGAAACCTTGAATGGCTTCCAGAATTAGCATGCCATTGATGTGAGAATACCCAAAGTGTGTTTTGTCATGTTTGTGATTATCTTTGATTTTCATCTTGTAAAGCAAAATTGGGCATGTAAGCTACATATTAACACTTATGTTTTAGGTTATCATTTTACAAAATGTTTGATTAAGAAGCCCTTAAAAAAACTCACAACAACTCTGTAGGCATCTTTTTAATGTGCTTTCATTTCCAACAACAGCATTTTTCTGTTCCTCATTATGGCCCAAACACTGCAGTGCTTAGCCCCACTGGGTCAGGTTATTTTCTCACTTGGGTTTTACTACTGAATAACACCACTGACTTGGGGAGGATTATTCCGCACTTGGACTTCTGTCAGGGGAGAGCAGAACTTGACTTGTGGCAAGACAGCATGGTTTGCTTTCTAAAGCACATTACAAGGGTGTTTCTTCCCACCACAAGCCAACAAACACGTGCAAGCAGGCTTTCTTACATGATCAGAGGAGAATGCTGCAGTGCACAGACTATGCCTAGCAGCCCTTGCCCGCGGGGCCAAGTTCTGCTCTGAGTTATATCGTTTTAGATGAAACATCTGTAGCTTTAAAGCACAAATTTATGGGCAGTTTTAACCTCGGCAAGTTTGGAACATAAAGGTAATGAACACGACACCATGGAAGGTAACAGACTATCAGTTCTATAATTATAAACCCCACAAACTTCCGATATAAAGAGCCAGAAATGCAGTTCTTACAGATGGATACCTGACCTTCTAAGGAGCCCAGCTTCTTAAATGATTTGTAATCAATATTACTAATGAGCACAAATGTAATGTTCCCCCCTAAAACCGACCTAAAGCTAGCACATGACACAGAGATAAATGGAGTTCTGCAAGTGCAAGCTAAGGGCATGACAGGGGCGAGTAGTGATGGCCTCCTACCTGTAAAGCACACTGGGCATTTGAAGGTGCCCCCCATGCCTTCAAAGCTGTGCTCGATCAGGTGGCACTGAAGCTTGGCAGGAGAGTCGAACGTCTGATTGCAGAGTTTGCATTCATGGTTCAGTCCTTCATCTATGGAGAAATCGAAGAAAAAGTGAAATCCACCACAGCCCAAAGAGCAAGTCCAACACAATGTATGAACATAAGAGACTTTTTGATTTCCTAAGCTCAGGAAACTGTATGTCCCTCAGCACCTATGGCTGCTAAAGTGTTTTCTCACCTGGAAGGTTTTAGAATGCACAAAGCTTAACTGGACATTAAAAACATATTTTCCACATACAGTTAGCAACAAACAGGAATGTAGAGCATTAGGCTTCAGCAGGAAATGATGAGTAGGACCTGAAACATCATCCCTTAGTAAAGCCACCCAATCACAACCTCGTACATTTGCAAAACAGCACGTGAAGAATTTAACACTGATCACACATCATTCATCTACCATGGGTAAGAACTGCAAACGCACACATTTTTGGCACTCTGGCTGACGTGGGGTTTCTCGTAACCACGTTTCCAGTCCCAAGGGCATACACAAAACACTTTGCAAGCTGCAGGATTTCCCAGCTCCCTTTCTGACAACCCCAGATTTTTTTCCCCCCTTTATTTGCATTTCTCCTCTTAACAGCTCAGAAAAGTCCCTGTGTGCCTCTTGACGCAGCTTTCCCGTCAATGTCCTGCAGCTTTAAAACCCTTCCCGCTCCCTGCTGCTTGTTCCTCTGCTTCCTCCCATTGTCCTCTGAAGGCCGGCTGGTGCTTGGCACCAGGTTCCCTTCCTGAGGGTGCTGCAGGATTCATCCACTCCGCCATGAGGGCAGTCAACGGCTGTCCTACTTAGAAACAGTTGCTAGGTAAGAAGTGGCTTCCAGCCCTGCTGCAGAGGCCTCAATTCCCACAGCGCCGCTTAGAAAAGGTCCTTCTGTATGTCACCGGTGTGCTACACGAGTAGCATTGATCTCGCAGGTAAATACTGTATCTGATTATTAAGAATCAAGGGGGAATAAAACGCTTGGCGACTGGCACAGCTCCCTGCCATTTCTCAGGTGGGAAGGAATGATTTAGGAGAGCGCCCTACCCACCCCAAACACCTAAATGCTGTACTGCCTGCAGTGATTAGTGACCTGTAATGACGGGTGTTGTGGTTGCTGCAGACGGTAAGAGCAGAGACAATGTTTTGCAGCTCCACGCAACAATCCTTCCCACCCATGTAAAGAAAACAAGACACGGTGCTTGTGTGGCCGAGTGGGGCCACACGTCTGCTCAAAATGATCCCTACTATCTTACCAGAATTGAAATAAATTCAGTGGTAGCCCTCAGCTTTCACTTCTCGTTAGTCCTAAAGCTAAATTTAGTCTTCATATAAGTCATGGCATCTTCAGCAAAGGGTGGGAGTTTGTGGGCTTTAGACAGTGCAAGCTTAAGCCAGAGAGTGGTGGCCGTTCTGCAAGGTGGGACTACTTAAAACTGCTGTCATGTGCTTATTCTACGAAGTGTCAGAGCTCTTTATACTGAGAAAGTAGGGGGCAGATGAAAACCAACAAAGCCAAAAGATTTACACAAAATCAGGTTGGGGTGGCAGCTGTCTTCTTTGGAGTAAACAGGTAAAAAAACACTGACTACAGAAATTTCTATCCTGACAACAGCCAGCAACTGGGGAGCTCTCTCCCCACCAAACGCCCAGCTCTCATAATGTTCTTATATACAGCACCTCCACTGGCTTTCGTGGTAAAACTGTGTTCGTCATGCAGTGACTGTGAGAGGAATGTAGAACCCCATTTTGGGTCTTTAAAATGGCCACATTGGTGTGTTACCATTTTTTTATTTCTCCTGTCTTCCTGTCAGTCTTAGTGCAACAGAGTGGTGCCTCAGCTATAGACAGACATGGCCAAACGCTGCTCACACAACAAACCGTACACTTCCCCTCATCCTCTACCCAATCCTTCATTAAAGCAGTGCTTGATGTTACTGCCTACCTCCACATGCTGCAGACCTATCATAAGAGTGGGAAATGGGGTAGGTGACACCTTCTCATCGGGGAGGTGACACCTTCTGTAATTCTTCATGGATAAATTAGCAACCACTTATCAAATATATGCTAGCTATTTCCTTACAGGAAAAAAATTAGTGGATTCCAAAAGTTGCCTTGGACTTGGGGTTTTCCACCATCACTGACAAGCCCTTCAAGTATGTTCTGCTCTTCCTACTGCTGAAAGAAGGAAAGTATGGTCTGCGCGAGCACCGTCAAGGGGAGTGTGAGGGTAAAGAACCTGGCATGAACTAGTCTGTACATCTAAGTGGGGTGGCTGCATGCTGTCCTCACCTCACAGGCAGCAACCCACAGCTGTGGGCAAAGCTGCAGAACGGCATACTAAAAAGAGGCAAAAGGCTCAACAAACCATAGATAAATGCCTCTTCTTTCCTGAACTTGCATATCAGTTATGAGGAATGTAGACTGCCACAAGTGATTGTATCATTTCTCCTACATCTAGATCATTGCCATGGTCATTACCAAACAGATAGTTCTGAAGACAGGGCAAGTCCCCACAAAGGGTAACTACAAGCTAGACAGCCTGTAGGGTAAAGTTTCTTCATCAAACTGTTTGTGCTGATACACACAGTCAAAGCAATTAGGACAAAGGGAGCTCCATCTAAGGATCTTCCACATGTCAAGGTGAAAATAATCGATGACAGTTCTCAAGTCAAAGACTTACTGTTGGCAAAGTGTAAATGAACCACGCTAATCATTCTTGAGAATGGGAACACTGAACAGAGAGTTCTTCAAACATTCCAAGGGAGAAAGACTTCCTAAAAAGAAACTCTCTTACATGGAGCTACAGAAGACAGAGATGGCTTTTTTGTCTTTCCATTACATTAGCTAATGAGGAAAAAGTAGGAAGAAAGGCATGCACTCCTGATGCTGAAGCAAAACTAATTTTAGCTACACAGTATTTGCAATTGTTTAAGAAGAACTGAACCCCATTAAATGTGACCCTATTGTATTTCCAATATCACCCAGATCCAAGGTAATCTCCTGGTCAGAAACATCAAAACCACTTTGATTACTGTGTGTTGCAAATCTGCTTTTCCTAAAGGCTTATAAACAGGGTTTGAAAAATCCCCTCACCCACTCGCCTGGGGCAGATAGGAAACTTCCCCAGGCAAAAGGCATCAATTTGTGCAGAATCTAAACTTTCTCTTAAAAATAAAACGTTTTTAGTCTCCTAGTTCTAAAGACTGCATTTAAAATATGACTACATTCGTGTAACTACTAGAATAATATTCTTCCTAAATCCCACTTGTCAGTCACTGTTCCCATCACACTTTTTTCCATCCATTTTGTGCACGTCGCCTGCTCTGTGCTACGTCCTCGGAACAAAGGGCAAGGTTCCAGTCCTTGAATTCAAGAACGTGATTCCGGCATGATTTAAATTTAAGGGAGACAGATAAAGTCACAGTAGTGGCAGAAGAGCCAGGAGTGCTGGGTTCCATTCCAAACTCTGACACTGACTTACTCTTACCACCTTGGCCATGACAGTTTTGCCTCTGTTTCTGAGACTACCCATCTTTAAAGAAGAGGTGTTAATTTTTAATTTCTACTTTAATAGGCTGACCTAATTAGGATCCCTTAAGACTCTTAATACAACTGGGACAATGGAACTTGAGGGGAGTCCAGGACTACCTACCATAGACAGAAGACCCAGAATCACTGCCATCTGCCTTTGAGAAGCTTTAAGATAACATGTCTGGGCACATAACTGCCTGCTTGCTTGGGTCACATAGCACTGCAGAAGGATGATGGAACAAGGCTTTGTCTGCGTGCTCTGCTCTCCACAGAGAATTTAAAAGCAGAGCCAACATTTTATCTCCCACTGGCAAGAAAGAGCCAGGGTGTGGCAGCTTTTGCAAAGGTGCCAGATGAAGAAAGAGGATGCAAAAGGCTCTGTTTACAGGCTGGCCTCTATCTAGCTCTTCATGTTTAGCAAACAGTTTGATAGGGTACTGTGGAAGTGCAAAGTATGATATCATTAATAAATAAAGGGCCGGTGAAATGTCACATTTTCAGTTTCCATTTGGGATAAATCTGAAATGCAGTGGAGTGTCAGATACAGTCCAAGAGGCTCCCCTTCCCTGCAGAACAGAGCTACTGCTCTTTGCTCTTACTCAGGTTTAAAAAAAAAAAGGGGGAAAAAAAAAAGTGCTGAACAGCTTTAAAAAATTCAATCAAAATAATCTGCTCTTTGGAAAGGTGGCGGCTGACAGTAATTGGAAAATACTGTCTGACTCATTTATTAAAGTGAGATTCAGAGTCAATTGATTTAATAACCATTAGAATATTCTATTAAGGATATAATAGGGTTGCACAGCCCTATTTTTTATTAAGAGTTATAGGTAAGAAATAAGCAATGCTATGGAATTTTAGACAACTGCTGTATGGATTAGACTAAAAATATGGCTTGCAAAATAGGTATAAAAGCAGCAACTATCAGGAGGAGGAATAGGAAAATACATTACAGTGCAAATGAATTAGCTGAACGATGAAAAAGAAATGAACCTTTAATATAAAGCCTGCACTTTTCCAAATCTAACAGAAAACTATGCACTGCATTCCCTGATGTGGTACATCGTAAAACAAGTCAGCACGTCCTTCACATTACAGATCCAACAACTCCATAAGGAAGACAAGAACAAAGTACTCACTGTACAGCACAGAACTGCTGCTTAATGCTGCTCTTACATGGTTAGGATATGAGTTTGGACATGGTTAAGACCTCAGAACATGGATAAAGATGCTTTACCCACTGCTGGTAGACAAATGAGTTCTATGCATGCAGAATTTCTGCATAAGTAAATTACTTTCCATTTGTAATCTTTATTCAGATAGTGGGAAAATGTAAACATGAATCAATTCTAAATAAATGCATTTAATATTCATATAAATGTTTAATATTTACACAAATATTAAATGTTTCAGTGGGGGTAGGTAGATTTTAATTGAGGTGCAGTCCATTACCTCAGCAATTAACTTGATAACCAGCTATAAAAGCAAACAAAATCAGTCCTTGCACAGAGCATACACTCACATTTGGGGATCCTCTGTCTTCGAATAACTTGCATGGCAGGCAAGATCCCTCCACCCTCACCCTGACTTGAGGCAATGCATTGGATGGCCTGGCCCAATTTGTGCAACCAGTTCAATGCACAACTCATTCATTTCATGGAAGGCCCTGACTTTTCAATATACACTTTAAACAAGTGAAACCCTTTAAGCAGCCTCTAGACCATGTCCCATGTTTATGCTTCTTGCTTTTCAACAAAAACAAAACTAGAGCAGCTACAAGCAAGTGTTCACTAGCTGACTTACACGCAGCTGTTAAGTTGGTAACCACTGGGGGCCCTCTTATATTGTCTGATCAACACTACAGCCATTACCGAGTACCAATTTGTAACAGTTTATAAGTAAGTCTTTCTCTTATTCACCCTTGAGATTGTCCAGCAGGGTTCTTCTGCCTTTTACTCTGAATAAATCTATAGGCAAAAGTCCAAAGATGATGATATCCTCGTGGTAACTCATCACGAGGCTGGGTCCATGCTTAAAAGCATCTGCTAAGAAGTAGTGTAAACTCTGCCCTCCACACACAACACAGGAATGAAATGGCCTGCAGTCCCTGTATTGTTTTCAGGCCTCCACATTCAATGTGTTTTCTTGGTACTTTTTTTTTCCCCCAAGCAAATCATGCCTCTAAATGAATTTCTCCTTCTTCATATTACTTCCACTCTTCCCCAAGTTAATTTTGCAGCACATATTTATAAGCCAGAGACCTGAGGAGTATGGAAGAAGCGCCACTGACGACAGCTACCCCCTTGGCTACTACATCTCACACTGGAAAGTGGGGAAGGGCAAAATACAGCGTACACCGTTGTAATTTGCAGAGTATACAGCCATCCATGCTTCCTAGCTTACAGTGCTGCGTTTGTCTGCATCTTTTTAATTCTACTGGCCACACACTCATCAGCCTCTCCATGCCACTAGAGGCAATCTCATTCATGCTCAAAATTCTTAGGGTCCACTATAGCAAGCAAGTGCATGACAAGTATCCTCTCCTGCTAAGGAACACACAGCACCTCAACCAAGCCTGGAAGCTGTGCCTGAAGTCTCCAGCCTCATGTTCAAAATGTCTCCCTGTTTGTAATAGCACTTCTGTCATTTTCAATTTCTCAAACATTATCACCCCCACCCCGAAAAACACTATCCACCACGGTGTTAATTTTGGAAGCTGAGATGCAAAACATGGGAACATAGTGATAAAGAAAGAGAGGTAGTAAAGGCAAAGAAAGCACACAGCTGGAATTTGCAGCAGGAAAAAGAATACAGCTGGAATTTACAGGCATGAGAAGAACCTGACATGGAAACTCAGGGTTTTTTTAAAGTCTTAACAAATGGTTCAATCCTGATGGCACAGGATGGAGGATTGCACAGAAAGACAGAAGTACACCTGCAGTGTCTAGGGAAGATCACCACGTTCGAAGCAGGAAGGTTAGGGAAAGGAACTATCTTCCTCACCCTCTTGGAACCATTTTCCTGCATTTCCCTCTTGTGCCACACACTACCACTCACATAGGCAGGGCTGCACAGTGTTTACTCTTAATGCTGCTTTTAACTGAAATAATGATGTTAGCTCGAGACTTGAAAACTCAGAACATCAGGCTGCAACCTGAGCAATGTCTCTCCCCTTGCTTTTTTCGAGCAGAAAAAGAAAGCAAGCTCAAAATGATCTTTGGGCAATGTTCTGAGGAAGTGGACAAGACGTAAGTAACAATCCCAAACTCTTGAGTCACCAAAAAACTGTAGCCTCCCAAGGAGAAAGCTGAGACCAGGCCATGACTCTGCCTTGAAAGGTACTTGCCAGCATGAGAAGGAAGAGAATGGCATCTGAACTGGCTCCCAGTAGCACTAGGTAGGAAGCTTTATTCAACATAGAGGGAATAAATCCTACAGCCTTCCGCAGTGATTGCTAAAGTGACAGCGAAGGGTGCTGATTGATGGAGTGACAAAGAGCTGGGATCCACCTCCTCAATTAAAGCAAAAGTTCATCTCTCCAGGGCCAGATTTTGAAATTAGATCTGCTTAAGGGAAAGCCAGTCTACTGCATCTTTCATTCCACTGTATTTTCGTCTGAAGCAAGGGATGCATTTCACTTCACCAACTGTTCACTTTTTTGCTTGGTTGCACTCACTTTGGCTGCTTGTAAGTGAACTCTTCTTACCACATGTGCCTTGTATGTTCTATTAAAGCCACAAATTGTCTGGCTTTGGTGAGGTTGGATGAAAATAAAAGAAGGACAACTGGCAGGATCTATTTCTTAATAACTGTCATGTTTTCACCTCAAGTAAGAATGATTTAAATACAGCAAATGCCCTCTCCATCAAAGAACAGCATTTTCTGGACAACTGGCTACCGGGAGAGAGTTCAGGAATTCAGCAACAGGGCTATTCACCAACTGATGGGACATGCATAATTTGCTACTCCTTGTCTGTAACTGCACCCGAAAAACTAAGTATTAAAATTTGCGCGAAAAAAAGGTCTGTGTTGCATCACGTAGCTATACACATTACAAGGTTACAGTCCATCACTGAAATAAAATCCCATGTGGCAGAGCTTATTTTGGAAACAATTTTACCATGGGATATAAAAAGAAATTTAAACCGGTAGGAATAAGCTGAGTGGTGTGAGTTATTTGTAGATAGATGATCCAGCTCAATGCTTACCTTTTCAAAAAGCACTTAGTGAGCGCTGATTAAAAACTTGGAGACAGATCCTTCAAACGCTGGCATGACTAGCTCAGGGGAGCAGGTCTCCTGTTTTGCTAGGTCTTGCCTAGAACTTCTGTGGGACTAAATTCCGCCAGTGTGCAAAGTTAAACCCCCCATCCTTGAACTGCACAGTTTATCTTTACATCTGCATATTACAGATAAATAAACCAAACCCCAGAGTTGTGAAATGTCTGTTTTCCCATCTCATGCAAAGAATGATACTCTCGCACTAAATTCCAGTGCATGAAGAATCAGGCCCTGCTTAATCTGCCCATCATTATGAACACAGTGTCAAAATTAAGGTCATAGAATCATAGAATAGTTAGGGTTAGAAAGGACTTCAAGATTATCTAGTTCCAACCCCCCTGCCATCGGCAGAGTCACCTCACACTAAACCATCTCACCCAAGGCCTCGTCCAACCTGGCCTTGAACACCGCCAAGGATGGAGCATTCACAACCTCCCTGGGCAACCCATTCCAGTGCCTCACCACCCTTACAGTAAAGAACTTCCTCCTTATATCCAATCTAAACTTCCCCTGTTTAAGTTTTAACCCGTTACCCCTTGTCCTGTCACTACAGTCCCTGACGAAGAGTCCATCCCCAGCATCCCTATAGGCCCCCTTCAGATACTGGAAGGCTGCTATGAGATTTCCACGCAGCCTTCTCTTCTCCAGGCTGAACAGCCCCAACTTTCTCAGCCTGTCTTCATACGGGAGGTGCTCCAGTCCCCTGATCATCCTCGTGGTCCTCCTCTGGACTTGTTCCAACAGTGAGTTTTTCTTTGTTCTCTTCCACGAGCTCTTAGCCTGTTTCTTTCCGAGGAGAAAGTTTTTTGGACCAAACCTTCTCTAGTAAAGTCAAATTACAATTTGAATGGCTTAGCAATTGCCTGAGCGAAGTGGTTATTAACAATTTAATCAAACTGCAGGGGGAAAAGGGTAATAAAAATGTCACATTTGTATTCAGAAGAATTAGGAACAGTAAAATATAACTAAAACTTTTGTGCTTTTTAGCAGTGTTCATTCAATATCAATATTTTTGTTCACTGTGTAGGCTGCAGTTTCTTTTTCTTGTTCTTGCTTTCCGGTTGGAGAACCAGGTTTCTCTGCTATATATGATGTTAAATGCCTACTAGTAATGACCACTCCTTTGGGACTTCTAGAACCGGTGGAAGCACAGGTATATCTGCTTCCAAGTTTTGCACTAAGAAACCACAAACTGTTAAACTAGAAGAGGATATTTCATGTTGCATAAGCTAAATGTAACCTGTTCTAAATTTAGGGGTACTGGGAAAACATCTTGCATGGAGATAATCAAAGTGTCAATATTAATACTACATCACAGAGCACCAGCAGTAGAATTTACGTTTTGTACACAACTCTCATCAGATATTTCTTTTGTTCTGAATATAAAGTAAGGGTCAGAGTTGCCTTCCTTCTTTTGGCATGAGGCCAGTAGATGCCTGGAAGATAAAGCCTCTAAATGCTGAAATGCTGTTTATCAGATGTATAATGAATTGCCTGTTTACTCTTATGGGAAGGGGAAGAAAAAAGGAAAATGGAGGAAAAAACTAAGAGTAGGATAAGATAGGATAGAATGGGATGGGACAGAAGAGAAAGGAAGGGAATGATAGGGGTTTCCTGTATTACTGGATATTTGAATTGATATAATGAAGAAACAACAGTGCTTCTCATATTTCCTAAGGTATTATTGATATTTTTTTTCCAAAACTGAATGCCATGATATAAGTCAAAGATTATTTGCCATCTTCTTACGTAGGTGAGGGACACTTTTAAATGAGCAGCAATTGTTGAGATATTGATCCAGCTCTTAAGCTCATTTAGGGGTGTATCAGCTTCCTGTTTTCTTTCCTTTTAACCTCCATCTCCTCACCCAGGCCCTCAGGAAAATAAGGGAGGAAGAAGCAGTTCAGGCTGTTAGGGCCCTCGGGTCTGTGCTGATAACTGGGTATTTAATTAGATTCTTTTCACCCCAGCAAACTGCTTTGCCAGTTAGGGAAGATCTGCTTGTACGGCAATGTACTAAAATGATAAAGCTCAATTTAATATAAAGAATTATTTATATTTCTCATCTGACTTAAGTTTGCTGTTTTATGTAGAAAAGTATGAGAAAGCCCAGTGTTAGTTTGCACTAACCTTTTCCCATGTCTCTCTTTGATCCTGCTATAAAGCAAGCAAACAGCTTTTGGCTCACATATCAAAAAAGGACCAGACTTCGTTCTAAACCTACCCCACTCTCCTTCCCACTTTCTCTGCTGGTACTAAGACTTCACACTGAGCTGAACAAACAGCTGCTGAGATTTCTATATTAAAAGTTGTTCGTTTGTGAGTAAGAGAATAATGAAGGCCAATTAGGTATTTTTCCTCTATTTGTTCCATGTTTGGGTTTTTGCTTTTTCTTTAATTCTAATTCCCTCTTTTACAGATATATTCCAACTCTTCATCAAACCTAATTCCTCACTGAAGCAAAGATACCGTTTCCCAATATGGTACCAATTGAGGACTGGTACCTAAGAGCATCTCCCTGCTCCAGTGAACTTTTCGGTAGCAGAATGGCAAAGTTATGAGCATGAAATAACAAGGGCAAAAGAGGAAAACTAACGGAGTAGAAGGAACAGAATTGGCTGAAAAGAGATGCATTACTGACAGGAAAAGGTTGGTTGGGGAAAGAGAGCAGGCATAGTAGCAATGACAAAGAAAAAAAGGGGTAGGCTGAAAAGTCTGATGGAGGAGAAGTGAGCAGAAGCAGGGCATGAAACCTTGCTGGAGGCTAAGAGGTGCAAGCAAGTCTTGATTTAACCCTCATTCAGATTTCACTGAAGAAATGCAGAAAAAGCATACATTTCCAGACAGAGCTTGAGTAATTTAATGCAGCTGCAATGGCAATAATGATAGATGTATTTTTACAGCCAAATGTCTCAAGCCAACAATGTTACCACTCTATAATTAATAACAGTAAGCAATTAAAAAGAACAGCAGGTTACAAGTATCAGGCATCAAACTGTATTACCAAAACAAAAATACAGCACTATTATGAGAACAAGAAATGTATAGGCTGTCAGGTCAGTGTATATCCTCTCTAGATAACACATACATCTGCAGAAAAATGTGGTGTGACATTAAATGACTATGAGTTGATTAACATCAATGAAAAACAAAAAAACACTTGTAAGACTCCGAGGAAATCTGATATGCGATATGAAAAACATGCCTGTAACAGCAAGAGAGAGGTGGCTGACCACTGTAAAGCAACACCCTTTTGCTAAGATATACTCTAATAAATAACCTACAAGACTGCATTTGTTGGCTGAAATATTCTCCAAAAGGCCCATTGAGTTTTCACTGTGTGCGAGTTTAAATAAGAAGAGGTAGGAGAAAAAAGAGGAACCCAAGAAGAAAAGCACACTTAGCTAAACCACACTTAGCAGGAGCGGGATAGAGGGGGTGAAGAGACAGAAGGTTTGATGGGGTTTTGCTGGGTTTTCTCCTCTCCCCTTGCTTGGGCTACTGCCAAATTCGCTTTCTCCTTCACACCCATCCATCTTTCACCTATTTCCCTGAAATGCACTACTCCATATGTTTCCTTCTCCCCTAGTCTGTGGCAGCCCCATTTGTACCAGTAATGCCCTTGGTAGGCAGAGCTCTCTGCGGCTGCGAGAGCTGGACTTGGCCCCAGCCATATCTTAGTAGGGCCATGAGGTGTGCAAAGGGTGAAACAGGACATGTTAGAGTTACCCCTGGCAGTTACACTTGTAGTGAAATCCCCTGTGAAACAGTGTGAGACTGGAGCTGAGTCCTAATCCCCACTCAGTCATCCCCTATGAACCATTCAGACTCAGAATTCTTACCTGCCTGCAGATCTGTGTGGCTCTCTATGCACTATCCAAAGCCAACCGGGCCCAGTCCTGTATATAGTGGGTACACGCCCAAGGTGGCTAGCAGTTGCCAAAACCACGGAATCACAGAATGGCTTGGTTTGGAATGGACCTTAAGATCATCCAGTTCCAACCCCTCCGCCACAGGCAGGGACACCTCACACTAGACCAGGTTGTTCAAAGCGCCATCCAACCTGGCTTGAACACTTCCAGGGATGGGGCATCCACAGCTTCTTTGGGTAATCTGTTCCAGTGCCTCACCACCCTCACAGTAAAGAACTTCTTCCTTATATCTAACCTGAATTTCCCCTGTTTCAGTTTGAACCCATTACACCTTGTCCTATTGCTACAGTCCCTGATGAAGATTCCCTCTCTTGCATCCTTGTAGGCCCCCTTCAGGTACTGGAAGGCTGCTATGAGGTCTCCACGCAGCCTTCTCTTCTCCAGGCTGAACAGCCCCAACTTTCTTAGACTGTGTTTGTACGGGAGGTGCTCCAGCCCCTTATCATCCTTGTGGCCCTACTCTGGATTTGCTGACAGTTTCACATCCTTCTTATGTTGGGGACACCAAAACCGCACACAGTACTTCAACTGGGGTCTCACAAAAGCAGAGTAGAGGGGCAGAATCAACTCCTTCTAATGCCATTTGCAGCAAAATCAGGAAAAGTGAGTGTATGCCTGAAATTCTGCACTGGGCGTTCAAGTTTGGGCAGTTTCCCCTCAGGTTTTCTCTGAACAAGAAGAGCAAATATTTGATTTATTTTTTTATTTTTCTTTAATGAAGACTCAGATTTTGATGCAGTACTGTCATTTTGGGGGCTTAGGCTGAAAAAGAAGCACTGAGCATTGTGAGACTTGTGATCAAATTGTGAAACCTAATTTACCCAAATGAAATGGGGGACACAAAATTAATTCAGATAAATGAGGATTTTGAATAAGCAAGGGACTATTTAGTGCTTTTAATACACATCATGGGACACAACCTCATTACAGATCAGGAGTGTTGTGCTGTGAGTTTGTGTCAGAGTGGAAGTGTCACTGACACAACAAATAAAACCAAAAATATCCTACTCCCTGATCGCTTATTTTGTGTTTCCATACGCATGCTACACGAGCCTGAAGAATAATTAACACTGCTGAGAAGAAGCAGCAACAGTGGATGAGTCTCACTACAGCAGACCTCTCATCATAGCAGAAATACAAATGTACTAGTTATCGTAACTGTGTTATGTTAAGTAGACCTTTGCCCCACATTATTGTAAGTTAGAGGAGGGAAAGGGGAAAAGGAAGATGATATCAGCATTCTTGATGATATTTTATTTATCCACACATACTGTTGGCACAGTTGAAGAATAAGCAGAAGAATGGAAGGCGAAACACACAGGACTTGTGGACCCAGAGGGGTTTTTCACATTTCATCAGGGAAAAGAAGCTTGTCAGGGAAGACAGCGTCCCTTCTACAAAGCAATCCCAGGCATTACTGCCAGCAAAAGGAAAAGAGAAAAGAAGAAAAAAGTTTAGAAAGTGGAATTATAAAGATGCTGTTGACATCTTCACTGTGGGCAGAGCTTGAATTTCTTAACTGTGACAAGTTGGCCAAGACCTGAGCAACACTGAAGTTACCATTTAAATATCACGTACCCTGATTACAGGATGAAGGCCAGCTCCACAGGGTTTTGCTTCCATCTTCAACTTCTTGATGATATTATGAAATAGAACTTTTTCTTAACAGAATTGTACAAGATGTGCATTTAACTTGCCTGGCCTTTTCTTTTCAAAAGTGTGAGGGCCGTTGTTTGGAAGCCCTGATGCTGTCTAAGACAAAATGTCTTCATCACAGATCTTGCAGGCAATAAGTTTCTGTCCTTACCCAGAACTTTGTGCCTTACTTGTCAGTCTTCCTCCAAACCAAGTGGGGAAAACATGCATCCAAGATGCAAAGATATAAAGCAGATAGAATATATCCACCAGTCCTTCAACCTGCCTCCTTCACCTCACTCAAGAAGCAACTTCTAATTTATTAAATCTCAGGGTGAGTGGAGGGACTTAACATTAGGCAGGATTTGAACATCAGAAAATAAGATCAAGGAGGAGAGTTCCTGTTCTAGTCCTATTTGGAAAAACAGCGGTATTTTATAAGTCAAACAGAAAAAAAAGCTATGGGAGGAAAGCAAGAGGGCAAACATGCTTGCAATGCCATGTATCACTCTGGCCAGCAAGAGCCCACTGTTAGATCTCGCAACACATTTTGCTAAGAGTGAGACATGTAGATTGTGATCCCATGACGCCTTTACAAATAACCAACATATTTTGCTGATGTTAATTTCTGTTTGATTGCTGGACTCAGTATGTGATATGGCAGAGGAGAGGAAGAACAATTGTAGTGCTAACTCCCTGAAAATTATACTGCAGAAAAGGTGGGCAGCCTCTCTAGTTCAGCTGGGCATCGGAAGCCAAAGATCAGATATAGAAACAACAGCTGATGAAGAACACCTGCAGAGCAGCAAGCAAAGTAAGCTGGGGCAACTGAACTGAGAGTCATACTCACAATCTACCAACCCCCTTCTCTTTCCATCATTTCATATTTGTGAGTGGCACACCCTTCCTCTCGCCCAACCAAGAAAATAATGGCAAACTGGCTATGAAGAGAGAAAAAAAACTAACTTGAAAGTGAGCTATAGCAAACAGGAAGTTGGCTGATACACCAAAACACCAGCGTTTCTTGGAAAATAACCCCCTCTGAAGGCCTCAGTAAGAAGTGGCAGTTTCAAGAAAGTTCTAAGTCAAAGATGTTGTTGCTTTGCCCTTGGTTCACTGTGTTGGTAAGATATTACAACATGCACAGTACATTATCTTTGAATTGTATGTTCTGTGCCCCCTGTGCTTGCATCAGAAGTCTGTCATTTCATGGTAAGTCAAAAATACCTGCCAAATAACAGGTATCTTCTACCCTTAGTTCCAAGAAAGGCCCACAAGAAAGAAGTGCATGTTGCATGTCTACGGTTTGCAGTTATGTCTTTTCCCAACAGTTCAAAACAAATCAATGTTGGAAGGGAAGAGTTTGCCTACAGTCCTGCATGTGTGTTTGCATTTGTGTTAGAGAAATAGGAGAAAGGTAGTAAACACTGCAAGTATAATGGTTTCAAGTATGAGGGAAATATAATAGGATGCATCTCCTATAGGGATCTGCAATAAGTAACAAATGTCACTTCTTAAGGTGAGCTGATCATTTTACCTCTTACAATAAAACAGTGCACATAGGGGTCAACTGATTTTAGCCGGGTGAACACCAATGGACCACAGTCTTTCATGCTGGATAACTTAGGCTGCCTGTTTTGTAATGCATCTTTTAAAGATGCCACACAAATGCTATATTCAAAGGGAGCTTGATTTCTCAAACACAGAAACTGCCAGTGGAAGCTTGGTGCCCATTTTCATTTACACCCCTTTAAAAAAGAAAATCCACCTCTCTGCTGTGAAATTGCAGAAGAAACTCCCTTTCTGCCCCCTTCACCCCCTGCCCATACATGGCGTTCCCCAAGACCCCTCACTGCTTTCACCCAAATATAAATAAAAAGATCTGCTTCACTACATTTGCTTGCATTAATTGATGTTAAAAAAGTCTGTTAAAAATAAAGCCCAGCAGTGATATTTTTCTTTGCTAAAGCACGATAGCAGCACATTACAAACATTACAAAAAGGTCCCCTGGTAGGACTGTGAAGTTCCAGTCTGGCAGTAAAATGCATCTACTGTATGTTCCCTGATTTATTTCTTTATTTCTTTATTTATTTATTTTCCAACACAGGATGTGTCACAAATGCAGATAAAACTCCCTGGCTCAGCAGCTGGGTTGCAATACTGAATGGGAGAACTGGACGGGCACCGTGTATTTTTAGCATTCATTTTACCTTGGTCAAATGCATGACCCTATTCACTCATGGCAATGACGCTTGCAGCTATTCAGTCCCAGCTTGACATTTTCCCTATGGCTGCACCTCTGCTGCTTTTGCATGAGTTGGGTGGTTCTGAAGGACGTGACACTTTGTGCCCAGAGGTCCTTTTGACATTTTAGAACAATGCATTCATCAGCCTGTTAGTCTCCTGAGGTATACCCGGAGCAACAACAACACTAAGGAACCACAGACCCCAGCTCACACACCCATTCTCCAAGAGCTCTCACCCTATGCCAGCTGACGTATGGGTTTCTGGGAAAAGTTTCAAGCCAAGTAAAAGACTGCATTGCCTTCAGGGAAGGTGAGTACAGATGCTAAATTAGGCTTGGCAGCTCTGCAAAAGTGGGGAGAAATAGAAACAAAGGGGTCAATTGTTTTCATGTCCCTGGTGTTGCCTACATGGATAAATATAGCCTCTCCTCTCTTGCCTCTCTCCATACTCCGGGCTTTGTAAAATAGGTCCCAAATCCTGCTGCTTTCTTAAGCTTTGTCAAATCCTTAATGCCCAGTCACTTGAATCTTCTTAAAAATGTGTTTTTTTCTAGACCGTGTGAAGATGTCTGAGAACAAAAGAGATATGGGCAGGTAAGTGGTTCTGTGACTGTAACCTGGCAGAGGTTGAAGGAATGAGAAGAAAAGCAGAACATACTGTTCACCTGGCCTTGTTACCTGTTACCTGCAGTTCACACTATATTCCAGGTGTGTGGTCCCAGCCCAGAGAATCTCTCTATGTGAGACAAAGCAGCCAGAAAATAACAGGACCAGGAACACCGAATAAGCGCACAGATTTGGGTGGGTTTTTTTTTCCTACAACAAACAATCACTCCAGCAAGCATAGCAGAACTTAGATGTTGAGAAGGCCACAAAGCTGGGCAAAGTGGAGCTGTGCAGGGGCCCTGACAGCATTTCTTCAAAGAACAAGAGCCCTGTGGCAGAAGATAACGGGGCATTGGTTGTGACTCCAGAAATAGGTGTTCAAAGCCGTGAGCACTAGAAGAGCACAGAGGCAGGGATACAGGAATCTCAACAAGGGACCGTAAGTAGGATTGGGTAGAAATCTTTGAAAATGACCACAAGACACTTATACTTGATAAAGGAGTAAGAATATCACAAGTAACTGTAAGTAAACCACATAAATCAGTATCCAGAACCAACCTGGTAGCTGTAGTTGTCTAGTCTGAGGAAAAGCAAGATGGTTAAAATGAAATATATCTTGGCTTCTAATAAAACAACTGGCTGTAGAAGTGGAAAGAAATGGAAAGACCTTTGAGATGATGAGAAGGAAAAAGCAGTATGATTTGGAGACAGGAATGGGTGGATTAATGGAGCAAAAAGGAGCCAAAAATAACAGTGGAGGAATGCTGAGACAACATTACTGACAGGTGTCTGCTAGTTATATTTCTTCTAATGCCAGTGTTATATTAGACTATCTAAACACAGATATTATTACTGTCTTTAAAGTTCCTAATGGAAAGAGAAGAAGAAATACCTTCTGCTCTTTTCTAAGACTTAACAATCAAGCAAGGAACAAACTTCATGGAGAAAGCAAAGGTGGAAGAGCAGCAATAGGGACATGTGTATCAATAAAAGATGCACATGCATTTCAGACTGCGTATAGAAATGATACTTGAGCTACTACTTAAGCAGGATTACTCTTTAAATTCTGAATTACTCCTTAAACCACAGCCAGAGCAAGCCTCTAATATCAGCCTGAATGAGAACGAGCAGACATTTTTTCCCCAGTCCAATCCTAATGGGGCTGTATGGGAGAGGAGGAGATGCTTTTACGTGAGAAGATGGCAAATATCTTTTTCGGAGGAGACTGCAGTCAGTAAGCTTGATTGCTGTCTTTTACCAGCAAAATAACCGCAGCTGCAACCAGTTACAATTAGGTGCTTAGTAATGTGTTCCCAGGTAGCTATGCAAGCAAAAATGAAATCCAGTCAAGCCAAGCTGAACTTTGATCCTCAACCTACCTT
Organism: Lathamus discolor; assembly: GCF_037157495.1. Classification (NCBI taxonomy): domain Eukaryota; kingdom Metazoa; phylum Chordata; class Aves; order Psittaciformes; family Psittacidae; genus Lathamus; species Lathamus discolor. Next base: position 112,628,178 of record NC_088885.1, read on the forward strand.
TGACAAAGCAGCACTAAGGGACTCTGTTTTTTTTCTTAGCAGCTTTCACACTGACACTATCACAACAATTAGTGCTTTTGAGACATGCTGGTGGGATTGACAGCTGGCTGATGACACAGCACAGCTTGGAGACTGCCATTAGATCATCACTATTGACAGGTTATCTGCTTGCTCCTCACTTGCGAAAAGTTATTCTGTCTTCTGGCAATTGCAACTTATTCTTGAAACAGGCCTCAAAACAAGCATCTTCCACAATTTTATATTATTCACATCCAAACTGGTAACACAACTGTCCCCAAACTGTGTTTCACAAGGGGCAATCCTGATGCTTTAATACCATCATTACAGACACCCTGCAAATGTTTTAAGGCAGATTTCCCTGTCAACAGATGGAAAAATCACTGGAATAGGATTTTCATTAATCCCTTTAACTGCCATGTGAGCTGTGGAAAAGTGAGTGTGTGCACACATATGCACACACGTGTACTTGTTTCCATGCCAAATTAATAATTATAAACAAAGGCGTAGGGGATTTTGAAGACAAGTGGGACGGCTCTCCATAGGAAAGAAATTGTAGTGCAGTGAGAGCATCCCAGCTGAGCAGAAGGAGAAGATTAGCACAGATGACCCAAAGATTAAAACCAACCAAACAATTCTGCATGAACCAGAAAGCAAGAAAGACTTGCTCTTTCCAGATTTGTGTTTCCCAGTTGATGGACTCTGTGTCCAAGAACGTACACGCGGAAGGTCTCTCCCAGGTCCCATTTTTCTGTTCTCTACTATAGAACCTGTAATGTTTAGAAAGGGCTGAATCTCAGCATACACCTTTTCCCTGTCTGGGAACACTATACAGATTGTTCTTCTCCTCTCAACTGCATTCTCCGAAATGCATAGAAGCACAGCTATCTTTGAGCCCTTTCCCCTTCTGTCCAATAGGAAAAAAAAACAGGAAGACTGACACCTGGGCAGACATATACTTCGGCCATGTGACTGCTGCATAACGTGGTACCCTCATGAAACATGGCTTCATACATATGCTGAGCTTTCTGGCTTGTGAGCAATGTAAACAAAAGTGTTCTAAATATATATCATTTAATTACTTATCACATTGGTGAGACATGGGGAAGAGAAATTCTCTGTTCCCCCAGATGCCCCGAGGACTGTCACTCTGCTGCCACTTGCTACAAGGCCCACTCAGTGCACAGCAGCCTGGCTGATCCCAGGTGACCCCAGCACTCCTCTCTGTGTCTCACTTTACTGTACAGACCCATCAAAACAGAACTCAGAGCACCTTTGCAAACATTTGGGGTAGGGGCTGCTTTTTCCGTATTATCACTGTGTTACTGTGGTGCTGGTACAGGACTCCACATAAAACTCCACTAAATTCCCTGAATGGTGGTTTGGTTTTCCCCACCCATGCAATAAAGGAAGTGAAGCCAAGGACTTCTTCCTGCATGCTCCACAACACCTCATGATCACACTGAATTCCTGAGGTGCTGGTGTGGGTACCCAGCATCTCACACATGGCTCTGACACCCTGCTGAATGACGCCCTTGCAATAGGCTTCTGATTGGTACTCTTGCTTTCCAGGACTCCAGAACAGGGCTATCCATGATAGTAGAGCTTGGTATGTGTCATCAAAACACAAAAGTACACAAAAGTACACAAACGGCTAAAGAAGCAAAACACTAAATCAAAACAGGCAGTGGATATTGGCCTCTTCTAACACTAATGGATATGATGCACTGTTTCATGATAACGCCTTGATAGCCTTTGCCCTTCAGTAAAATGAGAGACTTCTTTCTCTGGGGAGTGGGCTGGGAGCTAGAAAAAGGCTAATCACTTTTGAAAGTATTAAAAAAATATATCTCTATCTATCTATATGGATAAAGAAAAGTCTAAGTCTTTCTAATTTGGAGAAATCATCTCATGGAACATACTAGACAGTTGCTAGGGGCCTCTGACTGAGGGCTCTTGGGTCTTCTCCATACCTTTGATCTGCATTATGAAATGTTAATGTCCACCACGTCAGGACTTGTTACATAAACATACCCTTTCTATAACTGCTCAGTCCTGTCCGTTGCAACTTCCATTCATATTATCCATTTATATTTAAATGCTGACTTGGAGCTTATACCCAGAAGCACTGACATTTTTAAACAGGAGCAGCTAAACTAGGGTAAACTGCTAAATATAATTTATTGATGATAAAGAGCTTGGTTCAGATTAAATTCCAGCAATTTAATAATGAACACATTCACATCCTGCATCCGGAATATGTATATGTATGTGTTTTCCCCTCCTCATTTAACTGGGAGAAGGGGGTCTCGGAATCTGTGATTTCCTGTTGATTAGATATGAAGCAACCACAAGCACATATTTTTGATATCTCTATTAACAGACTGTTCATGTCTAACTGCAAAACTTGGTTGCACTTCTTTCAACATCTTTGCCCAAGACAGACCAGTAAACACAATTCCTCTCTCTATAATTAGCCTTTTCTCTAAGGGCCCTGAAGTAAGTCTGCATGCCGTAGATTTAATATCCAGTGCTATATCCATATGTGCTGCCCTTGCCTGGTCCCAGAGCATATAAACTCCCCTATTAGCAGCCTTGACTGCTTAATTATGCAGATTTTTTTTGTACCCGCCTGCCTGTAAAATTACTGTGTCTAACCTTTTTTTTCTCCCTCCTCTTTGCACCATGCTGGCCATTCTAATGAAATCGGCATAGGGGAAAGGGCCTGATTTGCAGTTATGGAGGCTGGATCGCACTGGCAATCTGTCCTTAGTGGGAGTTACAAAAGAAGTCAAATGCCTTCATCTGGTTCTCCCCTCTCATCCCCAAGGTGATTGAGTTCACTTCCTGATGCTTCCCAAGTTTTCCTCGGGCTGTCCAATCAGCGCATCCACCAGGGAGCCCAGCCTAGCTTGCAACAGTCTCCGTATCTAGTTACAGCCCCACTAGGGACAGTCAACTATCCACCCCCAAGCCTTCAGATGAAAACCTTTTCTAACAAGGCCGCCCAGCGCCAATGAAATAACACACATCTGCATATCCACTGGGTCCCATGTTTCTTGTGCTCATGGATTATGTATCTTGCAGCCTCTAATAAAGAAATGCAGTTCTTTGTTTAATGTTTATCTTGTGCTTGTTAAGCAAATGCTAATGTTGTATCAGAATGCTTTAGTGCTATTTGGGTTTTTGGTGATTTATTACAAGACAATCTGCTGTGAAGTAAATTTAGAGGGGAGGGGGAAGGAGAAAAAAAATCATTCTGGCTGAAAGAGAGAGAGGAAGAAGGGGAGAGAGAGAAAATGGTTTGACAGAGAAGGAGCAAGAGGCAGAGGGAAAGACGGAGGGAGTGAGACAAGAGAGTGAGTGCAACAGCTCCTGGTATGACTTCACTAACCCCCAGCTGACATGCCCACTTCATCACTAGCCAGTTTGATACCTGGAGGTATAGAATCAACCCACTATGATTTCCAAAAGGGATGAGATGATAACTTCCCCTTCAGTGATAAGGTAAACAGTGTCCTGAAGGGTAAACAAAAAATAAAAAGCCCCTTTTGTTGTCTGCCTTTGTGCCCTGATGGTTAGCACAGTGCTGTGTTATTCACAGACCACAGGGAAGCCCCAGATTTAATTGTTCATGCCTGGCTCTGTTAGAAATGGGCAAAATAGAATACGAAGGATTCAGAATCCCCTTCCCCAAATTATTTTTTCCTTCCCTCCCCTCTTCAGAAGGAGGAGGGGAGAGGAGATTTGGAAGCTGATGAAAAAATGAATGTCCTTTATTTACCCTTTGGCAAGACAGAATATAGATATCCACAGTGTTAAGTGCTCCTGTCAGTCTCCACTCAAATCCTTCAACCCTGTTTTGAAAGAAGATGTAAGTTCTGGAGTTCTGTTTATTTTTCTTCTACAAATGAATCAGGGTCAATAAAACACGGATCTCCAAAAAGAGGAGACTTGAGTACTAACTAGAAATGCAGCTGCCCACATACCCCCCTTTCCTGCTACAACATCCTTTTTAGCAACTACCCTTTGTCATAAAGATCAGTTGATTTTAAGGACTACATGAAATAAAGTTGCACAGGGTCCCTGGGTCAAACCAGTATTACAGCTTAAAACAGCTTTGTGGACAAATAATTCTACACCTTCAACATAATGGAAGCCCAAAAGATACAGATAGATTTCAGTATGGAGAAGGAATCTTCTGAAACCACAGAGCTATCATGCAGTAGGGCAGTAAACTGATGTTCACTCCCTTTGCACACACACACACTTTGAGCACGTGAATGTCCCATTCATTGTGCTCCTGTTCTCTCAACATCCCTTTACCCCACTGTCTGAGAGTGTGATAATACATGAATGCATCACACTGTTGCACCTACAGATGTAATAAATTACTAATTGCAAACACTTAACATTTTTGGATCTTACATTGTTTATTCTGACAGTAAACCAGCACTAATGTAAGTTGATGCTCAGCCTCCTGGAATGACAACAGTGAACACTGAAAGTCTTCGATACAGAAGACGGAAAGTAGAAGTGGTTGTGTGAGATTTTCTACCTTGTCCTCTTTTCTGTCTGCTTTGATTTTCAAAAAATCATTTCAGCGGTAAGAGGGACTCCAGTTTTCAAACCCATTCAAATCTCTAGGTTATCTGCGGAAACTGCTGATAAAACAAGCCTCTTCATAAATACCAGATGGGTATTTCGGTGCTCTTTATTTACAAGGAGTTGAATTCTCATTTTGAACATAAAATCTACTATCATCAAATAGATTCATGTAAGATCATATTTGTTCTATTAATTTAAAGGGAAGGACTCTGTCTTCCATTAGCTAGATCAGCCTGCTAAGTGGCTTAGGAACACAAACTTCATGTGTTTTTCTTCCACTACCTTCTCCCTTCCCTGCTTTCCTTCAAACAAATGGAATAAATTTTCATCTAAGTGGAACACTTAATTTTTTTGTATTTGGAATACTACTATACCAAGCCATCATGAGCTCCACACACTCTGCTAATGCCCCATTTATTATTAGTACTGAATACAATTCAAGGTCCTGACTGTAATCTTTTAAAGCCCCTAATGACCTAGGGTTGGGCTGCATTTGAGACTTTCTCTCCACTTACAGTCCACCAAGAAAATTGAGCTCAACGGGAACACTAAACCTGACAGTGTTCCCATTTAAATCTTTAGAGCAAGGGAGTTTCTCCATAAGCCGGCTGCAGAAGTCCGTATCTGACCTGCTGACTTCTGCCGACTCTACACAACAGCATCACCATGAACTGGCTGCATGGAAACCCTGTCAGAGACTTCATTTCCCTCCTGCGGTCCCCATCAAAGCTACCTTTGGTAATCACTACAACTGAGAACACTGCTTCAGCATAAATTAAGAAAGAGGCTCAAGGACACAATGAGTCCGTGATGTATACGCCTGGCCTTAAATATAGGAAATCTCCAACTTCCAGCTTGCACTTGTTAAAGAATGTCCGTTATAAATATGAGGCTTGACCTAATGAATAGCATTTGTGTACAGCTCACCCTACTGCAGTGGTAAAGTCCTCTTCAGTAACCAGGCTATGTAATTCCAGTTTCCACACCAACAGATTCTTATTCCACATCCCTAATGCATGTGTCCCTGGTAGCCTGTGGATCACTTGTATAGCTAGCCACGCTTTTAATCTGTGCTGTGTGGCAGTGGCAGGCGTAGAGCAGGAGATGTGCCTTTGTTGCATGCCAACAATCTGTCTGGTTTTTTATATACTTTTTTTTTCAGGATCTGAGAGTCATACAGACATTTTCCACCACTGTTTAAAAAGCATCTCCAAAAAGTCAAAAGTGACTGCTACGAACCTAAGCAGGAAAACTGCATAGGTATCAAATCATATGAATGGTTAAGATATAGCCTAAATATCCCTAAATACCTGTTCATTTACTTTGTTTTGACACATCATATCATAGAATCATCAAAAACAGAGTTGGAAGGGACCTTAAAAGGTCATCTAGAGCATCTCCCTGCCTTAAGGCAGGATCAGCTATGCTGTACAATTTAGATGACCTCAAACTAGTGAAGCAGAAAGGATGATGGCTAAAATGCCCGTGGATTAAGCCCAGTTCTGAATGTATTGATTACAAGGAAAAGAGTGTTTGAAATCTGCTTTAAGTGTGCAAGAGTCAAAGAAAACAGGTGGTTAACAAGCTGGTTAATCCAGGTTGTTTGCTTCAGGTGATGGAGTTAAGTGTTTCTGACTGTGAGGAATTATTTTCAGGATCTAGTCAGATCCAGATAGATATCTTGTGGCTGTGCAAGCTCTAACGGAGATATAGGGGTGTTTGATAGCTACCTGTCAGAGTCAATTTGCAAGAGTCACCATGAAGTTCTGAGTAAAAGTCTCTAAGAATAATGAGTCTTTTCTGCTTGAATTTTAGCCTGTGATGTTTCCTGAATTTCTGGGAGTGACAGGACACACAGTAAAACCTCTGAGTCAAATTTAAGTGTCTCCTACATAGACTATATAACTGCTCTGTCAATATATGATACCAATGACCTACAAACACCTGAGGAAAGGGAGTTTGGCTCAAAGCATTATCACCTATGCAATTCACCCTCAATTCTGGGGTATTATTGAGAGAGGATTCATAGGATGATATACCCTCCCCCCCCGGCCCTTCCCCCAGGTCACAAAGATCTTCACTGCAAGGTTCTGCCTTGTCATCGGTGGTGTAAACGTGTAAAGGGAGAACCAGGAGACATGTAAGAAAAGCAACATGAATCACAGCATATTCAGCTACCAGGATAAACACACCTGTAAACCTCCATCTCTTCTGATTTGGACTAGAAAAGTATTCTACCTAAGCATCTCATCAGTATTGAGGGACAGGGGAGAGACACCAGGTTAAAGCTCCTCCCAAATAAACCATGATAATTCTGCTTTTCTGAGTAACATGGAAAAACATGTGGAAGTCCATTGTTGAAAAGATTATTAAGGCTTATCTTCTAAGCCTGTTTATTTGGAGAACAATTGTCCATATTAGCTATTCAGGTAATAGTGACTACTAGGAGCTCTTCTAGCCACTTTTGCTTAGCAGGAAGACTTATATTTTCACATGCGTATGAGCTGATTGAGATGCCATCTGTCTTTGCCTTTGGAGGTAAGATATTTGTACCTATGGGGGTTTCACTGCAGGACCACACAGTAACTGCAGGTACTGCAGACTAGAATCCTTGAAGAACTACAGTGGCTGTCTGGTGGTGTCTAGGTAAAATTCAACTTCTTGGCCTTAAGCTGTAAAGCGCTAGCTGGTTTGAACTGAGAGACAGCATTTTTCTTTATAGAAAAAGTGACAACTGTGGTCAGAAATGCTTAGCTCACCAGCTCTATTTTGGCACAACCAGGCAAATACTAATGCCAGGAGATTCTGTTTAGGGATTTGTAGATTTGGACTTTGTTACCCAAATTGGTTCAATGGGAACGGAATCTGGTTGCTTTTGGAAATGGCCTTTCACAAGAATCAGGCTGGCAATTTGAGGGGTCCATGTGGAATGGTCTGTAGGACAACCCTCAGACCGGCTAACATTCTGAAACTGGAAACAAACATGGGTTTGTTAAAGGTTTAGCGAAGTTTATTCTACTTTTGTGCCATGAAACATGGCAGCACCACAAAATCAGTTAAGTAAAATAAAAATAGTAATGTCAAACTTCAGAATGGTGGAACAGCCTAACAGGAAGGAATCCTCCCTTATCCACCTCACCCATATTCACAGCACTGAGGAATCAGCAGACTGCATGATAGGGTCTTGCTAGTTTGTGAAATGGCAGAGACAGCCTGTAGGGTAAACTAAAGTGAATTGTGCAAAATTGCAATGTAAAGGAGAAAATGCAATTATTGACTGGTCATCTCAAAACCATGTGTGTTATCAGAACTCAACAACACAGCATAAAACCTTGCTAATGACTGTGGTGGAACCCCATCGGTCTTGCTGATGGCTTCAGAAATAATGAGACAATATGTATCAGCAATGTTTGTGTGAGTATCAATGTCTGTGTATATATTTTGAACTTATCTTCCAGTTGTTGGCAGATTCTCATTGACAGCACCCTGGACTACCTGAACGGCATGGGTGATTTTTGGAGAGTGGCACTGTTTGGTAGGAGCAACAATATTGTTAGGAAGTGGCACTGGGTGGGCCACTACTGATGTTCCACAGGGAGAAAAGAGAACAGCTGCAAGCCCTATGCCGCAGCATTGGAAGCAGTATTCTCTGACAGTACATTACAGAGGGTGCAACCACTTTCAGCTGTATAAGAAGTGTCAGAAAGTGGCAATCAACATTATGACAGTTCTTTTGTTTTTAGCTGAATATTAAAAACAAACAGAAAAAGACTTAAAGCTCGCTGCATTATTTGAACTCCATTCAGTCTTAAACTACACGCTCTCCCTTGAATTGCTCTTCCAGTCTCTGATGGGTCAGACTTGGGGATTTTTTAAATTTAAAAGCCAAATCAAACAAGCTTTTTTTCTTTTTTTTTTTTTTTTTTTCCTAAAAGCTAATATTGGGGTTGAGGACCAAACAATATAATGATGCAGTATTACTTGCATTATTCCTGAAGCTATTTGATTTTGACAAGCCCACATTTGGTAATTAACATGAGAATGCCCCCTTGGGCCGTTCTCCTGTTAGCTAAAATATCTTATAAATTACTGTAATAAAAGGAAAAAGTGAACACACTGCCTGTCAATGTTTCAACTTATCTAGCAAGAAGAGGAGACAATGCCATGATCTGGAAACAAGCACACGCCAAATGGCTGCATAAATTACACCGTCTATGCCCATCTGAACCAGTCACCTGTCTGTCAGTGAAAAATATACACATAATAGTGTGTAGCAAAAGAAAAGTGCATTACTATTTGTATAGCATTTCCGTGGATATGAAACAGAGAATGTCATGGTCCACAGGGGTACTTCTATCACCTATTTCAGCCCATTACCAGACAGAACTAACTGGTGATTTGTTTTGGTAAAAACGGTTACCAGCGTAGTAAAGCTGGTATCAGCTTTTTTTATCAGACGTAAAGCATGTCTGATCACAGAATGGTTTGGGTTGTAAAGGACCTTAAAACCATCTAGTTCCAAACCCCCTGCCATGGGCAGGGACACCTCCCACTAGACCAGGCAGGATTCACCTCTTGACCTGTTCTGTTAGAGGCTGTGTTTATGGGGGCTGCTTGTACTTGGTGCCCTTGGAAATCACGTTCCAAATAGTTCCTCACTAAATGCACTCTATCCACCATCAGTTTTGCAAATACATGCCTCTGTGTTTTGAACACTGAGAGCGATGGTCCAGTGGCTAGACTTACAAGGCAATTCTGCTGTCATCTGTGGTATAGTATCATCCTGCAGCAAACGTAAAAATCCACTGCTAACATCAAATGTATTCAAAACTGGACGCAAACATAAACCGTGTGAACACACCCCACGTATTCCAATGCAGCAGGCTGAATGCCCTTACACAACCTGTTCAAAATAATGGAATTTGACATGAAAGAAAGTGCCTTTTATAATGCTTCCTGGCAGGTACAACATTTTCCTTTATTTATGAATGCAGGTGCTGGCAAAAAAAAAGAGCGCTATGAAGTGAAGGTTTTTTCTTAGAAATGTATTTTACGTGCTTTCTCTTCTGATTCAAAAACTCCTAATGCAGAAGAGCAGGGAAACTGGAGGAAATAAAAAACTATAATTTATACAGGGCTACTTCAGTCTGTCCATGTGTTTGTGAGAGTGGATATACAGGTGGTGAAGAGAACAGACAAACTGATAAGGAAGTTACGTGACTACTTCAAAGTGTTTACCTCTTTCCAAAAGAACACATTAATTAAAAGCACCAGGCATTCCCAAATAATCTCTGTGACAACTTACTGTCTATGCTGTTTGTTTTGATCGAAGATTTGCCACCTTCACTAATACAAAGTACCCAATTTCTGCAAGAGCACTAGTTTTCGAGTTCGATCCTTGAGGGCCCGTTTTGTTCTGTTACAGGCCTTGCAAAATCAATGCCTATAAATCATAGACTTATTGATAAAAATTCTGGGGCGTGCAATTGAATGTAGATCAAAAATGCTTGTGTTTAATCCATAGCAGACATGATTTGCTGAATTTTAAAAGGATCTGATCCAAAGCAATGTCATGTTCCCAGCAATGTGCCACAGCCTAGTGACACTTGATCATGAATATTACTGCCTTCTCCCTGTGATAGCTGAGACACAACGCAAGCCAGACGAATTCCTCCTCTACAGCCACCAGCCTACAAAGAGCAGGACAAAACAGGAAGCCCACTTGTCCCAAAGATTCTGTACACTTTCATACATCAGGCTGCAAAGTTATCACATGCAGCATACTAAAACATACAAATGACCATTTCGTCTTTGCTTTTTCTACAGCAGAAAAAAAATTAAGGTGTAATTCTCTTCTGGATGAGCTTTCCAATTCCTTGATGCTGTAGTTGCCAGGCCAAAAGTAATGAGGGCTGCGCAGCATACAGTGCCGTAGCTCCAGCTTGGTTAGATCAATGGCCTACAATTACCTACAAACAAGTCAGACACCAATCAATGGTTTGTTATTTCCTGTACAAGTTGCACAGGGAAACTTTCCTAGGTCAGGGAAAATCACAGTGGGGCAACGGCTGCACCTGCTTACAGTGCCTATCATGCCAAAACACCTTATGAGTAACCTTGAATTTCCTGTAATATGGTTAGAGGCCACAGGGACAATCTGGGTTCCTCAGATGAGCCTGGTTTCTCTGGCCTGGCATCAGGTCCTAAGGGACCTCTGCCATTGTAAGTTGGAAAACCTAAAGGATGCTAACAAATAAAAAGAACCTTGCTCGAACCACAGAACGTGAAATTCCAAACGTGGGCACAACATGGCACCACAGGCACAGCCTAGCTCTGAAGTTTCATTTTTACAGCTACCATGGCAGTAAAAGCTGCAATATGAGCCAAATCCATTCCCATGGATTCATTTATTTTTGGGGGATGTCAAAGGTGCCAGATTGATAGCCCTGGCGAGCAACATTTTCAATTTCTCTGCACACCAGGCACAGCACAGGCAGCAGCAGTGCTAGCCTCCTGCCCGTGGTTCCCATCCAAGCCTCCTCCATCCTGAGAGGGACCACCTAGAAGCAGCGCAGAGCTGTCTCCATATTACCTAGAGCTATTTCTGTGCAGTCAGCCTGTGTCCTCTCTGCTGTGCTGCAGTCAGTGAAAGCACCACCCACGGCAGATGTGTTTTTGTGGGGAACATTTGTCTGCTGAAAACCGGAATGGGAACATCAACTCATTTGTGCACAAGTCATCAAATGTCTAGGAGATCTTAACAGCTGTGCTCACACCACCAAGGTGGTATGACCTGGCAGTGGAAATTCTTAATGCTCCCATCCCTCATTGTTACTGTTGTTTAGTGCAGTAGGTGCACCTACTTTTGTATAAAGACAGCAGACACAGGCAGTCTCGGACACAATTCCACCAGCTTCCTCAAACACCCCAGCTGTTTTTTTACCTCTCCTGCAGACACGCATGTACACATGCCTGCTCCCTACTTTTTCGGTGATGCCTCTCATGTTCAAAATGCCAGCTGACTGGCTAGGAACAGCTCCTCTCTACAGAGCTATCATCCCAATTTTGAGAAAGAAAAAGAAAGGCAAGGAAAAGGGTTAGAGAATGCCACTTGATCAAATACACACACAACTAAGCTGACATAAACATGCCTCCATTTCTTGTAATACTTTTTTAAAAGTAGAGGAGCAGAGCAGGAGTCCTGCTGGATTTCCCTTAGCAACCTGACAGGAGCCCACAAGGTCAGCTAGCAGGAAGCGTAGAAAATTATACAGTGGGGAATTATCAGCTAAATTATTTCACTATACTCAGGATTTTTACTGTTCCTCCCAAGACAGTGGCCTCTTGCTACTTGCAATAGAAGCAAGAATAAAAAGACAGAAATGACAAAAGAGAGCTTAACAAAAAAATGCATGTTTTATGTGCCTCCTGAAGATGGTGACTTTAATGCCCAGCTCATTTTTTGTTGTTGATTTTAGATCAAAGGCCTCATCTGTAGCGTTGCTAACGTGCACAAAAGAAGCTGCGTCTGTGCGCACACAGCTGCATGTACCCATGCAGGTGCATGAAGGTGACTTAAAATTCACCTTTCCCTTTTCCAGTTCTGCTGCTGTCTCTAGCCAAACCCACACCAAGCTACAGCAGCCTATGGTCTGCTCAAAATCCACGCTCCTTAGAATGAACGTGGGAAGCAGGGCTGCAAAACCTTTGCTCTTACCCTGGGATGGAAGGGGAAAGGTGCAAGGTCTCCCAGCTGAGCCTCCATCACTTGAGGATCCACATCAGGGAAGGCATAGGCTCCCAAGCCAGCTCTGTCTGCTTTAAGAGCTGCTCATGAGGCTGCTGTGTGGTGGGGGGGGCGTCCCTCCCAGTATTGGATATGTCCTGGTTCTAAAGGAGGAGGAAGAGAAACCTGGAAGATAGCTTCACAATGTGGCTCGTTTCACAGACCTGTGAGCATGATTTATCAATTAGCAGGTAATGAAAAAAAATTCCCTGCAATTAAAGGCTTGATTTTGCTCAAACAGGAAGCAGTACCATGCCACCGTGTACTCCTGAGAGAGACAGGCAGCTCCTGTCACTAATGTGGAACACAGCTAATCTTAACAGATTCAGTGCAGGCCCCTTGAGAGATGCCATGTTGATGAAGGAAGATACAGTAGGGAGCCCCCCTCCCTCCCCACAGGGCCTGGCTGATTGCAGAGCCGACAGAAAGGTGGAAAGAAAGCATGCTCCCTTGTTTTGTAGCCGTATTGGAGGCAAAGGCAACGTCCGACTCCAAAAGACCATTTCTGCTAGGTTATTCTTTAATTTCTGTATCAAAATATTATCTTTTTTCCTTGTGATTTTTTTTTATCTATCTAAAAAAACCCAGTCTTGCACACTTTCAAAAAATAATGTATAGATGTATTTGCTCTACAGAGTGAATATATGTGTATACATACATACGCTATATGTAGTTAAAACCATACTCTGTAGAGCGAATATACTTCTCCACATTCTTTTTAAAAGTGTGAAAAAAAAATATTTTACTTATTAAGAGTAAATAGATTTCACAGGACACAATGCATTAGTTACTCAGGCAAAACTCAGACCAAATTAAGGGACATGTTTTTCTTTCGTGCTGCTTGAAAAGCCAGAAATACAGAACACTCATCAGGAAAACAAAACAAAAAAGAAGGAGGAAAAGAAAGAGCAGCCGGAATTTTGAAAAGACATTGTTATGGATGCTAGGATATCTTCCCTTTCCAGATCACTGGTAATTCTGGTTGGAACATGGCCTTACAAGCAGGAGCTGGATACCTGAGCTGAAGTGCCTCTCTTGCAGTCAAGTCAATAGGCTGAAAATCCTCTGTTTAATGTCTGGACTATATGTTCTGTATGGTGCTGTTTATAGACAACATGTATCTATGAGCCTTTGACTAAGTATTCACTTCTTGAACATCTTTGTTTAGCGGGATCTATATGCAATTATGTTATCATACAGATGAGAAAAGTTAGGCTGATGGGATACTGAAAATATCATTACACTGATAACAGATAGATAACCATAAATTGCTGGCATCTGGAAAAAGAAACACACAGTATGGTATTTTCTGTATTCGTTAAAGCATCCACATGTTCCCACATCACTGAAAATCCTCACTTTTACCAAGGAGAAAAGACAAGTCAAGCATGAGAAAGATAAGTAAACACAAAGAAGCTGTGACACCCCTCTAGATAAGTCTTAGCAAACTATGAGTGCTTGCTGAGATTGCTGTTTCACACACCAGAAGTGGCTGCAAGACAGCATGCGTATAGCTGATCAAAGACACAAGGTACACTGTACTGATATGTTGTAACCATAAGACCACTGAAACTGTGAAGAAGGTTTCTTACCCAAGTGTAGTCGTATTCACAGCTCAAAACAGATAGGAAGGTACAGGAAAAGGACAGTGATGTTGCCAAACACTCATCTGAGGCTGTGGTAATTTGCCGGTCAATGTGACAACATTTGAAAAGTGTTTGGAGGAACTTCAGGATGAGGAAATCAAGTTATTCAAAAGACTGAACCTGTGCAAATGTAGTAAAGACCATGAAGTATCTATTGGTCTGCGTGCTCTTGGAATAGCCATTGAATGCTAAACACATAGTGGAAGCATACATCTGATTTTGGAACACCACCTAGCTTATGGTAGAAAGTCACAAAACAAAGAACACCTGTGAATGCCAAAAACACTTCAAGTGGTATTCATGGAAATATGGCTTTATGATAATCTCCAGTCATTAAGCTTCCTTCAAAAAATTTTCCAAAAGGAGTGCTGATTATAAACAACCTGAATCTCAAGCAGAACCTGGGAAACAATTCTTAGTGAAAAAAGTATTCAGTGTTTCTCCCTCTTTTTTTCTGGCTACTACTTTTTAAGGATGGATTTTGTATGTGTTTATCATTTGCAACCCTTTGATAAATGTTCCAGTCAAACAAATTTTATCCCAGCATTTTTCATTTGGCTGGACTGCAGAGGGTCATCTTAGCTTTACAATGCTCTCATTAAGCAGAGTGCTCTGGTTTTGGCTTCACTGATTAGCAGGGCAGGTATGCCCTGTTTATGCACACAGACCAAGAGGGAAGGAGACATTTTAAAGCTCAATCCTGATGCCAATGGCAGTCCCAACTTTGGGATCAGTAGCAGAATGCTTTCCCACTTCAAACAGTCATGCCACAGGCTGGAACAGTTGCACAGAGAAACTCCTCTATTTGCACTGTGCAGCTCTGAGAGGAAATAAGGGATACATATTGTGGCAGGGCTGTCAGGGGAACAGAAAAACCGAAATGTTCTTGGCTTTCATGGCAGGAGTATGCAGAGTAGGGCATCTTGAGAAGATAGGTCACCAGGGACGAGGTGTAGCTGGTTTTATCTTACCCTTACACTGCAAAAAGAAGATGGGGGCAGGGGGAGTCACTCATGTGAGATCTTCCCTAGGAAACTGAGAAGGACAAGTATGAAACTCACAATGGGATAAAAAATTCTGTGAAAATGGTCCTACCATCAGTTGCTTTATGGCTAATGGTATTGGTTCTGGCTCTCTTTCAACTTCTTCCTCCACTATCCCCATCCTCTCTTTCCTTCTGTCGACTGTGATGGCTGTTACACCTAAAACCAGTTTCATTTCCTCCTAAAACACTTCTTGGTTAGGTGCCTGAAATTTCTTCTCCATTTGCTTTGCTTGCAAAAGTGGCATTTAGAAATGGACTCTAACATGCTAGCTAGAAGACTTCAAACACGGTGTCTAAATCCATCAAACTGTGATTCAGTGGTCTTACAGCGACTATTATTCAGAACGAGGACTCTAGTACATTCCTCCTAGAAAGACATTATACCTTCCCTTCCAAATCTCTCAGTCCAACACGTTTCTCTAAATTACGCAAATTCCCTAGATTCCTAGCACAACTTTCAAGAAGGGTCGCCCTCTGCTTACTAATCAGGCATGTGAATGGCTTTCCTTTAAGAAAGAAACTTTGAAAACACATGAAAATCTACTGAATATCAATCATTATGGAGGTCCCTTTAAACTCTGTCGTAATACTCAAGAGAAGGCTTCCTGCTGAATCAAAATCTGCAGTTTCAAATGTACAACCTTTTTTTTAACTGCACTGACACTCCTCCGTTTTCTTTTTGTTTGGGGTTGATGATTTTCCACCCCCCAGAGATTATTTATTTTGGACAACTATTTAACACAGTCACAACATTTGCCCTGTATTTGTGCTGAAACAGATTTATTTGGTTATTGGACCTAGTCCTGATATCCTTCAGTTAAGAGGCAGGATTAAAAAAAAAAAAAATTAAATTTACAAAAATTACAGACTCTCCAATACATTAAAAATTTTTTAACACATTTTTTGAACACTCTTCAAAAGCAAGGGACTGACATCTAAGGAGTGAAGCTTAGCCCTGGAAGGGACATAACAAAGGGTGAGTAGTGGTCTACACTTCCCTACTTCCCTTAGCTTCTCTGCTAAAAGATGTCATTCCTGATCTGGACTACTCCCAGATACGGCAGCAATTCATTAGGTATGGGTGACACTTTCACTTTCATATTACCCACCACTGATAGGATCATAACCCTGGGAGGGACTTTAAGAAATCTCTCCCTTGATCCCTCTGCCCTGTGGAAGATTTAACTCTTTCTATGTCCTTCCTGCCCAGCTATTTGTTACCCACCTCTTTCAAGCAGAGCCAAGCACTACAAGGTCTTCTGAGGTGCCCAGAGACAGATGCAGTCTGATAGCCAGACCTGCCAGCAGATCTGGCCATTTGCAATGGTTTGCAGGCTGGCTCAGTGGCCATACGGTTGTTTGGATGATATTTCCATGGGATTTATCTTCCACCTTCAAAAACAACCAACCATATGAAAGGCTGCCAAATGCCCCAAATGTAAAATCTTTACACCAAAATGTTCCATGTAGGATGTAGTGACTTATTCTTGGCTACTTCTAAAGAACTGTGAAAGGAAAGAATATTAAAACCTGAATTCAGATGATCACAATTTGAAAAACAAAGATAATCCAGAGTTGTATTATAATTTTTATAGGTACAATTTGTACCTATCTTTCAGTAGATGAGAGAGGTGGCACAGGAGAAACGGATCATTAAACAGTAGTGTGAAGCCAGGGAAATTAACCAGCTGCTGTGAAAGCCACCTCGCTCCGTCTCTGAGCGCGCGACAGACACAGCGAGAGGGAGGGAGGGAGGAAAAGAGAGAGAGGTGCCAATTGTACCTATAAAGCAATAATTAAAAAAACTCTGCCTACTATCTCACCATAATGGCTTGCGCAGGTTAGATCAAAGAGATGCTGCTGCTCACAAAGGGGCTTCTCTTTGCATAAATACATGTGCTCGCAGGTAGAATATTCTAGCCAATTCAAACCTCTAATATATAGCCAAGGGTAGCCTGCAAAGAGTACTGTTCTGTAGGGTTCTCTCTCCGTTACATGCTGCAAAAACTGTCTTTGAAAGAGGAAAAGTGGTGAAGCCAAAAGTGGGAAAGATGGGGTGATATTTGCTTGACAATCATCACTCCAAGGACGTGGAACTCATTCCTAACAGCTCGCCCTGTTACACACGTGGCAGGTACACGCTGCCACAGAGCGCATTTCCAGACATGTTGGGTTACTCTCAGTTAGCCATAAGAGGCACAATTCATACTCCACGTGCCCCACTAAGAAATCTCCCTTTTGTAGAGTTAAATGAAGGGACTATTTCCATGACTTGCTCTCTCACTTCCAGCTCTAACAATAAAGGATGGCACAAAACACTTTAAAGAAGTAACATACACGTCCTTGGATTATTGTGCTGAAGAAAGAGATAAAACAGGAACAAAGTAACAAATTATATTGTCAGAAAAAATGTGAACTTTTTGATTGGGGATGACATTTATTTTAAGTGTGCAATGACAGCAGGGAATCTGTCAGGGTAAGACATGGCAGAGGTTTCAACGTTTGTTAAGAGCGTCATGGGAATTTAACTAAAACTGTTAAAACTGACACTATTGGCTTTTGTTAACACATTAGGCATGGGAAAAGTGCCAGTCAGCATATCCTCCATAGCATCAGTTCAGTTAAATCATCTGGAAGATGCATAAAACTGGGTGTGATAATAAATGCGACGTTTTCCACACATGGGTAGAGGGAGCAGAGAGGGACAGGACCATTTTGACAAGAACAACGAGATCACTTTTAAAAACGTGCACCTGCTTTGTAATTTAAAAGCGTGCGAGAGGGAGGAAGGAGTTTCAGAAAAAAAATAATTTTAAAGACAAGTGAAGCAAACTCACTAAACACAACACAAATGGATTCGGCGTAAGTGCTTATAGTAGAAAATAACTTAATACTGGAGTGTATATTTATGGAATTGGCTCGAGTACAATTAAAGCACTGTCTAAAGCATTCCACTTTAAAACAGACTCAATTACCACTTCATAGTTTGGCTGGCAGACCAACAAAAACAGAATGCCAGCCATTTACTCACAAGAACAGGAGATACATTAATACAAATACAGTGGTGCCCCAGCCGGAGGATTTGAACAGAGCTTTGCGGACCTGAATCTCCTGCAAAATATCCCACTCAGAGACAAAAATCCAGAAGTCTGCTTGGTGAATGCATGGACCAAACGTTAATGTGGTGAAAGCTCCCCCTTGCTCTACTATGAAATCTCCTTACACAAATAAATGCTAAGAACGACTTGAAGCTCTGCATTCTGAAAAGGCAAAGCGTATTACATAGATCTATCCAACTCTGTATGAAGAAGCATGTGAAATGGATATATTTGCTGTGCAACCATCTGTGACCAAGCAATAAGAAAGATCTAAAACTACGGAGTCAATATCACAGTAAAATAAACTGATCAAGGAGTGAACAAAATAAAAGGCAGAAAAAGAACCAAACCCAAAGAAAAAGGGGCTTTTGAACACTAAGAAGTGTCCATGCAATTAGAAAATAACCAGACTGAAATCACAGTTTCTCAGAGGAATGAGACACCACCAGATAAAAACATTTTGAACAATCACTTTTCATTTCCAGGGTGCTCTGACCGCAGCACAGCCAAGTGCTCTTAAAATGACTGGTTTTACTTTCCTGAAGTCCATAGGCAGGGAAGTTTCTGATCATCTGCTGCTGTCTGCTTCAGTTGATAAAACACAGATGCAGAATTAAGGATAAAAACATGGAACGTGGCTGCCAAGAATTGTTCTTTCTGCCATTCGAACATAACCTCATGTAGTTTGATCCATTCAGCATTTACCTAAGTCCTGCATCTAAAAAAAAATCCCCAAAAGTGGGAACATATGGAAGCTTGGGTAGTGACCAAAAGAACAATACTTTTTGGCCATGTGAGCAGAGCAGTATGTCGCCTCCTGACCGGTAGGAAAGCGAGCACAGCGCAGACATAACCTCATTACATACTGGAGACTTCCACCCTTCGAACTTTCAGCAGACTCATTTCTTAGAGCCTTCAAGCTCTCTCATTGATCCATGGCCATTGCTATGCACAAGGCAGCCTCGAAGGGCATGACACCTGTGGTATAATGCCATATGTCTCAGAAGGTTTTATTATTTATTTTTAAATGAAATCTAAATACCTAAACATAGTAAGGAAATGGTTTTCACAGAGACTAGAGGACTGATTTAATAAAGATTACAGTCAGAGATTACTGGCAGCTACAAAGAAACGCCAGATGCTGAGAGGTTTTATGTACCACTGAAAGGTAGGACATTTACAGATGTAGGAGAAAGACTCCGATTATGCGTATCACCAGGAAAGCTAAAACTAATGCCAGCGAGAGGCAGGCGTTATTCCTATATGTCTTCATTTGAGGCGGTAAGGGCTAAGGAGAGAGAAGGGTCAAAGGAACACAGGCTTACACTGCTACCAGCTATATTGTATAATAATTTAATTAATTAATTGCACACATTCCCAACCTTTAGACCTACTAATGTGTTCTCGGATATTCACAGAGCTTTTATTCAATGCAGGACCTACAATACATTCTTTACTTAGAAGAAGAGAAGAAGGCTTGATTCCATTTCTGCAGAGATTTGCTCTTAATCCACTAAAGGTTATGTTGGCTCTGTGTAGTATCAGAAAATTAAAAATGAGGCTTTTATTTTTATTATTCCACTGCATTGTACTTCATCTTTTTTGCCTCAGACCTGGCTATAAAGCAATCCTAATTATTCTGCAAAAGCTAAGTGGTTTCTTGGTAACTAACCTGTTTTACCAAACGAAAAATCAACCACATGCACAGGCACACGGCAGAGAGAATTCTGTTGTGATCATCAGGTATGTAAATACCCGCAGCACTGCCCTTTCCCTGACACATGCCACAGAAAGCTACCGGCTGGAGCTGCCTCGGGGGGCAGCTCAGCTCTCCTGGGAAACTTTGAAAAATAATCGCTTTAATAATATGACAGGCCTGAACAATATGGGCCAGATCCTGCAGCTCTGCTCGGGAAGGACATCTGCAGGAGCCTACTCCTCTGTGCGCAGACAAGGACGTTTGGGTGGCAGGAGCGGACCTGCGTTTTCGGTACATATTTCATTCCATTTCTTTTCTTGCTAATGGCAACAGACTGAAAATGGTCCAGTCAATTAATGGATGGCTGCAGCTCTTTCCTCCCTTGAAATTTTAATCCCGTGGGTATGACACCATGATAACAATCGTAACAGTGATGTCACACGGGGATGACCGTAATTTCAGTTGGGAAGCACAACTCATTTCGGGCTCCGAGCTCTCTCCCAGCATCTTTAGCAATAAAGAAAAAGTAAAGAAATGTAGAAAACCAGAGAAATTATACCTTGGGCTGCTAATATATTTCTTCCCATAGAAAAGGATTTTCCAAGATGGCTACAAACTATACTCAGCTTATAAAATGCTGCTCTATTTCAAATACATTAATTTTTGACTTTGTGCTTTGTTTAACAAATTATAATAAAAAAAGAATATCTACAACTCTTTCTTCATTGCTCGGCCTTTTTTTGATGAGGAATGGGAAAAAAAGGTGGAAGAGAAGAAAGATTTCACAATTACTGAGGAGACTATGGGTAGCGAAAGTTGCTACAATTACCTGCAATAAATTCAACTGTCAAGTTTCATGCAACTGAACTTGCACTGACATTTTATGAGCAAATTGCTCAATTTGTTCCTTCACTAATGTAATGCCATCATTTATTTCAATAAGGTAGTAAATATTTTCACTATTACATGAAACAACCTTTTGGTTGGCTTATAATTACAAGAATGATGCTAACTGAATTCCTTGCTTTGTTTCAATATCCCTTGTCAGTGCCATAGACCTCTCTGCCTCTCTTGTTTTTCTCAAAAGCAATTTAGAAAATGCTTGTATTTTAGACAAAAGGAGAACATTTGGTGAAAGAAAATTCATCATTAGGTATCTAGAGGTTTGTTAATAGAAAAGGCAACTCCCACAGTGTATCCTAGTGCTCAAGCCAGACACACATGCTCAGGACCAGCAAGCTGCCTTCACAGTGGGCCAAAAGTCATTATCATAATTTTATATTACATAGACTACATTGAAAATTTAATATATCCCAGCAAAAAGAGACAAAAGACATTTTGCATAATGCTTCTGTGAGCGCACTCTCTCTTGCTACTCTTTTAGCCACCCCATGCAGATAATCACACCAGGAAAAAGAAGTTCATTACCTAAGCCAAATCAAAATTAGGCTTTTCTTTTTGATAGGGAACTTCATTAGTAAGCCCTGTCTTATACAGCTGGGAGATTTGATGAATCTATCTTGGAGTAATAATTCAGCACAATCAGCCACATTTCTGCTTTAAGTTTTATGTCTTTGTTACAAAAATTGGAACTATACATAGAGTATGCAGTCATATAGCTACACATTCATAGCCTATCTTATCTCATTTCACAGCATTTAAAACATGCCAGAGTGGCAGCATCACACTATGTTAGTAAACAGGTTCTCTCATTTCCAATGCTGAGGCTTCTAGAGACTAAAAGTCCTAAATAGTTGGAAAATGGATTTTGCTCCTTGCTGCAGAAACATCAATTACATTACAGAATTTATTTTATGAAAAGGAAAGATTGCCTCCTTTGCCTCCAATTTCCCTTACTCCCCCGGTTAAGCCCTTTCCTGATTATGACCCAGGTTATAAACCTAGCATCCTTTCTGAGTTTGCACAGGGGAGAAATGCACTGGGGTAATGTCTCATCTGTATTGCACTAGAATTAATCTCTAAAAAAGGCAAGAAACAAAAGGTTCTGCTATCTGTAGATACATGGCTACAGATATGTAGGCACTACTATGTAAGCATTATATAAATTGCACAATACAGCTGGACATCTGCAAATCATGATGTTAAAGCGACAGTGACAGGATTCGGCTGTTCCAGAGCATGCCTGCTACAGGGCTGCAGGTGGCTGTGCTGTCATCTGGGGCTCTTCTTTATGCATGTTTTCCCCCACAGACATGCCTGGACACTATGCCCTCTCATCATATTTTCAGTGCAGTAGTATTTTTCATTGTCATCACACAGAACAATCTGCAAAAGTCATATTCACACAGGATTTCCAAAATGCTTTACACACCAAGGGAAAGTACCACTGTGCCCATTTTAATGCTGTGACCAACTGCAGTTCACAGCAATTAAGTAACTCACCCAAGAAGACAGAAGAAATGACTAGAAAAGCTGTGGATAGGTGAGGATGGGTTGGTCACTTTCCCCAAAGCTATCAACAATGGTCTCTTGGCCAGTGGGAATTGCTGTAAAAATCCCTTCAGGAGGGAGGAAGACTGAAATATGCTGTAGTTGCTGAAAAAAATAATTTTATTCATACCACATCTTCTTTTACAATTAAATACAAATGGTTTTCAGATGGCAAATGTGCCTTAGGGTGTGTCTCCGAACAAAAGTCCTTTTTTACACCTACAGACATTCATTCCAACAAATCCTAATATCTGTATGCACACATTTGGCTAAACACCCGTAAAGAGTGGATAAGAGCACACAAACGCATTTGGGTTTGTGGTGTGGGAGGGTGAACACCGTGATCCTGACAGAGAAGTTATCTACTTGTTAACCCTGAGACACTGAGATGACACATCCATACACTCACGATGCGGCTGAGATAAGGGTGTTGAAACTTTCAGGATACCAGCAGTTTCCCCTTGAATACACAATGGAGAAGACACTTATTATTATTTACAGTGTCAGCAGTTCAGCTCTACTCATGAAAATGGCGTTAAAGCACGCAGGTAAGGTGCAGGAGCTGGAAAAGCCTGGGCTGTAGAGAAAAGGTAGACCGCCTTTCCTCACTTCTGTGCATCACCAGTGGGGCCTTAGGTGCAGTCCCAGTGAGTGAGGCTGATGCTGGCTTTCAAGCATAGGAGACTTTACAAGTCTGTAGTAGGACACTGGGGTGCTAAATGGGAAAAGTAGTCGGGGTGCTTCTAGCTAAGTGACGTCTGAAGCACAGTATACTGGAATCCGGGGAGCTTTTGTGCAGAGAGGCAAAGTCAACAGGGCCATGTTGCAGGCCCCCAAAATCTCAGTGTGTGAAGAGGCACCAGCTGCCTTTTCAGCCCTGACTGGTGCAGGGAACCTGAAGGGCAGGACCTTCTAAAAAGCCCTGGCTTCATCCAATAGTGCTTATCCAAAGCTTTCAGGTGTCCCTCAGACCTTTAGATAAACTGGTTTACATTGTACAAACAAATCCCATTTTGGCTCAGAGCGTTTTTGACCGCCTCTCAAACACATGGAAATCTTAGGCTTGTCAGAGGTCCTTCATGTGACTGTCTTAATGCAAAGCAGCCCTACATTTTGAAATATTTCCTTTCTTCTTGTTTTCATTGAGGAAAATCACAGAGAAAATCCCTTCAAATTGTCAACAGAATCACAGAAGAATGGCCGCAAAGAACTCTGTGTTTACTATCAAACACATAAACTGTATGTATTTAGACACTGGAGATTTATTACACATCCAAAGCCAAAACAGGCAGATTTACAATTATATCTCCCCACACTACTTTCAACGTGAACAGCATAAATTCTTTCTGCAACTACTTAAATTCAAGTTGGAATTCATCACGAAAATCTGAAAGTTAGCCTCGATTTACAATCTGATCAGCAGGCTGAATTTTCAAATATATGGATATATACATAGTCACTCCAAGCACACCAAATCCAGTTCAGCTATTTTCTTTTTCACTAGATATCCACATTGTTAGAAGTACACAGCTAACCAGGTTTCAAGCAGTAGACAAAAAAGCATTGTGGGATTACATTAGTCCGACAGCTGCTTTATGACTATAGCTTCCAGACCAATTTATTTAATATTGATCTTTAAACAAACATCAGTACAAATAAATTTGAGCACTCCAGTCCTGAGGTTTTGTATCTATAAAAGAGGCCAATATTCAGAGAAGCAGTTCTGCTTGTATTTTACTCTTTGATTCCGTTTTCTTTGATCCTACCAGGTATCAAATACATCAATGCCAAATTAAAACAAATCCATCCTCAGATAAAGCTCTGTTTATAATCTTTCGTGCAGAAAGAATTTTTCTATCAATAACTTCCAGCAAGCATTTTAACAGATCTTTTTATTGCTTTATTCTGATTACTACAAAAGGCAGCAGTGCCATGTCCTGACTGAGTATCAAGCTAAACTCTCTCTGGCAGAACTGTCAAGGAGGTCTTTGAGAACAACGTGCTCCATCTTTCGTACTTTCATGCGGTTTTCCTCCTAACTACTTTTATCCAGCATCAGGGACAGGCCCAGCTCCCAGTGTCCCCTTGCTGAGACAACTGCTGCGCCATGATACAGGTTTGGGAGGCTGATGTGAAGTCTTTTACAGGGCAAAGGTTGACCATTTGGAGGAGGGGACAGCTGGGTGCTGAACATAAATAGCAAAAAAAACGTAGATAGGGAAATAGATAATGAACCCTGGGATTAGACACTCAATTCAATTAGGCGGGTATATATAAATGTTAGGCATAAACTGGTCCAACATAATTATTTACACAGGACTTATTTGTGCCCTTCTTAGCTATGCTGAATGAGCACAGATACCAGATTCACTGGGGACACATCTTCCACTGGTGTGGAACTGGGCTAAAGTTCAAAAGTTTTTGGTCACATCTTACTCAGATCTGCCATCTGGCTTATGTGCACTGAGTTCTATGGATTATACCCATCTCCCAAATGGAATAAGTAGACATTTGTGTGTGTCGGGGAAAAAAGAAGAAAATAAAATGAAAATCTGCTGTCCGTGTTAACCAGAAGAATGGCCGTTAGAGTCACTCATGGAACCTTCAGCCCTCCCAGCCATGTGCCTTTTGGAGGAGCCAGTGTATTCCTTCAAACCTGCAATCTGCTTGACTCCAGTCATCTTGACTGCAGCTCAGGATGTGCCAAAACTAGGATCTGTGAAAGGAAGTCTCTAAGGAAATTAGGGCTTCAAAAATTTTTTGCTTTTGTTTGTGGTCTGTAGCTGTTTGGAGGAGGAGACTGGCTATGCAGAACTGACTGCTGCTGCAGTGGTACCTAATGGTAAGGTGTGTTTATGAAGACAAGCACCATTAAGAGGAAACACCCTTACTTAAGATTCATAGTTTCCAAATTAACATTACAGAAAAGACTGCATTTCCCCCCTCAAATACTGTGCTTTGTGTTGCTGTGTTTGAGACTGAGAAAGGTTTCTGCTTTACATGTCAGTGTTTACCAATAGATGTTCTCCTTAATGGCTGTGGTTTTCCCTGCTAAGCAAGAGCAGGCTATGGAAAATACCAGCTCATCAGTCTAAGGCATCATTTTGAGTTTATCATGAGCCTTGATTTTGAAGAAGTCCACCAATCATTGCTGGTTGGTATGTAAAATAAAAGGAAGCAGCCATTGTTGTGTGGGGAAAAGTCTGGATGTAGGCAGCATAAAACCAAAAGCTGGGCAGCAGAACACAGAACCATGATGCAGAAACTGAGGGAAAACTAAGAACATTTTTAAAATGCTTGCCTTCTGAAAATAAAAACAAAACCTCTCTCTCCCAAGTTTTGGAGACCTACTCCTACCATAATTTTTATTTATTTGATTTTGATTGCTGTTTCCCCTAATCCTAATTTTAGGAGACACCCCCCCCCCCCCCCCCCCCCCCCCCCCGTTTTCTGACGGTAGCAGAGACTAGACAGTGATTTACAGGTGTTGACAGAATGTGGATGCTACCAAATGTCCCACTTATTTGGGCTACAGCTCTGCCCACCACTAAAAACATGAAGCAAAACGATTTTGCGGAGTTTGCTACCTATTGAGTAAGCATCCAGTGAAGAAATTCACCAATGCACTAAGTGACTTCAGATCATAAGGCATGGCAAAATGAAAGGATAAAGGAGTTACGAATCTGGTCAACAAATATTCTTTCAAACACATGATCCATTAAAAGCTGCATCTTATTTAATGCCACTGTTTTTTCGGGTTTGTCAACCATGACTCCCAAGGCAAAGAAATCACACTAGAGTGTTGGTTGTTGGTTGTTTTGTTGTTTGGGCTTTTTTTTAAATTGATGGCACTAATGACAGATCAGCAAACTATTATCTTGCTGTGTGATGCACTAAATAGAAGGCTGCCCTATAAAGAAAGATGCCGTCTCAGAAGACTGCTTACAGTTCCACCCATAGCTCTGAACTACTCCACGTTTAATTTCACAAGGAGTGAATTCAGATTATTTCATAACCCTTAAAGATGGCCCCAGCCTATTTTTAATGTGCTGCTGGCATTTGTGAAAACAGTACAATTACCGAAGCTGTTGCTAAAACCCACAGCTATAGAGTACTACTCGCCTAAAATGGTCTCTGGGACCATTGTGATGGAAAAGCTACTGACACTGCAGACTGTCCAGGAAAGCTACTGGAAAATCTATATGGTGCTAAGTCATAACATGAACTTTTTACAGTCTCTCTTTCTAAGGGAGCTACATACATACAGCATAGTAAAAGGCAATTCCCAGCTGTTGAGTACTGAAGTCTATGGTGTATGTAAGCTTGAACAAGATGAAAAAGCAATTCTGGTTTACTTCTCATATTAATTGTGAGATAACAGCCAAATACAGTGTAGGAACCACACAACCATAGTAAAAGGAAAGCAATTCTTCTAATTCTTCAGAGTTATTTGCCATTCTTACTTTCAGAAAACCCAAATACTCCTAGCTCTCCAATAATAAATATTTGGAGTTTTGTTTTAATCATTACTGCTGACATGGTGTACGGCTTTGCCATTGAAAGCATCCAAGAAGCTATGGCATTCTGCTTCCCCTCTCCCCAGCAAATGTCCCTGTAGCTATTTTGGTTTTGGTGGAGAACAGTCTGGTTGAAAAGCCGAATAAAAACCTCTGGCCCTTGCTACAGAACACGTATTCCAGCTCCACAGAGCCTTCACTACTGAGACTCCACAGGACCCTGCTGAAACTGCCTGTCTAGTTCAACTCTGCACAGCCTCACTCCGGCTAGGCCTTTGGATCAAACCCTTCTCATGTGAACACAGAGAGCGTCTGTGAAACTGTGGAGCAGATGTCTCCACAGAGACTCACAGATGCTGTCAGGACGGAACTTCAGGCTCAAACATTTGATGCATTTTAAAGAGGGATTCAGAATCAGACTCAAGCAGACAGATTGATCGTCTAACACTTCAAAGGCTTGAGCAGAAATGTTGTTATATTTTTCCTTTGTGCTTCCCCCCACCCACTGGCACTAATAGAGGTGACTTGTGTTTAACTTGACATGTTGTGTGGGGTGTACAGAAGGGGACTTCCACCTTCCAATTAAAGGAGTCAGGCAAGAATCATTAGCTGAAGCAATGGAACAGAATGTGGGGCTGAAGGAGTTTAACGCAACTGCAGAAAATGAATGCCTAATGCAAATGCTGCTTTGCCACACCTGGCTCTTGTTCTGACCAGGCATGTGCAGCCTAGGCTCCACTTCTAACTCATTCATTTCATTTTAGAGTAGGTAAAAAAAACTCCAGACTCTTACGATGCTTCTCCTACTTCCCATCTTCAAGGACTAAAACATGCTACAAGATGAGACTACTTATCTCTTCAAACAATTCACAGAAACTATTATGTATTTTCTCCATTAACGTATGTGGTGATTGGGTGTGTTTGTATGGGAACTTGGAGCTTTTTGGAGGGCAGGGAAGGGCATTTAGAAGTCAGTTATTCAAAAAATATCACATACAAAAGATTGCCTGTGAAGAAAAAGAGAGTAAAATGGGGAGGAAACGGTGAAGGGATTTCTGCTCTTCACCCAGGAACATCAGTAAGGTCTGTGCTTAGTCTAATGTGCAAAGGTGAAACCATCAAGAAAGGAAAAAGGAGGACAGTCAGAAGACCAGAACAGACAAAAGGGGAGAAGGAGTACTGATGATACAAAACTACATGCATAAAGATGTGACTGGAGATGTGGAAATAATTCTGGAGAAAAGGGATTTGCCTTCTTTCAGCAGCTGCCATTTTGACACGTTTTGCTATCTTAGATACAACTCCTAGGCATCCCTCTTGTCCTGGGCTGAAGAGAAAGACTTGTCTGGCAGTTAGTTCAAAGGGGACCTTTCATCAGTTGGGTTGAGCTGTGAGTTAGTGATGGGCATAAGTGTTTTATTGAAAATATCCCTCCCTCTCCTGTCATCAGCTGCGAGAAAACAAAAGAATGGGGGAAATACAGCTATAAGTGTGGAGAAATGCCAGTGAGATTATTAAGGCAGGCTTCAAACAACTCAGGGGATTACACAAACTACACAGGAAAAAAAGATCTGCTGATGGGAAGAGGAAACAAAACTGCATAAGACAAAAGTCCAAGTGTCTATCTTTCTCTGCCATGTGTTGTCTGGATCAGCCCATTGAATATCAGAAACAATGTAAGACAAACTTCTCCACGAAAAAAGGAGAAATGGGGATAAATGCTACAAGACAGAAAAGGTGTTGATTCCACTGTTGTCAATTTAATGAGGAAACAACACAGGATTCTTAAAGGAAGATGCCAAAGCACAGTCCAAAGTTTACAGTCAGAAGGTGTATTGCACAGGAAAAGAGCCACTTACTATTTAGGAGAAAGTCTGGATGTCTTGTCAGGCAGAGGCTGGGGAGAAGGTCACTTCCAGTGATGTCCCTGCTATGTCCATTGCTATGTGGGGTCAAGGAGCTCAAGGGAACAAAGCACAGAATAACCTCAGCTCTCTCTTATGTGTGCTAGCAACGGGGCCAGATCAGTCATGAAAAGAGGCTCTTAGGCACAAAGGAAAAGCCTCTACTATCACCTGCAACAAAGGCGCTGAAGGAATTACATGTCTGAATATTTTCATTCAGCCAACTAGGAATTAGAGATGGCTCAAGGGGACCTAATTTCAACTGCAACCTTTCCTTCCCCTCAGCAATCCTGTTTCTAGGGTATATGTTAGTGCATAAAAGGCCTGCTGGGAGACTGGAAGGGTAGGGGGTTCTTGTCTGTCCGCTGACACAAATATCTTGGGAATAGCTGTCATCCTGTTATTAAATATTTAAATATTTCAAGAGCAAGCTAGATTTATCAACCTCTGGAAAGAGTAATCAAGAGAATGAAAGGTAGACAAAAATAAAAGAAAGAGGTTGGTTATTTTGGGGAAAGAAGATGGGATCACCAGAGGAGAAAATATGCAAAGAGATGAAAAACTGGCAGGGAAAATTGATGAGAGAAGGAAGAATAATGAGAGATAAACAAAAGGGAAAGCACTGAAACAATACAAAAGAAATAACAGGGAAAACAGATCTGGAAAACAAGCTAGGGCAATACCTGAAAACTCTGTGTCTGTACCAGTGAGAAAAAGCAAGCAAGCAAGCAAACAAAAAGCAAGGAAGCAATACATAAATTCTGGACAAGGCGGTCAAGAAAATCAAAAAGCAGCAAAAGACATGATAGAGCAGGTGTAGAAAAGAGAGAAGATGAACATTATTGAGAGCCAGAAGCATTCCAGTGATGGGGAAAGGTGTATTTCATGATCATAAACAGGAAATAAATGTATTTCATTCCTTGCACTGTTTTCCTGCTCGATTGCCAAAACACCTTTCTCCAGAACCAAACACAATACCTAATGGCTTAACCTAAACACAATCTATGAGGGTCAAGAAGACCTTTTAGGGTTCTCCTGTTCTTATAAAATGTACACCTAACAGCTGTAGCAAAGAAAAATACCTGGCACAGAGAGCTGGTGAAATACATTTCATCCTGAGCCTGCCAAACAGGAGTGAGAAAGAAAGGGGTTCTGAACAAAAAAGGAACGTAACTGAAGTGGTGGTGGCATGGCAGCAGCACCACCCTATAGACACTGTTCAAGTGTTTCACTTAGTGCTTTGGGAAAAGAAGCCCTGGAATGACGGTGACCACTCTTCAGAGTGATGGGACACAGCAAAGTGTTGTAATAGTTAGAGAGCTATGACCTAAACAGCTTAGGCTGGTCAGGGAGCCAAAGAGGCCAATTCAATTTTAACAGCATTTAGAGAGTGTTTTCAGCTGCGCTTCTCAATGCTCCTTACAACCAGAATTTAAATATCACAGTAATCATTTTACAGAGAGGGAACTGCGACCACCAGGGTGCCACAACTCATCCAAGGTAACAAAGCAGGTAGCAGGCTAGGAACAGCTCCAAACTCCCCACCTGGTGCCCTTTCTGTTTTACCTATGGACTTGTCAGATTCACCTCCTAACATCAGCCTCAAAAGCTGCAAATGTTACAGGCTGGAAGTTGAGCATGCAAAAGCCAGTGCGGGTGGGAAGGCAGCTGTGCAGTCAAAACAAGTGTAGCCCACAGTATCATGGGGGAAACTACCAGAAATAGGCCAATGCAGTAAAAATAAAACAAAAAAGGGAGAGAGGGAAGGGGAAAGAAGTCTAGGATTGTTCAACAGAGAATTAAAAGGCGTTTATTTCATTCTGGCAAGGATAATCTAAACACTATTGTGGTTAAATGTTTGCCTACTGCAGATCATGTTACAGCAGATTTTTCTATTCAAAGTGTTTGTTAATGGCTTTTCTATTCCTTGCATGGGTCTTGAAAAAAAAAGCACACGCTACGA
Organism: Lathamus discolor; assembly: GCF_037157495.1. Lineage (NCBI taxonomy): Eukaryota > Metazoa > Chordata > Aves > Psittaciformes > Psittacidae > Lathamus > Lathamus discolor. The sequence goes on from NC_088885.1 coordinate 112,658,913, forward strand.
ATGCAGTATCTTTGCTTTTGATGCCAGAGGTTGTGAAAGGAAAGTTGGGAAAGAACTGCCACACAGAAGGAAAGCAGCCAGCCCATTTAGGAATACTCCATTAACTCATAGGAGAAGATTCCCCCAGGACACAGTCCCAAAGAAGACCCCTGGCGAGTTTAGGCTTGTATATCATTTGTCCTATCCAGAGGGCGAGAGAGTTAATGATTATATAGACACCTTGCTGTGTTCAGTATCGTTTGTGCCTCTCGATCAAGTGATGCAGATTACAAGGAAGAGCAGACTGAGGGTTCAGTCAGATGGGAAGTAGAGTGAAAGAGAGACACACAGAGCCCCATGCCCCTGCCCCCCATCACACACAGAGCTGCTTACATGTTAGCAGAACACCATGATAGATTTTGCTTGCTACTTAAAGGTTTCAGACTTGAGGGCAACATTTACATAGCTAAAGGTACGTGTATGTGTTCTGTCACTTTGCACTAGTTACTTGAGGTGCTTGGTACGTCCCCATAGTGGATGCGTAGGCAAAAATCCGGATTAAAAAGAGGGATGGAAAAATCCTCCTACCTAATTAACATAGCTTTTTGTCTAAGGAAGCACCAAACATCATGGCATTTCAGGAGTTATTGATGGCATTTGGGGAGGTTACAGGGGATTTCATGGTCCCTACAGCAGATGATAAAAGGGGGAGGGAGAGGGAGAGCAGAGGGTCCAGGAAAACTTATTAAATTTTGGGCATCAAACTGGATTCAAGGAGAAGAGAATCACACTCCGCAAGGGACTGGGACAAAAATCCTATGAGATTACTGGCTCAGCTGTGGCAAGCTAATAAGGTTATTCTGAAGCAGATGCAGTCGTTAATACAGTGGTGGCATGGGGATCTCCCGAGAGGGGTCAGAGCCATGATAACTCACAGTAGAGTAATGTGCAATATATTTGTGGCCAGATCTTGTGATGGTAACTAAATGAACCTGTGTCAGCTCTCTGTCATTTAACCCACTTTGTTCTTAATCCCATTTCAGCAGTGTGGGGCTTCCTCGCGCCTAGTTTCTTGGAGAAGGCCTTGAAAAGTGGCAATGTTTTAGGGAAGTTTTAGGGCCGTTAAGCAGGAGATTCAGGTGGACTAAAAGTCACTTTTGGGGAAACTGCTACATAACAGCTCATGTTAATACCAAATTTATAAAAATCAGGCAATTTCTGTTATTTATGGGTGCAGAGAAGAGAGCTGTTGGCAGTTCTTTGTGTGCTATGGAATCCTGGAACAAAGGAAGAAGGAGGTGGATTTGACATGAAATGTTGCATTGCTTGAGTTTTTCACAGTATTTGCAGTACCAGAAAAGTAATTTGTGATAAATAGCTGAAGATTGCTGGATTCTATCACAAAATCTACAAGCTCTGAGCTTATTGGGGACCTGTGATAATGTTGCTCAGGGCCTGCACTATGTTATGCTTAGTGCCTGATGCATTCTTTATGGCCAGATACGTGTAAAGGGAACAACTATTCACTTGCTAACTCTTTGTTTCTGCCTAGTGGCAGTGGAAGTCAAAGTGAGCCACCTCATGATTACTGGCGGCTTGTGTTTTACCAATACTTCAATACCAAGTTTTCTGTGCTGAAGAGCTTACTATCTGAATTAGATGAACAAGTAAATATTTCACTGAGGACCATGTTGAGGAAAACAGGAAGATGAAAGCAAGAAAAGAGGGAGGGATATGTAAGAAGGAGACCCACTTGAAAGATAAGATTGTTTTGCAACAGTGGGTGGTACTGGGAAGATGCAAGTCAAGGATAAAGAGAGATGGCAAATGGCAGGGTGAGACTACAAAGGAGGAGCACGGGGACAAAAATTAAACTGAGGACATCCTTTGGGAGGAAAAAAGCTTGCAGTCCTAAACAGGAAAGAAAGAAGTGTAGTAGACTAGACATATCCTCAATGAAGTAGTCTTTAAAAGGATTGGCAAGAACAGCAGAACTCACACTGAAGCCACCTGTGGCTTTTAAACTGGCCCTCAGAAAAACCATCAAAGCCTGTTTTCTATGCAGAATGGTACAGTTGGATACTTCTGCTCCTCTTCCGTAAAAACTGGACATTGAAAAAAACATACAATGGCAAGTGATAAACAGGTAGATGATGCAGTACATCATTAGAGTAACAGCCATCTGTAAAAGGCAAGCCTGAGAAGCAGGGAAGTTCACAAAAACTACTGATACAGAAAAAGACAGCAAAAGCTCTTTACTGCTCTGGAAATGGAGATGATCCAGGGAGCAGAAAACATAACAAGGAAACCCAAGTTCCAGGCTCTTAACTGGCCTGGATAATTCACTGTGTGATTTGGTTTCAATTTGGGCTTGTCACCACAGGGAAACCACATGCATAGTATCCCAGGCTGTGACTTTGCAACACACCAACTTCCTGTAAGGATGCCCTTAGTGAGCAGTTGGCACCCATTAGCTCTCTACACTGCCATCTACTTCTGTGCCCTAGGAACATCTGCAGAGGAAGCCAGGGTAAAATACTTAGTACCTTGCAAATTTACACCCTCCAATCTTTTGCAGTAACTTGCCTATGTGGAAAAGCCTTTATTCTCCCTGTACTTTCAGCCCCTTTTTGTAAAACAAGAGTCCTCAGGGCCCTGTTGTGAAATTTAATTCATTTTTTTGCCACACGCTGAGATTCCAGGTGAGAAGAGCAGTGGCTGGTAATGCTGTTTATACCTCCAACTATGCCAAAGAGCACGAAAGGCCAAACCCCAATATGGACTTTGATGTAATTCTTCACATATAACCTGTGA